>NC_142877.1:41480000-43980000 GCF_051225735.1 Oryctolagus cuniculus
AATTCCTCACCTAACCTCATGTGACAGGTCACAGTCAAAATGTAGGCACACAAAAACATTGTATAAAATTACCTTCAGGGTATGTGTTTAAGGTATATATGAAACATAAATGGATTTCCCATTTGGACTTAGGTTCTGTCACCAAGAAATCTCATTATGCATAAATATTCTAAAATCAGAAATCAGAAACCCTTCTGGCCCCAAGCATTTTGGATAGGGATATTCAACCCATACCCATTAGCTATGTCCACTAAAATGATCTAGAACTTTAGGCTTGAATTATAGCTCCTCAATGCCACTCTCCACTAAAGTAACTTAGGGCTTCTTGGAGAAATGATTCAAATCAAATATATGGAATATCGCCTCAAACAAGACAGCAGGAATGCTATGAGAGATGACTAGGGTTGTGGCAGGAAATTTTAGGCTCCCAATGAACAGCTCTCCTGGAGTGTGGGCCTAGAACCAGAACTAGAACATAGCACTTCTGTCACTTCAGAGACTGACTTACGAAGAGACGGACTTCTATCTTGCTGATTCTGCTGGGTTCTCTTTCTAGAGTCCTGGCAATGGGGGTAGAAAGGTGCCATGCTGTGAGAAGCCCTAAGGAGCCCAGCAAGGTTCTGAGGCCCACCAGCAGGCCATGACCAAGTCAGCAACACAGGCTCCCCGAGTCAAGCCAGGAGCTGGTGGTGGTGGAGCAGGCTGGTACCTTGGCTGCAGCCTCTCTAGAGACCCTGAACTGGATGACCCAGATAGGCCTTCTAACCCACAAAGACTACGAGGCAACAAATGCTGTTGGACATCCCTACATTTGGGGCAATTTGCTCCACAGTAGAAAACTGGCACGAAGGCCTCAGAAACCAACCGAAATAAATTCCCACCTGCCAAAGTCAAACCATCTCAACAGCAAGAAGGGTGGTGCAGGGGGTTAAACAGTTACTTGGGACACGTCAGCCCCTATCTGAGGGCTGGTTGGAGTTCTAGCTATTCCGCTTCCAGTCCAATTTGCTGCTAATGTACCTCGGCATTGAGAGGATGATGACCCATGTGTTTGAGGCCCAGCCTGGACCAACCTGACTGTGATGAGCATTAAGGGAGTGAACAAGCAGATGAAAAGCCTCTGTCCTGGCCGGTGCCGTGGCTCACTAGGTTAATCCTCTGCCTGCAGTGCCAGCACTCCAGGTTCTAGTCCCAATTAGGGCACTAGATTCTGACCTGGTTGCTCCTCTTCCAGTCCAGCTCTCTGCTGTGGCCCGGGAAGGCAGTGGAGGATGGGCCAAGTGCTTGGGCCCTGCATCTGCATGGGAGACCAGGAGGAGGTACCTGGCTCCTGGCTTCGGATCAGTGCAGCATGCCGGCCGTAGCGGCCATTTAGGGGGTGAACCAATGGAAGGAAGACCTTTCTCTCTGTCTCTCTCTCTCTCACTGTCTAACTCTACCTGTCCAAAAAAAAAAAAAAAAAAAAGAAAAGAAAGAAAAACTTCTGTCCTCCCCTTTCCTTCATTCTGTCACTGCCTTTCAAATAAATACATCTTAAAAAAAAAAAAAAGAAAGAAACCAGGAAGAGTAACTGCAACAGAACATGAATATTCTTATGCATTTGAATTCATTATTAAAAAAAAATAAAAACTCAGTCCCCCCCTTCGGAGAATCAAAGAAACTGACTCACTGGTGAAAAAAGAATCAAACATTTATCCATATTTCCTAAATAATCACAGGGTAACCAAACAGCTATCAAGGGAAGTGTCTCCTTTAGAGGCAGTCAAGCTAAGAACTGAGGGAGAAATGACAGAAGAAAGATATTACCATTTTAATGTCACCCGGGAGTGCCCACAATGGCAGCTAACATAGCCTCCAGCCACACATGGGGTGCACCCTGACAAGCACCAACACCAGTGCCTTGGTCTGCCCTTTCCCTCACCTATCTGGGACACACAAGGAGTCACAGGGGAGGTGGCAGCAGGCCAGGATCGCCCAGCGAGGGAATTAGCAAATCCAAGCTCTGGTCTGGGCGACAGGATAAATGACCCAGTTTATTACTAACCATAAACTGCAAGGAATAAAAAGGTGGACGGGGGACCTACAGATCAAAAGACTTAGAATTCACATCAACCAAGTGGGTTTTTCTGAACGGAAAAAGCAACTTTCAAAAATGATAACATATGCAGAGAAACTGCTAACACAGACTAGACATTTGATGATATAAAGGAATATTACTAATATTGTAGGTGTGCTAATAGCACCAGCATGATTAAAAAAAAAAAATCCTAACTTTTCAGGCATCCTCTAACATACTGAAACATTTGCAAATGAGATGACAGGATACGTGGGATTTACCTGAACAGAATTCAGAGGTAGGGAGAACAGCTGGGGGTAACATCCTGCCCACCTCAGAGTGAAAAGAGGCGGGACAATACCAGCCGGGGCAATTAAAACCAAGAGCATGCTGCAGGAAACACCATTCGGCTCCAGTGGGTTCACACACTGGCTGATTTAACACCTCCGAGCCAGTGTGCACAGGGCTTCCATCCCATTCACTGAATCCTGGACACCCCCACTGTGGAGCCAGTAGTGAGAACACCCTCAGGGACACCTTGTGTTCACATGGCAGTGAAACAAATGCTTCATAAAAGTAGACTTTCCTGCAGCAAAGGCATGGCCCGCCTGGTTTGCCCCCTGGGAGGATCACACACCAGATTTATTTATTACACACACAGGGCCGCAAGCCATTCTTGCCCCTCCTCCATTTCCACAGTAGGACATTTCTCACTCACTCACCAACCTAATGTTTCTAGATCTCTAATTGCTTTTTTAAATTAATGTATTTATTTGAAATGCAGAGTTAGAGAGAAAGATCTTCCATCTGCTGTTTCATTCCCCAAATGGGCACGAGGAGCTAGGCCAACCCAAAGCCAGGAGCTTCATCAGGGTCTTCTATGTGGGTGTACTTGCCTAGTTTAAATTAACATCTACACTATGAAAACACCAGGAGAGCTACTGACTGAAAGGCTGTTGTAGAATACAAGCGTCTTTCTGTCAGCCACTTCTAAAATCAAAGTGGAAGATGCTGGATCAGTTCCAAAGGTTACAACATCCCTGAAACCCTACATATTGGGGTACGTGGTGGGGATGGTGAGGGTACTGGCACAAGGTTCACTGTTCCAAGGATCCATAGCTTTCCGCAGCTTTTCAAACAGCTCTGTGGCCCCAAAAGACAGGAACCTCGGCTCAGTCCCTTATTCAAAATGTGCTCCATAAACAGGCAGGCGGCAGCAGGAGCAGACCCCTGGGGAGTCTGAAACAGGAGCACTCAGGCCCCACCTCAGACCTAGTGAATGGGAAGCTGTATTTCAACAAGAGCCATCAATGGTTCTGATGAATGTAGAAGTTTGAAAAGCACTGTTCTCACAAGGAACGTAGTCCACAGCAGTATACTGGTCTTGCACTTAATCTTATGAAATACACTCCACAATATTATCTACTCCCTACATTGGGAGGCTCACTAACTTTGTTCTTGACCTTTAAGTTTTATTTTTCAAGTCACACAGCAGACTACGGCTATAACATAAGTCAGTTAACACCATCCCAGCCCTTTGCTCTCGCATTGCACGCTGGCTCCGCACCAAGAGCAATACATGTCTGTCACGCTCTGATCTAAGAAATCACCAGGGTGCCATGACACTCAGGTCCCTCATTCTCAGCACCCTGCCAAACCACCCGTTTCTAGGCCTCTCTATCCCCAGACTGTTTCCCAATGTCAGTCTAAGGTTGCAGCCAATAACTCAAAGTTATTTTAAAAAATAATCACATGTCACCAAGAATAAGGTAGAGGCCATCTGTTTCAGAAAGAAAATTTCACAAATAATTTCCTAGCTTGCTTCCTTCTTTAAGCATCAAAACTGAAACTGTAAGAAAAAGATGTCTTTATCCCAAAAATAATCTCTCAGTATTCAGAACAAAGATGTCAGCTAGAGTTTTAGCCAGAGAGCAAACCTTGCTTCAGTCCCTGAATACACTTAGGAAAAAGTCATGTGATCTTCACAAGGGCTGGAATTTCTAAATGTTGAAATTAACCCTTTGGTACATAATCTCCTGGAATATTTGAGGAGGGTCACCAAACTTCCTGATGTTTCAAAGACATTAGAAAGGAAGAAGGAGGCCTCCAGCATCCTCTCCCTCCACCACCCTACTCAGGCCCCTTCATCCACTGGAGACTGGTTCTGCTCCTGGCCTTCGCTGCACCCTCGCGGCTTTTAACTGTCACGGGTGATTTCAGGGTCTATCAGACACTCCATGAAACCCCCACTCCACTATCCAACATGGATGCCAAGTCCTGTCCATTCAACCCTCTGCCAACCTTGGCCACGTTACCCATTCCATAGCCACCGTCACAAGTGAGGCCACACCACCTGTGTCTAGTCTCTTTGCAACCAGCCTTGTCCCCTCCCATCCATACCAGAATGAGCTGTCCAAAATACACATTTCACCACAAGGCTTCCCTGCTTCAAAATCCTTCAGTGACTTCTCAAAAGTCACAGAATGAAGTCCAACTCTCACCAAGGCCTTTGTGATCTGACCCAACTACTTTTTTTATTGTTTTAAAGATTTATTTATTTATTTGAAATGTAGAGTTACAGGAGCCAGCGCTGTGGCACAGTGGATTAACCCCCTGGCCTGAAGCAACAACATTCCATATGGGCGCTGGTACCAGTCCTGGCTGCTCCTCTTCCAATCTAGCTCTCTGCTATGGTCTGGGATAGCAGTAGAAGATGGCCCAAGTCCTTGGGCCCCTGTACCCGTGTGGAAGACCTGGAAGAAGCTTCTGGCTCCTGGCTTCAGGTCGGCACAATTCCGGCCGTTGTGGCCAATTGGGGAGTGAACCAGCAGATGAAGACCTCTTTCTCTCTCCCTCCCTCCCTCCCTCCCTCCCTCTCTCTCTCTCTCTCTCTGCCTTGCCTCTCTTTGTGTAACTCTTTCAAGTAAAATAAATAATTTTTTTTAAAAAAGAAAGAAATGTAGAGTTACAAAGAGGCAGAGGTAGAGAGAGATGTCTTCCATTAGTTGGTTCACTCCCCAAATGGCCACAAAGGCCGGAGCTCCGCTGATCCGAAGCCAGGAGCTAGGAGTTTCTTCCGGGTTTCCCATGTGGGTGCAGGGGCCCAAGGACTTGGGCCATCTTCTGCTGCTTTCTCAGGCCATAGCAGAGAGCTGGATCAGAAGCGGAGCAGCCAGGACTTGAACCAGCACCTACATGGTGTCCACTACGCCACAGCACTGGCCCTTGGCCCAACTTCTAATGCCATGCCAACATCATAACCTGCCCCATGCCCAGCCATCCCTCTGGGCTCAGCCCAGACTTGACACAGTTTGGAGAGCCTGCACCAAAGTCTCTGCTCTGTCCCCTAGTTAGAGGGCCCTCCTGCCTCTCACCCACCAGACCGTGACCTTCAGGGTAAGGACTACACCTGGCAGGATTTACATGCCCAGCCCCTGACACTGCACCTATAACCTTGGTGTGCTCATAAAATGGCTATTGAGTGTGCTGGACTGACTGGATGAGTGACCATGGCCAGACTCCACCGATGTGGTTTTCCTACTGGCCCCTATCCCTCCAGTGCCTCCCATGCACTACAAGATCATCCCACTTCACACCCATACTCTCAAGCAAGGCTTGTCTTGGGTCTGGTCTGACTTATCTCCTCCTCAGAAACCTGTGGAGATAATGTCTCCTCATGCACCTGCCTCACTCATCCTGTTCACAGGGGTTTCATCCTTGCTGCTGTCATGTCTCCAGTTAGACCAGAAGACCCAGAGACCCAGGAACCAGTTTCCTTCACATCTACACCCTGAGTGTGCTGTGCACAAGGGCAACGCTTGCTGTCAGCAGGGAATATTTTGTCTTTCAAGCCTTTAGCTGAACACTGTAAAACACCAGGCACTGAAGTTCCTCGGCCTCAGGTCAATTTCCTCTGACATTTAAGAAACATGGGAAATAAATCTTGACATTTCTCTTATATTTAGGAAAATAAATAATCTTAAAGTATTATTTGAACATTGATTTGATAATAGAGCAAAATGAACTATGTCTCTCCCTGGCCACTTGGGTGAATTGGGTTTCTCAACCGAAAAGTCAATTACAGTCCCTTCATATAAATAAGTAATTTATTTGAAAGGTCTGGAAACTAGATCATAGGATGCTACAAATGAACCAGCTGGAGTAAGTATACTCAGTTATAGATCAACATAGGTTGGGGGGAAACTGGGGGTGGAGAGATTTTAAATACCTAATCAGGGAAATAGACGAATCATATCAATTCTGATAGGTGATCAGTATTATTAGAAAAAAAACTCTATGCTAATTCAGCTATTTTGAATATGCTTTTTTTCTTTTCTTTTCTTTTATTTAATGAACATAAATTTCCAAAGTACAGTTAATGGATTACAACAGCTTCCCCCCCCATAATTTCCCTCCCACCCACAACACTCCCCTCTCCCACTCCCTCTCCCCTTCCATTCACATCAAGATTCATTTTCAATTATCTTTATATACAGAAGATCAATTTAGCATATATTAAGTAAAGATTTCAACAGTTTGCACCCACACAGAAACACAAAGTGTAAAATACTATTTGAGTACTAGTTATAGCATTAATTAAACACCTAAGAGTAACTGTGTATTAATTACAGAGTTCAACCAATAATTTTAAGTAGAACATAAAAAATACTAAAAGGGTAAAGTATTAAGTTCTTTTTGTTTGTTTGTTATATAGTTTTTTTTTTATTTAATAAATGTGAATTTACAAAGTGCAACTTTTGTATTGTTGTGGCTTCCCCCCTGCAACCTCCCTCCCTCCTGTGGCCCTCCCCTCTCCTACTCCCTCTCCCATCCCGCCCTTCATCGAGTTTCATTTTCAATTACCTTCATATACTGAAGATCAACTTAGTATATACTAAGCAAGGATTTCAACAGGCTGCATTCACACAACCGCACAAGGTATAGGGTATTGTTCGACTAGTAGTGTTGTGTTTAAGTTTCATAGTAAAACACATTAAGGACAGAGATCCTACGTGGGGACCATGTACCCAGTGACTCCCGTTGTTGATTTAACAATTGGCACTCTTATTTATGACATCAGCAATCACCGAGACTCTTGCTATGAGCTGTCTAGGCTATGGAAGCCCCTTGAGTTCACCGACTCTGAACTTGTTTAGTCAAGGCCATATCACAGTGGAGGTTCCTTCCTCCCTCCAGAGAAAGGCGCCTCTCTCCTTGATGGCCTGCTCCTTCTGCTGGGGTCTTATTCACCAGGATCTTTTATTTAGATTGTTTTTTTTTGCCACCATGTCATGGCTTTCCATGCCTGTGAGACTCTCATGGACCTTTTAGCCAGATCCGAATGTCCCAAGGGTTGATCCTGAGGCAGGAGTGCTGCCATTCTATGAGTCTGCTGTGTGTCCTGTTTCCCCTACAGGATCATTCTCTCCCTTTTAATTCTATCCTTCATTATTTGCTTACACTGGTCTTATTTGTGAAATCTCATCGACACATACCCTATCTTTATCGGTTGTGTATTTATACTTATCACTTTACCAAGTGCGCTGGCGTTGGTACCAGCCTCCTTGGTAAGACTGAGTTGAAATCCCCTGGCACATTTCTAGTTCCACCATTGGAGGTAAGTCCGAGTGAGCATGTGCCAACCTATATATCTCCTCCCTCTCTTATTCCCACTCCTATGTTTAACAGAGATCACTTTTCTGTTAATTTTAAACGCCTAAGAATGATTGTGCATTGATTACAGAGTTCAACCAGTGGTCTTATGTAGAACAAACAGCAACAACAACAACAACAACAAAAATACTAAAAGGAATAAAATAGTAAGTTATTCCTCAACAGTCTAGACAAGGGCTGATCATGTCATTGCCTCTCATAGTGTTCATTTCACTTCAATGGGTATCATTTTAGATGCTCGTTTAGTTGCTATCGATCAGGGAGAACATATGATATTTGTCCATTTTGGACTGGCTTATTTCACTCAGCATGTTTTCCAGCTTCCTCCATTTTGTTGTAAATGCCCGGATTTCATTGTTTTTTACTGCTGTATAGTGTTCCATAGAGTACATATCCCATAGTTTCTTTATCCAGTCATCCGCTGATGGACATTTAGGTTGATTCCATGTCTTTTAAGTTATTCAGCAATTCAAATTGATGTCATTCTTTCAAGGGATGGTATTTGGTCATGTTATAATAAACAGCTATATTGGGGGACGCTGGGACCTCCAAACTGAACCATTAGCCAGGAAAACTCTTTAGAGTAACTTATGCAGCCCAGGTTCTGAAGCAATCAGCATCCCCATAGCCACCCTAAAAGTTACAACCTGTGAACTGATATTCAACTGCCTTCATTTTGGTGGCTGGACACTCAGTGACAAAAGTTTAGCAAATGTACTTTTAAAAAGAATTCATGAGCTCCATAGAATGGCAGATGTCCTAAATAGCACTCTGGCCTCAGAATCAGCCCTGAAGGCATTCGGATATGGCTGAAGAGCCCATGAGAGTATTTTAGGCATGGAAAGCCAAGACACCCTGGAAAAAAAAAAAAAAAAAAGAGGAAGACCTAAATGAAAGATCTCTGCGAGTGAGATTCCAGTGGAAAGAATGGGGCCATCAAAGAAGGAGGTACCTTTCTCTGAAGGGAGGAAAGAACTTCCACTTTGACTATGACCCTGTCGGAATAAGATCAAAGTCGGCGAACTCAAAAGGCTTCCATAGCCTTGGCAACTCATGACTAGAGCCTAGGGAGATTTCTGACGCCATAAACAAGAGTGTCAAATTGTTAAGTCAACAACAGGAGTCACTGTATACTTACTTCTCATGTGGGATCTGTCCTTAGTGTGTTGTCCAATGTGAAGTAATGCTATAACTAGTACTCAAACAGTATTTTACACTTTGTGTTTCTGTGGGGGTGCAAACTGATGAAATCTTTACTTAATATATATTAAATCGATCTTCTGTATATAAAGATAATTGAAAATGAATCTTGATGTGAATGGAATGGGAGAGGGAGCGGGAGATGGGAGGGGTGTGAGTGGGAGGGAAATTATGGCGGGGGGAAGCCATTGTAATCCATTAACTGTACTTTGGAAATTTATATTTACTAAATAAAAAATAAATTTAAAAAAATCCATGAGCTCTATTTGGACTAACATGGAAAGAAGTCCAAGAAATACTCAAAGTGGAAGAAACAGCAAGTGGCAAAACAGCATGCAGACAGCTACCAAGCTTGTGGCTCAGTAAGTAGACAAACAGGGCCAACAGAACATGCGTGTCCATGCGTCCGGACGCACAAGGCATTCCAAACACTCCCAGGAGAATTCATGGGAGTCCCTCCAGGGAGAGTGGGAGCAGTGCGCCAGTGGGTGGCACAGTGAACTTAACCATTTTACTGCTAGCATGTATTATAGCATGATTTGATATTTTTTTCATAATTAAAATAAATTTAGCCAATGAAAAGGGAAAAAAAGACCCTGCTTTGAACTCTGGGTAGCTTCTTATACTACAGGATGAGTGCATACCCTCTGCGGTATGAAATGAGGGCTGGCTGACTCCCCCTCCTCTCCTGGCAGCCCAGACCAGCCGCAGGAGGACAGTCCTGTGGCCTTGCACTGCATCTTGTCCCCAGGCCTCTGGTCCTGACGGACTCTGCCTCCTCCCTCTGCACAACCACCAGGCAAATGATGTCCAACACTGAAAACCAGGCCCAACTGCCCCTCTCTAGGAGCATTCCTGATCCTGAGGCTCAATGGCCACTCACTCCCTCTGCTCCCTCCAACAACCCCTCTTTCTCTTTATTAGAGTTTCACATAAAATACAAGATACCCAACTGAACTGAAATTCAGCTAAAGAGCCAGTAATTTTTCTGTAATTACAGGGGCATAGTTATACTTGACTTTCGCTTCCTAATTCGGCCACCGCTGCCCCTCACTCGGCCATCTGCATGCATCAGGCTCTTCCACAGATAGGTGCAGACACATGAGCTTCCCTGTGCCAAGCCCAGAGCACCAGTAACACCTGCCCCGCTGCACCCAGTGGAGTGCCAATCCAAGTCAGCAATCAAACTCAACGAGGGCTGGCCATTCTCTCCCTGAAGCCATCTCTACCCTTACTGTTCCTTATCCTTTCCAGCTGATCCTGAGCACCTGAGAAGAGATTATGGAGAAATCAGTGCACAGTCTGCAACTGCTGAGTACTCTTAGTTGCTCCCCATGAAGTCATAAAATCCTTGAGCTCCAGTTTTAAGGAAAAACCTGGAGAAACAGATACAGAAAGTGATCAGGAATGAGTTCCTCAGCAAGTCACGCTGACTTCATGTCAGTTGCTCAGAACACAGCTCACTGCACAGCAGCTGGCTAAAGGTTAGCAGTATGATGACCTATACCCAACACCAACAGGCCATGGGTTGGGATCCTGGGAAAGTGGACCATCTGCAGCATTTGGCATGTGGGATGTTCATACAAACGTGCCCTTGAGATCAACATCTGGGAAAAAGGGGCAGAAGTGTTCTGGGCAAAGGAAGAAATGAAGCTGCAACATAAACCTAAGGACTGCCTTGGCTGATGCCACAGATAGTTCTAGAGTGACCGTGGCCTCTTCAGAGTTGCCTCACCTTGGGCCAAGATGGCCAGGCCCTTGAGCTAAGCAGTCAAGAGCTGTGGGTGGGGCTGGCACTGTGGCATAGCGCCAGCAGTGCCAGTGTCCCATGTGGGTGCCAGTTTGAGTCCAGCTGCTCCACTTCCTATCTAGCTCTTGGTTATGGCCTGGAAAAGCAATGGAAGATGGCCTAAGTGCTTGGGCCTCTGCACCTGCATGGGAGACCCAGAAGAAGCTCCTGGCTTCCAATCAGCACAGCTCCGGCTGTTGCAGCCATTTGCGGAGTGAACCAGTGGATGGAAGGCCTCTCTCTCTCTCTCTCTCTCTCTCTGCCTCTGCCTCTGCCTCTGCCTCTCTGTAACTCTGCCTTCCAAATAAATATATAAATAAATCTTAAAAAAAAAAAAAAAAAAAAACTGTGGGCTGCCTAAGGAAGTGTGTAACACAGTTGAGACCATCCCTGGGGGACTGACAACCAAGGATAGGGCCAATAGCCCCACAGCAGGTGGGCAAGAAGCATCCACAAGAGCAGGATGTGGGAGGCAAGCACAGCACCCACACCAGCTCCCTTAAGGACACTGCACGGGATGCATACACATGGAGCACTGACTACTACCCCAACTCACTAGCAGGGCTACTGAGCCAGGACGAAGAAGAAACTTCGTTTTTGAGTTGATGGAAGAACAGCCTAACTATCAGAATTGTCTCAATACAGAATAAGTTCCTTGAGATGGCCAGCATTATCACTGGGTTAAGCAGAGGTAGACAAATCCTTATGTCAGACATTGCATCGGGAGATGTGTATTTCCTTCATGCCACAAATTAGTGAGTTCAGTCAAATGTCACACAACACTCTTGGAGTAGGGAGAAAGTAATAACAATACAAAGTGTCAGCTCTCATGGATTCTGCATTTCAGTGAGGTGTTAGAAAAAAATATGGGGGTGGGCATGGTGGTACCATAGATAAAGTGTCCACCTAGGAAGCCCACATCCTGGAGTGCCTGGGACTGAGTCCCACCTCTGCTTCCAATCCAGCTTCCTGCTAATGTGATTGAGAAGCAACAGGTCATGGCCCAAGTATGTAGGTCCTTGCCACCCACATGGGAGACCTGGATGGAATTCCTGTATCTTGGCTTTGGCCTGCTGCAGCCCTGGCCAATTTAAATATTTGAGGAGTAAACCAGCAAATGGAAAATCAATCAATCAATCAATCTCTCTCTCACCACAGTGGTTGGCTTTCAGATAAATAAAAATAACCTTTTAAAAAAAGGGAAAAATAATACCACTTTAGCTAGTGGTAGGTGCAATAAAGAATAAAGGTGGGTTGGGGGCTAGGACTGACAGGCAGAGGCAGGAGAAGGTAAGCAGTCAGGAAGACTGAAGGGGGTAATCTATCAGCAAATCCCTGAATGCAGTGAGGTCAAGGGTGGGCAGAAATCTTGGAAAGCACTCAGGCACAGAGAACAGCAGGTACAAAGGCCCTGAGGCAGGAAACAGCCAGAGGCTCTGGAGGAAGAACAAAAAGGCCACTGCAGCTGTGGAAAAGAGCAGGAAGCAAAATGGAAGATGAGATCAGAAAAGCCTTGAGGCAGGAGCCAAATCCTGTCCAACCTTGCAGACTAGCTAAATGGCTGAAATTCTGACTTACATGCCACAGAAAGGCACTGCACTAGTAAAATTGTATTTGCATGTTTAAAGACCCCTCTAGTTGCTATGCACAGACTCATTAAAGCGATGAGAGTACAGCAAGGAGACCACTGGGGAAACTGCAAAGGATGCTGGCCCAGAGCATGCATGTGGCCACCTATATAAGACAACAGGGCCAGCTCAGCAATTCCCCAGGCCTGCTTATCAGCAGAATCATCTGAAGAGCCCCAACCCAGGCCTTATACATAAGAATTTCCAGAATGAAAGCCCAGGAATTGGCAACTCTGCATTCCTAATCACCTAGGAGAGGCGATGTCCAACCAGGTCTGGGAGTCACTGTCCTAGTGGGTCTGCAAGCAGCTGGAGTTGTGAGCTTGAAATCCAACCTCCACTCAGCTCCTCCCACAATGGTCTCCACTAGACAGTGACCTTGTCCCTTCTTCTGAATGGAACCCAAGTCATCCAGCCTCCATTCGAGAGCCAAGGTGCTCAACAGAACTATCTATGCCTTTGGAGCCATGATCACTGATTTCTAGCTGGGACTTTTCTGCACCACAGAACACCAACATTGTGTGAGCAACCATTCCCTCACTCTTTCTAAAGAAGGCACACAACTAGAACCATTCTAAAAGCATGGAAGAGAAGTCAGATCATCACACACAACAAGTGCCTTACTCAGGGCATTAGCACCTGTTGTGCAACCCTGGTCTCGGCTGAGAAAAAGCTGGTAGGTGGTGGAAGAATTTCATGTATTACAAAATCCAAGCCCTAAGTCCAATAGGACTAACTTTCACTGCTCAAGACTTAAGACAGTAACACTTCCATAGGGAACTACAGGGGGTGGGGGGAAGACAAAGCAGGCCAAGGTGACAAGAGGCTGGAGAGTCCAGAAGAGGTTCAGGGCTGGACTCAGAAGAAAGGATGATGCTGAGCCCATGTCCTCGCCTTACACCCAGAGAACATGAGGCATGGGGAGGCTAAGTGACTTACTCAAGTTGCTGTTACAGAGAGAGCCCTGCAAAAGGTTCCTGGAATTCAGCAAGCAATCAATACTCAAAGCCACAGCAAAGTGCTGAGAGCAAAGCTAGCACCCCAGTGTGATTTCAGCTACATCCCCCTGAAGGTGGGAGTGACGCACCCTTGGGTTCCCATGGGAACACAAGGAGCCAGTCAGTACATTTAAGGAATCCACAGCAAAACAGGGCACAAGTCATCAAACGCACCAGGCACTAGTGAAGGACACAGGCAGCCCATCCAGCCCCGTCTACCTCCCAACCCTCCCATCAACTGTTCCAAACCATTTCTTCTTGCAAGATTCAAAAACACCTTCCTCTGGCCTTGCTCATTCAGACCCTTCACCTGGATTCTAACAATCTCCTCCATCTGACTTATCCTTCAAAGCCCACAAAAATGTCTCCTCCTCTAAGAGGCCTTCCAGGCCAGTGTTTTCTAAATGACATTCCATAATACACCAGGTCGGCTGCCACATTAGACCCATTTAGCACCAGGCTGCACGTTTACCTCCCCTACCAGCCTGGACGCTTCCTGAGTTAGAGATGAAGTTTGGCTGTTCATATACTTCCCAGTACCCAGCACTGCCCTGACATACAGCAAGCACCGGGGTGAATGAAGCAATCGACATAGTCCTCCCTGGCTGTGCCTTTACCGCCTGGGGTTTCGATTACCTGTGGCCCAAAAACACTGATATTTCTCTTGACTCTTCCTTTTTTTTTTTTTTTTTTTTTTTTTTTTTTTTTTTTTTTGACAGGCAGAGTTAGTGAGAGAGAGAGACAGAGAGAAAGGTCTTCCTTCCATTGGTTCACCCACCAAATGGTTCACCCGCCAGCGCTGTGCCGATCCAAAGCCAGGAACTAGGTGCTTCCTCCTGGTCTCCCATGCGGGTCCAGGGGCCCAAGCACTTGGGCCATCCTCCACTGCCTTCCCGGGCCACAGCAGAGAGCTGGACTTTATGGAAGAGAAGTAACCGGGACAGAATCCGGCGCCCCGACAGGGACTAGAACCCGGGGTACGGGCGCCGCAGGCGGAGGATTAGCCTAGTGAGCCGTGGCACCGGCACTTTTGACTCTTTCAAGAGACCACATTCACAAAACTTTTACTGCAGGACATTATTATTATTGTTCAATTTCATTGTTGCTGTTAATATCTAGGTTTATATGTATGGGAAAAAGCAAAGTACATATCAAGTTTTCAATACTGTCTGTGGTCCCAGGTATCCACTCAGGGCCTTAACTATTTAAAAGAACCTGGGCCCTGCACCTGCATGGGAGACCAGGAGAAGCACCTGGCTCCTGGCTTCGGATCAGCACGGTGTGCCGGCTGTAGCATGCCGCGGCAGCGGCCATTGGGGGGTGAACCAACAGAAAAGGAAGACCTTTCTCTCTGTCTCTCTCTCTCTCACTGTCCACTCTGCCTGTCAAAAAAAAAAAAAAAAAAAAGGATGTACATGTGATCGAGCCTCTTCAATATGCTGGCCCCAAACTCACATGCAACATACTCATTTCAGAAAAGTGGAAGGTAAAAGAGGTGGCCTCAAATTTATGCACAGATAACATAAGGACATCTCTTAGCATGGGTTTTTATTTGCTTATTTGTTGTTTTGTTTCCCTGTGTTCAGACATTAACTCAACGTTTCAGTACCCTAAGACCCCTAGTTTAGTACTGTAGCACAGGAAACACAAAGAAAGGCAATCTCCTCACCCGACACAGTCACTACAACTTCTTATTAGATCTATCTAACAGATAGATAGATCTTATCAGATCTATCTCTATCTTATACAATAATGACAGCCCCAGTGACAGCCTGAGATGTCAGCATCCCATATAAGCACCGGTTCAAGTCCCAGCTGCTCCACTGCCAACCCAGCTCCCTGCTAATGCTCCTGGAAAAGCAGCAGCAGATGGTCTAAGTACTTAGGCTCCTGCCATCCAGATGGAGATTCAGATGGAGTTCCAGCCTCCTGGCTTCAAACTGACCTACTCTAGTCCCAGCTGTTGTGGGACTAGAAGATCAATTGATATCTCTCTCTCTCTCTTTCTCTCTCCCTGTCTCTCTTGCAACTTTGCCTTTCAAATAAATAAATCTTTTTAAAAAGAAAAAACTACTGGCCTATAAAATAGAGATGGGTTTCTTTTATAATATCACCATCTGAATATACCAGCTACGGGATAGAAACTGGTGTAAATTCAAACTAAATCACTGGACTTTTGCCCTCAAAAGACTTCATTCAAGATACCATCTTGTAACTGCTTCTTGGCCAAGCACAGCACCTAACATGTATGTTGCCAAACACAGTGGTTTAACAACTGAACAGGGGGCGGGGAGGAGGTGAAGGAAGGGGTGGGGCCACGACTGGCCTTACAAGACCTGGGCTGACATTCTGACTTGGAGAAGCTTTGCAACCTAACTCTCCTGAGCCTTGGTTTTCTCACCTGTGTCATGGTGGTGGCTAAAACCTAGAACCTGTGGCCGCTCAAAAAGTACCACTGCACAGCAGCACTGCCGACGTTACTGAGCTGCACTGACGTATAACTGCTTTGCTGAAAGATGTGACAAAAGCAAGTAGGCAAGATAAGGCCGTGCGCGAGCAGATAGTCTGTGTTTTTACTCCCATCACAACAGCAAAACCCATTCGTTCACTCAGCAAATGCAATTTATTGTGTCTCTGCCACCCACTAAGTGCCATTTGAGGCCCTGAAGAGACACCAATGCTCAAAACCAACCCAAGCCCTGGCCTCCCGGAGCTGACATTCCAGTTGAGGAGACTGACTTTAAAATTTCCAATCCTTTCCCAAAATGGATGGAAATGGAGCAAATCTAGAAAATGCTTTTTGCCACATTTTCTAGACGGCTCTGACAGCAGTGGAGACCCCCCATATATACCACTGATCTGATGAAGATGTTCAGAAGCTTTGTTTATGAAATGCTTCATCTTTATCTACCTGATCTAGAGGCCATAGTGGATAAAAAAAGAGAAGGCTATCAGAAACAGCAAAATTCTCTCACTCGTTTTTACACGCTTAGGAATTATGCTGGGTTGTTCTGACGACAGACATGTAATGCACACTGTGTCCTTCCTGCCTCAAGCTCAACATCCACTTCAGCACTTCCCTGGGGCAAGCTTGCAATGCTCACTCACACAGTAAATTAAAGAGAGCCACCGTGGCCAGGGGCAGGAACAGATCAATGGGCAAACACATACATCTCCTCTTTATGAGACTCTGTGAGGGATGCAGGGGAGTATAATCATGGCTTTTGCCTTTCAGCGGCCCACAGTCACCTCACATGGGTGACAACAAATAGCCCATGAAGCAAAGCCAGTTAAGGGGTTGGATGAGTGGTTCACCTCTGCCCAGGCATTGGAGGCCAGCCCAAGGAGAGACATGACTCCAGTTGGGTTGGTAAGCAAGATAAAAGGAAGTCCAATCACAGTTTTTCAAAAAGGGGAGAAGGGTAAGTCAGCACTGAGTTCCTTTCTAGGATATTCTTTGAACACTAAGCTGGGTCACTTTGCTTTCCTCAGTACCTAAATGAGCTCCAGCTTGAACAAGAACTCCCTGCCTGTCTCTGCTCTCACTCCTTTCAGACAACACCGGTCACAGAGAAGGACACTCCTCTCCTGTGCCCTCCAAGCAGAGCTGTAACACACAGCAGCAAAGAGACAGAACAGTGAAAGAAGCCATGGTCTAAACCTCAGTGTATTTTCATTTTACTACCATCTGGGAAACACCAGAGCATCACCTGAGTACAGCATGAGGCCCATTATCCATGGGGACTGCACCTGGTACACATCCAGAACATAAACCCCTAGCAAGGACTCCCCACCCAGTTCTCCAACTCTGCAGCACACAGGCATCCATCTCCGGGGGCTTTAAAAATCCCAATGCCTAGGCTGCACCCCAAACTAATCAAATCTGACTCTTGGGGGGCAGGCAGCCATTAGCTAGGAAGGTTGAGACCCACTGTCCTGACCTTGTCAGTCCAGTTGCCCAGTTAACTGTTTCAAAGGGACAACTATGGCTCACCCCATAACCAGATGTCATCATGAAAGCCCACAGGAGAAAATGACCTATGACAGAGACCTGCAGGGATCCAGATTTGGGGGAAGGAGGAGGGATGGGCACAAGCACGCAACCAAAATCCTTGGCAGAGAAGAAAATGCCTTCACATACACGCAGAACTACAGCAACGTGGATGAGAGTTTCGGAATCCAGGCTTTAGGTTTGCAGATCTCTAACTGCCCAGGGCTTTGACATCAGCTCGACTCAGCCTATCCATCCACCCATAAAATGGGTACTAGCCTGGCCTGCTCTACCTGCCTCAGGAGGGCTATGAGGTCAAGAGGATGGACCTGTGGCACAAAATGAATGACAACCTCTGCAGAGGCAAATCTTCACCCAGCATCACCTGCACATCCAGAGCTGTGTCTTCCAGGAGGCCCAGATCCCTGGCCATCCAATCCACCCTTCCAGGAGCCCCAGTGTCCTGATACTCGTGACAACCAGGAGAGACTGCCTTGTCTATGGATTATATGAAATTCAAGGCAGTTTCTGGCACCACAATGGGACAAGCACAGACCACTCGGTTACCACCTCAAGACAGTGAAAATGCTAATTTTGTAGGGAAATGGTAAGGGGAAATGGTCTAAAATAGAGTTTTAAATAAGGCAAAGGGGCGGGCACTTGGCACAGCAGTTACATCACACTTGGGAAACCTGCATCCCATATCAGAACCCATATCTGGGTTCAAGTCCCCCTGCTGCTTCTGATCCAGCTCCCCATTAATGCACACCCTGGAAGGCATCAGGTGACGACTCAAGCAGTAGGGTCCCTGCCACCCACAGGGGAAACCAGGATTGAGTGCTGGGCTTGTTGTTTTGGCCAGGCCCAACCCTGGCTGTTGCAGGTATTTGAGAATGAACCAGCAGATAGAAAAGATCTTACTCTCTTCCCCACTCCCAACTCCTTTCAAATGAAAGAATTATATAAAGGTTAAAAAGAAAGACTATGAAACAGAAGTTTAAACTGGCACCCAAGGGCTAAGAAACACCTTTAATTAGCCACCAATATTCTAAGTTTCATTAGATTTTATGTAAGTATTTATGACTCCTCTCAAAAAGAGGGGAGGCTACAGCACCCCTGCACCCATGTTCCACAGGACAGCAGAAGTGGGAGCTGAGCAGTGCCCCCCAGCAGAAGGGGTGCTCAGTTCCCCATCTTCCAATCTGCCCCTCCAGCCAATTGCTCCCAGCCTGGCTCCCCAGGCACAGGGCCAGGGCCCCCACAGGGAACCAAACACGAGTAAGGCTATGCCTCTAACAGGAATGGGGAAGCTTTCTTCTGCCAAGGGCCATTTGGATATTTATAACATCACTCACTGGCCCTATGAAAGTATCCACTTCAAAATTCGCCTGCTCCAGGTTTATTGACTGTTGAGTTCCACCTGCAGTTGCCTTGGCAGGGCCAGACCAAATGCTATCACAGGCCCTCTCTGGCCCGCAGGCTGGATAGTCCCCACCCCTGTGGGGAGCAACCCAGACTAGACTAAGTTACTGGAATTAAGACTTATTCTATACATCTGCTCTCCCACAATATGGCGCTGAGAAGGGAGAAACAGCTTCTACACAGCTGCCTCCAGTTCAACCAATAAACTGTAGGACCTGCTCCTGATTGGAGGAGAGCAGCGTACTCGGCGTGTGGGTAGCAGAGTTGGGACTGGTCGAAGAGGACTATAAAGGAGGAGAGAGACAACATGCACCAGGAACATCTGAGGGAACACCTGTGCAGCCCCCGAGAGAGCCGGCCAGCGGTGTGCCGCTCCCCCGCGGAAGTGGGGAAAGTGGCTAGGGGGAACTGCCCTTCCACGGAGGTGGAAGGGACGGTAGCCAACCCGGGAAGAACCAGCAGCAAACCCGGGGAGGACCGAGCAGACGAAAGAACAGCGCAGGGTCCTGTGTCGTTCCTCCACGAAGAGGGGGAGCGACACACCCCCGCAAGCCTTCTGAAATAACTCATTGGCGGCAAATCTAAAGGATCAAATGGTGGCTCCTCTAACTACCACCAGGTACTGTCTGTTGGATTTTATTCTCTTCTCCCGTCCATGGTGTCTCTGGAGAAGAGAGCACTGAAAATGCTGCCCAACATGATGAAACTAATCAAGCTTGGTTTTCAAAGAGGAAGACCGAACCAAGCTAGGGGCAAATAAAGCCAACTCGTCCAGGTTTTCTAGTTTCTTTCTCAGGACTTAATAAGGAAGCGACCACAGGACTTCCTCTCTCGTTTCAGGGGGCTGCAGCGCCCTGACTTCCATTCCTTGTGACTCTGTGACAGTATTCCCACCCCCATGCCCTCAAGCTGTGCAATTTTTGAAGACTAAAGCTGCTACTCCTCACAGCTGTAAACTGGGGACAATACTAGTAGGTTCTTAACACTCAAGAATCCATCCCGGATTCCTTGACATCAAATGCACTGCCACAACTTACGGGCAGAAATAAAAAAGAAATAACCTTGTCATCAAGCCAGGAGGGCCTGAGGTAAGAAAGCCCTCTGTTATTACCAAGGCTCTTTGCAATAAAACACAGAGGTTGACAGCAAAACAGGTTTGGGCACCCTCTCTGTGGCTCAGCTGACCAAACTGTCTGTGTCCAATAAAGCAAGGCCCCTGCCTCCGACAGTTCTGTGAGGGCAAAGGAAGTCTCCGGTTGCACCTGGCCTGATAGTTACACCTCTAATTGGACCCCATTTCAAAGGAGGCAGAGAGGACGCTGGAGGGAACACACAAGGCAGTGGCACTCACTGGGGTCAAGGGCTCTCGCCTTGAGATAGCAGGATGACATCAAATGAACAGTCCCACTTCTGTGTCATTCAAACCCTCAGCTCTCTCAAGTGTCACCCTCTGCTCCTTCACAATTAATCACACTCTTCACGTCAGCCTCCTTTCTCGAGCACAAGGCACACGCCCAACTCCTCGGAGCCCCCCTCATGGTTTTGGGGCTGCTTCATTTGCATTTTCAAAGCTTGAGAGACAAAGTTCAGCACTTGAAAAAAGGAAGCTCTTCAACAAAGAGGTCCTTAGTGCCCTACAAGTCACAGAGAAGGGACTTGAGAACAGCCCTGGTACTTCTGAAAACAAACAAGTGGATAAAATTTTATCATGCTGAAGCCATACAGAGAACTCACACTGCTGGTACCATCCTAGTGAATGCCTTAGCGACAAGTGGCCACGATGCATTTTTAGATCAGCAGATGAGGCCTCTGGGGCTCGCACAAGCTGCTTCCTCCATCGCTACACCTATCTCTGGCAAATCTGTCCAGATCCCAGCTGAGACGTCTTTCCCTCCAGCTACTTTCCCTGATGCCCAGGTCAGATACCCTAACTGCTTCCCTGGGCTTCCCAGATACCACAGAATCTACTGCAACAAAATAAGAGCTGTGCCTCGCTCATACACCATCGTACACCAGCATGCAGCAGGGCCATTTCTCAAAGGCTGAGACGCTCTACAAGCTCAACCCTGTCTGCCTAACACAAGGACACTCTGCCTTTCTCACTCATCTTCCTGACGACTAAGTAAATGTGTGCTTATGTATTCCTGTGCTTCAAAATCTTCTATTTATGCTATACATATGCAGTTTTTATATGTCTGTTAAATATTTTAAAATAAAAAGTACAAAAATGAATAAAATAAAAAGTTCTCTCTAATTTTAAGTATAGTAAATACAAATGGTTATAACCTACAAAAACAAAAGCTCTTTGGGGCCCTCAATAACTGTTTAACATTTTAAGGGGTCTCAAAACCAAAGCTCTGAGACTGACTAGTCTAATACGAGGCCTGCCACATACCTCGCAATTTTTAAATAATTTGTGAATTATTTAAATTGACTCAACTACTCAACCTATCATGGATGGGTGGATTGCTTTGTAGCAGTCCATAGATGTCTGTTATAGATAAGAGGCAGAAAGAAGAGGGGCGGGGGTCAGAGGACAGTTCATCCTGTCCTGGTTAGGAAGAGAAAGACACAGGTGAGGAACCAACACTTAAGAAAGCCAGGATCATGAGGCGGTATCCAAGATTCCACACTTGATCCCTCCACCCCCTCACAGCTCTATCCAGCATGTCTTATTAGTCAGTGAAGACTACCTTCCAGAGTGGTTAGAAACTGGCCAACACCTTGTTAGCCAGTCCATGCTCATCATGACTGGTTGTCACCTGTTCCTCCTCCCCCACCTCCACCTTGACATTTGCAGTTAGTTCGATTTCTTAATTGTCTCTGGAATCCTTCAGGATTTAGCTTGCACATCCTCTTCCTATAGTCAGATGTCCTGGTCCCTTCTCCCCTGCTTGGATAACAGAGAAGCTTTACTCTTTCCTTCCAGAGCATTTCTCATGGGAGCCAAATGCACTCCCATTTATGGGGTTGTCAGGACCCCCAACTAGACATAAGCTCCACAGGAGCTGTGCTGTGGCTTGAGGGTGTTCCTCGAAAGGCTCATGTGCTGGAGTTTGGTCCACAGTAAAATAGTACTGAGATGGCAGAACCTTTAAGATATGGGCCTAGTGGGAGGTGATTAGGTCTTTTTTATGTTAAAGGTTCATTTACTGATTGATTTGAAAGGCAGAGAAATCTTCAATCCACTGGTTTATTCCCCCAGTATCTGCAACAGTTAGGCTGAGCCAGGATGAAGCCAGAAGCTAGAACTCCTTGTGGGTACCCTACACGGGTGGCAAGGACTCAGGCCCTTGGGCCATCATCAGCTGCTTTCCCTAGCACATTATCAGGAAGCTAGATCAGAAGCAAAGCAATATGAACTTGAACCAGCACTCCAATATGAGATATAGGCTGCCCAGCAGTTCCTGCCACTAGGATGCCATATACTATGAGACATTCACCACAGGCAAGCAGATACTAGTGCCATGCTCTTGAATCCCCAGGATTATGAGCTAAGCCTCTTTTCTTTATAAAGTACACAGTCTTGGGTATATTGTTATAGGAACAGAAAATGGACTATAAGACAAGGTGGAAAGTAGCTGGCCTTGTCTGAATGGTGACTTTACCAGAGCCAGAAGAGCTGTGATAAAAGAGTTTAATAAGTGATGGATAGATGGTTGCTTTGTTTGGTGGGTGGTTGATTGGATTTGGGGGGCTGTCTGGGTGGCTGAGAGGATGGGTGGATAGATGTTTGATTGGCTGGATGGATGGGTAGGTGAGTAGGTAGATGAAAGATGGGCAGATAAATGGTTAATTGGCTAGGTGGATGAATGGGTTAGGAGTGTGGGAGGTAGATGTGTCAATGGATCCACTTCATCTACAATGCATCAATTCAGGCCTTTCTGGGTCCTGTCTCATACAATTAGCCTTTTCCTTTTTTTTAAGTTCTTTTTTTTAAGATTTATTTATTTGTTTGAAAGTCAGAGTTACACAGAGAGAGGAGAGGCAGAGAGAGAGAGAGAGAGAGGTCTTCCATCCGCTGGTTCACTCCCCAATCGGCCACAACGGCCAGAGCTACATGGATCTGAAGCCAGGAGCCAGGAGCTTCTTCCGGGTCTCCCACACGGGTACAGGGGCCCAATGACTTGGGCCATCTTGTACTGCTTTCCCAGTCCATAGCAGAGAGCTGGATTGGAAATGGAGCAGCTGAGTCACAAACTGGTGCCCATATGAGTTGCCGCTGCTTCATGCCAAGGTGTTAAAACCCGCTGTGCCACAGCGCTGGCCCCATCAGACAGTTCTAATAACTGGCAGTCCCACTCTCTGGCTTTCTATCACACAAATCCCATCATGTTACATTCATTTGTAAAATGACTTCCATCACCCATAGGATCAGTTTAAAGTCAAATCATATTTATAAGAATGGACAGGAAGAAACAATAATGAAGTCCAAAGTATACAACCATTCAAATAAAGCACCACATAATCTGGACCTTCCACTCCAGCCCCCACTTTCACCATCCATCTGAAGTTCCTGCCATTCAGGATACTCTGCAGCTCCCTGATCACACTCCAGAGGTTGGCTCCCTGTATCTTTCTGCATAAAATGAATAGTTGGCCTTGTCTGCGGCCTGGCCCATGCTGCCTGCCCTCAGTCACGAGCCCTACAGGAGGCTTCTCCAGCCCTCAGAAGGCACTCCACTCAACACCTCCCAGCCCCAACACAGTCATGCCTTCAATACAACATTATTGTCCAGAGGACATCTGAGGCCTGCTTTATTTCTAGTACTCAGAAAAACATCTTGAACTGCTTGAGAGTGGGGATCAGGCCCTCGGTCATCTCTGGCCAGAGAATGGGCTCAGTGAAAGCTTGATGGCTAGACAGATGGCAAGGTCTGGGAAACACCTGCTCTTTAATGAGCACAGCCTATCCAGACTCAAGGCTGGACTCCACTAGCAACACCGTGCCTGCAGACTTCGGCTCACACTGATCTTACTGTCCTCTATTATCTACACAGCAGAGTTTAGTGCTTAGTAAGCAGTGGTCTGTGTCAAATCATTGTAGTGTTAGGTGAGGTTCTGCTCCACACCATCGCAACAGCCATGTAAAACTCCAAGAGGCACAGGGAAAATTACAACAGTTACTGTTGTTCATTGTGCCCACTCTATACAAGCATTCCATGGCTATTAACTCCTTAAACCCTCAAAATGACCCTACAAATACAGTGTAATATCCTCATTGTACAGATGAAGGTAGTTGAAGAGTCCACATATCATGTATAAAGTAGTGCAGTTAGTAGCAACGCCAGGATACAACCTAAGGACTACTGATTTACCCACCCTTCCATAACCAACCCCCTATCACACTCTCTACTGTGCTGAACATGATAAAAAAAAAAAAAAAGTTGGGGTAACAAGAAATAACAAAGAAATTCTGCTGATTTCATCAAACTACAGACCAACAACCATCCTCTATGGAGAAACTCTTACAAGTAAAAAGCAGTTTCTCACACACAGAAAGCACTTCATGTCTGCAGTGGATGAATAAATGAATAAGAAACAAGTAAATCAACAACTACAAACATGCTTCAAAGGGCTAAGGAAAATGGTTAGAAAATACAGCAGTTTTAGCAAATACTGAGTAGTGATAACTGCCTCTCAAAAGTAGAACCGAGAAAGAGGAAAAGAGAGGAAGATAGCAAAAGCAAAAACAAACAACTGCAAAATCTTCTGACTCTCCAAAAGCAAAAGAGAAACGAATTCAGGTCATCAAATCAGTGACAATCAAATCAATTCTATGAGCACTTATGCTCTGGGAGAGGAGAAATGAGTTATTTCTGCTGATTCGTTAGTGCGCAGTTATCAGAAAGGATGGAAAATCTGGAAACTATGTGTTAGCAGAAAGTTCAGGCTAAGTTTAACTATGTGTTAAGGCTAAGTTTAAACTATGTGTTAGCTAAAGTTCAGGCTAAGAAACTGGGAAGAAGTTTCCTTGGGGAGACGCCTGCCTGCCTTATCATTCTCCACCTTCCAGTACTGGGCCACTGACCTCATCAGACTCTGATAACATCTGCCCCATCTCCCTAGCTCCCTTTTATAGACTATCCACTGCCAACAGAATGAACACTGCTGTTCTGGGGCTAGAAGGAACTCAAGGGTCACCTAAGTGCAAGCTCTTTATCGGACACTCTGGTGAATGGCCCCCGCAGAGCAGGGAAGAAAAAAAAAAAAAAACAGCACAGCCAGGTAGCACCACACCCACCTTCTCAGCAGAATGGCTCCCGACTTTGCTCTCCACTCAACCTTACTGTGTGAACCGACTGGACACTTGCTAGCCTGAGCTTCCTAAGGAAGGGGACCATGCCTGATATGCCCCAGTGCCTCAGAGAACGCCATGTACCTCGTCAGTGGTGCTTGCTGAGTGAAGGGCCATGATCAGATACAGCCACGCCTCCTGCTCAAACCATTCCATGTTTATTCTTGCACCCTGAGAGTCCATTCTCCACCAGCAGCCCAAATGACTCTTGACCAAACAAACCAAATCAGGTGACTCCTATGTTCTCACCCCTCCAATGAACCTAACCACGCTTGGAATAGAGTTGGAAGACTTTACTGTGGTTTACTGGTGCCCATGTCACCCCAGCCTCACTGCATTCAGCTCCACAGGTCTCCCTGTATCCACTGCACATTCCAGGTATGCTCCTGCCACATGGCCTTTGTATTGGCTGTTAATTCTGCCTAGATCACTCTTCCCACAGTTCATCACCCTACTTTTTTCAACAATATCACTTGCAGAATCTACCCCAGGCCACTGTTACCTAAAGTCATCTACCCTTTTATTGTCCTTTCTTTTGTTTGTAGAGGTTTCAACCACCTGTAGTGCAGTGCATCATGATCTTTTGTTTGCTCACTAGTCTTATGATCAGCATGGCAGCTACTAGCCACATGTGGCCACTGAACACTTGAAAGGTGTTGAAAAGTGTTCAAGAACACTTGAAAGGCTAGACCAAAGGGAGGGGTGCTGTAAGTATAAAAGGTACACCAAAGTTCAAAGGCTTAGTGCAAAGAATAAGAAGAATGCAAAATATCTCATGAATACTTTTTATATTGGCTGCATAGTCATTAAAGTTAATGTCACCTATTTCTTCTTCCTTTTTTACTGTGGCCACCAGGAAACTTTAAATTACTTACTAGCTCACATTGCAAGTCTGCTGGACAGCATGACCCCAGAATGTGAGCTCCCTGAGGACAGCCACTTCATCCGGCCTGTTCACCAGTGAGCCTCCTGATGTTGCCCAGAACCCTGCACACAGAGGCACCCGATAGAGACATGATGACTGAAAGGTCTGCCCCGTGTTGCGAGCCTTTCCTCCTTACAAGGTGCCTGTCAAGCCCCCCTCCTCCTGGAAGCCATCTGAGATTGCCCAGCGTGGCACTTATCTCCCAGCACCTAGCACAGGAGCCAGTCTATCTGGACACTCAGGAAGTTCACCAATTCAGCGCCAATGAATTGAGCACCTACCACACACTGGTTGTTTTTATCAGTCACCATCCTCATTTGTTAACACAGCAAGAGGAGGAGGGACCCTCAGATCCATGTTTTGAAAGAAGGATCGGAGATCTCAAAAGTGAAACAACACAAGCAAGCTCACAAAACGAGCAAATGGCAGATCCACAATGCAAACCCGTGTCTTGTGGGCCGAGCTCCTGGCACCCGGCCCTCCACCCCAGGTCCGGGTTGGCAGCCAGCAGACGGCATCACACCCAGTGCTGATCATGTTGGCCTGCACAGTACTCTGTTTGCTTGTTTGTGTTAATGCTCATCCTTGCCAACACTAGAAATTTCAGGGATTTTTAGCAGTCCAGATTCCCCTTTTCATTCAACACTTGAACACTTGCTACATGCCAAGCACAAGGAACATAATCCAACAATGAGACAGAGACAGCCCCAGTGCTCATGGAGAGATTCAGACAGTGAACCAGTCAATAAGGAAAACACACAGGAGGCCAAACTGTGACATATGCTATAAAGGGAACAAAAACAGACAAGAAGATTAGGAAATGCCATGGGGATGGGGTGCTATTTTCGATGGGCTAAGGGAGGAAGCCTACACTGAGGAAGTATGTCTAACCAAAAACTCTTCAGAAGAGGAGGAGAGAAGCCTGTGGGCATGTGGGGAAAAACCCCTCCAGCAGATGGAGCAACAAGTGCAGAGTCCTGATGGCATCACTACTTAGAGAAACACCGTCTCTCGAGACACGAGGTATGGCAGAAACACCCAACCTCTCCTTTATGGCATTGGCGAGTGGCTCCCAGCCAGTAACCACAGTTCTCAGCCTTCCTCGTATCCCGGCATGACCACTAATGACATCCGTCTGCTCCGTGCCAGAGCAGCCAAGAAGTGGCTCTCGCCTCTCCCTCCCTGGGGCTAGAGAAGTCCCAGAGTATGAAGGCTCCATGATGCTGTCCGGGAATCGCTCTCTGTGGTCTGCTTAACACGAGCAAAAGAAAAACTTCAAGATCTTCAGTGCTGAGCCCCTAAGATTTCAGGTGTAAATTTGTTCCAGAAGCCCCTCAACACCTGTTTCCTCTGGCTCTACAGAGGAGGCTCGGCTGCTGTTCTCTCTGTGCTCTGCACTCAGGGTTCCTAATGAGTAATGCAACAGTGTCCCGATAGGCACTGCTTTTGTGGTCCCTGTACTACATATATATAGGATAATGCAACATATATATTTAACAGATTTATTTATTTGAATGGCATAGTGACAGAGAGAAAAGGAGAAACAGAAACATGTACATGTATACACACACACACACATACACAATGAGAGATCTTCTACCCTTTGATTCACTGCCCCAAAATGCCCACAATGCCAAGGGCTGGGCCAGGCCAAAGCCAGGAGCCAGGAACTCCATCAGAGTTTCCTATGTGGGTGGCAGGAACCCAAGTACTTGGAGCATCATCCACTCCCTCCCAGGAGCATTAGCAGAGAGCTAGATGGTAAGCACACAGCATCCAGGTTTCAAACCAGAAACTCCAATATAGCATGTGGGGACCCCAAGCAGTGGCTTAACCCACTGCACCACAATGTCCACCCCTGTACTATATACTTAACTGACTCTGCTTAAAACCAATCCGTGACACATCACAGAGATTATCTTTCCCCCAAATCATTCCACATCCCAACACTGTCTGCCCCACCAAGAATGATGGGTCTCACATGTCCTTTTCATTTGACATGTAGAACTGAAAAATTAATCCAACCAATTTTTGTTAACAGCTCAAGGTGTCTATATTCCAACAAAGCATGCCAGAAGACAGAGTTCCTTAGCATTCTCAATGGGGAGAGCTATTTTGAGGGAGAATGCCATCTACTCTTAACCTTTCTATCATATTAGTATAGGCAAAGTTGACCCTAATAGTAAGAAAATCTTAATTAACAATGAGATGTTTTACATAACAACTAAATGCACTGTGTTATCTTAGAATAGATCCTGGACCAGATAACAGACATTATTGGGGTAACTGGAGAAATCTTAACAAAATCTACATAATAAGCAACCGTATCATATCAATGTTACTCTCTGTGTTTTGATCATTATACTACAGTTACATAAAATCACAACATTTGAAGCAGCTGAAAAATACATGAGAACTCTCTACTGCTTTTACAACTTGTAAATATTTGAAAATGAGAAAGAAGTTTCTGGGAAAAAAAAAAAAAGGAAAGCACCTTAATTAAACCATCATATACCAGCCAAGGCCTACTGACAGTTTTCTCACAATTGCCCTTCTATCTGATCAAGCAGAAATAGCTCACATGAAAATACTAATTTATGAAAGGGAAGACAGCTGACCAAACTCTGTGCTTTAAAAGCTTTATCTCTACAACTTTTTTTCAAGTTTTGAGCTAGTCTCCACCACTCTGAATCATTTTTTCTTGAAAATTCCCTGGGGAGCTTTAAGTCTCATTCAGAGGAAGCATACAAAGTGATTTACCTGTGCCCCAAGCAGAATCACTGGTGGCTTAGATTCTGTTAATAAGGCCCTGAAAATGAGAACCAGCAGGTGCACCCAGATGAGAGACCAGAAGGCCACTAAGGCCAAAAAAAGTAAGCATGAAGACCAGGCACCCCAGAGTGGGTCCTGAATCCTAAACTCTAAACTGTTTTCAATTCTCAAAGACTGATTAATCTTGGGATCTTGAACCCCACTCCAGCTCCAAACTTCCAAGAAGAGCAGAACTGACAATCACTCAAATAGCACCTGTATTTCAGTGTTCTCTCCTATAACAGAATGAGATCTTACCACCTTGTCTGGATAATAAATCCACTCCACCAGTGTTTTTCAAACTATGAATGACAGAATCAATGTAGTAGGTAATAATTGCCCTTCTGAAAAAAGAAAGATGTAGTAGCAGAAAGTAAAATGCTAGCATTCACTGAGCTGATAGACATCTTTGAAGTACACACTTCTATATACTCATCATCAGTGTTCCACTGCACAAAGTCCTTCACTGCAAACAATATGACAGATTCTTCTTCACTAAGTCAGAAAGAAAAACTGCCTTAAATGAATCTTATATTCACAGTAACTTTCACTAGGAAATCTAAAATGCACTCCCATGGGAGAAAAATTCTGTTGCAAACTGAAGTCAAAAATTTTCTGCAAAGTACGTCCCTCAATATATTTGCTAATTACCAATTCATAAAGTAAAACATTACAGTGGAGAAACCAGGCAGATATCACCTTAACCAAGAAATCAAGGTCAACATCAACCTTCAGGACACACAAGGACATCACACGCCCCTGAGTGCTTTTAAAGGGCACAAAATCACCTATGTGGTGTTCTTGCCAAAACTGCATCACTTCAGTTTAATCATGATTAAAACACCAAAGAAATCCATATAGAGGAACGTTCTAAAAATAACTGAGTCATATTCTTCAAAAACTAAGATCATGAAAAACAAGGAAAGACTAAGCAACTGCCACAGACCAAAAGAAACTAAGGAGAGACGCCAAGTAAATGAAACGTGGGATCCGGGATTGGATGCTGGACCAGAAGGACATTAGTGGAAAAACTGGTGAAATCTAAATGCAACTGACAGTGTTACACAGATGTGAATTTCTTGGTTTTGATCATTGTACTGAAGTTACATAAGATGGTAATAGTAGGGCACATTGGGTGAAGAGAACATTGGAACATTGTCCTATTTTTGCAACCTTACTGTAAGTCTAAAATTACTTCAAATTCAAATGTTTTAAAAACCACTTTTTCTGAAGAAAGGAACAAAGAAGTGTTCTGTCCCATAAACTGTACACAAGGAGATAAACACGGCAAGTATGGGTGCATAATCAACAAGTCATCAACTCAATACACAAGGAGAGGGCTAACACAGTCCTTCTCCGGCCAGGCTCTTCCCAACCCCCTCCCAAGCAGGAACAACCAGGACTCCCTCTTCCTCCCAGCCAGGAACAATGTGAGACATCCTGCAGAGGCTGAGGCAATGGCCTCCCGAGTCCTTGCAAACACCATGCAAACGTACAGTGGCAGGGGACACTTATGGATGTGACAGGTGCTTTCTGAATGCCCATGTCTTCCAGGCATTGGTGGAAGGAAACGGCCGTGAACATGACTGACAATGTAACTGGCTCTCACATGGTTTATGTAAAGGAGGATGGAGGCAAACAGGCCCCCCAAAACACATTTACACATGAACACACACAGAAATTCAGACAACGGAGATGCACCAAAACCAGAGACCCAGGGTTCTCTGAAGAAGTGGCACTGAGTCAGGTCCATGTCCTTCTCTGACCCCGTATTCCCATCTGTGAGCCAGGACTAACAGTATTCACCCCATGGGATGGCTGTGCAGAACTAAACAGTGATAGCATAGCATTTAGTGGAATTCCTAGTATGTGAATGAGCAGCCAGAAACAGTCATCAATGATAAAAATTACTTACTGAGATCATCAAATTCGACCTGGCATTGTGGCACAGCGGGTTAAGATGCCAGTTGCACCACCAGCATCCCATATGGTACCAGTTCAAGCCCTGGGTGCTCCACTTCCAATCCAGCTCCCTGCTAATGCACCTGGGAAAGCAGAGGAGGATGGCCCAAGTGCTTGGGCCCCTGCACACATGTAGGAGACCTGGAAGAAGCTCCTGGCTCCTGGCTTTGGCGTAGCAGCCCAGCCCTGGTCGTTGTGGCCAACTGGGGAGTAAATCAGCCTCCCTCCCCCTCTCCCCCTCTCCCCCTCTATCTCTCTCCCTCCCTCCTTCTCTTCCTCTAACTCTGATTTTCAAGTAATAGATCTTTTAAAAAAAAATCAAACTGAAAGCATTCTCTTTCTCAATTTACTTTAAATTCTACATACCCCACTGATATTTACGCCAGGTGTCTACGAACAGATCCCTGATCAAAGAAACAGCTATTTCCCCACTACTGGGCAGCAGCAATGAATAATGAATGTTATGTGGAAATGCACAGAGCAGGAAACACAAATGCTCAGCCCAGAGGCAGTGAAGTGAAGGATGGAAAGCTCCCAGACCTTCCTCTATGCCTGCCCTGCTGTGAATGGATGGGCTGTGCCCAAGCCAGCAGTGATGGACTCCCAGGGAAGGATGTTCCCAGCTGACCTGCCCGACCCCAGGCCGTCAAAGCCACCAGAAGAAACCAGAGGCTCCCAGTTCCCAGTGAGGGGCTGGGAATGTAAGACACCATCACATCCCTCTCACCACCAACCAACCTTGCAAGTAATCATAATTCACGTACTCTTTCATAAAGCAGGCTTCGGTAAGAAGGCATCCCAACTCTACAGTCTTCAGAAATGGCAAAAATGATTGCAATTCAGAAAAACAACCATGAAATGCAGATGTGTAAGGTAAATCAACTTCAGACCAAAGTGCTGTGTGCAGTGCAACTGGCCTTTGCAAACAACCTCTCTTTTCTGACAGCCAGAAAGACATATACACACACACATTCAAATCTACTCAATCAAAATCTCTCTCTCTCTTTTCTCTCTCTCTCTCTCTGACTCTGTGTTTTAAATACAGTAACAGAAGTTTAATCTTAAATTATGTTTAGTAAATGCTCTAAGTCATTGAAGAACATTTTTTAAAACTTCTAGTATTCACATGTTGTCCAGGTGTATTAAACACACTAAGATAAATTTAAATATTATCTTTGAAAAACATCAGTCATTGGGGCCGGCACTCTGGCGCAGGTTAATCCTCCACCCGGGGCGCCAGTATCCCACATGAGCGCCAGTTCTAGTCCTGGCTGCTTCTCTTCCGATCCAGCTCTCTGCTATGGCCTGGGAAAGCAGAAGATGGTCCAAGTGCTTGGGCCCTGCACCTGCGTGAGAGACTTGGAGGAACATTCCAGCTCCTGGCTTCAGATGGGTGCAACTCCAGCCATTGCAGCCATCTGGGGAGTGAACCAGCAGATGGAAGACCTCTTTCTCTTTCTCTCCCTCTCCCTCTCCCTCTCCCTCTCTCTCTCTGCCCCTACCTCTCTGTAACTCTGCCTTTCAAATAAATAAATAAATCTTAAAAAAAAAATGCTGAGAAAAAACAGCTAAGCAGAAAAAAAGAGAGAGAAAGAAAAACTCAGTTGCTTGCTTCACATTCCTTGTCAAGTTCATAAGAAAGAAAAAACTTCCTGTGCTCCAAGCTCCCTCCCTCGGGAGGTCCATGGAAGCCCACCTAGGCATCCAAACCCTCCCACTCCCCAGGGAGAAGCCTTCCTTTCCTTTCCAGCCACTCCCCACTTGCCCTCCAGCCTGCTCTCTGCAACCTCCTAACTCACTTCCGTTGGGTTTTTTGTTTTGTTTTGTTTTGCTTTGCTTTGTTTGGTGGGGGGGGGGGGGGGCAGTGGTTCCCCTCTTCTCTCTCTTTAAAAGAGAAACTGACAACACCTGTGCAGCCTGGGTTTGCAATGCTCAGAGGAAGGCTGGGCTCAGGGCCAGGGCTTTGTGCCTCAAAGGAGTAAAGGAGCCTACAAAGATTTATAGCCCAGGAGCCAAACTGTCCCCAGGTGAACAGGAACTGAGTGCTCTCCTCCCTTCTGTCTCCATTCACCGGAAGGGAGTCAACAGGTGCCACCCCCTTGCCCTCACCACCGACACCCCCAGGCTCCTGCAACCATGGCAGCACCTCCCAGCCTCCACGGAAACAATTCCCTCCCAAGACCAGGGCAGCTGGGCTCGGGCTGGGGCCTGCACCTGTGCCTGCGCAGCTTCTGACACTTCCGGAGCCTGCAGTGTCCACTCTCCCACCTTGCTCCCTCCTTCATTCACTCCTGTCCCTTCTCTCTTGGCCCTCCACCCCTGCCTCCTGAGGTGCGGCTGTCAGAACAACGGTGATTATAAAACAGCACAGCCTTGATGTGTTGAAGGGCTATCATGCACATGGAGGTGTGCTGAGCGTGCTCTATACTCTTCCATCTAATCTCAACAACTTGGGGTGCTTTCACAGCAGCGGTTCGCCCTGTGACCTCAGGATCCTGTTACCCTCTCAAAAATTACTGCAGACGGGGCTAGCGCTGCGGTGCAGTGGGTTGAGCCACTGCCTACAACACCAGAATCCTGTATGGGGACTCCAATTCCAGTCTGGCTGCTCCACATATGATCCAGCTCCCTGCTAATGCGCCTGGGAAAGCAGTGGAAGTACTTGGACCCTTGCCACGCACATGGGAGACCCAGATGCGGTTCCTGGTTACTGGTTTTGGCCGAGCCCACCCCTAGGTGCTATGGTCATTTGGAAAGTGAACCAGCCAATGAATCTCTTTCTCTCTCTGTCTCTCCCTCCCTGTCACTGTGCCTTTCAAATAAATAAAATCAATCTAAAAAAAAAAAAAAAAAAAAAACCAGATTAAAAAACTCACTGAAGAGCTCAAAAAGCATTTTCTTTTTTTAAAGATTTATTTTATTTATTTGAAACACAGACTTACAGAGAGAGGTAGAGCCAGAGAGAAGTCTTCCATTCACTGGTTCACTCCCCAAATGACCACAATGGCCAGACCTGAGCTGAGCTGATCTGAAGCCAGGAGCCAGGAGCTTCTTCCAGGTCTCTTACATGGGTGCAGGGGCCCAAGGACTTGGGCCATCTTCTACTGCTTTCCCAGTCCATAGCAGAGGACTGGATCAGCAGCAGCTGGGTCTTGAACCAGCGCCCATACAGGATGCTGGAGCTGCAGACTGGGGCTTTAACACGCTGCGCCACAGCGCCAGCCCCCCTCAAAAAGCATTTTCTAACAACAGTCATATCCACTGAGAGTTACTATATCAGAAATGAAAACTAAGACAAATTTTTTGAACACAAGAATGTTCAACCTTCAGAGCCATGACATCACTGCCTACTAGGTAGCTTCTGGAAAACTCCACAGGACCCTCCTGAGAAACGAGAGTGGAAATGGCAAATTACAGCATTGCTGTGTGTGAAAGCTGCTCTGACTTCGTAAGCCACCAAAAGGGTCTCCATGGCTCCCACTCGTCCCTGGACCACACAGCTTTACAGAAGCAGCAGCTTCAAGAGTAGAATCCCCTTGCCCAGGTCACACTCAGCCTGTGGAGGAGCGGGAGCCACACCCCTGATTTCACACCTTCCTCGGAGACAGCTTACACCACAAAGACCCCATGGGAGTGACTGACCCCCACATGTGCATCCACAGAGCTGCAAACACCCCCAGCACCCTGAATCTACTCAACTGACCCACACACGCTCCCACCCACCCCTATCTGCCCCATGTCCAATGCTTGATTTCAACAGGATTTGGCTCACAAACCCACAATAGCACTTTCAACCCCAAAGTCAAATGTTAATGGTCCTAGGGCTGGCATTGTGGAATAGTGGGTAAAGCTGTCGCCTGCAATGCCGGCATCCCATGTGGGCACCAGTTCCTGTCCCGGCTGCTTCACTTCTAATGCAGCTCCCTGCTAACACACCTGGGAAAAGCAACAGAAGACGGCGGCTCCAGTGTTGGGCCCCTGCACCCATGTGGGAGACCAGATTAAGCTTCTGGCTCCTGCCTGGCCCAACCTTGACCGCTGTGGCCATTTGGGGAGTAAACTAGTGGATGGAAGATCCCTCCCTCCCTCCCTTCCTCCCTCCTTCCCTCCCTCCCTCCCTCTCTCTCTCTCTCTCTAACTCTGCCTTTCAAATAAATAAAATAAGTCTTTAAAAAAAAAAAAAAAAAGGTAATGGTCCTGGGAAGATGGAGACTTAATCCAGTTATGGTGCTCAGGGAGTGGGCCTAGTAGAAGGTCCTAAGGTCACTGGGGGTGGGCCCTCACAGGACAGTTCTCCAAAGAAGGTTGATTACAAAAGCTAAGTCAGCCCAGCCACTGTCTCTGCTTCCTGGCTGGCCATGGAATAATTGCCAGGCCTGAGCTCATCATTGCAAGCCACCACTCGCACCAGAAGCCAGACCAGTGGGGCCACTCAATGTTGGACTTGAATCTCCAGAACCATGAGCCAAAAAAAAGCCCTCCTTCCTACCTACTTGACCAAGGTAGCTTGGTCAAGTACCTTCACTGTAGTAGGGAAAGCTGACTGATACATCCAGTATTCCTGACTCTGGGAAAGGTCGTCCTTCTACTTAGCAAGGCCCCAGACCACTCAGTGTCATCTTTGACACCTCCACTCTGGATCCTGTGGATGGAGGCCTTCAGAAAATCTCTTAGAACTTCCAAAAACATCCACTATGTTCCTACACCAACAGAAGGGGAAAGACGAGAGGCAAATGCACCAAAGCTTACAAGCAGTTATAACAAACTTTTCTTTTGTACCTAAGTACGTATTATTTTCACAATTAGAAAAGATAGCAAGGAACGGACTTTTGCAGTAGCAGTTACCATGATGGTTGGGATGCCCACATCCCTTCTCAAAGTGCCTAGGTTTAAGGCCTGACTCTGTTCCCAATTCTAGCTATCTGCTAATGCAGGTCCTGGGAGGCAACAGTACTTGGGTCCCGGGGGCAGGTGCTGTGGTGCAGCGAGTTAAAGCCCTGGCCTGAAGCACTGGCATCCCATATGGGCACTGGTTCTAGTCCCAGCTGCTCCTCTTCCGATCCAGCTCTCTGTTATGGCCTGGGAAAGTAGTGGAAGATGGCCCAAGTCCTTGGGCCCCTGCACCTGCGTGGAAGACCTGGAAAAAGCTCCTGGCTCCTGGCTTCGGATCGGTGCAGCTCCAGCCATTGTGGCCATCTGGGGAGTGAACCAGTGGATGGAAGACCACTCTCCATCTCTACCTCTCTCTGTAACTCTTTCATATAAATAAAATAAATCTTAAAAAAAAAAAAAAAAGTACTTGAGTCCCTGCCACCCATGGGGGTGACCTGGATTGAGCTCCCAGGTCCTGGATTTGGCCTGGCCCAACCCCAGCCATTGCATGCGTGCTCGCTCTCTCTCATTCGCTCGCTCACTCTCACTCTCTCTCTCTCTGCCTCTCAACAATAAAGACATTTTTAAAAGAGAAAAGACAGTGCTAGTTTCTCCAGGGTGTTGTTTGAAAGTGCTGCCCCAGACCCTGCCCTTTCTATCACAACTGCAGCCTGGTCCAGAGCACAGAGCCATGGGTCTCTTCCAGCTCTCTCCGTGGTCTCGCCGCACTGGTTGGTCACTCTCAGACATCTTCACCTCGGGCTCTGGCATCACAGTGTAGTGGCAGGGAAGGCAGTGGGAAAACGGTACATAAAAGGCACTTGATGGGGCCAGCGCTGCAGCAGAGTGGGGCAAAGCCACGGCCTGCAGTACAGGCATCCCATATGGGTGCCAGTTCAAGTCCTGGCTGCTCCACTTCCGATCCAGCTCCCTGCTGTGGCCTGGGAAAGCAGTAGAGGATGGCCCAAGTCCTTGGGCCCCTGCACCCACATGGGCGACCTGGAAGAAGCTTCTGGCTTTGGATTGGCCCAGCACCAGCCATTTTGGCATTTGGGGAATAAACCAGCAGTTAGAAGACCCCTCTTCCTCCCTCCCTCCCTCCCTCTCTCTCTCTCTTTTTCTTTCTCTTTCTCTTTCTCTCTCTCTCTCCCCCTCTCTGCCTCTGCCTCTATAACTCTGCCTTTCAAATAAATAAATAAATCTTGAAAAAACAAAAACAGGTACTTGGCATAGCACTTGGCAAAGCATAAACAGAAATCTATCGTTGCCAGGCTACCATTATTATTACCTGACACTGCTATCAGAAGAAACCTCTGAAACACTAGTTGGCATTGATGGCCCTGTTTTAACGCCACTGGAAGCTTCCGGTGACTAATCACAGCCAATATGCATAAAGCCCTTACCTGGGGGCTTGGCACTGTTGGAAAAGTGACTTCATTTCATCGCTAACTCAATCCCAGAGAGAGACCCGTGTGCATCACCCTCTTAACAGCTGCAGAAACTCTAACAAAGCAGTAGAGTAAAATACCCAGGCGTGCAGCTGGGAGTGCTAGGGCCAGGACTCAGCCCTGTTCAGTCTCACTGCACAGCAGAATTCTCCACGATGACGGACATATTCCACATCTATGCTGACCGATACGACAGGCAGCTGGAATGTGCCCCTTGCCACTGAATAAAGAATGGTTTCATCTGATTTAAAGTCCACACTGGCCAGCACAGGGCTCTACAGAATAAAACCCTAACTGCCCAGGCTTCACAAAGCAAAGCCGTCTAATACCCTGCACCTGCCTCTCACTAATTCTGACACTGAGCCTTAAGTAGCTGGAAATCCCTGGGAGGGCCAGTTGTCTGGAGTAGCAGTTGGGGCACTGCTTGGAATGCATGCATCCCATATTAGAGCGCCCAGTTCAATCCTGGCCTCTCCACTTCTGGTCTGGCTTCCTGCTAATGTGTACCCTTGGGAGACTCCTGGCTTAGGCCTGGTCCAGCCCCAGCTATTGAGGACATTTGAGGAGTGAACTGGTGGTTACAAGCTCACTCGCTCTTGTTCTCTCTCTCTCTCAAATAAAATGAAAATAATTAAAAAAAAAAAAAAAACTAGAGATCGAAAATTTAATAATGCGCAAAAATACAATGAAATTGCCAGTGAACTTAACTTACTCCTACCTCCCAGCCATCTCCTGCCCTGCCTCATCCATCTTCTATATAAAGGAATGACTTTAGGGACTTAGGGGGAGAGACTGGTTCAAACAAAGGCTCCACAGTGTCCTAGCTGTGTGGCCTAGGGCAGGCTACTTCAGTCTCTGAAACCTGTTCCTCATCTGTAGAATGGGGTGAACACACCCCTTTCCAAAGAGCATCTGCCAAGCTCATAGAATTCTGTTTTGTAAATGGTGTTCAATGTTCAGTGTTCAATCCAAACCCCACCCTCTTATCTAAGAGTCGCTGGAGATCAGGTAGGGGTGGGGAACAACTGTGGTGTGTGTGCATGTGTGTGTGTGTGTGTGTGTGTGTGTGTGGTGTATATCTAGACATGGCCAGATCCTCGAGATCAGGTAGGGATTGGGAACATCTGTGTGTGTGTGTGTGCATGTTGTGTGTTGTGTGTGTGGTGTGTGTTGTGTGTGTGTCTAGACATGGGCAGACCCTGGAGATCAGGTAGGGATGGGGACCATCTCTGTGTGTGTGTGTGTGTGTGTGTGTGTGTGTGTGTGGTGTGTATGTCTAGACATGGGCAGACCCTCGAGATCAGGGAGGGATGGGGACCATCTGTGGTGTGTGTGTGTGTGTGTGTGTGTGTGTGCGTCTGATACGGCCAGAACAATCATTTGGTCTGGCCCTGCCCAGGCAACCACAGGCGAGACTTGAAATTCAATAAATCTATAGCAGCCTCATTTTTGAGTTGACAATTTTTATGGGCCGAATGAAGTTATAAATATCCAAATGGCCCTTGGCAGGAGAAAGGGTTTGGTTTCCCCACTCTGGGACTAGAAGCTCCACCCCAACCACAGACTGTGCTGTTGGTGTTGTGTGTTGTGTCTGCATCTTCTGTGCCAGTAGAGCAGCAGTCAGTCCCCTGAGGCCAAAGGCTCCTGTCACCTGCGAACCCTGAGGCGACGAGCAACCACAGGGAGGGCTGGGCAGGGAATGGGAGCTGGCTCAGCCCAGCGTTATTCTCTGAGAGCTCTCTGAAGACAAAAAGCCCTTAGTCACTTGGCAAGACGCAGGCACATAGTTGGCAAGGTGAAGAGATGAGCGTGGCGCCTGGTACCTGGCAGCACCTCGACATTTGCCTCCTCATCTTTAATTCAAAGGAAGTCAGCCTCATCCTCACAGACCTAGGAGAGCAACCACCAACCGCTTTCCCTTTGCTCTTACCTGGCTCTTGAATGGGAAGACTGCAACGCACCTGAAAAGATCCACCCCAGCCAAAACACCTCTGGCAGGTTTGTATCTTTTCTCTTTTGAACTTCAGAAATACGAGGCTAAGAATGGTCAGAAAATGGAAAGAATGGGGTGGGCTCACCTTATCCAACAAGAAAGCACATTACAAAGAACAGCACAGCTTGCCAGCACTCAGTAAATATTCTTTGGTAAAATATTTATCAGGGGGCCGGCGCTGTGGCGCAGCAGGTTAGAGCCCCAGCCTGCAGCACCAGCATCCCATATGAGCGCCAGTTTGAGTCCTGGCTGCTCCTCTTCTGATCCAGCTCTCTGCTATGGCCTGGGAAAGCAGTAGAAGATGGCCCAAGTGCTTGGGCCCCTGCACCCATGTGGGAGACCCAGAAGAAGCTCCTGGCTCCTGGCTTTGGATCAGTTCAGCTCTGATCAGCCACTGTGGTCATTTGGGTAGTGAACCAGTGGATAGAAGACCTCTCTCTCTCTCTCTCTCTCTGGCTCTACCTCTCTCTGTAAGTCTGTGTTTCAAATAAATAAAACAAATCTTTAAATATATATGTATATATTAAATACTTGGTGTGTGTGTGTGGTTTTTTTTTTTTTTTTAAATAAAGATTCACTAAACCATAACAACAAGGGTGGGCACCGGGCGCAGCAGTTAAGTTGCTGCTTTGGATGCCCCTATCTTACACCAGAGCACCTGGGTTCAAGTCTCAGCTCCACCCTCTGTTCCAACTTTCTGCTGTCACACACTCTGGGATGGCTCAAGTATTTGTGTGCCTGCCACCCACATGGGAGACCTGGATGGAGGTCCAGACTCCTGGCTCCAGCCTGGGTCAGATCTGGCTGCTTTGGGTTATTTGGGGGAGTAAACCAGTAGATAAAAGATCTTTCTTTCTCTGCCTTTAAAATAATTAAAAATATATAATTAATTTTTAAATAGGCCATCTTAAAAAATAATAAAAACTCCAACAATAATAGCAGCAGCCACAGTGATCTTTATGAGTCCTTACCAGACACCAGGCAGTGTCTGGACAGCTTGGCCTGTGTGTATTATCTCACTGGACCACACAATGCTGCCATTAGGGGACTCTGAAGTCAATTTAGTGGATCCAGAAAATAGCACTTATTTTTATGAAACAGAACAAAACAGAATAGAAAACACAATCGTGAATTGCATGTAATAAAACACCTCATGAATCATAGAGCTACAATTTTAAATGTGTTTCTTATGGTCACAGTTAAAGAATTTGAAAAATAATGCCGTGTTCCAATAACTTAAAAGGTATGCACAGTTGCTATCACTATTTTACAGATGCAAAACTGAGGCTTAAAATAATTACGTTTCTTGCCCAAATATACCCAGTTTATTTAGACAGCCAAACTTTTATCCCAGGAAATCTGTTCTCAGACCCTGATGCTCCACACTGAAAGACAGGAGAGATGACCCCAAAGAACCAACATCTAGTGCTTTCATAAAAAAACAAGCAAAGTGGAACCAACATGAAATGAGCAAGTTCATTATCAAATTATCATTTTGTTGTCTCTTCAGAGGCAATGGTTAGATCCTCTAAAATTGCAAAATAATTATAATAATAAAATCAGTTAAAATAAGATTAGGCAGAATAATGAAATAAATCACAAAGAGAAAGATTCAAATAATATAGAAATATTCAACTTTTGCCCATAGAAAATATGACCAAAATTAAGTTGCTGCCAACATATTATGTTTTCACTTTAAAAATATAGCTGGGACTTTGGACAACTTAATTATGTGCTATGGTCTAAATATTTGTGTCCCCTCCCCCCCAAATTCAAAAGTTGAAACTTAACCCTAACAAGAGGGTATGGAGAGGAGCAGCCTTGGGGAGCTGATTAGGTCATCAGGACCAAGCACGCAAAACAGGCCCAAGGGAGCTGGTTTCTCCCTTTCGCCATAGAAGGGCACAACAAGGAGATGTCCTATCAGGCACCCCCATCTGTCTGCCAGCACCTTGATTTTTTTTTTGACAGGCAGAGTTAGTGAGAGAGAGAGACAGACAGAGAGAAAGGTCTTCCTTCCATTGGTTCACCCCCTAAATGGCCACTACGGCCGGCACGCTGCTCCGATCTGAAGCCAGGAGCCAGGTACCTCCTCCTGGTCTCCCATGCGGGTACAGGGCCCAAGCACTTGGGCCATCCTCCACTGCCCTCCCGGGCCACAGCAGAGAGCTGGACTGGAACAAATATATACTTCTTATAAACCATCAAGTTTATGGTATTTTCTCACAGCAGCCCAAACTGGACTAAGACACTGTTTCCCAGTGTGTAACACTAATAGCCTGTTCCAACTAAGATGGCTGCAAAGATTAAATCAGACTCTGTACTTGTTGCTCTGCCCAAGAGTCTGGCAAGAAGTGAACTCTCAATAAAGATGACTGCTAGGACACCTAGGCAACTGTGACCCCTCCTTTGCACCTGAGATGACTACTTCTGCCCCATCACCATAAGCCATATGGTGGTAAAAACACACTCATCAAATCTCGGCCTGAATCAAGCTCTCAGGTTCCACACAAGGGGTACCGAGCACTGCAAGGGCTCCTGGCTCAGGAACTCAACATCCCACCATCTTGCCCCATCCTTGAGATCTGACTGCAATGGCCCTCCTCACTCGTCCATCATTCCTGCCTCTTGGTTGCTTCCCCTTTGACTGATGCTCCCAAGAATCCTCCCCAACTGAAACTTCTTTCAAAGCTTTTTTAGGTAATCTTTTTTAAATTACATAAGCAAGGTCTGGCAATGTAGCACAGCAGGTTAAGCCACCACCTACAACACTGACATCCCATTTGGGTGTCAAGTTCAAGTCCTGGCTACTCTGTTTCCAATCCAGCTGTTAATGTGCCTGTGAAAGCAGCAGAGGATGGCCCAAGTGTTTGGACTCCTGCCAGCAATGTGGAAGACCAGGATGGAGCTCTTGCCTTCAGCCTGGCCCAGCCCGGCTGTTGTGACCATTTGAGGAGTGAACCAGGGATGGAAAATCTCTTTGTCTCTCCTAGTCTCTGTAACAATGCTTTGCAAATCAATTAATCAAAAAAATTACATAATCAAGCTTTTAATTATTAATTTTAAAACTATGCCTGAGTAAAGTTCAAACAAGAAAAAAGGAAGAAAGAAATCCCTTCCTAAGAAATCTTGGCCTAACAGATTCTTGATCAGTGTCCCTGTTAGCTTTCTGTACGGATACAGCCATGTGCGTGTATGCATGTGCTCACTTTTAACACCCACTCACAACTCCACCCCACGGCACTAGGTGTGGATACCTTGCTCTTTCCAATCCACTATCGTGGAACTCCGCTGAGATGAACATATTCTAAGTGTTGCATAGTGTTCTACCAAATGATATATAGGTTGTATGTTAGCAAACGGCCACCTTTATGTATTCTAGCCATTTATTATTTTTTGTTGTTTCAAACAGTAATGCCACGATCATCTTATGCATACACCTTGGTAGGGAGGCACACAATCCACATAATAAATTATTAGAATCTATTGCCAGATAAAAGGGCTTGCAAACCTCTCATCTTGACAGCTACTGTCAATTTTCCCAACATGAAAGTTTCATAGGTTTTGTACCTTTATATTTCCAGGACCAATATGAAAATGTATGCCTAGCCATTCCTTTGCCAGCATCTGATGCTCAGTTAATATTTACCAATCTTAAGAGGGGGGAAAAAAAAGCCTCCTGTCACCATTACAACTTGTATGTCTTCCGCCATGAAATTAGGCCAAATGTTTTTGGTTCCCCATTTGTACCTCTTTCTCTTCTTCACTGCCACCTTCTGTATCACTGACCACCTCTCACTGAAACTGCCTTTTGGAAGGTTAGTAGTATGCTCACCTCCGAGATCAAGAACATCATCTCACTTCCATCATCTTGGCAATATCTGACCCCATCACCACCACCTCCTTCAGGCGATTACTCCTGCTGTTGACAACTGGCTGGGCTGGTTCTCAGAATCGCCCGCAGCCGGCAAGCCAACATTCCCCTGGAACCCTAAAGACAGACCTATCCCAATGTCCAATCCCGGCTCCCTTTCCTTCTTGCCTAACATTCTTAAACTGTGGTCCCTGTGCAAAAGACTTCCATATGTCAATCCTGGAGTTGCCTGAGACCTAAACCCAGACTTCCAACCATCTGCTGAACACCTGCAGCTGAGAGATGTCCTTCACACACTTCAGAATGCGGTCACCATGCATGCAGCACCTGCTCTTGTACTTGAACTCGACACTCATCGTATGGAGAAAGAACACACCAGCTTCAGTGGCCACTTTGCCAAAAGCTCAGTAGGGATTCTACTCTCTTCCCCTTTTTTCCTGTCCAACTTATTCTGCCCTCTCTCCATGCACTTAGGCTCAAGGCACTGAACTTGCAGCACCACTCCCAAAAGGCCTGATGGTTTCTGAGTCGTGCCAGTACGCAATCCCTCCCCCACTAGAGAGTGGGCTCCCGGAAGACACTCATCAGGCCACATTCTCCTTGCACCACAGAGAGCCTCCAGCACAATGCTGTGCATTTGGTAGGTGCCTGAGAAATGCTTTTAAGGGCCGGCTTTGTGGCACACTGGGCTAAATGCTGACTGCAGTCCCAGCTGCTCCACTTCTGAACCAGCTCCCTGCTAATGCACCTGGTAAAGCTGTGGGAGACAGTCCAAATGCTCAGGCCCCTGCCACCCACATGGGAAACCCCAGTAGAGTTCCAGGCTCCTGGCTTCTGCCAGGCCCAGCCCTAACCCCTTGTGGCCCTTTGGGGGTGAACCAGCTGATCGAAGAGCTCTGTGTGTGTCTCCCTTTCTCAGTAACTTTGCCTTTCAAACAAAATTTTAAAAAGATGTTTAAAAAATACTTTCAAAAGTTAACTCAATGCGATTTTCCACTATGTGTTCATATTATTCCACAAAATAAAAGGAAGTTCTACATACCTGTAAATCTATAATAAACATCTTCTTAAAGCATCTAAGTGATTTTGGGGTCTGTTTATCTTGTATGATTGAGTGTACATAGAAACAAATGTTCCTCTAGAGCTTACAAAAAAGTCAAACTCCTTCCTTAGACAGTCTCAGAAACAACTTGAAAATCACAAAAGCACTGATTTCTAAAAGCAATGGTTTTCAAAGCTTACAAACTAGAGTAGGAAGCCCTTACTTAACAACAGAAACACAGACTCAGATGAGCCAAATCGGGTCCTGGAAATCTTGAGACTTTACGATCTTCTGATGACCCAATCAGCCAGCCATCAGAACCCCCGAACGCTGACGAATTGCTCTGACGAATGTAGAAAGGCCATTTGGGAGGTCACACGTCCAGCACTTTGGATGAGCAGCTCACACAAACACAAGGCTTTGTGCCAACTCCACCTACCAAGCCGGAGTCCGCTTCATTCTTTACAGTTAAACCGATTCAATAAATCAGTTTTTCAGGGCATGTACATTGGTTCTAAAGAGGTCATGGAAATGGAAGCACAGAGGACTTTTAGACGAATGAAGCGGCATCATTCCTAAAAGTGTCACTTTGCAGGGACAATCGTGGGTTAGGCCGCTGCCTGCAGTGCTGGCATCCCATATGGTCCCAGGTGGACTCCCAGCTGCTCCACTTCCCATCTAGCTCCCTGCTAATGCACCCACGTGGGAGACCCAGAAGAAGCTCCTGGCTTCAGCCTGGCCTGGCTCTGGATGCTTCGGTCATTTGGGGAGTGAACCAGGGGATGAAAGACCTGTGTCTCCCTCTCTCTCTCTCTCTCTCTGTAACTCTGCCTTTCAAACAAATAAATCTTTAAAAAAAAAAAAAGTGTCACTTTGTAGGAATATAGAACAAGATTAACTTCTGTGTTCACAACGCTAGCCCTATTTTAACGTCAGCATATTTCACACACCTGTGAGGCCTCCCTGGCATTTTTTTCCCCCTAGGTGCCAAAACTTTGAGCCTAAGTAATCCGCTGACCGGAAGTTAGGGCTGCACACGCAGGGGCCCCGTGTCACGTCTAAGTGGGCGATGGACAGTTCGAGAACTCTGGGCTGGCATCGGTGAGGGGCTCCCTGACAGCCCCGGGGCCCCCTCACGACGTCCCCCGTTTCGCACAGCTGTTTCGCATCTTCACGGACGAGACGCGTCCCTGCTTTTTAAAGACCGGACAAGCAAATGAAGGTAATGGGCTCCAGAGACTTGACAGGAACCTTCCCTTTGACCTCGTGAACTCCTGACGCCTCACTGTCCGCTCCGGGACAGCGCGAAAGCGACAGCAAGGCACGGAGTCCGCCAGGCCCGACAGGTCCCTGGCAGTGCCCCTTCAGCCCGGGGGTCAGCCCGTGACGTTAAATCCCGGCTGGCCCGGGAGCGGGAGCTCGCGATGGAGGCGTGGCGACCGGGACTGGGAGGCTGGAGGCCCCACTCACCTGCGATTCAAGGGCCGGACCCTCACGGCCACCTTGACCGATGCCATGGCTCATCCCGACCAGGCCCGCGCAGGGTCCCACCAGCCAGCGCCCCGCAGCTGCCGGCGACTCTTGCGACTTGTCCCGTGGCTCCCGCCCACTTCCGTCTCACACCCGCCCCCCTGCTCCCGGCCGGACCTGGAGTCCCGCGGCAGCCCCACCTGCTAGGCCACTGAGCATGCCCAGAACGGCTCCGGCCCGCGAGATCCAGCCGCCGGGATGTCGCGGCGTTCGGGGCGGGGCCGGGGCGTTGCTGAGAGGCGTGACCGGGTGGCACCTAAGGGGCGTGGTTGTGTGGTGGGCGTGGCCGTGACGATGCTGAGAGGCGTGGTCGGGGCGGAGGGGCGTGACCGAGGCGGCGCTGAGAGGCGTGACCGGGGCCGAGGGGCGTGGCCCAGGCGGTGCAAAGGCGCGTGGCCGGGATCCCCGCCTGGGGTCCGGACTAGCGGCGTTTGAACGCCACGCCCGTAGGGCAGTGCTGGGGCACTCACCAAGGGCGGCCAGGGGTGCATGATCTCAGGAAACCTAAAACCCACGTTCTTCCCCCAGGAAAGCAGGACGTTGGGAACACAGCCAGGACCACAGTCATGAGATGGGCTTCCCATGAACAGTTTTTCAGCCCTTAGCCTGGACCTGGTTTGGCCCAAGCGCATCCATTTCACAGAGGAGGAAACTGAGACCCCGGAGTGGATCGGAAGCTGGCAGTGCTGACCTCCGCTACTCTGCAGAGGAGGCCCTAGCGTGTGCGTTGGACCCTGTGAGTCAGGCTCCCGGGGCACTGGACGGTTTTCACCAGAAGGAACGCTCTTAACGCTGGCTGAAATCAGACCTGGCCCCTTGGCTTCCAGTGCCCATCACCAGGGAGCTCCCACTTCGCTCCCCCGCCTCCCAAACCTGAGCTCACACCAGAAGCTGCCCCGCTGTGGCCCACGAGTGACTGGGGGTCACTTTAACCTCGGTCTTCCTCCTGCTGTGCCTGTCACCCTCACTCAGCACTCCGCCCAGGCCGGCCAGCCCCGGGGCCCAGGCCCCGCCTGCCTCAAGACCCCTCCTGGTACACTGCCGCACCCCCAAGGCCGGCGTCTGTGAGCTGTGGGTCACTTCGGCTTCCACGCCCGCAATGGGGTCACCAGGGGTTGTCCTGATCCTTTGCACTCCGGGGGCAGCGGGGAGCCGGCCTGCAGCGGGCAGAAGCCCTCTCCAGGAAATCCGGCCACTGCCTGGGGGCCTAGTTTTGAGCCCCCGGCCCACCACGCACTTGGTGGGTCCCCCCAGCTTCCACCTCATCTGCACTTCAGGATCAACTCCGTGGAGTAGGCTTAAGTCTACAAACACGAAACCCACGCACACAAGGGACTCCCCCTTCACAGCATCCCCTGCGTCCCCGGAGCCCCCCTATCTGCCCCCAATCCTCCCACTCCTCGGCCAGCGCGGAGCTGAGTGCGGATTCGACCACCCGCAGGCGGGAAAACCCGGAGTGAGGCAATAGGAGCCGGCCAGGGAGCCGGGCATGCGCAGTAGGAAAAGCCGCGAGGGAACCCGCGCGGCGCCCCAACTGCGCCGAGAAGGGGGCGGGATCCGCCTTCTACGGGAGCTGCGTGAGGACAAACTGCGCGAGCCGCCTTCCCGCGGGGACGCGGCCGCGGAGCGCCAGGCCAGAAACGTTCGGGACCACCGCACGCAGGAGGCGCTGGGCCTGCGCGCGCACCCCAGAGGCCCGCACCCGGACACGGCCCGCCTAGTTCTTAGGGATAACAGCGTTCAACTGGTCGGGGAGAATCTAGGATTTTCCTTGGCGGGTTGCTTAGGAGGGTTCATTCATTGCTTCTTACTTATTTGCGACAGCCCACACGTGTTTGTAAACCATCGCACCGTGCCGGGGAGGGAACGTGCGCTTAGTACCTCTTTTGTTAGGATAGATTCTAAGATGATGCACAGGGTTGCCCACCTTGTGCGTGCTTTAGAGTGCACGTTTATGCACCCCTGGGGTTCCCATTCGCTGGGGCTGGGGCGAAGCCAGCCAGAGACGCCGTACTCTCCACCAGCTCCGGTTGTGTCCGGGCCGCCCACCCGCGAGAATTCAAAAACGCCCGCAGGGGCTCGGAGCCGTGCGCCAAGGGCCAGGGCAGAGAATCCAGGAGTCTGTGCCATTGACCTGCCACAAGGGCCGAAGCTTAGCGATTTAAAATAGAGCCACTGTTGCTTTCTCACGGTTGTGTGAATTGCTGGTCTCACCTGGGCTATGCACCGTCTTCAAAAAGTTTATTTTTAATATTATTATTTTTATAAGGTGAACAAATTCCATGTTTCACATATACAGACTTAGGAGCATGGTGATGCTTCCCACCCTGCCTTCCCTCCTCTTTTTTCTTTCTTTTAATTTTTACAATGACATACCTTAAGTATATTTTATAATCATTAGCTTAACCCTCCACTAAACAAAGAATTCAACAAGTAGTAAGAAGAAAAAACCAGTTCCTCAACAGTAGAAACAATGCTGTAAATAATAATCAAATCTCAAAATGTCAGTTTCGCTCATATACATGACTTTTTAAATATTAATTTATTTGAAAAGGTTAGAGAAGGAGAGACAGAGAGGTCTTCCATCTGATGGTTCACTCTCCAAATGGCCTCAGTGACCAGGGCTGGGCCAGGCTGCAGCCAGGAGTTAGGAGCCAGGAGCTTTGTCCAGGTCTCCCAAATGGGTGGCAGGGGCCCAAGGACTTGGGCCATCTTCTACTGATTTCCCAGGCCATAGCAGAGAGCTGGATGGAAGTGGAGCAGCCGGGACTTGCATATGGGATGCAAGAATTGCAGGCAGCAGCTTTACCCGCTACCCCACAGTGCCAGCCACTATACATTACATTAAAAAAAAAAAAATTAGACCAGGGCCGGTGCTGTGCCATAGCTGGTAAAGCCACTGCCTGCAGTGCCAGCACCCCATATAGACACATGTTCAAGTCCTGGCTACTCCTCTTCCGATCCAGCTCTCTGCTATGTCCAGGGAAAGCAGTAGAGTGAGAGACCCAGAAGAAGCACCTGGCTCCTGGCTTCAGATTGGCGCAGCTCCGGCTGTTGCTGCCATCTGGGGAATAAACCATCAGATGGAAGATCTCTCTCTCTTTCTCTCTCTCTCTCGCTCTCGCTCTCTCGCTCTCCCTCTCTCTCTCCCTCACTCCCTCTCTCCCTCACTCCCTCACTCCCTCTCTCCCTCTCTCTCTCTCTGTGTAACTCTGACTTTCAAATAAATAAATAAATCTTAAAAAAAAATAGACCAAGTTTCTTCGTGTGGCCAGATAGCTTTCCACGGGACATGCCCAGTGCTCAAGAAGTAGGGGGAAGTAGTGTTGCTGACATCCCATTGGCCAAAGTCCATCACATGGCCAAACCCAGGGTCCTTTAGGAGGGGGCACCCATCTGGAAGGGGAGGGTACTCAAAATAAAAAATCACATCTTGAACAGCCCCTAAATAAAATGTATTAGATTTAGTAACACCTGAACTTGCAACCCACTAGCAGACACAAGTATTTTCATGTTAAGTTAGAGTAGTGGCAGCTGTGTCAAATTGTTCTTGCATTATTGTTATGGTAGTCATTAGACTGCCGCTAGATCCGTCATTTAATGTAAGTGCTTACATTACTCTGTCACAGTTGTATTTTCTAATATTTTGACAGTTGCATTTTGAAATAATTCATTTTCCTTTTAATCCCATGCGTTTGACGCCTTCTAAAACTCTTGTTTTCAACAACCACAAGGATCCATGAACCAAAAAAAAATGTTTCAGAGCCCACGATTTAGAAATTCACTTGGATGCATGAACTACATTTCTGTCTTCTAAAAGTGTTGGATTGTGATGGAAAGGAGAAGAGAAGAATCTGAGGAAGTAGGCATTCGGCTCAGAGGTTAATCCGCTCCCATGCCATATCATAGTGCCTGGGATCAATTCCTGGCTCCCACTCCTGACTCCAACTCCAGTTCAGCCAGTGGGAGACGGCAGAGGTGGCTTAAGTTATTGGGTTCCTGCCATCTTTCTGGGACACCCGCACTGAGTTCCCAGCTCCTGAGTCTGGCCCCAGCCCACCTTGGCCATGCTGGCATTTGGGCTGCAAAGCAGTAGATAAGATTTCCCTCTCTCAATCTCTCTTCTCCGTCCTACCAAAAAAGTTTCGAATCTGGCCCAGATTAAAACCCAAATGGCACTAAATACGAACAGAGTATCAACCCTGTCATCAACCAGGCATACAAACCTGTGTACATGGGTATGTGTGCTGGTTTCGTTCTATCAGTTTATTTTGCTTTTCATTTACTGTTGAAAATTTTTTTCATGCTATACAGCCACCTCATTATTGTCAAATAGCTGTGAGTGATTTAAATTCCCTGAGTCCTTCAGAATATTTGATTTATCTTGAAATACTGTTATCAGAAGAAAAATACTATATTCCCATGAACAGTGTTGTTTTTTCTTCTCATCCTCTAAGAAATAAAATTTATTTTCTCTCTCACAAACATGACTTTTAAAAAAAACTAGAGGTGTGCATTTAGCCTGGTAGTTAGGATGCCCACATCCTGTATCACAGGGTTTAGGTTTAGTGCCCAGCTCTGGTCCTGACTCCAGCTTCCTGCCAGTGCAGGCCCTGGGAGACAGTGGTGCTGACTCAAGCCGGGGTTCCTGCCACATCCATGGAAGACCTGGATTGCGTTCCCACTTTCCAGCTTCGGCCCGGCCTACTCCTGGCCGTTACAGGCATCTGGGGGGATGAACCAGCGCGCAGGAGTGCATTCTCGTTCCCTCTCTTTCTCTTTCTCTCTGCCTCTCAATTTTTTTTACTTAAAGCAATTAAAAACCTTGATAAACAAGAGACTTGCACACTTACCTTGGACAGGAGCTACAGCTGGCATCTCATAAGCCCATCTGTACCCCTGGGAACTAGCAGTGCCAGCTGTAACTATTCTATCAACACAAACACTCCTCAAGTCCTTAGTGAGAGGTCTCTTGCACCAAGGAAGTTCGGTTGAATTGAGGAGCTATGCAGTGCACCAAGAAACAAAATCAAATATTCTCCTGGTTTTCAGGCAAGTGTGTACCAGTATTGAAGGATGCCCAAGTATCTCTCCCTAAACTGTTGAGAATATTCAAGCAGTTAAGAAGCAAGACGACTCCCTGCCTTTCCCTCTGCTTGCCTGATGGCAGGAGAGTCACACGGACAAGAAGTCTCTCTATCCCTTCCTCCTACTTCCCTACCTCAAGGCAGAGATGTCAGTAGTCACTTCCCAGGGACGGCTGCTTGTCAGCCCAGCGAGGCTGGGAGGAAATCTCACTGCCTTCCGAGCCTGAAGTGTCCGGCCCCTTTCTTTTGTTGTTCAGATGCGTTGCTCTTTCTTAAAATATGATTTCTTTTTTTAAAATATTTTATTTATTTATTTGACAGGTAGAGTTACAGACAGTGAGAGAGAGAGACAGAGAGGTCTTCCATCTGCTGGTTCACTCCCCAAATGGCAGCAACTGCCAGAGCAGGGCTTATCTAAAGCCAGGAGCCAGGAGCTTCTTCCGGGTCTCTCACACAGTTGCAGGGGCCTAAGGACTTGGGCCATTTTCCACTGCCTTCCCAGGCAGAGAGCTGGATGGGAAGAGGAACAGCCAGACTAGAACTGGCACCCATACGGGATGCCGGCATTGCAGGCGGAGGAGAAACCTACTGTGCCACCGTGCCGGCTCCTAAAACATGATTTCAAATACAATCCCAATTGACTGGTTGGAGATAGAGATTGCCCAGTGGCGTAATAGGTAAAGCTGCTGCCTGTCACAACGGCATCCTATATGGGTTGGGTCCGCATCCTGCCCCACTTCTGGTCCAACTCCCTGCTAATGGCTTGGGAAAAACAGCAGAAAATGACCCAGGTGTTCGAGCCCCTGCCACCAATGTGGGATGTTAGGAAACTGGCGCAGTTGGCCACATGGCCCAGCTATCTGAGCCAGGCTCCACCCCCATCCTAATGGGATTGGCTGCTCCTGCTTCCCTGCCCGCCCTCAGGCAAAGTTTTAAAAGGGCCTGTTCCTGAACACGTGCTCTCTTGCCCCTTCTCTCCTGCTCTCTCTCTCGGTTCCTCTCTCTAGCCTCCTCCTCTGGTCTCTTGGCTCTGCTCTCCTCTCTCCTCTTCTCTGCTCTATCTTCTCTCCTTGCTAGCTCCTCTCCTCTCTGTTTCTCTCTTATATTCTCTTTCTCTCTTTTTCCTTTGCTGCCCCTTCACTCCGGTCTGTAGGGTGTTCCCCAATAAACCCTTTCCCTTACTCCGGTGTCCGGTGTGCTTTGCGATGGCTAACATTAAGATATAACTTGGGAGACCTGGGAGAAGCTCCTGGCTTCAGCCTGGCCCAGCCTTGGCCACTGTAGCCATCTGGGGAGTGAACCAGCGGATAGAACATCTCTCTCTCTCTCACTCCCTTTCTCTCTGTAGCTCTGACTTTCAAATAAGTAAATAAATCTTAAATAAATAAATAAACTTACTGCTGAGAAACAGTGGCTTCTCCTCCCCCATGACAGACACGGCATGTGTTATGAAAATTGCTTGTTTTCCCCATGTTAATCTGCCTTTTGTTAAGAGGAATCTGATCCACCTAAGAACCCATGAGGATTGAGAAAATAAATTGTATTTTTCTTCCCTTCTGTATCAGAGACAGAAATCAGAGAAACCAAATCCAAACCTTATCTTATTTTCATTTTCTAAATCATAAAATGTAAGGTTATATTTAAATCTCCTAAGATACTACACGTGAAAAGCAAAGATAATTAGAAAAAGTGTACTTGAGCTCCAAAGAAATAGGGAAGATAACCTCCCAAATCATACTTCCTAATTTTAGTGCAGCTACAGGCAGGTAGCCATGGATGTCAGCTTTCTTTTATAGAAGTGAATGAAGAAATCACAGCAGATTCAATTTAATAGAAACTATCACCCTAAATCATAGTCATTTTATATACTAAAATGGAAAAGATTGTTTTCAATTGCATATAACTATACTTTCAGTCACCGATAGTTCAGAACTGATGGACTTCGTAGAGTCTGTAGCAGCACTTCAACTTCTTTAGAGTAAGAACTTTTTCTTAAAGATCTATTTTATTTGTTTGAAAGGCAGACACACACACACACAGGGAGAGAGGGGGAGAGAGAGACAGCGACAGAGGGCTGGGCCAGGCTGAAGCCAGGAGCTCCTGCTGGGTGTCCCATGTGTGTGGCAAGAGCCCAAGCTCTTAGGCCGTCTTCTGCTGCTCCCCCAAGTACGTTAGCAGGAAGTTAGATGGGAAGCAAAGCAGCTGGGACTAGAATGGGCATTCTGATGTGGGAAGCTGGCATTGTGCCCTAAAGCTAGCCCAGAAACCACAAGTAGTTGAAGGAACAAGGAAACGTTTTACAATCCATTTTGGAGCTGAGGCCTTAGCGGGGGACAGAATTTGAACCCCTAAGAAGGGTGAAAAGGTGACTTTTGGGGCAAAGAAAATATCTTGAATAAGTGTTCAGAATTGGGACTGTAAGTCCTGCTCCTCAAATAGAAAACCTCACAACCTGGAAAGGAGTGTGAGTTGTAATCATCATGAACTTCTTCCTTCCCCTGAATTCCCACCTTGCAGCTCCTCTTCCCTGGAGGAAGAACCTGTTTTCTACCTCTTCAATGCCCTTAGCCCTGGAATGTGCTTTGGACCACAGAAGACAACAGAACTGACTGCCTGTCCTTCCCAACCATGGACTCAAGAGGCTATGTGTGCACCCAAACTCTCACTCTACGAATCTCTGCTGCTGTCCTGGGGGTAAACCCAGACTCACCTGCGGAATGACAGTGTGGCCCAGCATTGCCCAGCACCACACCCAGTAGCAATCAGGCCCCAGACATGTGAGCAGGGCCACATCAGACTGGCCAGCCCCAACCAGGTCATCAGCAGTTCGCAGGTCTATGAGTGAAGGCAGCCCATGCTGACTGAGCCCGTGCAGACCAGCTGAGTGCCAAGCTGACCTGCAGACTTAGGAGCGATGCAGGAATGGTTGTCGTTGAAGCCAGTTGGTTTAAGATGTGTCTGTCATTGCTTACATCCAAATACCTCCCGTCTTCTCTACTGAGAAAAGGCAACTCAAGAGCCTTTTTCAGTCAAGTAGAAATTTGAGCGACATGAGCTAGAGACCTTTAGAGTTGCAATTTGGAGCTGAAATGAGCTTGCTGGTCCTGTGCTACTCTGCACATGTGGAGAACCAGACCCAGATGGGCCATGTGCCTAAGAGCACCACTCCCTCACCCCCCACCTCCACCCCACCCGGCTCTGAAGTCAGTGTGCTATCATCCGCCTTCACACCGCCAAGCGGCTGCCCCAACTCAAAATGATCGGTCTCTGTGTAGCCTGGTGGGCACCGCTCATTTGTAACTCACCGGAGCATTTTAAAACTTTGTTTTCCGTGCCTGCCTACCAATAAGGCTACAAATCCCTCAAGGGTTTTAAAAAACCAGGCCTTATTGTGCTCTATACCCCCGATAATGTCAGCTTCATAAATATTTAACTTGATGATTAGCAAAATCAATATAAACTCATTATACTTATTCTGTTTCTGTAGGTAACCAATATATAAATATGAATTTCGACATTGTGATTTTCTGGCTTATTTTGTCCCCTTTGGTTCCTTGAACCAGGCCATAACATAAAGGTTATGCCATTTGTTACTGTCAGGCTTAATTAAGCCCATTATAATTCGTTAACCCCTGAGCTTGCTTTGTAATTAACATTGATTAACACAAACAAGTACAAAATAGGCCATCAGCACTTTCCAGAAGTGCTGATTACAATCATATTGGTAATTCAATACAGTATAGAAGATGGCAGGATAGTAATTTGCACTCTTGTTACATAAGGAGACAAATGCTACAGCACAGAACTAAGCCAAGAAACAAAATGCCCTGTTCATCTGATTCACCTGATTACACCTCTACTCTGCTAACTCGCCCTGTAAGCATGTACACCTTGGGTAAGATTACCAAAGGCTCGGCTCCCAGGAACTTGCTTAATTGCCTTCCTGGGACGAAAGGGAAGCCTTTCAAAGCTGACTGACAGGCAAAGGCGTGTCCAGTCACAGCAGAGCAGCCCTGAGGCTCCTGACAGACAGCTAGGGGCCAGGCTCTCCCCCTGGAAGGCTGGGATGTAGTCCAGGGTTTGATGGCAGCAGGTGAAACTGTGAAGACGCTCCCCAGTGAGTGCCCTGGAGACACTGAATCTAAAAGTCTCTTGGTGACTAACAACATGAAATGAACTCTATCTGCCCTACTCGTCACCGGCACCTATACTCTAGATTGCCTTTAAGATCCCCTCCCCCGGACATCCGTGGTCAAAGAGAAGGGCTTGCGCCATGCTCCTGTGTGAATACAGTGGATTTTCTGCAGGGGATGCACACACTTTTGAACTTGCGCTTATCTCCAGGAATACAGCCGTGAATCTTAGGAACTACAGTCATTTTTGCTCCCTGCAAATGAATAAGTGGGACTCTGTAGCACCGCACTCCAGGGAGGCATTAACCAAATTGATGCCCATCCAAATCTATTGACCCTGTGCTGATGACTTGATAATGAGGCCATGGAGATCTTCCGGATCACTGTTTGTGCTCCAGAAAGTACCATATGGAAATCACTCAGTGATCAGGAAGGAGTGCTTGCACGGAGTGGATGTTTCTTTTTTCTTTTTTTTTTCTTTCTTTCTTTTTCTTTCTTTTTTTACAGGCAGAGTGGACAGTGAGAGAGAGAGACAGAGAGAAAGGTCTTCCTTTTGCCATTGGTTCACCCTTCAATGGCCGCCACGGGTGGCGCGCTGCGGCCGGCGCACCGCACTGATCCGATGGCAGAACCCAGGTGCTTCTCCTGGTCTCCCATGGGGTGCAGGGCCCAAGCACTTGGGCCATCCTCCACTGCACTCCCTGGCCACAGCAGAGAGCTGGACAGGAAGAGGAGCAACTGGGACAGAATCCGGCGCCCCAACCGGGACTAGAACCCGGTGTGCCGGCGCCACAGGCAGAGGATTAGCCTATTTTGCCCCAGCGCCGGCCGGAGTGGATGTTCCAAAGTCATTGCTGGGAGATCTGTCCAGACACCTGCGTCCGTAGAGCTCGGGTCTTCTCCTGCAGGCACTCCTCCTCAGCAGAGATGGGGTGAGGAAACGCCTAGGAATGGGAAAATGAGGCAGCGGTGTTGTCGGGCAGTGGGTCAAGTTGCCACCTGCGATTCAGGTATCCCCTGTCACAGTGTGGGTTCTACTCCCAGTTGCTCCACTTCTGATCCAGCATCCTGCTGATGCCTGCATAATATGGCCCAAGTGCTTGTGCCCCTGCCACTCCTGTCAGAGACCCCAATGGAGCTGCTAGCTCCTGACCTCAGTGTGGTTGAGCCCCAGTCTTTACAACCACTTGAGGAGTGAATCAGGAAATGGAAGATCGATCTCTCTCTGTCTCTCTTTCAAACAGATCAATAGACTTTTTTTTTTTAAAGAATGGGAAAATGGTGATCAAAAGCAGAACTGAATAGATACAAAATAGAAATACACATTGATGGAAAGGGTCAGTGTTAAGAAAGACTGGGAACTGGGGCCTGCACTGTGGTGCAGCGACTTAAGCCACCACTTGCAACACCTGCATCCCATACAGGAATCACTTTTTAATACTAGCTGCTCGACTTCTGATCCAGCTCCCTGCCAATATGCCTGGGAAAGCATCATAAGATGGTCCAAGTGTTGGGCCCCTGCCACTTACATGAGAGACCCATATGTAGATCCTTGCTTTGGCTGGACCCAGACCTGGCTGTTGTAGTCATCTGGGGAGTGAACCAGCAGATAGAAGATCTGTGTGTGTGTGTGTGTATGTGTGTGTCCCTCTCTCTGGGTCATTCTTTAAAACGAATAAAGGAAACCTGAGAATGGTGACATTTGTCCTTGTTATCCTTCCTTCCTGTCATTGCCAGGCATCCTTTTCAGGGTCTTATATACATAAATCCTGTAAGAAAAAGGGGCACAGAATGGAGAGGAGACAGAATATGAACTCGCAGCCAGACTGAATTTATTCAAGGAAAATAAATCCACAGAGGTCGACCAAATGCCAGCATACACACAAACCAGAACATGGCAGGGGGCCAGGGCCCAGACCCCAGCAGGCTGGGCCTTTTTGTATCTTAGGTGGGCTGGGGAGGGGGTGGGAAGCAATATGCTCCTCATATTGGCTGTCAGCTTCCAAGCCTGGAGAAGACTGCAGAGGGTAGGGTGGAGAACAATTTGGTGTGAGACTGAACTGGTGTCTTGAAAGAAGGCAGGGGTAGCAGGAACCTAAAAAATGGCTGAGGCTTATGTCCCTGTTCCATCAAATCCCAATAGGGCTGTAGAGGATCATTTCTTCCTGTCTTTCCCAGCATACTATGTTCTGTCTCTATCTCCTTTGAGTTACAAGATATGCATGGCTTTTTTCTTATTATTATTATTTGATTTTAAAAATAATATATAACATGTATTCAGTGGGGTGCATAAAGCATACTGGATGAATTGTTTCACATGCATTCTCTGCTCTGATGAGACTCAGAACATTTCTACCATCCCAGACACCTGCTTCAAGGCACAGGTTTTTGATTTTAAAGCCAGGGATATCGTAATAACAGTCACAGTTTTTAATGTACAGTCCTATGAGTTTTGACTAATGGACACAGTTGTGTATCAATCAACGCAATGAAGATGTAGAATGGCGCCATCATCCCCCAAATTCCCCCATGCCTCTTTGTAGTAAATCTCTCCATCTGTCTCCAACCCCTGGTAACCACTAATCTGCTCTCTGTTCCTACAATTTGTCTTTTCTAGCTTGTCATGTAAAAGGAATCATATAGTATGTGGTCTTCTAAGTCTACCTTCTTTCACTTCGCATAGTAATTTGAGGCTCATTCAGGTTGTGTCTATCAATAGCTCCTTTTATTACTGTCTGGTGTTAATCATACCAAAGTCTCTATGTCCATTTACCAGTTAAAGGACATTTGGGTTGTTTTTAATTTTAGACAATTATGAATCAAGCCACTATAAATATTCACCTATGGGAGTTTACGTGAACCTAAGCTTTCATTTCTCTAGGAAGTAGAATGTCTTTAAAAAAAAAAAAGATTAGTTTTATTTATTTGAAATGCAGAATTGTGGGGCAGAGGTTGGGGAGAGAGATCTTCTGGCTTACTCCCCAGATGGTCACAACAGGTAGGACTGGGCCATGCCGTACCAAAGTCAAGAGCCTGGAACCCCTTCCTGGTCTCCCATGAGGGTGGTAGAGGCCCAGGTACTTGAACCATCTCCTGCTGCTTTTCCCAGACGCATTAGCAGGGAGCCGGCTCTGAAGTGGAGCAGCCAGACTTTATCCTGTGCATATATGGGATGTCAGCATTGCAGGTGCAGGTTACCACAACGAAGGCCCCAAGGAATCAGACTTTCTTGATCTGTGCTAAGTACATACTTAACTTTGTTTCAAAGGAAAAAAACGTGAACTCAGGGTGAGTGTAGTGTTTCGCATTCCCACCAAGTTTTAGTTGCTCATAGTCTCATCAGCACTTGGCATTGCCAGCTTGTTTTTCTCTTTAAGTCATTTTAACTGAGTATATGACATAGATTTTTGGAGCTGAACAACATTTTCATAGAATTTATTACTGTCTTCAGAGACAACTTAAAATCAACCTGATGTGTATATTTGCATGAGAGAAGCATGACTCATGGTAATTAAGCTGTTCATATTAATGATACTAACTGGAGTTACTTTACCCATTCAAACCAACTTTGATATCAAGCAGCTTCGGTAACAATTTCCTTAGCACGGTTGTTAAAGACCAAACAGCTGGATCTTACTTAATGTTACCCTATGGGTTATGCCTAAAAGTTTGGCTTCCTTCCTTCCTTTCGGCATCTTTAAGGCCTTCGGCAAATTTCCACTAACCACCTTTGTTTAGGTATGTTTCTGGACCCAGCAAATGAAGCATCTTTCCAGCTTCTACTTTCAAGAATCTATTGATCAGGGACCAGCACTGTGGCATAGTGGGTAAAGCTGCCGCCTGCAGTGCTGGCATCCCACATGGGTACCAGTTCAAGTCCCGGCTCCTCCACTTCTGATTCAGCTCTCTGTTGTGGCCTGGGAAAGCAGTAGGAGATGACCCAAGTCCTTGGGCCCCTGGACCCACGTGGGAGACCTGGAGTAAGTTCCTGGCTCCTGGCTTCAGATCGGCACAGCTCCAGCCATTGTGGCCAACCAGGGAGTGAACCAGTGGATGGAAGACCTCTCTCTCTCTCTCTCTCTCTCTCTCTCTGCCTCTCTTCCTCTCTCTGTGTAACTCTGACTTTCAAGTAAATAAATAAATCTTTAAAAAATCTATTGATCAAAAATACTCCTAGACTGGAGAAAGGGAAATAATGCTTCATTGCAGTAAACAAATTGGCACATTCGGTGGCTTGCTTGAGAACTCGATCGCGCTTGTGCTCTGCCTCCAATACGCACACAGCTGCACAATGCAATTCTCTAGAAGTAACTACTGCTGATTCTTCTGTTTGGGGCAGAACCACACATGGTCACAGCCTGAGCCTCTTGTATTTTTCACATGGATTCCTCCTGGCCTGTGACTTCTCCCTGGGTCTCATTGCTAATGTCTTATTTATTTACATCTCTCTTTCCCATCTGCTCGTTCCAATGGTACGCTGTTGCCAATGAGATTGGGACACGTGTGCCACCTCCTCCATGTTAGTCATCATCTCTCCAAATCCCCCACCAGGTATTTCCATCTGTCCACATCACCCCTAAACAGGCAGACATAATGGACAACTCAGCTTCGTCTTATTTTTTAGCCTTTTTTGTCGCTCCCCCTCTTCATGGAGGAACGACACAGGACCCTGCGCTGTTCTTTTGTCTGCTTGGCCCTTCCCGGGTTTGCTGCTGGTTCTTCCCGGGTGGGCTACTGTCCCTTCCACCTCTGTGGAAGGGCGGTTCCCCCTGCCACTTTCCCCACTTCCGCGGGGGAGCAGCACACTGCCGGCCGGCTCTCTCGGGGGCTGCACAGGTGTTCCTTCAGATAGATGTTCCCCCTAGATGTTCCTCGTGCATGTTGTCTCTCTCCTCCTTTATAGTCCTCTTCCACCAATCCCAACTCTGCTACCCGCACACCGAGTACGCTGCTCTCCTCCAATCAGGAGTAGGTCCTACAGTTTATTGGTTGAACTGGAGGCAGCTGCGTAGAAGCTGTTTCTCCCTTCTCAGCGCCATATTGTGGGAGAGCAGATGCATAGAATAAGTCTTAATTCCAGTAACTTAGTCTAGTCCTAGTTGCTCCCCACACTTTTTATGTATTTTAAATAGGTAACAATGCACAAAAACAAATGTAAAAGGTACAAAAGCACACGGAGCTCAAAGTCTGCTTCCTTTCTCTTCCTGAGTTCCCAGTTCCTTTGCCCAGAGTCAACTGTATTTACTTGAGTCTGTACCTTCCCAGAAAGAACATCTATGCACTTACAAACATAGTTACAGAATGTTTTTGTATACAGTTTCTTTTTTCTTTGCACAAGTAGGGCTGAGGGTGTAGTAACCATAAACAAACCAAGAAAGCCTTGACCTTTTCAGCGGATGAGGAGATGGGATCAGTCTCCCCAGATAAAGCCAGGACCTGCTTGTACCCATTGATGACTGAGTGCATTCTGAGCCGCAGTGGGGAAGACAATCTGCAGACTGTGCTGGCAATGTGGCACCTTCCCTTCCGGAAGCGAGAATGCATTTTCTTTCCTGAATTCAAGAACTTCGGGAAGCAAATGCCACGCAGTCAGACACCTGCTGGGTGATGAGCCAGAAGGAGGAAAGGAGGGCTTGTCAGCAGGTGCAGCACTGCGGCTTCACTGCCTCTAACTTTGTCTCCAATCTCAATTAACTGCACAGCACTCGGGATTTGGATGGTGGTTTTTAAATATTTAGTTGAACTTACCCCTTTTAAAACTCATTTCTTTTTTTTTATAGTTTTTTTTTTTTATTTGAAAGGCAGAGTTACAGGGAGGCAGAGAGAGAGAGAGAAAGAGAGAGAGAAAGAGAGAGTCTTCCCTCTGCTAGTTCACTCCCCAAATGGCTGCAACAGTCAGAGCTGGGCCTATCTGAAGCCAGGAGCCAGGAGCTTCCTCTGGGTCTCCCATGTGGGTGCAGGGGCCCAAGGACTTGGGTCATCTTCCACTGGATCAGAAGAGGAACAGCCAGGACTTGAACCAGCACCCATATGGAATGTGGCACTGCAGGCCGTGACTTTACACCACAGCACCTGCCCCTTAAAACTAATTTCTGTGTTTCTTGACCTTCTTAGGAAGGTACCCCACATACTAATATTATAAAATAGATCCTCTTGTGTGTGTGTGTGTGTGTGTGTTTGATAGTAATGATAATTATGAAAGATCTCCAGCTTCATTTACTTTAACATAACCCTGGTTATTCTGGCCCCACAGAACCATCTGTCTTCTACTTATTTGATATCTTGGCTTTACTTTAAAAAGGAGGCAGTAGTTTTCTCCCCCTTAAAATCAATACATCTTAATTCCACTTTCTACATGATAACCATGAATATTATTCATAATATCGAATGAATATTCATGAATATTATTCATAACACTTTAGAGTTGCTATTTCAAAGGATCTAAGTTGCCAATGAGGACAGTTACGCACTGAGAGACCTCAGCATTGGCACTCGTGATCATGGAGTAGACAGTGAACCACATAACGGGAACCTACAGGGAGTTATCAGGGAAGCAATTCAGCCTTCGAAGTTTGCCATAGGATGAATTATGTCCCCCGGTTTCAAATGATGAAGTCCTAATCCACAGCACTTCAAAATGTGATTGTATTTAGAGATTTGAAGAGGTAAATGAATAGGGTCCAGCACTGTGGTATAGCAGGCTAAGCCTCCTCCTGCTGCGCCAGCATCCCATATGGGCACCAGTTCATGTCCCGGCTGCTCCTCTTCCAATCCAGCTCCCTGGTATGGCCTGGAAAAGCACTTGAAAATGGTGCAAGTGCTTGGGCCCCTGCATCCACGTGGGAGACCAGGAAGAAGCTCCCGGCTCTTGGCTTTGGATTGGCCCAGCTCCTGCTGTTGTGGCCATTTGGGGGAGTGAACCAGCAGATGGAAGACCTTTCTCTCTCTCTCTCTCTCTCTCTCTCTCTCTCTCTGTAACTCTACCTCTCAAAGAAATAAATTTTTAAAAATCTAAAAAAAGAGGTAAATAAATTTAAAAAACGAGGTCATAAGGGTGGGAATCTATTGTCTCATGGCCCCTAGGGACTCCACTTCTGTCCCACTCAGTAGACCACCTTTGTACCCATCTTCACCTGAGAGGATGGGCTATCAGTCCCAACCAGATTGAAGACCCTGCACCATCTATGAAGTTTCTTGTGTTGGTCTGGTTGGCTATGGCCTGATGGTGCTTCTCTTCCTCTTTCTTCTGGTGCTTGCTTTGAAGCCAATATTTTGCACCAGTGGGCTCACCTTTATGTACAAAACTGTAATGTCTCTCCATGCCGGGTATGTGGACAATTTCCCTATTCGAGTTCAGCTGGATTATCCTGTTAGATATCACCATTGCCAGGTCAGGATCCGAAGGTCTTAGGTAAGTATCTGTGGATGCATAGCAAGTGCAAGGTGTCCTAAGTACCTCCACTGTAATAAAGTTTAGTATCACCCAATAGCCCATAGAGACCCTAGAAAACTTTGTCATGGATTCTCTTGCAGTGTCATGCAATGGAGGCACCTACACGAAAAAGAGAAATAATACATTCTGTTGTGTATATATAATAACAACACCCGAAAGCCATGTGACTCAGCAGCATTGCTTTTCTCACTTGAGTAATCTTGTCATGGATTATAAGTATTGTCTGTCAGGTGCACATTCAGAGTGTGTAAATGTTGTTAGGACCACAACATGTGCAGTGACATCCTCGAGACCTACTGAGGAAATTAAAACAGAATTTAGATGATAACGTCATTGAAAAACAGAATGGGTCCACTGTACTCAGAGATAAAGCAAGTTAGCTAGCTGGGGCCGAATGCCAAGAACACAACTCTGGGCCCGTGTGAAGCCTAGTGTGCAACAGCCTAACCATCCCTTCTGTGTTTTCATCACTTGGCATTTTGGCAGCAGCACAGGCTCAAGGAGCCCTATATCATGAACCTCCTGTCACACATCAGGACCCAAATCACTGCTCTTTCTGATCCTATGCCTTCCTTCGGAGAGCTGCTAAGTTGCTCCTTCAGCTCTTGGAGTTCCTGGTGGGAAAAAGCTGATTGTTGTTGGCATAATCATCTTTGCTGTTTTTGTGTAGGTGCCTCTATTGCTGTTGCAGAATTTGCTTACAAGCCAGACAAAATGATCACTTAATGTGACTGCAAGACAAATAGAGACCCCTCAAAAGCTCTGACCACATTGCGGAAAACGTGGATGCTTGAGACTGCAGGAGCTGATTTTGAGGCATAGCATGTAGGGATTCAGCTTGACATGCCCACAGCCAATTGCATGTAACCTCCATTTTTCTCCCTAGGTACCCCCTAGAGAGCGTTCCAAGCCCTAGGAGGTAAGTAAAATCAATAAGATAACCTACTGCTCTTATGTGTTGCCTAGAATGGCTCTGATTTAACGTCTCTTGGGAATGTTAATATTTCCTGGAAAAGCTCAGGTGTACTTCTATTAGGCAAAGGCCACTTTGGTTTATATTTTTATCTTCTGCATCATGGTGTAAGGAGCCAGTCTCCCAGCTTCCTGAAACTGTATATCTGTCAGTAAGTTCCTCCAATAAATTATTATTTCTGTAAAAAAAAAATGAGGTAATAGGGTAGACTCTAATCAGTGTAACTGGGGCCTTTTAAGAAGAAGCTGTTTATACATACACATACAGTTTAGACCGCATGAAGAAATTGGAGAAGCCCATCTGCAAGCTAAGGAGAGAGGCCTCAGAAGAAACTGAACCGCCGGCATCGTGGCTCAATAGGCTAATCCTCCGCCTTGCAGCGCCGGCACACCGGGTTCTAGTCCTGGTTGGGGCATCAGATTCTGTCCCGGCTGCTCCTCTTCCAGGCCAGCTCTCTGCTGTGGCCCAGGAGTGCAGTGGAGGATGGCCCAAGTCCTTGGGCCCTGCACCCCATGGGAGACCAGGAGAAGCACCTGGCTCCTGCCTTCGGATCAGCACGCCGGCCGCGGCGGCCATTGGAGGGTGAACCAATGGCAAAGGAAGACCTTTCTCTCTGTCTTCTCTCTCTCTCACTGTCCACTCTGCCTGAAAAAAAAACAAAACAAACAAACAAAAAAAAAAAACACTAAACCAGGACTGGCGCTGTGGCATACCTGTGATCTGTGATGCTGGCATCCCTCATGGGTGCTGGTTTGAATCCTGGCTGCTCCACTGCCAATCCAGCTCCTTGCTAATGGGCCTGGGAAAGCAGTAGAAGATGGCCCAAGTCCCTTATCCATATGGGAGACCCAGAAGAAGCTCCTGGCTCCTGGCTTTGGACCAACCCAGCCTGGGCCTTTGTGGCCATCTTGGGAGTGAACCAGAGGAAGAAGAAGAAATTAATTCTAATGACATCTGAAACTCACACTTCTATGCTCCAAAACTTTGGACAAATAAATTTCTATTTCTTAAACTGTGCAGTCTGTAGTATTTTGCTATGATACCCCTAGCAAACTAATACAGCAGTACACAGAACTGAGTCAATTAGAGATCTTTGGCTGCAAATCTTACAAACCTAGTCAGACCCACTGCCTTAGGGTATGTTCCCAGGACTCTGCTATGCAGAGCTGAGTGCAACAGGTGTGCTGGAAGTGTTGACAGGAGCAACCCCTGCCGAAGGGCAAAGAAACAGAGAGGGAGAAGTTGAACTGTGATATAATGGCAAAGGAGGCCTCAGTAGATCCCAAGGAAAGCTCTGGAGCTGGGTTGGCCCTTCGAGGTTATCCAGACTGAGGCCAGGGAGCTGGACCTTTGTACCCCTGCAGGCTGTCCCCTACAAGAGGACTTCAGCTGAGACAGGGTAGCTCTGTGTGTCTGAGGGAAATTGCTGAGGTCTTGGCTGTGAACCATCAATGTCCAATGCTACCAGCAGTAGGACAATGGGTATCTTGTTCCAGAGAGGGAACCTGGAAACACCCACCCAAGTGGAAAGAGTCTGTTTTTGGTGTTCTTGGGCAAGAAGTTTGAACTCATAAAACTTCAGGTACTTTACACAATAGAGAGAATACGAGGTACCTCATAGGATTTTGCAGGTTTACATGATTATATCTATATATATAAATGATATATATATACATGATTATATCTATATATATATATCTGTATATGTATCTATATGTGTATACATACAAGGGGACTTCAAAAAGTTCATGGAAACATACTTTTTTCTTTTTTAAAGATTTTATCTATTTATTTGAAAGTCAGAATTATAGAGGCAGAGAGAGAGAAAAAGAGCTCCCATCTGCTGGTTTACTTCCCAAATGGCTGCAATGGCCAAGGCTGGGCCAGGACAAAGCTGAGAGCCAGGAGCTTATTTCTTGATTTCTCACCCATTCCTTCAGAACAAGAGGAACATTTTATGTGTCTTTTTAAATGTGCTTATCTCCAAACTCCAGATCTGGAAACCCCATCAGAGATGACCCTTCTTTTTGTAGAAAAACAGTAGAGCTTCTGCAAAATTTCATAATTTTATATTCTTCATATTGGATGTTGGGTATATATGATTTTTTATGTTTAGACAGATAAATAAATACACAATCGTAATGGAATGGGAAACCAAAAGCAGATATTCCCTGCTATGTTACCTGCTCCCTGGGGTCTGTACAAGCAGTGGGCTAGGGTTTGTCACCACTAGTGGTACATGGCAGGGGTATGAGGGCAAGACCACATGGGCATCAGGACAAAGAAAGCTACAAAAGAACATCATATGGTGTTGCACTTTGACTTCTTTCTTTGCTGAGTAGAGAGAGAGAGTCATTTCTTAGGATACCAGGCAGAACGCGAATAGAGAAAGGGTTGGTAAAGAGAGGGTGGAAGAGGGGGAAGGAATTAGCATTTTCTCCCATGCACCTAATTTCAAAAAGCATCAAATTCCAGCAACCAAGTATCAGCCTCACTCCCACACACAGCTACCCAGAGGAATGGCTTCTCAACTTGCAAATATTTCCTTAGAGGTCACACAGATAGCGGATACATCCATTTCTCTCCAATAAATGCCATCATGGAGGTTTTCTAGTAGCTGTCGGAGGTTATGAGCAGCCTTGATGGAGTGAGGTAATGACATGGCAAAGTGATTGAAAGGCTTTACGATGTGATTTCCTATTTGGTTCAGACAAAATAAAACCATTATCTGTGCTTCATCTTTTTTAAAGAGATTGTTTCCTGAGCTCTTTCGTGTTTGAAGCCTGTTGCGGCACCAAGGAACAATATTAGCCTGTCACAATTATAGATCAGTTCATCCACACAGTTGGCCTCCAATTGCCTTGAACTCTTTCCAGAAGAAATGACTTTTCTGGGTCTATCTTATGCCCGAATATGCTGCCTTTTGAAAAAGATGCTACTGCTGTCATTCATTTGGATGTGGCCAAGTTGTCTGCCAACACAGACCCAGACACGTGGGAGAATTTGTAGGTGGCTGCTTGTGAAAGACCAAGACCCTCACTCTTCCATGGGTCAGCAGAATGAGACACTCAGACATGGGGATGTCGTGACGGTCAAGTGTTTGCTTAAATGGCTTACAGATATTCTTAACGTGGACAGGGGTAGGGTTCCCCAAGGTCTCTCTTATCTGTCACTAATGCAGGACCAGGCCAGTGGGCTCATGTGGCCAAAACACAGTGGGTATATCAGGAGGACTCAGTTTCTTGCTTCTTCCACATCTACACCCTGCTAACCCAGGAAGCTGTCACGAATGTCCTGGCTCCCAATTCCACCTTATTCAACAACCACCTGTCACACCAGACCTAGTCCTTGATTCTCAGGTGTCCAACTGCCAGCTCTACACTATACTGAGTTTTTTTTTTCCATTCCAGGGACTTCCCAACCAGGAGGCTTTAACCCAGTTTCCCACCCTACCACACAAGGAGGAAAGAAGGTCCCATGACCTGCTGTTTCTCCCAGAATTGAGATAGTTTTAATTCACTTCCCTGGGTGGAGGCAGCCAATATACAGTCCGTTGGTGGTGATTTTTAATTGTGGGAAAGTACAACATGAAGTTCACCATCAACTATTTTTAAGTGTACAGCTGAGTGGTCTTCAGTCCATTCATGCTAATGTACATCACCACTCTCCGTCTCCAGAACATCTTCCCGAATGGAAACTCCACATCAATTAAACATCGACTCTCCATTCTCTTCCCCCAGAAACTGCCATTCTACTTTCTATCGCTATGATTTTGGGTACTCTGGAAATCACATATAATGAGGTATTTGCCATTTTGCTTATTTTGTGAAATGTAATGTCTTTAAAGTTCCTCCGTGTTGTAGCATGTATCAGAACTATATACGACATTCTGTTGATCTAGGTATCGGTTGATGAACACGTGGCCTGTTTCTATTTGTTGAACATGGTGTTGGGATGAACATCACACAACTGTTGCTATGAACTGATCAAGTCCTTGCTTTCAGTTCTTTTGGATGTATACCTAGAAGTGAGATTACTAGAGTGTATGGTGATTTTATGTTTAATTTTTTGAGGAACTGCCATAATGTTTTCCATAGTGGCTGCATCACTTTATGTTCCTGCCACTAATGCACAAGGGTTCCAATTTCTCCACATTCACACCAAGTTTTGTTATTTCTGTTTTGTTTTCTAAGTAATAGGCATCTTAACAGATCCCATTAGTGTTTTAAAATGTAGTGATCACTCCTCATTTACAAACTTTCTTTTTAAAAACAGGACAAGAAGGAATACAGGGAGAAAAAAAATCAATGAGGAGCGGTCAGTGGATACTGGATCAAGAAATTAGCAAGATAATAGCCACCACCATCAGAGTCTTGTTATTGGTGACTGTGTCTCTTTGGAGCTGAGAAGATGAAACATTTGAATTCTTCCTATAAATTCTCAAGCTGCGACAAACTTAGAACATTGTCATCCTTTCACTCTATTTATCCCCACAGATATATGTTTATTAATAATAATATTTATCTCCACACATATATATTTATTAATAATAATATTTATCTCCACACATATATATTTATTAATAATAATTTTATAAAAACAGGCTGGTGACTACCAGGAGGGAAATATTTGCAGCATCAAAACTGACAAGAGACTAATATTTAAAATATACAAATAACTCCTACCAATCAACAGGAAAAAAAATCAAGAATCCAATAGAAAAATAGGCAAAGAGGATAAGTAGCTCATAGATAGGGAGGATTGAAGTAAGTAACAATAAACATGGAAAAGAAATCCCCAGCCTCACTAGAAATCAGAAAGTTAATAAAACAAGAAACTAACATTATTTATAAACCCTAAGACCAGCAAAACATCAAATGATTATTTTTTTAAAGAAGCAAGTTTTGAGAAAGATGTGGGTAACCAAGAACTTTGATGCACTGCTGTTGGAAATGTAAACCGAGAGCCATTCTGGAAAATCAACTGATGTTAATCATGAAATTATATCTGTCTAAGCTAAAAGAGGCAGAAATCCCTCTCTTGAATATTCCAGAAAAGTTATTGGATAGATCACTAAAATAATGTGATGGGGATCTTCCTTGTGCTATTGTTTGTCATCTCTAGGGGCTGGAGAGAGGTAATTTAGTGGATCACAATGGGACAAGATAAAAATTTGGAGAATGCACCATGGAATATAATAAAGCAGTCAAAAACAACAGATGAAAAGTTCAACAGACAGAATGGAGATATGGCCAAATAAATATTAAGGAAAAGATTCATATATAGCAAACACATCATTTCTGCACATTAAAGTTCACACAGATACAAAACAACACCAAGTTTTTTTTTAAAGGATGTGTGCATATTAGAGATGTATATTAACACATTGGAATGGATGCCTATGAGAAGGAAAGGAGAACAAAGGTGAGAAAATCAGGAATAAAGAGGAAAAAATAAATAAAACAAGTGAGGGACCTTGCAATAGACTGCTGATAATAGTATGATGACAATGATAATAATAGAACTGGGCAATATGTCAACTCATATTTACTTATGTGGAGGACAAAATAAAATGAGACAAAGGAAAAAATGGGGGCCAGTAATGTGGCAGAGCCATCACCTGCTGCCTCCCAGGATACGCGTTAGCAGGAAGCTGGAATCAAGAGCAGAACACAGTTTTGAGCTCAGGCACTTCTATATGGGATGTGGAGGTCCCAAGTGGTGACCTAAGCACCATACCGAGTGCCTACCCTATTCGGGTTCTTTTCTAACACAGCTATTCCAAAAAATCTGTTAGAACTGTGCTGTAGTTATGCAATATTTAACCATGGGTGGATGGGTTGTAAAGGGAACACGGCACTTCTCTGAACATTTATTTGCAACTTCCTCTGAATCTACAGTTACCTTAAAATAAAACATTTTTTTTAAAGTCTGTTGGTACATTTGGCAAGCAGTAAAACTAAAATAATAACAAGTAGTGGTAGTGGGTGCATATTAGAGGTGTGTTTTGCCTTAGATAATATCTTGATATAATTACCTTTTGTCATGCCCACATGTCTTTTATTTACTCACTGAATTCCTCCATTCACTATGTATTTATTGAGCATCTATTATATGCCAGGGTATTGCTGTAGGCACTGGGCCTAGAATGCTGAGTGCAAATACACAAGATTCTGTCCCCATGGTTTTATAGTTTAATAGAGAAGACAGTTGCTGAAAAACATCTCGGGCCGGCGCCGTGGCTCAATAGGCTAATCCTCCACCTTGCGGTGCCGGCACACCGGGTTCTAGTTCCGGTTGGGGCGCCGGATTCTGTCCCCGTTGCCCCTCTTCCAGGCCAGCTCTCTGCTATGGCCAGGGAGTGCAGTGGAGGATGGCCCAGGTGCTTGGGCCCTGCACCCCATGGGAGACCAGGAAAAGCACCTGGCTCCTGGCTCCTGCCATCGGATCAGCGCGGTGCGCCGGCTGCAGCGGCGGCCATTGGAGGGTGAACCAACGGCAAAGGAAGACCTTTCTCTCTCTGTCTCTCTCTCTCACTGTCCACTCTGCCTATCAAAAAAAAAAAAAAAAAAAAAAAAGAAAAACATCTCAAAAATGCATAATTGCCATTGTGACAAATACTCTGAAGAAGAGGCACATAGTGGGATACTAACAGCTCTCTCTGTCCTCGTAAGGACCTATGAGATTCCATATATGAACCCAGTAAACCTATTCAGTTCTTTGCAAATGTTGGTGGCTGTTAATATTTGGTGCAGACATGGAAATTAGTTTCCTTTTAAATTTAATCCCAACCACTAGCAGTGTTAAGTGACCTCATCCTGTCTTTAGTTGGACATCCTTCTCTTAACCTCTGTCGTGGGAAATTTAGGTGGTAGCTTCCTCCACACCCAGGCACACACACTGTGCTCCCTACCCACCCATTCCCACTGTCTGAACATACATCGCACAGAAGCACAGGCTAACTGAGCCCGCTGAAAAGCTGGCCTCGGATCCTCTGAGCAGCTGGCCTCCCTCACCGATTATTTCAGGACAATCAGGAAGCATGCTTCTTCAGAGGGCCTGCTAGTACAGAGCTGGGGAGGATCCAAGTGTATTTGAGGAATTGCCAAATTCAACTTTCAAAGAGCGGTGCATCTGCTGACACCAGTGTCTATCACCAGAGAAGAAATTTGACCCATTTCCCTATCACATAAATCCCTCGGGGATCTTCAGCGTGGCCAGAGCCATTCACATTTCAAGCTCAGAAAAGATTCTCAACACCTCAGCTGAGAGGTATGGTGCAAGTAGGTGGGTTGTCATGCAAGCACCTGGATTATTTTATGTTTTTATTTCTTTATTTATTTGATCAGAGACAGATCAGCAGAGAGACAGAAAGGGAAAGATGGAGGGAGAGAAAGAGAAATAGAGAGAGCTCCTATTCACTAGTTCACCCACAAAATGACTAAAATGGCCAAGGCTGAACTGAGGCCGGAGCCAGGAGTAGGGATTGCAATCCAGGTCCCCCATGGGGTTGGCAGGAATCCATTTACATTGACAGGAAACTGAAGTCAGGAGTCAGAGCCAGGCATAGAATCCTGGAACTCTGAGAGGACGTAGGCACCTTAGCCATGAAGCTGTGGGCATTCATGTTCTTATCCAGCACCTTGGACCCACTGCCTAGCACATCACAGAAGTTAATGACAGTTTGGTGGATGGATTGAGGACGGATGGATGGAGAATGAGGGTAGTACTGAGAACAGAATTGGCTACAAAAAAACCTTCCTTAGACAAATATCATTTCATCATTAAATAACTTGAGGGAAAAGTAGATTTATTTACTTAACTAATCCCCTAATAGACTTTGAAATCAAGTTTTGTTCTTAAAAGTTGGAGAATGAAATGACTCGTGATTAAATCACAATGGAAAAATCAATACTTTCTGCCCAGCCCTGTTCCTTTCCAATATTATGTGTGCGCCAACTCCTTGAAAGCAGTGTTAAACTCAGCCAATCCAACCAGTAAGTGTGTATTCACTGAGCACCAATTGTGTGTATGACTTTAGACAGGCACTGTGCAAAAATGACAAGACTGGTGTCCCCAAAGGAGTTACAATGCCCTAACAGGTACAGACATATTTTAAAAATTAGCATTGTTAAAAACTGATGTTTATTGAATTTTACGATTCAAACACTGTTTCAAGCACTTTCGAGTCTGATGTGTTTTTAAACCTCACAGAGCTCTGAATTAGGCATAAATTACCACAATTTTACATCAAAGAAGTAAAGGGATTAAATTATTAAATTTAAATTAAATTATTAGCTCAAGATCATGCAGCTAGCCAAGGAGCCAGTACTCAGGAAACTGTGCTGTTTATCATCACTCTCTATTCTCTTTCAGCGCAGCAGCTGAAGGTGAGAACGGAAAGTGTGTCCAGAAATTAAAATACGGGGGCTGGTGCTGTGGTGCAGCGGGTTAAAGCCCTGGCCTGAAGCTACGGCATCCCATATGGGCGCCGGTTTTAGTCTCAGCTGCTCCTCTTCCAATCCAGCTCTCTGCTATGGCCAGGGAAAGAAGTAGAAGATGCCCAAGTCCTTGGGCCCCTGCACCCACGTGGGAGATCCGGAAGAAGTTCCTGGCTTCTGATCGGCGCAGCTCCAGCCGTTGCGGCCATCTGGGGAGTGAATCAGCGGATGGAAGACCTTTGTCTCTGTCTCCACCTCTCTCTGTAACTCTTTCAAATAAATAAAATAAATCTTTATTAAAAAAAAAAAAAAGTACGAGGGCCGGCACCATGGCTCACTTGGTTGATCCTCCGCCTGCTGCGCCGGCATCCCATATGGGTCCCAGGTTCTAGTCCTGGTTGCTCCTCTTCCAGGCCAGCTCTCTGCTGTGGCCCGGGAGGGCAGTGGAGGATGGCCCAAGTGCTTAGGCCTGCACCCACATGGGAGACCAGGAGAAGCACCTGGCTCCTGACTTCGGATCGGTGCAGCGCCGACCATAGTGACCATTTGGGGCGTGAACTAACGGAAGGAAGACCTCTCTCTCTGTCTCTCTCACTGTCTAACTCTGTCAAAAAAAAAAAAAAAAAGTACTAGGTTTAGCTCCTCTTTTTTTCCTAGAGATTAAAATAATCCATTTGCTTTTAGAAATCACGCAGCTCAGAGTAAATCATTTTCGGAGAATGGGACATTGGCCCCAAAATATTATTTTTTGTAAAATTATATATATTAATTGTTGTAAAATAATATATATATAATGTTTTGTAAAATAATATATATTATTTAATATATATTGCCTCTGGTTGTATCAGTAATGATCAGATGTAAATTGTTCCCTTACAATGTGTACCAGCTTCATTCCCTGGCACTTAGGATGTTCAAATCCTATTCTAAAACTAAAATAAAGAATAACATAATTGATACAGTCCTAAACTTGAGATGTCTCATCATTGACTAAGGTATGGACAACTTCCAAATCAGCTTGAAAATCTCTAGGTCTTTTTTTTTTTTTTTAGATCTATTTATTTGAAAGGCAAGTTAGAGAGAGTGAGTGCACTTCTACCTGCTGGCTTATTCCCTAAATGACCACAACAAAGCCAGGAGTCCTGGAGCTTCATCTGAGTCTCCTACGTGTGTGTAGGGGCCCAACAACTCGAGCCATCTTATGTTGCTTTCACAGGTCCATTAGCAGGGAGCTGGATCAGAAGTGCTGCAACAGGGACACAAACCAGTGCCCAAACAGGATGCCAGCTTCACAGGCAGCAGCTTAAGCCTCTATGCCACAATGCCAGCCCCATCCAAGTAGTTCTTGACCATTTACATGGTTACTTAGAATTTATCGATACCTGTTTATTACCTAGGATGCAAATTAATGGGATCTTTAATTGCAATTTATTGTAAAGTATCTGTGTACTACCCTACCTCTATTGACTTTCCTGAAGCGCTATTATTTCCACCTCTGGAGTCATCAATTATAATGTGCAAGTAACCTCCACCAGGCCACTTTAATATGTCTTGTTCATCAAGAGAAAGTAACCAAGTGTCTTCACTGTGAACTTCCCCAATTCCTTGATAGACACTTAACCCCATTGTTCCCTCTGCATGAAATATTCTTTTTTTTTCTTTTTAGACAGACAGAGTGGACAGTGAGAGAGAGACAGAGAGAAAGGTCTTCCTTTTGCCGTTGGTTCACCCTCCAATGGCTGCCACGGCCGGCGCATCACGCTGATCAGAAGTCAGGAGCCAGGTGCTTTTCCTGGTCTCCCATGGGGTGCACTCCCTGGCCACAGCAGAGAGCTGGCCTGGAAGAGGGGCAACCGGGACAGAATCTGGTGCCCCGACCAGGACTAGAACCCGGTGTGCCGGCGCGGCAGGTGGAGGATTAGCCTATTGAGCCACGGCACCGGCCATGAAATATTATTTACATTGCTTACCAGGCAACCTCCTCTCTGTTTTATAAATGCTTCTAAATTATCACTTTACAAAAATAAATATTTTATCCTTTTAAAAAATTCTTTCTGATCCCTGTGTCAATCAGGGATTGGTTTTGGTGACAGAGATCACTAAATAAGGTTGAATTTTCTTTTCTTTTCTCAAAATTTGAAATTCAAAAGTAGGAAACATGGTATGTCAGCTACACAATGTCTCGCAGGGCCCAGTCTGTTCCATTTGTCTGCTCCATCATATTTACTATGTGGTTTTCATTCTCAGTATTGTCTCACAGTTAAAGGACGGCTACTGGAGACCCAGCTACATTGTCTGAATCCAGGTAGGAATGATAAAGGGAGGGAGGGGAAACAGATACTTTCCAGAAGGGTGTATCTTTAAAAGGTTCTTAAAGAACTTTCCAAGAGGCCTCATCCAATGACTTGTTACCTCTCATTGGACGGTCATCTTCAAGGGATGCCAGGAAAAGTAGTTTTTTTTTTTTTTTAAATCAAGCCAATGATTAAGCACAGGGTTGTTGGCTGGTGCCACAGCTCATTTGGCTAATCCTCCGCCTGCGGCGCTGGCACCCCCGGTACTAGTCCGGGTTGGGGCGCCGGATTCTGTCCCGGTTCTCCTCTTCCAGTCTAGCTCTCCACTGTGGCCCGGGAGGGCAGTGGAGGATGGCCCAAGTGCTTGGGCCCTGCACCCCATGGGAGACCAGGAGGAAGCACCTGGCTCCTGGCTTCGGATTGGCACAGCACCGTAGCGGCCATTTGGGGGGTGAACCAATGGAAAAGGAAGACCTTTCTCTCTGTCTCTTGGTCTCTCACCGTGTGACTCTGCCTGTCAAAAAAAAGGGGGGGGGGATTGTATTACCAGGAAGGTGAAATGGAAACAAATTAGACAACTAGCAAGCTTTGTCTCCTTTCTGACTGTGATGATTTTAAAACATTCTACAGAATATCTTGGAAATTCCTCTATTTAGAGGTGGCATCTATGCCCATCCCTTGAATCTGGGCCTTGTACTTAGTTATAATCAACAGAATATAGAAGAAGTGACACTGCCAGACTTCCTAAGTCAGGTCAGAAAAGGCCAAATGCAGCTTCTTCTATTAGAATCTCTTGACATTCCTTCTGGAATGTTCTTTCTTGGTACTCAGCTTCTATTCCACGAGAAGTTCATGCCACGTTGAAAGGCTACACATAAGTCGTCAGACTCAGTGGAGGCCGGCATTTGAGTCATCCTAGCTCAGGCACCAGACATGTGCATCAAGGAGCCTCTAGATGATGGCAGTCCCTGTCTATGATGCTGTTTTAAGCCTTAGCATCTTTCAAGATGTTGAGGAGCAAAAATAAGTCACATCTACTGTGCTCTGCCCAGATTCCCAACCCACATATTCTGTGAGTTTAATATAATAGTTATTTCAAGCCAGTAGGTTTTGGGGTGGTATGTTATGAAGCAATAGTAACTGAAACACCTCCCTTCTTCCAGAAAGAGGTAATTGCTTCCAAATATTTATATCACACTCTAGTTATTCATCTGTATTTCCTGTAACTAAGATATGATGTTTTTCAGTAAATGTTTATTCATTGAGTTGGTTATATACAGTGCTCCTATTTTGTTCCTGTTACTTTTTTTTTTTTTTTGACAGGCAGAGTGGACAGTGAGAGAGAGAGACAGAGAGAAAGGTCTTCCTTTGCCGTTGGTTCACCCTCCAATGGCCGCCGCGGCTGGCGCGCTGCGGCCGGCGCACCGCGCTGATCCGATGGCAGGAGCCAGGAGCCAGGTGCTTTTCCTGGTCTCCCATGGGGTGCAGGGCCCAAGCACCTGGGCCATCCTCCACTGCACTCCCTGGCCACAGCAGAGGGCTGGCCTGGAAGAGGGGCAACCGGGACAGAATCCGGCGCCCCGACCGGGACTAGAACCTGGTGTGCCGGCGCCGCTAGGCGGAGGATTAGCCTAGTGAGCCGGGGCGCCGGCCTGTTCCTGTTACTTTTTAATGTGCCCATCTTCTCTGCTAGATTGCAAAGGATAGCGCAGGGACCATCTCTAAGAGCACATGGTATGTTCTCAATAAAACTGTGCGGTTGAATTGAATTTATAATGGATGGCTTTGGGGCTCTGTTTGGGAATATACAAGGATGAATTTATATGTCGCCCAAAACACTGACTTACATCTAACATTACTTTTTGTCTTTTTAAAAAATATTTATTTATATATTTGACAGGCAGAGTTGGGGGGGAACAGAGAGAGAGATTTTCCATCTACTGATTCACTCTCCAAATGGTTACAATAGCTGGGGCTGGGCCAGGCTGAAGTCAGGAGTTGGGAGCTTCATCTGGGTCTTCCACTTGGGTGGCAGGAGCCCAAGTACTCAGCCATCCTTTGCTGCTTTCCCAGGTACAGGGAGTTGGATTGGAAGTGGAACAGCTGGGACTTGAGCCAGTACCCACATGGAATGCCTGTATTACATGTGGCAGCTTGTTTTTAGAGGAAAGCAGTATAGATTGTTCAAGTAGTTTTAAGTCATACAAGGAAAAAGTGGATCCGGGTAGAGGAACACTAATCGCAATCCAATAACCTACATAGCCTGCATTTATGTTGTGAACTATATCATCTTCTGGGCCTGTAATTAATCAGGATTATCCGGGGAGACAGAACCAGTAGCACATGAGAGGGGTTTATTAGGGGAATTGGCTCTCCCCTGGTCACAGAGGCTGCTGAGTCCTATAATTAGCCATCTGCAAGCTGGAGAACCAGAGAAGCTGATTTGGCTCCCACTCCAAATCCATAAAGCCCAGAACCAGGGAAGGCAACAATGCAGTCCCCAGGCTGAGGTCAATGGCCTGAGAGCACCCAGGGGCCACTGGCACAAGTCCAGAGCTGAAGAACCTGGAGTTCTGATGTTGAAGGACAGGGGCAGGGCATCTCGCTGGGGTGGGGGAGGGGGTGGAGCGGGGAGAAAAAGAGAGAGAGAATGAGAGAGGGAGGGAAGGGGGGACAGAGGGGATTTGTAGAGAGCCAGAGCTAGAGTTAGAGAGAGAACCTTGCTTTCACCTTGTCCTTTTCTGTTTCATCTTGTCCTTTTCCATCTGGGCCACCACTGATTGGATGGAGCCCACCCTCACTGAAGGTAGATCCCTCTCTCAGTGCACTGACTCACAAGCCTTCTGCCATGTCTCTCTGAGGAGGAACGAAGCTTGCATTCAGTACATGAGTTGACCTGATGACACTCCTTTGGCTGTCAAGTCAATAAGTCCTCCCCATAAGTACAACAAAGATAGGCTGAGCACAATCCATGTGCCAAACACTGGCTTGCTCCAAGGTAGCTGTAGAAGAAGTCCAGGGCTCAATGATCTGGCCTATGTTCTCTACATATCCAAAGCTGTTGGGCATACAATTTTCAATGCCTGTAATTCCATAGTGTATTTATCAGGGTGGGTAAACTAGGGTAAAATGCAGTGACAAACATCCCACATCTCAGAGTTTCACCCAACATTATTCTCACTCACTATTTTTCACTCACCTATAGGTCTAACATAGATCAGCAGGGGATTCTGTTCCTTGTGTTTCCCCCGGGGATCCAGGTTGATGGAAGCTCCATCTCTAAATATATTTTCAATTGCAGGGACAAGAAAAAGGAGTGTGACAAACCACACACTAGCACTTAAAGCTCCACATTGTACTGGACAAAGGAGGTGATGTGACCACACTTGATTTCACAGGCACAGAAAAGTTCAGCTTACTATGCACTGAGCAGGAGAGAAGTTGAAACATGCTAAGTAGCATAAGTGACTATTTGAGTTGTGTGCTTGCCTCTGTGGAAATGCAAATATTCCTGATTCAGGGATACCCCTGTCCTCACCAGCCACCATTAATAGCCCCATGGTTGTTAATTCATAGTTTTCTTGAGAACAATTGTTGACATGATCAGGAAAACATTCACAGAGACTAAGAAGAGACAATTAAGTGACTTGGCTTACATACAGCACAAAATAGGAGGAGGCTAGTGAGGAGTAAACCAAAAGGTAAGCTTCAGCATAGGAGGGAAGAGACAGTAGATTCTGGAGCCGTCTAGCCCCAGTTCTGCCTCTAAGTAACTAAACATTCTTGGACAGAGCCTTCTAGTTTCCAGGGCCTTGGTTTCCACTCAATATTCCAAAACTACTGGAGGATGGTATTTCTAAACCAGAGCCCATTCCACCAACACATAAAATAAACAGATGCTCACAGACAAGGAAATTCAACACACACACACACACACACACACACAGAGCGCTGAGGGGCAGAGAAAAAGGGAAGGAGGGAAGGAAAGCTTTGGACTGGATGTCCATGGAGAGAAAATTCAATGTGTATTTTAAAGGCAAGGGAACATCGTCTTCCACCTACCCCCCTCCCCAAATCAATGTTCCCTACAAGACTCGACTTCTATAGGATTTACACTGGGGTCTTTTCAAACGGCAGGCCAGGTCTCAAAACTGTCAATTTAAGAAAGAACAAATCTTCATTCCTGATGGAGAGAGAGAAGAGCCAGCTCTCCTTTACATAGAGAGCTGCCCTTGAAAATTCGAGCTTATTAACCTCTGAATAGACCAGGGAAAGAATAAACAGCTCTTAGGACAAAGCTCAGCCAAAAGACACTCGGAGGGTAGGTTTTATTAGTAATATAACCTCTTCCTTCAGGAATTTTATGGGGCGTTGTCAGCAGGGACTCAGCAGCAGAACCACACGAGTGCTCGGTATCTGCAATCCTTACTTTGAAAGCATATTCTCTGCAGGGTCTTGATGTATTTTTAAGAAGACAGGCAGGAATTACTTATTCCTCCTGATGTATGATTTCTCATTTTTCTTCCAGCAGAAATAAGGCATGTATTGCTATGGGATTTGCAAGTTTCCTGAGTGTTCGGGAAGGTGGCAGTTAGAATGACAGTAATGACTTAGGGCTCCTCCGAGGGTGGATCGTTCATTACTGGGCCAGCCCAGGCTCGAGCTCTGTCGTTACTCACATTTTTACCACTCCACTGCTCCTCTTCCCACTCTGGTCATAACAGTTGGGGGCCCTGGGGACTCTCACAGCTCCCTAGGACAGCCACACCTGCCACTCCCACCCCTCAGAATTAGGTACAGACTAGGCTACAGAGTTCCTCTCTCCTCCCTCCATGCCAGCACAAAGCACACACACTCACACATATACATAAACACACATACATGTACACATGCGTGCACACAGATGTATAAGAGAACTTACATTTAAAAGAGCACTGTATGCAACTGAGACAAGAATAGCACATCTTAAGAAGAAAGGTGTGGGGGGCCAGCGCTGTGGTGTAGCCGGTAAAGCCGCTGCCTGCTATGCCGGCATTCCACATGGGCACAGGTTTGAGTCCTGGCTGCTCCTCTTCTGATCCAGCTCTCTTCTGTGGCCTGGGAAAACAGCAGAGGATGGCTCAAGTCCTTGGGCCCCTGCACCCACGTGGGAGACCCAGAAGAAGCTCCTGGCTCCTGGTTTTGGATCAGTGCAGCTCTGGCCATTGTGGCCAACTGGGGAGTGAACCAGAGGATGGAAGACCTCTCTCTCTCTCTCTCTCTCTCTCTGCCTCTCCTTCTCTCTCTATGTAACTCAGACTTTCAAATAAATAAACTTTAAAAAAAAAAAAGAAGGAAAGAAGGTGTGAAAGTAGGGAGAGCTAGCCCCACCCACTTACATTAAGCTACGTGGTAGTCATATGTACTGAGATTGCACATTGAAGTAAAGGTCTGATTTTTATAATCCACACACGAGACTCACAATTTTGTCACAGTTTCTTAAAAAATAAAAAGCTCAGAGTTACCATCTACTACTATATGTAGCTGTATCGGAAAACCCTACAAATGTCATGTTGAGCAAAAGACAGCAGAGAGAAATGGGCACTACATACACTTGTTGATATTAAGAAGATAGAGACAGAGGCAGGAATCATGATTGTGTGGCATAAAGAGATATGAGAGGCTCCTGGGGGCCAGTCATGTCTTGGGTCTTCATCAGGGAGCTGGTTTGTGAAAGACCTAAATTTGCAAAATTCATCACTTTCCTTCATGAAAACACAATACCCAGTATCTGATTATGTCACTTACTTTAAGATGACAGATTTTAAATGTCCCTCTCAATGATCACTTCTCCATGAAGCCCACCTTGACTTCTCTCATGTTACACAGCCTGCAGATTCACCCAACATGTCTGATTTGTGTGTTTTCCACCATCAAATCTTTCTTTTTTTTATCTGAGAGTTAGAGTTACAGATCAGTGAGAGGGAGAGACAGAGAGAAAGATCTTCCTTCTGTTGGTTCACTCCCAAATGGCCGCAATGGCCACAGCTGCGCTGATCCAAAGCCAGGAGCCAGGCGCTTCCTCCTGGTCTCCCACGTGGGTACAAGGACCCAAAGACTTGGGCCATCTTTTACTGCTTTCCCTTGCCATAGCAGAGAGCTGGATTAGAAGAGGAGCAGCCGGGCCTAGAACCGGCACCCATATGGGATGCTGGCACTGCAGGCGGAGGATTAACCCACTGTGCCACGGCGTCGGACCCCCCATTATATCTTAAATATTGTGATTGGGTCTTACTCTTCTTTTTGGGTCTGAGTGCTTAGCATAGTACATGGCATATCGTGGAGATTCCATACTTGTTTGATAAATAAATGGGTGAACAAATGATTGGATGAGTGAATGACTTTATCGACCTTTCTGGTCAACTCATCTTAGTGCCCATAACTTGGAGTCCAAGGCATCCCAGGATTGATGGCTCCTTTTGAGAAGGGAGGTGTGTTAAAATTCAACTTCCTATCCTCACAGCTTTCCCTATCTGATATTCCACTGACCCTTAGGCTAACTTCTGATCCCACCTGGCCTCTGATCCCATCACCCCACTGGCAGATCTCTGGCTTAGGTCAATAGCAACTTTTTAAATGTCAAACTCAGTGGACTTCTCTTTAACCTTATTGTGGATGGTTTCTCTCAGGCATCTGATATTGCTGAGCACTTCCTTATATCTTCAGATATTGCCCCCTGCAGGTTTCTCAACATTCTCTGGGCTCTACTTCCACGACAGTTCCTCCCCAGGCTTGTCTACTGTCTCCTTGTTCTCTGCTCCCAAACACTCAAACCTGAAGCCATCTTCTCTCCTCAACCCTCATTCTCTCCCAGGTGCTAATGTTTCCCTACTCTGGGAAGCCAAGACCCGATATCCTACAGGAGAGCTCTTCGTGAATGCCCCACAGACATCCAAGAACAAATCTATAACCTTATACACATCTACTTCTCTCCCCAATCTACTCTTTCTCTTTTCTGAAGACTCCTGTTTTGGGGAATGGTGTCCTCACTCACCCTTTCACTCAAGCCATAAACCCGGGGTGACCCTAGATGCCTCCTTCTCCATCACCATTCCTAGTGAGTCATCTGTGAGTCCTGCAGGTGTTTCCTGATTTACATCTTGCCCACAAGCGGCCTCTTCTTCATCCTCGTTGCTCTTGGCTTAGCTCTGGCTCTTGCCAACTCTACCCCAGATTTTGGCAATAATTTTCTAATTACTGTCTCCACTCCAGTTGCTCACACTTCTGATCCACCAGGGAGGATCTTCACAAAAATAAAATCAGATCCTGTCATTTCTCTGCTTCAAATCCTTTCTTACAGCTTCATCCCAAAGTCTACAAGATGGACTCAAGGCTTTCTATGATCTGGCCTGGCCTATAATTCCTTCTCTAGCATCATTAATCATTACATACCACTTTGTTCTCAGTAGTGGAGAACTTACTCCACTCCTTTGAACAATTCAGGATATTTGATGCCCCTGTGCACTTGCCCTTCCTCCAAGTGGCTCACCTTTGTCTAGAATGCCAACCTGCAGCCATTTACTCCAGATCTAATCTCCCTGATGAACCACTGTCTCCCCTGTCATTTCAGGCTGCCTCAGGATCACCTCTTCAAGGGTACCGTTTCCAAGTCCCTGTTCCCTGAGTGCACCTGGCCATGCCTTCTCTAACCCCCACTGTCCCTGGACATAGGTCTTTCATGGCACCAGCTATAACCTTCATAAGTTCCTCATCCAGCTTCCCTTCTAAATATTGGTGGCCATGATCATGTTTTCTTCTTCTTCTTTTTTTTTTTTTTTTTTTTTTTTTTGACAGGCAGAGTTAGACAGTGAGAGGGAGAGAGAGAGAGACAAAGAGAAAGGTCTTCCTTCCGTTGGTTCACCCCCCAAAATGGCTGCTACGGCCGGTGCGCTGCACTGATCCAAAGCCAGGAGCCAGGCGCTTCCTCCTGGTCTCCCATGCGGGTGCAGGGCCCAAGCACTTGGGCCATCCTCCACTGCACTCCCGGGCCACAGCAGAGAGCTGGCCTGGAAGAGGAGCAACCAGGACAGAATGCGGAGCCCCAACCGGGATTAGCACCCCAAGAATTGGTGCCGCAGGTGGAGGATTAGCCTAGTGAGCCACAGTGCCAGCCCATAAAGTAATTCTTTCTACCTATGGTCTGAAAACTGTTCTGATCCCTGCCCTCTCTAAGACATGGCTGATTCAATTTTCTTCCTATTTTTGTAGGTATGAAGATCCATCTAATGAACTGCATCTTTGCCTTTCAATGAGTTAAAAGTTGGTTTCTCTGGTTTACACTCAAAGGACCTTTATGGATATAACAATGCATGTGGGGCCAGTGCTGTGGCACAGCAAGTTAACACCCTGGCCTGAAGCGCTGGCATCCCATATGGGCACCAGTTTGAGTCCCAGCTGCTCCACTTTCGATCCAGCTCTCTACTATGGCCTGGGAAATCAGTGGAAGATGGCCCGAGTCCTTGGGCCCCTGTACCCATGTGGGAGACCAGGAGGAAGCTCTTGGCTCCTGGCTTCAGATCAGTGTAGCTCTGGCCATTGTGGCCCATTGGGGAGTGAATGAGTGGATAGAAGACCTCTCTCTCTCTCTGTCTCCTCTCTCTGTGTAACTCTGACTTTCAAATAAATAAATAATTAAAAAAAAACAATGCAGGTAATTGCAATCTTGAATTCTGCCCCTAGTCCCGTCCCAGCTGCTGCCTACATCAACCAGGTGAAGGCCTACATCATTCATATCAGGTGTGTGGGGAACAACTCGGACTAGACTAAGTTACTGGAATTAAGACTTATTCTATGCATCTGCTCTCCCACAATATGGCTCTGGGAGAGGAGTAAACAACTTCTACACAGCTGCCTCTTGCCAATTTGACTGATGAGCTGCAGGAGCTGATCTTGCTCCTGATTGGAGGAGAGCAGCGTGCTCGGCGTGTGGGTAGCAGAGTTGGGATTGGTGGAAGAGGACTATAAAGGAGGAGAGAGACAACATACACCAGGAATATCCGGATAACATCTGAGCAGCCCCCGAGAGAGCCGGCCAGCGGTGTGCCGCTCCCCCGCAGAAGTGGGGAAAGTGGCAGGGGGAGCCGCCCTTCCACGGAGGTTGAGAGGTCGGCAGCCAACCGGGAAGGACCAGCAGCAAACCCGGGAAGGGCCAAGCAGACGAAAGAACAGCGCAGGGTCCTGTGTCGTTCCTCCGTGAAGAGGGGGAGCGACAAGGTGGTTTTCCTGCCGGCTGCCTTCTCCCATGAATACCTGTTTCTCAACTCTTCTTGCTGGTCCTCCCGCCACTCCACCTGACTGTGATTTTAGCAGGGGAGCTGAAAGGACAAGAAGTATCCTGCTCACTAAAAGACAGGTGCAGTTGTCACTACCTCTTCCCAGCCAGACATTGCCTGATTTGGCAGGAGTGAGTGGGAAGAAAACATCTCATCAAATGTTGGGGCTGCAGCTAGGGAGTGGATAAAGGATGCTGAAGTCAGAGGAGTCACAAAAGTGGACAGAATGGTCAAAATATGAGAGCATTTAAACTACTATCCAGGGCCAAGGTTGACTCTCTTGAGGATTTTACTTGAAGGATATTCTGACCAGTAGCTTGTATTTTACCAAAGGTGGAAAGGTTGATGGATTGGTATTGATCCAAATAAAAACAGAGCTTCTTTAACTTAGCTTCCACAACCTTGTTTGTAGAGCAGTTGTATGGAACTCTGAATGCGTTTTCTCTTAGAAACAAGAACCTGACTTGGGATGCTGACACACAAACTAATTAGAACCCTTGGGAGCCTCAATTCTAGGACTTCTGTTTAAAATTATTAGGAAATTGGGCCAGTGCTGTGGTGCAGCAGGTTAAAGCCCTGGCCTGAGGCGGTGGCATCCCATATGGGCGCCGGTTCTAGTCCCAGCTGCTCTTCTTCCGATCCAGCTCTCTGCTATGGCCTGGAAAGCAGTGGAAGGTGGCCCAAGTCCTTCGGCCCCTGCACCCACGTGGGAGACCTGGAGGAGACTCCTGGCTCCTGACTTCGGATCTGCACAGCTCCAGCCATTGTGGCCATCTGGGGAGTGAACTGGCGAATGGAGGACCTCTCTCTCTGTCTCTACCTCTCTCTGTAACTCTGTCTTTCAAATAAATAAAATAAATATTTAAAAATAAAAAAAATTAGGAAAGGAAACTCTTTTAGCTGGAGTTGCCTGGGGCCTATCTGGCCATGGTGAGGTGTCACCTGGAGTTGGAGCCAACGTTGGGCAACATGAATTCAGAAAGACAGAGAAGGGGACTGAGGCTGGTTAACACTTGAGCCTCTGCATCGATCTGAACCTGCAGTTCTCACGTCTTCAGAAGTTCATGACTATGCAAACCCAGCCTAAATAGCTTCTCTTGTTCAAAGTCTTCCAAGCACACCAGCTTTTTTTTTTTTTTTAAGATATATATTTATTTGAAAGGCAGAGCTGCAGAGAGGAAGAGGCAGGGAGAGGGAGAGGGAGAGGGAGACGGAGAGGGAGAGGGAGAGGGTGACAGAGAGAGAGAGGTCTTCTATCCACTGATTCACTCCCCAGATGGCCACAATGGCTGGGGCTGAGCTGATCTGAAGCCAGGAGCCAGGAGCTTCCTCCAGGTCTTCCATGCAGGTTCAGGGGACCAATGACTTGGGCCTTTTTCCATTGCTTTCCTAGGCCACAGCAGCGATCTGGATCAGAAGTGGAGCAGCCAGGACTCAAACCGGCACCCATATGGGATGCTGACACTGCAGGCTGTGGCTTTACCTGCTACGCCTCAGCGCCAGCCCCAGTGCAACTATTACAAACAGCATAAATCACTAATCTCTACCTCTTTAGAATTTCAGCAGTGCTTTTGACTTATGACTCCCAACTTTTAAACCTTAAAATGTACAGACGTAAGCACCTTAACCTTCTCAATCAGGTGCCATTGGAAGTACAAATGCTCAACATGCAGTTACTCTCCTTAGCCCACAGTCTGGTAAGAGAGGGCAAACACAGCTGGCAGATGGAGGAAGGAAAGCACAGAGTGGTAAAGTAACCTGCCCCGCGACACACAGTGATTCCAGAGTCTGGCAAATTCAACCACTCCTCGTAGCTCCTCTTTCTGAACTATAAAAAATAGTGTTATCGGCATTTTCCCCACTGGGTTTCATTACGGAGACAGCCATTAGTTGGAAAGCTATGTTTTGCCCATTGGCACATAAAGACCCAGAAACAGCTCATCTTTACCCAAATCTGTCTTCCCCTAGCCTGAGGCTGTGTGATGCTTCCTGGGGACAATTGTTTGTTGTGCTGGTTCAATTATCACAATCTAAGCAGATCTGGAGACACCCAGCTCCTCCTGTTTTTCCTCGTCAAGTCCAGCTGACAGTGAAGTGGGACCAATTGTGTTTGCAGCCTGCACCCTACTGCCTCCCCACCCCAGCGTGGCTCCCTGAGGACCCAGGAGAAGCCGCAGCTGTCGCCTCCGCTTTCCTGCAGCTGCTGCCACCACAGCAGTCATCAGAAATCTCATCACGTCTCTAACATTTTCAGTAACTGGCTCCATCCGTACCCCTGTCCCGCTTTCTTTGCGACTTAATGCAGGACAGGCTAGATGTGGGCAGGGTGGCACAGAGAGGGAGCCCGCGCTGGCAACCTCAGACTGGCAAAAGTCTGGGGTTGAACCGTCTCTTAGGACTTCATTATCTAGGCCAGGAGGAAAGCAGCCTGCTCGCAATGATGCCTGTCCCAAAGCTAGCCCATTTCTCTATTGCTTTGACCTCAATTTAAAAAATAACAAATACAATACGCTTTGAAGAAATGCCATTATATTGCCTCTTGGCTTTCCTCAAGCTAACGCAGCCAACTCCTTGACCCCTCTCTGAAGAAACTGTTTCTGTACTCTCCCAACAAGTTGCTCTTGTCTGTACCACTGCCACTCAAAATGTGGTCAAAGCCAGGCAGCAGCAGGACACCCTGACAGCTTACGGGAAATCAAAGTCTCCACGCCTGTCCCAGGTCGCTGAATCGGAATCTGCAGTTTAAGCTCCCCATGCGACGCACATTTAAGATTCAATGACACAGATCTAGACCAGTAGTTCTCTAACTTTACCTGGCATTTGAAGTCTTTGGAGGGCTACTTTGTTCCTCCCCCTCTCCCAGGGTATTCGATTCATTTGGTCTTGGGTTGGGGCCTGAGGATCTAACAAGTTCCCCGAGTGATGCTGATGTTGAAGTGGCTAGCCCAGGACATCCCATTGAGAAGCATCAAGCTAGACCATTGCTGCAAAACCATCTGCAATCAAAGCTCTTTTCGCCTTCTCAATTTCCAATTCATTGCAGACTGATGTCTTTGTGAACTGTAATAAACACAAATGACCAGTAACAGGAAATGGGAAAAAGACACAAAACAAAGCCTTGATTTATTGCTATTACTGTTAGATTCAGCCAACATTAAATTACTGTCAAGTTGCTGTAAACATTTCTAAACAGTTATATAGTTTCTGTACTTATCTCAACACATACCAGTAACAAACTGCCCGTGAACCATATTGAAGTAGCACTGGTTGAATAAGCAATTCCAAAGCACAGCAGAGGCTCCCTAGGGGCACCCAACAGGCCTCTGGAGTTCTCTAAGTCAAACTAATGTCCATAATACTACTAACATGTTACTTGTCTTTTATTTCACTTTTATTTATTTTAAAAGTTATCTGTGTATCTATGTATTTGCAGACAGAGTGACAGAAAGAATCTCCATCAACTGGTTCATTTCCCAGTCCCCCAAAGTCCACAATAACCAGGGCTAGGCCAGGAGCCCAGACCTCCACCTGGGTTTCCCACATGGGGAGCAGGAACACATGTACTCGGACCATCATCTGCTGCCTCCCAAGTGCATTATCAGGAAGCTGGATCAGAAGTGCAGAGTAGCTAGGACTAGGCCCAGCACTCCAATATGGGATACAGGCAATCCAAGTAGCAGCTTAACCCACTGTACAACACTCACCCAGTTACTTATCCTTTAAACTCTCTCTCTCTCTCTCAGCACTATAGGGTAGAATTTTCCAGAAGCTACATACAACATGATGATTTGGCTTGGGTTGAGTGCAGAAGCAAATGAGAGAATATAACAAGCTCAGAAATAGAAGAGATTTGCAAAAAATGTAAAATTGTCACTTTTGTCACTATTGTTTGGGTTTTAGAAAACCCATTATTAAATCATCCATTATTTTTTTAAAGATTTATTTTATTTATTTGAAAGTCAGAGTTACAGAGAAAGAGGGAGAGATAGAGGGAGAAGGATCTTCTATCCACTGGTTCGCTCCCAAAATGGCCCCAATGGCCGGGGCTGGGCTGGTCTTAAGCCAGAAACTTCTTCTTCCTGGTCTCCTACATGAGTGCAGAGGCCCAAGGACTTGGATCATCTTCCACTGCTTGCCTAGGTCATTAGCAGGGAGGTGGATTGGAAGTGGAACAGCTGGGACTTGAACCAGCGCACATATGTGATGCCAGCATTGCAGGTGGTGGCATTACCCACTAGGCCACAACATATTTTAAAAAGAGATATGGTTAGCACCAGCTGCAGCTAAGTCCTGCCTGAAATGCTAGGCCTTGGTAGGGGGTGGTTGGGGGCAAAATGGTGGTGGTATTGGGAAAAGTCGATGCCAGTAGCCTGGAGGGTCCTGACTCATGTCTGCATTTGTATCATTGCTATGAGAGACCACAGCAGGAACAGCTAATACAGAGTGTTACTATGCACCTGGCTCCTAAGTGCTTGTTAATTCCTTTATAATACCTAGTGAGAGATAAGGCTGTCTGACCCACTCTACAGAAGCAGATGGCAAGGCAGGAGCAGTTAGCTTGCCTATAGGTAAATAAAGCAAGATTCAAGCCCAGAAGTCTGGTTTCTTTTAACTACCTGAAGAAATGAGACACAGGACTGTCTGGAAGGATTAGCCAAGCACCACCGGAAAGCCACACTGGTTTGTGTATCTTCTCCACCGCATATCATGTCTGCAAGGAATAGGGTGCATCCAGATGTTTGCTGCCCAAAGTAAGAGGCCAAAACTGAGCATGCGTGTTCACTAGAAGGGGCACACAGGTGTTGAAGCAATGAAAGGGGCTCCTGGTGCCAGAGTAACTAAGTGACTGAGTAACAGCCTGCTGGGATGGTAGGTGCTGGCACCAGGGCACCACCGGCTGTCACCCAGGTTGTGACGCTATGAAGGGTACACAGCACGTGTCCCATGTGTTTACGACTTGAGTGGCTAACCCTGCACTGGCATGGTAGGGAAAAATTCTCTTGGAAACCAGCTAACTCTTTGTGCCCAGCAGTCCTGTGATTGGTGGCAAATATTGCTGGTGACCTGTTCATTGCTCTTCCCTTGCAGCCCCAGGAATCTGAAATCCTCTCCTCTTGTGCATTGCCCCCTCCCTGCCAGACCTTCCCGTGAAGACTCAGGAGCGCCAATCCTGGAAAGCAAAACATCATTGTGAACATTCCTGCACTTCCGGCTCCAGAAGCCCTCCCTGGCTCGGTCACATGACGTCCATTCTGGGAACACTCCTGAATTGTTGCTTCTCTTTCTCCTTCAGCCACGGCACCTCGGGGCTTGGCTGTGTGGATGGCCTGCTGTTCCCCGTCAGATCCCTACACCTTCCTGGGAAACCTTTCTAATCCTCTAAGGTTCTTGGCCACCACTTTCTTCCTCTTTGATGACAGCATCAGTAATGCATCACCCAGCCTCATCTCACCCAGCCACTCTCTACCTGAGCATGACCAAAGCTCAGACAGAAATGCAAACTGGATGGCTCTGTGGGTCCCAAAGATAAAAGTCTTACTCCTTACCTTGGCTATGGTATTAAAATTTGCAACCCAGGACCTGTCTCCTGACCTTCCTGCCCTCTTTCATACCATTTTAGGTTCAAGTCTTGTTTTTTTTTTAAGATTTTTATTTATTTATTTATTTGAAATGTAGAGCTACAGATGGAGAGAGAAAGAGACAGAGAGAGAGGTCTTCCATCCACTGGTTCACTCTCCAAATGCTGATCCAAAGTCAGGGGCCAGAAACCAGAAGCTTCTTCTGGGTCTCCCACATGGGTGCAGGGGCCCAAGCACTTGAGCAATCATCTACTGCTTTCCCAGGCCACAGCAGAGAGCTGGATGGGAAAGGGGGCAGCGAGGACACAAACTGGTGCCCCTATGGGATGCTGGCACCACAGGCAGATGCTTAGCCTACTATGCCACGGTGCTGGTCCCCCAGCCATTCTTAATATGCCTCTGTCCAGAACCATTCACACCCTATACCTCCCTGTGACTCCACAATTCCTGCATATTCTTCATGACTCAACCTAGACTTTGTTCCCTTTAAGAAATCTCTTGTTTTCCATCTCCTGTGGTTGCCCTTGATCGATACATTCAGAGAACCAGGTGTCTCCCCCATATACTGCCAATAGCCCTGTTTCTAACTCCTTTCACTTATCTGCTCTCTGTGCACCCATAGGGCAGGGTAGGGCTTGTGACTCATTTTGTTTCACCATTTAGGATCCTATCGAGCTGCAAGTTACCAAAACCACCAACACAGCGGCTTACACAAATTAGGAGCCTTGTTTTCCTGTTTTTTGTTTCGTTTTGTTTTGTTTTTCACATAACAAGAAGCCTGGAGGACTGGTTTAGCGATTTAATAATGCCACCAGTGACTGATTCCTTCTGGAGTTTTGCTTCAACATTTTTAGTAGATTATTTTTGTTCTTCATGTTCATTTCATGGTCCTGACTACTTCTCAGAGGTGGGGAAGGGTGAGGAGCACGAGTGTCTGCTAATTGAGCCGAGGCCCCTCAATGACCTTCCTGCCTCTGACCTATGCACTCTCCTAGCTGCAGTGAATTCTGAGACCTGCACTTTGCCTTGAACAAAATTGGAATTTTCTTTTTCTTTAGAGATCTATTCATTTATTTTTTTTTATCTTTTATTTAATGAATATAAATTTCCAAAGTACGACTCATGGGTTACAATGGCTTCCCCCCCCCATACCGTCCCTCCCACCCACAACCCTCCCCTTTCCCACTCCCTCTCCCCTTCCATTCACATCAAGATTCATTTTCGATTATCTTAATATACAGAAGGAGATCTATTCATTTATTTACTTGAAAGGCAGAGTGACAGAGAAAGAGGGAGCGACAGAGAGATATCTTCCTTCTGCTAGTCACTCCCCAAGCGGCCAGAATAGCCAGGTCTGAGTCTGGCTGATGTTAGCAGACAAAAACTCCATGGGTGCCAAGGGCCTGAGAGCACTTGGGCCATGTTCTGCTGCTTTTCCAGGCACATTAGCAAGTAGATGGATGGGAAATGGAGCAGCCAGGACTCAAACTGGTGCCCTAATATAGAATGCCAACGTTGCAGCAGAAAATGGAAGTTAGGAGGAAACTGTTGGTGCCTGCCACATGCTAGAATCCTCAGAACTTAACAGAAAGCCTAACCAAGAGTAGAGTTCAATTAATGCTGGTTGAACAAACGAATGGGAAATAATAGATGCACATAGTCAAATATGTAGAGACACAAAAGAAAGACTGAAATCTAACAGGTGCTGGTAGGATCAGTAATTGAACTAATCTATGCTTCAGAAAGGGAGAGAGATCCCTTCCACTCCCTCTGGGGCCTTCTCGCAAGTCTGTATGCTCTTGTTGCTCTAAGTCCCCTTCTATTCTAAGCCCTTGATGCCCACATGGTACCCCTTCCTGGGGCAACCTCAGAATCCTGTGGAAATGGCCACTGCCTTGATCTTCACAGATTAATCTAGGCTCCAAGATAGGCCTGTTGCAGGCTGATAGCTTCCCTTTTCATCTCAGTGTTTAAGGAGAAACAATTTTTATTACAGAAAAATCTAAAAATGCAGAAATGCAAAAAGACAATATAGGAGATTTTTTACAATTCTGAGCAAACCAGTCTCAATATTTTGGTGTGTAGGCTCCCATAATTTGAATATATACATACACAAGTTGAGAATGTATACAAAGAGTCTTTCTGAAACTCCTCAATCTACTCTATCATAAACATCTCTCCATGTTAATCAATCCATGTTGGCTGTAATTTTACTATTCCTTCAGATTCCATTAAAAGTCTTGTTTGCATTTGATCTTCCCTTTCCAAACACAGTTCCACAAATCAGACCTAAGAATGCAGATCCTGTGTGTTAGCTTGAGGCCTGTGAGCAGCAGATACCACGATGGAATGGGAGATGCAAGAGATTTAACGTGGAAAATGTTTATAAAGGTTGAAGGGGAGAGGGAACAGGAGTGGAAAGGGAGAACCTTCAGAGCAGAAGCAGGACCAGCTCTGTGAAAGAAGAAAGAGAGGAAAGCACATTGGGAGAGATGAACCTCAGAGGGAAGTACAGTTCCGAGTCAGCCACAGCCCAGCTGATCAGGAACCTCAAAGCAAGCATTTCCCTCTAGCAAAGCCCTGTAAGCAGAGGTCTGGCTCTGGGATTCCCAAGCGCTTTATTCATTTGCTGGCAGCCACAGTGGGTGAGGATCATAGCCCCAGCATAAACACAGCAGAGTATCTGATGCTATGGTGATGGGAGGCTCTTAACCAATGACATTTGTCTTAGTAAGTACTCTCGGGACCTACACAGATGCTTTTGTAAATTCTCATGGACATTCAGTCATTCCCAGCAGAGTGTGTAAATGGAGTACAACTTAATTAGTCTAAAATAATGAGGTAGCCATCCTGTGCCCTTCTACTAGGGGGAGTACTGAGAAGGACGTCCTCCACACACTGGCCCCTCCTGATAGCATACAGGGATCATACTGGTTTTATAGTGTTGACTGTGGATGGCTATTTGTCTTTGCTGATGACAAAGGAAGGACACCCAAGTCAGGGTAAGCAATAATTAGGAGATATGTAAGCCCAGGGTGCATTATAAAAAGGAGCATATGCTTGTTCAGAACGACAGCTCTCTCAGGCCACTGTAGGAATGCATTCTGGGTCCCTTGTGCTCCCCATCAATCTGCCAGTCTGCATTGATCTCTAAAGATTGACTGTGACTACTTGAAGCATGCAGCTTCTAGCCAGCTCTCCCTGGTTAAAAAAAAAAAAGTCTTACTTTGGCAGCATAGAGTGGTTCTTTTAATATAGGGATTGAAAACTCAAATTTCTAAGAGTTTCCTTCCTAGAAGGAAGGAAGCCTGAATTGGAAAATTTTGTGCATTTGAGTTGTTGCAGAAATACTCTCCAGGAAGAAACTGAGTTAGAATATTACGTCAGGGGTGGGCATTTGGCCTAGCAGTTAAGATGCCAAATCTCATATCAAAGTTCCTGGGTTCATGTCCTTGCTTCTTGATTCTGGCTTCCTGCTAATGCACACTCTGGGAGACAGTGAGTGATGGCTCCAAGTCCCTGCCACCCATGTGGGAGATCTGGATTGAGTTTCTAGCTCCTGACTTCAGCCTGGTCAAGCTCTAACCATTGCAAGCATTTGGAGAGCCAGTAGAAAGATTCTTTCTCTATCTTTTATGTGTCTCTATGTTTATATGTATCTCTATCATCTCTGTTTCTGTCTTCTGTTTCTCAAAAAAATAAGTAATGAATTTGAAAAAATATGACTTCAGCTGGAGTTGTGCTTCTGTCTGCTACCAGGAGGAGCTGTGGAACATGAATTGCACTACAGATTTTGTCCCACTGGGAAGCAACAAACTCAGTCGTTTGTACCTCTATGCCAGTCAGTCATTGGCAAGATCTTCTTATGGGAAAGGGGACACAGTCTCTCAGGGAGGCAGAGCCAGATGACTGAGCATCATTTGCTGCAGCTGTGAACTGTAGTACTGACAGAAACTCAAGCATGGGGAAACTGGATCAGGCCGCAGCCAACATTCGCTATATGGAAAAATTTTAGGGAGCGAGGGGACAATGACAAATGAATTCAGGTCCTATCTCATGGGCAGCCTCAGCAATTTTGGCTGAGTCATGCTAGCTGGTTTCTGTGATATTTTGAGAGAAGATGGAAGTCTGAATTTTAACGTGAAGTTGCAAAATTTTGATTGTTGGTGAGTACTAGAAAGACCAAACAAAGCCAGCGCTGTGGCTCAATAGGCTAATCCTCCACCTAGTGGTGCCGGTACACCGGGTTCTAGTCCCGGTCAGGGCGCCGGATTCTGTCCTGGTTGCCCCTCTTCCAGGCCAGCTCTCTGCTCTGGCCCGGGAAGGCAGTGGAGGATGGCCCAAGTGCTTTGGCCCTGCACCCCATGGGAGACCAGGAGAAGCACCTGGCTCCTGCCTTCAGATCAGCGCGGTGCACCAGCCGCAGCACACCAGCCGTGGCGGCCATTGGAGGGTGAACCAACGGCAAAAGGAAGACCTTTCTCTCTGTCTCTGTCTCTGTCTCTCTCTCTCTCTCTCACTGTCCACTCTGCCTGTCAAAAAAAAAAAAAAAAAAAAAAAAAAAAGACCAAACAAAATCTGGATGTAGTTATCCAGTGGACCTTCTCTGTGGAATCCTTGCCACCAAACACAGCAGAGTGACTGTCGTTCTCATGCTTGCTGGGTCCAAGGCCCAGGGAACTGAATGTGGAGCATGGGTAAAAGACAGTGATGTCAGCTTTCTGTGTTGATGGACTCTGTATCAATGGATCCAACCAATCACAGAATGAAATATTTAAAAAAAAATGACTGTGCAATGAATCTGTTAGAATTCAGCTCTGCTATAACTGGCAGAAAACTAAAACTAACAAAAGTTTAAAACAAGAGAGAAGCCTTTTCTTCTGTAATGTAAATGGAATTGAGAGAGAAGCTACTCAGTGCTGGAAGGCGAGCTCCATAATCTGCAGGAAATCCATGGTTTGTCTCTTGTTGTCAAAAACTGTGCTGTCCGGGCCAGCGCCGCGGCTCACTAGGCTAATCCTCCGCCTTGCGGCGCCGGCACACCGGGTTCTAGTCCCGGTCGGGGCGCCAGATTCTGTCCCAGTTGCCCCTCTTCCAGGCCAGCTCTCTGCTGTGGCCAGGGAGTGCAGTGGAGGATGGCCCAAGTGCTTTGGCCCTGCACCCCATGGGAGACCAGGAGGAAGCACCTGGCTCCTGGCTTCGGATCAGCGCGGTGCACTCGCCATTATGGCCATTGGAGGGTGAACCAACTGCAAAGGAAGACCTTTCTGTCTATCACTGACCACTCTGACCGTCAAAAGAAAAAAAAAACTGTGCTGTCCAATATGAAGCCACAGCACAGGTGCTCTGCTACAAGAGGGCTGGTCCTAAAAGATGTGCTCGTGCACTTAGTAGTATAAAAGGAAATATGCTACTAAAAGGTAATTGCCTCTTTTTATTTTTATAAAAGTGGTTACTAGAAATTTAAAAAACTAAGTACTCTCATTTGTCGCTTACACCGGGTTTCTCCTGGGTAGTGCTGACCTCAGATAATAACATGAGCTCCATCCATCCCTTCTCCTCACATTCCAGCTGCAGGAGACAGAAAGGGCAAGGACTTATCTTTTAAGGGTACTTCTGAAATCTATACTGAGTATTTTTATTTATATCCTATCAGTTAGAACTTAGTCACACATCCACATCAAAGTACAAAAAAGGCAGAGCGATCCTCTACACAGTTTGTGTCCGACTTACTTGGTGCATTTATTTCCTACTATCCAGCTGTGTGCATTTGCTTCTGCACTAACTCTCTCACACACTCACCTACACTTACTCATCAGACATTTATTAGTCCTTATCTCGTGCTAGACCTTGTACCATTCAGTGGGACTTCAGAGTAGGTCAGGGGCCTCATGTTCATTTAACAGGGTTGGAAAATACCATGAAATGAATGAGAGCAGTAGATTACTGTAAGTGCTAACATGGAATTCTGAAGAAGGAACAAGGGCTGGAATGGTGAAATTTATTTCAAAGAACCAGAAAATGCTCAGTGAGGAAGTGATCTTTGAACTGAATGTTGACAAAAGCTTAGTTATGTAAGTAGGAAGGACATTTTGGGTGGAGAGAATAACATGGGCAAAAGCTTGGCATTGTGATACAGACTGGCTCATTTTAGAAATGACAAGCTTCTGGTAAAGGGAGAGTGTATGATACAACAGGGGTGGATGGTGGAAGTGGTGATGTGTTGAGCTTGAGGATATAGGCAACAGGCAGATCCTGAAAGACTTTGAAGTCATCATCAAGCTTGAGAATTGCCAACTTCCGGCATCAGAATCTTTTTTTTTTTTTTTTGCCAGGCAGAGTTAGACAGTGAGAGAGAGAGAGACAGAGAGAGTTATAGACAGTGAGTGAGAGAGAGACAGAGAGAAAGGTCTTCCTTTTCCTTTGGTTCACCCCCCAAATGGCCGCACTGTGAAGCGAGGAGCCAGGTTCTTCCTCCTGGTCTCCCATGCGGTTGCGGGGCCCAAGGACTTGGCCATCCTCCACTGCCTTCCCGGGCCACAGCAGATAGCTGGACTGGAAGAGGAGCAACCTGGACAGAATCTGGTGCCCCAACCGGGACTAGAACCCGGGGTGCTGGCGCCACAGGCGGAGGATTAGCCTAGTGAGCCATGGCGCTGGCACCAGAATCTCTCTTGTGAGGGCTCCTCCTGCTTTGGAAGCTTGCTCTGCCCATGTACATGGCAGACTGGAAAGACTAAAGAATTATCACCCTCCTCTTCCCCCAAGAGCAGTGTTATACCAGTGATTGAAAGGAGCCGGTGATTGCCAATCACATATCTTTCATCCCTCCTGTAAGCTGACATTGAGAAATGTTCTATATTGTCTTTCCAAGTTCCCAACAGGATGGAGCCCTAACTGGCCCGTAGTCACTTGTGTGCCAACTTAACCTTTGTTGGTTCTTGTCCCTTCCTTCATTCTTTTTCCCCTTCATTCTCTTTTCCCATTTTCTTAGGTCAATTCTCAAATATATTCCTTGCACTAATTATGCCTGCTGGTTGGCTTCTGGGGAAATAAGACGAGACAATTAACTGTGTGAAAAGTGGTTCATACCAGTGTGATGACTATTTATTGATCATGTTATCAAGCAATCTCCTTGAAGTAAGGACATAACCTCATTCACTGTGAACTCCTTGGCCTAATAGGCATATAACACACATTTTTTGCATAGATGAATAAAAAGCTGACAGATTACCTTAAGTTAACTGTGAGAAATGACCTCATACAGAGTCTTTCTTACCAACTGACTTCTCTTACAAATTCTCCATCCTTCCTGAGGCTGCTCCGTATCCTCCAAATTCCCCCCCAATACATGTGCAGAACCATCTCCAGCTGTCTATTTATCTATCTTAACATAGTCCTACCATGAGGCTTCCTCATTCTGTCACATGTCGTGAGGTATTTTCCAAATAAAGACTGATCTCTTCCATAGAGCTTCTTTCTTAAAATTCAGCATGTTATCCCCCAATCTGGGGATCAGGTAGTTGAAACAGATGAAAATGAAGCAGGTTTTGGCCTGTATCTGGATCTTTCCTATATAGATGGATTTGCTTATTTTTTTTTAATTCTAACCACACTAATAAATGGTCAGTTTTCTGATTCTAACTATATACCAGCTGCATCATAGATGTGAATGTACCTTTTCCTTGGTCACTAGAATCCAACCAAAATAATCTTTTTAATCCAATTTGTTTCTCGAGATGATGAAGGAAGTGAATTACAATAGTCCAAGGCCTCTGTGTATCTGGTCTTAGGAGGAGGCACAGTAGTGAGAAGGAATCCTCCCTTGAGTGGTTCAGCCCTAGGGAAGGTCGGGCCTGAAGGTGTGGGCAGGAGTGGGGAGCCAGCTGTGTGCTGTGACTACTGAGCTGGAATTGAGGTCCTCTCGGGCTTGGGGAAGGTAGAGGCCTACGATGCCAGCCCTGAGCCAGGAGCAGCCTGGGACTTCCTTCTTTTTCACCCGTGGGCCATGTGAGAAAAAGAGGGGACCGTAGGAACTACATGGTGCCATTTTACTCTTTACCTTGGTCTACATGATTATCAAAGAAGCTGTCTTTTTTGCTGAGAGTCACAGTGAACTGTATGTGTGGACTAAAGGGGATGAGTTTAGACTGGAACACATGAATCCACTTTATTCAGTCCTCCAACTTTGAGCTATGCATGCATGCATCTCCCTTCCTTCCCCTTTCACTGTATTGACTAAAAAAATCAAATATAGGATTAAGCTGGGAGGAACACATAGCTAATAACTAATGCAGGTTCTTTACCATCCTTTCATTGACTTGGCAGGGGCCAGCTCAAGAGGTCAGAGGTCTTCATCCCCACATAAACTTTTGGCAACCACCCACACTTCTACACTTTCTCACTCATCCCTAACCCCTCACCCTGAGTAACAGGGTCCATGGTAGACATTTAAGTCTATCTAAACCTCTTGTCCTATCTTTGATTAAGCTACTCCAAAAATGTCTTTTGATTCATGGGTCAATCAACATTAGGAATTTTCAAATGGCACATGCATAGGAATGCTGGCTAACCAATAATGACCAATAGCAAAACAAGAATATGTAGACACAAACAAAGGTGGAGAAGGCAGTTCTGGGCCTGCAAGGGATAATCCTGTGGGGCATTGAGGGTCCCGCAAGACTAAAACTCATTATCAGCTGGCAGGTGTAGGAGGTACAGAATCAGCCTTCCTGGGCTCCAGCCCCAGTGGCTTCCTGTGTGTGATCTTGGAGAAATCAGTAACCTTCTTTATCTATTTTCTTTATCTGCTAATCATACTGTACATCCAGAGGGCTGGTTCTTCAGATTATATGAGATAATTTGTGGGAGAGTTTTATTACTAAAAAATCAAGCAGAAGCATGTGGATAGGCCCATATCATCTCATGCTATTGAAGCTTTTCTGGTGTCCACAATATGTGAAAAAGTTAATTTTTTTAACATCAAAAACATCTGAGATACTAGGTTTCCCCGGAGGTGGTGTCAGCCTTTTAAAGACATGGAGTGGAAACAATCATCTTTGTGTGGACTTCTAAGACAACGAAATCTTTTTACTTTCTACAGAATCCCATTAGAGGGAACATGGTTTTCTTCTCACAAAGGATTTTAGTGTCACCCCCTACTAGGGCTGAATTTGACCATGACAACCTGACCTGTGGTTTCTCATTCTCTCATCCACAGAGTTTGGTCCAAGGGATATGTCAGCCCTGTGCAGCTAGCTCCTTTTTTCTTTCTTCCTTCCCTTCCTTCTTCCCTGCCTTTCTTTTCTTTGTTTGTTTTTACTTCTCAAGATTACCCTCACCTTTTGAAAAGAAATCCCCAGCCAAAAAGAGCCAGCGGCTCCCCTTCATGCTCACCCCTCCAACCTGACTCAGTGGACACCACCGTGCTTGCTAAAGCTCCACATGATGCAACCAAGTCATCAAGCAACTCTGTGTTTGGGAACTGCTCTTTTGGGTTTGTAATAGCATTTTAAAATTTATTTTATTTATTTTGGAGAGAGAGAGAGATCTCCCATCCACTGGTTCACTCTCTAAATGCTTACAATAACTGGGGCTGCGCTGGGGCTGAACCTGGAAGCCAGCAAATTGCTAAGCTGGAGTCAGGAGCCAGAGCCAGGTATTGAACCTAGGTACTCTGATGTTGGACAGATGTGTCTTAATCAATATCTTCATCTCTAAACCAAATTTCCATCCCCTAGGAAGTTTTAAATGGATGTCTCCCTAAGTGTATTTCAAGGGTATATTTTCTACTCTAGTAATGGTCGTTCCCATAATAGGAGATTCTATGGTCAAAGATATTTGGGATTGCTGTGTTAACAGGATAAAAATTTTTTGCCTTGCAGCACATGTCAATCTTTAATGGGTTAATGCATTGCAGATCTGCAAAGGATCAAACTACAATTCACAATAATCAATGCACACACAGGTATATGTAAACTGAGGGACAGAGACCCAGCTGAGAGTACAGTCATCAGTGGACGCTCTATGGGAAATGAAGTTTAAAACACTGGAGACTGTGCAACCATTAACAATTACTCAATAGGCTTCTACTGATTTTTTAGGAGGTTGTCTATTACAGAGTAAGTAGAAAGGAAAACTGTTCAGTAATGTGTGTAAATTACTTTATTTTCAATAGAAAAATAGCAGAAGGATACGTGTGAATGTAAATACGCCTGGTAGGCACGCAAAGCAGGTAGGGGTTGTATCTATTACAGCAAAATTATGGCTTCCTGGAGTGGGAGCGTGAATGAAACAAGGAGAGAGAGAGAAGTTCACTTCATTTACATAAGTTTTAAAATGAGGGAACTATGAATGATTTTATTTAACATTTGGTGGGATTTCTCATATTTTTAGAAAGTAGAAATCTTAAAAGTTCACAATGACCACATCTAATGATAGCCCTTGCTCACAACACACTTAAGCTTCTGCTAATATTAAGAATTTTGGTAAATTGAAAAAAATGTGCACCCAGTGCTGAGCTTTGGTCCTTATTTTTATCATGAGGAATGTTTGTCTGTCACTTAAATTTGACCATTAGTGTTAGCTTCCTGAAAGCGAAAAAAAAAAAAAAAGTGCCTCTCTCTGCTTTCCAATTTCAGGCAAGAGTGTTGACTGGAGATAAATACGTAAGGGAATAAATGAAGAATAGGTGCTCATGGCTGACATCTAATTGCTACAGAGCGAGAGAATAGAAAAATGAGAATGTCTATAAGGAATGTCTTCCCTCTGCCCACACCTCCCTACCTCACATCAGCTGAAGTGGAACGATTTGTTGGCTTCTCTCTTAACTGTACCAGAGAGATGTTTTAATAACTCTTCGCTGGCAAGCTCTTGGTACCTCCAATCTATTTCCCCTATCAGCCAATTTTGTCTCCATTGTTTGAAGAACTGTTCCTATGCCTGTTGAGAAACAAGGACACTCCTATGGTTAAGTAATAAAAAGATAATACTGGATGACAAATGCATGTGGAAGCAAGAGCTAAAAGATTTAATAATATCCAGTGAGTTGTGACTATAATTGTGTTTTCCATTTGAAACAAAGAAAACTGGTAACAGGTGCCCTGGAGCAAAGCTTCTCTGGCTTTCTTCTTTGTCTAGCACAGACTGTCTGGTTGCTGACTATTAGGCTGTGACATGAGAGTACTGCTCTGAGGTTGAAGGTGTCAAGTGAGATGCAGGAGTGTTTTATGTTGTGTTGGGTCCCTCAGAAGCAAAACTCGAGATCATCAGGGCTTTTTTTTTTTTTTTTTTTTTTTTTGACAGGCAGAGTTACAGAGAGAGGGAGAGATCTTCCACTAGGTAGCTCACTCTCTAAATGGTTGCAATGGCTGCAGCCAGGCCAGGGCAAAGCCAGGAGCTGCTGAACTGGCTCTCATATGGGATCCCAGCAGTCACAGATGGTGGCTTAACTAACTACTGTGCCACAATGCTGGCTCCTAAGTAAGGATTTAAAGAGGGAGTGGATAAGTGAGCTAGAAAGTGAGGAAGTCAGTCCAGGGTATGCTAAATAACACATTGCTTTCCCAGAGGCAACTGGGGCTCAGTTCTGTTGGGGACCTCTGGGACACTGTTGCCTCAAAGCTGCTGCCTCCAAGAGAGGAAACTGGAACACTTGCCATGCAGCTCTCATTCTCCTTGGCTGAGGGTGCTCCCAGGCCTTGTCTATAGCACTGCCAGACAGTCCTGTGAGTGGGCTAAGCATGCCAAAGACCTTCGAGGGTCCCAGGTGCTCGGGGTGCGTGCCTGGAAACGATGAGTGACAAAGGGATACAGATGGGGTATGGGCAGCATCCTTCACAAGCCAGCTGCACAAAGGTAGGATGTTCTGACCCGGTCCTCAAAGTTAGACTAGTCTATCTTTCCAACACTGAAACAGAGCTCAAGGAAAGGGGGTTGGACAAAGGAGGACAAGCGAAGGAGACAGAAGAGAAATAGAAAAGGAATGAAAAAGGTCCGGGATAAAAAGAGGGAATATAAGGTAGAGAAAGTCCCAAGGAGCAGAAAGTGTCTTTGTGCCACAGGCCAATTGTATCATCAGGATGTACGATCATTTGCATGATAATAACAATAGGTAGCTGACAAAGGACCCACGAAGACAATGTTTACAGTGAAACTAGTTGCTGCCACTTAGAAAAGAGCTGGGCATTTGGATATTACATGATGTATATACATATATCAAAACATCACCAGATACTATGTCCATAAATAAGTATAATTTTATGTATTTGTTAAAAATGAAAAAGAAATAAAAAAACTTTTTGTGGAAAAAAAAGAACTGAACAGGCACCATGTCGTTTGTTTCACCAAGATTAACTGATTTTCACAAGGAAGCTGCAATGTGGATCTTATTGCTCTGTTTTGCAGATGAGAACATCGAGGCACAGAGAAGACAAGTGATTTGTAAGCTCTGGTTTTAAGTATCATGATTCACTCCAAATCTCATGTTCTTTCTTCTGCAGAATTCGAACAGAATCACCAAGAGGAGCAACTTCTAACTTGGAACAGGAATACACTTGGAATAGGCTTAGATACTGACTGAGTGCCATTGACGTTAAGTCCATGGCTTTAACCCAGGACATGATCTGTGTGGATGGATGTCAGTCCCTGGACCATCAAGGACAGAAACACGTTGCATGGAATAGGGGCCATTTAGGCATTCCAGGGTGTCCATGGCCTGTGCACCCCACCATGTCACGTGCACAGAGTTCCTTTCCCTGGGGTTTGGAAACTCTAAGCGCACCTGGTGATGCCATCCTTGGTATGGAGAGTGGTGTTCTCACTAGAGAAGTACCCCAATGGCAGCTGGGGACTCTTCGGAATATTTGATGTTTTAGATCATGTTCCATAGGAGCAGAGCCTGGGAAACAATCACTGTGTGTGTGATGTTGATGGGGAAGAGCTCTCAGCAAACATCTATAAGAGGGTGAGGGAAGCAGGGCATGTAGGGGCAGTGCTAAGCCAAGATGTGATCTCAGCTGGAGCTGAGCTGCAGCCCCATCCTGCTGGAAGCCCCAGAGCATGAACTGTACTGGAATTGCTGCCAGTTTGGGGCAGAGGGGCCAGCCTCTTGTAATCCACCCTTTTCAGATTCTGATCAAAGTCTGCTCCACAGTGGGTGGGGAGCATAATGGTTGAGGGGCTCCTATTTGATCAAAGGTCTTAGAGAAGCAGCTGGAGCTGTTAGCAGTCAACACTTAGCATCTGGGTAAGGGTTATGTGCACAGTGCAGTAAAGGCCACGTGAGCAGGGTAGCAAAGTCATCCACTCCAGTTTAAAAGGCACTTTACTTCCACTGGGGATGGGCAATGAGATCCCACATAAATATGAAAATGACCACTAGGCCAGAGGACACGCTAAGTAGTAAAAACAACTCTGTGTAGGACTCCTTCTAGGCAACTCATGATGCAATCTCACCCATCTCACAGGATGACCCAAGGGTGTCGGGGGAGTGCACAGAGTACCTCCCCCTGTCGGAGGAGAGCAGGTGTCTCAGTGTCATACTGAGCAGTGATGCAATAGCTGTATTGCCACCCCCAGCCCCTGATACTCGGAGGAGCCGAGTACCTGATGCTCAGTAAATATTTGTTGACTGAATGAATGAGTGCTAAGTAGCTGTCTCTGTTATTAATTCTCTGTTCCAAACTCACCCTTCTACACTCTACCTTCTGATGCCAGGCCCTGCAAACTCCGTGGCTCCTTTGTCAGAGAGATTCCTAGTGGGTTCTGCCAATAGGAGGCTCCAGGGAGATTGGAAGGCTGGAAGGAAGGGAAGCAATGTGGTGAGAGTTTCCTAATAATAAAGCACTTGCCCATCAAGAGTGTGTGAGTCGGCCAGCGCCGCAGCTCACTAGGCTAATCCTCCGCCTTGCGGCGCCGGCACACCGGGTTCTAGTCCCGGTCGGGGCGCCGGATTCTGTCCTGGTTGCCCATCTTCCAGGCCAGCTCTCTGCTGTGGCCAGGGAGTGCAGTGGAGGATGACCCAAGTGCTTGGGCCCTGCACCCCATGGGAGACCAGGAGAAGCACCTGGCTCCTGCCATCGGATCAGCGCGGTGCAACGGCTGCAGCACACTGGCCGCGGCGGCCATTGGAGGGTGAACCATCGGCAAAGGAAGACCTTTCTCTAGTCTCTCTCACTGTCCACTCTGCCTGTTAAAAAAATAAATAAATAAATAAAAATAAAAAGAGTGTGTGAACGTCCCAGCCGTTCCACATCCTTGGAGGCGCTGTCAGTTTCTGCTCACCTTCACTGCAATAGATGTGTGACGGTGTGGTGCATTATCTGAATCTCCATGTGAAACTTTGGATCGTCGAAGTTCATCTTGGAAGACAGCATAGCATTGCCATTAAGAATCCAGACCCTACAGCCAGCTTTGGTGCTCACTACCTTTGTATACATGGCCTCCATTTACTCATTTGTAAAATGGGGATAGTAATAGGATTTCTACCTTAAAGGATGGATATGGAGATTAACTGAGTTAATATATATAAAGCACTGGTAACAGAATAAGTTCCAGTAAGTGTTAACTATGATTTCTACCATGTTTCTCAGGGTTGGATCACCCTGTTTAGCTACGTGATATCCAACTTTGCAGAAAGACAAAGCTGGAAGGTCACATGGCTTGGACCCTAAACATAAATCCTGAAGGCTTTCCATTTGCATCTTCCATCTCCTCAAACAAACAAAAAGAACTGCAGCACAGTTCTTTTCAGAAGCCATTCCATATATAATGCAATGCCCACGCTCACTTTGCAAAAGTCCAATGTTAAAGACAGCATTTGAACTTCAGTGATTAAAGAAAGCTTTTGAATTGTTGTAGATTTCCATCTCCATCCAAACAATATGCTTTTAATAGGAACGCAGCCTGTGATGTATACTAGTTCGCTTTGATCTGCAGTGCGGTCTGCATCATCAACATTAAGATGAAATTACCCTGCAATCACAAAACACGGAGCTCATGCTTGTAGTAATTGCACAGAGAAAACCTCATTATCCTGCAATATGCACTTCAAAAACAAACATACAACCTTTCCTCCCTCTAGTGGCACATTGAGAAAGCAACCTCAAATATCACCGAGGCCAGTCTTGCCCATTAAAATTGAGGGAAACACATAGAGAATTTACACAAGACTTGGGAGATTCATAATATTTGTTTCTTATCGCTTCTGGTAAAAAGTTTGCATTTTATTTATGTAAAATGATATGGCTGTTGAGATAACAGGCTAGATCATAGCCATGGTTTTGTGATTTATCCTTAGCTGGCACTTTATTTTTTATTAAAATAATAAATTAAAGTCTACACAGATACTGGGTAGTCAAGGATTCAGATTCTGGGGGCCTCTTGGGAAAATGAGACCACCCTGGCCCCTGCACTTGTCCTTGACAAGGTTTTGAGCATCAGAACTGAATAATAAAGCCTTAGTGCACTGGGTTAAACAGTGTCCTCCCAAAACGCAGATCTACCTGGAACCTGACTGTGACCTTATTCAGAAATCAGGTCTTTGCAGATGCAGTTAATTAAATCGAAGTCACACGGAAGCAGGCAGGCCCCAAATCCAAGGTCAAATGTCCTTAAAAGGAAGGGAGAGGACATGGGGGAGATAAAGGCCCAGGAACGGGTCCATGTATAAGTAGAGGCTGGGTGGATGTCCACAAGCAAAGAACCTGCCAAGGACTGCGGGCACTTGCACAAGGTAGGATGAGAGGCACGGGGCCAATTTTCTCAGCCTCCAGGAGGAACCCACTCTGCCAAAACCATGGTTTCAGACCTCTGTCCTAGATTGTGAGAGCATACATTTCTGTTGCCTTTGATCTACTCAGTTTGTGGTAATTTGTTGCTGTAGCCATAAGAAACTGGTGTACTTGCTCTAGTGGATAAGAACAACAAGGAAGGGTGGCATTATGGCATCATAGGTTAAGCTGTCGTCTGCAATGCCAGCATCCTACTGGCGCTAGTTCAAGTTCTGGCTGCTCCACTTCCAATCCAGCTCCCTGCTAATGCGCCTGGTAACATAGCATGGATGGCCCAAGTGCTTGGGTCCCTGCACCCACATGGGTGACCTAGAAGAAACTCCTGGCTCTTGGTTTCAGCCTAGCCCTGCTCTGGCTGTTGTGGCCATTTGGGGAGTGAACCAGCAGATGGACTCTCTCTTTCTGCCTCTTTCTCTTTCTGTAATTCTAGCTTTCAAATAAGCAAATAAATTTTTAAAAAAATAATAATCCACAACTACAATAATTTTATGTAGATTAACTCATTCAACTCCTGCCATAACACTGATACAGCTATTATTATTATACCCATTCCATAGATGAGTAAAACTGAGTTTCAGAGAACTTAAGTAATGTGCTGAAGGGCACATAACTTGATACTACTTAGGTGTGAGTGCCATGTGTTCCCTCATGCCTTCTGAGTGCCTGATATCATTATATCTTTTCTCCATTTCACTTATGTTGTTTACTTGTTAGTTTAAAATTTTCTGTATTGAAATATGTCAAATACAGTAAGCTACACAAATTTTCAGTGCATAATTGGATGCCTTTTTGCATATGCAGATACTCACATAACTATCTACAGCTGCCATGAGTTGTCCCAGATGATCCACTTTCAAGATGTTTTAATATTAAAATATTACAAAAAGAAATATGGATCCTTTACGAAACTTTCAAAAACCACAAAGCTATAACAATTGAGAGTGTGTCTCTCACATTATCCCTACTCCTACACTCAGTTAATCATTAGTAATGCGGGGAATGTACATCCTTCTAGACCTTCTCTATGTTATGTTTCTGTATTATATTTGTACAAGTGTTATGTGGATCCACACTCAATTCTTGCATAAGCATATATGCTTTTTACTTGCATTTGTGGATATGTGCACACAGCCACACAAACACATGCTTATAGGAAGGCGCTTCAAAAAGTTCACAGAGGGGCTGGTATTGTAGTGCAGCAGGTCGAGCCTCTGCTTGCGAAGCTGGTATCCCATATCAGAGCAGCATTTCAAGACCCAGTTGCATGGAGTTCCAAGTGCCAGACTCTTGGTTTCAGCATCCCCAGCCATTGTGGCCATCTGGGGAGTAAACCAACAGAGGGAAGATCTCTCTGTGTCTCTCCCTGTCTCTCTGTCACTGCCTTTCAAATAAATATTTTTTTAAAACTTCATGGAAACTCTGATCTTATTTAGACAAGGCCATAATCAAAGTGGAAGTTCTCTCCTCCCTTCAGAGAAAGGTACCTCCTTCTTTGATGACCGGTTCTTTCTGCTGGGATCTCACTCACAGAGATCTGTCATTTAGGTCATTTTTTTTTTTTTCGCCACACTGTCTTGGCTTTCCATGCCTGAGAAGCTCTCATGGGCTTTTTAGCCAGATCCGAATGCTTTAAGGTCTAATTCTGAGGCCAGAATGCTGTTTAGGACACCTGCCATTCTATGAGTCTGCTGTGTATCCTGCTTCCAATGTTGGAAAGACAAACCTATCTTTTTTATTGTCCACTTATTTCTTTTCAATCTACTTTTGAAAGACAGGGACAAAGAGAGAGAGAAAAGGGGTGGGTAGGAGAAAGAGAGAAGGAGAGGGGGAGAGAAAGAGAGCTATCTCCTCCGTGCTGGTTCACTCTCCAGAGGCCTGCAAAAGCCAGGGCTGGGTTAGATCAAAGCTAGAAGCTTGCAATTCCATCTAGGTCTCCCATGTTGCTGGCAGGGGCCCAAGCACTTGAGCCATCTTCTGCTGCCACCCAGAAGGTAATAGCAGGAAGCTGGATCAGAAGTAGAATAGCTAGGACTCCAAGGAGCACTCTGATATGGGAAATATGTGGACAAAGATAAATATAGGAAGAAATTAGACGAAGAACTGATACAGTGTCTGGAAACCATTTCCCAAGCCTATCAGGATTCAAATTAGGTTTACTCCGTAATTGGGAACACATCCAGGAAAGGTGACTAGAAATTAAGAACATTTCATGATGAGATGGAAATTACTCTAAGGGCTCAAGGCTGTTATCTACATTCTCATCAAGAATGCATCAACTTAATTTAAGATAAAGTGCATTCTTGGGGATCATGGTAGTGGCTGTTTATGACTGATAGTGATGCAAATTGAAGGTGAGAGAGTAGAAAGTCTTCCAACTTCCACAACAGTGAAGGAAAGAGGCGTGTCCACCTCATCATGCCCAGTTTTGTCCCTGGGAAGGGATTTGGGTTGCACAGTCGATCTGTTGGACTCAGCCACACGTAGGATAAATGATGACACTTGGTCTCCACCTCCTTTTATTCTGGTACCCTGCCTCCCTGTAAATGAGTCTTTTTCACATTTTTATTTATATATTTACTTAAAAGGCAGAGAGACACACACAAAAGAGACAGAGAAAGAGATAAAGACAGATCTCTCATCTGCTGGTTCACTCCCCAAATGCTTATAACAGCCAGGACTGGACCAGGTTGAATGCAGGAGCCAAGTCTCCCCTAGAAATGGGTGGAGTTCAAGTATTTGAGCCACTACCTGCTTCTTCACAGGGTGCACACTAGCAGGAATCTGGAGTCAGGGGTAAGAGCTGGGACTCAGCCCCTGGCATTCTGATGTGGGATGGGAATGTTTTAACCACTGTGCAAATGCCTACTCCAGTAAATGAGTGTTTAGTGGTTACTTTGGCTTTCCAGTTACCTTCATCCTGGGAAACAGGTACCTTGGATGGGAAACTCTAGAACAGTGAATAACAAAAAGGCATGTTCTTTACAGCAAATTCATAAGTGGGCATCATTTTGACATTCAGACTAGTCTTTAATAGGTTGGGTTTGTGGGCTACTTTCTCTAATGGGAACTGGAAAATGAACAGCTGTAATCCTAGATGTCCAAAGAGGAAGCCAGGATCACAAGCCCATATTTTCCACACCAAAGGCAAATGCCTTGGCAGGCTCTTCCTGGGCAACCAGTTTGCTAACTCATAAACCTAGCCCTGTTCCTTCTCTTCCCCTATTGCTTGGTCATCTCCGCACCTCAGGGCAGGGCGCTGGGAGCTGATACACATCACCATGAAGGAAGCTGCTCATAGGGCCCTTTCCTGATTCCTATCCCTGCTGTAATCTGTTGCCCAGTGTCAGACTCTCAATTCCCCAGTCTCCCCCTTGGGCCTTGCAGATGCGAAGATTGATGAACGCCCTGGGCTGCAGGGAGCTCTGCAGAGCTGTGGTCTCCTGGAGGATATCAATTTGGCTCCCCCTTTTCCCTTTAGTGGTAATTGAATGTCAGGATAACAGATGGAGGGTGGGGAGAACGAACCACAGTCTCACTTTCACCAAGTGGGGGAAAGGCTTCATGGAGGAAGAATGGGTTAAAATTTCAAGATTTTGAGAGTTTTAAAATCTTAGGTTAGTTTGGTGTTTGCTTTTCTTAACAGTTTGGAGATAATTTGGCAAGTAAAGAAAACACAAGTACACCCTAATTTCTCAACTATGGTTACTAAAGATTCTCATTATAGGGATAAGCATAGACTCATTCAAGGAGATACTTCTATTTTATTTTATTTATTTATTTATTTATTTAGACAGGCAGAGAGAGACAGAGAGAAAGGTCTTCCTTTGCCATTGGTTCACCCTCTAATGGCTGCCGCGGCCAGCGCGCTGCGCTGATCCGATGGCAGGAGCCAGGTGCTTATCCTGGTCTCCCATGGGGTGCAGGGCCCAAGTACTTGGGCCATCCTCCACTGCACTCCCTGGCCACAGCAGAGAGCTGGCCTGGAAGAGGGGCAACCGGGACAGAATCCGGCACCCCGACCAGGACTAGAACCTGGTGTGCCAGCGCTGCAAGGCGGAGGATTAGCCTAGTGAGCCGCGGTGCCGGCCATCAAGGAGATACTTCTAAGACTGATGATTGGGAACCAGAAAGAATTCTGAGTGATTAGAGCAGCAGTCTGGACATTGGTTTACCATTAAGAGTCCAAGCAAGTCACCTGGACTTGTCTACAAATACGAAAATACTTGTCCTACCTACAGCACCACATGGGTCTTTGGCTAATTTTATCTGTCTGTCCTCCCTCCCTCTCTCTCTGCATGAAGCAACTTTTTATAGTAGGAAATCACCCTGTTTCCATATTTCATTGTTTCAGGTGAAGATGATGCCAGCTCACCCTGGGTTTTAACAGTAGTCAGATGGTTCAGGACTGGTAAATCCATGTATTCTGTGACTCTCACAAGATGTTGGTCCCACAGTGGGAAAAGGTTCTGAAGCAAGCCTAATTATTCTGGGCCTACTCACTGACCACATGGAAAAGAGAAGTCTTTCCTATTGCTCCCTGGAAGGAAGAATGTAAGCCTAAGTAGAAATTCAGCCTGCAAATTACATCACTGTCCAGAAAGAAGACATGTGCCCTAGGAAGGGGGAGAGGAAACGTGATGATGCTGTTGGAGCTCTTGAATCCAGCCACGCTAGCCATTCGTTTGTCTGTTATGGGAGTCTTTTTACTCCATGGAGTTACGGGACTCTCACTTTTAAATAAAGGAATTCTAACACAGTCAACAAATTATGTCAGCTTGAACTTCAGCTCTATCCCAATCAAGTCTGTTACATAACCTCTTTGCTGCTTGTGTAATGGTTGGTTACATCTTCAGGGTGTATACTTTTCTGCTAAACTGACCCAAGAGTAACTAGTGATCTTTGTTTTTGATAGATCGTGTTATTTGTTAAGCTCTCGTTGAACTAATATATGTTTTACGAAAAGTTTGAAAATCAGTACAAAGAATTCCTACATGACTTTCATTTAACTTCTCCAAATATTAACATCTAAGCCACGGTGAAGGGTTATTTGAGCAAAATAAATTGATACAATTGATACAATATTGATAACTAACCTAGAGACTTTATTAAAATTGCATCATTTATTGCACTGATGTTCTATTCCTGGATAAGCTGCCAATTGCAGGATCATGTTTCATTTAGTTGTCTCATTGCCTTAAGTACCTACTTATCTGGGACCACTCCCACAATCTTGTTTTTTCATGCCTTTGACACTTACAGAATTTTTCTGTTAGAGTTCATCTGATATATCATTACAATTAACTCAGGTTATAGATTATTGGTAAGAATGATACATAAGTGATATTGCATCCTCCTCAGTGCATATCAGGAGGTCTGTGATGTTGCAAAGCAAGGTTTAGTAGATTTTTCTGTAAAAGAACATACAGCAAGTATTTGAGGCTTTAGGCACCATACATAGTCTCTGTATCAAATTCTTCTTTGTATTGTGTTTATAATGCTTTAAAGTTGTAAAATCCATTCATAACTTCTGGCTGTACAGAAATAGGCTAATGGTAGGATTTGGGCTGGGAGCCTGGGGACCCCGGTTGTAGAGGAAACTTTGAAAACATAAGGCAGTTAATGGCATAGCTCTGCTCCATACTTTCTACTGCCACAATTTGGCTTTCTATTTCACTCAGTAAGAGCTCAAATTATGCATGAGTTCTCAGGAAGTAGAACCACAACACCAGGAGAGTGTGTAGACAGAGGGATTTATTTTGAGGAGGTGGCTGCTATGATGGTGTAGGCTGGTAGGTCTCAAATCTGTAGTGTTCTCCGTTGGCCTGGACACCCCAGGAAGAGCTCTTACTGCATTGAAACTGAGGACTGCCTGTTGGCTGAGCCGCTTCTTGCTGGGGTGAGTTCAGTCATCTGTTCTATTCAGGTTTTCGACTAACTGCATGAGGCCCACACAGAGTTTGGAGAGCAGTGTGCTTTACTCGGAGTCCACCAACTTAAATGTTCATCTCCTCCAAAAACATGTTCACAGAAACATCCAGAATAATATTTGGTCAAATATAAGGGAAACATGGCCTAGCCAGGTTGACACATCAACTTAACCATCACAAATTCTTAAGCAAAGGCTGTGGGGTTCTATATGATCAAGCCCCAGTTATTTCTCCAAACTTTCTTCCTACTACTCCTTTACGTGATAGTTGTCTTTGGTCTAGATCAGTGGTTCTCAAATCTTCCTGTGCACCAGAATCAATTGGGAAAATTTTAATTAAAATAATTTTAACACACATACAAATTTGGATATATTTGTAGGGTTCTATGTAATGTTTTGTTACTTGTATACAATGTAAATGCCCAATCAGGGTAAATATATTTATTTTTTCAAGCATGTAACATTTCTTTATAGTAAAAGCATCCAAAATTCTACCCTTTAGATTTTTTTCAAGGAGCGAAATATGCAGTACATTAATATTATCTATAGTCACTCTACTGTGCAATACAACCCCAGAACTTCTTACCCCTATATAGCTATGATGTACCTGTCAGTCAACCTTCCTCCAACCCTCCCTTACCACTTTTCTCTCCAGCCTCTGGTAACTTCTATTGTATTTTTAATTTCTATGAGAACATCTGTAGTTTAGACTCAACACTTGAGTGAGAGCGTAAGATATTTGTCTTTCTGTGATCGGCTTATTTCACTTAACATAATGACCTCCAGCACCAACCATGTTGCTGCAGACGACAAGATTTTATCCTTTTTTATGGTAACATTCCATTGTGAATAGGTACATTTTCTTCATGCATAGATACTTAGGCTGTCTCCATTCCTTGGCTACTGTGAATAGTGCTCCAATAAACATGGGAGTGCAGATGTCTTTTTGACAGGGATTTCACTTCCCTGGATACATACTCAGGAGTGGGATTACTGAATCACAAGATAGTTCTAGCTTCAGTTTTTGGAAGAATTTACATACTGTTTTCCACAATGGCTGCATTAATTTCCATTTCTACTAACAGTGTTCATGGGCTCCCATTTCTCCACATCCTTACTAACACTTGTTATTGTTTATCTTTTTTTATAATACCCAATCTTACTTAGAGTGTGATGAAATCTCACTTGTGGTTTTGATATGAATTTCTCTGATGATTAGTGATGTTGAGTATTTTTCTATGTATCTATTTGTCATGTGTATAGTACCTTTGAGAAATGTTTGTTTAGATCTACTGCTCAGGTTTAAATGAGATTACTTGAGTTTTTCTGTTTTGTTTCATTTTGCAATTGAGTTGTATTCCTTACATATTCTGGATATTAACCCTTTGTTAGATGTATATCTTCCAATATTTTCTCCCATTGTGTAGGCTGTGACTTCACTCTGTTGATTATTTCATTTACTGTGGGAAAAAAATACCTCTTTAGTTTAATGAAATCCCATCTTTTTTTTTTTTTAATTTTATTTACTTTGTTTGGAGTTGGTCTGGTCTAGAAAATCCTTGCCCATTCCAATGTCATGAAATGGTTTCCTTGAGGTTTATTCTAATAGTTTCAAGTATCACATTTAAGTTTTTCATCCTTTTTGAGTTGATTTGTGTACATGACAGATAAGGGTCTAATTTCATTCTTCCATATGTGGATATCCAGTTTGCCCAATACTATTCACTAAAAAGACTACCCTTTTTCAGATGCATGTTTTTAGTACCTTTATCAAAGATCAGTTGGCTATACTTGTGTGGGTTTACTTCTAAGGTCTCTAATTGGTTTCAGTCATCTAAGGATCTGTTTTTACATTAATATTATGCTGTTCTAGGGCCGGCGCCGCGGCTCAATAGGCTAATCCTCCGCCTAGCGGCGCCGGCACACCGGGTTCTAGTCCCGGTCGGGGCGCCGGATTCTGTCCCGGTTGCCCCTCTTCCAGGCCAGCCCTCTGCTGTGGCCACGGAGTGCAGTGGAGGATGGCCCAGGTGCTTGGGCCCTGCACCCCATGGGAGACCAGGATAAGTACCTGGCTCCTGCCATCAGATCAGCGCGGTGCGCCGGCCGCAGCGCGCCGGCCGCGGCGGCCATTGGAGGGTGAACCAACGGCAAAAGGAAGACCTTTCTCTCTGTCTCTCTCTCTCACTGTCCACTCTGCCTGTCCAAAAAAAAAAAAAAAAAAAAAAAAAAACACATTAATATTATGCTGTTCTAATTACTGTAGCTTTGTAATATAACTAAAAGTCAGGCAGTGTAATGCTTCTTTGTTCTTTATTTTTTTGTTTGTTTGTTTGCTTGTTCTTTTGCTCAACACCGCTTTAGTTATTCAGGATCTTTTGTGGTTCCATACAAATTTTAGTAGTGTTTTTTATTAATTCTGTGAAAAATTTTGTTAGGACTTTTGATAGGGATTGCATTGAATCTGTAAATTTGTGAGTGCACATTCTAACAAAACTGATTCTTCTAATCAATGAACATGGGATGTCTTTCCATTTCTTTATTTACTCTTCAATGTTTTTCATCAGTGATTTATAGTCTTCATTTTAGAGATCTTTCACTCTATTGGTTAAATTTATCCTCAGGGTTTTTTTTTTTTTTTGGTAGCTATTGAAAATGAAATTTTCAATGCTTTCTTGATTTCTCTTTCAGATGACTGACTGTTGATGTACAACATTACTGAAATTTATACACTGATTTTATATCACTGAAGTGCAGCTTCATTGACTTTTTGATTGAATCTTTGGGGTTTTCTCTACATATTTTCATGTCATCTGCACACAGCGAAAATTTGGTTTCATCCTTTACAATTTGGACATCCTTTATTGCTTTCTCTTGCCTAATTGCTCTAGTTAGGATCTCCAGTACTGTGTTGATTAAAAAAAAAAAAAGGTAAAAAGGAGCATTTTTTTATTGTTCTAGATCTTAGAGAGAAAGCCTTCAACTTTTCCCCATTTAATATGATGTTAGCTGTTAGCTTTTTGTATATGGACCTCATTATGTTGAGATATATGCCTTTTACATGTAATGTGATCAGAGTTTTTATCATGAAGGGACATTGATTTTTATCAAATGCCTTTTCTGCATCTACTGAGATGATTTTATAATTTTTGTCCTTCAGTCTGTTGAGGAGATGGGTCTTATTTATTGATGTGCCTATGTTGAACCATCCTTGGATCCCTGGGTTGAATCTCACTTAATCATGATAAATGATCTTTTTAATTTGCTGTTGGATTTAATGTATTCTGTTGAGAATTTTTACATCTATGTTCATCAAGGATATTGACTTGCAGTTTTCTTTTCTTGTTTTTTTTTTTTTTCTGGTTTTGCTATCAAAGTTATGTTGGACTCATAGAGTGAATTTGGAAGAATTCCCTCCTCATATTTTTGGAAATCATTTCAGGAGCTGATCCGAAGCCAGGAGCCAGGAGCTTCTTCCAGGTCTCCCACATGGTTGCAGGGGCCCAAGGACTTGGGCCATCTTCTGCTGCTTCCCCAGGTGCATTAGCCAGGAACTGGATCAGAAGTGGAACAGCTGGGACTCAAACCAGCTCCCACATGTGAGGCCGGCACTGCAGGTGGAAGTTTAACCTTCTACGCCACAGCACTAGCCCCAAGACATTTTTGAACTTCCTCTTTTATTTCTCCCTTGATCCATTAACTGATCAGGAGTAAGTTGTTTAATTTTCATGTATTTTTGTCACTTCCAAAGTTTTTCTTATTATTGATTTCTAGTTTATTGCATTGTGGTCAGAAAAGATACTTGATATGTCTATTATTTTAAATTTGTTGAGACATGTTTTGAAACATCATATGATCTACCTGGAAAATGTTCCATGTGCAGTTGAGAGGAATGTTCACTCTGCAGTTGTTTGATAGACAGTTCAGTAGATATCTGTTAGGTCCAATTGATCTTGGGTGCAGTTTAACTTTGCTTTTTTTTTTTTTTTTTGTCAAGATGATCTTTATATTTCTGAAAGTGGCATGCTACATTTCTCTACTGTCATTGTATTGGAGTCTATCTCTTCTTTTAGATTTATCAATATTTGCTTTAATTTGGGTGTTCCAATATCAGGGACATATATATTTGTAAGTGTCATTTTCTCTTGCTGGATTGAGCCCTTTGTTGTTATTTGATGACCCTTGTAGTCTCTTTTGATTTTGGATTTAAAATATTTTTTTATTTGATAGATGTGTGGCTACTCCTGCTTTTCCTGGTCTTCATTTGCATGGAATATCTTGTTCCATCTTTTCACTTTTAGTCTTTGTGTTTTCTTAGAGGTGAAGTGAATTTTTTGTAAGCAGTATATACCTGAATCCTGTTTCTTAACTCATTTTTGTTGTATAATTTAGTCATTGACATTTAAGATAATTATTCATAGGTAAGGTCTTATTACTGCCATTCTGAAACTTGTTTTTACTTTAATTGTAGTTCCTGTCTTTCTCCCTGTATTACAATCTTTATTTGTGGTTAAGTGGTTTTCTTTAGTGGTGTTCTTTGATTCTGAGCTTGTTATTTTTGCCAAGTCTGTTATAAGTTCTTGATTTGTGGTTACAGAAAAGCTTCTTTTGACTATGAAAAGTAATATTGAAATGATAGCAACTTAACATTTATTCCAAAGATAGGAAAAGAAACAAACAAAAAAAAACCCAAAGAGATAGGAAATCTTAATAAAATAAGCCACACATTTATGCTCCTTTCTTTCTCATGTTTTGAATTTTCGATGTTACATTTGACCTTTTTCAATACTGCCTCTCTCTTAACATTTTAATGTGGTGATTCTAATTTTTTAGTCTTCATAGTTAAAATATAAATGGTTTACACACCATATGTGCAATATTAGAATATTCTGAATTTGTTTGTATAGTTACTCTTACTAGTGAATTTTGTATCTTGCCATCTTTTCACTTGCTACAATCTCTCTTCCAGTTTGAAGAACGTCCTTAGCATAGATTCTCCCAGCTTTTGTTTGTCAGAGAATGTCTTTCTCTCTCCTTCTCTCATATCTGAAAGCTAGCTGTGCTGGATACAACACTCTTGGCTGGCAAGTCTTTCCTTCAGTTCTATAAAAGTCTCATGCTTCTCCCTTCTGTCTGGTAACATTTTTCTTAAGAAGTCTTCAGTGAAGTGAATTGGAATTTCTTTAGGTGTTTTTTCTTTTCTCTTGAAACATTGATAATCCTTTTACCTTTAATCTTGGAGAGCCTGACTATACTATGTCTTAAGGTAGATGTGGTTTGATGTAATCTGACCTTCCTACCTGAATTGTTGTATTTTTCTCTTGGTTTTGGAAGTTTTCTGTCATTACTTATTTGCATATTCTTTTTACCCTCCTTTAGCATCTTCAAGTATCTCTTGAATCCCAATAATCCCAATAACCCAATGATCTGTTCTTTTCAAATAATCTGTCTTTCAGCTCACTGAGTCTCTTCTGTTTGATCCATTCTGCTATTGATATCTTCTATCATGTTTTTAATTTCACTTAGTGTATTTTTCAGTTCTATATTCTCTTAAATTTCATTCAGTTTTCCTAAAAGAGATATTTTTGAATCTTCCTCTGAAGATTTGAACACTTCATTTCCTAGGTGGTTGGTTTCTGGCACCTTACTTTGCTGTTTAGATGAGGTCACAATTCTCCAAAAGTTCTTTTTTTTTTTTTTTTTTGATAGGCAGAGTGGACAGTGAGAGAGAGACAGAGAGAAAGGTCTTCCTTTGCTGTTGGTTTACCCTCTAATGGCTGCCGCAGCCGGTGCACCACGCTGATCCGATGGCAGGAGCCAGGTACTTATCCTGGTCTCCCATGGGGTGCAGGGCCCAAGAACTTGGGCCATCCTCCACTGCACTCCCTGGCCACAGCAGAGAGCTGGCCTGGAAGAGGGGCAACCGGGACAGAATCCGGCGCCCTGACCGGGACTAGAACCCGGTGTGCCAGCGCCGCAAGGTGGAGGCCTCTCCAAAAGTTCTTGATGCTCTTTGGTATACAATGTAGTCTGTGCATTGACTGATTAAAGTAATCTGGTTTCCTTTGGGGTTGCCCTTCTAGAAATTCTAAGCAATCTGTTTATTTTCTTTGAGTCTATGGATAGTTTTTATTTCAGCACTACAGAGCACCCTAAGTTGTTGTTTGTCCTCTTCATATGCCTTTACTGATTCAATGTTATAATACTCCCAAATTCAAATTTGTCCTGAATTTGAAGCTGATGGGGAAGTGCCCAAAAAGGGACAGTCCATCCTTACAAGCCTCTTCTTGGGCCTGTGGCAGCTCAGACTCCCTGTCTTGTCCACAAGTGCCTTGATGCTAGGTCACATATGGAGTCTTCAGCCCATTAGGACCCGTAAAGCTAGGGAATAGGATAGCTCAGCCTGCTATGTTCTTTCTACCACTGAGCTGGGGTCACTGCCTGTGCTGTACCTGTCAGTCATTGGTGATGTTGACTGGGGTGTAAGACTGCTCAGCTAGGACTAAGGAACTCTCCTGGGCACTGAAGCAGGTCCAGAGGCTCTATCTGTAAGCACTGATCTGGGGCCAGGGACTGTTCAGATCTGCTCAGTGTTGGGTTTTATGAGCCTGGTGTTGAGTCCCTGAACAGTTCCAAGATGCCTTGCTGTCTGTCCAAGGTTGTAGGAGGGGCGATAGCCTCTAAGCTGCTCAGGAGGCTCTGGGGGCCTCACACCAAGATCTCACAGTCACCAGGCCCTGTGCAGCCCTGGGGGTACACACAAGGCCTGCAAGAGGATGGTAGCGATACATGCCAAAATAAGTCTCATTCACTAGGGTGCAGGTCTCTGCCTTACCATTGGGGAAGTCTGGAAGCTGCATCCATAGGCACTTGCCTCAGGATAGCAATCATTAAAATCTGCCCATTGTTGGACTTCACCAACCCACCACTAAATCCCAGAAGAAAGCAAAATTGCAGCCACTTGGGAGGCTTCTCCATGATACAGTACCATGGCCCCTTGCTATCTGCCCAAGGTTGAAGGACAGTGATAAAGGCCAGGCTGGTCACACCTAGTTCCCATGGTCACAGACCCCTACAAAGTCCTGGGAGTGTCCACCAAGCCCAACAAAGTCTGGGAGTCACATTCGCAAAATAAGCCTGGGCTCCAAGAGCACAGGTCTCTGTCTGATGCCAGGCAAGAGGCAAGTCCAAGGGCTTAGTTTGCGAGCACTGGTTGGGAGTAGAGGCCTTTGGACTTTCTCAGGTATAGATCTCAGCATGGTAGGCAGAGCTCTGAGTTCTGAAGCATGGTCCTAAGCCCCTTCTCTTGGCCTCTCAAGTGGCTGCAGTTTTGCTTTCTTCTGGAAGTTAGGGGAGAGGTAGCAGAGGCTGCCTGTTCTGCGGAAGCCCCAAATATTCACCTCACAGGCATGGACCTGGAGGCCAGGCCAGGATTTCTCTGTCCAACTGGATTTTTCACGGTGGGTTTGGCACTGAGATTCAGATCACTCTGCTTCTCCTAAGTAGAAGGCATCTCTCCACTGCACACCCCATGAGGGAGGCTTACCTTCTCTTCTTGCTTTCTTTCTTTTGTGTGTGTGTGTGTGTGTGTGTGTGTGTGTTTTGACAGGCAGAGTGGATAGTGAGAGAGAGAGACATAGAGAAAGGTCTTCCTTTTTGCCGTTGGTTCACCCTCCAATGGCCACCACGGCTGGTGCGCTGCGGCCGGCGCACCCCACTGATCCGAAGGCAGGAGCCAGGTACTTATCCTGGTCTCCCATGGGGTGCAGAGCCCAAGGACTTGGGCCATCCTCCACTGCCTTCCTGTGCCACAGCAGAGAGCTGGCCTGGAAGAGAGGCAACCAGGAAAGAATCTGGCGCCCCGACCGGGACTAGAACCCGGTGTGCCGGCGCCGCTAGGTGGAGGATTAGCCTATTGAGCCACGGCGCCGGCCTGTGGTGTTTCTAATAATGGTAAGAAGATGAGACACTGTGGTCTGTCACCTGTCTTCTGCAGCTCTTGTGGAGGTGACTTGGTGTGTGTATAGCTGTTCATATTGGTGTCTCAGCAGGGGAGTGGTCACCAGGGATTTTTACTCAGCTGCCATCTTGGTTCAACCAGTTGGAAGGTTTGAAATGGCAGGTTTCTGTGTGCTGTACTCGAAGTTTACAATTCAGTGGGTCTGGACCCAAGATGCTGATGCTGCTAGCCCAGAATTCACTTTTTTTTTTTTTTGACAGGCAGAGTGGACAGTGAGAGAGAGACAGAGAGAAAGGTCTTCCTTTGCCGTTGGTTCACCCTCCAATGGCTGCCACGGCTGGCGCGCTGCGGCCTGTGCACCGCGCTGATCCGATGGCAGGAGCCAGGTACTTCTCCTGGTCTCCCATGGGGTGCAGGGCCCAAGCACTTGGGCCATCCTCCACTGCACTCCCTGGCCACAGCAGAGAGCTGGCCTGGAAGAGGGGCAACCGGGACAGAATCCGGCGCCCCGACCAGGACTAGAACCCGGTGTGCTGGCGCCACAAGGCAGAGGATTAGCCTCGTGAGCCGCGGCGCCGGCCCAGAATTCACTTTCAAAACCACTCCTGTAGGCACACTGGTCTTTTTTCCCAATAAACAAAGCACTTTCCTAAGATAGGCCTTTGTCTTTACATTCCTTCTGCCAGGAAGAATCTTTCTCTAGATATTTTCATACATTTGGGTATTTGTATATCGTTAATGACTGAATCTCTGAAAACAAAAGTAGTCCTGATTCATACCATCTGCAGGTTTCCAGTGTGCATTTCCTCCTATTTGGCTTTGAGCTGTCAACATGATGTTCCTGAAGGAGAAGTTGGGAATGTGCCCCACTGGTTCTCCAAAACAAACATGAGCTGGCCCATTGCACAACTGTTTTGAGGATGTCTTCATGTCTCTGCTCAATGTTACTTACCCTGAGTGGGCTTCCCTGACCACCCAATAAAGTAGCACAGCTGTTCTCTAATCACTTCTTATTTTAGTTTGTTGCATTTATTTACACCTTTGATAGTTTTCTGTTTTTAAGTTTTCATTGTCCCCTACTAGGTAGTAATCTCCGAGAAAGCAAGGATTTTGGTTTCATTCCTTGATGTCTGGAAGGATGCTTGGCACAGAATAGGTGATCAATAACTATTTGTTGAATGTGCAAATGAATGATTAAATATCTACATATTGACTCATTGTCTGTCTCCCACACTATCCCATGAGAGTGATATCTAGCTTTGTTCACCATTTCATCATCATCCATGGCATATATAAAATATGAAATAAATACTTTTTGAATGATTTAATACATCAAGTTTTGATGAATGCAACACAAAAGAGTGTATTTAAAAGTTCTAAGAGACTGAGAAATTGCAATACGAATGTAAAAAGAGCTTTATACCTAGCCAGCCTCTCAACTTGCATGGGAAAAATCCTGGCCCTGTCAGGAAGACTAATAACGAGTAAGATCATGGAACATCCCTTCCATTTTAAGAATTCTATTAGTCACCTGACAGAAGCTAACACTTTCAGTGGAATCTTTGTCTCAGGGTCTGCTCCAAGGAGAACCCAAACTAAGGCACAGGGCTAACAGGATATGTTATTCCTTTTTTTGATTGCCACTCTTTGGGGGCTTACAGTTGAAGAAGCTATAACCTTCACACAAATTACAAGAGCACAAGATTGACAGGGCTAAATGCTTCCAAAGAGCATGGAGCAGGTATTTGAAAGGACATCCAATCCAAGAAACCGGAATTTGGAAATCAAGAGCAAATACCTCGTTCCTTCTACCTCTTTTCAAGTTGGCTTGTCAGATGGTGTCCCTGAAAAGGCAAAGCTGTTTAGGGAATCTGGTGGGTGTCAGCCCAAGAAATATGGGCAGCTCATCTGCATGTCTTTTAGTGACCTTCTGGAATGACAGCCAAGCCACCAACGCTTCCCTGTTTGCAAATGATAGAGATCTCATTTCTGGGGACGGCGGGATTGATGTGGCAGCCGCAGTGCCATTAGACCTGGAAGATGCTCTGTTCTCATTACTGTCTCCTGGCAACACAGCACCAGATGCCGCTGTGAATATTAACGATCCTCATTCATGTAACCTTTAGTGCCTTCCTCCAGTTTGTGCAGGCTGCAGCCAGGGACTGCTGCTATCTGCTTCCGCAGTCTCCATCTCAACAAATCTTTTCTCCTCCCCATTTGAGAAAAGAATTATTAATGAGATTTCTATCTAAGGAGAGGATTTCTGCTTCTCTATGGAGACGCTCACTTTCCAAGCCATTGCCTATTTTCTAAGAAAGATAACAGCACTCCCATTCTGCTGGGGCTCATCTGTGATTGTTTGCACTGACTTTATCTGCTGGATGGAATATGTAATTTGTCTAATAGCTTTGCTTTTTCATGTGTGTGGCTTAAAAATAAACATGAAATTGGGCAAGAAGGGAAATCAAATATTACTAAAATCTCAATGGGTTTCATACTTCTTATCAGCTTCCAACACCCTGAGAGCAGAGCAACACATGTCATAACAGGTCACTCCAGACTCTGACTTCTAGTTCTTTGGCTTTTCATATTAAGGCTTATCCTTGGAAAGGCAAAGTTTACAAAACTGGTTCAAGCCGGGCTGCCTGGCTCCTTTCACTCTTTCTTTGTTTCTTTTGGCCTCTGAGATATTGGCCAGAGGTTGTTCTTGAGGGTAATTCAATGCTAACTAGAGATAGAAACTCCCTCCTCTTTCCCTAGCATTGTCTCTTCTTTTCCCTACTATTTATTGGGATGTATGATCAGTGGTTTCAGAACACAAAGTTTAGTACTAGCCAGATCTGTGCATGAATCCTGGCTCTGTTATTACTAGTTGTTAGAACCTGGGCAAGTTGCTGGGCCTAACTAAGCCTCAGTTTCATATCCATAAAATGTAGAGAAAAGCACCCACCACACCTGTATTGTCAATAGATTAAATGACATATGTCAAATGCTTAGCCTAGTGCCTGATTTACAGTGATTACCCAGTAAATGATGACCTGGTGTGGCAGACTGCTAAAATCAATGGTTGTCGAGGCCAGCGCCGTGGCTCACTTGGTTAATCCTCCACCTGTGGTGCCAGCATCCCATATGGTCCCCAGGTTCTAGTCCCGGTTGCTCCTCTTCCAGTCCAGCTCTCTGCTGTAGCCCAGAAAGGCAGTGGAGGATGGCCCAAGTGCCTGGGCCCCTGCATCCGAATGGGAGACCAGGAAGAAGCACCTGGCTCCTGGCTTAAGATTGGCGCGGCTCCAGCCGTAGCGGCCGTTAGGGGAGTCAACCAACAGAAGGAACACCTTTCTCTCCCTCTCTCTCTCTCTTCACTGTCTAACTCTGTCAAATAAAAAAAAGTGTTTAAAAAGAATGAAAAATCATATGGAGAGAGGCCCAGTCAAGCCCTGAGCTGAGAACAACTGCATGAGTGAGCTCGCACCAGCCCAGGACAGGAAAGTCACAAGGCCAACCAAAGAGTCTTGAGAAAACAATTTTATTTTAAGCCACTAGGTTTTGAGTCATTTGTTATGCATAAAATACTAGTTGATGCACCTGCTACCAATCACCTTCATAACTGTTGTCTTAACTCTCTGAGGGGGTGATACTGTCTTCTAAGGTACAGATGATTAAGTGAAGGCTCAAGGGATTGTCCAGATGCAGGTGCAAAGCATCCAAATATTTGAACATTATTATTATTATTATTTATTTGGAAGTCAGAGTTAGAAAGAGAGAGAGGGTGAGAGAGACAGAGAGAGATCAATCTTCCATCAGTTGCTTCACTCCTCAAATGGCCACAACAGCCAGGACTGGGCCAAGCTGAAGCCAGAAGCTAGGAACCTCATCTGGGTCTCCCATGTGGGTGTGGGGGCCCAAGGACTTGGGCTGTCCTCTGCTGCTTTCCCAGGTGCATTAACAGGGAATTGGATCAGAAGTGGAGAAACTGGGACTCAAACCAGCACCCATTAGGGATGCTGGCATCGCAGGCAGTAGCTTAACCCACTATGCAACAACTCTGGCACCTAAACATTCTTTTTTTTTAAGCCTTATTTATTTATTTGTAAGTCAGAGTTACAGAAAGAGAGAGAGAGAGAGAGAGAGAGAGAGAGAGAGAGAGATTCCATCTTCTCATTCCATCCTTATATGGCCATAATGGCTAGGGCTGGGCTAGGCTGAAGCCAGGAGCCAGGAGCTTCTTGCTGGTCTCCCACATGTGTGCAGGGGTCCAAGCACTTGGGCAATCTTCTACAAGACCAGGCACTGGGGTCTGTAACCCGTCTTCTGCAGCTCTTATGAAGGTGACTTGGTGTGTGTACAGCTGTTCACATTGGTGTCTCAGCAGGGGAGTGGTTGCCAGAGATTTTTATTCCACTGCCATATTGGTTCAACCAATTGGAAGGCTTGAAACCGCAGATTTCTGTGTGCTCTACTTGGAGCTTATGATTCAGTGGACCCAAGAACGTGCAGTTCCAAAATTTTCTTAGATGGTGCTGATACTATTAGAGTGGGATTCACACTTTCAGAACCACTGCTGTAGGCAGGTGGGTTTTTTTTTTTTCCCAATAAACAATGAACTTTCCTAAGATAGGCCTTTATCTGTATGTTCCTGGAGGCACTAAGAGAAAGAACTGTACAACTATGCACTATGACCCTGCACATTATACATAGACTGCTGTGAGTTAGTGAAATGCAATCACAGAATTAGAAACAGTGGGACAAGTATGATGAATAACTAAATAGCTTGCATTCAGTATCAGCAGACCCCATGACTTTTGAAGATCATAAATGTATGTTTGTCTTGAAATGACATGACACGTTCAATTCCCCTGGGGAAAACGCTAAGTCCATTTGGCTAACTTTGTGTTTTTTAAGAAAAAGTACCCTTTTCTCTGAGTGGGAAATAGTCCTGCCCCAGGGTCAATAGATTGGCGAGTAAAGTGTTTCTGGATTTCAGTCCAAACTTAGCTCTTTGATTAGGTGTTCTTGTAGACAACCTGCATGACTGTATTTGGTGGCCTTGGGTCCTATCTCTTCAAATTGCATCTCAAGACAGAGATGGCCCAATGAGCAGGGCAGCAATCCAGCTGGTTCATGGACCAGTTTCAATAGGCCATGGTCCATTAGCTGGGCTATGGTCCAGTACCCTGCCTTTAAAAATTAATCAAATAGCATACTCACCCTTTAAGAGTGGGAAAAGGAAAAAAAGACCCTAAATGTCATTAGTTTTATTTAGAAACAATGGGATTCAACTTCTGACCTCTGTCACCTGGCTCAAAGACATTTTATTTCATTAATATGTTTTTGCCCTTTCCCCAGAGCAATTGAATATATCACATGTCACATAAGACCAAATTACATTTATTCCCAATAATTTAAAGCTGGAGTTTGAGCCAAGAGAAGCCAGAAAGGAAGAAATGATTTCTTACCACTGCTAAATGAATTGCACTCTTCCCAAGTGGGGCTAGTGCCCTTCAGACCAGAAGAGAAAACACAGTCACTCAACGAATGAAGAAATAACACTGAAATTATGTTGAGTTCATTTTCTTTGGATTTGATTAGAGATTAAACAATTTGCAAAGAATGGTAAAAACAGGAGAAAATATACATTCCCCATGTGTTTGAACAGATGGTGTAGAGAAACTCAATGAACTGATGATAAAAATACATACCCATAGTATTGACACTTATTGGTGTAAAGAGAATTTTGAAATCTAATTGGCCTTGATGGTGAAGAGACAGTCGTTTGGCTTCATTATTCCAACTGAAAATGGAATGAGAACTTGTTCCCCAGTTTCTGAAAGAATTTCAGAACTACCCAGGCACTTCCTATAATTGCACCATTACTTTTAGTGAAAATGACAGGTCAGGAAATCTTCATTTTCTTGTGCCATTTTGGGAATAGTAAACACTGCCTCTTCTTTCTCTCGGTCACCTACACACACAAACACACACTCTTTGCTCTGTCACAATCTAATGTAACAGTTCCTTTCAGCCTCATTCTCTCCTTCACAGTGTGTGGTCATAATCTAGACTCATCCAGAGAAATGAGTAAAGACAAAGCCTCTTTTTCATCTCAGTTGCTCTCAGGAGCTCAGAAAAGCTTCAGTTTTAGCTGCTGTATGTAGCAGACGCTATTGGTGTCCTGCCCAGATCCTGCTGCACTCACCATTCCAATACTTGCAGAGGGTACTTTTGTACAAGTTCACTACTCCACCTGATGGCTTTCTTTTGACTTATGTCTGGACCAAGCCAGAAGTGCCAAAGAGTTGGTACCATCAGGAGCATCACTTGGTTGGTGATGGACGAGAGCTGGAGAATAAATACCCAACTATCACCATCCCTCAAGTGGGATAACTTTGAGACATACCTGGATAGACTGGCTCCTCTCCTGGAGCCCTGCAGAAAAAACACAGGACAGTCAGTAGAATTTGAATATCAGATAAACAGTGAATATTGTTTAGTGAAGAATATCTTATATGTGATGACACTTCAAAAAGTTTGTTAAAAATGGGATTAAGAGATATTTATTTTGGTGCAAAAATTTTGGAATTCATGCTTTTTTATATACTAAATGTTTGCTATGAGCTTTAGAAGATACCTTGTATTGTGTGGGCCATTCCTGAACTAAAAATTTCGTGCTGTGTATCAGGCATTCTAATGTAATGAGTGGTTCTGTATTTTATTTGCTAAATTTGGCAGCCTTATCCCAGAGGAATTGAGACCCAGTTGCCCACATGATGTTACAGCCTGATCTTTAAAACTAGTACTTATATTTGAGGGGTGGGTTTGGAGAGAGAGTGAGCTCTCAGCTGCAGGTTCATTCTCCAAATGCCTATAATGGATGGGGAGGGGCTGGATCCTGAGGCAAGAGCTAAGAATGTGGCCCAGGTCTCACATGTGGGTGCCAGGAGTTCAGTTACTGAGCCATCACACTGCCTGCTGGGGTCTGCCATGAGAAGCTGGAGTCAGGAGTTGGAGCTGGGTATCAAGTGTAGTCACTCTGATATGCGATCCAGGTATTTTTGCCTCCAGGCTACACTTCTGCTCCTACAGCAGCCTGTTTTGACATGCTTCCTTGTATTATTTTGTTCACCTATTAATGCTTCCTGGAATTCTCATTCTTAGGTTGGGCTCTCTTTTCTTTTCTAAATTTATTTATTTATTTGAAATCAAAGTCAGAGGGAAAGATTGATTTTTTCCAACTGTTGGTTCATTCCCAGATGGCTGCAACCAGCCCTGGTCAAAGTCAGGAGCCTGGAATTCCATCCAGGTCTCCCACATGGGTTGCAAGGTCTCAAGTACTTAATCAAGTACATAATAAATGCCCAACAAATATTTGCTGAATTGCTTTGCACTTGGCAGCATAATTGACACATCTGTAATACAAATATTATAAAAATTGTATGTTTGTTTAGTACTTAATACATTGTAATCAACTAGGCACTCTATTAATTCACTCGATTTTAAAATTCAGTGAGCAAAATCAATTGCAATCTTGTCTCAGAAATACCCTGGAACTAGCTCTATCCCTGTTGGGCTCTTGGTGAATTAATAAAATTCAGGAACTCTGAGAGTTGTGCTGAGCATCGCTGAATCACTGATGGCAGGGGCTAATAGATGGGAGTTGAGGACTGATGAAATACCTGCTTCCCCAAAATATCCTCCCCCCCAATCCTTTATGTATAGCTAGCTAACAGGAAACGTGTGAGACAGCCGATGAGGCCCGGAAGGCTCACTCGTCAAAGTTGCCATTGCCTCTTTCTCAAGATGCCACCTCTCTCAAAGAAGCCCTCTAACCTCGCTGACACTGGTCTATGGGCACTGGATCTTCAGGGGATAGGCACCAAGAGACGAGGACGGCAGATGGGACTCTGCCGCGCCAAGTGTTGATGACTGAGTTTGGCAGGGGCAACGCAGGCCCGCCCTTGTAGACGCAGTTGCAGAAGGCTTGGGACACTGGATAAACTAGATTTCATGGAGCTGTTAACACTGGATCAGGTCAGACACAAAGGAAAATTCCTAGAGTTCCAGACATGGGAACCTTAGCAAGACTAGATACAATATGCCCCTGAGTCCTCCTAGGCCTGTTTGGAGAATTCGTCCTAGAGGCAGTTAGTTCACCATTGTGGGGACCAGAGGAACAGAGACAGGGTGCCAGAGGAAAAGTTTCCTTTTCAAAGGAAAAGGTCCAGAATACTTGATGTTGTGCAAGGTCAAGGTGAGGGCTGCTTGTACATAGTCAACCAAATCCTCAGCAGTCAGAGGCAGTTGGAAAATTTTGTGTTCAAGAGCATGGAGGTGGTGGTGGAAGGCGTGAGGACTGGGCAAAAATGTAGGCACTGCACCCATGCAGGAGACCTGTATGAAGTTCCTGGCTCCTGGGTTCATCCTGGAGGGTGAACCAGCAGATGGAAGATCTCTGTCTGTCTCTCCCTCTGTTAACTCTGACTTTCGAATAAATGGATAAATCTGAAAAATAAAAGCATTAAAGAGAAAGCTAGTGGTTGGCTACTTTAGAAAACTCTTTGACATGTCCTTGAAAACTAAGCATTTGCATTCTGCATTATCCAGCAGTTTCTCTCCTTCCTATGTGCCCAACAGGTATGTGTACACAAGTTCAGTAAATGCTTTGTATAGGAAAATACGGTGGTATTATTTGTGATGGCCCCAAATGGAAACAGCCCAAATGTTCATCAACCATAGAATTATATAATTCTACAATTGTGGTACATTTTGTAATAGAATATCACTGAACAACAGAAATGTATAATTACAAGCAACAATACAATGAATCTCTGAAGCATAAATTTGGGCAAAAGACTCCATGCACCAAAAACTATGGACTTTATGATTCCATTGCTGTAAAATACAAAAGCAGGCCAAACTAATCCATTCTACTAAGAATTAGGAGAGCAGTGATCCTGGCCCAGGGAGGGGTCAGCAACCACCAGAGGGCACAAGGGGGCTGCTGGTGAGCTAGTGATGTTGTATGTCTTGGTCTGGTTACTTTGTCACATTGGTGGATTCTGTTTGTGAAAGTTGGTTAAGGTATACAATTAAGATTCATTCTGTTTGCTTTTTATCCTTCAATAAAACATTAAATAAGACAAAACAAAATGAAAACTATTGAATAGAGAACATAAATTTCACCTATGTCCTAACTTTGCTAGCTGTCTCCAACCAATGTCATTGTTTCCAGTAGAATATGGAGAGGGAAATGTGAGACTTGGTTTCGGTGGTAGGTAGTCACAGACCCCAATAGTCAGCTTCCTCTGTGATCCCCACCCCCAAAGCAGACGTCCACCCTGTTTCATTCCTGACAGGTCATCCTAGGAGCCTGTAGATCTGTTGCTTCAGTGACAATCACTGTTTGGAAAATGACACAAGCAAAATTGCAGAAGCTTAAGCCAGCTCCAGAAGCACCAGCAACCGGGTTTCCTAGATCCTTATGATGTTGTTAACGTGATTCAGTAATATGTAATGAGCCTACATCTTTCCATCTATAATTTTCTTCAGACTGTCAATTCCTTTGCTGTGTCTGCTGGAATATGGTCTAGAAAGACTTCTTTGGCCTTAGCTCTATGATCTAAAATGAACATTCCTCCAGTATTCTTAACTCAAATTCCCAAGTTCAATTTCTTATAGGTTGATGACAAATGTAGGCACTGACTGGAGGGAATGAATCAGGTGGCTTCTCCTGGATGGATCAATATGGTACCAGTGAGGAAGGGCCATATTCTAGAAATTCAGCATTAGGGGGCTGTGGCAGTATTTTATAGAAGATGGTGGTCTGTCCGGTTTATACACCCAATACTTTTCCATCTTCCCTTCATTCTGTGGTCCTCAAAGTTAAATTCTCAAAACAATCACTTAGTGCGACCTAATTTTTCACCTGCCTGGTTCTGAGGTTTGCTTCCCTTCGTATGTGTGCATAGTGAACTGTCAAAATTTCCACGCTAGACAGTGGGAGAATGAGTCTTCAAAATTCTTAGAATACCCCAAGCCTTCTTTTAGGGTTTGAGTTTCTACTTCCTTTTCAGCCCAATCACCCATTCAGCATAGCAACAAAGTCTGGTTCATGGTTTAGCTCCTTTGATTTCTCCTTGCTGCCCACCATCTGTCTGGCAGCAATATTAGCAAGCAGTGAAATAGCCAAATTGTGTAGACAGGCAGGGGCAGCGTGGAGACAGAAGCCAGGGTGCTGAATAATGAGCCTTTGAAGAGTGAGACCCAATTGAACCAGGGGCTTCCTGAGCAGACAGGAAGGAGAGGAAGGGCCTATCATGGCTGGAAGTGCAAATGCCGATCCATGGGGAAATGCCACGGATTCATTGGCTTGGCAGTGTTGTAAAGGCTCTGGTTTCACTTGAGTAAACTCTTTTTGAACACTGTCTCCAGTGTATTTCCACAAATCTATTTTCTCACAGAGTTCAGAATTCATTCCTTTTGGGTTCTCCTGCTGCTCAGAGCGAGAAGGAACCCAAGGGAGGCAGCTTCTCAATATAAAATAAATACGGTTCTTTTTGGATCATCTGAGCCAGATGAAAATGAGGCTAAAGAATGAATAAGAGACAAAGTTGAAGGAAATGAAATTGCTCTGAGCCCTCTCTCACCTTCCTTTCTCTTCCTGCAATGAGGAAATGGGTGGGCATAGCATATCTGCTGGATCAGAAGAGGAGCAGCCAGGACTATATGTCTATATGGGATGTGCCACAGGGATTAGCCTATATGGGATTAGCCTACTGTGCTGCAGCACCAGCCCAATAATGCACTTGTGCTGTAAGGCGTTTTTATTTCTACAAGACTGAGTCAAAGGATATAAGAGTTTTAAGTTTTAACGAATGTTCTAAAATCCTTTTGCAGAAAGTTAGAGGCAATTTAAATTTTTTCAGATTCCTTATTCGAGTGCCTGTTTCACTATACTTTTGCCAAAGCTATATGTTTTTAATTTTTATTTTCTACTAATTTATTGGTTAGCTGATACAATAAACACCCATTCTGAATTTTTCCCTATTTTTACTGGTACATTTGATAAGTAACTAATACTGACGCAAAAATAAGTACAATATGCTATGTTAGAGTGTTCAAGTTACATTACCTTTCTGGTAGTATAAATATTTCAATGTATTAGGGTGCCTAGGATCACTAAATTAAATATCATTTACAAAACAAGGAAGTACAGGAAATAAACTTGTGTGCAATTACAGCATGGGAGGGATTACTGCCAGCTACTGTTCCAGGTGGCAAAGATGCAACAGGGACAGTGGCATATCTCTAACCAATAATTAAAAGTGAATCAGACACCCAAGGTCAATTTAAAGCTATCATATGGAAAGCTATTTATCAAGTACCACTGGGATATTCAGATCTAAGTGATCCACATGGTCAAAAGAAAAAGATGATAGTTATGAAGATGAATTAATTTCACTGAAAAATAAAACAAGAGATTGACTCAATTTTCTCTTGGTATTTTCATAATCATAGCAGCAAAGACAGAGAAAAGAGTCAATTTTCTCACCTTTCAAAATGACCCTTTGGATGTTGGTTTATTAAAACAGTATTAGTGAGCTTATCAATAATGGCACCAGTCACATCTCCAAGTCATCAAGATGAACATGTTCTTTACAAGTTTAAGACATAGCCATGCCATCCACTCTATCTGATCATTACACACTGTCTATATGCAATGGAGTAGCACACTGTTCTCAAAAGCATGCAATAAAAAAATAACAATAGAACAGATCTATGACTTGTTTATATTTCATTGATTTTGCAAATGTACCATGAATAGCTCTTCTTTTTTTGGACACAATAATACCTTCTCATTGACACAGAACAGAACATTTAAAGGATATTAAAATGAGAATCTTTGTCTTCAGTTTCCAGCAAAGTCTCCACAGGCTTAAAGGAAAACAACAGATGCCAAATTCTCCCACATTTCATAGTGAGGTTCTAGGTCACCCAGGCAAACAGACTGTGTTGTAATTCAACCAACACCTACCTTCTGGGTGTGCAAGGGATCCGGAATCATTTGCCTCCCTCCTTTTCTCCAGCACCATGGAGAAGGGACAGGGGTTATTTACCCTCATCTCTAGCCTGCTGAGAAGGGTACTGAGATGACACTCTGGGAATGATGTTGTGTTGGACAGTATGAGGAGGTAAGTCCTTCCCCTCCCTCTTCCTCTCCTGCCCACCTCTCCTCAGTAGAAAGCAGGTTGAGCTTGGGTGAGTGGTGGCACAAAATTGAAAGCGGAGCATAGAAAGATTTGAGTACTTCCCGCTGCTTCATCACAAGGGTCACTTGAAATGAAGTTTAGAGTATTGATTACTAAACTAGATTTTAAGAGCTTGAATTACTACATTGACAGTTTGAACCCCTTACCCCATCTTGTCACTTTATTCTCAGCAACTCAATAAACATGAAACAAACATTTACTCAGGCAGATAATTATAATCAGATGTGAGGAAACCTACACATGATAAATCTCCAAAGAGCATGTACATATGGCAATTTTGTCTATCTTATCTGTTTTCTATCCTTGTATTTGTATGAAAATACTATTATTTTCCTTTTTTGAAGAATGCATATAATACCACTGTTGGGAAAATACTTGTTTTGTTTTACAACATGAATATATCTTTAAGAAATTATGGTTTATATTAAAACATTAATCATCATGTTAATTACATTAAAATCATATTGAGAGGCTCTAATTTGTTTTGAAGGGCAAGTCCTGAAATTGGCAAAAGGAGAAGATTCCTATTTATCTAATCTTTCATAAGCAGTATGTGTAAGTGGATGTATCTGTCTGTGTACACTATACCCACACACACGCATGCACACATATGACACATTATAGGCAAAGGCCTCTGTGGATTCAGGGGTTGAAAAAGCTACACTCTGTGCCTCTAATCCTCCAACCCCACCCTGGATGAGTCAGACAAACACAGGACAACGGTCACCGCTGACAACTGAATTAGTGGCTGAGAAGATGAGCTATGACAAGAAAAGGTTTCCCTCAAAACAGAACAATACAGGGATAGAAATCACAGGGGAGAAAAGGATGTGGAAGGAAGATCTGGGAGACCTAAGTGAGACTAATCGGCACTCCAGATGGAGGTGCAGCAGCTGGAGGGGAGTTAATCACGTACATAATTGGAAACTTTGCTTGCTTGACAAAAGACTTGTTTTACTGATAAAATGCTCACACAGTTCCAAATGTAATTAACCCAAAAAGACACACACTCTGGTAAAATTACTAATTAAGGTTAAATAGTTTAAGGTTACATTTCCAAGCAGATGAGTAAAGGTAACATTAGCATCAAACCATGACTTATCTCTGATACAGGTCAAACCCACACTGAGAGTAGAATTTATCTCCCTTCTCCTAGAATCTGGGCTGGCCTAATGACTGCTTGACTGTAGACTAAGACAGAAGTGATACGGTGCCAGTTCCAGGCATGGTCTATAAGAGGACCAGCTGCTTCTGTTATCTGCATCTTAGTGGTTTGTAAAGCGAATACATATTCTCTGATATCAGCCATCATGCCGGTAGGAAGGCCAAGGCATATAGAGAAGTCATGAGCAAGCCTTCCTGTTGACAGCTCAACTAAGTTTAGTGGTCACAATCAGAGTCCTCTGTAGGGGGCAGCTTTACCTGCTACACCACAGTGCCAGCCCCTATGTATTTCTTGCATCAGAGGCTAGAATCTGGACCCAGCCATCTGACATCTGGAGATAGTAGACAACCCTATCACAAGCACACTCTTTGATGCAGAGCCCATGCCTGGATCGTCACCTCCCATATCCGTTCTCCCATGCTCAGCCACTGTCCATCTGCCCAAATCTCCCCAGAGTCAGGCACCGTACAATCAGGGACAACCCTATGTCCCAGAGCCAATCAAGTGGGCCAATCCCAAACCTGATTCCCTTGCCTTGGCTGTTTCTTGCCGCAAAAGTCACAATAAAGCCTCCTGCAGGATTTTAAGCTTCAGGTGGCTCAATGGGTAGCCAGAGTTAAGAATGTTGTAGCTAAACTATCTACAAAAAGAATGTTCCAGCAGAGCGTCCGAAGCCTTAGTGTGCCAGGGGATCTTGTTAACAATGCGAATCCTGACTCAGTGATTCTGAGGTAGGGGACCCAGCAGGCATTTGCCATCAAGTTTCCAGGGTCTGTGGATGCTGACGGTCCCAGGACCACACTTGGAGCAGCTGGGAATCACAACACTTGTGTGAGAGCTAAATGGAGATAGCTGAGTAAAGTGTCCACAGTGGTGTGCAGCATCTTCCCAAGGGTCTCACATCAGCCCTGGCACCAGGAGGAGCAGGCAGTGCACTGACGAGGGAGGGGGTCGGGGAGCTCAATGGTTGCTAACTCAGGGGATTCTGTGGAGGAGGAGCCCGCCCCCAGGTGTCTGGGTTTAGAGTTCATTAAAAGCATCATCTTCTCAAATAGAAAGTGTGCTTCATCAGTTCTGAATGCCCACTCTGCCCTCCATTCCAGACCTCTCAGGGACACATGTAATTTCACTTCATACAGAAGCAATTATTTCACACCACACAGCCCCAAATGCACCCCCAATGCCTTCATCTCAGTCTCCAGCAGTCAGGTGACTGGTAAAATGGGCACCACTGACTGTGTATGTTCTACAACTTGCAGAAGCGGTAGATGGGAGAACATTTCTCTTTACACAAACGTTTCAGCCATTCAGTGAAGATGAACAGAACTGGGATATCACCTTTCGTCAGCTGCTAACGAACTAGGACATCTCGGTATTAAACACCAGTGGCTGCTAATGTCACAAGAGCAACAGACAACCAGACAGGATGTGCTTCCTGCTGGAGGAGTCTAACAGTACCTGTGACATGCTTCTGCCAAAATCCCAGGAAAACAGAAAAAACACAATCAGGCCTATTCTGAGCTCAAGCCTCTGGTTAGAAAATGTCTGGAGGGGTTGGGGAAAGGAGCTCATTTTAAATTATACCTCAGGGATGAGGTCAACAAAGCTCAGATGATGACAACCTCAGCCTGGGCCCAAAAGCCAGCTTCTTCAACCTGTAAATTACAAGGAAAGAAAAAGAGTGAATGAGGGGAACCTGCAGATTAGAAGAAAATTAAGGGATGTATTGATAAACCATTATCTTTGGTTCTATCCTATTAAAAATTCTAAGTATTTATGAAATAATTGGAACTCTGAACATTGCTTGGCTATTTCATGATGTTATATAAATACTAATTTTCTTCAGGTTTGCAAAGGTATTGTGATTATATTCAAGATGAGTCTATATTTTAGACACTGGAAGATCTAGAGATGAATAACATGTCAGGCGTATGTCACATTGGCATGTCATATGAAACGATGTGTCAGGCGTTTGGTCCAAAATTCTACAGAGGGGAAGAAAGCAGATGAAGGTGTGGAGGTGAGGCCCAGCCCCTACCCCAATACCTTTGATACAGACTTCCTCAGGCCCCAGTGTCTCTCCCTCAGCTCACACTTCCTCTGCAAAAAATAACTCATTAAATTAAGGGAGTGACACAGAGTAAAGTCAGCCATACCCTGAAGCACAAAGACTCATATCACCCCAGAGTTAACATTTCCTTACCAGTCTGTGTTCCAAGAACTTTGCAGGAACTCACAGATCCTGATCAAACAAAGCGATACTCAGTCTACCCTTATACCCAGATAGGCCACAGTCCACCTTTGCCTTCAAGAGAAACACACTAGCCATTGTTCCTGACCAACCAAAGATAGGCCATGTGTGCTGTGGACCAACCAGAGGCCTTTGTGAGAGCTGATTCACCACACCCTGCTCAACACCCACTGTAAAATCTAAGTTTCTCTGCTGTTCATCCTCTGGGAGGCTGGGAGTTGAGCAATAGCAGCTCTGTGAGCTGCAAATGAACTCTCACTTCTTCCCACCACCCTGATGTCAGTGCTTGACTGATTGTACATTGAACAAATGGACTCAGTTTTGGTGCGTCTGTAGCCATTCCTCAACCGATTTTGGGGGTTTTCCATAATAGATGGAAATGGCTGTAGTTGACAGTTGTGTGTAACAGGTACTCAGGAGTGTGGTTTGTTATTCTCTTCTATTGCTTTTGTATTTGTTCAAAATTATCCATAATAAAACGTTTAAAAAAAAGGTTTATACAATGGTGTCAGTAGTTTGGGCCGGCACTGTGGCTCACTTGGTTAATCCTCTGCCTGCGGTGTCAGCATCCCATATGGGCGCTGGGTTCTAGTCTCGGTTGCTCCTCTTCCAGTCCAGCTCTCCGCTGTGGCCTGGGAAGGCAGTGGAGGATTGCCCAAGTGCTTGGGCCCTGCACCTGCATGGGAGACCAGGAAGAAGCACCTGGCTCCTGGCTTCGGATCAGCGCAGCACCAGCTGTGGCAGCCATTTGGGGGGTGAACCAATGGAAGGAAGACCTTTCTCTCTGTCTCTCTCTCTCACTGTCTAACTCTGCCTGTCTAATTAAAAAAATAATAATAATAGTGTCAGTAGTTTGAAAGAAAATCCCTTAGACAGGAACAATGCCTGTTTTTAAGATGTGCAGTATCACTCATGCTCCTGTCACCATGGATGATATCAACACAGTCACTGGTAGCATGGACTTGAAAGTGATTCAGAGTTAAAGAATGTGAAGAAGATTCTAGAATATATTAAAGAATGTTTCCTGTATTCCATTTCTAATATATGATAGTGATGAGATGATTAAAAAATTATGCCTACATGAATCTAGTCCATTTAATGGGGATAAAAGATTCAACAGGGCTAAAAAATTCTCTTTCATTAGTATAAAAAATTCTAACTGATAAGAATGCATCATGTTCGAGTGGGAATTGCTGGTTTTTTTTTTCCTTCCTTTGAGTGACATGTAACATAATGGTGTGTCTTCTTACCGATAACTTTTTAGTTTTGATGAAATGGAAAACTTCATCTAGTGACCAAGTTAGTCTCAATTACTTGTCCAAATGCAGGATAAAGGAAAGAAATTGGTTTTGCTGGATTGATTATCAAACTTTTCCCAAGCTAGCCCTAGTTGGTAAGTTAATGGTTTTAAGGGTTTTCTTTGACAGTTTCACATTTGAGTGTATACAATGGTCCTACCTAAACTCTGGTCAAGATGCAGAAGGAGGCAAGGTTCAGGAGGGTGGCAGTCTTGGTGGCAGATTTTCCAAAGCTGTTCTTCTCTCTTGTTTAATCACATAAAATAGGAAAAAAATAGAGAAGTTGATGCCAGCAGGGGTCTTCAATTCCATAAAGACAGGTTTTGCAGTGGGTATGTTAGTTATGACAGAAATAGGGTCACCTGTCTGGCTAGTAGCAGAGAAGTGGTGCCCTTAGGTATCAGCAGGAACTTTAGGGGTCACCTAATCCTGCCCTACCATTTCACAGGTGAGAGGAATGGTGCTCAGGTTGCCCAGCAAGCTGGACTCAAGCCTAGAGACTGGGTCTCTAGCTCTAAGAACCCAATCAGTGCTCAAAGAACATATTTCTAAATTTCCCTAGAGGTGGCGTCCAAGCTGAGGGTTCTTGTGAAACAGATTGACTGGGAAGGAGTGCTCAGGAGAAAGGAAGTGAGGGGAGTAGGACAGAGCAGGGAACAAAACAAAGGAAGAATGTGGTTTCAGGGGTGGACTAGTTTCACTCTGATCCCATGGGGTGCACTGAGACATAGATCAACCACAGGACAGATCAGGCCTTAAGACAAGAGGAGTGGCCTTTGGACTTGTTGGCCACTGTTGTTTTGTTTTGTTTTGTTTTGTTTTTGACAGGCAGAGTGGACAGTGAGAGAGAGAGAGAGACAGAGAGAAAGGTCTTCCTTTTCCTTTGGTGCACCCCATAATGGCCGCTGCGGCTGGTGCACTGTGGCTGGCACACCACGCTGATCCGAAGCCAGGAGCCAAGTGCTTCTCCTGGTCTCCCATGCGGGTGCAGGGCCATCCTCCACTGCACTCCTGGGCCACAGCAGAGAGCTGGACTGGAAAGAGGAGCAACCAGGACAGAATCCAGCACCCCGACCGGAACTAGAACCTGGTGTGCGGGCACCACAGGCAGAGGATTAGCCTATTGAGCTGTGTCGCCTTTTGTTTTCTAATGAGTTGAATTGTGTCCCTCCTGCCAAAACCATTCACATGTCTAAACCCCCAGCATTTTGACACAGGGTCTTCAAAGAGCTAAGTAACCTGAATACTCAAAAGAATATGTGTAAGTATATGAACAGAAGCATATATTCATAACTTATATCCTTATATAGAAAAAACAATGCCAGCTCAGAAACTACAAGAGGGTCTGTACTAGAACAACTCTTTCTTCTAAGAATGACTTAAAGGGGTTTACAGTACAAGTTACCAGTGATAGGTGTTGGCATTTTTTCTCTACCAAAATGAAGAGGACATTCTTTGAGAGTTGCTGAACTGAGTGCACACCCCCCTCCCCTTTCATATGCTGACATCCCAACACCTGGTACTTCAGAATGTGACTGTCGGAGATACGGTCTGTAAGGAGGCAGCTAAGTTAAAACGAGGCCGTTAGGAGTCCTCATCCAATGTGATGGGCATCTTTATACAGAAGTGCACATAAGGAAGATCACGTGGAGACACAGGAGAAGACAGCCATCTACAAGACAGAGGCCTCAGATGAAACCAGTGCTGCTGGGGCTTGCAAGATGATGGAATAGTGACAGGAATCATGAGGGGCAAAATTAATATTTAAAAGGGTAGAAACTACATGCCTGAGATAAAGCCATGGGGAATTCACAGTGAGAAACCCAGCGAGAACAGCAGAGACAGTCCAGGTCTGTCCCGACAGAGCAAATAAAGCAAAAGCAAAACAACAACAACAACAACAACAATGGAGGCTTAGACAGGGAGAGGAGAGCACTGGCCCTGGTGGACCAAGTAAGAGGGGAATCCGTGAGTCCACAGAGCTGTGATAGCAGTGGGAGGGAGTGCTTGGCAAACTACTTTTGAAGTTCCATGTGGAGAAAAAACAATAAATGAACACATAGGGAGGTGGTGCACCTCTCTCCCCCTCCCCCCACCCAGTAGGGACCCTCAGGTGCAGAGAAGCCATTCTGCTCCTTTGTTTGTTGTTTTCTATTTTTGGACACAGGCAGGGGGCTGTTGCCCCTGCCTCTCCAGCGCATGCCCAGCAATAGTGGGGGTTGCTTCATCCGCCACCCAAACAGAACAATTCAGAAGAATTCCTTCCCCCTCCAGGCAAGCTTTAAGGCAAGGGGAAGCCCCACCTATCAAATGCTCATGCCTGCCTATCACCATTGAGAAGTGAGCTGAGCTCTAGTGGGGGGGGGGGGGGAGGCTCCATGTACACACCTGTGACCCAAAGACCTGTAGCAGCTCCTAACAGAGGGAATCATGCTCACAGGAAAGGCGCCACAGATCAAAGGTGCAGTTTATCAAGCAGTGCGAACTAGTGCTGAAAACACCAGGAACTAACCATGGCGACCACAGCGTCCTGCAGCTGTGAGGAGAAGGGCAGGTCACACCGATGGAGGTGAACATCCTTCTCCATCCAGATGACCACAGGAGAGCTACAGAGCCCCACAGGGCCTTGGATATTTGCTCCACCTGGAATACTGAGCAGAGCACCCAGGCCACACCCAGCACACACCTCTTGGTACTCACTGAAAGTATAGAAGTTCCACTATGCCACAAAGACACAAAACAAAGACAAAAACAATCAGCGCCCCCCCCCAAAAGACCCTACACAAATGCCAAAACACAATGGAAGAAACTTAAATAAGAATAAGGAAAACACTAGGAGCCCCCCAAAGGAACTCCACAACACTTCAAAAGTAGAAGGTGAAGATGAAGAAATTGAATATATGCCAGAAACAGAATTCAGAAAATTAATCATCAGATTACTTAGAAGCATCCAAAGGCAAATTCACAAACTATAAGAAAATTTTTCTCATGATTTGAGATATTAAAGAGAAATTAGAATGAAATACTAGAAATGAAGAACTCTATAGATCAAATAAAAAATGCAATGGGCAGTCTTAACAATAGAGTAGGTGAGGCAGAAGAAAGAATATCAGAACTAGTGGACAAATTTCTGAAAGTTTTACAGTCAGACCAAAGAAAAGAAATTAGAAAATGAAGAAACACTGTTGGGGATCTACAAGATACTATCAAACGACCCAATGTATGGGTCCCAGGAGTTCCTAAAGGCATGGGAAGAGAAAAGATTAGAAGGCCTTTTAAATGAAATAATAACAGAAAATCTCCCCAATTTGGAGAAAGAAAGGGACATCCAAGTACAGGAAGCACACAGAACTCCCAATAGACACGATCAGAAAATATCTTCACCACGACCGACACATTGTAGTAAAACTCTGCACAGTAAAACATAAAGAAAATATTCTAAAATGTGCAGGGCAGGTCTCCCTGACCTGTGATAACTAATAAAGCACCTAAAAGACAACATATAGAAATTAAATTGACAATTTGAGAAGCAATGGTTTTGAACAGCCCTTCCCTTGACTGTTGAGAAACAGCTTCTTAGTCTTTATTTTTGTTTATCTTTTCCTTTATAATATTTTCCTTATCTTTTTCTTTTTAATATGATTCATTGAATACTATACTTAACATAGAGTTAATCATACATTATAAAGTTAATTGAAAATAGATCCAGGCCAGCACTGTGACATAGCGGGCGAAGTTGCCGCCTGCAGTGCCAGCATCCCATATGGGTGCCGGTTCGAGTCCTGGCTGCTCCACTTCCAATCCAGCTCTCTGCTGTGGCCTGGGAAAGCAGTGGAGGATGGTCCAAGTCCTTGGGCCCCTGCACCCACGTGGGGGACCCAGAGGAGGGCTCCTGGATCCTGGCTTTGGATTGGTCCAGCTCCAGCCATCTTGGCCATTTGGGGAGTGACCCAGCAGATGGAAGACCTCTCTCTTTCTGCTTCTGCCTCTCTGTAATTCTGCCTTTCAAATAAATAAATAAATCTTAAAAAAAGAAAGAAAGAAAACAGATCTTAGTAAAGAATAAAAGAATAAGAAAGGGAAGAGGAAGGGGAATGGGAGTGTGGGTGGGAGGGTGGGCAGAGTGAGAAGAATTACCCTAGATCCTAAAATTGTAATTGTGAAATGTATGACGTTTGCAACTGCAAAGCAGTATAGACCTACATACATTCCTATGGACTTCTTCTAAGGATACAACTTAACAACTAGCCATAGGACCCCAAAAATCCCTTAAGATGGCTGATAAAAATAGCAGCTTAAGTGTTATAAAGATCAAATACATAGGAATAAGTGGTAAAGTGACCATGTAGATATGATCAAGTGTTAAAGTATTATATAAATAGGACTAAGTGTTTAGAAACAATAATAGAATTAAAATGGTATGAAGGCTCCCATATGGAAAGCAGTCCATAAAGCAGACTCATAGAATGACAATCGCTTTATTAGCACTCCAAACCTTAGAATTAGCCATTAAGTTATTCCAGTTTGGCTGGAAAGTCCAGGGAGAGCATTTTGGGCATGGAAAGCCAAGACACTCTTGAAAAAAAATTTCCTACATAAAGGATCCCTATGGCTAAGACCCCAGTGGAAAGAAGTGGCCACCAAAGAAGGATGTAGTTTTCTCTGAAGGGAGGAGAGAACTTCCACTTTTCTTATAGCCTTTGTTGAGCTAGTGGACCTAAAAGGCTTCCATAGCCGAGACAGCTCATGTCAAGAGCCTTGGGTGATCACTGATGTATTACAAAAGGGTGTTATTTGTAAAATAAACAATAAGAGTCACTGTACACTAACTTCCCATGTGGGACCTCTGCCTCCAAAGAGTTCTATCATGAGACTCCGTAGTAAAACTTGTTCTCAAGAATCACTTCCTTTTAGTGTATCAAATGGAAGATATTATTATGTCTCATTAGTTATAGTTACATCTAAGAGCTCAAAAAGACGTATCATCCTTGGGTTCTTCTTTAAAGACAATTAAGTTTCTAAAAGGAAAGGGGGAAGAAAAGAAGGGAAAAGAGGAAGGGAGGAAAAAAGCAAAATCATCTTTGAGAAGCAATAACATAGACAGCTCTTGTCTAGACTGTTGAGGAACAGTTCTCTCAGGCTTTTTTTTTATTCCATTCTTTCTTTCTATTTCTTTTTCTTTCTCGGACTAAACAGGAGAGGGAGGAGGAAGAGGGGAGAGTGGGTGGGAGGGTGGGTACCGTGGGAAAAACTATGTTCCTAATGTTGTGTTTCTGAGATACAGAAAAAGAAAAAAGAAAAAAAAAGAAAAAAGAAATCAGTGCTGCTGATGCCCTGATCTTGAATTTCTAGCCACCATAACTATCAGGAAATAAGTTTCAGTCATTTAAGCCACTCAGTTTTTGGGGTTGTGGGACCCCAAAACCTGGGTCCACTCACTTGGCACATGTTTAGCGAGTGACTGACCCTGGTGTTGGGGGGGAGTGGAAAACAGTAGGTATTTATTTGCAAAGCACAAAGTTAGGAGTACAGGCAGCTATTGCTCGTTCCTAACTCCCCTAGGAGCTAAAGGGAAGTTCCTTTTACAGATGGAATTTGGATTGAGACTGTGTGTTCAGCCCTGTGCAGAACTCTGGTTGCTCTGCAGTGCTCCTGGCACTCATTTTCATTGGTCAGCAATAGAAAGGCCAGTACGTTCTTCTGGGAATTTTGATGATGGCAAAATGGACTAGTCTAACGAGCAGGTGCTTGCTACTTTTTGCTGAGGGCCTGGGGTTCCTGAAAAAAAAAAATCCTCAAGATAAGACCAAATATTAATAATGTTAACTATTAGATAGATATGTGATCTTGTAATCTTGTAATCTGGGACCCTGTGGGGACTGTCAGGCCTAAGGCACCTCTTTCTCAATTTAGTGAGTTGATCTTAGAGGGCTGCAACCATCAAGGCAGGGCAAAGAAACTTTAAGACAAGGGAAGAAGACTGAGAGACTGGGAGACGGAGGCATGATAGTTTCTAGTACCAACATCAAAGGCATTTGTAGAGCCTTGGTTCCACTGATATGATGCACCTGGGATCCACTCTCTAAGGCTATGGAGTTATACCAAGAGATGTCTCCAGAGAGTGCCTTCCCATTCTCCTAAGCTTTTTAGAAATCAGCATTTACTTAGCTTCTGCTAGGGCTCATCCTTAGAGGATACAGATGAAGAAGGAGAGATGAGATAGATTCCTATTTTTCCCAGAGTGAAAATGAAGGGGAGATGAGGCTGATATGAATATGTGGATAAGAAGCAGCAAGGACCAGCAGAGAGTTGCTTGTCTCTCTTATTCAGGCAGGAGAGCAGGATCAGCTGGGTAGAGAGGGGCATCCATGCCAATCTGCCACCTCTCCCCTAGCATTGCCGAAGGAAGCCTAAATTGCATCATGGGACAGCTGTCTTTCTTCATTACTATAATCCACTCTTTTTACTTGTGTTTTTACCAGATTTTTACCCTTGCCTGCTGGATGAGAAATTTTAAAGAAGATAAATTAAACTGTTGCTAAGCTTTATTGAGTTGATTCTCCCTGCTCCGCCCCCCATCACCTTCTGTGCTTAATAAAGGAAAGTGATTGATTGGAAAACTTCTGCAGGACACATTATGAGAAAGGTAGCCAAATAGAATTCTTCTTCATAGTCAGGAAATTGGCTACTGCACTCCTGCAGTATGATTTTCATCAGTGAAACAGAATTTACTTTTTCAAGTATTTACTCCATTTGACTCGCCACAATCTGTATTCAATTGCTACATCAAGAAAAAAAAAAATCCTTGGAGCCGGCGCTGTGGAGCAGTGGGTTAAAGCCCCAGCTGGCAGAGTCAGCATCCGCTATGGACACTGGTTTGAGTCCCAACTGCTCCACTTTGATCCAGCTCCATGCTGATGCACGTGGGAAAGCAGCAGAGGATGGCCCAAATCCTTGGGCCCCTGCACCCATGTGGGAGACCCGGAAGAAGCTCCTGGCTCCTGGCTTTGGATTGGCTCAACTCCGACTATTATGGCCATTTGGAGAGTGAACCAGCGTATGGAAGATGTCTCTCTCTGTCTCCACCTCTCTCTGTAATTCTTTCAAATAAATAAAATACATATTTTTTAAAAACCCATTCAATAATTTGGAGAGCATATTTTTGGACAAAACCATGTAAATCTTGGTGCGACAAGGACGCTTTCATCATTTTGATCTAGCAAGGACACAATAAAACAGAAAATAGTTATGCTAAGGTAAGGAAGACAGCTAAGTGACTACAGAAGAGTTGAATGTTTCTGTATGTGACCAAAACAACTAAAGAGTCCTAAGACCTTTCCTATGTGTGCAGGGGCAGCCTATCAAGGTACTAAAAAGTTCATGGGAAATGGAATTAGAAGATGTTTGTGGCCCAGTGGATTAAGCCACCTCTTGGGATTCCAGCATCCCACATTCAGTGCCTAAGATGAAGTCCTGTTTCCACATCCCATTCAGCTTTCTGCTAATGCACACTCTGGAAGGCAGCACGGTTTAGGAACTTGGATTCCTGCCATCCATGTGGGAGACTCAGATGGAGTTCCTGGCTCCTACCTCAGGCCTGGCCCTATCCTGATTTAGGGAGTGATCCAGTGAATGGAAGAGATCTCTCTTTCTTTCTCTCTTTCTTTCTCTTTTTCTCTATCACTCTACCTTTCAAATAAAAATAGTAACAAAAAGATAAGTTTATTTGGTGAAATAAGTTTTCAGAATTAATGCATTGTTTTTTCATAATATGTATTTTCCAAAAACTTTTTGCAGACCTCTCATAGGCATAGATTTCAAAATTTTGCACCAAAATAGTTTTAATTCTTCCCATGATTTTTAAGCACCCTCATATTGTAAAGCAAATAAAACCTAAGCTTATAGACCCCTTATTTATATTAGCACCTCTGAGGATCTGTACCTGATTTTGTATTCATAGAAGTTTTTTTATTTCTTTACTTGAAAATGGACTCCTAAATGGAATTATCTCCAGTTTCCCATAACCTGGAACCATCCCATGCTGAGTATAATTTTGTGAAAACAAAATGTTACAGATGGGACACTGATCACTGCCTATGAAGCTTCATATTTTCAGCCTGAAAGGAGAAACATTTAGCAAATTGACCTGGTGTTTGAGCACACAGAATGAACAGCTTTGGTCAATGATTTCCTAACATGACTATTGTGTGGGCCCTCTAACAGCTATTTATCTGGTCTAGACTGTGTGTCCATTCAGGCAGCCATGTGGAAAAAGCACTCCATGAAATCATTTTATGAGTATTTCAACCATCTGATGACTAGTGTTTCTGGATGGTAACAATGGCACCCTCCAGGAGACATTTGGCAATGTCTGGAGATCAATGTCCACAGATCACCGTAACTGAGGGGATCCTACTGGGATCTGGCGGATAGAAGCCAGGGACACTACTCTATACAGGCAGTCCCCCACAACAAAGAATTATGTGATTCCCAGTGTCAGTGATGCCTTAGTTGAGACACTGCTGTCAACAGAAGAAGCTGAGAGTCTGAATTTAGACCTTTCCACTTGTTGTATCTTGAAACCTCAGCTTCCTCATTTTAACACAGAGATACTATTGGTATCTGGCTCATGGAGTCGTTTAGAGGGTTATGGAGGGTGATAGAGGAAAGATGCTTAGCTCAGTGCCTTGCACACAGTTAGTGTTCATAAAGGGATGATCATTATTGTTGTTATATATACGTACATACATACATACATATATAAACTTATTTTATATACAAGGAATTTAAAGATAATTTTATTAGGGCTGGTGCTATGGTGTAGTAGGTTAAGCATCCATCTATGGTGCCTGTATCCCATGTGAACGTTGGTTCAAGTCTTGATCGCTTCACTTCCAATCCAGCTCCCAGTTAATGCACCTGGGAAAGCAGTGGAAGAAGGCCCAAGTGGTAGGGCCCCTGTACCCACATGACAGACCTGGAATAAGCTCCTGGCTCCTGGCTTCAGATCAGCCTAGCTCCAGCTGTTGTGGCTATCTGGGGAGTGAACCAGCAGTTGGAAGAGCTCTCTCTCTTTCTCTCTTTCTCTCTCTCTCTCTCTCTAACTCTGTCTCTCAAATAAATAAATAAATCTTTAAAAAAAGACAAACTTATAGTGATTCAAAAGATGTTGAAATCCATGCTTAAGAACTAGAATTCTTGGAAAATATATATTTTGAAAAACATATGCACAGATCTCAAATTTTTTTGCACCAAAATGAGCATATCTTTTAATTTAATTTTTCAACAAGCTTTTTGAAATACCCTTGTACTTTGAATAATAAATCTCTACTTCCGTTTCAAGTGTTAACTTTTTTTTGCTTCCTGTTAAGTGTTAACTTTTTTAAAAGACTTTTTTTATTTATTTCAAAGTAAAAGTTATAAAGAGAGAGAGAGAAAGAGAGAGAGAGAGAGCACCCATTTGCTGGTTCACTCCCCAAATGACTGCAATCGCCAGAGCCAGGCCAGGTAGAAGCCAGGAGCCTGGAGCTTCATCCGGGTCTCCCATGTTTGTGCAGGGGCCCAAGCACTTAGGCCATCTTCCACTGCTTTTTCCAAGCACATTAGCAGGAAGCTGGATTGGAAGTGGAGCAGCCCAGACTTCAGCTGGCGCCCATATGTGATGCCAGTGCTGCAGGCCAGATGGCAGCTTAATCGACTGTGCCGCTTCACCGGCCCCAAGTGTTAACTTCTTACGGACTCAGTTTCACTTTATTTTTCCTAAATTTGTATTTACTGGGAGAGAGAGTGCTCCCAATTTGCTGGTGCACTCCCTAGATACACACAATAGTTGAGATTGGACCAAGCAGAAGCTAGGGTCCAGGAACTCAGTCCAGGTTTCCCACAGAGGTGGCAGAGGCTCAACCACTTGAGGCATCACACTCACTGCTCCCCAGGGTGTGCATTAGCAAGAAGCTAGAATCAGGAGCAGAGCCAAGATTCAGACCCTGGGATCCTGAATTTCTGATATGGAATGTGGGCATTCCAAGTGGTGCTTTAACTGCTATGCCAAATGCCTGCCTTTATCTAAAATCGGAAGGAAATTGATCAGTGCTATTTAACCTGGTTCATAGGAGTCAAGGCGTTTAGTGGTCGCATTCCTTCTCTTCCTTCCTCGGATGTTTCTATGGGGGCATGTGGCAGGGGCTGCCAGTGAGTGGAGCTAGGAATCCCCAGATCTAATGTAAATAAATTCACTTAATTTTTATCTGTTTTACCTTTGCTTTGAGCAAGGGTTTAAAAAGAACTTTGAAAAGATGCTGAACTAAAAATTTCATTCCAACTAAAACATTTTATGATGTGATAATTTTAAAAAATATTTAAACATCTGTAAGCTCAAATAAATTAAGATGTTAAGATATCAAGGACATCTTTTTCCATTGAACTTCATGTTTTTATGTGAAGCAGAATAAATCCAGACAGAAAAAAAATTATTAAAATTGACTCTGGAAGGGGTTTTCCCTTCATGGACAAAGCCCTGACCCCTGTTTTCATTCAGGGAGCTCCTCACCCATGTGCATAAACGTACATAGGGTGATTCATCTGCACATGGATTTGTTGTTTGGAGTGAGAAATTTGTGCCTTGTGTTGGGCAAACTTACATGACACTAAATAGAAAAAGCCTCCAGCAGATCCTGATACACATCTCATCTTTTACCAGGGTGGGTAGGAGACAGGCTCTGGTGCTGAGCTGGGCTTTCTCGAGCATTTCCCACAACTCTCTGGTCTCCTAATTCTGGTGTGCCCTGGGAGGTCTGCTTTGTGCCACTTTTTGTGTATGTTGTGATTGAGCCTGTGGCTCCAGGGAGGACTCACGGTGCGGAGGCTGGCGACTCTGTGTCTGCTTTCTTACTGGAGAGACAGCTGTTCTGTATGGGGACTGTATCCTCTCAGCATGCACTGTTCTTCCCACTGAGAACAATCTTCTTAACTGAAGAATGAGCAGGAAAATAGCCAGACATTTGTACAGAGCCTGATACCTCCTAGGTAGCAACACCTGCACAGGGTGTCTTGGCCAGTGGCCAAAGCACCATGTCTGTGGGTAGCCTGCCATTCATTTCTATGGTATTGGAAAAAGAACGTAAGAGGAGACCCTGGGCTTAAGGCCTGCCTCCTTCTTTTCCTACCCATGACCTCACCCTTTACAGCAAGTAAAGGATCACAGGATGCCCAAGTATTTGGTTAGGATGCCCAAGATCCAGATTTTAGCTGTAAACAATGCTGTTATAAATATGTCTTTACATATCATGGTGTTATTTCTGTGGAATGAATTTTCATGAGAGGAATATATAAGAATATATAGTTAAAGAATATATATAAGAATATATAAGCTAAATTGTAATGGATGCTGCCAAATGGTCAACAAACACATGAAAAGATTTAAAATACATTAATTATCAGGAAAATGCAAATCAACCTGACAACAAAACATTACACCATCAGATCTAAGAAATTTCGAGCAATAGCATCAGCATAACTCTAGGGAACAGCATAGACTCATACACTGCTGATGGGAAATGAAGTGTCCCAGCCTTCCTGGAGGCAACTGAAAGCTTATTTATAGGGTCACAAAAATAAAACAAGTCTCTCCCCTATTCATACTTCTACTCCTTTGAAAGTAATACATATTTGATGACACTACACACACACTCCTTGGAATATATCTTCCACTCACACAGAGTGGAATATGAAGACTGAAGCATAACGGACTTTGTGTTCCCCCAGCAAATCTCACCTGGGCTCCTAAGAGCTCGTCTCCTGATGGTGGCTGAAGCTGCTCACCTTGCACACAGTGTGGTATGATGAAAGTGAGGGCTGCTGAGGAATGAATGGAGACCAGAAGGAAGCATTGCTATAAGACTTCCTTTTCTTGGGTTAACAAGTTTTCTATCCAGGGACCTCCACACTAGGCTACCTCCAAAACTCCTCTCTGGAAACAAAGAAGCCCTTGATCCTTTGCCAGAGGACTAATCAATTTCTAACCATGATTTAACAATGTTTTCTTCTGGATCAAACAGGGTGCTGGCAGCCTTTGCACCCACCCCCTTTCTGGAAATGCTATTGATTTTCAGCATGGTTGATAAAACACAGAGATAAAAGGCCCAATTTCTCTTTTTATGATAGATATGACCAATTAGCTATAAATGTCAAGTATCCACAACTTAATTAATTCCAGTTCATTTAACTACTGTAATTAGATTTTTTTCTCAAACAAAGCAACAGTCTGTTTCCGAAGGTCATAAACTAATATCGCTCAGTGAACGAGACTGAAAGACCCGCATTTTGGATGAAAAGTATCTGATGATTGGTGCCTGTGGGGGAAATAGACCACACAGAATAAAAAATAATTGGCAGGTTGATTAATAGAATTTGTTTGAAGTGTACACAAAATGAATCTTTGATTACTAGTACCAAAGAACACTTACAGTTCAATCTTTAAAAATTTTCATGACTTTTCATTATAATGGGAAGATTAAAAAATATGATTGGAGTTTGAGGACCAACAAAAAGCCAGAATCTCAATTAGTGGGAAACATCTCTACAATTTAAGAAAATCAACTTAAATGGGCATGTTCTGTTATACAAATCAAGTTCTTGAGAGAATAATATGGATCGGGAGAGATGTAATCAGGGAAAGTCTCACTTGTTAGCCCTAAAAATTACAAAGCTTTGGAAAATTTAAAGAGGTTGATAGGGGCTTTTGGGGTTGGGAGAAGAGTTTAAAGACATATTTGAAAGCAGGCAAAAGAAAGGGAAGCCCAAGCTACCTGGTTGGCAGAAAACAGAATATGCAGGAAATGGGAGTATTTTTCCAAGGAGTGAATGTGTTCAAAGAACTTTAAGATGGAGGTGTGGAGGCAGGTGTTTGGTGCAGTGGTTAAAGCCAACTGGGATACCTGCCTGCTGTATCAGAGTGCCTGGCTGTGAGTCCTGGCTCCACTCTTCACTCCATTCATTGCTTCCAACAAGTGTGCACCCTGGGAAGCAGCAGGTGATGGCATAATTACTTGGACCCCTGCCACCCACTTGGGAGATCTGGATGGAGTTCCCAGCTCCTTGTTTCAACCCGGCCTTGTCCTGGCTGTTGTGGACATTTGAGGAGTAAACCAGCAGACCAGCAGATGGGAACTCATCTGTCACTTTTCTCTTTGCCTTTCAAATTAATTAATTAATTTTTAAAAACCTGAAGACTAGAATTCATACCTGATAAAGCAGATTGATCTTCTTCACTGTGACTTCAGCCTGGCCCAGCCCTGCATCTTGTAGGCATTGGTCAAGGAAATAAGCAGTGGAAGATCTCTCCCAGTCTCTGTCCCTGTCTTTCAAATAAATAAGATAAATAGATTAAAATAAATTTCTATAAAAATATGGAGATGTCTCTCATCCAATTTTAACCTTGTTTTCTGTGTTTCTCCTGCCACCATTTCATCCAGGGAGCTCAGTTAAAGTCTTGCAAATGGAATTGGCTTGTGACAGTGGTATTTTGTGGGGAAAGGGGAAACTATGCTGTATCTAGCCTAGACTGAAGTAACGCAGAAGGAAGAAACAGCCATGGGAGCCTGGAAGAGCTGAGTAGAGTTGGAAGAGCAAAGAAAGGTAGATGGCACTTCAGTGGAGAGAACACATGCTCAGCACCTCCCAGAGGTTGGACCTCAGCTGCACAGGATGGGGTACAGGGCTTTTTCATACCTTATTTTTATTGACTCACTCCCTTTATTTACAAGTTTTCAAAAAGATGAGTTGGTTCACTCGTGTCCTTCCATGGATCCTAATTAGTCATTATGAAATTATATTTTATTTAATTATCTTTTTTATTATTACACTCATGCATTTAACCATGTTTTTTTTACCTTTCAGTCCTTTTGCAGTTACTCTCTTTATTACTGCTCAGATGTCCCATCTCTGGCCCAAGAAGCTCCTTCAAGTTGCATGAGCCATTTGTCAACAGACAAAAACAGTAACAGTAGGAAGTTGCAAGTCTCTAACAGAGAACTGAGTTACCTCATCTTTCTGTGAACTGAAATTCTCTGGCTACTTCTTATCACTTCCTCTCTCCATTCTTTTTATTTCAAAACTATATCACTTAGCCTTAATTCAAGCATCTTATCAACTTAAAGAAAAGTCAGGACTCTAATTCCTTCATGTGTTTTTACTGTGACCACCATGGCCCCAGGCTGTGTGGGGACTATGCCCCTTTCTCCCATGGCTAAGATTTTGATCCCCATGCTCTGATGTGTCCCATCATTTGTGAACAAGGAACTCACAGGGGTGACATTCTCAACCTGGCATAGACAGTAACACCCAAATGGGGACTGATACATCATATGAAATTGGGTGAAGCGTCCACAGTCAAAGCTCTAGGGAGTCCATCTTCAGCTTTGGGTAAAGCATTTTTCCTGAAACGGCTCACTGTGATGGATGCAGAAAGGAACTTCATCCTTGCTGGGAGTTCCCAAACGTAGGTAATTGGGTTCATGGCCCGTGACAACAGTGGGCAAATGGAGAAGCCCCTGCTGATGGCCCAGCTGGTTGTGTTGTAACCATGATTAAAGTGGTAACAGCCAAGGAGAGTTGCATCCCCTAAACCACCTTAGCTGTTTATAAATGTGGCCACCTGAGCTGTATTCTGAGCTATCAAGATGCATCATGTTTTATGTTTCCTAAACACTTCCCTCCAAACTCTGCGTGAATTCTCAGGAAGGGTATCTGTCATGGTACTCATTTTCCCGTATGATTAAGAGCCATGATTTCCTGTGGGGTTGCTGCCTTTGAAAGGATCAGTTCAAATCATGGGAGCACACCATAGGGCTATTGGTGAAGACAATGACTCCTTGCTCTAATCTTCTCTTGCCTCTGTGGTCTGTTCAGTGTCCACCACAATGGTATTGAGTGAAGACAAAAGGTCATTTTAAACATTCTCTCTCCTTCTTGATGAAGAGAGCATAAAATCAGACAAATTTGAATATAGTCATCCAGAACGAATGTAGGAAATCTGTTCCAAGAGCTCCAGAGGATGTTTGTAAATACAGAGGGTACCGGATGCTATATATGAAGATTTTCCTGTACACACATGTGTATAAGTTTAATGTATAAATCAGGCACAATACAAGATTGATAGTAATAACTAATAATAAAATAGAAAATTATAACAATATACTGAAACAAAAGTTACGTGAATACAGTCACCCTCTCCATCTTGAAAGAGTCAAGACAAATAATGTTTTCCCACTGCAGGCAACTGAAACCCTGGAAATCAAAATAGTTGATAATAGGGTCTACTGTATTTATCCTAGCATTTGTTAATTTTGTGGGACTGGAACATTGCCTTATGTTGGGTTCTTTCCAAAGCAGACTCTGTGAAGTCTGAAGGTAAGTAGCTTACTTGGGAGATGATTCCGGGAGCATTGGAATGGGAGTGTGCAAGTGAGACAGGAAGAGGAAGAAACTTAGGAAATGGAACTTAAAAATGTTCATGGAGTGGCCAGTTTTGTGGTACAGCGCGTTAAACCACCACTTGCAACACTGGCATCCCATATCCAAGTACCAGTTTGAGTCCCAGCCGCTCTGCTTCGGATCCAGCAGCATAGGATGGCCCAAGTGCAAGGGAGACTCAGATGGAATTCCAGGCCCCTGGTTTCAGCCTGGTCCCCTTCAGGCTATTGTGGCCACTTTGGAAATGACTTACTTGAAGGAATATCTCTTTCTCTGTCTTCCCCTCGCTGTCAGTCTTCCTTTCAAATATATAAAATAAATCTTAAAGCAAAAACAAAACATTCAGGGAAAGTAGTATTGAAAGCTAAGTTTATTGTGTTGCAAAGACCATTTTGAAACCCAAGCATATGAAGGGGCTTCAAGAAATTCATGAAAAATGCAGGATTATGCAATAATTCACAATGAATTTTTTTACAAACCAACCAACAGACAGAGCTCCCATCTGCTGCTTCACTCCCCAAATGTCTGCAATGTCCAGCCTGGACCGGACCTAAGACACAAGCTGGAAACTCAGTCTAGGTCTCCCATGTGGATGCAGGAACTTCATCACTTGAGCCGTCACCACTGCATGCTAGGGTCTACAATAGCAATTGGAGGAAACCAGGAGCTGGAATTGAAACTGAGTACTCTGATGTGGTTCGTGATTGTCCTAACTGGCAGCTTAACCACTAGGCCAAACATCTTTGCCTTCAAAAACTTCTCTTTAACTTTTTAAAAATATCTATTTTCACCCGGCGCCGCGGCTCAATAGGTTAATCCTCCACCTAGCAGCGCCGGCACACCGGATTCTAGTCCCGGTCGGGGCGCCAGATTCTGTCCCCATTGCCCCTCTTCCAGACCAGCTCTCTGCTGTGGCCAGGGAGTGCAATGGAGGATGGCCCAAGTGCTTGGGCCCTGCACTCCATGGGAGACCAGGAGAAGCACCTGGCTCCTGCCTTCGGATCAGCGCGGTGCACTGGCTGCAGCGCGCCAGCTGTGGCGGCCATTGGAGGGTGAACCAACGGCAAAAGGAAGACCTTTGTCTCTGTCTCTCTCTCTTACTATCCACTCTGCCTGTCAAAAAAATATATCTATATCTATATCTATATCTATATCTATATCTATATCTATATCTATTTTCAAAGGTGCAGAGAAAAAGACAGACTGAGATCTCCCTTTCCACTTGTTGACTTCCTAAATATCCGCAGCAGCCACGGCTGGGCCAGATCAAAGCCAGGAGGCAGGAACTTATTTGGGGTCTCCCGGGTGGATTTCAGGGACCCAAGTAATTGAGCCATTATCTGCTGCCTCCCAAGATGCACATTAACAGGATGCTGAAACTGGTGGCAGGGCCAGAATCCAAGCCCAGGCATTACAATATGGGATGCAGGTGTCCCAAGTCATTTCTTTTTTTTTTTTTTTTTTTTTTTTGACAGGCAGAGTGGACAGTGAGAGAGAGAGACAGAGAGAGAAAGGTCTTCCTTTGCCGTTGGTTCACCCTCCAATGGCCGCCGCTGCAGCCGGCGCACCGCGCTGATCCTGGCAGGAGCCAGGAGCCAGGTGCTTTTCCTGGTCTCCCATGGGGTACAGGGCCCAAGCACCTGGGCCATCCTCCACTGCACTCCCTGGCCATAGCAGAGAGCTGGCCTGGAAGAGGGGCAACCGGGACAGAATCCGGCGCCCCAACCGGGACTAGAACCCGGTGTGCCGGCGCCGCAAGGTGGAGGATTAGCCTATTGAGCCACGGCGCCGGCTCCCAAGTCATTTCTTGACTACTACCCCAAACCCCCATTCCTCTATAAACGTTTTGAAATGCCTTGTACAGGATACATAATGAGCAATTGATCACTGTGGGCCAATAGGACTCATTCACCTGGAGAACTCTTGGAAGCTGTGCCTCATGTTATCCTGCAGAAAGGCAGAGTATGCTGGGATATTTCTCCGCCAACACCCACCAATGGGTGCAGGGATCCTGGGTACTGCTCCCAGGTGCTTTAATACTCCAATCTTTCTGCTCTTCTCTGTGTGAGGACTGAGCTATTTTCTGTTGCCAGAGAAAGCTCCAGGAGAAAGTAACAGATGCTTGTGATAAGAAGAGTGACCTGTAGGTGGTGGGTGCATGTGAGTGAGTCTATAACAAACATGTTATGTGACATCTGAAAGCCTTGATTTTCCCATGTGAAAATTTGGGCTAATACAAGCTACTTAGGGTTTTTAGGAAGGTTAAAAAGCTAACACAAAATGGAAATGCTTAGCACACAGCACACTAAGTACACTCTTGACACATACTTCTTTCTCTCATGTAGATACTCCACAGTTATGACAGCAAACAATCAGGTGAATAAAGTCTATGTCTTACAGAATAAGGTTGTAGGAGTAGCTAGGGTGGCAGCAGTGGGTAGACCCTGGGCTGAACAATGGTGATGAACAGTAATGAACGCATCAGTACACAGTACAATGTATTGCCTCATCCATAGGATGCTTCAAAATATTTGCACACAAAGATCAGATTTTGCAGTTTCTTCCCTAATTTTCCCAATTTTCCCAATAGCACCACTTTGGCATAATATCCAACACATTTTAAAAGTGCAATTGCTGCCTGGCATTTTAAAATAGAATCTTTGCTTTGGGATTAGGCAACAGAACAGGAATAATTTGTAGTGTATCCTTCCATTCTTCAGAAACTAAGTACTTTATGTAACCACTCAACACATCCTTTTGGGAAGGGAGACCATTTCATTACCCTTCAAGATGGCTATTATTCTTACTGCCTCCATTTCAAAGCCAGAGAGACCAAGAAAAGAGGGACATTCTGGTAAACAGTATATGAACCCTCTCCTGGAAAATTCATCTTTCAGTCACACCAACTCTAGCCCAGGTTCTCATAAAAGAAAATATTGTACTTTGTTTCTAAAACTAGGCCATGGTAAATGAATTGCACATGTCTTTGGATGTGAAAACTAAGATTCAGAGAGGTTAAGTGATTTGTTCAGGATAATTAGTGATGTTGGGGCTGGAAATCAAGTGTTTGGGCTGTCTTGTTTGATGTTATATCCTTGTCTCTGCACTTGTCCTTCATTAAATATTTGACTCAACACTTGAAAATTCTAACAGAAACAAAGCCTGCTTATGTCTCCTCCTTTTGAAGCACTTATTTTCAATATTATTACATAATAATCATATACTAACCTTATGTTAATAAAAATATCCATCAGTTTAATGTTTGACTTTTTAATCAAATTAATTTTGAGATCGTTCATTTTAAAGCTGCTTTTCTTTCTTTTTTGCTAGTAGGGTTGTCCCACTTTGACTGAGACAGCAATTACCTAGGATGCAAGATATTCAACCAAAATCAGGACAGTCCTGGGAAAACTGGGACAGTCGGCCACTCAAATGGTATGAATGCAACTGAATATTGAAGTAGTCAGGATACAGTTCAATCACAGCCCTTATCATAGTCATCTGAGACTTGTGGGACTCCATAAATTATTTAATTTTATGACAAAAATATAGTCATAAATTCTGTACATGTTTTGTTATGTCCAAAGAGCAAACTAAGCAAGTGTATTTTCTTTCTTTTTATATCAAGTTTGATATGGAATTATAAAAAGAAAGAAAATACACTTGCTTAGCTTGCTCTTTGGACATAACAAAACATGTACAGAATTTATGACTTTATTTTTGTCATAAAATAAAGATTAAGGAGAGATTATGTATTGCAGATCTTGGATATAGGCAAGTGTTGTTACTGGCACACATGTGCACACACATACACAATCAAACAATGGGCCACTCTCTAAAGCTCCCATTGACTTAAGATAGCTACTCTAAAGTTCAAGCGTTTATTTTCAAACTGTCTGATGCTTTCTTTTATTCCTTAGAAAAACCATAACCTTCTATCTCCCAGGGGAACATGGTCAGGCTCTTGCTATGTGGATTTTCCAAGTCTGTACTCTTACAAGTAGGGCCAGAGCTTTGATTTTGATCTGTGGATTTGGGGTGGGGATGGAGGGACTCATTCTTTATTGTGTCTTGAGCTTCTGAATGCTTCAGTCACTACAGCGTATTGATTTTCTCAACTTCTTCAAATGAGAAAGTGCCTTTTGAATAGTAATGAGGTAGCTCTTTAAACAGCTTCTGAATAACAATCCCCCGCATCTGTGTGCAGAATAGTAATGTCCTGAGTGTTTCTCGTGACAACAGGCAGCTTCATTGTCTTTCACATCACTGTCACCCGGTGGACTTCATGACACCCTCAGGTCACATACACTTTACCCAAGGCCGTGTATTTGAAAAATAGGGATTAAATTAAGTTATGTAAATCAAATGCTTTTGGCCATATATCTTCAAGTATGTTACGGAATAAACTCAGGTAAGGTGGAGAGGGATCAATTCAAGTGGCAGATCCCCTCCCCAACTTCTGACATCCTGTGAGTTTAACTCTCCTTTAATTCTACATTTTAATGATTTTAGAGATTTTTTACTTTCACTCTTAAGTGACCTTAATTAGCAATGGCTTCTAAAACTTTAGCCTTAGTTTAGAATCATTCATATGGCAATGCCTAGAGGACCACAATAAGCAAGGATGTCATTCATGCATACAGATGGATAGCTGTGCTAAAGAGAGAAACAGCATGCATGCATTACCTGTCATGAACATGGAGAGGCAGAGACTGATTTCTTAGGTATCATGTTTTAAATATTGATTTCAAAGGCAGAGGAACAGAAGCAGATGGTAGGAGGGAAGGAGGGAGGGGGAGGAGAGAGAGAGAGAGAGAGAGAGAGAGAGAGAGAGAGAATGAATCTCTTCCATCTGCTGCTTCACTCCCCAAACAGCCAGGTCTCAACCAGGTTGAAGCAAAGAGCCAAGAATTCTATCCTGGTCTCCTATATGGGTGGCAGGGGCCCAGGGACCTTGGCAGACTTCCACTGCCTTCCCATGTGCATTAGCAGCAAGCTGGATTGAAAGAAGAGTAGCTGGGACCCAAACAGGCACACTGATATAGAATGCTGGCACCACAACTCTGGCCCACTTATTAAGTATTCTTTTTTTTTTTTTTTTTTTGACATGCAGAGTGGACAGTGAGAGAGAAAGAGACAGAGAGAAAGGTCTTCCTTTTTCCATTGGTGCACCCCACAATGGCCGCTGTGGCCGGCACGCTGCAGCCGGCACACCCTGCTTATTCGAAGCCAGGAGCCAGGTGCTTCTCCTGGTCTCCCATGCGGGTGCAGGACCCAAGGACTTGGGCCATCCTGCACTGCATTCCCAGGCCACAGCAGAGAGCTGGACTGGAAGAGGAGCAACTGGAACAGAATCTGGCGCCCCAACCGGGACTAGAACCCAGGGTGCTGGCGCTGCAGGCGGAGGATTAGCCTAGTGAGCCACGGCGCCGGCCAAGTATTCTTTTTTAAAAAAGATTTATTTATTTGAAAGACAGTGTCACAGATTTAGAAGGACACACACACACACACACGGGGTAAGGGGTATATGTAGGGATTTTCCATATGCTGGCTAACTCCCCAAATGGCCACAGAGGCAAGGGCTGGGCCACACCAAAGTCAGAAGCCAGGAGTTTCTTCTGGGTCTCCCACATAGGTGATGAAGACCCAACCACTTGGGCCATTTTCTGCTGCTTTCACAGTGCATCAGCCAGTCCCTAGTGTCTATGAACCCAAATATGGACACTTCTAGTCCAGATCACACAAAGGTCCAATCAGAAATTTTCCAGCAAAATGAATCAAAGGAATGCAGGGAATTGGACTGAAAAATAAAATTAAGATCCACAAAAGAGGCTTTAGGTTTTCTGTTTGAATTTACACATTTGTAATCATGCACAAAACCCCCTTTGAGGTCAACTGATGCCCAGGCTATACACTAAGTGAGCCAGGATCACTGGAGTGACACCTAGATGTGAGTATTTTTAAATTCCCCAGGTGATCCCCACATGCAGGCAAGTCTGAGAACCACTTTTGAGCAAGATTCTTACATTGTGAGCTCTTTGACAAAATGTGGTTAAGGAGAACTCAGTGGTAAGCTTGGAAGAATATCAGAAGAATTATAGAAATAGCTGCCAAAGGCAGTTACTCCTGGGCTCCCTACACCGGCATGGGGCAGACATTCATATTAGGTTCCATTTATGTGTCTTTCAAAAATCACCTCAGTTCCAAATGTTTCTCCATAGAGAAATCTTACTTTCGAAGGGGCCTGGCTTGAGACAGTGTTATTATCCTCACAAATGCAGGCCTGTTTGTCTCAAAGCCTGTGACCTTCCACTCGTTTCCTTCCTCTTTTCAACCTTCTAGGTGGGAGAACAACTAGGTACTGACCTGCTCTGCACTGACATGTAAAATAATCTCACACAAGTCACTTTCTGCCCTAAATCTTGAGTCCCTCATCTATAGGATGATGGGAATTGGATAGCCAGATGTTCTTAACATTTTGGATTCCATTCTTACCATGAACAGTTGAGTGAAGCTTGTGAATTCACTTCAGGATACTGTTTTTTTTTAACTTTTATTTAGTAAATATAATTTTCCAAAGTACAGTTTATGGATTACAATGGCTTCCCCCCCTACAACTTCCCTCCCACCCACACCCCTCCCATCTCCTGCTCCCTCTCCCCTTCCATTCACATCAAGATTCATTTTCAATTATCTTTATATACAGAAGATTGATTTAGTATATATTAAGTAAAGATTTCATCAGTTTGCACCCGCACAGAATATAAAGTGTAAAATACTGTTTGAGTACTAGTTATAGCATTACTTCACATTGGACAACACATTAAGGACAGAGATCCCACATAAGGAGTAAGTACACAGTAACTCCTGTTGTTGATTTAACAATTTGACACTCTTGTTTATGGCATCAGAAATCTCCCTAGGCTCTAGTCATGAGTTTCCAAGGCTATGGAAGCCTCTTGAGTTCACTGACTTCGATCTTATTTACACAAGGTCATAGTCAAAGTGGAAGTTCTCTCCTCCCTTCAGAGAAAGGTACCTCCTTCTTTGATGGCCCATTCTTCCCACTGGGATCTCACTCGCAGAGATCTTTCATTTAGGTCATTTTTTTTTTTTTCCGCCAGAGTGTGTTGGCTTTCCATGCCTAAAATACTCTCATGGGCTCTTCAGCCAGATCCAAGTGCCTTAAGGGCTGATTCTGAGGCCAGAGTGCTGTTTAGGACATCTGCCATTCTACTAGTTTGCTGTGTATCCCACTTCCCATGTTGTATTGTTCTCTCCCTTTTTGATTCTATCAGTTAGTATTTGTGGACACTAGTCTTGTTTGTGTGATCCCTTTGACTCTTAGACCTATCAGTGTGATCAATTGTGAATTGAAATTGATCACTTGGACTAGTGAGATGGCATTGGTACATGCAATCTTGATGGGATTATATTGGAATCTCCTGGCACATTTCTGACTCCACCATTTGGGACAAGTCCGATTGAGCATGTCCCAAATTGTACATCCCCTCCCTCTCTTATTCCCACTCTTATATTTAACAGGGATAACTCTTCAGTTAAATTTCAACACCTAAGAACAAATGTGTGTTGATTACAGAGTTCAACCAATAGTATTAACTAGAACAAAAAAAATACTGAAAGGGATAAAGTATTAAAAACTGTTTTTAAATGCATCGAAGTATACTTGTTAAGATGTTAAATAGGGCCATCACTGTGGCATAGCTGGTAAAGCCACCTCCTGCAGTGCTGGCATCCCATATGGGCTCCATTTCTGATCCAGCTCTCTGCTATGGCATGGGAAAGCAGTAGAAGATGGCCCAAGTTCTTGGGCCTCTGCACCTGCGTAGGAGACCTGGAAGAAGCTCCTGGCTCCTGGCTTCGGATTGGCGCAGCTCTGGCCATTGTAGCCAACTGTGGAAACAGCGGATGGAAGACCTTTCTCTCTCTCTGCCTCTCCTTCTCTCTCTGTGTAACTCTGACTTTCAAGTAAATAAATAAATCTTTTTTTAAAAAAAAAAAAAAGATGTTAAATACAGGTAAGTATGTATATCCCTTAAAACATTTTATACAGTTATACATACACTTCTTTAATCATGTATTAAACAGCTGTCTATCTAATAACTAACAATTTCTGAGTGGCGATGAGAATAAATGGTATTTGAGGCACCTGTGAGAAAGCAACCCTGGGGCCGGCGCCGCGGCTCACTAGGCTAATCCTCCGCCTGTGGCTCCGGCACCCTGGGTTCTAGTCCCGGTTGGGGCGCCGGATTCTGTCCCAGTTGCTCCTCTTCCAGTCTAGCTCTCTGCTGTGGCCCGGGAAGGCAGTGGAGGATGGCCCAAGTCCTTGGGTCCTGCACCTGCATGGGAGACCAGGAGGAAGTGCCTGGCTCCTGGCTTTGGATCAGCGCAGCGCGCCGGCCGTAGCGGCCATTTGAGGGGTGAACCAACAGAAAAGGAAGACCTTTCTCTCTGTCTCTCTCTCTCTCTCTCACTGTCTAACTCTGCCTGTCAAAATAATAATAATAATAATAATAATAATAATGTAAGTAAGAAAGAAAGCAACCCTGAAACCTAGTCTGTAAAGACCACAACTGAAATAAACAATGCTCACTGAATGTAAGTAATGATCAGACAAGTTCACTGATGATAATTTAAATAAGACAGAGCTAAGAAAATTCTAGAATCACAAAAATGACTGAATATGCCACCCCTTTTCTTTAAGATTTTATTTATTTATTTACATGAAAGTCAGAGTTAGAGAGAGAGAGAGAGGAGGGGGAACAGACAGAGATCTTCCAACCACTGGTTCACTCTCCAGATGGCTGCAATGGCCAGCGCTGGGCCAGGCACCAAGAGCTTCTTCTAGATCTCCCTTATGGGTATCAGGGGCCCAGCAACTTGGGTCATCTTCCACTGCTTTTCCCAGGCCATAAGCAGGGAGCTGGATTGGAACTAGAGCAGCTGGGACACAAACCAGAGCCCATTTGGGATGCCAGCAGTGTAGGTAGTGGTTTTACTGCTATGCCACAATGCCAACCTCTGAACACCCACTCTTAAAACTATCACAAGCTGCTACTACTTCTTTACCAGTTATAACCATAGCTTTACTTCAACACTCTTACTCTCTGTATGCTATTATCTAGACTCTGTAGTCTTTTATACTTTAATGAATTGAATGTAAGTGAACCTCAGCATAGTGAGGACACACCATAGTCAAGGTTTTCTCAGGCACAGCCCAAGTCTTTTCTTTACCTATTCAATCAAACAAAAGACTTAGTTTGTGTAAGCAAAGAAGACTGCTCATTCTTAGCTCAAGGTTGAAGATTTAAATTGATATGTAGCCAATATTTACTAAGTGCTGTTATGAACTGAATTATGCATTCCTCCCCCAAATTCACATGCTGCAGCTGTAATTCCCAGTGTGTCAGGGCTTTTACAGAGGTAATTAAGGTTCCAGAAGGTTGTAAGGGTGGGACCTCATCCAATATGATTGTTGTCCTTATAAGAAGAGGAAGAAGCACCAAGGATGTGTGCATACAGAATAGAGGCCATGTGGTGATACAGCCAGAAGGTTGCCACCTGCAAGCCCTGGAGGGGAGCCTCAGGAGAAACTAACCCTGCCAGCCCCTCGAACTTGCATTTCTACCCTCTAGAACAGTGATAAACAAATTTCTGTTGTTGAGGTCACCCAGCATGGTGTTTTATTATGGCACCCAAAGCAAACTAACATGAGTACAAATGCTTGATGAAGATGCTACATAGCTTTACATGTCTTTTGATTGTACCATCAAAGCCATTAGCATGTTGCCACTAGCTTCTACTGACTTGTGAGAATCAATTTATAAATTTTTATGAATTTTGTGATCTGGTTTCTAAAACCACCATTTTCGATAGAAAGCTTTTATTTAATAAATATAAATTTCATAGGTACAACTTTTGGATTATAGCAGTTCTTCACCCCATACCTGCCCTCCCACCCCCAAACCATCCCACCTCCTACTCCCTCTCCCATCCCATTCTTCATTTTTAATTATCTTTATACACAGAAGATCAACTCTATGCTAAGTAAAGATTTCAACAGTTTGCACCCACACAGACATACAAAGTACTGTTTGAAGACAAGTTTTACCATTAATTCACATAGTACAACACATGAAGGACAGAGGTCCTTCATGCGGAGCAAGTGCACAGGGACTCCTGTTGTTGATTTAACAATTGACACTCTTATTTATGATTGTCAGTGATCACCCAAGACTTTTGTCATGAACTGCTAAAACCACCATTATTAAAAACCAAATTATGGGCCGGCACCGTGGCTCAATAGGCTAATCCTCCGCCTTGCAGTGCCAGTACACCGGGTTCTAGTCCCGGTCGGGGCGCCCCTCTTCCAGGCCAGCTCTCTGCTGTGGCCAGGGAGTGCAGTGGAGGATGGCCCAAGTCCTTGGGCCCTGCACCCCATGGGAGACCAGGAAAAGCACCTGGCTCCTGGCTTCGGATCAGCGCGATGCGCTGGCCGCAGCGCGCCAGCCGTGGCGGCCATTGGTGGGTGAACCAACGGCAAAAAGGAAGACCTTTCTCTCTGTCTCTCTCTCTCTCACTGTCCACTCTGCCTGTCCAAAAAAAAAAAAAATTATGTACACTTACAATTAAGAAAATTACATTCAAATCAAAGATAACTCTACTTCCTAATTAGTTTACCACATGTTGCTGTGATCCATATCCTTGAAGTCATTTATATTGATTGTGCTTGAATACCAGGAGTATCACATAACAGTATGGTACTCTCTGTTTCCTCCAACCTCTAGGCTCAGTGCTGCCAGCCTGGCAGTTTGAAATAGGCTGTATGGGAGTATTGACACCATGAACATGGGCAAACAGGACAAATCAGAGTATTTTGTTTCTTTCTCCCTGTCCTCCCGCCAAGAGCTAATAGTTAATCACTTATCAGCATATCCTCATCACAACAGCCAGATTTACAAATGACAAAACTCAGGACTCCTGCACAGAGTCCGGTGGCTCCTGGACTAGGGACCTTTGCATGGTCCCACACTGCCTCTCTACGCACGCAGGAGGAAATGCACTAGCTCTGTAGATAACCAGGCTGCCCAGAGGAAATCCAATTAAATGAGCTTGTCAATTTAGTAAGGGTCTGTGCCCTGCCTCTTAAATTTCTCGGCCCAGCACAGGCATTGTGTAATTCTAATACCCAATAAGATGAAAGCCATTTGGTTATCAGTCCCAGGGCACTGGGAAAGAGTCATGGGAGGAACAGTCTCTTAACAACCACAACTTGCAGTCTGTTGCATGGTGCTTTAATGGTTACTCAGTGTAGGATTTTCTTGTGTGTGTTTCTGGCCCAGTGAAGGTTAACTAGGAGTGGGAGGCTGAGTCCAGGCACTTGCTGGGATGGCGGGGGGGGGGGGGGGGCAAGTACAAGCCCTGTATATTCAGAGATGGATTCACAGAAACACGGATGGAAGACACAGCAGGAGGTCTTCCAACTAACCCTCTGAGAAGCTTCTTTGATGACCTACGTGATTCAGCAGCTTCTGTGCTGTGCCTTCGTGTTCATAAATCAGAATTTGCAGGCATTGCAAGATGTCTCCCACTATGCAGTTAAAAATATATGCTCGCTGCAGTCGCATTAAAGATCTACTGCTAGTTGTTTTGTTCAGGTGCCTTGCATCTTCAGGGAGATTTCATTTTTGTTGCTAATAATTGGATACACACAAGTTTAAAAAGGCTGAGCACTGACCCACTCTAAAAAGGATCGGGAAAGTCATTTTCCCTAAATAATGCACCTAGGAAAGTTTTGAACCCTGAAATATATTCTTTATTCTCTGAAAAGGAGAGAATCTGAAGACAGTTTGTATCTGCGGTATGCATGAATCGCTTGGAGGGTTTTAGAAACCTGATACCTGTGTCCCACTCCCCCAGAGTGTCTAGCTTAAGTGATTTGCCCTGGGCACTTGATTTTTAAAAAGCTCTCCAGGAGTCTCATATGCATGGCGAAGTTCAAAGCTGCCATTTCAGAACTATGCTATGAAACTTTCCATCAATGTGTGGTCAATCCATGGGCCAGTGGCATTAGCATCGCCTGAGAGCTGGTGGAAAATGCAGAATTTCAGTCACACTGAATAAATCTGCATTGTAACATGATCTGCAGGTGATTCAACTGTGCAACCAAACTTGACTTTGTCTAGAATCTAGAAAAATAATACAAAAAGGATGTCCTCATGAAAGGCACCACGCCATCTTCCTTACTTCAAGTTAGGGATGGTTTTTCCTCTCCCATTCCTCACATCCAGTCAGGGGTCAAGTGCTGTTGATTTTCCCTTCATGTCAATTCTCTCCCTTCAGTATCGCATGATGTTGTCCAGAATTTCAGGGCACTTACAGCATCAACCTCTGGGCCCCGAACCCCTTCCATTTTCCTCATGGGTCTCTGCTGGAATAAATCCTTCCATTTCCTCTGCTCAAGAATGCTCTCTGGCTTCCCAATCACCCACCCTCTCAAGTATGCATTTTCCTGTCTGACTCCAAGGCCATCTTGCACCTGGCTCCAGGCAACCTATCTAACCTGATTTCCCATTGCTTTCCCCCGGTGTCTGAAGACTCTTACTTTGGCTCCTGGAGAGTCATTTCCTTTCAGTCTCCCCTCTGCCTCTCCAAACCTCATTCTTCTTCTTCTTTTTTTTTTTGACAGGCAGAGTGGACAGAGAGACAGAGAGAAAGGTCTTCCTTTGCCATTGGTTCACCCTCCAATGGCCTCCGTGGCCGGCGCGCTGCGGCCGGCGCACCGCGCTGATCCGATGGCAGGAGCCAGGTGCTTCTCCTGGTCTCCCATGGGGTGCAGGTCCCAAGCACCTGGGCCATCCTCCACTGCACTCCCTGGCCACAGCAGAGGGCTGGCCTGGAAGAGGGGCAACCGGGACAGAATCCGGCGTCCCGACCGGAACTAGAACCTGGTGTGCTGGCGCCGCAAGGCGGAGGATTAGCCTAGTGAGCCGCGGCACCGGCCCCAAACCTCATTCTTCTTTCAAGGCCACTTCCTTTTGGTCTGAATGCCTTGAGCATTTAGAACCTGACCAACCTGGTTATCAGAGTCACATCTGCTTATGTGGGTAACCAGTTTTTACTCACCTAGGACCATGCTAAGCTGAGAGCTTAAAGCCAGAACAAGTGTAGCCTGGAGATGAACCCAGAACTTCCGTTCAGGACAGGCTAGGACTCTCCCTGACTTTCCTGAGGGCATCCAAGTGAACGGCCCCATGACCACACCCATCACTACCCCTGGCTCCCAGCACTGGAGTCAGGACTAGTATTTCCACCTCTTCCATCAGAGTCTTCACATTTAGCAAGTGTCCCCTGTGAGCAGACCATCCTCCTGGGTGAAGATGGTGGTGGAGGTGGTACAGGTTGGGTGAGAGAATCCGGGGCTCCATGTAATAATAGTGGTAGTCACCATGCTATGTGTATTTCTTTATCTTTATCATCCTATTTCTTTAGTTTTAAAAACTTACTACTATGAAATAAAACATTGATACAGAAAAAGCAAAGTCATGAACTATAAGTCAAATATTTGTGTAAATACCAGCCAGAAACAGATTCTCCCCAGCCATCCTTGAACCCCCTATTCCCCCAGGGATTCTATTTTTAATCAATTAATTTATTTAAAAAGTAGCATTACAGAGAGAAGGGTTGAGAGAGAGAGAGAGAGAGAGAGAGAGAGGGAGGGAGGGAGATCTTCCATTAGTTCACTCCCCAAATGGTTGCAACAATGGCAAGGGCTGGAGCAGGCTGAAGCCAGGAGCCTGTAACTCCATCCTGGCCTCTCACATGGGTGGCAGGGGCCCAAGCACTTGGGCCTTCTTCCACTGCTTTCCCAAGTGTATTTGCAGGGAAAAGGATCAGAAGTGGACCAGCCAGAACTCAAACTGATGCTCATATGGGATGCCGGCATCACGGGCAGCAGCTAAACCTGCTGGCCACACAAGGCTGGTCCCCTAGGGATCCTATTCTAATCAGGACTCCCTGCTCCCCTTGCCCTCCCAAATAACCCTTTGTTTTAACTTTTTTTTTTTTCAAAGAAGTAACACAAAGCGTTTTTAACTTTTTAAAAACTTATTTTTTCTTTATTTGGAAGGTAAAAAGAGAGAGAGCAAGAGAGATTTTCCATCTGCTGCTTCACTCCCAAATGCCTGCAATAGACAGGACTTGGCCAGGCTGAAACCAGAAGCCCTGACCTCAATCTGGATCTCCCACTTGATCCATCACCTGCTGCTTCCCAGGGTGCACATTAGCAGGAAGCTGGAATCACAAGCAAAGTTAGGAGATGGAGGCAGCAACCAAACCTAGGCACTCTGTTAGCATCTTAAGCCAAACACCACCCTTCAAGTACATATCTTCCCTGTTTCTTTAAACAAATTAATTTTGCTCAGGGTTATCATTATGATAAAAAATAAAATAGTGAGGTCAGTGTGATCTGATTGGGACTGAGGGTGAGTTGCTTTCTATACTGAATGCGCAGGTAGTTGAACATCTAAGTGTGTGTTCTCTCCTGAAGGCTTGCTCTGTGGAGGATTTGATGTCATTTAGCATTATAGTCCTTGAACTCAAGAAAGCTTATTTGACAGTATTAATATCATGTGAAAACACTGCGCTGAAAGCCATTTCGTTTGGACACAATCTTACTTTTGTGGTTTGCCTGCTGTAGATATTTAGGGACTCTTCCTCATGAGACAACATCAGATAAATTCAAATCAAGGTACAACCAGCCAGCATTCATCAAAATGCCAAGGTCATGAAGAACAAAGAAAGACTGAAGAACTCTTCCAGATTAAACAGAATTGGAGAGAAATGTCAGTTGTATGTACTGCCTGATCTGGGAAGGCAGGGCATGAGTAATTTCCATTAGCCCCTTTGTTTCCCTTCCCCTTAGTATTTTCCTGCCTCCCCGACTCAGGTGCTGGACTGAGTTCTTCTGCTTCAGTTAAGACATCCTGGGAAGCTCTGTCTTGAAGACAGGGAGAAGGAGAGGAGAGATCAACTCTTAGGTTGTCTTATTGGTAGTATCCCAAGCAGTGATCCCAACACTGCCCATCCAGGTTTTCTCCTAATTGGATTTTTGCACCCCTGGCGCTAAAGAGCACCCATGAAGGAACCCCACATTTTACAGCAGTTCCCTCCTAGGTGGATTTTCACTTCCTAGGGCACAATCCCATTTTCCTTCTGCTCTACTTACTTCCTATTCTGTGGCTGTGGCAGAATATCACAGGGTTGAATAATTTATAAACAATGGAAGTTTATTTAGCTCTTGGTTCTGAAGTCTGGGACATCCAAGAGCATGGCATCTATAACTGGCAAGAGCCTGCCCTTAATGATGACATTAGTAAAAGCAAGCATTCACAAGACAGGGAGAGAAAATCAGACTGACCTCATCCTTTTTATCAAGAACCCAGTGCTGTGATAACCAACCCACTCTTGCCATAATAGGCTTGTCTATTCATGAAGCTAATCACCTCCATAAAGTCCCACCTCATTATGACAATTAAATTTCTTTTTTAAAAAATTTATTTATTTATTTGAAAGTCAGAGTTACACAGAGAGAGGAGAGGCAGAGAGAGAGAGAGAGAGAGAGAGAGAGGAGGTATTCCATCCGCTGGTTCACTCCCCAACTGGCCGCAACGGCCGGGACTGCGCTGATCCGAAGCCAGGAGCCAGGAGCTTTTTCTGGGTCTTCCACGTGGGTGCAGGGGCCCAAGGACTTGGGCCATCTTGTACTGCTTTCCCAAGGCCATAGCAGAGAGCTGGATCAGAAGTGGGGCAGCCGGGTCTTGAACCAGCGCCCATATGGGATGCTGGCGCTTTAGGCCAGGGCGTTAACCCACTGCACCACAGCGCTGGCCCCATGACAATTAAATTTCAACATGAGTTTTGTGAAGGACATTCAGACCACAGCATCCACCATACTTTTTATTTAAACTGATAATATGTTTGCTTTGAAATACAGTCATACATGGCTTAACAACAGGAATATGGAGACATTTTGTGAGAAGTGTTTCATCAGGTGATTTCATTGCAGCGTGGCCTATTACACACCTAGGCTATCTGGCATACATGTATTCATATATGTGGTATAGCCTATCTCGCTTAGAGCCATGATGAGCAAAAGAACACAAGATCAAGTCAAGAGAAAGTGGTGCAATCAAAGACATGTTAAACAGGAGACTTTTGAAGCTGTTGCCAGTGTAACACAGCATCCTGTTTTGCAGTAAATCCTTTCTATAAGTAGAAGCAATATGCTCTAAAGTGATGACAATAGTAGCTAAATCAGCCAGTAACACAACCATTCAGTATCCAAGTCAAGTATTGTGTTCTGTGCATCATTTTATATGCTAAGTTTCTATATTGTCAGTGCAGGTTTGTTTACAGTATCATCAAAACTGCATGTATAATGCCTTGTGAATAGCTAAGTGTGGAGAGCTATGGCATCACCAGGCAATAGAAAATTTTCAGCTCCATTATAATCTTATGAGACCACCACCACACAAGTGGACCATCACTGATCAAAACATTGTTATGGGGTTCATGACTACATATATTGCTCTTGAAATTTCTAACATTTTGTAATGGGAAGCAGTGCCGAATAGTCTCAGGAGGTGATCTCTTTCTGAATAGACTTGAAAACTATTTCAAGTTTTGTTCCCCAAAAGTATAGGAAACAGTGCTGCATTTATTTATCACAAGGAGTTATCTTTGTATTCTATCAGGATTTTATTTCAGCTCCTTGAAAGCACATTGCATTAGAGAGATGCTCTTGTTAAAAGAGGAATCTTTGAAAGATGCCAAGGGTTATCTTGGCAAGAAGCCACAGTAAACAGAGCTCTGGCTCTAAGAGAGCCAAATATGTGGCTTCCTGGATAGATGACCTGTAAGAGGAAGCACAATTCTACATCTGGCAGCACTGTGTGTGTGTGTGTGTGTTTGAATGCTTTTAATAGAAAAGTTTTATTTGTAAATTCATGTTAAATAAGGAACTAGAAAGTTAAGTGTAATGAGAACTTATATTCTTCCCATGAGGAAGATTTACCTAGGGGAAAAATAACTATAACATCTGCCTTTTCCTACAGAAAATGGTAAATTTAGCATTAAGGTTCTGTTCTATGGTGTATAAAGTTTAAGTTAAAAAAAAAACACTAAACATTTCCTATATTTCTTGTGCAACAGTGCATGCTCCTCTTGAACTCACTTCCATTCCCATCATTCATTTTTATTTTCATTGGATTAGCTAGTGTTTGCTTTACAATGAGCCACCCCAACTATCAAGGATTTGGAAAAATAACCATTTATTTAGTTCAAGAGTTGGCTGGGCAGTCCTTCTGTCTGGAGTGGGGTTGGCTGTGCTCAGCTTGGCTCACTCATGTATCTGCAGTTAGTTGGTGATTTGGCTGAAGGTTGTCTGGGCTATTGGCTGAAGTGACAAGTGCAACTGGGCCAATTGGTCCATGTGTTTATCACTATCCAGCAAGCTATCCTGTGCTCCTTCATGTGGGGACTGAATTCCAACAACAGCAAGAGGGCAAACTTCAAAGCACAAATACAACTCAAAGAATGAACACATGAACAGTCACAAGGTGAGGAATATATTCAAGACAGAAATGAGAGAAGGAAAGAATTTGTAGCCATTTTGTAACATACCAAGTCATATTTTAGATAATTCTATTAATGTGATTTATCCATATATATTAGATAAGATTTCAGCACAAGATTGATGATATTAAGAAAATATCTTTGGTAAATTATAAAGATTATGTAATTAATTTCTTAACCTGAAATAATGTAAGATTGGGTAGGAAAAGTGAGTTCTGGACATAGTGCACAATTGTGCAGCACTGCGATTATGGACAAGAGTTTAGAATGGTGGTTAGATTTTTTTTAAATAGAGGGGTTAGATTGGATTATCTCTGATGCCCCTCTTTTTTTTTTTTTTTTTTTTGACAGGCAGAGGGGACAGTGAGAGAGAGAGACAGAGTGAAAGTCTTCCTTTTGCCGTTGGTGCACCCCACAATGGCCGCTGTGGCCGGCACTCCGTGCTGATCCGAAGCCAGGAGCCAGGTGCTTCTCCTGGTCTCCCATGTGGGTGCAGGGCCCAAGGACTTGGGCCATCCTCCACTGCACTCCCGGGCTATAGCAGAGAGCTGGACTGGAAGAGGAGCAACCAGGACAGAATCCGGCACCCCGACCGGGACTAGAACCTGGGGTGCTGGTGCCACAGGCGGAGGATTAGCTTATTGAGCCACAGGGCACCGTCCTCTGATGCCCCTCTTATCACTAGATTATTTGTAGAAAGAAATTTGACATAACATAGATAAAAGCAGACAGCTCTGTCTGGAAGAATTTGTCAGAAATATTCTTTGAACCCAGCAAAAGTACAGGAATTTCTATTCCAAGAATATGAGCTTTAAGTATTTTCAGGTTTTGCCTTTGGATATGTAATCTTCACAGAAGTTTTATCTTTTCTCAAGCTTTCTTCTTACTTGTCCATTCATTCTTTGGCCAGATGACCAACTTTACTACGGAGAGGTAAAACCAATGGATTTGGGCTTTACCTCCTTGCTTTGCCATCTTGTTCTCTCCTTTAGACTAACTTGATCTTGCTAATGCAGACTGTCTTACACTTTCTCTTTGTTCTTAGTAGTTAGTACAATGTGATATTTCAGTGGTCAGTACGCATTAGTAGAAAGAACTAAATAAAAGTGAGCTGATTTTTTTTCAAGCTGAATAGCACAGGAATATGTTATTTTGAGGGCCAGCCCAGCCTAATGTTTTGGAAACAGGAAAACCGGGGAAGCAGAAATTATAGCTAGGGTTAGAAGTTTTCTACTTTCAGTGAGAAAGGAGAGAGCGTGAGAGCTCTGTAAGGTGGGGGAATGTCCACCAGAAAGCCCATTCTCTTTGAAACAGAGGAAGACAGAAAGGAAATGAAAGTTCAGCTACTGCCTGGGCATCAAAGGTCTGGAGAGCTCAAGGTATTTGAACCACAGCTGTCTAAACTCGAGTTAAGAACAGGCACCAGCTCTCCCAGCAGCTGTCAGGCAAGTCCACTGGTGCAGCCCTATTGGTTTACAGGTGCAGACCATATCCCTCTCTCTCTAGCATGTGAGCACCGGGAGACTGGGAGGAAAACAGCTCCATCAAAGTCAGTGTTTGAACAATCAGCAGGTCATCTGAGTTTTTGTCTGAATTTATCTCTAAAGATAAAATATGGAGAGAAGCCAATCCACATTGAACTATGGAGTTTCCTACCTTTAACCTAACAACTACAAAACATATGAAATAGCAAAGAAAAATGTCCTGATCATTTTCATTGATTTATGAACTACTAAATTTAATGCAAGCAATTTTATTGATTAACCCAGTGAATTAGATATTAGAAATTGGTCTTTCAGGGGAAAAAGATCTGATTTAGGAAAAGTTCCATTTAAGAGATTCAAGTTCATTTTAAACCTCAAAGTGTGACTAGTCATGAAAAACTGAGACCCTAGACTTCTGATTAAAATTGATTTAGAGTGGCTTTATCTAAAGCCAAGGAAATGCAGAAGAACTATTCATTATCACTCTCACATGGTTGTTCTGCAATTAATTAATTAACCCTTAATTGTTCCACATAATAGTCCTGTGGTAAAAGAACCTGGCGAAGCTATTGCTTCTTAATGAGAGCAGCTGAAGGCAATGGGACATGAAATGATCTCTCAAGTCACAGAGGAAGTCTTCGTTGGAACTCAGGACACCTTCCCTTTTGTGCAGAGGGGGGCTTCTCACAAATGGCCTGATGGCTACTCTTTGTGCGCCATCAAAATCGGCCTTTACATCCTTTTCCTTGACACACAGTAATTGTACATATTTGTGGGGTCCATTGTGGCATTTCAATACATGTATACACTGTCCAGTTATCAAATCAAACATCCATCACCTCAAACACTTATCATTTCTTTGTATTGATAATATTCATTATTTTGAAATATAAAATTAGTAGTCAGCCATAGAATATAAGCTGTTAACCATCCTCAAAGTTACCCCGTTTCCCACAGATTTCTGAAGCACTGGTAACTACTATTCTATATTTCTGAGATTGGATAATGCAGTATTTGTCTTTCTGTGCCCGAAGTTAGCCTTTTTAACTTAAATCAGGAGAAAATTAGATTTTTGAATCAAATTACCTTAGGGTTTTCAAGACAAGCAACTCTAATTCCATGTTAGTATGACGGTACTTCAAAGACTTCATGGAGGGGTGGGTGTTTGGCCTATCAGTCTGTGGAAGAGTAGTGTTTGACCCATACCCCATATCAGAGTATCTGGGTTCACGTCCCAGCTCCACTCCCAAATGTGACTCCTGCTAATGGGCACCCTGGGAGGCAGCAGTGGTGGCTCAAGTATTTGGGTCCCTTCCACTCATGTGGGAGACCTGGTTTGAGTTACTGGCTCCCAGGTTTCGTTGTGAACATTTGGGAGAGAACCAGCAGATTGGAGTTCTAGTTCTCTCTGTCTCTCAGAGTAATAAATAAACAAAGCTCAGAGGTCAATTAAAATATTTTTTAAAGTTCACAGCAAAATGGAATTTAAATATGCTTATTTTGGTGAAAAAATTGAAATCCATGCATTTTCACAACACACATTTCCATTAACTTTCTGAAAACTCCTAATACCTGGTTTTCCAAATATTGACTATTTTCCAAGGGTTTCAAAAGAATAAAACATGGCTATTTATAAACATACTATGGCTTTATCTTCTTAGGACTGGCCACAACCAAACTGTTTATTTCCCTGCTTAAAGGATATAGAAACGTAAAGTTGGGAACACATTTTTGAAGCATGGTGCAGGCAATGTATTGTGATTGCTCAGCCACATTCATAAATATTCTTTGTGAACATTTTCAAAATGATTCTTCCAAGCCGTCTTGAGGGATTGAACTAAATGAATGTTTCGGTGGATATAATACTCTGCTGGGTCCTAAAGCTCTTTATTTCAAGATTAAGAAGACTAAGAGAAAATACAATCAGAATAAATTCTGAAAACTGGAAGGAGTAGGTGCTCTTAATAAGTTGGTAGATAGACCATGAAATCCCATCCAAAGAGCAGGAAGAACACGGCTCTGCAGCGTTATCCTCATTCAAATTCATGGGAGAATAAATCAACAGTGTTTGAAGTGCCTCGGAGCCAGGATGAGCGTGACAAGCGCACAAGGAATCACGGAAGACATGAATTCAGCTTTGTGTGGCAGGGTTGCTGGAATCCAGTTTATTTACTTTTGAACCATTCAGAGGAGGAGAAAAGGAAAGAAAAATATAAGCAGCTATTTCCTTTTCAGTGTTTTTAACAAACACTGGACAATTGGACACAGTTGCTTCCATGGGCTCACACAAGCCAGCATTGTAGAGTTGGTGAGCTGTTAAATAACAAACGACATGGGCAGAATGCTTTGGTGTACTTCATGGTACTGCACGAGTATACAGAGTTCAGACCTTGACAGCTTCCCATTCTGTGAATACCGATGTCACTGGGGAAAAGAAATATTGCGGCCCTCAGTTAGAGGAACAAAATTAAAGTCCTACAATATTGAGAAAGGAATCAAACTGTCTTCCAAGCTGTTATGGACTGGATGATATCCCCCCAAGTCCATGAGTTGAGGCCCTAATCCCCCAGTATTTTGGAATGTGGCTATTTTTGGCTATAGGGTCTTTATGGAGGTAATTCTATTTTTAATATTTTTATTTATAAATGCAGAGTTACAGAAAGAGGAGAGAGAGAGAGAGAGAGAATCCTTCATCTGCTGGTTTACTCCCCAGATGGCTGTAACCACCAGGGCTAAGCCAGGCTGAACCAACCATGACATTCCCATATGGGATGCTGGCATTACAGGCAGAGGCTTAACCCACTGCACCACCACGCCAGCCCCAGGAAGTAATTAACTTATAGTGTGGGCTCTCAGGTGATTAGGACACACAGAGAGAAACCAGGGGTGAAGACACACAAAAGGAAAAGGCCAGATGAGAACACAGAGAGAAGGTGGCCTTCTTCAAGCCAAGGAGGGAGGCCTCAGAGGAAACAACAGCTGCCAATGCCTAGACCTTGGACGTTCAGCCTCCGGAAAGGCAAGAAATACATTTCTGTGGCTCAGTGCCTGTTTTGCAATATTTTGTTATGTCAGCCACAGCAAACCTGTGCAAGAACTTTTGATCCTGCCTGTTGCTCAGCATTCACCTGGAGTCGAGCAGGCCTCCAATGGCCAGGCATGCAAGAGGAGCTCAAGGATGTGTGTTGAATAAACAACTGGATATTGCTTTCCAGCACAGTTTCCTTAATTTCTAAAATAGGACCACCATCATAGGGGTGTAGTTGGAAGGACAGCCAGTCCTTCATATCAGTGGATTCTGCATCTGTGGATTCAACCAACTGGAGATCAAAAATATTTGGAGGGACCACTGGTCTGACACAGTGGGTTAAGTGATGTGACATCACATATTGGAGCTCCAATTGAGTTCTTGTTGATCACCTCTCTGTGAACACACTTGGGAAGGCAGCAGTTGTTGGCCCATGTACTTGGGTCCCTGCCACCCATATGAGACCATGATAGAATTCCAGGCTTCATGGCCGGTACCGCGTCTCAATAGGCTAATCCTCCGCCTGCAGCACCGGCACCCTGGGTTCTAGTCCTGGTTGGGGTTCCGGATTCTGTCCCAGTTGGGGTGCCGGATTCTGTCCCAGTTGCTCCTCTTCCAGTCCAGCTCTCTGCTGTGGCCCAGGAGTGCAGTGGAGGATGGCCCAAGTCCTTGGGCCCTGCACCCACATGGGAGACCAGGAGAAGTACCTGGCTCCTGGCTTCAGATCAGTGCAGTGCGCCAGCCACAGCGGCCAATGGGGGGGAGGGGTGTGAGCCAACGGCAAAGGAAGACCTTTCTCTCTGTCTCTCTCTCTCTCACTGTCCACTCTGCCTGTCAAAAAAAAAAAAAAAAAAAAAAAAGAATTCTAGGCTTCTGGCTTTGACCTTGCCCAGCCTTGGCTGTTTCAGCCAATGGGACAGTGAACCAGTACATGGACGATCTTTCTCTTTCTCTCTCTTCTCTCTCTCTCTCTCTGCTTTTCAAATAAATCTTTAAAAAATGGAAAAAATTACATCTGTACTGAACATGTGCAGATTTTTCCTTGCCATTATTCCTGAAATAATGATGATTCAAGTTCTGTTGGGTAATGTAAGTAACCTAAAGATGACTTAAAGTATACAGAAAGATGTGTGGGGGTTATACCCCAATATTATCCCATTTTATATATGTGAGCATTCCCAGATTCTGGCCTCTGGGTTGCAGAAGTTGGGGTTCCTGGAACCAATCCAAGGGATGAGGACTGTACCTATAAAGTACTTAGAGCACCAACTGGCATGTCGTAAGTACCATGAACATGTTTGCTCTCATGGTTTTTACAATTATGCTTTATATTAAGTTTCATGTTTCTGTGGTTTTACAGACAATAGTCTTTAAACTAGGCAGTGAGCAATGTTGTGAAGCACCCAGAGAATTTTACCTCATGCAGTTCTAATAGGGCCTGGATGAGCTGGTTGATCAATCTAGTTGATTCATTGAACCCAAAACAATAGAAATGAGAAGTGAATGAGATGTGTCTGATCATATTGGGTTCATCCTTTTAACAGTTTGATTAGCCTGTTTTATGACTGTTTGGTCTTTTATACCATATGTGAGATGAACTGGTAGTCTTCATTGTCCTCAATTCCCCACTTCTGGAGTCTTAGCTAAAAGAATTGTCTCTCTCTCTCTCACTGTCCACTCTGCCTGTCAAAAAAAAAAAAAGAATTCTAGAATTGGATTCAAAGTAGGCAGGGATTGGGACTGGATTGTGCTTTGGGTTGAAGTGGGGATAGAAGGTAAAAGGGAGATCGGCCAGATTCCTGCAACAGTGTTTTGAGTATAATGAGTGACAGAACTTCCATGACTTTTGTCTTATCTCTTCTACTACGGACTAGATTTTTATTCTCCATGCTCAACAATTTCCTTAGCTTCATTCAGTTACCCTTAGTTATCACCTGTCCCTGATAAATCATCTTCCAACATACAAGCCTCCAAGGAAAGAGCATAAAGCCAAGTTTGTGCTCTCTGTATTTCATGATTACGGAGCCAGCCTGCTGTATGCTCCATTAATCTCTCAAACCAGCCTCAGAATTTGGGCTGCACTGAAAGAGTTTCCAATTTTAACCTGTCTGCCTTGCGTGAGGCTTTGTTTATGAATCTCATGGTGTACCAGAGGGCCCCATGGTCTGCTGGAGTCATTTCCATTCCTTCATTGCATTACTATTAGTTTAAGGTTTCTCAGTGTTGATTACAAATCCGTTTGCTCACATCCTGCATCGCTTTGGATCCGGAGCTTCTGGGGTGCTCACCTGGTGAAACCTGTGAGCGATGTGTCCTGAAACCTGCACCAATGCAAGAGCAAAGAGTGCTTCCCAACAAAGTGATAGGACAGCAGTAACTGGTCACACAGCCACATCCATATCTGCATTTCTCTGTCTCTTTTCTGTATCTTCTCTCCTTGAGTATTCTTTCCTGAGCTGTGTAGTATAGCATGTCAAAATTGACAAGCATGCTGTTGAGAAGGGAAGCAGAGAGGGAGAATGTTCTCATTTGTAATTTCAAAATGTTGTGCACCACTGGAAACAGCCAGCAGGTCAGGTTTAGCCATTAGCAGGGCGGAGAACACACCACACAAACGATGCATGAGCTCACAGCAGCAGTCCTGGTAAGGAGAGCTAAGACAGATGCCAGTGAGGGAAGAGAAATCTGGGCACTTTTCCCAGCCAAATGTCAATCCTGAAACAAAGGATGCAGCAAAGAAAGCTCAGACAAGGGAAGGGAGAAAGGAGATGATGGAAGCAAAGCTGAGGCAGAAATCTAGAAAATGTGGCTTCATCACCAGTCTTTGTGTCTCCCACTCTGCAGGAAAGGATGCTCTACCATGGCACATGCTGGCAGCCCCTAGGACTAGAACATACAGGGGATTGTCACCTCCAGCATGGAGGGCTGGCTTGCCCCAGCTTGGAATTCCCTACAGTAGCCTCAAGTCAGAGAATTTTTCTTTTAATCTTTTTTCAATGGATTTTTAATGTTTGTTTAGAAAAAGAAGGAGTGCTTCCTTCTGCTGGTTCACTCTCCAGATGCTCACAATGGTCAGGGCTGGGCCAGGACCAAAGTTGAGAGCTGGAAACTCAATGCAGGTCTCTCATGTGAGTAGCAGGAACCCAATTACTTGTGGCATCATCACTGCCTCACAGAGTCTTCTGTAGTTGGAAGCTGGAGCCAGGAGCCAGAGCTTGGACTTGAAAGCAGAAACTCAAATGTGAAACATGGCATCTTAACTGCTAGGACAATTGCTCACCCCTTAATGAGTTTTCAGTAGAATCTGAGGACCACAGGATATTACAGCTACATGTGGGGCAGCCATTTAGTGCAGCAGTTACATGCTATTTGGGATGTCTGCATCCCATATCAGAGTGCTTGGGTTTGGGTCCAGGTACCACTTCCACTTCCAGCTTCCTGATAATGTGCACCCTGGGAGGCAGACTTTGATGACTCAAGTACTTGAGTTTCCTGTCACCCACTGGAGAGACTCAAACTGAGTTCTGGTCTCCTAATTTCAGCCTCGCCTAGCCTAGCCTTGTCTATTGCAAGCATTTGGGGAGTCAACCAGCAGATGGACAATCTCTGTCTCTGTCTCTCTCTCTCCCTTTCAAATAAAAAAATTTTAAAATAAATATATAAAATAAAATAAAAAATAAATACATAAAAAGTAGCACTACATGCAAGTTAGGAGATTTTCTAGTGAATCTAACTCACTCATTTTACTTTATCCAAGAGCACTCAGGGCCATGAGCATGGGTAGATCACCCACTAGATAACAGACATAGCTGACCATTTTTGTGTTTGTGAAGTATAATACACTTGGACAAAAACTCACCAATTATAAGTGTACAGTTCAGTTTGTGTTTCACAAAGCAAATAACCAATACCCGCTGACCAGCTTTCAGATGAAGAAATAGAACAATTCCAGCACTTCAGAGGCCCTGATTACACCTTTTTCCTCTCTCCAATGACAGTAGCTTCTACTCTGATTTCTGATAGGATCATGTAGTTTCACCTGTTTCTGAAATTTACCTACATGAAACCAGACAGCCAGGTCTAGATTATGTTTGTCTTCTTTCACTCATCATTATTTTTGTTCTAAGATTGATTGATTTTTATTTGAAAGGCAGTGTTATAGAGAGGGAGAGGAAGAGGAAGAGCAGAAGAAGGAGAGTGAAAGGGAGAGGAAGAAGAAGGGGGAGGAGGATGATGAAAAGAAAGAGTAGGAGGAAGAAGAGGATGAGAAGAAGAAGAGGAAGAAGGAAGAGGAGGAGGAGGAGAAGAAAAAGAAGTGGGGGGAGGGAGAGAGAAAGAGATCTTCCATCCAAATGGCTGAAAGAGCTACAGCTGGGCCAGCCTGAATGCAGAGGCCTGGAACTCTATTTGAGTCTCTGGTTGGCAGGGCCCAAGCACTAGGGCCATGATCTGCTGTCTTCCCAGGCATATCAGAAAGGAGCTGGATCAGAGGTAGAGCAGCTGGGACTGGAACTGGCACCCATAAGAGATGCTGGGCACAATGCTGGCCCATCAACATTATTTTTATGATATTCATCCACACCAATGCATGTAGAAACAGTTTGTTCATTTTTTTATCACAATATATTCTATCATTTAAATATATCACATTTTATTTAATCTTTTTATCCTTCATACTACTGTTGGGCACGTGAGTAGTTTTAGGGCTACCATGAATATTGCTCTGAATATTCTAGTGCATGCTTATTGTGGTGTTCATTTTTTTCATGCACATATGCATTGCTATTAAGTATGTAACTTGAAGTAGAATTTATGGTTCAAAGAATGTGCCTGGGTTCAGCTTTAGTAGATAAGTACAAACAGTTTTGCAAAGTGGTTGAACAAAGTTAAATAATCGGGGGCCAGCGCCGTGGTGCAGCAGGTTAAAGCCCTGGCCTGAAGCACCGGCATTCCATATGGGCACTGGTTTGAGTCCTAGCTGCTCCACTTCTGATCCAGCTCTCTGCTATGGCATGGCAAAGCAGCAGAAGATGGCCCAAGTCCTTAGGCCCCTGCACCCACATGGGTGACCCGGAAGAAGTTCCTGGCTCCTGGCTTCAGATCTGCGCAGTTCCGGCCATTGCAGCTATCTGGGGAGTGAACCAGCAGATGGAAGACCTCTCTCTGTCTCTACCTCTCTCTGCAACTCTGTCTTTAAAAAAAAGGTTAAATAATTGTTTTTCATTTTAACCATTCTGGAAAGTATGTTACAGTTTGAGAATGAAGAGGTGAGTAAACATTTTGTTTTTCTCTTGTTTCTGATGTGGAGTGCCAGAGCAGCCTACTGAACTCTATCAATCTGGAAATATTTAAAGGATACTCAGAGTATAAAGGATCTGACCTCAAAGAGCCCACACTTGACTTACAACAACATCTCTACACTAGCAGGCTACAGTTAAATACTGAAGTATTGGAAAGTCACGTTAAATGTTCGCCTGAAGATTGTTAAATGTTGGTCCTTACTGTCAAATGCAAACAGTAGGAACATTCTCCTGGTATAGAGAAGGGAGAAATGCCAGGTACAGGGGACAGCTTTGGTAAGGAAATGAGACTTCAGCTGGGCCTTTAAGGGTAAGAGGCTTGCAGGTGGAGAAATGTAGAAGAATCTTTCGTGGCATTTTCTGTCATGCACATTTGTGTGTATGTAATGCTGAGCTAATATTTTAATATCAGCAACATTCTAAAGTGCTGGCTCTGTCATTCAGGATCAGAACCATGGAGAAGCTCATCCAGTGTTTCCGAGAGTTAATGCAATTCCTTGAAGTTTCAACTTGTCCTCTTATCTCCTGCATTAGCTATGACTTCAGTCACTTACAGCCAAAGAGCAAAATGGGCTTTGAAATTAGGGAAGTTTAAATCATGGTTTTTGCCTGTCATCTACTCTTTAGAGAAATGGATTCTACAAAATCTACTTTCCAACTCATATTTCAAAATATTGACATCAGTATCTCTTGTATCACTTAAAAATAAGAAAAGTTACAATTATATGTCACTAGAGAGGTCTTCATGATGCATTTAACTTACAGTAGTCTCACCTTACACACAGTTTCATTTTCTGCAGTTTAGATTACCTGAAGTCAACCACAGTTTGAAAGTACTAAATGAAAAATTCCAGAAATAAACATAAGTTTTAAATTGTGCACTGATCTGACTGGGCACGATGAATTCTCACATCATCCCACTCCATCCCACCTGGACTATGAATATCCTTGTCTAATGTATCCACACTGTATACATTACTTGTCTGTTAACTGCTTAACAGCTGTCTTGCTTACTGGATTGACAGAGTGTCAAAGTGTTTATGTCCACGTAAGTCTTCTTTTACTTAATTGGCTTTATAAATTGGCTCCAAATTACAAGAGTAGTGATGCTGGCAACTCAAATATACCAAAGAAAAGCTGTGAAGTGCTTCTCTGAAGTTTATCATACATATTTGCATATAGTGTCTGTAGAGTTAATTATTATATGAGATTTCAGGCACCTGTTGGGAGTTGTGGAAATTATTCCCCATGGATAAGAAGGAACACTGTAGTAGGCATCTCTTTTTATCTCTTAAATAAGACATTTGACAGAAAGAGTGACTTGCCTCCAAATATTGACTTTTTTTTTTTACTTTTTGTCTTTAGAAAACAAATTTCTGGGCAACATTTCCTGCTGAGAAACTGTATTTTCCAGTTTTGTTTGTAACTTAGTGAGCCCATGTAAATGAGTTCTGGCCGAGATCAAACAGATGGAAGTTGAGAATAAAGCCCACCAATGAACAGTAGGAAAGGCCTTTCTACTTCTTTCCTGCTGCCTGGAATATGGCTGGAACCCCAGCAGCTATCTTGGCCCATGAGGTGATCTTTTGAAGGAAAATTGAAAACTAGAGTAATACAATAAATCAGATAGATGCAAGGAAACTCGGTCCCTGAAGACTTTACAGAATTGCCTTCAACTGCTGATTTTAAATTGTCTTTTGTATACTAAATGTGTAAAGCTCAGCCACAGTGAATGAATTTCCATTGTTAGCAGCTGATTGTAACTTCCCACTGATGCAGATGGATAAAAATATATAATCCACCCTCTTCTAATCAACAGATTACGGCTTATTAGTGGATCCTTCCCCACAGGACTCCCAGTAGAGAGGGATATGCACCTGACTCTGCTTTTGGCTTCTGCACTATTCATGAGCATCACTATCAGGCCAGTCCTGTTTAGTTCCTCTTCCTTCAGTTCTGAGTTAATCTCAGGACCACAGGGAGCATAAGAAGTCTCTCTCTTCACTCAAATATTGAATACTCTGTTATAATATCTATATCAGAGACATCCATGGCACAAAAGGCTTGAGGCACCTTGAGAAGTGTCTTGACTGATCATCCAACCAAGAAATGTGAGACAAAAAAAAAAAAAAAAAACTTCCTCCAGAAAGCTTGTGTGGCAGATTGTATTTTCCAAAATACAATTGGTCTCTCAACCCATATAAACTTCCAGAAAATTTCCACTTCCCCCATCAAGAGTGAAATCTTGGTTTTCTCCCTTGTAATTTTGGTACGTTTTTGTCACAGTTTCCATTTCTGGGAGGATGGCAGAAGAGAAACTATGTGACTTTCAAGACTGATCATAAAAAACAATTTGGCTTCCTCTTGGTGCTCTCTGTAGGGCCCCAGGTGTTTCTAGCTCTTAGCTAACATGTAAGACATCCACTGTGCTGAAGTTACCATGCTGGGAAGAGCACACAGAAGGAGAGAGAGATGCTGAGAAGCCCAGATGTTCCTGTCCTACCACTGTTTGAGTCTTCTTAGCCCAGATGCCAGATTCATGAATGAAGAATTCTTCAAGATGATCCCAGTCAACCCACAGAACTATGAGATAATAAAAAATTATTATTGTAATTTTAAGCCAGTGGTCTTAAAAGAAAATCCTAATAGACTGGATGTCAAGGCTGTGGAATGCCATTCATTCCTGCCCCTTATTCTGTGCTTAGACTCCTACATAAGTCTCTGGTAGGTGGCCTTTCCAATTTCATCTCAATTGTACTAGGACAGGGTCTCATTACTAGACAGGGTCTCTGAGACAGCCTGGATCATTTTCAAATTGATCTGAAAGCTGATATTCTGTTTCCATATGACTTCTACCTCTTTTTAAAAAATGCATTGTTTAATGTCTAATTTTGGATTAACGTGTAATAGCTGCACATTTTTAAGAGGTAGAATGCAACTTTTAAACACATATATGAAGCCTAAAACAACAATACCAAGTAACTAGTCTTTCCATTTCCTTGTCTTTTCTTTATATTTGGCACCTACCAGCTCCTATATCCCAGTTTTTTATGATTTTATATCATCATGAGCAATAGTCATCACACTGTGCTGCAAAACACCAGGACCTGTTATATTCAAGCTACTGTACTTTAGTACCCATTATCTCAGAACTCTTGACCAATTCAGAGCAAGCCTCCACCACATGCAATCTTTAAACTATGGAAGACATTTTTCTTGTTTTTGTGAATTTTTACTTCACTAAACATTAAGTACTACTTCTATTATTTATGTCATTAATTCTTTCCTGAGTTTCCCCAAGGAACTAGAAGTAAAAAGAAATGATAGAAGGCCAAAAATGCTTCTGTAGAGACATATTCAGAAGGTAAAAAAGCAAGATGTAAAATTAGATCTTTATCAGAATCATAATTATGTAAAACAAACTTAGGAAATAGCCTGAAAAAATACATCCCTGATAGAAAATTTACATTCAAAGGGTGATTTATCTGCCTGATTATAAAAAAAATTTTCATGTTACTTTTAAATTATTTATATATAAAGCACTTGAGAACTTCCAAAGAGAGAAATGGCGTTTTGTGGCTAAAAAAAAAAGGTGGAGACACCGATGAGAGAAATGTAGGCATTCCAGAGAGATGATGGGCCCACTTTGTGCCACACTTAAACTCTCAAGGGCTTTCATCATATACACAAAGAAAAAAAAATGATTGCATTTAATGCCCAGTCAACCTGCTTGGGATTAGACGGACCAGCTGAACTTCTAGCCACTGCCATCAAATCAGTTTGTCCAAAACAAGTAAACGAAGGTTCATCATTCATAGACCATCGAGGTTTTCTCTCCCCTTTCTCATAAACCTGCTAATTGCCTTGGTTCATTGACAGTCCATACGTCACGTCTCTTGCAAGAGTCAACTATGTGCAAAAAACTAATTAAAAATCTGAGTAACTTTTTTGACTTTTCAAAGAGTGACTCTTCAATGACTACACAGCTTCTATGACTCCACAGTTTCAAAGACAGACAGAAGCTGGTCACCACAATTTGCTCACATTTATTTTCCTCTCTAAGATTTGGGTGGTCTACTCATTGCCCCCTGAATGTGACCTACAAATATCTAGTCTCTATCCATTCTGAGTTGATTATCTGTGGTTTTCCTTAAGGGTTGTAGCTCAAATCCTCCATTTCCCAGCATGCCACAGAGTCTACATGAGTACTCCCTTGAGCATTTAATTGAGTTCTTCTTAGATCAGTTGCACTTTATGCCTTTTTTCCTCAACAGTCTTATAACACCTATGAGAATAGAAATGGTGTGTATGTTTTGCATCTTCCACAGAACACAGCATATGCTTGATACATATAAATATATATTTTGTTCATATGGAAAGAATACTTATGGATCAAACACTGCCTTGGAAAGAAATAGAAACCACTATTTTTAGGTCCTACTATGGGTCAAACAATGTACTAGGTTCTTTCCTTTATTATTGCATATTATCTAACCCATTCAATAACCATCTGCTTTGTCAGGATTAACCTTAGCCAAGAGGAATAGAAGAAACTGGCTTTGGGCCCTGTTTTAAGAGTCCAACTCTAATCCTTCTCTGGCCGTGACCCACTCCATCCATGGGACCAAACAGATGGAAAACTAGAACCTATATCCTTTCCCTTACTACATTACATTTTGATTCAGGGACCTCAGCATCCTCTGTCTAAACAGCCACAGGTCCTACTTCAGGGCTTCCATGGCCTCTTCACTCCCAAGTGTTGATGTTATCCTATACATGGTTGACAGGTGACCTCTTAGGGAAGGGAAAATTGAGAAAAGGGTGAATAGAGCTTGGACTTGCCCAATGGATTAGCCATATGCTTTCTTGTGAAGTCCCTCAGGGTTTGGGATACAGCAGAAAGGGGCAATGACAAGATTGATGGGGGCAGTGATCCCTGTGTGCTCTTTTCCCAGGGCTGCATATGTGATAGGTGGTCTTGACTCTGGTTTTATTATCCTCATTTTATAGAGGAGGAAACTGAATCCTAGAGATATTAAGTATCCTATATAAACTCTCATATTTAGTAAGTGGGAAAGACAAGATTTTATTAATCTCACTACCTGGCAAGAGACAAGTAACTGACCATGGCATGTGACTGCTCAGGCTAGGTCCAAAAGGTGAAACTCCCACCTAATTTTCTTGAGGTTGTTTGTCTGTAGGAAGCTAATCCCTACATCAGAAACTCAATTGCCCTTAGATCACCAGGCTGGAGACACCACGTGTGGAGGTTCCCATTGACTGTCCCATCTGAGCTCTGTGTTTTAGCCACTCCTTCCACCAGACCTGTGAACGAAGCTGTTCAGATCCCCTGAAATAGTCCATCCACTAGCTGAGTCCACACAATTCACAAATATTTATTTATTCATTTGGCATCTCAATGAGTTAGGAAACTCCATGGGAACAGGCACTATTATACCATTTGCTATGCTGCAGGTGCTCAAGAAAGCTAAGAGTGTCACAAAGTCTTAGGATGGCTTTAGGTTACTGAAAGCTTAATGCTACACAAGGTATTCTGGGATATTCTAAATTGAATGAAGAAAGGAATGGCTCTTCCAAATCCAGCCACTTGTAATGGAGTCTGACATTTGCAATTTCAGTCACAAGAAAATAACTTGTAAGTAATTTCTTTCAGGCTTCTAACCTGACCAGTCTTATTCAGAATTTTCCACTGAGATGACAAAATGTATTATAAGTAATATTAATATCTTTCAGATGCTGGAGTAATTTGGTAACATTAAATGTTAGAAAGTAGCTTCATATTAAAGCTGGAAAAATATTACTATTGAGTCTATCTAACATCAATAAGATACAAACACTGTTTATTTTTTCACCTTCAATTTTAGTAAACGCATTAACCCCTGTGATGATGTTTCTGTCAGTGGCTACTAGAGAAATTTACAGTAGTTGAACTGACCCACATTCACCTTAAACAAAATAGAATAGGAAATATCCATCTCATTTACATAATTATTTCAGATTCCCTAGACAGAAATAATTTCCAGGGTTGTCTGGTCCAACCATAATCTGAAATTCAAACTAAGGGCTTTGGAATTTTTTTCTTTCAACTACTTGGTGATAAGAATCCAATCTGTCTCTTGAGGTTAAATCTTGCCTGAAATGTTTTAGAATTGTCTTGGTCTTTTGTTGCAAGATGATTCTTACTAATCTAAACTCAGAGTGCGATCATGACATCTATTTCTTTGAATCCTTCTCTCAAGGTTTGTGAAATTGCTAGCAACCACTGATTTTAATCTCAGCTTGGCCCTGCTGTATTTTCTTCTCTGGTAGTCTTATGTAGGTACTCAGTGAATGTGGAATTTAAAAATCCTGGTTCTGGTCTTGTTGGTGTTCTCTCAAGGATCCTAAGCTGTGGTGTGCAGGCTCTCTAGGGCCTGGCCTTTGCTCTGAGTGTGGTCCCCAGTCAACCAGGACAGGTTTACTTTTGTCTATGCTGCTTAATTAAATAAGAAAACCATTGAGAAAGGGAGGCGGATCCCATAAGAAAGGCTGTTGAAAATCTTACAGTGGAAGATTTGAGATATATGCTGAGCAGCTGGACTTAATGTACCTTTTTTTTTTTTTTTTGACAGAGTGGACAGTGAGAGAGAGAGACAGAGAGAAAGGTCTTCCTTTTCCGTTGGTTCACCCCACAATGGCCGCTGCGGCCGGCGCACCGCACTGATCCGAAGCAAGGAGCCAGGTGCTTCTCCTGGTCTCCCATACGAGTGCAGGGCCCAAAGACTTGGGCCATCCTCCACTGCACTCCTGGGCCACAGCAGAGCGCTGGACTGGAAGAGGAGCAACCGGGACAATCCGGCGCCCCGACCGGGACTAGAACCCAGTGTGCCAGCGCTACAGGCAGAGCATTAACCTATTGAGCCGTGGCCCTGGCCCTTACTGTACTTAAGTCAGTACTGTTACATGCAGCAGAAATGATACTGAAACTGAGAACAAGGACAAAAAAAAAAAACACACACACACACAAACAGGAGCAGTGAGCCAAGTCCTCAGCAAGGATAGGGAAGTAAAAAAGGAAAAGGAAGTGACCTGGTGCAAGGCGAGTATGTGACACTACTATGTAAGGGCCATCAGTAGAAGCTTCCTATTGGTACCTGCCTCATTGTGAACTATGCACATTGTCTCCATCTTCTTCAGAACTGACAGTGAAATAAATGCCCATCAGAAGTGTGTATCTGCCGGCGCCGCGGCTCACTAGGCTAATCCTCCGCCTAGCGGCGCCGGCACACCGGGTTCTAGTCCCGGTCGGGGCGCCGGATTCTGTCCCGGTTGCCCCTCTTCCAGGCCAGCCCTCTGCTGTGGCCAGGGAGTGCAGTGGAGGATGGCCCAGGTGCTTGGGCCCTGCACCCCATGGGAGACCAGGAAAAGCACCTGGCTCCTGGCTCCTGCCATCGGATCAGCGCGCTGCGCCGGCCGCAGCGCGCCGGCCGCGGCGGCCATTGGAGGGTGAACCAACGGCAAAGGAAGACCTTTCTCTCTGTCTCTCTCTCTCACTGTCCACTCTGCCTGTCAAAATAAAAAAAAAAAAAAAAGAAGTGTGTATCTTGTTTTATTTTATGCAGTATACAGAAAATTATTTGTTTTGTCTTTTGGTGAATTTTTGGTGGAAGAAAGAATGCTTCAAAATGGACAATGGAATGTAGTAGAAATTACTTGAAATCCTGTATCTCTTTATCCTTTATGTAAATACCTAGTTCACATTTTAAGTTAATGAACAAAATTTTAAGCTGATTTAAAAATGTGGAATTAAATTACTTAATAGAAGTCACTCAGGATCAGACAGCTAAAATTTATTATTATTTCCCCATTTAGAAATATGAGCCCCCTCAGATATACGTACTCAGAAACAGCCCATAGTTGTAAAATAGCTTGTGTCTTTTGAGCTCTCAAAAAATTACTTCTCAGGGGTTGTTTCAATTCGTGTATAAGGACAGAATGGATTAAGCTATGCTGCATTAACAAATATCTCCTAAATCTCAGTTAATTTCTTTTTGCTTATGTTTCATGGCCAGTTTGAACAGATGTGTGTGTGTGTGTGTGTGTGTGTCTGTGTATGTTTGGGGGCAGGTTCCCTAACTGTAGTAGTCAATCAGGGATCTCAGCTTGACAGAGGTTCCATGTTGGAATATGTTTTCAAGATCACAAAGATAGAAAATGGGGCAGCTGTCACACTTGGCACTGGCTTTTGATACTTCTTCCTGGAAGTGCTATATATCTCAGGTTCTCACACTTCATTGTTGAAGCGGCTACATGGCTATGCCAGTTTTCAAAGGGTTTAGAGTGATACAAGCTGTGAAGAGACCAGACAGCAATCAAAAATCAGAATATCAGTGCACAGCTCTAATCACTACAACAAACTGGAAAATGACCCATGGTCTCACAAATAATCCAGTGATTATTACAAAAGGAGAACAAAAATTCCAGATTTTCCTATTGTCCCTGAAGATTTATTTCCAAATGTTTAGGAGATGTTAGTTAAAAATTAAGGAAAGTTTTAGATAAGTAGTACTTTGAAAGAAATAGCAAAATACTGATTTGTGTTTGTGTAAGATGATGGAACTCTATCTGATAGCATCTCTGTTCAAGCTAACTATAGTGTTATATTGGGATAATCTGTCAACAATTCTTAAAGAGAAAATGTTTGGAGTCTTGCTACCCAAAATGTGTCTAGGATCCAGAAGTATCCACATCACCTGGGTTAAATGCAGCTTCTCAGGCCCTGTCTCAGCTCTACTGAATCAAAATTTCATTTTACCAAGATTCCTTGGTGATCCATGTGTATTTGACAGGCACTTGATTAGGCTATCTGGGGGTATACCTATGAAACTAATACTATATCTTGTTCGAAATTACACAATTGGGGCCCTATGCTTCATCAAGTTTTATTTATAAAATATGGATTTTCAAATTGTCAGAGGACTAAAGACTCAAAATGCTTATAGCAGTTATTAAAGAATTTTGATTGCATAATATTTTGCTTGTTAGGTAGGTCTTCTGGAACTGGCATCTTGTTTCTCTAATCTGGAAGGGAATGCAGTTGTGTGATGCTACTTTAGCTGTCAGAGGAAGACAAATAATACTACACTGGGCATGACCTACAGGTCCCATAATATTGAATTGTAAGAAGTACAGGTTCTCCACCACCCTTCTTTGGATTGCTCATTAGGTTCTCAAAGGCAAACTGGTTTTCCTAAACTTTATGGAAGGCATAAGTTATCATAGCCTATTTCAGACTCCACCCATTCTGGAGAGAGGGTATTATTCTGGTGTATTTAAATGACATTATATTATTAACATTAGCACAGTAGTGTACATCAGATTTTGTCCCTAAAATCAAGAATGTGTCCACAAATACTGAAGCAGTAAAGTTGGAGTGAAATGAAATGAAATGAATTCTATGAAATTAGTTCCTCCCGGAATAGGAGCAGGGTACTTTTTGAAGTTTTAGCTAACAAAATCCTGGTCACCTAGGAAAATGTAAATATGATTAGATACTCAACAATAAGGCCTAGATTTGTTTAATGCCTGTTGTGAAAAGAATTTGACTCTGTATCAGTTTCTTATTATAGTCACCACCTGGGGACAGAAAGAAGCTACAAACAAATTGCCATACATTTTGTGGCTCTATGTAACATAAATAAGACAAAATTTATCCACCTCAGTTTTATGATGTATTCTCCTTTATACATGGCCCTTTCACAAAACTACTGCTACAAGGTACCAAAAACATTTAATGAGAAACATAAAACACGTGCAGATAAGGTAGGAAAATATATATGTATTCAGAGTTACTAAGAGACGCCTCAGTTATCATCCTTATAATTTAGATGTCTTGACAGGGTTTTATTCCCAGCTGTTTGTAGTAATATTGCTGCTACCCTGAAAATAAGCACATTTTATCATTGGTAGATACATGAAGCTTGGATGGGGTAGTTATAGCATTGCCTCTGGGCTCCATTCAATTAAAATAAACCTGTTTCACAGGAAAGTATATCATGTTGCCTAAGTGAAATAGGAGTCTAAACTGAGCACAACTCAAAAGAAACACAGTTGATCTATTATTTGGGAAAAAAAGGGGGGGGGTGTTTTTGACATCCTTATCTGACCTGTAGGAGGTCAGAGGTTACACAGGATTTCCTTATAGAAGAATGGTGGTTGCCTACAGGACATGTGACCAGAATTTAGAATATATATATATATATATTTTTTTTTTGGACAGGCAGAGTTAGACAGTGAGAGAGAGAGACAGAGAGAAAGATCTTCCTTTTTCCGTTGGTTCACCCCCCCAAATGGCTGCCACAGGCACGCTGTGCCGATCCGAAGCCAGGAGCCAAGTGTTTCCTCCTGGTCTCCCATGCGAGTGCAGGGCCAAATCACTTGGGCCATCCTCCACTGCCTTCCCCGGGCCACAGCAGAAAGCTGGAATGGAAGAGGAGCAACTGGGACAGAACCAGCACCCCAACCGGGACTAAAACCCAGAGTGCTGGCACCGCAGGCAGAGGATTAGCCTAGTGAGCCGTGGCGCCGGCGATATAATGTTCTTAATGCCATGTAAATTAATCAGGCCATACAAAGCTTCTCACAAGATCAGAAAAGCTCTTCTCTCCCCTCATTGCCTGTGAGCCATGCTTTCAATTACTGCTTTCTCAAAATCATTCAGGAAACTACTGAAGACCATTAACAGGTTATTGGGAAGCCCAAAGTTACTGCCCAAGGACAGCAAAACATACTGGCTCTTTGTAAAACAGCCTGGAAAAGAACATGCAGAACATTGCCACTGGGTCGGTATTAAATGGTTTTCTTCTCAGAACGCAATGTGCAGTAGCTGTAATTTAGTTGTTAACAGAACATGCTATGCAGTCAGTCTTCAGGCCTCTGTGTTTCCTGTGGCATTTCTTCCCAGGGAGAGCCTTGGCACAGTCATGGTGTAGCCTCTTTCAAGTAATTAATTGCTCAGCTGCTCACCTTATTTTGCAAGGCAGCTTCTCTGCTGTCATTCAGAAATTATTTTATATTTGTTTTGTTTTATATTTTATATTTGTTTATCATTTAGTTTGCTAAGGTACACTCAAAATTTTAAAAAATATTTATCTATTTGAAAGATAGACAGATCTTCCATCCACTGATTTACTTCCAAAATGGCTACAGTCTCCAGGGCTGCACTAGGAGGAAGCCCAAGCATTGGAGCCATCATCTGCTTTCTTCCAGGGTGCATCAGCAGGAAGCTGGATGGGAAGAGGAGCAGCCATGACTCCAACCAGCACACTGATAGGGCATCCGGGTTTCCCAAGAAGTGGTTGAATCTGCTGCATCACAATACCTGCCCCCACAAATAAAGTGAGACAGGACACGTTTCTTCTAGAATTTCTATATATATCATAAGGGAATGCTTTCCAGTGATCATGTAACCTTATTTCCTACACCAGTGTGCATCTTAATAAGATATCACACTTGTTTCAGTGTTGCCTTACTTTCCATGAGGCTTCATTCATTTATTCACGCAACGCATATTTACTGAATACAAGGGACTCTTTTAATTACTGAAGGTTTTTAAATGAACAAAACAGACAAAAATCCCCACCTTCAAAGTACTTACATTATTTTTAAGTTGTTGCAACTTTATGTTGACTCTTAAAATAAAACTCCTCAGGTGATAAAATCAAACTATTTGGCCCCTACCACCTTCATCCATACCTCCAAGTCATAGTTAGAGTCTAGAGGTAACATTTAGGAACCAGTGACTTTGTGTAATGTTCTAATCATTTTACAGAGCACCCATTTAGTCCCCAGAGTGATAAGAAGGTACTATTAAGATTCCTGTTACATAGGCAAGGAAAGAGAAAGAGAGATTTAGTTAAGAGGAAGACACAAGGTTAGATTTACTTTGGCTTCTTTAAAAAAATTTTTTTGACTTATTTATTTGCAAAGCAGAGAGAGACAGAGCTCTTTCATCCACTGATTCACTCACCAACTGGCCACAAGGCCGGGGGCTGGGCCAGGCTGAAGCTAGGAGTCTGGAACTCCATTCTGGTCTCCCAGGTGGCTTGCAGAGCCCCAAGTACCTGAGCCCTCAGCTGCTGCCTCCCAGGACAGGATGCATCCGCAGGAAGCCGGATCAGGAGCAGAGCAGCCTGGACACAAATACGGGACGCTGGAGCCCCACGCAACGTCCCAAGCCATGGGGCCCTTTGCTTTGACTCCTAAAGCCTTCCTATTCCAGGTGGCTCTTAGCACGTCTCAGATGACGGATGAACGAATGACCAAATGCACGGTTTTGAATTTCCATTCACTAACACCTTAAGTTATCTCCAGAAAAATCTAAGCATCTGCGGGGAGTGCAGTGAGAAGGGTGTCGGGAACTCAAGTGTTTTGTGGTGTTTTGAGTGAGTTTAGGTAGATGTTAAAGGCACACCCCACTCAGTCTCTGCTCCAGGGCCTCCGACTCCAGCTCTGCCTCTCAGAGTTAAGCTCATCAGCAGAGTGTTGAGGAGCTACCTCAGAACCCCTGGCAGCAGTATAGGCTGTCCTAAAGGTGAGGCTGACCCATAGAAGGGGTGAAACCAGCAGGAGGGGCTGCGCCCGCAAACCTCACATAGGATTCAGAAAGGTAGAGGGAACTGCTATGTGAGTTAAAACCTCCCTCAGTCTTAGTGGGGGTAAATGAACCACTCTTTTTTATTACCTCACAGCATGGCCCCAGGGTTCTATCCAGTTCTCTCAACCCTCTTCCGTTTCCCCGGGCCCTCTTTCAGCAGAGCACGTAGGCGCATGCGCAGAGAGTTCCCCAGCTTGGGGCCGCGGGAGACCGGGAGGCATCGATCGACTCGGCGCTGGGCTTCTCGACTTGTCGGCGCTCGATTGAGGAGTTTCATTGTCACTTCCGCCTTCGGCACCGTTTCCGGCTTCCGGTTGCTCGTGGGAACGGCGTAGTCCTCTGGTGAGTCGGATTCCCGTTTTCCTCGGTTTTGCGGTTCTTCACGCTGCTCAGCCCGAACAGTACGAGGCGCGAGGTGTGGTCGGGTGGCGTCTCGCCTTGGTTTTGTGGAGGGGTCGGTTTGAGACGAGGGAGCGGCCATGCAGGGGAGCTTAGCAGCGGCGCGCGTCTCTGGCGGGACTGGCGCGGTCCTTGGATCGCGGCGTGGCCCCGGGGCAGAGAGTCTGTGTCTGGAGAGGCAGGAAGCTGGCGCGTACAGAGTACGCCCGTTAATGCGAGGCGTGGGAGATTCCAGGTGGTTTCCTGCGGATCTGTTGTTTCTGTTTTGGCGGAGGGGAGAGGTGCGACACCAGGTGCCCTGCTCTGATTAGCCCAGCACCGAGCTTCTGGTCTCTTGTTCTCCTCGCCTTCACTTTAATCTCTCTCGCTCCCTTCTCATGGTCAAAACTTGGCGACCCCCTGCTCCTCTTCCAGGTTTCGACTGGGGAAATGTCGAGTCTTTAAGAAACGTTTCTATTCATCTGTCACCTGCACAAGTACATCGGTCTATAGGCTCCTCCCTCGCTGTGTGTAAACACAGCAAGCAGTGTTTAGTACCTAATTATCTGTGGGCCATCCAGGGAAGTAAAGCAAGGTCACACTTGGCAACTTAAAAACCACGTGAAGTGTGGAAATCGTCCAGTGGGTTGCAAGGACGGAATTCCCAGGCCTTCTGATCAAGAGCTGTGTGACCTCAAGCGTGCTCCCTGACTTGTAACAGCCATGATATTAGCTCCTTTGGGGGCTTCTGATGCAAGAGCTGTGCTAGAACTTCGGGGGCTCTGGCCAGCCCCGCCCCCACCTCAGCCCCGTCTGACAGATGAAGACCTGAGAGATTAAGGTCTTTGCCAAGTCTGTTAGAGGTCATCCTGGAGTGAAGATGGCAGGTGGAAATTTATGCACAGTGATTGATAGATATGGAAGTGCTTTGTAAGTGCACCCAGGAACAAACTACATTGATGTTCTGTCTTAACGATTTGTTCTGGATTGTACACTTGGTAGTTTCTTTTTCATTTTTCTTTATGTCAAAATTTTTAAACCAGCTTACAAATACAAGTTACTTCATTAGGCAGATGGGAAGTAGCACAAGTGAAAGGAAAGTATAAAAATGTATTGAATACAATTTTATTAAACTCTGGCAAGCTGCTGGTGTTTCACTAAATTTTGAGCTTGAGAATTGTAAAAATGAGGGCTTGCGGTTTGCATCTGATGTAGCAGTTAAGATGTCTGCCCCATGTCAGAGTGCCTGGGCTTGAGTTCCGGCTCTCGCTCCTGACTCCGGCTTCCGCTAATGCAGACCTGAGAGACAGCAGTGGTGGCTCAAGTGATTGGGTTCTTGCACACACGTGGGACACCTGGATTGAGGAGCCTCTAGCTTCACTTGACCTCAGTCGAGCTGGGCCACAGCTGGGCATTTGGGACGTGAAGCAGAGCTTTGGAGCTCATTGTCTGCCTCTGGCTGTGTGTGCGTTTGCCTCTCAAACAGAAATACAGAGGAGGACTAGCTATTGCTGGAGAGAGAGTCTATGACCCAACTGACATTCTGACATAGCGATTGAAAGAAAACGGAAAAGCCAACAGCTTTCTGCTGTATTGATTTAATCACACCTGTTTGTAACAGTTTTTTTTTTTTTTTTTATCCTCTCTTTAGGCTATTTGAACATTTTAACTCAGACATGGATATCAGACCAAATCATACAATTTATATTAATAATATGAATGACAAAATTAAAAAAGAAGGTAAGTGTTTTTAAAAATACTTATTGATAACTAAAATGTGTTTGTTTACTACCATCTTACAAAATTGTACTACACCCAAACTCATTTTTCTTACCTCCAGTAATAAATTTTTTTTTTTTTTTTTTTTTTTTGACAGGCATAGTGGACAGTGAGAGAGAGAGAGACAGAGAGAAAGGTCTTCCTTTTGCCGTTGGTTCACCCTCCAATGGCCGCCGCGGCCGGCGCATCACGCTGATCCAATGGCAGGAGCCAGGAGCCAGGTGCTTTTCCTGGTCTCCCATGGGGTGCAGGGCCCAAGCACCTGGGCCATCCTCCACTGCACTCCCTGGCCACAGCAGAGGGCTGGCCTGGAAGAGGGGCAACCGGGACAGAATCTGGCTCCCTGACTGGGACTAGAACCCGGTGTGCTGGCGCCCCAAGGCGGAGGATTAGCCTAGTGAGCCGCGGTGCCGGCCTCCAGTAATAAATTTATAAAGTTTGTGTAAGGATTTCCAGGCTTTTTAAAAACAAAAATAGGTAGTGACTGACAACATGCTGAATCTGTTCTTACTCATAGCTACTCATATAATGGTTTCAAATAACTTTTTACGTTAGATAACCAATGGGAATAGCAATTTGTGTTTTTACTTACATATATAACTACTAACTGTATAAATAAATGGTGACAGAGCACTCAATGTACTGTCATTTAATGAAGAATTTTCTCATTCCTTCGTTCACAAGTTATTTCCCCTCTTATTTGGACAGAATTGAAGAGATCCCTGTATGCCCTATTTTCTCAGTTTGGCCATGTGGTAGATATTGTGGCTTTAAAGACCATGAAGATGAGAGGGCAGGCCTTTGTTATTTTTAAGGAACTGGGCTCATCCACAAATGCTTTGAGACAGTTACAAGGATTTCCATTTTATGGTAAACCAATGGTAAGCCAGTACTGTTACTTTTGCTTTAATCACTATGAATGTTTCGTAGATTTGTAAATATATGCTTGAAACTGTGGTTTTTGCTTTCACTTTTAATTAAGTGTGTTATAGGGAGTTCGAGTTCCTTTTATTTATGTATTTTTTCATAGAAATACAGAAGTAGAGGTTAATTCATTCTTATGACAGTTCAAATAGGCAAAAACAGAATGCACTGAGATGTAGAATATTTTCAAAATAATGGCAGTATAGACAATGTTCTTGTCTTAAAAATACTGGAAATTAATAATAACCCAAAGATTTAAAATGATAACTAAACTTGTGAAGCAATATAAAACAAAAATTATGGATCAAAGAGGAAATCCAGTCTGAAGTTTCAGCGAATAGAGTAGTGAAAACCTTTCAGAAATTAGGCAGTCTAGGTAAAACATTGATCTTGGGGAAAGTCATAGGTTTAACACATAGGTTTTATGAAGGGCAGTGAGTGGAAATGGAATTTTTATACGTGGAGAGTGTTAAAACTTTGGAGTAACAGAAAGATTCACATCTGCTACTGGATGAAGATTGGACTGGGGAGTAAAGAGGGAGAGTACGGAATTCACTTGGTGTGAATCAGAGATGGTGGGGACTTGGATAAAGGTGGAGACAGTGTGAGGCAAGGCTTCTATGTGCCTGAATGAGTGCAGAGTACTTTGGGTGTGTGTTCCAGACTGTGTCTCTTCAGCAATTGGGATGAGAGGAGAAGGGATCTTAGCTCTGGGTCCCCATTCTGATTTTTCTGTTATCTCACTCAGAGTGTGCAGTGACTTCACTATCTCCGGAGTGCAGGCAGGCTGTGTATTCTTTGCTCTAATTCAAGCATCAACAAAAACTGTAAAGAATGAAATAATATTTTATATATTATGGGTCACACAGTTTCTGTTACCTGTTCTTTTGTGTTTGTTGCTTTTTTTTTTTTTTTTTTTTTTTTTGACAGGCAGAGTGGACAGAGAGAGAGACAGAGAGAAAGGTCTTCCTTTTGCCGTTGGTTCACCCTCCAATGGCCGCTGTGGCCGGCACACCATGCTGATCCGAAGCCAGGAACCAGGTGCTTCTCCTGGTCTCCCAGTGGGTGCAGGGCCCAAGGACTTGGGCCATCCTCCTCTGCACTCCCAGGCCACAGCAGAGAGCTGGCCTGGAAGAGGGGCAACTGGGAGAGAATCCAGCGCTCCGACCGGGACTAGAACCTAGGGTGCCGGCGCCGCAGGCAGAGGATTAGCCTATTGAGCCGCGGTGCCGGCCTTGTCACTTTTTTTTTAAACAGCCATTTAAAATTGTATTTTAAAAAATTCTTAATTAGCAGGCCATACAGAAACAGGCTATGGACTGGCTTGATCCATAGGGTGTGGTGCAGACCACTGGTCTGATCCTTTGATTTTACAAATTGAGTCAGACACAAAATGGTTAATTATTCATTTAGGTTATTTTAATATGATGAGTAGCAGCATCAGGATGTGAAAACTAGTCTTGTAACACCTAGTAGGGTGGGTTGTTTTTTTCTTTCCAGTACTAGGAGTCAGCAAACTTCTATAAAGAGCCAGAGAGTAAAAACTTTTGGCTTTGCTAGCCATATGATCTTTGTTGCTAGGAGTCACTCAACTCTGCCTTTCTAGGAAGAAAAGCAGCCCTTAGGTGGTAAGTGAATGGGTGTGTGGTGTGGTTGTGTTCCAACAAGATCATAGGCAGTGTTGGCTTGTGGACTGTAGTTTGAGGACCCCTGTTCTGCACCATGCTGTCTGCCTCAGGACTGAGCAACCTGTTGTTTGTTGCAGGAGTAAGATTTCTCACCCTTTATCCAACTCTCTTATCCCATCCCTTCCCAGCTGACAAGGTACCATCTGTGTGGAAAGGTTATCCCGGGAAACTGGACTGGTTCCTGCATACACTAATTTTCAGCCAGTTGGCTTTTTCTGAGACCAGCTAATATTTCTTAATATTGCGAGGAAATAAATAATTGAGATCTGAGATAGCAGGAGCAAAGGACTGGATTTTAGTTTAGGTCTAAAATGGTAATTTTCTGTCATGCATTTAAGGCTGTTTTATTGAGTAGTGGTGATAAACTTGAATGTGCTTACTACTCAGATACAGGGAAGGTGGGAGTTATTGCTGTGTTTGGCACTAGCCTTACCTTGGCAAATAGTTACTATTTAAAATCAGTGAGAAAAAGTCCATTAATCTGATTTTTTGTTGGAATTATATCAGGATGATGGCAGGTACTGTCAAATTTTCAGCATTCTGGAAGAGAGGGAATAAAGTTCTTTGAGCTGTCTTGTTTGTATTCACTGAAGTAGTTCAGTTGTTCTCATGTTTGCACTCCACCGTACCAGATCAGAAATGAAAATAATGTGCTCTAGTTTGAAACTGGAATCAGAATTATTCTTTGTGATTCAAGGACATTTAATTATTTAATGCCAAAAAGACCATTTTTTTTGATGGTTTGTGTCATGAAAGATTTGTTATAAGTGTAAATCTTGCCCTTCTCTGTTTTTAGGTTGTGAGTAGACTTTCGGGTGTTTAGTCTAGACAGGGTTTCTCAGCACTGGAACTGTGGACATTTTAAAGCATGTAATACTTTGTTGTGAGGAACTGTCCTGTTCATTACAGGGTGTTTTCATAGTATCTGCCTCTGCCCCACTAGATGTGAGTAGCACGATAACCAGCCATGCCTCCAGATACTGTCAGCTGTCCCTTGGCAGATAAAGGCACCTCTGATTGAAAAGCAGTGATTTAGAACAGCCAGCTAAGAGCCCTTGTTGAAATCAGATGTTTTCACTTGTGACTGCTTCATAAGGGCAGGCATGCCAGGTCACTCAGGGTCTACTCAGGTCAGGGACAAACAAGGTTGAAGACCCAGGGGAGTAGAGAGTGAGTCCTTGGGGCCAAGTCAGTAGTTAGTCTTAAGCAATCAGCCTGCCTCTTTTGGTTGGAAGATGATGGCAAGACTGGCAGAGCTGCCAGCAGGGGTAAGCACAGCAGCCAGACCAGCCAGAGAAGTCCCGGGGTTCTGTAGTGTGCTGCTAAGCTTGCTCACCTTGCTTCCCCAATGTGTACATCTCTAACTGAAGTAAAGGAAAACAAAGAATTCGCTCTTGGTTTTGACAGACTCCCTGCTGTCTAATCTACGCTGCTAAAATGTCTCTTGTTTTCCTCAGACTAAGATCAAATTCTTGCTCTGTGAAACATTTTTATTTTATTCTTTTATTAAAATTTATCTGAGAGACAGAGAGCTCCTATCCTCTGGTTTACTGCCTAAATGCCCACAAGGACTGGAGCTGGGCCGGAGTGGGAGCCAGGAGCTGGGAACTCAATCCAGGTCTCTTATGTGGGTGGCAGTGACCTAACTACTTGAGCTGTTCATTACTTTGTACTTCCTAGGATCTAAGCTGGAATCAGGAGCCAGAGCTGGGAATTGAACCCCGGTACTCTGATGTGAGACACAAGCATCCTATTTTTTTATTTGAAAGGGGGGCATTTTTTTAGATAGGAATTTGTAGGACTGATATGTTTTGATGTAATTAGGTAGTATTCTTTCACTCCAGGGAAGAAATGTTTGTTTAAGTTGTAATTTGCTGATAGTCACATCCTAGATAACAGTTTAAGTCTTGGCAAGACTATTTACAGTTCATCGCTTTTAAGTCCAGCTGTGTGGTAATAGTTCTTGCCAGGACCAAACCTCTCATTCCCAATAGCATTGCCACCCTGTTTGTCTTGTTACTTGTACAGAATTGCAGGCCCTACCCACACTTGTTGCATCAGAATCTGCACTTTTCCAAGCTCTCTGGGCAGGCAGACTGCATATTCCATAGTTGATGAATTGCCATCCTACACCGTGCTTTGGAATGTGTCTCTCTTCTCACAGGTGGCTACCCTTCTTGCTTGTCTGGCAGAAGTGAGAATAAGCAGGTGGCCCCAGTCACACTAGCTGTGATACCATCCTTTTGTTTGCTTTCAAAGCCTTTTAAAATTAAGATAATGCCACCATTAAAGTCATTTCACTTAATTACTTTCCTTAAAAATAATACATTCAGAGGAAAGTCCTTCCAAGTCATCGGTGTACTTCAACCATTGGAAAGCGAATTCCTTATTTCACGTTCCATAGCTGATGGATGCGTATTGACCCTTCTATTGAGAGTAACTGGCAAGGAGTTGATGGCTTTCCAGTGCATTTTCTTTGTTACTGAATGGAAGCAAACAGTAGTGTAGATATTTCAGTCTTCCTTTTCCCAAATGAAAACTCAAGGTTTTTCTTGTAATAATCATAGTTGAATCTAACTTTGTCCGTGTTGTGAATCATAGGCTATAATTTATTTATATTTGCCACTCAGAATATTTTAACAGATTTCCTTAGGAATATGTTAAAAATTAGCTTGTAGTATATTTGTGTAATAACATTTAAAATATTAATAACTAGTCTTTACAGCCTTCAGCATAGTGAGACATAACCTGTTTTCATATACATAAAACAGCGAATCCAGTATGCAAAAACAGATTCTGATATAATATCCAAGATGCGTGGCACATTTGCTGACAAAGAAAAGAAAAAAGAAAAGAAGAAAGCCAAAACTGTGGAACAGGCTGCAGCAGCTGCTAACAAAAAGCCTGGTCAGGTAAGAGATTAGCATCCAAAAATAATTACTTCTGGATTGAAAGAAATGAGAAAAACAGTTTCACTAAATACAATGCTTGACTTTTGTCCAATTGTTTAAAAAAAAAAAGTAAGACTTATCCTTTTTATGCTCTTGCATATCTTTCCATAATCTTAAAGCTTAAATTTTATGAAACAGTTCTTTAAAATTAGAGCTAGACTTGTCAAAAATAGCTGACATGAATGTATGAGTCAGCGTTAAGAGGCTAAATCTTTACATAGAATTAGTACTCTTGAAATTTATGTTGTTTTTATACAGTACTTATGAATATGTGCTATTGTTTTGGAGGGATTGGAAATTTTAACTCTTTTCCCTATTACTTTTGTCTAGGTAATACCAAATTCAGCTAATAACCAAGCAAATTCAACACCAAATCCTCAGGTAGTATTTTTTTCCATGTAGTGCTTACTCTAGAATAAAATAAGAAAAAATTAATAATAATAATATAAAACAACTTGCATGTCTCCAAAAACAAGATGGTTCCATCTACAAGACATAGTGCTTTACATAGTATATCCTTTAAGAGTTCTCGGAATGATGTAATTTTCTTTAGGTGGAAAAAACAAAACCTCACTTGAGTCCTTGTTTCCCATTATCAGTCAGTGACAATCAAAATGACAGGTTTCAAAGTTGTGGGAGAACACTTTTGTCCCTGCAGTCTGTAGCCAGAGCTCTGCAGACCAGGACTCCAGGTAACTGGTGAGGCGCAGGCCCTGTGCGCTCCACTGACCCAAGCTCCACACCATCTTTTCTAATAAGTTCAGACACTCGTTGAGCAGCTGTTTCTCAGTTACACTTGCTCTCACTTTCTCAGCACAAATATATTTCAGCCTTATTTTTTTAAGCCTCTTGTATAAATGTTTTTAAAACTCCTTGTAAGATTTCCCCACTGAATGCCTCAAGCAGAAATCCTCAGTTATGGGCTATTGGTTTTGTTCTTGCTTCCTTCTCATGCCAGAGTTTGGCAGAATGCTTAAGCCCAAAGACTTCCCTGTATCACTGATTTTTTTTTTCTTCTTCTTGTTTTAAGTTACTTTTCTTATAAGGTCTACTTCCCTTTTTTGAACTTTTGAGGCATTTGTAAGCCACTTCACAAATGGTAGCACAATTCTCTGGGCCTTGAATTGTTCACTAATTGTCCTTTACACTTGGTATTTTCCATGAAACTAGCCTGAAGACAGAAAGGTCCTTTTCTTACTTACTTTTACTTTTCTTACTTACTTCCCTTTGCCTCTAATTCTCCATGACCTCAATGTAGGGTTTCCAGTGAATAGCTTAATATCTAATAGCAGTGTTTGTTTCTATTTGTAGGCTGCTAGTTACTATGCATACTTCATTTACTTGCAATAAAAAATTATAAATTAAGTCACCAAGTAGTTGTACCCGGTGGTAATCTTTCTAGTTCTAAAGTTTCTTTTATGGTGGAAGGTAGGAAATGCTACTGCCAGGGGTATTGAGTATGATAGTGTTTATCTGAGTCAGGTAACCAGCTGAGGAGGGCTAACGTTGCTACCTTCTCTAGTTTTGTTAGGATCTTTCAGTTTTTAGAAAATCTGATTCCCAGATGCTAAAATATAAATATTGTCTTGAATGCTATTAATTAAATGGTTTCAACCTTTAATAAACTTTGTAATCCCCAAATTTGGGCTGTCTGGACTTAATGCTTCACTCAGTTACTGTTAGGTATGTATTCCCATGGTGTTACTGTTCTTCTAGCTTTGGTGTTTCATGTAGTGGGATTTCACAGTTCTATGTAAACCAGGATGTACTTCTCAAATTTGGGCTTTAATGTAAGAACTAAATGGCTTACAATATTGTTTATACTTACAAACTGTCTTTGCCTCTTCTTTTAATAGGTCCCTGATTACCCTCCAAACTATATTTTATTCCTTAATAACTTACCAGAAGAGACTAATGAGATGATGTTATCCATGCTGTTTAATCAGTAAGTTTTTTCATAAACAAGTCTGTTCCCCACAGCCTCCAGAGAGGACAAATAGCACTTCCATGGGTTGAATACATTTGTCATCACACAGCAGTAACTCCTTTCAGGTGCATTGGTCTGGGATTAATCATGAATTGAAGCCAATCTGCAGATTTAGCAGATAAAAGCTTTACTTTCCTCTAATGTTTGAATTAGTAGTTTTAATTGATGAATAAAAGCAAGAAGCAAACCTTTGATAGAATGACAAAAATTGAATTAGCTTACATTACTCCTGTGGTTCTTTATAGCATTAATAATATTTAGGCTCTTGCATACTACTCAGGTTTCTTGTTATCGGATAGCAGTACTTTACCTGGACCATATCAGGAAGCTGCTCAACAAATTTAAACACATGGCAGACATTTATGTATTTGTATATATTAATGAATTATCTTTCTTCACAGGTTCCCTGGTTTTAAGGAAGTACGTTTGGTACCTGGGAGGCATGACATTGCTTTCGTTGAATTTGAAAATGATGGGCAGGCTGGAGCCGCCAGGGATGCTTTACAAGGGTTTAAGATCACACCATCCCATGCCATGAAGATCACCTATGCCAAGAAATAATGTGTGGGATGGTCACCTCTTAAGGACATGGCTTTATTTATAGTGTTTGTGTTGGTAACATTATGGGAGGGAGTGAGATTTTTGTGAAGGACTTAAAAAATAATGTAGTCTTTCTTTAGCCTTAGTGAACTCTGAAATATGAACGCCTTAATTTTGTATAATAAACTTTTATTTGTATTCTGTATACATAATGCTTTGTTTATTGGCCCATTGACCTATCATCAAACACTTATTCCGGTCTAGATCACTTTTTACGGTCTATAAAACTCTGTAATAGCATGCTTTTCTGGTAGTATTTGGAACAGCTAATGTTATAGCAACATTGAACCATTTTAATAAAAGTTATGGAGAGTTAGATCAACAGAAGCTAGTAAACAGCTGGTGAAAATGATCATCTTGTGTATTAGAAGAAAATGAAATATGGTCAGGATATAAATTTGATTAATGTATGCTTCAAAGAAGTGAGCACAATATTTACCTAAAGCGGGCATTTCTCAAATGTGTTTATTCAGTAAAAAAAAAAAAAGGCCATTTAGGAGTCACTATAGTTCCTGTTTTCTAAGAAAGTAGAAGAAAAGGGAGCACAGCCTTCAAACTGCATTTTACACACTCGCCTCCTGGACAGGCCAGTGCCTAAGGGATATAACAAGGTTAATGTAACTTAGTTGAAATTCAGGAATGCTAAGGGGAAGATTTTCCAATCTGAAATCTTTTTTTTATAAAGCAAATAGGTAATTGACCAAGGGTTGCCAGTACTAATCTTGCTGCTACTTTTGTAATTATTATTTCAAACATTTACAAAGCTCATTTTCCTTGGCATTTTATTTAGACTTAAGGCTATTGACTGCCAACAAAACCATGAATTTCTTTAGAAGTGGATTTTTTTTGCAAATATATGTTAAAAATCTTAGCTATTTTTATGTGTTTGAGTAGGTCATTGAATAAAAGCTTACCTTGTCACTTAGCATATAAATGTGGAAAGACCACATTTAAAATTAATGTAAACATAAGGTTATTACCACATTGTACTTGGGCATGCATAGCAAGGAAAGAACAATGCTTTTTATATTCCTAAAACTGTCAGATCCATAGTCTGACTTCTGAATATTTTAACCTAGTTGTAGAGCTCATTTATTTTCATAAAATATAATGTGAAATACTAGAGAAAATAACCATACTTTAGGGTGTTAAGTAGTGTCAATTGCAATTAACTTTTTTTTAAAGATTTATTTATTTATTTGAAAGGCAGAGTTACACAGAGAGAGGAAAGGTAGCGAGAGAGAGGTCTTCTATCCAATGGTTCACTCCCCAGTTGGCCACAATGGCTGGAGCTGCGCCCATCCGGAGCCAGGAGCTTCCTCTGGGTCTGCCACATGGGTGCAGGGGTCCAAGGACTTGGGCCATCTTCTGCTATCCCAGGCCACAGCAAAGAGCTGGACTGGAAGAGGAGCAGCCAGGACTAAAACCAGCGCCCATATGGGATGCCGGTGCTTCAGGCCAGGGCTTTAACCCGCTGCGCCACAGTGCTGGCCCCAATTGCAATTAACTTTATAAACTGTGTGCTCTCAGTTACTGAGAACAGAAACTCACAGAGTGAGGGTCTGTGTTAGGCTGGGATGGCTGGAGTGGGAGTGAGAATGAGGGAGGTAGCAGCATAGAAGGGGATTGGGTGGGCCTTTTAAGGTCTTGCTTGTACTCGAGGGAAATTAGGAATGATTTTAGAGAATTTTGAAAGTTGAGATAATTTACCAACTGAAAGTCACCCCTTTTTGTGTTCCATTTGGTAAGTATGGGCAGTCACATGCATAGTTGTGTAATAATCATAATCAAGATACAGAACATCCCATTATCCCTAAAAGTTCCCTTGAGTTACATTGCAGTCAATCTGTTACCCCAACCCTCAGCCCTAGGGAGCCACTGAACTGCCTTCTGTCACTGTAGTTTTGTCCTGTGTGGAGTGGAGAGCTCTTGATACTCGTCTGTTGCAACTACAGTTTGCTTTACCAATGAATGGGCATTTAGGTTCTTTCATCTTGAGGCTGTTATGAACACAGTGACCATAAACTGGCGTAAGTCCATGTGGGCTTCTTACACATTTTGTTAGATTTTGAGCAGAGAAGTGATAACCTGGTTTAATATGTTTGATAAAATTTGAAATTTATATAAAAGTTACAGAAATAATGCACAGAACTTCATAAACCCTTCTTATTACCCAATCAATATTTCTGAACCCTTTGAGAGTACAAGGCTACCTCAGAAAGGTATCCTTGACCTAATGACCTTATTACCGTTTAATACTTTAGTGTGGTTTTCATTAAGTACAAGGCCAATCTCCCATGTAACAACATACTATCCAAATCAGAAAGTAGCAATAAGCTCATTCAAGTTCACTGATGTTCTGTTAATGACCCAGGAATGTTGCGTTCAGTTGTCAAGTCTTCAGTCTCCTGTCAGTTCCTTAACCTGTCTTTGTGACCTTAATTTTACATGGAGATTATCCATTTATTTTTGGATATATCTGCACTATTAAAAATTATAAGCTTACAATGATACACTCAGCTTTCCATATCTGTGGGTTCCACAACCTTGGATTCAATCAACAACAGATTGACAGTATTTGGAAAAACATTGTACTGAACATGTAGACTTTCTTACTACTCTCTATAAACAATTTAGTACAATAATTACTTAGCATTTATATTATGTATGGTAAGTAATTTGAAGTGCATGGGAACTTTGAGTGGGTTAAATGCAAATACACTGTTTTTACATAAGGGACTGGAGCATCTGCAGATTTTGCTATCCACTGGTTCACTCCCCAGTACCTACAACAGCTGTGACTGGGCCAGGCTGAAGCCAGGAGCCTGGAAACAAATTCCAGATCTCCCACATGGGTGGCAGGGACCTAAGAATTTGAGTCATCACCCACTGCCTCCAAGGATGTGCAGGAAGCTGGGTCAAAAGCAGAGCAGGCTGTGAGAGCCCAGTGGAAAGAAGGGGCCATCAAAGAAGGAGGTGCCTTTCTCTGAAGGGAGGAGAGAACTTCCACTTTGAATATGGCCTTGTCTAAATAAGGTCGGAGTTGGTGAACTCACGAGGCTTCCAAAGCCTTGGCAGTTCATGACAAGAGCCTTGGGTGATTACTGACGTCATAAATAAGAGTGTCATTGTTAAATCAACAATAGGAGTCACTGTGCACCTGCTCCCCATGTAGGATCTCTGTCCTTAATGTGTTGTACTATGTGAACGGTATAACTAGTACTCAAACAGTGCTTTATACTTTGTGTTTCTGTGTGGGTACAAACTGTTGAAATCTTAATATATACTAAATTGATCTTCTGTATATAAAGATAATTGAAAATGAATCTTGATGTGAATGGCAGGGGAGAGGGAGTAGGAGATGGGATGGTTGCAGGTGGGAGGGAGGTTATGGAGGGAAAAAGCCGCAATAATCCAAAAGTTGTACTTTGGACATTTATTAAATAAAAGTTAAAGAAAAAAAAAAGCATAGCAGGAATGCAAACCCATGCATTCCCATATGGGAAATGGGCAACATCTTTACTGCGGGCCGCAGTGCTTGCCCCAGCTGCCGTGTTTCAGGCACAGCTGCTGGGAACAAATACTGGCTGCATCACTGCAAGTATAAACTCCACTTGTAAGCAAAATTTTGCTCCGCATCCTCTAGTTTCTGCCCACCGCAGAATTCTAGAACATTCCAGGCCTGGCAAGAATGCACTCTTTCTTTCCACACAATCGAATCACCAAGCATAGCTTCTTGTTAGCATGAGCCTTATTCACTAAGTTGTGATAGCTTACTATCACAATAAAAATGGCTTTATTTGCTATTTTCCTCTGCCTTGCAGGAGCCTGTATATGGAGTGGCAGTCTGGGTTCGTGTAGTCCCTGTTTCTTGATGTGCCCCTTAAACAGCAATACTTGTTCAACTCTCCTGCGTTGAGGGCTAGATTGAGGCAGACAGAGTGAAGCAGCTGTCGCATCAGGACGGAGGAGACCTCACCTTTGCTTTTGCTTTCCCAGAGAATACGTTTTAGCCCCTGGATTACGGAAGGCAAAATGTGCAGGTGTTCTGCTTAGCATAAATGATTTCTAATGCATCCTTCCCTTTGCTTGCTGTGAAGCAGGAAATACAGGATGTAAAAGCCAGGCGCTGATTAGTCAGTGATGAAGGGAAACAGCACTGGCCCACCGTCCCTCCTGGTGACTTCAGGTAAGATCAGCAGCTAATGGCTCTAGTAGTTGGGTTACTGCTGTCCATGTGGGAGATCCAGATTGAATTCTGGGTTCCTGCCTTCAGCTGTTGCAAGCATTTGAAGAGTGAACCAGGAGGTGAAAGATCTCTGTCCCTCTGCCTTTCAAATAAAATGAAAATAAATAAAATTTTTTAAAAAGAATTAAAGGATGCTGTATTCTTTTGGCAGCCTTAGTTATCTCACTTACAATCCAGATATTGAATAAAACAAGCTTGCAAGTCAGTGCCAACTATCAAAGTTCCTAACCTGAAAATAAGACATATGCACAGGTGCACAAATACACACACAACAGAAATCCTTACATACAAATCATAAAACTCCTATACACACAAACATACATATGTACACCCCAAACAAAAAACCCTTTTTATTATACAGTAAGGATAGGTTGCTTTATTAATTTACTCTTTGGGACAAAGTTATTTTTGTTTAGCACAAAATTCTTCAGTATGCCGAATTTTTGCCCCTTGTTTGGGGAGGTAACCATATTTGGGGGTGCGGGAGGAGGTGCTACCCTGAAACCTCATTGTCAACCAAGCAAGAGGAGGCATCCTGATGGATGGAGGAGGAGAGAGGGCCACCTTGTGGGAGACATGCAAGCCCCACACACTAGAGAGATCAAGAACTGCAGGCTGTCTCTCAGTAGAAAGTAAGCTCTTGAACTGGGGCCCCTTTAAATTCACTGCTGTACTGTAGCGCCCAGAATGGGGCCTGCCACATAGTAGGTTCTTAGTAAATACTTGTTGGCTGAATGGTGCTAGGCCCTAGCACTCAACTCAGGGGACTCCTAGCTGTGCCCCTCTCTCCATGAGAAAATGCCCAGCAGCAGGGGAAAGGGGGCAACATGAACCTCTAACTTCTGTGCCATCTGTACCCCACAAGCACTTGACACTGAATTGCAAAAGCCTTAGAGACAGGAGGAGGGGGGAAGATTGCCCTGTTTTCCTCCACCCACCTGCTTCTTCCTTTGCCTTTGGTAGGATCTGGATGTGACATGAACTAATGTGTGAGAATCCATCTCTGTCCAGGACAGACACGACTTCTAAGAATTCGACCATGAAGGATTTGTCAATGTAAGAGTGCTTTATTTATCTATCATGTGAATCCAGCTGGAATTAAAAGATAAGGCACATTTCCCAGAGACTCTCTGAAGTACCCTTGGTAGATCTCATATTTCCTTTTCTTTTTTCTTCATTTTTAAGGATTTATTTGTTTATTTGAAAGACAAAGTGACTGAGAAAGAGAACTTCTATCTGCTGGCTTGCTCCCCAAATGGCTGCTAGGGCCAGTCAAAGCCAGGAGCTCCCACGTGGGTGGCAGGGGCCCAAGTGCTTGAGCCATCATTCCCCACCTTCCCAGGTGCATTGGTAGGCAGCTGGATAGTTGAAAGAATGTGACATTGAACTAGAAAGTAAAAAACAGTTTAAATTGCTTATGCTTCTCTCAGTCCCGCTGTGCTGATGGATGCAATGAACCACAGTGAAAACAGCTTTAACAACAGTGGACCTGAACGGTGGTTCTGAATACCACTTTTGTGTGAAATACAGAGTTTGACTCTCTTTGGAACATCAGATGCTAATCAGCCTTTGGAGCCAGGTCACCTGTTAGGAAAGCGGAGGGGCCCTGGGCCCTTTCCATTGGCCCTGTGTATTTATCCAGAGGTCTGGCTTTCGCATAAAAGACAGAGCCACTGAAGGCAGTCCCCGCTTGCAGACCAAAAGCGCTGGCCAAAACAGCCAAAAGGGAAGATGGCAAGAACATTGGTCCTTTGGCTCCTGGGTCTCGTGGCTGTGTGTGCCGTGCACGGGATATTCATGGACAGACTGGCTTCTAAGAAGCTGTGTGCCGACGACGACTGTGTCTGTAAGGGCTCGCTTAATGCTCCTCCTGCTCTTTCTCTGCTGAATGACTGAAACCTATCCGCTGACAGCATGAGATGGAATTGTACTGCGCAGTGAATCTTCTCCAACGTGCGTGTGATTAGCAGGGCTTCTCCAGGTCTGGACTTTCAGTCCTTTGCTGTCTGTCTGCAGAGAATGCACTTGGCTAAGATTTTGCTGCAGCTTTAATATCTTGGCAAGCTTAATCTTCTCGAATTGAATCCCGGCTGTGAAATGGGCAGCATCCGGCTCTCTGCCTTTCCACTTCTCTTACACTTGTATGCTTTGCCTTTTTTGACTGTTGGTAAAATTCGGGGGCCTAAAATGTAGTCACTTCAATTTTCCCTTTCCTTCTAGATGCTATTTCTCTGGCTCGAGCTCAAGAAGATTACAATGCCCCGGACTGCAGATTCATTAACATCAGCAAAGGGCAGCAAATCTACGTGTACTCAAAGCTAGTGAGAGAAAACGCAGCTGGAGAGTTCTGGGCTGGCAGTGTAAGAAGAGATTCTTAAAAACAGGAGGGGCTTCCAAAAGTTGGTGGAAAATAACATTAAAATAAGTTTATTTTGATGCAAAGATATATTACATGCATGCCTAGTTTTTCATAATGCATAATTTCCATGAACATTTTGAGAAAGTTCCCTTGTGTATACACATTGCTCTTAAATTTGCCCTCAATAACCTGTTGTCAACCTATTTCAATGCTTAGAAGTAGCTAAGACCAAGGTAGAGGTTTTTGAAACTACGGCAAAAATGTAGGTATAGTTGCTGTGATTTTAGTTCAAAGAAACAAAGATAATTTCATAAGAAAACCAAATACAGGTGATATTATGGCAAGGGGGGGAAAAGCCAAATGCACTGGGTTTTGGACATTCCAAGGACTTTGAATCTTACTCCAAAATGTGTTAGAGGACTGGCCAAGTAGAAGACACGAGTGCTGGAAGGCAGCCCAAGTTTCAGATTCTTTTAAGAAACTTTGGCACTCTCTTTAATTTAAAAGAATCTGTTTTCTTCAGTAAAAACGTACAAGAGTGATCGCTGGGGAGGGATGAAGTAGGCCGGGTTTTACTGTCCTTATCTGCAGCCCCAAAGATAGTTTTTAACATAATAAAGAACTAACTTTAAGTGCATTCAAGTATCTATGTGTGGGAATTGTTAAAAACTGAGAAACACACATCCTTTAAAATAGAAGTGTAAATTCACTGTTCTAAAAAACTTGCTAACTTTATTTATTGAGGAGTTCCAAAAAGAAATCAGGCAACTTGCAAGGTCGCAGACAGAGTAATGCTGCACGCGTGTGGGTTCACTTAGTGCTGTGAGGGAACTCCAGGGTTGGCTGTGAGCCCCCTGGAGCCCACGGGGAAAGTGAAGGACTGGCAGTGATGTTATTCTCAGTATCAGCAAAGAGGATGCCTGTGCCTTCCTCGGAAGACCCTCCCACCAGCTTTCCCCTGATTGCTACTCTTCTGCCTCTCAGGTGTACAGTGACAGCCAGGATGAGATGGGTATCGTGGGCTATTTCCCCAGCAATTTGGTTAAGGAGCAGCACGTGTACCAAGAGGCCACCAAGGAAGTACCCACCACGGTAAGCACCTCGGAAGGGACCAGAGAAGGACTCAAAGGCTTGTGTCGAAACTGCACCGTGCAGCTTCCAAGGTGTGCCGAACAAAGCCCCCAGCTTCCGGCTTCCGCTGTCTTCCGAGACACTGAGTTTGGGAAGGGCTCTGTAACTACCATCCGTGTTGAAAGTTTGTGAATTTTCTCCATACAACCCTCTTGGTTTTGTTTCAGTTTATTTTCTAATGTTTTAATTTTTTTTAGCTTTCTTGGGGGCGTATAATTGGCAACAAGGATGTATATATACTTAGGACATACAGTTTGAAGTTTTAATATCACGTGCATCGTGAGATGATCATCACAATGAAGCTAGTTAACATTCTGTCCTGTGTGTGTGTGTTTCTGTGTCGAAAGCACTTAAAATCTACCCTCTTAGCAGATTTCAAGTGCACAAAATAGTACCGTTTTTTGTTTTAGATGAAAGTTATCCTGCAAAGGAGTCCATATCGCAAAGAAAGAAATCAAAATAGTGTTCACTGACTGATCATTTCCATTTATCTACTAATGACAGGCTGGGGGGAAATGAGCACCTGTTCTTTTGAGAAAATCAAAACATTCTAGAAAAACCTTTGAATGCTTTATTTTTGTGGTGGGTGCATTGTACTTTTCCATGAAATCAAGTCACGCTCTTAGTAATGCCCTGGGGTCCTGTAAACTCCTGGCAGAAATAAAAGATCCTTTGTGAGCCACTCTGCAAGTGGGTTTTTGAAGTCATTCTCCTGGAGCTAATTACTGTGCCTCCAGCAGCCCAGCCTACACACGTACACCCCGCATGTCATGGCTCCTTAGCACTAAGCTGGCATCCACCAAATAACCATAAATTAAAAGTGTATTAGATGACTTTCTTGTTAAGGAGTTTTTGACTTACAGTCATTATTATGTCATACTAGTCAACATTTACTTCCCCCTTTTTTTTTTTTTGACAGGCAGAGTGGACAGTGAGAGAGAGAGAGAAAGGTCTTCCTTTTTGCCGTTGGTTCACCCTCCAATGGCCACCATGGCTGGCGCGCTGCGCTGATCCAAAGGCAGGAGCCAGGTGCTTCTCCTGGTCTCCCATGGGGTGCAGGGCCCAAGCACTTGGGCCATCCTCCACTGCCTTCCCGGGCCACAGCAGAGAGCTGGCCATACATTTACTTCTTTTCAATTAAAATTTCTCTTTTTGACTAAGCTTGATTTTCGATAAAGAACCCACATCTGTTCTCTGGTGCAGCCGGTCCAGTTCCGTATTTTTGTTTTTGTTTTTTTTTCAGGCTGTTGACTTCTTCTGTGAATAAGAAATCAATCAAAATAGCAGAGAGAAACACCCAAAATAAAGACAAGATGGAATACACCAAAAAAATGCATATCTCTAATGTTGGACCTTGGTTTCAAGAATTTGTTACAGTACAGAGGGGCTGGGTTTGCTGCTGGAGGTGACAAGAAAATGGATTTTCAACTCTGTCTTGTCTTCTGCTGGCCTCATCATCCCACAAACTGGGACAGGGCAATGTTTGACCCAAAGGAGTGAACTGACACCGGAGAACTAAATTGCCATCAAGAGAATCTTCTCTTAGGTGGGGACGCATAAATAAGATGGTTTGTTTGTAATTATTTCTAAATAGTAATTCTGGCCAGCTCTTTGTCTTTTCTGTATATAAATTTGGGGAGTCTCAGGTCTTCCCTTAGGGTGTGGTGTTTTTCACTTCTCTCTCTCTCTGGCCTGTTGAAGCATTAATAATGTAACCAAAGAGGCTGTGTCATCTAGGAATATGCCAGTAATTTTCTTCTTTTTCATATTTGATGACTTTAGATATGGAGTTTTTGGAGGGGAAAATCGAGATTTTAGACCTAGCAATGTTTTCAGTTGAATGCCTTCGCTTACAAATGATCCATTTACCTCTCCCTAAGTGTTAAATACATATGGATGCATACTGTGTGTGAGGAGGTTGGCTTATGGAAATGTTTCTAATGGAATAATTTCCACTTCCTATGTAACTTCACTGGATAATGTTCAAGTTTCCAGTCACCAAAAGACACAGCATTAAAAAGTCTGTGGGGTTTTTCTCTGCTTTTTTATGTCAATTTTGAAGTTCTTTTTCCTGGGAAAATTCCCGCAGTCAGGTGTGATGAATCCTAAATCTGTTATGGGGCTGCAGGCTTCACAGTTTGATGGGTCTAACAGCTCTCTCCGTATCTAATTGACTACACAAATGCTTTTTGTGTTCCTAATGTAATTCTTTTGATGTAGCCAAGAACTTGTATTTGTTTACATGAAATGCCTTAATTATATTCAAAAATTTCACAATTTTGGAGGTTTTTTTTTTTAACATTTTTCACTGTGGGGGATAGAAAGTGTGGGGTCTTGAGAATGGGGTTTATCTCCCCAGTTTCCTGTGGTCTGGTCATCCCTCAAGTGTAAGGAAGAGACCATTTAGGGGGGTCAGAGGCTTGGGTCCCAGGGCCATTTTTAGGTGCATTTCCTGTGACTTTGGGTGAATATCATTTCCCAAAGCCTACAGAAACAAATTAAGTAAAATAGTGTCAATAAAACTAAACAAAAAGTCAAGGTTTGTTTGCTTCTGTCTCACTTTATTCCATTTCTACCAGCATCTCAGTCACTGGCGCCTCCATTCCAGACACCCAGCACCCCTGGAGACACCCAGCACCCATATGCCCCCACAGCACACTGTTTCACAGTAAACTAACAATCAAAAGTATAATATAGCAAATTTATAAACCAGGAACAGAGGTTTCTTGTCCTTATCAAGTATTCTCTGCTATCTATGACTGTATGTGCAGTAGGTTTGCTTACGCCAGCACCACTACCAACACATGAGAAATGCATTGGGCTGACATTACTATGGCTATAGTGTCATAGTATGGCTACTAGGGGATAGGCATTGTTCAGCTACATGATAATCTTATGGGACTACTGTTGTACACGTGACCCATCACTGACTGAGACATCAGTATAACGTTGTTGTGGCACAGTGGGTGAAGCTGCCACATCGGACTGGTTCGAGTCCCCAGTGCTTTGCACTTCCAATTCAACTCACTGCTAACACTTCTTGGATGCACTGGATGATGGCCCAAGTGCCTGGTCTCTGACCACCCATATGGGAGACCTGGGTGGAGCTCCTGGTTCCTGGCTGTGGCAGTCATTTGAGGAGTGAATCAGAAGATGGAGTCTCTCTCTCTCTCTTTCTCTCTTTCTCTCTCTCTCTAATCTCTGCTGCTTTCTCTGATGATTTCCCTTTCAAATAAATAAATGAGCCAGTCTTTGAAAAATAGAAGCTATTGTATTAAGTGAAAGATGACGTCAAGGTTAGGGGAATACATGTACGGGTCTAACAGCTTTTGGCATTATTTCACGTTGTGAGGGATGATGGCTCAGGCTTTCTATTTATTGTTTGTGTGACGAGGCTCACGCCATCTAGCCCCTTGCATCCGAACTCACTCATCTACAAAGTTAGAATGATAATGTCTTTGGGGGTAATAACATTATTACTGGGGGTGATTATGAGGATTCAATGAAATGAGACATCATACTTAAAATCATCCAGCATGGTGCACAATACACAGCAGGTGTTTAATAAATGGTAGTGAAGTTAGATTAAAAATGAGAGAGATTTAAAATGTTTTAAAAACCTTTAAGGAACTACTGTTTCCAAAAACGTGAATTAGGGCCCGGTGCTGTGGCGCAGAGTTGGTTAAAGCCCCAACCTGCAGCGCCGGCATCCCATAGGGGCGCCGGTTCGAGTTCTGGCTGCTTTAGTTCCAATCCAGCTCCCTGTTAATGTGCCTGGGAAAGCAGCAGAGGATGGCCCAGGTGCTTGGGCATCTGTACCCATGTGGGAGACCTGGAAGAAGCTCCTAGCTCCTGGCTTTGGATTGGCACAGCTCTGGCTGTTGCAGCCATTTGGGGAGTGAACCAGGGTGGAAGACCTCTCTCTCTGTCTCTACTTTTCCCTGTAAATCTGTCTTTCAAACAAAGTAAATATTTAAAAAATGAATTAAAAGTATATTCAAGTATCTTTTCTTCCCAGAGCACTCTTATTTTTCTCCATAGCTCTTGACAAAGGTGTCAGCAAGTCATGTTGCAAGTACTTAGCCTGAAGATTCAAACACACACACATACGAGCTTGACAAGTGTTATTTATTATTATTATTATTAATATCATTATTGTTGTTATTTTTATATTTCCTTGTTTGAAAGGCAGAGTTACAGAGAGAGGGAGAGACAGAGAGAGAAATGATCTTCCATCTACTGGTTCACTCCTCAAATGGCCACAATGGCTGGGGCTGGCCAGGCTGAAGCAGGAGCCTGGGACTCCATCCATGTGGATGGCAGGGCCCAAAGTACCTGGGCCATCATCTGCTGCTTTCCCAGGCACATTAGCAGGGAGCTGGATTGGAAGCCTAGAAGCTGGAACTCGAAGTGGTGCTCATATGAATCTGGTGTCACAGGCCGGGGGCTTAACCCACTACGGCAAAACACTGGGCTGTACAAGTGTTAGTCTTAAAGTCTGGGGTAGTACATACTCCCTGCCTTTGTCATCAGGGAAGCATCTCAGATACTTTAAAAAAATTTTTTTAAAGAAACCTAAGCAAAAGAGAACAAACCAGGGAGGCATTGTGCTCTCTCTCTCTCTCTCTCTCTCTTTAAAGATTTATTTATTTGAGAGATAGAGAGAGAGAGAAAGAGAGAGTTCTTCCATTTGTTGATTCACTCCCCAAATGGCTACAATGGCAGGAGCTCAGCCAATCTGCAGCCAAGAGCCAGGAGCTTCCTTCAGGTCTTCCACACGGGTGCAGGGTCCCAAGACTTGGACCATCTTCAACTGCCCTCCCAGACGCATTAGCAGGGAGCTGGATCAGAAGTGCAGCAGCTGGGACATGAACCTGTGCCCCTATGAGATGCTGGCGCCACAGGTGGAGGCTTAGCCTAATATACTACAGCACCACCACCAGCATTTCTCTCTCCTAAGCCCCAAAGTATTCCTTTTTTGTCCTTTCCTCCCTCACCTACTTGGGAACTTGAGTGATGCTGCAGATGGCAAGAAGCCACCCTGAGTCTCCCTGCTGTCCTGTGCCCAGCCAATAGCGACTTCCCTGGACTTCAGCTGTCCTTTTTGAGGGCTTGTCCTTGCGATGACTATAACTAACTGGCCAGGGGTCCTTGGGAATAAAGCCTCTATGATCCTATGGATACCACTGACATCGACCTAGCTTCTGGGTCCACAGACCTGCAGGACGCCTCGTCTTCCAGGTATGGCGTTTTGAATTTCCTTTCTTGGCTTCTTCCTGGGAATAAGCGTTCAGTAAGTGGCACGCAAGGGCAATGTCAGGGAGAGATTTGGTTCTCTGCTGAAAGCCCTGTGAGCTCCTTCCTGAAGATTGGGCAGAACATTCCTGCCGTGACAGCAGCCTTCCTGTTAAAAATTAGGCTTTGCCCAAGGGGCAAGTGCTCAGGCAGCTGCTTCTGCTCTCTGCAAAGCAAGAAAACTTGAACTTGGAATTCCCATCGGATGTTAAGATCAGACACCTATCTTTCAAGTTTCTGATCATGAATCCATAAGGCCCGTTATGATCTAGCCCAAACAAGGGTTTTTCAGGCTTGACATGTGAAATGGAGACACTGAAGCCATTGTGAGAATCAGAAACATCCAGGGTTATTAGGTGGTTGGTGTGTGGCGCAGTTAGCCAAACTGCTACCTGCAACACTAGCATCTGGTATCAGGGCACTGGTTCAGGTCCCTACTGCTCTGCTTCGGATGCAGCTCCCTGCTAATGCACCTGGGAAAGCAGTAGAAGATGGCCCAAGCACCTGGATCCCTGCACCCAAGTGTGAGAGACCCGGAAAAAGCTCCTGGCTCCTGGCTCCTGGCTTCAGATCGGCTCATCTCTGGCCTTTGTGGCCATTTGGGGAGTGAACCAGCAGATGGAAGACCAATCTCTGTGTGTGTCTCTCCCCTTCTCTGTAACTCTGCCTGTCAAATAAATAAATAAATCTTAAAAAAATTAAAAAGAGGAATGAAAGAGGATAATGACTAAACTTCAGCCGCAGTTTCAGGGAGTCCCAGTGTATTTCACAGCCTCAGAAGAAAGACAAGCAAAAGAGCCTCAGTCTTCTTGGCACCACCCACGCCTGCCCTTAGGTAAACGCTGCAGTGTTGCTTCTCAAATGGTTGGGCTGCAAGGATGCGTGTGCTTCCACAGATCAGAGTCGATGCAGGGAAACATTCGGCTCCTTCAGGCAGCATTTAAACAAATCTCTGGAGGGGGCAAACATTTCGACTCCGAGTGGACAGAGGAAATAGGCGTAAGCTCTAGGAAGAAAATCTCATTTCTTTAACTATCGCTCTCATTTATCTGAAAATGGTGGGGGAAAAAAAGTAAGAGGAAAGGAAATTACTCAAGTTCGGAATCCTCTTCGTTCGGCCCTGGAAATACAATTGCAGGCCACTGATGTCTTCCCAGCTGCATCAGCTACAAATACCATGGCCGATGAGTAATTTAATCAGGAAGATGATGTACTGGATCGTGTGTTTTATATGAGCTACCCTCCGAATAATCTGGCCCGTTGCTAATGAAGACAGAGAATGCTCCCCAAGTCCTGGTTTAAATATTTTTCTCAGCGGAAATGACTTTCCCGTCACACGTGAGCAATTGTTTTAATCATTTTTCTCAAACGCGTGCCAGGGTCCAAGTCAGCATGTTTGGGGTTCAAGTATCTACTTTCCCACTCTCTCTCCCTGTTTCCTGTTGGTTTCAATGTGTAAATTGATTCTGGTGGAAAGAATCAGTGGAGAAAGGAATTTTAATTTGAGCAGTGCTATATCAAGCGGGGGAGAGTGGCCATTTGGATCTCTACCAATGAAGGCAGGAAGCCTGAGTTATGGTGTTTGGGTGTCTGCTCAACTCTGCCGTGGCACCCTCCGTCATCCAGGGTTTATCAGTTCCCTGCTGGTTCCTTCTCCTCCTCTGCCCCGATGCTCCCCAAATGACGGGAGGGCCTTTCTGACCATGCCCCGATCTTTCCCTGGGTTTCCAATTATGCAGTCAGTCCTTCGATAAACGGAGAAGCCAACAAAGCCCAAGCCTGGGTCGCAACAGATCTTGGGAATGATCTTTGGCAAGGTGGTTGGCTGAGCCTGTGGAAGCTCAGGAGTAGGCTGGCACAATGGACTGAACCACAGGTGACCTGAGGCAGCCAGGTAGGTGGAGATGGCAAAGGCACTCGTGTCTGTGAGCATCAACTGTCAACCAATGCCTTGGGTGGGCGTCCCCAAAGGCAGATGCTGAGAGGAGGAGTCGTGGTATAGTGGTTTAGTAAAGAATGACTCCCACGGGAAATAGGAAAGAAAAGGAGAAAGATTGAGGGGTGGGAGATGGCGAGGGTGGGGGAGGTGCGCAGGCAGGCTGCCACCTGCAGCAAGGTCCTGCAGAGGCCGGCAGCTGCTCGATCCCACAGGACACTCTCAATGCCAAGTCGCCGCACCTCGGGGTCACTTGGTTCCAAGCCAAGGAAATGGGCTTTCTTCTTGCCTGTGGGTCCTTGCCGTGGTCCAATGTGGAAAAATTTTACACATTGGGGACTGAATGCCTAAAGTTATATGTCAGTGGTACTTAGAGGGGCGGGGCCTTTGTGGGGTGCCTGGGACCTGAGGGCCCCACCCTACAGTGGACCAATCCTTTGGTGGATTCCTGGGTTACCGTGAGAGCAGCGCACTCCCGTGTTCTCCGCACGTGCTGCCCTCTGCCGGGCTAAGATGCTGGAAGAAGGCCACTGCCTTGCTCTTGGACTGCCCGGCCGTCAGACGCACCAGGCAAACACGCTTCTAAATCCCCCAACTTCAGCTCTTCTGTTATAGTGACAGTCGCTGATTATGGTTGGGTGGGGAGCATCGTTCCCAAGAGGTCTCAAGTAGGCTGTGGGTGCTGGAGGCTGGGAGGAAGAAGGCGCAGAAGCTGGGAGGGGCCTGAAAACACACAAACACCCTTGCACGGCTTATTTGGAGGCTGTCCTGCCTTTCCCGGCCACAGCCGGCTCTGCTCCGCTTGCTTTTCATTTCATTTCACCTTCGCACAATCACTGAGCATGCTCGAGTCCCTGTCACATTCTCTGTCCCCGAGTGGCTACTGTAGCTCCGATGTCCTCCTTCTGTGGACCCAACAACTTTTGGATGTCAGGCAGCCCTAGGAAACTTCAGTGGTGCTAGGGTGCCCTCCAGTGGTCAGCCTGGGACCTGGCACACAGGGAGACTGCTGGAATCAGCACCCATAATGTGAGTGTCCTCAGCAGGATCACCACCCCCCGCCCCACCCCCCGGTGGTGGAATGCCTTCCCAGATGGACTGTCCACACCCCTCTCCCGCCCCCAACACACACCGACTTCAGTCTGCCTTACCCCGGGCATGGAGAGGAGTAGTGATGTGCCTTTTATTAATCTGGATTTGAAAATTCACACATGGGGGAAAGCTGACATTTTACTTCCAGACCCGTTTTGCATGTTTCCTTTAGAGAGGAATCCCTGCAGAGTTTATAGATTGTTTTTCTTGTTATAATTGGTTTATTGCAACGTAGCAATAGCACCTTGAGCTCAGACAGTAAGCGGAAGCATCCCCAGAAAATACTCAACTCAACCTCCAGCACCCTCCACAGGCACTACGGCGTGGCTGGCTGGAAGGCCCAGGACTCGTGCTGCCAGTCACTTCCCCTGTTAAGTGTAAGTGCAGGGATCTGCAGGCAAACTCCCAGTCCATAGCTGCCCACCACGCCCTGTAAGAATGCAACAAACGAGAAGCGAGTCCGGGTTTCTACTTCATAGAACAGAGAGGTTCTCTCACCTCTCTTTCTCTCCTTCCCAGGGATATTTGGCAGTGTCTGGGGACATTTTTGATGGTCACGACTGGAGGAGGGGGCCTCCAATGGGTGGGGGCCAGGGATGCTGCTCCCCCTCCTATGAAGCACAAAACAGCCCTCAGCAAAGAAGATTCTAGGCCTGCAGGCTGACAGCACCAAGGCTGAGAGCTCAGCTCTAACAGGTGATATCCATCAGCAGGTGAATTTGGAAAGAATGACAAATAGCCGGGAAGGCCTAAGCAATTATCCTGCTGCAGTTTGTTTTCCAAGTCCAATCTGCAGTGCATTTGTTTTGTAACGAGCCATTAGGTAGAGCTGGTACCTGAAAAATAGATTTGTGCAGGTTCCTTTCGGTGCACACGCCACACTGCCAACCTGAGCTCTTGGCCACAGAATGGGCAGGGCCTCCATCTGCAGCTGGCTTGTTAGGCAGTAGCACTGGCAATTCCCTCTCCCTGGGATTTGAGAGATGGGCCTTTTGCTGGCTGTGCACATGTTGCTCCTGATTCCACATTTCGCCGAGTGCCTGTCATGCGCTCCAGAGGGCTCACCCACGGTGGAGTTCCAAGTTCATTGCATTTCTTCCCGAGTGCTTTTGTAGTTTCCTCTTGGAGTCTGCTTAATTGCTTTTCAAACAGCTATCATGGCCTTCTCACTTTATGGCTTCTTCCTGAAGGCGACCACAACGTCCTATTATTTTTCCGAGAGAACATAGTGCCCCTCACCCCTCTGTGGTGCATGCGCTGTCCACCTGCATGGCGCCAGCTGTCTCTCCCCGGCGAGGATCTGTTTTCCTTTGTTTCCCCTCCTTGCTATTGTCATCCTCTTTAACCTTTCCCTAGAGAACCTCCTAGGCACAGGCTTTTCTTTGCAGAGTCTCTGTGCGATTAAAATTTAAACACTGTGCATTTAGCCCGATGTTGACACTGCTCAATTCTTCGCAGAATTGACTTAAACATTAATAAGTCAGTGCATGATGGACTGGGCCGTGCGGACTTCAGTTCTGAGAAGGGAGGGAAGATCTCGTTGAGTTCTCATCTATTAGGACGGTGGGTGTGTTTACAATAGGTACATAATTGAAGGCCTAAAGCCTCATTGGAAATGTGTGACTTTATTTCATACCCAAATTACTCATGAATATAGATGTTGAATGAAACCTACACTGTACCATTGTGGGGAGCAACTCAGACTAGACTAAGTTACTGGAATTAAGACTTATTCTATGCATCTGCTCTCCCACAATATGGTGCTGGGAGAGGAGTAAACAACTTCTACACAGCTGCCTCCAGTTCGACCAATAACCTGCAGGAGCTGATCCTGCTCCTGATTGGAGGAGAGCAGCGTACTCGGCGTGTGGGTAGCAGAGTTGGGATTGGTGGAAGAGGACTATAAAGGAGGAGAGAGACAACATGCACCAGGAACATCTAAGGGGAACATCTGGATAACATCTGAGCAGCCCCCGAGAGAGCCGGCTGGCGGTATGCCACTCCCCCGCGGAAGTGGGGAAAGTGGCAGGGGGAGCCACCCTTCCACGGAGGTGGAGGGGCCGGCAGCCAACCCGGGAAGGACCAGCAGCAAACCTGGGGAGGGCCGAGCAGACAAAAGAACAGCGCAGGGTCCAGTGTCGTTCCTCCGCGAAGAGGGGGAGCGACATACCATTGCTCAAGTGTAACTTGTTATTGTTTGTGAGCTTGAATTGGATTTGCCTGATTTACTTTTGAAATAGCTATTGCATTTAAATGTAAAGGAGGGGCTGGTGCTATGGTGCAGTAGGATATTCCTACGTTTGGAGGCACCGGCATCCCATATGGGTGCTGGTTCGAGTCCCAGATGCTCCACTTCTGATCTAGCTCTCTGCTAAGGCCTGGGAAAGCAGTAGAAGATGGTCCAAGTGCCTGGATCCCTGAACCCAAGTGGGAGACATGGAAGAAGTTCCTGGCTCCTGGCTTCGGATCAGCCCAGCTCTGGCCATTGTGGCCATTTGGGGAGTGAACCAGCAGATGGAAGACCTTTCTCTCTGTCTCTCCCTCTCACTTTCTATAACTCTACCTCTCAAATGAATAAAGTCTTTAAAAAATAAAATTAAAAAATTAAAAAAAAATAAAGCAAATAAAACAGTCCCATCCTCTCCAAACCCTCCTGTCTGTGTGCGACACAGTACAGTCATCTCTGGGTACCCATGGAGGTTTGGTTCCAGGATATCAAAATCCATGGAATGCTTAAGTCCTTTATGTAAACATACAACCTATGCGCCTCCTCCTTGATTTAAATCATCTCCAGACTGCTTGGAATACCGAAGCCAATGTACATGCTACCTATGTAGTTATGCTGCGTTGTTTAGGAAATAAAGACAACTAAAGTGTGTGCATGTTCAGCGGTGAAGCAACATAAAAAAATGTTTTTGATCTGCAGTTGATTGAACCCACAGATGCGTGGCTATGAATACAACGGGCTGGCTGTAATGTGTTTCTCAACATGTTCAGCCTGAGCAACAGAAGAGTGAAGAATGGCTAAAATACAGCCTGGAGGTTGAAGTCAGGTCTGCACCCTCCAAATCCTGCACTGTTGTGCCTTCTTTCCCTCTGAGATCTGATCAGAAAGGAGCATGCGAGTGAGAGGCACATTTTCACCTTCATTAACCACTAGGTAAGCACCCGAAGTATCTCTGTCTCCCAGCCTAGGAGCTCTGTGGCACAGGCCAGAGTGAGAATGTGGCTCAGTCTGGGGAGTCTGTGTACGGCTTCCTTCTTCCTGCTTCCTGGTCCATGGAACAGGGTTCATTCAACTAGCCACATGGACCAAGGCTGATTCCTGCCACACAGATGGAGAAGTTATAGCAAGAGAGAAGAAGAGCAGTAGGTGCTATGGATACCTGATGCATTAGAGGGTCACTGGAACTGGCTCTTGGTTTCCACTGCAGTCTGGAAATGCCAAGGAATTAACAGCCCCTGGGAGGAACCAACGGCTGATGAGTTCATGCAAGGCATAGCAGCACACCTCACCTGGGAGGGCCACATGCTGTGTGCAGCTCCCACTGTCTCCCAAAGGTCCCACACGGAATTGAGCTCCAGTGGCCTACAGTGGTGTTTTTTTCTTTTTCAAAGATTTATTTTATTTATGTGAAAGGTAGCATAACAGAGGGAGAGAGAGAGAGAGAGAGAGAGAGATCTTCCATCTGTTGGTTCACTCTCCAAATGGCTATAATGGCTAGGGCTGCATGAGGCTGAAGCCGGGAGCCTGGAACTCCATCTTGGTCTCCCACGTGGATGCAGGGGCCCAGGTACTTGGACCATTTCCTGCCACTTTCCCAGGCACATTAGCAGGGAGCTGGGTTGGAAGTGGAGCAGCCGGGACTTGAACCCTGTGCTCTGACATGGGATGCCAGCATTGTAGGTGGTGTCTTGATCTGCTGCACCCCAATGCCAGACACCCCGGTGTCTTTCTTGCTAACACACTGAGCTTGGTGACTTGCTTCTCTTCCCTGTCTCACTTTCTGACTGATGTCCCCTGGAATCACCTCCTAAAGAAATTCTGTCTACTCAAATCCTCCAGGGTCTGCTTCTCAGACATTTGAACCATTCCCAAAATGGGAATGAGTCTCTCCTTAACAGGCAGGACTTGAATGCAAAAAACAGGCCGCGGCAAGGAGGCCTGGCACTCAGAGGTGCAGGAGGTGAAAAAGCAGCAGTTGGATGTCTTTTAAGACCTATTAGTCTCCACCCACTGGTTGAGCCACTGTCTCTGACCCTGACAATAAGATTTGCAATAGTGGGGCTGGCGCTGTGGCTTGGTAGGCTAAGCATCCACCTGTGGCGCCGGTGTGCCATGTGGGCACTGGTTCCAGGCCTGGCTGCTCTTCTTCCAATCCAATGTACCAGGGGAAGCAGTGGAAGATGGCCCAAGTGCTTGGACTCCTGCACCTGCATGGGAGACCTGGAAGAGGCTTCTGGCTCCTGGCTTCAGCCTTGGCCATTGCAACCATTTGGGGAGTGAATCAGTGGTTGGAAGACTTTTCTTTCTGTTTCCCTCTCTCTGTCTAAGTCTGCCTCTCAAATATATACATAAATATTTTTTAAAAAATAAAAAGAAGCAGCTGGGTGTTTTTAAGATCTATTAGCCCCACCCACTGGTAGAACGTATCCCAGGAGGTGGCTCAGACTCTGATCAATAAATTGACAACAGTAGAAGGCGCAGTGGCCAAAGGCTTGGGATTGTTCTCAGGTTTCCATTCTTTTCCTTCCAAATAAAAGATCAAAAGCCAAAACGGAATACTCCTCCTTCCAGAAACTCAGGTTTATCCCAGGCTGTTCCCACTTCAGAGTGGCATCCACTCCCAGCCGCCTGTGGGCCGAGCTCCCCGCAGGAAGATGGAAATGTGTGAGTCTCTATCACCTGTTCAAAGCTTCGCACCACTGCCAGCCATGCGTGGCTTCCCGATTCGCCACGGCAGCGCTTACTGTTCAAACAAGACAGTCCTTTAATTCCTCTACTTCCTGGTAGGAACACGACTCAGAGCTCTGAAGAACCTGTAGTGCAGCCTTTTGGGTGTATTTTATTAAAAGGTGTGATTATGCTTGCAGCAAAGGTTAGGCAAACATTTGCTCAATGCCTTGGAACTCAACAGAGAGGGAACATTTTCACAGGTTGGGAAGCTGAAGAAAGTGGCTGGTGGGTTAAGAAAGGTCTTTACTTAAAGGTCAAACCAAAATATAATGGGGAATATAAAAATACTTTGAAATGGGAATTTTTCTTTTTTTTTTTTTTTTTAAAGGGAAGCTGGTTATCAGTGGTGATTTGCTGCTGCTTTCCAAGTTTCAAAAATTCTCATCCATTCTGAAACACAATTACTCTCAAAAACAAATGGGTGATTGAAGAGGTTCTCCTAAGTCAGCTCCCAATTAAACAGGGGGACTATCAAGCATTCGGAGGTGCTGGCCTCCTGGTTCCCACAGGGCTCTAGCAGGTGCCCTACTCCTTTGTGGCACCTGGTTCTACCAGGCAGACCCCACACCTTGGGTTGCCCAGGTCTGGCTGCTGTTTCAACACTGTTTCCATTGGGATCCCATTTCCCAAGGACCCAAGGGGAATGGGGAACAGAGAATCCTGCATGTGGGTGCCTTGGCAGAACCAGGCAAAATGGTTCTGTGGGCCTTATAAGGCTCACCAGCTGGACATTCCCCACCCCTGTTGGGAAGGAAGTGCGGAGTCTGACAGAGAACTGGGGTCGTAGGTAGGTTCGGGAAGCTTCTCCATTTCCCTAAAGTCTCCTGTGGATGACACTACCCATGCTATGTACTAGCAGGCTCTGTGTAACACACACCGATGAACAGGAAGCTGAGGTTGCCGTCTAGATCTCGCTCGAGTTCTTGACCGTGCGCTCTGAGTGCCAGCGCCGTTTGCTCATCTGCGCTTGATCTGATCAAATCCACGCAGAAACCTTTTGGAGCTCAGCACCCGGTCTAAAGATGACACTGACTGTGATGTGCCCGGATGTGGTGATGGGTGGTTTTAGTGGCAGGCAGTTCACTTCTCCAAGATACGTGGACACCTGTTGTAAAAATGTGAAAATGCTGCTTCACTACTTGGTAACTGATCACTGCTTTGAAACGCCCTAAGCATCATTTCACTGCCACACCTGCCTCCCAAGCCCCTCTCCTGGGAACACCACAACCCCCAGCAGTTACAGTGCCCAGAACAGCCTCTGTCCTCCTGGGCTCTGGGCCCTTAGGATGGACTGGTCGGCACTCTCTCTAATCCAGTGGGACTCAGCTCACTGCTCTTCTCCTCTCTGGCTCTTCAAGCCTGCAACACTTTGGTAGTTCTCCAATGGCTCAAATCTATCTTGAATGTTTTGTCCAGCTTTTCTGGTTCTCCTTGGTGGGAAGGTTGGTATACAAGATGCTGGTCTGTTACTTCCGGAAGCAGGAGCTTTGTGTGCATAGTTGAGTCCCCATGTGTTAAAGCTACTGTGAGTTTGATTACTTGCAGCCAAATGAATTCCTAACTGGCGAACTTGCTGCTGTGGGACCATGCAATCCGTGCTCAGTTAATAGGCACAAAAACCCGAACATGTGAGTCAGGAGAAAGGGATTGAGCTGCCTTGATTGGAGGAGAGAACGACAAACAGACGATTGTTGGAAAAAAATATAAGTACTTCAGGGCACTCAGAGGATGATAGTTTGGATTTTTCCTTTTGAAAAAAAAATAGGGGGTAATCTATAAACTGTACTAACAGAAAGAAAGGGTTATTAGAGAGAAAAGTTTGGAAACTGCTGAGTGGTAATATTTCTAACGCAAGTTAATAACTTGCTGGAAACCCAAGAGGCAGGCATTTTGTCTTAGCTTTGCCATTAAGTGCAAAGCCGAAACTTTTGGCACATGATTTATAACCCTCTCAGCTCTGCAGATTTCATTAAAAAGTACTAAATAAAGCCTGACGTCTCCCAAGGTGTCCCACAGCCTGGCATGTGGGGAGATAAGGGGTCTTTTGCAAGGTTAGACTCTAAGCTGCAGGGGGCCCATAAGTGTGGGTAAGTTATAGGAGAAATGCACACACACCTAGGGAATGGGTGGGAGTAGCCTCTCTAAACCTCATGCCTTCTAGGACAGATTGTATTTTCCAAACATGGCACCATCAGCATGACCCAAGCCCCCTGGTTTCCTTGCAGTGCCACAGCCTCTTCTCCATCTAGAGGTGAGTTTATTCTTCCCTTGGCACAGGGCGCATGCCTATGACTACAGCGGACCTTGCAAGGTTAAGTCAAAAGGACAATACTACTCATTCTGTCCGTCTTGGTACCCTTGATCTTGGGATCCTGCCAGCAGCCACGTGGGAAGATCCCAAGGTTGTTTTGGCCACAAGTCTAGCTGAGGTCCAAGTTGACTGCTGGTGTTGACCACCCATCATGAACACAGTCACGTGAGGGATGAAGGCTGCAGAACATCCCAGCCTGCAGCCTTGGATGGCCCCCATGGAAGCCATAGGGAGACACGGTGAGCAGCCCTCACTGAGCAATTCCCAGTATGCAAGGTCACAGGCAAAAGAATAGTTGTCTTGTATGACTGAGATTAGGAATGGTTTCACGTGCGGCAGCCATCAACTTGTCTTACCCGCTTCTGAGTACAACGTTCCCATGAGTTGATCAGATAGCACTCGTGACAGAGAAGGTAACAGGGAAGGGACACAGAGCCCGTGAGATGCAGTGGCTGATCCAAGTCAATGCAGACAGGTGTAAGCTCTGGCTTAAGAAAGCCTGCATCTGGCATGAGGATTGGCAGAAATATCCAGCACAGCACTGGCTCCAATTTTTAAATGGTATTGGTTTTAGGGCTCCTGTTGGTAGCTTTATGGAGAAACAAATGAAAGACAAAAGTCAAAGGACCACCACATTGATTCCCCAATCTGTTTCTCCTTCTACTTTTATTGATAAGGAGTTTAGATAGTCCACTTAGAGTAAGGCTTCCTGTCTCAAGTGTTTGTGATGCCCCAAGCCCCTTCCCTGAATGTGTCTATTCTCATCACAGCCATGGCGGGCACGGGAGTGCTGCGAGTGGACATGGGCCTCTCCTTTCTTCTCTTAAGCTGCAGGATGATGGAGTGGTCACCACACAGAGATGCGGGAGCAACTGCCTTGGGACAGCCCTTGGCCAGTGACGATGGAATGCAGTGGATAGATGCCACACTTTCCTCTTTCGCAGTTGGAATAATCCAAGCTGTATCCTAGAGCTCTTCAGAGGGTCTCTGTGGGCTGGAGCCCCAGGGGCTGTGAGCAGTAAACCTGCCTTTTCTCTTCTGCCTCTCTCATTTTCCCCATCTACTTCTGTACTTTGGGAGCACCTCGCAAGCAAAGTACTTGTGTCTAAGTCTTTGTTTCAGAGTATAGTGTTGATAGGGCCCAAACTATGACACCAATATTTCCCAGCTTCCTGTGTGCAGACAGGGGTGGTCGCAAAACTCTGTTCTGCCTGGGTACTGACTCAGTTTGGTCTCTCTTAATTAATGGTACTAGGGAGGGAGTGGCCTGTTGTCTGAGCTTTCTTGGTAGCTGTTCAGGTTGTGAACTCTTGGAGGCCTACAGTCAGACATCTAGGGTTCAAATCCTGGCCTGTCACTTATCAGCTGTGCGACCTTGGGAAGGGTGCTTAGCCTTGCTGTGTCCCAGCCTCCTCAGCTGTAAGAAAACAAGACTACGACGATGATGATGATGACAATGGGAATCTTGTAGGTGTTAGATGAGGAAATACATGTTAGAAAAATGCCTCTTAAGTGCCGGCACTGTGGCTCACTAGGCTAATCCTCTGCCTTGCGGCGCCGGCACACGGGGTTCTAGTCCTGGTCGGGGCACCGGATTCTGTCCCGGTTGCCCCTCTTCCAGGCCAGCTCTCTGCTGTGGCCCGGGAGGGCAGTGGAGGATGGCCCTGCACCCCATGGGAGACCAGGATAAGTACCTGGCTCCTGCCACCGGATCAGCGCGGTGCACCAGCTGCAGCGCGCCGGCCGCGGCAGCCATTGGAGGGTGAACCAACAGCAAAGGAAGACCTTTCTCTCTGTCTCTCTCTCTCTCACTGTCCACTCTGCCTGTAAAAAGAAATGCCTCTTAGATAATGTTAAATCATAAAATGACTTTATAGTTTCAAAAAATAATTTATTTTTATTTATTTGAAAGGCAGAAAGAGGCCTTCCATCCACTGGTTCAATTCTTCCCAAATGTTTGCAAATGCCAGGGCTGGGCCAGGTTGAAACCAGTTCTCAATCCAGGTACCCCGGGTTGGCAGTAGGACTCAATTATATGAGCCATCATCTGTGGCCTCCCAGGATGTGCATTCTCAGGAAACTGAAATTAGGAAGAGAGCGCCAACTCAATCCTGGCCCTTCCATTATGGGATGCAGGTACCCGAAGCAGTGTTCTGGCTGCTCTGCCTGCCATGGTGGCTGGAATTCTGGTAGGAACTTAATGGAATCTGTAAATCAGTTTGAGGTGTATTTCCATGTAAGTCTTCCAGTCCATGATCATGAGGCCTTTTTTCCCATTTATTTAGGTCTTTATTTCTTCATAACAATATTTTGCAGTTTTCAATCCAAAGGTCTTACAATTAGTTTTTAAAATTTGTTCTTACATATTTTATTCCTTTTGATGCTATTATAAGTACAATTATTATTGTAAATATAATTTTATTTTGTTCATTGCAAATATATAAAAATGAAATTGATATTTGAGTATAAATCTTGAATTCTTTACCTTTTTTTTTTTTTTTGACAAGCAGAGTGGACAGTGAGAGAGAGAGACAGAGAGAAAGGTCTTCCTTTGCTGTTGGTTCACCCTCCAATGGCCGCTGTGGCCTGTGCACCTCGCTGATCCAATGGCAGGAGCCAGGTACTTCTCCTGGTCTCCCATGGGGTGCAGGGCCCAAGCACCTGGGCCATCCTCCACTGCCCTCCCTGGCCACAGCAGAGAGCTGGCCTGGAAGAGGGGCAACCGGGACAGAATCCGGCGCCCCGACTGGGACTAGAACCCAGTGTTCCGGCACCGCAAGGCAGAGGATTAGTCTAGTGAGCCGCGGCGCCGGCCGAATTTTTTATCTTTTACAAACTCATTTATTAGCTTTGATGATTTTCATGGATTTTTTATATATCAGATCATGGCATTTTTAAAAAAGATTTATTTTATTATTTATATGAAAGTCATAGTTACACAGAGAGAGGAGAGGCAGAGAGAGAGGTCTTCCATCCGCTGGTTCACTCCCCAATTGGCCGCAATGGCCGGAGCTGCGCCGATCCGAAGGCAGGAGCCAGGAGCTTCTTCTGGATCTCCTGCACGGGTGCAGGGGCCCAAGGACTTGGGCCATCTTCTACTGCTTTCCCAGGCAGAGAGCTGGATTGGAAGTGGAATGGCTGGGACTTGAACCGGCACCCATATGGAATGCCGGCACTGCATGGAGCGGCTTTACCTGCTACTCCACAGCGGCCCACCCCATAGCATCTTAAATATAGGAGATATAGTGTTACTTCTTTTCAATGTGGATGTACCTTTTATTTCTGTTCTTATCTAATCTCACTGGCTAGAGCTTCCAGCACAATCTTGAGTAGAAGTGGTGAGAGTGAAGTTTCTAATCTCCCTGATCTAAGGGAAAAGCATTCAGTGCTTCCACCACTAGGGATAATGTTAGCTGTGGGTTTTTCACTGATATCCCTTATGAGGTTGAAGAGAGCCTTTTCTATTCTAGTTTGCTGAGAATTTTTATAGCAAAAGGTTGTTATATTTTGTCGAATGAGTTTGCTACATCTCTTCAACATGCCATTGTGGTGCTCCCATTAAAACATGAACCCTAAGTCCAAGATTTCCTCCTGGCTAGTTCCTCCACCATCTTCAAGTCTGTGTTCAGTTTCCACCTTCTCTCTGTGGCTTCCCAGACCACTTCATTTGACCACCCCCTGATAGTCTGCCTTGATCCTAAATCCTTCTATTCTGCCCCATTTAGGCAATAGATTCTAAATTCCGTGTGCAGCACAATGTGCTGCTTTACGGTGCTTCCTGTCCACTTGCCATGGCCTCCAATGGAATGCAAGTCCATCAGGACAGGTATTTTGGTCTTTTTTCTTACATTGTAGGCAGTCATGCATATACTTTTCTTACAGACTAAATGCATGCAACTTTAGCATTTAGAACAATGCCTGGGACATAGTAGGTGTCTATTTTTGGTCAAAAGTTCTACAGTTCTCTCTCTCTCTCTTTCTCTCTCTCTCTCTCTTACTCACTCAAAAAGAAAAAAACCAATAACCCTGATTTGTAGCATTAGTCAATTTTCATGGTGAAATCCTCCTGCCATGGCTGATTAACTAGATGTTATGGAGTAAAGGGTTAAGAAGAGTTGAGCACAGTTTGTTTTCCCAGCATGCTATTTATTGGTCCTGGCCAAGGCTAACACAGGATTTCATTTTGTGTAAAAACTCTGATGAGCCTGGAAGAACCTGGATAGCCACAGTGTTGAAAAGGATGTGACACTTGGCCTAGGAGCAGTAGAAAAAGTGAGTCAGTTCATTGGGAACATTGCATAGGCAGAGAAAGGCTGGCATTTGATTTGCGAAAATTTCTTTAGAAAAGAGAAAATGTGGAATTCTGAAATGTCTTCTTTTCCGTTTGCCCTTTTGGCCTTTTCTGACTTTTTTTTCCTTAAGAGCCCAACATTTTCAGCAGGCCATAGACTGGAACTTTTCCTAATGGGAGAACTGTGTTTTTTTTTTTTTTTTTTTTTTTTCCAGGCAGAGTTAGACAGTGAGAGAAAGAGACAGAGAGAAAGATCTTCCTTCCGTTGGTTCACCCCTCAAATGGCCGCTACAGCCGGCGCTGCACCGATCCGAAGCCAAGAGCCAGGTGCTTCCTCCTGGTCTCCCATGTAGGTGCATGGCCCAAGGACTTGGGCCATCCTCCACTGCCTTCCCAGGCCACAGCAGAGAGCTGGACTGGAAGAGGAGCAACCAGGACAGAATCCAGCACCCCAACCAGGACTAGAACCCCAGGGTGCCAGTGCTGCAGGCAGAGGATTAGCCTAGTGAGCCGCAGCAGCGGCCGGGAGAACTGTTTTATCAACACAAAAAGTCATCTCCTCATCTCAAGGTGATTTCACCTTCTAGGCTGATGAAACACAATGAGGGTCCTGGTCAGTATGCAGGTTTAGAGGTGCAGGTGCATCTGCCAGACCGCAGTGAGTTAGGAGAGTCATTGAAAGTGCATGATCCTGTTTCCTTCTGGTTTGATGAGGAGAGGCTATTGTGGGTGGGAGGAACTACAATATTTAGCAAAGCATTTAGATGCTATTGTGGGTGGAACTGTGAGTTGAGAACAGAAGGCAAGGCCATGGCATACTTACCAATCATCTTAAACTCCTCCAGTGCAGCAGGGTGGTGATGGTGATGGTGGTGGTTGTGGTATACACTAACGCAAGCCCAAAAATAGTTAAGGAAGTCTAAAAATTTGCAAAGGGGGAGGATGGGATGCACAGATAGAGATAATCCACAGTTTTCATGTCATAGCCAGAAATTGGTAATTGACATCAGATTATTGTTGTGGAAATGTATTCCGGGGATGTGACTGCAAAATGAGTGGTGGCTTCCAGCGACAGGAGGAGGAAACAGGCTGTCACCAAATATTCTCCCTTTGCTTAGGACTGACTGTGAGGACCCTAAAATCCCTCTAAGAAGAGAACAAACAGATAAAGAAGCTATCAGCTGGCTTGACACACCATCAGTTATTTTTCTAATAAATTTTCTCTTTACTATTTCTTTTATGGTAGAAAAGTTATATAGTTATGCATTGCAAGCATGGGGATCTACCTCATCTCTCTTTCTCTCTCTTTTTCTTTCTACACTTCTCATTCTTTCTAACATAAGAAAAGAAGAGTATATTGTCATTTACATGGTATGACTCAATGGAGAAATATTTATAACTAAATAACAAATGATATGATACCCACCCGATTTTTGTACTCTATCAATTAACCTCTGCAAATAAGGGAAAACATGTGATATTTGTATTTCTGGGTCTGGCTTATTTCACTTAGTGTAATGATCTACCTTTTCTTTTTAACACCCAACATTGTCTTGTAAGTACATTCACCCCTGAGTATATCTTTGGGCACTTTTCAGATTAGAGTGGTCTGCCTCTTTCTTCGGCCTGAGCTTGCCCTCACAGATGGAGGGCAATTCTCAGTTCTGGCAGGGAGTTCTGCAAACAGCAACAAGTCAGAACAGTGGTAGGATTGCTTCACTTAAAGATGTTGGACTAAGAGGATACAAGATGAAAGATTATTGATTTTTTTTGAAAATTTCATTTATTAATTTGTGATGGAAACAGCACTCCCATCTTCTCCAAATTTCACTCCCCAAATGCCCACAATGGCTGGTGCAGGGCCAGGACTGAAGCTGGGAGACAATTTAATAGAATAAATAAAGAGGAGGAAAAAACAATATAAATTTACACCTCAAATTCATCCGGAAGGAAACAACATAATTGGTGAAAATATCCAGAACGTTTTTTGAAGAGAAAGTGAAGTGAGAATAATGTGTTCCTCTTAACATAAAAATAAACTGAATGACTACAAAGATTAACATAGTGCTATACTGGTTAAAAACCTCACAAAAAGAACAATACATACAACAAAATAACAAGTTATGAAAGAGTTGTTAAATTTTTAAAATGCTCATAACTAGACAAAAAATAAAAGCATCATTCAAGGATGAAACAGCACAGGGTGGAAAAGTTAGACCCCTGATTCACATTCTGTAGGCAAAGAAAATCCAGCTAATAGGAATTGATGGAAACAAAACGAAGAAAAAGAAGCAATACTTATTTTTAAAGATTTATTTATTTATTTGAAAGGTAGAATTACAGAGAGGCAGAGAGAGAGAGAGAGAGAGAGAGAGAGAGAGAGAGAGGTCTTCCATCTGCTGGTTTACTCCCCAGATGGCTGCAATGTTCACTCCCCAAAGTGGGTAACTCAAACTGGCACCCACATGGGATGCCAGCACTTCAGGTGGCAGCTTTACCTGCTATGCCACAGCACCAGCCCCTTACATACAATCCCCCCTGCCAAAGATACCTTTTATTTAATGAATACAAATATCGTTAAGTACAACTTTAGGAATATAGTTATTCTTCCCACCATAACCACCATTCCCACCCCTCCTTTTCCTCCTTCTCCCCTTCCCAGTCCCATTCTCCATTAAGGTTCATTTTCAATTAACTTTGTACACAGAAAAGCAACTCTAAGTAAAGATTTCAACAATTTGCACATATACACACAAACACACACAGTTAACTCTCATAGTACAACTCATTAATGACAGAAGCCCTGCATGGGAAGTTAGTACACAGTGACTCCTATTGTTGATTTTTTTTTTATTGTTGATTTAACAATTAACACTCTTGTGTATGACATGAATGACCACCCAAGGTTCTTGACATGAATTTCTTAGGCTATGGAAACCTTTTGAAGCCACAAACTCCATCAGTATTTGGACAAGGCAATAAGCAAAGTAGAAGTTCTCTCCTCCCTTTAGAGAAAAGTAAATCCTTCTTTGATGGCCACTTCTTTCCACTGGGGTCTCACAGAGATCCTTCATGTAGAACATTTTTTGCCACAGTATCTTGGATTTCCATGCCTGAAATGCTCACACAGGCATTTCAGCCAGACCAGGATGCATTAAGGGCTGATTCTGAGACCAGAGTGCTACTTAAAGCGATTGTCATTATATGAGTCTACTGTGTAGACTGCTTCCCATGTTGGAACATTCTCTACTTTTTAATTCTTTCTCTTATTATTACCAGACACTCGACCCTATTTATATGATCACTTTAACACTTAATCCTATCTATATGTTCACTTTAACACTTAATATGATCACTTTAACACTTAAGATATTTTTACCACCCAGCTTAATGGGATCTGGGGTCCCATGGCAAGTTTTTTTTTTTTTAACTTTTATTTAATGAATATAAATTTCCAAAGTACAGCTTATGGATTACAATGGCTTCCCGCCCCCATAACTTCCCTACCACCTGCAACCCTCCCCTTTCCTGCTCCCTCTCCCCTTCCATTCACATCAAGATTCATTTTCAATTCTCTTTATATACAGAAGATCAGTTTAGTATATATTAAGTAAAGATTTCAACAGTTTGCACCCACATAGAAACACAAAGTGAAAAATACTGTTTGAGTACTCGTTATAGCATTAAATCACAATGCACAGCACATTAAGGACAGAGATCCTACATGAGGAGTAAGTGCACAGTGACTCCTGTTGTTGACTTAACAATTTGACACTCTTGTTTATGGCATCAGTAATCACCCTAGGCTCTTGTCATGAGTTGCCAAGGCTATGGAAGCCTTTTGAGTTCATCGACTCTGATCATATTTAGACAAGGTCGTAGTCAAAGTGGAAGTTCTCTCCTCCTTTCAGAGAAAGGTACCTCCTTCTTTAATGACCTGTTCTTTCCACTGGGCTCTCACTCATGGAGATCTTTCATTTAGGTAATTTTTTTTTGCCAGAATGTCTTGGCTTTCAATGCCTGAGATACTCTCATGGGCTTTTCAGCCAGATCCAAATGCCTTAAGGGCTGATTCTGAGGCCAGAGCCCTGGCAAGTTTTTAAACTGTACTCTTAGAAGTAAGTCTGTAGGAATGTATGCAGAACTATACAGCTATATAGTTACAAACTTCCTCCTCCCTCTCTTATTCCCACTCTTGCTTTTTAATGATATCAATCCTCAATTGATTTCACACACATATGATTAACTCTATATTAAGTAAAAACTTCAACAAATATTATGAAGGAAAAAAAAAAACCTGTTCCTTGACAGTCAAGACAAGGCAGCTCAAGTCATCCCCTCTTTAAGTGTCAACTTCACAGATTTTGTTTTAGGTGTTTATTTATCATAGGTCAGGGAGAACATAGGGCATTTGTCCCTTTGGGGCTGGCTTATTTCACTAAGTATGATGTTTTCCAGATTCATCCATTTTGTTGCAAATGACCAGATTCTATTTATTTTAACCACTGTGTAGTATTCTGTAGTATACATATCCTATAATTTCTTTATTCAGTCTTTGGTTGATAGGCATTTAGGTTGATTCCATGTCTTAACTATTGTGAATTGAGCTGCAATAAACATGGGGGTGCAGATATCACTTTTATTTACTAAATTCATTTCCCTTGGCTAAATTCCCAGTAGTGGGATGACTGGGTCATATGTTAGGTCTATATTCAGATTTCTGAGGTATCTCTGTACTGTCTTCCACAGTAGCTTTACCAGTTTCATTCCCACCAACAGTGGATTAAGGTACCTTTCCCCCCACATCCTCACCAGCATTTGTTATTTGTTGATTTCTGTATGAAAGCCATTCTAATTGGGATGAGGTGAAACCTCATTGTGGTTTTGATTTGTATTTCCCTGATGGCTAGTGATCCTGACCATTTTTCATGCGTCTGTTGGCCATTTGGATTTCCTCTATTGAAAAATGTCTGCTTAAGTCCTTTGCCCATTTCTTAACTGGGTTGTTTGTTTTGTTGTGGATTTTCTTAATCTCTTTGTAGATTCTGGTTATTAATCCTTTGTCAATTGCACAGTTTGCAAATAATTTCTCCCATTCTGTCAGTTGCCTTTTCACTTTCCTGAGTGTTTCTTTTGCAGTACAGAAACTTCTCAATTTGAAGTAATCCCATTTGTGAATCTTGGCTTTGGCTGCTTGTGCCTCTGGGGTCTTTTCCAAGAACTCTTTGCCTGTGCCAATGTCTTGCAGGGTTTCCCCAATGTTCTCTAATAATTTGATGAGATGTGTTATAGATTTAGATATTCAATCCATGTTGAGTGGATTTTTGTGTAAGGTAAAACGTAGGGGTCTTGCTTCATACTTCTGCATGTGAAAATACAGTTTTCTCAGCACCATTTGTTAAAGAGACTTTCCTTACTCCAGGGATTTGTTTTTAACTCCTTGGTCAAATATAAGTTGGTTGTAGATGCTTGAACTGATTTCTAGTGTTTCTATTCTGTTCCATTTGTCTATCCATTTGTTTTGTACCAATACCGGGATGTTTTGATTATAACTGCCCTGTAGTATGTCTTGAAATCTGGTATTGAAATGCCTCGGGCTTTCTTTTGTTGTATAAGATTGCTTTATCTATTCAGGATCTCCTCTGTTTCTATATGGATTTCAGCATCATTTTTCTATATCTGAATGTTCTTGGTATTTTGATTGGTATTGTATTGAATCTGTAAATTGCTTTAGGAAGTATGGACATTTCGATGATATTGATTCTTCCAATCCATGAACATGAAAGATTTTTCCATTTTTTGTATCTTCTTCTACTTTTTTCTTTAATGTTTTGTAATTCTCATTGTAGAGGTCTTTGACTTCCTTTGTTAATATATTCCAAGCTATTTGATTTTTTTTGTAGCTATTGTGAATGGAATTGATCTTAGAAGTTCCGTTCTCAGCCTTGGCGTTGTCTGTATATATAAAGGATGTTGTTTTTCTCTACTGGTTTTATATCCTTCTAATTTACCAAACCCTTCTATGAGTTCCAATCTTGGAACTCCAATCTTGGTGGAGTCTTTTGGATCCCCTATATGTATAATTATGTCATCTGCAAATAGGGGTAGTTTGACTTCCTCCTTCCCAATTTGTATTCTGTTGATTTCCTTTTCTTGCCTAATGGCTCTGGCTAAAACATCCAGGACTATACTGAATAGCAATGGTGACAGTGGGTATTGTTGTCTGGTTGTAGATCTCAATGGGAATGCTTCCAACTTTCCCCCACTCAATAGGATGCTGGCCACGGGTTTGTCACAAATTGCCTTGATTGTGTTGAGGAATGTTCCTTCTATACCTAATTTGCTTAAAGTTTTTCATCATGAAAGGGTATGGTATTTTATCAAATGCTTTCTCTGCATCTACTGAGATAATTATATGTTTTTTTTTTCTGTGGTTTGTTAATGTGGTGTATCACATCGATTGATTTGAGGAAGCTGAACTATCCCTGCATACCAAGGATAAATTCCACTTGATCTGGGTGAATGATCTTTCCGAAGTGTTGTTGGAATCAATTGACTAGAATTTTGCTGAGGATTTTTGCATCTATGTTTATCAGGGAAATTGGTCAGTACTTCTCTTTCTCTGTTGCATCTTTTTCAGCTTTAGAAATTCGGGTGATGCTGGCTTCATAGAAAGAATTTGGGATGATTCCCTCTCTTTCAATTGTTTTGAATAATTTGAAAAGAATTGGAGTTAGTTCTTCTTTAAATGTCTGGTAGAATTCAGCCGTGAAGCCATCCAGTCTTGGGGTTTTTGTTGGGAGGGATTCAATTTCCACCTTGGTTATTGGTCTGTTTAGGTTTTCTATGTCTTCATGGCTTTATTTAGGTAGATTCTATGTATCCGGAATCTAACCATTTCTTTTAGGTTTCCCAGTTTGTTGGCATACAGCTCTTTGTAGTAATTTCTGATGATTCTGTGGTGTCTGTTGTTACATTACCTTTTTCATCTCTAATTTTATTGATTTGTGTCTTCTTTCTCTGTCAATTTTGCTTATTTTTTCAAGAAACCATCACTTTGTATTGCTGATCTTTTGTATTTGTTTTTGGCTTCAATTTTATCTATTTCTTCTCTAATTTTAATTATTTCTTTTCTCCTGCTAGTTTTGGGTTTGGTTTGCTGTTGTTTTTCTAGCTCATTTATTTGGTGCCTTTCCAATTTCTTGATGTAGGCACCTATTGCTATAAACTTTCCTCTTAACACTGCTTTTGCTGTATCCCATAAGTTTTGATATGTTGTATTGCCATCTTCATTTGTTTCCAGAAATTTTTTGATTTCTCTTTTTATTTCTTCTATGACCCACTGTTCATTCGGGAGCATGTTGTTCAGTCTCCATGTGTTTGCATATGTTCTAGAGATTCCTGAGTTGCTGATTTCCACCTTCATTCCATTGTGGTCCTAGAAGATACATAGTATGATTTCCATTTTTATTTTTAATTTGCTGAGACTTCCTTTGTTGCCTAGTATGTGATCAGTTCTAGAGAAAGTACCATGCACTGGGGAGAAGAATGTACATTCTGCAACTGTAAGATGAAAAGTTTTGGTGTTGTCTCACTCTCCAACACTGATATATAGGCTCTCAGCTTCTGGGGTCCTGAGTGGTGGCTGTCCACACCCTCCACGTAAGTCCACTTTGTCCCTCTAATTTGCATAGAGTTTCCTCTGCTGTTTTCTCCCTACCTATTCTATGAGCCTGCACTCTCTCCACTTTTTTAAAACTATCTTCTCCTAGACTTGAGCAATACCCTCCCTCCCTACTCCTTCATCTTGGAAGCCCTCAAGAAGCAATACTTTTAAGATAAACCAGGGATACAGTAGATGCATTTGAGTAGGATTTGGGTGGAAAAGGCTCCTGTGGCTATCAACTGATAGAAGTCCCAATCACCCCACCTGCTGGGTTGCTGCACTGGAGTAGAGCTAGCTGATCAGAAAGTGACAGCAGACTGCTGCCTTTGCAAAGTCTTCCTGGCGGGTCTGAATTGGCAGGGTCAGAACCTGATGTCTCAAAGCTGTGTTTCTGTTACTGGGCCCAGTGGACTGACCAATTGTATCTGAATCTTGAGGTAAATAAAAAAATAAAGAAATAGAATTTTTAAAAAGATCTGCGTTTTAGAAACATTCCAGCAATGTATGACTTGTTACCAACACCCCTTGCCATTTGGAAAATGCTGGCTACCAAGTTAGGCAGACTTCCTAAGAGTAAGCAGATTGCATTACGTTGTATAATAGCAAAGATACATTTAGTCATTTGCTCACCCATCTCCACGTTCACCAACAGAGACAGCCATCACGCGTGCAGGAATCAACAGCTTTGTCTTAGACATAGAACATCAAAACATAACTCAGGGTTCTACACATTTTAATCCACATTTTGAGCACAATAGAAAGTTTTGCAAATTACTGGCTTATTTTTATTTATAGAGTTAAATAGGCTAGCAGGAGGGGTTGTCGTAGAGATGTTAGGTGTGATTGCTGTATCTCTCTCATGCCACCCCAAGGTGCCCAGAGAAAGGCTCTGGCTGCTCAGCAGGGGCAAGGCAGGCTCTCATGGAGCTTGACATCCACACCCACCTCGCATATCTGTGCTGTTCTACCTGGGTTTACAGCATGTAGCTGGCATGCTTTGCTCAAAAATCAATGGATAAAAGTGTAAAAGGGGAATCTCACTATGCGTTATCCAGGAGAATTCTCCAGCCCTTGGAGAAAAGGGCTGGAGACGTTCTGCAACTGTAGGATGAGAAGTTCTGGTGTTGCCTCACTCTCCAACGCCGGTGTATAGGCTCTCAGCTTCTGGGGTCCTGAGTTGTGGTTTATCCCTGGTTTATCTTAAAAAGAAATAAATAATCCATCAGCTGTTAGTACTGAATTCTGTGATAAATCTGGTGGCTTTACCAGGGGTGGGGAACCTTTCTTCTGCCAAGGGTCTTTCAGATATTTATAACATTACTCGTGAGCCATACAAAATGATCAGCTTAAAAATCAGCCTGTTTAAGAGTCGGAGAACTCAAGGGGCTTCCATAGCCTTGGAAACTCATAACTGGTGCATAGGGAGATTACTGATGCCATAAACAGGAGTGTCAATTGGTAAAGTCAACAACAGGAGTCACTGTGCACTTACTCCTCATGTAGGATCTCGGTCCTTAACGTGCTGTACACTGAGGCTTAATGCTATAATGAGTACTCAAACAGTATATTTCACTTTGTGTTTCTATGGGGGTGCAAACGACTGAAATCTTTACTTAATGTACACTAAACTGATCTTCTGTAAAAAAAAAAAAAAAAAAAAAAAAAAAAAAAAAGAAAGAAATTTTCAATTCCCAACTTGACTCTCACTGGGATTAAACATGATAATAGGTCTGATCTGATTTCATCATCATTTCAAAAAAATCATCTATTATTTTTCACTTTATGTTTCTGTGTGGGAGCAAACTGTTGAAATACTTACTTAAGGTATACTAAGCTGATCTTCTGTATATTAAGATAATCAAAAATGAATCTTGATGTGAATGGAAGGGGAGAGGGAGTGGGAAAGGGGAGGGTTGTTGGTGGGAGGGACGGTATGGGGGGGGAAGCCATTGTAACCCATGAGTCGTACTTTGGAAATTTATATTCATTAAATAAAAGATAAAAAAAAAAAAAAAAAAAAAAAAATCAGCCTGTTATAGATTTACTGAATTTTGAGTCCTTCCTGCACTTGCCTGGGCAAGGCCAGATCAAACGATTTTGCGGGACTCATACAGCCCCTGGGCCAGACATTCCCCATGCCTGCTAGAACAGCGGATCAGCTTGTCCAGTCCTCACTTCACCTTTCTCCTAAGTTTGAGACGTTAGAAAGTCTGACACTGTATTTTTCAAAATTCCTTGCTGTTGGAGTTCTGGGCATAGCTGAGGTTCTGCCGGGTGGATCCACTCCCAGGATCACAAGAGGGAGGTGAAGGCTGTGTTCCTGCACACATGATGGTTGTCTCTGTTGGTGAACGTGGAGATGGGTGAGCAAATGACTAAATGTATCTTTGCTATTATACAATGTAATGCAATCTGCTTACTCTTAGGAAGTCTGCCTAACTTGGTAGCCAGCATTTTCCAAATGGCAAGGGGTGTTGGTAACAAATCATACATTGCTGGAGATACATTCAATGTGCAAGAGAGAGCAATGGATATTAATGTAAAAGAGAAAGAAAAGTTCACTGGCAGGTTTTCAGATTTCACAGTGCAACCCAACTTCAGGAAACTGACACTTGTCACGTGTTGATGAAGTACCAAAGAAAAATGTTCAAAATTGTTTGAAAAGACTGTACATCTATGTGAGGCTGGATTTTCTTCATACAGTTAATGAAAACAACAAATTGAAATAGATTGAATGTAGTAGCAGATATAGGAATCTAGATATCTTTTATTAAGCCCTATATTACATACATGCAAAAATTTAAAACTTTAATTATTCTAACTAAATTTTATTTTGTTTGCCAAAAACATTATTTTTTTCAGAAATGGTATGTCAATATGTAATGGATTTATTACTGCCATGGTAACAGTTAAGTATTAAAATTTCCTCAGTTTCAGTTTGTAATACTATAAATAATGTGTTGCACATGGACAGAATTTCCGTGGGGTCTTCAATAATCTTTAGCAGTGTAAATGGGCCGTATCTATCAGCAACAAACTTGACCGCGGTGACTGTGTAACTCAATACCACACTTCACCAGAAGATGGCGCCACAAACACACATTGTACTTTTCCCTGGCAAGGCTGAACTTCACGGCTTTAGTTTCTGTAGCAAGGGACTCAGGCCAGTTTAACAAGTCTAGAACTCCACACATTAGATGATGGCAGAGAAGGAGACAATAGACAGAAGAGGATCATCTCCATAGCTTAGTATTTATTTATTTATTTATTTGAAAGAGAGAGACACACACACAAAGAAACAAAGAAAGACAAAGGGAACATCAGCCACTTGTCCCCTCCCCAAATGCCCTTAACATCCAGGATTCGGCAGAGCCAAAGCCAGGAGCCAGGAACTCAAACCAGGTCTCCCACGTGGGTGACAGGGACCCGACTAGTCCAGCCATCACCTGCTGTTCTGAGGGTGCTGATCTGAGGGAGCAGAGCCTCCGCCTACAGTGCCAGCATCCCATATGGGCACCAGTTTGAGTCCTGGCCACTCCACTTCCGATCCAGCTCTCTGCTATGTCCTGGGAAAGCAGTAGAAGGTGGCCCAAGTCTTTGGGCCCCTGCACCCTCCTGGGAGACCCGGAAGAAGCTCCTGGCTCCTGGCTTTGGATCAGTGTAGCTCCAGTCATTGTGGCCAACTGGGGAGTGAACCGGTGGAGGGAAGCCCAATCTCTCTCTCTCTCTCTCTCTCTCTCTCTCTCTCTCTCTCTCTCTCAGCTTCTCTGTAACTCTGCCTTTCAAATAAAATAAATAAATCTTTAAAAAAATGAGTCACACATAACTTGATCTGACTCATAAAAAAAGAAATATAGAGAAGAGCTATAAACAATAATCAAATTACAAGATGTCAATTTCACTCATATACATTAATTTTTTTCATTTTTTAAAAATTTATTTGACAGGTAGAGTTATAGACAGAGAGAGAGAGAGACAGAGAGAAAGGCATTCCTTTCGCTGGTTCACTCCCCAAATGGCCTCCACGGCCAGTGCTGCGCCGATCCGAAGCCAGGAACCAGGTGCTTCCTCCTGGTCTCCCACGCGGGTGCAGGGGCCCAAGCACTTGGGCCATCCTCCACTGCCTTCCTGGGCCACAGCAGAGAGCTGGACTGGAAGAGGAGCAACCAGGACTAGAACCTGGTGCCCATATGGGATGCCGGGGCTGCAGGCGGAGGATTAACCAAGTGAGCCACGGCGCCGGCCCCTACATTAAATATTTTTTTTACTCTCTATATTAGCTGCCACAAATCAGAGGAAACATAAGGTGTGTCTCTTTTGGGGTCTGGTTTATTTCACTAAGCATAATGATCTCCAGTTGCATCCATTTTGTTTTAAAGATAGGATTTCATCTTTTATGGCTGCATAGTATTCTATCACTTTAGCACATTTTCTTTATCCATTCTTCAGTTGATGGACATCTTGGTTGATTCCATATCTTAGTTATTGTGAACCAAGCTGCTATAAACATGGGGGTACAGATACCTCTTTCATACGTTGATTTTAGTTCCTTTGGATATATTCCCAGGAGAGAAATGGCTGTGTAAAATGGTAGATCTATTTTCAGATTTCTGAGGAGTCTCCATACTGTCTTCCATAATGGTTGTATTAGTTTATATTCCCAGCGACAGTGGAGTAGAGGATCCTTTTCTCCACGTCCTCACCAGCATTTGTTATTTTTTGATTTTTGGATGACAGCCTTTCTAACTGGGCTTTTATTTGCATTTCCCTGATGCCCAGTGATCCTGAGCATTTTTCCATGTGTCTGTTGGCCATTTGTATTTCATCCTTTGAAAAATGCCTGTTCATACCCTTAGCTCATTATTAACTGGATTATTTGTTTTGTTGTTGTTGAGTTCTTGGGCTCCTAATATAGTCTGATACTAATCCTTTGTCAGATGCTTGGCTTGCAAGTATTTCTCCCATTCTATTGGTTGCCTCCTCTCTTGGTTGACTGTTTCCTTTGTTGTGTAGAAGCTTCTTAGCTTGAAATAATTCCTTTTGTTTGTTTTTGCTTTTATTGCCTGTGCTTCTGGGTTCTTATTCAAGAATTCTTCCCCTATGCCAATGTCTTCAGAGTTTCCCCCTATTTTTCCTCTAGTAAGTTGATGGTTTCAGGTCTTAGGTTTAGGTCTTTAATCCAAAACTGAGAGTTGATTTCTGTATAGGGTGTAAGATAGAGGTCTTGTTTCATACTTCTGCATGTAGAGATCCAATTTTCCTAACACAATTTGCTGAAGAGGCTATCCTTTCTCTAGGAAATGATTTTTAGCTCGTTTGTGAAAGATTAATTGGATGAGTGGGTAGATTTCTGGGTTTTTATTCTGTTCCATTTGTCCACATGCCTATTTTTGTGCCAGAACCCAGCTGTTTTGATGATAATTGCCATGTAATATGTCTTAAAATCTGGTATTGTGATGCCTATGGCTTTATTTTTATTGTTTAAAATTGTTTTAGCTATTTGGGATCTCTTGCATTTCCATATGCATTTCAGGATCATTTTTTCCTAGGTCTGAGAAGAACGTCCTTGGTATTTTGAATGGAGCCGCCTTGAATCTGTAGATTGCTTTGGGCAGCATGGACATTTGATGATGCTCATTTTTCCTAAGCAGTGTCTTAACCATGGTGCCAAACATCTGCCCCCATTTCTAAGTCTTAATAATGCTGGAGAAGATACCCAGCTGATGGAATAAAGAAAAAGAAAGGAGCGGCTGGGCCTGCAGCTGCAGAGAAGAAACCGGCACTGTTTATTGGCAGTACCTGCACTCATGAACGCTGGGCCCTCTGCATCCGACATCCAGACTGGGGAGTGTCCCCAGACTTCTAGATGCAAATGGGGTCAGGCCTTACCCGAAGGAAGTCTCTTGTGGACTCTGGTTGTCCTTTACACAAGAAAACTCCATTCCATGACCTTCCAGTTACTGCAAGACCTGACCCTGACTCCTTGCCAATCATACACCCTCCATTGTCCACAAATTCGATCTGTCTCATCCAATCCACAGAAGCAGTACTCTGCAATCCTTCCCAACCCTGAAGCTTCATTATACACAGAAAAGACGGTAATTCCTTAGCATCATGGAAAATTATACGACACACTCATGTTGCTGGGAAAATCTGTTCTGAGAAAATGCATCCCAAAGGCACAGTGAGCAACCAAAGGAATATTATGGTGACTGTTGTGGCCTACATTTTGTGGTCTCTCCATTTTTAAAAGGTATATACGTATTTATTTATTTGAAAGTCAAAGTTACAGAGAGAGAGAGAGAGAGAGAGAGAGAGGTAGAGACAGGTCTTCCGCCTGCTGTTCACCCCCCAAGTGGTCTCAAAGACCAGGGTGGAGCCAGACTGAAGCCAGGAGCCCAGAGCCAGGAGCTCTATCCAGGGCTCCCATGTGGGTGGTAGGGGCTCAAGCATTTCAGTCACCTTTTGCTGCTTTTCCCAGGCCATTAGCAGGGACCTGGTTCAGAAGTGGAGCAGCCGGAACAGGAATCTGCACCCATATGGGATGCTGGGATGCTGGCATGGCCGGCAGCAGCTTTCCCAGCCATGCCACAGTGCTGGCCCTGGCAGCTCTCTATCCCCAATTTTCCAGGCCCAATAGCAATGCTTTAAAAGGTGTGTATTTGCTTTTCAAGTGTCGGCCTCAGCACACTTGGAGATAATCCATCCTTGCTAACTTCTAGTTGCTGGGGAATCTGAAATGGAATGCTGTGACGCCACTGAGATCCAGTTCTGGGATAAAACCATTTCCTCTCTGGCCTTGCTTCTAAGTTTCCTGCTCTGCATCCAAATCCCTTTTAGCTGCGTTGATCTGGGCTCACTATTTTTTCCTCTGAATTTTCATTTCTCTGTCTCCCTCGAGGGAATATCTGTGCCTGTGTTGATTTAATATCCCCAGCCTTATTCTGGATGACGCACACCCAGTCCCCCTCCACCCACTGCCAGATGAGAAAAAGCACTGGCTATTTCTTCCTCTGCAGAAGAGGACCTCATACAGGCCTTGCACGTACGGCAGGAGGAAGTTGAGTGCCCGGTGCAGTATACTCATCGGTTTCTCTTACCTTGACTTCTAGACACCGAAGGTAAACAGCTGGGTCACCAAGGCCATAGTTGGGCCATGGCTGGGCAGTGTCCAAGAAATAATCTGAAAGACGGTCTACAAGTGCATGGAGCTTCTCTTTGTGGCGTTGGCTCTGTCTCCAAGCTCACTCTTCCTGTACTTCCAGTCTGTTCTGACCAAGGGCACCCGAGATTCAACACTTCCTTTGAATTTTGCAAGAAGTCCATCTGCTCAAATCACTGGCAGGCATCATGCATGTAATGGGCACCTTGAGGGGACTTCTAAAGGGTGCAGGGATGGAATCTACCTGGCAATGGAATCCCAAGCAATGCCATCTTCCTTTGCCAGGCTTCCTGTCGCCTTGTCCCTGCTGTCTTCTGCCACTTTGCCACCCCCACCCCATCCTCTCCTTGTTCTCATCTCTCCTGTCATCCCTGCCCATCTCCCTGGATCAGGGTTCCCTTTTTTAGGAAGGGACAGGGCTTTGGCTCCCTTCTCAGATTGGCACCAGCAGGCACTCACCCTTTAAGGTCTCGCCATCTGCCCAAGGACAAGTGCGGTCGTTCTGAACCAACAGGAGATGCTCCATGCCCCTCTGGGTGACTCAGTGATGGCAATTGTCGCTACCTCATTATTTTAGTTGTAGTTTCCCTTAAATTGGGTTTCTGGCCAAGCAGACCCCAAATGAAGACTTTTCACAGGGGGTCAACATAAAGTTGCTTCCTGCAATGCTGGCATCCCTTGTCAGAGTGCCAGCGTGAGTCCTGGCTGCTATGTTGCCAACCTAGCTCCCTGATAATGTACCTCGAAGGCACCAGAAGATGACCCAAGTACTTGGACCCCTGCCACCATGTGGGAGACCTGCATGGAGTTCCTGGCTCCTGGGTTCTGTCTGGCCTTGTCTCAACCATTGCAGTCATTTGGGAAGTGAACCAGAAGATGGGAAATCTCTCCCTCCCTCCCTCACTCTTTCTCTCTCTCTTTATGTCTCTTCTCTGTCTGTGTCACTTTGCCCTTCAAATAAATAAAATAAATCTTTTATGAAAAATAATTTTTACAGGAATGGTTTGCCTGGGGGGTTGATAGTGAAAGGAAGAGTAATAACAGGTGCATTTGGCAACTGGAGCACTTATGTTCTCTAAAGGTGCTAGAAATATCCAGGAGCACATTGGCTTTTGTTTTTTGTTTCTCTTGGTTAATTTCTACCTAGGCGTGGAATGTTGGGTCTTGCAGTAGACATGTTTTCCCATTCTAAGAAACTTCCCTAGTTTCCCAAAGTGGTTGCAACCTTCTACATTTGCACCAGGTTGCGTGTGTGAAGAATCCAGTCCTTCCAAGATCTGTACACCAAAGAACATCATTGGGAGAAAGTAATGATCTAAATAATAGGAGACATTTACCATTTTAATGGTTCATAAGACTCAACAGTGTTCGCTGGCTCATTGCCACCAAACTGATTTACAGTACAATGCGCCCCCAGGAAAAACCTCAGTTGACAATTTTTTTAAAGAAATTGCTCAGCTGATTTTTTTTTTTTTTGACAGACAGAGTGGACAATGAGAGAGACGCAGAGAGAAAGGTCTTCCCTTTTTGCCGTTGGTTCACCCTCCAATGGCCGCCGCAGCCAGCGCGCTGCAGCCGGCACACCTCGCTGATCCGATGGCAGGAGCCAGGTACTTATCCTGGTCTCCCATGGGGTGCAGGGCCCAAGCACTTGGGCCATCCTCCACTGCACTCCCTGGCCACAGCAGAGAGCTGGCCTGGAAGAGGAGCAACCGGGACAGAATCCGGCGCCCCGACCGGGACTAGAACCCGGTGTGCCAGCGCCGCAAGGCGGAGGATTAGCCTGGTGAGCCACGGCGCCGGCCCCAACCGATTCTAAAATCGTATAGAAATGGAAAAGACAAGGGCTAACCAAAATAGTAATGGAAAAGAACAAAATTTGAGGGCTAACACTACCTGATTTAAGGCATTATTATAAATCTGGGCACTCTTAAAAAAAATCCTGCTGCTCAGGCCACACTCAGTGTGGGTTCTAGCAGTAGGAGTTTTTGAATTAGATTTCTCTGGGTAGCCCGCACTGCACTGAAAACAGTCTTGAAAGCTTCCTAAACGAAATGTATTTCATTCTAGCGCTAGAGGGCGCCCCAAGCTCACAACAGGCAGAACAATTGCACTTGGTACAGATAGATGTCACCCGGACAGTCTGAAGCTCTTTTTTTTTTTTTTTTTTTTTTTCCCTCCCAGAGAACCAACCATATAACATGGGGGACAGAGGAAAGATGGTCACTGCCACTTATGACATTTAAAAATACACATTAAGTGCTTACTATGTGTGGGGATTGAGAACACCTTTTACGGGCTTTTGATTCTGTGTTGGTGGCACCCTGATGTGAAACAGCACTTGTTATCTACAAATTTTCAAATGATCTTGGTGATTACAGAACCTTAGACCAGCCTGGCATTTGGAATCTTGTAACATTTGCCTCCAAGCTGGCCCTCTAAGCGAGCTCCTGCACGTCCTGACAATATTACCACACTGCCTACTCACTTTTCCCCAGACTGGTTACCATGTTGTCTCCTACCTTTTAGTTTCCCGCCAGGGCAAGTGTCCGTTGCACCTTCCCAGGCTGTCTCTGGTTCTCTCCTGCCCTCAAGAGCCCCTCTCCCCTCAGAGCCTGTAACATCTCTGGCTGGATGCTCAGCAGGAACTTGTCATCCATGCACTGGTTCAGACACAACCCTGTCACACTGAGTCGTTCCATACCTTGGCTGGTCAGAGAAATCATGTGCTTTGGAGTCCCAGGGCCTCGTCTGTGTTTTAATCACCATCAGCAGCGCTTGGACGCGGATGGCTGGCTCATGATCTGCCGATGTTGTGACTGTGTGGGTTTGGAGAAAGGGCTATGGCTTTTGCGTTTCTCTCTAGGGCTCAGCATCCCGCCTGGAACACAGCGGGCGCTCTGACATGATTCCTGATTGAGCTCTAGGCGTCCGTGTTTAATACATACCTGCCGGTGAGTGTGAGCATCTTTGAGCTTGTTCCTTTAAGCCTTATCTTTCCTCCCTCCTCCTCCCTGTCCTCCTCATTTAATCCTTTGATTCTTTTAAAAAGCCAACTTGTGGCGAATACATATCTCCATCCTTTGGGCTCTGGGTTCCCCTCCCTCCCTTTCCCTCCTCTTCTCTCTTCTCTCCGCTGTCTTACACATGCGCTCCTTTAATAACATGTTACGTAACAAGACTGAATTTGCGATAAGCCTTAAGTAATATCTGATACATTCGCAACTACTCTAATGCAGTCTTCTTGTTTCTGTGATGTTTTGGTAACAAAAGTCCTAGGTGCTACCAGTACTATTCTGGTTGATCGACTTACTCATAATTGAACAAAATGTTGCATCTCAGTACACTCTAGTGAAAATAAAGATATAATTTCCCTCTTGAATATTTATGTGGGGGCCAGTGCTGTGGCGTAGCAGGTGGTGTAGCAGGTAAAGCTGTCGCCTGCATTGCCGGGATCCCATATGGGTGCCAATTTGAGTCCAGGCTGCTCCACTTTCGATCCGGCTCTCTGCTATGGCCTGGGAAAGTAGTAGAAGATGACTTTTAACTCTAACGTCCATTCTTTTAAAAAAAATATTTATTTATTTGAAAGGCAGAGTTACAGAGAGCCAGAGGTCTTCCATCTGCTCATTCATTCCCCAAACGGCTGGAATGGCCGGAGCTGGGCCCATCTGAAGCCAGGAGCCAGGAGATTTTTCCGGGTCTTCCACGTGGGTGCCCAAGGACTTGGGCCATCTTTCACTGTGTTCCTAGGCCATAACAGAGAGCAAGATTGGAAGTGGGGCAGCTGGGACTCAAACTGGTGCCCATATGGGATGCTGGCACTGCAGGCAGTGGCTTTACCTGCTATGCCACAGCACCAGCCTTTACATGTCCTCTTAATTCTGATGTGAGGGGTGGCTCATGGTACCTCAAGTTAAGAATTTCTAGGAAAATGTCTCAAATACATTATTTTTCTTGAATGGTCAAATGGGTTTTTCTTTCTTTTTCTCCTGATTTTAAAAAATTTCAAATCTGGCTGGTGCCATGGCTCACTAGGCTAATCCTCTGCCTTGCGGCGCTGGCACACTGGGTTCTAGTCCCGGTCAGGGCACTGGATTCTGTCCCGGTTGCCCCTCTTCCAGGCCAGCTCTCTGCTGTGGCCAGGGAGTACAGTGGAGGATGGCCCAAGTGCTTGGGCCCTGCACCCACATAGGAGACCAGGATAAGTACCTGGCTCCTGCCATTGGATCAGCGCGGTGTGCGGGCTGCAGCGGCCATTGGAGGGTGAACCAACGGCAAAGGAAGACCTTTCTCTCTCTCGCTCTCTCTCACTGTCCACTCTGCCTGTCAAAAAAAAAAATTCAAATCTTCGAAAAGTTTCCAAGTTGCTGTCATTGATTGCAAGCATCTTTGGGAACCTGAGGCCCCTCTCAGCAGCTCTCAGGTTTCAGGGTGCACCAGAGCCACCTGGGGGCTATGGAAGCCCAGACTACAGGGGTCTGCGCTCCGACAGCTCCTGATGCAGACGAGGCCTGAGGATCTGCATTTCTTTCTTTCTTTCTTTCTTTCTTTCTTTCTTTCTTTCTTTCTTTCTTTCTTTCTTTTGACAGGCAGAGTGGACAGTGAGAGAGAGACAGAGAGAAAGGTAGGTCTTCCTTTTGCCGTTGGTTCACCCTCCAATGGCCGCCGCGGCCGGCGCGCTGCAGCCTGCGCACCGCGCTGATCCAATGGCAGGAGCCAGGTGCTTCTCCTGGTCTCCCATGGGGTGCAGGGCCCAAGCACTTGGGCCATCCTCCACTGCACTCCCTGGCCACAGCAGAGAGCTGGCCTGGAAGAGGGGCAACCGGGACAGAATCCAGTGCCCCGACCGGGACTAGAACCCGGTGTGCCGGCACCGCAAGGCAGAGGATTAGCCTAGTGAGCTGCGGCGCCGGCCAGGATCTGCATTTCTAACAAGCTGCCAGGTGCTGCTGAGTTGCCTTTTTGGCCGTTGTGCAGGCTTGGACAGTCTGACACTCTGATGGTTTGGACTGGGCAAGTGACCATCTCAGGAGGAGAATTTGATGCACTCAGGCTGAATGTGGAAAGGCCCTGGTGTGTGATCACGAGGCGAGGGGGCCAAGTGTGGGCACTGGAGATGCAGAGCCCTAGCCTGCACCCCCTGGTCCCTCCTGAGTTTTCGGCAGGCAGCCTCCAGGGTGCTGGTGTTGTCTACGGTGTGGGCACTCTCACCCCCACTGCTCAGCCTGCTCCACTGCACACAGGTGAAGCTGCACGAATCCTGGGGATCCCTGGAGGTGTCCCCAGCTCCCGATGCAGGGTGTAGACCCTGTATTTCTGCAGAATCCCCAACTGGCCAGAGGCCTGGACACCCACAGCAGGAAGCACCCACTCATTCTTGCTTAAACGGCCATTTCCATCTTCTCTGCCTCATTTCCCCCAATTCTTTCCCTCCTGCTTCTTGGACTCACCTGCCAAAGAAACCCTGCCTGCTCTCACGTACTTGCTCCAGGCATCACTTTACAGAAAACCCAAACTACGGTGCATAGTCACATCCTAGGTGGGAGACACCGGGTATGCATTAGATCTCTTGAGCCCAATTCCATAGCCACCACGGGGACAATGCTGTCATTTACCAGGCTTATTATCAAGAAGGATTGAGAAAATATTCAAGAAGGGCCCTGGGCGGTGCCTGACCCTGCAGCGTCAGTGCTCAGGAGCTGTCGTCCCCTCTTCCCTAGAGCCTGGCTGTTTTCTGAGAGCAAAGGAAAGAATTAATTTGCTGGATCCACAAAACAGGCAGGCGAGGGGTTGCAGCGGCCCCAGGAGATGGATGGGTGTGGGAGGATTAACGTCGCCTTCCCCTCAGAATGCAGCCTCTCCCTTAGAACACCTCCGCGGTGGGTGGCCGTGGATGGGTCCAGATTTCTGGCCTCCGCTGGGATGCGACAGACCTTACCTGCAGCACCTTTTCCCGCACAGTACTTTAGATGTGAGCCGTGGGGCTTGGGGTCCAGAGGGCTCCCTCCTGGCCTCTGTGATACACGCCTCTCTCTTGCCCTCTCCCTTCCTCCCCTTTCAGGGGTGGGTTTGTCCCTTATGAGTGTGCTAATTTTATAGCAGACATATGAATGACATAGCTGGCATTCCCTGATCCGTCTGCACGTGGGTCTCAATTTATTGATGGGGAACATAGAGAGGGGAAAAAAATCTTCATTTCAGAATTCTTGGCTTGGCAAACCTCCCTGCTTTCCCCAGCCAGTACTGCAATGTGGGAAAAAGGGAGTCTGTACGCACTCCGGATGGGGACAGCAGATCAGCACAGGCTCCACCCCTATGGGCTGAGCTCCATGAGGGTCCTGTGTTGGGGATGTGTTGCCAAGGACGTTAGCTGCAGGCAGGTTTGTCTAAAGGTCAGAAGTGCCACAGACATAGATACTACAAAGAAAACATGAAATGCAAAAGAAACCAAAACAACTACAGTTTTTTTTTTTTTTTGGTAATTGCAAACAATTTTAAAAGTCAGTTTTTGTGTATTCAAGTTCAAAGGAGAGCATCCCTTTGAGAAAATTCTATATCAAAGCACTCCAAAAGATCCAAGGAAAAACGGAATGAACAGATACAGCAGGGGCGTCCGTTGGCCTAATGGTTACGTTTTGTATGTCCCACATTAGAGTGCCAGGGCTCCATACTCCTCTCTGTCTCCTGACTCCAGCTTCCTGCCAAAGCAGACCCTGGTTCAAGCAATGGGGCTCCTGCCACCTACAAGGGACACTGGGATTGAGTTCCCATCTCCCAGTTTGGCCAGCCCAACCCCAGCTGTCATGGGCATTTGGAGAGTGAATCAGTGAATGGGAGCTCTTTCCCACTTTTCTCTCTTTCTCTCTATCTCAGTTCCCTTCTTCTTGCGTCTCAAGTGCAAGAAAAAAAATTATATGTACATTTTCTGTGAACATTTCCCTTGTAAGTAATTTCAGCCTTACAGCTGTGGTCTCAGATGTGGGCTTTGTCTTCAACTCCGTCTCAGCAAACAGAGGCAGCATGAAGCAGCAGGGTTCATCGTTCCGGCTCCTATGCCGGGCAGTGGACTGTGACAGCAGGTCAGGGAGAGGAGGGCTCTTCTTAAAAAAATTTAAAATGTCGAGGATTGACGACTAAGGAGCTGAGGTGAACCAGTTCCTCACTATTTCCTTCTCCCGGTAGACTGCAGGCTGCTTGTGCCCAGGATTTGTGTTCAATACATCACTATTTTTTGCACAGTAGCACTAGGGCCTTAAAAAGCTAGTTTCTTGAGTAATAACTTTTTTTCTTTTGACAGGCAGAGTGGACAGTGAGAGAGAGAGACAGAGAGAAAGGTCTTCCTTTGCCGTTGGTTCACCCTCCAATGGCCGCTGCGGCCGGCACGCTGCGGCCAGCGCACTGCGCTGATCCGATGGCAGGAGCCAGGTACTTATCCTGGTCTCCCATGGGGTGCAGGGCCCAAGCACTTGGGCCATCCTCCATTGCACTCCCTGGCCACAGCAGAGAGCTGGCCTGGAAGAGGGGCAACCGGGACAGAATCCGGAGCCCCAACCGGGACTAGAACCCGGTATGCCGGTGCCGCAAGGCAGAGGATTAGCCTAGTGAGCCGCGGCGCCGGCAGAGTAATAGTTTTAACATCCAGATTTCATTGCATGACATCTTGGTTATTCATTGTGTGAGCATGCGTGTAAACAAAATGTCAAATATATGCATGTGTGTACCCAGAGCACACACAGAGCCGAGAGACAGAGATGGAAACACAGAGCTAAGAAATCCGCATTTCAGGGTTGGTGCAGTGGATAAGTCACCACCTGGGACACCCACATCCCATATTGGAGTACGTAGTTTCAAGTCCTGGCTCTGCCTTCTATTTCAGTTTCCTGCATGCACTCTAGGAGGTAGCGGGTGATGGCTCAAGTATTTATGCCCCTGCTTCCCACGTGGGAGACCTGGATTGAGCTCCAGGCTCCTGGCTTCAGCATGGCCCAGCACTGGTTATTGCAGGCATATGGGGAGTAAACCAGTGGCTAGGAGTGCTCTCTCTCTCTCTGTCTCTCTGCTCCTTCCCCCATGTGTCTCTGCCTTCCAAATAAGTAGAACTTTTAAAAAATATGCATTTTTAAAATGTGCATTTCATTTGGTTGATTAAAGGAGTTATTGCAAGACTGTAAAGAGAAGATTGATAAAATCAACACTTTGTAGAACATTGTAGAACAGTGGGTTAAGCCACCACCTGCCGTGGTGGCCTCCCATATGTAGCACTGGTTTGTGTGCTGGGAGTGATGGCTACTCCACATCCAATCTAGCTCCCTGTGAATGCACCTGGCAAAACAATGAAAAATGACCCAATTGCCTGGGCTCCGGCCACACAGGTGGGAGACCTGGATGGAATTCCAGGTTCCTGGCTTCAGCCTGGTCCAGCCCTGGACGTTGGGGCCATTTGAGGACTGAGCCAGCAGAAGAGCTGTGTCTCTCTGTTACTCTGCCTTTCAAATAAATTAGAATCTTTTTAAAAATTTCTTTTCAAGAAATGTTCTCTGGAGAAGCAGGGATTAATTATCTAGGAATATTTAGTGGTGGAGGTTGGGGATTAGAGGCAGAAAGAGTAGCTTGGAAGTTTTTGAAAGTCAGGTGGGTAGGAAATAAGGAGAGATCATCTGGTACCCCCAGGAATAGGAACAGAGGCTTAGCAAGGTGTTTGAGAGACATTTACAAAGTAGATGCTCATGACCTGGCAGTTCCACATGGGAGGCAACAAAGGCAGGAGCCACAGGTATTTCAGAACTAAGGCAACGTATCTGTCCATCCACCTCTGAGTCAGGACCTCCTTAGAAAATTACCACGCCCAGTTATGTATCATGCTCAGAGGAACTCCGGATGAAATTCTGCTGCCTTTTCTAACGCCTGCTGTCTTCCAGCCCCTGCTTTTCTAATAATCTTCTTGCTCTCTAATCTGTGCATTCAATAGAACATCTTCCTTACAGGCAATTGGCTTGAGAATCTAATTTTATAAAGATAGTATTTCCTAAGTAGAGAGCACAGCTTTTTAACATGGGATATATTATTCTCTCTCTCTCTCTCTCTTTTTTTTTTTTTTGCCAGGCGGAGTTGGACAGTGAGAGAGAGAGAGACAGAGAATTATAGACAGTGAGAGAGAGAGAGACAGAGAGAAAGATCTTCCTTCCATTGGTTCACCCCCCAAATGGTTGCTACGCCAGTGCACTGCACCAATCCGAAGCCAGGAGCCAGGTGCTTCCTCCTGGTCTTCCACGCAGGTGCAGGGACCCAAGCACTTGGGCCATCCTCCACTGCCTTCCCGGGCCACAGCAGAGAGCTGGACTGGAAGAGGAGCAACTGGGACAGAATCCGGTGCCCTGACCGGGGCTAGAACCTGGTGTGCCGGCGCCGCAGGTGGAGGATTAGCCTAGTGAGACACAGCGCCAGCCCAGGGATATATTCTCTTTAAAGGAAATTTGGTTTTCCTTTTTAAGGTCAGCTGCATTGTCTGAGAAAGAGAGAGAACATGGCCTCCTCCTGGACAGGATGGCAAGAAGATATTTTTGGGCACACAGGAGATGTGGACTTGCACCCCCGAGGCCTCTGGGGATGGCAGGACCTAAGGAGAAAGAGGAGTCAGCGTGGTGCCTTGGAAAGTTGGGCATTGAACACTGTGGCCTTGGGAAAGCAGAGGCGGGATCTTGAGTGGCTCAGCTATCGTCAGAGAGGGACCCATGCAGGGGACAGTCTTGTGCTTCTTCTGAGCCATACTGCTTTCTTATTTTCTTGGTGCCTTCTAAAAAATTTTAGGTCTTTCTAATCTAATAGAGTGAATGAGAACGCCCCAGGATGGACTGATATTGGAGATCTCTCCTGGCCCCACTGAGTGGAAACTGGAAGGCAGGTTTAATTTGTCTTAAAGACATAAGGAAATAGCGCAATTCATCCACCTAGACATTGTGAGCCACAAGCACCTGCTACAATGATTAAAATGCAGGACTCTGCACTCTAATTTCGATAGTTTTTCAGAGGTGCTTTCTATAGCTGATTTGATTGGATTTGCCTTACTGTGAAACTCAGCTTCATGGATTTGCTGATGCTCAGAGCAAAAATTCACTGTTGTTAGTGTGGTTAGTGGTCTGGGAAATGTAAGATATGTTGTGGACCATTTGTTTTTGTGTTTTTTTTTTTTTTTTTTTTTGACCCTCGTTAAAGTTATGTGTGCCTCCAGGAAAAGTTCTTTCTGAGCTTCGCCCATGATAACTGTGTGTCTGTTACAGCATCCTGATGATAACCATGGGGCGTCCTACACCCCTGGTCCTGGTGTGGTTCCTATGTTAGGGAAGTTCAAAGTGAGCCAAGGGGAGACTGGAAAGCATTGGCGAGGGGGAGAGATACAAGCATGGACCTGGGGCATTGTCCCAGTCATTGCCTAGTTGCAGGTATTGAACAACTGCTGGTTGTCCACCGACACACGAATGGCCAAGTCAGGATACCATGGTGCTCCAAGCGCAGGAACGACTCAGGCCCACAGTCATACTATGAGCACTAGGCAGGTTTTCTTGTTTTCAGAGTGCCTTCTACTTGCTGTCTCCAGGAACATCAGGGATTGTGAGAAGCAGATTCCAGTGGGTCCTGTTCCCATTGAAAATGACTTCTGCCAGCGCCGAGGCTCACTAGGCTAATCCTCCACCTTGCGGCGCCAGCACACCGGGTTCTAGTCCCGGTCAGAGCGCCGGATTCTATCCCGGTTGTCCCTCTTCCAGGCCAGCTCTCTGCTGTGGCCAGGGAGTGCAGTGGAGGATGGCCCATGTCCTTGGGCCCTGCACCCCATGGGAGACCAGGAGAAGTACCTGGCTCCTGCCATCGGATCAGCGCAGTGTGCCAGCCGTGGCAGCCATTGGAGGGTGAACCAATGGCAAAAAAAAGGAAGACCTTTCTCTCTCTCTCTCTCACTGTCCACTCTGCCTGTCAAAAAAAAAAAAAAAAAAAAGAAAAAGAAAAAGAAAAAAAAAAGAAAAAGAAAATGACTTCTTAGATTTTCTCTTTTGCGTGTCTTCCATATCTTTAAGCCAGCACCAATTTAAGTAAATTCAAGAAGTGCATTGTATACCCTAGTGCCTATGTCATTTTCTGACATGCTCAGGACATTTCCGATGGATCCATAGAGATGCAGAGGCTGTTTGTAAATATTTGAGAGTCTGTCTTCCCACCACAAACACATAAACCTGTGGATCCCAGTGCACAGAGGACTTTAACATAATGAGCTCATTTGAGCAGCATCACATCTTGCAAAGTTAGTATTTATCATTTTTTCAAAAGAGAACAGAACAGAGGGGCCAGCACTGTGGTGCAGCAGGTTAAAGCCCTGGCTTGCCATGCCTGCACCCCATATGGCTCGAGTCCCGGCTGTTCCACTTCAGATCCAGCTCTCTGCTATGGCCTGGGAAAGCAGTAGAAGATGTCCCAAGTGCTTGGGCCCCTGCACCACGTGAGAGACCCAGAAGATGCTCCTGACTTCAGATTGGCTCAGCTCTGGCTGTTGCGACTATTTGGGTAGTGAACCAACAGATGGAGGGCCCCTGTCCCCCTATGTCTCTATCTCTCTCTCTAACCCTTTCAAATAAATAAAATAAATCTTCTTAAAAAAAAACAATAAAGGAGAATCTTTACCCTCTCTAAAAAAAGATTGAAAGAATGTTTGGTAATCTCTATGCCCTTTAATTAAGATGTAGTAAAATGTAGCCTGCTCCTGTGGACTGCTGAAATAATTCTTGGGGCCAGCGCTGTAGTGTATTGGGTAAAGCATCCCATATGGACACTGGTTCGAGTCCTGGCTGCTCCACTTCTGATCCAGCTCTCTGCTATGGTCTGGGAAAGCAGTAGAAGATGGCCCAAGTCCTTGGTCCCTGCACCCACTTGGGAAGACCTGGAGGAAGCTCCTGGCTCCTGGCTTTGGATCAGCACAAGTCTGGCCATTGCGGCCAACTGGGCAGTGAACCAGCTGACAGAAGACCTTTCTCTTTCTCTGCCTTTCCTTCTTTTTCTGTGTAACTCTGACTTTCAAATAAATAAATAAATCTTTAAAAAAAGAAAATTCTTAAAAAGAAAAATGTATATGCTGAGAAGATGTGTGTGCATACAGACGTGTATATACACATGTCTGAGGCATCTTCAAAAGTTCATGGCAGCTGGCGCTGCAGCTCACTAGGCTAATCCTCCGCCTTGCGGCACTGGCACACCGGGTTCTAGTCCCGGTCGGGGCGCCGGATTCTGTCCTGGTTGCCCCTCTTCCAGGCCAGCTCTCTGCTGTGGCCAGGGAGTGCAGTGGAGGATGGCCCATGTCCTTGGGCCCTGCACCCCATGGGAGACCAGGAGAAGTACCTGGCTCCTGCCATCGGATCAGCACGATGCACCAGCCACAGCACACCAGCCGCGGCGGCCATTGGAGTGTGAACCAATGGCAAAAAGGAAGACCTTTCTCTCTGTCTCTCTCACTGTCCACTCTTCCTGTCCAAAAAAAAAAAAAAAAAAGTTCATGGCAATATGTGGTATTGAAAAATTATGCATAGCTTTAAATTATTTTGTACCAAATAAGCATCTTTTAATTCTATTTTCACTAACTTTTTGAAGTATACACACATACACACACATGCCCAAACTAACCTTCAATAATCCAAATAGTGAGATGAATTTTTTAGAATCTTATATGAGGATTTCTGAAAAAAAAAAAATCCCAACACTCTGCTCCATGTTCTGGAATTCATTGTGTAGAAGAGTGGATAGTTCTATGTTAGTCCAGAAGACACCCTAGACTAGTGAGTAGAAATTACTCTAAGAGATGAACTAACACCTGATTTTGCATGAAGTAACTTTCCTGAAAATACAAATTCATTGTAAGCTATGGATTAGGAAAATCCACTCAACAAAGCAGTCTTTATGGTATGATACTAGTTCTACAAAAAGAGAAAGATGAAAACATGCACAATTAAACTGATAAGACCGAGTTTAAAATGGCAATAGTCTATTTTTTCTTTATATTTATTACCTGTGTTTCTAATGTTTATTCACAAGTCTGAGTTTCTTGTGTGTTAAAAATAGCTATGTGGAAAAGAGACAAGAATCTGTTCACAATGAGAGCCGCTCAGAGGTGTGGCAGGTTGTCAGTCATCAAAGCCATTCATTGTCAGAGTTAGCAGGCAGAACTCAGGGGGTTCTTTGGCAGGAGTCCCACAGGGAGAGGGCCTTTCATTTAATGGCCATGCTTTTCCTTTCCATATTCTGACGGCGTGACTAGTCACACACCTGTAACTAAGAGAATACATCGGGGCCGGCGCCATGGCATAGCAGGTAAAGCTGCTGCCTGCAGTGCCGGCATCCCATATGGGCGCTGGTTCCAGTCCTGGCTGCTCCACTTCTGATCCAGCTCTCTGCTGTGGCCTGGGAAGGCAGTGAAAGATGACCCAAGTCCTTGGACCCCTGCACCTGCATGGGAGAGCTGGAAGAAGCTCCTGGCTCCTGGCTCCTGGCTTCAGATTGGCCCAGCTCTGGCCATTGCAGCCATTTGGGGAGTGAACCAACAGATGGAAGACCTCTCTCACTCTGCCTCTCTGTAACTCTGCCTTTCAAATAAAGAAATCTTAAAAAAAAAAAAGTGAATATATCTTCCTTTCCTTTTCACATTCTGATTGAAATCTGATTGATGATTTTGTGACTAATGAGAATTTTAAAAGATTTGTTTATTTAAAGGCAAGTGACACACACAGAGAAAGAGAGCGAGAGAGAGACAGAGAGAAACAGAGACAGAGACAGAGGAGAGACAGATCTTCTATTCACTGGTTCACTCTCTAAACAGCTTTAACAACCAGATTTGGGGTAGGTCAAATCAAGAGCCTGGGGCTCTTGCTGGGTCTCCCATATGGGTAGCAGGGGCCCAAGTACTTGAGCCATCTTCTACTGCCAGGCCAGGCACATCATCAGGGAGTTGGATCAGGAGCAGAATAGCTGGGATCTGAACCAGCTCTCTGATGTGGGATATTGGCATTGCAAGCGGTAGGTTAATCTGCTTCACCAGAACCCCAGTCCAAATCAGAACTTTTGCTTAACTCAACTCTGCTTAACAGTTCCAGAAACTGACTACAGGGAAATGACTTGGAATCACAAGGCCTGACCAGGAGCCAAGAGCACCTGCTATAAATTTGAAGTCAACCTTAGAAATGTGCTTGGCAATCAGCTGAGCTCATTACCCTCCCTCACTTCCCTCAGCTGCTGTTCATTCTTTACCATGCTCTTGCTAACTAGCAAGGTGTGAAAAGCACTTTTGAAACTGAAGATACCTATTCCCTTCCCTGGAAGATCATTAGCCTCTTGAATAAACCTACTTCCTTGCATGAGCTCCTATCTCTGGGGATAGGATTGCTGTCTAGAGCTGGGCAGCTTGGGCCTAATTTTTCCAGCATCAAGTGGAAGGGACCCCTTGCTTTGTTTCAAAATGAGAAAAAACTATTTGCAGAGAACCCAAGCAATGCATCCTCACAAGGGCAAACCCACAAACAAAATCTGTTCCTTCTTTCTCCTGGTCCCAGCAACGGATGTGAATTATTTTCCTCTCTGAGTTATGGAGGTGACAGAAACTGTCTCTCATATGGATTCCAACACAGTGAAATTCTATCCTTTGAAAAGAAAGGATCTCTCCCTGAGAGACTTTAACCAATTCCCAGGCCATCCGAACCGCACGTTATGAAATGAAAGGACTCCAGTGAATAGAAATATTAGCTCCTGAAGTCCCAAACATGAAAGAAAAGATACAAAATACTCCCTACATTCTTCTCCCATTCCTTCCAATTTTTTCTCCCTCTGAGACAATGTGTTAGGCTGATAGGCGGTGAGGGGCCGGCTGGCTCCAAGCCTACAGGTCCTTTGGATCTTCAGCAGTTCTCGGCCTGATCTGAGGAATACATCAAGAAATAGCGAGGAGGCTGGCGGTCGCCTCTGTGCAGCGTGCAGCCTGCAGAAAGGATATCTCACATCTCATGTGTAACCCCACACGTGCTCTGGGGAACTCTCATAAGAAATGTGAAGCCTAACAAACCAAAATTTTTTTGCATCATAATATCTTTTGCCATTTTTGTTATCCTTAGGCAAGAAGGGAAAAGCGACAGCTTTTGTTAGATTATTGTACAATATTTTCTGGGTATCTGGTCTGATTTAATGCTGGGGCCCCCATGAAGCTCCAGAGTCATGGCAATTTTCATGATGCTCAGTGATTGCCCTAAACCAGAGCCCTGAACTCGAGGTGGAGTACTTTAGTGAACCACCCTGGCTTTTTCTCTGTTTGCAATGTGTTGTTAAGACAGAATTATGGGGCCGATGCTGTGGGTAGCAGGTAAAGCCACCACCTGCAGCGCTGGCACCCCATCTGGGCACCAGTTCGAATCCTGGTTGCTCCACTTCCAATCCAGCTCTCTGCTATGGCCTGGGAGAGCAGTAGAGGATGGCCCAAGTCCTTGGGCCCCTGCACCCATGTGGGAGACCCAGAAGAAGTGCCTGGCTCCTGGTTTTGGGTCAGCTCAGCTCTGGCCATTGCGGCCCATTGGGGAGTGAACCAGCAGATGGAAGATTCATTCTCTTTCTCTCTCTCTCTCTTTCTCTCTGCCTCTCCTTCTTTCTCTGTGTAACTCTGACTTTCAAATAAATAAATAAATCTTTAAAAAATGAAAATGAATTACAGTACAAAGGAAGAAATCTTGTCTTAAACAAAGAAATATTACACTATCATAAAGTCCCAATTACTTTTTATCTTGCTATGCTCACTTCTGTATGCATGTTTTGTGTGGAGCTCATTCATTTCTCCAAGGAGTGAAATTTATAGAATAATTCAACTATCAACCATTCTATATTCTTCTATTTCACTTAACTTTTTCCATTTATTTGAATCTGCTTTGTAGCATAACATAGGATGTGATGTGCCATAATCTCCCATGCCTCTGCTATTATTGAAGTTTGGGATTATTTTATTTTCATACTATTGTAGATAATGTAAAATGAGGCTCTCTCTACACACTGGATTTGACTCTTTAACGGGCTACTAAAGACACTCCTGGCAGTGTAGCTCTTAGTGCCTTCTATGTATGCTCATAATGCTATTAGCCTCTTGTGTTTAAGACATTTACTTTCTCCTGGTCAGCTTTCAGGGAAACCAGAACTGAAATACCACACCATGAGCGACTCTCATGTCTGAATATGAAATTCATTTTAAATAGCACTTTAAGAAAGTACCCAAAGAGCTCCCACCCCAGCATTCCAGCCACACATACCATCTCACCTGGAAAGGGGTTCTGTGGGGAGCAACTGAGACTAGACTAAGTTACTGGAATTAAGACTTATTCTATGCATCTGCTCTCCCACAATATGGCGCTGAGGGAGCAAACAACCTCTCCGCAGCTGCCTCATCAGTTTGACAAGCTGCAGGAGCTGATCCTGCTCCTGATTGGAGGAGAGCAGCGTGCTCGGCGTGTGGGTAGCAGAGTTGGGATTGGTGGAAGAGGACTATAAAGGAGGAGAGAGACAACATGTACCAGGAATATCTGAAGGAACACCTGAGGAACATCTGAGCAGCCCCCGAGAGAGCCGGCCAGCGGTGTGCCGCTCCTCCGCGGAAGCGGGGAAAGCGGCAGGGGGTGCCGCCCCCTCCACGGAGGTGGAGGGGCTGGCAGCCAACCCGGGAAGGACCAGCAGCAAACCCAGGAAGGGCCGAGCAGACAAAAGAACAGTGCAGGGTCTAGTGTCGTTCCTCTGCGAATGGGGGAGCGGCAGGGTTCTATATGTAAAATATTAGAACTAAGGAAACTGACAGAGGGAAAAACTTTAGTAAGAAAATGATGAGATCTGCAAACAGCACACAGAGCCTCTGAAGGCCAGGAAAAAGAGAGAGAGAGAGAGAGAGAGAGAGAGAGAATATGCCATCTCTGCTGCTGCCTACTGCGCCTTCCCCAACTGCTCTTCCCCAACTCCCCCGCTGGGAGACTCCATCTTACTGCGAAGAGAGCTGCCAGAACATACCCTGTGGGCAACAGGAAAGAATGCACCTGCGTTACACTGCTCTAGACTCATGTCTGCCTGTGCTCAATCCTCAGCATGACCTGCATTCACCCCAGGGGGTTGGGGCAATATCCCCTCAACATCTCCCAGGGCTGGCACTTGGACTCTTAGTGCTATAAGCTCCAGCATCAGTCATTTCTACACAACGGGACCTAGAGAAGGGGCTATCCACATCACACTGTCATAGGGTCATAGCTATTAGTGCCACAAGCCCCAAAGTCACTCAGGATTACCTGGTAGGACAAGGGTACTGCTCCCTTTGTGTCCCATTGCACCACAAATGTGGCTATGGCCATCACAAATCCTAGTGTGGTTGACACCCAACTCTCTGGAGACTAAAGACACACAACTCTGAAAACTCACATCCATTTCAAAGTCATACTACTATCTCCACTGCTGCAGATTCTTCTAATGAGGCCAGCATCACTCTGATACCAAAACCAAACAGATACAACACAAACACAAAAACTACAGACCAACATCCTTGATGAACCTAGATGCAAAAGTGCTCAATAAAATAACAACAAACTGAATCCAATACTACATCAACAAGATCACATATCACAATCAAGTGAAATTTATCCCAGAGATGCAAAGGTGGTTCAACATTTGCAAATCCATAAATATCATAAGTCACATAAACAGAGTGAAGAAAAAAATCATATGATTATCTCAACAGATACAGAGAAAGCATATGATAATATTCAATATTCCTTCATGATAAAAACTCAAATAATTTGAGATAGAAGAAGCATAACTCAAAATTATAAAGACCATACATGGCAAATCCACAGCAAATATCACACTGAGCAGATGTGGAGCAAGACAGGATATCCACTGTCACCACTCTTGGTCAATATAATATTGAAAGTATTGGCGTGCCGGCGCCGCGGCTCACTAGGCTAATCCTCCGCCTTGCGGTGCTGGCACACTGGGTTCTAGTCCCGGTCAGGGCGCCGGATTCTGTCCCGGTTGCCCCTCTTCCAGGCTAGCTCTCTGCTGTGGCCAGGGAGTGCAGTGGAGGATGGCCCAAGTTCTTGGGCTCTGCACCCCATGGGAGACCAGGAGAAGCACCTGGCTCCTGCCATCGGATCAGCGTGGTGCGCCGGCCGCGGCGGCCATTGGAGGGTGAACCAACGGCAAAAAAAAGGAAGACCTTTCTCTCTCTCTCTCTCACTGTCCACTCTGCCTGTCAAAAAAAAAAAAAAGTATTGGTGAGAGTAATCAGGGAAGACATAGAATTAAGTTCAACAAGCTTGAAAAGGAGGAAGGCAAAATATTCTTGTTTGCAGATGACATGATGTTGTATATGGAAAAACCTAAACACCCCACTAAAAAGCTGTTAGATCTGGGTAATTTTTTAGCGATAAACTTAGAATAGTTACTTGACCTTTCTACCTGTATAGAGAGTAACAGAAAATAGCCCAGAAAACCAGACAACCAGTTTGTTCACCTCCAATTCTCCATACTCCTTGCCTTATATACCTATTTATTTTGCTTGAGACAGGGGGAAAAGGGAAGGGGGGGGAGAGAGAGAGAGAGAGAGAGAGAGAGAGAGAAAGTTACATATGCTGGTTCACTCCCTAAATGCTTTCTAAGACCATGACTGGCTCCAGCCAGATCTGAGACCCAGAAACTACATCCAAGTCTCCAATGTGGGTAGCAGGATCCACCTACTTGATTCATCACTCCTGCCTCCTAAGATGTGCATGAGCAGGACGCTGGAATCAGAAGTAGAGCCAGAGCTCAAAGCCAGACACGCCAATATGGGATGCAGGCATCCCAAATGGTGTCCTTACTTTATGTGTTGAGAAATACCTGAGTCCGTGGGTATCTGAAAGGGGTAGATACAGCCTGCCTTGTAGTATCTCAAGAACGTGGAGATCCATGGGTATCTTTGATAAGAGGAATGGGTAGTTGGTGGCAGTAGATTACTGCAGAGCAGGGAGGATTCAGGAAGGGATTTGAGTCTATCTGCTGGAGACAATTGGCCCAAAGGAGGAGAACTGCTTCTGATGACAATGATGCTGTCTCCAGAAGTCATTTTCTGCTCACCCAGAACTCTACAGATCCACTGGGATTCAGGTCCTCTTAACTGAGTGTAACACAGACATTGCCTCTTAAAGAAACCTTGAGATTTTGAAAGGATTCTGCCCCTGCGCCCATCCACTGCAGTAACTAGAAATGCAGATATGTTCATGAGTTGCTGCTGCTGCTTTCTAAATACATGGAGAGGTATGCAAATTTTGAGATTTTTTTTTAAAGTTTAAGGAAAATGTCAAAATCCTTGGAAAACCTCTATAATTTTTATTTTAAAGTTTTTGAGAAAATCTTGCCTCGCCTCTTGACATACAGAGCTGGTCAGTAGGCTGAGTCCAGAGCTCACAAAAGAGGTAACAGACCTTCTTGAAATAGAAACTCCTTATTCCTCAAATTACAGGCTAGACCCCAATCAGAGTAGACCAGATTGATTAGCTAAACCACATGGATAAGAAAGTGAAACAGAGACACGTACACAAAAAAAGGCCAGAGAAAGGCAAGACTGAAGGGGTAGACCTATTAGAGACCCAAAAGGGACCCAGAGTTGGTTATTCTAGGTTCCAAGGGAGGCCCATGCAATTCTTGGGAGCATGACTTGAAATTTCTAAGATTGTGTAATGCTATAATTTTATAACTATGTGTGTAAGAGTGTAATAGAGAAGTTCTATTTCAAGATTTTTCTGCCACAGCCTACATTAAGATATAACTGGCAACTTCCCTTATGAAGGAACAAGATAGCAACGAAGATCACAAAACACAATCTCTGGCAGGGCCCTCCTTTTGAAGGATGTCTTGCTTCCGTGTCTTGAGCCATGGCTTCACCGTGCGTCTTAGCAATCAGGCGAAACTTAGCAGCCAGGACACATTCTTCGCAGCTCGTCTTTCCGTTTCTCCATTGGTTTTCCTTATGTTGCTTTTTCACAGTTCTCCTGGCCTTTCCCAGGCCCATCCTGCTCATCCCATGCTACCCTCCTCGTCACCACATCCTTCCTCATGACATTTGCTGTAGCTTTTTCAAATCCAGACATAGTAACAACACTTTCTTGCTAAAAAAATCTGTGGAGGATCTTGATTGCCTATGAAGAAGCTCTAAACTCGTTTCTCTAATGTTTTATCATTATTTGTGTCTCTGGTCTTATAGCTCATTGCTTCCCAATATAGCTATGTGCCACCTAAGGATGTTTAGGTCCTTGATGCACTATATATATGCATATACATGTACATGTATATATAGTGCATCATGAATACATGTGTGTGTGTACATATACACACATGTATTTGGGATATATATCTATTATATATACATACATACATAAAACAGGGATCCTATAAGATTATAACAGAACTGGTAAATTCCCATCACCTACTGACACTGCTGTAGATGTAACAATGTAATAGTACAAATTTGGGACATGCTCAAGCTGACTTGCCCCAAACGGCAGAGTTAGAAACATACCAGGGGATTCCAATTCAATCCCATCAAGGTGGCATGTACCAATGCCATCTCACTAGTCCCAGTGATCAATTTCTGTTCACAATTGATCATAATGATAGGACTAAGAATCAAAGGGATCACATAAACAAGACTAGTGTCTGAGAATACTAACTGATAGAACAAAAAAGGGAGAGAACGATCCAACATGGGAAGTGGGATACACAGCAGACTCATAGAATGGTGGATGTCCAAAACAGCACTCTGGCCTCAGAATCAGCCCTTAGGGCATTCGGATCCAGCTGAAAAGCCCATGAGAGTATTTCAGGCATGGAAAGCCAAGACACTCTGGGGAAAAAAAAAAAAAAACCTAAATGAAAGATCTCCACGAGTGAGATCCCAGTGGAAAGAACGGGTCATCAAAGAAGGAGGTACCTTTCTCTGAAGGGAGGAGAGAACTTCCACTTTGACTATGACCTTGTCTAAATATGATCAGAGTCAGTGAACTCAAAAGGCTTCCATAGCCTTGGCAACTCATGACTGGAGCCTAGGGAAATTACTGATGCCGTAAACAAGAGTGTCAAATTGTTAAGTCAACAACAGGAGTCACTGTGCACTTACTCCTCATGTAGGATCTCAGCCCTTAACGTGCTGTACATTCTGATTTAATGCTATAACTAGTACTCAAACAGTATTTTTCACTTTGTGATTCTATGTGGATGTAAACAAACAGTATTTTTCACTTTGTGATTCTATGTGGATGTAAACTGTTGAAATCTTTACTTAATATATACTAAACTGATCTTCTGTATATAAGAGAAATGAAAAATGAATCTCGATGTGAATGGAAGGGGAGAAGGAGCGAGAAAGGGGAGGGTTGCGGGTGGGAGAGAAGTTATGGGGGGGGAAGCCATTGTAATCCATAGCTGTACTTTGGAAATTTATATTAATTAAATAAAAGTTAAAAAAAAACAATGTAATAGTACAACACATTCCTAAAGTGTTTGTGGTGATGCTGGCATGAGCACACTTATAATGTTGCCAGTCATATAAAATACAGCACATACAATTATGTACAGTGTGTAGTGCTTGATAATGAGGACAGATGGCTAGGTTACTGGTTTATAACTTTACTATGCAATAGTTTTTATTGTTACTTTAGAGTGTACTCCTTTTGCTGATCAAACAAATAGCTGACCGTGAACAAGTGTGCCTTGTTAGACTGCTCACCTCATTTACCTTGTTTTTACTGCATCTCTTGATGGCATCAAGAGGCTACCTTGAGTGATTGACCTATACCATCCAGGTCTGTGGAAAGATGCAGGTTCTAGGTGTTCGCACAGCAGTGAAATCACTTGATGATGCATTTCTCTGAATGTATCCTTATCATTAAGAGATACATGACTGTATTTCCTTTACTTTGCTGAACTCCTAGTAATCTTGCCCAATTTGCCCTTGTGGTTCTCTGTTCTTGGGATATAATAGTTTTTATTTTCCTGCCTTTTGGAAGTTTTTCTGTCTGTCTATCTTTATTCATTTATTTATTTTGGTAAACATTGCTCTCTTCTTTCATTTATTTTTTGATTTTTTTCTTCAAAAGAGGAATGAAGAGTAACAATGACAGAAACAGAGGTCTTCCAAATTTTGATTCAGTTCCAAACAGCTGCAACAGCCAGGGCTGGGCCAGCCTGAAGCCAGCAGGCTAGAACTCAATCTAAGTCTCCCATATGAGTGACAGAGACTCAACTATTGAGTCATCACCTGCTGCCTCCTAGGTTGAACATTAGCAGGAAGCTGGATTGAAAGTGGACCCAGCACTTGAACCCAGGGACTTTATTACAGAATGCATGCATGCCGACAGCATCTTAGCCACTGAGTCAAGCTCCCATCCCTGAAATCTCATCTCCAATATTCTATTTTCTTTTGGGAAACAATCTTTATTCTGTAATTTCCCTCCAGTTTGGAAACAATGTCTCTCTTCTTCATTCCCATTACAAGTTTTATGAACGTCCTCCCATTTAACCTCTTAGATGCAAGACTCAAGGTCCTAGAAAACAAGCCTTGAGAATTATCAGCATATAGATGGTATTTACATCACAGGGTTGGATTAAATTGCTTAGGAAAAAGTATCAATAGACAAGAAAATGGGCCAGGAGGAAAGCCAGAATTCAGGGGCCCGGGATGTGGCTCTTATTACTTAATCTCCATGTGATCATAGCAGTTGAGTACAGAGCGAGCATCAATGATTGACCACTGAATTGAGTTAAAAAGAGTCCATATTTCCCAAACCTAAAATGTCAAATGTTTAGGATTCTTCTATACTAGGAATGGAAGAAATAGCAACAGTGCCATGTTCTAGGATATTAATCTATGGTCTTTCCCAATTATTGCTGCCCCAAGGATCAATGGGTTATTGATAGACCAATGCATTCACATAAAATCAGTTAAAGATCACTTCTTCTGTAAGATGTCCTGGTGATAGAATAACTAATGTAACAATGAAGTAATTAAAATGTTTACAAGATTGTGAGAGACAGATGTGGAAACAGTGCAAATGTATAGTGTGGGGCAAGAATGGGCAAGCTTGTCTCTCACGCAACCATCTAGAAGAGAGAGAGATATGCAGTTTAGACTTTGAAAAGCAATGTGGAGACACCATTATGCAATGGCTCAGTGAAAAAAAAGCCAACACCCTTAAATGTGATGCTGTCTTCCTGTGGGTTTGAGAGACATCAAAGTGTAGCAATAAGAGCCTGAACATTAGTGCTTGGAAAGGTTCAGGTTTAACACTTGCTCTTGTCACTTAGGTGTTTTCTGGGGTGGGTTATTCAACTTTCTCTAACTCAGGACTGTCACTTAGGGATAACACTACTTCTCCCTATGGGTCTAAGGTAAAGACAGATTTTCATGTAAGAATTTATCACTCCTAACTTTGTCATTGTTGTTATTTCTTTTCCCTTTACTTCAGCTATAGCAAGAGGAGTAAAAAATGAACTGGACACTTTCTTACCTTCCAAGAATGTACTTTCGACTACAAATGGAAAATCGCCCCAAACTGATGGAGGTGCCAAGCTACAGAACCTTTAACTCTCCTTAGTGGATTGAAGAATGAGGCAGCTTTTCCCTCATGTTCCTGCACGCTCGATGCTGACCAGGAGAAAGTTGTATTATGTTTGTATATGAAGGTAAATGAGTCACCTCAGGAAGCAATGGGTGAAATGAGTGCTTGTGAGCCTGGCAAAATATTGCTGTGTACTTCTCCCTATTTTTCTATTAAGTGAGTCATACGAAGGAAATATGAAACTGATTCTTCAGAGGACAGCCCATTAAATAAGAAACCCAACCCAAACTTAATAACAGAAAAAAGATACGGCATATTATGGGAGCTTGATGACATTGTTGGGGCTAATACTCACTGTTTTTGAAAGCAAGAAACATTGAGCTACAACATCACCGTATTCTCAGATAACAAAAAATGGGATTGGGCGTCTCAAGTCAGCTGACTGTCAATCAGTGCAATGGTGCTGGGTGAGCCCGAATGCCGGACACCAGCATCACACTGGATTAATGGTTTTGATGATTCTAGTTATTAATTATTCTTCAAATATCATTCTATAACCTTGACGACTTAAAACAATAAGCTGTCATATCTCAGGATTTCTTTGCAATTCTCAGTTCCATGTGGCATTGATCAAAGTCTCTTGCTAGGGGTCATCTGGCAGAGGGCTAGAACGGGAACCACCAGAGCTTCACTCACACACCTGGCATCTTGTCAGGTGGCTGGAAGGCAAAGTGCAGCTGTGACTTTGGAAATGCCACGGCTGGCGCCGCGGCTCACTTGGCTAATCCTTTGCCTGCGGTGCCGGCACTCTAGGTTCTAGTCCTGGTTGGGGCGCCAGTTCCGTCCCGGTTGCTCCTCTTCCAGTCCACCTCTCTGCTGTGGCCCGGGAAGGCAGTGGAGGATGGCCCAAGTCCTTGGGCCCTGCACCCGCATGGGAGACCAGGAGGAAGCACCAGGCTCCTGGCTTCGGATTGGTGCAGCACCAGCGGTAGCAGCCATTTGGGGGGTGAACCAATGGAAGGAAGACATTTGTCTCTGTCTCTCTCTCACTGTCTAACTCTGCCTGTCAAAAAAAAAAAATTAAAATTAAAAAAAACTTTTTTAAAAAAAGGAAGTGCCACCTCCAAACAGCTCCTCTTAATTAGTGGTCTTGGTATAGGCTTCAGTGGTGGAAACTTCCATTTCTTCCATGTTTTTCAGGAATCCCAGGGTGATCAGTCCTAGAAGGAGCTGCGAAGATTCTTACAACTGCAATAAGTCCCGGAGCAAACATCACTTCTCACCTTGTATTGGACAGGCAACTCGCTAAGACCATCCTTGTTTCCAAAGAAAGATTTAAATTGACTTTTTAAAGGATTTATTTTTTTTTTTTTTTTGACAGGCAGAGTGGACAGTGAGATAGAGAGACAGAGAGAGAAAGGTCTTCCTTTTGCCGTTGGTTCACCCTCCAATGGCCGCCGCTGCAGCCGGCGCACCGCGCTGATCCGATGGCAGGAGCCAGGAGCCAGGTGCTTTTCCTGGTCTCCCATGGGGTGCAGGGCCCAAGCACTTGGGCCATCCTCCACTGCACTCCCTGGCCATAGCAGAGAGCTGGCCTGGAAGAGGGGCAACCGGGACAGAATCCGGCACCCTGACCGGGACTAGAACCCGGTGTGCCGGCGCCGCAAGGTGGAGGATTAGCCTATTGAGCCACGGCGCCGGCCAGGATTTATTTGTTTATTTGAGGAGTTATTTATTTATTTGAAAGGCAGAGTTACAGACAAAGAGACAGACAGATCTTCCATCTACTGGTTCACTCCCCAAGGCCGTACCAGGCTGAAGCCAGTGTTGCCTGGGTCTCTGACGTGGGTCACTACTCCCCTGACTTGTAACCATGGAGGCTGGTTTTGTCTGGTTTAGAGCTTTATCCAGGTGGAATCACAACATGAAAAACACAATGAAGAGCATATGCTCTTCTGGTTTTTCCGCTTGATCATCATGTTTAATTGACTGGCTAAATTGTTGGTGCATGTGGCTCCTGGTTCATTTTACTGTTATATAATGTTTCATTGCTTAATATATCACAAATTTTTTGAATTTTCAATGACACTGGCATTTGGGTGAATTTCTGACTTCAGTTGAAAACACCTTTTGGAAACACGTACACATTTCTGTTGAGTAAGTACTGAAGAGTGGAATCTCCCAAATCTTTTGCAATGTGCTTTTCTTTCTTCTTCTTCTTCTCCTTCTCCTTCTCCTTCTCCTTCTCCTTCTCCTTCTCCTTCTCCTTCTCCTTCTCCTTCTCCTTCTCCTCCCCCTCCTCCTCCTCCTCCCCCTCCTCCTCCTCCTCCTCCTCCTCCTCCTTCTCTTCTTCTTCTTCTTCTTCTTCTTCTTCTTCTTCTTCTTCTTTTGAGATTTATTTATTTACTCAAAAGGCAGAATTGCAGAGAGGCAGAGGCAGAGAGAGAGAGAGAGAGAGGTCTTCCATGTGTCGGTTCACTCCCCAGATGGCTGCAATGGCCAGAGCTGGGCTGATCTCAAGCCAGGAACCAGGAGCTTCTTCCAGGTCTCCCTAGGGGGTGCAGGGGCCCAAGGACTTGGCCATCTTCCACTATTTTCCCAGGCCACAGCAGAGAGCTGAATCAGAAGTAGAGCAGCTGGGACTTGAACCCATGCTCATATGTGATGCCAGCACAGTAGGCAGTGGCTTTACCTGCTATGCCACAGAGCCTGCCCCATGCTTTTCTTTCTTTCTTTTTTTTTCCATCTCCAAGACCTCTGCTTACCTCTGGAGTTTTAATTATATTTCTTCTGAGTCACTCTAAAACGTTCTGGTTTAAATAGATCCCTTTTGTAGGCCATCTGTCTACACTTTCATCACAGTCACTCTCCCCAGGATGAATATTGTTTGGGTGCCATTCCTTGACCTGTGAGATACTGGGTGACTCTTCACTGTCTTCCAAATAGAAATCCTGTGTTGAAAATCTGACATCTGGATCTGACCCTTCCTATCAACTTTACTAACCCTTGCATCTTGTTGCTCTTTTCATTATAGGTCTTCTTATTTGTGGTTCCCAAGCCATGCCTGCCCTCTTCTTTGGAGATATTTTCTGCCCTATACTTTGGCAACATTTTTTCAGCCTAAAGCACTGTTTTTCAAGTTTCAGACAACGGTATATAATATAGCACAAATGGATAGCTGTTGAGTTATTACAGAGATGACACTTAGATGCCTAATGGACATTTCCAATTTTTGATCGATTCTTTCTCTGCCTCCTTTTCCTTGATCTCCCTGAGCCCAGTCAAAGTCATCTTCCATTTGTGTTGCCCCACAACTCAGATTCAGCCTCATGTCCTCTCAGACTCCTACTTTCATGGCCAATTTGTGGTTGAGTTCTGATGTTTTCTCTCTCTGCAAAACATAGCCCCAGATCTGACTCTCACCTCCTCGATCCTTATCAATCTTGTACGAACCTCAGCATCTCCAGCCTGGAATATATACACACCTTTTATCTGGTCCTCCTGCTTTCTCCTTGACTCCTGAGAATCTATTTGCCACAGGATTCATTTAAAAAAAATGAATCTGTTCACTTTGTTCCTTGGTTCATAAAACCCTCAAATGTCTTCCCCTGCATTGGAATAGAACTCACCTTGCTCACTATAGTGTAGAAAACTGTATAACCTGTTTCTTACCATCCACTCCTCTGCCCAAGTGCTACTGCTCTGAGATGATCTCTAAGCTTCTGCAACTTCCTGTTTTTCCACTTTACTGCACCCTCCCTTCACTATTTAGGGAGCTCTTGTCACCGGCTGAAACCATATGTGTTTGTTTATTATTGATTTCCCCTAACTATAGGGCAGGGCTTACCCTTGGTTACCAAAGTACCCCTGGTAAACATAATACTGTTAGTGCCTTGCCTATATAGGCATTGAAAAAATATTTCCCGAGTAAGTGGATGTGTGAATAATGAATACATAATTGAAGATGACTTTTGTCCACTAAGGATAAAGGCTGTCATTATTTTTTAATTTAATTAATTTATTTGAGAGGCAGGGAGACAGTGAGAGACAGGTTGATCCACTCCCCAAATGCCTGTGAGGAATGGGCTGGATTGCAGCCAAAAGCCAGGTGCCAGGAACTCAATCCAGGTCTCCCACATGGGTGTAGTTATTTGAGCTGTCACTGCAGCATGCAGGGATCTGCACTGGCAGGAAGCTGAAAGCAGGAGCCAGAGCTAGATATCAAATCCATGCACCGTGATATTGAACGTGAGTTCACACAGGTGTCTAAACCACTACACTCCCCTTTGAAATCTTCCACAATGCCCCGAGGATATTGACTTGTTCTTTTCTTTGGAATATCTTACACTTAGTCTTTATGTATAGCTTATTTCATTCTGTCTGCCTTATAAAAAAACCATTTTCTTACTTCTCAGCCTCCACTGGGGCTTCTTCTTCTTGGCCATCTGTGGATCCTAAACAGCTCTGCAGATGGGCTTCCAAGCTGCATGTCTCAACGAACAGTTTAGCTGATCTGAAAGGATTGTAGCCATTTAGAGAAGCATTTGTGTGCTGCAAAAAGAACCTTACAAAGATCTGCATTCCCAAGTGTGTTAGCACTGCAACAAGATATTTTGGGGCCTCCAAGTCTCTTCTAATACACACTCTGCCTAAGAAGGTTTTGTGTGTCAAGGTTCAGTGGCCCTGATAGGTTTCGTTTGCAGTAGAGGGAACAATGGGATCTACATTTGCAAATTCATTAAGGAGGATTTAAATTTAAATATATACTTTCAAATAAACTATATATTTTTTCTCTATACTGGGAAGTCCAAGAAAGTATAAACTTTATATAGATTAAAGAGCTCTGCTCCCGTTGATAAACTTCTAACTATAACAAATCAGTGAAATCAAATTCTCATCCACAAGAGGGGGAAGTAATTCCCAGAGTGGATGTTTTTTGTTTGTTTATTTGTTTGCTTGTATAACAAATCCACAGGCTCCTTTATTATCTGGGAATTTTAAATATTTGAACTTCCTCCTAATTACTGAACATAAAAGCATTCCTTTTGGAAGTAGGGAAATACAATGATAAGAAAAAATGCACAGCACCAACAAAACACACCTGCCTTGCAGAATCTTACATCCAGCTTAAGATGAATGCTATTGATGTGTCATTCAGAGCCATTGTATGCTGTGGTTGAAATATTTCTGCTGTTTTTGATTCTAAAATGAGATACCTGTGATGTCTCTTGCTCTTTTATGTGGATATGAAAGAGAAAGGAAATACCACCTCTGCACGGTACACATAAGCATTTATTTATTTTTTAAAATAGCACTGATATTTGAATAACCAAAGGGAGCAGTAGAAGTACAGGGAATTCTTTTTTTTTTTTTTTTTGAGATTTTCTAAATAGAAATTTCACAAAGACTAGACATTTAATACATAAAGAAGGAATGATAACTAACTTCAAAATTATTTCTTTTATTTGAAAGAGAGACAGGGAGACAGACAGACAGACATCTACCACCTACTGGTCTATTCCCCAAATGCCCAACAGAGCCAGGGCTGGGCCAGACCAAAGCCAGGAACAGGTATCTTAATCTGGGCTTACCATGTGGGTGGCAGGAACTCAATTTACTTAAGCCATCCCCTGCTGCCTCACAGGGTGCCCATTACCAGGAAGCAGGATCAGGAGCAGAGCTGAGACTCAAACCCAAGCTCCCTGATATGGGATGCAGGCCTCTCCTGAAGTGCCTTTACTGCTTCACCAAACACCTGTGCTAATAACTAACTTTTCAAATCACACTTAAATTGTTCTGCTACCATATAAACAGGCGAGATAATTAGATCATCATCAGAAGCAAAAGAAATCTGAGATAAAATCCATTAAATTGTAAATTTGCACATGACTACAAGTGTAAAAGCATCAAAGCAGATATTTTGTGTCTGTTTCCTTCCAGTCCTATGCTATTATACAAATAGTTGCCTCATCTGTTGAATAATTTGAGACAAACATATATATGCCTGGAACTTTAATCCTATCATATTTAAATTCATGTCATCATATTTCTAAGTCCAAACTAAAATTTATATTGAAGTTTAAAAAGTTATATATTAGCTTATTATAATAACAATATTACAATAATAAAGATTTATCTGGGAAATTTTGCTCTAAAATTTCGATGTTTACAAGTAACAGGATCTATGCATAAGAGGATAAGTACGTATCTAGTGGTTGAAAGCCAGTTTTTCCTTTGAAGACAGATGCAATTTGTTCTCGTTTTGGCTTCATTAATTAATGACCACATAAACTTGGATGAATTACTTGGCTTTGCGTAAGCTTTTTGGTTGTAAGTAGCTAAGTTGGGTTTGCTTTGGCATAGAAGGAATTAACTGGAAGGGTAACAGATGGAAAGTCTGGAAAGCCAGAGAGAGCAAATCAGAGAGGAACAGGTAAACTAGGTAGCCAGAGGCAGAGCCTAGCTCCTGTCCCAAGACCAGTTGTTTGGGGGCTGCTGTCACCACTTCACTAGGCACCGTCATGGCAACCCTGGACACGGAAGCTTTGAATGTCATAGGTGATGGCAAGGAAACCTCTTAGAGTAGAAATCCCCAGGGCTCCATCTTTGTTTCTCATCTCCTCACCATGTACATTCAATGTCGTTATGATCTCTCTTGTTCTCATGGCTTTAAATATTACCTCTTTGATACTAATCCCCAAATTCTTATCTCTCTCAGATCTCCTCTCTGAACCCAGCTCGTATACATTCAATTGCCTATTTCAACATTTCCACTGGGATGTCCAAGAGGAAGCTCAACACAGTTCAGGAAAGAGCTTACTTTCTTCCTCTCCTTCTCCAACTTGTACCTGATCATCTTCATTTCAAATCAGTGTCTCCACCCTTCTCCCTCCTCACTTTTTGCTCTTCTCACATCTGAGTTCTAGTCCATTAGGAAATTCTCCTGGCTCCATGATGAAAATGCGTGTAGAATCTGGCCTATAGCCTTCTCCTTTACTGCTCCCTCCCGATCTGAGCTCTCATGGTCTCTCATTTGGATTATTGTACAAATCCCTATCTAGTCTCTGAGACTGTCCTTAACTCATCCACCTCTGGGACACTCTGCTCTTAAAACAGCAGCCAGAGTGATCATGTTAAAGCATAAGTCAGGATTTTGGGTAATTTTCATTTAATGTGATTAAGGAGCTAGGAATAAGATTTCTGGGTTATATGATGAATATATATATATCAAATTGTTTTCCAAAATGGCCAAACCATTTTTCACTCCCCTCAACAATTGTCCCACTTTCTCTCTAGGTTTTGCTATTTTCAGATTTCTTCTTGCTTTGTTTTCCATTCCATACAATGATATCTCATTGTGGTTTTAAGTCACACTTCCCTAATGAGAACTGATCTTGAGCGTCTTTCTTCATGCTCATTTGCCATTGTCTATCTTCATTGATTAGGTGCCTATTTAAATCCTTTTAAAAATTCTTATTTGATAATAATTCTATATTTTTGGAGTACAGGGTGATGTTTGTATATGAATCTACTCCAGATACTTAAGCTATTCATCATCTCAAGAATTTATCATTTCTTCATAATAATAATAATCCAAATCCTTTCTTCCAGTTATTTTGAATTATATAATACAATATCTTTAACTTGCTCCTTTAAAAGCTAGATTGTTTATTGAGGAATATGTTCTGTAAGCTCTTTATTAACTAGCATGCAAGTTTCTTATCTGATATGCTAGTTAAGAATATTTTTTTTTCCAGTCTGCGGCTTGTCTTCTCTCTCTTAACAGTGTCTTCACAAAGCAGGATCTTTGAACTTTGCTGAATTCAATGCATCAATTTCTCTCCTACAGAGCATGCTTTATGTGTTACATTTAGGAAATATTTGACCAACCAAGGTCATAAAGAGTTTTCCTACAATTTTTTGATTTTTACAGTTGGGCCTATGATTTGGTTCATTTTTAGTTAAGCAATTTCTTTCTGTTTTTTTTTTTTTTTTTTTTTTTTTTTTTTTTTTTTTTTTTTGACAGTGAGAGGGAGAAACAGAGAGAAAGGTCTTCCTTCCGTTGGTTCATCCCCCCAAATGGCCGCCATGGCCAACACGCTGTGCTGATCTGAAGCCAGGAGCCAGGTGCCTCTCCTGGTCTCCCATGGGGGCGCAGGGCCCAAGGGCCTGGGCCATCCTCCACTGGCTTCCTGGGCCACAGCAGAGAGCTGGACTGGAAGAGGAGCAACAGGGACAGAATCCGGCTCCCCAACTGGGACTAGAACCCGGGGTGCCAGCACCGCAGGTGGAGGATTAGCCTAGTGAGCCACAGCGCTGTCCATAGTTAAGTAATTTCTTACAGATTTGGTATGATTGGAAACCACTAAATGACCTTTTACTGGGAATGGAGAAACAAACTGTGGTATAGTTTATGAAAAAACTAATTACTGGGCCGGCGCCGTGGCTCACTAGGCTAATCCTCCACCTTGCAGCGCCGGCACACCGGGTTCTAGTCCCTGTCGGGGCGCCGGATTCTGTCCTGGTTGCCCCTCTTCCAGGTCAGCTCTCTGCTGTGGCCAGGGAGTGCAGTGGAGGATGGCCCAAGTACTTGGGCCCTGCACCCCATGGGAGACCAGGATAAGTACCTGGCTCCTGCCTTCGGATCAGTGCGGTGCGCTGGCCGCAGCGTGCTGGCCGCGACGGCCATTGGAGGGTGAACCAACGGCAAAAAAAAGGAAGACCTTTCTCTCTGTCTCTCTCTCTCACTGTCCACTCTGCCTGTCAAAAAACAAAAACAAAAACAAAAATAAAACAAAAAAACAAAACAAAACAAAAAAACCCCTAATTACTGGTATAAGTGAATCAGGAGACAGACCTTCTGTCTTCAGGTTCACTGCCCAAATGCCCACAATGGCTGGGACTGGGTCAGGCTGAAACCAGTGACTGGGACCTCAATCCAAGTCTTCCACATGGATGGCACCCATCCAACTATTGGAGCCATTACCTGTGGCCTTCCAGGGTGCACATTAGCTGAAAGTTGTGATCAGAAACAGAGCAGGGACTTGAGCCCTGTCTGGAAAATGGTATGCAGCTGTCTCAAGCTTCAGCTTTATCGCCATGCCAAACACCCACCTTATTCCCTAGTACTCAAATGCCCCTTCCTCGTGGCATCTGACTTCTCCTAGATTTATGGTTCCCAAGCTATGCACGGAGCCATCCTGGAGCATCAAATCCAACTCTCAGTGATGCTAAGGGGTATTTTTTAATGTAAGGGAAATACAGCAGCATCTGCTACATGAATTATAAACTACTAGTTTAAGGAAGTTAATAATTTGAGCATTAGATTGTGTGATATTTTGATGACATTACAGTTTCGGGGAAAAAATACAGTCTTGGAAGTTAATAAGCATGCACTACATCAAAACCCAGCCCTAGCACAGGAAATGAGAGTGGGAATGTCCAAGCTTATTTCAAGGATCGAGGAACTGTGGTTAACCCCACCGTTCCCTCCCCATTCTTTTGTAATGGTTGGTGCCATCATTCAACAAGAGATTTCCTAAACTTAAGGAGAGGGCAGAGACACTGGGTAGCCAAACTGAAGAGATGAATGTTCACAACGTGATACAAGCTCTCCAAGATTCAGTAAGATAGAACTGCCAGTGGCACCCACCTTTCAAGGGCATTCTGAAAATTAAATGATCGGGTGCCTAGCAGTCCAGGATCGAAGAGCCAGGTATTCAAGATACTCAAAGTTATCGGAAAGGGCGTTTTTTGTTAGGATCAAAATAGCCACCTGAAATGTATAGAAGCTGTAGGCTGATGAATTCATCGAGAGAAATTTGAAAAATTCATATCTCACACTTACTTCAGCCACCTTCAGAGGCTGAATTTGCATTGGATCCTCAATACATGGTATTTGAGATTAATGATTTATTAAATAACTATTCAACTGAAATGAAACATATCACAATCCTTCACTGAATATCAATCCAAAAAGGGTCATAATTCACCAAGTAGAATCCGATTCAGTGTTCATGCATGTGAATAAAAGAAAGAGAAACCAGCTTCAGTTGGAATAGTGGGAAAAGGTTTCAGTGGCAAGCTTATTCTTAAACTGGTTCCTGGATACAAATGTTGTGGTGGTAATTCAGAACTGTTGATTTAAGAAAAATTTAATTTGTGAAAGACAGAAAGAGAGTGCTCCCATCAGCTGATTTACTCCCCAGATTCCTGCAAAGGCTGGGCTTGGGCTGGGGCTGGAACCATGTGTTGGTAACTCAGTCCAGGTCTCCCATATGGGTTGTAGGGACCCAACTACTTGAATCATCCCTGCTACCTCCCGGGGTCAGCATTGACTAGAAGCTGGAATCAGGAACTGCAGCTGTAACTGGGTGTTGAACCTAGGCACCCCAACGTGGGAGATAGGCATCTTAACTCAGGCTAGCTGACTGCTCTGGGACTGTTGATTTTTAAAGTGAAAAAGAATTTAGAGTTTAGAAGTGTGTGTACATCTCTTATATCACCCCTTTGAAAGGGGAGACTGAAAATGTTAGCTGTACACCCACCTATTTCTCTGCTGCATATGCTTTGACTAAACCTGGCTGACTTCTCTATTTTTAATAACAGTGTTACTTTCTTAGTGGGCAAAATTGTGACAGTGCATGCTTAATTTGATGGGCAAGCCTTTAAGGATATTATTTGTCTCAACTCTTCTCCCTTGATCTCCAAAGTGTTTCTTTTGTAGTATTTAAAATTATGATGTAATTTTCTGTTGCCCTACCTGATATTCTAGTTGTATGTAGAATATTCCTTGAAGGCAAGGATACTCATATACATCATTGAAACCCCTAATATACATGATAACTGTCTCGTCCATGTTTAATGCTCGGGAAGAATTTGTTGGTCATAGGGGAGAAATGTATCACAGCCTCTCTTGTTAGCTGGTTTCTTCTCTTTTGTACTATTTCCAGAATTCGAGCCTCTACTTATTTTGCTGTCGCTCCCTAATCCAGAGCTTTGCTAACAAGATTCCCAGCTGCTTTAAAAAATGCTTTGAGTAAATGCCAGAAGGTACAAGTGGCATTTACTCAGAAAATATTTTTAGAGCAGCTGATGGTGTTTACAGTTAGGGCGATAATTGAAGGCATCATTTTCAATTCAGAAGCAGTCAATAAAAGGGTCTTCTCAGCTTGAAATGTGTTGTCTTTTAAAAACATTTGTCTGGCCTTGAGGAGAGCAGCAGCCTAACTTATTCCCACCCTCCACCTTCAACTTCACACCAGCAGCCACATTTTGACCCAGAAGAAAACCATATAGTCAAATAGCTTAAGATTTTTAAGTTTTTAAAATTCAGAATACTCTGAGTGGTTAATGTAGGTGCTTGGAAGACACATAAAAAGTGCGAAATTTATGTAGGGGCTAGTAAAGTGGGTTTCCATCATTTTTTTCCCATCTATTTGCCTTTGCCAGGCACTGCATGGTTAGGGGATTCTTGTGCAGTCCTCTGATTAAATTATAAATATATAATGTGTGTGTGTGTGTGTGTGTGTGTGTATGTATAGACATATTGTACCCAAATGGTGTACACCATTAGGCATCTTGCTTTTTGTCAATTCACAATATATCTTGGGGATCCCATTTCATTATTTTCTGCAGACTCAGTTTATCTTTGCAATGCAGGTGTAGTCTTCCATCCTGCACGTACATGCTCATTTACTGAATCTGCCCCCCACTACTAAATAGTTATGTTGTTTTACCATTACAAGCAATGTGTAATTCATATCTTTGTACATACATCATTTTGCATATTTGTAAAGTATTTAAAGGCTAATTTTTACCCCAATCTTCTGAGTCCGTGGGTCTGCACGTTTTAGTTTTAATAGAAACAGACAACATGTCCTCAATAGGTAGTGTACTCATTTGCAAGGCCATCCACAGACCTGATACTCCATAACTTCTCCAAACTTGTTATCAAATGTATTGATTTTAGCAATATGATCAGTGGAATTTTATTGTAGGTTAATATTTGTTTCTGTTATTATGAATGATTTTGAATATCATTTCATATGATTAAGGTTTCCTAACCTTTTTGTTCATGTCCCTTAGCCACTGTTTTTTCTGAGTTATTGTTTCTTTATCAATTTGAATTGTAGTATTTCCTTATATATTAAGGAAATTATCAGTTTTTTTTATAGATAATCATTTGCATTTTGACCTTTTACAGTTTTTATTTATTTGTTTTCCACTTTATTTGAAAAACAGAGACAGACACAGAGAGGTCAATTTTCCACCTGCTAGGTCCCTTCCCAAAGGCCTGCAGCAACCAGAGTGGGACCAGGGAGAAATCAGTAGCCAAAACCTGAATCCAGAGCTCCCACCCGAGTGGCAGGGACCCATGTACTTGAGCCATTACCTGCTGCCTCCCAGTGAGAGTGCTAACGGAAAGCTGGATTGACAGCAGTATAGGTGGGACTCAGACCAGCACTCCTGACATGGGATGCTGGCATCCCAAGTAGGGACGTAACCATGGAGAGGAGAGGCAGAGAGAGAAAGAGAAAGAGAGAGAGAGAGAGAGAGAGAGAGAGATCTTTCATCTGATGGTTCACTCCCTAGTTGGCCACGACGGCAGGAGCTGCGCCAATCCGAAGCCAGGAGCCAGGAACTTCTTCCAGTTCTCCCACGCAGGTGCAGGGACCCAAGGACTTGGGGCATCTTCTACTGCTTTTCCATGCCATAGCAGAGAGCTGGATCAGAAATGGAGCAGCCGGGTCTCGAACCGGCGCCCATATGGGATGCCGGCGCTTCAGGCCAGGGCATTGACTTGGTGCACTACCGTGCAGGCCCCTGTAATCTCTTCTTACTCCTCCACCCAACGCTCCTCCCTTCCTTGCTCCATTCCTTCTTTTCTCTATTTCTTCACGCTTCAGACGACTTTCCCACTTCAAGACTGTGAAAAACGGCCCTTGTTCTAGTTTAGTGCTTTGGGGGCTTTGTTTCTACGTTTGTATTTTTTATTGCTCCCACATTTATTTATTTAGCACAGGCAGAGAAACAATATGCATCTTTACCCAGAAGCCAGCTAGTTGTCTCTGCAACATTCACGGGATGATTCAGCCTCCCGCATTGAGACACAGAATCATCTTTATCCTAAACCAGCTCTCAGTAGAATTTGGTTTACTTTGTAACTTTTTTCTTGCTTTATTGAGATCTGAGATTAGAGAGTTTTCTGGTGGGAATAGGTACTTCTTCATTCACATTTTTGTTATTTTCATATAAACTTTGGAATAAGTTATTTAGAATAACTCAAAATAATATAGTTAATTTTTCAAGAATTATTCCTAGTATATATTTCAATGAATTAAAATATTTGATGATCTTTTCTATCTCCAAACATGGCATGCATTTTTAAATAGTCTCATGGACCATTTTAATGTTTTATTCATATAGATGTTGTACAAAGTCCATTGCATTTATTACTGCATACTGTATATTTCTTCTGTGCTCTACATACATTAACATTTTAATTGGGATTATTTTTTCCTCCTAACGTCCATTTGGTGTATTGATTTTTGTATGTTAATGTATCCAGGCAGCTTTCTAAATTATGGTTCCGGTTCAAACAATTTTCCAGTTATTCCCCTGGGTTTTCAGGTATACAGAGCATATCCTGTACAATTAATAATTTTGTCACCTCCTCTCTAGATTGAAAATATATCTTATTTCTTTCTTTGGCCTAAATGCATTGGCTAGGAACTCCAGAGCAATGTTAAATGAGAACAATGACTGTGGACATCCTGTCTTGTCATATTTTTATTATATCCCCATTAAACAGAAAGTGTCTATGTTTGTATGATATAAATAATAATACTAAAGATATAGCTCTTTATTCTTACTCAATTAGGGGGTTCTATGCTTGTTAGTAAGAATAGATACTGAACTGTATTAAAAGCTTTCCAGTATCTGAGATAGTTATACTTTCTTTTTCACTTATTAATATATTGAAATATAATAACTCTCCTAATATTGAGATTTTTGAATTCTTGAAGGAAGCATCACTTATCTATGTAATATTGATATTTAAATGTGCTCTTAGCTTCCCTCTGGCAATATTTTATGAGGATTTTTGCATTGGGGATCACTGTTATTTCTAAGTAGAATTTATAAATTTCTCCTCTGAATTTTTAAACTTAAATTTTTAAAAAATGTTTTTATTTGAAAGGCAGAGTTAGAGAGAGAGAGAGAGAATCTTTCATGTTCTGATCCATTCACCGAATGACCACAGTGGCCAAGGGATGGGTCAGGCAGAAGCTATGAGCCTGGAACTCCATCTGGATCTCCCACATGGGGTGGCAGGGGTCCAAGTACTTGGACTGTATTCCGCTGCTTTCCCAGGCAAATTAACAGGGAGCTGGATCAGAAGTGGAGCAGCCGGGACTCCAATTCATGCTCATTTGGGATACCAGTATGACAGACAGCAGCTTCACCCACTGTGCCACAATGCTGGCTGCCCCATGCCTCTTTTTTAGTGATTAAAAGTTTCTGGCTGCTCCACTTCCTGTCCAGCTCTCTGCTATGGCCTGGGAAAGCAGTAGAAGATGGCCCAAGTCCTGGGGCCCCTGCACCCACGTGGGAGATCCAAAGGAAGCTCCTCCTAGCTCCTGGCTTTGAATCGGCCCAGCTACACCCATTGTAGCCATTTGGGGAGTAAATCATCAGATAGGACGCCCCTCTCTCTCTGCCTCTGCCTCCCTGTAACTCTGCCTTTCAAATACATAAATCTTGGGGCCGGCGCTGTGGCGTAGCGGGTAAAGCCACTGCATACAAGTGCCAGCATCCCATGTGGATGCTGGTTCATGTCCTGGCTGCTCCACTTCCAATCCAGCTTTCTGCTATGGCCTGGGATAGCAGTAGAAGATGGCCCAAGTCCTTGGGCTCCTGCACCCATGTCAGAGATCCGGAAGAATCTCCTGGCTCCTGGCTTCAGATCGATGCAGCTCTGGCAATTGCAGCCATCTGGAGAGGAACCAGAGGATGGAAGACCTCTCTCTCTGTCTCTACCTCTCTCTGTAACTCTGTCTTTCAAATAAATAAAATAAATCTTTAAAAAATAAATTTCTTTTCAGTTAAATTAAACTGAAAAGTGATCCCTGTTAAATATAAGAATGGGAATAAGAGAGGGAGGAGATGTACAATTTGGGACATGCTCAGTTAGACTTGCCCTAAATGGTAGAGTTAGAAATGTGCCAGGGGATTCCAATTCAATCCCATCAAGGTGGCATGTACCAATGCCATCTCACTAGTCAAAGTGATCAGTTGCAGTTCACAATTGATCATAAAGATAGGATTAAGAGTCAAAGGGATCACATAAACAATTCTAGTGTCTGCTAATACTAACTGATAGAAATAAAAAGGAGAGAACTATCCAACATGGGAAGCGGGATACACAGCAGACCCATAGAATGGCAGATGTCCTCAACAGCACTCTGGCCTCAGAATCAGTCCTTAAGGCATTCGGATCTGGCTGAAGAGCCCATGAGAGTATTTCAGGCATGGAAAGCCAAGACACTCTGGCAAAAAACAAAACAAACAAATAAACAAACCCTAAATGAAAGATCTCCACAAGTGAGATCCCACTGGAAAGAACAGGGCATCAAAGAAGGAGGTACCTTTCTCTGAAGGGAGGAGAGAACTTCCACTTTGACTATAACCTTGTCTAAATAAGATCTGAGTCCGTGAACTCAAAAGACTTCCATAGCCTTGGCAACTCATGACTGGAGCCTAGGGAAATTACTGATGCCATAAACAAGAGTGTCAATTGTTAAGTCAACAACAGGAGTCACTGTGCACTTACTCCCCATGTAGGATCTCTGTCCTTAATGTGTTGTACAATGTGAATTAATGCTATAACTAGTACTCAAACAGTACTTTATACTTTGTGTTTCTGTGCGAGTGCAAACTGTTGAAATCTTTATATAATATATACTAAATTGATCTTCTGTATATAAAGAGAATTGAAAATGAATCTTGATGTGAATGGAAGGGGAGAGGGAGCGGGAGATGGGAGGGTTGCGGGTGGGAGGGAAGTTATGGGGGGGAAAAGCCATTGTAATCCATAAGCTGTACTTTGGAAATTTATGTTTATTAAATAAAAGTTTAAAAAAATAAATTTCTTTTGATTTTTTTATTAACAGCTCTTACTTTGACTCTGTTCATTCTCGTTTTTTTTTTTTAATGGAGAAGGTTAGATAATGGTTTATCTATTTTACTATGTTTCCCTCCAAAAGCAAAATCAGTTTTACCATTTTTTTGTTTTCATTTAACTAATATTTCTTGAGGAATTAAAAATGTGATATAAGACCTCTGTCCTAATGTGCTCCCCAGTTTTTTTTTTTTTTTTTGACTGGCAGAGTGGACAGTGAGAGAGAGAGAGAGACAGAGAGTAAGGTCTTCCTTTGCCGTTGGTTCACCCTCCAATGGTCGCCGCGGCTGGCATGCTGCATCCGGCGCACCGCGCTGATCCGATGGCAGGAGCCAGGTGCTTCTCCTGGTCTCCCATGGGGTGCAGGGCCCAAGCACCTGGGCCATCCTCCACTGCACTCCCTGGCCACAGCAGAGAGCTGGCCTGGAAGAGGGGCAACCGGGACAGAATCCGGAGCCCCAACTGGGACTAGAACCCGGTGTGCCGGCGCCGCAAGGTGGAGGATTAGCCTAGTGAGTGCGGCGCCGGCCGTTCCCCAGTTTTGTAGAGAGTAAAGATATACATCAACTATCATAGAAAAATGTGGGAATTGAAATTAAAATAATACAGGGAAATGAATCTTTTAAAAATAATAACAATACAGGGGCTGGCATTGTGGTACAGCAGGTAAATCTGCCACCTGTGACACCTACATCCCATATGGGAGCTGGTTCAAGTCCTGGCTGTTCCCCTTCTGATCCAGCTCCCTGTTAATGGCCTGGGAAAAGCAGTGGAAGATGGCCCAAGTGTTTGGGCCACTGCCACCCATGTGGGAGACCCCAAAGAAGCTCATGGTTCCTGGCTTTAGCCAGGCCCAGCACTAGCCATTGTGGCCGTCTTGGGAGTGAACCAGTGGGTGGAAGGTCCCTCTCTCTATCTGTTCCTTTCTCTCTGTAACTCTGACTTTCAAAATAAATAAATAGTTTTTAGATTGGACAATTACAGAATAGCTATAATGATAATATATATGCATCCCACATATATATTCCTACATATTCATTTTCTTTATTTGTACACATGTATATTTATTTGTGTGTATAGATCTAACATGCAAAAGTGCCTCAAAAGGTTTATGGAAAATATAATTAAGAGAATGTGAGTTTATTTTGGTGCAAAAATTTTTGGTGTAAACTGTTTCTTTCATAATGTGAGGAAAATGCATATTAGGAGAAGCTATGCAAGGATTTCAATTTTTTTTGCATCAAAATAAATTCATACATTTAGTTCAATTTTTTCACACTTTTAAGTTAGTATTTATTTATTTATTTAAAAGGCAGAGTGGCAGAGAGGGAGGCAGACACACACACACACACACACACACACACAGAGATCTTCAGTTTTCGAGCTCACTTCTTAAATAGCTGCAATGGACAGGACAGGGCCCAGCCCAAGGCAGGATCCTAGAACTCCATTCAGGTCTTCCATGTGGGTGGCAGGGCCCATGCTCTTGTGCCATCTTCTGCTGCTTCAGCAGACACATTAGCAGAGAGTTGGATGGAAAGTGGAGCAGTCAGGACGTGAACCTGTCTGATATGGCATTGCTGGTGCTGGCTTAACCTACTGTGCCACAACACCGGCCCCTCCACAAACTCCTTAAAAAGTGTTTGTGCTGGTGCCACAGCTCAATAGGTTAATCCTCCACCTGCGGTGCCGGCACTGGTTGGGGCGCCGGATTCTGTCCCGGTTGCACCTCTTCCAGGCCAGCTCTCTGCTGTGGCCCGGGAAGGCAGTGGAGGATGGCCCAAGTTCTTGAGCCCTGCACCCGCATGGGAGACCAGGAAAAGTGCCTGGCTCCTGGCTTGGGATCAGCGTGGTGCGCTGGCCGCAGCGCGCCAGCCGCAGCGCGCCAGCCGCAGTGCGCCAGCCGCAGCAGCCATTGGAGGGTGAACCAACGGCAAAGGAAGACCTTTCTCTCTGTCTCTCTCTCTCTCACTGTCCACTCTGCGTGTCAAAAAAAAAAAAAAAGTTTGTATTTCTAATTCACAAATGCACTTTAATTTTATTAATCCTCTTATTCTGATTTCCTTAGTCTTATCTTGTTTTTTTTTTTTTTTTTTCCCACTAATTTCTGTTAGAATTCCTAATTCGTTCTCTCCTTTTTCCTTGTTAGACTGTGTTTTCCTCTGAGCTCGGCTTCTGCTGTTATTAAACTTGCAGTCACCGTATCCCTGTGTCGCATCTACACAGGCAACGGCACAGTTGGGAGGGCGTGAATGACCTCAGGGAAAGCATTCAGATCTGGAGGCACAGAAGGTGGCGGGGAGCAGCTCAGCTTCCCATCCCCCAGCCCCAGGGTTGATTCTGAGGTGAGGCGTGTTCCACACAGGTCTCAGCAGCGTGGAGTCTCAGGAATCCCCTCATCCATCCACTCTCTTGGCTGGTCCTGTCTTCCTTTTCTGCTTCACTCTCTGGAATCCCTACCATCCCATCCCTTACCGCCGTACAAACTCACTGCAACCGGCTATGCCTTGGTGTTTGATGTTGGAGAGACCAAGGTAGAACGCAAGGTGTCCTATGGGAAATCACTGCAGAGTGACATCACAATAGTATTTTACTGTTGTGGAAGGATGCAGGAAAATACTGGTTGAAAGGTGAACAAGAGAAGAACTTAGAATGAACAGAAGTCCAGATACCCTCAACTTACAGTGGAGTCGCATGCCGCTGAGCCTATCCTGAGCTGAAAATACATTAAGTTAAAATTGCATCACATGCACTTCACCTACCGAACATTCTAGATCAGCAGCACAGCACCCAGGAGAGCCTGGGTTCTTTTCCCTCATGACCACAGGGCTGCATCACTGGAAAGAGGTAGGAGTGCTGGCCCAGGTTAAGGTCCAAATTCAAACTTCTGGGTTTCCAATGAATGTGTCACTTTCACACCACCATAAAGTTGAAAAATTGTAAATTGAACCATCGTAAATTGGAGGCTATCTGTACTAAATGGAGAGTGCCGGGGCGGGGGGAGGAGTTGATTGAAATCTAGCTGTATCTTTAGTGGGTGAGTGGGAATATTCCAGAAAGGTGGAATGGCATACGTTGGATGGGATAGCAGGAATGTGTGATGCCAGGAATCAATCAAGTTTTCACAGAGTAACACACGTTTGTTGAGTGCATACTAAATGCCAGGCCTTGCTCAAAGTGCCAGGCTGCAGTGGGGGGAAAAAAACCCAGACTGTCCGCATTTGAGTCTGATGTATTCTAATGTGGCCCCAAAAGATAAGTAGTAAAGGGACCGACAGAGGAAAGAGCAAGTTGGTTTGAGATGGTAATGGGTATTACGAGGAAATGCACAGGTGCTGTGACAGAAATGGTGGAGTAGGGGCGTATTTTAAAGTACTCAAGGAAGGCTTCCCTGAAGATGACTCTTAAGCCTTGAACACGTTAAGCCACAGGAAGCTCTGGGGAAGGTGAGAAATTTCCCTCAGAGGGAGCAACACGCGTGTTAGGTCTTGAGGCATAGATTTCAAGGATGTGAAAGGAAGTGAGTGTGGTTGGAGCACACACAAAATAGAGGAGGTAGCACAGGTAGGAGCTGAGGTAGGACCTTGCAGGTTTTATGTAGAAGTTGAACTTTCATTGTGGATATACCCAGGAGCCCTTGGCGGATTTTGAAAGACTTGTTGGTATAACACAGCTTGCCTTGAGAAGAGTTCTCTAGCTGCTCCAAGGACAAATGCCAGTGGAGGCAGCCTGAGTGGAAATATGACCCAACTAAGGGACCATGGCACCCTTTATGGGGGAGGGGTAGTGGTGCTGAGGTGCACCACTATGATACTCTCTCAGGGCTGGGGCACCTGTTCCTACAGCTGCCAAGAATGTTGCCTATTGATGGTTCACAGCCAAATTCATCTCCGGACATGGCTCTCTGCTTGCAGCAAGCTACCCGGCTCAAGGTTATTCTCTCTTCACAGAAGGGACTTGTATCCAATGACTGGTGGGAAGAGACCAGTCCACTTGCTCAATTTAGGACAAATCTGAAGAGCCTCTCAGCTTCCAAAGTCTCCATGGAGTAAATTGAGGGTTTGCAGAAACTGAATTACAATTCAACTTTTTTTTTTTTAATTTGAGAGGTAGAGCTACAGATAGAGATGAAGGTCTTCCATCTGCTGGTTCATTCTCCAAATGGCTTCAGTGCCAGGAGCTGGGCTGATCTGAAGTCAGGTCTCCCACGTGGTACAGGGGTCCAAGCACTTGGGCCATCTTCCACTGCTTTCCCAGGCCATAGATGGAGAGCTGAATTGGAAGAGGAGCAGCCAGTACACAAACCCATGCCCATAGGGCATGCTGGCACCGCAGGCGGATACTTAGCCTACTATGTCACAGTGCCAGCCCCCAAAGTTAACTCTTGTTTCAGTCTAATCCTCTTCCTTTCCTCCTGTGCAGGTGTTGTGCCCAATAGCCCTCCCCTATAAACTGCTTATAGACATGTCAACATCTGGGTGTGTTCCTGTGGAACCAGCTTGAAAGAGTTGGTACTGGGAGTGATCCAGGAGACAGAATCCAAAATGGGGGTTGCAGCCGGCTCACCTATCATCTGGCCAGCAATGAGGACCTCTACTGCTAGAGGTGGGTGGAGTCCCCAGCGTGTCACGTTATAGCAGTGAAATTGCCAGCATTTTACCATTGGTGAACTGGGGTGTGGTTCCTGCAGAACAGAGTGCTCTAACAGGTTCAACAGGTCAGGAATTTGAAAGGAAACACAAAATACTAATTACAATGACTACGGAATTGGATGACACTTGCCAAGCACAAATGATGAAATGGTGAAATTTAATCAAAGGGAAAGAATGATTATTCATCAATTTAAGGCAAAATGTGGAAGAGTCAGAGGATCCCCTTGCCAAGAACACTCATTTCCTGCAGCTGGAAGGCAGTGCACACTTAGGAACCAGGTCTAGGACTTAATTAAAAGGGTAGCAGGGCTACAGGTGGAATTTATCAGCCACTTGTATGTGCTGTAGCATGTTGGTTCACCATCCTGATGCTGCCATACCAATTGGGCTAGGTTAAAAAGGTGCACTGGAGATTTTGGTAACAGATTTGTGCTTCACAGTGAGAGAGTAAACTTTATAAAGACTCAGGGGCCTCCTACAACAGTGAAATTTTGAGGAAGAAGGATCCAATGGTCTAGAGTCAGGCAGGATATTCCAAAGTATGGGGTCCTCCACCTTTGAGCCCTAGGAAGGAAGCATAATCCCTGGTAGGATTCTTTAGATTCTAGAGGCACCTTATCCAACACTTCCATTCTTCTGTTACCCATATACTAGGTGGCATGGAAAGCTGCTAGTTTCTAGTGGGTTCCAGGGTAGGAAAGGACTCATCTGATCCAGGATATGGTATAAATAGTCCTGATGCTTGGTCCCTAAGTTCCATCAAACTCTAAGGCATTAGAGAACCCTATGAGGGAAAAGACACAGTAGAATTGAAAAACCTGATTAACAAAATCTATTGATGCCTCTAGTGTTCTGGGACAAGGCCACGCCATCTACTGCCAAGCATCATACAGATGAAAAACAAATCCTAACATGTTACCAGACTTAGTAGGAAACAAGCACCTGACAATGGGATGTAACATAACCATGGACCCACAACTATCCATCATAGTGTGAGTTCTTTTAAGTCTATGAAGTTAGAAGTTTGGGTGGGCCCAGCATATTCCACTGTAAGACGGGAGCCCTACACACAGGGACAGAAGGTAAGAGTAGCCTGGCAAGCACTACACCTAAACCCCTGTACCATTCAGTACCGTGGCACCAGATCCTCTCCTTCAGCTCACACTTATGCCTGTGTAGCATGTGTGTGTGTGTGTGTGTGTGTGACTTACACATGGCCATTAGACAAGGGAGGAAAATGGTGAAACTTGAGGCCCTGAATGACAGCTTTGAGGGTAAGATTCTCTCAATGGGCACAGATTCAGGCAGTGTGTCTGGTCATCTACTTACTGTGTAAATAGCAGTACACTTACAGAAGATATATACAGTTCATCACCTACAGAAATAGTCTTTCTGGTTGTTCAGGGTTGTGGGAGGAGAAGCATTGGATGACCAAGGGCAGGAAAATCTGAGCAAAGTCATGTTCATAGACCAAATTAAAAAGCACAAAGTATAAAGTTTTGTTTGTTTATTTGTTCTGCATAGAGCACATGTTCGATGGAAGAGGTACAGAACAACCAAGTAGACAGGATGTCTTGCTCGGTTTTAGTTGTTCAGTCTCTGACACCAGTCCTTGTACTACTGGCACAGTGGGCCCATGAATGGAGTAGCTGAGGATGGAGGTCATGGATGGACCCAGAAGAGAGCTGGGTAAATACCAGCTCCATGACCAGGGACCTACTGGTCCTATCACATATCATGTCACCCAGAAGCTGCCAGCCTCATACAACCTTCTGAAGAAACAACCAAGGAACCAGCATAAAGATGATGGCCACTCCCCTCCCCTGAGAAAAGGCATCATCTTCTAGCATGTAATGTGCAACTTCCATCAGTGATCATCAGATGATGCTAAGTCAACATGTGTTGGAAAGTAAGGGGCAGATGAGGGCAGCCCCAGTGATCGTCACTCTGAATGGCCACTTTGTATATCTGCCCTTTCTGCTCCTATAATCCTCAGCTTTTCAGGTTTTGAGGTCCCTGTTCCCAGAGAGGTCGTGTCCCTGACAGGAGACAGGACGAGTCCTGCTAAAATTCCAGGTGTTGCTGTCATCTGGTCCCTTCTAGCTCCTTGGATCAAACAGCAGGTGAGGAAGGGAGTCAGCCTAATGAAGAGTATGTTTGGAATCCTGGCGATCTGATGGGGTGTCTCTTGGTAAACCCTGCCCAGTTGTGACTGGGTATGGATAAGGATAGCAACCCTAACCTCAGAAGGGCATGATGGCCTTGAGGGATGAGAACCTAGGGCACTCCACCAGGTAAATGACCTTGGCCATAAGCTTGCTAGCCAAGGGTAAGTATGGAGTGGAAGTAATACCAATGGGGTGGGAGATAAGCAAGCACCATTTGTGGCTCCGAGACCCGTGCTGACCTTTACTTTGCAAGTTTCCCCCCAATAAAGAGACCATCCAAAATCCTGCAGGATCTGCTCCCAGATGGGGAGAACATATCTGAAGCAAGTGCATCCAAGAGTCACAGAGAGTGAATCTAGTAGATGCTACAATGTGACCCTGTATCCCTTTTCAGAGTCAAGGGACGGAGGTGCAACCTGCTGAGTGTGTTGGCCCCTGAAATCCCACTGCCGGGTCCCCCAGAAATGGTCCTTTGCCTTAGGGTGCTGCCCACCCCAAAGTTACACCCTCTCTAGGGTCCAATATGCTTTCTTGACTAGGAGATGTAGGCATTTGGGACATTTCTGAGGGGCCATCCAAACTTCACCACTCCCTGGGGCTGGCTTATCTGCTGTGGAGACTGAATCACTTTTAACTTCTTCCTCTGCCCATCCCCATTCCCTTATTCTTGTGATAGCTTCTAAGATATGGCCACAGATTTTCTTGTTGCTCCTTCCCTCAAGAGATGGATATTAATTCCCCTCTCTTGTGTGTGGGCTGGACTCAGTGACTCATTCTAGTGAGCAGATTACAGCAGGCGTCAGGAGATGTCGCTTCTCAGATTAGCTGAAGACTGTGGTATCAGTCTCCGATGTGTTCCCTCCCACCCTCCCTCTGCCTTATCCCTTGTTCTGGGGAAACCCAGCTGCTGTGAAACATGATCTTTGTTAACAGGCCCACATGGGGAAGGAATGAGTGCGCCAACATCATGCCATGACCTTGGGAATGGACTCTCCCTTGACCAGCAGCTTGAGTGCGTCCTAAGGAGGGACCCTGAACCAAAAGCACACAACTAAACTGCACCTGGGATCCTGACCCACAGACGCAGTGTGAGAGACACTGAATGTTGATGTGCTTTAAGCTGTGGAGTTTGGGGTATTTTTTGCATAGTGAAAAATAGCTAATAAGCTCCCACCAGTGTCATCCTTGACAAAACTTTCCAGCAAATCTCCATCTCAGAGTCTGTTTCCGGGGAGATTGAACTCAGGAGAGAAAGCAAAGGCAGGTGGGTATTCAAGTGCTTGCTTTTTCTACATGAGCTGAATACTGGGTTGCTGTTGCGTGTGATGAGGCCAGTTTGTGACAGTAGAGCAGTGGAAGGTGACAAAGGCGGTCCTCGAAACCAGACTAGCATGACAGAACTTTACTTTTATTTTGGAGGCAATTGGGGACCACTGCAAATTTGAGGGCAGAAAGAACATTCTGGAAACAGAATGAAGGTTAGATAAAATGGAGAGACAAGCAATAGAGACAAATCTAGAACCTGCTGTGATCTTCGGACAAGAAATAAATATCATGAAAGACCCTCAAATCCCCCTGTGATTGGGACTCACAGTACCTCCTTCGCGAGGGAGTGGTTAGGATTAAATGCATTACTTAGGGTAAAGAGCTTAGCACAATACCTGGCATGGAGACTCATTGTATTAAGTGTTTGTTAAATGAACATATGCCAGGCTGGGTGGCACCAGCAGTAGGATCAGAGAACTCCTCAGTCAGTATTGGAACAGCCCAGAGTCGGAGGCAGAAGGAAATGGTCTCCATCAGCCAGATCAGCTGGGCAGACAATGGTGTGATCAGGTCAGGCCAGGGTTCTGGGAAACTTCCTAACAAGAGGAGATGTGGGGGCTGGCTCTGTGGTGTAGAGGGTAAAGCTGCTGCCTGCAGTGCCAGCATTCCATATGGGTGCCGGTTCGAGACCTGGTTACTCCACTTCCGTTTCAGCTCTCTGCTATGGCCTGGGAAAGCAATAGAAGGTGGCCCAAGTCCTTGGGCCCCTGCACCCGTGTGGGAGACCTGGAAGAAGCTCCTGGCTCCTGGCTCCTGGGTGCAGCTTTGGTCGTTGTGGCCAATTGGGGAGCGAACTGGTGGGTGGAAGACCTCTCTCTCTCTCTCTCTCTTTCTCTCTCTCTACCTTTCCTTCTATCTCTGTGTAACTCTGACTTTCAAGTAAATAAAAGAGGAGATGTGTTGGGTCCCTGATAACTATTTTGAGTTTAAAGCTTTGCTCCATGCATCCAATGGGGTTTGTGTTCTTGGTAATAAGACTAACTGGTTGGGGTAGAGTTGTGGCACAACAGATTAAGCTGTGGCTTGCAATGCTAGCACCCCATATCAGAGTGCTGATTGGAGTCCCCTTTCCTCGGCTTTCAGTCCAGCTTCTTGCTAATGCATCTGGAAAGGTGGTAGAAGGTGGCCAGGGTACTTGAGCCCCTGCCACCCACATGGGAGACCAGGATAGAGTTCCTGGCTCCTGTCTTTGGCCTGACCTAGACATGGCTGTTGAGGCCATTTTGGGAATAAACCAGCAGATGAAAAATCTCTCCCTCTGACTCTCTCCACTGCTCTCCATCACTCTGTCTTTCATATAAATAAATTCATTTTTTTTGGGGGGGGGGGAATGGTAACTGACAAGAGTGGCAACAACTCATCACCATGACAGTGAAAATAATCTCAGAGCTCACATTCTGCTGACATTGGATCATCAGCTCCAGTGTCCCGAGAAAACAGATGTAAATTATCCAACCCCCACCCTCACCCCGCCCCGTGCCCTTCACCCTGCACACAAAGTGGACCCATTAGCGAGCCTTCTAATGCCTTCAGCTTCACTCTGTCTTTTCCATGAATGGAGGCTGGACATTTGCGGCTTTCCCCTGACAAGTTCCTGCTGCCACATCTCATTAGGTCACAACAGATTATTTTTCGGAAAGGCCATTTCCCACTTGCACGTGACCTACGGAGTTTTCTCTGAGATTTCAGCTGCTCGCTCCAGCTGGTTGGCCTGGTTGGCCAGAACGGCTATTGAATATCTTTGTAATTAAGGAAGTCTCAAGTGTCCTGTGATGTAAAGAGGAGGAGGTTTGTGGGGAAGAAGATGGACCAGCGCTGTAGGATTACTCACTCAGAAATAAGCCTGCTACCTGAATTAAGGATGGCCCCTGAAATAAATCTTCCCATCTGGTATTGCACCCATGGGGCCTGGAATCTTGACTCTAAACATTTAGGCAGGGCCCACACAAACTCAGATTTTTACATGGAACATAAGTTTATGGAAGTTCTTTTTTTAAAATATACTTATTTAATTAATTGTTCATTCATCCTTCATTTATTTGAAAGACAGAGAGAGGGAGAAAGAGAGAGAGAGAGAGAGATCGATCTTCCACCTACTGGTTCACTCCACAAATGGCCACAACAGCCAGATCTTGGCCAGGTTGAAGCCAGGAGCCAGAAACTCCAAACTGGTCTCCCACATGGATGGCAGGGAACCAAGTACTTGGACCACTTTCTGCTGTCTTCCTTGGTGCATCAGCAGGGAGCTGGATCAGAAGCAAAGCAGCCAGGATTTGAACTGACACTCTGAGATGGGATGCCAGTGTCATAAGTGATGGCTTAACCCACTGTGCCACAATGCCAGCCCCTAATGGGAGTTCTTTATCTTGGAATTCTTTGAAGATGAAAGGAGAATTTGTGGAGGACCACTGAGTCCACATTCTGGAGTGGCAATGGCACACTATTCTCTCAGATTAGGTTATCATCCCCAAAGACAGCTTAAGACAACAGCTTGAGGACAGGGGTTTTGTCTGGAAGAGAAATATCCCAGGAAGAGGGCACCTATGCAGTGTCAATCTAAGTGTTTCACAGTGTGATTTTTCATAACTGCAGTCACAGGGATATACCATCTTTTATTTAACCATGTTCCTATTGTCTGGTGTTTTGGTGTCTCCACTTTTTTCTTGTTTATTGATTTGAGAGGGAGAGACAGAGACAAAGGTCTTCCATCTGCTGGTTCACTTCCCATTTGGCCGCAATGGCTAGAGCTGAGCCAATCTGAAGTTAGGAGCCAGGAGCTTCTTCTGCATCTCTCACTTGGGTGCAGGGGCTCAAGTGCTTGGACAACCTTCCACTGCTTTCCTAGGGCATAGGCAGAGAGCTGGATTGGAAGAGGAGTGTGGGGCCTGCGCTGTGGCATAACGGGTAAAGATGCTGCCTGCAGTGCTGGCATCCCATATGGGCACTGGTTCATGACCCAGTTACTCCATTTGGTCTACCTTGGTGTTCTTTCACCCCAGTCAACAACTAGCCAATCCCAGAAGCAGAGCTGTCTCAATGACAAGAAACCCACTGGGGCTGGCACTGTGGTGTAGTGGGTAAAGCCACTGGCTGCAGTGCCAGCATCCCATATGGGTGCTGGTTCGAGTCCCCGCTGCTCACTTCTGATCCAGCTCTCTGCTGTGGCCTGGGAAAGCAGTGAAAGATGGCTCAAGTCCATGGGCCCCTGCACCAACGTGGGAGCTTGGGGAAAAGCTCCTGGTTCCTGGCTTCAGATCAGCACAGCTCTGGCTGTTGCAGCCAATTGGGGATGAACCAGTGGATGGAAGACCTCTCTCTCTGCCTCTCCTTCTCTCTCTGTGTAAATCTGACTTTCAAATAAATAAATAAATCTTAAAAAAAAAAAAAAAGAAGGAAGAGGAGCGGCCAGGACAAGAACCGGTGCCCATATGGGATGCTGGTCTTGCAGGTAGCCAAGTAGGCCACAGTGCCAGCCCCTCCCATCTTTTTATTCCTGTAAACAGCATTTGAAATGTCCATGTGCATTTGTCTTTGAAAACATTGCTGACTTCCCACAAATAAATTGTAAAACTGAATTGCTGAGTAAAAGACTGTTGATGTGTATGGCTGAATTCTACAGGAAGTTATACCTGTTTACATGATCACTAGCATGAGTGAGCAAATTGTTCATTAGCATGAGAATGCCTGTTTCTTTATAAACCAGGATATTACTATTGCTTTAAATCTGTGTTACGGGGCCGGAGCTGTGGCTTAGCGGGTAAAGCTGCTGCCTGCAGTGCTGGCATCTCTTGTGGGCGCTGGTTCGAGATCCGGCTGCTCCACTTCTAATCCAGTTCTCTGCTGTGGCCTAGGAAGGTAATGGAAGATAGCTCAAGTACTTGGGCCCCTGCACCCACATGGGAGACCTGGAGGAGACTCTTGGCTCTTGGCTTCGGATTGGCACAGCTCCAGCTGTTGTGGCCATGTGGGAAGTTACCCAGCAGATGGAAGATCTCTCTTTCTCTCTCTTCTCTCTATTTGCCTCTGCTTCTCTGTAAATCTGCCTTCCAAATAAATAAGTAAATATTAAAGAAAATCTTTGTTGTTTAGAAAATAAGATATCATTTGATTTAAGTTGATTTTTCTGATGCATAGTGAGGTTGAATGTTAAAAATATGTTTGTTGGTCATTGCAATTCCTCTTTAAGGGATTGCTCATTCATATCCTTTGTTTTTTTTTTTAAGTGGAAGATTTTTTTATATTTATTTGAACAAATTCTTTGTATATTATGGATTTTAGTCCTTTTCCCAAAAATTGTATAAGTGTGTATATTTAACCAGCTTGTTGTTTATTTTTAAATTTTGTTTAAAATTTGATATATGGAAGTTTACAAAGTTTATGAAGTAAATTGTCAGATTAAAATGTGTTAGGCTTTCAACTAGAATATATAAATATTCACTTATTTTCAAACGACTTGTCTTCCTTTACTTACAAAGTATTGTTTTTGGAGCCCACAATCCTTTCTCCACTGTTAGAGATATTTCTTTTATTGTAAACTTTTGAGGCTGTAAAGTACCTAACTACAAAATGAGAAATACAGATACTTCAAAAATGTTTAAGGAAAACTATCTATAACTTCATACTGATAAATGCATAACTGTTATTGAAACAGACAAGTGCATTAATTAGGGTTCTCCAGGGAAGTGGAACCAATAGGCTAGCTGGGTGGGTGGCTGGGTGGAAGGACAGACTGACTAGAGGACTAAGCGCATGTGATTTTGGAGGCTGAGAAGTTGCAAGCCAGAGAAGCAGCAAACTTGGAAGAACACCTCAGTAAGAAGGCCTAAGAAGCTGGGGCGGGGGGCACTGTCCTGGAGGTGCAAGCCCTGGAGTCTCTCCCCACCTACTCCCTAGAGTGGATGCAGGTGGATCTCCTTACTTAGTCCATTGATTCAATGCCAATCTCTTCTGGAAACATCCTAATGGAAATGCCCAGAAAACAATGCTTCAGCAGCTCTCTGACTATCCCTTAATCCAGTCAAGGTGACTCCTACAACCGACCAACACAGCAATCTTATATGAGAAAGCAAATTTCCCAAGTTAATTCAAACATATAATCAGAAAAACAAAAGCCATGCGAAAAATTTTAAAAATATAGACAATCATGGTTTTGATGACAAAATATAAGACATCACAAATTAACGTTCTGATACTACACTTCAAAGAATGCAGACTAGAAAGAATATTCAAGGTAAATTATGGACAAACTATTAGACTGCAGAGGAACCCAAAACAACCCGAGAAGGCCAGTGCCTCAGCCTTAGTTCAGGAGTCCTGTGGTCCCTGTAGGAATCCCAGGAATGGGACCACAAGTCTGCCTTAAGGGGAGGAGGATTTTCATTTTCATCTTTGCTTGTTGATGCAGATATCTCTTGAATGACCCCCAAGAAGCCGGAAATATTGGTTACCTCTGTGGAGAGCAACTGGGTGGCTGGGCCAAAGGGCCAGCTTTTTGAACTCTGGATTTTACATCTTTATTACCCATTCAAAATGGAGGAGGGGTGAGAAGAGATTGCTTAATGGGCACAAGGTCACGGCAAATTGGACGAATAAGTTCTGGTGCACTATCACACAGAAGGATGGTGTAGTTAACAATACTGCATTACATAATCAGAATAGCTAGAAGAGAGGAGTTTTCAATGTTGCCATCATAAAGAAATGATAAATATTTGAGATAATTATAATAATATAACAAACTATTCTGATTTGATCATTATACAATGTATAGGTATGTTGAAACATCACATCCTACCACATAAAGATGTACATTTTTATCAGTCAGTTTAAGAATAAAAAAATCAGACTCAAAATCATCCCAAAGAATCTTGAAAAAAGGAAATAAAATATACTATCAATTAAAATAAATTTGAAAGCCATAACTGAAGTACCTGCACACACACATATTAACACAATATGTATACATTGCTTTGTATGTTTGATATATACTAGATATATGAGAGTAAGCAATTAAAATTATAGTTATAAGCAAATGGTTGAACAACTTTTGGTGTTGGGATCTAGTAGAATACAATGCAGTAGTGACAATGGGTGGAGAAGATGTATTTGTACATAGAAAAATCAATGTATGTACTATTAAATGAAATATGCAAATTGTGGAGCAATACATTAGCTATTACACATGAAAAATCATTCTTCACACAAAACCACGCTGTAATTTTCTATAGATGGTTGTACATTTGTAAATGGGTTACAGAAATTCTAGAAAGAATCACAACAAAACAGTAATAGCAGTCATGTCCACTGAGGGAACGAGGGCCAAGATAAGCTTTTATTTTGCTTTCTGAGATTATATGTTCATGTTTCACTTGAGTAATAAAAATAAAATTTAAAAGAAAATGTTTACATTTATGCACAAATTTTAATTGCTTTGTTGCTTGTGATGGCGTAAATACTGAAAACAACTTAAATTGATAGGAGAGTACTTAAGTAGATTATGCTGTACCATGATACTTAACCACACGCCACTATTAAAGAAAATGAGGTAGATCTTTCTATAATTACATGTATGTTTAACTGTACTGGAAGAAGTCTAACTGCATACCAATGTCGGGGATGTTTACCTCTGGGGAAAGGAATGGGAATGAAAATAAGAGTGAATTAGGATTTAATGATTTGTTTTTAATTTGTTTTAATATATGTAAGTGCCAGTATGTTCCAATCTTACAATAGTAATGTTTCCATGTATTACCATGTAATTAAAAAATCTATATCAACAAAACACAAGATCTAAAGTAGCAGAGTAACAGTACGTTGGTGTCTTTAAAATGTAAACACAAAGGTAGCATTTTGCTCAGTGGTTAGGGACACCGGCAACCTATATCAAAGTGCCCAGTTCCTCTACTTCTGATCCAGCTTCCCGCTAAGGCATACTCTGGGAGGAAGCAGGTACTGGGATTCCTACCACCCAACTGGGAGACCTGGCTTGAATTCTGGGCTCCTGGCTTTGATTCAGCCCAGCCCTGGCTGTTGTGAGTATTTGGGGGTGAACCGGCAGATGGAAGCTCTCTCTGTTTACCTCTTTGTCTCTCTGTCGCTCCCCGTCTTCGTGGAGGAACGACACAGGACCCTGCGTTGTTCTTTCGTCTGCTCGGCCCTCCCCGGGTTTGCTGCTGGTTCTTCCCGGGTTGGCTACCGACCCTTCCACCTCCGTGGAAGGGCGGTTCCCCCTAGCCACTTTCCCCACTTCCGCGGGGGAGCGGCACACCGCCGGCCGGCTCTCTCGGGGGCTGCACAGGTGTTCCTTCAGATAGATGGTCCCCTTAGATGTTCCTGGTGCATGTTGTCTCTCTCCTCCTTTATAGTCCTCTTCCACCAATCCCAACTCTGCTACCCACACGCCGAGTACGCTGCTCTCCTCCAATCAGGAGCAGGTCCTACAGTTTATTGGTTGAACTGGAGGCAGCTGTGTAGAAGCTGTTTCCCTTCTCAGCGCCATATTGTGGGAAAGCAGATGCATAGAATAAGTCTTAATTCCAGTAACTTAGTCTAGTCCGAGTTGCTCCCCACATCTCTCTGCTTTTCAATTGAAATGAAAATAAAAAATAAGTATAAAATAATGCAAAGACACAGTTTTTACACCCATGATCCAGTATGCTTTTCAGCTGTTACTTCAATTCAAAGTTTGCCTTGTTTGACTGATGGGAACTGAATTTTATTTTCCTTTTCATAAACCAAAAATAAAGACACCTCCTAATCTTTCCACTGCCCTTTCTCTATATTTTTTCCATATTTTATTTTCTCCACCTTTCTCTTTTATTTAAATCTCAAATGGGCTAAAGATAAAGATGCTTGCTGCAAATTGCACCGACCAGTGGAACTGAGGAGGTTGTCTATGTCTCAGATACCACTTGTCTGCTGGCTTTTCCAGGAGAATTCATCTGATGGTTGCCCCTATAGAAAGCAGGATTTCCTGCTGTCTTTCCTGGAGCTGGGTGCAGCTGGACACTGTTTCCAAAAGTAGGGGCAAAGGGAGCAGAGGGGCCCATTTTATTTGGAAACATTGAGGGAACCAAGAGAGTGAGGCAGGAACTTCAGATCACTTTACACCAAAAAGAGTTCTCGTTTGATAGATTATCAGCTTCTCGCTATCAAAGGAAGGGGATTTCCTAAATGCCCTGTCTGACCTGAAAACCAGATTCTCTAGAAACTGCTAACTCACAAAGTTACCCACGAAGCCAGGCACATTCCTGTGTTCCAAGTTTGAATATTCCAACAAAAGATAAGGGAGAGCATTGGAAATAGACTTTAACCATGCTGTCCAAACTTGGAAATGTTCGATTCCAGAAGACCCTGTTTCTCCTACTGTATTTTCCTGGAAGCTTCATCTCATTTCCTGTAGGGTAGAATTTGCTTTCACAATGAGGACTGAGTGTTTATCATTGCTGGTAGTCAGATGCCTTCTCATTCCTCAGCACAGAGAATGCTTTGACTTCTCCTAAAAGGGCATGTAACACTTTTAACATCTTTGGGAAACAGTTCAAAAAATACTTTGTACATAGGCTGCAGTAGTATTTCCTGTTGTTAAGATGCAGGTAGCACAGTGGGTTAAAGCCCCAGCCTGCAACGCCGGCATCCCATATAGGACTTGGTTTGAGTCCTGGCTGCTCCACCTCCGATCTAGCTCTTTGCTATGGCCTGGGAACGCAGTAGAAGTCCTTGGGCCTCTGCACCTGTGTGGGAGACCCAGAAGAAGCTCCTGGCTCCTGGCTTCAGATCAGCTCAGCTCTGGCAGTTGCGGTCATTTGGGAGTGAACCAGTGGAATGGAAGACCTCTCTCTCTCTCTCTGGCTCTACTTCTCTCTGTAACTCTGTCTTTCAAATAAATAAAATAATTCTTAAAAAAAAAAAAGATGCAGGTGGAGTGACCTAACGAGGAATCAGTTTCACTTTTATTTCTTGGAAGTTTGTCTCAGTTTGTTTGCCCAGATTTTTAGTAGAACTGAACTGGCAAATAGAAGCACAAAGCTAAATTCCAATTTTAGTATCTATATTCAAATGCCCATGTGTCACAAGTTTGACAATTGGCTGCAGTCAGTGATAACTGAAAGTATATATATGTATATATATATATACACACACACACACACATCATACATTTATAGATACATAAATACAATTCTATATAATTTTCCCTAGAAAAACTTTCAGAAACTTGTTACTTATATTTAACATTTCTTCTATTATGTAACTGATACATTCTCAGCACAGCAAATTCAGAAAAATCAGAAAGATACAAAAGAGGACATTCCAAATCATTAATTATCCCACAACCTGAGATAGTCATAACTTGATAAATGATCAAAAACAGGATATAAGGTACATATAAATTATGATCTCAACTCATTTGGATCTTGCTTTTCTGCATCTGAGGGCTATAGTATCAGCATTTCTCCACGCCATTACATTTTAAAAAGCCAACACACCAGTTAAAGGCTGAAATGCCGTTTATTGTGGTACCACATTCTTGTTAAACTAATCAATTTCTTATCATTGGATATTTACATTGTTGCTAATTTTTTGAGGTTTTTATGTAATGTCCTGATTAAATTGTTTTATTTCAATCTTTTCTGCACCTCTGATTATTTGTCAGACTAGATCCTTAGAAAAGGGATTCCTGGATCAGAGAATATGTCATGTTCTCATATTCCGGAAAAGCGTGCTCTTTCATGAGTCCTTGATCACTGGTCCATAGCAGGTGCTCAGTAAACAATGGATAAACAGATATGCATATCTTATTATGTTTTAAAGATTTATTTAATTACTTCAAAGGCAGAGTAACAGAGAGAGGAGGAGGAGAGAGACAGAGAGATCGATTTTCTATCCACCAGTTCACTCCTCAAATTGCCACACTGGCTGGGGTTAGGCCAAACCAAAGCCAGGAGCCTGGAACTCCCTGTGGGTCTCCCACGTGGGTGGCAGGGGCCCAAGTACCTGAGCCGATTTCCACTGCCTTCTCAGGCACATGTGCAGGAAGCTGGATTGGAAGCAGAGCATCTGTGCCCTCCAACATGGGATGGCAATGTTGCAAGCAGCAGGTTTTCCTGCTGCAGCACAATGCCAGCCCCAGGCACCCATCCTTGAAAACTCTCTTTCCTAGTGCCACATTGCTTTCTCATCGAATGGTCTTCCTTTACACCCCTGCCCACATGAAAATGAGTTTCACTGCACACGCCTCAGCACTCTGTATTGTAATTCATTTTATCTATGAATACTTATGAATGGAAAACAATAGCATTGTTTTAATTTTAATTTTTCTGAATCATGGTTTATTTTTTCATGTGCTTTGGCCACGTATTTCTTCTGTAAATTTCTGTTTATGATTTTTTTCATTTATTGGGAAACTGTAAGTTTCTTAATGTGAAATATAGATATGCATATGTATACTTATGTGTGCTTTACGTAATTCTTGGTCTATAATATCTCTTGTAATATTTTCCAAAATTTCCATTTGCCTTGAATTTCTTTTCATTTTGGTTTTAAAATGAACAGAATTGAATAGTCAATTTCACCAAACCTAGTGGATTTTTGTTTTTGATCTCTTGCTTTGCTTTTGGACTAAAAAATGTGACTCTATCCCAAGATTAATGAATTTTCCTGTAGAATAATATATAACTTATTTTGTGTTAACTCTTTTATCCACCTAGTATCTAATTTATTTAGTGTAATAATATGAATTAATTTGTATCTAGTTTGTTTAAAGTATGATAATGCACAAATTTCATCTTCTTTTCCAAGCAACCAACGTCTGAACATCAGTTTGAGCAGGTGATTTTTTCCCCTGTTGCTTTGATGGTGCTCAGAGCTTCGGCTATGCTGCATTGGTTCTCATGTTGTGTTACAACTTCTTTATTATGAGACGTGTACAGTATCAACTAGAACATGTTCATTTTCCATTTAAAAATTCACATGCAGTTATTTCATCCCGGAGTGTGACAAGCAGAGCTGCAAAAGGAAAAGTGAATTCAGAAAGCTCATTACTCAAACAGTTGCCGACTTGTCCGTGGCTCCTGAGAAGTTTTGGAACCTCTGTGGCTCCTTTTCCTTGTTTGTTGAATGCATATCACATTGGCCTTAATTCCAGTAATGTTCAGAGTTCAAATAGGACATTCTGACACAGTTGTAACAAATTCTTAAGTTGACTTACTTGAGAATGTTTTGATTCCTCTTTCATTTCCAAATAACATTTTCATTTGATAAGGGCCAATGATTCTTTCCTTTGGGCATTGAAAAATGTGCCAATTTTGGCCCCTATGATTTTGGATAAAAAAATCTGTGGTCATCAAGACTCTTTTTCCTTCAGATAAGTTGTCATTTCTCTCTCATTACAGTTAGAACTTAGACTTGTTTCTTTGTGTGGACTTTTTTTGATTTATCCTATTGGGTTTCACTTCACTTCTAGAATCTGCAGGTTTATGCATTTTGTCAATTATTAGTCTCTCCTATGGGTGGCAGGAGCCCAAGTAACTTGGGCCATGTTCTGATGCCTTCCCAGGGGCATTAGCAGGAAGCTGGATTGGAAGCAGAGCAGCTGGGACTTGACCCAACATTCTGATGTAGAATGCTGGAATTGCAAGAGACAGCTTCACCTGCTGCATCACAACACTGGTTCATTTTCAAGTAGTTTTTTTTTTTTTTATTGCTGCCCTCTTTCTTGTTTCCTTCTGGGACTCTGATGACACAAATGTTAGATTTCTTTTTATAGTACCACATATCCCTTAGAGTGCATTAATTGTTTTTACTCCATTTTCTATTTCTTCTATTGAGTAATTGCTATCATGCTATTTTTCAATTCATTTATTTTTTTCTCTTTCTCCTTTAGTTTGCTATTGATTCTGTCCTTTGAGGTTCTTTTTTTTCAGTTGTTAGATGTTTCAGCTTTAAGATCTCCATTTGGTTCTTCACTATATCATCTCATTGCTAAAGATTTCTACTTTTTCATTTGTTTTACATTGAAATGCTTGTTATAATAGTTCTTTATTTGAATTATCTTGTCAACTAATTCTAACACATTTGTCAAATTGATAGTGAGTGATATATAGTAATTGCTTTTTCTATATGATATTTTAGGAAGAGAATGACCAAGGAGATATCTTAGGCCAATGAAAAAGGGAATTATTTGACAAATATCCTAACATTCTCTTCCTCAGTTACAATTGGCATAGACTCGCAGAGTGTCTGCAGCAAGATTCACCCCAAGTGCCTGTTGGGGATGGCGCTGTGACACAATGGGTTAAAGCCCCAGCCTGAAGTGCCGGCATCCCATGTTGGCACCAGTTCCAGTCCTGGCTGCTCCACTTCTGATCCAGCTCTCTTCTATGGCCTGAGAAAGCAGTAGAAGATGGCTCAAATCCTTGGGCCCCTGCATCCACATGGGAGACCCAGAAGAAGCTCCAGGCTCGTAGCTTTGGATTAGCGCAGCTCCAGCTGTTGCAGCCATTTGGGGAGTGAACCAACAGATGGAAGACCTCTCTCTCTGTCTCTACCTCTCTCTGGAACTCTGTCTTTCAAATAAATAAATAAATAAATCTTTTTTTTTTTTAAATGGCAACCTGCTAGTCACCGACCTCTTATATAAACTCATTTCCTTTCCAGGTCCTCACCATCCTGGCAGTACTCATCTCTCAAATAAACGCTGAATAGAAAGCTCTATCTTAGATATTAGATATCCTTCCTTTTTTTTTTTTTTGGTGGCATGGGTGCACAATGAGGGCAGATGAAGGTGAGAAATGACACCCAGTCTAATCTCCTTTTGAAAAACACAAGCCTGACTAGGCAAATGCAATCAGGATAGGAAACATAGTGTTTATATATCAGTCTGCATCACATCTATATTGCTTGCCTCCATGCATACACTTTGGATTTATAATACCCTTTCCACTTTCCATAAAAGTCATGTTCCCTGCAAGGAACTTCTTACCTTTGAGAGCAGTTCCTTTCAAAGCCCAGCTGAATTACAGGCTTTTCACATATTCACTTAAAAAAATACCATGCATTGACAATGTAGCTTCAAGAAGGTTACTTTCCAACCTGACCAGGTTGTCTCCAGAAACTCACTCTAAGCTCTGTTTTGATCTATGACTTTTAAAGGTCGTCTTGTCCTCCCTCGTTGAGCTCTGAATCTTCCAAGACTTTACTTAAACTCATAAAAATATTCTGAGCTGACCTCAGTCAGGTGATCAGGCTCTGGGAGTGGGGAGTTGAGAGCAGCATGAGGAGCTGCGTGAAATGAGCGTAAGTGGTTCTTCAAGTTGGTTTTGATTGTATTGCTGCTATTCAGTGCTCTGCAAAGTGAAACTATTTTTGATTAAAGGGAAAAATAGCCAGTTCTTTTTTTTTTAAACTAGTGCTTGTTCAACATAAGTTATTTTGACAAGGACATATTTGAGTAATTCCATGTTATGGAGTGAAAATGACAAGATTTATTTATTAGCCTCAACTGGTGGTAAGATACACCAGAGAACACAGCCCAGTGTTCAGGCAGGGCAGCTCCTGGGAGAGACAGCCAGCTTTAATCATATTCTCAAGGTTTTAGCTACTTTATGAGACCAAAAGAAATGATAGATGTAGAAGTAAGAAAAGAAACACAGATATGGATCTCAGTCTCTGAGTGCAGGGGTGTCACAAATAAACTTGATTGATTTTAGACTGTAATTTTTGTATTTCTATCCATTTCTGCTAGGGCGACAGAAGCAAAATTCTGTTCAGTTTGCAGGAAGAATTCGATTAAGAGTTAATGGGTGGGGAAAGAATTAGGGAAGACACATGCTGAAGAGGAGCAAGAGGGGAGTCTTCAGGGCTCAGAGACTCCAGGCTGGGCAAAGTGGCACCGGAAGGGACAAGGAGAGCACAAGGGGCAGAGGGGCCACTGGAGCAGCACCAGATGGACTCTCAGCTCTGAAAATCAGCAGGCTGTGCTAGCTGAGTGGGCATCTCTGGCCACCTTGACCCCTGCAGGACAGTGGCTGGCACTGGTGTTCCAGGGAAGCTGCCCAGGGAGATGAGATTAGGAGGTGTTGTGGGTTTATCATCTGCCCGCTCGCCTGGTTGCACCCCCAGCCCTGTGTGGCTTACGTCCTTCTCTCCCTAGGGTCTTGTAAAGAAGCAGTGACCAGAAGAGCTGGTCGGTGGCTGTCCCAGTTCTGTGACTGTCAACCTCCCTCTTCCTCTTAGTTCAGTCAGGGAAAAGGAGAACTCTATCAGCTGAAACCTCACATGGAAGTCCCATCTGTAAAACAGGTTACTGCTGAGTGTCTTTATGGAGTGAGGGGAGGGTTCTAGTGCCCAGGAAGTGCAGACGAGATAAAGTTAGGAGACACAGAGGCCAGGTGTACTGAAGCCCTGGGGAACCTCCTCCCACTAGTGAGCACTTCAAAATTGCTCTATGCATAGTCTTCCAGTTTCTCATCAATCCTATGAGAGAGATAAGCAGTGACAATGTGGAATTTTACCTGAAGATTAATAAATCATCTCATAATCCCCGACTATCTTTTTTTGATTGACAGAGAGAGAGAGAGACAGACAGACAGATAGATACCTCCTATGTACCAGATCACTCCCTAAATGTCCACCATGGCCAGGGCTGAGCTGGCCCAAAGCTGGGAGCCAGAAACTCAATCCAAGTCTCCCACATGGCAGGAATTCAGTAACTTGAGCTACCACTACTGCCTCCCAGGGTCAGCATTGGCAGCAAGCTGGCATCAGGAGCAAAGGTAGGCACTGAAGGTGCTTTGATAGTGACACAGGCATCTGAACTGCTTGGCAAAATTCCCGCCCCGCCTCACACTTAGGTATCTTTAAGAAATGGCTTTTGGCAAGTGGGTGGTAAGAACCTAGTTACTTGAGCCACCACTGCTGCTTCCTGGGGTCTTCCTGCCTTCCTGGAATCAGGAGTCAGAGCTGGGAACTGAACCCAGGCACTTCAATATGGGATTAGGGCATCTTAACCATTAAGACAAATGCCTGCCCCCTGGAGCTTCTTATTTTACCATGTGAATTCTTTCTCAATGCTTGGGATACAGATATCACTTTTGTAAATGAAGGAGATTGGCATAGACTCAGATGTTCTCCACAGTTCCACTTGCTGGGGTGATGACACTGACAAATCCCAAGGCACTCCTGAAATAGCTTCTACAGCTAGGATGACCAGACACTGGACACTGGGGGTCATCTTAAGATGAACCATCTTGTCTGAAGGTATTCTTCTAGGAAAAGAATCAAAGAAAGGGGATTACAGGCTCAGCAGAGGTAAGGGAGGTGAATTTGCCCAACTGAAGTGAAATCTGAAAATAAAACTCCATTTGCCAAGATTTCAAATGCAATCTGAGGGTCTATCCTGACTTGTTCACCACATCCTTGAGTTCTATATCTGACTCATTTTGAATGCCTGCACTTATCATCCATCTCTCTTGTTAGTGAATTACGTCTAAGGAAAATCCAGAGAAATCCAAGTGGGGTCTCTAGGTGTGTGCAGGAGGTTTCAGCCTTGCTGTGTGGTCTCTAATTGGTAGCAGTAGCAGCAGTAAGAACTGTTTTCTTTTTTTTTTTAATTTGTTTAACAGGGAGAGAGAGAGACAGAGAGTAGGAGGGAGAGACAGAGTTCGATGCTATTGCATTTCTCAAATGGCTGCAACGGCCAGGGCTGGGCCAGGTTGAAGCCAGAAGTTGGGAGCTCAGTCTGGATCTCCCACACAGGGAGCAGGTAACCAGCTATTTGAGCCATCACTACTGCCTGTTATGGTGAGGAGTCAGGAGCAGAGAAGGGACTGGACCCCAGGCATTCTGCCATGGAATGCAGGTACCCCCAGTAGGATCTTAGCCCTCACACCCATGTCTGCCCTAGCCCACTGTGTTTTAGTAAGGTCCTCAAGGATGTCTCAACCCACTCCAGGGTGACTGAGGGTTTTAGGATAAGGTTTCCTGTGGGATCTTCCCTCGGGAGCAATTCTGAGACTGAAAATGACTTTGCCAGCTCAGGCTCCTCTCTTTCCTGGCAGCTACATGGGAAGGTAACTGATCCCCTTCCCCTCCCAAGTGCTCTCCCTTCCCAGGTGATGGTAAGCGTCTTCTTGGCGGTTCCTGGATTCAAAGAAAGAAATCAAACTGTATTGAGCACTCATGAATGTGCCAGACACTTGGGCTTGGCACTTTTCATGAGCAATTTATGTGATTTTTATAAAAATCTAAAATGAAGAAAAATATGGCCTGTGTTTCACACAGAAGGATGTCTGAATTTTGTTAGAGGAATCCTTAAAAACCTAAAAGATTTTCCAACCTGAAGGGATTTCTATTGGTGGAATTTTATGCTCTCTATGCAGATGGGAGAGATTTTTTTCAAGGAGGAAGTCTGTGCTGGCACCTGTGGTAAAGGGACAGAACTTTTGAAGAACCATCTATCAGTGCTGGGAAATGGCAGGAAGGTCATGTGACTCTGCAACTCCACTCTGGGTTATCATCCTCAAAGGAACTCTTGCCTTTGGGTCTGTAGGTCCACAGAACACAAGAAGGACAGTCCTGCGGCATTGTCTGAGGCACTGATGGGGCAGGGGTTAGAGGTATTCCAGATATGCATTCCCAGGGGGTGGGTAATAATGTGACTTACACTCAGTGCTGGGACTAGAAGTCTGGAGGTGTTCATAGCAATGTGGATGGGGTTTGCAAATGTAATGCTGCATAAGATAAAACTTAAAAGCACAACCCCATTTATGTAAGCACCAAAACACTATACACTTTCTAAGAACATGAACAAACAAAAGATAGGCATTAGCTCAATCCTATGTTGAAGTCATTTGGATAGGGGTAGGGAACAGAGACTGGAGAGGTAGAAGCAAAGAGAATTTAAGAAAACAAAAGTTTTACACCATCAACAAAGAGAGTGTCCATGAATTGAAGCAGAATAACCAAGTCAACTGTACTTGGGGTGCAAAAAATACAGAAGCAGAGAGGGGAAAAAGGGAAAGCAAGATGGAGAGACCAGGAAAGGAAAAGAAAAAAACAAGGCCAGTCCCCCAATATCCACCTGCTGTGCCTTCTGGGACTGGAACCAACACATGGAGGTTGTGACATCAGAGAAGAGTTGAGGCACCAAGATTCTCCTAATGCCAAGTCGTATTTGATCCTTATGGTGCTGAGGTGCTTTCGCTTTTTCTTCTTTTCCTTGAGTTAATACACTTTCCACCTTAAGCTTTACAAATTGAATTTCTGTAACCGGCGACCCCAGAACAGCTCAGACACTAGGGAAGCTCTCCAGCCTTTCTCAAGTGGCCACACAATATCCTGCAAGGGTGGTGGTTGATAAAATGATGAAGATGAACTGATATCGGTGTAGCTCCAGCCTTCAAGGAGCTGAACTGTACACTTGTAGTTCAATGAAGACACCACTGTGGCAGAGATGGAGGCCAGGAATGAAAAGCTGGCCATGTAATGGCTTCTCTTCTCTCTGCTTAGTCTCCTCTAAGCCAAGCACCCTAAGCCCAGAACACCCTCTCTTGTTGCAATCCTGCTCATTTAATAAGCTCTATGACCAGCTGTAGACTCCTGAAAAGCAGAGTGTCATGTGTCCTGATACTCACTGGATTCCCTGCTCCCAGAATCCACCTTTTCCCATGAATCCAAACTAAAGAAAAGATGGCAGCATGGTGCATCTGAGGCATTGCTATGGCTTTCAACTGTGCTTTTACAGCTTCATTTGCCCTTAACTTTTGCATTCACATAGAGCCACCATCTGGTAAGGGTATGTGCAGTGGCAGAGGCAATAGTGGGGAGCTCAGGGGCTAATCCTGCTTTTTCCTTCCTCTGATAGTCTGCACACACATAGTCAGCTGTGTCCACTCTGGGAAATGAATGGACAGAGTCTGTAGAGCAAGGTGGCATGATCTATCAACTGTGACTTTGAACTCTAAGGTCACAGCCCAATGTCCTGTAGGTGCTTCCCACATAGCACAGTTGGAAGGAGAAAATGTAGAAATCCACATGGATGCCTAAGTAGTAGCTGTACTACTACTACATTTAAATACAATGGTAGTTGTCAGTATGACCATGCAATGCCAAGGTGCAGTGAATGAGTATGTAGATGTATATGTACAATAAAAGCAAATATCAAAAACATAACGTGGTGCATCAGGGGCCAGTGCCGTGGCATAGCGGATAAAGCCATCACCTATGACGACAGCTGGTTCATGTCCGCTGCTCCACTTCTGATCTAGTTCCTTGCTAATGGTCTGGAAAAAGTGGTATGAAGATGGGCCAAGTATTTGGGACCCTGATACCCATGTGGGAAACCTGGAAGTAGCTCCTGGCTTCTGAGTTTGGCCTGGCCCAGCCCTTGCCATTGCAGCCATCTGAGAAGTGGACCAGAGTATAGAAGATCTCTCTCTCTCCATGTCGCTCTCTCTCTCCATGTCGCTCCCTCTCTCTGTAACTCTGTCTTTCAAATAAATAAATAAATAAATATTTTCTTTAAAGAAAGTTGCAACAGAATACATAAATCCACTGTGATCCAATGTGTAAAATTTTAAAATTTAGAACACTATAGTACACTTATACATAAATATACACTTGTGCTTCTTGCTTTGTTGCACATGCGTGCATGCATGCATGTCCACATCAGAAAGCACAAAAGCATGTACAGGAAATATGTGTACTCGTTCCTATGTAGTGGTTTCCTCTGGTGGCGATGGTGGTGGTAATATGTGTGTGCATGTGCGCGCGCACATTTGTCTTTACAGAGCAGAGATATCTTGCATGCTTGAAATAATTCATAATTAATCATTTTGGACAACACACCATAAAAACTTCCATCCAAATACTAGAAGGCTGCTTTCTTCATTTGTATTCCAATAGGGTATTCAAGCTTCCTTTTTAATATGCAAGAGAAGTTGCCCTGTGATACCCATCTGAACTGTGGATTATTAATGAGGATCCTTGGCCTGGGACAGTTCCAAATGCAGGCTGTGTGGCTGGCGAGTGGTGGAAGGGTGGGAGAAAGGCCAGGAGGCTGGAGCCTGCTTTTCTGAATTTACACTGTACAGTCTTACATGATCCACAGAGAGACTTAGAGCAAGACATCACAGACAGGTTGCTTAATCTTTCTCAGTCCATTTCCTCAGCTATGAAATAGCAACAATAAATCACATTTTACCAGGTTGCTGTGAGAAGTAAATAAACACAGAACATGGCACTTGGTAGGCATATCAAACACCCAGAGTTATGACACTCAATTTATATTTAAAGCTTGTATGCGACAGACTTCAGAGAGGAAAGAAATATCAATCACTCGCCGAGCTGAAAGATGGTTTCTGCAGGAGTCACAGCAGCCCACGAAATCTCACTCCCCCAAATCAATAGGTGCATTCAAAACACCAGACACAGAACATCAAACAACATCTTTCTGTACTGTTTGGAAACCTGGCACCACTTTCCCAACCCTGTGGCTTGTCAGAGCTTCATGGACATAACACAGGGAGTGGGGATGGCAAGCTTGTCCCCACTCCAGGGAGAGAGTTTAAAGGCAACACAAAGCAGAGAAGAGACACAGGGTCTCCCGGGGTGGCTCCACCCTGTGGAATCTTCCATAGAAAGATGCACTCCCTCTATGCATCCGGGTACTATTGTACTAAGAGACTTGAACCCCACACGAGAGTCTCCAGTTGTTCTCCTCACAACAGGAAAATCAAAGATTGTTCATACTGCCGATTCTGCCAAGGATCAAGTCCCGTGCTCTCTGGCCGTAAGTGTTCAACAGAGTGAAGCTGTGTGGTGACATTTTGACTTATGCTTCACTGTTTCCGAAAGCATGTTTATTCATAATGTTGTATGGCATGGGGGTGACAAAGGGGAGGGAGTAGACTGTAAATCAGGAGGTGACTTGATGTGGTTAGAAAAGCTTGGATTCGGCCGGCGCCGCGGCTCACTAGGCTAATCCTCCGCCTAGCGGCGCCGGCACACCGGGTTCTAGTCCCGGTTGGGGCGCCGGAATCTGTCCCGGTTGCCCCTCTTCCAGGCCAGCTCTCTGCTGTGGCCAGGGAGTGCAGTGGAGGATGGCCCAGGTGCTTGGGCCCTGCACCCCATGGGAGACCAGGAAAAGCACCTGGATCCTGGCTCCTGCCATCGGATCAGCGCGGTGCGCCGGCCGCAGCGCGTCGGCCGCGGCGGCCATTGGAGGGTGAACCAACGGCAAAAGGAAGACCTTTCTCTCTGTCTCTCTCACTGTCCACTCTGCCTGTCAAAAAATTAAAAAAAAAAAAAAAAAAAAAAAAAAAAAGAAAAGCTTGGATTCGATGTCAGACCAGCCAAATACAAGCATGCACTCATTCATTTATTTGTTCAACATATATTTCTGGAATATGTACTGTGGGCTTGCAGCATTTACATCCTAATGAAGGAAAGAAATTAGGAAAGGAATGACACATTGATTTAAGGGGGTGGTCAGTTTTTTGAAGAAGGAAAAGTGAAGTGATAGGATTCAGAGCGACTGGGAAGATTGGAGGTTTTGGAGTGGGTAGTCAGGGAAGGCTTCCTGGAGTTCAATCTGATCAACTCCCAGTAGCCAGCTCAGGAGGTGAGTAGTTCATGCAATTTAGCAGAAGCAAAGCTCCCCTTGGCAAATCCAATAAACAGTGAGCATTGGGTTGACCAGGGACTTCTTAATAAAGGTAAATGAAATATTGCCAGAAGAAATTTTTATGATGATAATTTTTATTTGTATGGTCCTTACCAGGTTTATTTATCAACTTCAGCTCAGTTTGCTAAATTTAGAAAGACAATTGTGCAATTGGCTTGTGGTATAGTGGGTTAAGCCACTGCTTGGGATGTCTATATCTCATATCAGAGGGCCAATTCTAGCCCTGGCTGTTCCACCTCTGAACCAGTTTCTTGCTAATGCACCCTGGGAGGCAGTAGATGATAATTCAAGTAGCTGAGCCCCTGCCACCCACATGGGAAACCATGATGGATTTCTGGACTCCTGGCTTCAGCCCGTCCAGCCCCAGATGATGTGGCCATTTAGGAAGTGAACCAGCAGGTGGAGGATCTCTCTCTCTGTCTTTCAAGTATTTGAAAATAAATAAATAGATAGATAGATAGATAAATAAATAAATAAATAAGACAATGGTAATACTCACTTTACTGTGTTGTTAAAATTATAAGGGACAGGGCTGGTACTGAGCCATAGCAGGTAAAGCCACCTCCTGCAGTGCTGGCATCCCATATGGGTGCCAGTTTGAGTCCCAGCTGCTCTACTTCCAATCCAGCTCTCTGCTATAGCCTGGGAAGGCAGTAGAAGATGGCCCAAGACCTTGGGCCCAGCACCCACGTGGGAGACTTGGAAGAAGCTCCTGGATCCTGGCTCCTGGCTCCTGGCTTCAGATCAGCCCAGCTCTGACTGTTGGGGTGTGAAACAGTAGGTGGGAGACATTTCTCTTTCTCTCTCTCTCTCTCTCTGTATCTCTGCCTTTCAAATAAATAAATCTTTAAAAAATTATAAGGGACTTTGTAGATTATCTGACACATAGCTGGGGTTCATTAATAGAAGTTACTATTGTTGTTAATATTTGGTTACGTCATCTTGCCAACTTTCCTAATATGGTGGCATTTGTATTAGGGATTTTGGAAATTCTGCCCAAAGCTAAGGAGTTAGGAGATACATTGGATATTTGGAGGATTGAGAAAGTACCTTCTGGGGAAGATTTTCTTGTGGTCCAGTATTGTGTGGACTTTATTGTAGGGGCGCTGGATAAATTGATGACCGAGCCTTAGAGACACAGGATAAATGGTAGGGACCCATTTGTGTTTTCCTCTAGTTCGTTCTTTCTTTTTTTTAAAGATTTATTTATTTGTTTGAAAGTCAGAGTTACATAGAGACAGGAGAGGCAGTGAGAGAGAGAGGTCTTCCATCCGCTGGTTCACTCGCCAGATGGCCACAATGGCTGGAGCTGAGACGATCCAAAGCCAGGAGCCAGGAGCGTACTTGGGGTCTCCCACGAGGGTGTAGGGGCCCAAGGGCTTGGGCCATCTTCCACTGCTTTCCCAGGCCACAGCAGAGAGCTGGATTGGAAGTAGAGCAGCCGGGTCTCAAACCTGCGCCCATATGGGATGCCAGCACTTCAGGCCAGGGCGTTAACCCACTGTGCCACAGAGCCATTCCCCCCTCTAGTTATTTCATCAGGAAGTCTTCTGGACCGTTCTAGATTGATGTGAGCCAGCTCGCGGCACTCCTCTGCTTCCAATTATTTCATGCTTCTCGATTCAACATGAACCCTGAAGTCCTAGCAGGGCCCCCAGCTCCCCAGGTGAGGTGGACCTCAGCTGCTTCTCCACTTCTCTCTGGTCTCATCTCTTTCCCTTGCTCCTCTTTCCAGCGTCTGCAGTCATATTGCCTCTGCTGTTTCTCAGACCCACCAAAGCACTCTCCTGCCTCAGCACTTTCACAGTCCGTTTCCCCACAGTGCTGCCTGGGTCCCTACTATGCCTCTAACACAGCATGAGTATTACCTACCTAGGGAAGTCCTTTTCCCATCACCTCTCCTCCCCTCACATGGCTTGAGTTGGCTGCAGAGTACATACTACTGTGTGAAACACTGTTTTTTATTTGTTTATTCATTTTTTTGCCTATACATCTAATCATTGCCTCCTCCCATTTAAAGTACACTCTCCAGGGCAAGGACTGGGTTTTGTTCATTGTTGATGCTTCAGCTCTTGTAACACGGATGGATACCCAACAAGAATGTGTTCAGTGAATGGGTATGTGGTCCTCATTGCTGGTGTCTTTCCTCAAAGTCAACATCTCATCATTCTTTTAAAAAGTATATTTATTTGAAACACAGAGTGATGGGGGGGGGACTTGGGGGAGAGAGAAAGAGAGAAATCTGCCCTATGCTGGTTCACTAACCAAATGCCCACAACAATTGGGGCTAGACTAGCACAGGCTGAAGCCAAGAGCCAGGAACTCAGTCTAGTTCTCCCACATGGTCAGCAGGGACCCAAGGACTTGAGTCATGACCTGCTGCCTCCCAGGACATGCATTTGCAGGGAGCTGCACTGGAAGTGGAGGCAGGGCTCAACCCCCAGCACTCTGGTATGGGGTTGCAGGTATCCCAATTGGCAGCTTACTCTGTGCCACAGTGCCTGCTCCCCAGGAAGCTCTTGGGGATTTGATGTGTTCACAGATCTAAGCACTTGATGGCCTTGATTTGAGAGGATGTTGATGTAGGCCACGGTGAGGCTGGAGGCCACCGTAAGAGAAAATATTATCACTAACTCAATCTACTATTGCCAGAGATTGATGACAGGAAAAACATCACAGAAGAAAGTTAAATCATGTCTAGATAAGGTCAAATGTCCCTTCAATCACAACCATTTCCAATATGAAACACATTCAACCTTCACAAAGGCAACCAATTGGTTTTTAAACTTGTGGGTTATAAACTCCTAAATCTTTTCCTGTTCACTTGAACACATAAAAACGCACCTTTAGAAACATGAAAGTTAGGGGGCCGGCACTGTGGTGCAGTAGGTTAATTCTCCACCTGCAGCGCCGGCATTCCATGTGGGCACCGGTTCTAGTCCCGGTTGCTCCTCTTCCGATCCAGCTCTCTGCTATTGCCTGGGAAAGCAATAGTAGATGGCCCAAGTCCTTGGGGCCCTGCACCCACGTGGGAGACCCAGAAGAAGCTCCTGGCTCCTGGCTTCAGATTGGCTCAACTCTGGCCATTGCGGCCATTTGGGGAGTGAACCAGCAGATGGAACACCTTTCTGTCTCTACCTCTCACTGTCTATAACTCTACCTTTAAAATAAACAAATAAATAAATAAAACATGAATGTTAGAATAAGATTTATAAAATAGTAATATATTTGTTATGTTTAGATATAAATTTATGTTATTCTACAACTTGCTTTTATTTTACATGATACTATGTTCTAGTATTCATTTTGATTAATGTCTGCACAATACATCTTTTCTCTCTCTCTTTTTTTTTTTTTTTTTTTTGACAGGTAGAGTGGACAGTGAGAGAGAGAGACAGAGAGAAAGGTCTTCCTTTTTTTTGCCGTTGGTTCACCCTCCAATGGCCGCCGTGACCGGCACGCTGTGGCCGGCACACCACGCTGATCCAAAGCCAGGAGCCAGGTACTTATCCTGGTCTCCCATGGGGTGCAGGGCCCAAGCACTTGGGCCATCCTCCACTGCACTCCCTGGCTGCAGCAGAGAGCTGGCCTGGAAGAGGGGCAACCGGGACAGAATCCGGCGCCCCGACCGGGACTAGAACCCAGTGTGCTGGTGCCGCAAGGCGGAGGATTAGCCTAGTGAGCCGCGGCGCCGGCCAACAATACATCTTTTCTCATCATTTCACTTGATTTTGAAGTCAATTTCTTAGAAACAGCATGAAGTCTGGTCATTTTTTTTTAAATTCCATTTTGTCAATCTGTTTATTAATTGGCTTATTTAGATGATTTACATTTAAGATAATGGCATAATGACAGGTCCCTGGATGACCTAAGCTGACACAACTCTTTTCTTGCTGTCAATTTCCAGGCAGGCTATTCAGAGAATGCAGCATACTGCGATAAGGAGGAAATGTTCAGAACCACCCAGGCTGTGTTCCCTGCCTCCCAGAACAGGATAGCCTGCAATTTAAGCTCAGCAAGCAAAGTGGCACCCAGCGTGTATAAGTGCAGGGCAAAACAGTTTTCAGATCCCTCATCTCAGCGCAATGTAGGGCACACGTAGGCAAGGCTTCATCTGCCCTGGGCAGTTTTCCTGAACCTTGGGGGAATGACTCGCCTAGATTTCTGTTTATCCTTGCTGCCTATTTGTAAGTAATCTACTTTTTTTTTTTTCCCATTCTATACCTGTCTCACCAGACAGAATATAGGAAGGAATCATTGCAGGGATTATTGATATATCAGGACTTAAATCTGCCATCTGTGGACCAGTGCTGTGGTGTAGTGAGCTGGGCTTCTGCTTGGGGTGCCGGAATCCCATGTGGTCGCTGGTTTGCGTCCCAGCTGCTCCACTTCTCATCCTGCTCTCTGCTAAGGCCTGGGAGGGCGGTGGAGGATAGCACATGTGCTTGGGCCCTTGTGTGCATGTGAGGGAGCCAGAGGAAGCTCCTGGCTCCTGGCTTTGAATCAGCCCAGTTCCTGTTGTTGTGACCATTTGGGGAGTGGACCAGCAGAAGGATGACCTCTCTCAGTCTCTCCCTCTCTCTGAAACTCTATGTCTCAAATAAATAATAATAACAATAAAACCTTCCATCTGTTTGTTTCCTAGCTTTCTCATTCCTATTTTGTTTTTATTGCTTCCTTATGGGTTATTTGAATCTAAGGGTTACATCTTGCTTTGTTAATGTTTTCGGATGTATCTCTTTGTATAGATTCCTTCATGGTTGCTCTGTGTATGTGACATTTCAGTTTACTGGTCTAGTGGTTTTACCACTTAGTAAAGTGTGCAAATCTTACCTCCAGTTGGGACCCTGTACCTCTACATGTTTGAAATGTTATTGTCTCAAGTATGAGATGGTATTATTTTTATTTTAATCATCAATAAGATTCAGAAGTCATGAGGAGAAAAATAGGCAATTATTGGTCCATTATGTTGACCACATTCCTCTTCTTTCTATTATTCATTCTTCCTTCTTGATGCTGCAATCATCTTTATCATTTCCTTTCTGTTTGAAGAACTTCCTGTAGCTATTTTTCAAAGTTGGTCAGTTGCAAAGTCTTATACCTTCCTTTTGACTATGAATATCTTTCATTCCCCTTCATTATTGAGCAGTTTTCCCCCCTGGATATAGAGTTTGTAGTTGATTATTGTACAATACTTGAAAAATTTTGGACCATTTCCTGTTAGCTCCCATGGTTTTAAATGTAGAATATGCCATCTTTTGCATTCATGTTCTCCTGTAAGTTATGAATCATTTTTTTCTGGCTATCTTCAAGATTTTTTTCTTTGGTTTTAGCTTTTGGAAGTTTGACAGTGGTGTGCCTTGTTGTGTATTTCCTGAGCTCTGTCCTATTTGGTGTATGCTCCTATTCTTTCATCTTTAACATATATATATATATATGTTAATATATATATATATATATTGCCAAATTTGGGGACTTTTCCACCACTATTTCTTTCAATAATTGTTCAGTTTTATTGTTTTTCTCTTCTTCTTCCAAAGCCCCAATGATATAAGTATGGGATCTTTTGGTTTTTATTCCATAAGTCCTTGAAACTCTGTTTCTCTCTGTATCTCTCAAAAGATTTATTTATTTGTTTGAAAGGCAGAGCCACAGAGAGGCAGAGGCAGAGGCAGAGGCAGAAAGAGAGAGAGAGAGAGAGAGAGACAGAGAGAGAGGTCTTCCATCCGCTGGTTCACTCCCCAATTGGATGCAATGGCCAGAGTTGGGGCAATCCAAAGCCAGGATCCAGGAGCTTCTTTTGGGTTTCCCATGTGGGTACAAGGGCCCAAGCACGTGGGCCATCTTCTACTGCTTTCCCAGGCCATAGCAGAGAGCTGGATCAGAAGTGGAGCAGCCGGAATACTAACTGATAGAATTAAATAAGGAGAGAACGATCCAACATGGCAGATGTCCTATATAGCACTCTGGCCTTGGAATCAGCCCTTAAGGCATTTGGATCTGGCTGAAGAGCCCATGAGAGTATTATAGGCATGGAAAACCAAGACACTCTGGCAAAATAAAAAAAAAAAAGACCTAAATGAAAGATCTCTGTGAGTGAGATCCCAGTGGAAAGAGTGGGCCATCAAAGAAGGAGGTACCTTTTTCTGAAGGGAGGAGAGAACTTCCACTTTGACTATGACCTTGTCTAAATAAGATCAGAGTTGTCTAACTCAAGAGGCTTCCATAGTCTTGGCAATTCATGACAAGAGCCTGGGGAGATTACTGATGCCATAAACAAGAGTGTCAATTTGTTAAGTCAACAACAGGAGTCACTGTGCACTTACTCCCCATGTAGGATCTCTGTCCTTAATGTGTTGTACAATGTGAATTAATGCTATAACTAGTACTCAAACAGTATTTTACACTTTATGTTTCTATGTGGGTGCAAACTGTTGAAATCTCTACTTAATATATATTAAATTGATCCCCTATATAAAGAGAATTGAAAATGAATCTTGATGTGAATGGGAGGGGAGAGGAGCGGGAGATGGGAGGGTTGCGGGTGGTAGGGAAGTTATGGGGGGGAAGCCATTGTAATCCAGAAGCTGTACTTTGGAAATTTACATTTATTAAATAAAAATGGAAAAAAAAAAAAAAACAAATAACAATTGACAAGTGAAAAAAAAAAAAGAAGTGGAGCAGCCAGGACTTGAACCAGAGCCCATTTGGGATGCTGGCACTGCAGGCTGGGGCTTTAACCTGCTATGCACCACACCGGTACTCATATTGGTTCAGTTTTATATTTTTCACTCACTTTCTTTTAAAAAAAATAACATCTATGTCTTTGCTGTCATTTTCCATTTTTTAGTTAATTTCACAAAAGTCTGTAGTTCCCTTTTGGCATTTTTATGGTGAGCAACTTTAAAGACTCATCAGATGATCTCAACATCTCATGCATCTCAGTGCTGGCATCAGTTAGCTGACTTTCGTCATTCAAGTTGTGATTATACTGCTTCTTGATATGATGAGGGATCTTTTATTGTGCAAGGATATTTGGATGTTAGGAGACTCTGGGTCCTATTGCATCTTGTATTTTAGCAGTCACTTTCATATACTGAAATTCTACCCCTCAAAATGGTCTTAGGCAGTTGGCCTTTGAAAAGGTGATTAGGTCATGAATGGGATTAGTGCCCTTACAGAAGATAGCCTGGAGAGACCGTTATCATCAGATGAGGAGGTAGCAACAAGGCTCTGTCTAGGAACCAGAAAGGAGACTCTTACCAGTCTTTGAGTCTGCCACAACCTTGATATTGGTCTTCAAGCCCCAGAACAGTGAGAAATAAGTGTCTGCTGTTTGTAAGCTATCCAGTTGATGGTATTTTGTTACAGCATCCCGGTCAGACTAATACATTCTGTTTAGATTTGGCACGCAGGTCCTGGTTTACGCTTATAGGTGACAATTTGAATTTCAGAGACTTTATGGTACTGCTTTGGTCATCTTGGTTTGTTTGGTGACTTGGGGACTCCCACTAATCCCTGCTGGTGTCTCCTGATGGGGTGGAATTTCTCTATGCCAGACCACCAGGGGCCTGTAAGTGGGGAGATGAAGTGTCTGGCTGACATTGGTGATGGATGCTTCCTGGACTGGGTGTTCGTTTTGGATCTCCTCATTGGTGCTGTCCATCTGCTGAGTGTCCCTGGATGAGAGAGAAGAGTCTCAGGCCCATGGAGTTCCTGGAACAATGGGCACAGAGCACTTCAGCTGTCTACTTGTCTTTAGCAGTGTTCCCGATCATTACCCTTGCCCAAGCTTCTAGGGGATTGTTAGCAGTCTTTCTGTGTCCCCTGGGGGAGGAATGAACCCAGGATCTCCTTTGTGGCGAGGGAGTGTTGCGCTTTCCTGTGAGAGCTTGGGGGTGTGTCATTAGATACCTGCTGCTGTATTTTTCCTCCTGAGCAGTCTGCTCCACTCTCCTACATTTCAGAGTCCAACTTTGGCTGCCTCTTGCGTTATTTCCAGGGTTTATATCTTAACCTGGTGGGAGAGAAGCAGATAGAGACAAATCTGTGCCATCTTGCATGAGTTGGAAATTCTATGTCCTCATCATTTTAAAATATTGAATAATGTTTCATCCAACATATGTGCTTATTCAATGTCTATATATTCATATGTATGTATGATTTTGTATGCACAAACATATCTGCATATTCAGAAATACATAAGTGCACACAATTTAGTCATTTAAATATTCACAAACATTTAGGGTTTTCTTTTCTATTTTCATTATTACCAATAAAACTGTAGTCAGCACCTCTGAGTGCTTTAATGAACACATAAGGAATTTTTTTTCCTCTAGAGTAGATACAGGTAAGCAGAATTACTGGGTTAACAGCTGTGCACATTGGACAACTTACAATGTCTGTGCTGTTATCTCACTTATGTCTGGTGATATCAACCTTTATCATTTTTTACACTTTTTATGTCTAATAAGTTAAAACATCTTTTCTTTTTTGTTGGCTATTTTTATTTCTATTTTGTTAAGCTTCAGTCCATGTGCTTCCATATTTTTTAAACTGAGTGTTTGGCTTCTTCATGTCGGTTAATAGTCTTATAAAATTAGTTCATGAACACACAATAACCTTTCACTCAGTGATAGACCTCATGTATGATTGTAGTTCTAGAACAGCACCTAGTGATGTTGTGGCCATGTTAGTTTGTGTAAGTTCACTCTCTGTGACGTACAAAGTCACAAGGATGGCTTTGCCTAATGATGCATCTTCCAGACTGTGTCCCTGTTGTTAAATGATGCCTGACTCTGTAAAGTTTGGTTATTAATCTTTTGTTACATATTTATGCATTTCATCTTATCTATCAGTTGCATTTTAACTTTGGGTACTAGTCATGTCTTTTCTAAAAATCCAATTTTGATGTAGTCAAAGGTTTCAATACGCTTACATGTTTTCCCCTGTGTAAGAAGGAATATTAGGGGCCAGAACTGTGGTGCAATGGGTTAAGCTGCCACTTGCAACACTTGTATCCAATATGGGCACTGGTTCAAGTACCAGCTTCTCTACTTCTGATCCAGTTGTAACCAGATGAAATTTCTGGCTTCTGGGATTGGTCTGGCCTGGCCCAGGCCACGGTAGCCATTGAGGACTGAACCAGCAAATGGATGATCTCTCTCTCTCTCTCTCTCTCTGTAACTCTGACTTTCAAACAAATAAACAAATCTTTTTAAAAAAGAGAAGCCATATTAATCCTCGAGATCATAGACTTCTTTTCTCTGCTCTTCTAACTTTACAGTTTTTTTCAGTTTCAGTCTTTGGTTTGTTTGCAATTCATTTTGATGAATGTTACAAGAATCAAACTCTTTTTTTTTTCAAGTGGATATTCAGTCATCAAAGTATTACAGTATTTTCTCATAGAATACCTCACAGGTTGTTGTACACATTAGTCATCTCACTTGTGTAACAATGGGAACTTAGTCCTTCTATCCAACTCTGATTTGGTACCCATTATCGAGCCTCTGTCAATCCTCCCTACTCTGCCCAGGCTCTAGTAATTACCATTTTGTCTTCAGATGGAGTTTTTTTTTTTTTAACTGTCCATTTATTTGAAGGGGAGAGAGAGAGGGCTCTCATTTGCTGCTTCATTCTCCAGATGCTTGCAGCAGCCAGGACCAGGCCTTGTCAGCACTGGGAGCCAGGAACTTAAGCCAGGTCACCCTTATGAGTGGCAGGAACGCAGTACTTGAGCCATCGCTTGCTATCTTCCTGTGCATGTTATCACAAAGCTGAGCTGGGACTCAAACCTAGGCATTCTAATGTGGGACATGGACAGTCCAAGCAACATTTTAACTACTGCGCCAAATGAAAACTCCACCCAATGATTTAATCTTAAACTGTGTTCAGTACACTGATATTTTACATATAATTATATTTAAATTAATTTATTCAAGAGGTAGAAAGACAGAGACAGAGACAAAGAGAGTTCCCATCTACTGGTTTACTGCAGAAATTCCTGTAACAGTGGTACTAGCCCTAGCCACATCTGGGAGCTGGGAAGTCAGTCCAGGTCTCCCATATAGGTAGCAGAGACCCAATGACTTGGGCTGTCACCCACTGCCTCCTGGGGTGAGCATTAGCAGGAAACTGAAATCAGGGGCCAGAACTAAGAATCAAACCCAGGCACTCTGATATGGGCACGGGCCACCTAACTGATATCTTAGCTGCTAGGCCAAATTCCCACCCAGCCCCTTACACTCATAAGTGACATTGGCCTATTTTTCTCTTCTTTTGGAATTATTTTGTGGTTTATGCATTAAAGTGTGATGTCTTCTAAAGCTGGTTGAGTAGATGCTTTGAAGCACTGTGTTTAAAATGAGAATTATGCTTTTTAGAAAGTTTAATGGAATATTCTGGACCTGTGATCTTTTCCAAAGGTAGATCTTTGATTTCCGTGACTTTTTCTTTAATAATTGCTGGTCCAGTCAGCTTTTCTAAATTTTCCTAGCCAATTCTTATAAATCCTAATTTTGAATCTATCTATATTATGGCAATTATCAGTATAAATCTATACATAGCATTCTGTTATTTTTTCAGATTTATTTGTTTGAAAGGCAGAGTTACAGGGAGGGAGAGAGGGAAAAAGAGAGAGAGAGAGAAAGAGAGAGAGAGAGAGAGAGAGAGATCTTTTATCTGCTGATTCACTCCTCCAAATGCCCACAATAACCAGAGCTGGGTCATGCTGAAGCCAGGATCCAGGAGCTTCTTCTAGGTCTCCCACATGGGTGCAGTGGCCAAAGGACTTGGGCCATCTTCCACTGCTTTCCCAGGTGCATCACCAGGGAATTGGATCACAAGTGGAGCAGCTGGAATATGAACCAGTATCCATATGGGATGCCAGAATTGTAGGTGATAGCTTTACCTGCTATACCACAATACCAGCCATCATTCTCTTATTTTTAAGTCTCCTGTATTTGTTTTTTCCCCCACTTTCCCCTCTGTTTAAAAAGCATGCCAAAAAATTCATGTATCTTATTAGGCCCTAAATTACCCATGTTAAGTATAATTACACTTGTATATCATCATTTTCTACTTTTATCTTCATTATTTTCTGCCTCTGTTCTTCTTTTTTATATCTTCTAATGTTGGTGGATGTTTTCTATAGCGATATATTCTATAGTTAGTGACAAAACCTACTAACAAAATGCCAATAAACTGAAAGACCCTAATGTTTTATTAGATACATTGCATGACCAATTTTGAATTTCTGAAGTTTGATCTTTTTATAAAAGAACACTATGATTTGATAGTGGTTTAGTGTATACCATTCTAAGCTTTAATTATTTTTCATCAATACTTTGCAGATACTCATTGGCTCTCCTTGTATACAGGATATTTGTCTGAACATGGACCAGTCTGAGTGACTTGCCCCTAACTAATAGAACATGGTGCTACTTAACTTCATTTGAAAAGCAGAGTTGAGAGAGAGAGAGAGAGGCTAAGTTTGAGAAGTTGATTCACCCTACATCTGTTATCTCTTGGGATGGTTTGCTCTTTGAGTACTGCTGCTATGCTTAAGTGGAAACCAGGCCACATGATACAATTGTATGTGTTTGTTCTGGCTCCTGGTAGCACACAGAGGTCCCAGCCAACAGCCAGCATCAACACGCAGGCACAGGAGTATGGGCGCTGAGACAACTTCAGACTGCAGCTATACAGAGACCCTGTGTGAAAACCACCCAGCTGAGCCCCGCTGACCCCCAGAAATCCTGACTAGCTGTGTGGCCTTAGGCAAATTCTAGGACGTGTCTACAAAATGGTGCTATCAATGCCTACATCTGAGGGCTGTTCTGAGAATTAATGAAGAGAATATCTGCCCGGGGTAGGTATTATCAGGCTCATTGTACCCAAGAGAAAATGTACCAGGAAAGGCCATGTAAATGGCTCAAAATCAGTCAAACATACAGCAAGAGACACACTATGAATTTGAACTTCAATCTTGACTCTAAAACTTGCTTTCTTTATTATTATTCCATTTTATTGCTGGAAACAGTCACAGCAGCGCCCCATTAACCCAGCTGGTCTCACACAAGGACCAGAGAAACGGGCCCATCCTCCTCTCGCATGTCTCTGCATAATTTAAGTCAGACTTGGCAACAGGCTGAAGTTGTGTTGCCATTTAAAGCAAAAGAGAGACAGAAATGTACCATGGGCTTTGAATACCTGAGCCCACATCAGGTTAAGCAGATGCTTCCCTGTGCCAGTGTGAGAGAGAACAGCAAGTTCTTGTTGGCCTCACTTTCTCGTAATGCTGTTTTTGGAAAATGATTTCTACTGAAATAGCATACCATGTACGAATCTTGTTTAAATGCCAGAGTTGCTCTTGGAACCAGAATGTAACTCTGTTGCATATTCTCAAGGAGAAAGAGGCTGAGTAACAGGGAGAGAGCACTGTGAGGATGAGGAGAGTCTTCATGAAGGAGTATTTTTCACACTCTCAAAACTCCCATGTAAATTTCCTTTGCATCAGTGGGCATATATGTCCTCATCATGGGTTAAAATGATGCCACAAAATAAAAATGATCACCCCAAAACAGCTGAGGCCGTATTTTCTCAGACTGTTGAGGTTCTACTTCTGACACAGAAGTGAATGCTGAGAATTTGTTTTAGAAAATGGAATTTATTTCAAAGTCTTTGTTAACAGTAGTTTGCTGCTGATGTACTCATTCTCCTAATCTCCATCATCATTACTGATTAATACTTTAGTATTAATATATTTAATACTATATTTATTAATGTACTGATATTATCATATACATTATTATTTACTAATATGTGTATTACGTATCAGGCAGCATTCTAGATACTTTTTGTGTATCATTGTCTTTAATTTTTAGAATAACACTATGATATAAATGCTTTAAATACACATTTTATTGTTGAAGAAATTATCCTACAAAAGTAAATTTGGGAGGCAGATTTACACACAGAGAGATAGAGTGACAGAGAGTAAGGTCTTCCATCTGCTGGTTCACACCCCAAATGGCTGCAATGGCCGGAGCTAGGCCAATTTGAACCCAGGAGCCAGGAGCTTCTTCTGGGTCTCTCACATGGTTCAAGAACACAAGCACTTGGGCCATCTTCCACTGCTTTCCCAGGACATAGGCAGAGAGCTGGTTTAGAAGAGGAGTAGCCGGGATACAAACCGGTGCCAATATGGGATGCCAGTGCTGCAGACAGAGGCTTAGCCCACTATGCCACAGCGCCTGCCCCATAAAAGTAAATTTGGTTGTAAGACTTTGACAGGACATGCAGACAGACAAAATCGACACTGATACTCTGGGCTCTTATGCTCTGCTATTTATTATTAGTAGTGGTATTAGTATTAGTATTAGTATTATCAGTCTTATAGATAAGAATTATTATCATATGTGTCAGGGTTCATACAAATACCTGAACTTGGACTAAGCAGAGGGACAGAAGAGAGTGAGAGAAGAATGACTTTGACCTCTGCCTTTGTCAAGGTGAAAGTCTCACTTTGCAGGGGATGTGTCTTCACCATGACAGCATTCACTCAGGATATGTTTTACATTTAATAAAGATCCTTCCCAGCAAACATACCTAAACATGATTAAATAACGTTTAGTGTTTTCCATTTGTTTTTAGTTTGCTTTCGCTTGTGTCCAATGAAAGCATTTTTCTATTTCCACCAGTGTTCTACATACTGTTTAAACACTATTTATTTACTAAAGATTTTTGTTTATTTATTTATTTGAAAGGCAGAGTTACAGAGAGGCAGAGTTAGAGAGAGAGAGAGAGAGGTCTTCCATCCGCTGGTTCACTCCCCAGTTGGCCACAACGGCTGGAGCTGTGCCAATCCGAAGCTGGGAGCCAGGAGCTTTTCCAGGTCTCCCACATGGGTGCAGGGGCCTAAGCACTTGGGCCATCTGTTTTCCCAGGCCATAGCAGAGCGCTGGATCGGAAGTGGAGCAGCCGGGACTCAAACCAGCACCCATATGGGATGCCAGCACTGCAGGCTACAGCTTTATCTGCTACACCACAGCGCCGGCCCCATAAATACTAATTTATTTTAATGAAAATGTTGATGTAGAGAAAAATGCTGAATAAATATAGTATAGATACGTATCCGTTATTTATTGCCATGTAACAAACTACTCCAGAAGTTAATGGCTTGAAACTACATCATTTGTTGAGATGATCAGTTCCTCCGTGGGCCCTGGGCGGCCTCAGGTGGGTGTTTTCTGCTCCGAGCTGGCTTCTCCATGCATCTGCAGTGGGGGAAGCTCATGAATCCTTCTTAGAATAGTGCTTTCAGAGTCATAAAGGAAACCAGTTATATTGAAATACAAATATCCCAATATTATAAATTTATATTAAAATATATTTATCAACACATTAAATAATGCAATCTAGTAGCTGCTCAGTCAATTAAGTACCATCATTCTGAATTGTGGTGAATATAAACGGTATTTCAAGATAACTTTCTGTTATTAAAAATATCTGTTATTTCCCTTGGTGCCAAAGTCATGAATTCTAATAACTGTCATGTGCTGCCTAAACTCATAATAGAGATAAAAGTTAAATTTCATCCAGAAGCTAGTGCAAAATAAAGATGTGGATTATTTTCCATTTACCTTTCTAGGTCTCCTCTACATAAAGGAAAATCTGCTGAGGGGCTGTGACCACATTCCTTGAATTCTTCAGAAAAGCAAATGTTATCCAGGATCTAGGAAAATAGGAACTGCATTTTGGTGAATACTTACTCTATCATATTCTTTTTTTTAAAGATTTATTTATTTATTTGAAAGTCAGAGTTACACACAGAGAGGAGAGGCAGAGAAAGAGAGAGAGAGAGAGAGAGAGGTCTTCCATCTGCTGGTTCACTCCCCAATTGGCTACAACAGCTGGAGCTGCTCTGATCCAAAGCCAGGAGTCTGGCGCTTCCTCCTGGTCTCTCATGTGGGTGCAGGGGCCCAAGGACTTGGGCCATCTTCTACTGCTTTCCCAGGCCGTAGCAGAGAGCTGGATTGGAAGTGGAGCAGCTGGTACTTGAACCGGCGACCGTATGGGATGCCGGCACTGCAGGCAGTGGCTTTACCTGCTATGCCATAGTGCCAGCCCTTTCATATTATTTTTTAAAGATAGCTTGATAGTTACCTTATTCTTATTTGAGAGGCAGAGAGACAGAAAGAAAATTCCCCTTCACTGAATCACTCCTGAAATGCCTGCAGTGGTCAGGGCTGGGCTGAGACTGGAGCCAGGAACTCAACCCACGTCTTGCACGTGGATGGCAGGAACCCACCTCCCGAGCCATTACTGCTGCATCTCAGGTCTGCATTCCCAGGAAGCTGGACTCAGGAGCAGGAGGCAGTAATGAAACCAGGTGCTCTGACGTGGGATGCAGGCAGCTGAAACGCCCACTCTTCATCTCTCAAGTTCTTGCTGGCTGCTATTGCTTAGGGCTTTGTAGGCGCTCAGTGTTGTTCTGTAGTGTTTAGGATAACAAAATGTCCCTCCAACTCAGGCCTGAGGGATCAGCATTCTGCTATCAAGGGGCAGTATTTGATCATCCTCTTCTTTCCACGGGACCCATGGGAGCCTTCCTTGTTTTTTTTTTTTTTTTTTTTTTTTTTCCCTAAATGTTTCCAAAGCTTTACCTGATACCGAAGCTAAGTGTTCTGCTGCCCTAGCACTTTTCCTTATTAAGTGTAGTTGGTGGCCTGAGAATGAAGAGAGGCAGCGAGACTAGGAAGTGCACAGGGAGGAATGAAGCATGAGATGGGGGTCTGGCTCCTCTGAGCAGGCAAACCCGGTTTTGATGTGCACTTAGGAAATGTGGGGAGGCCTGAGTACTGGGCAGCATGCAGCTCTGCTTCCTCCAGTTCCTCTGCCCTTCCAGGAAAAGTTGTGCTGCACTCTTTTCTGGGCCTTTCTCTAAGTATCACGGGAGAAATCACAAAAAGACCCATGAAATGAACACAGCTGGAAATAACCGATTGGTCATTTCCAAGGATTCTAAGTAGATATTTATCACGCTTAGCTGTGTGGGATCCATGAGGGTGTGGGGGCTATTTATGCCAGAGCATCTGACTACTAGTATATTATTATTTAAGAGTTTTCAGGGCACAAATACATCTTCATTTGGAGCAGACACGGGTAATGAAAATCTTGGAACTAAGAAAAGCAAAAGCAACTTCTTCAGTTTTGCATAGCTGAGTGACCTACATTGGCTGCAAAGTTTCTATCTCTTCATTAGCATTGTAAACACAACTCTGCAGAAGAAAGAATGACGCTGCAAATATGATGATAGATAGCCCAGCGAGTCAGCCAAGAATCCTCGTATTTTGGGGGAAGTGGAGAATGCAGAGGTTCTAATGGCTCTCACAGGGACTGAAAAGATGGAATCAGCATTTTCTCCATGTGGGGTTAAATGAGAGGTGGTACCTGACTAATCCAGTGTCAACACTAAGTATTTGTTTCTGCTATTTCCCTACTGTGCCATCCAGTTCCTGTGATTCATTTCCAGCAATGTTTACTGGACTTTATTTTTAGGCTATATAAGTATAATGAATGTTTTCTGTTAAAGAACACAAACCATACATGTAAGAAGAGTAAATTCCTTCCCCTTCTGCCAAATTCATCTTTAGAAGTAGTACATTTAACAGGTTAGTGTGTGATCTTACCTTTTAGACTGCTAAACAGGCTTATTCACATACATATGTGTATGCATTGGTAATTAAAATAGGATTATTCTATAGGTACTATTCTGCAATTTATTTAATTCACCTAAAATAACTGTCTTCTGTTTCTTTTTGTCTGCATTGGAGGAAATATCCCATTGTCTTTTACAACCATGCGAACAATTCCATTGCATAGATGCCTCACCATTTATTATTTAACATTTACCTTATGGGGCCAGTGTTGTGCTGCAGCAAGTTAGCCACCCCCTGCAACAAAGCATCCTATATCAGAGTCCTGGTTAATATCCCAGCTGCTCTGCTTCTGATCCGTCTCCATACTAGGTACCTGGGAAAGCACCAGAAGATGGCCCAAGTACTTGGGCTCCTGCCACCCACATGAGAGACCTAGATGGAGTTCCAGGCTCCTGACTTTAGCCTGGCCCAGCCCCTGCAGCCACTGGGGACTGAACAGAGGCTGAAATATCTCCTTTTCTCTTTGTCTCTCCTGCTCTCTATCTCTGTCACTCTACCTTTTAAATAAATGAATAACTCTCTTATAAAAAAAGCATTCACCTTATGCCTGCAATGCAGGCTATTTCCCAACCAACAAATACTGATTGAGAATTTGTTTGCCTCTATGGATACCATGGAGTATTACAAGATATATAAGGTGCTGCCTGTTGTCTCAATTAGCTGAATATGTGAGTCTGATGCATTGTGTAATAAATAGCCTTCACATTTCAGTAGCAAATGCTAAGAATTCCTAATGCCACAGACTCTAATAGCAAACTGAATCAACATGAGCCTTAAAGATAAAGACTGTACAAGAATGTTTTCTCCCTAGAAAATATAACAAATCAAAACAGAACAGTTAAAAGGGCAATTGTTCATAGCATAAAGATTCTGTTCTTACAAAGTGCTTGATTTGTTAAGTACCCTTCTGGTACTTACATCTCAAGTTTTATACCAACCACTGTTTAACCCAATTTAGGACATGTGCCAATAAAAGAAAGCTAGAATGTTAGTAACCTCTGAGGTTGGTTCTGTTTCTCCAATTCCTGGAATATTTAAGTGGACAATATAATTCAGTATATTTGAAACCTTAGATTTTAAAGTCCACGTCAGATTAGCTTAGGCTTGCCTGTTGCCAGGACTCTTGGCCACTTGTCTGCCCCTGACTTTAAGTTTGGAGACCAGTGTTATGGAGGTTCTTGTTACCGTCATGACCAGAAGGAAATTCTAGACATTGAGCCTCTTGTCTTCAATATAAGGCTGTTTTCTCTAGCTTTGCCTAGGATTGACATACTGCAGTCCTTCCCTGGCTTCATGCAGGGACATGGCAAGGTGCAGGAGATGAAATGCCACTTGGGGTAGACCTTTGATCAGTGGGAGATGAAAAAGCTAGTGGATAAATTCTTTTCCTACCAAAGGCCTCCTAAGATGGTCCCATGAAAAGGTTCTGTTATTCTTTTTTAAAAATAATGCTTTTAATACTTTTTTAAAAAAAGATTTATTTATTTATTTGAAAGTCAGAGTTACAGACAGAGAAAGGGAGAGACAGAGAGAGAGAGGTCTTCCATCTGCTGATTCACTCCCTACATGGCTGCAAGAGCTAGAGCTGGGTTGATCCAAAGCCAGGAGCTTCTTCCAGATCTCCCATGTGGGTGCAGGAGCCCAAGGACTTGGGCCATCTTCTACTGCTTTCTCAGGCCGTAGCAGAGAACTGGATCAGAAGTGGAGCAGCTGGGACTCAAACTGGTGCCCATAGGGGATGCCTGCACTGCAGGTGGTGGCTTTACCCACTACGCCACAGTGCTGCCCCCTCCATTAGTTCCTCTTAATATGGAGCAGCAGCCACCTTCACAGTGCCCTCCTGTCTCAGATTTGCTCTGTTGCCTTCTCTGCCCTGCTCCTTTCCCCCCACTTCTACTTCCTTGAGGCCGTGCTCCCCAGTGCAGGAGTCACGGAGAAGCTGTTGTCTCAGAATCAGCCTCGGACAAGTGAGGATTCACAAGGAGGGGTAAAGGGGACGTATCACACCCTGCTTGCTCTCTGCTGTGGCCTGGGAAATCAGTAGAAGATGACCCAAGTCCTTGGGCCTCTGCACCCACGTGGGAGACCTGGAGGAGGCCCCTGTCTCCTGGCTTCGGATCGGCACAGCTCTGGCCATAGCGGCCATCTGGGGAATGAACCAGCGGATGGAAGACCTTTCTCTCTGTCTCTCCTTCTCTCTGTCTGTAACTCTTCCTATCAATCAGTCAATCAATTAATCTTTTAAAAAAGATACTTGGCTTCAACAATTGTCACTAGTGTTTACCTAAAAACGTTCTTCTATTTTCATCATTTCTACTATGCTTTCTGTGCTCATCGTTGGCATCTGACTGCAAGGCAGAATTTAGTAAGTATTTTCTGCCTGTCTGCTGTGAGATCCAGGTCAAGGCATCAGCCTTCTGTTCTTCCAGGGGGTCAGTGCTGGTCAGAAAAGCTCTGGCTGGCTGTTTGATCTCCCACAGCAGCTGCTGAGCGAGGAGGAGAGGGTCCACTCCCTTCAGTTCTTTGCTGCCCTCCTGTATTTGTTCCCACTGTTTCTTAGACTGAAATGCCTCCGCCCTCAACATCAAATTCTTCTTCGGGCTTCAGCTCCTCTAAATCTGTAGCGGGAGCTCTGCTATCCCTCTTCCTGCACAACCTTAACACTTCTCTGAGCGCTTGCAGTCACAGCCAAGAAAATACCATCATAAAAATGTTGAGCTCATCTTACACCTCCCACCACACTGGGAATAGAGATGACATTATTTATCTCTAAATTTCTACCTATTGGGCAAGGTTTGGCATATAGAATCTCTCCCCAGGAAGGGTTTGATGGAGAATCAATGAATGTAAAATGGAGTATTTGCCACAGATTTCTCCTTTTACGTTCAACATTTAAACATACTTATTAAGGTGCAATTCATATGCATTAAATTCACCTTTTGGTGTATGCTCCTATTAATGTTGACAAACATCTTGGGTAGTCATCAATGTATCAAGATATGGAAATTTTGCATCACTCTCAAAACACCCCCTTTCTCTTCATGGTCATCCACCCCCACTTCTGCCCTCACTCCTGGCCATGACTGATCTGTTCTCCAGTATTTTGCTTTTGCCTTTCCCAGAAAAGAAAACTAAACGGAATGTAAAGTGAGTTTAATTAGATTGTAAAATATGTCATCTTTAGAATTTGACTCCTTTCCCTTACCATAATGCACACGAAATCATCTATTTTGCTGTTTTCATCAATACTTTAGTTATATTGAGTGAAATTCCATTTTACAGATTTACCATAGTCTATCCACGTATCAGTCACTGGGCATTGAGGTTTGCCCAGTGCTGAGGATTATGAAGAAGGTTGTTGCAAGCACTCATGTGCTGTTTTCTGTGTGGACTTGCTTCTTGTCTGGATTGCATACCCGGGAGTGGAGTTGCTGGATTATACGGTACATACTTGCAAGCACTGTGAGAAGTGCCAAATCACTCTTCCCAGTAGCTGTATCTTTGTGAATTCTGATCAGCAACATGAAAGAGCTGCTCCTCTCCAAAAATCAAAAAATAATAAATGCTTGGGGCTGGCGCTGTAGTGCAGTGGGTTAACACCCTGGCCTGAAGAGCCGGCATCCCATTTGGGGCTGGTTCGAGACTTGGCTGCTCCTTTTCTGATCCAGCTCTCTGCTATGGCCTGGGAAAGCAGTAGAAGATGGTCCAAGTCCTTGGGCCTCTGCACCTACACGGGAGACCTGAAAGAAGCTCCTGGCTCCTGGCTTTGGATAGGCATAGCCCTGGCTTTTGCGACCAATTAGGGAGTGAACCATCAGATGGAAGACCTCTCTCTCTCTCTCTCTCTCTCCCCCTCTCCTCTCTGTGTAACTCTGATTTTCAAATAAATAAATAAATCTTAAAAAAATAATAAATGCTGGTGAGGATGTGGGGAAAAAGGTACCCTAATACACTGTTGGTGGGAATGTAAACTAGTATAGCCATTATAGAAGGCGGTATGGAGATAACTCAGAAATCTGAAAATAGATTTACCGTGTGACCTGAGGATGTCATGCCTGGGAATTTACCTAAAGGAAATGAAATCAGCATATGAAAAGTGATTTGTACCCCCATGTTTATCGCAGCTCAATTCACAACAGCTAAGATATGGAATCAACTCAGATGTTCATCAACTGATGACTGGGTAAAGAAAATGTGGTATGTATATATCATGGAAATCTACTCAGCCATAAAGAGAATAAAATCCTGGGGCCGACACTGTGGTGAAGTGGGTTAAAGCCCTGTCCTGAAGCACCGGCATCCCATATGGGCACGGGTTCTAGTCCCGGCTGCTCCTCTTCCAATCCAGCTTTCTGCTGTGGCCTGGGAAAGCAGAAGATGGCCCAAGTCCTTAGACCCCTGCATCCATGTGGGAGACCCGAAAGAAGCTCCTGGCTTTGGATCGGCACAGCTCCTGCTTTAGTGGCCATCTGGGGATTGAACCAGTGGATGGAAGACCTCTTTTTCTGTCTCTGCTTCTCTCTGTTACTCTGTTTTTCAAATAAATAAAATAAATGTTTTTATTTTATTTTTTTTTGACAGGCAGAGTGGACAGTGAGAGAGAGAGAGAGAAAGGTCTTCCTTTGCCATTGGTTCACCCTCCAATGGCCGCCGTGGCCGGCGCACCGTGCTGATCCGATGGCAGGAGCCAGGTACTTATCCTGGTCTCCCATGGGGTGCAGGGCCCAAGCACTTGGGCCATCCTCCACTGCACTCCCTGGCCACAGCAGAGAGCTGGCCTGGAAGAGGGGCAACCGGGACAGAATCTGGCGCCCCGACTGGGATTAGAACCCAGTGTGCCGGCGCCGCAAGGCGGAGGATTAGCCTAGTGAGCTTTTTTAAAAAAGAATAAAATCCTGTCTATTGCAATAAAATGGATGCAACTAGAAAAAATTATGGTTAGTGAAATAAGCCAGTTCCCAAAAGACGAATGTCATGCTCTTTTTCTGATATATGTGGTTAGTATAGAATATACACAAAAAATGTATAGGCATGAAATGAACATCTTGTGTTTTGATTGTTGTTTTTAGCCCTTGTTTATACTCTGGTGGAACTGTGGTCTTTCTACTTTTTACTTGTTGAACATTATACTTAGGGATGCTTTAAGCCTGTGATTATAAAGTGGATTGAAATTATGCTTTTGCAAAAATTAAACAAAAAGGAAAAGGAAGGAAGCAGTTGGATTCAGGGAGGGAGGAAGGGTGGGAAGTATGGTTATCTTCTTACAATTGTACCCGTGAAGTACATGAAATCTGTTCTCTTCCTGTTAATATTTTTTTAAAAGAAGAGTTGCTCCTCATCCTACCCAGAACACTAAAAGAATATGACAGGTGTTCCCAGCACCCCTACTGGTTTAGGCTGATGATGTTAGTAGGCATTTTTGCATGTGCTTATTTGCCATCTGTGTGTCTTCTCTACTGATGCACCTATTCAAATATTTTGTCCATTTCCTAACAGATTATTTATTGTTACATTTTGAGAGCTCTTTATATATTCTGCATAGAATAGAATATGTCAATTTGGAGGAAGACAATTTGTTATTTATTTTATGGTTTTCACTAACATTTCTTTGTTTTGGTTGTCTGGCTGTTGATCAAATTTCCTTGTTTGAATTATCTTCTTCATTTTGATAGACTTTTTGCAACAAAACTACAAATCTTGGCTTCTAGAGCTATAGCTAGGACAAATCACCTAGTATATATGACTTGGTTTTCTCATCTGTCAAATGGGAGCAACAGTTCCTTCTTTCTTGGAAATTTGTTGTGTTACCTCCTGGTTAAAGTCAAAATATTCATCTTTGAGGCCGGATTTGTGGTGCAATGAATTAAGTCACCACCTGTGATGCCAACATCCCATATTGGAGCAAAGGTTTGAGTCCCAGCTGCTCCGCTTCCAATCCAGCTCCCTGCTACTGCACCTGGGAAGGCTACAGAAGTTGACCCAAGTACTTGGGCACCTGCCACGTGAATGGAATTCCTGGCTTCTGGCTTCAGCCTGGTCCAGATCCTACCATTTCAGCCACCTGGGGAGTGAACCAGCAGACGGAAGATTCATTCTCTTTACCCACCCCTTCTCTCTCTGTCATTGTGTCTTTCAAATAAACAATTACATGTTTTTTGAAAACATGATAATTGTTTGCAATGGGAATGAGGAGATGGCTGAGTCTGGAGAGTTTTCTCTTAGTAGGAGCAAGTAGAAGGAGAGAGAAGGCAGCAGCAATCTGATTTGCCGCTGAAGAGCTATAGAACAATGCAGCGTCACAGGAACTCACCTGCAGCGAGACAAGGAGAGCCAACAACAGAGAAAGTACATAGGGGGACCCCCTTCCCCTTGCCACAGCCAGCCCAGCCCCCAGGGCAGGAAAGGACAGTCTGGGAAGCAGATAGAAAAAATATTAATATCCAATATATTTAAAGAAATGTCCAAACTGGAAAAAAAAGAGGTACAAAGAAAAGCTGAGTGTTTCTATTCATTGCTAATGTCACTGCCACTTCTTGTGGAAAGGTAGATTTCTGGAAAAGTATTATCCAGCCTCTGTTCCCCTTAGAAGGTTAGTTTTTAAAAAGTGAGAAGGGAGAACGCAGAATCCAAAGAGTGTCACTCAAAGAGACCCTGCCATGTGCCAGGAACCACACATGCCCCTCACTGGGGTTCACTCCAGCCTGCTACAGACTCAACATGCAAGGAACCTCTGTGCCAGTAACTGTACAATACAGCCAATTACAGATGGCCCAGAACGCAGTGCAACTGCAAGTTTAAGTGAGCCTCTTCAGGAAGGCAAAGTTCATGCTTCTTCATGTACTTCAGTGAGCCAGGCTTCTCTTTCTAAAGATAAATGAATTAAGAAAGCAATACAGTCTTCTCAATGCAGTAACTGAGTAACTCTTCACCCCAGTAGAACGGCTTCTTGACATCCTGCCCCATTACAGTTCTATTATGATATTGCTACATCTTAGAACAAAAATGGCCTTCTTGCAGGGCTCAGGTGTGTCATTTGGAGTCCCCTGGCTCCAGCTCTCTTCCCCATTTAAGGAGGTTTTAGCTACTGGGTAGCCCTCCTGCCCTAACCCACCGTAACCGGATCCTCCTCAAGTTATTTTTTTCACCACCCACATCGCAAGCAAACTGTGCTTCACTGTTCAAATAGGATGGGACAGGATCTTATCAGAGAGGACTTCACCAGCTGGAACCAGAAAAAAAATTTGTCCATCTGGCCTGGGCAATGTGCCCTCCTGGAAAATTACTGAATAGCGCCAAACTCCATAAAAATACATTCCTTAAAATGCCAGCAGAAGGCACAGACTTATGGAGAAATGAAGAAATTATGCAGCCTGTGCAAAACTCCATTCATCACTAGGCTTGGGTAATGGGAATAAATGCCCACCCAGACTCCGTGCCAGGAACATTAATAATGAGTTCATAGGAGCTGTCACTTAGGAATGTCCTGGATGTGATTCAGTTTCTAGGCATGAGAGAACATGATATAAATGCTCTGAGCCCATGGAGTAATGAGACATTTTGTCCTGCGTGGGTTGGCAATCAGAAGCAACCCTCCTGCTGTAGGGAGGCGGCAAGAAGTGATAGCTTCGGGGATATCTGTATGGGTTGAGGAACACTTGCCAGGTTAATTCAAACTGCCATTCTTTTTCTCTTGTGCACCCATTGCGGAACTTGCTATCGCTGTTGGATTCCTCTTTGCATAGAGGAAAGCAGTCAGACTGAGGGCCGCTGAGCCTCCTGCCTGCCGCTCTCTTACTGCACCACCTGCTCACAATTACTGGGATGCCTCCTACCCAGCCTCCTTGCTTTCTCCACCTCATGATCCAGCTCAACGTATATTAGGGTAACTTGTGCACCCCAAAATATCTTGTTGAAATCCTAACTCCCACTACTTGGAATGTGGCCATATTTGAAGATAGAATCTTTAAAAAAATATTTAGTTATTTATGAGACAGAGATCTTCCATCCACTGGTTCAGATGCCTGCAACAGCTGGGGTTGGGCCAGGCCAAAATCAGGAGCTAGGAACTCCACTTAGGGTCTCTCATGTGTGTGACAGAGACTCAAGTATTTGAGCCATCATCTGTTGCTTCCCATGCATGTTAGCAGGGAGCTGGATCGGAAACAGCAATCTTCTTAGCCACAATGCCCGCCCCTGACGATAAAATCTTTTTTAAAAATTTATTTTATTTTATTTTATTTTATTTTATTCTATTTATTTTTGACAGGCAGAGTGGATAGTGAGAGAGGAGACAGAGAGGAAGGTCTTCCTTTACCGTTGGTTCACCCTCCAATGGTCGCTGCGGCCGGTGCGCTGCGGCAGGCGCACTGCGCTGATGCGAAGCCAAGAGCCAGGTGCTTCTCCTGGTCTCCCATGTGGGTGCAGGGCCCAAGCACTTGGGCCATCCTCCACTGCACTCCCTGGCCACAGCAGAGAGCTGGCATGGAAGAGGGGCAACCGGGACAGAATCCGGCGCCCCAACTGGGACTAGAACCTGGGGTGCCAGCACTGCAGGCGGAGGATTAGCCTATTGAGGAGCCGTGGCACCGGCCGATAAAATCTTTAAAGAGGTAACTCAGTTAAAACGTGGTCATCTGGGGAGACTGTACTATGATATGATCAGCATCCTTATTAGAAGAGGAACCTAGGCCACAGATATGTACAGAGAGAAGATCAGATGAAGACACAGGAAGAAGGGAGCCAGAGTGGGGTCTCCAGGACCCCAACCCTGCTGACTTCTTGGTCACTGGTATTCGCCCTCCCCTCCAGAGCCACGAGACACTCCACTTCTGAAATCTGTGGCCCTGTTAGGGTAGCCCTGGATGACTAATACACATTGCTGCCTGAAACTACTTTCCACTCGCTTCTGCAGGCACTGGGGTTGTCTTGCTGCCTACCAGAGTGAAGGGTCTGACCTTGACCTTGGTGGAGAGGGTTTTTTCACAGCAGGATCCCCCCGGCCCTGCTTTGCTGTGTTCTACTCACTTTGCACCCAGCTCCTTGGATCACCAGCTGTTGACCTACATGGTCCTCACTGTGCCTTTGCCTGTACTGTTCCCATGTTGATGTTGCTCTTTCCACAGCCATTGCCCCTCACATCAGGAATGGGTCCTTTGCTCCTAGAACCTTTGTTCCTAGGAGACAGGCCCCTGAATGTCCCTTTTATAATACACAATTTCTACTTATCTCCTAAATGCTTATGTGCTTGTTCTTTTGTGAGACCAGGAGCCATGTCTAACTCAACTTTTATCCCTCCTAGCCCCTAGTAGACTGCTTCGCTAGTTTTAAGGTCACTACCAACGTTTGGTGAATGGCTAAAATAAATAATTTGTGACTGAAAATGACTATATGGTCCCCTACCAGGAATATTTGCATTTTATTTTTGATAAGATTTATTTATTTATTTGAAAAACAGAGTTACAGAAAGAGACAAAGACAGGTCTTCCATCCCATGGTTCATTCCCCAAATGGCCTCAATGGCTAGGGCTGGGCTAGACCAAAGCGAGGGGCTTGGAACTCCATCTGGGGTTCCCACATGGGTGGCAGGAGCCCAAGGACTCAGGCCATCATCCATTGCCTTCCCAGGTGCATTAGCAGGAAGCTGGATCAGAAATAGAGCAGCCAAGACTAGAACCTGTGCTCATATATGATGCCAGCATCTCAGACAGTGGCTTAACCTACTGTACCACAACACTGCCCTGATATTTGTGTTTTCAAAAGTGGCTTGGGGGTCACAGAAATAACCAGATCTTTGTGATCAAACAAATCTGGCTACAAATATTGCCTTTCTGCATGTTCCCTTCCTTCCTCTCTCTCAGCTATCTCTAAAGGTGATATTTGAAGAAGGATTTGGGCAAAAGGAGACTGTATTAAAACAACTCTCATTTCTTTACCTTTCTTTGATCCTTTATAGACCGGTACATGTATTCGAGAGGGAAACACAGGCAAAGTGCCTGCGCATCTAAGACCTTCAGCTCGGCTCTTCTATACCATTGTCTGAAAATGCTTAATCTAAAGAAATAAAGTTGCAACAACAGAATTTTAAACCTCAGAGACAACTGGATGGGCTAGTCATCTCTGCAGGAAGCTCTAACTCTGCCATAGCGCCCCAGGTAAGCCGTCAGCTCCTTTTCCCCACTCTGTGTCCTGAGCACTGAGAAATAAGGTGGTTAGAAGAGGTTCTCGCTCCCTCCACTCATTAGGTCTGATATGAGGGCTCCAAATTCTGTTTAAGAGCTTAGCTTAGCTGTGTATTCCCAGTGGGGTGTCCACTATGACTCCCTGTTCTACCTGGATCAGATCTTCATTGGCATACCATGAGAGTATAACATGAGATTTGCCTCAGTTCAAATTTATATTTAATTTTTTTAAAAAATATTTATTTGTTTGAGATGCAGAGAGGCAGAGATAGAAAGAGAAATCTGATGATTCACTCCCTAAATGCCCACAATGACCCTGGCCCAGCCTGAAGTTGGGAGCTAGGAAGTCAATCCAGATCTTGCACGTGGGTGGCAGGAATCTAAGCTGAGCCCCCACTGCTGCCTCCCAGGATCTGCATTGGTGGGAAGTTGGAATCAGGAGCCAGAGCGGAACATGGGGATCTTAACAACTAGGCTAATTACTCACCCCGATTTCGACAGGTATTTAACGGCTGCCTGCTACCCATGGAGCTACAGAATGCAGCTCCATCCTGTCAGGTGTTTTCATTCCTGTGTGGGTGCAGATAGACATACTGGCAGAGAGCTATTAACTAGGGAGTGAGAAGCCCTCAAGTGCAGCTGTTTCTCATTAGTATATTTGGTATTTGCAAATTCACCCATTTGCTAAAATTTATTTGTAACCCCAAATCAGTACTTAAAGTGCTTTCTTCCTTTCTTGTTTTTGTTTTTTGTTTTTTGTTTTTTGTTTTTTTTTTTAAGATTGATTTATTTATTTGAAAGGTAGAGTTACAGAGAGGCAGAGGCAGCGAGAGAGAGAGAGAATGGTCTTCCATCCACTGGTTCACTCCCCAAATGGCTGCAACAGTTAGAGCTGTGCCAATCCAAAGCCAGGAGCCAGGAGCCAGGAGCCAGGAGCCAGGAGCCAGGAGCCAGGAGCTTCTTCCAGATCTCCCACATGGGTGCAGGGGCCCAAGGACTTGGGCCATCTTCTACTGCTTTCCCAGGCCACAGCAGAGAGCTGGATCGGAAGTGGAGCAGCCAGGACTAGAACCAGCACCCATATGGGATGCGAGCACTGCAGGCAGCAGCCTTACCAGCTACACCACAGTGCCGGCCCCTAAAGCACTTTCACAGTCATTTTCATTCATCTGCAGAGCAGCAAAAACTTTGAGCACCAGTGTCCACATTCCCCGCTGCGGGGAATGAGGTGGCGCTCTGTCGTCTATTTTCAGCTCTCATACTGTAAGTGCGTGTCTTCCTCATGGTCTATGCAGTGCCACATTTTCCATGTTCAATGCTTTTTGTTGGGTATTTCATCCCAAACACGGTGCTGCATTTTTGTCTAATATTCCCCTGAACTAGAATGTTGGGACGCATCTTACAGAAAAAATACAAGTGTTAGATCAGCTTCGTCGAGACTTGAATTATCGTGCTATTGACTGTGAGTTCAATGTTAACTGATCAAAACCACAAATTTAATGAGTAGCTTTAAAACAGAAAAATGCACGTAACAAGTTATGTATTGATCAATGAATGACACTGTTGTGACCAGAGGCTCCTCCTAATCCTGGTTTCCCCCAGGAGCCATCGTGCAGAATTTGCTAATTCGTTATTCACAATGACTTCATAGCATGGAACTATTGCACATCATGAGAACTGAGTGAACCTGGTATAGAGTACAGATCAAGGTGGGAAGTGGTGATGAGGCTGTAGAGATGGAAGCAAGAAAGTGTCTTTTTTAAAAAAAGATTTATGGGCCGGCGCCGTGGCTCACTAGGCTAATCCTCCACCTGTGGCGCTGGCAGACAGGGTTCTAGTTCCGGTTGGGGCGCCGCGTCTGTCCTGGTTGCTCCTCTTCCAGTCCAGCTGTCTGCTGTGGCCCGGGAGTGCAGTGGAGAATGGCCCAAGTGCTTGGGCCCTGCACCCACATGAGAGACCAGGAGAAGCACCTGGCTCCTGGCTTCGGATCAGCACGGTGTACTGGCCACAGTGTGCCGGCTGCAGTGGCCATTGGGGGGTGAACCAACAGAAAAGGAAGACCTTTCTCTCTCTCTCTCTCTCTCTCTCTCTCTCTCTCTGTCCACTCTGCCTGTCAAAAAAGAGAAGATTTATTTTATTTGTTTGAAAGGCAGAATTGAGAGAGAGAGAGAGAGAGAGAGAGAGAGGAGAGAGAGAGAGAGAAGCAGAGAGAAAGAAGCAGAGAGAGAGAAGGAGAGAGAGAGAAAGAGGTATCTTCCATCCACTGGTTAATATCCTAAATGGCCCAATGGCTGGGGCTGGGCCAGGCAGAAGCCAGGAGTCAGGAGCTTCTTCTGGGTCTCCTACATGGGTACAAGAGCCCAGGTACTTGGGCCATCATCTGCTGCTTTCCCAGGCTCCCTTGACTCCCACTTATATCTGATTTAGATGATATTTAGATATGACTTTGACTTTATACCTTACAGTTGGTGCTGTAATGGGTTAAGACTCAGGGACTATTGGGATGGAATGAACATATTGTACCCAAGAAAGACATGAATTTTGATGAGCCAGGGGTGAAATCCTATTGACTGAATTGTATTCTCTTCAAATTCATGTGTTGCTGTTCTAACCCCTGATGTGATGGTATTTGGTGATGATGTTTTGAAGGAGATAGGTTTATATGTGGTCAAGAGATGGGTTGTCAGAATCCTTTTGTCACAGTATTAGATTAGCGCCCTTATTTTTTAAAAAAATTTATTTATTTGAAAGTCAGAGTTACATACAGTGAGAGGAGAGACAGAGAGAGAGAGAGAGAGAGAGAGAGATCTTCCATCCCATGGTTCACTCCTCACTTGGCCACACAGCCAGAGCTGCACTGATCCGAAGCCAGGAGCCAGGAGATTCTTCTGGGTCTCCTTCATGGGTGCAGGGGCCCAAGGACTTGGACCATCTTCTACTGCTTTCCCAGGCCATGGCAGAGAGCTGTATTGGAAGAGGAGCAGCGGAGACTAGAACTGGCGCCCATATGGGATGCCGGCGCTTCAGGCCAGAGCATTAACCCGCTGCACCACAATGCCGGCCCCAGGATTAGTGCCCTTATAAGAAGAGACACCTGGGAGCTTGCTATCTATCCTCCCCACTTCCTGATTTGTGAGTACACAGTGCAAGACCATCATCTAAAAGCCAGGAATAAACTCAAGCTGGCACCTTGATCTTGGACTTCCGCATCCATAACTGTGAGATAATAAAGTTCTGTTACTGAAATAGCCTAAGGGTCGGTGCTGTGGTGCAGTGGGTTAAAGCCCCAGCCTGCAGCGCCAGCATCCCATATGGGTGCCAGTTCGAGTCCCAGCTACTCCACTTCCAATCCAGCTCTCTGCTATGGCCTGGAAGAGCAGTGGAGTATGGCCCAAGTCCTTGGGCCTCTGCACCCACGTAGGAGACCCAGAAGAAGCTCCTGGCTTCTGGCGTCAGATCAGCTCAGCTCTGGCCATTGTGGTCATTTGGGGGAGTGAACCAGAAGAATGGAGGATCTCTCTCTCTCTCTAGCTCTACCTCTCTCTGTAACTCTGTCTTTCAAATAAATTAATTAATTCTTTAAAAAAAAGACATAGTCTAGCCCATGATATTTTGTTATGGAAGCTGGGCAGACTAAAACACTATACAAGCTCTAAAAATCCTAAAGGTGGGGCCGGCATTGTGGCATAACTAGTAAAGCCACAACCTGCACTGCTGTCATCCCTTGTGGGTAGTGGTTCGAGTCCCAGCTGCTCCTTTTCTGATCCAGCGTTCTGCTATGGCCTGGGAAAGTAGTAGAAGATGGCCCAAGTCCTTGGGCCCCTGTACCCACATGGGAGACCCGGAAGAAGCTCCTGGATCCTGACTTCGGATTGGCGCAACTCCAGCAATTGTGCCCATCTGGGGAGTGAACCACCAGATGGAAGACCTCTCTCTCTCTCTCTCTCTCTCTCTCTCTTTCTCTCTCTCTCTTAGTAGATGCTCCATAAGTGGTTGCTATAAACTGGCCTATGAGCAAGCAGGGTGTGATACGTCCCCTTCACCCCTCCTTGTGAATCCTCACTTGTCTGAGGCTGATTCTGAGACAACAGCTTCTCCGCGACTCCTGCACTGGGGAGCACGGCCTCAAGGAAGTAGAAGTGGGGGGAAAGGAGCAGGGCAGAGAAGGCAACAGAGCAAATCTGAGACAGGAGGGCACTGTGAAGGTGGCTGCTGCTCCATATTAAGAGGAACTTATGGAGGGGGTGGCACTGTGGGACAGCGGGTAAAGCTGCCATCTGCAATGCTGGTTTCCCATATGGGCGCCAGTTCAAGTCCCGACTGCTCCACTTCTGATCCACCTCTCCACTAATGCACCTGGGAAAGCAATGGAAGACTGCCCAAGTGCTCGGGCCTCTACATGCACATGGGAGACCCAGAAGAAACTCTTGACTCTTGACTTTGGCTTGGCCCAGCCCCGGCCATTGCAGCCATTTGTGGGGGGTGAACCAGAGGATGGAAGATCTCTCTCTCTCTCTCTCTTCTCTCTCTCTGTGGTTCCTTCTCTTTCTGTAACTCTTTCAAATAAATAAATAAATAAATAAATAAATAAATCTTTTAAAAAATGATGACAATAAAATTGTGTCAGCTGTGCTCAGATCATAGGCGCATTAATGGAAGGTGTTGACCATATATGTGAAAAAAATTTTAAGCTATAAAGATGCAAACTCTGAACATGGCAGAGATAGAAATTGCTTCTGAATTGCTGGGAATTCAAGCCTGAAATAATTCTTGAAAGGAAGAAAGTCATTTAGAACTTCATAAGTGTCACATTGCTCTTCATGGCTTAAGAACACTAGAATAGCTTAGAAATGTTACATAAGGAAAATAATACCTACCACTTGACAATAGTCATTTTTATGGAACTACATTTTTGCTCTTATCTGTGTGAACAAATATTCCCATATGAAAACTAGGTCAGCTTCAACCAAAATTCTGAAAACAAAACCCAACAGCAGAAACGCCTTGTGCCAGAAATTGAAGTGGTCAATTAATTAATTTATCCTATCCACAAATATCTGCATACCCATTGCATGCTTAGTATTGTTCCAGATGTTTGGCCAGGCACCCCAGAAGCAGAAAGTTCAATCTCCTTTTGAGAACTTAACAATGCAGTTGGGGATAAGAGAATGACATAAAGAGCTGCTAAATAGAGCAGGGAAGTAATGCAAGAGATGTCGCAGGCAGATTTGTGACAAGCGCTGACAATATGTCAAGATGTCGGAGAAGGAAGAGATGAGAGGAGATGAACAAATCATTGAATTTTGTGCTGAAAAGAAGGGGATTGAGTTGGGCATTGACGATCGGCCAAGATTTAGATAAGAAAAGAAAGCCAGGATGGCTTTGCAAGTGGAAACATGGGTTTAGGGATTCATGCACAAAGCCACTGGCTGGAGCTGTCTGTCTGGGCAGAATAACAGTATTTCTGTGCGGGGTGAGCCATAGACAATGGCAGTTGGATTCAGCCTGGGATTATGAAAACCCTGATCACATAGCCTGTGCTGCTAGATCACCACTCCTACCTCCCTCTAGGGCACACCACCCCCTCAGGGCATGAACCCTGGGAATTAGAACCTAAAATAATTATGTGCACAATGAGTTCCTGGAACTGTGATACCCTCTGACCTGTATCAACAGGTCTTGCTCTAAAAATAAAGACATACAATTAAAGAAACTAGGGAACACTGCATACAGATGCCCACTAGAGAGCTTCAATGCACATTAGTAAGTGCACCAGATTCGTTTCCATAACCGAAATCTAAAGATTCTTCAATGGCAAGACACAAGTCAGAACACTCAGCTAGATAATAGGAAGAACTCTCTTACTGACAGTTCTGAAGGGCAGAAGGTATCCATGTTGGGCTGGGCAGGGGGCAGAGTAACTGCAAATTGGAGAGGCAGGGGCAGCTTATGTATGGCAAGCAGGGCTCCACGGGCTCTCTGTGGCCTGGCTAATTGGAATAATTAGGGGCTCTCTCTAACAGTCTGGCACCCACCCCAGGCTATGTGGGTGAATCCTAGTGGCCTGGACTGTGAGGAGCTCATAAAGGAAACAGTTAGTGTCGGCTCCCTACCAGAGAGGAGAAAATGACAGCTCTCCAGCTGCGCCTCCACGGTGAGTCAAGACGGCACCTCCTGGAGCCGCAACAGCGGACGGGGGGCTTCCTTCTGTGATCCCTGCTACATTGCAGTGGCCAGCAGCCTGGTAACTTCATTAATAAGGCTCCCCGGGGGCCAGGGTTCTGATGGGGTACTGCTGTGAAAAAGCACTCACATTAGAAATAAAAGGCGGAAGGGAGAGACCTACTGCTATTTCTCCAACGAGTGGCAGAAGCACAACTGAGCTCTGCTTTTTTATTATGTATTTATTTAAAAGGCACATACACACCATCCATTGGTTCACTCCCCAAATACCTCCCACTGCTAAAGCTGGGCCAGACTGAAACTAGGAGCCAGCAACTCAATTCAGATCGCCCCCATGGGTGACAGGGACCCAACCACTTGAGCAATCACCTGCTGTCTCCCAGGGGGGCAGTAGCAGAGGTAAATCTCAAGCCACAGGCACTGCAATATGGCATAGATCAGTAAGCCTCCAGTCTCCTGCATTCAGTTCTTTGCTACAAGAATCCAAATGCAGTTGTTGCATTCCTGGCTGACCCAAACAGTATAGCATAGTCAAGCTTCTGAGAAACCTCTGTAAAAGAAATCCAGACAATTTAAATCAGCATATCTCGGACATAACTGACTACAGAACTTGTGTCATCCTGTCCCATGCTAGTCTCCCCTCAAAACATGCTCTGATATCCTGGATAATCTTTCTCTCATGATGCACCCTTTGGAAAACACCTGAGGGATTTTTGGATTGAGAATTAGGTATCCAGAAATGTGAGCCTGTTCTCAGCTGTGCTGCCTGGGGTAAATCGCATCACCTCCCTGGTCTTTCAGTTCTTCTCTGGATCATAAGAGGAACTGGATAAAACTCGCCAGTGCACGTTTTCCAGCTCTAGGGGTTTTTGATTCTATGAGAAATGATGTCTTAAAAACTAATCACTGTTCAGGCAGGATTTTTTTTTTAAGACAAAGATTGTATTTTGCTTTGACTTCTCTTCCTTTTTGGCTCACTTTGCATGGAGATTTTGAGATTTGACTAGAAAAATTCCGAAGAGAACTGGCAGCAGGTAAATAAATATGAGGTGACTCTTACCAAAGAGATGTGGTACTTTTCTGACTCCAAATTACCAGTGCTGGTCCTAGAAACCTGGCTCCTTCGTAAACATGATGCAAAGGACAACGCTTCCAGCGTGCAAGCCCAGCCAATTTAAAGGCAGCAAGCTTCCTGCACCTGGGAGCATTCAAGTAGAGACTGGCTGTGAGTGAGCCTGTCTTGGATGACAGAACTTTTGTCTTCACGCTGCTATCTTTTCTTAAGTTTTGTAGTTGAAAGAAGTGGCACCGACTGTCTACACAGATCCTGACATTCTGTGGCTGAACACACAAAGGACCGGACAGGTTGTATGAACTTCCTAAGGTCACTCGAGGTTGCCAGGTACCGTGGGAGGCTAATGAGGCTGGCATGTCTGAGGTCAAGGCTTGCTTTTGGAATTCTCCTATGTGGCATCCTTGGTGGGAGGATCCAGGGCTCCAGCCCTGCTGTGCTCGTGGGCATCAGAGCAGCCGATGAGCTCCTGACCACCCTACTCAACACCCTCAGGAAGACAGTCCCTCCTGCCTCCTTCTTGCAACTTTAGCCCCTCGGGCAGCACTGAGGAACTGAACTCTCAACACTGGCCCCCTCTACACTGCTAAAAAAAAAAGCCACTTATCTCAGAGAGGCCACAAAATGCAGCCCAAAGGCAGTGCCGTTTGTGGTGCGGCTGGGCTGCTGGGAGCCAGGCTCCGGTGCTGATTGCTTGACAGAATCTGTGGCTGCCTGCTCAATGCAGCTGGTAGTGGGTGTGCGTGGAGGGTAATGGCCTTTGCTTTTATTATCCGACTGCTTTTATTATCCAACTGCTCTGGAAGGGGGAACCAAAAACTGCTGCCAAAGCAAAGAGCTGTGGCTGTGCCTTCCCAGAGGAACATGTGCTTAAAGCAGATCTGATTCGATCCTAACCTTGTTCTCCCAAGAAAATCCGAGTACAGTGAAGAAGAGGATTGAACTTCTGGAAATCCTTGCAATTTTCCCCTAAGAACAACAGAGGGACAATGCAACATCTGATGAAAATATATCTGATTTCAAAGTAAGAGATTTGCTTCTTTTGTTGTACAGCCTATGAGATTTAGCCAGACCTCTGTGTGAGCTTGCAACAGGGAGAAAGCCAGGAATGGCTAGAAATTGTCAGCTTTCCCTTTTGGACAAGTGGTGCTTGGAGATTCTGGTGGAAGAGAAGAGGGCAGGTTAGATTAGGAGAGTTTTGATTTAGCACTTTTTTTTTCAAAGTTAATGCTAAAGCATCACCTTGAACCCCACTCTGCTCTCTCAGCCCCCACTGTGTATTGACTGGAGCTCCTGTTGGTAATTTCCCTTCGATTCCACATCTGCTGGTACCCTGCCACTGCAGCTTGCCTCCACTCTTTGCGCTGGCTGCTACAGTCCAAATATTTGTGCTCCTTTCCCGGGCATCCATAGGTTGAAACCTAATCACCAATGTTATGGTGCAAGAAGACGGGTCTTTTGGGGGGATTAGGTCATGATTAGTGCCCTTAAAAAAACACCCCAAAGCTGCCTTTCTCCTTCCACAGCAAGAAGGGTCCTCTGTGAGCCAGAAAGCAGGCCTTACCAGGGGTGGGGAAGGTTTTTCTGCTGAGGGTCATTTATGACATCATTTGCAGACCATACAACACTGTGTACCTCAAAGTAGCTCACTATCAATTTACCGAACTTTGATTCCTAGTTGCCGTGCCTCGACCAGACCAGATGAACTTGTGGGCCTTGTTCGGCCCACCGGCCAGATGCCCCCCCACCCCCCACCCCTGGAGTCTGCCAGCTCCCTGACAGTGGACTTTGCAGCCTGCAGAACTGTGAGAAATGAATGTCTGTCCTTTGTACACAGCCCAGTTTATGGAATCTTGTTAAAGCTGCCAGGGCTAACAAGGACATTGGCTTCTCACTGACATTCAGGCCCCACTGCAACCTTTACAGCTGACCCACATGCCCCTGGATACAACCTCTGAAGCCCAGATTTAACTCTACGAGTGCCCCATTCATCCCTCACCTCTTAAGGCCCTTCCAGAGGAGCCAATTAGCCTCTTTCCTGTTCTAACCTTGGAGAAGACCCTGTCTCCTTGTTCCTGTCTTTATCTGAGACCTGTGAAGCTATAGAGAAAAGGCATGACATATATCTGCACTCTTCATCCCTGGGATTATCACCCATGTGACAGCACTTAAGCAGGGTGTCCCCATCCCTTTGTTGATTTCTTTTCCATTGAGCAAAGGGAGTGTCCACGGTTTCTTCTCTGAGCAGGATAAGCATTTTGTTAAGGGTTTGCTGATTCATCTGCTGGGCATTTGTGTAGACAGTAGACCCTGTGCTAGGCTTCCAGGATACAGCAAGAAGGCAAGCAGGGTTCTTGCTTGTAGGGAGCTTAAATTCAATGAAAGATGAAGATGAAAAAAACAACTCCCTAACTAAAAATAATAAGTAGAGATGGGTACTAATCAGGGGGCGTGTTGCACCGTATCAGGGTAGGGAAGATGCTACTTAATTAGAAGCAAGGAAAGAATCTATGGGAAGGTGGATGTTACCCAAGCTGAAATGCAAATGAGAAGAAGGTTCTTGTTGGGGTCTGTCACAGTAGGAAAGGCTATTCTTCCATTGGAGCCCCTTACCCTTCATCTGTGAGAAAAAAAAGAAGGCAAGTCCATGAGACAACTTCTCATCATGCTTCCAATCAACTTTGTATCAGAAGTTGTTGTGATAGTCCCATTTGTCTAGTTTTGCTTTTACCGCCTGTGCTTTGGCGGTTTTATCTGAGAAGTGACCACCTACACCAATGTCTTCAAGGATTTCCCCTACATTTTCTTTTAGTTTAGTTCATTATCTTCATAGTTTTGGGCCTTAAGTTTATGTCTTTGATCCACCTTTTTTTCTTATTTTGAGATTGTTGATTTATTTGAAAGTCAGAATTAGAGGAGAGACAAAAAGACAGAGAGAGGTCTTCCATTTTCTGGTTCACTCCCCAAGCAGCTGCAATAGTCTGGGCTAAATTAAGCCAAAGTCAGGAGTCAGGAGCTCCAACGAGGTCCCCCATGTGGGTGGCAGGGGCCCAAGTACTTGGGCCACCTTCTGCTGCTTTTCCCAGGCCATTGTCAGGGAGCTGTATTGGAAGTCAGCTGGGACACAAACCAGTGCCCGTAAGGGATGCCAACATTGCAGGTGGTAGCTTTACTCTCTCTGCCACATGTCAGCCCCTAGGTCTTTAATCCATCTTTGAGTAGATTTATGTGTATGTGAGAAGTAGAGATCAAATTTCATTCTTCTACATATTTTCATTCAGTAATTTTGTCAAAAATTTGTTTTCTGTGTGTATGTGAATTAATGTCTGGGTTTTCTATTATATTCCATTGATCTGTGTGTCAGCTTTTAAGTTGGTACCATTCTGTTTTAATTACTATAGCATTGTGATAAGCTTGGGAACCTGGTATGGTGATGCCTATAGCTTGATTTTTTTTCTGCTCAGGATCATTTTGTCCATTATTAGAAAATAGGCAACTGAGAAAGAGAACTACAGACCAATTTCCCTGATGAACATAGATGCAAAAACCCTCAACAAAATTCTAGCCAATCAAATCCAATAACACATCAGAAAGATCATTTACCAGGACCATGTGGGATTTATCCTTGGTGTGCAAGGATGGTTTGAGTTTCACAAATCAATCAATGTGATACATCACATTAATAAACTGAAGAAGAAAAACCATATGATTATCTCAATAGATGCAGAGAAAGCATTTGATAAAATGCAACACCCTTTCATGATGAAAACTCTAAGCAAATTGGGTATAGAAGGAATATTCCTCAACACAATCAAGGCAATTTATGATGACTAACCATGGCCAGCAGCCTATTGAATGGGGAAAAGTTGAAATTAATCCCTCTGAGATCCAGAACCAGACAAGGATGCCCACTGTCACCACTGCTATTCAATATAGTCCTGGGAGTTTTAGCCAGAGCCATTAGGCAAGAAAAAGAAATCAACATGATTCTATATATGGGGGATGCAAAAGACTTCACTAGCAGACTACTGGGACTCATAGAAGAATGTGGTAAAGTGTCAGGATATAAAATCAATACACAAAAATCAACAGCCTTTTTATACACGGACAATGCCACTTCTGAGAAAGAACTTTTTTTTTAATTCATCTATTTAATTCTCTTGAATAAAAACGTAAAGGCCAGGGAGGGAGCTAATTGGAAATGAAACTTCAGGCACTTTATGGGAGCTGACACCCAATACTGTAAGGGGGGTTGAGGAGTCCCCCCAGGTAAACACAGTAAGACTAAGAGATCAACAACCACCACCTCTAGTTTCAGCTGCACTTCTGGTTTCTTAAAAGCCATCAGTAAACAAACTACTAAGAAAAAATGTAACAGAATGTTCATGAAGTATCTTATTTGTGTCTCTGTCTAATGAGTATTCTAACCAATCTGGCTTAAAATTGTCAATTCAACCCATTTAACAGGGAATGTTTTCAATTAAGCTAAATAAAATTAATAGAACTAAAAGTGATAGGAAAAGGCAATATAAAAATTCTAAAGGTCTCCATTAGCTAGCTTATTTGAGAAAATCTACTAGACAATAAATTCAGATCTCTTAAAATATATTAAATAATCAGAGGTCAAGATAGGTATCTATAAAATGTCACATTATTCAATAGTTGTCTACTTTGTCTTCTAACAGTGGAACCAAAGCCACTACTTGAGTTATACTTTGATTTTTCTTGCCCATTACATTTCATCAAACTTGTTCTCAAAGCCATTCTCAACCAAAACCTAATTGGCATTTACTGTCATGAAGATTTAACAAAAGCAAAGTTTGCCAAATTTTAATCAAGATTAGATCAACTAGGATTGTAGTACAGCATACCCTGCTCATTTAAAAGAAACCGCGTGAAATATGCAACACTTCATTTTGTCACAGAATATTGTAAATGTCAGTGCAAATGACCTTGACCCAGAGGCATGGCTGGCCTGCCTTGGGTGAAAGTGTAATGTGTTAAGCTACTTAAATTCAGTATCTATGAAAAAGAAAGTCAAGAAAGTTGTTTTGTTTTGGTGGAAAACGCCAAGAGTCCGCAAAGAGCTCAATTTTTGGAGCATCAAACCGAAGACAAGGCTGGGATGTTGGTTTTCGCACTCATGTCCATTCAAGTGGCTTCTGTGTGAAACACTGCACTCCATGTTTTCTTTCTGAAGGCTCTATAAAACTCAGGGTGGATACCACAGCAGAGGGGGTATGCTAGAGAGTTGCTAAAATCCGCAGAAAGAAGACCAGCATCACGCAGAAGGTCTGTCCCGTGCCCAGGGTGAGGGCTTCAAAGGGTATCATTTCCTTCCCTGCCGCTCGGTAAACTCCAGCAATTGCTGCACCATATTTGTGATGTCTGAGGGTGAAGAGGGCCAGTAATCCAGCAGGGACATGAAAGAAGAGAGATGACACCAGTGCCCACAGGAACACCCTGTACCACATCTCTTGGAAGGAGCACAGCGAAGTGGAGTTGGGGCACAGGGTCCCGTTGCCCACCCGCGGCACGAGCTTCAGGCTGAGGATCTGCTGCAGGAGCCCGGCTGAGCCCCCGCTGCTGCTGCCGCCGCTCCCCTCGCGCTCCATCCCGCTGCCATTCACCACACACACAGGCGGGGAGGGCGCCTGAAGTGCCGCGGAGGTTCGCTCCCGCACCTCCGTCGCCTCAGCGTCACATTCTGCCGCGGCCTTTTCCTTCCTCCCCGAGAAAGAACTTCTAAGATCAATCCCACTCACAATAGCTATAAAAAATCAAATACCTTGGAATAAATTTAACCAAGATAGTCAAAGATCTCTACAATGAGAATTACAAAACATTAAAGAAAGAAACAGAAGAAGATACAAAAAAAATAGAACAATCTTCCATGTTCATGGATTGGAAGAATCAATAGCATCAAAATGTCCATACTTCCAAAAGCAATTTACAGATTCAATATGATACCAATCAAAATACCAAGGACATTCTTCTCAGATATAGAAAAAAATATGTTGATACTCGTATGGAAACACAAGAAACCCAGAATAGGTAAAGCAACCTTACACAACAAAAACAAAGCCTGAGGCATCACAAAACCAGATTTCGAGACATACTACAGGGCAGTTATAATCAAAACAGCCTGGTACTGGTACAAAAACAGATGGATAGAACAATGGAACAGAATAGAAATGCCAGAAATCAATCCAAGCATCTACAAGCAACTTATATTTGACCAAGGAGCTAAAACCAATCATTGGAGCAAGGATAGTCTCTTTAACAAATGGTGCTAGAAAACTGGATTTCTACATGCAGAAGTATGAAGCTAACTTATACCTTATACAAAAATCTACTCAAAATGGATGAAAGACCTTAATCTACAACCCAATACCATCAAATTATTAGAGAACACTGGGGAAACCTTGCAAGACATTGGCATAGGCAAAGACTTCTTGGAAAAATCCCAGAGGCACAAGCAGTCAAAGCCAAGATTCACAAATGGGATTACATCAAATTAAGAAGCTTCTGTACTGCAAAAGAAACACTTAGGAAAGTAAAGAGGAAACAAATAGAATGGGAGAAATTATTTGTAAACTATGCAACTGATAAGGATTAATAATCAGAATATACAAAGAAATCAAGAAACTCGACAACAACAAAACAAACAGCCCAGTTAAGAAATTGCTACAGATTTAAACAGACATTTTTCACAAGAGGAAATCCAAATGGCCAACAGACACATGAAAAAATGTTCAGGATCAATAGCCATCAGGGAAATACAAATCAAAACTACAATGAGGTTTCACCTCACCCCAGTTAGAATGGCTTTCATACAGAATTCAACAAACAACAAATGCTGGTGAGGTTGTGGGGAAAAAGGTACCCTTGCCGGTGCCGCGGCTCACTAGGCTAATCCTCCGCCTTGCAGTGCCGGCACACCAGGTTCTAGTCCCTGTCAGGGCGCCAGATTCTGTCCCGGTTGCCCCTCTTCCAGGCCAGCTCTCTGCTGTGGCCCAGGAGTGCAGTGGAGGATGGCCCAAGTGCTTGGGCCCTGCACCCCATGGGAGACCAGGAGAAGCACCTGGCTCCTGCCATCGGATCAGCGTGTGCCAGCCGCAGTGTGCCGACCGTGGCGGCTATTGGAGGGTGAACCAACGGCAAAGGAAGACCTTTCTCTCTGTCTCTCTCTCTCTCTCTCACTGTCCACTCTGCCTGTCAAAAAATTAAAAAAAAAAGGTACCCTAATCCACTGTTGGTGGGAATGTAAACTGGTAAAGCCACTATGGAAGACAGTATAGAGACATCTCAGAAATCTGAATATAGACCTACCATATTGCCCAGCCATCCCACTCCTGGCAAAATTTACCCAAGGGGAATGCAATCAGTAAATAAAAATAGTATCTGCCCCCCTGCCATGTTTATTGCAGCTCATTCACAATAGCTAAGACATGGAATCAGCCTAAATGCCCATCAACCTAACACTGGATAAAGGAATTATGGGATATGTATGCTACGGAATACTACACAGCAGTAAAAAGAAAAAAATGACATCTTGTCATTTGCAACAAAATGGATAAATCTGGAAAACATCATACTTAGAGTGAGATAAGCCAGTCCCAAAGGGACAAATGCCACATGTTCTCTCTGACCTGTGATAACTAACAGATAATCTAAAAGGCAACCTTTAAAAGTGAAATAGACACTTTGCTTTGAGAAGCAATGACTTGAATAGCCCTTGTCTTGACTGTTGAAGAACAGTTTTTTTAATACTATTTGTTGAACTTTTTACTTATTGTAGAGTTAAACATATGTGTATAAAGTCAATTGATAATAGTTCTCAGTAAAAAATAAGAGTGGGAATAAGACAGGAGGGAGGAAGAGAGGTTGGGAGTATTGGTGGGAGGGTGGGCATAGTGGGAAGAATCACCATGTTCCTAACATTGTAACAATGCAGCATATGAAGTTTGCAACAGCTGTATAATTCTGCATACATTCCTACAGACTTACTTCTAAGGTACAATTTAAATACTGGCCATGGGACCCCAATCCCCTTAAGCTGGATGGTAAAAATATCATCTTAAGTGTTAAACTGATCATATAAATGAGATCAAGTGTCTGGTAATAATAATAGATAGAATTAAAAAGTAGAGAATATTCCAACATGGGAAGCAGTCCACACAGCAGACTCATAGAATGACAATTGCTTTAAGTAGCACTCTGACCTCAGAATAAGCCCTTAAGGCATACTGGTCTGGCTGAAAATCCCATGAGAGCATTTCAGGCATTAAAAGCCAAGACATTGCAGCAAAAATTTTCCTACATAAAGGACCTTCATGGGTGAACTCCAGTGGAAATAAGTGGTCATCAAAGAAGGAGGTACTTTTCTCTGAAGGGAGGAGAGAACCTCCACTTTGCTTATGGCCTTGTCTAAATACTGATGGAGTTTGTGGATTCAAAAGGCTTCCATAGCCTAGGCAGCTCATATCAAGAGCCTTGGGTGATCACTGACATCATACATAGGAGTGTTAATTGTTAAATTAACAAGAGTCACTGTGCACTAACTTTCCATGCAGGACCTCTGCCCTCAAAGAGTTGTATTATAATTATGCCTAAGTGCTCGTAAAAGGTGTATCATTCTTTGGTGCTTCTTTAAAGTTAATTCAGTTTCTAAAAAAGAAAAAAAAAGAAGTGAAATTAACTTTAAGATGCAATGACTTTGAACAGCTCTTGTCTTGACTGTTGAGGAACAATTTTTTGTTGTTGTTTTGTTTTGTTTTTCTGTAAAACTCTTTATTCAGTATAGAGTTGATCTTCTGTATATAAAGTTAATTGAAAATGGGAGAGAGAGGAGGAGGAGGAGTGGGAGGGTGGGTATGGTGGGAAGAATTACTATATTTCTAAAGCTGTATTTATAAAATGCATAAAGTCTGTATTCCTTAAATAAAAGGTTTCTTTGGGGGAAAAATAAATGAAAAAAAAAAAGAAAGATAAAAAAGATGTCCAGTTAGGTGTGAACCTCAAATAAACAACAAATACTAGTTTACTATAAAAAATAACAGTATTATTTACATTAGCATCAAAAACAAAAATTACATCAGAAAATTCTAGTGGAAGATGTGCAATACCTATATCATGAAAACTATAAACATTCCTGAGAGAAATTAAAGAAGCCCTAAATAAATAAAGTTATATACCATGTTTATGAATTGGAAGACTCACCATTGATAAAAATGACAATTCTCCCTAAATTGACTTATAGCTTTGATGCAATGCTAATAAGCATCCAAGCAGGATATTTATAAGAATGACAAATTACTTTTTTTAAAACAGGCAGAGTTAGAGAGTGAGAGAGAGAGAGACAGAGAGAAAGGTCTTCCTTCCATTGGCTCACCCCCCAAATGGCTGCTATGGCTGGCGCGCTGTGCCGATCCGAAGCCAGGAACCAGGCGCTTCCCCCTGGTCTCCCATGCGGGTGCAGGACCCAAGCACTTGGGCCATCCTCCACTGCCTTCCCGGGCCACAGCAGAGAGCTGGATTGGAAGAGGAGCAGCCAGGACAGAATCTGGCGCCCCAGCTGGGACTAGAACCTGGGGTACCAGCGCTGCAGGCAGAGGATTAGCCTAGTGAGCTGCAGTGCTGGCCCAAATTACTTTTTTTATTATATGAAATGGAAGAAGCTCCAATTTCAGAAAAGAGAACAAAATTAGATGACATAATAATTTATTTCAAGGCATCATAAATCTAGAGTAATTGAAATGGTGAGATGCTGATACAATGATTGACATGTAGACAAACAGAACTGAATAGGGAGCCTAGAAATAGGGTGCCATATACATGACAAAGGACCCAATGAGATTCAATAATGAAAGAAAGGTCTGTTCAACACAGGTGGAAAAATTGAGTTCATGTAAGACTTGATTCCTACCTTACATCATGCTCCAAGTTAATTTGTGATTGATAGTAAACCTAAATTTAAATACTAAAAAAACAAAGGTTCCAGAATGAAAATTCGAAGAATGTTTTCCTGTCTTAGAATAGCCAACAATTTTATATAAAAGACACTAACTATAAAAGGGGAAATATAAGTTAAACTTTAATATATAAAGAAATTTTTCAACAAAGATGTCATTAGGAAAATTAATATGCAAGGCATAAACTGAAAAAAGGCATACTTTTTATAGAACATTTGTAAATCAAGAACAAAAAGACGACAACTTCCTAAAATTGGTCAAAGACTTATAGATTCACTTTACAAAAGGAAATAAAAGAATGGCCAATTAGCACATAAAAGAAAGTAAACATTGTTTGTCATTAGCAAAATGGGAATTAAAACCTCACTGAAATGAAGTTATACCTATTGTAAGATTTTTATAGACCACTGCCAAAATTTTTATAAAGACTGTTAATACTAAGTCTTGGCAAGGCTAGGGAACAGCTAGAGTTTTCATTCAATTCTGTGGAGGGATTTTAACCTGCTACAACCATCTTAGAAAGCCATTTGCTAATTTTGTATCAGTTAAACATAGTTATCACAGGAAGAAAACTCTCATTCCTATGTATTTACATGAGACATGAAAACATATGTGCACACACACATATATGTTTTATAATCTGTAAGAATATTCACAACAGCTTTATTTATAGTAGTCATAAGCTGGAAATAACTGGAATGTCCATCAATAGGTAGCTGCCTAGACAAACTAGTATATGCATAAATGAAAAGCTGCCCAGTAGTAAAATGATTGAACTAGTGACATAAACAACATGGATGAACCTCCAGAATACGTTGGGTGATGGGATTCAGACCCGATGGTATGGAGTATATGATTCTGATTGTGTGAAGATCAAGATCAGATAAAACTGATTTATAATGACACAAATCAGAAAGCTGTGTGAGACAAGACTTCCAGAGGGGGTAGAAATGTTTCATATCTTGATTTGGGTCATGGTTCCAGCATGGTTAGGTTTCTCAAAACTTAAATTATACATTTAAAATCTGTACATTTTAATGAATATAAACTGTGCTTCAGCAAAACACAGACTCCAGTTTTATTCATTGTACGCCTCCAAAGTTAATGGCAGCATTTAAAAACAAATACCAAAATGTCTGGTACTGTAGGAAAAATTCTGGATTAGGAAGTCCATGTCTTTGTGTTGCCTTTATCACACCTTCATTGGTTTATACCTGAATTCTTTAAGACAGTTGCTGTAAGGACCCGATAATATAAATGCTACCACAAGGAATAACACCCTGTGTCTATATAAAGGGTGCACGTCTCTATAGATTAAAAGCAAAATATTCTTCAAATTGCTTTTTTTTCAGGGCACCCCAGGATCTGACATAGGACCCACAGATGGGAGTAGCTTGCTTTGGTTAAAGCAGAGGCAAGAAAGAGTTGGAACCAGAGCTCTCTCCCTCCCCCTCCCCCCTATCCTGCTCCTGCTCCCTCCCAGTGAGTATACCCTGAGGCACCGCTGCTCATCTGGGGATGCAGTCAGCCCTCCATATCTTTGGGTTCTGCATCCCTGGACTCAATTAACCACCGGCTTAAAACACTCAAGAAAATGATTGCATCTTTCATTAGATTTTGCAACCCAAAAACTGAGAGACGCCGTATTATATCTCTCATATCCATCGTCATGATGTCTGAGGTTTATGATTTATAAGTGTTTTTAACCAAACTACAACTGAATTTCAATTGTTGAACAGACTTATTTTTCTAATCACCATACCCTAAACAATACAGTATAACAACTATCAACATAGCACTTACATTGTATTAGTTATTGTAAGTAATCTGGAGATTAAAGTGTATGATGGGATGCATGTAGGTTAGATACAAGTTACTACACCATTTGATATAAGGGAATTGGTGATCTGCAGATTTCGGTATCCACAGGTTTTTCAGGGTGTCCTGGAATCAACCCCCAACAGATACCAAAGGGTAACTGCAGTTTGAATGTCACAGATGGAAGGATTCCTCTGTGTTCTGCTTGGCACCCTGGCTACAAGAAACCATCTTAGTGAAGAGTGCAACAGAATCTCAGGACCTCACTGGAAACATTGTTTCTCAGCCCCTGAGGGGTCAGGATTCCCCCCTCCTCTGTTAATGGACCTGGGGCTGCTCACAACATGGCCTCTGTTGGCAAGGATCCAAAACTCAGCCTTGGCACTTTCCCAACCTCCACCTCCCGGATTCCTCAGGATCCACCCCTGGCCCTTCAACACCAGGCTCCTACACACACAAGCTAGGTAAACACCACTGACTTTTGCCCGCATTTTTTTTTTTTTTTTGCTTTCTTATTTACCAGTGCTTTTCCTGTCCTTATTTCACGATGTTTTTACACTCTCCACCTGCTTCCCTGGTGTTCCTCTCCCTGCTTTCTCAGGCTCTCACAAATCCCCCTTTCCAGGTATTCATTGCCTCGTAGTTCTTTCAAATCCCTGATAATGAGGGAATGGTTTAGGGAGAGAGAGTATCAGTAAGGACAAACATGATTGAATAAATACACTGTGAACACAGAGTTTATCTGATGGAAGTCCCTGGGGTACAGTTGCACACCCGGCATCAGCTGGACTCCAAGAACACCTTGCCTGCCCCTTCTCACACAGAGGTTTAGGTATTAACGAACAATTAGATGGGCCTCATGAGTTATCCCTCTCATAAAATGGGTGTTGAACAGGAATCACGACCAGTTTGAGTGTGTTATTGCTCTTCTAACAGACCTCTTTAATTCAACAATTAGGAAGCATGAAATGTAGTTTAACAGACATAATTTGATGATATAAAATTGTTCATCTGGTGTGAGCCATTCGTCTTTGTTAATACATCTCAGGTCATGTGGAAAATGACTCTTGCCAACAATACCTAGAGGTGCTGTTTGTTTATCTCCCTGTCCTCCAAGCTAACCGTGCTTGGAAGACCAACTGGTCTTCTGATGCCATCACTGCTATCAGTTCTTTGATCCTGGACAAGCCACCACCTGTTCAGGTGAATGACATGGCTGATGTAGAAGAGCATCTACAAAAATTAACAAGAAAAAATAGAATAAACAATAAAATAGCTTTGGCACAAAAATCTTGAAGTCTATGAATAATTTTTCATAATATGCATTTCCATGAACTTTTCAAAGATCACTCTATACAGGGATTTAATTTTTTTTAATCTCAACAAACATCTTTCAATTCCATTTTTTTAAAAAAAAATCCTCACACATATCTTAACTGTAAAATAAAAAGCAAGGTCTGGTGTAGAAATATAGTCTTAAATTTCTCCTGCCTATCTCCATAATACCTAAAATTGATTAATATTTTAACCCAACCAAATTCAATTTCAGCTGTTGAATTAAATATAAAATCAGAACTTCATGTGCAAAATAGTGACTTTACAAACACTGTAGATAATTTATAAAATCATGTTTGTTACTCTATGCTATTGTTCTTTTATTTAATCTTTAAAAATTATTTATTAATTTATTTGTTGTTTTGTTTTACTTGAGAGATAGAGAGAGCACTCCCTGCACTGATTCACTCCTCAAATAGCCAGGCCTGGGCTGAGGTCAATGTAGGGAACCAGGGACACATTTCATGGCTCCCATGTGGCTGGCAAGAGCCCCATTGCTTGAGCCATCGCTGCTGCCTCCTAAGGGTCTGCATTAGCAGGAAGTGGGAATCAAACTCGGAATTAACCGAAATCATTTTCGATGTGGGACAGGGGAGTTTTAACTGCGTCTTCACCACTGAACACATGCCCTGCATTTCATTTATTCTGAGAAATAGCACTTCTTTTCTAGACCCTCCCCTATGCTTCCCAGTACCAGCACCTTCCACCCTCTTAAACTCACCTGCATTTGAGTTTCCATCACCATCTTTTCATGCATAAGGTCCTTAGTCATGTTTCTTTTTATTTCAACCTATTCAATTCTTACTTTTATCATCTGTAACTTTTTGGAAATTGCTTCTCATGGAAATTTTGATAACTTCGTAGAAAATCTGTATAGTTTCTTATATTAAAGTACATAAATGTAGATGACTGTTTTGCTTTTCGTTCTTTTTCACTGTCCATTAGTTAATCCAGTAAAGAAAAAACATATATTTTTTTTCTGAATTTGAACATTAAAAGGGGGCAGCATGACAATGGGAATTAAAATAGATTAGAAAGGGAGTGTTCTGGGTTCCTCTTCTTGTGCTGTTGATAGCTTAGCTTTTATGTAACTATGGACAAGCTCCTGAGCCTCTCAAAACCTTGTTTTACTTATCTAAAAATTGAAGATAATTATACCTCCCAGCATCCCTGTTAAAACCAAATGAGGATAATTGATGTGAAAATACTTTCAAAAATGAGAGTTTCTACTAAGCCAAGATTAGCACTGTACTCACGCATGACAAAGCCTGAAGTGGTGGCCTTTTCCTGCAGGACTGGCTCATCTGAAACTTCCCAAAGCTTCTGCTTGCATCTCTCATTAGAGGAATGCACTTCAGTACTTCAGTCCACAGCGTCCAAAACCAGCTGTAGTATCTTCCTGTAGAATCGCTGGCTACTTGGTCCATGATACAGTTAATAGCGTCTCCATCTTGGTCACCCAGACCTGAAACATGGAAATCATTTTTTTTTTTTTAACTTGGGTGGCCCTGTCCCAGAATGGATAGCATTATGCTGGTTTACAGCTACTGTCCCTATTTATTAGTTTCCAAACCCACAAACTGGATGGTTTAAACCAATTGAATTTTATGGTCCCACAGTACTGGGAATTAGAAGTTTGGAATGCAAGTGTTGGGAAAGTTAGTTCTAAGGGGGAAATCTTTCTCACGCTTCTTCCCTAGCTCCTGGTGGAGGTGGCAATCTTTGGGCCCCGCAGACAGATTGCTCTATTTTCTGATCCTGTCCTCACCGTGGTACTCTTCCCTGTGTGTTTCTCTGCTTCCTTGTTAAGACACAGGTTCATTGGGTTTAGGGTCCACTTTAATCTAGCATGATTTCCTTTTAACCTGGACTCCATGGCAAGGACTCTATTTCCAAAGATCCTATTTCCAAATACCATGCAATCGGATTTGAATAGATCTTCTTAGGGAACACAATACTAGTCCTTGCATTGTGAAACATTATTAATCGGCCAACTTTATTCTTCAGTGTGTCCTAATTTGAATGACAAATGTTAGGGTCATCAAAAGCTTTCACTCCCTATTTCCCTTCTCAACATCCCTCTAGCTACAGAACTAGGAGGAGAGGGTTTCTCTGGATGTGATTTGTGTAAATCTGTACCCACAACATGCTCCTTTGCTTATGAACTCTCTTGTTCAATTTTATTTCTCAGCATTTGACCTGGCCTGCTAGTGTGCTTTGTCTCCCAGATTCAGTCTCCTTGCTGCCCCTTGCATGCCAACTCCTTGTTCCCAGACTGAACTATTAGTCACCCACCTGCCACATGAGCCTGATAAATGGTCTATTTGTCCATATAGATCATTATTGCAATAGAGTGAAGGCAGTGCATGCTTTGAGTAATATGCAATTTGAAGTTAAACTCTTTCTCCTCCTCTGAGGATAATGCCTGGGAGTATAGAATATTTTGAACTGTTTTTCCCCAAGACTAAATTAAATATATGCCGTATTTGTTGAAATTCATCCTTATGGCCTTAGGGCTTGTTTTTAGATCCTTGAATTAAGAGTAGAAAGAGGAAAAGAATGGGCAAAAGAGGAGGGGCTATGAGCTGAAGCTCAGATATTTGCACAAGGCTTTATAAATAGCGTAGGATGGGCCTCCTTGGCTAAATATCAGAATTTTGAGTAAAGGGCACTTATGATGTTCTTGATTCTAGTCTCCGTTCCGTAATAACTCGGTGTAGCTTACTTTGTGTTCGTACAAATCAGTGAGATCATGTAGGAGAAGATTATTTCGGAGCCTGAGTGGGTTTGGAGCCACAGACGGTGGGAGGCATACGTGACGTCTGTCTGCATTTTCTTTCTCGTAACTAAAATTGTAGTATTTTTGACAGACTTTAACTCCCAGGGATGCAAGCGAATCTGAGTGGTTTTTAACCAGCCAAGTCTGGCCCGAATCCTGCTACATAAGTGCATAACAACAGATCATATCAGAAGGATGTGAAGGTTGACTTTTAAAAATCTATGGAAGAGAGGTGGTAAATTTCTTCTATTTAGTGCCTCAGAATGAATGCTTATGAGAGAGCCAGCAAGTTCTGTAGGAAACCTATTCTTTTTGAACATATTAAAAATAGAAGGCAAAATAAAACTGAGAAACATCTTTTAGGAAAAGGTTTAGGATGGGCCGGAGGATTTTGACATAGTTCAAGGTTAATCTTCGGCGTTTGGAACAAAGTGATTTAAGCGGTTTAAGCTTCAAAGGATGAAAAACTGGGAGACTTCAGTGTACTCCTGGGTGATTTTCCTTTGATTCTGGCCAAATCACTTGGAGCAAAGAAGTTTTCTTTTTCTAAAGAAAAATGAAGAAGGGGAAAGAAGTGAAAAACAGTCGTGGTGTAGTCAGAAGAAAATGCTCGCAGGGCATGTTGAGCATTGAATGGCCTCTCTTTAATGAAGAACGGGGAAAGATATGGAGGCTACATCAGGTGCATGTGGAGCCAATAGGGCTACTGAATTCCATCCCCAGGTCCTCATTTGTCTGGGACAATCATAAAGAGCATAGAAAATTTCTGATCATGATGGGGCCCAGCGTGGTTGGACACAGGTGAGTTTTGGTATGTGGATGATAGCAACTGTAGCATTGGTTTTAATTGTATTTCAATATGTGTATTTGTGTATTTATATATGGCAATAAGACATAGTAAAAATCTAATGCTGACTATGGTGGTAAATAATCATTTACTTCAAGGAATACACAGTTAACAAGATAGGAGGTGTCTTCTTCCCAGATTTCCTTCTCCTTTTATGCCCTAATCAATACTCCCATGTGAGACTTCACCCATGCAGCTGAAGCAGGCCCTGCCCTTACCTGTCCAGGAGCACTCAAGTGCTTTTGAGGCCATTATTGTGAACTTGGATCTCAACACAATGGATTGCAGGTGTCATGCTGCTAGATCCCATCATTGCATTCCTAAGCAGATCAATGCAAAGAAGAAATAAATGACTTTTTCCTTTAAAAAATATCTTTCCAAACGCAACACAAGAAATTGCAAGAAAAGTCAGCACCAATGGCAGGCACTTTATGGAACATAGATTTTTATTAAAAATATTTTCTATTATTTCATATTCCTTTATTGGAGGAGGTTTTGCAAAAATTCCTTGCATTCTGGCCAGATGAAAAGCAAACAGAAGCTCTGATTAAAAAGCGCAGTTTCCCACGTGGAAGATAATGTCTGCTCCACCAGCCTAAGATTCTCTCAATTGGTTGGCAGTGCTGGCTCCGGGAAATTGACAGCTGAGGGGCTCAGTGAGCTGGAACCAGATAGCTGCCTCCCCTGTCTCTTTCCACTCTCTTCACCTTCCCTGCACGTCCTGTGCTCTTGGGAGCAGATGATGTACCAACGTGGAGAGTACACGTGACTTAGACAAAGGACAGAGGGAATTGAAGGTAGTGATTTTGCTGCCCCTTGGACCGATAGTAAAATGTGTAGCTTAGATCTTCTTGTGGGTAGATATAAAGCAGTAATCATGTCAGTTTAATGATGAGACACAAAGGATGCTCCAGGTAACATTTTCATTGGGTTGGACAGTTGGGGGATGTTCATGGGGACAGAATTCTTCCTCGATGAATTCCTGCTATTCCAGACTGAGCTACCACAGTCCAAGCTGGGCAGTTTGTTGGGGCTTGGACTCACAGCTTAAGGGTCCCAGCTCCGACCTTTCATTCATTAACCACTGTCTCATATCAGAGGTCACCTAGGGAACCTTCTTCGGGGTTGTTATTATTGAAAGAACAATCCTACTGCAATCCTACTGCCCTCTCATGCTGTCACTTAGTACAACACAGAATGTTTCTGTGACCGGATGTATATTGGGGAAGGTTCCTCCCACATCAAGCATTTTGCCGTGAACACCAGCTAGGTGGACTTCAATTTAACTCAATTCTGACTCTGTCTACCTGGAGACAGCATCAGGTCCCTTAGGTTGAGGGCTCAGTCTCACAAGACTGTCCCCATTCCAGAGGCCAGTTGCAAGTGGTAGGTTGTCACCTACACTTGTGATGAACTGAATGAAAATCAGGGTTCCCAAGACTCCCTCCTGGATTTCTATTAATTTGCTGGAGTGGTTCACAGTACTCAGGGGGATATAGTGTTACCACTTTATCAATAAGCAATGAGGAGATGCCCACGGCAAGGCGCATGGGAAAGAACACAGAGCTCCAGGAACCCTCAGGTGTTCAGCTGCCTGGAAGATCCTCAAACCCAATCCTTTCAGTTTATTATAGCAGTGTAATTGCATAGAAGTAATTCATTTCATCATTGGCCAGTGGTGATCCTCATATCCCTCCTCTCCACTTCCCTCCCCCACAGAGGATGAAAACTTGACCCTCTTGCCTTGGTCTTTCTGGTGACCAACTCCACCCTGAAGCTCTCTAGGGGCCCACAACCACCAGTCATCCCCTTAGCCTATAGAAGACATTCATCACTCTGGAGATTCCAAGGGTTTGAAGAGTTTTATGCCAGGAAATGGAGACTAAGTGTGAAGATACACACATCTTACTGTAAATCCCAATGTCACAGTGGCCTCCTTGCCTGAATCCCTGCCTTGGGAATTGAGGGATCCCCCTCTTCTTATCCAAAGATAGTGCATTGGCCACTCTCCCTCAGCCTAGAGATAGTAGCTGAGTTTTGTTCTTGGACTGAGTTTTGGTGTTGGATGCCTCAGAGTTTTGTCTCCTCTTTTGGTGGCTAATCATCTTCTGCTGGTTAAGAATTCTTTGAATTGATTTTTTTCCTGTGAAATAACAGGAGGTTTTTGTTTCCTTATTGGACATTCATGGATAGTATCCCCTCCCCCCCTTCTGTTATCCTTGTTCCTGTTGCCTTCTTTGATTTAAGGAAGAGCATTTGGGCAAAGATACCTCCATTCCACACTTAAGCACATTTGCTATGGTGTTAGGAAGTATAAGCAACAAGCTTTGTCATGCTCTTTTCCTAGCCTCTGGGCCTCAGCATCTCAGAGCAACTACCTACTTCTAACTGCCCACGCTGTATCTTCTTATGGGATTTCTCTGAGGCTGCAGGGAGTTGCTCTGCTCAAGCTTATAGGGGACTGTACGTGCCAGGAAATTAATATACCCCTAGAGTAGGTGTCAGCCCATGGCCTGCAAGATTCAGGGAGCAACCTCCCAACTCCCTTGCACCTCAGGTCCTACATGGCTCCATAGAGTTCTCCACAGGACGAGCGCCACTTGTCCCAGTGGTAGCTGGAGGAACAACACTCCTTTGACTGACCCTTTCTCTTCCCTTTCTCACTTTCAGTGTCTCTCAAGATAATCTTCCAAATAAAATACCTTCATTGGAATCATTGTTCCAGGATATGCTTCTGGGGGATCTCAGTTTGAGAGAGTCTGATACTCCCAAGTTCCCCAGGATTATATATTTTAGACCACAGAAAGATTTACCATATCTACAACCTATAAGTCATCAGCTACAATACTAATTTACCCATTGCAATCTAAGGCAAATGAATTTTTTTGAATCCTTAATATGCTTTGAAGCTGCGAAACCATGTTGCTAAAACATCTGTTTGGTTTATTTACTTCAGTCCAATAATCAGTCAATTCAACCAGAAACATGTTCGCTTGTACAAACTGAATACCCAGGGGACTGTTGAAACTTTCCACACTTGAGTTACTTGGTTGAGTGTTGCTGGGACACATCTGTCATCTCAGCCACCTCTATAATAAACTGAAATAATCAGCACTTCTCTCCTCCGGCTGTTGTGAAGATAATTCTTAAATATTTTTGGGAGGCTCATGTCACATATGGAAGTGTTATGCAAATGTTAAATAACAAACATGGAATATTCTATTTAAGAGTACCCCAAGAAAAAAGATTAAAGAGTATTAGTGCTTGGAATTGGCATTATTTTTTTTTACTGTGTGGCAGTGATTAAAAACTCCTTTCATCTCATAGGTTTCCTAGATTTTCATCCTTATTCTGATCATGAGCAGTTCCTGGTCAGTTTTCCTTCTGAAGTTCTGACGACAAAAATGACAAACCAGCTTAAGCCCAGAGTGGCTATTGTGGTAGACAGCAATTTTGAGCCTAGTGATCCTCCCTCCTTGTGCCCACTCCTTTGCCGAGTGACTAGGCAGTATGGTACGGCCCACCATGGGAAACCTGCTCCTGCCTCTTGACTTCGGGTTCAGCCATGTGACTTGCTTTTCCCCATAGGATATTAGCAGACATGATGCAAGCAGATGCTTGAAGTGGTGTATACATTGGTCCTTGCCTTCTTTTGCATCTCTGTCAGTGCCATTACCACCTTGGTTGGTTTGCTGGAGGATGGCAGACTTGTTGATCACAGTCATGTCACCCAGTCACCGGCAGCCAACAGCAATCTGTCCCCAAACATGAGAAGAGCCCAGCTGGGAGCAGAAGAGCCCCTCAGACTCTAGCACAAGTTGCCAACACACAGACTCCTGTTCATTGTTTGAAGTCACTGAACTTTGAAGAAGCACAAGGAGTCCTTTAAAAAGCTCATGAAAAATATGTATTATGGAAAACTATGCTTGGATTTTAAAAGCAATTTTTCACCAACATAAATTTATCTTTTAATTCCTTTTCCCATGAACTTTCTGAAATGCCGTGGTCTAGGCTTCTGTTGTAACTGAGCTTTGAGGAGTTGTATCAGAGAGGGCTATGATGGTGTGAGGTAGCTGTACCACAACACTGCCAAATCTCCCAGCATGTCTGCTGCAGCATGTGTTGCTCTAGTCCCCCTCATTGATAGGACACTCATACTTTCCAGCATTGCGTGTTTGCTCCCTGCCAAGAGTTTCCTCCAGGCTCAAGAATTCCCAGGATTCCAATGTTTTTATTCTCTTGACTTCTCTCTCCTATCCCGCGAGGAATCAGATGTACTTTTTGCCATTAGCCAAATATGGAAGCAAATGGTTGAATCTGATAACCCCTCAGTAAGTTTCCCACTCCCTTTCACCCTTTTTTAACGAGAGTTTGTTATGACAGTGCCGCCAGCAACAAAAGTATTTTATTACTCTGACAGCTTAAAATAAGTTTTCTTTGACATTTTTCAAGCCAGGATGGGAGATGGAGAAACACACAGTGGGCGGGAAGACGCTGATTGGCAGAGGTTGTTTTAAATATATTTTTACACAAAGGGATGCATCTATAGTTTTCATAGCACTTGACATATGAGTTGGAGCTGCAATAGCTCATCTTCCCCTAAACCATTTTAATAATAAATTCAGAAGAAGACTTCTTTCTTCCCATGAATACACACTCATAAAGCACATACATGGCCGATTCCCTTTGCAGGTTCTCTTCATGCCTGGAACACATCATAATATCTTTTTAGATTCTTTCCTTTTATCCATCAAAACCCTAAAATCACTCTAAAATGTTTAGGAATTAGTAAAGATTTTGCGGGGGAAAGAGAGAGTGAATTCATATTACCCATCACTTTGCAAAAATTCCATGAACCTTTCTTTCATCTTTTCTGGTACAAGAATACCTCAAAACTTTCACAGAAAATGGAATTAAAAGATAAGCTTATTTCAGTGCAAAAAAGTTTTGGAATCTGTGCATAAAAGTATATCCAAATTCCTCCATATGTTTTTGTCCTAGGAAGAAAGAACTTTATAATAAACACTAAAATAAATACCAAAGCTCCAGCATTTAATAAAAAGTTCCTGGAAAATGGAACTAAAAGATGGGTCCCTTTTAGTGCATTTTTTTTAACTTTTATTTAATGAATATAAATTTCCAAAGTACGACTTATGGATTACAATGGCTTCCCCCCCATACCGTCCCTCCCACCCACAACCCTCCCCTTTCCCACTCCCTCTCCCCTTCCATTCACATCAAGATTCATTTTCGATTATCTTAATATACAGAAGATCAGCTTAATATACATTAAGTAAGGATTTCAACAGTTTGCTCCCACACAGAAACATAAAGTGAAAAATAATAGGTGATTTTTTTTAAATTATGATGAAATCAGATCAGACCTATTGTCATGTTTAATCCCAGTGAGAGTCAAGTTGGGAATTGCTAATTTCTTTTTTTTTTTTTTTTTACAGAAGATCAGTTTAGTATACATTAAGTAAAGATTTCAACAGTTTGCACCCCCATAGAAACACAAAGTGAAATATACTGTTTGAGTACTCGTTATAGCATTAAGCCTCAATGTACAGCACATTAAGGACAGAGATCCTACATGAGGAGTAAGTGCACAGTGACTCCTGTTGTTGACTTTACAAATTGACACTCCTGTTTATGGCCTCAGTAATCTCCCTATGCACCAGTCATGAGTTTCCAAGGCTATGGAAGCCCCTTGAGTTCTCCGACTCTTATCTTGTTTAGACAAGGTTGTAGTCAAAGTGGAGGTTCTCTCCTCCCTTCAGAGAAAGGTACCTCCTTCTTTGAAGACCTGTTCTTTCCACTGGGATCTCACTCACAGAGATCTTTTTGCCAGAGTGTCTTGGCTTTCCATGCCCTTTTAGTGCATTTTTAAAAATAGTATATATAAGAGGTCTTCAGAAAGTTCATTAAAAATGCACACTATGGAAAAAATTATGCAAATGTATCTTAACCCCATTTTTCCATAGACTTTTTGATGGGCCCTCATATTACTTAAATAACAGCACGTAATACAAAATTTTAAATCTCACCTCCCTACTTCTCTTCGAAACACAAGGTAACTTCAGAGATTTGAGGGCTCGGAAGTCCTGGCTCCGCCTTCCTACTTCTCAGGTTCAGCATGAAGAAAGATTCCTGAACTTTAGCCAAAAAACCTTCAACAGGAGTGGAACAGAAGGGGATTCCAGAGGCAACTGACACTTTTCTGGGGCTTCCCCAACTTTCGAAGCCTTAGCAGACACCTCTGGGGAAGAAATGGAGAGGAAAATGATAGAGGGAGCCATGTAGTTCTACCAATATTTGTGTGCAAGCAAGCGTGCGGCACACTCAGAAGTGCGTGTGGGTTTGTTTCCTAGGACATCAGAGTGTCTGCAACTGGACAACGTGAGAGCCAGGGCAGAAATAGTTTTCCTGGTTCTGAACAAAAGCAGGTGTTATGTATGAATAAAGACTCCATGGGCTGGAAATTCAACCTTTAGTTGAATGGTGTAACTTTGTGAAATCCCTCATTTGCTTTCATTAAATGCAAATACTTAGTGTTATGCATAAGGGAACGAAGAGATAGTGTGGGCCATAAAATATTCACTTAAGCTTCTAATTTTGATTCGGGAGCCAAATAATAAAATGGAAATAAGAGAGAAATATTCTAACATGAGTCATAAGATCCACTGAGGTCTGAAAAAAATGATTTTTAATGCTCAGGATCATATTCGAATATACATAAGCTAATGAATCATCTATCAGTGCTACTTTTCAGAGGGCGAGCAGATGGTACTTCCACTGGAGGAAAGTGAGGCTCACTCATCTCTCTGATGCAGAGCAAGTGACAGCCCAGTGGTCCCCAGGCAGCTAGAGTCGCACCTCCACTTCATTGGCCTCTCCACAGAAGTCTGGCCCATCTCTGCACAATGCAAACATAGCTTCAGTTAGAAATAAGATATAGAAGGGGGTTGCTGCAAAGGAGCTCTCCCATCCAGAAGCAAAGGAAGAAACCAAGCAACTAAGCTAAGGGTTTGCCCCTTTAAGGGGAGGAAGGGTTCCCTTTGATTATAGCAAACTCAATTGCATTGGGAAGTTACAGATATGATTGAAAGTGAACGACAGAGGACAAAAATTGAGTTAGATTTCCACAGCCTGCAGGCCTGGCGCTTAACCTAGTTGAGTCCACAAGGGCCTCTACATAACCTTTTTATAAGAAAGATGGTTTATGGGGCCTGTGCTGTGGCACAGTGGATAAAGCCACTGCCTGCAGTGCCAGCATCCCATATGGGCGCCAGTTCAAATCCCAGCTGCTCCACTTCTGATCCAGCTCTCTGCTATGGTCTGGGAAGGCAGTAGAAGATGGTGCAAGTCCTTGGGCCCTTGCCCCATGTGGGAAACCTGGAAGAAGCTCCTGGTTCCTGGCTTTGGATTGGCGCAGCTCTGGCTGTTGTGGCCAATTGGGGAGTGAAACAGCAGATGGAAGACCTCTTTCTCTCTCTGCCTCTCCTCTCTTTGTATAACTCTGACTTTCAAATAAATAAATAAATCTTAAAAAAAAAGATGGTTTAGAGACTGTGCCCATGTCTCTTTGATCCCTTTGTCATATTTCCACTCTTCTCTTGGTCTCTGTGTGATTTTTCTTTTAATGCCTTGACGCTGACTCTCTTTGGAGACCCTTCCTTGGACTTTTGGGGCCACTTTGCTCACAATTGTAGGATGCAAAGTGCCTTTGGGATCGAGACCCTTTTGAGTGACCCTGAACAAAATTGATGAGTATGGGAACATGAAAGGCCAGCTCCATTGTCATGTTGTCAGGACAAATTCAGAGCTGTCACTTATGCTCCAGGTCTCGCCTTCAGGGCGAAGGACACCCTGAAATTGCCTGAAGTCATACCCTGGCTCAGCTTCCTCCTCTTCTATTTGCCTCCCTGCTCTATTAGCAGCTTCTCCGGGGAGCACTTCCTTAATAAATTCCTGACCAATTCTTGTCCAGGACCAGCTCTGAGGAACCCAGTGCCAGATCCTCTCCATCCCCACCATGGACATTCACACTATCCACGTGCTCCGCTGGGCCTGTCTGCTCAGTGTTGGTAACTAGTTTCAGATTACAGGCACTCCTATTTGTGGGTAGTAGCCAAACATATTTCCTCAGAACATCCAAGGACAGTGTGGACAGCAGCAGTATTCTGACCTCCATTTCATCAGAAGGAAAAAAAAAAAAAAAACAGCTAGAATGAGACCCAGTCTCTGTTTTCCAATGGCAGGAAGAACAAGTGACTTCTTTCATTTAAGAAATACATGTGTGATTGGCGTTGTGATATAGCGGGTAAATCTGCCGTGCCGACATCCCATATGGGTGCCAGTTTGAGTCCTGGCTGCTCCACTTCTGATCCTGCTCTCTGCTATGGCCTGGGAAAGCAGTAGAAGACAGCTCAAGTCCTTGGGCCCCTGCACCTGCGTAGGAGACCCGGAAGAAGCTCCTGGCTCCTGGCTTCTGATCAGCGCAGCTCCAGCCATTGCAGCCATCTGGGGAGTGAACCAGCAGATGGAAGACCTCTCACTCTTTCTCTCTCTCTCTGCCTCTGCCTCTTTGTAACTCTGCCTTTAAAATAAATAATCTTCAAAAAATACATGTAAGGAGACTGAGCTCTTTTTTTAAAAAGATATATTCATTTATTTGAAACTCAGAGCTATACAGAGAGAGAGAGACAGAGAGAAAGACAGAGAGACAGAGACAGAGAGACAAAGACAGAGCAAGAGAGATCTTCCATCCACTAGTTTACTTCCCAGATGGCTGCAATGGCTGGGACTGGGCCAGACTGAATCGAGGAGTCAGTAGTTTCATCTGAGTCTCCCACATGGGTGCAGGAGCCCAAGCACATGGGCCATCTTCCACTTCTTTCCCAGGCCATAACAGAGTGCTGGATCAGAAGAGGAGTGGCCAGGACACGAACCAGCACCTATATGGGATGCCAGAACCTCAGGCAGAGGCTTAGCTTACTACACCACAGCACCGGGCTCTCAACAGTTTTTTTTTAATACTATGTATTTGCCATGAACTTTTGAAATCCCTACATATATATATATATATACACACATATACACATGCATATATATAATCATATATGAGTAGTATATGTGTGTGTGTCTATACACATATACCACTCTTCTCTCTAGAATATAGTTTCCATAGGATCAAAGCCTTCATTTTGCTTATTTTGTTTGCTGCTATATCCATAGTATGAGACATATGGAAGATGCTCAATATATAGCTGTGGAAAGAAGACAGGAGGGCAGGAAGGAAGAGAAGATGGAGGGTGAAGGAAGGGGAGGGGACACAGGACTCCAATGTGTGCATATACTTATGGCACTTTTGTGCTTTAGGCCAGGGTATGGCTACTGCATTTCACTCACATGTAAAGCATAAAGATGGATAAAACATTTATTTGGTCCAGCGGTTAAGACAGTTACTGTGCCTCTTGGGACACCCACATCCCATATCTGGGTGCCAGGGTTCAAGAATCGTTTCTGGTTACAGGTCCAGCCTCCTGCTAGTGAACACCCCGGGAGGCAGCAGTAGTGATTCAAGTAATTGGGTCCCCGCCACCAACATGAAAGACCCAATGGAGGTCATGGTTCCCTGCTCAGCCTAGTCCAGCCTCAACTGTGCCTGGGGAGTGAACCAGTAGATGGAAAACCTCTCTCTGTCTGTCTCTGCTTTTAAAATAAATACATAAAAATTTAACAAAAATTAAATAGCATACAAAAACGTCCCATTAAGCAGGAGTGGAAGGGATCTTCTGGAACTTAACTGGTTTGGGGGTTGGATAATTCTATTGTCAGAATAATGTTAAGGAAATAACAGTGAGTTGAAAGCCATGATGGACATGTATTTTGGCCATCTCAGTTGAGGCATATATAAGAGAGCTTAAGTGGCACTAGGTCTATTGAACACAAAAAGAGACAAGTTAGGATAAAAAGAGATGCTAGGTTCACATTTGGGGAACCAGAAGACTGGTCCAGGGAATGGTGGACAGAGTGCTGGCAGTGGAGAGGAGACGTCAGCAGCAGCAAGAAGTTCCAAGACGTTCCAGGCATTTACAGCATTGCTGTTTCCCAAAATACCCAGCAAGTCAGGTCAATTAAGAGATTGTGACCCTTCGTTCCTACAAAAACATATTTATCACTTCCCAGTGAAAGTCAATGCAGCTCGCCCGCCACCGCCGAAAGGAGCAACCTCTTTACCAGAACTGCCTGCAAAGCAACTACTTGTAGAATGTGAAAATTGCTTATGATTGTCAACACCGTAATCACCAGAGGGTTTCTCCTCTAATGATGGATTAATACAGGAACTTGGCTCCAAATAGGGCCAATTTCAAAGTGCCTTTTCCAATCATTTCTCTCTCTCTCTCTCTCTCTCTCTCTCTCTCTCTCTCTCTCTCTCTCTTTAGTGAGACCACTAATTTTCCACTCTTCCAAGATAGAAATTTGAGTCCTCCTTGACCTCTGCTTCCCTTTATGACTATACTTGGTCTACAATCAAATCCCAATAATTTCTCTCTTCAGTGTGCCTTTTCTTTCACCTCAAGTGACATGCCTGCCACTCAAGGACATGTCCCCATCCCTTGCTGTCTGGATTGCTCCAACAACCTGCTGGCTGGCCGCAGGCTCAGTGACTGGCTGGTTGCAAACCCAAATTGCTTTGAGGGACTTTGAGGTGATGTAAAGAAAAGCAGAGAGAACCACGGGGCTCCAGTCAGAAGTGAAATCAGCAGGGAATAATTATTTTCAAGGCAGCTTCATCAGAAAACCCTTGTTTTGCTCAAGAAACACTTTAGGGGTTTTCAATATTTAGTTATTGCAAAGAGTGTCCAAAGAGAAAGAACTCAACACAGAAATTATTTTGGCTGATTTTTTTTGTGTGTATAGGCAAAAAAATGAGGTTACCACTGAATCGATATTTTTGTTCTGCTATCTGCTAATGAAAATGTTGGCTCCCTTACACTACACAGAGGTTGTATAGGAGATCGTTTGTTTATAACTCTGTCTCTCCCTTGCCTTGGTGTGCATTCCTCATGGGAAGAGTTTACTTTCAACCCTTTTGCCATTGACTGTAACCATTGGAATGTAGGTGGTAGAGAGAATGTGACAGTTCTGAACAGGGTGTCAAGAGGTATAAGATGTCTTGACTTGCCTTATTGAGTTTCTTAGTCCAACACAATATATAGAGGTCTTCCAACAGTCCATGGAAAGTGTACGTTAACTTTCATTCACATTTATAGTGAACCTTTTGAAGTACCCTCATGTGTATATGTATATGTGTATGTTGCTATCCTTTGTTTTTAATTGAAACATAATAGTTGTTCATAGTTATGGGGTATAATGTAATATATTAATATGTGCATACAATATGTAATAATCAGGATAATTCACATATCCAATATCTCAAATATTTATCATCTCCTTTTTGGGGGGGAACCTTCAAAATCCTTTCTGTAGCTATTTTGAAATACGCTAAGGTACTTCAAAAAGTTTGTAGAACAATGGAATTAAAATATAAGTTTATTTTGGTGCAAAAATGTTTGAAGTCCATGCATAGTTTTTTTCATAATACACATTTCCTTGTACATGATGAAGATCCCTTGTATAATTGGCTATTATCAACCATAGTTACTCTACTCCGGTATATTAGAAGTCATTCCTCCTTTTCAGCTATACCCTGGCACCTGCTAACCCTCTTCTCTCCATCCTTCCTGCCTCTTGCCACCCTTCTCAGCCTCTGGTGAAGGCAATTTCATTCTCTATTCTGAAGCCCAACTTTCTTAGTCACTCACATGAGTGAGAACATGCAGTATTTGTCTTTTTGTAGCCATGGCTCATTTAACCAGGTCTGAGGATAGAAATATGCAAAGCCCAGATTCCAGCCCAGCTCAGCCCAGCTGGTTACCCAACAATTGATCCATGGACTTACAAATTAATAAATGTTTATACTAAATCACTGGATTTTATGCATATTGGCTATGTCATATTGTGACAGCATGACTTAATACAGATATAAGATGACCTCCTCTTACTTTGTGGGGCTTAGCCAAAGCTACTTTACCCTTAAGAATCTTGGACCTTGCTAGAAACCATTTTAGTTTTTGTCTCACTGTTGTGACTTCCGCTGTCTGCTCTTTGCTGTGCTAATATTGTGCAGTATGAGCATATGCAAAGTGATCAGAAATAAACCGAGGAGTTGGATTAGCAATAAGGTAGATAAATCTTGAGCAGAAGAGAAAAATTGTAATTACTTGCACTGTTGATAAGATTTATAAAATGGCTCAGGCAAGAAATAAATTCAAATTATCCAACTTATATGAGCATTGCTGGGAGAAGTTATCAATGCAAACTGAAATTGACATGGGTGGCAACTTCACATGATAAAATTTGTTACCAAAGAAAAACTACAAAAAATCATGTAGGAAGTGTTGAAAATTGTAATGATTGCAAAAAAAATTAGACTTGATGGAAATAATCAACAGAAAATGAAATGACTAATGGAGTGGAAATTGACCAGAGAGTCAACTCTTCTTAAGAAAATACTGACGTTAAAAAAATAGCCACAGCAACACGGATTTAGTATTGAGAAGGACCACAGATAAAATTCTCCCAAACAGACACTGCATCAGAGAGAGCCAGAGAACTTTAGTGCCTTTCTGTTGGGCTTTCTAGAGGGGCTCCACATGCCTTGGTTGTCAAGTTTGTGCTGTGGGCCTGATCCTGTACCTCCAGCCTGGCTGTCTCCTGGGAGTGAAGACATTTTTAAAAACTAGAAATAGGGTCTGATATTGTGGCAAAGCAAGTTAAGCCTCCTCTTGCTATGATGGCATTACCCATTGGAGTGTTGGTTCAAGAACTGGATGCTCCACTTTCAATCCACCTCCCTGCTAATGTGTCTGAGAAAGCAACAGATGATGGTCCAAGTGCTTGGTTCCCTGCTACCTGTAGGGGAGACCAGGATGGAGTTCCTGGCTCCTGGCATTGGCTTGGGCCAGATCTGGCTGTTGCAACTGTTTGATGATGACAGGTCTCTTTCTCCCTCTCCGACTCTCTGTCACTCTCCCTGTTCTGTCTCTGTAGTTTTACCCTTCAAGTGAATAAAAAAATTTTAAATAAAAATAGAAATAAATGTAATAAGGTGTATAAAATTTTCTACTCTGTGCAAAATTTTTACATAATAATGTACACAAAAATTCCATTTTACAAAATACAGGAAGGAGAGTGAAAGGCTGTTAGGAGGGAATTCTCATGGTGCTAAAGCTTCACCCACAGAGCACTGAGGAACGGAGAAGGAAACACAAACCTTGCCAGGAGCAGATCTCCTGGAGCAAATGACAAAGCTGTCATCTCTCCTGGAGGCACGTTACATCGGACTCCCTGGAGTGACCCAACCTGTAGAAGAGTGCATCTCCAAGCAAGAGCTATCAATAAGGATGGTGACTTAGCTTGGCCACGCCCTTTTACTGCACTAGGTTTGCAGGAAATAGAAGAACCAGGGAAACAACTTAGGAAACAATCCTCTATGCTGGTCTCTTCCGAAAGTCAATGTCAAAGACAAAGACATTTTAAATCTTCTATCTTAAAGAGCCACAGCAGCAGAATAAAATGGTTGAGTCCTTATTGGAGGCTGGTTTTAAAATAAATCCAGATGTTCACCAATCCATGACTGGGTAAATAATATGGGATATACAGTCACTCCATGGAATATTTCTCAGCAACTAAGGGAATGAAAGACTGATTCATACTATAACTCTGGTGCACCTTGAAAATATATTCATGGGACCAGCATTGTGCCACCGCCTGTGACACTTGCATCCCATATCAGAGTGCCAGTTGGAGTTTCAGCTGCTCCTTCTCCCATCCAGCTTCCTGCTAATGAGCCTGGGAAGCAGTGGATGATGGCCCAAGTGCTTGGACTCCCACCACCCATGTGGAAGACCCAGATGGAGCTCCTGGCTCCTGACTTTGATTTGGGCAGTCCATGGCTGTGGCAGTCAATTGGGGGAGTGAATCAGAAGATGGAAGATTCTCTCTCTCTCTCTCCCACTCTTTCTCACTCTTGCTGTCTCTGCCTCTCTCTCTGATGCTCCCTCTTTCAAATAAATAAATGTCAGTCTTTTAAAAATGGGAACTATTGTGTTAAGTGAAAGAAAGCAAACACAGAAGACCACATATTGTAAAATTTCATGTACAGGAAATGTTCAGAAAGGAAAATTCTTAGAGACAAAAGTAGATCTGTGGTTGCCTTGGGCTGGGGGAGGGAAAATGGGGTCTGATTGCTAATGGGTCAGGATTGCTTTGTGGCTTAATAAAAATATTCTGGAATTAAAATGAGCTGTGCTGATTGAACAGTTTTGTGAATATACTAAAAGCCATTAAATTTTACACTTTAAAAAAGTGGCATTTTTATTTTAGGAATTTCACTTTAAAATAAATAAACAAGCAACCAAACTAAATGAAGCAAAGCTTCAAACAACAACAAAACCCAGAAGCTATAAAAAGCAGTTTTGGAACAATTGAGAAAATTTGAATGCAGATTGGATACTAAATAATGTTAAGGTAATTTTATAGGTCTGATAATGATATTTTAATAGAACTATGTCTTTTTTAGGAGTTACATTTTTTATAGTATCATTTTGCCTATAATTTGTTCTCAGTTTAGAAAAGTATCAGTTGAATAAGTAAATATCTATAAGTATAAATAAAACTTGGTAATATTTGGATTTCAATGATCAGTATATGACTTTTCATTGTACTATTGTTTCAGCTTTTCTGTATCTATCTTTTTCATGTAAAAGATTCGGTGGGGTACTGAGGCACATACGAGATCACTCAGGTTGACACTGAGACACAAACAGTAGTATGAGGCTTGCAAACCTATTAACATTATCTGTACTTTCAATGCCATCCCAATGAGAATATCACCAGTACTATTTTTGGAACTTGAGCTAATGATACTAAGAATCAGCTGGAGAAATAAACATGTGAGCATAGCCAGGGAAATTCTGAAAATGAGAGTGAAAGTGAAGACCACCAACCTCATAAGCCATTAAACCGTTGCATAGATCTAAACTATTTAAAAATTGGTAAAGGAGAAAATAGTCAATTTAACAGAATAAAGCAGAGAGTTCAGAAATGGACCCAAAGCCACGTGGGAATTGCTTACAATTCAAGGTTTCACTGAACATCCATGGGAGGAGGGGATTATGTAATAAATTGCTCTGGATCAGTGTTGGTAAAAATCCAAATTGAGGTCTTATTTCTCACTCTAAATACATTCTACATGGCATAAATCTTTAACATATGAAACCATAAAGCTTAGCCCACAGATAATAAAGTCCTACCTTGTGAGTAGCAAACTGAGACTTGAACATAACTACAGGGGCAAGTGTTTGACACAGCAGTTCAGACTCTGCTTGGGGCACCTGAATCCCATATTGGAGCGCCTGGCTTTGAGTCCTGGCTTTGTTTCTCATTCCAGCTTCCTGCTAATGTGCAGCTCGGGAGACAGCAGTGATGGCTCAAGCACTTGGGGCCCTGCCACCCACTTGAGAGGCCTGCACTGAGTTCCAGGATCCTAGAACTGACTCCAGACTGGCCCAGTCCCAGTTTTATTTCATTTTTATTAGAAGGGTAGAGTTACAGAGAGAGAGATTTTCCATATACTGGCTAACTCCTCAAATAGCCTCAAAGGATGGGGTTGGGCCAGGCCAAACCCAGGAGCCAGGAGCTTCTCCCAAGTCTCTCATGTGAGTGCAAGGGCCCAAGTACTCGGACCATCTTCCACTGCTTTCCCAGGAGAACTAGCGGGGAGCTGGACTGAAAGTGGAGCAGCCGGGACATGAACCAGTGTCCATATGGTATGTCGACAGCTGTGGCTTTACCCGTTGTGCCACAATGCCAGCCCCTGATTTTTTTATTACATTGATTAATATGACTGTCTGTTTTTAGAAAACTGTACATTTGATATTTCCTCAGGGGAAATCATTGCCATTATGCCATTGGAAAAACGAGCCATGAATTCCCAAATTAGATGGTGCTTAGGATTTTCGTTACATTGCATTTAGTCAGTGGCAAAAGCTCGCTGCTGTAAATATCCCTGACTGAGGAGGTTGCTGTCACTTCTTGCTCGTTGAGAGAGTCCCACAGCCTGGAGCCATGGATGTTTGTGGATAATAGCTCATGGTTAGATGGGCTGTGTGAGCAAGTACACGGTGTTTTCAAAGCCAAAAACAAGTAGCCTGCACTCAGAGTTTTACAGCCTTCAAGGGACTTTTGCGCCTTGCTAAGCAAATAACAATTCTGAGCTATTTTCTTGCTTCAGAGTTGCGCTTTGAACATGCAAATGGACCCTAGGAACAGTTCCTCTCTTCTCTGATGTGGGGATCAATTTAATGCCCCCCCAAGAATTTCCCTAAATCCCAGAGTAAGCTTAGACTCTGCTAAAGACTAGAGGGCCCAGTGAAGAGTTGTTTTCATCCTTAGACTAGAAAAGGCACAGCTCCCTGTTCTTTGCAGCCTCTGGCCCTCTACCTTGCCCTGAAACGCGGCTCCTCTCTCTGACATGCCGCACAGCCTGCAGTCTGGGTGACCCAAGGCTTTCTTAGCTGAAGTCTGACTTGGACCATCCCAAACCCGCTGATGTCCGCATTAAAAGCAGAAGGATCCTTGGTGCCTTTTAGAAGCACAAAAAACAATGTAGACTTCATCAAAAAGGTTTCTTTCCCTTTCTTCCTGCCTCACTCTCCTAAATGCCATTTCTCTAAGTGGAAGGGAGAGGGTGAAAGCTTGCTTTTTTTTTTTTTTTTTTGCTTTCAAACTTTTATTTAATGAATATAAATTTCCAAAGTACAACTTATGGATTACACTTGCTTATTTTTTAAAACACAAGTTAAGACTTTCATTATAAATTTTTAGGAAGCAGACTAATGACAATTTTTGTTTCAAATAGAAATATTTTTTCATTATCAAGCCCCTATTCCAATTCACACAGCCAGGGATTTTGAAACAGAAGCAGATAGTTCTTCTCCCGTTTTTTACTGAAAAACAGAAGCCCAAACTTTCTGGCTGGGCTTAACTACCAAGAAGAAAACATTTCCAGGTTTCCTGTACAGCTGAGTGTGATTATGTGACTGTTTTCTTGCACATTTAACAATCTAGGCTGAAATGTTCTGACTTTCAGGAAGTGTCTTGAATGGGAAGATGAAGCACTTATTTGTTCCTTTCTTGATCAGCTACTTAAAGCATAGCTGAAATGGCTGGAGCTCTAGTAGCCATTTTGAGCATGAACTGGGCTCAGCTTGCGGACATTGGTGGCCAAGCACATGGAAGACTGAATCCTTGCAGCCGGAGCTGTGCGGGCATCCCCTATGTGCACCCGTGCAAGTTCTGGCTGCTCCACTTCCAATCCAGCTCCTTGTTAATGGACCGGAAAAGCAACAGAAGATGGCCCAAGTGCTTTGGCCCCTGCACCCATGTGGGAGACCCAGAAGAAGCTCCCGGCTCCTGGCTTCGGATTGGCGCAGCTCTAGCTGTTGCAGCCACCTGGGGAGTGAACCAGTGGATGGAAGACCCCTCTCTCTCTCTCTCACTTTCTCTCTCTCTCTCTCTCTCCATTTCTCTTGCTGTATTTTTGCCTTTCAAATAAATAAATAAATAAATAAATAAATCTTTAAAAAAAAGACTGTTTCCCTGACAAATTCATGAAGCTGCTAACTCCAGAATGCTTTTGTCCAGATTCTTTGTATGGAATAGAAACAAATTGTGTTTTTGTTTAAGTCCCAGTAATGTTGCATTTTCTGCCATCTATAACCAATTCTAATTCATACACATTTAATTACACTGGTCCTCCTGTCTATAAGTCTTTTCTCTGTGATATATTTGATCCAATCAAGAGTCTTACTGAAAATTTACCTTCGATACTGGAGGCTTTCCTGTTTGTTCAAGTTCTAAGCATATCTATTCCCAAGCTTTTGACACAACAACAACATACAACTCAGTTGATTTTGAGCTGCAAATAAGGAAATTCCTCCTTCAAACTGTCTAAACAATGAGCAATTTGGTTATCTCATATAAGAAGTTCAGATGTCAGGGGCTGGCATTGCAGTGTAGTAGGTTAAGCCTCTGCCTGTAGCACTGGTGGCATCCTATACGGGTGCTGGTTCTAGTCCCAGCTGTTCCATTTCCAATCCAGCTCCCTGCTAATGGCCTAGGAAATCTGTGGAAGATGGTCCAAGTGCTTGGGCCCCTGCACCCATGTGGGAGACCCAGAAGAAATTCCTGGCTCCTGGTTTTGGATAGGCTCAGCTCCAGCCACTGCAGCCACTTGAGGGCATGAACCAGCCAATAGAAGACCTCTCTCTCTCTCTCTCTCTCCCTCTGTGTGTGTGTGTGTGTGTGTGTGTGTCTTTCCCTCTTCTGTCTGCAACTCTGCTCTCAAATAAATAAATCTTGAAATTCAAATGCCCAGTAGGTTGCTCCACTAAACGGCTCAATCATTTCGAGAGGGATCCCATTTCTTTACCTCTCACTGCCCTGCCATCTTCATTGGCAGCCTTAATCTCAAGCAGGCAGCCAGATACACTTCCAGGTATCAGATCCTGATGCTAATGTCCAAAGAAGTTAGTGTGTGTGTGTGTGTGTGTGTGTGAGTTTCTGTCATATAAGCAAAGTCCCTCCAATGTGCCAGAATAGTGCCAGATACCAGGACTAATTTATTGAAGAAAATGGATTCTCTCTAGAAGTTATGAAACTAGGAGAGTGATGAACTACGTGTGAAGAATTGGATGCAGTTATATCTAGATGAAAGTTGTGTACATATGCAAATTAGAGAGTGTTAATAAAGGACAGATGTCAAATAGAAACAAGTGGCAGTCATCAGAGATATCAACCAACTACAAATTGTAATGCTTCAATCTAATTAATACAAAATTTTATGTTTTATCCCAAAGATATTAAGAGAAATAATTCTACTTTGCCTTTTTTTCAACTGCTAAAATAACCTCAGTTATATGAGGTATGTTGAAAAATACATGAAAAATGCATGTTTTGAAAAACCTATGCATGAATTTCAAACATGTTTTTGCACCAAAACAAGCTTATCTTTCAATTCCATTTCTCCACAAACTTTTGGAAGTCCTCACATTAAATCGGGACTTCTTAAATTGTATCCACTTTCTCTTTCTTACATATAGACATCCATTCTTCTAGAATTTCCATTATTTACATAAGAATTAAGAATATACATGTATCCCTAAGAAGCATTTGGTATTATTTAGTAAAGCTAAGATCAGCATACTCTAAGATTCAGCAATTTTATTTTTAGGCACATATGATTTTACATATTTTTTAAATGTACATAAATAACAGTACTTTTATATATTCTTTTGCAAACTGATGTTTTCTCAATATAATGTTTGTAAGATTTATGCACACTGTTATGTGCAACTTTGGCTTATGTATTTTCATTGCTGGATTGTATTCCATGATATAAATATGCCACAGTTGATTTACCCACACTCCTGTTAATGGAGTTATGCCATTTCCAAATGTTTTGCCATTACAGCATTCTCTCATGAAAATTTTGTATATAGTGATCATTCCATTTCCATGGAGGATTGATAGATATCAAAATCCACAGATGCCCAAGACCCTTATGAAAATAGCATAGTATTAACATATCACCTGAGCAAACTTTTCCATATGCTTTAAATCACCTCTAGATTACTTATAATACCCAATACAGTATAAGTAGTATGTAAATAGTTGCTATAATACTATGCAGCTCCAGAATTCTCATGTTAGTCAGCTGATGGTTATGAAGAGCTACTACAATGTTGTTTGAGTTTTCATTTCCCAGACTGGTGATAAGACTGGGTGTCTTTTCATATGTTTAGTGTTCTCTCTCCAATAGCTTTTCATTTCACATCTCTTGTCCATTTTTTTCTGCTGAGTGGTGTGCCTTAAGGATTTTCAGAAGTGATTTATGTATTCTGGATAACAGTTCTTCTTTTGTTGCATTAACTACAAGTATATTTTCCAGGTTGTGGCTTGTTCTTTTATTCTTTAATAATGGTATAGCAGAAATTCTATGTCCAGGTGTATCCATGTTTTCTTTTAAGGTTTATATTCTTTGTCTTAACAAATCATTTCCTATTTTGAGGTTGAAAAACTATTTTGTCCTTTTCCTTGTAAACTTTTAAGGATTTAAAGCACCATGTTATCTGTATCTTATCTGTTATTAAAAGGAGAATTTTTTATCATTCAGATCTAAGATTTCAAAAAAAAATTGTGATTTTTTTCTTTTATTTCTAAGAAGTTAGTATTTTTTAAAAAAATTACAAATTCGCCAGCACCCGGCTCACTAGGCTAATCCTCCACCTGAGGCACCGGCACCCCAGGTTCTAGTCCCGGTTGGGGCACTGGATTCTGTCCCGGTTGCTCCTCTTCCAGTCCAGCTCTCTGCTGTGGCCTGGGAGTGCAGTGGAGGATGGCCCAAGTCCTTGGGCCCTGCACCCGCATGAGAGACCAGGAGAAGCACCTGGCTCCTGGCTTTGGATCAGCACAGCAACGCCCCAGCTGTAGCAGCCACTTGGTGGGGTGACCCAATGGAAAAAGGAAGACTTTTTTCTCTTTCTTTCTCACTGTCTAACTCTGCCTGTCAAAAAAAAAAAATCACAAATTCCAGGGCTTTATATGTTACTTAAAATAATTGTAAAATACAAATAGCATAAAATGTATCATCATAACTATTTTCAAGTGTACAGTTTAGTGGAATTGAGTACATTCATTGTTTTGCAATAATTGCCACCATCCATCTCCAGAACTCTTCTTGCGAGCAGAGCTCTGTACTCATTAAATAATGATTCTCCACTCTGCCCCCAGCTCTGCATGACCTTTATTCTGTTTTCTATCTCTATGAATGTGATTCCTCTAAACACCTCATACAAGTGGAATAACGCGATATGTATGTTTTTGAGATTGGCTTAGTGCACATAGCCCAGTTGTCCTCAAGATATCCAGGTTGTATATTGTGTCAGAATTTCCTTCCTTTTTAAAAACTGAGTAGTATTCTCATTTTGTTTATCCATTCATCCATACATAAAAACTTGGTTTGTTATATTTGTTTATTTAAAAGGCAGTGTGACAGAGAGAGGGGGAGGGACTGAGAGGGAAAGAAATCTTCCATCTGCTGGTTCACTCCCTAGATGGCCACAATGGCCAGGACTGGACAGGCTGAGGCCAGGGGGCCAGAATGCTATCTGGGTTTACCACATGGGTGGCAGAGGCCCAAGCACTTGGGTCATCATTTGCTGCCTTCCCAGGCACATTAGCAAGAAGCTGTATCAGAAGCAGAAGAGCTAGGACTCAAATTGGCCCTCTGATATGGTATGCCAGAACCCCAAGTGGAGGCTTAACATGCTACATCATAAGGCATGCCCCAAGAAGAAAATATGTCTAAATTTGCATAGCCCCTGACAAATGGCAAGTGTCTAGTGCGCTTTGGCTCCTATTAGTGATGCCTGTGGGTGCCGCTACTCCTGAGTTCCAGTCCCCAGGCTCATAGAGCTTCTTTCCATTAAAGAGTCCCCTTTCTGCTCAGTTTAGGCAAAGTAGATTTATCTTTTGTGGAAGTGAAGATCTTTATTTCATTCAAATTCCTACATGGAGAACAGATTTTGCCTCATGCAACCATCCTGGGGCATTAGTTAAACACAGAACTGTTAATTAAGTGACTCAAGATTAGGTGGCAGATACCAACACGGCTTAACAGTGGAGGAAAAGGACATGTTCCTGAAAAGGGACATTTTTCCAATCTCCCCTCAAAGCTGAGCACAGCAAGTGTTTGTCAGTGAGTCCATGATATTCCCTAGAAAATAATATTTGGTTGGTTGAACAACATGGACAATTGGGCAAATATAACTTCCAAGAATGGTTGTGGATAAATTGTAATGCTGATCTACCCAACAGGCTCTTTGTCCATATAATAAAAATAAAGTAAGGCTCAGAAAATGCATTAATAGGAAGCCAAGTTCTAAAGGTCAGCTTCTTTAGAAAGTAGCTACCTGCAGAGTGTACACTTGAATGAAGTGAGTTCACAGAGATATTAAACGTGCACAGGTTAAAGAAGGTGAGTGGAGTAGTCTGACAAACCGGATTGTTATTGTAAATGATTGATCTCCAGCCCTTTGTCCTGATTGTAACTGGCATAAGCGGTGATGATAAAATCTCACCTCCTCTAGAAAATTGGATGCTTATCTTCATATATTTATATTATCATCAAAGGGTGTGTGCTCAGCTTAGCCAAATATCTATATACTATCACCAAATTGAAAAAAACACGTGGGAGATATCCACCTCCACCCCCCAAGTCAATAGAGGTGGTTCCCAGGAATGAAACAGGCATGTGAAATGGTTGGGACTTTCACACACTGCTACTGAAATGTAGAATAGTCATGGGAAAATAGTTCTGCAGTTCTTCAAAATGCTGAGCATAGAGTTACCACGAGACCCAGCCCAGCTCCACCCCCTGCACATATTTGCAAAAAATTGAAAGCATATGCAGGTAGCAACCACTATTCTTAAGAGCCAAAAAAAAAAAAAAAAAAAAAGGAAATTGAGATGGTCCATGACCTGATGAATGGATAAATAAAATGTGGTATATCCATAGAGTGAAGTAGTATTTTAGTAAAGAGACACAACATACTTAGATATGCCTCAACACAAAAGAATCCAGAAAGCTAAGTAAAGGAAGGCAATCACAAGGCCATACATTGTATGATTCTATTTACAGGAACCTATGCATTATGCAAAAACTTATGCATGAATTTCGAAAATTTTGCACCAAAAGATACTTATCTTTTAATTCCATAATCCAGAACCACTTCGACATACTGCCTTATGAGAAAATTTAGAACAGACAAATCTAGAGATAGAAATTAGATTAGTGATGTGCAGGCCCGGGGTGAGGGATTGAGTAGAAAGTGACTGCTGGTGGGTAGAGAGATTATGCTTTATGTAAGGAAAATGCCCTCAGTTTAGATGTGATGATGATTGTGAAACTCTACAAAAATACTAAAACCATTCAACTTGACACTTCAGGTGAATTTGGTGGTACATGAATGCTATCTCAATAGAGACATTATAAAAGAAAGAATTAAATAGGTAGTTTGGCAAAGGCTATATTGGGAAATAATATTCTGAAAGTAGTTGTGGGGACAAACCACAGATGGAGTATCCCAAGCCAGTGAACTGGAGCAGTGATTCCCAACCAGGGGTAAAATCCCTCCAGCCGCCCTGCCCTGCCCTGGAACACTTGGCAATGTCTGGAGACAGTTCTGTATCAGAATAGAGAGGGCTACTACTGGAACCTCCTGGGAAGAAGACAAGGACAATGACAGGGGGCTGGTGTTGTGTTGTAGCAGGTAAAGCCATTGCCTACAATGCCATCATCCCTTTTGAGCACCGGTTCATGTACCAACTGCTCCACTTCCAATCCAGCTCCCTACTAATGGCCTGGCTCAGGCCTGGCTCAGGCCTGGCTCAGCCCCGGCTTTTGCAGCCCTCTGGGGGAGTGAACCAGTCGATGGACCATCTCTCTCTCTCTCTCTCTCTCTCTCTCTTTCCCTTTCTTTCTGTAACTCTGCCTTTCAAATAAAGAAATAAAGAAATCCTTTTAAAAAGAATGTGGAGAAATACCATTGAATGCACAGGACAGACTCCAACCACAAAACTAATCCAGCCCCAAATGTCAATAGTGAAAAACCCTGATTTCTCTGGAAGGAGTTTGGCAAACGGTAGCATTTACTTCCTAAGGTTCTTTCCATTCTCACCTCACGGAGAAGGATAAGAAGTTGTCACCTAATGGCATCATATCTACCAAGAATTCCAGTGTAACACCCCAGTTCTGATTATTAGAGTTGCTTACCTCCCAGTGTACGGCCTGGTAGAAATTGGCTTTTGTTTGATCAGTTTCCAAGAACTGACACTTCAGAGATCAATAGAAACTGGTGTATCATTAATGTGCTCCCATCATCATGCCCCATCAGCACATCCCTGCAGAATCATTGGTTCCATATATCTTTGATACACTCCCAGGGATTAAAGAAAAGTTATTGTTCCTTTAGTTCTAAGGTCTTTTATTTCTAAATCCTGGAAAATAAATTTATTTCAGTTTACAAATAATCAGAATCTACTGTCTCTGCATTATTTCTGAATCCAATTTCACAAGATCATGAAATATTCACAATGTGCAGGGAAGGCATTTTACAGGCATTATGTTGACCATAAATGTTAATTTGGTAGAAAGCCCACTCAGAACCCAATGAAAATATGCATACATGGCAGCTAGAATACCTCTCTTAGTACTTCTTAGAGATGTTTTATAATTAGCCACACCTAGAGACAAGCCAAGCAACGCATTAATCAGGCAAATTAGTGACAGGGAATTTGGGAAAAGGATATGTTTTTCTAAGGTTATAAGAGCAGGCACATGACAGGGGCTGGCACTGTGGTGCAGTGGGTTAAAGCCCTGGCCTGAAGCACCAGCATCCCATGTGGGCTCTGGTTCTAGTCCCGGCTGCTCCTCTTCCGATCCAGCTCTCTGCTATGGCCTGGGAAAGCAGTGGAAGATGGCCCAAGTCCTTGGGCTCCTGCACCCCCGTGGGAGACCTGGAAGAAGCTCCTGACTTTGGATTGGCACAGCTCCGGCCGTTGAGGCCATCTGGGGAGTGGACCAGTGGATGTAAGATCTCTCTCTCTCTCTCTGTCTCTACTTCTCTCTGTAACTCTGTCTTTCAAATAAATAAAATAAACCTTAAAAAAAAAAGAGTAGGCACATGCAGAGAATTCTCCTGAAACTTGGGAACTTCAACCTGGACTCAGCTCTCCTGTCAAATATAAACAAGTTACCAGGACGCCAGGAGGTTTGATTCATTCGTCTTCTAGGAGTCTCAGGATCTCATTTCTTTACATGTAAAAGAAAAGGGTTGGAGTAAATCTTTGGATCTCCAAATCTGGGGAGATTGTTAAAGAGTCTGGATTCGTAGGGTGAGTTCCAAAGAAGCCCAGATTTGCAGGTCTGGAGTCAGGTGCAGGCATGCAGGCTCTAAGTCAGGAGTGGTTTTCACGTGCATCCTGGTTTGGGAATAACCAGATAGTTATGTTGATTCTGAAGGCTCTACCTACATGGAGATCTAGTCCCTAACATGGTGCACCAGGAGTTCCTGCCCCCTTTGCCACCTCTCCCTCCGCAATTTAAATCAGGAAGGGGGAAAAAAAAAAGAAATCTGCCAGGGAAGATGAGGGCTTGGCAAGGAGGGTACTGAGCAGAGGGAGGATTCCAGTGTGCTGGATTCTGTTGCCATGGCAACCCCATCCTTCCCCCAGCGTGTGTTCTGAAAAGCTGCCTGTTTTGTGCCGTGCGCTGCACATCTCATGGAGGGCAGATCACGCCTGTTATCAATCTGGACATGACGACTTGTGGCTACAGCAGGATAATTAAATAAAAGTATACCCAAATGTTAACCATAAACAGTATTTTCTCAGTAATCTTAAGTATTTAGGGGCTTGGTGCCTCGTAGGTAAACCCAAAGGAGTCCTGTTTACGGTTCCAGAGATGTCTCTGAGTTTGCTACTTTTATTCTTCACCCTACCCCAAGCTCCCATCCCACAGTTGATGGTATTTCTATTTGGAGGAACAAAAAAATAACTCCAAAAATCTGATTTGAGTAAAGCAGCATGCTCAAGCTCACTGCACGCCACAGCGGGATGGATAGATCCCTCCTTAACTCTGAGTCAGGCTCCTGTCTCATTTGCTTTCTCCTCGTGTCCTTGTGAGATGGTGGCAATGGCAGAAAGTGAGGAGGTCAGCTGTGGAAGCCTAACTGTGGGCACTGAATGTGTATGCTCACAGGTCATTCTCTTGGGGATGGCTCAACAGTGCAGGGCAACAGACGGGAGTATGCTGTGAACTGTAGTCTCAGCTTTCCCACTAGCTCAGAGTCTGCTACGAGGGACCTCACAAAGTTCATGAGGAGAGGAATTAAAAGATAAGTTTATTTGGTACCAACAATTCTGACACCCATAAATACATCCATGCTCTTTAGACTCCTCATGTTCTGCTGCCCTGAACATTTCACATGAATTACTTGTTTCATCCTTATTAACAGTGGTCTGTTTATCCCATTGCACAAAGGACAAAGCTGAGATTAGGAAGGTTCTAGGACTTGTCCAAGATCTCTCATATGTCTGTCAAAGCCTGTGCGCCTGAAATCGTCTCCTAAGTAGTTACACGGCTTTTTAAAAGTTTTATTTAAAGGGGCTAGCGCCATGGCACAGTAGCCTAATCCTCCGCTTGCAGCACTGACATCTCATATGGGCACTGGTTCAAGTCCCAGTTGCTCCACTTCCCATCCAGCTCTCTGCTATGGCCTTGGAAAACAGTAGAAGAGGGCCAAGTCCTTGGACCCCTGCACATGCATAGGAGACCCAGAGGAAGCTTCTGGCTCAACTCCAGCCATTGTGGCCATTTGGGGAGTGAACCAACAAAAGGAAGACCTTTCTCTCTGTCTCCGTCTCTCTGTCTGTAACTCTACCTCTCAAATAAATAGATAAATAAAATTTTAAAAAAATGCATACTTTAAAAAATTTATTTAATGTATACAAATTCCATATATTTCATATATACAGACTCAGGAACATAGTGATACTTTCCACCCTACCCTTGCCCCATGCACATATGAAAAGGGTTGGGTTTGACAAGAACATTTTTTAAGAGGTATCACTTGAAATGTTTGGACAATGCCAAGCGAAGTTAATTAAAAATTTTTTAAAATATATTAAAGAAATAGATAGAGAGAAAGACACACAGGAAGACAGGGAGAGCTGCCATATTCTGGTTCATTCCCAGAGTTAATGGGGCCAGAATAGGGCCAGGCTGAAGCCAGGAACCGGAACCAGGCACTGCCTCTCCCACGTGGGTGGCAGGAACCCAACTACCTGAGCCGTCACTTGCTGCCTTCCAGGATCTGCATCAGCAAGAAAATAAAACCAAGAGCAGAGCTGGAAATTGGACCCAGGTACTCTGGTATGTGATGCTAGCATCCCAAACAGCATCTTAACTGCTAGGCCAAAGGCCCAGCCCTAATTAAACTTTTTTTTTTTTTTTTTACCGGACTTCTCAGACCTGATTTATTACGTTAACATGTTCTGATAGATGACTTGTTAATTTCCCATATTTACCTGATCTCACAATCTCCTCTCATCTTGCAAGACTATCATTGAATACAACTCATTGTAGGAGGGGGCAGGTGTTTCGTGTAGTGGCTAAGACGTGACTTGGGGCACCTGCGTCCTGTATAGGCATGCCTGGATTCAAGTCCCAGCTCCATTCCTGATCCCAGCTTCCTGCTAATGCATGCCCTGTGAAGCAACAGGTGATGACTTGGGTCCCTGCCATCCATGTGGGAGAACGGATTGGGTTCCCAGCTTCTGGCTTCAGCATGGTCCAGCTCTGTGGCTGCTATGGGCATTTGTCTGTTCCCTTCTCTCTCTCTCTCTCTCTCCCCCTCTCTCTCTCTCTTTCTCCATCTCACCTTCTCTCTCTCTTTTCCTCTCTCACTGTCTTTACAATAAATATGATAGCTTTTAAAATAAAATCCTATTGTAGGAAACACAATTTTGGAAATTAGTATCAAGGAGTCCTATCAATATTAAAGTAAATGTTCTTTCTCTTCCTCACCTGCTAGTTCTTGCTGTGTCTTAATCTGTTAGATTTTCTCAGTCCTTTTTCCCTTGTATTTTTTTTTTTGATAACTCTATCCAGGTACACTTGATCTGCAGGAAGCTGCATATATTGAAAAGTGTAAATTGCTTGATTTTTGACAGATGTATGCACCACAACAGTCAGCCTACCAAGCAGTCAGCCTACCAAGTAGTCCTTTCCCTGTTGTTTGTCCAAACCATACTCCCCCCACCCAATCCCTGACAATCACTTGTCCTTCCAGCTTTTCCTCAGCATACCTGCAGTACAATTTACAGATAAAAATTATAAATATGAAGTGTGTAAACTACATTATGAAGTGATTAGCACTTCAAGTGGTCAAGTAAGTAAATTAATTTATCCATCACCTCACGTCAGATAACACATTTTTGGGACAAGAACAATTAAGATTTACTCCGTTACTAAATTTCAAGTATACAACAAAATAATATTGACTGCAGTCTCCATGCTTACATTAGAATATTAGACCTTGTATTTTTTTATCTTTTTGGTTTGACAGGTAGAGTTATAGACAGTGAGAAAGAGACAGAGAGAAAGGTCTTCCTTCTGTTGGCTCATTCCCCAAATGGCCCCCAAGGCCTGTGCTGTGCCGATCCAAAGCCAGGAGCCAGGTGCTTCTTCCTGGTCTCCCATGTGGGTGCAGGGGCCCAAGCACTTGGGCCATCCTCCACTGCCCTTCTAGGCCACAGCAGATGTGGGGAGCAACTCGGACTATACTGTTACTGGAATTAAGACTTATTCTATACATCTGCTCTCCCACAATATGGCGCTGGGAGAGGAGCAAACAGCTTCTACCCAGCTGCCTCTCACCAACTTGACAAGCTGCAGGACCTGCTCCTGATTGGAGGAGAGCAGCGTACTCGGCGTGTGGGTAGCAGAGTTGGGATTGGCGGAAGAGGACTATAAAGGAGGAGAGAGACAACATGCACCAGGAACATCTAAGAGGAACACCTGTGCAGCCCCCGAGAGAGCCGGCCGGTGGTGTGCCGCTCCCCCGCAGAAGTGGGGAGAGTGGCTAGGGGGAACCGCCCTTCCACGGAGGTGGAAGGGATGGTAGCCAACCCGGGAAGAACCAGCAGCAAACCCGGGAAGGGCCGAGCAGACGAAAGAACAGCGCAGGGTCCTGTGTCGTTCCTCCACGAAGACGGGGAGCGACATAATGGTGCCGTGACTCGGATATGAAGCCTAGGCAGGGTTTAGTGTCGTTCCTCCACGAAGACAGGGAGCGACAGCAGAGAGCTGAACTGGAAGAGGAGCAGCCAGGACTAGAACCGGTGCCCATATGGGATGCCGACGCCACAGGCGGAGGATTAACCAAGTGAGCCATGGCGTCAGCCCCAGACCTTGTTTGTTTTACAGAACTCAAGTTTTATACTCCTTGGGTTCCTGATATATTCTGAATATTAATCCTTTGTTGGATAAGCAGCTTGCAAATATTTTCTACTGTTCTCTTGGATGTCTTGTCACTCTATTGACTGCTTCTTTTGCTTTGCAGTTTTTGAATTTTTTTAAAGATTTATTTATTTATTTGAAAGTCAGAGTTGCAGAGAAAGGGAGAGAGAGAGAGGGAGAGAGAGAGTTTTCCATCTGCCAGTTTGCTCCCCAGATGGCCCCAGTGACCAGGTCGAGGCTAGACAAAGGCCAGGAGACAGAAGCTTCATCCGAGTCTTCATGGGTGGCAAGAACCCCGGCACTTGGGCCATCTTCCACTGCTTTTCCCAGGCCATTAAGAGGGAGCTGGATTGTAAGTGGAGCAACTGGGACACAAACCAGTGCCCATGTGGGATGCCGGTATTGCAGACATTGGCTTTTACCCTCTGCGCCGCCATGCAGGCCCTGAAGCTTCTGAATCTGATATAATCCCACTTGTCTTGTTTTGCTTTTGCTGCCTGTGCTTTTGCATGCTCATCGAAAAAGCTGCTGCCTACAATGTCTGGAAGTGTTTCCTTCTAGCAATTTCATAGTTTCAGGCATGACAGGTCTTTTGTCTATCTTGACTTGATTTCTGTATATGTGAGGGGTGTGGATCTAATTTCATTCTTTTACATATACACATCCAGTTTTGCCAGCACCGTTTATTGAAAAGACTATCCTTTCTCAAATATTTTCTTGGCAACTTTGTCAAAAATATGTTGACTATATGTACATGGATTAATTTCTGGGTTGTTCCATTGACTTGTGTGTGGCTTTTCATGCCATTGCTGTGTGGTTTTAATTATTATAGCTTTGTGGTATATTTTCCATATTTGTAATGCTTCCAACTTTATAAATGTATTTTTCTCAGGAGCACTTTAATTATTCTGGATCTTTTGTGATTCCACATGAATGTTAGTATTTTTTGACTGATTCTGTAAAGAATATAAGTAGTATTTTGAAAAGGATTGCATTGAATTTGCAGATTGCTTAAGGTTGTGTGGATATTTTGACAATATTAATTCTTCCAATCCATGAACTAAGAATATCTTTTCATTTTTTGTGAATGTGTCCTAGATGATTTTTTACCAGTGTTTTATGATTTTCACTGTAAATATCTTTCACTAAATTTCAAAAATATTTAATTTTTTGTAGCTACTGTGAATGGGATTGCTTTTTTGATTTCCTTTTCAGAGAAATCATTACTGGTGAATTAAAATGTTATTTTTATATGTTGATCTTTACTGAACTTGCATTTATCAGCTCTAACAGCTTTTCGGTGGAGTCTTCAGGTTTTCCGTGTATGACATCATGTCCCCTGCAAACATGGATGCTTTGCCTTCCTCCTTTCCAATTTTGATGCCCTTTACCTCTTTCTCTCCCCTAGTTACTTCTGCCATTATTTCCAAGATCGGATTGAGTAAGAGTGCTGAAAGAGGACATCCTTGCTGCTTTTCCCCACTCAGTATGATACTGACTGTGGGTCTGTCGTGTGTCTTCTTTATACTTTTGTGTATTTTCCTTCTTTCCTGAGTTTGTTAAGAGTTTTCATCATGAAAAGATATTGAGCGTTATCCAACAGTTTCTCTGTGTCTCTCCAGATGACCATAATTGCTCTGTTCTTCATTCTGTTGACATGATGTATTACGTTCAGTGATTTTGAAAATATGGAGCCATTGGTGCATCTCTGCAATAAGTCTCATTTGACCATCAGATGTAATCTTTTTATGGTACAGTAGGATTCAGTTTGCTAATACCTACCTTCTTGACAATTTTTGCATCTATCTTTATCCAAGGATATCAGTCTGTAGCTCTCTTTGTGTTGTGTCTTTGGTGATGACCCCACATGAAGGTTTTGGCACAGTTACATCTTTTTCACTAATTTGCAATAATCTGAGAAGTGAAGTTAGTTTCTCTTTAAATGTTTTGTGTAATTCATTTGTAAAGCCATCAAGTCCGGTATTTTCTTCGATGAGAGACTTATAAAAATATTTATTTATTTATTTATTTGAAAGGCAGAGTTACAGAGAGGCAGAGGTGGAGAGAGAGAGAGAGAGAGAGAGAGAGAGAGAGATCCTTCATTCTCTGGTTCACTCCCCAAATGGCCACAATGGTTGGAGCTGCGCCAGTCCGGCGCCAGGAGCCAGGAGATTCCTCTGGGTCTCCCATGTGGATTCAGGGGCCCAAAGACTTGGGCCATCTTCTACTACTTTCCCAGGGCCTAAGAGAGAGCTGGATGGGAAGTGGAGCAGCCAGGACTTGAACCTGCCCACATGGGATGCCAGCACTTTAGACAGTGGCTTCATCAGCTACACCACAGTGCTGGTCCCAGATGAGAGACTTAATTACTGCTTCAATCTGTTACTTGTTATTGTTCTATTTAGGTTTTCTATATCTGCTTGATATAATCTTGGTAGCTTATGTGTATCTAGAAATTTATTCATTTCTTCAAAACTTTCCACTTTTTTTTTTGGACAGGCAGAGTTAGAGAGTGAGAGAGACAGAGAGAAAGGGCTTCCTTTTTTCCTTTGGTTCACCCCCCAAGTGGCTGCTACGGCTGGTGTGTTGCAGCTGACGTGCTGCACTGATCTGAAGCCTGGAGCCAGGTGCTTCCTCCTGGTTTCCCATGCGGGTGCAGGGCCCAAGGACCTGGGCCATCCTCCACTGCACTCCCGGGCCACAGCAGAGAGCTGGACTGGAAGAGGAGCAACCGGGCAGAACCGGCGCCCCAACAGGGACTAGAACCCAGGGTGCCAGCTCCGCAGGCAGAGGATTAGCCTAGTAAGCCGTGGCACTGGCCAAAACTTTCCAACTTGTTAGCGTGTTTTCTTATGAACCTTTGTACTTTTGTGGTGTCAGTTTCAATGTCTCCTTTTTCATTTCTAATTCTGTTTATTTGAGTTTTTTCCTCTTGGTAGAGCTTTGCCTATTTTGTTTTTCTTTACAGATAAACAGCATTTTGCATTGTTTCTGCTTTGAACTTTTTTTTTTAGTTTTAATTTCATTTGTTTCTGCTCTGATTCTTATTATTTCTTGTCTCCTGGTTATTTTGGGTTGGGTTTTTCCTTGCTTTTCATTAGCCTTGAAATGCACCATTTGATTTTTTATTTGAAATCTTTCTCTATTCTGTTCTTTACACCATTGTTACACTGTTTTTGCTGTATCCCACAGATTTTTATGCATGTTTTCATTTTTATTTGTTTCAAGAAAATTTTCATTTTATTTTTAATTTCTCCAACAATCCATTGATCATTCAGCAGAATGTTGCTCAGCTTCCATGTATTTGTAAATTTTCTACTTCTCTTCTTGTTGATTTCTGGTTTTATTCTGCTATTGTCTAAAAAGATACATGGTACAATTTCAATTTATAAAAACTTACTGAGGCTTGATTTGTGGCTTTCTATGTGATCTATCCTAAAAATATGTCATTTGCTGATGAGAAAAATGTGTATTCTGTAGCTGTTGCATAAAATATTCTAGAACTATCTGTTAGGTACATTTTTCCTCTGGTGTAGTTCAATTCTGTCATATCTTTGCTGATTTTCTGTCTGAATGATACGTCCATATATGACAGTAGAATGTTGAATCCCCTTAATATTATTACATTGGAGTCTACATCTCCCTTTAGGTCTAATAATATTTGCCTCATATTTGGGTGCATATGTATTTATAGTTGTTATATCTTCTTGCAGAATTGATCTTTTTATTTTTTATTTTATTTTTTTTAAATTTATTTGACAGGTAGAGTTATAGACTGTGAGAGAGAGAGACAGAGAGAAAGGTCTTCCTTCCGTTGGTTCACTCCCCAAATGGATCCAGGTGCCTCCTCCTGGCCTCCCATGCAGGTGCAGGGCCCACGCACCTGGGCCATCCTCTACTGCCTGCCCGGGCCACCGCAGAGAGCTAGACTAGATGAGAAGCAACCAGAACAAAATCCGGTGCCCATATGGGATGCCAGCACCGCAGGTGGAGGATTAATCAAGTGAGACATGGCGCCAGCCTTAACAATATGTAAGGTCCTTTGTCTTCTTTTAAAATATTTGCTTTAAATTTTGTTTTACCTGACATTAGTAGAGCTACTTCTGCTTTATTTGGGCTTCCATTTGAATGGTATATCTTTTCTCAATCTTTAGCTTTCAGTCTATGTGTGTCTTTTCCTATAAAGTAGGTTTCTTATAGGCAGCATACAGTTTGGTCCTATTTTTTCCTCCATTCTGTCAATTTCTATCTTTTGACTGGGGAACTCAATCCATTAATATTCAATTAACTTCTGTCATTTTGCTAATTGTTTACTGTTATTTTATATATCCTCTACTTCTTTCTGCCTCTCTTTGTGTTTGGGTTACTTTCTATCATAATACGATTGGATTCTATTTTCTTTCTCTTTTGTATCTGCTCTGTTAGTGAAATATATACTGTCACATGTGTTCTTGATGGTTGTTATTATCCTTTTACTTTTGATGTAAGACTCCCTTCAGAATTTCTTATACAGCTTAACAGGTGGTGATGAATTCTCTGTTTTTACTATTCTGGGAAAGATTATCTCTCTTTCACTTATAAAGGACAGCTTCTCTGGATAGAGTATTCTTGGTTGGAAGATTTTTTTTATTTCAGAGCTTTAATATGTGAATCCATTCTCTTCTGATCTGTGGAGTTTCTGCTGAGAAGTCTGCTACTTGACATTTTACTTTCACTGTCTTTAGGAAACTCACCTTGTACTTAACTTTTTTTTTTTTTTTTTTTTTTTTTGACAGGCAGAGTGGACAGTGAGAGAGAGACAGAGAGAAAGGTCTTCCTTTTGCCGTTGGTTCACCCTCAAATGGCTGCCTCGGCCGGCCTGCTGCGGCCAGCGGCGCACCGCGCTGATCCAAAGCCAGGAGCCAGATACTTATCCTGGTCTCCCATGGGGTGCAGGGCCCAAGCACCTGGGCCATCCTCCACTGCACTCCCTGGCCACAGCAGAGAGCTGGCCTAGAAGACGGGCAACCGGCACAGAATCCGGCGCCCTGACCTCACTAGAACCCGGTGTGCCGGCGCCTCAAGGTGGAGGATTAGCCTAGTGAGCCGCGTCGCCGGCTGTCCTTAACTTTTGAAAATTATTATAGTATGCCTTGGAGAAGATCTTCTTGGTTGACTCTGATTTGGATTCTTTGAATTTCTTGTTTCTGAATTTTCATACCTTCTGAAGACTTGGAAAGTTTTCAACAATTATTTCACTATGTAAATTCTCAATAACTTTTTCTCCCTTTCCATTTCACATATCCTTTTATATGAATATTTGTTTGCTTAACAGTATCTCATATGTTTTATAAACTTTCTTTATATTTTTGTACTATTTTCTCTTTTTTGTCTAATTAGGTTATTTCAAAAGTCTTTTTCTCTGAATTAGAATTCTTTTCTTGTGCCTGGTCTACTCTGATATCCAAGCTTTCAATCATATTTTATATTTAATTGACTAAATTTTCAGCTCCAAAATTTCTTATTCTTTTTAATAACTTCTATTTCTTTGTTGGATTTCTCATTTATATCATGCTTTGTTTTCCTGATTTCTTTGGATCATCTATCTGTACTCTCTTGCATCTCATTGAGTTTCTTTAGGGTCACTATATTGATTTATTTTTCAGCCATTTCATGGATTTTCTTACAATCAGGATTTATTTCTGGAAAACTGTTATGTTCTTTTGTAGTTGTCATTTGTCCTTGATCCTTCATGCTTCCTGTGTCCCCAAATTGACATGTAGGCATCTGGTATTATAGTTCCTTCTTCTTTATGAAGGGTGGCTCTCATTGGAAAAGACATATGGGATGCCAGTTAGGTGGTTGCTTTGGTTTTGGCCTATACATGCCAAGAGGTGTTACTGCTGAGTAATTTCTTGAACTGTAATCAATGCCAGCAGTGTCTATGGTGCCACAGTTGTGTAGTTTCCAGCAGTATGTGAAGATACTTGTACAACTTTGAGTTCGACCTGAGTTTCCACAGGTGTGTGACTTCAGACCCCAGAGAGTTGAGTGTGAATCACCCTGGGATTTGTGATGACAGTAGCCATGTTTCTGATTCTGTCAGACTTCTTGTCTCATCATACAACCATGAATGATTGGGGGGGGTGTTTGTGGTCCTAAAAGCTGTGGCCCTAAAACTGTATGATGAGGGTGAGACCTTCTCCAAGTCCTGCTGGGTAGGCACGGGTGGTCTCATATCAGTTCCAGTACTAGTGGATGTGAAGAAAACCTTGCCAAGGTCCTATACAGGTGACACTGGGGATTGTGCACTGACAGCAGGGACCTAGAACAGTGGACTGTAGGTAGAGTCTTCCCCAGTTCCACATGTGAGTTCTGATGACTCTGAGGAATACAGTACTCCTAATCACAGTCCCAGAACTGCAGATAAGGAAGAGTGCCTTGCCAAAGTCCCACAGAAAAAATGTAAGTTATGCTGTGAATTCTACACTGGAAGCCTTGCCTGATGGGAAGCACGGGTGTCCCAGGACTTACACAGCCAACAGGTATAGCCTCAGAGCTGCTGGATGCAGAGAGTACCTTACCCAGGTACCATGCTTCATATGCAGGTTATTCTGGGGACTGTGCATGGGCAGGCTCGGGTCTGGGGCAGTGGGATGCAGATGGGGTTCTCTCCATTTCCCACAGGGTAAACACTTAGATGATTCTGTGGAATAGAACTCCAAGAGTCCCAGTAGCAGAGCTGCAGAACTGGAGGATAACTGACCCAGGCCCCACAGGATGATCATAGGTTATGCTGGGGATTGTGCACTTGCAGAATCAAGTCTGGACTAGTGGGATACAGAGAATGCCTTTCCTTGTACCAATGGGACTTTTATAACAAATGGACTCAGACTTAGATGCAAAATGAAGTTGTCTTCTTATCCAGGCCCCTTAGGGTGAACTCAGGTGACCCTGTGCAATATAGCTCCAAAAGTCACAGTCTCAAACCTACAGAATTTCAAGGATACCTTACCCAGGTCTCACCTGTGTTCACAGTTTATATTGGGGATTGCGCACTCATGGCCTGGAACAGGAAAATGCAGATAGGGCCTTTCCCCAGCTCCAGGAGGGAGCACAGGTGTCCCTGGGACTTATGGAATGAACAGTCACAGTCTCAGACCTTCAGAAGTTGGTGAGGACCTTATCCTGGAACTTACAGAGCAAGTACAAGTTATGCTGGGGATTGTGGACTGGCAGTCACCAGTCTGAAGCAGAGGAATGCAGATAGGTTTCACCAGTGAGTAAGAGTGACTTCAGGGATTATAGCACCAATGGTCAAGCCCCAGAGCTGTAAGACACAGAAGGGGCTGCCCCCAGTTCTCACAGGGCATGCAAGAGTGAAGCCAGGGTTACCCAGCACCTTGTGTCAAGAGGATTCTCCCAAGACTGCTCTTCTGCACTGGGTGCTGCAATGCTAAGTCCCGAGAAGCAGAGAGAAACTTGTAGAGTGAGTGAGTGAGTGTGTAGAGATCATGTAGAGTGAGTGAGTGTGGCTCCAAGGCTTGTGCCCAGCAATCTTGCAGCTGCAGGGTGCAGAAGGGCCTGCTGTTAGCCCTGAGAAGTGCCCTGGCTCTGGCTTGGGGGGCTTTGGGCACAGACGGAATGAAGTTCAAGACAGAATGAAGTTCAGCAGTAACTGTGCCACAGCATCTTGTGTCTAGGGCTTTGGGTAGGAGAAAGCAGTGTGAGCTCCTGCGTTTGGAGGAAAGCAGTTGCTAGGTTCCTCAGTCAGTTCCCTAGACCCAATCTCAAGTCAGTGTGGAGGGTGGGATTCTCTACAGCCAGGGAGCCAGGATAGCAGCTGCAATGTGCTTTGTTCCCCTTCTCTGTGCTGCCTTTCTGAGTCTATGGGCCATTTAGAGTTCCTGTCACTTCTTCACTGATGTTTTCCCTCAGTTTGTACCCTGGAAACACAGTCTGTTTCCTTCCTTTGTTTCTTGTTCTTTGTGGCAGAGGTGGGTGCAGGGCCTCTCTCTTCAGCCGTGTTGACCAAACTATTCTCTTTCTCCCTCCCTCAACTTTTAGATTTCTTGAAGTTAGATTTCATTGTTTTTATTCTTTGTTCTTCTTCCACCTTTAAAAAATGTCTTGAGTGATTAGGTGTGATACAGTTAGTGATCATATCTATTACAGTTGTTAGGATGAGTGTTGGTCTAAAATCAGACACCATGGCAATAAATGACTTCAAAGGAAGTCAACCAGTGAGCTATTATCACATCCTGGCCCGTTAAAGCCATATTGCTTGCTTCCGATCAAATTATTTTATGCTTGTAAAGTTGATCCTTTTACAAAAGTGTCTCTAAGAGTTTCCTGTGAATTATGTTAAACTGGATAGCATGTAGTAGCTATTCTAATTTACATTCTGGTTTAAAATAGTGTTTTAAAAGATTTCAGGCCTCACATAGTTAACCTGTTGTGAGATACTTGGAGTAGTTTTACATCCCTCTGCAGCCTTGGAAACCTAGAGCCCAAAAAGGTGCTTGAGACATACTAGATGCAATGCGGCCTTGTGTTGCCTCACAGTTATCATCATTACGGAGGTGGAACTCCAAGACTGACTTTCTGTGAGCTAGATGGATCGCTGGCTCTGAATGTTTTCTAGATTGCACCACTGGCTCCATCCACACGCCTGTCATTTCAGTAGGCAGCTCACGGTCTCCCAGAGCAGAAAGAAAGGATGTTGATGAGCAAGGATGACATGTTGGGCAGATCCCCGATGTAGGTTACCTCACTGTATCCTCCCAGCAGTGCCTTGAGGTAAGTCCCATTACCACCATTCTTACAGATAAGGAAACTGAAGGACTGAAGGAACTGTTCTGAACTGACTCCAGTAGAAAGTGGTAGGAACAGATTCTGTGTTCAGCTGATTGATTCTAAGCTTCTGTTCTCTTTTTACGTCCATCTACCTCGGTTTCCCAGTGTCTTTATCTTCCTCAACTTTAAGCTACTGGGACAGTGTTATCTGTGCCATCACTCTGAGCTTCTAACACTACCATCCCCAGTGTTTTTCCTTTGTCATTTTTTTTTTTTTTTTTTTGGACAGGCAGAGTGGACAGTGAGAGAGAGACAGAGAGAAAGGTCTTCCTTTTTCCATTGGTTCACCCCCCAATGGCTGCTGCGGTCGGCGCACCGCACTGATCCGAAGCCGCCAGAAGCCAGGTGCTTCTCCCAGTCTCCCATGCGGGTGCAGAGCCCAAGGACTTGGGCCATCCTCCATTGTACTCCTGGGCCACAGCAGAGAGCTGGACTGGAAGAGGAGTAACTGGGACAGAATCCGACGCCCCGACCGGGACTAGAACTCAGCGTGCTGGTGCCGCAGGCAGAGGATTAGCCTATTGAGTCTCGGCGCTGGCCTCCTTTGTCATTTTTTTAATGATTTATTTATTTGAATGGCATAGCAATAAGCAAAGAGGGAGAGGCAGGAGAGAGAAAGATATCTTCCATCTGCTAGTTCACTCCAAAAATGACCATCATGGCCAGGGTTGGGCCAGACTGAAGCCAGGAGCCTGAACTCCATCCTGATCTCTCACATAGGTGGCAGGAGTTCAAGTACTTGGGCCATCTGCCGTGTTATCAGAGAAATGGATTGGAAGTAGAGCAGCTTGGACTTGAATATGATGCTCAAATACAGGATGTAGGCATTGCTGGTGGCAATTTAACCTCTGCACTATAGCACCAGCCTCTTGTCAATTTCTTTTTTTTTTTTTAAAGATTTATTTATTTTACTTGAAAGTCTGAGTTACACAGAGAGAAGAGAGGCAGAGAGAGAGAGAGAGAGAGAGGGAGAGAGAAGTCCTCCATCCGATGGTTCACTCCCCAGTTGGCTGCAACAGCCGGAGCTGTGCTGATCTGAAGCCAGGAACCAGGAGCTTCCTCCAGGTCTCCTATGCTGGTACAGGGGCCCAAGGACCTGGGCCATCTTCTACTGCTTTCCCAGGCCACAGCAGAGAGCTGGATTGGAAGTGGAGCAGCCGGGTCTCAAACTGGCACCCATATGGGATACCAGCGCTTCAGGCCAGGACGTTAACCTGCTGCGCCACAGCGCTGGCCCCTTGTCAATTTCTTTATCTAGACCTCTCCCTTGAACTCCACGCCCAGTTAAATTGCGTAGTACATATCTCATCTCTATCCAAACTTTTCTGGCTTTTCCCACTTCCCTCTATCTTCTACCTCTGTCCAACAGACCCATTGCCTTTCCTACCGGAGCTAATGGCTCCATGCTCTCCACCTTACCTTGCTGAATGCAAGGCTTGATGTAGAAACTTCCAAAAACTGAAAGAAGAGACAAAGATGCTGCATACTGACAGTGAAAATATGATTCACGATTTAAATTTAAAGTGTTATTGAAGATTATAGTGAGAGGATGACCACATGACCACTGTGGTGCCGTCTTTTGAAGGGATCATGCATGCTGTGTAGACTGGCCAAGGAAGACAACAGGAAGAGCAAAACTGAGCTGGCCTGCGGAGGATGCTAGGACTCAAAAAGATTGAGGCAAGGGGACATGCCAGTCAGAGGACCTGGCAAGAGGAAATATGGGGTCCTCATGAGCATGGCAGGTCCGAAGGATGAAAGGGACATTTGGTTTATGTTTTGTTTCTAAGATGTATTTATCTATTTATCTGAAGAGCAGAGTTAAAGAGAGGGAAAGACAGGGTGGGGAGAGAAGAAGGGGAGAGAGAGAGAGACAGAGAGAATCTTCCATCTGCTGGTTCCCAGGGGGCCACAATGGCCAGGGCTGGGCCAGGCTGAAGCCAGGAACCAGGAGCTTCTTCTGGGTCTTTCATGTGGGTTCAGGACTCAAAGCGTGTGGGCCATCTTCTGCTTCTTTAATATTACCAGGGAGCTGGATTGGAAGTGGAGCAGCCTGGACTCGAACCGGCACTCATATGGGTTGCCAGTGCTACAGGCAGTGGATTTACCCACTATGTCATAGTGCCAGTCCCCAGAAACTTTTTTTTAAAGAGCCTTAAAATCTTTCCATGGAAGATGATGGGTTCTTTTGAAGAATAGGCCATCGAGATTGTAAGGACAATATTCTTTCTCATTCTTCAGTTCAATAATTTTTCTACAGATTGTTTATAACATTTCTTTTAGCACTTCAGAGGACAGATAAATTTAGAAGCTATGATTTAAGCACTGACTTGGGTATTTATCTGGTTCTGTAGGAATGTACCTTGCATCTACATAATAGTTATTATTGTTCCTCCAATTATCTGTATTTTCAGCTTTGCCTCTGCTAACTCCTTGTCAGCAATGACTGCATCATCATATATACTAAAATCTGCCTCTTCCCTGTCCTTTCATAATAAATTCAGCTGCAGCCTGAATACTCTGACTGAGTGTTCTGACTGTAGCTCTGACCTGACTTCATTTATAAGGACTATCACAAGTAATTAGGGACAGAGAGATTTTCCTGCTCGGCATCTGGAAATGCAAAGATACTGAGAGGGAGTCTCTAGTGTCATTAACATCACCTTTCTGCCTGCTTTTTATATCACCCTGTAAAATGGTCTATTTCACAGCCAGCGAGGTCTATTATGGAAGCTGTCCTCTCACTGGAGCATCAGAATTTTCCCTCTATTAGGAGGCAAGAAACGGCTTCCAAGTTTTGGAAGACAGTATGAGTTTTGTTGTCACATTGACCTACCATTGATGGCCATGTGGCATTGGACAATTTACTTAACCTTGCCTGCCCTGATTTCCTCATTACAAATTAATTACTTCTAAAGAGTTTGCGAGGATCCATAATGAGCATGTGTAATGCAACTTGCAAAGTAATCAGCATTTTATAGTACTTGATAATGCACCCAGATATTAGCTGTTAAGGTTGGACAGGTTGTAGTAGAAGACTTTGAACTCATATGCCTTTCTGTACAAAAAAAAAAAAAGTTCCTTTAATGAAATTTTAAAAATTATATTCTAGGCAGATTTTGTTGTTGTTGTTTTTTTTTTTTCCAGAAACACCATGAGTGGAAGTAGGAATATTTTTGGATGAATAGAGGTAAGACAGAATGTCAGAAAAGTTAAGAGGGACAGGGGTTACTTTTGGGACTAACATTTTATTCAAAAATAGCTAAAGTCACAGTATATTTTATAATTTTAATTTTCTAATGATTTAAATCTTATGGAAAAGTAGCCAGAATGCACCTAGATACCCAATCAAGTAAAGATAAAACACAAAGGAGGCTGAGACAGACATCTTTGGTGAATTCACAGTTTTACAAATAGCTGTTCTGTCTTAGCCTCTCCTTTAATTAATGGAGAACTAGCAATACATTTTGGGGACACTTTTGGCTCCTAGAATCCAGCGATGCACACTCAGCTAAGTTTTGCTTCTAGAATGCAAGATAAACCAACTTTTTGTGACTTAAAACAGGCTTTCTTTAAGCAAAAATTCCTTTTTGTTAAAAACAATCCAATAACAAAGCTATCTTTTATTGTAAAACCTAACTATCTGGGCTAACCTCGGGCTAACCAAATTAACTGTATTAGTTTTTGGCATCCTATTTTTAGAAGAAAATAACAAATGAGAAGAAGAAAGCTAAAATTATTCTGAATGACATTAGGCTACAAGCACTCTTTATCTGAGAGACATGATGTCTGGTGGGTCCATGTAATTAAATACAGAATATGTCTGGCTGCTGATATAACCCTCCAGAAGACAACCAGTTACAGTGGAGCCATGCAGTTCAAAAGGGTTGCTTTATTTATTATTTAAAAGGCAGAGTTTAAAAAAAGACAGAGAGAGAGAGAGAGAGAGAGAGAGAGGTCTTCCATCCAGTGGTTCACTCCCCAGATGGCTTCAAAGGCCAGAGCTGCACCAATCCGAAACCAGGAGCCAGGAGCTTCTTCTAGGTCTCCCACACCGGTGCAGGGGCCCAAGGACTTGGGTCATCCTCTCCTGCTTTCCCAGGCTACAGCAGAAAGCTGGATCAGAAGCTGGCACTCATATGGAATGCCAGCACCGCAGGCGGTGGCTTTACCCACTATGCCATAGTGTCGGCCCTGTTAAGGCAGGTTTTAAGTTTGGGCAGGAAGCCACATTGGAGGAGAATGATAGCAACCAAGGGGCAAGTGACTGTTATTGTGAGATTGGTCAAGACTGGCAGATGCTATTTGTCAACGTGAATTGATGGTCACCAGGGTTACTAAGAGAGCTCAGGGTGAAGAAATCCCAAAGTCAGGAAGGTTCCAGAAGAAAGGTTGACCTCCGTACTGACTGATCCACGTGTCCTTACATTCTTCCTGCTCCCTAATTAGGTTTATCTTATTCTTCTCCTAGAAAGTTCAGAAACCATTGTCTAACAGAGGGGCTCCGTGTTTCTGGATTGCATTAAATACCACACATCACCCACCTTCTGAAAGTTGGGATAACCTGGTGAGCTATTATCTTCTGTGATTCCCCCAAAGCTTCCCCAATTTGCCTAAAAAATTGGAAAGAGCCAAAGCTATTATGATGAAAGCTGAAAAATAGGCCCACTGGAAAGAGTGTAGTCAGCACATACACCAACGCACACAAGGTTCATGAATTTTTCTTTAAGCATGACTTTTTTTTTTTTTTTTTTTTGACAGGTGGAGTTAGACAGTGAGAGAGAGAGAGAGACAGAGAGAAAGGTCTTCCTGCAGGTGGTTCACCCCCCAAATGGCCACTATGGCTGGCGCACTGTGCTGATCCCAAGCCAGGAGCCAAGTGCTTCCTCCTGGTCTCCCTATGCGTGTGCAAGGCCATCCTCCACTGCCTTCCCAGGCCACAGCAGAGAGCTGGACTGGAAGAAGAGCAACCAGGACAGAATCCAGCGCCCCAACCGGGACTAGAACCCTGGGGTGCCGGTGCCGCAGGCGGAGGATTAGCCTAGTGAACCGAGGCACCGGCCTAAACATGACTTTTTCTAAATTTGCATTTAGGACTGCAAATTCCCAGACCCTATCACAGACCTACTAAATTAGAACATCCTGCATTGGACCAAACAATCTGTGTTTTAATGAGAACTCTAGGGTATTCTGATGTACACTCAAGTTGGGGAATTGCTGTGTTAAAGAGATTTTGAATGACAGGAGTCAATCCCCCGAAGAATTTTCTGCTTTTGTCTGGTTATCCAGGAAATTGAAGTAACCTTGGCATAATAGTTAATTGTTGTGTCTTGGGGAATGAAGGCTCAGATTTTTATTTTCATGCAGAAATCAGGATCATGTTCTCATTCAGGAGATTTTAAGAGAAAAACTTATAACCTGAAAAGTTCACATTAATCCTTCAAATTCCATGGGATTTTAAAGTCCCCCTCATCTAAAATTCCCATACCTAATCAAAAATTCCATTGAGAATTGAATAGACGTGTAAGGATCTGTCCATTTCATGCCCTTTCTGTGCGCAGAGGCCAGCCTCTCCTCTCTGCTTAGCAAGCGTGGGTTTTTCTATTAGTGCACGAGACTCCCACAATGGAGGAGGACTGCACAGTGGTGTAGGCTTTACAGGACGCAAAAACAGCAGGGATTGTGCTAATGTAAAGAGGTGGAATACTCATTCTCTTAATAACTATAAGAATGTTTCTTATTTAGGAAATTATCCTTTGCTTTGGGTAGCTGAGATTCTAAGGGCAGAAAAAAAGTATCTGAAGAAGACAGGACTATCAGACAGTAGCAAAGGGTTTTGTGTGCTACCAAGGAGGAAAGTGCGACATGCCTGCAAAGGCACAGGAGAGAGGAGAGCAAGAAGCAGGGAAGGTTGGGGAGAGAAGAGAAACCTGCGTGGGTGATGTTAAAGGCCGCTCCAAGGACAAAGGTAGTAGAGAACTCTGTGTTTAGGGGCTCAAGGGAATTTCAAGATGCCTAACATTGAACCAAAAATGTTCTTGTTACTGCAGTAGAAATGCACCTCTTCCCCCAGAATCCCAAACATAAGCATGTGCTGTGTGCAGGATTTTCTATCTGTTGAAAACCTAGTCAAGGAGTTCACTGGATGCCTGGGGTGCTGTGACCAGGAAACAGGAGTTGGGAGAGACAGGTTGTTGCCATGAGAACAAATGGGCTGTGAACCTACTCAGGAATCCGGGGCAGGACATTAAACTTCCACACTGTGTAGAAGGAGGGTTGAGACTGAACTTAAGTTTCTAAGATAGCTTAGTGGATGACAATTTGTATGTATTTGTAGGAGGGTTTGTTCATACTCATCATTCCAGAAAAGAGTGCCACATTGCCAAGTGCAAGGGAATTTGTGAATATTACCTTCTTCAAAATGCTGTAATATGGTGTACAAGCTAACAAAAACTACAGTGCCTTCTTTAGAACAATGCCATCTGATAGTGCTTTCCACAATAGCAGAAAATCTCTGTGTCTGCACTTTCAAATTCAGCAGCCATGAACCACAGGTGGGTACGATACTCTTGAAATGTGGCTACTGTAAACAAAAAACTGAATGTTTAATTTAATTTAAATAAGTTGAAAAAAAGAGTCCCATGCAGCTACCATGTTGTTCAGCAAAGTAGCCACTTCTGATCCAGCTCTCTGCTATGGCCTGGGAAAGCAGTAGAAGATGGCCCAAGACCTTGGGCCCTTTCACCAGCATGGGAGACCCAGAAGAAGCTCCTCGCTCCTGACTTTGGATTGGCACAGCTCCGGCCGTTACAGCCAACTGTGGAGTGAAACAGCAGATGGAAGACCTTGCTCTCTGTGTAACTCTGACTTTCAAATGAATAAGTAAATAAATAATAAATAAGTAAATAAATAAATAAATAAATGAAACTTTAACACAGCATATAAGCAAAGGATCCACAAAAGCAAGTGATAACTATCTTGGACCCTGGGTGATCCATCTCCAATGGCCACCATTTTACCAACTGGATTCCTTTCTTATTTTTCCACATTCCCCCACCTTGCTCTTCTGAACCTGTGAAACATGAGCTCACTCTCTCAAGGGCGCAATGCAGCTCATACAAATGAGTGACGTGAAGTGGGCATCAACAATAGGGAGAAGCAGGGATGGTGGCTAGCCAGAGGGCTCATACACCTCTGATGGGCAGTGGTGTCCAGTCCTGCTATTTGTTGTCATGGAATAAGGCAGTCGGGGTCAGTTCTGTGGCTCAGGGGGTAAAGCTGACACCTGCAGTACTGGCATCCCATATGGGCACCAGTTCAAGCGTTGGCTGCTCCACTTCTGATCCAGCACCTCTGTTCTGGTCTGGGAAAGAAGTAGAAGATGGCCCAAGGCCTTGGGCCCCTGCACCCACATGGGAAACCCAGAAGAAGCTCCTAGCTCCTGGCTTCGGATTGGCACAGCTACAGCCATTGTGGCCAACTGTGAACAGTGGATGGAAGACTTCTCTCTCTCCCTCTCTCTCTCTGTCTCTCTCTCTCTGCCTCTCCTTCTCTCTCTGTGTAACTCTGACTTCCAAATAAATTAATAAATAAATCTTGAAAAAAAAGAATAGGGCAGACTGGGGTTGGTAGATTTTTCCATTATTCAGGAGAAATTAGAATTATGAATTTAATGTAAAATATGTAAAGACTGACAATGCAATCCAAATTATTGCAAATCACTATTTGCCCCAAACAAAACAAACTCAGGATCCTGGGTTTCAGAAACTTTCCTGGTTCAATTCCTGAGTCCTCCAGGTTCTCACTGTGTGACCTTGACCAAGGTATAACCTACCCCTGCTTCAGTTTCCCCCTCTGCAACATGAGGAGAGTAAGAAACTTCAGTCCCAAGGTTATGGTAAAGGTAGAACACACTGATATGTACTATATATAAATCGCCTACACACAGGTCTGACCTACAGAAGGCATTATACAGGTGCTGGTTCTTCTGCCCAGGGGGTGGTTTTGAGCCGTGGGAATTGGGTTTCTATTTTGTGGTACCCTTGCATTGGTTATCTGATGTGATCACTCTGGAGCCAGACTCTGATCCCATTGCTGGGGCTTCCTGTGACCTGATCCTGCTCAGTGCCAGGACATTGGTTCCACTTAGGAACCAGTTTCTGCCACAGATCCTTATGGGATTTTCTCAACTCTGTATCATCTCATACATTTCCCAGACTCCATCTGCGCTGCTTTCCCAGACTGGTACTTCAGTGCGTGAATGCGCTTGTTCAGGCTTCATGTCCTTGTGCTCTTCTGTCCTTAATTTCCATGATGACCTGCTCTAGCCCTTTTCTGCCTAAGCCAGGGCTGGAGTAAGAGTTGGGTTTCTAAGGAGGTGTGCTCAGTCTCTGACTTCTTTACTTCCACAGTTGTAGGCCTGATTCCACCTAAGAAAAATAGCTCCAACTTTCTAATATTTTCATCAAAATACTCATTTGTTACCTACCTACCTACTCTCTCTCTCTCTCTCTCTCACACACACACACACACACACACACCCCATTAGAAATACATCATGGAAAATAAGATAGTCACCAAAATGTTCTACATAAGAATAAGGAATTTTAAAATATAAAAAACCCAAAATGTGCAGAGAAGGGCAGAGAGAAATCAGTAACTTCAATAGCTAAAGAAATATAACTGAACCAATCTTCAGAACCAAAGTAATGAAATCTAAGAATAGAATTCTGTGAACGCTACATCAAGTATTGAACCCCAAAATTATGAGCAGCATTGGGTGAAAATGAAAGCAATAAAAATTAGCTTTGAAAGCTAGATTTGAGGCCATGCATAACAATGCTTACATTCCAATTGGTAGGTTATAAAATAGTTTCTCCTTTAGGAAATCATGCACATCCGTCTCCATATCCGTCTGCTCAATAGGATCATTTGTTCTTTGAAAGCAAGGACCACGCCTTCCCAGTTTTGATACCCCTGCCCAGCATGTAGCTAATCTTCTGTTCACGTGCTTCCTTCCATCTTCACCAGAATTCCGTGAGATAGGCAAGGTTGAATTTATACAGGGTATTATTGAATTTATACAGGTATTATTGAAATTCTTTCAGGTGTGCAAAACAATGGAAACAAACACAATTTCTGATCCCACAGAACATGAACTAAGATTGAGCAGTGTTGAAACGTGGAGGCAAGTTGTAGACATTTGTAAGAACATTTACGTTGGCTATCTGGTTATGCAAGAGTTGGACAACATGAAAACAGTGCTAGAAAAAAACAAATCAAAGAAATTTTTTGCCTTGTTCTTTCGTTATGCTTCAGGCTGCATTGGAAAAATACCCCCTGGTGTATTAATTAAGACCTACCTGGTGTCTTAATCAAGCCCCTTCTTGATAACTTCCCGGAGGACTGATTAAACATCTTTATAAGGGCCAGGACTGTGACATAGCCTCCTGCAGGGCCGGCATCCAATATGGGCACTGGTTTGAGTCTGGCTGCTCCACATCCAATCCAGCTCCCTGCTAATGTGCCTGGGAAAGCAGTGGAAGATAGCCCAAGTCTTTGGACCCCTGCACCCACATGGGAGACCTGGAAAAAGCTCCAGACTCCTGGCTTTGGACTGACCCAGCTCCAGCTGTTGCAGCCATTTGGGGAGTGAACCAGCAGATGGAAGACCTCTCTGTCTCTCTGCTTTTGCATCTGCCTCTCTCTAACTCTGCCTTTCAAATAAATAAATAAATCTATAAAACAATCTTTTTAAATCACTTGGTAGTCACTAATTATGATTCTTCATAAGTCAGCTCAAATAAGCCAGCAGTAAACTCATCAGGAATGAGCTATCCTTCCATGTCCATTGTTGAACTTCTCCTGTCTTAATGTTTTCACGCCTCCCTTGTTTCTCTATTTGTGCTTCTTTTGCTTGGTTCTCCACCATGGCCAAGAAGAGAGGAGCAAGGATGCATTGAAAGTCAGGGCTTTCCTCAGCAGAGCTAATCAAAGTCTGACTTGAGGGTAGCTTAGAAATCATCAAAATGAGGTGATTGTGCTATTTATTTATTTTGTCATCAGACTTAAACTACTAGTGCTTCATTCATCCCACGAGTATTTTAAATTTGGCCGTTGAAAGGGGAAATTACATAAGAGAGATTTTGGTTCTAAAGTGATAAACAAGATGAATATAATAAAGCAGAAACTAGGGTGATTAATGGGGATAGCGTGAATTCATCCTAACTGCATATATATTATCCAATTGCCTCCCTCCTTAGGCTTTCTGTTTGCTTGTTACAATTTATAACTTAGAGTTTATAATCTAACCATGAAATTAAAATGGTCCAAAAATCAAGTAGTGGATTTTGGAGCCAAAGAATTCTACTTCCATTAACACACAGCAAACTGTATGCTGCTAATTACTAACTATTCATGTGGCTAACACCTCCAGCAGGCAGAAGACCAAATAAAGTGGGATCAGAGGGAAGGGAGATAGAGAGGACCAGGAAAATAAGCAATGAGTCAGACTAGTGACTTCATGAATTTCCCTGGAAATACAGTAATTAGCAGAGCTACCTTGTCTACTTCTGATTTCTCCCGAGATGCAAAGCTGGATGTGCAACCTGGACAAACGACCCAAGGCAGGAGGGGATGAAAGCTCTTCGTGTCTTTCCTGGGCACAGTTGCAAAGAGGCACTCACTTTTGGGCCACAGGTGAACACTGGGATGGAATCTTGAGCAGGTTGTTACTAGGGAGTATTCTGTCTCTCTCTGTGTGTGTTTTGCTGCCCATGTTTGACAAATGTTTTGTAGATTATGTCCGGGAGAATTTTGTGTCTGAGGAACGGGTCAGGACAAAATGGCCCTGGGCTCGATGCTTCCAGATGTCTGGTCCATGGAGTGCATCCTTGGCATTCCATTGAACAGGAGAGACTTTGGGAACTGAGCAGAAACCACGAGAGCCTCTACTACAACTCTCACAAGCACCCCGACAAGCTGCAGGCTGATGTCCTCAGGGCCACAGAGCTGATAGGCAGCAGAACAGGGAGCTCAACCAGGAAGTGCTGATTCCTGGGCCAGGGCTGTTTCCAGAAACCCTCTGCCTTCCCTCCTCTGACCTGAAACATGTTTCTGTGCTATGCTGTGAGGGCCTTCATGTATATTCTGAGTTTTAATGGGTGGCAATTAGTGTTCATGAAGAAATAATCTATGCCACTTATTGTAAACAAGGAGGCAGGTACTGTTTCTCTCTTGAATAGCTTCAGTTATTTGTCTAAATACTGAAAAGGCATCAAAATTATGGTCTCAGAGTTCTACTCCTACGTAACCCTTGTGAGTTTTAAAAGCACATGTATATTTTAAATAATAATAATAAAATAGCCTAGGGAGATTACTGACGCCATAAACAAGAGTGCCAAATTGTTAAGTCAACAACAGGAGTCACTGTGTACTTACTTCTCATGTGGGATCTGTCCTTAACGTGTTGTCCAATGTGAAGTAATGCTATAACTAGTACTGAAACAGTATTTTACACTTCGTGTTTCTGTGTGGGTGCAAACTGATGAAATCTTTACTTAATATATACTAAATCGATCTTCTGTATATAAAGATAATTGAAAATGAATCTTGATGTGAATGGAATGGGAGAGGGAGCGGGAGATGGGAGGGGTGCGAGTGAGAGGGAAATTATGGGGGGGAGGAAGCCATTGTAATCCATAAACTGTACTTTGGAAATTTATATTTACTAAATAAAAGTTAAAAATAATAATAATAAAATAACATTTATCAAATTCTTTATTATGTACCAGGCCCTGTTCTAAGCATTGTACATACATTATCTCTTTTAATCCTCAAGGCAGCACTATGAAGTACAATGACAATTCCTGTTTTATAGATAGGAAAACTGAGGTTTGCCTGCTGAGGTCACACAGCTGCCGATAGAGCACGGGTAGACTCCAGTAAGGACTGGCTTCCCTCCCAAAAGATAGCAGATTGTTCAGTCTCTTATCAGATAAAACAATGCCTACCAACATATTCCATCAATAAATGTGTTTGTCTGCCCCATACATGTATATGGTACCATAAAAACTGCTGTGCTTGGGAGCAGGAATACATTTACATAGGCTGACCTCTGCTTGGTGGTTTGCCTATCTTTGTCTCTCTCTGCCCCATCTCCACTCCTCAATACTGCCTGGAGCTGGAGCCTGGAAATTTCTCAGGCCACCATCCTTTAGGCTCTTGAGTAGGAGGGGTAGGTGGGTGGTGTTCATTGACTCAATCAGCCAGAGCTCAATAAGAAACAAGCACACACCACGGATCTGCCTGAGGGGAGGGCCACAGAGGGGACCAGACTGGGCAAACCAGCCAGGGAGGGTGAGAACCCCAGACATCTGCAGCTGCAAGGGGCTGTCCCTACAGCAAGACCTGGAGAAGCCAGGGCACAGAGCAGGAAGACCTGTCGAACAACTGTCTCAGGGCCACAGCGGGAAGCAGCCAAACTGCAAAGCCACAGGGAGACAGGGAAATCATCAACACCCCGACTTCTCTCTCTGCTCCCACTCTCCAACCCAGGAGAGCAGCAGGTGGAAAAAAACCAGCCCGCAGAGCCCCACCACCCGGGGCCAGGAACTCCCATCATTCTCTGTGGACGCGGCTGCAGCTGATCTGTGCATGCGCATCCAATCGGTGCCCTGCTCCCTGCAGAACCACGGAGCCCTTTGGCCAGAATCCTGTGTGGGGACCGAACTCCCACTGCTCCACGAGGCCACTGTCTCTCCCATTCATTTCCTTCCCTCCAAAACTCAGTGGAGATTTCTCACCCAATGGCTATTTGTTTACTCACTGTCTTCAAAAAATGTAGATTTAAAATACTGTCATTTTATTTCAAAAAATTTTAACAGACATAAAATTGTGCATAGTTATAGAGTACTATTGATGTCTCATTACATAACTCATTCTTTTTGTTTTTTATTTTTTGACAGACAGAGTGGACAGTGAGAGAGAGAGAGACAGAGAGAAAGATCTTCCCTTGCCGTTGGTTCACTCTCCAATGGCCACCGCAGCCAACGTGCTGCGGCTGGCGCACCGCGCCAATCCGAAGGCAGGAGCCAGGTGCTTCTCCTGGTCTCTCATGCGGGTGCAGGGCCCAAGAACTTGGGCCATCCTCCACTGCACTCCCTGGCCACAGCAGAGAGCTGGCCTGGAAGAGGGGCAACCGGGACAGAATCCAATGCCCCGACTGGGACTAGAACCCGGTGTGCCGGCGCTGCAAGGCGGAGGATTAGCCTAGTGAGCCGTGTCGCTGGCCCATAACTCATTCTATAATATGCAATCTAGGTAACTCTATTTATCATTTCAGATATTTAACATTTCTTTGTAGTGAAAGCCTCCAAAATTCTATCTTCAAGCTTTTTGAAAGGTAGAGTACATTAACATTGTCATAATACATTAATATTACCAACAATCACCCTATTGTGCAAAGAACCCCAGAACTTCTTGCTCCAATCTAGCTATAATCTAGTGCCTGTCAATCATCCTTCCCTCCCCACTTCTGCCCCCAGCCTCTGCTAATCACCATTACATTTTTAACTTCTATGAAATTTTCTGTTTTTTAGGCTCCACATACAAGTCAGGTCATGTGATTTGTCTTCTGGGCTTGGCTTATTCTCTTAACATAATGACCACCCCTGCTGTTGTAAATGACAAGGTTTCTTCCTTTTTATGGCTGAGTAGTATTCCACGGTACATATGTAGTCCATTTTGTTTATTTGTCCACTGGTGAGTGGACACAGGCTGCTTCCATTTCATGGCTGTTATGAGTAGTTCTGCAGTGAGTACAGGAGTGCAGATGCCTCTTCAACAGAGGGAGTGGGATGGCTAGATCACATGGTAGTGCTCCTTTTAGTCTTTGGAGGAACTTCCATACCGTTTTGCACAGTAGCTGTGCTAATTTGAATTCCCACCAACAGTGCACAAGTGTTGCCTTTTCCTCCATGTCCTTGCCAACACCTGCTCTCTTTTTGTCATCTTGACAAGAGCCAGTCTTAACTGGAGTGAGGTGACATCTCACTGTGATTTTGATGTGCTTTTCTCTTGATGATTCATGATGTTGAGCATTTTTTCGTGTCCCTGTTGGCCATATTATGTCTTCCTTTGAGAAATGTTTGTTTGAGTCTATAGCCCATTTTTAATTGAACTTTTCTGCTATTTTTTGAGTCCCTTATATATTCTGGATATTCAGATGTATGTAGCTCAAATGTATGGTTTGCAAATATTTTCTCACATTCTGCTGGTTGTCTGTTCACTTTGTTGGTTAGTTTCTGTACCGAAGCTCTTCTGTCTGATGAAGTCCCATTTGTCTGTTTTTACTTTTATTTCCAATGCTTTTGGGTTCTGACTTAGAAAACCTTTGCTAATTTCCAACTTTTCGCTACATCTCCTTCTAAGAGCTTCAAATTTTCAGACCTCACATTTAGGTCATTACACTATTTTGAGTAGATTTTTTTTACCTGATGAGAGATAAGAGTCTAGTTTTATTCTTCTGCATGTGGATATCAGATTTTCCCAGCACCATTTAGTAAAATGACTATTCTTTCTCTATTGCATCTTCCTAGTGCTTTTGTCAGAGATCAGTTGGCTGTAGATGTGTGGTCTTACTTCTAGGGTCTCTATTCTGTTGGTCCATGGGTTTGTTATTATGCTAACACCATGCTGTTTCAATTACTATAGCTTTGTAATATATTTCAAAGTCAGGTACTGTAATGCCTCCTGCTTTGTATTGCTGTGGTTATTCAGGGTCTCTTGTGGTTCCATGCAAATTTCAATATGGTTTTTTTCTAGTTCTTTGGGGAGTGGGAATGTTATTGAGATTTTGATAGGGATTGCCTTGAATCTGTAAATTGCTTTGGTTAGTATGCACATTTTAATTATACTGAGTCTTCCAATTCATGAACACTATATGTCTCCCATTCCTTTTTGTTCTCTTCAATTTCTTTCCTCAGTGATTTATAGTTTTCACTTTAGCATCCTTCAGCTATTTAAAAAATATATGTAATTTTAACAAAGTGGCAGGAAGGAAGCAGTGCAAAGCCAAACTACTTATTTGAACTCAAAAAATTTAACAGGGCTTTGATTTTTTAAAGATATATTTATTTATTTATTTGATAGGCAGAATTACAGACTGAAAGAGGGAGAAACAGAGAGATAAGTCTTCCATCCGCTGGTTCTCTCCCCAAATAGCCACAATGGCTGGAGCTGGGGCTATCCAGAGCCAGCCGCCAAGAGCTTCTTGCAGGTCTCCCACAAGGATGCAAGGGCCCAAGGACTTGGGCCATCTTCTACTGCTTTCCCAGGCCATCAGCAGAGAGCTGGATTGGAAGTGGAGTAGTATTCGGCATGCTGGCTCCACAGGTGGAAGCTAAACCTACCAATCCACAGCATTGGCCCCTAGAGCCTTAATTTTTAAACTGTAGGTTCTTCACTTTTCTGGATAAACTTATTTCTAAGTACTTTATCTTTTAAGTTGATAATCTGAATTAGATATTTTCATCCATCTATTTTTATTAAGATTTATTTTTTAAATTTATTTGAAAGAAAGAGTTACAGAGAGAGGTAGAGTCAGAGAGAGAGGTCTTCTATCCACTGGTTTACTCCCTAGATGGCCGCAAAGGCTGGAGCTGCGCTGATCCGAGGCCAGGAGCCAGGATCTCCCAAGTGGGTGCAGGGACTCAAGGTCTCCCAAGTGGGTGCAGGGGCCCAAGGACTTGGGCCATCTTCCACTACTTTCCCAGGCCATAGCAGAGATGGATCAGAAAGGAGCAGCCAGGATTAGAATCGGTGCCCATATGGGATGCTGGCGTTTCAGACCAGGGCTTTAACCTGCTACGCCACAGCGCTGCCCCCCACCTCCATCTGTTTTCAAGGTATTTAAAATTTTTGATAAGTAAACCCTTAATTTGTCTTTATTAACTTAGCTACCAGTCATTTTACTGAATTATTCCCTTGTTTATGATTGTATTTTGGCTGGTATACTCCAGTTATATATTTTATATTACAGCAAATAAAGTTAATGTTGCACACCTCTTTCTGACACATTTATTTAGTGTAATATTCTTGCTTAACTTCCAGAATAATAAGTTCTGATGGATCCTTGTCTACTTCCTAAAATAGAAATATTTGTATTTCTTACCTTTAAACGTGGTAATATTCTATGTGATTACTCCACTTCATATCTTTTTTTTTTTTTTTTTTTGTGACAGGCAGAGTGGACAGTGAGAGAGACAGAGAGAAAGGTCTTCCTTTACCATTGGTTCACCCTCCAATGGCCACTGCGGCCAGCGCACTGCGGCTGGCACACTGTGCTGATCCGAAGCCAGGAGCCAGGTGCTTCTCCTGGTCTCTCATGTGGGTGCAGGGCCCAAGCACTTGGGCCATCCTCCACTGCACTCCCTGGCCACAGCAGAGAGCTGGACTGGAAGAGGGGTAACCGGGACAGAATTCGGCGCCCCGACCGGGACTAGAACCCGGTATGCTGGCGTCGCAGGCGGAGGATTAGCCTATTGAGCCGCGGCGCTGGCCCCACTTCATATCTTCTATGCCATCTATTCTTATACTGTTTTTTTTTTTCTTTTAAATTAGCAAGAGATGTAGGGTTTTTGGAAATGTAATTTTAAATTTAACTAGATAATCATGTTTTATGTCATTTGATTTATTCTGTATTATGTTATGTATTACATAGGGTTTACCAAATTTGAGCCATTTTTGCATTTCTGAAACAGCTGTTATTTGATGACTTTCCCTGAGTTATATTCGCTAATATCTTATTAAAATTTTGACATTTGATAATTTATATCATTTGACATTGATATATATTGAGATTACAATTTATTATATTAGTTTTATGTATTTAAGTATCAATATTAGACAAAATAATTTGAAAAAAAAATTTTTTTTTTTTGATAGGCAGAGTGGACAGTGAGAGAGAGACAGAGAGAGAAAGGTCTTCCTTTGCCGTTGGTTCACCCTCCAATGGCCGCTGCTGCAGCCGGCGCACCGCGCTGATCCGATGGCAGGAGCCAGGAGCCAGGTGCTTTTCCTGGTCTCCCATGGGGTGCAGGGCCCAAGCACCTGGGCCATCCTCCACTGCACTCCCTGGCCATAGCAGAGAGCTGGCCTGGAAGAGGGGCAACCGGGACAGAATCCGGCGCCCCAACCGGGACTAGAACCCGGTGTGCCGGCGCCGCAAGGTGGAGGATTAGCCTATTGAGCCACGGCGCCGGCTCTTGAAAAATTTTAATTTCCTTCTGTATATTAGGAGAATTAAAATAGCAAACTGTCTAGGCCTAGTGCTTCTTGGAGGTTCCTAATTCTTTGAAAATTTTCCTTAATTTCCTTGGCATTTTTTAGAGTTTCTACTTATTTTAGAATTGATTTAGGTAACTATTTGCTCAGAAAATAGTTAATTTAACTAGATTGTCAGTATTATTTCCAAAGTCTTTATAAGTTCTCTCTTTTGTGATTATTTTAATTCTCTCTGTATCAATTAGTGTTTCCCTTTTCACATGTTACAAAAGCTTTCAAATTTCCACATTCTCTCCCTTTTTAAAATTAACTTCATTAATTTTATAGTTTATTCCTATCTTTATTCTACCATGGTTTTTGTTTTACAATGTTTTTGTGTGTGTGTGTGTCCCTCTGCTTTTCATTCTGTTTTCTAACTCCTTATTTGATTTTCTCTTCATTATTTCCTCCATCCATTTCCTTTAGTTCATTTTTATTTTTTGTCTTTTTTGCTTAGGTGCTTAATTTATTTTGTTATATTTTTCCTAATAATCATACAGTATTTAAGATTTTAAAGCTTGTTAAGAGTTAAACTTTATCCATAAAATGTTCTGTGGGTTCTAAGATATTCCTGGCTCTTTCATTCTTTGAACTTATTTATTCATTCATTCATTTTTGCTTTTCCTTTCTTTTTTTTAAAAGATTTAATTATTTACTTGAAAGGCAGAGTTACAGAAAGGCAGAAGGAGAGAGAGAGAGAGAGAGAGAGAGAAGTCTTCCATCTGCAGGTTCACTCCCCAAAGAACCGCAACCGCTGGCTGATCCAAAGCCAGGAGCCAGGAGCCAGGAGCTCCTTCCAGGTCTCCCACACGGGTGCAAGGGCCCAAGGACTTGGACCATCTTCTAGTGATTTCCCAGGCCATAAGCAGAGAGATGGATTGGAAATGGAGCAGCCAGGCCTCGAACTGGCGCCCATACGGGATGCCGGCACTGCAGGCGGCAGCTTAACCAGCTATGCCACAGTGCCAGCCCCTGGATTTATTTTTTTTTTCTAACACGGTCTTGCTTTTGTTCCTCTTCGGTTTGGTAGTATCGTTATCATTTTGCCTGGCAAAACGTAGTGTTTGGGGCACCTGCTCTCAGACTGCTCCTGTCATTCTCAAGTCCTGCGGCCCCTTTTGCACGGTGCCTGTGACATGTAAGGTTGTCTAGCAGTTTTTGTTGTTGTTTAGTATTTAAACAAGAGGACATTATGGAATGTGCAAAAGAACAAACATCCAGTTTAAAGAACAATGCACTGCATAGGGAACTTAGAATCTCACACCCAAGTGTGCCGTGCACGTAGGATTCTGATTTTGTAACTGGGAAACATTTCCCCAGCTTTGAGGTATGGAGTTCAGTTTGCCCACTTCCTGTCTTTCCTGCACAGTTTGATACAGTCCAGTACTGCTTTTCTGCCTGTTAAATCCTGCAATTTGTCAGGGTAGCTGAAGCTCACTTCTGTTTGTATGTGAGTTGCAGGCTCCGACTCAGAGGACGTAGTCTTGTAGATGGCTCCAGTACCCCAGGGAAATTAACCATGGCATCCATCGGTGCGGCTGGACTTGGTCCACCACTCTTTGAACGATCATCTTGGAGTCAGTGGTGCATTTCTCAGACACGTGGCTCCTTGGCTGTGCTCAGCCTTGTAAACTGTAACTACATTTCCTCTGGCTCCTATCTTAGCAGGTGCAGCACCACCCTTTGCTGCAATAGCACACCTCTTGTTGCTTAATCACCTGATTCCAGAGAGGGGCAGATAGCGACTTACCTTTTTACCAGGCTTGGCCCCACGGTAAGCTTTAATGTCCCCAGGTACGCCACTCGGATTCAAGGGACTGGGGTGGCTCTCAGATCAAGGGCAACCATGAAGCCAACTCTCTGAGGCCCTCGTGAGTGAGGAGGTAACACACAGGAAAGGCAGTGTTTGCGTTCCTCTGGGGCCCAGGCAAGAAGCTGAGCAGTGGTGATGCTCTTCCACTCTCGCTTCCCCAAACCTTGAGGTTCAGAGCTCACTTTGCCACTTCCTTCTAACCAGGATTTCTTTTTCTATCTTTCAATCTCTCTTTATCTAGAATCCTGTGCCCTACAGTAGAACGGATTCCAAGTCCCCATGCAAATCTTCCCAATCCAACATGAGAGAATGGTGATGTATTGGATTTACAAACAAGTAAGTGGAGTGTGTGTGTATTTATTCTAAATCATCCTTGGCCTATCCCTTACTTCCTTCTGAGTGGGAGAGAATCTGCAGCGTCAGGTGAAGGAACGTAACATTAATGCACACTTTGAAATAGGCTACCCTGTGAAAGATTATCCTAAATTAACTCTCCACCATTTTTTTTTAAGATTTATTCATTTATTTGAAAGTCAGAGTTACACAGAGAAGGAAAGACAGAGAGAGAGAGAGAGAGAGAGAGAGAGAGAGAGAGAGAAAGGTCTTCCATCCATTGGTTCACTCCCCAATTGGCCACAACGGCCAGAGCTGCGCAATCTGAAGACAGGAGCCAGGAGCTTCTTCCAGGTCTCCCACGTGGGTAGCTGCATCCCTCTTGAAACTATAATCACATTTTCATTTACTTCCAACTAATAAGTGGATTTGTGTGCCTATTTAATGGAGTTTATTCCATCTTCCATTTGAAGCTTTCTGAGTATGCATCACATTCTCTTGAGAGCCTTGCTGACAATGGGAACCTTGGAGGTTGTTGGAGGTTCTCTGGGAACCTTGCAGGAGTTGGCTCACCGTGTGAGTTCTTGTTCTAGACTCCAGAATATTAGTTTTAATGACAGCAGTCGCAGACCTGTAAGTTAGTTAAACAGCACAGAAATGAATAAGATAAAGGCCTTTATCCCTAGATTTGGGGTTGTGACTGGAGGAAGACTGGCACAGCAATGCTGAGGTACATCAGTCATATGCATTACTGGGTCATAAGAAGCTGTGATGTCACATACTGGGGGGGTCGGCTTTATGCAGCATGAAAACAACTGCACCAAACCAACTCCATCGTCGGACAGAAACACTCTTCTTAGAAACTTGCTGTGAAGGGGAGAAGAAAGAGCAGTAATTGGTTGTTCAAGGGTGTTGAACTTTTTTGTTATCTTTGTTAACTAAAGGTAACTCCTGGAATATGTAAAAAGAGATGAGACCCTCATCCAACCAACGGGATTCAAACCTGCAGATGGAAGCAAAGCAGCTCCAAACCTCTCCCACCCTCCTGTTGCCCAGGGCTGATGTTCCTGGCTCCCCTGAAAGCACCAGATGGAAATCACTTCTGAGCAGCCCTCCTTGGTGGCTAACTGGTTCTTTATCCATTACCAGCTCGTATATTTATATACTCTGTTTGACCTGGTGAGTTCTTTGGGAGATTTGGACCCGATGGGCCATTTTATTGGCTCTATCAGTGATCACCATGTGTGGAATTTAACTAAGCAGATATGTTCTGTGCGTTGCGAACACGCTTCCAATATAAAGGCTAGCATTTGTTCAAGGCAGCCAGTCATGGACTTGCAATATGAGTTCCTTTAATGAACCCAGATACATTTGCTTGCACTTGGCTCAGGCGTGATCAGTCAAAATGATTCAGAGCTGTAATCTTAATATGCCAATTATTTTCTAAAGAAAAGCTCAAGACAGCTTTGTATGCCAGAAAATAATTTGTGTCTATTTCAGACAGTACAGATTCTTTGTGCTGGGTATGAATTTTCATTCTCCAAGACAGCCTGGTATTTACAAGGTAGCAAGAATTCGATGTCGCTCCAAAGAAATTGGCTCCAAAATTTTTTGTGAATTCTTTGTTACAAATCATTTTTCACTGCATGGGTTGTTACCACTAGATTGGGTGCACTGCATCATGCTGGACAGTCTATGACCCATCAGCAGAGGTTAGCACATTGGCACGTGGCAGATTATGTACAGATTGGCAGTATAGATAAAGATGTGAAGCTGAATCAGGCTTTAACATACAGTATTCGTTTATTATCTCCGTTTACTACCATTTATGAACTCACCATTTTTGAAATAAAAAGGAATCTCTCAGTTTGAGTGATTTATTTTAATTAAAAATATCATTTATTAGATTTGGGGAAAATTTTTTAAATAAAAATTACTCATAAATCCACCCCCTTCAGAGATAATACTGATAATGTTTTATTCTCTATGGAGCTTGGTAGTAACAATCAAGTGAGAAGTCCATTGAGTGAAAGGAGTGCAATGCTGCAGGGAAGAAACCTTGGGATTAAGACGCCATGAAGTGGACTCTCCTAGTGTGTTTTATGAATGGCTTGGGTTCCTTAGGGCAAGGCTTTTGCTGTCTTGATTAAATTTTCTGCTTTTTAGAAAATGTCTTTTGTTCTTTATGATCAGAGGTTAGGCTAGGTTGGATGAGTATCAGCATGTGTATATTTCTATACTTGTGCTGTCCTAACACACATGTGATTTAACTTGATTTTTAAATTTAGTATTATAATAGTTTTCCATAGGCATTCTAATAATGTTATTTGTTAATTAATATTAATATATACTTATTAGTCCATTGTACAATTGTGTCATAACATGTTTAACTATTGTCTACTATCAGAGATTTTATGGATTCTGATTTTTTGATGAACATATTTTTCATTCATTTTTTCAGTAACTCTTTATTGGGCATCTATTATATTCCAGACATATGCAAGCACTGGGGACAGCAATGAACTTGACATACATTTTGGCCTCCACCTCTGATTTTTACTAGGAAATGCTGCTGGAAATAAAATTTTGGGTTCAGAAGAAATGAACATTTTAATGGTCTTGATATCCATTGCCACACAGCTATTTAGAAACATGCCAGTTTACACATCCCCAGTAATAGATGACACAATTTAATCAAAATACAGTGTTTCTGAAGTGTCGGCAGGAGTCTAAAAACATATCCACCCACTGGAGACTCAATTCTGAGAAACAGGTTTCTCCTTCTGTTATCAAGAACCCACAACACAGTGAATAAATCGCATAGACCCATTCAATTTGGTGAAATCATTTTAGAAGGATTGGAAATGGGGATGAGCAAGGTAGAGAAAGAACAAATCTTATGGTATTGATATATTTTGAAAGGACGCATGGTCTGAGGATAAGCATCGAGAAGATTCATGATTAAAACAACCTTATCATAGAATTCCATAGTATTTAGGTCTGCCCTTTTATCTTGAGTAGCAATATTTATCAAAGATGGGTTACATGGAAAAAAGAAATGGAGAGATGAGGCAGAACTCTTTGGTTGACAGCAACACCGAGAAATTCAATTTATTAAAAACAGTAATGAATGCAAAACTCAGTTCACTGATTATGAGACTTGTTTCAGTGTGGTTTCTATTGAAAGAAAATCTTTTGGATCAATGGAAATAAATTAATTCTTATGCTTCCTCTTGTGGCTAAAGAGCCTTTTGCTCGGGACTTTAAAACAAAGGCAACAAATGCAATCCAATTGTGTGAAATGTCCCTGGGCAATGTTTTGTTGATGCTATATTTAGGGCTTGATAAGTGGCAGAATAGGTGAAAATGACCCCCAGGCCTACAGCAGGCAATCAGATTAAGTCCCAGAAGTCATAAGATTGGAACTCAAGCTCAGTCCAGAAAAAAATCACTGGAGCATCTCCTTGGGGTGGGGGTGGGGATAGGGGTGGGGCGGGGAGCCCAAAGTCAAGTGAGGCTGGTAGCAACAGAAGACTGCCAGCAAGGCTTGGCTCAGAGCCAGGATTCCTGTTTCTGGGGTGATTAAGGGTTCAGGATCTCCACTACAAATACCTGTAATAGCAACTACTATTTGCTAAGCTGCTACTGTCTCCTGAGTACTCTGCATAGTCTTATACATAAAAACTTGTTACACCCCTCAAATTCCAGGAATAGGATAGTTCTATTGCCCTCTGCCAGGGCAGGGACTGAGGCTCAAAAAGAGGCTCGACTGCAAGTCCAAGTTCCAGCCTCTCTTGCAAATAAAGGATTTGAACTTGGTTCCTGGCTTTAAGAACTTTTAGTGAAGCGTTATCTCAGTGGAGAGGAATGTAAGAGTCCAGTTTCCAGACCTAAAATACACAGGAATTAGGAACATCAACAAGCAGACTTAAAGCTAAATGGATGAGATTGGGCCTAGAAATCCTTAAATTCCCACCAACTTGAAGGTAGGTTCAGTCCTGTCAGGGAACTCATCAGGATGAGATCAGAGTTGGAAAGGCTAAAACACATCGGAGGAGAAAACTGAGTCCACCCTGTCTAGCTCCTCAGAGTCACGCTCTAGGCAAAAAGTTTTTAAAATATATTTATTTATTTATTTGCAATACAGGGTTACAGATAGAGGGAGAGACAGAGAGAAAAAGATCTTCCATCCACTGGTTCACTTCCCCAAATAGCCACAACAGTCAGGGGGCTGGCCCAGACAGAGGCCAGGAGTCAGGAACTCCATTCCAGAAGTCAAGACATTGGTGGCAGGAACCAGATTCTTGAGTCATCTTCTGCTGACTTCCCAAGTGCATTAGCAGGGAGCTGGATTGGAAGCAGAGAAACCAACACTTGAACCAGTGCTCTGATATGAGATGCTGATGTCACGATGCTAGCCCCTAGGCAAGCTTTCCTAATCAAAATTCCCTAGCTGATTTTAAAATGATCCTTCAGTCACTTGAACTGCTTGATAAGATGACTAAAACAGCCACATTTACTTTGAATGCATTTATACATAACATATTTCAGAGTGAAACTTCAGAAAGCAAAGAATGGAAGCCCCCTCTGATGTATCAGGTGGACAGTCCAGGCTGTACTCCCTCAAGTTGCTGGTCATTTTTTGAAAAGGCAAACCTTAGCGCAGAGACTTGAAGCAAAGCAAATTCTGTTTAAGGAAGCCTCTCCTCTCCTTTTTGTTTCTTTTTCAAGTAGTGTCTGGATTCTGGATGAGCAGAGAGGGTGACCACACTTAAAGTGGAAATCAATATTTATTAATGGCCCATAAGAATAGAAATCCAAACATGGAGCGTTAAGAAACTTTTTACAGAAATGCGTCATTGCTGTGTGTTACGGCTGACTATTGTTGTGTAATAAGGCACTCCAAAACATAATGGTGTAAAATGAAAACGAATTATTATTTCTCGTGGTGACGTAAGTCATTAGGCTCAGCTGGACACTTCCCTGTGGGGTCTGCCACTTTGCTGTCAGATGGTAGCTGCAGTTGTAGTTAACTAAAGCTCTCCGGGAAAGATCTCCAAGAACACCCCCTCCTTCACACTCACATCTGGATCCTCAGCTGGCCTGGATGGAACAGCTGGGAGCTGGATTGACCTAGGTCTGCATGGCACCTCGACGTGGAATTGGTGTGGACCTCTTCTCAGCATGGTGGTCTCAGGGTGGTCGGACTTCTGAACTGGGTCTAGTTTCTCCCAGAAAACACATTCAAGAGACCAAAAAGGGAACTGCATGTCTTCTTGTGCCCTCGCCTCAGAAGTCACACAGTGTCACCTCTGCTGCTGTGTTGCTCACAAGTCACAAGTCCAGCCTGTTATATCTTAATGTTAGCCGTCGCAAAGCACACGGGACACCGGAGTAAGGGAAAGGGTTTATTGGGGAACACCCTACAGACCGGAGTGAAGGGGCGGCGAAGGAAAAAAGGGAGAAAGAGAATATAAGAGAGAAACAGAGAGAAGAGGAGCTAGCAAGGAGAGAAGATAGAGCAGAGAAGAGGAGAGAGGAGAGCAGAGCCAAGAGACCAGAGGAGGAGGCTAGAGAGAGCAGGAGAGAAGGACCGAGAGAGCATGCGTTCAGGAACAGGCCCTTTTAAAACTGCCTGAGGGCGGGCAGGGAAGCAGGAGCAGCCAATCCCATTAGGATGAGGGTGGAGCCGGGCTCAGGTAGCTGGGCCATGCGGCCAGCTGCGCCAGTTTCCTAACACAGCCCAGATGCACGGCAGAGGATGAGAGAGTGCTATTCATCAGGTTCATCTTTGGAAACCAGGTACCACCCCATGAAATCCAAGTGCATGATCAGAGGACCCACCCTGTTGAACTTGGTATATGTCAGTCCAGGAGTAGAGTTTGTATGGTTATTTGCTCATGGCTTGTTCTATCTGTTAGTCATAGGCTTTAGGAACACGTACCACTGTAAATAATTTGGGAACCATAACACCTCTGTGCTTGGTTCTGCCCAACTTTTCCTTATCTGCAAAGCTACACTTCACATCGTTTTCAACTCCACTGTATTAATTTCTCACAGGTGAAATTATCTATTTTTCTAGCAACTCCCTGAAAGCAAATCCTTTTCTAGCTTTTTGCATTTGAGCTCAAACTAAGGATTCTCCCCGGCCCCCCTCCTGTTTGACTGTCTTCTTAGGTTGGATCGACTATAATTCATCTTCAGCAATGCCCTGTTTTATAGCAACAGCAGCTCAGTACTGTGCTCTCTGCTGGTTCATGCCTCACGGAATTCACGTTTTAAGAAAGAAAATCTTCAGAGGTTGATAACAGAAAGAAAGGTAATCAATAATATTTATTCTTTGCTAGACAAGGGTCTAGGCATACAGAGCTCTCTATTAAAAACTAGAAATTGGGACCAGCGCTGTGGTCTCTCTCTCTCTCTCTCTCTCTCCCCCCTCTCCCCGCCTCTCTGTAATTCTGACTTTCAAATAAATAAATCGAGGCCAGAGCTATGGCGCAGTGGGTTAAAGCCCCAGCCTGCAGCACTGGCATCCCATATGGGCGCTGGTTCAGTTCGAGTCCCAGCTGATTGTCTTCTGATCCAGCTCCCTGCTATGGCCTGGGAAAGCAGTAGAAGATGGCCCAAGTCCTTGGGCCCCTGCACCCACATGGGAGACCTGGAAGAAGCTCCTGGTTCCTGGTTTCAGATTGGCTCAGCTCTGGCCATTGTGGTCATTTGGGGAGTGAACCAGTGGAATGGAAGACTTTTTTCTCTCTCTCTGGCTTTACCTCTCTCTGTAACTCTGTCTTTCAAATAAATAAAATAATTATTTAAAAAAGCAAATAAATAAATAAATCTTTAAAAAAAAACTTAGAAACCAACTTTGGGGCAGGCATTTGGCCTGCTGGTTGGGATGCCTGTGTCCCTGTGTCCCACACGGGAGTACTGCTTTGCTTCCCAACTGTGCTCCTGACACAAGTTTCCTGCCAGTGCAGGTCCTTGGAGGCAGTGGAGATGGCTCATGTATGTGCATTCCTGAAAGCCATACGGGAGACCTGGACTGAGTTCTCAGCTCCAGTTTTGGCCTCTCTAGCCATTGCAGATATTTTGGGAGGCAAACCAGTACATGAGTTCCCTCTCTCTCCCAACTTCTCTCCCTCCCTCCCTCTTTCTCTCTCTCTCCTTCCTTTCCTCCCTCCCTCTCTTTCTCTCTCTCTCTCTACCTCTCAAATAAATTAAGTAATTACAATTTTTAAAAAAACCTTTTATTAGGGGAAATGTCAGACACACTTGACAATACGCAGTAAAATCACCTTTCGCCATTACTCAGCTTCAGAAATCAAGATGTTTATCCATTGATTAAAAAAAAAAAGATTTCTTTATTTGCAAAGCCAAGTTATAGACACGGAGAGAGGAAGAGAGAGACTGAAAGAGATTTTTCCATCTGTTGGTTCTCCTCCCAAATGGCTGCAACAGGCCATAGGAGCTTCATCTAGATCTCTCACGTGGGTGCAGGGGCCCATTAGCAGGGATTTGGATCAGAAGTGGAGCAGCCAGGAATTGAACCTGCACCCATACGGGATGCTGGCATCACGGGCTGCAGTGTAATCCACTGTGTCACAACACTGGCCCTACTGCACTGTTTTTTTTTTTTTTTTTTTTTTTTAAATAAAACTACATAGCCAGGGCCGGCACTGTGCATGGTGAGCTAAGCCTCCACCTGTGGTACTGGCATACTTTATGGGCGCCAGTTCGAGGCCTGGCTGCTCTTCTTCCAATCCCACTCTTTCCTATGGCCTGTGAAAACAGAAGATGACCCAAGTGCTTGGACCCATGTACCTGCGTGGGATACCCGGAAGAAGCTGCTGGCTCCAGGCTTTGGATCAGCCCAGCTCTGACCTTTACAGCCATTTGGGGAGTGAACCAGCAGATGGAAGACCTTTCTCTTTCTTCCTCTCCCTGTCTGTAACTCTGCCTCGCAAATAAATAAATAAATAAATAAAATCTTAAAAAAGAAAATCAAAACAGGAAAACACATGTTGTATACTTGACATTAAAAAAAAGCTTCGTAGTCAGTTTCTGCTAGGTTAAAGGACAGAGGTACAATCAAAATTTCTGAATACCATTCTCCCCTCACAGAAACTTCATCTCTTGATTTTTAGGAGAATTTCTTTTTTATTCTGTGTGATCACTGTATTGCAGAAGTACATTGAAATACACATTCACACAAAAAGAAGGGAAGGAAATTCCTACTCAAGAATCAGCTCAGCAGATCTAGTCCTAAATGTGAGTTTTTACAAAGGTAATGGTTGTGCAGTGCTGCTAAGAACAACTTCCAGCAGCCTCCGACGGGACGGAGCAGCGTCGGTAGAATCATGGCTCCACCTTTCCCTGGGTGCAGCAGCTGTATTTCTAGAAGTACATGGATTTGGTAGGACCAAACAAACAAAAATACTTGAAAAAAACAAGGGAAACCAAGTGGACCTTCTTGCAAAGATAAATGCTTTTCTGCAAATGATCCTTAGATAAAAGCATTTTTAGACGATGTTGTTCCGTGAGGCAAATGTCTGTGAGAAGTGAGTAAAGAGGACACTTGGAGAGAACATGTTGCAGCTCTTCGATATCTCAGGATCTGTCCCACAAGAGGAGCTGCTTAGCCGCTCTTACGCCCGAGGTAGAACCAGGAAAGCGGGTGGGTGTTGCTAGGAGCTGGAATTCAGATCAGCTTAACACAAAACCATGAAACATAACATTTTTCCAAAGTGAAGAAGGCTCCCATGTAAGACAGTGGGCCTCTCCTCACTGACAAAGTCAGCTGCAGGTTTGATAATTGCCTTCATGGAAGGCTGCAGGGCGTTGTGATGGTGCAATGATTCTTTAGTTCTGCTTGTGTGTCTGTGTCTGTGCACCTGTGACTGTGTATTTATGGCAAGCCTTGAACGTTAGGTCCCAAAAGAGATTAAAAGGCAAACGAGCTTTAAACACCTCAGTAATAATTACTGTAATATGGGGCTGGCGCTGTGGCTCACTTGGTTGATTCTCCGCCTGTGGTGCCGGCATCCTATATTGGCACCGTTTCTGGTCCCAGTTGCTCCTCTTCCAGTCCAGCTCTCTGCTGTGGCCCAGGAGGCAGTGGAGGATGGCCCAAGTGCTTGGGCCCCTGCACCCATATGGGAGACCAGGAAGGGGCACCTGGCTCATGGCTTCGGATTGGCGCAGTGCTGGCCGTGGCAGCCATTTGGGGAATGAACCAACGGAAGGAAGACCTTTGTCTCTCTCTCTCACTGTCTATAACTCTACCTGTCAAATGAAAAAAAAAAAAATACTGTAATATCATGACGATGGCGTAATAGTATCCCAAAAGTACTATTCAAAAGTAGCATAGCCTATGCCTTATACTGTTCACTTTTCCTCTAGCTCTGTTTGCATCAATATTTAATTGTCACAAAAGGCCCTCCTCTATCTTCACCAACAAAATTCTAGTGTGCTGGGATGTTTTAGGTAAAAACACCATGCACTTCTAGTGCTGGGTTGATGCCACTCTACAGCCCTGTTATCATTGTCTAAAGCTGATTTAGCCATCTCAACTTCCATCCAGGAACTGCTATGATTCAGATAAACAGTTTTGCCACACAAGCAAAGCTTTCCAGAACCGTAGTCTAGAAGAACACACCCATGGTTGTGGGGGGTGCATTGCATCCAACCATTCTGGCATGAAGTCACTTCTCTGGCTTCCTGTTATGCTTTTTAGAAGAAAGTGAACTAATCATGAACACTTGGCTCTACCATTTGAAGAAAGGACAGAGAGTTGTCTCTTTTGAAGATTTGTTTATGGAAATGTTTAAAAAGAAGTCAAGAAGATCTATTTTTTTGACCCAAAAGACTAAAATGTTAATGGAGTACCAACAATCCAAGCACATATTTTATGACCAAAATATTATCAACACAGAAGCCATCGGTCATTCCATTAAAGAGTGCTTTATTCTGTCTTGGAAGACACATGATACAGATGCTGTGGGAAAGTGCAATCAAAAAGAATCAGATTTTCTCTTGCTCCATGTTTTCCTCTTCAACTGAATGCACACATCCCCCAAAATGCAAAGAATCAGCACATTATGTTTGCTGCCTTTTATGTAACTGCTTGACAAATTTTAATTATTTTTCTAATAACAAAAGAAATAATCTTCAGTGTACAAAGTTTGAAAAAAAGATAAGCGCAAAAATAAGCTGTCATTATTTCTCATTACTCAGAATCTGCCAACGTGTTGGTAAATTTTCTTAGATATTAAATCTGCATTTTCCTGGGATTGCAGGAATAGATGATGTCAAAGATAAAGAATTATTAATAAGCTAGAAAACCAAATTTTCTGTACATATTAGCCCCGTTACTACGGAAACCAGCATTTGACCTGGATGTGACAAGCAGGCATGCTTGCCAATGAGGAAATGTGACCTGGTGGCATCGTGGTGTGGAGCTGGGAGTGCCCTCTGGGAGCTGGTTGTGCTCCAAGCAGGACACCAACACAGACATACCAGGCACACTGACGCCCGTGTCAGGCTAGAAGAATCTTCAAGACCTGACCTGGCAAGATTCGGACGTGAGTTATCACAGCACCCAGGCCTCAGGGTTGTGACTCTTCACTGTTTATCTCCAACTCCCGGGCAGGGTCTGACAACAGATATGCAGGACCGATGCTTTCTAAGTATCTGTTCAATGTATGAGCAAACAGGGTGGTCTGGACCAAAGTGGTCTTTTCCCAAACCCTGTCTCTTTCACTAATAAATGATCCTTAATGAGCTGCTGATTTTAATTGTGCTGTAAATACAAAAGACTCCATGTAACAGGCTGCCTTGGTTTTCCTTACAAAACACATGTCCACGCGGCTCCAGCAAAGCCCTCAGAAGCAGGACCTCGGTACAGCAGGAATTTGCACTGAAATGTCAGTTAGAGAATCATTAGGCACGGATGACCTTCATGCTGGAGAAGCAATGTAATAATCGTGTCTGGCCATGGGCTACTTGCTATAACACAAATAAAGAGAGCATTTTTAAAACTGACTGACAGTGTCCCAAACCCATCTTGGAGTTCCCTTTCTTTAACACTCTAGAGGTAAAATACCAACCAAAAATTGTGTAAGGCCTTCTGTGAAGACTTTTTCACTAACAGTTGCAAAATTTCTGTTCGAAGAGAGAAAAGTTGATATTTTAATTAAAGAAATACAGTGTCTCACAAAATAGTCTGATTTTCCCTCAGTTTCCACCCCAGTTGAAGGAGAACTGTTGATGATGGTCAAGTAACGAGGTTCCTAACATAACTACGATATTTCAAAGCAACTGAAGACAACTTAATTAATTAGTTAATTCAATAATTTTTAAAATTGCCTCTAGTTTTATTGAAGTGTATTTGACAAATAAAAATTATATGTATTAATGGTGTTGATGGTGTGATATATGTCTATATTATGATATTAATTTCACAATAAGGTTAAATCAAGCACAACTTTGGAAAGTTATTTACTAATTACCTGATCAATTAGAACAGCCTGCTTCCTAGAGAGCCAGAAAACCAGAGAGTGGCCTGAATAAAACAGGCTTGTGTCTGATCTGCAAGCTTTTACAGCTGGGTACTAGAGAGAAACTTCAGAACCATGAGTTTTGCAATGAACAGCAATGAGAAATATGTTTAAGACACAAATAGGCCTCCCTTGTCTCACCTGTAAAATGGGAGTTATAGCTCTTTTTCTTGTCTCATCACAGTGACCAGCCCATTACGTGTCAAGGAAGACTGTCCTTGCCCATTTACCAAAGTGAAAGATAAAATTCCACCTCTACCTTCCCCTTCTCTGTGATTAAATGGATTTGTGAAAAAAAAAAAATCACCATTGTCATCGTCCATGCGAACTCAAGCCGTTATTGAAGGCAGTGCTCACTTTCATGTTTTTGCCATGGTCTAGAACAGAGATCAGGTGATAACTTCAAGCTCAAGATGATAATTAGATTTCAACAGAGCTGTTCACTTTATTAGGAACTTTGAAGTTTTGTATTTTTGATTTTGTTTTGTTTGCTTGATGACATTTGTTTGCCTATTGTTAAGGTGGAAAGAATTCTGAGATGTTCTCCAAGATTCCTATCTCTGATGTAAATAACCTATATAATCACCTTCCCTGGAGTGCAGGCGTAGCTGGGAACCCACAGAATTGGGGGACTATGTATTCACCCCTGGAATAGGTCACATGGTGTGGCAAAGGCAGAGAGACTTTGAGAATGCAATCAATGTCATTCATAAGTTGATTTATGGTTAATCGAAGGAATATGATCTGGGTGGGCCTGACCTAATCAGCTGATCTCTTTAAAAGCAAGATTGCAGGTCAGATACGGAGGAGGTCAGACAGTCCCGTTTTGCCGGTCTACAAGACGGAAATTACTGTCAGTTCTCTTGCTGCACGGAACTGAATTCAGTCAACACCCAGCATAATCGTGGAAGAGGATTCCATGAATCCTGTCATCTCCATCCTCGAAGGATGAGCTCTCGAAGGTAGCCTTGGGACATCTCAGCATAGGATCCAACCGAGCCCTGCATGAACTTCGGACCCACAGAAACTGTGAAATCCTACATCAGTCTTGCTTTAAGGAGCCATGTTTGAGGTAATTTGTTACCAATAAGCAACAGAAGGCAATAGAAAACTAGTAGCTCTTCTTTTATACAAATGAACACACACACTGGCACACACACAACCTCTCTTATTTAAAGGGAAGCTTATTTGGTAGAAAGCTCTCAGGTGGAAACTTACCCACATTTCCTATGCTGAGATTACCAGGAGCCCCTCTGTGGGTACCTCTGAGCCCGTCACCACCATGAACAATTGGCGACTTCCATTTCCCAAAGTTTCTTAGGACTCTGGACACACTGTCCAGAGAGGGTGAGAAGATGATAGGGTAATAAGGAATGGAGATTTGTGCTAAAATTTAGTGTTTTGTGTTACCATCCTCATGATGCCGGCTGCTTTCACAATTCCCAGACCCCACCTTTGTTTAGATTCCACATGTCTGTCTGACCTGCCTGCCCAAGACTGACATCTAGAACATCTAATTGCTAGAACAGCCCATCCATGATGGTCTTGTTTATTTTTCTGCCATCACTCCAGGGTACTGCCCTTTTACTAGGTCCTTGGCCATATCCCATCAAGGTAAGGCTTTTGTACATCATCTAGGGAGGCCGTCCTACCAGATAGATTTGCAACAAGTAAAGCCCCAGTAAAGGGTCTTAAAATTGTGCTCATCACAGAAGAGTGTAGGAGTTATAAATGAGAGCTCTGGAGTCAGGCTTAAAATTAGATTTGAGCTAAATCATTTCCTAGGAAGGTAGGAAAGTTAGTATGTTCCCTGCGCTACAGTCTCTTATCTATAAAATGAGATGCCTGCCTCATCTGGCTAGTGAGGAGGGAGGGTGAATGAGATAACGCATGTGAGGCTCTCACAGAAAGGATGCAGGCTGTTCAGGAGCAGTTTAGTACCTGGTGCAGATTCCACTTCAGCACAGACTCAGGGCGGAGGCCTTGATGCTCCCCACGTCACTCCTCTAAAGTTTAGTCGCCACAAGCCTTGGCACCTGGATCTTTCTGACACTGGCCATTCCTTGCATCAAAACCAGGGCTGGGAAACTGTTGTTTCAATAACTTCTAGTTCAAATGGAGATATATAGAAGCTACATTTGTAAATGTGATTAACAGTATAAAGAAAACTTTATATACAGAAAATTATGTGTATATATATATGGAATCAATCTGTGAGGGGTTGATTCCAGAAATTCCTGAGGACATAAAAATCCATGGATGCTCAAGTAACTTATAGAAAATGGTATATCATTTGCATATAATTTAAGCACATTCCTATATCCTTTAAGTCATCTCTAGACAATACTGAATGCAATGTAAATTCTATATAAACAATTGATATTGTTTAGGGAATAAGGACAAAGAAAGGAGTCTGCATGTGTTCAGTAGACAGATGGGTTTTTGGTTCCCAAATATTTTTAGTTAATGGTTGGTTGGAATCCACAGATATGGAGTGCCGGCTATTTATACCAACACACAAAAAAAGATGTCCCAAGGGGGTCGTCATGTGTCAGGTATGTCACAGGTTTTGTTGCCATGCAAGACTCTCCTCTCATTTTTACGAAGAGCTGTCTGACAAAGTTCCAACCAGAAGCTGAAGGGTTGGTATGCAGGAGACACAGAGGCAGCCTGGGAGTCGCTTGCTCTGTTGTGAGTTTCCTCGTGAATAATTTGGAGGCACTCCATGGAAGCTCATCATCTAGCCACTTTGCTTCATTTTTCCATAGAGACTTTGAAAAAATAAAAAAATCAATGGTGGCAATAACTTCTAACATGATCTACTCATCTCTATTGTCTCTTATTATCAGTAGTGATAGAGTGAGGTTCTTAACCAGGGCCCATCAGATCCCCAAAGCATCCACAGATGCAAACCAAGAGAGAGGGCTTTTCTATGAACTTAGGAAAATAAAGTCTTAAAAAGCTTTGCTGCTCCAGTTTCCATTTAGCATTTCCTTCAAATTTAATGCAAAGCAAAAACCCATAGCACTGTTAGCAGTATCTGTGCCTTGTCCCCAGTGGAAGTTACAAATATTTTCATACTGCATTTTAGTTGTTGCAGTTCACAAAATATCGTTTATACCCATCACTGTTTCAAAATTATGGTAGTTATGTTTTAGGGCAGTTAAATATTTAATGCATTAAATGGTTAGTTATTTACTGTACTTATTAAGTACCTAGCTATTAAATGCATTCACAAGAAAACATTCCTGCCAGAAATCTATAAGGACAATTTAATCATAAAAAATAACAAAACACAAATTGAGGAACACACTGTAACCAGTATTCTTCAAATGTGTTGAGGTCAAAAAAGGCTAAACAAACATAATTGCTGCATGCTCTGTAGGCCCTGGGACAGCCGGGACATTGACGGGAAAAATGGCGAGGCTCGAAGTGCATGGTTTAGTTCAGAATAGTGCAGCAATGACAGCCTCCCAGTCTTGACAGACGTGGCATTGCTAGCTAAGATATTAACATTAGGGGACTTGCATGAGACTATACTAAAAAGCCCCATACTATTTTGGCAACACTCTGTAAGTCACAGGTTATTACAAAATAAAGAATTACGTTTGAGGGGTGGGCATTCAGCGGAGCAATTTAAGACACTGTTAGGATGGCTGCATCCCATACTAAAGTGCCTAGGATCAAATCCCAGCTCTGTGCCTGATTTTAACTTCCTGCCAATGTGCACCCTGGGAGGTGGCAGATGATGGCTCAAGCAGTTGAGTTTCTGCCACTCACATAGGAGACCTAGATCCAGATTCAGCCTTGACCAGTCCCAGCCATCGCAGGCATTAGGGGAGTAAGCCAGCCGGCAGGTGGAAAAATCTGTCTGCCTGTCCATCCCTCTGCCTCTGAAATACATAAGCAAATAAGCATTACATTTGGGAATCCGAACAAATGAAACCACTTAACGATTACCCCCAACACACTCTGTTCACATACTACTTTGATAAAGGTACTTGAACATAATTATTTTCTTCTGGAATTCTGTGTATTTTATGATTTTTCAATGTTCTCCTGTGCAGAGGCCCAGAGGCTTCCTTGAACAGCTGAAAGGATTGTGACAAAGAGGAGAAATCACTGATTGAAGGCAATTGAAAGTTGCAGACACTAAATACCAAAATCACTGGGTTTGGATCTCTGAGCAATGTATGGGCAGAGGAGTCTCTTTACTTTGACTTTAGCATTTAACGAGTTGGCTTAAATCCAGCGTCTTTTCTTTAGCGTCCTTCAGTTTGACACCGCAGATTTGTTGTGAAGGAAAGCCTACCCGAATGACAGGCAGAATGCACACAGTGCACGCGTCTGGCTGTGAGCCACACACCCCACCCCACCCCACCCCGTCATTGGATACTCGCATCCTGCTTCTCTCCCCACACAGCAGTACCGAAGGCTCTTCACTGCCTCTCACAGCACATTTGTTTGGAGCGTGGGTCAGGGTTTAAATTATTAATCACTTGCTGGGATATTTGTTTCTCAGATCAGTTTCCAAGCCACTTCAACATGCACGCAGAGGCTTTGTCCTTCTGCCAGGCAATTATACAAAAACAACCTTGTAGGTGTCACTGGCCACCTCTGCGGGTGCTAGCACGGATGCCAAGTCAACAGAAGAATCTCCCTGGATGCAACATGGTAAGATGATTTTAGGGATGGATGTTTATCCAAATGGCTGCAAAATACAAGAGGCAGAGAGGAGAAGAGAGAGGTGCCAAGAAAGAACAGCAAGATGAGAGATGTGACTGCATCATCAAGTCTACTCTAAAGATAGCTACAGGGCCGACGCTGTGGCATAGCAGGTAAAGCCACTGCCTGCAGTGCCGGCATCCTATATGGGCATTGGTTTGAGTCCTGGCTGCCCCACTTCTGATCCAGCTCTCTGCTATGGCCTGGGAAAGCAGTAGAAGATGGCCCAAGTCTTTGGGCCCCTGCACCTACGTGGGAGACCCGGAAGAAGCTCCTGGCTCCTGGCTTCGGATTGATGCAGCTCTGGCCATTGCAGCCATCTGGGGAGTGAACCAGTGGATAGAAAACCTCTCTCTTTCTCTCTCTCCCTCTGCCTCTCTCTAACTCTGCCTTTCAAACAAATAAATAAATATTAAAAAAAAAAGATAGCTACAAAGTCCACTCCTTCTCCCTCTATGAGAGCCAGGCACCTGGGCATTTAAACTTGCTTCCTTTTCCTTTCCCTTTGTGACCTCAAGGGGCCACAGAGCCCTTACGGGAATAAACTTCAGTGGCTCAAAATGGAAACACGCATTTGCTCTACTCAGTGTTAAAACAACTCAAAGGAATCATCTAATAAAATCTAATGAAAAAGAACAAGTTGTTTGCTTTTGTGGCAGTGAGTTATGGTTTGGTCAGTGTGTACGGAAGTGGAGCGATATTCAATCTCTGCTGTCAAGGGACTGGAGAATGTCCCACAAGCCTGCCCCTGATTAAACCCCGCCTCCCAGCCTCCAGGGGCAGAGGCACCGCAGATCCTTGCCTGCGCTTGACCAGTTAAATGCAGTGATGTCGCAGCTGTAAGAGCCACTGGGATCTGTGAGAGGTGGGAATGTTCACACAGATTCAGGACTGAGAATGGCACATGGAAGTCTCAGAAGCATTTGGATGCAAATGTTCACTGAGGGTTTGGAAACCTCTCATTTGGGGATCTTGAAAGAGCTATTTGGAGGAGCTCCTGGAAATTTTAATTAGGTCTGTAAAGAGGTTTGGGGTGTTTCTAAGCCATCGCGATCCCTCTATACATACATTGAGGCTTCTAATTTCACTATGTGTTTTCTCTATTACACAGAACGAAAAACGAAGCAGCAGTATCTTGAATCCCATGAAAGGAACTCCTGAACTGCTGAATGGAAGGTGATATTGAATGCCCATCACGTGCCGTAGATGTATTACTTGCTTTATTCATTACTCTATGCTTTGAACTTGAGTACTTCTGATCTCATGTTACAGAAATCTGAGTTATTTGTGAGATACCTTTTTCTACTAAGCACCAAGTCACAGAGAGCTGAGTATTGCTCCCTGAGCCCATTCTGCAAGAGCCTGAGACTCTGGGTTCTGATCTGGTTGGAAATTGTGAATTTCCTTTCGAAGGAATCATGGTACGTTTTTCCAAAGGCAACAATCACACAGTAACTGCAGAGGGAAGATGCCATAAGCTCACATTGGGTTTAAAAGCCCATGACTGTGTTTTCAGTTGTGCAAACTTGTGAGTAATCTTCCAGGTGAATATGTTACAGAAAAGTTAAAGTACCTGTGAGATTATGGTAAAGGGAATATAAGGATTTCCAAGCCAGAGAGAAAATTTTGAAAGAGAGGACATCTCTGAATTAATTAATGAAGAGCCATGAACTTTAAAAAATGGTGACATTTCTGAAATATTAGTGCTGGTGAAATGTCAATGTGAAGGGGTAGGAGAGCAAACAGCTCCTTAAGAATTCCCACCCACTAGGAAACCAATAAAGGGTGATGGACGGATGGCAAGTCCAAGGCAGGGCAGCAGGTGTTGATGCTGTTCCAGGAAGCTTTTCTTTGGGGGCCAGCTGAGGGTGGTTAGCAGTGGGCTAAAAGAGGAATCTTCAGATCCAAGGTCAGAGTTCAGGTTCGGGGTTATGGAGAGCCCTGTGGGATGACTGTGAACATTGGCTCTTCAGTTTTCTATCCAGAGCGATCTTGGGCAGGAAGGCAGTGATTGACAGCACAAGTTGTGTATGAAGAACTGTGTCTGAATCTCTGCTCTGCCATGTCGCAGCTGTGTGACAGTGAGCAAGTCACTTTGGCTTTTTGGTGCTTAATGTTCTTGTTTTAAAACAGGATTATATGGGGCTGGCACTGTTGCACAGCAGGTTAAAGCCCCAGCCCGCAGCACTGGAATCCAATATGGGTGCTGATTCGAGTCCCTGCTGCTCCACTTCCAATCTAGCTCTTTGCTATGGCCTGGAAAAGCTGTAGAAGATGGCCCAAGCCTTTGGGCCCCTGCACCAGCATGGGAGACACGGAAGAAATTCCTGGCTCCTGGCTACAGATCAGCTCAGTTCTGGCAGTTGCAGCCATCTGGAGAGCAAACCAGCGGATGGAAGACCTCTCTCTCTCTCTCTCTCTCTCTACCTCTCTTTGTAACTCTGTTTTTCAAAGAAATAAAATAAATCTTAAAAAAAAACAACCAGGATTATGCTACTTATTGCAGAGAATTTCCATGAGGCTTAATTAGGAAAGTACATGAAAAAACACAGTGGAATTCCTGGTGCTCTACAGATGGTAGAAGTTACTCTTCCCCCACTCCCAGCCTGGGTTCCCCACTATGGGCTGAAAACAAGATGAAGGTGGGTGGGGTGCGAGGAAGAGGACAAATTGATGATAGTTAAGCTGATACATAAAGGGATTCAATGTCAAACTATGTCAAATCTATAGGAGTCAGGCTAATAAAAATGTGCAATCGTTAATATATTGTCTCACTTCTTACTATAGCAAGTTGGCAAATAAATATGTAAATGAAAGAACTTTCACTGGGTCTCCCCAATAAGTCTTACTTCCAATGAGGTTTCACACTCTTCAATATTACATTTAGAGAACATTACCCTTGTGGTCAGAGAGCATCTCTAATGCCCATCTCCTTCCAAGAAATGAAAACCTAGGGCTAAATCGATATTCAGGGCAGAAAATGCTTTCTCCAAAGTACTTGTATGACATTGGGTCTATCTTTAGACTTTTATCCTCTAGAATGGCTCTGTTTTCTTTGTAATCATCCAACAACTTTTATGCATGCTTACTGAATAATACATTTATTGCTTTATCACTAATGAATAACAAATTTCTCAGAAAAGGATGGCCTAGAAAAACTTCCATGAGTACCCAAAAGATTAGGCAGTGGGATGTGATTCCTCACTGGTTGAATTGGTGATGCATTTACATTATTCAGCAGCCATTTACTGTGTACCTACTATGTCCTAGGCACTTTGCAGGTGCACAGGGGAAAGGGATGACCTAGAGCAATCCTCATGCTACACACACTCCAGTGAACAATACAAGCAGCTCTAACACTAAGTAGCTACATGGTACCTACTGTGTGCCATGCATTATCCTGGGCACCCCACAGGCAATTTGTTCTTGGTCTCCCTCTGCAGAACTACCCCTGAGGTAGTTAGTATCACTCACACACACACACACACACACACACACACTATGGAGGATGTCACCACCGAAGGACAAAGAGGTAAAGTAATCTGCCCAAAATTGCATAGTTGGGAAGCAGCAGGGCTGGAATTAGAACCAAGATGGTTTGTTTTCAGTGTCTAAAGATTTCATTTTGGATTTGAAACGGAGAGACAGGGAGAGGGGGAGAGTGTGGCAGGAGAGAGAGCGAGAGAGAGAGAGAGAGAGAGGAGAGAGAATTTGAGACAGTTATAATGCCAGGAAGAAAAGGAGTGATCAATGTTATGAATGAATTAAACTGACATTTAATAGGGCAAGTCTGTGATTCCTTGGGGTGGCAGGTCTGAACTGCGTGTGTGCATTCAACCAACTACAAGCAGAAAATGTTCAGAAAAAGTTCCCCCTGTGCTGAACAAGTGCAGGCTTTTTTCCCCTTGTTGTTATTCCCTGAACAGTACAGTATAACAACCATTTGCATAACATTTACATCATATTAGATATTATAAGTAATCTAGAGATGATTTCAAGTATAGAGGAGAATGTGCGTAGGTTATGTACAAACACTGTTCCATTTAATCCAAGGTATTTGAGCATCTAAACATTTTGGTATCCATGGGGGTGCTGGAACAAATTCTCCAAGGATGGGGGAGTGATGACGATATTTCTCTGTGTGCTAACGACGCTTCGCAATTCTCACATCGTGCTGCCTTGGACACAAACCCAGATGGACTCACAGGCTGGAGGGGTAGCCCAACCAGACCTGGGAAGGACTTGGACCAGGAAGCACCCAAGGCTCAGCAGCTCTGGATGCTGCTTTAGTCTATGTCTGTCAGTCTGTTTCTCTCTGTGTGTCAGCTTTATTTTCTCTCCTATGTGGAAAAAACCATGGCCGATGGCAGTTCCCAAGTTTTATATTCTATCACTTCACAGAGAGATTTAAATTTCCCCTTACTTCTTCCCCTGGAGGAAGGATTCTGTATCACAGCTTGGACCAATCAAAGCCCCAAAGTAACAACATGACACCTCAAGTCACCAATTGGAGCATGGGGTTTGGAGTCACTTGATCATATTACTGTAAGGAGGGAGGGGCAGAGCAGAAAGAGCCTCAAATATCGATGACCCTTATTTCACCACTTTCCATCATCTTGGTACAACCTAAGGCAAGTACGTTGTTGAATTTACTGGGAATTAAATTATTTCTGAGTTTTACGAAGAGGTGCCTATTTCTTTCCATGTTAATGTAAAGTTCCTTGGCCAGATCTGAAATGCTTCTTCTTCCGCCTGGTTTCCCTACCTTATTTCCTGCACGTGCTCCTTTCCCAAGTCTCCTCCTGTGCCTGCCCTCCCTGGGCAGTACTAATTCAAGCTGCCCTACCTTTCTCTCTAGAAGCATGATTAGCTGAAACCTACTTCTTTCTCTGTCCTGCTTGTACCTCCTAATTAGCACCTTCTCTGCAAGTTATTAAACCAGGAGATAATGGTGACAGGCATCACGCTGTCCTATTGACTAGATATTTCTTCCTACATTCTTTATTTGTGGGTCATAAACCCTTATTGGCAGGGATCCTATTTTATACTTCCAGTACCTCGTTTCACAATATCAGATGTTTCTGTTAGGTTTCGGCTATAAAACAAACATCTCAAAGCCTAGGAGCTTTCGATTAACAGCCAATTTGGGGGTCATGGTTCTATGAATGTGAGCTAAGCTAAGCTGTGCTGTTCTGCTGGCCTGGACTGGGTCCACTCCTATGGTCGTGTTCAGTTTCATTTTTGTTCTAAATATTGATTTATTTATTTGAAAGTCAGAGTTACACAGAGAGAGAAGGAGAGAGGGAAAGAGAGAGAGAGAGAGAGAAAGAGAGAGAAAGAGAGAGAGAGAGGTCTTCCATCCTCTGGTTCACTCCCCAAATGACCACAATGGCTGGAGTTGCACCGATCCAAAGCCAGGAGCCAGGAGCTTCTTCTGGGTCTCCCATGTGGGTTCAGGGGTCCAAGGACTTGGGCCATCTTCTACTGTAATCCCAGGCCACAGCAGAGCTGGATTAGAAGTGGAGCAGCCGGGACTCCAACTGGCACCCATATGGGATGCCAGCACTGCAAGCGGCAGCTTTACCTGCTATGCCACAGCGCCAGCCCCAGTCAGTTTCTTGTCATTGAGACAGCTCTGCTTCCGAGATTGGCTGGTTGTTGAAGGGGATGAAAGAACACCAAAATAGCCCAAGTTCATTTACTTATCAGTAGCAGATTCACAAGAAAAAGGAGAGGAGAGGCCCCATTGCTTACATCAGCATTTATTTATTTATTTATTTATTTATTTTATTTTTGACAGGCAGAGTGGACAGTGAGAGAGAGAGACAGGAGAAAGGTCTTCCTTTTTGCCGTTGGTTCACCCTCCAATGGCCGCCGCTGCAGCCGGCGCACCGCGCTGATCCGATGGCAGGATCCAGGATCCAGGTGCTTTTCCTGGTCTCCCATGGGGTGCAGGGCCCAAGCACCTGGGCCATCCTCCACTGCACTCCCTGGCCATAGCAGAGAGCTGGCCTGGAAGAGGGGCAACCAGGACAGAATCCGGCGCCCCAACCGGGACTAGAACCCGGTGTGCCGGCGCCGCAAGGTGGAGGATTAGCCTATTGAGCCACGGCGCCGGCTCTACATCAGCATTTATCATCTTTATTATTGTCCCAGGGACCAAAGTCACATGGCCAAGGTCAGAGTCAGCATTAAGAGGAAAGTACGACACGAAGAATGAGGGGAAGAATTTTTGCCTGTGTTTGCTATTCTATAAGATATGTCCGAAATTCTCTATAAACATATATCTGCCTGCTTGAATTGTATAGTTTCTGTAAAACGTCTAGATCTTAAAAAGATCGGAACAGGTGAGCATCTTAAAATATTTCCCTTTGTTCCTGGGTTCTATTTCTGTTAATTCAACTTTTTCATACTCTATATTTATTCTCTCTCTCTCTCTCTTCCTTCCTATCTCTTTCTGTGTCTCTCCTTTCATTTCTCTTTGCAATCTCACTTGATTGTTTCATTAATCAGCTGGAATACATTTATCACTATGAAGGCGGATCTTATATTGCAGGCCCATATGTGTGCATGTGTATGAACATATGCACACATATGCACAAGGATGGTAAGAGAGAGATGTTTCTCTTGTGTCAAATTTTTAATTTCCTTTAATCCAAGATCACATTCTTCAGACATAATTCAAATAAGAATGAGAACAAGCTGAATCCATAATTTTTACATGTGCTCATTTTCTCAGTGGTCCCCATTAGGACAAACAATGATGGTTGTCCAAAACTGGTCAGATGAGGCTTTGTTGCTTAGAACACATGTATCCCGTGTCTCCTTTGAGGCACATCCTGGAAAACATTTTGAGATCAAGATACTATAATGGTGACAAAGGGCAGGTATCTACTAGATTTGCGATTTTACAGCCAGGGTGAGAGCTCAATATTTATCCCTACAAGTGAAACTCACCCCTGCCAGAGACGGCCTAAGCTGTCAATCGACACTTCAGGTCAACAAAATTCTTCAACCGTTTCACCAGCGATTGCCCGATATAAATGTTACTAACTCCACGTAATGAACCTCCTTGCAGAAAAGTATTGTACGCTGAGAAAAATTATTCAGACCTGCTTTTGGAGGAGCTCTATCACACGTTAGTTCTTTTGAACAAAAGTAAAAAACAGCAGCTCATGGGAGTGCCTTGAAAAGACCCAGAGGTGACAGATCCAGAACTGATCAACCAGCTCCAAGGACTCAGAAGGTCTAATCTAACTCCCACTCTATTCTCACGATCAATGTCATCTCCCACGTGAGACTGAATCACACCCACTCTGTTGGTCTCTTCCGAACCTCCATGGCTTTGCTGGCTAAGACCCTCCATGAGAGCTGGTTCTCACTTGTCATGACATTTCCATTTCTGCAGAGAAAATGCAGCTGTTTTTGGTGCATCATACAACAATTTCCAGGCTGCTGTGAGTGTTGCCTGCTAATGGTCCATGGTTGTTTCCTTCTCTGGAACCATTAGCAAATGCAACAGAGTTCAGATGATGGGACTATTTCACTTGGGACGTAAAGCCCAAAGACATGATTGATTATATGGAGTATAAAAACCGTCCCTTTTGCCTGAGGGTGAACACAGTTTTTGCGGTATAACGTTCTCTAGGTTCCCTTGTGAATTAGACCAAGGATAAATTTTCTTTGATATCATCACATCTTTAATATATCTTCTTCCTCCATCTCTATTCCTTTTCTGTTACTCCCCAGTTTTCTCCTGAGAGAATTTCCTCAAAAAAATCACATGTGCACAAATCCTTTTCTTGGGCTCTGCTTATAGGGAACTTGACTATGACAATGTCTCTCTTTCAGTACCTCCCCAGGATTTTCTGTTATTTACATTTATTTATTTATGTTTATTTTACATTTATTTATTTATTTATAGTTCATAGATACAATTCTAACCAAAACTACAAGTATAGGATGAACAAAAGCTTAGAATTTCTCCCTACTCAGGATTGATAACAGAATAATCTCCAAAGCCTGCATCCAGTACCCCCAGCCATTTGAGCGATGCACTTCATCTAGACCCCACAGGCATCATGATCCCTCATCCTGTGTCATACAAGATATTCACGCCACAGCTCACTTGGCTAATCCTCCACCTGCGGCACCAGCACCCTGGGTTCTAGTCCCATTTGGGGCGCCAGATTCTGTCCCAGTTGCTCCTCTTCCAGTCCAGCTCTCTGAGGTAGCCCAGGAAGGCAGTGGAGGATGGCCCAAGTGCTTGGGCCCTGCACCCGAATGGGAGACCAGGAGGAGGCACCTGGCTCCTGGCTCCTGGCTTCAGATTGGTGCCATCTGCAGCAGCCATTTGGGGGGTGAACCAACTGAAGGAAGACCTTTCTCTCTCTCACTGTCTAACTCTGCCTGTCCAAAAAAAAAAAAAAAAAAAAAAAATTCATACGTCTAGAGCGCCTCTGTCAGCTGTCACTTACCTTGAAAGGATTGCCTTTTGTCTGATGGGCGTTGACCCTGTAGAGCCCTTGAATGTTCCTTATTCCCTTTTCTTGATATGAATAAGATGTCATCCTAGAGCTCCAGGTGAGTTGAGATTGATGTTCAAGGAGGGAGAAGGAGCAGGAACTTTGGAAAAGACCCATCTGTGTTCAAAGTATGGTCTGCCATCCGTAAGCTGTTTTCTTAGCCAAGTTCATTCACCTCTGGAAGCTTCAGTTTAGCTCCTGTAAATTAAGGACCATGATACTTAAGACACGTATATTCTCTCTTACATCCAGGGAAACATACAGTGCAGCTGCAGTGTCCTAAAAAGCTGTGAGTTGCTGCTTACGTGGCATGTGTTAGCAGGTTCCTAAAGCTGAGGTTTGTGTCAGGTGGAGCCCAATGGCCCTGAGACCACTCTGAGCTAGGCACACCATGATAAAGGCTTCCTTTCATGAAGTGCTTGCTGTGTGTCAGACACAATGTTCAAACCTCTGCAGGAGTGGTCTGGGAACCCTGTCAAACCCCTCATGTTATTCCATCTCCTGCCACCTTCTAACAGTGGGCAGTTGATGAGCCAAGTGTCCTTGAAAATGTTTGCAGCTGCTGACTATGTCTCAGGAGCTCGAGATGTGGGAAAAGGCAAAAGAATGGGACTGGGGGAAAAAAAGTGTATTGTCTGGAAGGACCGAATGGCATGAAAATATTCAATCCCCGGTTGGCCACATGAAAGGCTCTGAGCTAAAAGGCGTTCAGGATTTTGACCCCAGCCACACATCCCATAGTGCAGTTTTGTTTGCTTTCCAAAAGAAGTGGGTCTTCCTCATTTTTTCAACACCCATTGGTTCTATCAGTTCTCCAAAATGCACAAGATGTTCTCGCTTCCTTTACTTTCTCTGTGTCCAAGTACTTTCTTCAGCCTTCCCTTGATGTTCAGGTTTCTGCTTCTCACACAGAAATTGGCTGGACTTTGGGGGCTTAGCCCTGATTTAGAGGAAGGGAGACCAAAAAGATAAAAATACCCACTTCTCCTTTACACCCGGGAAAATGTGTGGTGACAACTGCGATTTTCTCCAGGGCTGTGAGCTGCCGGGTGTGCGGTGCTTATTAGCAGTGTCCTGGTTCTGAAACGATAGCTCTGCAGGTTTTTTCCATATCCATGTCTTACACTGGCACCGCATGCAGCTATATAAATCTCCAGCCACTAAATTCTGCTCTGCAACTCCCCGGCCTGTTCATTTATTATTAATTACAACCATTATTTATCTAGAACCGGAGAGTTTTACGTCAGGGCTGAGCCTTGGCTGGAACATAAAGCAGCTCAGGGAACAGCTCAGCAGCAAAGAGCACCAGGGTCAGTGGTCTTGTTGCTCCACCTCTGCCTTCTCCCTCACCATGGGCAGAGGTGGGGAAAGAAGCCATGAGCAGGTGCAGACAGGAAGCTGAGGGAGGGGTAGGTCTTATATGAGTTTTTATGCTCTAATGAGTTTCCTTTGGAAGCAAAAGGAGCAACCGAAGGGCAGAAGGAGTAATGCATTCTGAAACTTTATGGTCACACAATAGGATTTTCTATACATGGACTTACACATCTATTCATCAACCAATCATTGGATTCAGTTTTGTGCTAGGTGTGGGGAATACCGAGATGCAAGAAGCAGATCTGACCTCTATCCTTCTAGAACTTGCATTCTAGTTGCATTCAAGGTCAAAGCTGCAAGTAAGATAGCGTCTAGTTGTGGGAGTAGGGGAGGCTGGGAGAAGTGGGGCAGCCAGGGTGTCAGAAGTGGAACAGTACAGCCATTACACAAGAGCTAAACTGGCACGAATGTCCTTTCCCATTGAGGTCCATCCCATCTCAGCATGGCAGACTTCTAGGCCTGTATTTTTTTCTTATTGTCTCTTGGAGGATGAACTCAGATGTCCTCAGCATATGGTGACAATTGTAATTTAAAAACACCACACTGGTTTTCTGCATGCCAAACACTGTTTTGGGGTTTTCACACATGAATCCATTTAACTGTAACCACTCCTCAAGGTGGGTATTATTATTGTTTGCATCTTATAGGTGAGGAAACTCACAAAAGTACAAAAAGTTAGCCAACTTGGGGTTGGGTGTCCAGCCTAGCAATTAAGATACAGTTACACTCTCAACCCACATTGGAGTAATGGGAGTTCCTGACTGCTGCTTCCTAATGCACACACTAGGTGGCAGCAGTGATGGCTCAAGTATTTGGGTTCCTGCCACTCACATTGGAGATCTGGATTGAGTTTCCAGCTCCTGGCTTCAGGCTGGCTCTACACCAACCATTGCAGAGCATTTGGGGGAGAGAACCAAAGGACAGGAGCCCTCTCTTCTCTCTCAAATTAAAAGCCTAGTTATCTTGCTGAGCTACACAGACAATGAAACTGGAGTTCCAGCCAAAGCCGGCATTCAGAGTGATCCCTTTAATCACAGTGTGACTTTGATGTGAAGATGCTGCAGTCTCAGCCCTGGCCCCTTCTCACATCAGATTGCCATTTACTCACCCAAAAAGAGTGTATTGAATGCTGACTACATCTCTAGTGCTGAAAACACGGAGATGAAAAGCAGGTGGATGGCTGCCAGGGCTTGAGGCAGCAAGCAGAGAGTAACTGTCTAATGGGTACAGAGTTTACTGCGGGCGTGATGAGAATATCTGGAATTTACAAAGAGGTGATGGTTGAACAACACTGTGACTGTGTTAAATACCAATGTGTTGTTCGCTTTAAAAATGGTTCGTTTTCAGTTATGCAAACTTCATCTCAAGCAAAAAAGAAGTTGAAGATGCAAGGCAAGGAGGGTGAGGGTGGGTGGGGGGAAGTGCCTTCTTCATGCTAATGCACGGGAGGCTGGATCCTAACAGAACCTTATGCATGTCTTATACATTGCATGGGGAAGTGGGAATTTGTTCAGACTCAGTGTTCAAGGAAGGTAGCATGAAGGGTTTCTGTTTGCACTAAGCCTAGCAAAGACCACAGCTGAGGACTCTTTGCAAGTCAAGATGCGCATGTAAGCATGTGTATGCTGAATGCTCCAATAGCACAGAATTCCAGGACTATGGGCAGTGCACACTTCATAGGTGAGAAGGGACTTGAGCTCTGAAGGAAATCACAGGAGACATCAGGGGAAGATCTACCCTTACTCAATCAGCAGAAGAACAATAGGATGTGGCAAAGACTTTGTTATTCTGAGGTATTGATGCCCCTCCCAGGGATATCCACAAATTAAAATATTAAGCATTGTGGTGGCAAAAAAGAAATGAACTCATTGGCTTGATCCAGGTGCATTAGGGGTGGACTTTTTATCCTTGGCCATAAAAGCTGAGGAGAAAGTGAGGAAGGCACTGTTGGAGTGGGTGTCTTAATCTGGGTTACCTGAGAAAGAGACCTTGGGATGAGGGTTTGGTTGTATGTGTCTTCTTTGGGAAGTGGAGGAAGTTAGGGGGACGGGGAATGAAAGAGGGAAGGTCAGGAGTTGAAACAGTAGCTCAAATGCTACTTCTCTTTGTTGTCAACAGGAGTCTGACCCCTTGTGGAAATCTATGAACCTGTGTAAGGCACACATCTACAACTATCTCAGTTGAAGGGCGAGGGAACTGGGCTACCTATAGAACTGTTCCCAACAGCTGTTGGTGCAGGACTGTTCCAGCGGCATTCGGGGCCTGCATTCGGTCCTTCCAGACAATACACTTATTTTTTTTCCCAGTCCCATTCTTCTGCCTTTCCCCACAGAGACCTGTCAGGGAGAAGATGTCCTCCAAGATGCAAACGTGGGGACCAGCAGTCGAGTGTCTGCTAGGCACCCAGACATGACATGGTTAAGGTGCTATGGTCAGGGCACCACAGCATTTGGTACAGTTGGTGTCCTTACTGTAGAAAGTACTAGAAATAGCCAAGCAAACGCAGAACTAGTAGGACTTGTTTGCAGAATGCCAGGATGTGGGGCACCTGAAGGAGGCAGTCAATGGGTGCTCCCAGCACTTTGAATCTTGTTGAGAACTAATCTGTGGCTGCAGTAAGTGGGGACAGTACCAGGTCCATGGTGAATGGTGGCACCCTGACCAGCTGGCTCCTGGACACCCCATCCCCCAGACTCCTTTCAGCTTCTCTAACACCCAAGACTGGTTCTCTAGGCTCCCCTTTAATTCTGGGGAGTTTCTGCTATCCCCCTGCTAAAGTCTATTCTCTGCTTAAATTAGTCAAAGTCCATTTCTATTTTGTGCAACTAAGACTCCAGTAGTATGAGTGTGGGACAGAGTGATCTGCTTTAGGAGAAAGATTCTGCTTTAATTGGGATGTCAAGTCATAGATACAGAAGAGAGTGAGAGCAGAGCAGCGATAATATAATGCCAAGCAATAATATTGGACAAGGTCCAAAGACAGAAGATGAAACTTTGATAGATGAAAGAAATAGATGTTCAGTGTGTACAGCCAGGATGCTGTCTGGGGGACAATTCATAGACCTCAGGGACTTGGAGGCATCGTCTGTGGCTTCTCATGGGAAAGTGGCTTGCCTCGGATCTGGGTCTCAGCACAAACAAGGACTACAGTGCCCATTCCAGGACTTCAGCTGCGTCCCCCATGATCCCATGTGTTGATATTAAGCTGAGATATCTGAACAATTCTTGACCAAATCAAGATGGCTTTGAACAGTCAACTTGTGGGCCCCATGTAAGATCTTCAGAAGCATAGCATGAGCCCAGATAAACTCAAGTGTGCAGGTGGCTTGCTTGTGAGGGGATCCCAGGAAATGCCAGTGGGGAGATGAGGAAATGATACAAGGAAAGGAGAGGAAGCCAAGACACATGCAGTATCCAACAGGGTGCTACGGTGGGCAAGCAAAGCTGCTCCCACTGGGGAACTCAGGAACAGTGTGCTACCTGTCGCTCCCCCTCTTCGTGGAGGAACGACACAGGACCCTGCGCTGTTCTTTCTGTCTGCTCGGCCCTCCCCGGGTTTGCTGCTGGTTCTTCCCGGGTTGGCTACTGTCCCTTCCACCTCCGTGGAAGGGCAGTTCCCCCTGGCCACATTCCCCACTTCCGCAGGGGAGCGGCACACCGCCGGCCGGCTCTCTCGGGGGCTGCACAGGTGTTCCCCTTAGATGTTCCTGGTGCATGCCGTCTCTCTCCTCCTTTATAGTCCTCCTCTGCCAATCCTAACTCGGCTGCCCACACGCCGAGTACGCTGCTCTCCTCCAATCAGGAGCAAGTCCTACAGTTTATTGGCTGAACTGGAGGCAGCTGTGTAGAAGCTGTTTTCTTCTCTCCCAGCGCCATATTGTGGGAGAGCAGATGCATAGAATAAGTCTTAATTCCAGTAACTTAGTCTAGTCCGGGTTGCTCCCCACAGATCCCCCTTTCTTTTTATTTTTGGCTTTGATACGCGCCTGTCTTCAGTGCCCCGCGGCACACACTCTGCTCTGCTTGCTAGAGTTGCCACAGGTTCTTACAAGTCCTATCAATCAGGCAAACCGAATACGGGTCCTCTCTTTGCCATGTTGTGAGGAGGTTTTTAGGCGCTGATGCGTGCCTGTGTTCGGTGCCCTGCAGCGCATGCTCTGCTCTGCCTGCAGGTGCTTACAAAACCTAGCAATCAGGCAAACCGAATCCAAGCCTTCTCAGCGCCATATTGTGGGGAGGCCTATTGGTGTTGATTCGTGCCTATCTTCGGTGACCTGCAGCTCATACTCTGGTCGAGCTGCCTGCTGGTGCTTACCGCCTTACTAATCAGGCAGACCGAATCCAAGCCTTCTCATTGCGGTATTGTGGGGAGACTATTGATGTTAATAATGTGCCTGTCTTCGGTGACCTGAGGTGCATAAGCTGCTAGCCGCCCACAGGTGCTCATCGCCTCACTAATCAGGCAGACCGAATCCAAGCTCTCTCATTGCTGTGTTGTGGGGAGGCCTTTCTATTTCTCTATTTCTCTATCTCCGGGCATTCCTATTTCTCCCATTTTACTTCTATCTTCCAGCATTCCTATTTCTCTCATTTTACTTTTAAACTTCTGTTTCTCTTATCCCCGCGGCTTCCCGGCGCCCGCCCCGAGGCTGCTTCTCGGCGGCTTCCCGGCTCTGAGCTGCTTCAGCCCGCTTCTCTTATCTGCGTGGCTTTGCGGCTTCCCGGCTTCACGCGCGCGCTCCGCGGTCTCCGCACTAGCCCAGCGTTCCCTATCTACTTGTGCCCCGCACGCTCTCTCTGCGCGCAGCAGCCTCCGCGAGTCACACAGCGTAGCTTACGTCTCCGCCACTAGCATTCAATCTAAGTTCCCCGGGCTAACCTGGCGAATTCAACCCAGCTCACGTTTCCGCCCCATGATCTGGCTTCCCGTCCTTTGCTCCCCGGGCTAATCAGACGGATCCCAACCTGGCTTACGTTTCCGCTTCTGGTTTCAACTCTTCGCCCCCCAATCCCGGGCTAACTTGAGAATCCCAAAGTGGCTTTCGTCTCCGCCTCGGCCTGCCCCCCGCGGCTTCAATTTCCCTAACATTTTTCTCTACCCGGTATGTATCCCCAAGCTTTCCTCCAACAATACTCCTCCCTCATTTCTCCTGGCCTCTCCCCACAGTCCGCATCCGAGTTTGTTCTAGCTTTCACTTTCACCTTCGACCTTAGAGATTTCTCCCAGCTTCCCCCCGTAGTCCGTATCTGAGTCTATGCCTAGGCTTTCAATAACTTCTTCCGGCACCTTTTTCGTCCGGCTTTTCCCTAGGCTGTTTGCTAGTCTCTCTCTCCGGTATTTTCCCAGTTCTTCCCGTTTCTTCCCTCCTAAGTTTCCTATCCGAGTCACGGCACCATTATGTCGCTCCCCCCCTTCGTGGAGGAACGACACTAAGCCCTGCCTAGGCTTCATATCCGAGTCACGGCACCATTATGTCGCTCCTCCACGAAGACGGGGAGTGACACTACCACCCTGGGAGTTACCAAACCAGCAAGGGGGAGAGAGAGCTGGGAGGTTTCCTCTGCACCACTCACCAAGATGGGGTAACAATGATTTCCAGGATTCTAGCATTTCTGGCTTGTCCTGAGTGTTTGTAAAAGGACTCCTACAGCCAGAAATAAAAACCTCCCAGGCAGAGAGTCTGAGCTATGAGAAGTATTCGCCTTAAATGGGTGGAGGTAACTACAGAAAAAAATGAGAACAAGGCACTGGCAGCTTCCATTGCAGAATGTGGAGCCAAACGAGTCTGCTCTGAAGTTTTGAGGCACTGAGCACATGACAATGTTGTTTCTGAATCCTCTTCTTCCATCTTTTCACCATCTTTTGTTCTTAAAAAGATTGAGAGAAGGGGAGAGAGATACAATCCATCTTCTGGCTCACTCCCCAGATGACTGCAATGACCAGGCTCAGCCAGGCTGAAGCCAGGAACTTCCTCCAGGTCTCCCACGTGGGTGGCAGGGGCCCAAATATTTGGGCCATCTTCACTGCTTTTCCCAGGTCATTATCAGGGAGCTGGATCGGGAGTGGAGCATCCAGGACATGAATTGGTATACATATGGGATGCCAGCATTGCAGGCAGCAGCTTTACCACAAAGCCAGCCTTCCCACCAATTTTTTTATCTGCCTCCACAACCAACAACCAAAATAATAATCCATAACAAGTATAGGATGCTCCTTCTCATGTGTGCTCATGGGATTAAGTATTTTCTATTCACTTGTTACTTCATTATTCAACCATTCAACCAAAATTTATTGATAATTTCCCATTCCCAGAAGCGAAGTAGATGGTTTTAGGGGTAACACAGTAAGGAAAAGAGACAAACAGGGGCCAGGCGGGTGTTGGAAAATTACATAAATAAATGTACATACTGGGGTGAGAATACTAATAGATAAACTGTACCTCTGGGAGGTCTCATTAGCTGGTAGTTGGGAGAAAAGTGCTCAGGAAAGCAGCATTGAAGCTGATACTTGGCAGATAAGCAGGAGAAAACTAAGAGAGGAAAAGCAGAGAGGCCTTTAACCAGAGATGACAGCAGGTGCAGAGGCCCTGGAGAAGATGGAATATGGGCAATTGGAGAAACATAGGGGGCCAGTGTGCCTGAAAGATGATGACTAAGGTGGATGTGAGGTTAGAGAGATGGAGGGACAGGGGCAATGAGAAGACCTTGGCAAGGACGAACTATGGAAAAGGGGTAGTGATGGAGGGAAGAGTCTAATTACTCCTTCGAAGATTGTCTGTTTACTGAATTCAAAGTGGTTGCAGTAGGTCAGCCACCACTATAGGGCCCAGTAAAGAGGCTACTCCAGGAATGCAGTGATTAATGTAGGCTGGGAAGGCTGGTGGGAGTATGAACAGGGAGACACACATGGAGATGAGGAAGAACAAATGGGGATTGATGAGCTCATGGATAAGAGGAGTGAAGAGGGCGAGGCCCTCTGGGGTGCTGTGGTGCCGGTTCCTTAAATGCAGCAACAGGAATCCTTAATTTGCTGAATGCCTCCTCACCTTCTCAGGATGGACACAGTTAATCTTGCACATTCTGTGAATGAGGATATAGAGAATTGAAGGGGTCAAGAAATGTGCCCAAGGATATATGGCTACCAAGTGGCAACATGAGGGCATAAATGAAAGCTTGGTGGCTATTTAAACCCATGTTTTACCCTGCTCTGCATGGCACCTTCCCTATATCCTGTCCCATTCCGTTGCCTTCCATATGGCATCTTCATGCATCCTTTATGCTTCCATATGGCATCTGTGTGCACTCTTTCTCTCCAATTAAATCACTTAGCTACTACATAGGTGCTATCCTCAGAAAACTGCTCACTGTTGGATGTCAACCAATCAGTAAAACTAATCGGTGTCAATGGGGGCAAATACATCCATTTTCTTGCAGGCTTACTTAATGCATCTTTATGCAAATTTCATAGACAGAATTCATGTAGGACTTGGGCACTCTAGTCTGGGAGCTGTGATTCTAGGGGAAAGCCCCACAGGGAAGTCCCCTCCCCCACTCTTGTGCTGCAGCACTGGCTCTGTTGGGAAGGAGTGTGGGCCCTGTCAGAGTTCCCAAGCAAACTGCCTCTCTGCATCCCTAAGAGCAAATCCAAGGGGAAACAGAATGAGAGACCCCTGGGATTTGCTCTTTGCAGATGTTAGCAATTGTCCCAACTCAAAACTATCCTCTGGTAAGCAGGTTGACTTGCCTTCAAATCTAGAAGCTGATGGCCTGCTGTCAAATAAGAAATTACCAACACTCAGTGGAATCTGGACACCCAGAGAATGATTAAAACAAATTCTGTTTTCAAGCACGGTCCTTCATATTGTGAAAAAGTGGTAGTCATTCTTGTATACCCATTGTGTTTACATCTTAGCACCTGTGAAGACCTTTCTATTCCATTCTCAGGAATCACCTAATGTGAGCAACGTAAGGACTGTAAAGGGAGGTCTGTCTTGTGGGGCAGTAGTGAGTTAAGCTGATGCTTGCAATGGCCAGCATCCCAGACTGGAGCAGCAGTTAGAGCCTGGGCCGCTCTACTTCCAATCCAGCTCCCTTCTAATGTGCCTGGGAAGGCAGCAGAAGACGGCCCATGTGACAGACCAGGATGGAGTTCTGGGCTCCTGACTTCAGCTTGGCTCAGCCCTAGATGTTGTGGCCATTTGGGGGGCGAATCAGCAGTTGGAAGATCTCTCTCTCTCTCTCTCTCTCTCTCTCTTTGTGTGTGTGTGTGTGTGTGTGTGTCTCCCTCTTTCTCTATCACTCTTTTGAGTAAATAATATTTATTTATTTATATAAAGGCAATATATGACAAACCCACAGTATCATATCATATTGAAAGGCGAAAAGCTGGAAACATTTGCACTAAAATCCAGAACCAGACAATGGTACCTACTCTCATCATTGCTATTAAATATAGTTCTTTAGCCAGAGCCATTAGGTAAGAAAAAGAAATCAGAAGGATACAAATGGGAAAAGAGGAAGTCAAATCATCCCCGTTTGCAGACGATATGATCCTATACATAGGGGAACCAAAAGACTTCACTAAGAGACTGTTGGAACTCATAAGAGAGTTTGGCAAAGTTGCAGGATATAAAGTCAATAACATTTTATTAACATAAATATCAATAACATTTGTATTGATAACATAAAGATCAATAACATTTGTATACCCAGACAATGCCATGGCTGAGAAACGACTTGTAAGATCAGTCCCATTCACAACAGCTACAAAAAATGTAAATACCTTGGGATAAATTTAAAACATTAAGGAAAGAAATAGAAGACACCAAAAAAATGAAAAAATCTTCCACAGTCATGGATTGAAAGAATTAATATCATCAAAATGTCCATACTACTCAAAACAATTGACAGATTCAATGAGATCCCAATCAAAATACCAAGGACTTTCTTTAAAAGAATTTTTTAAATTAAATTAATTTTAAATTTTAAATTAATTAAGGCAAACTTGTATTGAGGACCTGACCCTGTTAACTCAATATCACAAATATAGGGCAAAGATTGGCTGCAAAGATTCCCTTTATTCCTGTGGGCCTTCACCTATAGATAGGGGTGGGACCTCAGGACAGTGCAAGCACCAGCCACTTGTGAGTGGTCACCTGTAGCCGCAGGTTAAGAGGGGAGTTGTCCCTTGCCAGTACCCCATTCACCAAATCAGTTAAATCTGTTCAACGTGTGAGGTATGCAGCCAGCAGGAAATGGCAGTTCAAACAGCAGCGATGAGGGCACTGATCTTTTTTTTTTTTTAAGATTTATTTATAGGGGCAGCGCTGTGGCATAGCAGGTAAAGCCACCACTTACAGTGCTGGCCTCCCATATGGGCTCTGGTTCGAGTCCCAGCTGGTCCTCTTCTGATCCAGCGCTCTGCTATGGCCTGGGAAAGCAGTAGAAGATGGCCCAAGTCCTTAGGCCCCTGAACCCATGTGGGAGACCTGGAAGAAGCTCCTGGATTTGGATCCACTTGTTCACTCTCCAGATGTCCAAAAACGGCCAGAGCTGTGCAGATCCAAAGCCAGGAACCAGGAGCTTCCCGCTGCTTTCCCAGGCTATAGCAGAGAGCTGGATCAGAAGTGGAGCAGCCAGGACTCAAACCAGCAGCCATACGGGATGCCGGCACTGCAGGCAGTAGCTTTACCAGCTAAGCCACAGCGCTGGCCCCTCAGGCGCTGGTCTTTAACAGTCCCCTCCATTTCAGCCACACACTCTAGGAGCTCAGAAACCAGGTGCCTTCAGCATGAGAATCTTTTGGCTGCTTGATTGTGAGCATATAGGTTCCTGCTTGCCTTCGACTTCTTTACCTTCAATGAATGGCTAATTTGGCAGAAAAGGAAGAACACTCCCCATAAAGCCTTTTCATGTATTTAATCTCCTGAATAGATGGGAAATGATGTTTATGAAGACATCCACCCAGGGACCCCCAGAGCAGTTATTTTGTGTTGAAAACCTACTCTGATTGAGGACATTGTGGAAGCATTAAAAATTCTTCCTCAAAAAAAGCTTGGAAATTATGTTTTTCCAAAATCCCTCAAAGGCTTTTGTAAATAGTCTCTAAACCTGAAGAGTCTTGAGTTTGCTAATGCTTCTGATTTTCAGAAATACAAATTGTTATTCTGGGGCCATGGCAAGTTCTCCATTCCCCTGGAAAACAAAGCAAGGAGAAAACAATACACATTTCAATAATGAGCATGATCTAGTCTTCTAGGGAAATCTAGAAAATACAAAAAGTTGGGGCAGGTTATCCTAATGCATGTTCTCAATGAGTCAGACAAATATTTCATGTGGTGGTAGAAACCCGAGAACAATTTCATTTAGCATTGGAAAGGTCAGCCAAAGAAGTAACCTTTCTGTTGGGTGAGCCCTGAATGTTCATGATATATATGGTGTATTTGTCAGTGTTCTACTCATACGCACATACACTTACATGTCTGTGTGTGCATGTGAACAAAGTTCTGGGCAGAGTCTCTCATTAAGTATGTATATCTGTGTGTACACCTGGGTCTCTATCTTGCAAATATTGGAATGGTAGATCATGGTACAGCTTAACCACCATAGTTGAAATTGGCTCACACAATTTAAAAGCCCTACCATGTGCCTTCTGCAAACTAGATACCAAGCAAAGATAGTGGCACAGTTCCAATCACCCTAGCTGTAAGAGAAACAGAATCAAATACTGGACACTCATTCAGAGCATATACAGCCTTCCAGAGTTCCTGGCCCCATCCCTGCAAGATACTTCCACTTAACTCAACAGTGAGTTTTCCTTTTTTTAAATCAATTTATTTATTTGAAAGGCAAAGTTACAGAGAGGCAGAGGCAGAGAGAGAGAGAGGTTTTCCATCCTCTGGTTCACTTCCCAGTTGGCTGTAATGGCCAGAGTTGCACTGATCTAAAGCCAGGAGCCAGGAGTTTCCTCCAGGTCTTCCCCAATGAGTGCAGGGGCCCAAGCACTTGGGTCATCTTCTACTGCTTTCCCAGGCCATAGCAGAGAGCTGGATTGGAAGTTGAGCAACCAGGAGTGGAACCAGTGCCCATATGGGATGCCGGCACTGCAGGCGGTGGCTTTACCCGCTACACCACAGCGTCCGCCCCTATTGAATTTTCAAAAGGCCATTCTACCATTTTATCCCACCAGCTGCTTCAGAATGGTTCAGAATGTGATTAGACCAGTGAAATTCTTGAGTCCACAACCAGCTCTTTCTGCTGTGAGCTAAGTTTCATGATCGGAAGTGATGCTGTGTGGAAGCCGTGATGGTGGATAAGGCGTTCATATACACAGTCACCAAGCTCCTGGCTTCTCAGACGTGGTTCATGAGGAGGATCTGGAGGTATTTTATACACTGGGTCATGAACTGCATCACTGCACTCTTTACAACTATAAATAGAGTCGTTAGCATCTTTAAATCTAATAAGATTAGAAAGTCCATCCAAAAGCCCCAGAATCATTGCACAAAACTCATCCTTAAGATTCTGTTTCTCTCTCTCTCTCTCTCTCTCTCTCACTGTCTAACTCTGCCTGTCAAAAAAAAAAAAAGAAAGAAAAAAAAGATTCTGTTCCTTTAAGCTTAAAAATAATATATAAGAAGTGGAGAGTAGGAGCCCAGAGGCCAGGAAAGGAAGGATGGGGACAGTGAGAGGACAGACTAAATGCAGATACATGGTTCTAACAATGTATAGCACAACAGAGCCGCTGTAGTTTATAATTAATTATTAATTATGCACTATTTAATTACAAATGGGAAAATAACTACAGTAAAGAGTTGGATTCCCAACACATCCAGATGACAATATCTGAGGAGACAGAAATGCTAATTTCCTTGAAGCTATCATTAGGTCTTGTGGACATCTATTGAATTATACTACTATACCTCATAAATAGCTATAAACACTACATGTCAATTTAAAACCACACATGTGAGTTAAGCATTTAACTTAGTGCTTAATATGTCACTTAAGAGGCCCTTGGTCCTACATTGGAGTCCCTGGGTTTGACACCTGGCTCTGGCTTCTGATTCAAGTTTTCTGCTAATGCAGATCTGGGAAGGCAGTGGTGATAGCTTAAATAATTTGGATCCTTCCACCCATGGGGGAGACTCTCAGTTCCTAACTCCCAGCGCTGCCCAGTCAGTGCAAGCATTTGGAGAATGTACAAGTGCATGGGACCTCCGTCTCCTTCCCCTCTCCCTTTCTGTCTCTCTGCTTTTCAAGTAAAGAAATAAAAAAAAAAAAACTTAAAAACACACAGGGGATTGATAACACTTGAGGAGATGGAAGTGCTAATACCCTTAATTGATCATTACTCATTGTATATGTGTTCTAAACTAAAATACTATACTCCATAAATAAGTACAAATGTTGTATGTGAAGTAAAAATTAGAATAAACAATAAAAAATTCTCTAGAATCAATAAATAATAAAAAAAATTCTTCTAGAACCATTCTTGGCACCACAGTCTGTATTAGTTAAGGTTCTCTAGACAGACTGAATCAATAGGATATCTAAGTATCTACCTATAAGTTTTGTATCTTTAGACAAAGAAATTTATTTGAACTATACATAAAGCTATTCACCCTCAGGAATTGGCTCATGTGATTATGGAGATTGAGAAGTCAATCCATGTGCTATCTAAAAACTAGAGACCAGCAGTGCGGTCATGTCTGAAGTACTGGGTACCTAGAGAATGGATGTGCAAGTTCCAGTGTGAATCTAGAGATCTGAAGACCAGAAGAGAGAATGGTGTGGGTCTCAGCTCAGGGAAGAAGACCTGCATGGATTTCCTGGCTCTTGGCTTCAGCCCAGCCCATACCTGGCTGTTATACCATTTTTGTCTAAAATCACTTTGTCCAATAGTCCAATATGGTGGCTTTAAGCTCACGTGCTGTTAAACATTTAAAATGTGGCTAGTTCCATACACTGAAATACTTATTATGTTGGCTTACATATATTATTAAAATTGTAGCCATTATGGAGAACAGTATTGAGTTCCTCAAAAAACTAAAAATAAACTTATTTTATTTTTATATAAGATAAAAGCTATCCTTCTTCTGAGTGTATGCCTGAAGGAAATAAAACCAGCATATGAGAGAGATACCTGTGGTCAGATTTTTTTTAAGATTTTATTTTATTTATTTGAGAAGTAAAGTTACAGAGAGAGAGAGGGAGAGAGAGAGAGAGAGGGAGAGAGAGAGAGAGAGAGAAAGGTCTTCCATCCACTGATTCATTACCCAGATGGCTACAATGGCCGGAGCTGAGCCTACCTGAAGCCAGGAGCCAGGAGCTTCTTCCAGCTCTCCCATGCAGATGCAGGGGCCCAAGCACTTGAGCCATCCTCCACTGCTTTCCCAGGCAATAGCAGAGAGCTGGATCAGCAGTGGAGCAGCCAGAACTTGAACCGGCACCCATATGGGATTCCGATGCTGCAGGAAGAGACTTAGCCCACTACACCATAGCGCCGGCCCTACAGTCCCATGTTTATTGCAGTGCTACTCACAATAGCTAAGATATGGACTCAGTCTAAGAATGCATTGATGATAGATGGATTTTTAAAATGTGGTATATATACAACATGAAATATTATGCAGCCATTGAAGGGAATGAAATCATGCCATTTACAGGAGGATGGACTGAATTGGAGAACATTATGCTAAATGAAATAAACCTGACATAGACATACAAATACCTCATGTTCTCTCTCATACGTGGAAGTTTAAAAAGTAGTTGATCTGAACTTAGGATAGTGATCATTAGAGGTTAGAATGGTTTGGAGTGGGATAAAATGGTGTTGGATAATGGCTATCAAAGCACAATCAGGGGCTGGTGCTGTGGCTTCGCAGGTAAAGCCGATGCCTGTAGTGCCAGCATCCCAGATGGGCACTGATTTGAGTCCTGGCTTCTCCACTTCTGATCCAACTCCCTGCTAATGTGCTTGGGGAGGGAGCAGAGGACGGTCCAAGTACTTGGGCCCTGCACCCATGTTGAAGGCTCCAAGGAGATTCCTGGGTCCTGGCTCCAGCCGTTGTGGCCGTTTGGAGAGTGAACCAGTGGATGGAAGCAGCAGATGGTTCAAGTACTTGAGCCCCTGTGCCACATGAGAGACCTGGAAGGGCAAGAAATACTTATCTATCAAAAATAAGTACAAAATCTTAATGGAGAAAAATTTAAGTATTTAGTGAAAAGCATACTAAAGAATGTAACTAAAAAGAAAAATGACAGGAATTGTATGAGATACTTCTGCTTCTCCAGGTCATCAGTGACACACGAATCATGTGTACGCCTCTCAAGGGAGGGCACTGTATGTAAATAATCATCATGAACCAAGGGCTGAGCGTGGAGACCAGAAATCTAGACATAGAGCCTGGCCTGGGGCATTCGATGGGGTTAGAGATGCAGGAGCTGGGGAATCTTCCTTTAGAGAAAAATGCCAAGAGTCTGCTTTCTGGCTCAAAGAGGCATGCCAGAAAAATGTGCATGGAAAAGTTGATGAGAGAAATGAAGATCAAGACTAGTAATTCAACCTAGCATAGTGGACAAAACAAAATATCTCATTTCCCAACACACACACACACACACACACACACACACACTTCCAGCATCTGAAATTTCACCACTACTTAGTAACTTCTTTGAACTAAGGTATTATTCTTGATTTAAAAGAATCTCATTAAAATGCAAATATCTCACCTGGAGGTTAACAACTGAAGCCTTTAATGGTTATAAATAAAAGAAAAGTAATCATTTATTGAGCTTAGTCTGTGCTGTATAAAACTCTATAAAGTAGCTCTAGTTATCCCCATATTATCTGAGGAGACTGTAGTTCAGCAAAAAAGTAATTACACATCACTGAAGGGCCACATGGTTGTTGGCTGGGATTTCAATCCTGGCTCCTGTGACAATAAATCTCTTGCACTTTCCTCCACAGCATGTTTGTCAGAATCATAAAGAACTACCCAGACCCTGTGATCAACACCTACAGGTAAATTTGATGAGTGATGCAGAACAGAACAGACAGGGAGCCCCTAACGATGGACCTGGGTAGAATCTGCTGCAGGTCTGGGCTCAGGATATAGGGTAGAACAAGCCTTCCCCACAATCAGATCTACTGCTGCCCCTGCTGTGAAGTCTGTTCATCTCACAGACCATGTGGTTCTTCTTTCCCAACACAGCAGATCAGCTGGTAAAGTCACGCTGACCCTCAACGCCATTCTGAGGATCTGCACTTTCTCAGCACTTTAGAACCCAGGCTCACTGCTCCTTCCCAGCTTACAGTGAGGAAGAAGTGGCGCCACCAACTACAAGCTTTGGAAATTCCACCCACAGGTTCCTGGTCTGCAGTCTGAATCTCCAGAAGCAGCAGACAGCTTCTGAGAGTGGGAATTTAAAGAGCTGTGAGTTGGTTCTGGTTCTGAGATTAGCATCAAAGGCTAAATAAATAATGTAGTGTTCCTAATCACAGAATCATGCAGATAGCAATTAGGACTACATTACAGGATTGCTCACGTCGATCTCTGTACCTGAGATCAAATTCGGCTAATTTGCCACTCTTATTTTAATTCCATCAATTAGAGAAATAAATTGCCAATAAAAGCCCATCTCTTAAAAGGGATGGTTTTAACCTTTTATAAAGTACTTGGGGAAAAAGCACATAGAAGAGCTTCCTAAGTGAGTAGTAATTTATCAAGTTCAGCAGAGATGCTGTGAAAAATACTGCTCCAAAAAAGAGCAGATGCTAAAAGAAATGTGGAAAAGGGGGATGGAACAGGTTTGCTGAAGTCTCTGAAGCAATTACAGCTTAGATTGCAAATATCTGGAGATGGGCATTGTGGTGGAGTCGGTAAAGCCACCGCGTGCAACACCGGCATCCCATATGGGTGCCCGTTTGAGTCATGGCTGCTCCACTTCCAAGCCAGCTTCTTGCTAATGGCCTGAGAAAAGCAGCATAAGATGGCCCAAGTGTTTGGGCCCCTGCCACCCACAGGGGAGACCTGGGAGAAGCACCTCGCTCTTGGCTTCAGCCTATCTCAGCCCTGGTGGTTGTGGCCATTTGGGTAGTAAACCAAAGATGCGGGATCTCTCTCTGTCTCTCCTTCTTGTCGCTCCCCGTCTTTGTGGAGGAACGACACAGGACCCTGCGCTGTTCTTTTGTCTGCTCGGCCCTCCCCGGGTTTGCTGGTGGTTCTTCAAGGGTTGGCTACCGACCCTTCCACCTCCGTGGAAGGGCGGTTCCCCCTAGCCACTTTCCCCACTTCCGCGGGGGAGCAGCACACCGCCGGTCGGCTCTCTCGGGGGCTGCACAGGTGTTCCTTCAGATAGATGTTCCTGGTGCATGTTGTCTCTCTCCTCCTTTATAGTCCTCCTCCACCAATCCCAACTCTGCTACCCACACGCTGAGCGCGCTGCTCTCCTCCAATCAGGAGCAGCTCCTGCAGCTTGTCAAGTTGGTGAAAGGCAGCTGGGTAGAAGCTGTTTGCTCCTCTCCCAGCGCCATATTGTGGGAGAGCAGATGCATAGAATAAGTCTTAATTCCAGTAACTTAGTCTAGTCCGAGTTGCTCCCCACACTTCTCTCTCTGTAACTCTGACTTTCAAATAAATAAAAGTCTTTTAAAAATGGAAATCTAGAAGGAAACTGAAAGTTTAGTTTAGAACATGGTAAAATGAGTTAGCATGAAAGATCACTCCTTTGCACTCATGCATTTGTTCTAGTTGCCCCAACTATTTATTGACTGCCTATTGTGCACCAAGTCCTGGAAAGACAGAGATAAGCTCCACAGCCATGGACCCTGCCTTCACGGACATGGAGCTTGCAGCTTTGTTGAAGAGTTAGTCACTAGACAAATACACACATAGCTAAGTATAAAATTAATGTAGTAAGAGGAGGGAAAGGGAAGGGCAGCCATGACAACATGCAACAAGATGATGTACGTTAGAATGAATGACCCCCCCACCCAAGGTGAGGCTTGAATAGTGGGTGAGGATTAGTCATGTGGAGTTGGGGGAGAGTTCATTCCACATAGGAAGAATGGTGTGTGAGAGACAGTCAGGAAGCTGGAAAGACACAAGAGCCTCAAAGATCAGTCCATGCACATGGAGTGATGGCTACTTACGGAGTGCTGATCCATATCGGGCTCCAAGTAGAGCACTCCTCGCCATTCTCTCACTTACTTGAATCATCCCCATTTTATTGACTTGGCTTCTTGAGGTTAAGTTACTTGCCTAAGGCTACAAGACTCCAGGCAGAAGTCTCCAAGTTTTCCTTCTAAGGGAGGAGTATCTCCTGTGGAGAAAAGCTGCTAGTAAAGATGGGCTCACTGAGGCCTCTTCTAGGCTCTTAGGGGACATTCAGAGGTCCAAGGCTTTGTGCTCAGTCCGTGCCATCATCTAGAGAGACACACACAGTCCCCAGCTTCCTCTAGTATGGCACTAGGGCAAATACACATTTTCTGCAGTTGAAGAGTGCATCACAACCAATGGACTAAAAAGAGAGAAAGCTGGAGGGGGACACAGTGAGCTGTTGCAGCAACACAGGACTGGCAGAAATGGGGATGCTGGAGGAAGTGATGAAAAGAGAGAGTGTTAGGAAAGCATGGAAGTTGACAACAGATTGTCTGGGGTGGTGCAGGGACCCTGGGGAGGTGCTTTTTTTTTGTTTTGTTTTGTTTTGTTTTGTTTTGTTTTGTTTTTGACAGACAGAGTGGACAGTGAGAGAGAGAAAGGTCTTCCTTTGCTGTTGGTTCACCCTCCAATGGCCACCGTGGCCGGCGCATCGCGCTGATCCGAAGCCAGGAGCCAGGTCTACATGTAGCCTGGTCTCCCATGCGGGTACAGGGCCCAAGGACTTGGGCCATCCTCCACTGCACTCCCGGGCCATAGCAGAGAGCTGGCCTGGAAGAGGGGCAACCGGGACAGAATCCAGCGCCCTGACCGGGACTAGAACCCAGGGTGTCGGGTGTCGGTGCCGCAGGTGGAGGATTAGCCTATTGAGCCCCAGCGCTGGCCCCCTGGGGAGTTTTGATGGGTCTTGTCTATATCTAAGGAGTGGAATCTTGAACTTGCCAAGAGAGAGGAATGCAGTGAAAAAGCAAGAAATCAAAAGGAGAAAGCAGTTTATCTACATGATGAGGGCAGGACCGAGGGTCATGGCCTGGACAAGGGCAGGAGGTTAGCCAGCACAAGTCTGGATGCCTCCAGCCATGATGCTAATGGTACCTTTTGACAGCAGACAGGACATTGGTTATCCTGGTCACCACACTCGCATCCCTGCTTTTTGTGTTACTCTTTCATGTCACAATAAGGTGAGACTCAGCGGGTGCCCTAGGTTCAAGTGGTGCCTGGTTGAGACGGGGGGGATACAGAGCGCAGACCTGTAAGTGACATGCAGACCTGCTCTGTGTTCCATGGACCATGAGCATTCCCCCATCATGACACTTTGTGCTGCCTTATCCTGAAACTCCTTGCTGGGTGTCATGGACTTCTTCTGCAGATGAGTACTATCTCATGTCTTAGTCATGGCTTCTTTTCCCATCATTTGGTTAACTGGAGGTGACCATGACGACTGACAAAGACTCAGTTACTCAGGGCCTGTCACTCATTGTTCTTGCTTAGAGCATGATGTCAGAAGAAAGTATAAAATGTAATATTCATAGTTTGAGATGAAGGTTTTTAGCTCTGGAAGGAATCTCCTGACTCACTCAGCCAGATCTCTTGATTATATGGAAGTCAGACCTCCAGCCTCAAGACAAGGATGAGTTACCCTAGATGATACAGCTGAAATGAAAATCTAGCATTTAGGACTCAGTATCTCCACTCACCCCATAGATATTAACACTGAAGGATTCTTTCCAAGCTTATCTGATCAGCTTCCATTGTGGTTTTCAACATGATTTCATAAAAGACCAAAGTGCCTGGGGCTTACTAACTTGGAGGACCTAGGGAGAATGCACATCCTCCAAGCCCCTGCTTCTGCGCTGATCTCCCATGGGACACTATAATTTTATATTTATGCATATGGACAGGAATTAATGACTGCTTTCTGACTAGAGTGGAAGCTCTGGGAAGGCAAGGAGCAGGCGTAGTTTGTTGGCTTGTGGATCAATGGCTGCAGTAGTGAGTGTGGTGTGTGATGGCCAATATAAATCACATGATTGAGTAAGTAAATGGATACATGAGCCCCCTCCTCAATCTCCAATCCAGGAATCATCTCATGCCCCAGGGAATTCCAAGCTTCTCAAGCTCATCTATATCTACTGATCTCTATGGCCCAAACTTCTAGGTAAAAACTGGTTAGTTGGAGGTGGGCATTTGGTCTAATAGTAAGATATTGGTTAAAACTTCCATGTCCTGGGTCTGGCACTGTGGTGTAGCAGGTAAGGCCAATGCCTGCAGTACCCGCATCCCATTTGGGCACCGGTTCAAGTCCCAGCTGCCCTACTTCTGATCCAGCTCTCTGCTATGGCCTGGGAAAGCAGTGGAAGATGGCCCAAGTCCTTGGGCCCCTGCACCCACATGGGAGACCCAGAAGAAGCTCCTGGCTCCTGGCTTCAGATCAGCAGAGCTCTGGTCATTGCGGCCATCTAGGGAGTGAACCAGTGGATGAAAGACTTATTTCTCCCTGTTTAACTCTGACTTTCAAATAAATAAATAAATCTTAAAAAAAAAAAAACTTCCATGTCTGCTGTCAGAGAGCCTGGGTTCAAGACTTGGCTCTGGCTCCTAACTCCAGCTTTCTTGCTAATGCAAATATTCAAAACAGAAGAGATGGCTCAAATAATTGAGCTCTTACCATCCACAAGGGAGACCTGGATGCGTTCTCAGCTCCCAGTCCAGCTCAACCTCAGATTTGCAGCCATTTGAGGGGTTGAACCAGAGGATGGATGGTTTCTCTTTCTCTCATATGAATGAATGAATTAATGAATGAATAAAAAATAAAATTTTTAGAGTCACTAGTTAGATTCAGTGCTAGGAGAACTGGTATGGATTGGATTAATTTGGGGTTTATGAATTGCCCTAACTAAGCAATTTCTTTTCATCCCAGGCTTTGGGAAGACACAACATTCAATATTTAAAGAGCAACAACAAAAATACATAATTGTAAATATTACGCACCAGTTTGCAAGCAGATTAATATAATAACAATGCTTTGGGTATGAAAAATAGTTGGTAAAATGAACACCTGGATGCAAGAAATCACCATCGCTCTTGGCGAACAGTCACGGGAGACTGGAAAGCAAATTATTTTTTCTCAGCTCTGGTCCTTCAGGGCATCAAAGCTTCCTGAAACGGATTATCTATCATGGAAAGTGTTAATGTACCTTATTATTCCATTTCTCTCTGATGAATTCTCTCGAATCAATAGAGGGACTTAACAGTTAAGAATTTCATTAGGCTGCCTTGCAATACCAGGAATCTCTTAGATTTCTATAACACCTACCTTCAGAATTCTTTTGAGGCAATCACAGAGGATGAATATGTTCTCCTGCTGTGTGAACCTCAGTGAAGCAAGTCAATTTAGGGTGGTTTTTCTCCTTGCGGACTCACTGAGCCTTGGGCAACATGGAGTTTTTACACAAGTATTACTCGTCTCCTGTATGCTTGGCTTGCTATTTGCATGTTTTAAAAATATGTAATTCCACCAAGTATGTGTGCAAAAAGTAGTCTGAAATATGGAGGGGTGGGGTTAACTACTACTCTCTGATAGAAAACTTGATTTGATGCTTAACTGGGAAGATAAACCAGGGAGGTAGGGAAGTAGACTAACTGTGGAAAACAAGAATACAAAAAAAAAAAAAAGTTACAAGGCAGGCCTTTGAATAATCAGTTTGCAAACAGTAAAGCTGGAAGAATTGAGGGTTCAGAAGAGAGCGTTTCCCATTGGGAGTGATGTGCTCTGAAAAGAAAGGAGTTGACCTGGAAAGGAAGACATCTGATTGGCTGAAATGAGCTCTGAGACTCTCTCCAAGGATGGTAACATAGGACATGTATTGATTATGATTTTCCTGCATGTAATACTTGTGTATTTCAAATTCATGTATGAAGACAATGACCAATGAGAAGACGTAGAGACCTGAATGGGTATCATCAGACAAAGGAAAGGAACTGAAGATAAACATTCTACCAATGATAGGATATTGGTTGCATTGCAAAAGCACCTGCAAGCAATGTTTTCCCATCTTAATCATTTTGTAAGCTTACAGTTATAGAAGGTCCTGAAGCTAAAATATTCTGTTGCCTTGTGATTTAACTATTCTTTGTTCTTTTAATTACATTAGGGCCTTTTGATAAAACAACCTGCTTCCACATAAAACAAAATGAAAGAGATAGTCTTGAGCTCTTCTGAAAATACATAACTCAAGGTGAGTATTGGTCTGCTGGTTAGGATGCCACATATCAGAGTGCCTAGGTTCAGTTCTCAGCTCTGGCTCCTGATTTTAGCTTCCTGCCAATGCAGATTCTGGGAGGCAGCTGACAATGGCTCAAGTAGTTGGGTTCCTGCCACCACATGGGACACCTGGATTGGGAAGTGAGCCAGTTGGATGAAATCTTTCTCATTTTCTTGCCCTTTGTCTGCTTCTGGGATACATTTTTAAAAAGGCATACACGGGCGGCGCCTCGGCTCACTAGGCTAATCCTCTGCCTTGCGGCGCTGGCATACCAGGTTCTAGTCTCGGTAGGGGCACTGGATTCTGTCCTGGTTGCCCCTCTTCCAGGCCAGCTCTCTGTTATGGCCTGGGAGGGCAGTGGAGGATGACCCAAGTCCTTGGGCCTTGCACCCGCATGGGAGACCAGGAGAAGCACCTGGCTCCCGGCTTCGGATCAGCGCCATGCGCTGGCTGCAGTGGCCGTTGGAGGGTGAACCAACGGCAAAAAGGAAGACCTTTCTCTTCTGTCTCTCTCTCTCACTATCCACTCTGCCTGTAAAAAAAAAAAGGCATACACATATTTAGCTAGCAAAAAGTACAGAAGTCTTTAATGTATAAAATTGAACCATCTCTAACTCAAACTCATCCAGATAGTTGTGTTTATTATGCAGACCTTAAAATAAAAACCCTCCTCTCTGAAACCCTGTGAGATGTTGGGAGTTGTCAGAGATATCAGAGTTCTCAGTCAAGCTAATTCACTAGAACCATAAATAGCCTCTACATAGCCACATGGCAAGGAAAAGCGAAACAACTATCTGAATGATCTCATTCAAGAAAGCTACCTTGGATGCTGGGGCTGGGGTGCAGGAGAACAGAATAATTTGGTTCAATCTATGCATATGTGCTCAACATTTGGGGTTCTCTCTTCTTGTATAAACACAGTTTCCTTGGAATATACACATTCAGGGAGACATAGTATGAAGGATTAGGTTTGCTCAAATGCAAAGAAATTCTTTAGCTGTGCAATGAAAACACAGTGACCATTCTGATGACTTTCTGCTTTCTGTTCTACAAGCCCGGGGCAAGCTCCTTTGAACCAGTCTGATTCCAATGCATTCCAACTTCAGTCTTCTTGTCTTGGTTTTCACCTCCGTGCCTGCCAGCATATCCATCATTTCCACAAAGTTAATAGAAAGATTATAGTAAAATTCATCAGGAAACTTCTATGGCTTGATAAACACCCCCTCTTCCACCTCCATCCTAATTAATTTCAGTTCTAATCACTTTATTCTTTGTGTGAAACAAAACATCTAAATTTGTTCCTCATAATCTTTATCTACCTTCAGATTCCTAAAAATACCTCAAAACATGCATAAACATAAGGTTCTAAGAAGCAGGCTTTATCTCTTAACCCTTAGCTTTTTTCAACTTGAAAACTTCATTGTTGAAGAAATCAGATACAAAAGCATTCTGCTATTGGCCAAAGAAATGTTTCCCATGGCTTTGTGGTGTTTATTTAAAGTATATTTTCTTATGTCGGCTTCAGAACCCATTAATTGCACCATTTATTTCTTTTCCCTTTGAGCTTCTTTTTCGTCTGTCTTTGCTGTCTCCTAAATGCATTTCTGAATAGCAGGGAAGCTCTACATAATGAATAGAACCTTAACCTTAGCAAGTTTTGAGACACTGATGTCTAAATTGTTTTTGTTGATAGCAGTATGACTTTAGTGAGTAAAATTACAAGTGTCAAATTCGAAAAACAGGCGCCGGCACCCTGGGTTCTAGTCCCCATCGGGGCGCCAGAATCTGTCCCATTTGCTCCTCTTCCAGTCCAGCTCTCTGCAGTGGCCCAGGAGTGCAGAGTGGAGGATGGCCCAAATTCTTGGGCCCTGCAGCTGCATGGGTGACCAGGAGAAGCACCTGGCTCCTGGCTTTGGGTCAGCGCGGTGCACCGGCCGCAGCAGCCATTGAGGGGTGAACCAACGGAAAAGGAAGACCTTTCTGTCTCTCTCGCTGTCCACTCAGCCTGTCCAAAAAAAAAAAAAAAAAAAAAATAGAAAAACAAACAAATAACAATTACTTCTTAATTAGGGTCTTATACATCAATCCACAGGTTATAGAAAAGTTTGTCAGTAGATCACCTAAATACTTGAGCTGTGCACTATCAAAGGAAAAGTCGCTAGAAAGCACTATGGCTATCTCTAGGGCCTTTCTAGACACACTAAACCAGGGTTCAATCAGCTCTGCCACTTCTTAGATAACCCTCTGTGGAAGTGTGTAAGCAAGCACATGGGGAAAAACATGGGATGGTGGGCAGAGCATTGGATGTGGGGGCCAGGAAAACTGGAATCTCAAGCAGACATATCAGCAACCCAGGCATTATCCCTTTGACTTGTCACCTTTCTCTGGGTTTGGCTTCTTCATTTGTGGAATAGGAGGCTGCATGGATAAAGGTATCTCTTCTAGTTTGGATAACAGGGTTGCTGTACCTCTAAGGTGCTCCCCCAGTAAAATGGAAACATGGAAATCAGAATGCGAGTCCTCTCTCCTGGCATTATGCAAACCTAGAAACACCTAGCATTCAGACACAATAGGGACCCAGAGTACCCCACCCCCCCCGTTGGCTGCCCTGCATCTGCGGTGAAGAGAGAACACAGACTGGGGAAGTTAAATGTCAGGGAACTGCTCCTGTGTGATCCAGGGGAGAGAAGTCAGCGTGGACCCTGTGGAGAAAGTAACCACAGTCAAATAGCTTCTGAAAATCTGAATCAGTGCCCTTCAAGATCGAAAGGGCCTTCTGGGATATCCAAATGGAATATATCCTTTGGGTTAAATTGTTCTTGTTTAGTGGAATTAATTGCTATATTGGTTGCCCCCCCCAAAATTACTGTGATTTCTAGGCATCTACCTTGCAGCCATCTGTGGAAATTTTCCTTTATCTCTTTGATGTATCTTGAAGGCAGTAGTACTTTTCACTCACTGTATGTGTAAATTTCTGTATTTTCCTGAAAAAAGCCATGGATTATGTGAAATCCTGCCATGACACACTCTATAGCAGGGGGTGTTGCTTATGGGTATCATAAATCTTCAGGTTTAAGACTCTCACCCAACTTCCCTACTTCTTTTTCTGTCAGTGTCATTTATAATTGAGCACACATTTCTTTTGTCCTCCCCCAAAGTGTTGTGTCTCTTAGACATGGAAGAGTGTGGGACTGATGGCCACTGCAGGTGAAGATTTGGACTTCATGTTCTGTTATTTTTATCCCACTGCCTCTAAGGCTTAAAAATATAGCACTGTCTTGTTAGACCGCTGTCATAGTTGGGCCGATGAAAACTATGTCAGATTTGCACGAAGGAACCGATTTTTGTCTTCAGCCCTTCTTGCTCCTGCCTGAGGTTGAATTTACTTGTGATGTGGTGCTATCAGCCACCAGCCTGTCATACGTTTGAAAATGGCCCACATCCTTGCGATACTTGTCTTGCTATTTCAGTAGGAAGAAAAAATTTCACAACTGGAATCAGGGGAGAGCAGATCCACTTTCTTTGGACTGTCTGCTCATTCGTATAATTTGTGATCAAGGCTTGAGCTCGTAATTTCTGCGCTGTAAGTTCTTGCACCATGGCTGGAGTTTGGAACAAAATGGAGAGAGGAAGTTGTTAAGGAAAATTCTCCTAAGGAATGGGGCAAACTCTCAGGGAGATCATGTTCTTTATGTGAGAAGGTTAAATGTTTTTCCACAGACATTCATACATATAAGGAGAGAAATTTGCACTTTTTGAACTGTGTTTCTTTTTCATTATTGGTCGCATAAATGACATATTTGAGCAATTTATCTTATTGATGAGATGTTAGTGTTGGGATGTTCTACAACTTTCTTTCTTAAGTAGGGTAGTGGTAGGATAGTTAGAGCAGAAATTCTTTACCTTCCTATTATTTGCTAGATAGGCCTTATCTGGGAATTATCTATATGTCTAGCTGACTGAAGATAGTCTTGGCTTATACCTGTTGTCCTAGAGTAACTACTAATAGCATCCCTCTCCTGTATCAAAGGGCCCTAGTAAAGATGTTAAATGATTAAGGCTCCCTCACTTTGCTGTGTTGGGGCCAACAAGTCCCTATTACCTGGACCCAGATTATGTCTTTCAAGTATTTTTGGCCCATGTATATGATGAGTTTATGAAGTTGCAAAAATAAAATAATCTTTCCTCATCACAATTACCCACTACCTGGTTAAAATGTCAGATCAGAAATAGAGCTCATTTCCTTCATTTTTCCTGACTGCTTCTGCTTAGTGTGGATTGTGGATTGTAGGGATGGAGCAAGATTCATCTAGAGAATACTTGTGAAGGGCATTGCATGGTGGCCTTAGAACGTCACACCACATGCTCCCATGTATCTATGGGCAGGAGCTGCTCAAAAAAGTAATGGTGTAAGCCAGGGCCGCGGCTCAATAGGCTAATCCTCCGCCTAGAGGCACCGGCACACCTGGTTCTAGTCCTGGTCGGGACGCCAGATTCTGTCCCGGTTGCCCCTCTTCCAGGCCAGCTCTCTGCTGTGGCCAGGGAGTGCAGTGGAGGATGGCCCAAGTGCTTGGGCCCTGCACCCCATGGGAGACCAGGATAAGCACCTGGCTCCTGCCTTCGGATCAGTGTGGTGCGCTGGCTGCAGCACGCTGGCCACAGTGGCCATTGGAGGGTGAACCAACGGCAAAGGAAGACCTTTCTCTCTGTCTCTCTCTTTCTCTCACTGTCCACTCTGCCTGTAAAAAAAAAATAGTAGTGGTGGAAACTTTGACCACATCAACAACCTGAAATGTAGAGACTGTGATTTTAACCACATCAATAGGACTATGTTAAACTGGCCTTTTCCAGTTTCTCTTCTTCATTCGTCCTCACCCCACTCCTGTCTTTCTCCCTTCTTCTGCTGATACCCAGAAGTCACAGGAAGGGTGGCAGGAAGCCTAGCTCATTCCATTTTCACTGATGGTTAAAGCAAGAATGTGTCTACTGTGCGGACAAGTCAACATGTATTCATTGAGTTGTCTGGGACTGCTTTATGGTTGATGGAGTTTAGTTACTTCTGTGTTTCCACATATGGTATTCTGCCACCAGATAATATGAAAAGTTCAATTGATTGTCATGAAATGGTTAAGAAAACTTTTACACCCTAATTCCGTTCAACCAATCAATGTCTCTGTACCCATCACTAACATTTTGGCAGGATAGGAATTAAGGCATTGCTTATCCTGTTCATAGACAATGGATGCTTTGAGTTTCAGAAAGGCAATTAATTCACACAAATCAAATTTATTTTCAGATTTTCTCCAGATTATATCTTTTTCAAGGAAACGTTAACTACCTTTCCTTATTTGTCCAAGATCTGAAACTATAACTTTCAAAACAGGTCAATTCTTTAAATAGTGATATATAAACAAGAGTTCTTAGTAGTTAGCCTAGGGGGTAATTTGAAAAAGATGGAATTAATGATACAATAAACAAATGCTGGTTGAAAAACACCCGGGGGTGTGTAGCACCCTCAAACCACTAATATGTGAAATCATGCTGGAGTATTTGTGAGCATTGTCTTTCCACTTCATGAGGCAACAAATTATGGACTCAAATCTTTCCCCCACAAGTGCAGAACATGAACTAACAATACTAATTATGAAGCCATGATATTAGAACTGCCTCATATTTAAATAGTGATGATTAATGATGATCAACCTATATAAAGATTCTCCATGCATGTAACCTCATATAATTCTTTCAACTACATGAAGAGGTTTTAATATATACACTTTACCAATGAATTTACAGACTATTTTAAGTTACAGTTGTAGATCTGGGAGTCATTAGGTTCCATCCAGTTTTGGAGAACAACAAACTATACAACTTTCTAAAACCTTACAAATGAATAATAGTGAACAGTCCTGGGGGATTTTTAAAAGAAATGAGTGCTGTTTCCCTCAGTTTACTTTTTGTGAGAACGAGGCTTATCTGAATCAAGGTCATAGTTTGAAATGTACTTATTTTGTAAGCAAAATAGGTGAACTGACCCCATGCAATGGAGTGTCCAAGCTCCTGGTCGCCAGCTGAAATGGTCTTCAGCCTGCAGATGGAATCTGTACACAGTGCAGGCGATGTGTCTCTGGATTTCCCAGTCACTGGAGTAGCAGAGATGTGTTTGCTGTAATACGCCACATGTGCTGTGCACCTGGGAAAACTTAATGAGGCATTCTGCATGCAGGCAGGATGATGCTGACATTAATCATTGCTGCTAACTCCTGGACTTAAGCAGGAGGCAAAACCCATCGCTTCTCCTACAGCACAGATTGAGCTTGTGAATGTATCTTTCCATTGTAGCTATAATGTTTTCATTTTGATTTTTAAAAATCCTTTGGGTCTAATTCTGTGAGCCTACCTATAGCACTGGATTAAAATGTCTGCATCATTTCTTTAGTTATCCAGTTAACTTTAAAACTGTTGTAAAAGTGTAAACCAGCCCATGACAGTTTTTGTACATGTTAAATAACTTTATTGTTCAGTTTTCATGATTATTGTATAAGGAATACTGATATAGATGTTCTATGCTGTTCTGAACCATGTTAATTACAGTTATGATGTATTTTGGTTCCACATCACAATGATTTGTTCCCAATGACCCTTTTATCCTTTCTAGGCACATTTTGTGTTGTTGTTGAAGTTTCTCTTTGCATTGTATTGCTTTGACAATTGTAATTTGAATCAGATCTGAAAGAGTTCCAGAATAAAATATATACTGATATTTTAAAAAATGGATCTTTCTTGTTTTTCTTTAGAAGTTTTTTTTTCTAACTCTGGCATTTTTACCCTCCTATGGAAAGGATGATTGTCACAGAAGCATTTGAAGAATATGCAAGAGTACTCTAAAACGCTTGCAGGAAATGGAATTAGAAGTTGTTTGTTTTGATGAAAGATAATTTTGAGGCCTATGTACACATACAAAAGTAATACTACAACAACTACCACTATTAAAATGTTAAATAAAATGCATACTATGAAAAAACTAAGCGCACGTGTATATAAACATGTATGTGCACCAATATTTCTGCATAAAACTAGTCTTACTCCATAAATTCACTTTTCTCAATGGGAAGATAATAAATGTGGTCGAAACACTCTCTCTTGAAGACTTGAAAGAAAAATAAATAAATAAAATATACTTCCCAAGAAAAATCCAAATACTCACTCATTTGATTGGCTCAATTCCAGTGTCTCTCAACCTTTCTCTGTCTGACCTTCTCTTTCTTCCACCACTCTACCTCACTTGGGATAAAAGCATCTGGGGAAATGTGTGGTTTGACATTGGGCCAATCAGGCATGGCATTTCTGTGCAACTTTTCTAGCAAAAAGGAACGCTGACTATGTCTTCTGTTTTATTCCTAAGATGCTTCCATTAGAGACTTTCAAAGCAGCATTGAGACTGATAGTTCTGTGGCTTTGTACTCTGCTATCTCTTTTTGCCATCCTCTCCTTTCCCACAATCACCATTGCTGTGTTTTGAGGCATACTGAGGAAGTTTAGGATCACATTAGACCCTCAAGAGCTGCTGGGTTGGTAACTCATTCCAACTGTTCTCAGAACATGAGGCAATTGTCAAGTGAACTGGAAGCAGGCCTAGATTCATTTCAGTACATGTGTACCTGTCTTGTTTGAGAGTTAGCTGTTTACAAGGAAATTCAAATTCCAAAGCCGCGCTTTCCTACAGAAGGTGACATAGGATCCAGATTCATGTGGCCAAAGGTCTGCAGCATATCCAGCCTTGAGATCATCCTACCGGTTTCCAAACACACTGGGAAATGAGGGAGCTGCCATCATTGGTTCCAAAAGTATAGCTCCTATAAAAGAGAGACACTAGAGCACGAACATTTCTTTTATCACTTTGAAAACCTTACTACTGTTGAGAAGCAGAATTTTGCACTTCTTAATGATTTTATTAAGTACTAAGATAACTGAAAAGGTTCCTTTTTAGTGCCTGAAATAAATTATTTGACTCTAAAAAGGCTATACAGATATGAAATTGTGTATATTATTACGACAAAGAAGGATAATCAAATGCTGTTTTATTTTCCAAAGGTGATACCACTCATTTGTAATTCTTTCCCAGGATGCAAACCTGAGTTGAATTTTTCAGAGAAGAAGACCCAACATTAGTTGTTATAAAACTATGAATAGAGGACAGGATTACATTGCCAAAGGAAGCCATCAACTCTCTATGCAGTATCCCAGGGCTTAAACACTCACTCTAGATGACTGACCAACAGAGGGGACTTGAGATCTTTTCACCTTGACATGGTCAGAGCCACCTTGCACTTCAGTCTGAAGCTGGGCACACTGTCGACACATAGGCTGAACAGCAGGTTGTTGAGTTGCTTGGTCGAGAGTGGAGATTGGTTTTCACTAAGCTACCTGCAATGGACTGAATTTCGTGTCCCCTCCACCCAGATTCTTATGTTGAAAGCCTAATACCAATCTCGTGGTTATTTTCAGGTTGGGTCCTTAGGAGGTGATTAGTTCATGGGGTTGTAGCCCTCATGAATGTTGTTAGTGTCTTAATTAGAAGATCCAGAGAACTAGTTTGCTCTCTTTCTGCTACGTGGGCACACAACAGGACATCAGCATTCTGTAGCCCAGAGAGGACTCTCATCAGAACCTGGTTATGATTGCACCCTGGTCTCAGACCTCCAGTCTCCAGAACTGTAAAGAAAAACACACACACACACCCACAATTTTCTGGTGTTTATAAGATGACCAGTCTATGATACTTTTTTTACAGCAGCCTGAACCAAACACTATCCAAGTTTCCTATTCCATCCCAAGTGCGACCAGCCGTACACATTTGTAAATATGTTCACAGTAGAGATTGTGGCCACAGACCTTGAGGCTGTAGGGGTAGGTTTTGTGACCTTGGCTCACCTCAACCATAACTCTTTCCACAGTGCACAATTTTCCTGCCCTCTCCATCCCTCTACACATCTCGAATTTATTTAGCCCCACGTTGTTTCAAAATCATTAGTGACAGTGGCAGTTTGCATTACAAAGATGACTGCAATGGCATCTCCTCCCACGGGATCCTACACTATGACTGCAACACTCCCTTCATTAAGTGTCAGAGACTGTCTCTTGCTCTTGGGTGGGAAGGGAACTTTCTCACTGCCATGACTCATGAAGTATGGCAGAAATGCGACTTCCCAAGAACAGATAATAAAAATGCCATGTTGCTTTGGGGAACCTAGCCTTGGAACCCAGATCCATGGAGAAAAACAAAACCATCACAGAGAAGCCAGAAGGAGAGTCCTTGTGTGGGTGCTCCAGCCAACAACCCAACTGAGATCCCACCTATGTACCAGAAGAAAAAAAAACACCAGAATTGTGAGTGACCCTAACCCTAACCCTAACCCAGAGGATCCCAACTCCAGTCACCTTGTCACCCCCATGAATCTCTCCAGCTTGGCTGCAGACAACATAGAGAGGAGACAAACTACTTCCACAGTGTCCCACCCAAACTCATGACACACACAATCTCTGAGCAATCTCTTGTATGCCATTACATTTTAGGGAACTTTGTTATACAGCAAAAGTAAGTGGGACTCTGGCAAAGTTTACATTGAGCTTGTTTTCAAGTCTTGACACAGAAAAGTATACTGCATCATGAGAGTGCTTCCATGGCCCCCCAAACTCCTCAAGTGTTCATAAATTATAAGCTCCAGTGGGAGCTAACTGGGAATTGCATGAGTGCGAAGTGGCCCATGAATAAAGACCTAGCCCTTTTCTAAAGCATTACATTTTTAAAGTAATTTAAAAACCTATTTTTTATCCTTATTTAAAGTGATGCTCAATCCTGGCACCTCGATGAAGACTATTCTCTTAGAAGAAATTTTTTTTAACTTTTATTTAATGAATATAAATTTCCAAAGTACAGCTTATGGATTACAATGGCTTCCCCCCTATAACGTCCCTCCCACCCGCAACCCTCCCCTTTCCCACTCCCTCTCCCCTTCCATTCACATCAAGATTCATTTTGCTATTCTCTTTATATACAGAAGATCAGTTTAGCATACATTAAGTAAAGAGTTCAACAGTTTGCTCCCACATAGAAACATAAAGTGAAAAATACTGTTTAGATACAGCCTCCTCACGGTATGTGGAGATTGCTCCGCCTATTGCTCCCCACTTCATTCCCAGTCATCAGAAGAGTGAAAATTTACTAATATTTCAGACTAGTTAAGTACTTCCCACACCTTGGGACCCAGTTATATTCATAGTTTTATCACTTAAATTTTCATGAAAGAGGAGCCTCCATTCATCATCATTCTTTTGACTAAGCATCTCACATGAATCTTTCTCCCTACACATAACTGAAGAGAAAGAAGAGAAAGTCACTACCCCCCCCCATTCCCTCCATCCTCACATGAGCAAAGTGATTGGTGCCCTGATACTATTCTTCAGCTTTTTTGTTTTCTTTCTGGGAATCTGGCTCTCAAGGGACACCCACAGCGTTTCACCCACGTCCAGGTGATCAGATCAGCCTCTCCTCAAAGAACTTGCCCCCAAGTCCACTTCTGCAGAGTTTGGAGGTAAACAACACCCACACACCCAGGTGCCCCTTGTAAGCCCTAAGGAGACAAAGGGCTCTTCAATTTCCTTTACTCATCACTCTGAGGAAGCAGGTGATAACGCAATTTTCCTCTACATCCTGCTACAGGGAAAGTGCATCCTATTCAGAACTAGACACTTGCTCCAGAGGATGAGAGTTTGATTCTAATACCGCAAGTCAGAGGAAGCAATCAAAGCAATAAGTAGATACAAGGTCCTCAAACTGCCAGGCCACCAAACAGGGTCACTCATGGGGTCAGCTTGCCCTGGAGGTGGGTGGGGAACTTAATGAAATGTAGGATTTCAGTGGCAGCAGAAAAAACACCTGCATTATGGATGGAAGTCCTCCTGGGAAAGTCAAAAGAAATGTTCAAAAGTCAAGCAATGATTTAGGACAAAGAAAGAAAAAAAACTATAAGCAGCAGCAGTAAAACCTTAAAATGCTGGCTACAAAGCTGATCATGGATAACCAGTTGTCCTGTTTGGAATTTGGGTCAAGTTGTCAATTAAAGGGTACATAGACACCATGCATGCTGTAGTCCAGGACAATAGCTAAGATAGTTTTCTCCCAAAGTCTAAACCTTGCAGGCCATATTTAGGTGTTTCCAGCTATGTCTGATATACAGAAAACAGCATTCGACTAGGTGTGGAATATTCTGGTACTAAATAAAATTTATTTAAAAAACCTATGTAACATAACCCTAGTATCCACTGGGGTCTCTGAGACCTCTTTGTAATTGCCTCAATTTCCCCTTTTCTGCACACTGGAACAGTCCACAACCTCCCAGAGCATTGATAAATTCCTGAGTTAGAACAAATATTCTCATGGTACCTCTAACCTGGGTTCATTTTTCAATACATGACGTCTCTTTTAACCCCTTCCAACTCAAAGATCAAGCCAGCTTCTTGCCCTAACATACTTGTAAAACAGCTACTTCCACGCAGCATTTTTGGGGAGGGATGGCTTTCTGTGAACCTGGTCACCAAAAGAATCTTCCAGACTCTCTACTGTCATCTTCAACTTTGGACTGGGTCCTCTATCCTCTCCTAAAGAGCAATGACCTGGGCTAGTACTGTGGTGCAGCAGGTTAAGCCTCCGCTTGTGGTGCCGGCATCCCATATAGGCAGCAGTTCGAGTCCCGGCTGCTCCACTTCCCATCCAGCTCTTTGCTATGGCCTGGAAAAGCAGTAGAAGATGGCCCAGTGCTTTGCCCTCTGCACCACATGGGAGACCCAGAAGAAACTCCTGCTCTTGTCTTCAGATCTGTTCAGTTCCAGCAATTGCAGCCATTTGGGGCTGAACTAGTGGATGGAAGATCTCTCTCTCTCTCTCTCTCTCTCTCTCTCTCTCTCTCCCTCTCTGTTTGTAACTCAACCTCTCACATCAATCAATAATCTTACAAAGAAAGAGCAATAACTGAGCTCCCTGCTCCCATTTTCTCCTACAGAGCATTTTAACCATTGCTTTGGCTGTCAACCTCTAGTTCACACAAAGTTCAAAAGAAGTTCTAAACTTAACTGAAATCCTGACAGTGATAGGTGAGGTGAGATAATGCAAGACTGGTCTCTCTACAGTAGCATTAGGAAAGACACTCTCAGGCAGGGTGTTGGCACAGCAGTTAAGCCACCAGTTAGGATCCCCACATTCCATATCTGAGTGCCAGTTTGAGTTCTGGCTTTGCTTCCAATTCCTTCCAATCCTGATTTTGGAAATCATCAGATGATAGTTCAAGTATTTAGGTCCCTGATACCCATGTAGGAGACGTAGACTGAGTTCCTAAACCCTGGTTTCAGTCTGGGCCAACCCCAGCTGCTCCAGACATTTGAGGAGTGAACCAACAGGTGTAAGGTCTCTCTCTGTGTCTGTCTGCCTGTTACTCACTTACTCACTCAGTCTTGCTCTCTCTCTCTCTCTCTGCCTCTCAAATAAATAAGCAAATATTTTTTAAATGTAAAGAAAGACACTTTCCACCTCAGTGCTTGAGTTTTCCATCTTGAAACGCCAGGATTGGACTGCAGTTTTCCATATTGGCATTCATCTCTAGCCCATTGGCAAGCCAGCGTTGTGCGTGTGGGAAGAAATGTCAGCATATTGGCATCTGTGCTAATAAACAGATCTGCTAATTGTGTTTTATATGAAATGTGAAATTCAAGGAAAACAGTAGGGGACATTAGCATTACTAAGCAGAGTCCTGTGCCATTTAAAAAAATATGTTCATTCCTACTCTGCCACTCATCATCTGTGAAACTTTGGATAATTAGTTAAGATATCTGAGCTTCATTTTTCCCAGTTTTGCATTCTAACATGCTGTAATTGGTCTCATTGATTTCCAAGGGTTCCTGCAACCACTTTGGACAACTGTTATGGGAGATACTATAGCTAAACCAACATGCTATGACTTACATTTCTTCTGTTAGGTATAAACCCAGCAAAAATGCCCACCTTAAGACATGTTCAAAGAGAATGTTCTCAGAAGTACTATTCAAAATAGCCCAATGGTGGGTTACATGGTGCTCCCCAAAAGATTTATCTGCATCTTAACCGTTAGAACCTGTGAATCTAACCTGATTCGGGAAAAGGATCTCTGCAGGTGTAGTTGAGTTGAGTACCTGGGCTTGCTCTAAATTCAACAACAAGCACAAGTATTCTCATGAGGACAGAAAGAAGAATAGGGATAAGAGGAAGACAAGGATAAAGCCTCTGAAAACATAGACAGCGATCAGCGTGGTACAACCACAAGCCAAGGAACTCTTGGAAGCACCAGAAGCTGAAAGAGGCAGGTAGGAGGCTCCTGACTGACTTCAAAGGGAAAGTCCTGTTGCCATCTTGATTTCACACTCTGGCCTCCAGAATGCAAGAGAATAAATTGCTATGATTTTAAGCCACTCGGTTTGTGGCAATGTATTACAGCACCCCAGAAAACTAATACAGTCCCCAAGTGGACATTATCTACATGTTCATCAAGCATAGCGTGGTTACCTAAATGGTGGTGTAGTCACACAATGGAACAGTTCACAGCAATGAAAACAAATGGATACATATGGATAAAGCCCATCAACATAAAGTTCAATTAAGGAACCAGACTTAAGTTGTACAATGCATGATCCTAGTCATACGAACTTCAAAAGGAAAAGGTGTTATTGTGGTAGGCATCAGAATTGGAGTGCCTTTTGGCAAGATGCATTGACCAGAATGGGGTTGCAAGAAAGCTGGAAGTGCTGTACTTCATAACCTGCATAGTGATTTCAAGCAGATGCTTGCTTTGTAGAAATACAATGAATCATATACTTAAGATTTGTACACTTTCTTGAATGTACAACAGTACTTGAACAAGTTCATGGAATTAAATTTAAATTAAATGGAATTAGTAAACCAGTTTATTTTGGTGAAAAAAATTGAAATCCATGCACAGTTTTTTTATAATATATATTTGTTGTGAACTTTCTAGAAATCACTTATTTATCTGAAAGGCAGAAAGACAGAGAAAAAATTCCTATCCATTGCTTCACTCTACAATGGCAACAATAGCTGGACTCAGGCCAAAGTTAGGAGTCAGGAGCTTAATCGAGGTCTCCCATGTGGTTGGCATAATCACTAGATTCATCACTGCTGCCTCCCAGGGTCTGCTGGAAGCTGGAGTCAGGAGCTGGAGCTGGCTATTGAATCCACACACTCTGATATAGGATGTGATGGTCTTTTTTCGGTAGGATTATTTATTTATTTGAAAGGCAGTTCCAGTAAGAGAGAGAAAGACAGAGAGAGAGAGAGAGATCTTCCATCTGCCGCCTCACTCCCTCTAAATGGCTGCAAAGCCAGAACTGGGTCAGGTTAAAGCCAGGATCCAGGGGCTTCTTCTGGGACTCCGATGTGAATGCAGGGTTCCATGCACTCGGACCATCTCTGTTGCTTTCCCAGGCACATTAGCAGAGAGCTGGTTTGGAAGTAGAAGCAGCCAGGACTCTAATGACGCCCTTATGGGATGCCTGTGTTACAGGCTGCAGCTATAACCCATTGAGCCGCAGCACTGGCCCTGATGTAATTGTTTTAACTGGCATCATAGCCACAAGGCTAACTGTCCACCTTTTGTGAACTTTTTGAAATATCTTTTGGGGCCAGCACTGTAGCATAGCGGATAAAGCCACCGCCTGCAGTGCCAGCATTCCATATGGGTGCCGATTCGAGTCCAGGCCACTCCACTTCCAATCCAGCTCTCTATTATGGCCTGGGAAAGCAGTAGAAGTTGGTCCAAGTCCTTGGGCCCCTGCGCCCCTGTGGGAAACCCGGGAGAAGCACCTGACTCCTGGCTTCGCATCAGCACATCTCGGGCCGTTGAGGCCAACTGGAGAGTGAACCAGTAGATGGAAGACCTCTCTGTCTCTCTCTCGGCCTCTCCTTCTCTCTGTGTGTAACTCTGACTTTCAAGTAAATAAATAAATCTTTACAAAAAGAAAAGAAATCTCTTTTATGCATGGATGTCAAAAATTTCTTGCATCAAAATATACTTATCTTTTAATCCCATTTCCATGAACTTTTCAAAGTACCCTTATATGTTATTTTTAAAAATCTTTTAAAATGTTTTTGATCTGAAAACATTTTTGAATTTTATATATTTATTTACTTGAGAGAGAGAGAGAGAGAGAGAGAGAGAGAGAGAGAGAGAGGTTGCTCCCAACACTGGTTCATTTTACAAATACCTGCAATAGTTTTGGGCCTGAAATCAGAGTCAGTAACCTGAACCTCAGACAAGGTCTCCCAACATGGGTGGTAGGAACCCACCTGCTACCTCGGAGGGTGCACATTAGCTGGAATTGAGCGTGGAGCCTGGACTTGATGCCACTCACTCAGATAGGGGGTGTTGGTGTCCCAACCATTGTTTTAACCACAGGACTGAGTGCCCTGGATGTTATTTACAGAATTAAAGCTTTGTTCACATAAGCAGAGAGCATTCAGCAGAGTTTATGACATATTTTGGGCTAGTAGGGAGAGAAGACGGCTGGTTATATGTCTGTATATGCTGAGCACTTCGTAAATTTAAGGCAAAACTGTTGCATACTGATGTAGCCAAATTCACACAACACAGTGGGGCTGTCACAATACAGTTGTTTATGTTCACGTCTAAATATTACAAAAATCCCTCCAGTGTGACCGCTACATGGAAGGCATTCAAACATGACCCTGCAGAGGCAAATTGGCAGGAGATGTTCTATATCCCCGATCTGTTCACAACATTTACTTTATAAGCCCATGAATTTCTACTTGTTTCCATAGTATAGACAACTGTATCTACCTAGTGCTGGTGTGTTCATATTTAGTTTGTATTTTGTTCATCACAACCATCTGTTCTTGTGCTATTTTTTTAAGAGTTCTTAACTCGTTTCTTTGTGTGATATGTGCGCCGTATGCATTTTAAACATTGTTTTTAACATTTAAGCATCAGGGGTTCCTTAGGTTAAGTTACCTGGAAACAGACACCGGAAGGCAGATTCCCGCACCAGTGATTTTCTAAGGAAGCCTACACACTGGGAGAAACAGATGAGCGAGTGGGGGAAGCAGGACTGTGAAAGGGAGGAAGCTGAGCAGGAGTTGGATTCCAGGCAAGTCCTGCAGAGTGTCTTCAGCCGGGTCCTGCAGGGAGCGCAGGTGTGTAAATGACACCTTGCAGCCTCCCAAGACAGAAGGTCACATCACTCCCGCATTGACAGCCGCTGGGGACCACCCCCTGGGGAACATAAACTCTCAGATGCTCTTTGTGTGCAAGCAAAGTTAGCTCCTCTAATTCAGGGTCATCCTCTGAAGAATGACTGTTAGACCACAGACATGGTGAGACTGCATTGAGGACGCACTCACACAGCACAAGGGATCTGGACAGGGCACGAGCAGGACCATTGCAGGGCCCTACCTCCCATGTTTCAACAAAGTGGCTCCCCTTGGCCTTGGGACACTGCCTTCTCCACCTGGATCCTGCACATAGCTCAGTCATCGCCTCCTTCTTTCCTCTGCACTGTACAGGGCACAGGAAATTGTACAAGCTTGCTGTTCCCTGAGTTCCACCCACAAAGCTGGGCTTAGACCATCTTCACCCCACTACCTCTAAGCCTATCAAAATCAGGGAGGGAAGAAAGGTGGAAAGTGGAAGTGCCCACAGTCCTTCCTCGGGGCCCTCTCTCCACATGCAGCCCTGCTGTGAGAAGGAGAACGAGGTGGTGCTTGCTACCCATGAGTACCTGTCTGCATCCTCAGTAGGAATTCCAGCTCCTATTGTACTGCCTGGGAGGCTTTTGACAACTGACTTAACCTATCTGCATATTCCTTTCTTCACCTCTAAAGCAGAAATCATAGTTCTATCAATCTAGGATTTGGGGGGAAGGAGTCGTGTATTATTAACCGGAATTAAGTACATAAAACATGAAAGATGGCCCACAGTTTGCACATGCCAAAGTTCTCTATCTATGTTTTTAAAATGTTACTTATTTATTCATTTATTTACTTGCAAGGCAGAGTGACTGAAAGAGAGAGACGGGGGCAGGGGGTTCATCTACTGGTTCACTCCTCCAAACTGGCTGCAACAGCCAGATCTGGGCCAGGACAACCAGGAACCAGGAACTGCATCAGATCTAGCACATGGATGGCAGGGGCCCAAGCACTTGGGCCATCTTCTGCTGCCCTCCTATGCACATTAGCAGGAACCTGGATCTGAGGTGGAGCATCCGGGATTCGAACAGAAACTCTGATATGGAATGCTAGTGTTGCAAGCTGTGGCTTTACTCCCTTAGCCACAACACAGGCTCCTCTAGTCATTCATTCAATGCCAGGGCAAAAACTGTCTAGCAAAAAAAAATGTAAAATAGACAGAAGCATATTTACTATGAAACTTTATCGTGGAGATGTATTGTTTAATTTGTATTAGGGATGTGTTACTATTTTTCTTGCAGAGAACCCTCCAAATTGTATAAACCTTTGGCACTACCCAACGCAGAACCACTCCGAAAAATGAATGATTGTTTTCTGCATGCTTTATCTCTTCGAAGCAAACTTCAGCACCACAGAGGGAGCAGGAGGATGTGATTGGAGCACATCATCAATGCATTCATTTTGCACCAGGAGTGATGCTACAAGATGTTCATCTCCAACCATGCCATTGTCCTCACCAACCTTGTCATCACTGTCCTCCACATCACAGTTAGCCTCATCACTGTCTCCATCCACAGCTCATCCTCATCAACTCCCTCGTCTCACTTGCACCGCAATCAGAGGCATCCACCACTGCTTGTTATCATCCACTTCATGGCATTTCTGCCCCACGTTCTGGTTTATTCTCCCAACTTCCTGAAGGAAAAAAAAGTGGAAGGAACATGTGTTAGGTCTTCACTCATGGGTCAGATAAAGAGGTTGATTTTTACCATGGTTTATTCTTTCTCTCATTCTCTTTTCAGACTGACACAGGAAAGATTTTGGGGATCAAAGGATATCCAGTGCCCAGGGATCAAATCTACACTCTAGCACTAACAGTAAGAGCCATTTAAGGGGCATCTCTTCACCTTCAAAAAGGAAGGAAAATAGGACCCAGATCACAGTGAGAAAATGGACATCAGGAGCTATTCCAGTACTTGCAAGGGAGAAGGTGTTGCCTAAGCCTGTAAAATAAAATAGCAGTCCCCACTTGACCAATTCCAAAAGGTACAGTTTGACATATCTTAACATAAAAGACATATATACACAGGATACTTCAAAAATGCACAAAATTATAATAGAATATAAGTTTAGGGGCTGGTGCTGTGGCATAGCAACTAAAGCCACCACCTGTGACACTGGACTCCACATAGGCACTGGTTCATGTCCTGGCTGCTCCATTTCCAATACAGCTCCCTGCTAACGGCCTGGGGAAAAGCAGCGGAAGATGGCCCAAGTGTTTGGGCCCATGACATCCATGTGGGAGACCCAAAAGAAGCTCCTAGATCCTGGCTTTGGCCTGGCTCAGCCCTGGCCACTGTGGCCATCTGGGAAGTGAACCAGAGATTGCAAGAATTCTCAATCTCTCTCTCTCTCTCTCTCTCTCTCTCTCTCTCTCTCTCTCTCACTGTAATTCTTTCAAATAAATACGTAAATATTTTAAAAATATATATAAGTTTATTTTGGTGCCCCAAATTTTAAAATCCATGTGTATAAGGAGTCTTCAAAATGTTCATGGAGGGGCCAGCATTGTGGCACAACAAGTTAAAGCCCTGGCCTGAAGAGCCACCATCCCAATGGGCGCCGGTTCTAGTCCCAGCTTCTCCACTTCTGATCCAGCTCTCTGCTGTGGCCTGGGAGAGCAGTAGAAGATGGCCCAAGTCTTGGGCCCCTGCTCCCATGTGGGAGACTTAGAAGAAGCTCCTGGCTCCTGGCTTCAGGTTGGCACAGCTCCGGCCATTGCATCCATCTGGGGAGTGAACCAGTGGATGGAAGACCTCTCTCTCTGTCTCTACCTGTCTCTATAATTCTGTCTTTCAAATAAATAAATAAAAAGAAAGAAAAAAAGTTCATGGAAAAATACATATTGTGTAAAAATCGTAAGCATACTTGTTTAGTGAAATAGTAAAATTCACAAAGGGGAAGATGAGTCTCTCCCACCTCCAATATTTCCCCAGGAGAATGTTATGACATGAGCCCTGTCCCTAGATCTAGTCTCAGATGCAGTCCCGGTGCAGTAGAAGAGCAAGACAAGGAAGCAGCTGCCGGAGTGACTACTGAGGTACATCTAGCATGTGGCATGACTGGGTATGATGTGTCTCTGGGGTGCTGGCATGGCTTGAGTTATCCCAAGCAGGTGACCAGAGTGCACTTGTCAGTGCTTGTAGTGTGGGTGTTTCTGCAGAGCCGGAGTGTGTGTGACGGGCATCTGGGGCTGGATGGTCCCCTGAGTGATTGCATCCCTTGAGTCTCAATTGTAAGAATCAGTCTTTGCTCTCTATGATTTTTATGGATTATGTACTTCCCAGGTCCCAAGCATTGTCCCCATGGCTTTATCTGTGCTGTCTCATCTAAGTACTGTAGTCAGTGTTGCTAGTGCCCTGTGTATGTCCCCCACTAACCTATCTATCATCCTTTGCACACTGTTAGCTTCTCACCACAATCACCTGCACCTCCCTGTCTTGGTTTTATTTTATTTTTATTGTTTGACTCCAAGAGAGTGATAAACCATACACAGGGCTGGCAGAGGTACTGGACAGTTTCACCTTTGAGATCATCTCTCAGCTGATGATGGACAGGACTCAGTGAACAAACACCCCAGCTGTTTTACCTTTCAGGCAGGACGACTTGGCTGTGTGTTCTCTGCTGACTCCCAGCAGGACTAAGGCCCAGCTGTCTTCAGATTAATGTAGTCTGTGTTGACTTCTTCCCCTCCCCATCTCTCTTCCCAGCCTGCTAGGATCACCCCACAGAGAACCTTTGTCTCCAGATTTAGTTTCTGAAGGAAGAGAATATTAAGCCTTCAGACAGGTTTGATGAGCTGTTTTCATTCCCACTTTGTAGACAAGACTAAGATTTAAAGTGCCATGGGCTGAATGTCTGTGTTCCCCTAAAATTTGTATGTTGAAATTCTAACTGCTAAGGTGATGGCTTTGGGAGGTGGTAAACTTGCTAGCTGACTTGGTCATGAGGAGGGAGGTCTCATGAGTGGGGTTAGTGTCTATAAAAGAAATCCCAGAGCACTCACTCCCCTGGTTCTGCCAGAGAGAACACTGCTCTCCGTGAACAGAAAGCAAGACCAAATCTGTGGGAAGCTTGATTTCGGACTTCCAGCGTACCAGGACTGTGAGAAATAGATTTCTGGTACTTACAAGCCCCTCAGCCTATGTATTTTTTACTATAGCAACTAAGACTATGGACTAAGACAAAGAGTAATTAAGTAACTTTCTGTAGCTCATACCACTAATAAGCAAAACTGGACTCAGTCTCACATACATCTCACTGTTTCCACTACACCGCATGCCTTATAAGCATCCAGAGTCTGTAAGTCCTTTTGCTACCAAGCTGGTTTTCAAAATTTTCTAGCTTTGTAGGGTGTTTTCTTGTTGTTTTCTCCTTTATAACAAGCTAAGAGTGATTGCTGCTTTGTAGGTAATGCATAATACTCATTCAATTAAGGTACCTGCAGCTTCATATTTGTATCACAATATCCTGCACAAAATATGCCACAGGGATGTTTACTCCTCTCCACCGGATAGCATTGACAGAACTCCACACGTGAGCAAGACCTCCTGGAATCCAGAGGTCACAGGTACGGCTTTTCTCTAGTAATGCTGGGGTAATAACAAATAGGTTTTTCAAAAGTCAGAATTAGGCAGTGGGATATGAAGAGCAAACATCTCTAGGATCTTTGCTAGAAAACCCAAATCCTGGGGTTTGAATTGTGACTCAGCAAGTTAAGCCAATACCTGTGATGCTAATATTCCATACGGGCGCTGATGTGACTCCCAGCTTCTCCACTTCCAATCCAGCTTTCTGCTAATGTGCCTGGGAAGGCAGCAGAAAATGTTCCACGTGCTTGGGCCCCAGCCAACCATGTGGGAGACCCAGATGGAGTTCCAGTCCCTGACTTCATCCTGGAGCAGCTCTAACCACTGTACCATTTGTGGTCATTTGGAGAGTGAACCAGCAGCTGGAAAAATCTCTCTCTTACACACACACACACACACACACACACACAAACACACACACAGTTTCTGTAATTCTGCTTCTCAATTAAATAAATGTTTAAAAAAATACTCCTTGTTTCACATTGTATTAACAATGCATTTCAGGGGCTGACATTTGTCATAGCAATTCCATCACTGGTTAGGACTCCAGTGTCCCATACCTGAGTGCCTGGTTCTGGTAAACTCCTCCAGCTCGTGACTCCAGTTCCCTGCTAATGCACACCCCGAGTGGCCCTGGCAGTGACTCAGCTGAGTAAGCTCCTGCCACCCATGTGGGTGACCTGGAATGAGTTCCTGGCTCTCAGCTTCTGCCCAGCCCAACCCTGACCATTGTGGCATTTGGGGAGTGGATCAACAGATGGGAGTACATTCCTTCTCTGAGTCTATCTCTCAAACAAATAATAAAAATTTTTTTAAAGATACACTTAAAATGTTATAGGAAAATACAACCAAAGAGAGAAGAGTCTTTTTAGATGCCCCAGAACAGAAGCACACTTTCAAATGTCATTTAGTTTAAAATTCTCAAAGATAAAAAGTAAGGCTGACGGTTTGAAAGTACAAAATGAGTATTTTTAGCCATGGGAATGTGAAATTGAATAAAACAGGTAGAGGAGAACTGATTAGGTAGAAAAAGAGCAAATATCCAAGTACATTCAGGACATGTGCCTGGACAAAACCAGAGAGAGAAAAGGAAAATTGGAAGAGAAAGCCAAAATGAAGGCTTTGCACAAGCTCCATAGATTTTACTGAAAGAGGATGTGTCCTTTCAATGGAGTTAATACAGCTGTCCCCACAGTGAAAGCTCAGACCCATAGCCTTTTGTCAATTGACTCTCATTCCCTTCATCCACTTCTGTCTTTGAGATTCACTGTCTCTTTCTCTCAGAAGAATGCCCAGCTGCATAGTTTTAGCTTTGCCCTCTGCAGCATGCATGTCTCTGGCTTGCCCTCTAATCCCGTTCACAGACACAACCACTGTTGCAACCCTGCTTGCTGATTGGTAATTCCATACATGAAAAAGTGTGATGCCTGAATGAGTCCCTGCCCTCTGCCAAACACATCTCCACAACCCGTCATCCCATCCACCCGGCTTATTCCCCTTGTTCTTTGAGATCAATCAAAGACACCTCCTACAGTAAGTCTCCCTGATTAGTGGTACTCACGAACCCCCATAGCCTCATAGGGAGGTGTATTTTAACAGAGATGATCACATGGAATTTGAATACCTGCGTACTGGTCACTCTCTTCCAACAAACTAGACATCTCTTAAGAGCATCAGGCTGTGTTCATCTTTGTGACTCAAGAGCTTGGTTTATACTTATGGTGATAGTGGGGCTCCCAGTTAAACTGAATCAAATTGATATGTTAAATATGATATTTGCATCACTATATTTCTCAAGCCTTCTTTGGCTCCCCAGTTCTCAAATGCTTTGTCCTAGGAAGCTTCTATAGATTATTGAGGGTATTTGTCCCCTGGTGTCTTTACATTTGGTAAAGTAAGGCAAATAGGGGTATCCAAAATTTACTAAGTCTCCAAAAGACCAAGAGATGCACCATTTCCACAGCCCTGTAACTTGGCAAAGCTCAAAATGCAACTTGTTTTTAATGAGGCTAAGCTGATACTTCCTAGGTGCTACCTTTTGTAAGTTATTTATTTTATGGCTGTGGTGGCTGGATCACCTGCCTGTCTCAGCTGTGCGCCTTTCAGATGGCCCAGGCTGGCAGAGGGTCCAGTGCTCAGCTCCCAGAAAACTGGGTCGCTTATGAGACAATGTCCCATCTTTAAGATTCGGCAGTTTGGGAGGGAGCGGGTGGGGCACAGCAATCAGATGGAATTGACTGCTGGTAGATAGCGATTTGTTGCATTTTGCATTCTCTTATGTACAATGTCTTTGATTGCTAGCACTGTCGTTTCAGGTTTGACATCTTTCTCTGAGGAACATCTGTGGCATGCTGCATTTCTCTTCATACTGGCAAAAAAAAAAAAAGCAGACAAGACACTGCTAAATTATTTTTTAATCACATGATACAGTGACATATGCAGTCACAGTTATGCTACATCTAGGCTTGAATTATTTTTCAGCTTTATTTGACCAATTTCTCATTGTGTTACTTTCTTTTGTTTTTGCTACCTCACACCTCTGTGTCCACCTGGATTTCTGGGACTCCAGGCTGAAGCCAAAGTAATGGGTATTTCTTTTGCATTGGTTTGAGAGACAAAGTCTTTAAAATGTGGCCCTCGGTCACATGGAACATTGGGGAGAAAGGGTTCATGAGGGCCCATCCTTGGCCTGGACTTCCTGAATCTGGAAGTGTCCTCCTTTTGATATTCCTTATCATTGTCTCCATCTGAAAAGTCATCATAGTCTTTATGCTGCTCCAGAGAGGAGGCAACAGCTCTACACCAAAGCTCCGGGGTTCCCTGTTCTAATTCTCCAGCCTCCTCATACACATTGGCATTCCTTTCATATAATTACTCTTGACTGGGAATAACAACAAATGGGTCCACAAGGGAAGAATTTAAATGGCAGATTTTGAGGAATGAAGGATCAGAAGGTCATCCAAACTCCTGCAAATGAAACTGGTCTTACTTTACCCATGGTACCTGATGTGACCCAAAAACCCACATCAGCTGCCCACACCTTGGCTCTGGCCCATGTATAAATCACTGTAGGACCCTGAGCAAGATGACGGGTCAATCCAGGCACAGCTTTCTCAAGGATACCAAAGGAATGTATCTTAAATAGGGAACACTTCCAAAACCAGAACACTTCAAAAACTTTCCCACAACTTGTCATGTGGCTAATGGCTAAACTAACTATAGGGCGACTGTCTCTGGAAATTTATTACCATGAAGGCATCCTAGTTGCTTTCTTCTAAATGGGCTGTAAATAAGCAAACAAAGCAAAAACAGGATTCAGCTCTCACCATCTTTTTGCTTTAGGTAGCCTTTGCTGTTACTCATTTTGGCCCATACTGTGGAATATTTGTCAGAATATTCCTGAGAGAAAATAATATCCCCCTAGAAATTTGCTTTCTGCTGACATTTATTTCAACATAAAGTATGTGCCAGTGTGGACCAGGCACTGCCATCTGTACAGTTATGGAAGCACTGAAATTTGTGTGATAGAATGATTATGACAACTCTTCCTTTTTCCATGAAGATGCAGTGGTCTATACATCCCTCTCCCTGATTTGAGTGGGTTCTAAGATGGCTTTGACTAGTACAATAAGGCAAAAATGAAGCCAGAAGTCTCTAGACCCAGCCCACCAGAGACTGGCAGCTTCCACTTCCTGTCCTGGGGAATACTTGCTCAAAGACTGCTTTTCCCAAGGACAGCCAGCACCACGTGAGACATAGAAGCGTGACTAACCTGAGACCACCATACCATGAGAAGCTCATGCCCTGGGAAGAGGCCATGGAGGATGGGACACCGTGTGGAAAGAAAAAAGGCCAAGGAGAACCAAGAAACCAGTCACATGGGTGGAGAAGCTGTGGTGGTCATAGATCCTCCAGTCTCTCCCGTGCCGATTGGTGCTGCCCGCTTCAGAGAAGAACCCGTGCAGCCAGGCTCATCCTGAATTCCCAACTCTCAAAATCGTAAGCAAATAGCATGCTTGCTTTAACCACTAAGATCTGGGTAGTTTGTTGTGTCGAAATGGATGCCTGGAATGAACCATCAGGATCTCTGACAACGAAAATAGTTATCTTTTTTTGTGCAAAAATCATGGGCTGATAAGTATCAGTTCATGACCTTCACGTATGGGCATCAGCAGCTGGCCCTGTGACTCAAAGCTTTTAGTTGAAATCAACAGGATATTGCTACTTCATAAAGTCAAATATTTGCCTCTGCTAGTGAGTCTGTAGAGGCTTTCCATTATCAGTCATTTGGAAGAGTTTAATGGATCTAAAATCCCAGGTGGTACGTGTTTGAACAGAAATTTAGGTAACGTCGTTTGCTTGGTGTTGAAAAACATGACTCAGCAGAACAACATTTCATTTGAGAATAGGATTTGGAGAATAGAAATCACTGATTCAGCATGCCAGATGGCCGTAGATAACCTTCCTCTGTCCCAAAACGCCATCTGATGCTTTCTGTTTGGCCCTGCACAACCTGATTGCTAGATGTTGCTGCAGGGGTAGAGATACTTCAGCCAGCTTGAATCCTTTAATCATGGTTTAGAGATGCACTTCCCTCTCTACTCAGTTGAGAGGATTAAACAATTCATGCTACAAGTTCGGGGCCTTTTAAAATTTTTAATTACTTTTCTTCTGCATTTGTGTGTATGTTTAAGTTTTTAAATCTTACTGTGTTTTGTTGTTGTGTGTGTGTTTGTGTGCTTCAAAATCAATAGAGTTCTTTGGTACAGTTTTAAGTTTGCAGAGGAAAACTGAGTGGGTATAAAAAGTTCCCACACACTCCCTATTTTTAACATCTTGCATTAAGGTGGTACATGTGCTATCACTGATGAGCCAATACTGATACATTATTATCAACTGAACTCCAGAGTTCCAACTAGCATTCACTACTTGTGCTGAACATTCTACAGGTTTTGACAAAATGATAAGGACATGCACCCATCATTACAGTTGGGCCAAGTTTTAGATTTACACACTTATGGCAAAGATAGTATAGAGCTCCCATATATCTCAGACCCCAGCTACTTTTTAAAATAAGCATCTTACAATACTATGGTGCATTTGTCACAATTAAGAAACAATTGTAGATTTGTTATTGGAATTCTAGACATTAATCAGGTCTCTTCAGCCTTTATCTAAAGTTCTTTTTTGTGGGTGTTGTTCCAGGATACCAGGTGATATTGAGCCTTTGTCTCCTTTGGCTCCTCGCGGCTGTGACAATTCCTCAGCCCTTCTTGTCACTGATGATCCTGTTTGGATGGCCAAATATTTTGTATGATGTCCCTCTCTTGAGATTTTCCTCACTTTTTCTTATCATCATGAAATTAAGATAATGGATTTGGGGAAGGAGAACCACAGAGGTCAAGTGCCATTCTTGTCACCTCTTATCAATGATACATCTTCTCAAAGTGATTTATCTTCTGCACAGGAAATTTGTTGCTTCTGCTCCATTTTTATGCTCTCAATAATTTACTTACATCCATATAGGCTCATAGATACTAACTTAAACTTTTGGCTATCCTACAATACTGCTTTATTAATTATTCAAAGTTCTCCATCTTTGTCCACGGGGCTTTTTTGGTGGGCTACTGTGTATCTTGGGTATACACTATCATCACGCACTTGAATCTTTTGTTTTGGGGGGGCATTTCTCTTTTTTAATGTTTGAGTGCTTCCTAACTTTTTCCACTATAAGGTGTTCTAGGCTTATTTTATATATTTCCCTCCTCAGTCCTAGAAGCAGCAATATGTCCAAGGAATCTCTGCTTAGGAGAATGGTGATAGAAACCAAGGTCTGGGCACTAGATTGTTTGTTGCTTTTGAGACACCATTACTTCTAGGAGCTCTAAGCTAACAGAGCTGTACGAGTGTATATTAATCCATGCACATACACAAACCTAGACACATTTCTATATGTAACTGTCTGGTTATATACTGAGCTAAGCATAATTTTATACTGACATCCATTACCACATGGATTATCCTAGTCTCTTCCCCCTTGCTTACCTAGAACTTCATACACCCATAGAGAGAAACACAGGTCCCACTATCTGCCATTCATTTACTTGATTGTTCAGTTATAATGTACATTACAAAATACATTCCAGTATAATATGCATTATCAACCCAGACGTCCAAGGGAAAGGACTTCATCAATGGTTAACACATACCTCAATGGAAAAGAGCTTCACTGATTACAGCGCAGTTCTTATGCACAGTTCATTTTGCCTTTAGTCTTGTAGACTTCACCATTCCAAAGTGTTGCTTCATTCAACATCTTATTTCCCCACTCCCTTCAAGGAGATTTCATACTTAGATATTTTAATCATATTCTGCATTCTATTCTGGGGTCCCTTGAACTTCTAAATGATATTTTTAATTTGCATAAATGAAAATTTAATCTTGATGCTGTAAAGTTCTATGGGTTTTGTCAAATTCTCAATGACTTACCTTTGCCATCACACTATTATACAGAATAATTCCTTCTGTAAATTGCCTTGTGCTTCACTTGCTCTCTTTTTTTCAGATTTTTTTTATTTGCAAGGCAGAGTTACAGAGAAGCAGAGAGAGAGAGAGAGAGAGAGCGCTCTTCCATCCACTGGTTCACTCCCTAAATGTCCACAACAACTAGAGCTGCACCTATCCGAAGCCAGGAGCCAGGAGCTTCCTCCGGGTCTCCCACACAGGTGCAGGGGGCCAAGTGCTTGGGCCTCTTCTACTGCTTTCCCAGGCCATAGCAGAGAGGTGGATCAGAAGTGGAGCAGCCGGGACTTGAGCTGGTGCCCATGTGGGATGCTGGCACTGCAGGTGGCAGCTTTACCCGCTATACCACAGAGCCAGCCCCTGCTCTAACTCTTTTCACCTGCCTCTGAACACCATACAATGACTGATATGTCCATCACCTCTTTAGTTTGTCTTTTCCATCAGATGTCATTTAGTTGGAATCACACAGGATGTAGTGTGTTCAGACCTGCTTTATTCCCTTAGCAATATAAATCTTAAATGTATGTGTCTTGAGTGGTTTGATTGTACAGTTCTTTTTATAAATGTGTAATATTCCATTGTATCTGTGCACTTTAGTGTATTTAGCCAGTCACTTTCTGAAAGGCATCTTTGCTCCAGTTTTGGGCCACTGTGAATAAAACTATTCCACAGAGCCACATGTGAGATTTGTGGGGACATAAATTTGAAAACCAATTTCATGAGTACATAGAAGAATGGTTGCTAGATTATGGGGTAATATTTGTAACTGTCTTGAATGCCTGATACACTGTACTTGCAATCCCATCAGCAGCTCTTTCACTATTTTGTCTTTCAGGGCTGGCACTGTGGTACAGCGGGTTAAGCTGTGGCCTGCAATGCCAGACTCCTACATGAGCAACGGTTCAAGTCTCAGCTGCTCCACTTCCAATCCAGCTCCCTGCTAATGTGCCTGGGAAAGCAGTGGAAAATGGCCCAAATGCTTAGACCTCTTGACATCCATGTGGGAGACCTGCATATAGTTCTGGGCTCCTGGCTTCAGCCTGGCCTAGCCCAGGTCATTGCAGCCATTTGGGGAGAGAACCAGTGGATGGAGGATCTCTCTCACTCTCCCTCCCTCCCTGCCTCTCTCCCTCTTTCCTCCTCGGGCCCTCTTTCTCTGTAACTGTGCCTCTCAAATAAACAAATCTATTTTTTAAAAAGGAGACTGTCTTTAAATATCAGGCACATAGTTGTGGGGTTGGGGGAGTTTACTCTTGAGACCAAAGGCAGCCTTCATTTATGTGATAATGCTATTCCTAACTATTCCTCTGAATTCTTCCACAAAATGCCACATCTTTCCCTTTACTATATATGTCTTCTTGCACCTGACATTATCTACTCTTTCCATTCTGTTGCTTTACAAACTAACATCGTTATTTTAAATTCTCTGTGTGATAATTCCAAAAGCTATGAAACCAATCTGGTTTTGGTTTCAATGCTTGTTTTGGCTTCCAAGCTGTGCTTTTCTTTCTTTTCAGCATGTCTTGTACATTTTATTGGAAGGTGAACATGATCCATCAGGTAATGCAAGCAGGTGAAGAGTCCTCTGGTGTGAAAATTCCTGTTACTCTGTAGGAGTCGAGCTTCATTTCATATTTTCTATAGCTACAGGGCCAGTGTCTCCAAATTCCCTGTTTTCTTGGGATTTCTATTTCAGGAAGTGATCTCCCTCGGTTCTTCACCACTAGAACCTGCTAGGGGAAGAAGACAAATATGAAAGGGCCCTGCTACAGTGTAAAATGGTTTTCTCCCAAATGCTTCTGGAAGGAATTTGATCCCCAAAGTCAAATGCTAATGACGTTTACTGCAGTGCTAAGAGGTAGGGCCTTTGGAAAATGACTGTATTCAATTAGGTCCTTCCGGTGGAGCCCCCTAGATGTGACTTTATAGGGAGAGAGACAGAGACCAGACATAGCAGACGCATGTGCTGCCTGCCTCTTGCCATGTGGTGCTCTGTGCCACCTCGTGACTCTACCTATAAGGAGGCCATCACCAGATAAGGCCCCTAGACCTTGCACCTCCCGAGGCATGAGCCAGAATAGAGCCCTTTGCTTTATCCTGCTAGCCTACATTTCATTATAGTAATGGAAAGCAGACCAACAGACCCTCCTGAAGACCTTGGCTTCCAGGAATTTCTCCATCTCATGCTAGTCCACACTCGGGCTCCAGCAATTCATCAAAATGACCATTTCAGTGTTTCTAGTTGCAATTTAAGGAAGAAACTAGCTCCCCACTTCTGCTCCAGGTGAGCAGATCTCTGCTGTAACTCCCAACATTCTCCTTTCTCTCTAGGTTTTGGGGTGACACATTTGCCCTGCAAAGTCAGCTTACAATATCAACCCCTATGCTAAACTTAGCCAGCAAACTGAATTGATCACTGTGTTCACGAGTGCAGATATTATTCAGACACTATTTTTTTAAATTTGGTGAGGAAATCATAATTTCTATAAAAATATATAAGCATGTATCCAATTTATACTCATTACTCATCAAAGCCTAATTATAAAATTATATTTTCTCACTTGAGAAAAAAACAAGGAATCCTATAAATGCCTCAATAGGCTTACCTGACTATTTTGAGGCTGAATTCTAAAAGAAGAAATAATATACTAATACACATGGAAGATTGTCTCTCTTTTCAACTAGCTGTTCTTAAGTTTATTGTGTTTCTTATTGCCTGAATACTAGAAGAAAAAAAAAAGGACAAGGAAAGAATGAAGAGTTGAAATTACTTTTTTTTAACACTTTTTTCTATGTCTCTGCAGAAATAGAAATCAAAAAGCAAAAGGTGGCCTAGAGGGATATGGAGATACTTCAAAAAGTTCACAGAAAAATGGAATTAAAATAAGTTTATTTGAGTGTGAAATGTTTTTGAAATCCATACATAGTTTTTCACCACATGCATGTTTCATGAACTTTAGGAAGACCCCCACCCCTGCACTCTATGGAGTCTCAGCTCCCCTGTGTCTGCTGACTGTGGTCTTCTTTTCATTGCTCCCCATTTGTTACAAATCACTTGGTTTCCCCAGCTAGACTTGGAGGCAAGTGACATTAGCCAAGGGAAATCATTTCTGGAATCTGACTCTTTCAGATCTAAAAAAGACCTCAGGGATCAAAGATTCCTTCCTCATTTCTTGTAAGAGAATGCTAAAGTTCCATAGGAGTTCAATGACCTGCCCAGGCTCATGCAGCCAGAGCAGACACATGCCAACAATTTCTTTTATAACAGTAAACCAACCGAGAGATCAGAACATTGGTGACTCCTCTCTGGAATTCCCTGGTTCTCAAGTTTAATTTTATTGACAAAGGAAAGGTACAAGGGACACACTTGAGTCACTTTTCATTCCAGCCTGTTCTTTCCACTTAAGCTGTCCTTTGAGTCACGTGTTGTTTTTCCTTCGGGCTTTTAATTGCCATTGTACTGCACATAAAAATAACCCAAATTTTTAGCATGTGTATCTGCAGCAAGAACATTTGATTAAATCTACTTTCACCTTTCATATCTGCAAAGGCCACAGCCCTGCACTTTGAAACAACTTGTCTTCCCTGTGGGTTTTGTTTTTGTTTGTTTGTTTGTTTGTTTGTTTTGTTTTGTTTTGAATGTGAGGAGTCAGCTTCTCCCTTGGCAATGCTTCTGGTCTGAACATTCTCCTTGTAGAACCAACAGCTCCCCTTTCTTCTGAAGGCGGGTGAGCTCCTGGGCTCTTTGGTGAGATGGGGACAGAGCTCACTGCCTGGGGCCATAGTTGGGGCTGCCCCTCCACCATCACATTCCCTGACTGGCACTGTGTCCTATGGCTCCATTCCAGGGGCTGGCTGTCCTGGCTATTGTGTGTGGAATCATTCTCCTTCTGGGTCTTGTTCTGCCCAGCTTTTGTCCTAAAAACATTTACTCTCTGCATCCCATCCTTTCTCCAACTCAGTCAATATTTGCTTTCAGCAACACACTCCTCTCTTACTGGGTGTTTACCTTTTATGCTCATTTTCACTCCCATTTAACTCTCCCAATGTTAATTTAAAAATAAATAAATAAATAAATAAATAAATAAATAAATAAAATAAAAAGGGGGCTGGCGCTGTGGAGTAGTGGGTCAAGCCGCCGTCTGCAGTGCCGGCATCCCCTATGGGCGCTGGTTCAAGTCCTGGCTGTTCCACTTCCCATCCAGCTCTCTGCTATAGCCTGGAAAAGCAGTAGAAGATGGCCCAAGTCCCTGGGCCCCTGCACCCACATGGGAGATCTGGAAAAAGCTCCTGGCTTTGGATCAGTGCAGCTGTAGTCGTTGCAGCCATCTAGGGAGTGAACCAGCGGATGGAAGACCTCTCTCTCTCTCTCTCTCTTTGCCTCTCCTTCTCTCTCTGTATAACTCAGATTTTCAAATAAATTAAATAAATCTTTAAAAAAAACCCTCTGTAATCAAAATTAGCATTTATTACTACAAGGGTCCCTTCTTGGATTTCCAGACTCTGAATCCCCTTACTTCCCATAAACAGTATCTCTGCTTACACCACTGTGACATCTTAGCGTAAAATAGCATCCTGTTTGACACAGGTCTTTTATTTAGGTAGTTATTTTTTGTGTTAAGCTTCCTAATGAATTTTTCTTGCTGATAACAATAAGTCTGCCTGAAAAAACAACAGGAATAGGAAATAAGGATGTCACTTGGCCACAAACAGCCCCCAAATTCATCAATTTCAAAACAATTTTGCCCACTCTGACAATGGTTCAAGAATGCATCTGGACTCAGTGACCTGAGAACTTTCTTGCCTCTGACATAATTGGAAAATGACTGAGACTTCACGCCTGCTGTTCCCTCTGCCTAAAAGTCTCTTCTGCTCAGACTCCAAGTGGTGAATGACCATCGCTTCTTCAGAGGGGCATATCCTGGACCTGCACTCTAAATTACTTTAAAGAAATGCTTTTATCTGCTCCTCAAGCCTTCAGCTCAAACCTCTCTTTGAATGCCAGGCTCTGGTATCCAGCTGTCTCCTTGATATCTCCATCATCTGTCCATAGTCATCTTAAACTTAGTAAATACAAACTGAATTCCTCAGTTACTCCCTCTGAAACGTGTCTATTCCCTGGTGCCCCTCATTTCAATAAATGTCACCACTATTTACCTAGTTACTCAAACTGGACAACCTCGAGCCATCTGCCTTATACTGGGTTTCCTAAAAGCAGAGCCTGAATTGGGGATCCCAGTCCAAGTGATGTAAGGCTATGAGGACAGGGTAGGAGACAGGATTTGGCAAAGATGCCAATGTTGCTGGAGTCTAGCCTCAGCCTGACCTACAGGAACTGTGGGGCATGAACACCACCAGGTTGTCTCACTCTGAGGCAAGGGGACAGGCTCTGTTACCCCAGTATAAGAAAGTGGTGGCTTACATGGTTTCTCCGCCCACCCTAACATTTCCAGATGAGTGGGTTCCATTGACCAAAGCCATTTCAGAGAAGGAGGCAGTGGAGAGCCATAGCAAGCAACACTCCCCACAGCTGGGGCATTGCTGTGCCAGCCTGGTGAAGCAACAAGAACAGAACACCACCAGAGTCTACTACACTGTCTTGAATTCCTTTCTTCCCCTTACTGAACTGTTTCCCCACCCCATTCAAGCCTAACAAGTGCACCTTCCAATTATAACTCAACATATTTGCCTCACCACCTCAACCAACATTATCTCAGTCCAAATAGCAGTCTGAACTACTGTGGATCCTTTTAAATCAGTAGCTGGACTCCTCCCTCTCACAAGGAGTAGGAAGTAAAAGAATTAAGATTGCTTTCCGAGAGATTAGCTAGAAGACCAAGACAGGACCAATCAGGAAAGAAGAGTGGGAAGTTGTACTTGTGAGAGCAGAATGGCTCCCTGCAGCAAACCAGGATGGATGAGACTGAGCAGAGCAGTGCATCCAAAGAGAGAAGACAGGTGGCCCTCGTATCTGCAGGTTCCACACCTACATATTCAAGCAACCACAGGTTAAAGTATTCAGAAAACAACTGCATCTGTACTGAAAAATGTCCAGGTACTTTGTTATTATTTCTTGAGCAATACAGTATAACAATTCTTTACATAACATTTACATTGCAATAGGTATTATCAATAATGTAGCAATGACTTACAGTATATGGAAGGATGTGAGTAGCTTATAGGCAAATACTGTCTCATTTTATATAACATACTTGGGCACCTATGAATTTTGGTATCCTTAGGAGTCCTGAACCCAGTCTCCCGCAGATACTTAAGATGACTTTGTCTGTATTTCAAAGGCACAGTTGCTTCAGCTACAGAAGCTGCACAAAGGGCAATGGCAGAAGGAAATCTCTGCAAGAGACCCCAGAAGTCTCAGTCAGTGACTATCAATAATTCATATCCCAACAAAAATTCAAAACTCCATTTATGCTATTCAAGTCAACCACTCAGATCCCTCCCTCCTGTGTTCTGATTTCATGCTCATCAGGTATACAGAAGGCGTAAAGAATTTGAATAGTCATATGTCAATGACATTTTCTTCTCACTGTAAATAATAAATGTGCATTCCTTCCTTATACAACAATATCTTGATCCAAAAAGACAGAAAGTGATGATTTTTCTAGCCTGTATTCCTAAAAGCCAAGAACCTAGATTGTGGAAAATTCACCAGGATATATGGTGGATTATACCAAAAATGGCTACTCTAGGGTGGACATTGTGGTGCAATAAGTTAAGTCACTGCTCTGGACTCCTGCATCTCATAACAGAGTGCCTGGGATCAAGTCCTGCCTCTGCTTCTCATTCACCTTCTGGCTAAGGTGCCTGGGAGGCAGCAGATGATGGCCCCTTGAAGTGCCTGGGCTTCTGCCAGCCATCTGGAGACCCACATGGAGTTCCTGTGTTTGGGCTTTGGCCTGTCTCAGCCCTGGCTGTTGCAGGCATTTGAGGAATGAAGCAATGAATAAAAGATCTCTCTCTCTCTCTCTCTCTCTCTCTCTCTCTCTCTCTCTCTCTGTGTTTTTCTCTGTCCCTTCCCAGGGTATGTGTGTGTGTGTGTGTGTGCACGCGCGTGCGTGTGTGTGTGTGTGTGTGTGGGAGAGAGAGAGAGAGAGAGAGAGAGAGAGAGAGAGAGACTCTGCCTTTTAAATAAATAAATGATAGGTCAATAAATAAATCTTTAAAACAAGCAAACAAAAAATGACTACAGTAAAATCTCTGGTTGAATATGGGTCTTCCAGAACTTCCCCAAGTGATGAGATTTGCACTTGGACTTTGCTATTTTGGGGATGCTTATCCAATGAGCCTGCCACAATGTTTTAAGGAAGATCGGGCTTCAGGACAAGGCCATGTGCAGAAGTTCTGGATAACAGCTCCAGCAGAAATCCCAGCCACCAGCCAGCATCAGCTGCCAGTCAAGCGAATGAGAGTCTACAGATGATTCCAGTCCCAGGATTTGAAAGTCCCCAAACCATTGGAGAGTGCAGCTGAGATTAGCTGTCTTCACCCGGCCATAACCAGATTGCAGATTCATGGGAAAAATAAATGATGTTGTTGATTTGAGCCACTAAATGTTGGGCTGGTTTTTCATGGACTAGATAACCAGACAGGGGACAACCTGCCAAATTTTGGCAGGTCAGCCTGATGTTGCCATTCAACTACACAATACTTGTCTATCCTTTGTTTGTGTTCCTAGCTTCTGTGGCCCTTGGATCTCACTTCTGTCACATGGGGCTATTCATACCTTCTCAGGGGCAGTCTCATGTTTTGGAGGTGTTGCTTGACTCAACTCATTGCCGTGGCTCCTCTGCCCACGTGGTAAATGCTGGTACTCCCTGCAGTTTTACTGGGCTCCTTTTCTCACACTTGTCTTGATCTGCTTTATGTACATTCATGGCTACAATTTTCTATCTACCTTTATGCTCCTTGATGATTTCATTTAGTTGCATAGACTTAATACCTTTTCATGCTACTACTGCTGCATTTTATCTCCAACCTGGATGTCGCCCAGCACTCCAAACCATGCTGCTTACTTGACCACTCAGCTTGGATGAATAATGGACATCTCATACTTGGACGTCTCAAATGTCCAAAACTGGCTTGTTGATCTCTTCCCAAAAAATGTTCTCAGCTTTTCTCATCTCAATAAATGTCAATCCCATATTTTCAGTTTACTCAGGTTGAAAATATTTGATTCTCTCTTCTTTCAAGCTTCCAACAAGTCCTCTTAGCTTTGCGTTTAAAATATATCCATACACTGACCACTTTGCCCTCTCCTCCTTGGTCACCACCTGGCTCAATCCACCATCACCATTCATGTAGATCATTGCCATTGTTTCCCAAGTAGTACCACTGGCCTTCATCACTGCCCCTCCCTGCATGGTCCATGTCCATTATGGCAATCTGCTCATGCCATTCCTTTGATCAGACCCCACCTTATGAATTAAAACTACAGAATGTTCACTGGTCATTCCACTGAACATGATTTATTTCCATGCTTTTCCTTCACCTTCATCTATTTCTGCTTTGCTTCTAGATAACTTTATGTAAACCACATTAACTTCTGCAAAATACTCAAAAATACTCTGCAGGCTTCCATCTGAGATCTTCTGCTTTGCTGCTCTCTCTAACCTGAACTGTTGTTTCCTCATTTCTCTGTGAAGCTCATACCTCATCTTTCACTGCTTTGTTCAGTGAGGCCTTCGCTAACCACACTTTCTATAGTTATACTTACATCCCAACCTACCCATTGCTTCTCCTTTACTTCATTTTTCTCAAGGGCCCTAACCACATCTGAGAAATGATATGTTGTATTTATTGTTTTATTATTGGACTCTGTGTGCTAGGATGTAGGCAGGGATTTTATTTTTTGCTAATGTGCCCCCAGTGCCTAGAACAGTGTCTGGCATACAGTACAAGCTCAATAAATATTTACTGAATGAAGCAACTATTGCCCAATAGTGATGACTTCCAGATTTCAACCTACGGCCAAAGGCACTCTCTTATGCGCTAAATCTTCATACCCAATCAATAAACATTTCAAGTTTGAGTCCCCACAGACACTTTAAATATTATAAGATCAAAACTTAACTTGTGGGGTCCAGTGTTGTGGTCTAGCACGTTTATCTACCTCTCTCAGGCGTCAGCAACCCTATATCAGAGCACTGGTTTGAATCCTAGCTTCCTACTAATGTGCCTGGGAATGCAGTGCAAGATGTCCAAGCACTTGGACACCTTCCACTCATATGACCAGAATAGAGTGCCTGGCTCCTGGCTTCATCCTGGCCCAGACCTGGCTATTGCTATAATTTGGGGCATAAACTGCACACAGAAGTGCTCTCTCTCTCTCTCACACTCTGCATTTTAAATTAATAAAGAAGTAAATAAATCTTTAAATAAAATCCTCAATTTGCTATCTCCAGCTCCAGCTCTGCTTCTCCTGTATTTTCTCTGTGGGTGAGTGAATGTCATCACCTCCCACCTGGGTTCTCAGGCTATGAACCCTCGATTCAGTGCCAACCACACTGTAACTTCAAAAGAATGGAGTCTCAAAGAGAACCTATGAAGTGAATTAGCGACCTCCCATATCCAAGCACTGAAGTGCATGCTGCTATATTTGATCACCAAATCTCTCTCTTGCCAGCCCCACTTGTTCTCTCATTCTGTTCCCCCTTTCCATCTGCTTAAAGACAACTCACATTACATTACACTCTTCAGTTTGCATCCAAAGAATCACAGAAGGTTTGACAGTGTAAGACATCTATTGCATCTGAATCCTCAGAATAAAATGGTTCAAGTTGGAAGATTGAGTCTTATTCAATCACTGCCATATATACGTGTGTGTGTGTGTGTGTGTGTGTGTGTGTAAAGAGTCTATCTCATTTAGGGCAGGATCATCCTTTTGTTCTACGGAGGTCTTCAAATGATTAGATGAAGCCTGCCATATTTGGAGGAGGGGATTTCCATTAATCGTTCTCCTGATTCGAACATTAAATTCATCCAAGAACATCCAGAATAGTACTTGACCAAGTATCTGGACATCCAATGGCCCAGTCAAGTTAACACATGAAATTGATCATCACAGATAGCAAGTGTAATATACCCTTGTACCCCCTTTCACCAGCTCTGGGAGCCCTTTGTTGATGACTTACTAATTGTGCAGCATCATGTGAGCCCAGCTCCCCTACCCCATGTCAGGACTTCCTTCACTCCCTACTGAGTCTTTTTGGGATTAGTTCTCTCACAAAACACATGTATAGGGATTCTTATCACAAATAATGCTTTGTAGGAAACCTGAACTGAGATAGCCTTTCCCATAAGATGAAGGTACTTCAAGAACTTCATGGAAAATGGAATTAAAAGATAGATTGATTTGAGTGTAAAAAACTTGAAATTCATGCAGTTTTTTCTTTATACCCATTTTATGAACTTTTTGAAGATTCCTCAATGTAGGGATTTCAAAAATTTTTGCACCAAAAGAAATTTACCTTTAATGCCATTTTTGGGACCATTTTGAATGTTCCTCATTCCTTGTTGGCTTTGATAAAGGGTGTCATTTCCTTCCTGCAGGTGGTCTCTGCTGGGAGTTTTAGGAAATGATCTAAAGTATACAACAGTTTTGCATCATCGAATGGTCAATTAAGTGTCCTTTATGTTGAGTTTCACTGAGGAGCAAGCCTCCGGGGAAGGAGTAAGCTTTGGATTCTATACTAGTCTTCAAGAAAGGGAGTCAGCCTTGCCACAACACTCTCTGGGAGGCAGACTCACTTTTCCAAAGCCCCAGAGTGAGAACTTGGGGCAGGCTGCTGTTTGCCAAATGATACACTCTACAGTAAAATGAGAGCACCAGGGAAGAAGCCAGCTCTGATAACCAGAAGATCCAGTTAACATTTAATTTGTACCCCGGCTGATTTATTTTATAATTGCAGGTTGCTGGAGAGGTATGTCTTTCCCTCCCAGAGCCCCCAATGACTGTGAAAGGTAATTACCACAGTGGTCCAGCTCTGTTTATAACATAGAAGCATCATATTTCTGGAAATGACTTAACCCCTGGTGTCACTGAGCATCTCTCTGAAGAGAATTAGGATCAAGAAACTCACTGCAATGTGTGGAACATTTATTTTCTTTCTTTCTTTCTTTCTTTCTTTCTTTCTTTCTTTCTTTCTTTTTTTTTTTACAGGCGGAGTGGACAGTGAGAGAGAGAGAGAGAGAGAGAGAGAGAAAGGTCTTCCTTTTGCCATTGGTCCACCCTCCAATGGCTGCCACAGCCGGCACGCTGAGGCCGGCGCACCGCGCTGATCCGATGGCAGGAGCCAGGTGCTTCTCCTGGTCTCCCATGGGGTGCAGGGCCCAAGCACTTGGGCCATCCTCCACTGCACTCCTGGGCCACAGCAGAGAGCTGGCCTGGAAGAGGGGCAACCGCGACAGAATCCGGCGCCCCGACCGGGACCAGAACCCGGTGTGCCGGTGCCGCAAGGCAGAGGATTAGCCTAGTGAGCCGCGCTGCCGGCCGGAACATTTATTTTCTTCAGCCATATATATGAACTTATTTTAACCCTCTTTCTGCTCTTTCCTGTGCACATAGGTATCTAGGAGTCTAGGAAACACAATCCTTTAAGAGCCTGTTGATAAACACTGTCAAAGAGCATCCTTTAAAAAATGCTTTCAAATTGTTCTAGAATCCAGGGAGTTTCAAAGGATTTTCTGGGTCATCAAGCTCTGGACGTTTAAATGCACAGGTGTATAAACACATACCTCTCCACACACACACACACACACACACACGCATGGAGTTATCACTTTTGTGATGTCTAATGCCTGGGATGGATGCAGCCATACATGGAGAAACTAGAATGAGAGAGAATCTTCAAACGAACAAATGGCATTCCGCTCATCAAAGTCAGTGACCAGAAGACAGCCAAGCCCATTACAAATTATCTCCCACTCTCTGCCGCACTCTTCTTGTCAAGTCTACTTTCTCCCTCTTTTTTTTTTTAATATTTTATTTATTTGAAACACAAAGTAACAGAGACAGATAGACCCAGAGAGAGAGAGAGAGGTCTTCAAGCATCCACTGTTTCACTCCCCAACTTTGCAACAGCCAGGGTTGAGCTGATCTGAAGCCGGGAGCCAGGATCTTCTTCCAGGTCTCCCACAAGGGAGCAAGGACCCAAGGACTTGGGCCATCTTCTACTGCTTTCCCAGGCCATAGCAGAGAGCTGGATCAGAGGCACAGCAGCCAGGACTCAAAACAGCACCCACATGTGATGCCAGTGCTGCAGGCCAGGGCTTTAATCCTCTGCACCACAGTGCCGGCCCCTACTTTCTCTCTTAAGTCTCACCTCTTTGGGTCTTCCCTGGCTTTGATCTTTGGACCATGTCTTCAGGAGACATGAGGCTCCTTTCTGTGACCTTAAGTAGAAGGTCACCAGGTAGCTGTAGGGAGGGGAGTGTGAGGGATTCCCAGTCAAGGTGAAAACAATACAAAGTCATGGGACCTGAAAAGGTAGCCACAGGTCAGAGAGCCATACACCGTTCCTTTCAATTCGACTCTAAAAGCTAAGGATGGACAAGGAGGCGAAGTCCATCAGAAGGAGGAAGTCATATGCTGGGCAGGGGTTTGGACTTAAACAGCTAGCAAAGGGCATTACTCACAGGAAGGACACAGTGATAGAGCCTGGGGCAGCAGTGTGAATGATGTCTTAACAGAGCAGTAATGAGGGCAGGGAACTTCTGTGCATGCTCTTGTGGAGTGCCGACCCTGATCAGAGGTGAGGGACCAAAACACAGCCGTGGAGAAGAGGGCAAGGAGCAGTCCATGTACCGTGTGGGACTGAAAGGAACAAAGGGTTCTAGAGATAGAGTCCCTGGAAGGAGAGAGGACCTCCTGCTGTGGACAGGCTCCCAGGCCGCTCCTCCCCTCTGAAATGAGAGCTGCAGACGCCATGGGTACTCATTCATGACTCACTGACTCCATGGATCTGATATTCATCTCTCATCTCAACCGTTCTGCAGTAGAGGCCCTGAGAAGCAGTAAAATGATGAAACAGCAAATAATGTATCCTCGGTGCGTCTCGTCAGTTCTCTGAATCCCCCTGTTTCTGCATTTACAAAATGAGTGGGCTGCACAGGGATCTCTGCTGACCCCATCTCAGTTCAAGGTGCTTTGTAGGGGAACACTGACAGAATTCTGGGGAGATGATCACCCCAGAAGAGCAGCTCCTCCCCGATCCCTTCCAAACACAGGGATAACAAATAGAGAGCTCCATTTGTTGGTTGTGTTTGTGTTTGTGGTTGTGTTATTCACTGTCACTGAAATATTCAGTTTCTGCAGTTTCTTTTAGTGGACGAAAAAAAAATGAACCCTACTCCAGGTAGAAATCAGGGCTTAGTTTCCAAGGTAGGTTCACCAGTAGTACAAGACTGTATTTTTATTTCAAGAAAATCTCTAGTTGGCTAAATGTATGCTGCCTTTGCTGCCTCCTCCTCAGAGCTTTGAATACAACCTGCATCTCCTGAGAAGGGATCCCCAGATTGTTGATTAAAAGCTATTCAGAAACAGCCTGCAAGTGTTCCACTGATAACATTCTCTTTACGGATTTATCAGGGCTGTCCCACAGGGGACCTATGCCTGGGTTTCTCCAGACAGCGTCTTGATAGCTCCTATGCCAGACGGGCATTGTGAACAAAGGACGGGAAGGGAGGACAGAAGGTTCCATTGCACTCTTGCCCCAGACTTTACCCTGGCTTGCACTGCTTTCCCGTTCTGTTCCTGGGCTCCCCTAGTGCACCGTTTTCCCTTGTCAATCCCCTGCAGTGAGTGGGAGGCTGTATGGTGAACACCGCGTGCTGCTGGTTTATAGGAGAAATAAAGGCAAGTTTCTGTGCAGTTCTGCAGGGATTTCAAAGCTAATCCTTGATGACTGTGTGATGGGGAGGCAGACTCACATATAATTGTGCCCTCAGGGCTGGATTTTCCATCAATAGCAGTGTTGAACTGGGAGCTCTGTGGTGGGTTTTTTTGGTTTTGGTTTTGGTTTTAATATTTATTTGTTTATTTGAAAGTCAGAGTTATAGAGAGAGAGGAAGAGAGAGACAAAGAAAGAGGGCTCTTCTATCAGCTGGTTCACTCCCCAAGTGGCCACAACAGCCAGGGCTGAGCCAGGCCAAAACCAACAGCTTCCTCCAGGTCGCCAATCTGGGTGGCAGGGGCCCAAGCACTTGGTCCATTTTCTGCTGCTTTTCTTAAGCTCATTAGCAGAGGCCTGGATCAGAAGCAGAGCAAGTGGGACATGAACCAGTGCCTGTGTGGGATGCCAGCCTTGCAGGCTGCAGCTTTACTCACTGCACCACAGCACTGGCCCCTTGGGAAGGTCTGAGTATAACTTCACAGACTCTTTTTTTTATTTAGTAAATATAAATTTCCAAAGTACAGTTTATGGATTACATTGGCTTCCCCCCAAAAAAATTTCCCTCCCACTCACACCCCTCCCATCTCCCGCTCCCTCTCCCATTCCATTCACATCAAGATTCATTTTCAATTATCTTTATATACAGAAGATCGATTCAGTATATATTAAGTAAAGATTTCATCAGTTTGCACCCACACAGAAACACAAAGTGTAAAAATACTGTTTCAGTACTAGTTATACCATTACTTCACATTGGACAACACATTAAGGACAGATCCCACATGAGAAGTAAGTACACAGTGACTCCTGTTGTTGACTTAACAATTTGACACTCTTATTTATGGTGTCAATAATCTCCCTAAGCTCTAGTCATGAGTTGCCAAGGCTATAGAAGCCTTTTGGGTTCAATGCCATCTCACTAGTCCAAGTGATCAACTTCAGTTCACAATTGATCACACTGATAGGTCTAAGAGTCAAAAGGATCACACAAACAAGACTAGTGTCTGCAAATACTAGTTGATAGAATCAAAAAGGGAGAGAACGGTCCAACATGGGAAGCAAGATACACAGCAGACTCATAGAATGGCAGATGTCCTAAATAGGCACTCTGACCTCAGAATCAGCCCTTAAGGCATGCATATCCGGCTAAAAAGCCCATGAGAGTATTTCAGGCATGGAAAGCCAAGACACTCTGGGGAAAAAAAAAGAAGACCTAAATGAAAGATCTCTGCGAGTGAGATCCCAGTGGAAAGAATGGGGCCATCAAAGAAGGAGGTACCTTTCTCTGAAGGGAGGAGAGAACTTCCACTTTGACTATGACCCTGTTGGAATAAGATCGAAGTTGACTTCACAGCCTCTTGTTCTGCAAAATCACGGAGAGCCACTACCTGATCTTACTGACTCTTAAAAACTGCATTTAGTAGTATTTGTTGGTTTTGTTCAGTGAGGTTAAAAGGAAGAAGAGAAGAGAAACTGTGCTCTCAGGTAGCTGTACCATCAACAAGCTGGACTAGGGGTTGTCCAGGAACTAAAAAGCTAGATGATGCAAAATAATTTATCAGACAAACTTAAAAACTTCAGAAAATGAACAACAAGCTGTCAGAACAGCAAGACTAAACTGGAAATAACTGCCTCCCCTAGAGATAGACATCCTTTGAGTAACATGACCTCACTCAGTCTGAGGGCACTTCAAAAAGCTCATGGAAATTGGAATTAAATATGAACCCTATTTTTTTGTAATGTGTTTTGAATCCATGCATAGTTTTTTTCACAACATGTATTTTCCGTGAATTTTTTAAGACTTGTGCACCAACATAAATTTATCTTTTTTAAGGTTTATTTATTTATTTGAAAAGCAGAGTTACAGAGAAAGAGAGATATCTTCCATCCCCCAATTCATCCTCCAAATGGCCACAATGGCTGGATTTGGGCCAGACCAAAGCCAGGAGCCTGGAAATCGATCAAAGTCTCCCACATGGCCGGCACCATGGCTCAATAGGCTAATCCTCCACCTAGCAGCACCGGCACACTGGGTTCTAGTCCCGGTTGGGGCGCCAGATTGTGTCCCGGTTGCCCCTCTTCCAGGCCAGCTCTCTGCTGTGGCCAGGGAGTGCAGTGGAGGATGGCCCAAGTACTTGGGCCCTGCACCCACTTGGGAGACCAGGATAAGCACCTGGCTCCTGCCTTCGGATCAGTGCGACGTGACGCACCGGCCGCAGCGTGCCAGCCACGGCGGCCGTTGGAGGGTGGACCAATGGCAAAAGGAAGACCTTTCTCTCTGTCTCTCTCTCTCTCACTGTCCACTCTGCCTGTAAAAAAAAAAAAATGTCTCCCATGTAGGTGGCAGGAACCCAAGCACCTGGGCCGTCTTCTACTGCTTTCCCAGGTACATTAGAAGGAGGATAAATCGAAAGTGGAGCAGCTGGAACCAGAGCCCATATGGCTTAACCCAATGCAGCACAACACCATTCTCATATCATTTTTTAATTCCATTTTTCAAGAACTTTTAAAAAATCTTTGTATTTAATTGTTTTCTATGTCTTGCTTCCCACAACAGCATGTCTTCCACCTTTTTGCATTTACCTTAGATTGGTTCATTCTTCACCTGTGTAGTAGGTTGTTGAATGACAGTTTATTCGTGAACTTGGGTTGTTCCATCCCACAATGCCTTTGGACTTGGCCATGTGGCTTGCTTGGACCAATGAAACATTAGCAAACAAGGTGCAAAAAAGAAGAAGTTTGCAAATTGAGGTCAAATCTCTTGCCACATTTGGAACTCTGCAGCTGACATGCAAATTACTCCAAATTCACCTGCTGGTGAGCCTCTTGAGAAACCATGTGGAACAGAATCTAGTCCAGAGGAGGGTGTTCTAGCACAGTCAAATCCCAGCCAGTTTAGCTGTTGGTTGCAGATACATGAGCAAACCTCATTAAGACCAGAACATACTTTCAGTTGTGCCTAGCCTGAATTGCTACTCCAACAAAGCATGAGCTAAATAAACTGTTGCTGTGTTAGGCAAATGTTTTTTACATAGCAAAAGCTGATGCATCTTTTATTGTGGTGAAAACTAGAGTGATGGTGCACAAATCATCAATATCATATCTGGCATATAACAGGTATTCAGTAGATGGTTACTATTGTCCTTTGGGGGTAGTAATGTTTGTACCATCAAACACTTTTCCATACCCTGATTATGAGACCAGATGAAATGATCAGAGAACAACTCAAAGCCCTCTATCTTTGAGTGCAAAACTACTTGTTACTGAAATCTGAATATTCTCACAGAGGGTTCTTTACATTTTGTACCTGAAGAAGAGAAATGATGATTATGTGGAGAACCTTGTTCTGACCCCTAAGATGAAGTGAGTAGGTTTGATTTCTTGTTACCAAGGTAACCTCTTTCAATAAGCCTTGAAAAGATAATTACTCTGTGTGAAGACTTTTGCTTGCATTGCACACCAATACATTTCATAGACAATACATTTACATAATAAACAACAGAAACACACAGGATCATTTTGATTTAATGAAGTGCAATTATTCCAAGTACAAACATATATCTATAAGAGGACTTCATGAGCATTCGTTTATAAGTGTCTCATCCAATATGGAAAGTTTTAGAGTTAGATGTGTTCAATTTCCTCAGAAAATGAGGCTGGAGCTCAGGAAGAGTAAGCTATGGTCCCAGTGTCTCAGAGCATATTAGTGGCAGGACCTGGACTTAAAATTAGGTTGGTTTACCAAGTCCTAGTCTTGTTCTTTTGTCATTGCTTTGTGTATTTCTTAAATATTTTAAATAAATTATTTATTCATTTAATTTTGAAAGTTAGAGAGACAGACATTAAGATAAAGATTTCCCACCATTGGTTCACTCCTACAAGTGCCTGCTGGGCCAGGCTGAAGTCAGGGGCCAGAAAATCAACCCAAGTCTTCCACATGGGTAGCAGGGATCCAATTACTTGAGCCATCACATGTTGCCTTCCAGAGTGCACATTAGCAGCAAGCTGGAATTGGGTGCAGACTAGAACTCAAACCAGACACTAATATGGAATGCAGCCATCCCAGGCAATGCCTGAACTGCTACACCCAACGTCCATCCCCTGCTTTGAGCATTTTTATGACTATCTGCCAATTAAACAGAATGAATTCTGAAAATATAATATTTTAATCTCTAAGGTAGTGCTGAATAATTGACCACAAATTAATGTAAAAATAGCATATAGTCTTTCCATACAGAAGTTAATTTTTCATGTATATCTTTCCAATCAGTTTTCTATGTACAGATCCTATATTTTAATAAGACAGAGTTCACACTGCACTATAGTTTAACATTTTATTTTTTCTTTCAAAACTTTATTGTTAGTATGTGCTCTGATTTGTGCTTTTAAAACATCATCATATTGGCGTATCCCCTTTCAAAGTAGTTTTGAAGACTCGATGAGCTTGATGCTTAAAATGGGCCAAAACTTGTTCTCCTCAAAGGTCAGCTGAAATTTGATCCAGACGCAATTCTAATAAGTCCTTGAACACAGAAGGAGAAAAAGCCATGTTACTCATGACCAAAGGAGAAGTCAAAACCTATCTTATTTATTATCAGCAAAGTCATTCAGTGTTATTTAGAACAGAAAACATACTGAAAAGTGCCATTACCGTTTTTCTTGTATTAGCTTGGAAAAGATCGACAAGTTTGACAACACACAATATTAGAGAACATGTAGAACATAGGAGAGCCAGTACTTTTGAGTATTGCTTGTGGGAAGAAAAATCAGTCCAGCCTCTATGGAGAGCAATTTGGCAAAGTCTATTAAAATTTTAAGGGCACACATCTTTGAATTCAGCAACATCTTTCTAATTCCAGGAAACACCATTCACAGTTATCTTCCCAAGTGTAAAATGATATGTACTTGTAGTTAATGACTGCATCATAGTTTCTAATCAAGAAAGATTAGAAACATCTTCAATATCCATCACTGGGAGATGACTAGTTTAGCAGGCATAGAAAGCAAAACCACACAGCCACAAAGAATGTAGCATTTTCAGTACCAATATGGGGCACACTCCAAGAATTAATGTAAGTGCAAAAATCCGAAACAGGAGGATGCATTGTGTGTTGCCATTTATATGAGATGAATATTCCATTAAATCGCTAAAGAATACTCAGAGATCCCTTATCATTCAGAATCTTGGGTACCATGGAAACTGATATTCTTTAACAGTTTTGGCAGCTCTCTTCTGATTAGAAGCAAATAAGCTGAGCTTCTCGCGTCATTTATTGTTTATACAACTGTCTGCTATTTTTTCTGTTTTTTTCCCCCTAGAGATGGCCGCTTTCCTCGTGGAAAAGATGGACAAATTCAACAGTATTGAAAACCTAGAAATGGTAATTTCTCTGATAGAGTAAGACTTTGATTGTCCAGACCAACACACGTGTTGACCTTTTATAAGCAAACCTTTCGGCACCAGGTCTAAATTACGCAGGTCTCCTGTCAAATAACTCGTTGAAAAGAGAAGACGGGTTACTGTCTCAATATTTTGCTGCTTGCTAATGGACCTCAGTGATTGAGACAGAGAAACTGCTTTGCCAGAAGAGACTAAACACCTGAGACAGAGGAGCCAGGACTTACAACCCACTTAGAGCGTTTTCCTGCTGCCTCTCGGAGACACACGCTTCCCAAGCATGTCTTGACATTTAAAGGGGAAAGCGGTAAGAGTCCAGCTCTTGCAGAAAGAGTCCAACTGACTACCCAACCAGTTACTATCAGCTCTGCTCTGCAAAACATGGCCCACGAGTCAAAACACCAGGCCTGGGCTATCTGACAGTCCTTTGGCTCTACCTCCTCCCTTTATATCTTGGAACACAGAATTTTTTTTAAAGATTTGTTTTATTTATTTGAAAGAGAGTTACAGAGAGAGGTAGAGACAGAGAGAGGTCTTCCATCCGCTGGCTAACTCCCCAGATGGCCACTACGGCCAGAGCTGTGCCAATCTGAAGCCCGGAGCCAGGAGTTTCTTCTGGGTCTCCCACGTGGGTGCAGGGGCCCAAGGACTTGGACCATCTTCTACTGCTTTCCCAGGCCATAGCAGAGAGCTGGATCAAAAGAGGAGCAGCCGGGACTAGAACCAGCGCCCATATGGGATGCCAGCACTACAGGCAGTGGCTTTACTGGCTATGCCACAGCGCTGGCCCCTAAATTATACTTTAGTAAACATTTAAACTATAGGGAGGGTATTCACTTGGGTAGTCAGCAAAGAAATAGAGTATAGCTAGGACACATAATTAAATACTAAAGGAGAATTGGTGTAGAAATATCCATATTAATATTAAACAAAATAGATGTTCTGAAAAAAACATTACCAATGGTAAAATGAGTCACTAAAAATTTATAAATATTTCAATTCACAGAAACAATACAGGAGTTTTGAATTTATGTGACACCAAACACAGTTTCTAAAGTAAATATATTTATCTTAAACGTGAGAAAAATAGACAAAGCCACCATCCCTAGTGGGAGATATTTAATTCTCCCTTCTCAGTAATTAAATGACCAAGACAGCAAAAAGAAGCACAGGATAAATATTTTAACAATAACAGAAATCAAGATTTTTCTCTGGAAAAAAATAACTGTCCTTAGAGAAACAAAAACCATTTTAAAACATGACTTCAACAACCTGAGATACCCGAACATCTACATAATCAGAGTTTGTTCAGAAGGCACTTGAAACAAAAACAAAAGCAAATCCTTATGCATTTTCTTAAATTCCAAAAACACTTAACAGGCTCAAATAAAATTGTAAGGTCTCTTATAAGGTAGAGTCTTCATTACCTTCCAAGCTAAACAAATGCACTGTTCAGTGTTTGGTCTTCCTTGGATTTCCTTAATCTCCATTGTGAAGCAGGAAATGTTTTAAGAGTCACAGGCATTGTCAAGTCCAATATAGGTGACCACAGTTCTGTCAATTATGTTCACAAACTGCACAATGGTGTTACTTTGGCCAACAAGAGACTACACGTAAAGCAATTCAAGAGATCTTCAAAAATGTTTACAGAAAATGTGTCTTATGGAAAACCTATGATGACTCAAGTAGTTAGTTGGATCCATGCTGCCCATGTAGAATATCTAGTTTGAGTCCTTGGCTTAGTCCTAGCCATTGTGGGCATTTGGAGATTGCACAGTTTAGGAATGTGCTCTTGCTCTCTCTCTCTTCCCCTCCCTTCCTCCCTCCCTCTGTGAGTCTAACACTCTCTCTACCTCTCAAAAGAATCATAAAATGTTTTTGCACAGAAGTAAATTTATCTCTGGATTCCATTTCTCTGGGAACTTTTTGAAGTACTCTCATATATACCATATAGCATATGTACCTAGAGGGGTTTACTACATAGGTTTGTGTAGGTGCACTCCCCTGTTCAAACAATGATGACATTGCCTAACAACACAGAACAATCTCATTGCTGAGTTATGTATGACTATAATCAAACCTCTTCATTCTGCTTTGATACCCAGAAAATAACTGGTTTGAAATGTAGGAGGAGAAAATCAGATCAATGTATTAATGGAAGCTACAGGATGGATTTTTCTGCTAATGAGAGGGTAGATGTAATAGCAAGATAAATTGCATGTACTGTTATAATTGGAACTTTACCAAGGTGCTCCTTTAGCAATAAACTGAATGCACCTGCATCTTTTAGGGACAAAAACTTAAGCAAAAGAGAAAAATGAGACAATATGGGGAGTGAGGAAGGGTGTTCTGATGCTGTCTTTTTAGATCCAAGGATGAGAATAGATCAACTGGCTTCATACAACATACGCCAGCTCTCCCTTTGTTCTCTGATAAGCAGAGTTTCAGTGAGACATTTGGCCAAGCATTTATTACTTTGCAGCCAAACTGGGAGGCACTTACAAGAGGTTTGCTTTATTCTTTTGGAGAAATCCCAAGCATATAGAAAAAATCTTTAGATGGTCAGCATATGAATTTCCTATTGCTTACATAGCAAATGACTGCAAACTGGGTAGCTTCTAGAACACAAATATGTTTGTTATCTTAAAGTTCTTCAAGTCAGACGTCCCCATGGGTTCGCTGGGCTGGAATCAAGGTGTCAACAGAGTTGTATTTCCCTCTGCTGGCCACTAGGGGGGGCATCCATTTCCTTGCTCATTTGGTTGTTGGCAGAATTCAGTTCCTTTTGACCCTGGGACCCTGATTCCTGATGGCCTGTTAGCTGAGAGTCGCCCCCCACCGTTAGGGCCCACCCACATTCCTTGGCTCCTGGTCTCCTTTCTCTACCTGCAAAGCCAGCAGTGGTAGGTGGAGTCACCTCCCCGTTTCAAACCCCTCCTTCCTCCATCTCTCTTGCTCCTCCAGCTGGGACAGGTTTCCCAATCCTAAGGACTCCTGTGACTAAACTGAGCTCCCCTGGATAATCCAGGATCTTCTTCCCCATCTCACATTCTGTCAGCTTAATCATATCTACGGAGTCCCTTGCATCTTCCACATGAGGTGACATATTCACAAATTCCAGAGACTAAGGGTTGGACATCTCTGGAGGGAGGGACTTTATTCTGCTAACTAGAATGGGATAAAGGGTGGTCCTCCCACTGTTTGGAAATCAAGTTAGCATATTGGGCTTCAGAAAAGTCTGACATGGGAAGGAGGAGAGGATGTTTCCATTTTCTACTCTTTTCCTGCCCCCTCTTTCCCCCTCCCACCCTCCCTGGATGCCAGGATCCAAACCACGGGGAAAGGAAAGCCAAGATGAAACTGCAATCCGTATGGCACTAAGGGTCTCTGAACTCACTGGCATGGCCAATATTTCAAGAACTCTTCTGTGAGTTTTTTAGAGGTGCTCTCTGGGCCTTTCCCTCTCCCTGCCCTGTTGAATACAGAAGGTACGTCTCTGTCCAGGTGGAAAATACACTTGGGGAAGGGATGCAGGAGGTCAGCCTGAAAGACTCAGGTGTACAGCATGAGATGGAGGTCCAACCTGAGACTCAAGTGCATAAAATGGGGCTCTGTACCAAGTGAGAAGCAGCAGCTGGGAGGGTGGAATCCGGGTCCGAGCAGGCTCGGGAAGCCAGTGGAAGTCAACAGACTCTAACAAGGTGGGCTTCCCAAGGGGCAGAACTTGAGGGCAACCCATTTATCTGGAAACTCCCTGCCACCCTGGCCTGTACACCGTATATTTTTAGGTCATTTCTAGAATAGACAACCAAAACTTCATCTCCTAGAAGACCTTAGGGACAGTACGGAGCACACTCAGAGGCAGTTCACCTGAGGGTACTCAGATGTCCTCTCTCATCACTCTTATTTGTTGAGTGGCCTCCTGGGGGATACTTAATGCCCAAAGCACTGTGTGGCCTGTGTGGGCAGAGCAGCCTTGCTGGAAAGTCCTCAGTCACTGAGAGGCAGGAGCAGGCACCCAAAACCCTCAGATCTACACTGACGTATTAAAATTTAAGCCAAACAAGTGATGCGTCTAGGGCCAAGAGTGACACAAAAGGGAAGTTTAAGAGAAAAGTGTGCATGCTGCTGCTCATCCCTAAGCACATTAGGAGTAAATATGCCCCCAAATCTGGGTAGGGATGAATCTAGAAGTAGAAAAGAGAGTTTCAAAGTAGAGATATGAGGGTCAAGAAGCCAAGAGGGAACCAAGACTAACACAAAAAATTGATAGCAGTAGAAACCAGCATGTACCAAGCGTTCATTTGCATGACCTAAGTGGGGGTAAGGGCTATTGAAAATCATCGAGACAGGGCTGGCGCCATGGCTCAATAGGCTAATCCTCCGCCTTGCGGCGCCAGCACACTGGGTTCTAGTCCCTGTCGGGGCGCCGGATTCTGTCCCGGTTGCTCCTCTTCAAGTCCAGCTCTCTGCTGTGGCCCGGGAGTGCAGTGGAGGATGGCCCAAGTTCTTGGGCCCTGCACCCACATGGGAGACCAGGAGAAGCACCTGGCTCCTGGCTTCGGATCAGTGTGGTGCGCCGGCCGCAGTGCGCTGGCCGTGGCAGCCATTGGGGGGTGAACCAACAGAAAAAGGAAGACCTTTCTCTCTGTCTCTCTCTCTCTCACTGTCCACTCTGCCTGTCAAAAAATAAATAAATAAAAATAAATTAAAAAAAGAATCAATGAGACAGAAGAAGGGAGCCAAGCCACGATGGAGAAGACCGACTCAAAAGACCAATGTGAGTTAGCAGAGCTCTTCCGGGAATTAGCTTCGGTAACCTCTTTCAGCTGTGACGTTTAATTAAAGCCGGGAGGAAAGGACCAGAGAAAATACACCATCATTGCGAGGAGACGGGGCATCTCCCAAAGTTCATTCTCAACATGGCCTGGGAGCACATGACGGATGCTGGGAAGAGCTGGGTTTCTTATACGCTGAGATTGTCTCAGAAGAGAAGATCCCACGGTGTTATTTGAGGGCTGAAATGACTTTCTCAGCTCCCTTTGCTTAATTTGCTGGAGACTAGTCCAGGGAAAATAATTAGAGTTGCTTCAATAATGTGCCTATGTTACCACTTTCAATTAAGGACAAGAATAGGGTAAGAGAAGGAGAGCACACAACAGCGGGAGTACTCTTTATGTCAGCACCATTCCTCCATACAAACTCGCACAATATTCTATTGGTATTTTAAACTGTTGAGTCTCCAAGTTGTATTATTTTAAACAGCTTTATTAACGTATAAAGATATACTTACAATAGATTGCATTGAAAGTATAAACTATAGATAGGTTTTGACATATACATATGATGAGCCATTACTGTAATCAAGAGGGTGAGCATATTTCCCCCACCCCAAAGTTCTTTGTGCCTTTTGTAAACCTTCGCTCCAGCCCCTCATGCCCAGACAACCACCTGCTTTCTGTCCCTCTATAGTTTACAATGTTAAAATTTTATGTAAATGGAACTGTACCATATGCAGTCTTTTTAATCTGCCTTCCTTCACTCACCACAATTATTTCAAAAACACATTCATTTATATGTGTTTTTTTTTTATGTGTTAAGACTTCATTATTGGCCAGCGCCACTGCTCACTAGGCTAATCCTCCGCCTGCAGCGCCAGCACCCTGGGTTCTAGTCCCGGTTGGGGTGCCAGTTCTGTCCCAGTTGCTTCTCTTCCAGTCCAGCTCTCTGCTGTGGCCCAGAAGTGCTGTGGAGGATGGCCCAAGTGCTTGGGCCCTGCACCCACGTGGGAGACCAGGAGGAAGCACCTGACTCCTGGCTTCGGATTGGCGCAGCGCGCCTACTGTGGCGGCCATTTAGGGGGTGCACCAATGGAAAAGGAAGACCTTTCTCTCTATCTCTGTCTCTCTCTCACTGACTAACTCTGCCAGTCCAAAAAAAAAAAAAAAGAAAAGAAAGAAAGAAAGAAAAGAAAAAAAGAAAGACTTCATTATCTTTCATTTCTGAACATTCAAGTTTTCAACATCGCAAAATCAAATATTTCATTTAGTTTCAGACATGGTCATGGTATCAGTTTTCTAACACTGCCTTAACAAATCAGCACAAGTTGAGTGACTTTAAATAACACAAAAATGATTTGCTCACAGCTCTGGAGGCCAGCACCCAAAAAAAGGGGTCCTCAGGGCCAGGTTCTTCTGATAGCACTAGGGCAGAGTTTGTACCAGGCCATTCTCTTAGCTTCCGGGATTAGCAGCAACCCTTGGCATCCGTTGGCATGCACACAGATCACTCTCATGTTTGCCCTTCTCTGCACATTGCATCATCTCCTGGGTGCCCACCCCTGTGTGTCTTTCCTCCTCTTCTTACAGGGACACCGGCCATATTGGACTCAAAGCACGCCCTAAGCTGCTACAACCTCATCTGAATTAATTACTTCCTCAATGACCCTCTTTCTAAATAAGCTCTTATTCTTAGGATTTGGGGAAGAGCATGAATTTGGGAGGGGGGTACTATGCAGCCAGTACAATCATGCTTCCGCGTTCAACTTTGCATGGCTCTGCAAAATAAAAGCAGGAAAGGGGGATTTCTTTTTTGATTTTTGACCTATCTTGAGATAATGTGAGCCAGGACTCACATTTCTCAAAGAGGGACCCAAATAATTACTTACAGAATCACATTCTCTAAAAATAGGACAGTGTGGTCAAATCAGTTGAGCGAATGCTGGTTTTTTTAAACACTAATGTCTCTATTGAAAGCTCACCAAACCTTTAACATGTATAGCTTGAATAAACGTGGCTCTTTTCTTGCCTTTGTCCAAGCAGCACTGCTTTCAGAAAAGCTTCAAAATAAGTGAAAAAACAATTTAAATCTCTATTGCAGAACTCTTGAAAAACACCACGGGGAAACACACAACATTATGTACAGGAAAAATGTTCCGCAAATCCTCTCCCCTTCCCCAAAGCCAGCTGACCACACTGCAGCAGCCGCCTCCATTTGTAGAGTCAGCCTCTTAAAAAGCGTCCCCCACCTGTCTCCCACAATATCGTCTGGGCTGATATTGGCTGTTTTGCCCTCTCCTCCGCTCCCACCTTCCCAAATTCACATTTTTAGAAAGGAACAAAGCACTCTGACCTTTTTAATGTGGAAAATTTCAGGAAAAAAATTAGAAAAATGTCCCTGGTTTTCTTCCCTAACTTCTCCCTCATGCAAACACCCTGAAACCATCTTAGAATGGAAAAAAGAAGGCTGTGAATGATGAGACAGTCCATGGAACTAAGTGGTACAGACAGGGCTGGGGCCGAACCAGCAAGGAGGTGTTGCAAGGACAATGCAGGCTCCCACCCAAGCCCAACCCCAGGACTTTCTGCAAAAGTCCTAAACAAGAGAAATCGTTATCTTTCTGTTTTTGCTTTGGAGAAGAAGAATATCCTTATTAATAATTTGATGATTTCCTTTTCAAAAAAAAGTTTTAACTGATGCATTAAAAATTCTACCTATTTCTGGGCACAGTGGGAGGTTTTGGTACATGTACACAATGTGCCATATTCGAATCAGGGTAAACAAATACGTCTTGTCAAATGTCATCATTTCTTTATGGCAAAACCACTCCAATTGCTTTCTTCAAGATTCTTACTTTAAAAATACATGCAGGGACCGGCACTGTGGTGTAGTGGGTAAAGCCTCTGTCTGCAGTGCAGGCATCCCATGTGGGCGCCGGTTCAAGTCCTGGCTGCTCCACTTCCGATCCAGCTCTCTGCTATGGCCTGGGAAAGCAGTGGAAGATGGCCCAAGTCCTTGGGCCCCTGCACCCACATGGGAGACCTGGAAGAGGCTCCTGGCTCCTGGCTTTGGATCGGCGCAGCTCTGGTTGTTGCAGCCATCTGGGGGAGTGAACCAGTGGATGGAAGACCTCTCTGTCTGCCTCTCCTTCTCTGTGTATAACTCTGACTTTCAAATAAATAAATAAATCTTTAAAAAAATACATGCAATACATTATTGTTACCTACGGTCACCCTTCTAGCAACAGAACACCAGAGCCTCTCTCTCCTGTTTGGCTATAATTTACTGCCCATTAATCAACCTCGTAGTACCCTACTCTGCTCTTTCCTCCCAGGCTCTGGTAACCACTGTTCCATTCTCAACTCCTATGAGAACAACTGTTTAGATTCCACATATGACAGCGATCAGGTGGTACATGTTCTGAGCTTGTCTTAGGAAATCGGTGTTTTTGATAGCCCTAATTGACCTACTCCAAAACAGACTGCCTGCATGGACCTCTCTCTACAGCTTCCAGATAATCATTTGATGCAAAAATTCTGCAATCAAAATTCACGGTTCCCACACCACCAAGTTTGCTAGTCTCCCCTCAGTCTCATGACTCCCGTCTTCACCTTCCTCTCTTGTCTCAATCTATCAACCAATTCCTCATGTGAGTAAACAATTTGCCTGTAAAATAACCCTACAAGCAGGAAGTGAAAATCACTAACAAAAAAAAAAAAAAAGCATTTGGATTGTTGCTGGACAAGAACCGTTATGAGCACTTCTTTTCAACCCTGTCCTTTAAACTCCACTTCACCACGTGGGGCAAGCCGGGTGCTCCAGCTGTTTGCAAATCTCCACCCTTGCCTTGACATGCGGGTGGCTCCAAGTGCTAACACATGCACAGTCACTTGATAGCATCATTACCAGCCAGCGCAGCAGGAGGCCCCCAGTGTTTCCCACTGGAAACCACTGAAAGGGAAGCAAGCAGTCCACTGGGCATGCGCCACTCCAAAGATACACTGGAAACCCAATTTCATGTGTCTACTGTTTTCATGGAAATCCCCTGCTGCTGGGTTGAAAACTCGAGCAGGTGCAATGAATTAGGCAATAGACAGCTTTAAATAACACACAAAGGCTCAATTTGGCAGTTACAATGCCCAGTCCTTGATAAAATGACATCATTGAACATGATTTAGTCTCACCTCTCCCATCCCCAAGCTAGGCCCTCTGTGACCTGTCACCTGCGGGGGCCGGAAGCAGTAGGAGAGGGCTTCTTCATTGTCTTCCAGTCATTCCCTCTTCTTGCACTTGCTGGTGCAGGACCTGCCCCTCCCAGGACTGACCCAGTATGTTAGTCAGTTGTTTGGGTTTTTATTTCCTCACCTGAAAGGAGCATCTTTGGAAGAAAAGGTTTATTTCAACTCATAGTCTGAGGTTACAGGATCCTCAATCCCGTGGTCCAGCATCTGGTGGAGGCAGTCAGGCAGGAAAGAGAGGGAGCACAGCCAGGCAGAAGTCGGACTCAATAATGAAAGTTTCTGGCATGAGCTGCCCTCTTAGGGCACGGCCCTACTGACCCAAAGACCTCCTATTGGCCTCACCTCTCAGAGACCATCACTCGATCAAGTCTCCACCCTTCATCAACCAACCGGTAACTCCAAGATAGTCAAACAGCTGCATGCGGTTTGGGAAGAAAAATTCTACTCAACCCGTAATACCCAGGCACAGTTTCCACCGTGTCAGGACTCCAGTGCCAGGTGAACAGCAGTAACCTATCCTTTCTCTTCACAATTCCTTCGTGGGATCTTCCAGACACGTGTCCCACAATGCAAGAGGCGCTTACCCTCTGCCGGTCACTCTGGGTTTGGTCCATGCTTGAGCTGGTGGTCTCACTGCTGGTGGTCTCATCACCCCTCTTTGAGCAGTCTTTTTGTCCAGGACCTGAAATGGCTCCAGGGCAGCTCTCTATCACTAGATATGTGTGTGTGTGTGCGTGTGTGTGTGTGTATTTTGAGAAGCAGAGAGACACATGCCTGCAACAGCAAGGCCTGGGGTGGGCTGACGAAGAGAGACAGAAACTCAGTCTGTGTCTCCCACATGGGTGGCAGGGACACAATACTTAAGCCATCATCTATTGCCTGAAAGGGGGCACATTAGCAGGAAGCTAGAATGGTAAAAACAAAGCCAGGACTCCACCCCAGGCATTCCAATGTGGCATGCGGATGTTGCAAGTGGTGTCTTCACCAAGAGGACAAACACCCATCCCAAGCTCTTTCTTCTAGGGTCAAGGAGATTCTCAAGCACACTGTGACCCACACTGGACAGAGCTTCCCCTCACTTCCCATTTGATCAGCCATTCCCAGGCCACTGCCAAAGGACTCCCAGTAGTCCTTCTCTGACATCCTGATTTCCTGGGGTGAAAGAATTCGTTTCCTGGGTGTCCAAAGGGCAGAAGATGCATCTCAAGTTCAGAGAGGCACCAATAAGTACTTCCCTTGCCCAAAACCAGCTTGAGATTAGGGGACAGGTTAAAGAGCTACATCTCCTAGTAACACAGCTTTTTCTAAACTATTCATCACACAATCCTCCATACATCTGCCCTCCCTTGAGCCTCAGATAAGATGCCCAAAAGTTTCAAAGCTGGTTTTCCTTGCAAATGCTGCTTATGGTGATCTGGTGCCTTACTCTGGACTTTTGCTTCTATACCTTGTTTTTTTGTTTGTTTGTTTGTTTTTGTTTTTCTTTTAATTAGAAACTTCAATTTTAAGATCCTGTTAGAATAAGACATGCACCAGAGGGCAAAAATACTAACACGCTTTTTCTCTAAGAAAAAGAGCCAGAAATTGGACCAGCCTAGCTCTGTATGGTCTTTGTCTTTGATGCTACACTGGCTTGGTTCTCCGTGTGTATATAATGTAAGGAAAGAAAGAAAACCTATGCCAACATGGAGAAGCATCATGACTAAGAGCAAAAAAAAGTTACAAACTTAAACTTGAAGCATCTCTTTAAAGTTTTAAACAGTACATTCTAAATTCCAAAACAATTTTTGAGATGAAACAGTTAAAAATAATTAATTTTTAAAATTACTTTGAGAGGGGGCCAGCATTGTGACATAGTAGGTAAAGTCACTGTCATCCCATAGGGATGTTGGATGCTCTACTTCCAATCTAACTTCCTGCTAATGCATCTTGGAAAAGCAGCAGAAGATGGCCAAAGTGCTTGGACTCCTGAAGCCACGTGGGATATCTGGAAGAAGCTCTTGACTACTGGCTTCAGCCTGGCCCAGCCCCTGCTGCAGTGGCCATTTGGGGAGTGATCAGTGAATGGAAGATCTCCATCTCTCTCTGTCTCTCTTCCTCTCTCTCTCTCTCTCTCTTTCTCTCTCTGTGAGATTCTCTCACTTTCAAATAAATAAATAAATCTTTAAAAATTACTTTGAGAAACAAATTAGGTGTCCAGAAACTAAACAGAGGCAGTTTATGTTTTGGATAACCAGACAATGATTATAAATAATAATCTAGGCCTAAATTTCTTACTAAGACATGTTGTTGATGCTATGTTGCTAAAATTTAAATGTAGCTGAACATTTATAACACGGTACTTTTTAAAAAGTGTGTAGGGGGCCAGCGCTGTGGCGCAGTGGATTAAAGCCTGAAGCATCGACATCCCATTTGGGCACCGGTTCTAGTCCCGGCTGCTCCTCTTCCAATCCAGCTCTCTGCTGTGGCCTGGGAAAGCAGTGGAGAATGGCCCAGGTCCTTGGGTCCCTGCACCCATGTGGGAGACCCAGAGGAGGCTCCTGGCTCCTGGCTTCAGATCAGCACAGCTCCGGCCATTGTGGCCATTTGGGGAGTGAACCAGTGGATGGAAGACCTCCCTCTCTGTCTCCACTTCTCTCTGTAACTCTTTCAAATAAATAAAATAAATCTTTAAAAATAAAATTAAAAAGTGTGTAAATATGTGTTCATGAAAAGACTGAAGCAATAAACATTAAGAGGAGTCACTTCTGAGTGGTGGGCTTATGGTTTATTTTCAGTTTTACTTTACATTTGTCCACATTCTCTTTTTGTTTTACATTGCATCTTTTTACCTTTTACAAAATTGAGGAGAAAAATTTAAATGAAATATATTTCTCTTGCAAATATGAGGTCTTTTAATCAACATAATTGTGTTTAAATGTACTGTTATGAAATGCAGTAAGAATATTTTAATATTAATTATAATTTGCTTTCCATTCTGCATTAGACAGTTTTGCATGTGAATATGACCATGACAATCTTTTAAATATATTAATGAGCCAGGCTACTTGCAAATGAGTCTATTTATACTCCCATAGTTAATATGTATTTCTTTTATTCAATGTTGTAAATTAATTATAGGCAAAAAAATAGCTATGGAAGTAGAATTTGTGTTTCCAATCAAACAATAGGAAAATATCCTCATGAATTGGGTGGCTTACATTCCTGATAAAATAGACTGTTTATCAGTATTTGATATATACATTATATCTCAAATTTCCAATAATATATACAGCTTTCTAGTCAATGTGTTTACTTAAATACATATTCCATAGTGACTATAACATAACTATGTGTTTTGCTTACATCACTTTTTCCTAGCTCCCAAAAGGAGGAAATTGAACTGCTCAAGTAATACACTGAGAAGACAGGAGGGACACGCAGTCGGGTTTAATATGTGCAATGCATTCTCATTCAGTCTTCCTTGGGTATCACAGAGCTTGTAGATGCAGAGTAAATGTGGAGCAAGAGTGATCTGGTATAGCATTATCTTTTAATTGGAGTTTCTATTTCTGTCACTGTTTCATTTGCTCACCATAATAGCTTAAACTGTAGCAATTGGCATAAGCATCATTGTTGGTTTGGACTGTAGACAAAAGGACACATGCAAGTGTTTTATTTCCAAAGAGGCTTGGAGGGGAATTTAGGATTTTGCCTAGATTTTGCTCGGGGAACAAATTAGATCTGAAAATAGCTAACTGCATTGCAACCAGATTCCCACGGAGTCTGCATCCAAGCAACACCTGAGGAGTCCTCCAGATTCCCTTTCTCCAACCTCCCAGTTCCAGCTCAATATTAATTTTTGCAAGTGTGAAACTGTGTTTTCCTGCAGATAGTAAATAAGGAGACTGGGAAGCTGGAGCTTTGTGTTTGGTGGGCACTAATAGCCAAAAATATTGACCAATAACTTCATAAATCGTGAGCAGTCAACTTGGTTCTCACCTAATAGATGGTGACATTTCTCATAGTGCTTTATCTTTTTCACAGATGGAAATAGGAAATTCTAAGCCTAGTTATCCTGGAGAATCACATTTGTATCTATTCTTCAAGGGTCAACATGGGTTATTAATGAATATGTTCTGGGGCAGGCATTTAGCCTAACAGTTAAGATAGATGTGTCCCACATTGGAGTACCTAGGTTCAATAACCAGATCTGGCTTCCTGATTCCATCTCTCTGCTAATTCAGACCCTGGGAGGCAGCAGTGATGGCTCAAGTAACTGGTTCCCATCACCCATATGAGACATATGGATTGAGTTCCAGCTTGTCAGCTTTGGCCCTGGTCAGAGGTCATTGCTAGCAGTGGGGAGTGAATCAGCGGATAGGAGCTCTCTGTCTCTCTCTGTCTCTCTGTCTCTCTCTCTCTCTCTTTTCCCTTCTCTCCCTCTCCCGCTTCTCCTCTCCACTTCCTCTCCTCCTCCCCCTGCTCTCTCTCTCTCCCTCTCCCTGTAAATTTCTGCCAAAATACATCTGTCTTCCGTCCTTGGGCTGCTTCCTCATCCCTTCTTCTCTGTTGTCTTCCCTTCACCTATAAAGCTACTCTGTTGATGGAGGGCCTACCCTGAATAGCCCATGTCATGGCACATTATTCCCAGAAGACTTTTCTTGTACAATCAACCTACTCTAGAGACTTTGAAAGCATGAGTAAACTATTCATTTGTCATCAGAGACCGTGTATTACCCTTACTCCAACCCTCCAATCTCAGCTCCAAGGATTGTACAAATACGGTGAATGGAGAGCCAGACACCATGCTGTGCAGAGAGCTGGTCTGGCCACACTTTCCTCCGCGTGGGGTTCCATGCCTCGATGAGCAGGTGGGCCTTTCTAGAGAGGATCTGGGGAATGCCAAGAGTAGCTAGAATATAGAACTCCACATCGAAAACTGGAAATAGTGAATTTGATAGAGTTCTTGGAATGACTAAATCAGAGATTATGACCAAGTCTCAAATCAGCAAAGATTTGCACAAATAAGGGATTCACTGAAAAGATCACTGAGCAGAAATCATTCAAATATTAAACATCTGAGAATATTTTGAAGTTTTATTGTAAATAAAACACAGGGCTGCACACAGGAGAAATGTTAGTGGGAGCCAGACGTGCCCAACTCCAGCACACACCTATACAAAGAACAACATCTTAGGGCTGGCGTTGTGGCATAGCAGGTAAAGCCCTCACCTACAGCACTGGCAGCCCATATGGGTGTCGGTTCAAGTCCTGGCTGCTCCACTTCTGATCCAGCTCCCTGCTAATGCGCCCAGGAAAGCAGTGGAAGATGGCTCAAGTCCTTGGGCACTGGCAGCCACGTGGCAGACCCAGATGAAGTTCCTGGCTCCTGGCTTTTGCCTGTCCTGGCCCTGACCGTTTGAGCCATTTGGGGAGTGAACCAGCAGATGAAAGATCTCTCTCTCTCTCTCTCCCCTTCTTCTCTGTAACTCTGACTTTCAAATAAATAAATAAATCTTTAAAAAAAAAAAAAACCTCACCTTTGGAGAGCAGATGCTATTCACCCTGAGCTAAGGACTTCATGTCTGTTCTATCATTTAACTTCCCAACAATTCTACAGGAGGTACTGGCACGATTCTCAGGTTATTCTGTGTACCAGTCCAGAGGTCTCCAACCACACTCCCACAAATTATCTTATTGGATCCTCACAACCGCCTTTGGGTAGACTGTAATTATCCATCTTTTTTTACACATAAAGAAACCACAAACCCAGAGAGGTTAAAAAGTTGCCCACAGTGACACGGCTGAGAAGAAATACAGTTCAGAATCCATCTGACCAAGTGCCTTTCCCTTCACACTATGGGAGAACAGCTGGCTTGCTCAGAGTGATCACATTATTTGTCTGTACATGCAGATTTATGAGGCTAAACTCATCATTTTTTCTCTCTTCCTACATAGCATCCAGGATCTTCCTATAACAAATGTGCCCAGAATGTCTGAGAAGTTAAATGTTGCAGAAGCCACGAAGAAGATACAATGGTTTATCTTTAAATCTTTTTTAAATCCATATTTATCCCTGATTTCTTGGGTCCCAACCATTTGCACACTGTGGAAACATTGATTTTGTGATTGATCCAGTGATCCAAACCACTTACCCACAAAGAAATCTTTGAAACAAACAAAAGTATCAAAAGCTTAAACAACCATTCTGGTTCCAAACAATACTGAAAAAAAAAAAAGTATCAGAGCAACTACAGGTATCAGTGGTCTGCATTTTGCAAAAATGGACACATCAGTATCTCTGTCCCTAAGGCTCCTCTTCCAAGGTGACTTGATGCCTCCTATGGGAAGGTGGAGCCTAGGTCCCTTTCCTTTATCCTGGAAGCTTTGGGGACTACAGCAGAGGGGCCTCTATGTGACCTACATAGAGGTGGCACAGCCTCCACAAGTTCTCTTGGGATTCTCTTATTGGAATCCAGCCACCAAATGCACCAGGTCAGATCAATCTCAGGGGCTGGGGCCGGCACCATAGCGCAGTAGGTTAATCCTCCACCTGTGGCGCTGGCATCCCACATGGGCACCTATACCAGTCCTGGCTGCTCCTCTTCCAATCCAGCTCTCTGCTATGACCTGGAAAAGCAGTAGAAGATGGCCCAAGTGCTTAGGCTCCCGTACCCACGTGGGAGACCAGGAAGAAGCTCCTGACTCCTGGCTCCTGGCTCCTGGCTCCTGGCTCCTGGCTTCAGATCAGCGCAGCTCCAGCCGTTGCGGCCATTTGGAGAGTGAACCAACAGGAGGAAGACCTTTCTCTCTGTCCCTTCCTCTCACTGTCTGTAACTTTACCTCTCAAATAAATAAATGAAATCTTTAAAAAAAAAATCACAGGGACACACTCTGTGTAGGGCCCCAGCCAGTAGCCATGTGAGGGGATGCACCTGATGGCTCCCCCCGAGCCGTCATGCTCCCTCTCACCTTTCAGTCTTTCCAGCTCAGGTCTCAAACATCCTTGAAGAGATAGAAGCCATCTCCACCACGCCCTGCCCAAACTCCCTTGATCATGGAAAAGGGGCTGTTCTATGCCATTGCATTTTGGGGTAGCTTGTTAGGCAGCAGCAGATAATTAAAAATGGCTGATTTTTATTTTAAAAAAAGTTTTATTTGAGAGGCACAGATGTAGAGAGACAAAGGGAGAAGTCTTCCATCTTCTGGTTCAGTCCCCATATGCTTGCCATAGCCAGGGCTGGCCCAGACCAAAGCTGGAAGCCCAGAACTCAATCCAAGTCTCCCATGTGGATGACGGGGACAAAACCCCCTGGGCCATCACTTGCTGCCCACCAGGGTTTACATTAGCAGGAAGCTAGAGTCCGGAGCAGAGCCAGGTCTTGAACCCAGGTACTTCCATATGGGATGCGGGCATCCCAAGCAATATCTTAATCATTGGCTAAATACCCTCGCCAATGACTCATGTTTCTGTCATTCATTATGACAGGTTTTCAGGGTAATTAAACCATTAAATCTGAGACTGTTTGTTATGCGTAATTTAAGGACATTAGAGGTTCAGACTTGGACTAGTCACTGCAGTAAAATAAACATGACTGATGTATTCAAAATTAAAGGTGAGAAAACTCTAAATGTAAACAGTGTGTAATTACCAACTACATATCATGGAATAGGCATGCAAATAATATAGAAGAAAAAATTGTGAATATTAAAGTGTAATTTGAACTCAGTGTATTATTTAAAAACTAGAGAAAATGTCTGGCTGACTTTTTTTTAATGACCTACTTACGGATATCAAAGACACAATTATGGCCAAAGCTTAATTTTCAAATACAAAAATACCTAATTACAGTGTCTTTAAGCAAAATGCACACAGATAAACTAACTAGAAATGGATTTCATTTTCAAATCCTTTTTTCATGAATGTAATGTTACTCTATTTATTTTTCCATCCTCATTTATATGGAAAAAATGTTAAGTCAAAAAGAAACTGGGAAAAAGTTGCTTTAGAGAAATAGATACATACTATTTTTGTGTGTGGATTTTAGCTCCTTCAAAAATTTAATGAGTTTCTATCATCCCCAGTTTCAAAAAACTGAAAACCAAAGTGTAGTTTATAACATAATAAATATACAATATTGAAACAGACCAATCAACTATATAATTATTATGCTACAAGATAAACACCTGCTTTGTGACTTTCTAGTTTAATTCTCTTTTAAAAATTATTTAAAAGGCAGAGAGAGATAGAGGCAGAGAGATCTTCCATCTGTTGTTTCACTCCCCCAAATGCCTGCAACAGCCAACCAAGAGTTAGGAACTCAATCCAGGTTTGCCATGTGGCTAGAGGGTTTCAACAACCTACCTGCAGCCTTGCAGAATGTGGGGCGGCAGAGAGCTAGAACAGGTAGTATGACTGGCACTCGACCCTGGACCGTAGGCACTGTAATATGGGATGCAGGCATCCTATGTGCCTTCTACCCCTGCACCAAACACCTGCCTCTCTCACTTTCATCTCATGGGTGGGGGAACATGAACCTTGGAGCAAATGGGCTGAAGGTGATAATGGAATCCTAACAGCTTGCCTGCTAGTCACCTCTGCTTTTAGCACTGTAGCACGATGGCTCCCAATGTGAAAGCATAATTCTCTTTGTTCCCCCTTTTTGTGAGTTTTCTAGTATTCAGTAAATATTGAGAAAAACAAATCCTTTCAGCTATTTGCTTTTAAATTTCATTTCTAAAGTCTGCTGTCCTCCCAATTCACAAACGCAATACAAAGCTTTGCTGAGGAGCCAAATGTTTCCAGCCTACTTGGTCTTTCTTAGCGTAGCTCATGGTGTCCAAGCCCAGGGGCAGAAGTCATTGCCTTGTTCCTATTTGCTTCTGAGCCTCATCTGTAGTTTGTCCACCTGCCAAATGTCACAGAGCCAAACCTAAAATTTAAATATAATCCCTCTTTCCTCATTAAAAGTATTAAATATATTCAAATCCTTTCTTAAAAAATGGGTAGTAGGCCCAAAAGAGATGTTTCTAGTATTAATCAGATAAAAAAGCAAACCCAAAGTGTGAATAAACAGGAACTCTGGCTACTCACCAGGAGCCTCCTTTCCCAACAAGACATCAGAGAGGTGCTGGTGCTGACCCATGGTGTCCACCACAATCACCTGGGGACATTCAGAAACTGATTTGCCGAGGTACCATGCACTGCAATGCAGATTTAATGGGGCTGGAGCAGGATCCAATTGGAGGGCTCTTAAGGCCCCAGAGGTGATTCTAACACACAAACAGTAGAGATTACAACGAATGGGTCTTTGCTGCCTTCTAGAAGGGCTGCAAAAAATGAGAGGACACTAACCTTCCAAATGTCTCTTTATTGAGCTCTTCTGTGACTGGGTGGCAGTATGTGACTGTGGCGCAGCAGGTTAACACCCTGGCCTGAAGCACAGGCATCCCATATGGGTGCCAGTTCCAGTGCCGGCTGCTCCACTTCTGATCCAGCTCTTTGCTGTGGCCTGGGAAAGCAGTAGAAGATGGCCCAAGTCCTTGGGTCCCTGAGTCCACGTTGGAGACCGGAAGAAGCTCCTGGCTCCAAGCTACGGATCGGCACAGCTCCAGCCGTTGCAATCAATTGGGGAGTGAACCAGCAGATGGAAGACCTCTCTCTTTCTCTCTGCCTCTCCTCTCTCTGTGTAACTCTGACTTGCAAATAAATAAATAAATCTTTTTAAAAAAAGACTTATTTATTATTTCAAAGTCAGAGTTACAGAGGGAGAGATCTTCCATCTGTTGGAACCAACAAGTGGCCACAAAGACAAAGGCTGGGTCAGGCCAAAGCTAGGAGCTTCATCTGAATTTCCCACATGGTTGAGGGGGCCCAAGCACTTGGGCCATCTTCCACTGCTTTCCCAGGTGCATTAGCAGGGAGCTGGATCAGAAGTAGAGCAGCCGGGACTCAGACTAGCACTTCTATGGGATGTGTTGGCATTGTGGGTGGTGGCTTAACCTGCTCCGCCACAATGCTGGCCCATAAAAAAAAATTTTAAAAGATGTATGTATTTGAAATGAAGAATAACAGAGAGAGATAGAGACAGCGAAAAAGAGAGATATTCCATCAGGTGGTTCTCTTCCCAATGGCTGCAACTGCCAGGAATGGGCTAGGCTAAAGCCAAGAGCCAATAACTCCATTCAGCCTTCCACCTGAGTGGCAGAACTCAAGTATTTGAGCCATCATCCCCTGCTTCCCAGGTGCATGACAGGGAGCTGGATCCGAAGCAGAGTAGCTGGGACTCAGACCGGCACTCCAGTATGGAGAGCAAGTGTTCCAAGTACTTAACCCACCACACCACAATGTCCACCCCCAGAACTTCTTAATTTACAGAATTTTTTTTATTTTTTCCTTTTTTAAATATTTATTTATTTATTTGAGAGGCAGAGGCAGAGAGAGAGAGAAAGCTCTTTCATCCATTGGTTCACTCTCCAGATGGCTGCAATGACAGGAGCTGAGCCAATCCAAAGCCTGGAGCCAGAAGGTTATTCTGGGTCTCCCACATGGGTGCAGAGGCCCAAGGACTTGGGCCATCTTCTACTGCTTTCCCAGGCCATAGCAGAGAGCTGGACTGGAAGTGGAGCAGCAGGGACTCGAACCGGTGCCCATACAGATGGCAGCACTGCAGGCGGCAGCTTTACCCGCTACACCACAGCGCCAGCCCCAACTGAGAGAATTCTCATCTCCAACAAGCTGCTTACCTTAGAGGCTAATTTGTTGGGGAAGTGTATGTATGGCATGGGAATAATCTTCTTTTTCTTTTCTCAATTTTACCTCTAAGATAAATTCAAAACTTTTTGAATGCCAGTAATACAAATTGTGGATTTGGGTGGATCTGGAGAAATGACAGGAATGGCAAGCACTTCTGAGATATCCACCAGGTGAACCCAATAGCAGATTCAGGTGACAGAGCATTGTCTCCAGTCTACCCAGGAATGAAAGCTAAAACGTGCAGAAACATCTAAGGAAGGCAAGGTTAGGTTCGCACTTTGTTTTCAGGAAACACAAAAGCACCCGCTGTTTATTTATCCTTCTCCAATTGCAGGTGTTTAGAATCTAAATGTTGAGTGGGCTGGCATTTCTTCCAAACAAGCTGTGCTCTGCAGCTCTTAGCGTCTTAAATAACCCACCACGTTTGCAGGTAAGCATCTAACCTGGACCACAAATCAAACTGACAGCCATTGCTGTCTTTGCTCTGTGGTTCTGCCTTTTCCAGAATGGCATGGCGTTGGAATGATACAGCAGGTAGACTTTGTCAGATGGGCTTCTTCTACTCAGTAGTATACATTTAAAGTTCTCTCGTGTTTTTTCATAGTCACGGGGGTGGAGAACATTTTTCCTGCCAGGGGCCATTTGGATATTTACAACATCTTTGTAGGCCATACAAAATTACCAAATTACATACTATCCCACTACAGATCTATTGGATTTCTAGTGCTGCCTGCAGTTGCCTTGGCAGGGCCAAACCAAATTATTGCACCAGCTTTGTATGGCCTGTGCATTGCACATTCCCCACCCCTAATTATTAGCTCACTTTTCAGTGCTGAATCATATTCCACAAAGTGGATGTACCAACAGTTTATTTACGCACTCACCCACTAGAAGAACATGCTGGTTGCTTACCAGTTTCAGCAATTATGAAGAAATCTGCTATAACCCTTGTGTGCAAATTTTTGCTTTGATATAAATTCCCAACTCTTTTGGGTGGAAATCGAGGACTGTGACTGTTGGGTTATATAATAAAAGAATGACTAATGTTACAAGAAACAGTCAAACTGTTTTTCCAAAATGGCAGGACCATTTAGCATTCCTATCACCCATGAATGAAAGTTCCTGCTGCTCAAATTCGTAGCATTGGATGTTGTCAGAGTTCTGGAATTCAATTCTAATAAACGTATTTAGGTATTTTGCTGTTGTTTAATTTGCATTCCCTTGGTAGTCTTTGATGAGGTGGAGCCATCTTTGCACAGGCTGATTGGTCAGTTGTATATCTTCCTTGGTGGAGGAATCCAAGTCTTTTTCCCTTTTTTAATAGAGTTATTCATTTTCTCATTGCTGAATATTAAGAATTCTCTGTATGTTTTGGAAACAGTCATTTATCACACATGTCTTTTGCAAATAAGAAATGAGGCAACATGTAATCCAGGACAAAACAGGAAATCAGGAGAAATCCTGAATCCCTGGCATCATGAGGCTGATGTAACAGGCCCAAACATCCCAACCCTGCTTTGCTTTTACATAATCAAGACATGAAAGTTGGGGCCAGTGCTGTGGCGTAGCTGGTAAAGCTGCCGCCTAGAGTGCCGGCATCCCATATGGGTACCAGTTCGAGACCTGGCTGCTCCACTTGCTATCCAGCTCTTTGTTATGGCCTGGGAAAGCAGTAGAAGATGGCCCAAGTCCTTGGGCCCCTGCACCCACGTGGAAGACCCAGAAGAAGCTCCTGGCTTTGGATCAGCACAGCTCCAGTCGTTGTGGCCAATTGGGGAGTGAACCAGCAGATGGAAGACCTCTCTCTTTCTCTCTCTCTCTCTCTCTCTCTCTCTGTCTCTCCTTCTCTTTCTGTGTAACTCTGACTTTCAAATAATAAATAAATCTTTTTTAAAAAAAGACATGAAAGTCTGTCTTCTCTAAAAAAAATGGGAAGAAAAAAAAAGAAAAACATGTTAGGAACCCTCTCCCCTCACCCAGCACCCAAGAAGTAAGAAATTGTCACTATACACCAACTGATTGATCATAGCATGAGAAGCATTCATTGATTACAACTCTTGTTTTTGTTAAAACGCCACAATGATTGTGTGAGAAAACAATTTTGACCAGACCTCTTAATTTTCACATCTTATCTTCTACTCTGTTCTCCTGAGGTGTTTTCATTCTTGTTTTTTTTTTTTTTTTTTTTGCTAAGATGTTATTTATTATTTGAAAGACAGGAAGAGAGAGGAAGAGAGAGAATTTTCCATCCACTTGTTCACTCCTCAAATGGCCTCAACGGCCGGGGTTGTGTAAAGCCAAAGCCAGTATCCAGGAACTCCATCTGGGTCTCCCATGTAGGTGGCACCAGCCCAAGACTTGTTGGGTTATCATCTACAGTCTTCCCAGGTACATTAGCAGGGAGCTGGTTCTGAAGAGGAGCAGTGGGAACTTGAACCAGCATCCGTATGGGATGCCAGCATGGCAGGCAGCAGGTTAACCCACGGCTCCAGAACGCCATTCACAATTGTCCTGTTTTCTCTCCACAGTGGCGTAGTTCTTGTCCACTCTGTTCCACTGCTTTCTTCCGGGGTGTGACTCCTCCTGTGTCAGCCACACATTGCGAGGAGGAACTGCTGTTGTAGAATCCTGCCCCTCTAATTACACCTGAGTCAGTCCAAATCCTCTGAGACTTTTCAAAATCTTACCCCAAGTAAGTATCAAGTATCCAAGTATCAAGTCACCATCGTCTCACTCATGCGGCCCTTACCCAGCCTCCCAGTGGGCACCTTGTCACCCACACCTCCTCTCCTCACCTTCCACCTGACTCTTAGCCAACAGGATCTTTTCTCTGAAATTTATTCTGATCACAAGACTTACCATCTCATTCTGGGTGAAATTTAGAATTTTCACCATTTCCCACCAACTCTCTCATTTCGTTCCCAGCCACTCTTCTGCTACCACGCTCTCTTGAATGCACCAGGCCCCCTCTTGCCTCTGGGCCTTGTCACTTGCCATTTCCTTTACTTCAACACTCTTCCCACCAGAAGAAGCCTGTCCCCCTTTTTTAGTTTCTGCTCAGTTTGCAACTTCATAGAGAGGCCTTTCCTAAACTTCCTCTTCAAAGCAATCCCTTGCTGGCATCCTTTCTCCACATAAGGTGCCTTTTAATTCTCTTTAGCCTTTTGCATTACGTGATATTCATGTAGGTTTTAGTTCACTTTATCTGATTTTGTTAATGACTGTTCTCCCAACATTGAAAACATGTAGGTCCTCAATAACTATCATGTTGAATGAGTGCCTTACTAAGCCATTCCCTTGTTTCACTAGCTCTATACTCTTTTCCACCAGGTCCTAAGAACTTCAGAATAGCCACATTTATAAATGTCTTAGGCAATGGATGAATGAGAAAAAAGCTTCAGAAGTAATCTTATAAAGCCTCTGTTTTTTAAAGATGAGAACCTGAAGCCCAGGGTGGATTGAGTGAAGTGCGCAAAAACGCACAGCTATTCATTGCACAGTTGCTTTTGGCAAAAAATAAAAACCCTGGCTGAAGCTGTTTACCAGCCTCACAAAGGAAGGCACCCATGCTGCGTGTGAGCCTCTCCTGATTTCAATTGCATCTGGAAAGCTCTGAGCAGGAAGCAGGGGCAGCCAGCTGGCTTTGTTTTCTCAAAGGCCAAAGCAATATATGGCCTTGACCTAAGCGTGCTTCCAAAGAAGGAACTAGGGAAACCTAGAACAGAAGGTCTCCCTTCTCTCCTCATGTCTTTGGCTGCACAAAGGAATTGAATAAATAAATGACCCCATGCCCCTGGAGCCAGAAGTGGGACAGTGCCCAAGGTGCGTAAGTCCTCACGCCTGGTTTCTGTCTCCCATTAACAAGTGCTTCTGCTCCTTCCCTTCCTGCTTGCTGCACCATAGTACTCCCCAAAGGATGGCATATTACAATGATAAATGATTCCCAACTGGGTTGATAACACAACTCTATTCTCAAGGAATCCTGATTAGCATCTCATGGATTCCTTCCAAGATACTTTGAGAAATGCTGCCTTAATAAGGAATTGCAAAGAGTCTCTAGAGAGATTTAATGGCAGGCCTCAGGATCACCCATCCAGCTACTTACTGTAAAGCAAGCTCTGGGTCTTGGACTTTTCCACTAACCCAGGCTGCCTATTTGATTATACCAATTTTGGCTTCCAGTGAAAATTCAAATTCAATTTGCATTCTTCCCACGTAATGCAAATCTTAAGTAAGGTGCTCATAGTAGGTAATTAAACCCTGCAAAGAGTTTTGTGTCCATTTATTTGATGATGAAGCACAACATATGTTAGGATACTTCAAAAAGTCCATGGGAAAAAGAATTAAGAGATCAGTTGAAGGGCCAGCGCCGTGATGCAGTAGGTTAATCCTCCACCTGCGGCACCGGCATCCCATATGGGTGCTGGTTCTAGTCCCAATTGCTCCTCTTCCAATCCAGCTCTCTGCTGTAGTCTGGAAAAGCAGTAGAAGATGGCCCAAGTGCTTGGGCCCCTGCACCTGCATGGGAAAGCAGGAAGAAGCATCTGGCTCCTGGCTTCGGATCAGCACAGCTCTGGCCATTGCAGCCATGTGGGGAGTGAACCGGCGGATGGAAGACCTCTCTCTCTCTCTCTCTTTCTCTCTTCTCTCTCTCTCACTGTCTGTACCTCTACCTCTCAAATAAAAAAATAAAATCTTTATTTAAAAAAAGTGATCAGTTGATTTTGGTGTAGAAATTTTTGAAAACCGCACAAAGTTTTTTGTTCAAAATCTATATTGTCCATAGTTTTTGAAGGCACTCATACACATTGACTTGAGTTTTTTGCACAAAAGTAAACGAATCTCTTCATAACTCTAACTTCTTGAAGTACATTATGTATGTGTATGTGTACTAAATATGCATAGAAATATATGGCTGATTCCGGTTCCTCCTGACGCACGTGTTCTGTGGAGGGGCAGGGCAGAGGTAGCACTTGGGAGTGAGTGTGTGTGAGTACTGGGGGGGTTCATTCACTTTGGATTTCATCTTGCTTTACATTTTTTTTCCTCCATTTTTATTGAAAGACATGTTTTTGATCAGTACGGGGCTGACCAGAGCCACATAGTTCTGAAGAGTTTCCCAGGGATTAGTTTTGGTAACATCACAGACTCCATCTTGAGGAGATGGAGAGAAGAATTAAGATTGTGTGTTTTGATTTTACTGTGGGCAGGATTTTGGTGGAAAGGAATGGAAACTTCTTTTTGCCTCACCAAAAGTGCCCAGTCTTAAATGTTTTCTTCCCTGTTTACTTCCTGCCCTCTTTTATGTTTGCAGGTGCCAAAATAATTGACAGTTCTCCCTTCATGCAACATGTTAGCTCGTTAATTATACTGTAAAAGTCCTGCTCACTTGTTCAGCAGTACATAGTACTGTATGCCTGTACCAGGCAGAGTGCACCTGTGCTCGCACATGAGTTGCCCTGATTTTGTCCCAACATCCTGGGAGAATTTGGAAGTGACTGAAAATGACTCCTGTGTCGCAGCCTGTGACTCAGCGAGGCAGGATGGCCGCCCTTGCCAAGGTTTGCCTCTCTTTTCAGCAGTGCCTCACCCTCCCTCTAGAACGACAGTGTTTCTGCCCCTCCGAGAGCTCCCCCTCCACTTCCTTTTTGGGATTTGCCATCGTCTTCTGTTCTCTGGTCTCCTATTTCTGGTGTTGTTCAAGTGAAGGAGGAGATGTTCCCTCTAATTTCTCTCTAGCCCATTATAACCTGCTATCTTGGGGCAGCTTTTGATGTCTGACTTGTCACCCTTCCCAGCTTGGTCTCCTACAACACTGCTGTCTTCATGTGGCGCCCTCACCACAATCCCAACTCTGGTCATTTGTGCCTTTCTCTTGTCATCTCTGTACACTACTTATATTCACTGTGGGTCAGGGGAGCTAATTTTAAGCATGTTCAGTGGCAGCTCCCCTCCAGTTTCAGTGTCACTGTTAAAATTTATCCAAAAGCAACTTCACTGGGGGTTTTCTTAAGGGGTGAAGGCCTTTTACAGACGCTAAACCCTTCCCCACATGTGGTAGAATGTGCTCTTCTGTATTACTCCTCAATAAAGCATGTTCTCTGCTCAAAAAAAAAAAAAAAAATATGGCTGAAGCCGACGCCGCAGCTCACTAGGCTAATCCTCCGCCTAGCGGCACCAGCACACCAGGTTCTAGTCCCAGTCGGGGCGCCGGATTCTGTCGCGGTTGCCCCTCTTCCAGGCCAGCTCTCTGCTGTGGCCCGGGAGTGCAGTGGAGGATGGCCCAAGTACTTGGGCCCTGCACCCCATGGGAGACCAGGATAAGTACCTGGCTCCCGCCATTGGATCAGCATGGTGCGCCAGCCGCAGCGCGCCGGCCGAGGCGGCCATTGGAGGGTGAACCAATGGCAAAAGGAAGACCTTTCTCTCTGTCTCTCTCTCTCACTGTCCACTCTGCCTGCCAAAAGAAAGAAAGAAAGAAAGAAAGAAAGAAAGAAAGAAAGAAAGAAAGAAATATATGGCTGAAGCTTCAGATAGACAAGACAATGAACACCAGGTACCCAACATTGAAAGAAATGATGAATTCTCCCTTGTAACCCACCCTTGAGTATTATGGTTTCTATTTTAATTTCCTGATTACTCTGAAGGTTGAATGTATCTTCATGTATGCACTGACCCTTCATATTGCCTCTAGTGAAAATCAACTGCTTACGTAATTACCCAATTTTTCTACTGGACTATTCATCTTTGAAATAGTTCTTTCTACAGTCTGGACTTGAATCCTGACCATATGTATTGATTGCATACATTCCAGATATTTTTCCCCAGTTACAGTATGTCTTTAATTTTTCATCTTGGTGTACAAGGAGAATGTTTTCTATCTTACTAAAGTTGAATTTACCACTTTTCTTTAAGATTTGTCATTTTTAACTTCTAGAAATAGTTCCCTGAAGATCTTCTTCTAGAGTTTCTTTAGAAAGATGCAATTATTTTCCTTTCATAGTCCACTAATCCAACCAATTTCTACTTACATAGATGATGGAGGAGGGGTTTCACATCATTAAGTAATGATTACATGAAGTGGAATATTCCATCTTCACCCCACAGATCTGTAATGCTCATTCTGTCAACTTGTCAGGTTTCCTAGCCTGTAGAGACCCATTTCTGGGTCCTCAGTTCTGGTCCCTTGTGTGAAGCCATAGGCTGAGGGCAGAGTTTTATTTTCACTTAATAACAAAATCATCGAAGGTGGGTGATGGGCTTGCAAGACCTCATTATACTATTCCCCCACCATTGTATGTATTTGTTCATTTCTTAGATGTAATAAGACTTAAGTCGGGAGGGTTGCGGGTGGGAGGGACGTTATGGGGGGGAAGCCATTGTAATCCATAAGCCGTACTTTGGAAATTTATATTCATTAAATAAAAGTTAAAAAAAAAAGATAAAAAAAAAGACTTAAGTCAACTAAGAACTATGTCCTAGTGGAATGCCAAATGTGTTCCTGTGCTGCCATTGCTCACTACCGTGATATTTGGGGCCCCCAGATCTGTGCTTTTCTGTCCTCCTCTTTGAAACACTGTTCTTCCATCCATCATTGATTCTCCTGGCCAAAAACACTCACTCCTGATGTCTTACCTGTAAGAAGCATTGGCTGACTGCCGTCAGGCTGGGCTGGCTGGGTGGCCTTGCTCTCACTGCACTGCTGAAAGGCTGGCTCTCCAGTGCATCCCGGGCCTGAGTTTTCCTATCTGAAGTCGCCTTTAACCGGAGCTTCCTGGAGGCAGGAGCTGTGTCTCAGTTATTTCTGTTTCTCTACAACTTAGTGTATTGCAGATGGCCGTTTCCTCGTGATTAAAAGTTAAGTGAGGGAATAAGTGAATAAATGCTCATTCTTTGAAGACTGATGATAAGCAATAGGGAAGAAATGGAGGGGCCCACAGATCATTCACTCCTAAGTTTGGCCCTCTGGGTATAACCAGTGCTGGGATGGTTCCAAATGTTAAGACCCGGACTCAATAAGCAGAAGGGCTGGGAAAAGCCCATAAACAGAGTGTGTGACCTGGTGCACATCGAAGCACTTTGCAGACATGTAAGACCTACACTCCTACACACAAATGAAAGATGCCTATTATTAGCAGCAGCTTCCGGGAACTCTGTATTCTTGATTTCCTTCTACACTTCCAAAACAGTAGCTTCTTAAAAACCCCAGCTGTGTACGAGAAATAATCAAGACCATTTTCTAAAAACACTCAGAAAAACAGAGTACAGGATCTCTCCTCAAAGCAGACAACACAATTCAGCAGAGAGCTCCAAGATGACATGACCTGCTCTGCCTTGATGACAGTTTGAAATGCACCTCAGAGAAATAAAAACCTTTTAACACCAGAGCTGATTAACAGTCAAAGCGTATAGGTAGTGTCAGTTTTGAGTAGTGCAATATTTCCTTTTTGTTTCTGAGATCAAGCACAAATATTTTCGTGCTGCTGCTGTGAGTTGTTTTCACCAATGCAGGTAAAATGTTCCCCCAAACAAAAGCTAAAGATGATTCTCCTCCCCACTCTACCACTCACTATTGTATGGTATCTCCTCTATTTATTATTATTATTATTATTATTCTTTCTCCAAAGAAGCAGCAAGAAATTAATTCTAACAGAATAAGAACCCATGATCTTACTCATTTAACACCATCAAGTCAATGGCTGTTGTCCTCAGTTTACAGATGAGAATCTGGAGCCCAAGCAAGTGAAAACATGCAGCCCAGGTTCCTGTGGCCAGTGACTTTCAAGATTTCTTGACTTTTAGTCTAGTGGTTTTGATCTCTCCCCTCCACTGTGGGTTTGTCTCTAATTAATCTGCATTACAACCTAATTAGGATGAATCAAGCAGATAATATATGATGTGTTTTGGGAAACACAAACAAACTTGGGAAATTTAGTAATTGGACCACAAATAAAAATCAATGGAGAACTAAAAAAGGATTCTAGGCATTTTTGCTGTGGGATAACCCTATATCAACTGGTGTCACCCCAGAAGCTTGAGACTAAATTTCCTACTTGGAATCTGAAAAAAATACCTTCATCTACCTATTTAGTATTGCCTAAGACTACAGAAGGAAGTGAGGTGTGGCTTGTGATTTTATAAAAATTAGTCAAAACAAAAACAGATGTGTAAGCATGCATAATCAGAAAGACATTATGTACATAATCCTAGCAGCTTTATTGAATGGCTTATTCCATTTCAGTAATCATGTTGGTAGATGAGCTAATTGCAAATTTGTTAAATATTCATAACCAGAAATTGCTGCCAAGTGACAATGAACCGCCACAGTAGAAAGGATTGCATACCCCAGTGTGACATGATTTCCTAGGCTGCTTTATTGGTGGTTACTGCTCCAAATTGATACTACTCCCTCCCTACATATGATACAAGCTTGAAAGAACAGGGCAAGTGCCCACTGTGGCGGGGCAGAGAGCAAGCAGTGGTCCCAGTTTGACACAGGGTAGAATACGAGGCTCATGCCAGGAGGTTTCAGACTGATAGCTCTTCAATGCCCAAGATTTTGCAATTGGGATTGAAGAGCTCTTTCTTCAGGGATCTAGTCCACACTCTTTCCCTCTATGTAAACTCTGCCCCCATGGAAGTGCAAAAAACTAGAGGCACAGTTCAAAACAGTCACTAGCAATGATCTTCTTCTGCACATAAAACCTTGCTGCTTAGCGTTACGGTCCACTGTCCAGCAGCATCAGCATCAGCTGGGAGTGTGTGGGATGTGCAGCACCTCAGGCCTATCCCAAACCTGCTGTATCGGGCTCTGCATCTTAACAGGATTTGTATCCCCAGGCACAGGTCATCCACTTTTAAGTTTAGAGAAAAGTATTTCAACTTTTTCAAGATTCACAGTGTCTTTAGCAGTTTCAAATCACATGAGCATGGACGTTTAAATGAAGTAGCTGAGACACGGGCTTCTAATTTTCAGGAGACCTGTTAATCTGCAAATTACATTTGCGAGTTAGTACAAAGGTTTTGCACACCACCCGTCATAGTTACTGGAGTTACTGGAGTAACAAGTTAGCATCTTTCCTTTATCAGACATGTGGGAATTTCTGTATTTTACTTCTCTCTTTATCAGTTGTTATGCTATGCTGTACCAGGTGAGGTGATTCATAGATTTTCCTTGGGACATAAAAGTGTATTTGTAGGCTAACTCCTTGGTATTCTTACTTTATGATCCAATCAGAACTGTGTACATTTCCATATACTTCAACCCTTTTTACACACCTGACCTGGATGATTCTACATTTGTCAATTTCAGATTAGTCTATTCATAGAAATGTGTTTTTCATTTCACTGTTACATTTGCCTTGACTGTCACAGTTGGTCAACTAATCCATTGTCCATGCACCTACTGTCACAATTACCAGTTGCTTTAAAAAAGAGATTGATTTATTTATTTTGAAAATCAGAGTTATAGAGAGAGAGAGAGAGACAAAGAGAAAGCGAGATCTTCCATCTGCTAGTTTACTCCCCAGATGGCCACAACAGCCAGGTCTAGGACAACATGAAGCCAGAGGTCAGGGTGACATGGGTGACAGGGACATATTCTTGGGCTATCTTATGCTGCCTTCCCCAGTGCTTTAACAGGAAGCTGGATCAGAAGCAGAGCAACTGGGACTGAACTGTCATTCTTTTTTTTAATTTACTTTCTTTTTCTTTTTAACTTTTATTTAGTAAATATAAATTTCCAAAGTACAGTTTATGGATTACAATGGCTTTTCCCCCCATAAATTCCCTCCCATCCGCACCCCTCCCATCTCCCGCTCCCTCTCCCATTCCATTCACATCAAGATTCATTTTCAATTATCTTTATATACAGAAGATCGATTTAGTATATATTAAGTAAAGATTTCATCAGTTTGCACCCACACAGAAACACAAAGTGTAAAATACTGTTTCAGTACTAGTTATAGCATTACTTCACATTGGACAACACATTAAGGACAGATCCCACGTGAGGAGTAAGTGCACACTGACTCCTGTTGTTGACTAAACAATTTGACACTCTTTTTTATGGCATCAGTAATCTCCGTAGGCTCTTGTCATGAGTTGCCAAGGCTAGGGAAGCCTTTTGAATTCGCCGACTATGATCTTATCCAGACAGGGTCATAGTCAAAGTGGAAGTTCGCTCCTCCCTTCAGAGAAAGGTCCCTCCTTTTTTGATGGCCTTGTTCTTTCCACTGGGATCTCACTTGCAGAGATCTTTCATCTTTCATTCAGGTTTTTTTTTTTTTTTTGTCAGAGTGTCTTGGCTTTCCATGCCTGAAATACTCTCATGGGCTCTTCAGCCAGATCCGAATGCCTTAAGGGCTGATTCTGAGGCCAGAGTGCTGTTGAGGACATCTGCCATTCTATGAGTCTGCTGTGTATCTTGCTTCCCATGTTGGATCGTTCTCTCCCTTTTTTATTCTCAGTTAGTATTAGCAGACACTAGTCTTGTTTCTGTGATCCCTTTGACTCTAAGATCTATCAGTGTGATCAATTGTGAACTGAAATTGATCACTTGAACTAGTGAGAAGGCATTGGTAAATGCCACCTTGATGGGATTGTATTGGAATGCCCTGGCACGTTTCTTTTCTTTATTTTATTTTTTTTTTTTTGACAGGCAGAGTGGACAGTGAGAGAGAGAGACAGAGAGAAAGGTCTTCCTTTGCCGTTGGTTCACCCTCCAATGGCCGCCGCGGCCAGCGCTGCGGCCAGCGTACCGCGCTGATCCGATGGCAGGAGCCAGGAGCCAGGTGCTTTTCCTGGTCTCCCATGGGGTGCAGGGCCCAAGCACCTGGGCCATCCTCCACTGCACTCCCTGGCCACAGCAGAGAGCTGGCCTGGAAGAGGGGCAACCGGGACAGAATCCGGCGCCCCGACCGGGACTAGAACCCGGTGTGCCGGCGCCGCTAGGCGGAGGATTAGCCTAGTGAGCCACGGCGCCGGTCCCCCTGGCACGTTTCTAACTCCACCATTTGGGGCAAGTCAGCTTGAGCATGTCCCAAATTGTACATCTCCTCCTTCTCTTATTCCCATTCCTATATTTAACAGGGATCACTTTTCAGTTAAAATTTAAACACCTAAGAATAATTGTGTGTTAATTACAGAGTTCAACCAATAGTACTAGAACAAAAAAATACTAAAAGGGATAAAGTATTAAATTGTACATCAACAGTCAGGACAAGGGCTGATCAAGTAAGTCACTGTTTCTCATAGTGTCCATTTCACTTCAACAGGTTTCCCCTTTGGTGCTCAGTTAGTTGTCGCCAAGCAGGGAGAACATATGATATTTGTCCCTTTGAGATTGGCTTAATTCACTCAGAATAATGTTTTCCAGATTCCTCCATCTTGTTGCAAATGACTGGGTTTCATTGTCTTTGACTGCTGTATAGTATTCTATAGAGTACATGTCCCATAATTTCTTTATCCAGTCTACTGTTGATGGGCATTTGGGTTTGTTCCAGGTCTTAGCTATTGTGAATTGAGCTGCAATAAACATTAAGGTGCAAACAGCTTTTGTGTTTGCCACTTTAATTTCCTTTGGGTAAATTCCAAGGAGTGGGATGGCTGGGTTGTATGGTAGGGTTATATTCAGGTTTCTGAGGAATCTCCAGACTGACTTCCATAGTGGCTTGACCAGTTTGCATTCCCACCAACAGTGGGTTAGTGTCCCTTTTTCCCCACATCCTCTCCAGCATCTATTGTTGGTAGATTTCTGAATGTGAGCCATGCTAACCAGGGTGAGGTGAAACCTCATTGTGGTTTTGATTTGCATTTCCCTGAATGCTAGTGATTTTGAACATTTTTCCATGTGCCTGTTGGGCATTTGGATTTCCTCTTTTGAAAAATGTCTATTGAAGTCCTTGGCACATCTCTTAAGTGGGTTGCTTGTTTTGATGTTGTGGAGTTTCTTGATTTCTTTGTAGATTCTGGTTATCAGCCCTTTATCAGTTGCATATTTTGTAAATATATTTTCCCATTCTGTCGGTTGCCTCTTCACTCTCCTGACTGTTTCTTTTGAAGTACAGAAACTTCTCATTTTGATGGAATCCCAAATGTTTAATTTGGCTTTGACTGCCTGTGCTTCCAGGGTCTTTTCCAGGAAGTCTTTGCCAGTACCTATATCTTGCAGGGTTTCACCAATGCTCTCTAATAATTTGATGGTGTTGGGTCATAGATTTAAGTCTTTAATCCATGTTGAGTAAATTTTTGGGTAAGGTGAAAGGTAGGGGTCTTGCTTCATGTTTCTGCACGTGGAAATCCAATTTTCCCAGCACCATTTATTGAATAGACTGTCCTTACTCCAGGGATTAGTTTTGGATCCGTGATCACATATAAGTTGGCTGTAGATGTTTGGATTGATTTCTGGTGTTTCTATTCTGTTCCATTGGTCTATCCATCTGTTCCTGTACCAGTACCATGCTGTTTTGATTACAACTACCCTGTAGTATGTCCTGAAATCTGGTATTGTGATGCCTCCGGCTTTGTTTTTGTTGTACAAGATTGCTTTAGCTATTTGAGGTCTCCTGTGTCCCAATATGAATTTCAGCATCATTTTTTCCGGATCTGAGAAGAAGGTCTTCTGTATTTTGATTGGTATAGCATTGAATCTATAAATCTATAAATTGCTTTTGGGAGAATGGACATTTTGATGAGATTGATTCTTCCAATCCACGAGCATGGAAGATTTTTCCATTTTTTGGTATCCTCTTCTATTTCTTTCTTTAAGATTTTGTAATTTTCATCGTAGAGATCTTTAGCGTCCTTGGTTAAGTTTATTCCAAGGTGTTTGATGGTTTCGGTAGCTATTGTAAATGAGATTGATCTTAGAAGTTCTTCCTCAGCTGTGGCATTGCCTGTGTATACAAAGTCCTTTGATTTTTGTACATTGATTTTATACCCTGCTACTTTGCCAAACTCTTCTATGAGTTCCAATAGTCTCTTAGTAGAGTTCTTTGGATCCTCTAAGTAAAGAATCATATCATTTGCAAAGAGGGATAGTTTGAGTTCTTCCTTCCCAATTTGTATCCCTTTAATTTCTTTTTCTTGCCCAATAGCTCTGGCTAAAACTTCCAGAACTATATTGAATAGCAATGGTGAGAATGCCCATCCCTGTCTGGTACCAGATCTCAGTGGAAATGCTTCCAACTTTTCCCCATTCAATAGGATGCTGGCCGTGGGTTTTTCATAAATTGCTTTGATTGTATTGAGGAATGTTCCTTCCATACCCAGTTTGCTTAGAATTTTCATCATGAAAGGGTGTTGTATTTTATCAAATGCTTTCTTGGCGTCTATTGAGATAATCATATAGTTTTTCTTCTGCAATCTGTTAATGTGGTGTATCATATTGATTGTTTTGCACACATTAAACCATCCCTGCATACCAGGGATAAATCCCACTTGGTCTGGGTGGATGATCTTTCTGATGTGTTGCTGAATTCTATTGGCCAGAATTTTATTGAGGATTTTTGCATCTATGTTCATCAGGGATATTGGTCTGTAATTCTCTTTCAATGCTGCATCTTTTTTGGCTTAGGAATTAAGGTAATGCTGACTTCATAGAAAGAATTTGGGAGGATTCCCTCTTTTTTGATTGTTCTGAATAGTTTGAGAAGAAGTGGAGTTAGTTCTTCTTTAAAGGTCTGGTAGAATTCAGCACTGGGCCTTTCTTTGTTGGGAGGGCCTTTATTACTGTTTCAATTTCTGTCTCAGTTATGGGTCTGTTTAGGTTTTCGATGTCTTCCTGGTTAAATTTAGGCAGGTTGCATGTGTCCAGGAATCTATCCATTTCTGATAAATTTCCCTGTTTGCTGTCATATAAGTCCTTGTAGTAATTTCTAATGATTCTTTTTATTTCTGTGGTGTCTGTTGTTACGTTTCCTTTTTCTTCTCTGATTTTATTCATTTGGGTCTTTTCTCTTCTTTTTTTAGTTAGTTGGGCCAATGGGGTATCAATTTTTTTTATTTTTCAAAACACCAGCTCCTCATTTGGCTGATTTTTTGTAATGATTTTTAGATTCAATCCTGTAGATTTCTCTCTGGTTTTAATTATTTCTCTTCTCCTACTAGATTTGGGTCTGGTTTGCGGCAGATTTGCTAGATCCTTGAGATGCATTGAAAGCTCACTTATTTGGTGCCTTTCCAATTTCTTGATGTAGGTACCTATTGTTATAAAGTTTCTTCTTAACAATGCTTTTGCTGTATCCCATAAGTTTTGGTATGTTGTGCTATTATCCTCATTTACTTCCAGAAAGTTTTTGATTTCTCTTTTGATTTCTTCTATGACCCATTGTTCATTCAGGAGCATGTTGTTCAATCTCCATATGTTTGAATATCCTCTAGGGATTCCTGAGTTGCTAATTTCCAACTTCCTTCCACTATGGGCTGAGAAGCTGCATCATATGATTCTAATTCTTTTCAATTTGCTGAGACTTGCTTTATGGCCTAGTATGTGGTCAATCCTAGTGTAGGTTCCATGTACTGCTGAGAAGAATGTAAATTCTTTATGTGCAGGATGAAAAGTTCTGTAGATATCTGTTAGATCCATTTGGGCTATAGTGTTGTTTAAATCTACTGTTTCCTTGTTGATCTTCTGTCCGGTTGATCTGTCTATTTCTGAGAGTGGAGTATTGAAGTCCCCCAGTACTATTGTATTGGAGTCTAAGTCTCCCTTTAAGTCCCTTAACAAACCTTTTAAATAAACCCGTGCCCTGTAATTAGGTGCATATATATGGATAATCGCTATATCTTCCTGTTGAATTGATCCCTTAATCATTATATAGTGCCCCTCTTTGTCTCTCTTAACAGTTTTTGTGTAACAGTTTATTTTGTCTGATATTAAGATGGCTATGCCCACTCTTTTTTCATTTCTGTTGGCATGGTATATCTTTGTCCAGCCTTTTACTTTCAGTCTGCATGCATCTTTGTTGAAAAGATGTGTTTCTAATAAGCAGCAAATAGTTGGGTTTTGTTCCTTAACCCAATCAGCCAATCGGTGTCTTTTACTGGACAGTTCAGGCCATTAACGTTCAATGTGACTATTGATAAGTAGTAACTTTGCCCTGCCATTTGCCAAAGATATTTTCTAATATATGCTCTGAACTTCCTGTGATCTTTTGCTGTGAGGTTTCCTTCCTTTACCTTCTTTCATATTGGTGACCGTGTTTCTGTGTGTAACACATCTTTAAGCATCTTTGCAGGGCTGGACGAGTGGCGACAAATTCTTTCAATTTCTGTTTGCTATGAAAGGTCTTTATTTCACCTTCATTCACAAATGAGAGCTTTGCAGGATATAATATTCTGGGCTGGCAGTTTTTCTCTTCTTAGTACCTGGGCTATGCCTCGCCATTCCCTTCTAGCTTGTAGGGTTTCTGATGAGAAGTCTGCTGTGAGTCTAATTGGAGATCCTCTGAGAGTAATCTCACGTTTCTCTCTGTCACATTTTAGAATCTTTTCTTTATGTTGCACTGTGGTGAGTTTGATTACAACGTGTCGTGGTGAGGATCTTTTTTGGTCATGTTTACTAGGGGTTCTATGAGCTTCCTATACTAGGATGTCTCTGTCCTTCTCCAAACCCAGCAAGTTCTCTGCAAGTATCTCACTAAAAAGACCTTCTAATTCTTTCTCTCTCTCCATGCCTTCAGGAACTCCTAGAACCCGAATGTTGGGTTTTTTAATAGTGTCCTGTAGATTCCCAACAATATTTTTTAGATTTCTAATTTCCTCTTCTTTTCTTTGGTTTGACTGTATACTTTCCTGTGCTCTGTCTTCGAAGTCCGATATTCTCTCTTCTGTTTCACTGACTCTGTGTTTAAGGCTCTCTAATGTGTTTGTCATTTGATCTATTGAGCTCTTCATTTCATTTTGATTTCTCTTCACTATCACACTTTCCTGTTCTACTAGTTTCTGCATTTCATTTTGATTCCTCCTTAAGATTTCATTTTCTCAAAGGAGATTTTCTCTCCTGTCCAGTAAGGATTTCCACAGCTCAACCATTTGTTTTTGAAGACTTCTAATTTTCTTATATATATTTTTTTTAAATCGGTATCTTGCATTTCTTCCATCTCATCATCTTTATAATCTTGGCTTGGGGTGTCTTGTTCATTTGGGGGTGTCATAATGTTTTCCTTGTTCTTGTTTCTTCTGTTTCTGCATTTGTTGCTTGGCATTGTGGAGATATTCTTTGGATTCTTCTTCCCTCGCTGTGGTGATTTTTCTTGTTATGCTATGACTGTATTAAGTGGACTGTCTGCTTTTGATGGAGCCTTAGAGGCTTGAGATGGGTGTGGCCTGAGAGCTCTGTTTGGTTCCTCAGGGTTAAGGGTGTGCCAAAAGTGATACTCCCAGATTAGGTGTGGTAAATCTCTCTCTCTCCCTCTCTCTCTCTCTCTCTCTCTCTCTCTCTCTTTTTTTTGATTCAGAAGGAAAGTAATTCTGCACAGCTGAGCAGAATTGAAGGTAGTTAGCAGGCGAATGATATACCCACAGGAGCCAGAGATCAGAAGCTCTTTCCCAAGGACCACACAGGGAATCTGTTCTGCCCTCAGTGTGGACTCAAATTCTCCTGCAGTCTCCCACTGGGTTGCCAAGGTTACCACATTTTAGCATCTCTCGATAGTACTCACGTGTATTCCGTGAGTTGGTTCTCTCCCCCACCGTCTCTTTTTTCACAGTCTCAGCTCGTTAGCACCACACATTCACTAGGTCCTAATCTCCTGTTATTTCACTCCCTCCCCCAAGAGTCAGGTTTTTCTGCTTGGCTGAGGGTGGGTGCAGCCCTGAGGTCACCCCACTTATGACGTATGTCCAAAATGGCGCCTGCTCTTTGTCTTGCTCACCTTTGAGAGGTGAGCGGAGAGAGAGAAACTCGTGTCTGTACCAGTCACTTTTATTTTTTTCCTCTCTCTTCTGTTTAGCTTGGTGAACTTTTCCCCTCAGGGTTTCAAGCCTTGTTCCCTCTAGTCTCCTCTTTCTGCTTTCCTGCCGTTGTCTCGGGCTATTGAGGTTCGGCTCACCTCGTGTTCCAGCGCTGGTGGGTTGATTCTGCTGTTGGTGTCCCAAGCCATGGGCTCCCACACCCTCCACGCAGGTCCACCATGAATCACTAGTTCTGGAAGAGTTTCCTCTGCTGTTTCTTCCCCTACTCTTCCTTGAACCTGCAGTATCTCCACTTTTATTAATCTATCACTGTGCTCCCTTCCTATTCTGCCAGCTTGGCACTCTCTGAACTGTCATTCTGACATGAGATGCTGGCATTGCAAATGGTGGCTGAACCCACCGCACCACAACACCAGCCCCTGCATGGCTTCTGACTACCTTATTGAAGGGATTTTCCTAAACCAGCCCAAGACACATTGTTGATATCTTCTAATTAGAAAACCATCCTCTTGGCCCAAGTGCTTGGGCCCTGCACCCGCATGGGAGATCAGGAGGGAGCACCTGGCTCCTGGCTTTGGATCGGCACAGCGTGCCAGTCATAGTGGCCATTTAGGGGGTGACCAATGGAAGGAAGAACTTTCTCTCTCTCTCTCTTTCTCACTGTCTAACTCTGCCTGTCAAAAAAAAAGGAAGAAAAGAAAACCATCCTCAACTACAAGAAATAGCCTGTGTCCAACAGGAGAGGGCTCAATTTCTGTCTTTCAACAACCTGTGTGTGTGTGTGTGTGTGTGTCACTCTACCTTTCAAATAAAATTTTTTAAACCTTTCTTTAAAAATAAGCCATGCAAATTTGAATATTTAATTCAGTCAGTAATCATTCAATCATTCAATGAGTAGTTATTCAAGATGTATTACTTCAAAACAAAGATGACATAGACCTCAACTTCACTTTCCACAAAAATTTGTGAATTATGCAAAGTGGAAGGTAACAAGTATCATCAGAGACATGGAATGAACAAACATCCAAGAGAAAAGAATTAAGTGAATAGGGAGAACTGTGTACATTAAATACCTGTTCATGTTACAGCTAAGAATCTAGAAGCAGGAACCTGAGGAGATCCAATATGGAAGTCCTTTTTCTATCATAGCCCTTGGATCCATCTGTATATGTGATAAGAGAACTAAGGTGCATATTCAAATGGATTTTTTGCTGTTCCAGGGAGCCTATCCATACGTCAAATGCCTCACTGCAGGAATGAGTCTGGTATCCTGATGAAAGAGGCTGCCATAGATAAATGTTGTTCACATCAAGTTTTGATTTAAAAAAAAATGAGGACAAAGACATCTCAAAAATGTGTTGCACATTTCTCTGCCTCCTTCAACATGATACATTAAATACTTGAAAACTGAGCAGCAAGGAGCAAAGAAAATCAGACCTTGTTACATTAGGTGATGACCTCGGGGGAAATAACAGACTTGCACCTATACTGGGTTTTGTTGTTGTTATTATCTTTTTTTTTATGATGTTTTTCTAGCTTTCCCTTTTAGGAAAATTGTAACTGTCTTGCTGTTTTCATAGTGTCTATCTGTATTTGCCAGGTTTGCCTCTTCCTAATTCTAATTTGTAGCTTCTAATCTGCCAAAGATGGAAATTAGGTCAGAGCAACTATTAGAAACATTAAGTAAAGTGAAGGATGAAAGGCTCAGGGTAGAAAGTCTGTGCTGTCTTGTAAATTAAAGGCAGGAGATTTAAAGAATAAACATTTTAACGCTGACTTGGGATATTCAAAAGAACTCTATGCTTATTACAAATTTCCAACTGTGTTCCAGATCAATGAAGGTATGAGATACTTGATTTCTGTACTGCTAAGCATTTGCCATAAAGTAAAATGTTCTATGAAAGTATATTCTGAACAGTGCCCACCCCAGCCTCCAGGCCTGAAGAAGTTCTGTTAGCCTGTAGCCCTCAGAGCCTTAGCTTTGTGGAGAGTACCTAGGTGGTACCAAGAGAGGTGTGCTTTGTTGCATGGGGCTCTATTCCTCTGGCTTCAAGGAAAGATAAGGGGTTGACTTCTCTCAAGACTATAAAGGATGGCATTCCATCGCTGAGTAGGAGCCTGATTGGAACTAGGGAGAATAGAATTGGAGAGCTGAGAAGACAGCAAAGGGCAGCCTCCTTCCACTGGTTGCTATGTCAACAAGAGGTACATTTCCCATCAGTCAGGTGGACAATGAAGAATGTAACTGGTCGACCAGAAAGCTGCCTCTTGCACAGCTGACAGTGATAGAGTCAGAGCTGGCTTTGAGCCCTGTGTGGAGGAGAAGGCAGTCGGGAAGAGGTATACCACATGGTGGACCACGAAAGCTAGCAGCGAGCAGCGGCAGTGTTCTTACCAGAATATGCATTGATTTATTAAGACTTTTGTAGGCAACCTATTTTTTAAAAGTAACAATTCAGTGAAAAACAAGCCCTGTCCTCCACCGCTATCCCCACCATCCCATTTTTCAATTCCCATTTGAACAGAGGAATATTGACACTGATTTCTTGTTTGTGTTACCAGAAATACTCAATATATATTCAAGTATATGTGAAATACCACGGTACTTGAAAAGGCTCCTGGAAAAAAATGGAATGAAAGCATAAGTCTATTTTGTGGAAAAAATTTGAAATTCATGCATAATTTTTTCATATTACACATTTTCCACGAACTTTTTGAAGAACCCTCTTATAATTGAATTTCAAAATTTGAGGCACCCAAATACACATCTTTTTATTTAATTTTTCCATGAGGCTTTTTTTTTAAGATTTATTTACTTATTTGAGAGGCAGAGGCAGAGAGGGAAAGAGAGGTCTTTTAGCCACTGGTTCACTCCCCAGATGTCCACAATGGCCGGAACTACACCAATACGAAACCAGGAACCAGGAGCTTCTTCCAGGTCTCCCACATGGGTGCAGGGACCCAAGGACCTGGGCCATCTTCCACTGCTTTCCCAGGCCACAGCAAAAAGCTGGATTGGAAATGGAGCAGCTGGGACTTGAACTGGTGCCCATATGGGATGCCAGCACTACAGGCAGCGGTCCTACCCTCTATGCCACACCACAATTCTTTTAAAGCATCCTCATATAAGTAAGTACACGTGGATGGTGGATGGGAGGTTGTCTATAATTCTACACCAATGGTAGTCTATTATCACAAATGTCAAATGTCTTGCATTTTTAACTATACACAGCATCTTGGCAATCTTTCTATACCAGAATTTGCATAATATTCCATGTTACACATAGGCCATAATTTATTTAATCAACTCTCTACTGATGGGCATGTGAGCTGTTTCCAATATTGAATTATGACAAACAATACCATCATGTATAATTTTGATGTGACAGGCTAAACAGTGGTCCCCTAAGGATATCAGTTCCAGTCTGTGGAACCCGTGAGGCTTAGCAGATATTGCAGTGTGATAAAATTAAGGCTCTTAAGGTGGGGCGATTATTATGTTACCTGGACTGATCCTAAATGCAATAGCAGCTATTCTTACAAAAGGTGGGAAGAGGAGGATCACACTACACATGCGGGAGAGACAGAGCGGGGAGAGCCCTGAAGGCGCTGGCCTTGAAATTGGAGCCATGTGGCCACACGGCAACAAACAGGCAGCCACAGAAGCTGGAAGAACCAGGAAATGGATTCTTTGTCAGATCCTCCAGATGAAGCGTGGCCCCACCGACACCTTGGTTTTGACCTCATGAAACTGATTTCAGACCTCTGCCCTCCAGTAATGTGAGAGAATAAATTTTGATTGTTTTAAGAAATAACCAAGTTTGTGATAATTTCTTTTGACAGTCACAGGAAATTAATAGAGTTGGACATAACATTGAACTTATATATCAGTAAAGCTTCACAATAAATTACTAAATGATGGTGGCCTACAATTGCGCATTTACAGTCTTCACAGATATTGTCAATTGCCTCACACAGTGGACCTGTCATTATCTGGTCACAGAGCATATAGTTTCTATACACTGGCACTTGCCGTAACAAAGTAATTAAATGCCTATATTTTAAAATAAAAACAATATTCCAGTCATGGTTTTGATTTGAATTTCAGCTGTTATGAGTTAGATGGGCTTGTTATTGATTATGAGTCATTTGTATTTCTTTGTCCTGAAACACCTACTCGCATCCATGGTTATTTTTCAATGGCAGTTTTGAGATTTTTGTCTAATCAATTTGCAAGAATCTTTATATGTTGTACCTGCTGTGGTTTGGAGATGGTTTAGGACGTGTGTATTGGAATCTCTGTCCTCAGGGTAGCAATGTTGGGAAGTGGTAACAGTGTTAAGTGGTGGAGCTCCCAGCCCACCAGAGAGATTCAGATTAGTTCTCATGATAGTGAATTGTTGTAAGAGTGAGCCAGGAGGCTGGCCCCTGAATTGCTCTTTCTAGCTCTCTATCTAGCAGTGTGTTCTTTTTTTTTAAAGATTTATTTATTTATTTGAAAGTCAGAGTTACACCAGAGAGAGGAGAGGCAGAAAGAGAGAGGGAGAGAGGTCTTCCATCCGCTGGTTTACTCCCCAGTTGGCTGCAATGGCCAGAGCTGCACCAATCTGAAGCCAGGAGCCAGGAGCTAGGAGCTTCTTTCTGGTCTCCCGTGCAGATGCAGGGGCCCAAATAGTTGGGCCACCTTCCACCGCCTTCCCAGGCCATATCAGAGGGCTGGATCAGAAGAGGAGCAGCCGGGACTAGAACTGGCGCCCAAAAGGGATGCCAGCATTACAGGCGGCAGCTTTACTCGCTATGCCACAGCACCGGCCCCTGGCAGTGTGCTCTAACATACCTTCACACACTTCCTCCCTGGCATGATGCAGCAAAGTCAGCCCTCTTCTGACTTCAGCTGCTGCTGGCAGCAAACCCCTGAGCTCTCAGAACTATGAACTAAATAAACCTCTTTGTGGGGCTGGCGCTGTGGTATAGCAGGTAAAGCCGCTGCCTGCAGTGACAGCATCCTATATGGGCTCTGGTTCTAGTCCCGGCTGCGCCTCTTCCAATCCAGCTCTCTGCTATGGCCTGGGAAAGCAGTAGAAGATGGCCCAAGTCCTTGGGCCCCTGCGCCTGCATGGGAGACCCAGTAAAAACTCCAGGCTCCTGGCTTCAGTTCGGTGCAGCTCTGGCCGTTGACTCCATTTGGGGAGTGAACCAGCATGTGGAAGACCTTTCTCTCTGTCTCTCCCTCTCACTGTCTGTAACTCTACCTCTCAAATAAATAAATAAAATCTTTTAAAAAAAATAAATAAACCTCTTTGCTTTATGAACAGACTTCCTTAAGTATTTCATCATAGTGATGAAACAGACTAATACAACAACTGAATTGCAATTTGCTTTTATTCACTACTTGTCTTCTGATTTTTTTTTTATTATGATTTTTATACTAAATTTTGTGTGTAGTTAAATCAAAAATATTTTATAACTGCTGACTTTGGGATCATACTTCAAATGTCTCCCCCATGTCAAGACTACATTTTTAAAGTATTTTCTTCTAATTATTCATGGTTTAAGTTTTCATATTTAAGCCAACAGTTCCTTTAGAATTCACTTTGGTATAAGGTATGAAAAATGGATTAAACTATTGGTTTTTCACATGTCTAGCCTGGGGTCCTAATACAACTGTAAATGGTCCATCTTTTTTTTTATCTTTTTATATACTAAATTCCTATGTGTATTGGGGTCTATTTCTGGACTTTTTCTCCTGCTCCAGGGATCATTCTGTCTACCATTCTTTCAGAAATAAAATAAAATAAAGCAAGCTGTCAAAAGTGAATTCTGGTTATAGCATCCTTTGAGTCCCCTGGCTCGAGACTGGATATGAAGGGCACTGTGGGAACCATGGCCCACAGACAAAGCCCACGCTGTGCTCTAATGGTGTCTCCTGCTCCCGGCCATCCACCTGGTGAGGTTAGGGGAGAAGGGAGGGACCTGTTAGCGGGGCAACCACAGAACATCCCCATTTGAATCAGAAAAAAGAGCCCCATTGAAGGAAGCGGGGAGACATTAGGCAAGGACAATTGTAGGTGACTGGTGAGGAAAATGGATAAAAACCATGACTGTTTGTTCCCAGGTGGTTTTAAGCATGCAAAATTACAGGTTGGGCTGATGCTGTAACCAAGCCTAGCCACAGGAGGTCTCAGGAATCCGCTAAGCTTCCCACCACAGGAACCATGAAATCACTTAAAGCTGGGCATGGAGTGAAAAAAAATAAGCTGGCCCATGAGGGTCACGAGCACCCAGCATCAAAAGCAAGAACTGTGTTAAAAACAGCCATAGAACACGCTGACCTCCTCTTCCCATGGATCCAAAGGCAGGAGAATAGTTGTAAAGAATTGATCCTTATGCATCCCCCTCCATGATGCTTTCTAAACTGGGCCACATTTTTATGCCTTGGGTGGTTGTTTGGGAGCATTTTCTTCTTTATTCATTGTTTAAGCCTCTTTGAATGCACAGACATGCATAAAATAAGGTGGCTTAATAGATGAAAGTCACTTATATGAAATAACATCAGTTCAGTGGACGCTGGGGGCAAGTAAATGCAGACAGCAGGAAAAGGCAGTTCTTTTCCCATCATATTAGTGGTGCGAGAAGCTCCTGTCAGTCAATGCCATGATAGCATCAGCTTGAAGCATTGCCTCAGAGACTAAGAAGCTCCCCACACAGCCACTCAGGACCTGCACAGGCTGAAAGATAAACCTCTGGAGTTCATGAGCAGAAAGGAGTTCACCTCCTTCTAGTTATTCCAGACAGTGCGAGCCACCGCAGCAGAAGTCCCTGCGAAAATTAAATTGAGCTAAGAAGGAAAAGGAAGATAAACTTTCCTTCCTTCTCTAATTTTAAAGCCAAGCGGATTATCTATCCACTGAGCTCTGGGATTGCACGGCTCCCAGGAGCCACATGAGAAGACAGTCGGCCCCAGGTGTTCTGAGCAAGACGGAAGATAGCGAGGGAAGATGCTAGACACAGATCACAGGTAGAAGCCGCAGCTTAATGCATTCAGTCAGATCTCACACCTAGCACCAGAAACTTTTCACAGGAACATTTTTCATCCCTGGGAAGCTTTTACATTGGGCTATTAGCTCTTCCTTAAAAAGGTTGTATACATTTTGTTAAAAATGTGTGACATGCGCACTGGAGCACTTGGGGGCCCCTGGAATAAAAATGGAAGATAGGAAACTTGCAATTTGGAAAATACACAGTCTTAGAGGTGTTTCAAGTGCATGCACACAGACACACACACATGCACACATACGCAGATACATAGAGTATCTTTACTCTGTATCTTGCATAATCAAGAACTGGTTAAATCAGAGAATTTCTTTTCACTTACCACCCTTTCCATTTAAGAATTCTGATGCTGTCACGTCTTCTGTCCCATTACTGAAGCAGGGGCAGAAATATCCTTTCAGTTGAAGATGAAGAGAAAATTGGAAACAATATCAAAAGAATCACACAATGTCCAAAGCGCTGACATATCTGCCAACATATTTGATCTTGAGACTTTGATGATTAGGAAAAATGATCAAAGGTAAATAAACAGGAACGGTACAAAATGTTTTACATTTAGAGAGTCCCTTCTGACTGTGCCATTACACATGCGCGCGCGCACACACACACACACACACAGGACTTCCTGGTTTTGATTATTTACTGATCTCTCATTTAAGCACCACATTTCAAAACTACAAGAAGTCCAGATGGAATAAAAAGGACTGGATTTAGTCTGCCACTCAAAACAACCAAAGCAAAAGATAAAATGGATGAAACAATGATTTTCAAGACATGGGACATCAGGGCTATGAAGGACAATCATTCTAAATGATGGGAAACAAATAAAACCACCTCTACAATTGCCTCAGCTTCTGACCTAGAGAGAATTTCCACCCATTGCACAATAAAGGGGAATCAAGCGGAAGGCCAGCAAGCTTCCTTGGTTTAAAGTATGGAGTTGAATGGCTGGCTGGCACTATGGCATAGCAGGTAAAGCAGACGCCTGCAGCACCACAATCCCATGTGGGCTCTGGTTTGAGTCTCAGCTGCTTCACTTCCCATCCAGCTCCCTGCTAATATGCTTGGGAAAGCAGTGGAATATGGCCCAAGTGTTTGGGCCCCTGCACCCACATGGGAGACCCATAAGAAGCTACTGTTTGGCCTGGTCCAGTCCTGGCTGTTGTGGCCATTTGGGGAGTGAAACAGCAGATGGAAGATCTCTCTTGCTCTCTCTCTCTCTGCCTCAGCATCTCCTTCCCTGTGACTCTGACTTTCAAATAAAGAAATAAATAAATCTTTTTAAAAAAAGATGTAGTTGAGAACCTGGGAGGGCCAAAGCAATAAGAATTTGCATGGTAGAGAGCTAAAAAAGCAGAGATCTTCAGGGAAACTTGCACAAATATTAAGCAAAATACTAATCATTGGGCCAGTGCTGTGGCATAGCAGGTAAAGCCTCTGCCTGTGGTGCCGGCATCCCACATGGGCACCAGTTCTAGTCCATTTCCAACCCAACTTCCTGCTGATGCACCTGGGAAAGCAGTGGAAAATGGCCTGAGTACTTGGGCCCCTGCACCCATGTGGAAGACCCAGAAGAAGCTCCTGGTTCCTGCCTTCAGATCGGTGCAGCTGTAGCCATTGCGGTCATCTGGGGAGTGAACCAGCAGATGGAAATTTCACTCTCTCTCTGTAACTCAGACTTTCAAATAAATAAATAAATCTTTTTTAAAGGTACATACATGAGACTTCCTGAGGCTGGAAAAAGAAAAATTGAAAAAAATTAGAGAGGGACAGAGCTGTGGCGTAGCAGGTAAAGCTGCTACCTGCAGTGCCGGCATCCCATACGGGCACCGGTTTGAGGCCTGGCTGCTCTACTTCTGATCCACCTTTCTGCTATGGCCTGGGAACACAATAGAAGATGTCCCAAGTCCTTGGGCACCTGCACTCATGTGGGAGACCCAAAGAAGCTCCTGGCTCCTGGCTTTAGATTGGCGCAGCTCCAGGCATTGCAGCCAGTTAGGGAGTGAACCAGTGGATGGAAGACCTCTCTCTCTGCCTCTCCTTTTCTGTGAAACTCTGACTTTCAAATAAATAAATAAATAAATATTTCAAAAAAAGAAAGAAAAGGATTGGAGAGGACGTGTTCAGGGTCGGGACGGGTGCCTTTTCCTACAAGCCAGATTGAATGACCTCATGATTCACAGAAGCATTGGGCAGTGTACTCGGGAGAGTTTTGCCTTGACAGTAGAGAAATTAACTTCCCTGACCTTGCTTAGCAAATTTCTAAAATAAGAATCAAAAGGATAACAGTGTGCCTAAGTAACTGAACTGCATCCTTGGAAAAGAATTAAAGAGAAAATATATAGAAGTGAGAAATATCAATGACCAGCAACGTAAACTTTACCATGCCCATCATCCAAGCACTGATCACCAGACATGAAAAGACCCAGTAAAATTCAATCTATAATCAGCAGAAGAAATCAGTCAACTGAAAGTAACTCAGAAATAGATCTTGAAAAAAAAAAAAGAAGGTAACTCAGAACTTCCCCTGATGTTCAAATTAGGACAAAAAAAACTATAATTATAATTGTATTCCATACATTCAAAAGTTAAGTAGATATATAGAAGATAAACATCCCAATCCAACTTCCAGAGATAAAAACACCAGTTTCTAAGATAAAAAAATTATGCTGAAGGGAATTAATGGCAAATTAGACCTCAAAGAAAAAAAATGATTAATGGATTTGAAGAGGTAGCAACAAAAGCTATCCACGGTAAAAACAAAGGCAAAATAGGAGTGACCTCCCATTCCCTTTCCACAGGCTTTGGTTGGCACAAGTCAGAAGTTCACCTGCACTTGTCATATCACACAGCAGCATAACAATGGGGTCACCTGGGCGTGTCCATCACACTATTTAGAACAAAAGTGGCTTTATTAAATGATGCAAAGTGGGATTCTGAGCAAAGACTGTTTTTAGAGATAAAGATGGTTAGTTCGTCATGGTAAGGGGATCAGTGCATTAACACCATATAATAATCCTTTCCATTTATATGCCTAGCAAAAGAGCATCCGAAAACATGAATTCAAAACTGACAGAAGGGCAAAGAGAAATAGACGAATCCTAAATCACAGTTAGGGATTCCAGTACCTTTCACAGTAGTTGGTAGAATAAATAAGCAAAAAAAGGTATTCAAGTCATATAACCTGCATTCTCTGTCCACAAAGGAATTAAGTTAGAAATAACAGAATGATACTGAGAAAAATAATCAGATATTGAAAGCCAAAACAACACAGACAATCAGCAAAACCAAAAGTCAGTTCATTTATAAGATCAATAAATTTGATTACATCACAATTAAGTAAGGTGACAATACTATAGTTACTAAAATACTAAGATAGCTTTTTAAGATATCTTAAAATCTTACCTTCTTTTTATAAGAAGGTAACAAATGTTGTGAAAAACGTCATACCAAAAATTGAAAAATTAGTTGAAATGGGCAAATTCCTTGAAAGATACATACTAAATCTCATTCAAAGAGAAACAGATGTCCTAAATAACTCTATGTCTATTAAACAAATTAAGTTCATATTAAAAACTGTTCCCACAAATCTAACTCCAGGCCCAGATGGCTTCTCCGATGAATGATATCAAGCATTTAATGAAAACATACAACAATAAAAAAGAATTATTGATACATGCAACAACACAGATAAAACTTAAAATAATTATACTGAATGAAAGAAACCAGATACAAATCAATACATATTGCACCATTCTATTTATATAAGTTTCCAGAAAATGAAAACATCTGTAGTGACAGAAAGCAGATGGGCAGCTACCCAGGAAGAGAAGAAGAGACTGCAAAGGGGTGTGAGGAAATGGTTGCCATTGATGAAAATGCTCACTTTCTTGATTCTGATCATAGCTTCATTGCATACATTTGTGTCAAAATACATGAAATGGCACACTTGAAATAGCTTGCTGTATGACAACTATACGTCAAAAAGTAGTTGAAAAACTCATACACAATGAAAACATACAATGCTGTCTGTCAATTTTAAGTAAATAATAAATAAGATTATCAATGACCTCTATCTCTCATATAACATAAAAAATATTCCATTTCTTCTTTTTTGGTATTGAACTTTCAACAATTTGAAGTTCGATTGAGCCAAATTCATTCATCTTGATGCTTTCTTCCTTTGACGTAATGCATATGCGTCATTCCTGAGTCTAAGGCTATCTAGCCACTAACTGGCATTCCTTGCGATCTCTAGGAATTCATGATTGTATAATAAAAATTATGCAGTACTCAGAATTCCCTTCCGTGTAAGGGTGTTTTCTTTTAAATTGCTTAGTATTTAACTAAACTGAGATGATTTATTAAAATCCATCTTGCACTTACTCCATGTACTAGAACCTATCTCGAGCTGCCTTTACCAATAAAAATGTTTAACAATTTTAATAGAAAATAACCATAATGAAGAATTTATCTCACCAGTACCTTTTCAAGTTTCCGCTCTACTCCATTTCTCTTTGTTCTCTCAGCTAAGAATCAGCTCTTTTTGGAAAGGATGTCTCCCACATTTGTGATTTCAGAGGATGTTTTTGTGTCAGGTTCGCTTCTCTGCCTTCCCGCACTGCAGTGTCGTGTGGCCTGGACTATCCAGGCCTTGATGGCGTCTAACTTCCCACTTTCTTCCCACTTCCCACCTCTTCTTCCATAATACCCTATTAACTTGACACCTGCCCAAAGCATACATTTCTCCTTCATTCTGCTTCACAGAGTCCTCACCTACATGCCAGCTTAGACCCTTGCTTGGAGTCAGATTTCCCAAGAAATAATTTAAAAACAGTGAAATTCATCTTTGCGGGAACAATCTTATAAATTTTGGCAAATGCATGCTATTGTCTAGCCACCACCATGATCAACATCAAGTTTCATGATCACAGAACTTCCCTTTTCCCCATCCATATTCCACTCCTTTCCCTGGGGATCAACACTGCTGCTGTGAGATTTCTGTCTCTCTGTTTTTGCTTTTTCCAGAGTGGCACATGAGTGGAGTCCTATGTGATGGAGCCTTCTAATCTAGCTCTTGCACTTAGCATAGTGTGCTTCATATACCTGCAAGCTGTTCCACGTATCACAAGTTCATCCCTTTAAATTTGCCTCTTATTCCTTCTTGTTGCCTTATTGCACTTGCTAAGCATTCCATTGCAACAGTAAATGAAAGCAGTAGCAGTGGCTGGCCCTGTTTTGGTTCTCATCTCAAAGGGAAATTTCAATCTGTCCCTAGACAAGCTGATGTTTGCTACAGTTTTTTAGAATAGAAACCTCAGGTCCAGAGCTGTGGTGTAACAGGCAAAGCTGCCGCCTGCAGTGCCAGCATCCCATATAGGCGCCGATTTGAGTCCCAACTGCCCTACATGATCTAGCTCTCTGCTATGACCTGGGAAAGCAGTGGAAGATGGCCCAAGTCCTTGGGCCCCTGCACCCATGTGGAAGACCTGGAAGAAGCTCCTGGCTCCTGGCTTCGGATCAGCACAGCTCCAGCCACTGTGGCTAGTTGGGGACGGAAGACCTCTCTCTGCCTCTCATTCTCTCTCTGTGTGATTCTGACTTTCAAATAAATAAATAAATCTTTTTTTAAAAAATAGATACATTTAATCTGATTAATCAAGTTTCTTCTCCTGCCTGTGAGATGTTTTTATTGACTTTTTTCTTTTTTTTTAAGATTAATTGATTTATTTGAAAGACAGAGTTACAGAGAGAGGTAGAGACAGAGAGATCTTCCATCTGCTGGTTCACTCCCCAGATGGCCACAATGGCCAGAGCTGTGCCAATCCAAAGTCAGGAGCCAGGAATCAGGAGCCAGGAGCTTCTTCCGGGTCTCGTACATGGGTGCAGGGGCCCAAGGACTCGGGCCATCTTCTACTGCTATCCCAGGCCATAGCAGAGAGCCGGATAAGAAAAGGAACAGCCAGGACTAGAACCGGTGCCGGATGGGATGCTGGCGCTTCAGGCCAGGGCTTTAACCCGCTGCGCCATAGCGCCAGCCCCGACTTTTTTTCCTAGCATGAATGCTTCATGTGAATATTTAGTGTACAGTATAAAGATGGGGGAATAAAAGAAAGGCTGTCAGAGGCCTGAATCCTTCATCCACCTGGGTTGTGTCCACCTCTCATTCTCTCTACTGAGATACTGAGATACTCCACAACTCAGAAGTTGTAGAAGACTGACAACAATGCAAATCATTCCCATCCCTGAAATACAAATTGAGTCGAATGGAATGCAGTTGATTATAGCCCATGGATATGGACCAGTATCGCATTTAAGTTTAATTTTATGTCAGCATTGCTTATCTAACTATAAATATGAAATACTTTGCATTCTCCTTTGAACTGGTACTCACTTTTATCCATATAAGGATTATCATTTTACCTTTTTTTCAAAAGATATTTTTTTAAAGATTTGTTTGTTCATTTGAAAGGCAGAGTTACAGAGAGGCAGAAAGAGAAAGATAAGTCTTCCATCCACTGGTTCACTCCCCAGATTGTCACAACAGCCAGAGCTGCACTGATCCAAAGCCAGGAGCCAGGCGCTTCCTCCAGTCTCCCACACAGGTGCAGGGGTCCAAGAACTTGGGCCACCTTCTACTGCTTTCCGAGGCCATAGCAGGGAGCTGGATCAGAAGTGGAGCAGCCAGGACTCAAACCAGCACCCACATGGGACACTGGCACCACAGGTGGTGGCTTTATCCAATATGCCACAGTGCCAGCCTCCCACCATTTTTTTTCCAAAGATTTTAAAAATTATCCTGTAAGAGGAAATTTGAACTGTTCATGACCCATAATAAATACTCAATAAATATATTTTATAATATTAATTGTATTAATACTTGAAATAACTCTCAAATCACATTAAATTCATCTGGAGATGGGGCATCCTGAAGATAGCATTCACGTGATCAGTCATTTCAGATGTTTATTCAGTCATTACAGAGCACTTCCTAGGAATAAGGCACCCTGTCAGTTGTTAAGGATACAAGAAAATATCTTCTTCTCTCCCTATTTTCTCTTCCATTATGTTAAATACCAGTTGCTGAAAATGTCTTCAAAACAACTTGTTGATAAGACAAAGCTGAGCCTTCTCTTTTGTAGAAAGGAAATGTGTTACTTTGAGAGTCTTGGTAGCATTTCAGAGGACACAGGCAAAGTGTAAATACTTACAAGATTCTGAAGTCTGGTTTGAGGTGAGATTTTCAATGGGAGTTGTAGACTTGGTATTAATAGGTAAATATCATGACATGATAGTTTAGCATTGGTAGATATGCAGGCTAAGGAATTAATTGGTGATGAAGGATTCAAGGACGTAGGGGTAAGCTGTCATGAGGTACATTCTATTGGTGAACTGATGTGTTTTTCAGGAAATTTCTGGAATGATTGATCCAGGTTATTTGCAGCTTCTTAAGAAAGAGTTTCCTGGAAAAGTGATGTCACATTCATGAAGCCTCAGCATCCCATATGGGTGCTAGTTCAAGTCCCAGATGCTCCACTTCTGATCCAGCTCTCTGCTGAATCTTGCCTGAGAAAGCAGTGGAAAATGGCTCAAGTTCTTGGGCCCCTGCACCCAATTGGGAAACCCAGAAGAAGCTCCTGGCTCCTGGCTTCAGATCGGCCTGACTTCTGCCACTGTGGCCATTTGGGGAGTGAACAAGTGGTTGGAAGACCTCTCTCTCTGTCTTTCCCTCTCTCTGTCTATAACTCTACCTCTCAAATAAATATATAAATATTTTTTAAAAAGAATGGCTGGATTCTTAAGCAGCATCTTTCCTCTGTACTTCTCATTGGTCACATCATTTATTGTGTTCTTTTTAAAATTTATGTACTTGTTTACTTGAGAGACAGACATGGAAAGACAAACAGAAAGATAGAGCTCCATCTCCCCTTTCCAGTCTCCTATCTCCCATCACCCAGTCCCCAAATGCTTGCACCAGTCAGTGCTGGGCAAGACTGAAGCCAGGAGTAGCAAATTCACTCCCACTCTCCTACAGGGGTAGCAGGAATCCAATTCCCGAGCAGTTGCCCCTACCTCCCAGAGTCTGCATTATCAGGAAAATGTTGTCAAGAGCAGAGCTGGATATCAAACCCAGGCACTCCAATATGGGACATGGGCATCCTAACACGGTCTTAACTGCTTATGCCCCCCACCCCATTGTCTTATTTTGATCATTCTATTTCTGGTGCAAGTATCTTAATAAGAACAATGGCGGCCGGCGCTGCGGTTCACTAGGCTAATCCTCTGCCTGTGGTGCTGGCACCCCGGGTTCTAGTCCCGGTAGGGGCGCTGGTTCTGTCCCGGTTGCCCCTCTTCCAGTCCAGCTCTCTGCTGTGGCCCAGGAGTGCAGTGGAGGATGGCCCAAGTGCTTGGGCCCTGCACCCACATGGGAGACCAGGAGGAAGCACCTTGCTCCTGGCTTCAGATTAGCAGCCATTTAGGGGGTGAAACAATGGAAGGAAGACCTTTCTCACTGTCTCTCTCTCACTGTCTAACTCTCCCTGTAAAAAAAAAAAAAAAAAAAAGAACAATGGCAACAACTCAGTGACGGCAGAAGTTACTGTCTCAGACCAGGCCATATCCTAATCTTTTAGCAGTAGTTCCTGAAAGCAGCCCTGGAAGGTAGGGCTCTTCTCCACTTTATAGATAAGAAAACTGCTGCTCACGGAAGACGATTTGTCCAGAGCTTCCTGGCTATGAAGTGGAAGAACACAGAACTGAAGGCAGGCCATATGTTGCAGAGCCTATGTTGTGCTCCACAGCTCACTGGCAAGCTTCTGAGTGCCAGGGCCTGGATCATGGCCTTACACAGCACCGTCCTGGGCACGTTGCATTGGTAGGTTCAGCCGAAGCATTTGTGAAGGCTGCTGATCAATGAGACAATTTACTGATAATCACCCTGAGAAGCATTCCCAAGAGGGGGAATTTTCTGACTTTGAATCTCGTTGCTTTCTATTAACCACAGCTGCTGCTTATTTGTCTGACCAGGACAGTTCCTGCACATTTTTATGCCTGTTTAACGATTGAAGTCTTAAAGCTCCCACAGTTGCTCGGCCCTTGATTTGGCTGCATAACACACACAGCAAAAGCCATAAGGACTCTATTACCAGCAAATTGGCACTTTCAGCCACGACATTGGTTCAGTCTGGATGCATTAAAGGCCCAAAGTGAGGGGGAAACCTTCATTTGCTAGCTTTTTCCATTATATACCGAAGACCATTGATCCCCAGGGTAAAGTAGAGGGAAAGATGAATTTAGAGCGCGTAACGGGGAGAGAGAACAAAACTCACGTTCGTAGTGTCCTTTTCACCCCATCGTCGTGACGTTTCTCAGCTGTGTAGCTCTCGGCTGTGTGATCTCGTTTAACTTTTTTGTAATTCTTTTTTACATGAGCCAAATTAATGAATATACAAGGGGCCTTCAAAAAGTTCATGAAAAAAATAGGTCTGATGGAAAAGAATTGTGCATAGATCGCGTTTTTGTACCAAAATAAACTTATCTTTTAATTCTATTTGTATCTCTTTCAACATGATGTTCAGTTTTGCTGATCTGACATGTCTGATGCTTTTCATCCAGCTATATCAAAGACAAGCGCCCAGAAAAATCTGAAATCCACCTCTCGTGTTATATTCCCCCTTGAGAATCAGGTTTTGCCTCACTTGTTATCTCAGTTTTCTGTTCAAATGTTGAGAAATCTCTTGGTCTTTCATTAAACATCCTGAAACTATTAAAAGCAGTGCTAATATATGTGTAGGTCCCCATGATTTTTAAAAAAGATGTATTGCTTTATTTATTTGAAATGTAGAGGGACAGAGAGAGACAGAGAGCAGTTTTCCATCTCTTGGAAAATTCCCCCAGTGGCCACAACAGCCAGGTGGCAGTTAGGCTGAAGCAAGGAGCCAGGAACTCCATCCTGTCTCCCACTTGGAAAACCCAAGGGACCCAAGGCCCAGAGTTAACTTCCAATGCCTCCCAGGCACATTAGTAGGAGGCTAGATCACAGACAGAACAGCCAGGGCTTGAAGCAGCACTCTAATCTGGGATGCCTGCACCACAAGCATTGGTTTAACCTGTTGCACTGTAACGGTACTGAAGTCCTCCCTATGTTTTTTTATTCACCCGAGGCCTCAGGTTCACTTTGCTTTAATTCTGTTGTAAAATACATCAAAGAGCAAAATTCAGTGATGTTTGTATTACTTAGAGTGAGATGAATAGCTTAACAGAACCAGTTTTTTCCTTTAATTCATAACAAAGCAAGGGGGTAAAATCCACATAGTGCGGGTGTAGAGCTTGATATCTTCTGTATTTATGCTAAAAATAAATTTTTAAGATTGATTTATTTATTAGAAAGAGAGAGAGAGAGAGAGAGAGAGAATCTCCCACCACTGATTCACTCCCCAGATGGCTACAGGAGCCAGGAGGTTCATCCAGGTCTCCCACAAGGATGGGAGGGGCCCAAACACTTGGGCTATCTTCTGCTGCTTTCCCAGGCTGTTAATGGGGAGATGGATGGGAAGTGGAGCAGCTGGGACACAAACTGGTGCTCATACAGGACGCTGGCCCTAGAGGTGGCAGCTTTACCTGCTACATCACAATGCCAGCCCCCCAAAAATAAATTTTAAAATAGTTCTAGCTAGGTTGATGTCAATTTGCTAGAAAAAAGATGAGTTCATACTGACTCTTGTCTTTTTGTGTGATTATTATTATTATATATGCCCCCCATTCTGGACTAAGATTCTAGCAGTCAAGTGAAACGAACATGGATCAGCCCTTCCACAGACCACAGACCAACTGTGACTCTGATGAGTAACCCAGAAATTATAAACCCTAATTCTAGATTAACTTTAGATTAGTTATCCCTGATGGCTAATGCTCTTAGATACCTAGGAAAAAATCCATGGAAAGTCTTCTTTGGAGGAAACAATGATTCTTTACTGAAAATTATTTATACAAATACTTTTCCAAGTACAATGTCCAGCACATAGTCAATGATAAATAATCCCACAAAAAGACAAGAGTCAGCAAAAACAATAAACAAGATTCTATTGAAAATGCTACTGATGTTTGTGGATTGACTCTGTATCCTACAACTTTGCTGTATTCACCCACCAATGCTAATAATCTCTTGGTGGAGTCTTTTTAGTTTCCCTGGATTATCTGCAAACATGGATAATTTTTTCCTTTCTCTTGCCTAATGGTTCCGACTAAAGCTTCAACACAAAACATTAAGCTAAAATTAAAAAAAAAATAAGGGAAAGCCCAATATGATTTCATTGATATGCATGTAAAAGTCAAGCAAAACTACAGGGGTTTTTTTTGTTAAGGTTAATTTATTTTAATTTGAAAGTCAGAGTTACACACAAAGGGAGAGATCTTCCATCTGTTGGTTCACTCTCCAATTGGCCGCAACAGCTGGAGCTGTTCCAATCCAAAGCCAGGAGTCAGGAGCTTTTTCTGGGTCTCCCACGCGGGTGTAGGGGCCCAAGGACTTGGGCCATCTTCTACTGCTTTTCCAGGTCATAGAAGAGAGCTAGATAGGAAGTGGAGCAGCTGGGACTCAAACCGGCACCCTTATGGAAGATGGTCCAAGTCCTTGTGTCCCTGCACCCACATGCAGACTTGGAAGAAGCTCCTGGTTCCTGACTTCAGATCAGCACAGCTTGCATCAGCCATTGCAGCCATTTAGGGAGTGAACCAGTGGTGAAACAGATCTCTCTATAACTCTGCCTTTCAAATATAAATAAATAAACCTTAAAAAAAAGAAAAAGGAGAGAGAAAGAATGGAAGGAGGGAAGAAGAAAGCTCTGTAAAACTCCACCAGTCAAGATTGGTGTTCTTTCTATAAATGGAAAAAAAAAAATCCTAGTCATTATTTTCAACTGCCCGTTGATTTGATAGGAAATTTCAAGGGAAATGACTGGTGCCTATTTGTAGGTTTATAGAGGATTTAACTTGGAGAAAAGGTCAATGTTCTTGCTGTGAAGACAATATTTATGAAAATAACCTTGGCCTTTCCTTCTTTGTTTCCCCACCTGCACTGAACCCCCCAACCTTGTGACGTTAAAGACCTGCCTTGCCTGTGTCGGTCTTGGTGCAGTTCAGAGGCATTTCCTCATATCCTCTCTAAAACAATGGAGCCTCTTTTTCCACGGTTGTCAAGGCCCTCACTTTTTTCATTTCCTCTTTGTAGAAATATCGTCTTCCCTTTCCTTCACTGGGGAGTGATAAATACAATGAATGACAATTTTAAAACATGTGAACACAAGGATTTTGGTGCTGCTATGTCGCACAACTGGAGGGAGGAACACTCACAGTGTGGCAATTGCATGTAACTGCACAGCGCCCAGAGTGCACTGCTTCTTAGTTTTCAGCTCTCTATGGATTTTAGGTAAAAAGGAAATGAGTCAAGGCTATTGTATAAAGGATTAAAATTAAACAATTGGGACGAGCACTGTGGTACAGTGAGTTAAAGCCCCGGCCTGCAGTGCTGGAATCCCATATGGATGCTGGTTCAGATCCCGGCTGCTCCACTTTTGGTCCAGCTCTCTGCTATGGCCTGGGAAAGCAGTGGAGGATGGCCCAAGTCCTTGGGCCCCTTCACCCACGTGGGAGACCAGGAAGAAGCTCCTGGCTCTTGGCTGTGGGGAGCAACTGGGAGCAACTCGGACTAGACTAAGTTACTGGAATTAAGACTTATTCTATGCATCTGCTCTCCCACAATATGGCGCTGGGAGAGAAGAAAACAGCTTCTACACAGCTGCCTCTTGCCAACTTGAGTGATGACCTCCAGGAGCTGATCCTGCTCCTGATTGGAGGAGAGCAGCGTACTCGGCGTGTGGGCAGCCGAGTTAGGATTGGCGGAGGAGGACTATAAAGGAGGAGAGAGACGGCATGCACCAGGAACATCCAAGAGGAACATCTAAGGGGAACACCTGTGCAGCCCCCGAGAGAGCCGGCCGGCGGTGTGCCGCTCCCCTGCGGAAGTGGGGAATATGGCAGGGGGAACCGCCCTTCCACGGAGGTGGAAGGGACGGTAGCCAACCCGGGAAGGACCAGCAGCCAACCCGGGAAGAACCAGCAGCAAACCCGGGAAGGGCCGAGCAGACGGAAGAACTGCGCAGGGTCCTGTGTGGTTCCTCCACGAAGATGGGAAGCGACATAATGGTGCCGTGACTCGGATATGAAGCCTAGGCAGGGCTTAGTGTCGTTCCTCCACGAAGAGGGGGAGTGACATAATGGTGCCGTGACTCGGATGTGAAGCCTAGGCAGGGTTCAGTGTCGTTCCTCCATGAAGAGGGGGAGCGACACTTGGCTTCGGATCAGAGCAGCTCTGGCCTTGGGAGTCATTTGGAGAGTAAACCAGTGGATGGAAGACCTCTCTCTCTGTCTCTACCTCTCTCTGTAATTCTTTCAAATAAATAAAATAAATCTTTTTTACAAAAGTTAAACTATAAATGAACTTCTTGCTCTAAAAATCCCAAAATAATATCAGGAACAGTGCAGTTTTAGTGCTTTTCACTGTACAAAGATCTATCTAATTTATGTACCTTCTGAACTTCCATATAGACTGTTGGAGTTGATTCTCACAATTAAATCATATGACAGTGAGCAAGTAACTTATGTTTATTGAACTGAATCAGAGAGAGCTACATTTAAGTCTTGACTCCGCCTCTTACCAACTGTGTGAGTTTAGCCAATTGTTTAACTTCTATGAGCTGCATGTTTTTCAGCTTTAAAAAATGATGATGATAAGAGAAATCATCTACCATAGAGAATTGAGATAAAATATACAATACATAACCATGCTTGGAACCTAATAGGCACTGTAAAACTCTTAGCTCATACTCTGGTTATTTATTTTACTGGCTATTCCTACTTCCTTTTACAAACATGCCCTTCCTCCTGCATCCATCTGGACTTCCAGCCCAGACCTGGAAGCGATTGTCTGCATTTCTAACCTGTCAGTCTTCCAGAGCAGCTCCACCTATTCAAGCAATCATCGAGTACCATTACCATTAATCCCCAGTCCTGCAGAACCTCTCCTTAGACTCTCACCAACTCCCTGGCGTACATTTACTTCCATGGCTAACTCCTCAGTTTACTCACCCACCCATCGATTCATTCACTCAAAGTTAAACTGAGCACACAAAGTAGCTGGTGAAAATGTCTCTGGCTGGCATTGTGGCATAACGGGTAAAGTTGACATATGGACACCAGTTCGAGTCCCACTTGCTCCACTTCTGATCCAGCTCCCTGCTAACAGCCTGGGAAAAGCAGCAGAAGATGGTCTAAGTACTTGGGCCCCTTCCACCCACATGGGAAACCTGGAAGAAGCCCCTGGCTTCTTTCTGGCATAGCTCCAGCCATTGCCGCCATCTGGGGAGTGAACCAGTGGGTCAAAGATTCTCTCTCTCTCTCTCTCTCTCTCTCTCCCCCACCCCTCTTTCTCTGTAATTCTGACTGGCAAACAAATGTAAAAAATCTTTAAAAAAGTCTCTGAAAAGTTGACATCTAAGCACCTTGATAAGCTAAGGGAATAAGAATGGAGATTTTCATGTGAAAAGATATTCCAGGAAGAGGCAATGATACAACAAAAAGACAATGCCCTGATGATACACTTGAAGAGAAGGCAGAGATTCCTTTGTGAGGCTTCGCTGTGATTCATGAACTAGGACCCATGGAACAGGACGTCTCTGAGTCCCAAGGTGAAACACTGATAGGCATAAGCAAAGGGGTAACATTTTTTACAGCATCACCCTCTGGAAGCAAAGATGGAAGCAGAAAGACAAGGGGAAAGACCATCACCAGGATCAGCTGGTCGTTCTAAAAGGCAGTTCTGATCGGGCCACTCTCCCTGCCTGTCCCACACACACCACCTGTACACGCACCTAAAACAGGTGAAAGTTTTTCCTGCTGCCCATGGGAATGTCCAAACTCTGGACTCCTCTCCCCACACATGTTCCACGTGCTGTGTCATGATCGTGTGCCTGTTGCTCCTTCTGCCCAGAATGTTCTTCTTTTCCTTTGCTTTCCATTTATTCCGCAAAACTCTGCTTTTATATATGGCTTTCATCAGAAGCCATCATTTCTCCCTTTCTCCCCACCCTTCCCCAAAGACGAAGCAGCCTTCTCATCTGAGCTGTCTGCCACAGGGTCACAAAGCTACAGTCCTAGTTGTTGCTCTGTCCTGCAATAATTCACCTTCAAGTCTGTCATTCTATACATTGACAACCTCTTGTGTGCAGCAGTCCCATATTTTCTTGTTTTAATCTTGAAATTTTGAATAATCACTAGCACTGGGCATAGATTTAACGTGTGATTATTTTTTTTTTTTTTGGACAGGCAGAGTGGACAGTGAGAGAGAGAGACAGAGAAAGGTCTTCGTTTTGCCGTTGGTTCACCCTCCAATGGCCACCGCGGGCAGCGTGCTGCAGCCGGCGCACCGCGCTGATCCGATGGCAGGAGCCAGGTACTAATCCTGGTCTCTCATGGGGTGCAGGACCCAAGTACTTGGGCCATCCTCCACTGCCTTCCCGGGCCACAGCAGAGAGCTGGACTGGAAGAGGTGCAACCGGGACAGAATCCGGCGCCCCGACCGGGACTAGAACCGGGTGTGCCGGCGCCGCAAGGCAGAGGATTAGCCTAGTGAGCCGCGGCGCCGGCCACGTGTGATTAGTTTAAAACAATAGGAAATATGATTTTCTTTCTAGATAACTTTTTCAAGTAAAGATGGCTTGAGTATCTCCTTGCTGGAAAGTCAAGCATCTTCACTGATATACCTTCTGATGTTTGTGTCTCAGCTTTCACAGGCCACACTGCCAGTTGCCGGATGAGCTCCAATTCGGGGCTAAATGAATACCTTCCCAGCACATTCTTTCCCCCTCTACCTTTAGTCTTTCCTGACCTTTGGTTTCAGTTTGACTAATGGACTCAGAGCTCACTGACATCAGACCCTTTGTCCCCAGTCAGTCATGGACCAATTCCGCCCTTTCAATCAAAACCAAATAAAAATCATATACACTTATTGAGTCAACTCAACTTCAGCTATAAGAAAGTCTCCTCAAATGAAACCATAAATATTCTGTCTTGATGTCACTCATGTGTTCCCATTGACTCTTCAGTGAGTTATGCTGTAACATGCTGTCTTTCAGACACTTCTCCTTGGAAATCCCATGGAAAGGTAGCAGAGTGATGCTGTGCCCTGTCATGTGGTGTGATTTAATTTGGGACTGGCCAGAATCGCTAAGTCCTGATGGGAATTTCATTTCCTGTTGTTTATCCTGTGTTAACTTTCTGCTTGGTAAAATTTCAAATTCCTAATGAAAGCATTCCAGAATTGATTAGACCCAGCCCACTTGGCAATTTCTTTCTAATCTCTTTTATTGTGCTTTCCATAAAAATGACAACCCTGGTATAAACCCTGGTTTAAATCAATACTGGTAAGCGCTAATCTCTTCATAGCACTGGAGATGAAAATGTCAAATGGCACCTGCTGGGTATTAGAACTCCAACTGTAAATCATCAAAAATTAAAGCAACACCAAATGGTTTTTATTTTCCACCTTAAAAATCATATCTATTATTTGTTTCCATTGAGTTTTTTTCTTTTCTCTTATAGTCTGTTTGGATGAGACTGATGAACTGCATTTGTAGTGGTGAATGTGTTGCTGTTTCATGGCAAAGTAGAAAGGACTCTGACTTCTACGAGGAACCTTAGGATAAAGGTGATAGTTTACAGTAAGATACACATATGTAAATTATATTTTATCCTTATTCTTGTGATAATATCTCAATAAAATAGAATCTTGATTAAAGAAGGCATATTACAAGAAGATACCTAACCATGACACAATCATAGACAATAACTTCCAGCCCTTTCTTCCCCATCCTTTAGACTATTACAAAAGCAACAAATGACTCTAGATGACGCTCTCATGAAGGGTTGGCTGCCTGGACTCTGAACATACATGTGTCAAGATACAGGGAAATGCATAGCTTGAGTATGAAGTGTTCAAGAGGCTTTGAAAGAATTAGACAATCATGATTTTTTTATAAATTTTATTTATTTGATAGGTAGAGTTATAGACAGTGAGAGAGACAGACAGAGAGAAAGGTCTTCCTTCCATTGGTTCACCCCACAAATGGCCGGTACGGCCAGTGCTGCACCGATCCGAAGCCAGGAGCCAAGTGCTTCTTCCTGGTCTCCCATGCAGGTGCAGGGCCCAAACATTTGGGCCATCCTCCACTGCCCTCCCGGGCCACAACAGAGAGCTGGACTGGAAGAGGAGCAACCAGGACTAGAAGCCGACGCCCATGTGGGATGCTGGTGCTGCAGGCGGAGGATTAACCAAGTGAGCCACGGCGCCAGCCTGCAAGAATTAGGCAATCGTGATTTTTTTTAATCTTTTTTTATTTTTTATTTTTTATTTTTTTTTGACAGGCAGAGTGGACAGTGAGAGAGAGAGACAGAGAGAAAGGTCTTCCTTTTGCCATTGGTTCACCCTCCAATGGCCACTGCAGCTGGTGCGCTGCGGCCGGCACACCACGCTGATCCGATGGCAGGAGCCAGGTACTTATCCTGGTCTCCCATGGGGTGCAGGGCCCAAGCACTTGGGCCATCTTCCACTGCACTCCCGGGCCACAGCAGGGCAATCGTGATTTTTAGACACAGGAGGAGGTGAATGAAACATCTTGCCATCTCCCTTCCTACTCATTATCTCATTTCTTATTTAAGAAACTAAAGCCTGGAAGACTTAGTGGCAAAGTCATCACAGATTTAAAGGCAAAACAGCAAAACTCTAGATATTTAATCTGTACACCTTCTCATTGTAGCACAGAAAATATGAGGATTATATCCACACTGAGCACAAGACATGCAAAAAACTGATGCGTGTGTGAGTGCTCATATCAATAGCTAATACACAGAGTAAACCCTTCATATATACTAATGAAACTGAGAAATGACAGTGTGAGACAAATATCACAGGTAAGGGGAAGACAGTTTCATTAGTTTCAGATTTTCTTGCAAGCAAAGACATTTTATTTTATGTGGTTTCCTTCCATCTCTCCTAGAGGATGCTAAGTAGCAATGAAATGCCTATGAAACATGTAATATAACGGAAGCACAGAAAAAAACATCCTGGAGACAAAACAGTTCATAAAATAAGGAACCAACCTTTGAATAATTGAAGAGTTGACAACGACAATTTTTCCAATGTCTGTTTAGCTCAGAAGGTGATTCATCATTTTAAGCTCATTAATAGCAATTACTAGAGTGCAAGTCCTTCAGCTTTACCCATCTTTCCTCTCATTAGCTTAGGGCTTGCAAGAGTAGCAAGTGCAGGTGATGACTCAGGCCAAGCAAGCACCAGAAATGAGCAACATGAATTGGACAGAGACTGGCAAATTGCAAAGCACATCTGAAGGAAAACAGCCCCAGCCTGGCTCTAGCAAGCTGTTGGCACAGAAGAGGCAGATCGCATGAAAGTAGCTCACCTAACTTGCAGTGACGCTGGAAATCAAAACCATGCTTGAAGCCTCCCAACTCACAAATGTGACAATTAATTCAAAGGAGTTTAAGTACGTTGTTGGCCACCAGTGTGACACTTCCAGTTTCTGAATGAGAAGCCAATCGAGGGTTTCATTAACAAAAAGTGATGAACCCAGGGCCGGCATCATGGCTCACTTGGTTAATCCTCCACCTGCGGCGCCGGCATCCCATATGGTCGCTGGGTTCTAGTCCTGGTTGCTCCTCTTCCAGTCCAGCTCTCTGCTGTGGACCAGGAAGGCAGTGGAGGATAACCCAAGTGTTTGGGCCCTGCACCCACATGGGAGACCAGGAGGAGGCACCTGGCTCCTGGCTTCGGATCGGCACAGCACGCCTGCCATAGCAGCCATTTGTGGGGTGAACCAACAGAAGGAAGCAGAAGGAAGACCTTTCTCTCTGTCTCCCTCTCTCTTATTGTCTAACTCTACCTGTCAAAAAAAAAAATAAAATAAAATAAAATAAACAGTGGTGAATCACAAAAAGTTACCACTCCCAGGAGTACCTGAAATTTCTCATAATGGTTCCCATTTGTCAAATGCTCACTGATTTTATGGGCATGAGGAGTATGCATGTTACAGAAGAATAAATTTATATCTGAAACAAAGAGGCCAACCGTTCCATGGCAGGTTCTAGAGAAAGTGCTAGATTCTGTGGAATGGCTATGACTTGGGTTGGGAGATCAGAGTTGCCTCCCATTAAGCTGTGTAAGCGTACATGAATCAGTCACCTTCTTGTGGAGAGATTTGCTCGTCCTTGAATTTGAAATCGAAGCACATGATTTACTCAGATGACAGCTTTATGGTGACCTTGAGAGGACAGGAAGTAAAAGTAGAAGTCATCACAGAATCCACATGCTGACCTCTCTGGAACTGAGGTCCAAAATTCAGAGGGAACTGGAATTTTGGTGTTACACAATCTCAGAAGGGACTCGAAAGCATGCAACCATCACCATCACTCCCCTGCAGGACCAGGCAGAAGAGGGGATTTTGCCAGAGGTCACAAGATGTCTCCTCTTCCTTCTTTTCCCTCTCCTCCTTCCTCCGCTCCCTCATCAGAGACTCCAGAAGCAGCTCACTCAAAAATCAGTTGCTCACAGGCTGCCAAGAGGCATGCTGGCTTAACTGCTTTCCAAAACGGCAACAATCCATATGAGCACTGGTTTGAGACTCACCTGCTCCACATGTGATTCAGCTCCCTGCCAATGCTCCTAGGAAAGTGGTAGAAGATAACCCAAGTGCCAGGGCCTCCGCCACCTATGTGGGAGACCTGGTCAGAGTTCCAGGCTCTTGGCTTTGGCCTAAAACAACCCTGGTTATTGTAGCCATTTGGAAGTGAAACAGTAGATGGATGATATTTCTCTCTCTCTCTCCCTCCCTCTATCCCTTTCTGCCTCTCTCCCTCTCTCTTTCTCTCTCTCTCTGTTTCTATGTCTCTCCCTCTCTCTCTCTGTAACTCTACCTTTCTCAATTAATTTTTTTTAACTTTTATTTAGTAAATATAAATTTCCAAAGTACAGTTTATGGATTACAATGGCTTCCCCTCCCCCCATAATTTACCTCCCACTAGCACCCCTCCCATCTCCCACTCCCTCTCCCATTCCATTCACATCAAGATTCATTTTCAATTATCTTTATATACAGAAGATCGATTCAGTACATATTAAGTAAAGATTTCATCAGTTTGCACCCACACAGAAACACGAAGTGTAAAATACTGTTTCAGTACTAGTTATAGCATTATTTCACATTGGACAACACATTAAGGACAGAGATCCTACATGAGGAGTAAGTGCACAGTGACTCCTGTTGTTGACTTAACAATTGACACTCTTGTTTATGGTGTCAGTAATCTCCCTAGGCTCTAGTCATGAGTTGCCAAGGCTATGGAAGCCTTTTGAGTTTGCCGACTTCAATTTTATTCTGACAGGGTCATAGTCAAAGTGGAAGTTCTCTCCTCCCTTCAGAGAAAGGTACCTCCTTTGTGATGGCCCCGTTCTTTCCACTGGGATCTCACTCACAGAGATCTTTCATTTAGGTCTTCTTTTTTTTTTTCCAGAGTGTCTTGGCTTTCCATGCCTAAAATACTCTCATGGGCTCTTCAGCCAGATCTGAATGCCTTAAGGGCTGATTCTGAGGCCAGAGTGCTATTGAAGACATCTGCAATTCTATGAGTCTGCTGTACATCCGCTTCCCATGTCGATCGTTCTCTCCCTTTTTTATTCTCAGTTAGTATTAGCAGACACTAGTCTTGTTTGTGTGATCCCTTTGACTCTTAGACCTATCAGTGTGATCAATTGCGAACTGAAATTGATCACTTGGACTAGTGAGATGGCATTAGTACATGCCACCTTGATGGGATAGTATTGGAATCCCCTGGCACGTTTCTAACTCCACCATTTGGGGCAAGTCCGATTGAGCATGTCCCAAATTGTACATCTCCTCCCTCTCTTATTACCACTCTTATATTTAACAGGGATCACTTTTCAGTTAAAATTTAAACACCTAATAATAATTGTGTGTTAATTATAGTTCAACCAATAGTACTAGAACAAAAAATACTAAAAGGGATAACGTATTAAATTGTACATCAACAGTCAGGACAAGGGCTGATCAAGTAAGTCATTGTTTCTCATAGTGTCCATTTCACTTCAACAGGTTTCCCCTTTGGTGCTCAGTTAGTTGTTGTCAATCAGGAAGAACATATGATATTTGTCCCTTTGGGACTGTCTTAATTCACTCAGCATAATGTTTTCCAGATTCTTCCATCTTATTGCAAATGACCGGATTTCATTATTTTTGACTGCTGTATATAGTATTCTATAGAGTACATGCCCCATAATTTCTTTATCCAGTCTGCTGTTGATGGGCATTTGGGTTGATTCCAGGTCTTAGCTATTGTGAATTGAGCTGCAATAAACATTAATGTGCAGACAGCTTTTGTGTTTGCCACTTTAATTTCCTTTGGGTAAATTCCAAGTTGTGGTATGGCTGGGTCGAACGGTAGGGTTATATTCAGGTTTCTGAGGAATCTCCAGACTGACTTCCATTGTGGCTTTACCAGTTTGCATTCCCACCAACATTGGGTTAGTGTCCCTTTTTCCCCACATCCTCTCCAGCATCTATTGTTGGTAGATTTCTGAATGTGAGCCATTCTAACCGGGGTGAGGTGAAACCTCATTGTGGTTTTGATTTGATTTCCCTGATTGCTAGTGATCTTGAACATTTTTTCATGTGTCTGTTGGCCATTTGGATTTCCTCTTTTGAAAAATGTCTATTGAGGTCCTTGGCCTATCTCTTAAGTGGGTTGTTTGTTTTGATGTTGTGGAGATTCTTGATTTCTTTGTAGATTCTGGTTATCAGCCCTTTATCTGTTGCATAGTTTGCAAATATATTTTCCCATTCTGTCAGTTGCCTCTTCACTTTCCTGACTGTTTCTTTTCCAGTACAGAAACTTCTCAATTTGATGCAATCCCAAATGTTAATTTTGGCTTTGAATGCCTGTGTTTCTGGGGTATTTTCCAAGATGTCTTTGCCAGTACCTATGTCTTGCAGGGTTTCTCCAATGCTCTCTAATAATTTGATGGTGTCATGTCATAGATTTAAGTCTTTAATCCATGTTGAGTGAATTTTTGGGTAAGGTGAAAGGTAAGGGTCTTGCTTCATGATTCTGCACGTGGAAATTCAATTTTCGCAGCACCATTTATTGAATAGACTGTGCTTACTCCAGGGATTGGTTTTGGATCCTTGATCAAATATAAGTTGGCTGTAGATGTTTGGATTGATTTCTGGTGTTTCTATTCTGTTCCATTGGTCTATCCATCTGTTCCTGTACCAGTACCATGCTGTTTTGATTACAACTGCCCTGTAGTATGTCCTGAAATCTGGTATTGTGATGCCTCCAGCTTTGCTTTTGTTGTACAAGATTGCTTTAGCTATTCGAGGTCTCCTGTGTCTCCATATGAATTTCAGCATCATTTTTTCCAGATCTGAGAAGAAAGTCTTCGGTATCTTGATTGGTATTGCATTGAATCTATAAATTGCTTTTGGGAGAATGGACATTTTGATGAGATTGATTCTTCCAATCCATGAGCATGGAAGATTTTGCCATTTTTTGGTATCCTCTTCTATTTTTTTCTTTAAGGTTTTGTAATTTTCATCGTAGAGATCCTTAACGTCCTTGGTTAAGTTTATTCCAAGGTATTTGATTGTTTTTGTAGCTATTGTGAATGGGATTGATCTTAGAAGTTCTTCCTCAGCTGTGGCATTGCCTGTGTATACAAAGGCCTTTGATTTTTGTGCATTGATTTTATACCCTGCTACTTTGCCAAACTCTTCTATGAGTTCCAATAGTCTCTTAGTGGAGTTCTTTGGATCCCTTAAATAAAGAATCATATCATTTGCAAAGAGGGATAGTTTGAGTTCTTCCTTCCCAATTTGTATCCCTTTAATTTCTTTTTCTTGCCCAATAGATCTCGCTAAAACTTCCAGGACTGTATTGAATAGCAGTGGTGAGAGTGGGCATCCCTGTCTGGTACCAGATCTCAGTGGAAAGCTTCCAAAGTTTCCCCATTCAATAGGATGCTGGCCATGAGTTTTTCATAGATTGCTTTGATTGTATTGAGGAATGTTCCTCCCATACCCAGTTTGCTTAGAGTTTTCATCATGAACGGGTGTTGTATTTTATCAAATGCTTTCTCTACGTCTATTGAGATAATCATATGGTTTTTCTTCTGCAGTCTGTTAATGTGGTGTATCACATTGATTGTTTTGCATACATTGAACCATCCCTGCTTACTAAGGGTAAATCCCACTTGGTCTGGGTGGATGATCGTTCTGATGTGGTGTTGTGTTCTATTCGCCAGGATTTTATTGAGGATTTTTGCATCTATGTTCATCAGGGAGATTTGTCTGCAATTCTCTTAATGCTGCATCTTTTTCCCGGCTTAGGAATTAAGGTGATGCTGGCTTCATAGAAAGAATTCGGGAGGATTCCCTCTTTTTCAATTGTTCTGAATAGTTTGAGAAGAAGTGGAGTTAGTTCTTCTTTAAGTGTCTGGTAGAATTCAGTGAATCCATCTGGTCCTGGGCCTTTCTTGTTGGGAGGGCCTTTATTACTGTTTCAATTTCTGTCTCAGTTATGGGTCTGTTTAGGTTCTCTATGTCTTCCTGGTTCAATTTAAGTAGGTTGCATGTGTCCAGGAATCTATCCGTTTCTGATAGATTTCCCTGTTCGCTGTCATATAAGTCCTTGTAGTAATTTTTGATGATTCTTTTTATTTCTGTGGTGTCTGTTGTTATGTTTCCTTTTTCATCTCAGATTTTATTGATTTGGGTCTTTTCTAATCTTTTTTTGGTTAGTTTGGCCAATTGGTTGTCAATTTTGTTTATTTTTCAAAACACCAGCTCCTCATTTGGCTGATTTTTTGTAATGATTTTTAGATTCAATCCTGTAGATTTCTTCTCTGATTTTAATTATTTCTCTTCTCCTACTAGATTTGGGTCTGGTTTGCTGCAGATTTTCTAGATCCTTGAGGTGAATTGAAAGCTCATTTATTTGGTGCCTTTCCAATTTCTTGATGTAGGCACCTATTGTTATAAACTTTCCTCTTAACAATGCTTTTGCTGTATCCCATAAGTTTTGGTATGTTGTGCTACTATCCTCATTTACTTCCAGAAAGTTTTTGATTTCTCTTTTGATTTCTTCTATGACCCATTGTTCATTCAGGAGCATGTTGTTCAATCTCCATATGTTTGCGTATGCTCTAGGGATTCCTGAGTTGCTAATTTCCAACTTCCTTCCACTATGGTCTGAGAAGCTGCATCATATGATTCTAATTCTTTTCAATTTGCTGAGACTTGCTTTATGGCCGAGTATGTGGTCAATCCTAGTGTAGGTTCCATGTATTTCTGAGAAGAATGTAAATTCCTTATGTGTAGGATGAAAAGTTTTGTAGATATCTGTTAGATCCATTTGGGCTATAGTGTTGTTTAAATCTACTGTCTCCTTGTTGATCTTCTGTCGCTATATCTTCCTGTTGAATTGATCCCTTAATCATTATATAGTGCCCCTCTTTGTCTCTCTTAACAGTTTTTGTGTTAAAGTTTATTTTGTCTGATATTAAGATGGCTATGCCCACACTTTTTTCATTTCTGTTGGCATGGTATATCTTTTTCCAGCCTTTCACTTTCAGTCTGCATGCATCTTTGTCAGAAAGATGTGTTTCTTGTAAGCAGAAAATAGATGGATTTTGTACCTTAACATAATCAGACAATCTGTGCCTTTTAGCAGGACAGTTCAGGCCATTCACGTTCAAAGTGACTATCGATAAGTAGTAACTTCGCCCTGCCATTTGCCAAAGATATTTTCTAATATATGCTCTGAACTTCCTGTGATCTTTTGCTGTGAGGTTTCCTTCCTTTACCTTCTTTCATATTGATGACCATGTTTCTGTGTTTCTATGTGTAACACATCTTTAAGCATCTTTTGCAGGGCTGGACAAGTGGCGACAAATTCTTTCAATTCCTGTTTGCTATGAAAGGTCTTTATTTCACCTTCATTCACAAATGAGAGCTTTGCAGGATATAATATTCTGGGCTGGCAGTTTTTCTCTCTTAGTACCTGGGCTATGTCTCACCATTCCCTTCTAGCCTGTAGGGTTTCTGATGAGAAGTCTGCTGTGAGTCTAATTGGAGATCCTCTGAGAGTAATCTCACGTTTCTCTCTTGCACATTTTAGAATCTTTTCTTTATGTTGCACTGTGGTGAGTTTAATTACAACGTGCCGTGGTGAGGATCTCTTTTGGTCATGTTTACTAGGGATTCTATGAGCTTCCTGTACAAGGATGTCTCTGTCTTTCTCCAAACCCAGCAAGTTCTCTGCTAGTATCTCACTACAAAGGCCTTCTAATCCCTTCTCTCTCTCCATGCCTTCAGGAACTCCTAGAACCCGAATGTTGGGTTTTTTAATAGTGTCCTGTAGATTCCCAACAATATTTTTTAGATTTCTAATTTCCTCTTCTTTTCTTTGGTTTGACCTTATAACTTTCCTGTGCTCTGTCTTCTAAGTCCGATATTCTCTCTTCTGTTTCACTGACTCTGTGTTTAAGGCTCTCTAATGTGTTTGCCATTTGATCTATTGAGTTCTTCATTTCATTTTGATTTCTCTTCACTATCACACTTTCCTGTTCTACTAGTTTCTGCATTTCATTTTGATTCCTCCTTAAGATTTCATTTTCTCAAAGGAGATTTTCTCTCCTGTCCAGCAAGGATTTCCACAGCTCAACCATTTGTGTCTGAAAACTTCTAATTGTTCTTATCATAATTTTTTTTTGAAATCGGTATCTTGCATTTCTTCCATCTCATCATCTTCATAATCTTGACTTGGAGTGTCTTGTTCATTTGGGGGTGTCATAATGTCTTCCTTGTTCTTGTTCCCTAGGTTTCTGCGTTTGTTGCTTGGCATTGTGGAGATATTCTTTGGATTCTTCTTCCCTCGCTGTGGTGATTTTTCTTGTTATACTATGACTATATTAAGTGAACTATCTGCTTTTGATGGAGCCTTAGAGGCTTGAGATGGGTGTGGCCTGAGAGCTCTGTTTGGTTCCTCAGGGTTAAGGGTGTGCCAAAAGTGACACTCCCAGATTAGGCGTGGTAAATATCTCTCTCTCTCTCTCTCTCTCTCTCTCTCTCTCTCTCTCTCTTTTGATTCAGAAGGAAAGTAATTCTGCACAGCTGAGCAGAATTGAAGGTAGTTAGCAGGCGAATTTTATACCCACAGGCGCCAGAGATCACAAGCTCTATCCCAAGGTCACACAGGGAATCTGTCCTGCCCTCAGTGTGGGCTCAAATTCTCCTGCAGTCTCCCACTGGGTTGCCAAGTTTACCGACTTGTAGCATCTCTGGAGAGTACTCACGTGATTTATGTGAGTTGTCTCCCCCACCGTCTCTTTTTTCAGTCTCAGTTCATTAACACCACACATTCACTAGGTCCTAATCTCCTGTTATTTCACCCCCTCCCCCCAGAGTCAGGTTTTTCTGCTTGGCTGAGGGCAGGTGCAGCCCTGAGGTCACCCCGCTTATGACGTATGTCCAAAATGGCACCTGCTGTTTGTCTTGCTCACCTTTGAGAGGTGAGCGGAGAGAGAGAAACTCATGTCCGTACCGGTCACATTTTTTTTTCTCCTCTCTCTTCTAGTTAGCCTGGTGAACTTTTCCCCATGGGGTTTCAAGCCTCGTTCGCTCTAGTTTCCTCTTTCTGCTTTCCTGCCGGTGTCTCGGGCTATTGAGGTTTGGCTCACCTTGCGTTCCAGCGCTGGTGTGTTGATTCTGCCACTGGTGTCCCGAACCGTGGGCTCCCATGCTCTCCACGCAGGTCCACTGTGAATCACTAGTTCCGGAAGAGTTTCCTCTGCTGTTTCTTCCCCTACTCTTCCTTGAACCTGCAGTATCTCTTCTTTTATTAAACTGTCTCTTCCCAGACTATCAGTGTGCTCCCTTCCTATTCCACCATCTTGCTGCTCTCTCTCAATCAATTTTAAAATAAATCACTTGCATGTGAATCCTTCTCTAATGCATGGTCTGCTTCTAGGAGCCCATCCTAAACCACCCACAGACTCATGGAAAAGGCTTGCTTTATTATGAGCTATACTTCTCCATAAAAAAAGTGTGTCTCTTGTAGGCTGCAAGAAATGGGGAGTGTCTATGAAGGACTACTCAAAAACTGCATGGAAAATGTGTGTTATGAAAAAAATTGTGTATGGATTACAAGGTTTTTTCACCTAAACTTATCTTCTCATTCTATTTTTCTGAAAACTTTTTGAAGCACTCTCAGCCATTCTCATCCACAAATATGGGACATTTTACAAATGAAACAAAGTTTATTTAAGCCCTGAGAAAGATGTGTGTGTGCACCATAGAAATACTATTGGCCTTTTGTATCTAATGGTTCTACATCCATGGATTCAACCAACTCCAAATCAATTTCTTTAAATAATCGCATCAGTTCTGAAGATACACAAGTTTTTTTCTTGTCATTATTCTCTAAACCATAAAATATAACAACTATTTACAAAGCACTCACATTGCGTTGGTTATTTTTAGTAACCTAGGGATTATGTGAAGTATCCAGGAGAATATGCAAATTCCGAGGGATATTCTGAAACCCGTTCCTCACAAATATCAAGGGACAACTGCAGTCACACCTTTCATGACATCACATCCATCTAGAGACTCCCTGAGTTGTATAAATTTCACTGTATGATTAGATAGTGCAGGCCTTAGGCATGATATAAAATAGCCAAGAATCAAAACAAAACAAAGCCATTTTAACTGAGCTGTTAGAGGTCAGATATTATGATGCAAATCATGACTATCGTTTCTTGGACTTGGGGATAAACTATGTTACTTACAAAGAGATTAATACAAATATATTGGCCGGTGCCATGACTCATTTGGTTAATTCTCTGCCTATGGCGCCGGCATCCCATATGGGCACCAGGTTCTAGTCCCGGTTGCTCCTCTTCCAGTCCAGCTCTCCGCTGTGGCCCGGGAGGGCAGTGGAGGATGGCCCAAGTGCTTGGGCCCTGCAGCCGCATGGGAGACCAGGAGGAAGCACCTGGCTCCTGGCTTCAGATGGGCGCAGAGCACCAGTCGTAGCAGCCATTTGGGGGGTGAACCAACAGAAGGAAGAACTTTCTCTCTGTCTGTCTCTCTCACTGTCTATAACTCTACCTGCAAAATAAAAAAAAATGCAAATACAAAGAGCATAATTAGACCAAGAAGTATTTGCAAAGCTAATTGTAGGCCAGCGCTGCAGCTCACTAGGCTAATCCTCCGCCTACGGCGCTGGCACACCAGGTTCTATCCCGGTTGGGGTGCCAGTTCTGTCCCAGTTGCTCCTCTTCCAGTCCAGCTCTCTGCTGTGGCCTGGAAAGGCAGTGGAGGATGGCCCAGGTCCTTGGGCCCTGCACCTGCATGGGAGACCAGGAGGAAGCACCTGGCTCCTGGCTTCGGATCGGCGCAGCGCATCAGTCGTAGCAGCCATTTGTGGGGTGAACCAATAGAAGGAAGACCTTTCTCTCTGTCTCTCTCTTTCTCCCTGTCTAACTCTTCCTGTCAAAAAAAAAAAAGAAAGAAAGAAAGAAAGAAAAGCTGATTGTAACAAAAGAGTACTGGAATCATAATGCATTTTTCACAATAACTTAATTGAGCACATTATATCTAGTGACATTTCAGGGCATTTGCTTAGAATTGGAAAAATCAATAGGTAGATTAAATCTCATGACTTTCCACTCTGTGCTTAAAAGCTGTGCTTTATTTTTTTAAAAAAGATGTATTGCCGGCGCCGCGGCTCACTAGGCTAATCCTCCGCCTTGTGGTGCCGGCACACCAGGTTCTGGTCCCAGTCAGGGCGCCGGATTCTGTCCTGGTTGCCCCTCTTCCAGGCCAGCTCTCTGCTGTGGCCCGGGAGTGCAGTGGAGGATGGCCCAAGTGCTTGGGCCCTGCACCCCATGGGAGACCAGGATAAGTACCTGGCTCCTGCCTTCGGATCAGCGCGATGCGCCGGCCACAGTGCGCCGGCCGTGCGCCGGCCATTGGAGGGTGAACCAACGGCAAAGGAAGACCTTTCTCTCTGTCTCTCTCTCTCACTGTCCACTCTGCCTGTCAAAAAAATAAAATAAATTTTAAAAAATGTATTATTTATTTATTTATTTATTTGAAACTCACAGTTACACGGAGAGAAGAGAGGCACAGAGGGAGAGAAAGAGAGAGGTCTTTCATCCGCTGAGTCACTCCTCAATTGGCCTCAATGTCCCGAGCTAAGCTGATCCAAAACCAAGAGCCAGGAGCTTTTTCCACATCTCCCATGCAGGTGCAGGGGCCCAAGGACTTGGGCCAACTTCCACTGCTTTCCCAGGCCATAGCAGAGCGCTGGATCTGAGGTGGAGAAGCTGGGTTTTGAACCGGCACCCATATGGGATGCAGGCACTGCAGGCGGCGGCTTTACCCGCTACACCACAGCACCGGCCCCTGTGCATTATTTTAATGATCTATTCCATTGTAGGTACATCAGGTTCCAAAAGCCATGAGAAATGCATGCCTTGAAGAACAAGATGTGTGCCAGGGGCTGGAGGAAGGGGAAGATGGGAGTTACTATGAAATGGATAGGGAGTTTCAGTTAAGGATGATGAATAAATTCTGGAGGTGATTGGTAGTGATGGCTGCATAACAGTGTGAAGATCCTTAATGCCACTGAACTGTACACATAAAATGGTAAATTTTGTTTTATGTATATAATAAATGTATACAAACATATATAAAAGTGATAAAAGATACTTCTGTGTTATTTTTATCTTCTAGTAAGAATGCATTTGTATCTAATGAAAATCAAGGCAAATAGGAGAATAGAGGAGGATCAGTGAAGGAAGAGGCATCTACACTAAGAATGGCAGAAGGGGTTGGGAAAAAACCTGGAGTGTTGGGGTAAGGAGAGCTAAGGACAGCATTTCAGGGAGGAAGTGTTCAACTGACTCGAATGCTATGGAGCTAAGTCAGACAAGGTCTGTGGTTTCAGCCACATGGAGACTAAGGGTAAACTCAGAGAAAGCTATGGGTGAAAGAAGTCAGAAAGAAAAGAGTGAGGAGGGAACAAGCTGACAGATAGAACCTAGGGTGCAGCCAATACAAAAATAGCACTCTCATGGGAAGGAGACAGGATGGTGGCTAAATGGAAAACTAATAGATGGATTTTTTTAAAAAAAAGACATTTATTTATTTGAAAGGCAGAGTTACAGAGAGGCAGAAGCAGAGAGAGAGAGGTCTTCCATCTGCTGGTTCACTCTCCAAAAGGCTGCAACCACTAGAGCTTGGCCACTCTGAAGCCGGGAGCCAGAAATCTCTTTTGGGTCTCTCAGGCCATAGCAGAGAGCTGGATCAGAAGTGGAGCAGCCAGGACTCCAACAGGCGCCCACCCATATGGGATGCTGGCACTGCAGACTGGAGCTTTAACCCGCTAGGCTGCAATGCCGGCCTCAATAGATGGATTTTTAAAATAAGAGTTAGAGAGTATCAGGCATAATCAGCAAAACAATCATTTCAATGGAAATGCAACTTGATATGAGTAATTTCAATAATACCTTGAGTTTACAGATTAAAGAGCTTTTCATGCTGCTTGTAGGACAGAAAGAATAACTGGAAATTATTCTGTTCATTTTATGGGTGGTAAAATTGATTTTCTCTAAGAAAACCTAAAAGGAATTAATACTCACAAAATAGACATCATTGTTGACATTTTTAAGACAGAAAAGTACAATGTACTATGCTGAAAAAATTCACTAGAACAGCCACATGTTCAACAAGTATGAAATATTGAGGCTATGACATGTGCTAATATTTGGTGCATGTCCAACAGAAGACATTTTATATTCTGGTTTCATCCTGAAGATGCCAGACTCAGACTTCTGGATTGGTGTGTTGAGGGTGGTACCAATATTGAGACCCAGGACCAGTCTGGCATCCCCCAGATCAATAAGCCATCATCCCATCATCTTGAAATAGCTACTCCAGCCTTACACTGGAGTAGCAGGGGTTTCCCGCCTCTTTGAACCTCTTGACAGTAGGTTCCTTGAGAGCAGCTTCTTCAGCACTGGAGCCCTGCTTCCCTTCCTGGTGCTTTTTGGTCTTTGCTTACTGGGGCTGACACATTGGCTGCCTGCTCTCCTCCCATCACTGAGATGCTAGCATTTGGCTAAATGCAGAGAAATCATGAGCTCTATGCTTCGCCACACATCCCTGGTTTCCGAGCATCAACTCTTTGATGACAGTTACCTTGGGCACTTTGGCACAGGCTACAGCAGCCACCATCTTGGCCCCATCACTGGCAATTCCCTCTGCTTCACAGTCTCTACCAACCATAAATCCAGTAACATTTTGAGTATTTCTTTGGCAGCATAGCTAGATGAAGAGAGCATTCCTTTTTGCAGACTCAAAAAAAGAGAACTCCGTTGTATCCAAAATTTGAGCAAAATTTACAACTAATGTGTCTCCATACAAGGCTTTGAACTCATTGAATCTGTTCCATCCACGATTCTAACAATGACCTCTTGGACATCAAAGTTTCTCTTGAGGTTAGCACCAACTCTTCCATAGAGTTCATCAGCAGGAAACAGAGCTCTACAGAAGGGTCCATGGTATCATCTAATTTCTCCTGGTAATTTAGACTCCTCACAACCTTCTTTGTTAAGTGGAGGGTGTGTGGGTCATCTAAAGCATAGTGGTCAGTGACTCCAGACATTCTGCAATGACGATCAGCTTCTCCAAGATCCTCAGCAGACTCCTCTTCTCCAGGTACTGCATTAACCAAGGGGTGTCCAGCCAAGAAAATGGTACCCTGCTTGCAGAAGATAATGTTTTCATTGGCCACTGCAGGCAAGTAGGCACATCCTGCCTACAGGAGCCCATGATCACCTCTAGCTGTGTAATAATTTTAGATGACACAATTACCTGATTATAAAATATGCACCCAAAATGATCTCAATCTGGAAATGTATCCGCTTGTCGAGGTAAGTTTTCCCCTCCTGAATCCAGTGGTAGGTGCAGGAGACCCGGTACTACCTGCGGACACCTCTTCATACAACTGTTAACCTCTAAACTGGAACAATTCCAGAGATGAAGACCCTGGGTCAAGAGGTCTGGGTAACAGTTTTCCTCTTGCTGTGTGATCAGCTCCGGTTCTCTCATTCCTTCCTACTCTTATAGACTGTGCTGGTTCATGGAGTTGGTTCACTAGTGCTTTCACCTGTTCCTAGTTGTCCTGGTAGGTGGCAGAGCCTGAGCCCAGCAGGACCCCAGGTACCAGTAGCCACACAGCCCTGGGGCAACAGTGCTTGTGCAGGGCTACAGAACCAACCTTGGGGAAGCCCAAATATCGGTGGGCAGCAAGCCAGGGTGCAGAATGCAGAACCGCCTGCTCCTGAAGGGAACATATTCTCAGTCCTGTTGCTACACAGCCTGGAGCTGAGCTTCAGATTGCATCCTTGAAGCCCCCGGCCAAAGCCAGGCCCCAGAAAAACTTTTTAAATGCAGGTAGAATGGGTGGTCTGAATGACGCTATCTAGACACTGAATAAATGGATCTTGTCAATCCTTTGTCCTGTCCCAATCATTTCCAATTTGACAGAAGTCACACCAAAAAGCAAATAGGCTCTAAAGTTAATAAAGTAGAGTTTATTAAATATGAGAAAGAACCAAATACATTGATAGTTAAGATTGTTTTTGTAATCTGACAACACTTACGACTCTGAGACTCCTGAAATCCAGAGTAAAAATGGAACCAAAAGGTTTCCCACAAAGGAAGAAGCATACAATAAATGTTCCAAAGAAATGAAGTCTAAGACAGCGACAATGAAATAGACATTTCTCATGTAAAACTTTATGAAGGTAACATGATAGGCAGGTCTCCCGACATCAATTTCAGTTAAAGAATGCAAGGAGGTTTTTATGTGGATGTTTGAAAATGGAAGTTGGATAACAACATAGAGGTTCAACGCAAAACCCACTTCAGTTCAAGTGCTTCTGGGGGGATGAAGTTGACACTGTCGCAGAGTGATTCCAGAAAGTAATCAAATGCAATACCAGGGTGGGGTCAGGAAACCATAAGCACCAGGAGCGCTTGTGGAATCAGGAACTTGCTGCAGGAATTCAGCTTCACACAGGTGCGGCAGGTGCCGGGGAAGGAAGGATCCAGTGGGGGAGAAGGAGGATAAGGGACGGTCACTAATAAGGCTGCCTGCAGCACAGCAGCAGGTGGACGTGGGAGAGCACACAGTGACCCTGGGAACCCAAGCACAACAGCAACTGGAATGCGGTCTCCAGCAGGACTGGTGTAGACATCGGTGCAAGCTACAGCCTCCTCACAGCTGGTGCCTTTATGGATTTGCAGCCAGGGGTCACTGCTCAACTTAGGGTTGCTGTAGGTCAGCAGGCCTGAGAAGCAGAGAAGAGCCTGGCCTTGGTATACGGCAGAGGGTAGAGACAAACGAGAGCCCATCCCTGCCTCTGTCTCCCTCTGGGTCTGACCACCACGCCCTTCAGGGCTTGTGGCTGCTGCCATCACGCACCCCTCCACATCTCTACATCGTCCTCTTTTGGCCAACTTAATCTGCAAACACACAAGGAAGGAAGGTTGCTTCTGGCAAATGTAGTGCCAGTTTTTACCCAAGGGATCCCTGAACAAAACCACACGGGGCCGTGTTGTAGCCAGCATGAAGGAAGAAAAAGAAATGAGGATATGAGCTAAGGGCGCATCCTGCCTTTCTCAAAATGCTAGTTTTTGGAAGCCGCTCATGGCATTTCTGTGTCTGGTTACAGTTACCAGCAGTTAAATCATTCTCTGGCCAAATTTCTCCTTCTAATTTTTAGGTAAAATGCCAGGATATGGCAGGGAAGCCCCAAATAATCACTTGCTTTATCAGTTGCCCTAATCAAAACCATCATTTGAAACCTAATCACCCTCCATGGCCATATCCAAAAATACGCCGGGATAAGAGTGACTAAGACAAGGCACTGAGGGCTAACAAAAAGGTGACAGCACCATGTAGGGCTGAAGGACTGGGCCTTCTATTTAATCTTGTAATAAGTATACTTATATCATATTCATAAAACCAATCATTTTACTATGGATGTACTCTTTGCAAAGCACTGTGCATATTTCATCTTAGAAGATTTCACAAAAGAATAGATGGAGACTGCACACGTTTAAAATCTTGCTCTCAGTCACACAGTTAACAAGCGCCAATCCAGTCCTTGAACTCTAACCTGACTGCATTGCACACACCTTCGTTCTCCTTGTCTTCTCCCACACTGTTTAGTAAAGCTTCCAACACTGCAGAGTGCTTAGCATGAAGCAGAGATACAAGGCAGTTTTGACGCGTGAAGTGTTAGAACTGTGGCAGCATCCAGGCCAACTGTATCAGTCAAGACTGGTTTTTGCCTGGGGTGTACCCCAAACTGTGTATTAATTATGTTCCCAAGATTATTGCATGAGCCAAGATTGCTGCTCTAGCTCCAATCATCACAGCAGCAAATGTGATAATGCTCGGCTTCTGTGTGTGATATCACTTCCTTCCTTCCTCACCCTGCCAAGGTTGTGTAGTAATAAGATGAGCAACTCTAGGAGCTAGCTTAGAGCGGCCGTGCACCTTGCCGCTGGCATCCTAATTCTCAGGATTCATATGACTATGCCTGAGAGGCCAAACACTTGAAATGCTCCTCCTTCAAAGGAATATAAACCCAGTCTCAGACTTCACCTTTGGACCAGAACATTATATGTTTCCACCTATCCACCAGAAGACATCTTTGTTAATGTAATGTTACTAATGCCATTGGGTAACTAAAGTCTTACTTGCTTGGTTGATTTAATTGACATTGAAATTTGTACATATTGTTGTATAACATTTTTAAAAATATGAAGGCACTTCAAAAAGTTCATGGAAGATGGAACTAAAATTAAGTTTATTTTTATGCAAAAATTCATTGTGGAATTTCTAGATTGAGGAAATTAGTATGCATTCACTCACAAACATAATTTTGGTGCATTGAGAATGCTTATAATCGACTCTCTCACTCATTGTAAAGAGCACAACAACCGTTGTTAGCAATTGTCACCATGTTGTACAATTGATCTCTTAAACTCGATCCTCCTACCTAACTAAAATTTTGCATGTTAAGGTCTTTGTTTGACTGTATATCAGACTCTGGTGAGCAGGTGGAATTTTGTTCTGATTGTGAACATATTTTGCTAATGTGAATGTACTTTTCTAATTTTGCTAACGTATTTTGAGTTCTGGTTTGAAGTAGGACTAAAAGAGAATGGCGACTCTTGTGTTGCATCATCAGTAGCCCTGTTAACCAAAGATTATGACCGGAGTTGTCAAAATAGACCCTCAGCAAAGACCCCAGAAACTCCTCAGGACAAATTGCCCCAGTTTGAGAAAGAGATTCATGACACTCATTTTGCTTTACCTTGTTCACAATGGGGAAATATCTATTGCACTAAACTTGTAAGAGGTGAAAGAGTGCAGCTGTAAGCAAGAAGCAATGTATTGCTAAATTTTAAGCCTTGACAGGTGTCTGAGCCCTATTTTTATTTTAAAACATCTATATCATAAATGTCCAAGGATAGCCACACTACATGTTTGTCCCATTTCTCCCCTACTAATAGGAACAAATCTTCAGAGAAATGAAATAATTCAGTCTCTAATTTTGAGAATTTTGTCCCATTAGCATTTCTCTAGACTGCACCAATTAGTATTCATGCAGTGTTATTATTCAAGTATAGTCTGTCTATTATAGTTACTTATTTTTGTGCCACTTTAAGGAAGCTTCCATGCTTCTATTATTGTATGATCAATTTATTAGTGGTATTAAAATCACTGTAACAGGAAAAGTATTTTTAATTTCTCTAACACCTTCCTTCTAGGACCAGCACTGTGGTACAGTGGATTAACAAGAGCCAGCATCCTATACTGGTGCCAGTGTGAGTCCCAGAAGCTCCACATCTAATTCATCTCCCTGCTAATTCACCTGATAAAGCAGTGGAGGATGACAGAAATCCCTGGGCCCCTGCACCCACGTGGGAGACCTGGAAGAAGCTTCTGACTCCTGGCTTCAGCCTGGCCCAGTCCTGGCTGTTATAGCCATTTGGAGAGCGAACCAGCAGATGGAAGCACTCTCTTTCTCTCTCTCCTCTCTCTCTCTGTAACTCTGCCTTTCAAATCAATTAATAATCTTTAAAACAATAATCATATAACACCTGCTTTCAGTAAAGGCTGCCTCCTGCTAACTCCATGGCAATGGTACTCTTGAGGAATTTTGTGGGTTTGGATGAGCAAGTTTTGGAGACAGGAGTCTCAAGTTCCACGTCTGAGTTAATGCGATTCTGTCTAAAATCACCAATGTGAACACACAAGTCTGGGAATGAAGACAAGTATAACTGAGCAATCTGCAAAAACTTTCAGATACCTTGAAGAGGATTAAGATTCCCCCAGGCCATCCTACTGGGTTGTGCAACAAGCCAAATCAAATCTCAGGGACTTGAAGAAACTCGACCGATCTCTGGGTTGCTTTTCTTTTTCCTTTTTGCAGATTTATATATTTATTTGAGAGCAGAGTTACAGAGAGAGGGAGAGACAGAGAGAGTGGTCTTCCATCCACTGGTTCACTCCCCAAATGGCCGTAATGTCCAGAGCTGAGCCAATCCAAAGCCAGAAGCCAGGAGCTTCCTCCTGGTCTCCCACCCTGGTGCAGGGACCCAAGCACTTGGTCGATCTGCTGCTGCTTTTCCAGGCCATAAGCAAAGAGCTGGATCATAAGTGGAGCAGCCAGGACATGAACTGGCACCCATATGGGATGCTGGCACTGCAGGCAGCAGCTTTACCTTCTACGCCATAGCACTGGCCCCTTCTGGGTTACTTTTAATATTTTTTGTATTTTTTGTTCATGTATGTTTATTTAAAAACTAGGATGACTTACTGGACCAGATAACTCAAGTATTATATGGAGGAGGGGAAGGTAAAAGGGAGGAGCGTGGAGGAGACACCAAGTACCAAAAGGCTACACAGCTTTCTCTCCATCATTGTGATAAGGCTGAGAACCTGTGTCTTGAGATTTTTTTTAATGTTCTTGTCACCATACTCAGAGACTTTTCCAGAATCAGAAGGTTAAAGGGCAAGAGTTAGAACACAATGTGACTTCCAAGTGCTTGCATTTCTGAGTGATGATGATTGGAAAGGAGATTGTCAGTCTACATTGTGTTTTTTGAGAACTTGATCACAAAACTGAGAGGATACTTCCTTCTGACATATGGTGAGCTCTCAAGATTCCTATTCTCCTTGTTGCAATTTTTTTCTAAAGATTTTATTTATTTATTTATTTGACAGGTAGAGTTACAGACAGTGAGAGGGAGAGACAGAAAGGTCTTCCTTCTGTTGGTTCACTCCCCAAATGGCTGCAACAGCTGGAGCTGTGCCAATCTGAAGCCAGGAGCCAAGTGCTTCTTCCAGGTCTCCCATGCGGTGCAGGGGCCCAAGCACTTGGGCCATCTTCTACTGCTTTCTCAGGCCAGAGCAGAGAGCTGGATTGGAAGAGAAGCAGCAGGGACTAGAACTGATGCCCATATGGGATGCAAGCACCGCAGGCGGGGGATTAATCTAGTGTGCCACGGCACCTGCTCTCCCTCATTGCGATTTTTTCCATTTCCTTTTCCCATCCAGCCTCACATCAATTCATTCTAATCCATAGAGTAGTTTCATTTCAATGCTCCTGTTAGTATTAGATCCTACTTTTCAAACTTAAGGTAATGGCAAAGCTTCTCAAACTTCCAGGTAGATACACAGTTCTCATTAATTATATATCTGATATTTTCTAAGAAACTGCATGTTCTGTTTCCATTAAAAATTATCGTATTGGGGGCTGGCACTCTGGCGCAGCGGGTTAACGCCCTGGCCTGAAGTGCTGGCATCCCATATGGGCACCGGTTCGAGACCCGGTTGCTCCACTTCCAGTCCAGCTTTCTGCTATGGCCTGGGAAATCAGTAGAAGATGGCCCAAGTCCTTGGGCCCCCGCACCTGCGTGGGAGACCTGGAAAAAGCTCCTGGCTCCTGGCTTCAGATTGGCGCAGCTCCAGCCGTTGCAAGCCATCTAAGGAGTGAACCAGCGGATGGAAGACCTTTCTCCCTCTGTCTCTCCTCCTCTCTCCGTGTAACTCTGACTTTCAAATAAATAAATAAATCTTTAAAAAATTATCATATTGAAGATGCCTTGAAGAAAAGATATATGTCTTTCTCTTCACCGGTGTTATTACAATAATAGTGATATAATAAAATAAACCTTAGATTAAGTTGTGATTGCTTCCAAAAGTCCAGAAATACTTTGCTGTATCAGCTAATTTAGACTCATCTTAGGCTTTTTAACAATGTTTTTCTGATATTTGGAACATGTGATAATCATCTTTCAGCCCAGTTTAAATTAACTTAGGGAATAAAAGGAACTCTGTCCCATTCTTATATACAGACATTTGGAATATTTCCAGGTTGTGGATTTAGTTATTTTTACCCTGACCTCTTATTTTGAAAATGCTTCTCTGGGTTCTCATATTTGTGCTTATCTTCGTATTGAGTTGTTTTGGCATGGTAATGTGCTCAGATCAATTGTCAGCGGCAGTAATGCTAGCATCAATCATGGACAAATATGTAATAGCTCGGAGACAAATGAGATATCCCCCTTCTTCTTCTTTTAGCCTGGTATAGTTTGCTCTCCTGGAAGATGCCTTTAGAACCATGTAATTTCCAGGAAAGCCTGAAAGCACATCAGGTAGGCACTAAGAATTCTTTCAGCTCACCTGATCTGCAGAGAGGACAGGCACAGCGACCATGGTCCAGGCAGCACCACAGACAGAGCCAGCAGCTACTGCTGGAGATGGTGGCTCTCAGTGCTGTCACCCAGTTATAGTCCTTCCCTTCCTCACATAGTTTCATCAGTGAGCTTGGAGCATTATTATTATTACTATTATTAGTAGTAGTAGTTTTTTCAGAGTTCCTTTTTCATTTCTGCAATTTTCTATTCCTCAGATACAGTATTTCTAGATTAACACTGAATTCTTATTGCTTGTCCTGTGGCCTTTCCTAAATATCTTGACTTTCCTATTTTCTCTGGCCTCTTCACATGGTTTTTCTTAATATTATTATTCTTGCCCCAATATATGTCACATTTTTGTCCTTCTGTGTTATATTCTTTTGTTTTGTTTATGTTGGCTACTGTGTTTTTCCAGCCAACCTCCCACAAAGCTGAGATGTGTTTTTGTTATACTTGTATTCATCACAAGCGTTCTGTTGAAATATATATTAAGTCAAATGTAAATGCATCCTATCCTGAAAATATATAGCACATGTTATATTTCATATAGGTTTTATGTCCATTAGGGTGCCAGGAAGACAGAAAGAATGATATACACGAGTGTAATAATTGAGAATTTAGCAAGGAACTATTTAAAAATGTATGGGAGGAACAAGCAAACCCAGTGGAGCATAGTGAACACCCTGGGATTGGAGACTTACTGGAGCCATTACACTATTAAGGCTAAAGAAGAAGGAGACATGGTGGCCAATGGAAGCTGGAACAGACTCCTTGGCAGGATGAAGTCAATACACAGTGAGCCAGCAGGGAGGCATGTAGAAGAAAAAGGCCATGAACTGGCTGTCCTATCCATTCTCTATTTTTTTATAATAACACCCTCTGTTGGCTAATTCCCATGGGAAGCCATAAAACAATGCATCTCATTGATATGGTGCATAAAAGTCAGTATCCAGGCACAGTTCCCAGTGAAGAAGGCTGGAAGGGAGATCTGAAGGTGGAAAACAGAAACAAGAAGACATATATACCACACATTGTTGGAACTGACATAATAATATATCAATTTTTTTTCAAGATTTATTTACTGGAAAGGCAGAGTGAAAGAGAGATTCCATCCATTGGTTCACTCCCCAAATGACTGCAATGGCCAGGGCTGAGCCAACCTAAAGTCAGGAGCCTGGAATTCCATTTGGGTCTTCCACATGTGTGGCAGAGGCCCAAGTACCTGGGCCATCATCTCTTGCTTTCCCTGCTGCGGTAGCAGGGAGCTGGATTGGAAGTGGAGCAGCCAGGACTTGAACCTGGACTCTGATATGGGATGTGAGTGTTGCAAGTGGTGGCTTAACCTGCTATGCCACAACTCCAACCCCAATACTTCACAACAGAGGAAATTACAAAGATATTATAAACTTAGAACCCAATGTATCCATATTCACCACTTGGCACTTGCAATAAGTGGCAGACCCTCAAAGATCTCTTGCTTAGAGACTTTGTTCTTTCTTGGATATCAAAGCCAATTATTCTTCATCAGATTGCCCCATTTACTCACCACTCAATAAATTAAACAAAAGTGAGGGGAAATTCACCATTGTCCAACTCTTCAACATATGGTTGAAATGCCTTCAGACAGCTGTACTCAGCCACATGTGAAGAATTGACATCATGCTCTACCAAAACCCTCTGTTCAATTTGTTCAGATTTAGCTTTAAAGATTCACCCCGATTAAGGCTGAACACAACCCTGAAAATCTGAAAACAGCCAGAGAGCCATGGTGTTTGACAAATCACCTCAGCAAAAAGACGCAAGCTCATGCTCCTTATTTATTCATCTTTCTTGCCAAGGAAACTTGCCAGCTCCTTCTGGTGCACATCTCCTGGGAAAAATGAGAGGAGAAGTAATAAGGGCACCTTGAAGAAACAATGTAATTATACATAAAGGACTGTGGGCAATGGCGAAGGTTGACATGATTTTGTCATCTCGTATGCAACTGAGAGAAAAAAAAAAAAAACCTCCTTTCCCTGCCAGTGGAAAAATATACAGATATACATATACATATATAGATAGATACACACATTTAGCATAGATAGATATCTTTTTAAGGATTTATTCTTATCACCATTTGAATCCTAGCATTCACAAACTGCTGCATGATAAAATGATTGATTTTCCCTCATGAAGACTGAACATGGCATTTGATGAAGCTACCCCCATACTTTCACTAGCAGTGCTGACCCATCATCAACAAGTCACCAGACAGACCTAAGTTAGTGATATGTCTATGCCATTTGTTAAGCTTTTATTATTGCTATTGGGACCATAGAAAAGAAAGGTCCTTCTTTTTATAAAATTTTTAAGATTTATTTATTTATTTACTTATTCACTCATTTACTTGTTTATTGGAAAGGCAGAGAGAGACAGAGAAAGCATGCTTCCATCTACTGGTTCCTTCCCAATATGGCTGCAACAGCACTTACTAGACCAAGCTGAAGTCAAGAGCCTAGAACTCCATCCAGATCTCCCATACAGGTGGGCAGGGACCCAAGCACTTGGGCCATCTTTCTCTGACTTCCTAGGCGCATCAGCAAGAAGCTGGATCTGAAGTGAAGTAGCTGGGACTCAATATAGGATGCTGGCATCACAGGTGGCTGCTTCACCCACTGTACCACACCACCAGCCTTGGAATAGTCCTTCTTAACATCCATAAATAAATAACCAGGATATCAAACGTCACTCTCTCTACTCAGTGTCTAGAGGGTGTGTTAGTACAGCACCAGCCCCTTTACAACAGTTTAGCTTTATTTTGGTCAACATCTTTGAATGTGTTTCTGTTTCATAAATTGGCCCCTCTCTCTAGTGTGCTGTCCATCTTTGCTGAACAGGAACTGTAATAGACATATGCACTTTGCCCTTCCTAGAGGGAAGACCCCCCTTGTTTTCTTCTTCCTTCTTAGTCCACATGGCTTAACATAGGCTAAAGTCACAGGTCAGCTCCTGAAGAAGGCACAACACACAGGCCTCACCTGGAAGCTGATTCCAATTCTTGGACTCTGTAATTGGAGAAGAATTGGCCACATGCTACGAGTCAAGTTAGTGAGATTCTATAAAAATTACTAGGGAATGGTGGGCATTTGAGATAGGAGTAAAGATTCTACATAGGATACCCACATCTGTTGCTTGTACCCATGAGAAAAAAAAAAAAACAACTCTGGTTAATACAAGTAAGGAACTACAACCTGGATGGTGCCCACAGGCTAAGGTCAAAGCTGGATCCTAATATCTATTCTCAATGCTGGGTTTCAGACAATTATGATCGTTGAGTCTGGGTTGATTCATTTGGAGGCAAAATAGGGCTTGCTTATGTTGTCAGCACCCTGAACATTGCCATTCAAGTAAGATTCAGGCTCCAGCAACACTTACTTGCTCTTCAGAAGATACACGCTCTAACTCTGCAGGCCTCAACGGGAAGAGTGAGTCACTCTTCCATACAGAAATGAGATTTTCCAATTTTCTTTCTCAACATTTAAGAATAACACTCGCCAATTCATTTTAGATATCGATTTTTAATTAACCCTTTAAAATGGTCCTGGAACCAATCATTTAAATTATGATAACTTGTGAAAATATACTTTTTAATAAAAATGAATTTAGATGCTGGATCTTGCTTGGTATGATAGTTTTGATTACTACTGTGGGGAGCAACTTGGACTAGACTAAGTTACTGGAATTAAGACTTATTCTATGCATCTGCTCTCCCACAATATGGCGCTGAGAAGGGAGTAAACAGCTTCTACACAGCTGCCTCTCGCCAATTTGATTGACTGAGCTGCAGGAGCTGATCTTGCTCCTGATTGGAGGAGAGCAGCGTACTCGGCGTGTGGGTAGCAGAGTTGGGATTGGTGGAAGAGGACTATAAAGGAGGAGAGAGACAACATGCACCAGGAACATGTATCTGAAGGAACACCTGAGCAGCCCCCGAGAGAGCCGGCCGGCGGTGTGCTGCTCCCCTGCGGAAGTGGGGAAAGTGGCAGGGGGCCCGCCCCTCCACGGAGGTGGAGGGACGGCAGCCAACCCGGGAAGAACCAGCAGCAAACCCGGGAAGGGCCGAGCAGACAAAAGAACAGCGCAGGGTCCTGTGTCGTTCCTCCGTGAAGAGGGGGAGTGACATAATGGTGCTGTGACTCAGATATGAAGCCTAGGCAGGGTCTAGTGTCATTCCTCCGCGAATGGGGGAGTGATAACTACTGAGGAAATATTGTCTTCCTCATGATCTCACTATGGACAGTGTTAGGGTTAGCCATAGTGGCTTGCTTTGCCAGTGGAATACAACCCAACAGTACTGACACAGAGGCCCAAAGGGTCTTTGATGATTTGGTTCAGGTTTGTGCTCTAGTAATAAGCCATAAGGAGAACCTTGTGTCACTGCTCTCACTTCAGCCTAGCCTTCCAGACAAACACAGCTTTCTTCAAAATGTTCAGGGAATTTTTTGGGGGGTGGGGCAGTGCAAAAAAAATTGAAATCCATACAGTTTTTCATAATAAATGTTATGAAATTTTAAGACTCCTCATATGCATGGATTTAAAATTTTTGTGCCCAAATAAAATTATATTTTAATTTCATTTCGATGAAATCTTTTAAATCCGTGTGGCATAGACCTCAACCAAACTTTGATACCAAAAGCCAACCTGCAACCAAACCTAGCCTAGATCATCCAAGCCCCAGGAAACTACAAGGATACTTTTTGAAGACTCCTCATAACTTAAGAACAAAATACTTGTAAGTCATTGAGTTCAAGGCAGTTCATTACACAGCATCACCATGGCTATGCTATGCTCTATATAACCACACTTCTGGGCTTCGTGTGACACTGCATAGCTTGTGCAGCCAGTGTGCAGTAAGAGGCATGAGATGTACGAGAGAAGTCAGCAAGTGTTAGTCCAGGATATCATCATTGTATATTAGCCCTAAACATGATCCTAGATGCAGTCTAAACACATAATCCCTATCCCCAATTACACTGATGCCAAGAGGGCCAAGTGACATTCTTTACAACAACACATGAATAAAATGACACAGAGCCAACATCAAACAAAATCTGCTTGCAAATCCACAATATTCCCACAATGTCACTCTAACCTCTCTTGAGCAATAATAGACTAATTCATATTCTAACATCTTACTCCTCTCATATTGGTAATCCTGGGATTTTTTTTTTATTCTTGCAATTCCTCTGAGGACTGCCTTGCAGAACACACTAACCATATTGGACATTTGCAAAGGCTTTCACTAGCAGGAAAGGGAGGTGATGCCAGTTTGTCTATTTTGTGTTAGCAGATCTGGACAGAGTACCTTTGGCCAACTCTGCTCCATTTCCCTGAAAGTCTGTGTTCTGGAGGCCTAAATTTAACTTTTTACATCCAAGCAATAGTATTTAGAGGATACACTTCTATTTCCATGGTATTTAATGTTCTATTAAAGATGTTATACAAATTACCTACTGCAAAATGAATTGAGATTACACAGGTTGTTTAAGCCATAAGTCATAAATTCAAATGTCTAGGTGCCAGGTCAGGAATGTAAACCATATGAATTGGAAGGCTGGTTGAAAATTCTAACAAAATGGTCAGCTCAGGCACTATTACATGGGAAGAGAAAATGGTAGCCACTAACACTAGTTAAATTGTGAATACATTGTCAAATCCTTGATTAATCCAAAAGAAGCCACATCTGAATTTCTCTGAGAAATGATTAATTTTAAAGGATTATGACTTTTTTATTAACACTGTGATCCATTTTATTTTATTTTTTTTTTGACAGGCAGAGTGGACAGTGAGAGAGAGAGACAGAGAGAAAGGTCTTCCTTTGCCGTTGGTTCACCCTCCAATGGCCGCCACGGCCAGCGCGCTGTGGCCGGTGCACTGCGGCCGGCGCACCGCGCTGATCCGAAGCCAGGAGCCAGGTACTTATCCTGGTCTCCTATGGGGTGCAGGGCCCAAGCACCTGGGCCATCCTCCACTGCACTCCCTGGCCACAGCAGAGAGCTGGCCTGGAAGAGGGGCAACCGGGACAGAATCCGGCGCCCCAACCGGGACTAGAACCCGGTGTGCCGGTGCTGCTAGGTGGAGGATTAGCCTATTGAGCCATGGGGCTGGCCTACATTGTGATCCATTTTATTTTTTTTTTAACTTTTATTTAATGAATATAAATTTCCAAAGTACGGCTTATGGATTACAATGGCTTCCCCCACATAATGTCTCTCCCACCCACAACCCTCTCCTTTCCCATTCCCTCTCCCCTTCCATTCACATCAAGATTCATTTTTGATTCTCTTTATATACAGAAGATCAGTTTAGCATACATTAAGTAAAGATTTCAACAGTTTGCTCCCACACAGAAACATAAAGTGAAAAATAATAGATGATTTTTTAAATGATGATGAAATCAGATCAGACCTATTGTCATGTTTAATCCCAGTGAGAGTCAAGTTGGGAGTTGATAATTTTTTTTTTTTTTTTTTTTTTTTTACAGAAGATCAGTTTAGTATACATTAAGTAAAGATTTCAACAGTTTGCACTCCCATAGAAACACAAAGTGAAATATACTGTTTGAGTACTTGTTATAGCATTAAATCTCAATGTACAGCACATTGAGGACAGAGATCCTACATGAGGAGTAAGTGCACAGTGGCTCCTGTTGTTGACTTTACAAATTGACACTGTGATCCATTTTAAACAAATCTGTGGTGCCGGAGCTGAGGCATAGCAGGCTAAGCTTCCGCCTTCAGAGCCAACATCCTATATGGGCACCGGTTCATGTCCCAGCTGCTCCTTTTCCAATCCAGCAGTCTGCTATCTGCTAATGGCCTGGGAAGACAGTGGAAGATGGCCCAATTATTTGGGCCCCTACACCCACATGGAAGCTCCTGGCTTCGGATCTGCCCAGCTCCATCCATTTTGGCCATTTGGGGAGTGAACCAGCAGACAGAATTTCTCTCTCTCTCTCTCTAACTCTGCCTCTCAAATAAATAAATAAATAAATAAATAAATAAATAAATAAATAAATAAAATGTATCTGCAAGCTGGATACCACTGATAAATTCTGACATAAATTAACACAGAGTGCAGTATGTCATCAGAAATTGAGGACTGTGATTAGATCCTCTGTGAGTTATGATCTCTTGATTGTACGATTTGAAAAGAGAAAATAAATCTACAAAGGTTGTGTTGGGTGATTAGCTCTAGAAAAATGTGCCTGTAAGGATCTGCTTTCTGGTTCATTCTCTCCTGTATCACAAGGAGAGAAAAAGGATATTGGGTGATGAAGTTTCCTAAAAATAGACCATGCCATGTTTCTTCAAATGATGAAAGCATAGAATATCTTCAAAAGAATAGAAAGCAGTATATCGGAGAACACAGCTATACATTTATAACTTTTGTCAATATGTTTAATGAAATTATACATCAATTTCTTTACTTAGGCTAGATTGTCTAAATTAATACTAAATAGTGTACAATTACCCAAAGCATGAAGGTCAAAGTTAAGACTTTTCTTGACTCTTTTGTTTCACTACAGTGGGCAAAGTTGACCTTATAGAATTAGTATATATCTGTTAATATTTGAACTTTTTGTTTTGCACCTAAAACTTTTATCATTTAAAATTCCAGTTTTTATTTGCTAACAAACCATGTGCTTTGTTCTTTCTGAATTCTTCCTATATTATAGGAAGTTTGAGAGGTACAAAAGAATTCCCCTTCTTGAAGATAATTTCCATAATCATTCAAAAAGTGAATTGGGGAAGATCCACTGTATGTTTTTAAAGACCATGAAAAGGGAAATAACACAAGGTAGAGAATTCATGAATAGATAATCACTTTCAACAGACAATAAGCAATGTTCCAATAAGCCCTGAGAAATAACTAATTAATTTTCCAAGTGAGCAAACATTATTTTGTAGTCCTGTAGAGCTGGGGAGGAATCTAAAGATAGTGAATAGCAATGTGTTTCTAATTTTCAAAAGAAGATTTAAAGGGCCCTTGTTCCTCATTGTTTAGCTACTTCAAACCCTATCAAAATAATAAAACCTAAATTAGCACAAAAAGTAAGTTTTCACTGTCCTGGAAAATAAGAAGGCAAGGAATAGCTTCTGTTTACGAAGAAAGAATCAATTAGTAAGAGTAAATTTGATGCCTTGTTGATGAAGTAACAAAATGAAAATGACCCAAAGCACTCTAGCTTCAATTCCTTGATAATAATAAGGCACGTGATGAAACTCCCTACTATACTAATTAAAGGTAGCTTAGATAACAAGTCAGTAAAGAATTTCCAACTGACGGGAAAACATATAGGTGAAAAAGCTGTAAGTCAGTGAAAGCTATAGGAATTGGAGGTAGGACAATTAAATGCCAATGATATAGAAAAGGTGAACGAATTAGCACTGAGGAAACAGTTGAAATTTCCCACCATCTGAATTTTTAAGTTATAAAAACAAGAGTGTAAATACCACAGGAAAATAAGGTGAGATCTAAAAATATAAGAACTAGCTGCAGAAAGAAAAACAGTTCATCGATGTTAGGACCAAAATTTAGCAGAAATCTATAAGGAGCTAAGGTTATTTCAGGAAACTTGGGAAAAGGCTGGGATGGAGGGATCAGGGAAGCTTGGGTCGTTAGGAAGGACCTGCTTTAAAGAGTCAAGAGTACAATGCGATAATAGAGAACTGCTGCCATCCAAGGAAGGTATCATTACTTCATTTGAAGTTCTAAGAATGAGGCAGGTGCTATGGCGCAGTAGGTTAAGCCACCACCTGAGGTGCAGGTGTACCATATGGGCACCGGTTCTAGTCTCAGCTGCTCTTCTTCCAATCCAGCTCTCTGCTATGACCTAGGAAAGCAATAGAAGATGGCCCAAGTGCTTAGACTCCTGCTACCCATGTGGGAGACCTGGAAGAAGCTCCTTGCTCCTGGCCCAGCCCTGGCTGTTGCAGCCATTTCAGGAGTGAATCAGCAGATGGAAGCTCACTCGCTCTCTCGCTCTCTCTCTCTCTAACTCTGACTTTCAAATAAATAAATAAATAAATATTTTAAAAAACAAGAACCAAAAAGACACCTTCAGTGACTGATGAGGGCTCACTAACAACAGAAGCTTGGGAAGTGCTCACCTCCTGCCCGGGGGCCGCATTCAGAATGGAAGGGGAAGCTGAGTCTCTGGCAGTGGTTTGGTAAAACTAAGATGCACGGTTTCCCCTCCAAACTGTTAGACTCCTGCTGTGCCCGGAAAAAGAGCCTCTTCTCTCTTCCCTCACAGTCAATGGAGGTCAAGTCTCTTTCTTCCCCAAGTCGGAGGATGTTAGCTGTGTGAAGCTGGCCCGTGAAAGGCCCTAGAGAACGGAACTTTGTCTTTCCTGCTCATCCATTACTGGAAACGTTCATACCTGTGGGGGGAAAAGGCAATAGGGACAGGCTTTGGGGCAGCTTGGGACACACTCATCCCATATCAGAGCGCCTAGGTTCCAAACTCAGCTCTGCTCCTGATAGGGAAAGCAGTGGAAGATGGCCCAAGACCTTGGGCACCTGCACCTGCATGGGAGACCCGGAAGAAGCTCCTGGCTCCTGGCTTCAGATTGGTGAAGCTCCGGCCATTGCAGTCATTTGGGGAGTGAACCAGAAGATAGAAGATCTCTCTCTCTCTCTCTCTCTCTCTTTGTAATGCTGTCTCTCAAATAAATACAAAGAAATCTTTATAAATAAATAAATACATTCTCAGAATGAATACAGCAGAAAAAGGAGAAGCCCAATCTGACTTTGCACAAGCTATGATTTTAAATTAAGACTGTCAGCTGTGCATCTTATTCCCCTACAGGAAAAAAAATTTTTTTGATCATTTCCCTAACAGTCCAAATAGTTTTCAAAGATCTGACAGCCTTTCCCTAAAGCTGTTTGCAACTAACTCTGTTCTGCTCAATGTACAGCCTAAGTTCGCCACTTAAATGTCCATCTGAATGGGAGAATCCCAATCATGACTTGGGTGGTTTAGGAGCTTTGCATTGCTCCTAGCTTTATTACTTTATAGTTATGCAATAACAAAATGAGAATTTCCTAGTTTGCAAGGCAGTATCTTCAAAGTGAACATGAGAGTCTGTGGCACACCTGAACCGAAACCAAACAACCCATGTTGCTGCTATAGACACGAGTGTAAATAAACTGAAAGAACCTCAGGATTCTGATGGCCTTCATTTCTGAGACTCAGTGTCAATCTGTTTGTGCAAGTTATTGTTTTCTACAATCCACAAAGTCAGTAAATATGAGGCAGTTTGGGAGAGGCTACAAAAACAAAAGTAAGTCTGCTGGCTACCACAATGCCTTCAAAAATGTGACTTCCCCCAGGGCTGGCATTGTAGCCAGGGGGTTAATCTGCCACCTGCAATGCTGCCTTCCCATATAGGTGAAGGCTCAAGTCCCAGCTTCTTCACTTCTGATCCAGCTCCCTGCTAATACACATGGGAAAGCAGCACATGATGGTACAAGTTCTTGGGCCCCTGCCACTCACATAGGAGACTGGCTCCTGGCTTAGGCGTGGCCCAGCCCCAGCCATTGCAGCCATTGAAGAATGAACCAGTGGATGAGATCCCTCTCTCTCTCTCTCTTTCTCTCTCTCCCTCCCTCTTTTTGTAACTCTTTCAAATAAATACATAAACCTTAACAAAAAAAGTATGACTGTCCCCAATATTTCTCAAGCTCTTGACAGTGGCTTACACATCAGCATCTGTGCTGCTGCATCTCTTTGGAATTATAGGTTTTGGAATCCAAAGGACATATAAGCCATCTGTCTCTCTTTACTAATGAAGAGAGAGAGGCTATGCATGGTGCAATGGTTTGGCCCAAGTGGCATACGTGGCCATTGGTAGCAGAGTCTTCGTTAGAATTCCTGACAACTGGCTTCTGGGTCAATCCTCAAGACTAGATGTTGCTGTTCCCCTTCCTATTCCAAGTTCCTTCTCCAAAGTTACCATTGGTTTAGAGAAAGGAGCTGGAGAAATAGCTAACTGGGAGAGTAATGCGTGTGCACACACGGATGTGCATTTGCATTTCAAATAACATACCAGTGTATCAATAAATTGCCTTTACTTGCTTACTACATTGCTGTGCATTAAAAATTCATTTTTATGCATGCATTTGCATCACAAAAATCTCTTTTCATTTGCCATGCTGCCCTGACAATATTATGATGAGCTTTATTCTATGTGAAGCACTAAAAGTGACTTAATTTAATCAGCCGCCTAGGTTTTAGCGTGTACTCAATTTTATATGGTTTTAATGAAGATGCGTGTCTTCGTCCATTTTCCATGGCTATAGCAAAATACCTGACACTGGATAATTTATAAATAATAGAAGTTTATTTGGCTCATTAAGAACCACTATAATCCAAAAGCTGTGCTTCTGAAATTTATATTTATTAAATAAAAGCTTTCTAAAAAAAATAGAAGTTTATTTGGTTTGTGGTTGTGAAGGCTACAAAGTCCAAGAGCATAGCCCTGGCATCTTGCGAGGGCTTCTCGCTGCAGCGTTACTTGGTGGAGGGCATCAATAGCAAAACAGCATAAGGAAGACACAGAGAATGCAACTTTACAACAAAGCCATACACATAGTAACTCGATATCTAGTAACCCATTAATCTATGAATAGATTGATCCATGCATGAGGCCTCTGCAGAATCACTTCTCTTTTTTTAAATTTTTACTTGAAAGGTAGAGAGACAGAGGTCTTCCATCTGCTGGTTCACTCCTCAAATGCGCACAACAGCCAAATCTTGGCCAGGCCAAAGCCAGGAACGGGAAATTCCATCTGGGTCTCCCACTTGGGTGGCAAGGACTGAAGTACTTGAGCCATCATCATCCGTTGCCTCCCAAGAATGTTCAATAGCAGGAGCTGGAATCCATAGCTGAGCCAGAACTCAAACCAGGCATTCTGATATGGAAAGTAGGTGTCACAAAGTTAACCACTGGGCCCAATGCCAACCCCCTACCACCTCTTAAAGGTCCCACCTCCCTATACCCACCATCATGGTAATCAATTTCACCTTGAGTTTCAGAAGGGATGAACCATAGCAAAGTATAAGATTCAACATTTAACACCATCTCATCTTTGGAGTTTATTTAGGAAATGAAATATTGCTCTGTAGTTTCAGAAAAAAATTAATAAATTTCTCTAAATAGATGGTAATTTCAAGTTGGTTTTCAGAGAGATTTAGCTGCATTAGCAGCACTATTTTCCGATACCCATAATCTTCTAAATTGACTTATTTGATGCTCTTCACATCTATTTTTCTAAAGACTTAGATTCTGTCTGTGCCACTGCTTTTGAAATACTCTCCATGATTGTGACTCTATCTAATGCAATTTTTACATTTGCTGCCATTTTTCTCAAGTGACAATATAGGGCAGGAAGAACCATGTGGTACTGCTTCATACCAACTACGTGCTTTGATGCAAAATACAGAGGAAATGTAAGAGAACCGAGGAGGAGGAGCTGAAGGGTTCCAAGTAAGAAAACTTTGCACCATAGACAAACGGATGGAATCTAACGAGGGTAAGGTGTGGAGCCAATAGGGAGATAAAAGCCAAATATCTCAGCAGAAATCAGAGCCTCTGGGTAGTAACTGAGGGACTCAGACTTGGGCTGAGCCCTTGTATCAACACTTTTCCATAAACCTTGACTCTGCTCTGGTCCCTTGCATACTTAGCCCAGGACTGGCCATCTTCTCAGCATATCGGTTAATTTTCTTTAAAAAAAATCTAATAAAAATAATAATGGCAAATGTATTATGTTGTCATCAAAATCTCCAGCAGTGCCGCATTTTTATTTGACAGTACTTGAAAGAGCTCTGGGCAGACAGCAGCAGCGGCAAACAGATCTGCTCCCCAGCATTGAGATTGGGTTCACGGAGTGAGTCCCGGTTGCTCCACTCCTGATCCAGTTCCCTGCTGATATGTCTAGAAAGCAGCAGAGGACAGCCCTGCCACCCACATGGAAGACTCAGAGAAGTTCCAGGCTCTTGGCTTCAGCCTGGCCCAGCCCCAGCCATTGGCGGCCATTTGGGAAGTGAACCAACAGACGGAAGGGGTGTGTGTGTGTGTGTGTGTGCCCCTCTCTCTGGAACTCTGCCTTTCAAATGAATAATAAAAAAAAATTAAGTGTTCATTTCTACCAAGAGTGCTTTTCTTGTGTAGAGCCTAACTCTTCATGCTACAGTGGAAAGGGAGGAGACTGCATATATACGGAGATGTGAAGTCTCGGGTGATCACTGACGTCATAAATAAGAGTGTCAATTGTTAAATCAACAACAGGAGTCACTGTGTACTTGCTCCCCTTGTAGGATCTCTGTCCTTAATGTCTTGTACTATGAGAATTAACAGTAAGACAAGTCTTCAAATAGTGCTTTATACTTTATGTGTCTGTGTGGGTGCAAACTGTTGAAATCTTTACTTAGCATAGAGTTGATCTTCTGTATATAAAGATAATTAAAAATGAATCTTAATGAAGAATGGGATGGGAGAGGGAGTAGGAGGTGGGATGGTTTGGGGGTGAGAGGGCGGGTATGGGGCGGGGGAAGAACCGCTATAATTCAAAAGTTGTACTTCTGAAATTTATATTTATTAAATAAAAGCTTTCTAAAAAATATGGAAGTGTGAGATGTGGTATAAATTCTCTCCCCTCCCCTCCCCTCCTCTCCCTTCTCCCTCTTCCCTCCCCTCCTCTCCTCTCCTGTCTCTTGCATACACTTAAGCTTCTGAGCAAAGGTCTCTTACCTCTTCTCCCAGTAAGGCAGATTCTGAACTTTGGAACTCAATGCAACCCACATCGCTGTAAATACTCTGGAACTCAACCGTATGCGAGTTGGTTGAAAACAAGCGTCTTTTTTTCCTTCCAGCAGAGCCTGCCCCACTGGCGTGAGCAGGGGAGCTGGCCCTCGGCGTCACAGCGCGGACCGTGGGCGCGCGTTTCCTGACAGGGCAACTTGGCTGACCCCTGCCACTGGGCCCCCATTCGTGTCCCGCCAAGGACGCTCAGCGCGAGGCTCGGCCGGGTAGCGACAACTCCACCAACTCGCACCCTCGCTGTCCTTGTGCAGCTCAAAGTCCCCACGCCCGTGAAGGCGCCTCCATGCGTGTCCACCCTCGCGCGTCTCCGCCAGGGCTGTCTGGGCAGCGCAGCCCTGGCTCCTGGAGGAGTCTGCTCCGGGGCCAGTGCGCACCGGGCCAGCCCAGCCGCCCACCGGCCTTAGCTCCTCACCTGCAGCTCTTTCCTGAACCCTCACCCTTTAGTCGCCCAGAGCGGGCTGCTTTCCCCAACCCTCTGGGTGCCAGGAAGGCGCGCAAACCTCCCCTGGGGATTTGCCCAAAGTGGCGGGGGGCAGGGTTAAAATTTGCTATTGGGAAGAGGACAGGCAAGAAAAGAATGTCGTTTGTGTATGTGTGTGTGTGTGTGTGTGTGTGTGAGAGAGAGAGAGAGAGAGACAGAGACAGAGACAGAGACGGGGGGGGGGGGGAGAGTGAGAGAGTTGTTTTGCAGCGGGAAATAATAAGCAGGGAAGAGAAACAGGGAGAGGCCGGTGCCCCAGCTCCCCTCCGGGCCTTGGGGAGCCGCGCGCTCCGTAATTCCCTTTCCAGAGCCGTACAGATTTCCACAAACAATGACATCACTCGGGCGCCGCCGGCCTGCTTGCAGCTGGGGGGATTTTCCTGGGCGCGCGGCGGCCGCCGGGGCGGAGCTGCAGGAGCGCGCCGGCTGCTGGGGGGGCGGGGGCGCGGGCTCGCGGCGCCCCCCGCGGGCGGAGGCGGCCGGGCCGGGCCGGGCCGGGGGCGGGCAGGGGCGGGCCCGGGGCGGCCCAGGGCGGAGCCCGCCGCTTCTGCAGCCCTCATTGGCCGCGGGCGGGCTCACGTCAGCCAGGCTGGTGCTCTCCTCCAGCCCCTGGGGAACTGGAGCCGAGGAGGAGCTGAAAATGCAGATTTAGCATCAAGCACAGACGTACACTCGCTCTTTCTCTCCGGTACACACAGCTCCCCACGCTCGCACCCCTGCCAGCGAGCGGGGCCGCCGGGCCACACGGCTCCCTCTCCAGCCAGGCGCTGGAGGAGAACGCACACTTGATTTGCTGCTCCCCAAGCCCCTGTCTCCACACAAAGATTTTAAAGAAAGGCAAAGAAACTATAAATATATATACATATATTTATTTGCACCTTCCCTCCGTGTCCCCCTGCTCCACCAGCCTGCGCGCCTCCGAGCCGCACTTTCCGCTCCCAAAGGAGATGCAGGGTGGTTCTATCTCCCGCTGGCAGGCGGCCGCCGGGCTCCTCTTGTGTGCCACGGTTTTTGCATCCTCCGAGAGAGCAGTCTTCACGAATCATTTTCTTGTGGAGTTGCATAAAGGGGGAGAGGAAGAAGCTCGCCAAGTTGCAGCAGAACACGGCTTTGGAGTCCGAAAGGTAAGCTCTCCCGTGCATTTCGCATGTCGCTGCCGAACGACGGGTAGCCCCTGCGCAATCTCCTTGCAGATTTGCAAGTTTTCTCTTTCTCCTGCGATGCAGATATTCCGCCATCGGCTCTCGAACATGACATAGCCTCCGGTGATCTTTCACGGGTTATGTAATTAAAATGTCCTTCATCTGCACTCGTAAGGTCATCAAAATAATTTATTGCTCTTGGACTTGGTGGCGAAAATAGGGCCAGGTCTTTCAAAGGATGCCCGGCGCCCCCGCCTGCTGTCCAAGGTACCAAGTTCTCCAGGCTGCCTGGGGACGCAGGGATGGAGCCCAGAACAGTGGGGCTTGGCGTCCTCCGCCTCGCCAGGGATCTCTCCCGCACCACCAGGTGAAGGAAGAGTTTCACAACCACCGGGCCCAAAGCTTGGACGGTGCCTCCGCGACCCCGCGCTGGGAGGACTTTCCTCCCAATGACTTCTGTCCCCGCTCTTTTCCGGAGAAAAGCCGCTCCCTCCAGGTATAGGAGACTCCGACGCGTGAAACGGTCTCTTTTCCCAAATCAGGGCGGAACTTCTGCGCCCTCGCCCCCGCCCACGGCCGCCCACTCCCCCAGGAGCGCGCTAGCGGTTGGTTCCCCGGTTCTCCGCTCCTGGCGAGTGTGGACTGCGAGTGGGATTCCCCCACGGATAAGTGGAGGTGTCCCCTCCAGAGGCGTGGGCGGCCAGCCTGGCTTTCCCACAAGAGCGCGGGGATCCCCGTTCCCAGAAGTTGTCAATAGTTCAACTGTTTGAGCAGTTTAGAGATGGCTCCCAGCCCACTATGCCTCCCGGCTCCTGGGCGGACGCCGGGGTACCCACCCTGGGAGGACGGACATTCGGAAGGAGAGCGCTGGCCAGGAGCTGTGGCTGACCTGCCTGCTCTCCCGATGAAATAATCTGTGTCGGGGATCGCGAGTGTCCTTAGGGGACCTGGCCGGGGCTGGGGTGCAGTGGTGGTGAGGGGGCAGAAGCTGGGGCGAGGGGACACCGATGGACAGAGGGGCGCAATTTGAATCCGGGGGGTGGGGGCTAAGTGGAAGTCGGTGAGATTCCGGGTCCCGAGAGGAGAAGCGGGATTTCAGCGCTGGGTGCTTCTGATGGTTGCTTTCACCCAGAAGGGCCGCACGGTCTGGAGCTCCCATCACCCTCTTTCTGTCCGACTTCCCACGCCTCCCTCCCGCCGCTCTCCCGGTCCCCGCCGGCCCCCGCAAGTGCGGCGGGCTCTCCCGCCTGGCTGTGATGTCGGCCCCGAGTGGGCTTGGAGCAGGCGCCGGGTTTGCCTGTGGCGCGCGGGCGGGTCTCGCAGAAGCGAACTTGTTGCTCGCGGGAGGCGTGGGTGGAGCAGAGGAGAGAAGGCGTCCGCTGGGGAAGCAGCCCGCAGCCGCGGCGTCCCAGAGCCTGGGGGCTGCTTCAAGAGCGCCCCCAACACGGTAAAGGAACACACTCTTCCTTCTTCCTCTATCCCAAACTTGGCGAGACCCAGGTCTTAGACACCGGTAGAAACACAGTAGTGATCGTTACTAGCTGACAGCTGTAGAAACATTTATGTGCTGGAGTCCTTACATATGTTCTTACTTGATCTTAACAACTCTGAGCGGGCTACTATGAAGGAGAAAGATGAGGAAATGGGTTCAGACAGAAGCCCAAGGTCAAAATAGGCAAGGATTTAAAACCTGATTTTTCAGAGGAGAAACCGTGTTCTTTTTTTCCGCTTGGTACACAGCAAGCCAGGTGCTGGCAGGTATGCTGGGCGTTAGGATATGCCGAGAACGGATATGGCCTTGAGTGACTTAATTCTTGCGTGTATGGGGTTGCAGCTGGTGCAAAAAATACTTGTGGCCCCCTCTCGTTGCCACCCATCTTCGCCTAGTGTGGGCAAATATTGCCATCGGTCGTTTTATCTCCCCTTTGCTTCTCCCTTTGCAAGTTACCCTTAGAATCAGACCTCAGAAACTTGATCAAATCTTAGTGTAGTTGAGAATGATAATGCCTTAACTTATTAATTCTCTGGGAGATTGTTTACTGGTCCTTGTAGGAACAAGCAGATTAATGAGGAATTCATGGTTTTGAGGATGGGGGTATAGAGACAGCATTTCAATCATTTTGATACACTGATCTTGAAATCCCCTGAAGCTTGTACCTTGGGGTGAAATTAGATAAACAGGCCTCATTCTCTCCCATTTTTTCTTGGAAAGGAGCCCTCTGCATCATACTCAAATCTGGGAGAATTTTTTTCCCTGCCATCTATCTCCTCATGTCTCCATAGCCCCACAGGCAGTACCTTTTAGCTAAATTTGGTGAAGTTAACAGTCTGACGAGATACTCTCACCTGATGAGTCTGCAGGGTGCAACTGACACCTGTCAAGATAAACCCTCCGCGGGCACCGCGGCTCAGTAGGCTACTCCTCCGCCTGTGGCACTGAAACCCTGGGTTCTAGTCCCGGTTGGAGTGCCAGATTCTGTCCCGGTTGCTCCTCTTCCAGTCCAGCTCTCTGCTGTGGCCCAGGAGTGCAATGGAGGATGGCCCAAGTGCTTGGGCCCTGCACCCGCATGGGAGACCAGGAGGAAGAACCTGGCTCCTGGCTTCGGATCAGCGCAGCGCTGGCCATGGCAGCCATTTGGGGGTGAACCAATGGAAGGAAGACCTTTCTCTGTCTCTCTCTCACTGTCTAACTCTGCCTGTCAAAAAAAAAAAAAAAAAGATAAACCCTCTTCTTCCTCCTTTGGACCCATCTCCTGCCTACCCTTCAAGACCTGGACCCCCAAACCTCCCTTGATTCCTATGGACCAAACTCGTGGGGGACCAACAGAGAAAGTGTGCGCTACAAAAGCTCGCATGCTCCACTGCTCACCTCAGTCATTTCACATACATGAGCAAGTTAGTACAGGTATTACCTCTCCACTGGAAAAGGGAATGTGAGGGGGCTCTCTGGTTTCCTCCCCGGAACTATTACATGACTTTGCTTGCCAGCTGTTAAGGAAACGTCCTTAGCTGTATTTATTAGTCCAGGCTTCCCAAACATTTGTCATTTGTTTTGCATTTCAGACCCCCAATGCGTCCTTCCCTTTCCTTACTCTGACATCGACCAGCATCTCTACTCCTCCTCACCCCCCATGCACCGTGTCAGACACCAAAAACTTGCAGTGATCATTTATTCACCCCTAGGAAGGGTTGGCAATGCAAATCAGGTGAACCCGCTATTTTTCCATATTGCTTTGCGCTAGTCTCAAAAGCCTGTGACAGAAATGACTGCATCACTCCCAGTTCTCAGCTGAAACTCTTACAGCCCCAAGAGGTTAAGTAACTGTTCATATCTGGTAAGTGAAAAAATTCAGATTTAAAATCAAATGCGCTTGACTTAAAGGAGTGTTTCACCTCATCATGCCCCCTCCAGCAAACCTTCCCTGGCTGCTCTGAATGCACCATTTTGGAATTCTGACATTTTACTTTCTTTTTACTTTTTTCTAGATTTTCCATTTATTTGTTATTAAAAAGGGAACATATAGCATTAGGTAATGTTTATGTGTATGTTCTTCTTGAAGTTGGCTACAAATCTTCCCAAGAGAAGAAAGGATAGGTGATGTTTTTATAGCCTCATGTATAATGTTATCTGCATATGAGCTGGTCAATAAATATTTGTTAATTATCTGATTGTTTGATTTGTCCAAGACTATAAACAAAAAACTTTACCTTTCCTCTCTAAAACACAGTAAAAATACCTATAAATTTACCCAAAAATAATATGTGCAGATTGAAGTTTTCTATTTTGTCATGACCTGGCCCTGGACCAAAAAACTCTATGTCCATCAGACAAGAAACATATATTGAGGGAAGTGAGTAAATTTACAAAAATCACAGATTTGTTACTGCAAAGAGTGCCATGAAATCCTCAGTGTGCTACTAATTTTAATTCCACTAAAGCATAAAACAAAAATTATTTGTTGAAGTGTTGTATTGAAAATTGGTCAAAAAATCAATTAAGAATTGGGTCAGTGGCCGGTGTTCTGGTGTAGGGGGTAAAGCCACTATCTGCGATGCTAGCATTTCATATGGCTGCTGGTTCATGTCCCAGCTGCTCCACTTCCCATCCAGCTCCCTGCTGATAGCCTGAGAAAGCAGAGGAAGATGATCCAAGTCCTTGGGCCTCTGCACTCATATGAGAGACCTGGAAGAAGCTCCTGGCTCCTGGCTTCAGCTTGGCCCAGCTCCAGCTGTTGCAGTGGGGAGCAAACCAGCAGATGAAAGATTCTCTCTCTCTCCTTCTTTCTCTAACTCTTCCTTTCAAATAAACAAATAAATCTCTTAAAATTGAGTCAGAAAAAAAAAAAGTTAAGGCAAAATAAAAACCTGACAATTGGGTGTTTTCATTTTATTGTTGTCAGCTGTATCTCTTTATTTACAGAGGACTGAGCCTGGGATGTTATACAAGTAAAAAATATTTATTTGAAAGAATTACAGAAATAGAGAGAAAGAGAGAGAGAGAATCTTCCATCAGCTGATTTACTCCCCAAATGGTTGAAAAGGCGAGGGCTGTGTCAGGCTGAGGCCAGGAGCCAGGAGCTTCATCCAGATCTCCCACATGGGTGTAGAGGCCCAAGTGCTTGGGCCATCTCTCACTGATTTTGCAGGCACATAATCAGGGAGCTGGATTGAAAGTGGAGCAGCCAGGACTTGAACTGGTGCCCATATGGAATGCTGGCACTGCAGATGGCGGCTTAACACCCTATGCCACAGTGCCAGCCCCATGTATCCCTTTCTGTTAGGAATTCCTGGAAGTGGAATTGCTGAGTAAATGTATATGCATGCATTCAGCTGTGGAAGGCTGCATCAGTTTTCTATGGCTGTGTTACAAGTCACTACAAACTGAGTGGCCTAAAACCACACAAACTTGGTAACTGAAGGCTTTTGTAAGTAAGGATTCTGCCACATATGTCTTGGGTTCTCCACTCAAGTCCTCAGAGGCAGACATCAAGGTACCAGGCTGCTTTGTCCTGGAGACATGACCAGAATAGTCCACTCCCATGCAGATCCCGGTTTTTAGAAGAAGACAGTTCCTTTTAGCTTTAGAAGTCTCCATTTTTTCTGCTGGCTGCTGGGACAAGACCACTCTCCGTTCCTGGAGGCCATTGTCATGACCTCACCCCATGATCCCCTCCTGAGATTCTATCACCCACTTGCCCTTCAAATCTCTTCTTGAGGGCTCACCTGATAAGGATAGGCCCACCAAGACCATTTCCCCTTCTGATTAACTCAAAGCCAGCTGATTGAGGACCTTAATTACATTTGATAAATCTCTAATCACAGAAATTAAACCCATTCTATGCACAGTCCCACCCACATTATCTGCATTTAGCAGGGAGCAGAAATTTTGGGGGCCATCACAGAATTGTGCCAGCTACAGAATAACTGCCACACAGTTTCCCAAGTAGTTATGGCAATTTGCATTCCCACCAGCAGAATGTGAGAGTTCTGGTTGCTCCATGTTCTCACCAATGCTTGATATTTTACACCTGTTTTCTATTAGCTGTTCTGGTGGGTATGTAGTAGTGTCTCACTGATTTAATTTGAATTTCCAAGGTGATTCATTAAAACTGAATGCCTGTTCGTATGCATATTCATAAGTTGAGTATTTTCTTCTATGCAGTATTTATTTTTTGTGCTTTTGCCCTGAAAATGTTTTCTTTTGTGTTTTCCTTCTTCATTTTCTGTGTTCATGATTTCTTTACCTATTGTGGGTAGTAACTTTTTCAGATATATTTTGAATATCTATTCCCACACAGTTAATGATGCCATTAATGTCACAACAATATTGGAACAAGATTGCCTAATTTTACTTTCACTCCATCATGTGGTCCATTTTCAGTTAAAATAAGAGTTCGCTAGCAGTATCACACACCACCCCATCACCTATCCAAAACCTCTTCAGGTAGAGATTGACATGTATTAGAGGAATAAAAGAGAGAAAAAACAAGGCATAGATTTGATCCTAAGTATTTCCAAAAAAAAGACGCCCATCTAAGAAGCCCTTAGTGGACAGTTCTTCTGGAATGACAAGTTCTACTACCATGGTACCCATGGAAAAATAGCATGTAATCTTCCTTCTCCAGATATAGTTGCTATGGATCCCTTTTGGATCCCAACTTAATATGCCATAGGTCAAGTCCAAGCTCATCTGTTAAGCCCCTCCCTGCACTGGTTGACCTACACCAGAAAGTTCGCCACTCATTTGGAACTTCAGTTCTATGTAATCTGTTCCTTTCTCCAATTAGATCTATCAACAACACTTGCTACTCCAAATTCTTCTCTGAAGGAAACTAGCAACAGTAATGCTAAAAGTTAAATAATGCTGGAAAATTGGCTGGCTTGCTAAATCAGAGACTCATTGTCTTCTGAAAATTGTTAATAAAATACAGTGATTGTGAAAAATATTCTCATGCTCTTAAGATTCTGGGCATAATGCTAAGTGCATAGAATAAAATACCTATTACTGGTAGTGGTAATAATAATAAGGCAGTAGCCTAGCAACACTTTTCCTGGAAAGCCACTCATGGGTTGTCTTTTGCAATAGTGGTAACTGATTGGAAGATGAATCCATACCTAACCAAATAACAACTCATCCATGGGATAGCCAAGGTCCATGAAATGATATGGCCCAAACAATTCAGTGGGTGTAACTTAATACAGAGCATTATAATTATCTCAGCCAATCATACAGGCTCCCATAGGAAATTTGACTGGCCAGTTGATATAGAGAATGGAATCCATTTAGACCATTGGGAGGCTCAAACATTTCATCCAAGTTCCTAAACGTTTTCTAGCCAAACTTTACAGAAGAAATTACTTGTGACAGAGACTGAAGATCTAAGTCATCAGTTTCATTTCCCCTTCTTCATGAGCTACAACAAAACTGCATTTCCCACCCTACAATGTAGATAACATGGTCATGTGATTTTTGTCCATGTAATAGTCGAGTAGATGTAATGAATACTTTTCCCATGAGTAATCTATAAAAGTTAGCTTTGATTGATTCTCCACATTCTTCTCTTTTCTGTGGTTTAGAACAAAAACTTTGGAAAACAATGGCTAACGATGGCAGAATCACAAGAAGAAAGTGTCCAAATCCCTGATTCCTGATTTAAAATATCTCACTTGAAAAAAAATGGTATTATATTACTGAGACTAAGGAGTTTATCTTTAAAGCAACATGCATTGCTCAAATTAATACACTGTAAATAAACATTCCTTTTCTTATGTTGTGGAGTGAATCTCTACACCTTGCAACCAAAGCACATCAAATCACAAAAAAAAAAACTTTCAAAGTTTTGTGAAAGCTGTTGTATTTTCATCTCATATTGTCAACCAGCTTTTCAAGCATTTGTGATTTGTCCTTTCTAGCAAAAATATGAATCTCATTCAGCATTTGGTTCCTCCCATTAGAAATCAATATGCCTACTACATAACAGGCATTCAATATGTGCTTCTTGACTGATGAATACACTTACACCACAAACTGGTAATTTGGTCAGGAGCTCAGAGAGAAGGTTCTGGGAGAACTATTTTTCAAGATACTATCCCTGTGGGATCCATCGCTCTACTGTCAATAACTCAGCTAGGAAGTAGAAAAGTAAGTGGCAACCAGAAAGTAGGTGACTGGCATGCTTCTATGGTTCCCTAAAATCTTCAACTTAGAAATTATCAGGAGTAGAATGGATAAACTCAGCTGGGAAAATAACATCTGCAGTTAAAATCTAATCAAAACACAAAAGAAGGGAGGGAAACTACATCTCTATTTCTCAACTGAATGAATAGCTGAAAATCAATTTCTATTTCAAAAGGTCTTATTAGCTGTAGATCATAATGTTATAGCACATTGGAGAGTGATGCTATAGTTAGGTTTGAAATAATTGTATGTTCAATTCTGAGTGCTCAAAGAAGTTAAACTTTAAGAGTAAAACATGAAAACTGAAGCTCAAACTTTTTCGCCTGACTACAGCAGTATCATTTTATGTATGCGCTAACATCCACATTTCCAAAACAGACTCTTGAATTTATAGATTATTACTTGAGATCCAAGTAATTTCAGGACAGCCCAAAAGCAGGAGTTACCATTTGATTTTTTTTTTAAGATGTATTTGTTGTAGCTAAAATCCATTTTCTGACTAAATCCCACAAATGGTTAGAGAGTTAAGAAATTACATCTGAGTTCACACTTTGGTCCTAAACAAAATGGGTGGTTTCTACATGATAATATACCAAAAGAATTAAAGTACTGTTGCAGATTGGTTTTGTGCCTAAAGCTAATTTGGCTGTGATTTCTTGCATAGTGTTGTGATGTGCTGAGATCTTCTGATGAAATAACTGAATACAGGCCGGTGCCGAAGCTCAGTAGGCTAATCCTCTGCCTGTGGCACTGGCACACTGGGTTCTAGTCCCGGTTGGGGCGCCGGATTCTGTCCTGGTTGCTCCTCTTCCAGGCCAGCTCTCTGCTGTGGCCAGGGAGTGCAGTGGAGGATGGCCCAAGTGCTTGGGCCCTGCACCCCATGGGAGACCAGGAGAAGCACCTGGCTCCTGCCTTCTAATCAGCGTGATGCACCGGCCGCAGTGCGCCGGCCGCGGCGGCCATTGGAGGGTGAACCAATGACAAAGGAAGACCTTTCTCTCTGTCTCTCTCTCTCTCTCACTGTCCACTCTGCCTGTCAAAAGAAAAAAAACAAATAACTGAATACAACAAACTCTTAGGTTGGAAGAGATAAAATGAAACAAATTCTTAATTTTCTGATGTACAGCAAAATAGATTTGTGAATGTTATAAGATTTTTTAAGATTTATTTTATCTATTCAAAAGAGTGAAAGAGAGGGAGGGAAAGATAAAGAGAGAAAGAAGTCTTTCATCTGCTGGTTCATCCCCCAGACAGCTGCAAATGCTGGGGCTGGGCCAGGCTGACGCTAGGAGACTGAAACTCCATCAGGGTCCCCATTAAAGAGAGGCAAGGGCTCAAGTACTTGGGCCATCTGCTGCTTTCCCAGGCATATTAGCAGGGAACTGGATCAGAAGCAGAGTAGCCAAGATTCCAACCACCACCCTGACATGGGATGCCAGCATCACAGTCAGCCACTTAAGCTGCTGTGCCACAATGCTGGCCCCTGTTACAGGATATTGAAGTTTTTCAATTAGAAATTTGATAAGAACAAGAAGAAAACTGTAGGAACTGTAGGATCCTGGGTTACTCTTTAGTTACAACTTTAAATTTGACATTACTGGGGCCAGTGCTGTGGCGCAGTGGGTTAAAGCCCCAGCCTTCAGCGCTGATATCCCATATGGGTGCTGGTTCTAGTCCTGCCTGCTCCTCTTCTGATCCAGCTCTCTGCTATGGCCTGGGAAAGCAGTAGAAGATGGCTCAACTCCTTGGGCCCCTACACCCATGGGGGAGACCTGGAAGAAGCTCCTGGCTCTTGGCTTCAGATCAGCTCAGCTCTGGCCATTGCAGTCATTTGGGGAGTGTACCAGCGGAATGGAAGACCTCTCTCTCTCTCTCTGGCTCTACTTCTCTCTATAACTCCTCTGTCTTTCAAAATAAATAAAATAATTCTTTAAAAAAATAAATAAATGTGACATTACCTTCTATAAATATCCAATTATTCTGTTTTTTTTTCTAAACAGATTCATTTAATGTTCATTTTATATCAAGGGAAAAAGAATTTTAAAAAGAATGAATAACATATCTGGGGACATCAAGAACATGAAGATAATCACTTAGGTTTAAAACATATGCAAGGCATTATAATGTCATTAGGGAACACAGTTGTGGCCTGGAATGCTTAGGTTTCACTGTTCTAGAGTTTTAATATAAGGTGAAGGTAAGGAGATTTGTCAGTTTTGCTTTCTATGCAAACACAGTACCTGACAAAACTAAGCCTACCATGAATACTTGTTGAATGAATGATCTAACTTATGTTGGCATTACATTGAGCAGACAATTGAGCATCTTTCTTTTTAATATTTAAGCAAACAAGGGTGGGTGTTGTGGGAAAGCAAGTTAAGTTGCCCCTTGGGAAACCTGTGTCCCATATCAGAAAGCTAGGAGCAAGTACCACTACCATTTCCAACTCAGCTTCCCTCTAAGGCAGCGAGGAGGCAGTGAATGATGTCCCAAGTACTTGGGCCCCTGCCACCCATGTGGGAAACAGATGGAGTTCCCAACTCCTGGCTTCAGACTGGCCCAGCCCTGGCTGTTGGAAGCATTTGAGAAGTAAATCAATGTATGAAGTTCTCTCTCTCTCTCTCTTCCTCACCCCCCTTCAAATAAATACATAAATCTTTTAAAATATCTATGCAAACAAGCTGAATTCTTTCATTTGTGAAATGGTAAGCATCTCCTTGTAAGGATGATACTTTTAGTATTGTAGCACTTGTAAATTCCATGAGTGGAAATAATCAAGTTAAATAACTCCAGATAATTAAGAAGCCCTAATCATAGGAAAAATATAATAGCTTTCTTATTTTTCCCAAAATCAAACCTCCTCATTATTTTTAAAAGTAGCAAATTATATATAAAAAAAAAAAAGCTCTAGAAGAAAGCACTTTGTTAATTAACCAAAATTTTGTCAGTAAGAAATTACCACTTGGGGCCAATGCTGTGGCATAGCAGGTAAAGCCACCACCTGCAGTGCTGGCATCCCAAATGGGTGCCGGTGCGAGTCCTGGCTGCTCCACTTCCAACCCAGCTCTCTGCTATGGCCTGGGAAAGCAGTAGAGGATGGCCCAAGTTCTTGGGCCCCTGCACCCACATGGAAGCTCCTGACTCCTGGTTTCAGATCAATGCAGCTCGGGCAGTTGTGGCCAAATGGGGGAATGAACCAGCAGATGGAAGAACTCTCTCTCTCTCTCTTTCTCTCTCTCCCTCTCTCTGTCTCTCTCTGCTTTCCCTTCTCTGTGTAAGTCTGACTTTCAAATGAATAAATAAATCTTATTTTTTTAAATAAATAAGCACTACCAGAATTAGATAAACTTTATTGGAGATATTTCTGTATGAATAAGTATAGAGACAACAGTTATGGGTAGACTGTTTTATAGGGATCACATCAGACATGCCATTTTAAGTTTTTAATTATTTATTATTATAAAATTTAACAGAATAGGATATCAAAAAAACAAAGGAAATTGCTAAACTTTAAATAAATTTGTCATACAAAAGAAATGGTATGTCCTCATAGATCTTCCTAAAATTAGAAAAAATAGGAGTTTGTGATTATACATTTTATAAAAAATAGTAGATAATATATATTTAATCATATGTTTAATTATTTAATTATGTATTTCTATTTTAGTGAGGTTGATACTCATTGATTACAAGAAGGAGAAGTCAACACCCCAACCCTTACTCTCACCTCCCCTGCTTCCACACCCCAGTGTTTCTTAGATGTGTAGCTACATGTGTGCCATACCACACATGTAAATATTAACCTTCTACTTGTAACCATATTTCATAGCATGGCTTGTGTAAGTCCTATCTTAAAATTGCTTCTAATTTCATTATATGTCATTTTACAAAAATCTTTGGTCTGAAATTCTTCATTTTCACTCATCTTTTGGTTAGCGGGGTTCTGTTGAAAGGTGAAGGGATTCACCTAAGCAATCGGGATTCGCTCTCCACAATCTGAGATTAAAGGGAGAAAACTGGATGAAGTCCGCTCTGTTGGTACACAGGGTGTGGTGATAATATCCACTTAGCAGTCACGATTATTTTAGAGGAGTAAGAGGCAAGGTTGGTGTTGAAGTGAAGGAAGAGGTGATCAGGTGGAGTCTTCAAGGGAGTTAAAAGTTTGAACACTACTAATGGCAGTAGGAGAGGGAGTGCATGGAGAATACGCGATGATTTCTGGGCAGGGCTGGGGGCAGGGCCAGGAAGGAGAGAATGGATCTTGGTAGTACAAACTGAGTCATGTTCTTAAGCAACATTCAGACTTGGATGGTGATGGGGTAGAGAGAGAGATAAAGGGAGCACTTTTAAAAATGGAATATCAATGAAATAGAAAAGTGGGTAAATTGGGAGTGACAGTAAGAGAAATGAAAGGGACAAAACTATGATTAATGAAGCTCAAGAATCAAAAATATTGAATATTAGAAAATGATAAGGTCCATGGAAGTGAGTTACCCAAATGAAAAAGAGGCAAAGTGATGTGGAAACTAAAAGTTGAATACACAGTGATTTACACATACACACTTCATTCACACCATGGCAGTAAGTGGCATTGCTAAGCAAGACTGGTGAGAGAAACAGAGGGCAGTGTTCCTGGGACAAAATGTCAGAGAATTTTAGACTTGAGGGGAGAAAAAGGAGTGAGGAGAAGAGGCAGAACTTGGGCCATCAGAGACACAGAAGGAGAACTGAGAGCATGCAGGGATTTTAAAGGAAGGGAGGAGAAGTTCATGAAATAAAGAATTGGGGAACCATGCCCACTAGTTCTAGAGATGGAATCACTTGCAGAAATTGGAGGAATTGTCTCAGCACATTGGAAGAGGAGGTGTACATTCATTTGGATCTACAAGAGTGGGCCCCAGGACAAGGATTTTCAAGTAGTATATTCAAGAAATAATTCTAGAAAACACTGCTATAGGAGTGGAGAATTGAAATAGAGAAGGAGGCCAGCGCCGCAGCTCACTAGGCTAATCCTCCGCCCAGCGGCGCTGGCACACCAGGTTCTAGTCCCGGTCGGGGCACCGGATTCTGTCCCGGTTGCCCGTCTTCCAGGCCAGCTCTCTGCTGTGGCCAGGGAGTACAGTGGAGGATGGCCCAAGTCCTTGGGCCCTGCACCCCATGGGAAACCAGAAGAAGCACCTGGCTCCTGCCATCAGATCAGCGCGGTGCGCCGGCCGCAGCTTGCCGGCTGCGGCGGCCATTGGAGGGTGAACCAACGGCAAAAGGAAGACCTTTCTCTCTGTCTCTCTCACTGTCCACTCTGCCTGTCAAATAAATAAATAAATAAATAAAAGAAATAGAGAAGGAAACACAGGAATGAAGGCTGCATTATACAGCAAGTTGTCATTGTGGGTACCTGGAGCTCAGGCTCACTCAGAAACTCTCGGGCTGGTAGAGACCACAGGACTCTGAGTTCTTCTGCTTGGGAAGTGAGGGAACTGGGGTACTTATATGCCAGTTGCAGTCAGATATTAATTGATGATTGATAGTTACTACAGGTTATGCTAATCCTCCACTATTTTGGCCTGGCATATGCCCCACCAGAGCAGAATTCGGCTGTCTGAAAAAAATTATTTCAAAGGTATGAGGAAGCTGACATGCACTGTGTGGTAAGAGCAGGGAGATCTGAGCAGCCAAGTGACAGTGTCTACTGTGGGAAGAAAGTTCAACTGGGAAGAGTAGCAGCAAGGCCGATGAAAAGCAGCTATCATGTGGACAATTCCTTCAAGAAGGACCGAGACAGAGGGAACAGAAGAAGGAAAGTCCTAGTACAGTAACTTGATGTGGTTATGAGGACGTTCATGAATAATGATTTGTTTTATTTTAAATATTTACTTATTTGTTTGAAAGGCAGAGTTACAGAGAGAGAGAGAGAGTGAGGCAGAGATAGAGATGGAGAGAGAGAGAGAGTTCTTCCGTCCACCGTTTCACTCCCCAAATGGTCACAATGGCCAGAGCTGGGCAGATCCAAAGGCAGGAGCTAGGAGCTTCTTCTGGGTCTCCCACATGATTCAAAGGCCCAAGTACTTGGGCCATCCTCCACTGCTTTCCAGGCACATTAACATGGAGCTGGACCGGAAGTGAAGCAGCTGGGATTTGTACCAGTGCCCATATGGAATGCTGGCACCACAGGCAAAGGTTTTACCTGCTAAGCCAAAGTACCGGCCCCGAATAATGATTTATAAACACTTGTCAGACAACTTGGAGATTGCTACCCCACCAAAATATTGTGACATGCATAGCTAATCAAAGCTGCATGATGCTAACTGGTTTATTCAGAGTCATTAACATTTTTAAAAATAATAACTGCAATTATGGAATTACAGCCTGTCAGACAAGGAAGGATCTTAGACAGTAGTTTAACCCTTCATTTTACACATGAGGGAAAGGAGATTAAGCACTATGTATATGTTTTAGCTGTTTGCCCAGAGAGTTTGAATTCTGTCGCTGTTGGGTGTGGTTCAGGTGACGCATTGTTGGAAACACTGAGCCAGCTTTTCCGACTTGATGAAACAAAAAACTGGAAGGTTGTGAGAATCCTATGATTGCTTAGCTACATAAACAAACTTGATCTGACCACACCAATTCATTCAAGTTCTCCTTGTCTGCCTTTCAGCCGTTTTTTCCCGAAAATTTTTGTGAATTCCAGTTTCCCAAACACAGCTGTTCATGAATTACAGGATCCCACACCAACATTATACCCTTGATAGAATAGGAATCTATCTCTTTGACTACCCGCTCAGTAACTATTACACAGCTGCACATTTAGGAAGCACTCAGTAAATATCAAAATAAATAATTAGAGAAAAATCTAAAGGTTTAACATTATCACTAGATACATAGTGTGATATAGGTAGATGGATCAAGAGATTCAAAGTCAGGGAGGCCAAACATGCTGGGGAATGTTATATGAATAATCCATTCCATGCCCATGCTAAATGGCTTCTCTCAGGGCCAACATTGTTGTTCAGCGGGTTAAGCCACTGCCTGCGGTGCTGGCATCCTCTAAGGGTGCCAGTACGTCGTATCCTGGACACTCCATTTCCAATTCTGCTTCCTGCTAATGCACCTGGGAAAGCACCAGAAGATGGCCCAAGTACTTAAAACCTCTGTGCTACCCACATGGGAGACCTGGATCGAGTTCCAGGCTCCTGGCGTTCAGCTTCGCCCAGTTCTGCCTTTCAAATAAATAAATAAATATTTTTAAAAATATTTTTCATCAGTGAATTGCCCTTAATAGCCTAAATTTTTGTGATTTGGTAGTTAAGAATCTAGTGATAGCCGGCACCCCAGCTCAAGATGCTAATCCTCCACCTGAGGCGCCGGCACACCGGGTTCTAGTCCCGGTCGGGGCACCGGATTCTGTCCCGGTTGCTCCTCTTTCAGGCCAGCTCTCTGCTGTGGCCCGGGAGTGCAGTGGAGGATGGCCCAAGTCCTTGGGCCCTGCACCCACATAGGAGACCAGGAGAAGCACCTGGCTCCTGGCTTCAGATCAGCGCGGTGCGCCGGCCACAGTGGCCATTGGGGAGTGAACCAACGGCAAAGGAAGACCTTTCTCTCTGTCTCTTTCTCTCACTATCCACTCTGCCTGTAAAAATAAATAAATAAATAAATAAAATAAAAATTAAAAAAAAAGAATCTAATGATGGAGGAGAATAAAGTGATGCAAAAAAAGTTATCTTTCTTTGCCCTTAGCTTGTTCTCCACTTCCATGAGGAAGGGAAACAAAGCAATTTTTATCAGGTAGCTGTCAATTCTCTTCAATGATGGTGGAATTTCAAACACAAAATGGTAGACTCAATTCTAGTCAGGTCCTGATGACTGTGTTCTAAGAACAGTCAGTCAAGAATTGTGACCACAGGGACCTTGCAGAGTCCAAAAAGGGTAGGCAACAGGACATCGGTGATCTTTCAAAGTCTGTGAGCAGCACTTTGGTTATGGCACATGGGGAGGGATGGAATCAGGTCAAAGGGAAGCTTGAAAATTTGGATTTTTCAATCAGGTTTGACATGAATCCAAATCTGAACCCAACTGTTGAAGTTAGAAAATAACTATTCTGGCCATTTTCTGGGAAGGAAGAAAGGATCCAAGAAAAATTATGGGAATTTCAAGCCAATGGACAAAGAAGTGAACTTTAGCAGCAGTCATACCAAAGGGATACACAGAGACAGAATATTCAGTTCACTCAACAAATTACGTACTGAGTACATATAACAAGCAAGTTTTTTTTTTGGTTTTTTGTTTTGTTTTGTTTTGTTTTGTTTTTGACAGGCAGAGTGGATAGTGAGAGAGAGAGAGAGAGAGAAAGGTCTTCCTTTATCTGTTGGTTCACCCTCCAATGGCCGCCACGGCTGGCGCGCTGTGGCCGGCACACTGTGCTGATCCGAAGGCAGGAGCCAGGTGCTTCTCCTGGTCTCCCATGGGGTGCAGGGCCCAAGCACTTGGGCCATCCTCCACTGCACTCCCAGGCCATAGCAGAGAGCTGGCCTGGAAGAGGGGCAACCAGGACAGAATCCGGCACCCCGACCAGGACTAGACAAGCAAGTATTATATCCAACACTGAGACATGGATACAGGGATAAGTAGGCAGCTGGGATTAAATCCAGGTGGATTAAGTAGGGTTCCAGTAGATGGAGGAAAGGTCAAAACCCAATGTGGAAATGTTTGCTAGGTCTTTGTGTGTGTCACATTTACTAAGTCCCATTGGTCAAAGTATTTTACATATTGCAACATTCTTCCAAAAGACCATCTAAAAGTTAAGGATGGGATCCCTGTCCCAGTGGGAAGCTGGGAAATTGAACACCAGCTGCCTTTTTTTTTTTTTTGCTCCTGAGGGACATGGCCAAGCATGGTTCCACAAAGAGAGGGCAGCCTCAGGCAGAGAGATGCATGAAAGGTATTGGCATGCATAGGTACTATCTAGAGGTGACCTCCAGGGTGGGCCAAGGGAATGCAGAGTCATCAACATCATAATGGTAGGAAGATATAGGTCCTGGCTTCTAGGAGTCACAAGTGAACAAGAGTGCTCTCTGTAAACAGCCAGAGTACTGGGAAATTTTGTGATAGATTTAAGATGTGTTAGCCGGCACCGTGGCTCACTAGGCTAATCCTCCGTCTTGCGGCGCCGGCACACCGGGTTCTAGTCCCGGTCGGGGCGCCGGATTCTGTCCCGGTTGCCCCTCTTCCAGGCCAGCTCTCTGCTGTGGCCCGGGAGTGCAGTGGAGGATGGCCCAAGTCCTTGGGCCCTGCACCCCATGGGAGACCAGGAAAAGCATCTGGCTCCTGGCTTCAGATCAGCGCGATACGCCGGCCGCGGCGGCCATTGGAGGGTGAACCAACGGCAAAGGAAGACCTTTCTCTGTCTCTCTCTCCCTGTCCACTCTGCCTGTAAAAATAAATAAATAAATAAATAAATAAATAAATAAATAAATAAAAGATTTAAGATGTGGCGCACCTGAGGCAATGACTGTCAGCAGAAGGAAGCCTTCACAAAACAGGAAATGTTGAGGTGAGTTTACACTGAAGCTTATAATTTCAACAGGTTGAAAGGAAAGGGGATTTATAGAGGAAAGCACAGGATGTGCAGCAAAGTGCACAGGGATTTCAGAAGAACTGTAAATAGTCTCATCTGTCTAGATGCCAGGAAGCTGGGAGATGAGGCCAAAGAAGTGGCCTGGGGCCAGCTTACCCCAGCTTTCTGGGGTGTCAGCCACAGAAGGATGAAGAATTTAGATTTCTCTAAATTTGGGTAGAAGGAGGCATGAGAGGGTATTTGGAAAGTGTGCCAGTGTAGTCATATACAAGAAAGCCTAGGGGAGCAAGCTGAGCTAGCAGTGAGTTGAAGAGGCTTAGATCTCAGCCTACTTCCTTGGTTGAGTAAAATTTCTCATGCCCTGGCAGCCGATAACACCATCTGTTTTAATAGATTGTGCTACTAGAAGTCAGGTTATGTGTCTTTGATCCCATTGCCACTGCTGATGACATCAGTGATACTAATGGCTTTGATAAATTATTGTCTTTAAAATCACAATGTATGGCTGTAGAAGCAGCCAGTTTTAGCCATGAAGGCCAAGAACAAATAATTAAATGCAACCTACTTCCTCTCCTGACACATATTACATGAATCTAGAACATACCTTGTAATTTAGAAGCAAAAAAAAAAAAAAAGAGAGAGCGAGAGAGAGAAAGGAAAAGAAAAAGAAAAGAAAGAAGATAGTGTTTTGCTTTTATCTCAGCTCACCTAACAGATTTCTTCCTAAAATTCCAAAGGAATAATGCTTGTTCTTAAATTTTCCTTTCTAAGGCTGGCGCCACGGCTCACTAGGCTAATCCTCCGCCTTGCGGCGCCGGCACACCGGGTTCTAGTCCCGGTCGGGGCGCTGGATTCTGTCCCGGTTGCCCCTCTTCCAGGCCAGCTCTCTGCTGTGGCCAGGGAGTGCAGTGGAAGATGGCCCAAGTGCTTGGGCCCTGCACCCACATAGGAGACCAGGAGAAGTACCTGGCTCCTGCCATCGGATCAGCGCTGTGCGCTGGCCGCAGCGCGCCAGCCGCGGTGGCCATTGGAGGGTGAACCAACGGCAAAGGAAGACCTTTCTCTCTGTCTCTCTCTCTCACTGTACACTCTGCCCGTCCAAAAAAAAAAAAAAAGAATTTCCTTTCTAGGATAATAAATGGAATTTTTCCTGAGGCTAGCAAAAAATGGCTTGGGAATGAAACTGCGAGTCAGGTCCCTCTACCTGTCACATTACCTGTTTCTCATTCTAGACTTGAGAGAAATCAGTGGTTCAGTTCTTGGGGTCAGTCACACTTTGAATCCCACTCTGGGCTATTATCTCAGTCCTACAATAGCGAGGAACCACGGAGGAACAGTGAGGCTGTTTCATATAGTTGTGCTCCTGGCCATAGGGAAGGGTGGCTCCAAGAATCACAGAAAAAGATTGAGTGTTATCCATGGACAACAAATGCTTAGGAGTGGGCAAGGTGGGCCTAGAGCTGGGTGTCCTGCATGCTAGGTCAATAGCTTCCCTCCCTCTCCCTGGTTTCCCCTGCACACAGCTCTTTACAAAGCAGCTAACTGCAGAGGAGCATCCATCTCTATGTTCTTGTTTTATTCACAAGTTTTGGTTGAGCCCTTTAGAGATGAGGAAAACTGATGGATGGATTCTGCAGACAGAAAGATGACATATTCAAATTTATGTGAAAGGAAAGCACATTATTAGTTCTATACAGGCTGATTTAGAAGACTTTCCCAGACCTGATGTCTCCAACGTGTTTTTACAAACACCACTTCTATGAACTGAGATGAGTAAAACTGTTTTAGTGATGGGTCTCTAGTTCTACACGCAAAGGACCTTCTCAAGCCAGGCTAATTTCAAAATATACCCCAATAAACCAAAGCTGAATAATACCTTCTACCATATCTGCTTACTCCAAGAAATGACATCCTGCTTCCAGAGGCCTCCCACTGACAGAGGAACTGACACATAAACAATTAGGTACCTCCACTGCATGGAACATCTGTTTAAAGAAGCTGTAGGGACTTCCATGCCTCTAGCCAAGTCATATTTACTTTATTCATCTAAATAATGTGCTTGTTTACCTTCTGCCTGAAATTGTCTTGAGCTGTTTCTCATTGATTGAGTTTTATGAAGCAGTATATGATTTTCTGTGCCTCCATATGCCACTCTACTGAGAATGGAATGGCTTCTTGTTAAGAAGTTTCAATGACTATAACCTTTGATAGCTTTTGAATCATTGAACTGACTCAAATGTTCAGTTCCCCATTCTCATTTTCATCTCTACTGTACAGCCTTGTCCAAAACCAATTCCAAAAATTAAAAGGAAATTAAGATGACTCCAGATTAATTAATTCTAAAATTTAAAGGAATGATAAAATAAATGATATATACTTTTATATACTTTATATTTTTTATACTCTATAATATACTTTATATTCTATTCCTATTGAGTCATTTCAGGTTTGGGAAATTAGCAATGGGAGTCCACTGACATAGTTGTAGTCTTTAGTTATTTGGTGTCCTCAGACTTAGATACTAAGAGACATATGAGCAAGGGACAATGAATGTCCCAGAACTATCTCTTTTGCTCAGTAAATCATTGTTGGGTAGGAGAGACCAGTTAGTCTGAACTTGAAGTAGCTGCCTTTAAGATTGTATGCATGACATCAAGGGGCATACACCTTGATATATGTGATATTTCTGCCCAAACTTATCACATCAATCAAATGCTGAGACATTAGCACACAGTCCTGAACTGAGGGACATTCTACAATCTAACCAGAGTACTCTTCCAAAGGGATGCAGTCATGAAGGCAAAGACAGACTAAGAACGCTCTCAAATTAAGAGAAATAACAGTTATATGCAACATATAATCCTGGATTGAATCTTGGGCCATATTTTTTCTTTTTGGTTATGAAGTATAATATTAAGACAATTGACATCATACTGATGATATCTATAAATCAGAAGCTGATTTTCTATCAGGGTTAATTTTCTGATTTAAAACTTGTACTGTTTCATGCTTAGGAAACACACCATCTACAACTTATTCTCACATGATTCAACAAATTAATATGTACAAGTCCATATAAAAAGCATGTACAAATAAGATGAAGAAAATGCAATAAAATGTTAGCAATTAGGGATGCTGGGTGACATATCTGGAAGAGTTCTCAGCACTAGTTTTGTAAATTATTTTGAAAGTAACTATACCAAAGTGTACAATGACTTGACACTAGCATCAGGGTTCTTCCTCCATAAAGTTGAGCCAGATTAAATTTCTTCAACAACCATGACATTTGTCCCTCCTCTTCTACTAGAGGGTACCATGACTGTAACCAGATTGTTTAACTTTCTTATTTGTATAATCTAGATGTCCACTAGAAAGATCTGAACCCTTGGTAATGTAAGGGTCCTTTGGAAAGGATCTGCTTAGATGCCCTCTATTGTGTGCTCTGTAGAAGTCCTACACCTTTTCAAGTATTCCCATAAATTCTGAGAGTGGGTTCTAGATCCTTATTTCACTCCTGGATTCAGTTTTATGCCTTCACTAAAGCCTTCCAGTTAGCAAACTGTGTTTCAGTCCAACACATACACTCTCCATTCTTCACTATGGTGACCAAAATGTGAAGCTCAGTCATGACCTTGATTTCTCCACACTGAAAAAACCTCTGTCACTCACCCATGGGCATTTGTTGTTGGAATATATTTTCCTAGAGATATCAGGGACACTGAGAGGGGTTTTATGTTGCAGAACACAGATAACCTTAAAGTAAGCAACAGGCATGCTTTAAGAATGTTTAGTCGTCTCTTCTTGGGGCCATGAGCACCTCACATGCCCAGCCTCATATCTCTTACTGGCTCCTGTCCCTTCTTTCTTCTGTCCCTTGGTTTCTTTATAATCTCTCTAGTGGGTAAAAGCAAATTCTTTGCTGCAAGAACAGATTATTTTGTTCTCCAAGTTTCCATGATCTCAAGGCCCTACAACCATCACAAGACTCTCAAATAAAGACAGTTCCCTCCCCAAGAAGAACTCGGGTGCCAGCTAAGTTGATAAAATTTTCACTCTCACAGTCTCAATGCAAGGAGACATGGTACTAGATACTCTAGGAATTCATTTTTGTCATGAAAATGCTGAGATGCTATGAAGTGCACTTGCTTTTATCTTAAATTTCCCAAGGTCAAAAAAAATTTTTTTTCCAGCATCTGGCACTGTGACATAGTAGGTAGAGCTGCCGCCTGCAACACTGGCATCCCTTATGAGTGCCAATTCTTGTCCTGGCTTCACTTCTGATCCACCTCTCTGCTAATGTCCTGGGGGAAGCAGCAGAACACCCAAGTACTTGGGACCCTGCACACCCACATGAGAGAGAGTACGGAGTTCCAAGTTCCTGGCTTTGGCCTGGTCCAGACCTGGTGATTGCAGCCATTTGGAGAGTGAACCAACAAATGAAAGATCTCTCTCTCTCTCCGACTTCATCTTTTAAATAAATAAATTCTTTGAAAATAAATAAATATACAAATTATGTGTAATGTTGACTTGCCCAAATGAATGCAGCCATCCTCTGGATTATTCCAGGTTTTGAAGGATGCTTGCTTGTGAAGATGCCAGCATGTAATTCCATAATTTATAATCTATTTTTCACCCTTTCTTCTCCTTTATCCTGTAGAGACAAAATATTAACAGATACATAAAAATTATCAATATTTATGGGATACTGTGTGGTATTTTGATGTATACATCCATTGTATAATGTCCAATCATGATAAATAATATCTATCTCTTCAAATATTTAACAGTTCTTTATAGTGAAAACATCCAAAATCCTATTTTCTTGGTTTTTTGAAAAAATATTCTGTGCATTACCTATGATCATTCTACCATGCAATGGAACACTAGAGCTTCTTAGTCCTTTCTAGGTATAACCTAGTATCTGTTAATCAGCCCTGACCCATCTCTCTCTCTGTTCTTCCCTCCACATCCTCTGATAATCAATTTAACACTTTCAACTTCTAGAATATCACCTTTTTATGGGCTCCACATGTGAGTGAGATCATGCAATACTTCTCTATCTATGGTTGGTTTAATTCACTTAACATAATGACCTCCAATTCTATACATGTTGATGGGAATGACAAGATTCAGTCATTTTTATGACTGAGTAGTATTCCATTGTGATTGTGGACCACATTTTCTTTATCCATTCATCAATGGATGGATATTTATGTTATTTCCATTTCTTGACTGTTGTGAAGAGTGCTGTAGTAAACGTGGGAGTGCTGCTGTCTCTTTGACAGATTGATTTCATTTCTCTTGGACAGATAACCAGTAGTGGGATTTCTGGGTCATATGGCAGTTCTATTTTTAGTTTTTGAGGAAAAAAGGCTGATATTTGGAAGTGATTACATCTCTTATCTTCCATGAATGTCCCAAAGAACTTGGGTTCAGCTACAGACAAAAGTAACAGAAACTCTCAGCCATGTATGTAATTGATGTGATTTTTCAGACTCATGAGTTTCTTTTAATTCCAGATGTCTTTTTTTAAAGATTTATTTATTTATTTGAAAGTCAGAGTTACACAGAAAGGAGAGGCAGAGAGAGAGAAAGAGAGAGAGGTCTTCCATCCGATGGTTCACTCCCCAGTTGGCCACAATGGCCAAGCTGCATCGATCCGAAGCCAGGAGCCAGGAGCTTCTTCCAGGTGTCTCGTGCGGGTGCAGGGGCCCAAGGACTGAGGCCATCTTCTACTGCTTTCCCAGGCCACAGCAGAGAGCTGGATCAGAAGTGGAGCAGCCGGGTCTTGAACCGGCGCCCATATGGGATGCCGGCGCTTCAGGCCAGGGCATTAACCTGCTGCGACATAGTGCTGGCCCCAATTCCAGATGTCTTAAGATCTACCTTCTGCCAGATGCTTAACAGAGTCCTAGCCTGTTCAAAGCCAGCAAATGCTATATGCATCACTCACTGGATCACAAGCTGAGTTTTATTTGGCCAGCACAGTTCTTTCAAGATGTTTGTCTTAAGGAGGGCCATGTGCCATCCATTTCCCCACAAGCCCAATCTCTCCTTATTGTTTTATACCCAATTCACAGACTTAAATGTTGTCTTTTTGACCCCTACAGCATTAAATGTTTTTCTGATGGCCAAAGAACACCACATCCACAGAGATTTAGTCATCTACACTGAGTTGCACAACTGCTTAGCAACTCTTTCTGGAATCTAGAACATCCTTTTTATTCACTCAACAAGTATTTACCCCATGAATACTCCACACTACACATGTAAATCACAACAGATTTTGTTCCCACAGAGGATATAGTCTAGTTTCTTCCAACTCTATCTTCTGAGAGAGCATTCTTTTCGGTGTACCTGAGTAATTCTGAAACATGATGATTTAGGTAATATGTCAGGAGGTCAATTTTATTTTTCTCTTTTTAATTTTAAGATTATTCTCATTCTTATTCCTACATACAATGCAATTTATGTGCATGTATGTGACCATAAACAATAGTAAGAGTAATTTCCTACTTAAAGTATATGTGATCCACTTGGCTATGGATTGGGATCCAGAAGTGAAATAAAGATCTAGGACCCACTCTCGGAATTTTTGGGAATACAGGGAAGGATTTAGGACTTCTTGATGAGAGCAAGATAAGACCGATAGCCAGAGAAATGAGAGTAATTATTCTCAATCAGCCTTTGAAAATAAATCACAAACTTAAATATGAGGGTGTAACGGTCTGATCTGAAAGGTATGGACCAAGAGACATATAGGGTTTCTGGTTTAAGAGTAGGCTGGTAAATGCATTATGTCCTCCAGCAAATGCCTGAGTGAATGACCCTTCCATTCTTTGCTCTGAAGTTGACATTCAGACCCGTCTTAATAAGCTTCAGAATTCTTGCTGAGATCAGCTTGCCTTGCACACAATCCATGGGAGTCAAACATGATCTCTGATTAAGGTCATTAATGTGCAGGACTCACCCCCCTCAGCTTACCTGGAAGGAAACAAGTGCTGTGTAGGACACAGATAGGGACAGTGAAAATGCGAGACAGAGCATGGGCTTCAACGTCAGCCACATTTAACTTCTCCTAATCCCTGTCATATTTTATATGGAGATAATGATACCCACTTTGCAGAACAGCTACGATTTTGTTTGGGGGCTAATATATGTGGTGATCCTGATATATTGTGGCAATGTGGATTTACAGTTGGATCTCTTCTATTAGCTGATTTCTGCTAAGAACTGGAAGTATCCAGATTTGTGGTTCGGCGCTTAGCATGGCTTACCTCATGCATCAGTTACCCCATCCAGCAGCTCCAGAAATGCTGGCATTCACACTCTGCCTTCTGGGATGGAAATGGCAATCAGAATGTCCCACGGCATTAGCCAGCTCCTTTATTCCTGTTTGGAGCTGGTCTGCAGGCTTCTTCAGGGTGGGCCTGCTGATCCACTCCAGCTTAGCGCTCTAGGTTGGTTGATTTTATTAAAGTCCCCAGTTATTGTCTACCTGGATTTGCTATGGCATTTTCTAGTCCTCTCCTCTACAGTATCTCCAGGGTGGCCTCTGACTTGCTTTGGCCAAAAGAATATGGCAGAAATGCTGGTGTGCCAGTTCTACACCTGGGGATCAAGAGGCTTTGCACTTTTCTGCTTAGCATCTTGCACTGATGAACTTACGGAACTGTGCCCCATCCATGAGAACAAGCTTGGGGCTGCTGCAGGATGAGAGACCCTGTGGAAGAGAGCTGTTCCAGCCCACAGCCAACTGACACTCAGAACAGAACCAACTAGATGGACAGTGGCTGATGACAAATGCGTGCAGTATCCACCAAAGAACTGGGAAACCATTCACTGAGCCTAAATTGTTGACACAGGAAATTGCAAGCTGAATTCTTTAGGGTAGCTGTTCATGGCGATACCTAACTGATCGTCCATGTGACTCACAGGCTGTCTCCAATGCTAGAGAACCTTAATGAGGACCCCTGGGGCCCCTTCGCCATCAGAGCGCCTGCCTCCCTCCACAGGCTCGCCTGTGTCTCTGGTGTTCAGCCACTGATCACGGTCTCTGAGCTTCGTGAATCACCTAGAGCCTGACAACAGAGGCAATTAATATTGCTCCTGCAGGGCGTGAGACCAATTAGGAGTGTCGGGCAAGAGAGGAGATGGTCTTCACCTGTCATTCTCCCAGCCTACTTTGTGTCCATCTCTCTTGCCAAGGCAAGGCAGGCAAAGCGATAGGGTTCAGGCAGCTGAGAAGTGTACTCTGAGGTTCAGGCCTTAAGGAAGAGAAACGTTGAGGCATAAATGAAAGTGAGTACAGGTGAGCAACTGGAATTTATAAGCAAGAGATTATTCAGACTAACTGAGGCATGGCTGTGATAGAGACTGGACCATGCCTCTGCTACAAACCCTTCCTGCCTCCCTGAATTCTCATCACCTCATTTCCGCCCCCTGGGACCTCTGTCCTATTAGCAACTCTCAGTTGAGATATAAGCTGCCCATGGCTTAGGATGTTGCGCCTCCCAGAGATAGCTGTGTTTTCATGAGACTAAGCATTCAATATGCACATACAAAAATGAAATTTGGGGTCAGGGCTGAGGGAACATTTTGAGGCAAGGAGAGACCTTCTAATGGTACCTAAATCAGACCAACAAGCTATATCTCGTCCACCAAGTCCTCAGCCCTGCCTTCCTCTTCTTTTCCCTCCCAAGTTTCCCCTGTCTAATTCATAGTTTAGATCCCTATTTCTATCTTTCTTTGTTTCTGAGGTGTTATATGTTCCTCTCAATCGTACAGTGTAATTTCATCTATGCATGTTTTTTTCTTGCTGGCCTATAAGCATGTTTGGGAAAAAGCCTGGGACAGTCTCCCACTGCAGTGAGCCTTTCCCTGCCCACAACACTGCAGAAAAAAAAGGCAAGAAAGGCCTCCAGGAAACATCAAGACAATGCAGAACCTATCCCTGCCTGTGGGATGCAGGCTCCAAATGAAACTGGGAGCACTACTCAGCTGAGGCAGCTTTCAACTCTTGCTTAATCATTTCATCTCCCAGTTTTTATTCCTTAAATCTCTTGACAGCAGCTCCTCTTGGAATAAAAATATAAAACTCTTCACATGTGGGTGATGTCCAAAATTCTACTAGAACAGTTTCCCAGCTAAGACTGATGGGAGGAGAGGGATGAAAACCAGCACTATGGGCAGATGCAAAGGTATCACCCAAAGGACAAATGACTGGGGTGATTCAGGGAGATTTCACTGCTTTGGGGGTGGGAAGGAGTGCTCTGAGTCTACTTGGGAATCTGAAATAAGCAGTGAACTCTCCTGAGAACAAGCAAGTGCACAGACACAACATTGGGCTGGGGGCAGTGGCCACATTCCCTCTGGAGCATGTGTGAATTGCCCAGTATAAAGGCAGGCAGCCAGGCAGGCAGGCAGGCAATGGGCTCCAGGAGAACCCAACATGCCTTTCAATCTGTTCATTATTGGTTGTCAGTTCTCTGGGGCTCCCTACTGCAGGGGAGAGGGAGTGCATAGGTTTAGAGAAGTGCTTTTTACCTTGGAGCACTGGGAAAGGGAGCAAGAGGGAAGGGAGGGAGACAATGAGAAGTGTTGCTGGGCTTCATAACGGTTTTGTGTGTGTGTGTGTGTGTGTGTGTGGCATAATAGGAATTTCTAAACATGTTGAAAGTCTGAGTTAACAGTGTTATATTGTCACCCAGCCCAAACCCTCAAGCTGACAATTTGCTGTGAATTCTTCTTTCACTTCTTTTGCACACTTATCTGTACATATTTTGGCTTAAGAGAAGGATGTGTGTGTGTAGGTGTGTATGAAGAAAACATTCGAAAATACACTAATTCCCCATGATATGGGAGTTTTCTTACTGGAACACTCAGGTGAGTGTTTGGGTCTTTGCTATTTGTAAGTTGAGCAGCAGAAACGGAGGAATGCCTCAATCAGCATTTCATCTATGTGGTCAGCAAGTACTTTGCATTTCTAAGAGTCATACAGCCTCTGTCTTTTCCTCCATGCAGTGAAGCTCAAGTTTGCACAATGTTCTCCAGTAGTTGCTTTTCAGATGCTCAGAGGATAGTAGATCTCGGGTCTGCACTCCAAAGATAAGAGGCAAGAAGGACCCAGAAAAATAACCATGGCTCAAGTGACCTGGATTATGTTATAGCAGCAGTCTGGTTTAGGCCTGGCTCAGACCCAGGCACTTGGCATTTAGGGAGTAAATCAGCAGATAGGAGCTTTCTCTCTCTCTCTCTCCCACTCTCTCTCTCTCTCACACTCACTCTCAGATTTATTTATTTGAAAGACAGAGTTACAGAGAGGCAGAAACAGAGAGAGAGAGAGAGGTCTTCCATTCACTGGTTCACTCCCCAAATGACCGCAACAACCCGAAGGTGGGCTGATCGGAAGCCAGGTGCCAGAAGCATCTTGTGGGTCTCCCACATGGGTACAAGGGCCCAAGGACTTGGCAATCTGCTGCTGCTTTCCCAGGCAATAGCAGGAAGCTGGATTGGAAGTGGAGCAGCTGGGACTTGAACCGGCAGCCATATGGGTGTCAGCACTGCAGACATGGGCTTTACCTGCTATGCCAAACTGCTGGCCTCAGGAGCACTCTCTCTTGCATTCTCTCTCTCTCTCTCTCTCTCTCTCTCTCTCTCTACATGTCTCTGTGTATATGTGTGTGTGTGTCTTTTCCCTCAAAATAATAATAAAAAATAAAATGTTAAAAAGTTTTAAAAAGGTAAAAGCAACACAAATCTCCACCAAGTGATAAAAAGACAGACAGACTGTAGTCTATACATAAAATGGAGTTAATTTTAAGTCCATTTTAAAAAGGAAGGAAATTCTGGTACTTGCCATAGCATGCATGAAACCTGAGTACATTATACCTAAGTGAAACAAGCTGGACAGAAAAAAAAAAAGGTCGAATACTGTATGATTCCACCTACATAAGGTTTCTGGAGTAGAGAAATTCAGAGTCAGAGAGTGAAGTGGCTGCCAGAGGCTGGCTGGAGGAAGGAATGAGCAGTACTTGATAGGTGAAGAATTTCCATTTGGGGTGATAAAAAAGTTCTAGAAATGAATGATGGTGCTGTACCGTATGAATGTACTTAATTCCACTGAATTGTACACTTAAAGATGATTAAAATGTAAAAGTTGAAAATATATATATTTCATCACAATAAAAACGCTTGAAAAATAGCACACAGAGTTCTCATATGCCCTTTATCCAGCCTCCCCAAAGTTAATTTATTATATAAACAGTACAATTACCAAAGCCAGGAAACAAACATAGATATAAGGCTATTAATTCATCTACAGACCTTATTAAAGTTGTTCCAGTTGTCTCAACAACGTCATTTTCTTTTTGATCTAGGGTCCAGTCCAGGGTAAGTGTTACATGCATTTAATTATCATGTCTTCTTAGTTTCCTCCAATTTGGAAAAGTTCTGCAGTTCTTTTCTCTCTGTTACGAAAACGATGACATAAGAGCACTGGAAAGTTAACAGTTTACTTGATGTTTCCACTTGAATCAACACATGTTATATATGTTTGGCAAGAAAACCACCTAAGTGTTGCTTTGGATTCACCTCATCACTGGCGAGGTTAACTAGGATCATTTGGTTAAGGTGTGCCAGGTTATTCCCGTACAGATAAAATTTCCCTTCATATTAGCATCCATTGGCAATGCTTGCTGGCCACAATTATTATATGCTTCTTCGTAAATGAATATAATCAATTTCCATCCTTACTTCTTTTAAAAAAGATTTGTTTGTTTATTTGAAAAAGTTATACAGAGAGAGAAGGAAAGGCAGAGAAAGAGAGGTCTTCCATCTGCTGGCTTGCTGGCTCACTCCGCAATTGGCCACAATGACCAGAGCTGTGCCAATCCTAAGTCAGGAGCCAAAAGCTTCTTCCAGGTCTCCTAGGTGGGTGCAGGGGCCCAAGGACTTGGGTCATCCTCCCCTGCCTTCCCAGGCCATAGCAGAGAGCTGGATCAGAAGTAGAGCAGCTGGGACTTGAACTGGTGCCCATATGGGATGCTGGCACTGCAGGTGGCGGCTTTACCTGCTATGCCACAGTGCCGGCCCCCATTCTTACTTCTCTATTTTGGGGGGGGGGGCAGGCAGAGTTAGACAGTGAGAAAGAGAGACAGAGAGAAAGGTCTTCCCTTTCTATTGGTTCACCCCTCAATGGCCGCTGCGGATGACGCACTGCGCTGATCCGAAGCCAGGAGCCAGGTGCTTCCTCCTGGTCTCCCATGTGGGTGCAGGGCCCAAGCACTTGGGCCATCCTCTACTGCCTTCCTGGGCCACAGCAGAGAGCTAGACTGGAAGAGGAGCAACCGGGACAGAACTGGTGCCCCAACCGAGACTAGAACCCGGAGTGCCGGCGCTGCAGGCGGAGGATTAGCCTAGTGAGCCGCGGCACCGGCCACTTCTCTATTTATTAATTGGAACTCCACTCTAAGGAAGGGTTTTCCCTTTGCCTCCATTCAGATTTAATGTGTAAAAATATCAGTAAAACGAAGCCAGAATAATGATAAAATATGTCCCTCCAGGGCTCTCTGGCATTTAACAGCCCAAAGTTCTTTCCTAGTATTAAATTTCCTGGATTTATAGTGTCCTCTACACCACCTGACACAAGTCTTTGGAGACCAGAATGCAGCTCATCTATATTTTCTTTCTCTCTCTCCACTTTTTCTTCTTTTATCAAATCTTAATGTTACCCTAAGTGCATCAGTGGGATTAAGCAGAGAAAACATTCAAGAACCACTGAGCCTGGAAAATGCTCATAAAATATTTATGTTAAATTTTCTCCAGAGAATTTGGTTTTTAATGAACAGGAACTAAATCACAAAAGCTGCAGTATTCTGAAAGATTTTCATTCACCCATCAGTCCCCTAGCTAAGTTGCCTGTGCCTCTGAAGTTCTCCCTGTGTCTGCTGATCTGACTCCAGGTCCTTGCCTGTGTGCCAGGGATGTCCCTGGAGTGCCTGTATCTTAGCTGACCCAGGCTGGTGTCACAAGTCGACAGACAGAACTCATATCGTTGTAGAGTTTCAAGCTAGTACATCTGTGAAAACTGAGAGAATAAGGCATTTTTTTTCATTTAGCTATTTCTTCCTTGTTATACATTGCTGAGTAATGAATCAACCCAGCATAAAACAACTGTTTTATTATGCTTTTAAATTTTATGGATGAGAAATTCAGACAGGCCACAGTGGGAATGGCTTGTCAATGATCCATGATGTCTTGGAACTCAATTGAGGAGACTTAGCAGCTAAAGCATGACTGGAATGGCTGGAATCTGTAATCATCTGGAAACTTCTTCATTTATGTACTGAGCACTTGAAAGGGATGATTTGAGGACGGTGCTCTGTCAGGACTGCCAGCCAAAGCACTGCTCATGTCTCCCAGTGTGTCTTGGGCTTCCTCACAGCATGGCAGCCAGAGGGTAAATGGACTTCTTAAGTGCAAAGTCAGGATTCTTAACAGCAAGTGTTCCAGGGGAAAAGGCGGAAGTTGCACAGCCTCTTGTGTCCTGGATTCAGGAGTCATCCAACATCACTTCCACTAAACTGTTTTCATGCCAATGGGCACACTGCCCAGATCTAGGAGCCGGCGTCATGGACCTCAGTTCTTGACATGAAGGATGTCAAAGAACTACTGCTATTTTGTCACAACAGTCACACCCTTGAAAATCGAAACACTAGGAAACTATAAAATTTAATAAATTTATATAATAAATATAACAACTTAATATGTTATCCCTCTTAGTATTTTTTTTGTTTGTTCTACTTATTACTTTTGGTTGAATACTGTAATCAATACACAGTTATTCTCAAGTGTTGAAACTTAACTGACAAGTGATCACTTAAGAGTGGGAATAAGAGAGGGAAGAGATGTGCAATTCGGGACATGCTCAAGATGATGACTTACCTCAAACGGTAGAGTTAGAAACATACCAGGGGATTCCAATTCAATCCCATCAAGGTGGCATGTACCAATGCCATCTCACTAGTCCCAGTGATCAATTTCTGTTCACAATTGATCATAATGATAGGACTAAGAGCCAAAGGGAGCACACAAACAAGACTAGTGTCTGCAAATACTAGCTGATAGAATAAAAAAAGGGAGAGAACGATCCAACATGGGAAGCGAGATACACAGCAGACCCATAGAATGGCAGATGTCCTAAACAGCACTCTGGCCTCAGAATCAGCCCTTAAGGCATGCAGATCTGGCTGAAAAGCCCATGAGAGTATTACAGGCATGAGAAAGCCAAAACACTCTGGCAAAAAAAAAAAAACAAAAAAACAAAAAAACAAAAAAAAAAAAAACCACACCTAAATGAAAAATCTCCACGAGTGAGATCCCAGTGAAAAGAACAGGTCATCAAAGAAGGAGGTACCTTTCTCTGAAGGGAGGAGAGAACCTCCACTTTGACTACGACCTTGTCTAAATATGATCAGAGTCGGTGAACTCAAAAGGCTTCCATAGCCTTGGCAACTCATGACAAGCGCCTAGGGTGATTACTGATGCCATAAACAAGAGTGTCAATTTGTTAAGTCAGCAACAGGAGTCACTGTGCACTTACTCCTCATGTAGGATCTCTGTCCTTAATGTGCTGTACATTGTGATTTAATGCTATAACTAGTACTGAAACAGTATTTTTCACTTTGTGTTTCTATGTGGGTGCAAACTGTTGAAATCTTTACTTAATATATGCTAAACTGATCTTCTGTATATAAAGAGAATTGAAAATGAATCTTGATGTGAATGGAAGGGGGAGGGAGAGGGAATGGGGAGGGTTGCGGGTGGGAGGGAAGTTATGGGGGGGTAGCCATTGTAATCCATAAGCTGTACTTTGGAAATTTATATTCATTAAAGTTAAAAATTATATAACATGTACTTATTAATTAATAAAATATAATAATGAATACATTTTAATAAATTTAATAATTAAAATAAATTTTAATAACTGGAAAACATTCTCACAGTCTTAGTTCCCCAGGTATTTCTCTGACTGATACCATCTTTCCTTTGGGTTCCCATGGAACCTTGACAGTAACTCTGGCATTGTACATTTTTCTCTGATGATAAAAATATGGCTAACACCTATGGAGTATTCACTATATCCAGGCACCACTACAACCATTTTTCAGGTATGACCTCACCTCATATGACAAGAATGTGAAAAAGGGACACCCTATTGTATAGGTAAGGAAACTGAGACCCCAAAAGATTACATAATATAGTTGTTAAGTAGAAGGGCCACAAATTAGAGCAAGGTAGTTTGGCTTCAGAACTCAACTCAGAACTTAACCTGTGCCAGCAGAGTACCACTGATGTGCTACTACATGAAATCTGCCTTCCCTTGTGAATTATGATGATTTTCAGGCTAACACCATGTCATAGTTTTCTTTGTCTCTCCAGCACTAAACATAGTTCAGACTTTTGACAAGGAATAGCAAAATACACAGTAGGAAAATGCACTAGAAAAAGAAAAGGCAATCCAAAGAGAAGAACTTAAAATGACAAACGTGAAAAAATACTCAAATATTCAAAATAATTAAAGAAATCCAAATGAGATGAAATATTATGTCTACCCAGTTAACAAAAAATAAAATGTCAATCTAGTATTGTTGAAAGCATAGGAAAATGCAACCGCTGCTGTGGCACAGTGGGTAAGGCCCACGCCTGCAGTGCCAGCATCCCATATGGGCACTGGTTCTAGTTCCAGCTGCTCCTCTTCCGATCCAGCTCTCTGTTATGGTCTGGGAAAGCAGCAGAAGATGGCCCAAGTGCTTGGGTCCTTGCACCCACGTTGGAAACCCAGAAGAATCTCCTGGCTCCTGGCTTCAGATCACCACAGCTCTGGCCATTGTGGCCATTTGAGGAATGAACCAATGGATGGAAGACCTCCCTCTCTCTCTCTCTCTCTGTAACTCTGCTTCTCAAATAAATAAATAAATAAATATTTTTAAAAACTATAGGAAAATGGATATTTTTATGCTTATTCACTTTTTCGTGGTTCTTGGAATATACTCACACAACTTTATAGGGTAACTTTTTGGAAGTATCAAATGGTAAATGTTCTTAATGTGTAACACAGTGATTAAATTCTTAGGGTATACCCTAAAGGAAAACTCTCATCTGTGCATACAGAGACAATTACAACATGATTCACCATAAAATTTTTTAAAGAGCAGCTTTATTGAGGTAAAATTCACATACCATAAAATTCACCCAGAAAAAAACATACAATTCAATGATTTTTCAGAATTTATTATAGTCACAAAATTGCATATTATCATAATCTAACTATGGAAAACTTTTTTATTTAAAGATTTATTTAATTTATTTGAAAGGCAGAGTGGCAGAGAGAGAGGGAGAGACAGAATGAGCTCTTCCACCTGCTGGTTTGCACCCCAGATAGCTGCAATGGCCAGGGCTATGGCTGGGCCAGGCCAAGGCCAGCAACCTGGAATTCCATCTGAGTCTCCCAACTGGGTGGCAGGGGCCCATGTACTCGGGCCACATTGTGCTGCTTTCATAGGTGTATTAGCAGTGAGCTGGATCCGAAGATTAGCCAGGACTCAAACCACTGCACTGATATCAAATCCTAGCATTGCAGGCGGTGGCTTAATCCACTGTACAACACCAGCACCACTATGGAACATTTTCATCACTCCTGAAAGAAATTCTGTACTATTACCAATCACTCATCATTCTTGTCGCCTTCTGGCTTGGATAACCACAAATCTACTATCTTTCTCTACAGATTTGTCTCTTCTGAACACTTCATATAAGAGCAGTGGTATAGCATGTGGCCTTTTTTGTCTGGCCTCTTTCATTCAGCATTGTTTTCAAAACTCGCCTATGTTGTAGTGCATGTCACTACTTCATTCCTCTTTATTTACAAGTAACATCCCATGGCATGTATATAAGCATATCACATTTTATTTATCTTTTCATGAGTTTGTAGATCCTTGTGTTGTCCTAAATTTTTTAGTATCATGAATAATTCTTTTTTAACTTTTAAAAATTTTATTATTTGTTTGAAATGCACAGCAACAGACAGAGAGGGAGAAACAGATATCTTCTATCTCTGGGTTCACTCCCAAATGGCCACAACAGCCTGGAGTGGGCCAGGCTGAAACCTGGAATAAAGTATGTTAGTGCTGGGATTTTCATATATACCTTTATCATACTGAGGCAGTCTCCTTCCTTTCCCAATTTTTAAAATATACTTATCACAAAATGGTGTTGGATTTTTTCAATTACTTTAATGCATTTATTAAAATGATTATGTGACTTGTCCAATATTTTATTGGCATGGTTACTACACTATGGATTTTCAGATGTTAAAACCACCTTGCCAGCCGTGGTGGCCATTGGAGGGTGAACCAACGGCAAAGGAAGACCTTTCTCTCTGTCTCTCTTTCTCACTGTCCACTCTGCCTGTAAAAAAAATTTTAAAAAAATTAAAAAATTAAAAAAAAAATTAAAATTAAAACCACCTTGTATTCCTCAGATAAATACCACTTGTTCAAGGTGTATAATCCCTTTTACATGTTTCTGATTTGTTTGCCAGTATTTGATGAGGATTTTTAGATATGTATTTAGAAGGGATAGTACTTTATAGTTTTCTTGTGATAGCTGTTTTTCCTATCAGGGTAATATTGGCCTCAATGAATATAATAAGTGTTTCTTCCTCTTCCATGTTTTTTAAGAGTACCTGAATGATTTTTTTCAATTCTTTAAACATGTAATAGAATTTACCAGTGCAATTATCTGGGTCTAGGCACTATTTGGTAGGACATTTTTTAAACTACTGATTCAAACTCATTAATTATCATAAGTCTGTTAAAGTTTTCTATTACATTTTGAGTCAGTTTTGGAAATTTATGTCTTGCTAAGAATTTTTTTTTATTTCACCAAGGTTATTTAATGTGTTGTCATATATTTACTCATATCATATCCTAAAATATAAAGTAAAATAATTAATAATGTAATATTATATGCTATACAATAAATTAATAATAAATAATATTTCCTAAAATACATGTAAGTTGATATGAAAGACCTCTCTTTCATTACTGATTTTATTTATCAGAGTTTTCTCTCTTGTTTTTCTTGGTCAGTCTTATTAGAAGTATGCCACTTTTGTTGAACTTTCCTAAAAATAGCTTCTGACTGTTTTTGTTGATTTTCTCTATTATTTTTCTGCTTTCTAAATTTATTTATTTTAACTTAAATACTCTAATTTATCTAATTTCCTTCCTTCTGTTTGCTTTGGATTTTTTTAAAAGATTTTTTTTTGAGAGTTAGAGTTACAGACAGTGAGAGGGAGGGACAGAGAGAGAGGTCTTCCCTCCGTTGGTTCACTCCCCAAATGGCCGCAACGGCTGGAGCTGCACTGATCCGAAGCCAGAAGCCAGGTGCTTCTTCCTGGTCTCCACGCAGGTGCAGGGGCCCAAGGACCTGGGCTATCTTCTACTGCTTTCCCAGGCCACAGCAGAGAGCCGGACTGGAAGTGGAGCAGCCAGGACCAGAACCTGCTGGTGCCACAAGTGGAGAATTAACCTACTGCACCAGGGCGCCGGCCCCTTGCTTTGGATTTAATTTTCTCTTTCTAGCTGCATAAGGTGCAAAGTCAGGTTATTGATTTTAGATTTTTCGCCTTTTTTAAATGGGCGTTTTACAACTATGACTTTCTTTCTAATAACCACTTTAACTACACCTCATAAGTTATGGTAATCTGTGTTTAATTTTTGTATAGATTTATTTATTTATTTGAAAGGCAGAGTTACAGAGAGGCAGAGGCAGAGAGAGAGAGGTCCTGCATCTGCTAGTTCAGTATCCAAATGGCTACAATGGCTGGAACTAGGCTTATCCGAAGCCACGAGCCAAGAGCTTCTTCTGGGTCTCCCACGTGGGTGCAGGGACCCAGGGGCTATCTTCTACTGCTTTCGCAGGCCATAGAAAAGAGCTGGATAAGAAGAGGTGCAGCCAGGACTCGAACTGGCACCCATATGAATCTTGGCATTGCAGGCAGTGGTTTAACCCACTTCACCACAAGGCCAACCCTCTCTTTGACCTTCTACCTAGTTCTACCGCTATTCAAAGTGGACAAAGTCGTTGACTATGGTTGACAAGGTGTCTATTTTTCTATTTCTGTCAGGTTTTTTTCCCCATATATTTGAGAGCATTATTTTTAGGTGCAAATGTGTTTTAATTTTTATGTCTTTTTGATGGAGCAATACTATTATCATCATAAAATGTCATTCCTTGTCTACAGTAAAAATTATTTATCTTACAAACAGTTTAATCTAATATTTGGATAGCCACTCTCATTTGGTTACTGTTTGATTCATATATCTTTCTCCATTTATTTTCAATCTATTTGTTCATTTAAATCTAAAATACGTCAATGTGGATAGCATATAGCTGAATTATGGTTGTTGTCTTTTTATCCATTCTGCTGATCTATGTCTTTTGATTAGAGGTTGCAATTCATTTACACTTAAATTAATACTGACTAGATAAAATATATACTTGTCATTTTGCCATTTGATTAAAATTTGATTATATAATAATTTTATGTAATATATAATTTTTATTCTATAATTATCTGCTTGTATTAAATATTGCCTAGTGTGCAGTCTTAATTCCCCTGTTTTTTTATTGTTTATTATTTAAACCACTTTCTTTTTGGTTGTTCTGGGAACTAAAATTAGCATCTTAAATAATCTAGTTTAGATTAATATCAATTTACTTTCAACAATTCTCAAAAAAATTTCTTCAGTATAGCTAGCTCTCTTCCTCTCCCCCTTTTATGTACCACTGCTGTTATTCAAACTAGATCTTTACACCTTCAGCCTATAAACACAATTTTATAATTATTGTTTTACGCAATTGTCTTTTAAGTAAAACAAAGCTATTGTGATAAAAGTACATTTTTACTTCTTGTACACTTACCCTTTTTAAACTTTTATTTAGTAAATATAAATTTACAAAGTACAGCTTATGGATTACAATGGCTATCCCCCCCCCATAACTTCCCTCCCACACGCAACCCTCCCATCTCCCACTCCCTCTCCCATTCCATTCACATCAAGATTCATTTTCAATTATCTTTATATACAGAAGATCCATTTAGTATATATTAAGTAAAGATTTCAACAGTTTGCACTCACACAGAAACACAAAAGTGTAAAATACTGTATCAGTACTAATTATAGCATTACTTCACATTGGACAACACATTAAGGACAGAGATCCTACATGGGGAGTAACTGCACAGTGACTCCTGTTGTTGACTTAACAAATTGACACTCTTGTTTATGGCATCAGTAATCACCCTAGGCTCTTGTCATGAGTTGCCAAGGCTATGGAAGCCTTTTGAGTTCGCTGACTCTGATCTTTTTTAGACAAGGTCGTAGTCGAAGTGAAACTTCTCTCCTCCCTTCAGAGAAAGGTACCTCCTTCTTTGATGGCCCGTTCTTTCCACTGGGATCTCACTTGCAGAGATCTTTCATTTAGGTTTTTTTGTTTGTTTGTTTGTTTGTTTTTGCCAGAGTGTCTTGGCTTTCCATGCCTAAAATACTCTCATGGGCTCTTCAGCCAGATCCAAATGCCTTAAGGGCTGATTCTGAGGCCAGAGTGCTGTTTAGGACATCTGCCATTCTATGAGTCTGCTGGTACACTCACCTTTAACTTTGACTTTACTAGTACACTTTCTTCACTTGGATTCACATTTTATTTCTTTTATTTCAGCGCAAAGTTAGTACTTCCTGTTTGATAGGTCTGCTTGTAATGAATTGTCTCAGTTCTCTCAGTCTTTGTTTTTCCTCTTATTGGGCCAAAGAGAGAATTCTTGGTTGACTGCCTTGCCTTTTGCACTTGTATTATGCGATCCCTGGACATTAGAGGCTTCTGGTGAGAAGTAATTACAAAATCAGGTGTAATCTCACTGACTAGCTCACCTACATTTTCTCTTGCTGCTTTCAAGATTCTCTTTGACTTTGACTTCTGACAGTTTGCTGTGTCTAGATGTAGATCTCTGAGTTTAATTCCCCTTGAGCTTTCTCAGCTTCTTGGACACAAATATTAACAATGCTTTTCACAAAATGAGAGGAGACTGCCACCATTATTTCTTCAGAATTACTCTCCTTTCTTCTCTCCTGAGACTGCTACTACACATATATTGATTGCTTAATGGCGCCCGGGACCCAACTCCACCGCGGGCCCACGCTGCCTCTGCGGCTGCGCGGTGGCCGTGTCCCTCCACGCCAACATCAACTGCGTGCGGCTGCGCCTTCTGGAACGCGCACTGCTGGGGCCGGCGTCGTGCTCCGCCGTGGCCAGGAGCTGTGTGAGGAGACGTTCGGCGGACCCGTGGCCTTTTCGGCCTTCCCCGCCGGTATGAGCGTTCTCCGAGGACATGGTGACGTATGTGTGGGCCTGAAACCAGGAGTTCCGGAATACACTTCCGACTGGCCGGATGTGCCGGCCCTCGCAGAGCTGACCAGCTTTGGAGAGCAGCTTACACTGTGGTGTCTCCTTTGCTTCTCTCAGCGGAGGGCTGGTGGCGCGCTGCAGTCGGCTTTCACTCCGCTTCGCAGAAAGGAAGCCCGCGCAGGTGAGAGGCCCCCGGAGAAACGAGGGGTCCCAGCTCCCTTAAGGGACCACATTTTGTTTTTCTAAAATGCGCTGGGCGGCCTGCGCAGAAAATACTTGGTCCTGAGCTGCATTTTGAAGAATTACTGTTCCCCACACCCTCACTTGTTTTTTAATTCTCAGTGAATATTCACATTTATTCAAAGCCTTCCCCCCAGTGTAGTCAGAAAGTCTTACTTCCTGAATATTTTTACTTCTCTAATATTTTGTTTAATATCCTAACAGTGGCAAATGTCCGTTTAGAATGATTAATATTTATACTCTAATATTTTAATGCCAGTTGGTTTCAAAAACTCCACTTTTGATTATTTCTGTATTTTAAAATCTCAGGTTATCTCTTAAAATCTCAGGTTGTCTCCTAAACATTTTTGGGTCAGATTGTCTGACCCAGTTTATTAGCAAAAAGAATCCTTATAGTACATTTCTCCTTACATTCAACTTAGTCAATGAGAAGGCTGAATAATCTGATCCCTCCTATACCAGATAATAATTTATTGTTATGCTGATAATAAATTTCTGTAAGTACATTTTTATCATCAAAACAGTAAGTGTGTTTGTAAGTGTGCTCTGTATAGAATGTATTTTATCAGTGTCTTCTCCTTTTATAATTTCTAAGCTAAGTACATTTTAACGAATGATTTTCTTTTAAGATTTTATTTATTTATTTGAGAGGTAGAGTTATAGACAGTGAGAGGGAGAGGAAGAGAGAGAGAGGTCTTCAGTCCAATGGTTCACTCCCCAAATGGCTGCAAAGGCCGGAGCTACATAGATCCGAAGCCAGGAGCTTCTTCTAGGTCTCCCCCGTGGGTATAGGGGCCCAAGGTATAAGGACTTGGGCCATCTTCTACTGCTTTCCCAGGCCATAGCAGAGAGCTGGATCAGAAGAGGAGCGGCCGGGACTAGAACAGGCACCCATATGGGATGCCGGTGCCGCAGGCAGAGGATTAACCCACTGCACCACCCAACTAATGATTTTTGGTTTTGAGCCTATTCAGTTGAGTATAGCATTCCATTTCCAAGATACATGAAGTAATTTGGCTTCTTAATAAAATATACTGAATGAAAAGTTCTAAAACACAAGTTTCCTTCCTCTGGAAGGAAGAACTCTCACCTATAGGATATCATGGAAGGGAGTTACCCCACATTCCACACTGATAGTTATTTTAAAATTCAGTGCTTTAATATAAATCTTTATACTGCAAGGTAAACATGAGAAACTTAATTCAGTCTTTCAGATTGATTCAGTTTGTCTAACTCAGGTTTAAAAATTATGTGAATATCTCAAGGAGTTTCAGCAGATTTCTCAAGAATTATACCACTCTGTTGCTTCCAGTGGTGTCTTTCACATATTTGATGATGTGGAGCACTGAACTGTTAATTTATCTCAAGAATGTGCACTTAGGCTAATTTAAGATATACTTAGGGGCCAATGCAGTGGTGCAGCAGCACAGCAGGTTAACGCCCTGGCCTGAAGTATGCTGGCATCCCATATGGGTGCCAGTTCAAGTCCTGGCTGCTTCTCTTCCCATCCAGCTCTCTGCTGTGGCCTGGGAAAGCAGTAGAGGATGGCCCATTGGGCCCCTACACCGGTGCGCGAGACCTGGAAGAAGCTCCTGGCTCCTGACTTCAGGTTGGCACAGCTCTGCCTGTTGCAGCCATCTGGGCAGTGAACCAGCAGATGGAAGACCTCTCTCTCTTTCTCTACCTCTCTCTCTAATTCTGTCTTTCAAATAAATCAAATAAATCTTTAAAAAAAGAATATATAGTTACAATTTCCATGTATATATAATTTTAATGTTTATAAAAATCATAAGAATATTAAAAAACTTTTAAAATTTCAGTTATACTTTTCAGCTCCAAAATATCTCTTTAGTTCTTTTTAATAAGGTTTATGTCTTTATTGCTGTTCTGTGTTTAATTATTCATTCCTTTAATTCTTTAAACATAGTAACCTCTAGCTATTTGAAAATATTTTTAATACTGGTGGAAAGTCATTGTGTAGTAAGTCCAGCATCTGGGCTTCCTCAGAAGGCTTTTTATTGATTCCTTTCACATATTTTTGGCTTATTTTTTTGTGTGCCTTATTTTTTTCCAAAAACTATGCATTTTGCTTAACAATGTGAAACTCTGAAAATCATATTCACCCTCTCCACAGGCTTTTGTTGTTGTTTCTTGGTTTTCTTGTTTTTCTTGTTTAGTATTTTTCCCAAGCTAATCATGTAATCTATGATAGTATGCCCCTAAACCTCTGCATGATTAGCTTAGTACTTGCCTGGTGTTTGGACAGAAATTTCTTTGAAGAAAAGAGATGGAATTTTTACCCTCTGCTGAAGGGTTTTGTCTGTCTTTTGGGGCATGTCTTCATTGCTAAGATAGGCAGTTTGCCTTGGTTTTCACAAAACCTAATGATCGGCCAAAGGTGAGCATCTACAGTCTTCTTAGATATTTCCTGACCATGTGTACAGCTCTGCATGTATGTGTAGCCTTCTAAGCCTCTAGAAGCATATTTGTGCTTTTTAAAGCCCTCTGTGGACATCTCGTCCTCTAGGTATTTCCTGAGGGTTGTTTGGCCAGCTTCTTGGCAGGTATTGCTGCCTCAGGGAACTGCAGAGCTAAACAATCACCAGTGATTGTTCTCAGCATCATACCCATCTCCCAACTGCCACATCAAGGTTCTTCTCACCAAGTTACCTAGAATAATAAGACAAATGCAAATCCGCCTTTGTTCTCCAAGATTCTTGCAATCCCTGTGCTATTGATAAACTCTCATTATTGTGGTTTCTCTGGCTCCAAGGGACCTCGGGATGGGAATATAGAGGGAACCCTGGCCTATCATACAACAGTACTTAACTAGATTTTAGGTAGTTACACTGTGCCCAGCCTGATAATATGCACCAAAGGATCTCAGAATAATCTAAAGACAAAGGATAAATGATCCAGCTTCTAAGACAGGAGTAGGTAGCAGCATATAATTCTGCAGTGATCAAATGATACAGAGAGTATAAATACTAGATTTGGTGAGAACGAAGGGAATGAGAACCAGATAAGCAAGCATGAAGAGAAGGAGTACTCTGACAGAGAAACAGAGGCCAAGTATGACAAGGTTTGCCAATGGCTTTTTCCTAAACACCCTACTCCTGTACAGTGTTTGCAAGCAGCCCCAGCTTAGTTGTCCTTGTAACTAGTCCAACCCCAGAAACTAACCATGCCTTGTGTCTGTTCACCTCTCCACAGCTCCCCTTCACTGATGGCCTGTACCACTTCTATCACAATGGCCTTGCAAAGGCCAAGAGAAGACGCAGCCTACACCACAAGCAACAGCTGGAAAGAGACCCCAGGGTGAGTTTTTCCTGGAAACCTACCTCCCAATCTACTGCCACAACAGAGGGGGTATACAGGTAATAGGCAGGGGATTTTGAAGTAAAGGCATTTGATGCACTTTCACAGGCCATGTGTATCCTTTGCAGAGGGCCCCATGGACTCTGTCAATAAATAATCTGAGTTCTCTTTGTAGGGCTTGGGGAGGAAGAAACAGGGTAATGTCTACTGGTTGTAGTTTTGTGCATGTTTGTGTGAGGATTTCAGTTTGCCTGGGAATGTGTTTGCCTTGTGATGGAGGGGAAGATACCAAGCAGTTTAATGAGTCATTGTGTGGAAGGTTTATACTGGTGAATCCACATGCTCTGAGGAGGTTGTCCTTGCCCCATATCATGAATGGGAAAGTGAATGGGCCAGTAAGCGATCAATTCACAGCAGGCAGTAGACTTCTCCGAATTCGTGTGTGGATGTGGGCATGGGAGCAGCTCAACCTTTTTCTCAGTCTGTTTTCTTACACTGATCAAATTTACCCCCACGCCTCAGCTGTCTTCTTGATGCTCATGACCCTAATTTTATCTCCGATTTTTTTCTTACTGGTGGACTCCAAGTCGCATTTCCTCCTCCTCTTACTGCAACTTCCTCCAGTGCCACATGTCATCTCAGCCACAAGGCAGCAACTCTTCCAGTGTTGCTGCTCCCTGCTTTTCAGAACACTTTGATCATCAGTGACTCCTGCCTCATCCAACCCTGCCACCATCCCCACATACCTGTGCGTTCATCCTGTTGGTTAGATTCTGATTGTTCTCATGTGTCTCGCTAGGAGGGAGAGTGCCAACCTAGACAAGTTTCTGTCTATGCATTACTCTCTATGCATCTCTTCCCAGCCCTTTTGGGGAAGAACTGATGACAAGTGGATCGGATATTTGAATTAGAGATTTGCACATACAACTCTTTTGAGAAAATGGAATCCATAAATTTGTTCTTGCAAAACTTTTCATGTGAACATCTCCCTGGGTTTAATTTGAGCTTTAATTAGGAATGCAAATGACACGGGCTCCCCAGCAGATCACCAACTGACCAGCCACAGGCAATTTTTTCTTTAACTCCTCAATCCAAGAGTTCCCACTTTCTCTGTAGTGGAACTCCTGCTCTAAGCAGCCACTTTACCTTTGCTTTTACAGGAAGAGCCAGGTTGCCTGTGCTGCTAGCCAATGCCAAGCCTTCTTCAAGGGTCTGAAGTAGAAACTGGTACCACTACCTAAGGGTGATAGCAGCCTTGCTGCTGGTTGTACAAATTCATTGCCTGAGAATACCCTGGGCAACCAGATGGATCTGGTCTATTTCATCTGTGATTCCAGGATGGACATCAGTAGACATAGGCCATTCTGGTGCACTATGACACTGGTCGCCCCTACACTGCAACCTGCCTCATGATTAATTCTTTCTTTCTTTCTTTCTTTCTTTCTTTCTTTCTTTCTTTCTTTCTTTCTTTCTTTTTTTATTTATTTATTTTTTGACAGGCAGAGTGGACAGTGAGAGAGAGAGACAGAGAGAAAGGTCTTCCTTTGCCGTTGGTTCACCCTCCAATGGCCACCGCGGCCGGCGCGCTGCAGCCAGCGCACCGCGCTGATCCGATGGCAGGAGCCAGGAGCCAGGTGCTTTTGCCTGGTCTCCCATGGGGTGCAGGGCCCAAGCACTTGGGCCATCCTCCACTGCCCTCCCTGGCCACAGCAGAGAGCTGGCCTGGAAGAGGGGCAACCTGGACAGAATCCGGCGCCACGACCAGGACTAGAACCTGGTGTACCGGCGCCGCAAGGCAGAGGATTAGCCTAGTGAGCCGCAGTGCCGGCCGATCTTGCTTTCCTATAAGCAATTATTTTTCTTTGATTTAAAGGAAAATTAATTTATTTATATGATAAAAGTTTATTTCATTTTATTTAAAGTTCCACTGATTTTTCTTCTTCAATGACTAAAGGCATTGCCTCAATACCACTCAAAATGAAGCACATAGAAGGAACAAGGAACAGAAGGAAAGGGATACTTAATAGGCTTAGTCTAGGAAGGAAAATTGAAGAACAGTCAAAATAAAAAACAGTAAAAAATAAAATAAAAAACAATTAAAATTAAAAAGCTGCAGTTTGGGCTGGGGAGGACCATTTGGATTTTGAAATACAAAATCCAAATGCATTTCAAACCACTAGACTAAGGTTTTTCTCACTATAGCACTTCTTGGCACGATCTCTAAAATGCTGATCCTTGAAGCATAGAGAGATGTTTTCAAAAGATGAGAAATTAGGATGGAGTCGGTAAAAAAGATCAAGGACTGGTGATTCTAATCACTTGTCTTTTCATCTCAAAATGCTACCTACTGGCGCTAAGAGAGGCATCTGTCCTCACTGTGTTACCCACTGTAAGTGTCTTCATAGCCAATTAGCTCTACCAGGTAGAGGTAACTGCCCGTGAAAGCTGACAGAAGGTAGCAGGGAAACGAATATCCTAAGTCCCCTGTATCTTGTCTCTGTCTTCTCAATCAAGATTAAATGTCATGGAGATTGTCAGTAATACTCATTCCAGGAAAAAAATAAAGCACCAGTATCTCATAATTCTTTGCAAAAAGTCATGACCGCCTCATTAAAAATATTAGATTAAGGCATGAGTTCCCTTCACGATGTTCTTGTGGTTGACTGATTTGGGCAACTGCTAACAGCAATATACAGCGGTGACTGTTCTTCAACAAAAATCATTGACAATAAACAGTTCAAGAGCAGTAATATAAGAATTCTTCCCTGTGGATGTACAGATATTAAACAAGGGGGAAATATGCCTAAGTGTGAGATATGCCATTTTGAGGGCTCCCAAGAACATTCAAACAGATTGAAAAAAAAAAAAAAGTCAATAAAAGTACAGAAAGCAAAGAGGAAGGGCCAAGTACCCAGAGGAATTCCCGATCTAGACTTGCAACTATTATATATTTGCTGCAAATTATGCTTTGTGAACCAAGAGTTGAAGGGCAGGTTGTTTCATCAGTCCCCCGAAGCGTGTTTTCTCCTTGACCTGCCAACTTCAGCTGTGCTTTTGACCTCAGCTTCCTTCTTCGCGTCTGCCCTGCTTTCTGGCCTCTCTTAGTTGCTGTCCATGAGTTTGTGAAGAGGAATACAAAATCCAAGGAAGCATGCATTTAACGTAGGATGCTCTGAGCTCTGAGCTGCTACAGGCACTCAGAGCTGGACCTACCTAGTAGTTTTCTAGCTGAAGAAACTGCCAAGGTCTGCCACCAACCCCAAGAAACAAAGGAAAAAGATAGAGAACCAAAGTAGCTTGTTTTGTTTTGACTTCAGAACAAAAATTTCAATAATGTCTGTCTTTCACTTAGCACTTAAATTTTATATTTAGGGAAATAAGAAAAAACTAGAAATGGACCATAAAATGCTATTTTTAATGTGCTCATTCTTTTTCATCAGTATTTAGGAAATAGGTAAGAAAATAGATTCTGGTGTAAACTGAAAGGTATTCTCTTTACAGTTCACTTTGTTAAAGATCAGCTATATGCTAAAAAGCAAAAATTGTATCTTATTTATTTCTCTGCGTTCATTGCCTGGTGCAGTAGTGAGTACTTAGTAAATGTTCAATAAATAACCGTCATTGAATGGATGATTAATAATTTTTCCTTAGGATTTTAATCCATGAAACGGTATTGTTCTTCCTATCTATTTCACATTTTTATCCTTATTCTAAAATGTGCATCCATTAGGAAAAGACATAAAACCTCCTCCGTTAGGTACATTCTTAATTGTGGTAAAGAGAACCAATTAGCATGTCATTACTTCCAAGTCTTTATGGAAAATCAGTTTTTAAAATTCTAAGGTCCGGGGGCCGGCCCCGTGGCTCACTTGGTTAATCCTCTGCCTGCAGCACCATCATCCCATATGGACGCTGGGTTCTAGTCCTGGTTGCTCCTCTTCCAGTCCAGCTCTCTGCTGGGAGGGCAGTGGAGGATGGCCCAGGTGCTTGGGTCCCTGCACCCACATGGGAGACCAAGTACCTGGCTCCTGGCTTCGGATATGCGCAGTGCCGGCTGTCGCAGCCATTTGGGGAGTGAACCAACAGCAGGAAGACTTTTCTCTCTGTCTCTCTCTCACTGTCTATAATTATACCTATCAAATAAATTCAAAAAAAAAAAAGAAGAAATTCTAAGGTCCAACATTACTGTATGTTTGTGACCACATTCACAGTCAGTACAACTACCGAAACAAATATTATGTGTCTGGAAAATTTTTGATAGCTAAAATAATTTAAAGACTCAAAGCTGGAATGAAATAATAAAAATAAAGCTGCCCCATCAGCACTGGGATCAAGAACAAATATTCACTGCCCAAAACCTCTGTGATATTTGTTAAAATTTATTTAGAACAGCGTCAACAGATCTTGAAGCGACGCTTAATTATGGTCCACAGTCAATATCAAAACCCAATCAATTCTACAAGTATTTGAAAAGCTGCTGGAGAGCAGATTTATTTAAAGTAATATTTGTTTCACAGTCTGTCAAGCCATACTTACACATTTGAAATAGAGTGTTGAAATGAAATGGGTTTTAAAATGTGAAGGACTGACATTGTTCTATGAGAAACACACAGGTTGTATGGAAGTCAACCAATTGAATAAAAAATAACCCCAACTTCATTGGTTGAGAGAAGTTATATTTGATTCAGGAATCACAAACATTCGTTTCTTTGGCTCAGCAAGTTTACTGGACCGTGCAGCTGTCTTTCAAAATCATTTTGAAATCCATTCCAGTTTTACAAGTCAGAAACTTTTGTCAGTCCAAGAGAAGCTTTCCTTGACTCTCCCGTCTGGGAGAGTGGATGCTGTTTCCTCTGTGCTCTTTGTTTGAAAACCATGTCATTCCAGCTTCTTTCTCACCCAAATGTTTCTATGTGTCTAATCATCATAAGTGGCAACCACGTGATGCTGTTTTCATCCACTTAGTCTATTTTCATCCCCTGTGGTTTTATTCTTGAACATATTGTGGCATTTTCAAGATATTTAATAACCCTCAAGAGTTAGTTTTGTGGGATAATATAATTACTTTGAGGATCTTGTAGAACTACAGCATCAGAGCAAAAGAGAACTTTTCTGTTATTATTGGGCATAAATCATGTAATTTGTTTGTAAAAATCTGAGCTAATCAGTGAGCCAAGTTTTCTTTGTCCATGGGATTTAATAATACAATCATCGATACTATTTTTTAAAATGGATTTATTTTCATGGTTGAAGCTCAAGGGGTTGACGGGAGCTGGGACTGATTTGTGATTACTTCAGGTACTTTTCTGACAAGACACAGTATCAAACTCAATAATATAGCTGCAGTTGGTAAAGGCCTTCTATATCTGCACATAGACTCAGCTCAGCAATGTTAAACATAGGTGAGATGAACAGTGTGAGCTAAAAAAGTCCACGAAACTCTCAGAGCCATAACATAGCAATGTAGTCACAATCTACACTCTGGAAAGAATACTGGGATCTCTGCAGTTCCAAGCAAGCAATGCCTTTCACGTACTCCTCCCGCCAGTTACATAAAAGTTTGTCACAAACTCTTAACTTCCAAGTCTTTTCAAATACTTAGCATTAGTCATAATCTTTTATGGTAATGACGAGTCACTGCTATGTTTTGTGGGCAAACTTTTCTTTCCTTTGATTTATATTACTTAAATGTTTGATTACTTAGATTAAAAGTTGGGGAAGAGAAGAAAAAGGCACAGTTATCCTTTGAAATATCTACTTCCAAATGGAAATTTTCCTTGAGGAAAACCCCTCCTGCACTTTTTTCTTTACCAAACCTCTCTCTCTGGTGGATAACTAATCAAATTTGAGATGCACTCTACTTACCATCACAGTGAATGCATGGGATTCACTGTGGTTGCATAAAGAGAGAGAGAGACTAGGTGCTTTTAGTGCCCTTTTAAAAGTATTAAGATCCAAGGAATAGACTGTTTTATTGTTTTGATTGTACAGATTTATGGGTACAGTGTGATCATTCCATACATGTATTCATTAAGTGATGATCAAATCAGGTTAGTAGTTAGCATTTCCATCCCCTTAAACTTCTATTTAATTTTTTCTTCATTGATGCTTAAAAGCTGTACGTATCTGTGGGAGGCAGTGTGACACTTCAACAGATGTATACAATATGTCCTGATCAAACCAAAGCAGTCAACTTCCTCGCCCCATCATTACTCCATTCTTTTGTGCCTTCACACCCCTCTCTCCTGTTTGTCACAAAATATATAATAGGTTATTGTGAACTACATAGCTACTCTGCTGTGCTGTACAGCAGTAGAACTTAGTCCTTCTACATAAGTGTGTTTTGGTGCCTGTTATTCAACCTCCCTCTATTTCCCTTACTCCTCCACCTTTCCCACTGCTCATTGTCACCAGATAAGGCTATTTTTTTAGTCCTCATACTTGTTAACTCTAAAATGATGTAGTTTGAGGTTTTGAGATGCTGCTCTAAGAAGTGTAAAGGAATTTCCAACTTATCTCCAAATGTCTCCCTGAGTGAATAAAAGGAAGCAGATAGATTTGACCATATTCTGCTTATTAAGAAACACTGTCATGGTAAATTTGTTGTTAGCATTATAGTGAATACAGTAGTAATAATATTATTTGGTATTTTTGTAGAACTTTCATTCCAGGGGGCAGTCATGAGTGTTCTCTCTCAGAGTCTCATTACTTGATAGCATAAGTTGGACCAAGGGTGGTTCATGATTTACCAAAAGTCCAGTGGTTTGTACAGGGGTGTTAACCATTTAACACCACTGCACATTGCTACTCTGTCACTGATTTGCATTTTATTTTCCTTGCTCTTCTGCACAAAGAGATTTTCAGAGCAGGAAGAACCCTAGGGAAATATTGTTTTAACCCTTTATCTTAAAGCCATAATTGACGGGGAGAAAATAAAACCTGTGACTCCTCTCAAAATCAAGTCTGGGGGCAGGCATTTAATGTGTTGGTTGGGACACTTGCAACCCATGCTGGAGTACCTGAGTTCAGTTCCCTGCTCCACCTCCTGATTCCAGCTTCCAGCTAATGCAGACACGAAGGGGCAGCAATGTTGGCTCAAATAATTGGATCCCTGCCATTCACATGGGCGATTTGGATTGAGTTCCTGGCCCAGCTTCATTCTGGCCCAGCACTGACAATTGCAGGCATTTGGAAATTAAGCCAGATGATGGGACAGCGCTCTCTCTCTCGCTCTCACTCTCGCTCTCTCTTGCTCTCTCTCTCTGTGTGTGTATCCTACTCTACTTCTATCTCTTAGCCTCTCAAACACTTTTTTTTTTTTAAATTTTAAAGTGTTAACTCTGATTTAAATACAATCCAAATGAGGATTGAGATTGCCTACAAACTTGAGATTCTTTAAAAAATTGTTCTCACAAATAATCACTGGGCTTTCTTTTCTTTCTTTCTTTTTTTTTTTTTTTTAAGATTTATTTGATTTAGTTGAAAGGTAGAGTTACAGAGAGAGATAGAGACAGAGAGGTCTTCCATCTGCTGGTTCACTCCCCAGATGGCCGCAATGGCTGGAGCTGCACCGATCTGAAGCCAGGAGCCAGGAGCTTCCTCTGGGTCTCCCATGCGGGTGCAGGGCCCAAGGACTTGGGCCATCTTCTACTGCTCTCCCAGGCCATAGCAGAGAGCTGGATCAGACGAGGAGCAGCCGGGACTTGAACCAGTGCCCATATGGGATGCCAGCACTTTAGGCCAAGGCTTTAACCCTCTGTGCCACAGCGCCAGCCCCTGGGCTTTCTTGATTTGAAGCAATGTGGTGAAGTGCAGTGAAGTTGTCTCATACGGCTCAGTAATTTGTGTGAATTCACTGAGCTCAGTTATAATTGGAAAAGTAGAAAAGCGTGCTGGGGGGCTCCCCATTCTGCTCCATTTGCTTCTGCCCTATTGTGATCATGCAGTGGCCTCAGCTCCCTGGTGACTCTCACAGAGGTCAGAGGTCATTCTACCTTGGTAAATGAGAGCCTCTACATTTAGATGTAATACTTTTGCTACAAGTTATTTCAAGTGTATAAGCTGACTTCTTCATATGCTTTTTAAACTGTGGGACAGGACCAGGTTCCATTGTGGAAGGGAAATTCCAGTCACATCATGAAATGAAGCATAATCTTGGAGTCTAATGTCCCTAAGAAAATTTTGAAGTTAATTTCAACCATGTATAACTTCCATTTTCCACCCTTTAGAATTCAGTCACTCAGAGGTGTCTTAGGCATGATACCTCCTGCTGACAAAGGCAATTCTTAATAAAAGACAGGCTGTGAGTTGACTTTAGCAGTTGGAGGAAATGTGTAGTGGCTCTAAGGAGAACTGGAGGGCACACCACAGTACCCACTAGAGCTGACACACCCACTTAGCTCAAATTGTCTTCAGGGAAGAAGACAAATTCACATTGGATTCAGGAGCGTTTTCTTGGGGGCAGCTCCATCCATGGGTCAAGTCCAAGTGCATCTGGCAGCACAGAAATGAAGAAAACAGAACCATCATTCTGAGGAGCTTACAGTCTCAGGAGAGCATGTTCTGGTCCACTGTGTTACATGATCCCCCAAGCCGTCCCATTCTGTTCTCACGTTCTTTGGGTTGTTGGCACAAGTCAAAGAAACCCCTGCCAATCCTTCAAGAAGTGCTCAGGCTGATGCTAACATTTCTGGAGATGCAAAGAAGTTCTACTTTACTTCTTGTTCCATAAGCAAGCATCTGCTGCTGAGATCTGGGAAAAGTGAGGCTTACTGCCTGGACAGTGGCTCTCCACAGGGGGTGATTTTATCCTTAGGGAACATTTGACTATGCCTGGATGCAGTTCAATTTGTCACTGCTGGTGGGAGTGCTACTCACATCTAATGGGTCAAAGTCAAAGATGCTGCTAAATATTCTGAAAACCCAAGACATCTCCATACAACAAGGAATTATCTGGCCAAGGAAGTCAATGGTGCTGAGCCTAAGAAACCTTGGTGGGAGGGAGCAGCCCTGGAGTTAGCAGCCATAATGTGATTCCTGTTCTGTCTTTGGACAACTTTGTGACCTTGAGCAGATTACTACCTCAGTTTCCTCATCTACAAAAATGGGGTAATAATGGGAATCAGCTCATAGGATCAAAGAGAAGGTCGAATGCATAAGATAACTGAAGCATTTGTCACCATGTCATAGTGTTCTATGACACAACAAATTACCAGGAACATAGCAGTTAAGATAACACAAATATTTATTATCCCACCATTTCTTCAGATTATAAAAGCCGCCTGATGTGGCTGGAATCTCAGCCTAGAGTCTCAGTGAGCTCCAATAAAGATGTTGACCAGGCTGGTCTCCTTCTCATCCAGAGAATCTAGGGAAGAATTTATTCCAAGCTCATTCAGGTTGTTGGCAGAATCCGGTTCCTTGGAGTTGGAGGGCGTGGTCTCCTGTTTTCTTGCTAGCCATTGACTGTTGATTGTGCTCTGTTCTTTGGACCCCCTGTGTTTCTTCTCTTATGGGTCCCTCTGTCTTCAAGCCAGCAACACGTTAAATCTTTCTTGTGCTTCCCATCTCCCTGACATCTTCTGCTTCTAAGGGTCCATGTGATTCATGGGACTACCAAGATAACTAAGATAATCTCCCTGTATTAATATCAGAAGAAGAGGAACCTTGATTTCATCTACAAATTCAGATTGACCATGAAATGTAACATAATCACGAAAGCAACACTAGAGGCCAGAGAGCATGGGGATCAAAATTCTGCCCAACCTTTGACCTTTCCAAAAAAGTTGACATGTCTTCTAGGGCCAGGGGTTCTTACTACACAGACTAGCTGCTTGCCCTCCCCCATTCCCCTTCCCTAGACATGGCATCGAACTTGAAGGAGAAAATGTGGATCTGTATGTGCATGACCTTGACCACATTTTGAGACTAAATGGTGAAGCTGAGAGGTGCAAGTAGAGCAGTTTCTGCCTTCACTTCCCATCTGGTAACCAAATTCATTTTCTAGACACCATGCCAAGAGGTCAGCAGGTGCAAACCCCTCAGGAATGATGTGTTTTGTGAGTGACTTGGCAGCCTCAGGAGAAGTGTGGTGGAGGAAGTGGGGAGAAAAAAACAGGGGAGTTGTGTCTGTATCCATACCCTTGCCTCTGGGAAAAGTTCATCTGCCCTAATTCGCTGGTTTTAGCATGCAGCAGGGAACAACTTTCAGCATCTCCTCTGGGCATTGCAGATGTGCCTGGCTTCCCACCTCAAAAAGCTGCTGCTAGTGCTATAATTAACTATTGGTGGGGGACGTGGAGAATTCTCTACTACAGAAAAGCATGGGGAAAGCGGCTAGTGAGTAAGTCTGGCTTATTTGTCCCCTAAACATTGTGAGCGCATTTTTAAATGATGGCTGCTGTTCACACTGCCGTGTTCACTAAAGGAAAAGCAGGAGCGCAGTGGTGGGCATGATACCAGTAAGCCCTGAGATCACTGGGGAGCTTTTGCTTTCTGCATGAGAGTCTAACAAGCCCTACAGAAGAGAAAAGCCATGAGGAGAGAACAGGCTCTGTATCATCTGTATGACATACAGGGCAAAATTTGGGCTCCCAAACTGGGAAAATGCAAATCTCTCCTGAATGGCATCCTGAGGTTCCTTTATCAACCTTCCCCAAATACAGTTGAGAATGTGTTTATATACCTAGCATGCCTTTATTATCTCTTCTGAAAAATAGTGACTTCCTTATGTAGTTGCTTGTTAGTAAACATTTGTTTATTTAACAAGTATTTACTGAGCCCAAACTGCATTCTGGACACTGTCATGTGTACTGAGATACGACAGAGAACAGAACAACAAAACAGACAAAATCCTCCTTCTGTGAAGCTTGTATGCTCAGAAAAATAGGAGAGAAACGAAAGATAGATGAACAAAGAAATTGCATGGCTAATGGTTGAGGTGTTACAAGGATGAATGGAGCAGAGCTTGGGAACATGGTAGTACAGTAGGAAGGGTGTTTCTACTTTATTAAAAGCTCACAGGGGCTGGCTCTGTGGCTCCATAAGCTAATCCTCCGCCTGTGGCACCGGCACACCGGGTTCTAGTCGTGGTCGGGGCGCTGGTTCTGTCCCGGTTGCCTCTCTTCCAGGCCAGCTCTCTACCGTGACCCGGGAATGCAGTGGAGGATGGCCCAAGTCCTTGGGTCCTGCACCCGCATGGGAGACCAGGAGAAGCACCTGGCTCCTTGCTTCGGATCAGCGTGGTGCGCCGGCCGCAGCGGCCATTGGAGGGTGAACCAACAGCAAAAGGAAGACCTTTCTCTGTCTCTCTCTCTCACTGTCCACTCTGCCTGTCAAAAAATAAATAAATAAATAAATAAATAAATAAAATAAAATAATAATAAAAAAAAGCTCATAGGGTTGCCTACTTTGGTAAGATACTTAAGTATAGACTAAAGGAAGGAAGGAAGATTTGCACTTGGGTATCTAGAGAAAGGGCCTTCCAGGAAGAGGGAAAAGGCCTGGAGTCCAGGGCATACTTGATTGTTCTAGGAACAGCAGGAATGCCATTAAGTCTGCAAAGGAATGAGGCAAGGACTACATAGAAAGAGATGCAGTCAGACAGGAGAAATGGAGCAAGATCATGGACAGTGTTATGGGTCAGGGTTAGAACTTTGGATTGATCCCGAATGCGGTGGAATTTCTCTGCCTCTAGGTGAACCTTAACTTGTGGGGTGGGTTCAGCAGTGGAAGGGATAACTGGAAACCAAGGAAATTAGGGTGAGGTGATTGCAATATTCCAGAAGAGAAAAGCAGGTGACTTGGACCAGGGTAGAAATGGTGGAGAGGGTGAGAAGCAACTCCAATGTGTGAGTGTACTGTGAAGCTAGAGTCTTCAAATGTGTTGATAAGTTAGATGAGGAATTGGAGAGAAAAAGAGAAAGCAAAAATAAGTCCAAATTTGTTGTCTTGAGTCACTGTAGACTGGAGATAGCCTATGTAGATGGGCTGGAGGGAGGAGAAATAAGTTATTGGGGAGTGAGTAGATAATTAAAGAATTTAATCATGCACGTTAACACTTGAGGTTTGCATTAAGTTTTCAAGTGAAGGCTCAAAATAAACAAATAAATAGACAAAGGATTTAGGAGGTGATCAGATCTGAGGATGTAAGTTAGGAGTCATCTACATATCAGTAATATTAAGTGTCATGAGACTAAATGAGATTACCTAAAAACTGAGTGTAGATAGAGTAGAAAACTGGGTAGACTGAGCCCTAGAGAACTCTAAAGTTTATAATCCAGGAAAACAACTGGGGAGCTGCACAGGAGTCAGAGGAGTGGCAAGTAATGTAGGAAGAGGATCAGAACTCAAGAGAAGATCCTTCTAGCTAATGAGCCCTACCTCATCTGGATTTTACCAGAGTAACTTGGTCATTCCTACAATTGCTTCTTATTAAACATATTGATTTCTTCACTTTTCTTACCTCTGTAACTTCCTTTCTCAAAGGGTATTGACATTCGATTCGTGGAACACACATGAGTTTATGAATAAAAATGACAACGTAATTTTTTTCAACTTCTCACTGCTGTGCCTGGGTTGGACAGCATGCTTTAAAGCAGGGAGACACGTCTGATGCAGAATGATGAGAATCGAGCTTTTAAGACCTCTAGCCAAGCTCGACAATATTTCAGACCCAAGATGATTCTGTAAGTTGCTGAGCAAAGTTTCTAGGAAACTCTTTGACATGTCAAAAGGAGAATCTTAATTGAGTACCACTTTTTAATTTTAAGAAGTTGTAAAGCCACATGAAAGATCAAGTGTGACTGTAAACCAAGAAGAAACTTAACCCCCAATTAAGCAAAATAAAATCCAAGCTGTGTTAATTTGACCCCAATCCTATTTTCATGGATTTCAGAAAGATAGAGTTCATAAAATAATTCCCTGTTAAAATTCAGACCTATCTAGAAAGTAGTTTCTCACTACTTCAAAATGAATTTTAGTTAACATTCAGCTGAAGGGGACTATAATTTTCTTTTTTGTTTTTAAAGATTTATTTATTTTGAAAGAGTTAGAGAGAGAGGGAAAGACAGAGAGAAAGATCTTCCACTTGTTGGTTCATTCCCTAGATGGCCACAGGAGCCAGGAGCTTCATCCAGGTCTCCTACATGGGTGGCAGGGGCCCAAACGTCTGGGCCATCTTCCAGTGCTTTTCCCAGGGAACAGCATGGAAGTGGAGCAGCCAGGACATGGTGCCCATATGGGATATTGGTATTGTAGGTGGTGGCTTTACCCTATACTCGACAATGCTGGCCCCTATAAATGTTTCTTAATGGCAGTATGAATAAGTGGTTAAAGTAGGTATGTCTATTGAGGTGCAGAATATTCCTAAGATAATGTTATAAGAAGCAAAGGTGGGCTTGAGATTGGAGATGCCTCGGAAAAGCTTTAAGAAACACTCTTACGGCTCTTTTCCAGCCTCTGTAAATTGTTTTACTCATTTTTCCTTTTATGATGCCCATTGGCATGTCTGTGATACCATCCTCATCCATAAACAGGCTTCATGCTCCTAAATTTCAATCAAGGGAATTTTGAAAATGAGTGGAATTGAATTCCTGCCATTTCCAGTTATTTCAGTCTTGTGGGTTCAGGAGAGGATAAGAGGAGTGAAGCTAGGTCTAGAGTAAACAGCAGTTAGGCAAAGAGATTCATGTCTGAGTGACAACCCAGTTGCTGGAGTTTATCTAATTGGTTTGCCATTATCTTTACCGAAGATGCTGTGTTTTCCATCTTCTCTACAGCCAGTATGTCCCAGTTAGCAATAAAGAACTGACTGCCTGAGAGAAAACAGATAAGACAAAAGAATTTTCCATCTTCTATCCCCACAATAAAAAGGGAGAGCAAACCCTCACCCCAAGTGAAAAATTTCTTAATGGATGTTAGTTTTTAAGGATACTTCAGAGAGTTGACCAGAGAAAGCCCCCCAGAGAACAGAAGAAATGTAAAGCAATTAAAACCTATTGTATGGAAAGACACTTAAATAATTGTCTATCAAAGAAGGGCTGGGGAGGGTCCAACATGCTCTCGCGTTCTGTATTAGCCCCAACACCACTGGGTTTCCTTAAACGAACTCTTTTATCTCTCACTCTTCAGTTCCCTCCTCTGCACAGTGAGGAGAGCAGACCAGCTGGTCACGAAAACGTCCACTCTGGTGGGTGGCACAGCAAGTTAAGTTGCTGCTTGAGGTGCTGGCAAAGGCTGAGTCCCAGCTGTTTTGCTTCCCATCCAGCTTCCTGCTAACGCACCTGGGAAGACAGGGAAAGAAGGCTCCAGCCTAGTTGGAGCCATTCAGAGAGTGAAACAGCAGCAGATAGAAGATTTTCTCTCCCTCTCTCTCGCTCTCTCTCTCTCTTGCTCCTTCCCTCTCCCCTCTTCCCACCACCTCCCCAGCTCTGCCTTTTAAATAAATCTTTTCTTACAAATGCCCCCTCAAGTATTTTTTTTTAAAGATTTATTTATTTACTTGAAAGAGTTACACAAAGAGAGAAGGAGAGTTAGAGAGAGAGAGAGAGCAAGAGAAGTCTTCCATCTGCTGGTTCACTCCCCAGTTGGCCACAGTGACTGGAATTGTGCCGATGTGAAGCCAGGAGCCAGCTGTTTCTTCCAGGTCTCCCACACGGGTGCAGAGGCCCAAGGACTTGAGCCATCTTATACTGCTTTCCCAGACCATAGCAGAGAACTGGATTGGAAGTGGAGCAGCCAGGACTTGAGCTGGCACCCCTATGGCCTGTGGGCACTGCAGGTGGCAGCTTTACCCAATACGCCACAGCGCCGACGCCAAGTCCCTCAAGTGTTACTATCTGCAATTCCAGGGGCAAGCTTAAATCTTCTCCAACTTATTAACGTCAAAGCCAGAACTAAAAACCAGACATTCCCACTTGTGATCCTTCTTTTGCATATTTTTATTTTCATGTAAGAAATGGGATTTTTCTTTAAACCAATACTCTGCAGTGTCTGGAAGAGCTACCATTTGTTTGTTAGTGTTCTCATCTTTTAATAGAGAATTTCAAGTCCTGTGTTGTACAAACCAGATCAGCAGAGCCCTACAATGCCATTTCTTGTCTCAAGGAAAATGTTAGATGACAGAGAGAACTCATCCACTTCAAAGATAAGAGCTGTTCTATTGTGTTTCATAAGTTGAATTCTGTGTGAGATTGCATTTGGCAGAGGGAGTGTGGGGATGTGGAGTGGGGAGGGTCGTTCACCTAAAAAAGTTTGAAAACCCTCGATTTCTAAGTAAGTCCTATTCTCCAAACCAGTCAATCCATATATCCTATGAGATCACAAAGTCTGTGCTTAGAGAAGTCAAGAAATAAGATTTTACAAATTGAGCTGGGCCAAGCATAAGCAAAACAGTCACTCAAATAAGAAGATAAATAGCAAAATTATCTTCTGCCTCTATGTGGGGGACACAGGAGGGCCTGAAGAGCACTGTGGGAAACTGGAGCATCCACACCCTGTGGAAAAGAAGCAGATTCTCTGCCTCAGCTCATTGCTTCCTCCAAAACCAGAGGCCCATGCTGCAAGAAGAGCTGCAGATACACACCTTTGTGCAGATTCTTTGATATCTTAAAAAATATTAATAACTAATAGCTAAGACATGAAATCAACCCAGATATCCATCAGTTGATGACTGGATAAATAAAATGTGGTGGATATATATTACACACATACACACACACACACAATGAAACACTACTCAGCCATTAAAAAAAAATGAAACCCTGTCTTTTGCAACAAAATGGATGCAACTGGAAACCATTATGTTTAGTAAAATAAGCCAATTCCAAAAAGACAAGTATATGTTTGCTCTGACATGTGGTGGTTAATATAGAATGCAAAAAAATGTATAGAAACAAAACGGACATCTTGTGATGTGATTGTTGTTTTAGCCCTTGTTTGTACTCCTGTGGAACTGTGGTTTTTATACTCTTGTTGAATATTATGGTTAGTGGTTTACTAACCCTGTGATTATAGAGTGGACTGAAATTATGTTTTTTCAAAAAATAGAATAAAAAAAGGAAGATAGGAGGGGGATTGAGGGAGGGAAAGAAAGCAGTAGGACATTATGGTTATCTTAGATTTATACCTATGAAATACATAAAATATGTTCTCTTTATATAAGTAAAAATTTTAAAATAAATAAATCTATAAAAAATATCATTGACTAAGGCAAAATTTCTTAACATGCTAGCCAAGCTGAAAAAAATAAGTTGGCAAAACTAATCTGTCCATGGAGTCCCATTTTGCAATCCCTATCGTACAATCTCTAAGGACAAGATGACCCAAAATCTGGTAGGACATCTCTGTGACCAGCCCTTGACTCCTTGACTTCTCTAACTGCCAAGGTAGTCCACAGAAAAGTTCCTTCTCAAGGTCACCCCTAAGCTATCTGCTTCTAGCCTTGGTCCACCACTCAGGTTCTGCATTCTGAAACTCAGTGATTCCATCGTCCATGTGAGAATGCTTCAGACATTTTAAAGTAGTTATCCTGCTCCTAGACCTTCCTAGAGGAAACATTTTGGACTCTATGAGATGTTTTAATTGAATTTCTGCTCATTTCCCTTGCCTTCCAGAGCACATCTCTCTGAATATTGAGAACTAAATATAGCATTCAGCCATCCTCTGATGATGTCAGAGTAACACTACACTCTCACTTTCCATATCTTCCTATATTTTGAAAGCTTTTCTTCTACTTAAATGGCCTAAGATCATTTTAGTCCTTTTTGAAAGTTGTAGATCTTGTTATTGACTAATACTGGCCTCACGTTTAGCTAAAACCTCTAAGTCCTTCCCAGATACATTGAAGATCAATCTCTATACTTGGAAACTTGAGTATTGGTCTTAAAACAAAAGACTTAATTTACTTTCTAAATTTTTCATCTTGTTAAAGTTCATTCTCACCTGTCAAGATGTTATTGGATCCTGACTCAGCCTCCTTCCTACCTTCCTGTCATCTATGATTTTGATCAGCATCAGTATCCTCAATCTGTTCTTAAGAGAGAGGTTGAATAGGACAGGAAAAATAATAAAGTTCAGAACTCCTTGTCCAAGGTGATATAAATCTATTAATATAGATTCCAAGGTGTATCTCATGTTGACCTCATATTAAAAGGAAATTATAAAGCACCCAGAATCCCAATAATATCATTCAAGTAAAATGAAAAACAGTGTCTCACCAGGGAGGCTATTTAAGACAGTGTGTATTTGGCTTAACTGCATCCCTCTGAATCTAGTTGATTTGGTTGTGTATATTGCTCTCAGAAAAATCAGTTTATTTGCCATAGAGCAATCTAATTCAGTCATTCACATGAGCAAAATCACCAGACAACCAGTTTTCAATCTGTTCTTTTGAGGGAATTTGAATTCAGTTGATAACTTGTCCACACACCTGCAACTGGTGGATGTTTAATCATGAAAAAATCTTAATCAGAGAACCAAAATCAATGGGTAATTACTAATCATGAGAGTGCCAGGTGGCACTCAAGTGTGGACAAAATCAAATTTTATGAAACTTAATAAAGTGATTCCTCTTAAAAGAGTGAGTAAAGACATCCCAGAAATATACTAATTCAGCTAAGGATAATATTCTCCATCACTAAAATATAACCTATCATTTGACTTATATCAGGCACCCAGAAGAATTATTCTAACACTCATGTGGCATGAGCAAGTCACTTAACCCTTACTAATTAGCTCCATTTTACCATCTCTGTCATTAAATAACAATGAAGGTCTGAATGTCTGGGAATAAATTACCCTAATTTTTAATCTCTGTCTTGTAATCACAATGAAAGTGCAAATGTCTACCAATAAATGCCTGAAACTTCAGAGCTGGAAGGATGACTTCATCTTTCAGAGTACACGTTGACTTCATAGATATGTTACAACTTTGCCAAGGCAGAAAAGGCTATAGTGTCATCTACCACGTTCATACGTTCTCTCACTGAATTCTCTATTCATTCTCCTTTTCTGCCCCTACTCCAGAAAAAGTTTTTCATGTGCATCCAAACAGTATTCACCAAGTGGCATTATGCTGGAGTCCTTGGATTTTTCATGTGGTTGTTAACAAAAATAGTAGTCCCAATAAGGCAGATTTTGCTGCAGTAACAAATTGACCCTTAAATCCCCATGGTTTTGTTTCCTTTCCACTCAAACTACAAGGTCAGCGCAGGTCGGTGGAGGTTCTGATTAACACCATCATTTATATCTGACACTGTTGAAGGCTCCATCATGTGGAAATGCCATCATCCTAACATAATGCCTCTGGGGCCCTGGAGAAGACAGGGAAAGTGGAAGCATGATGGGCTCAACCCATTCAGAAATGCCTTGGTTTAGAAATGCACTGGTCACTCTCCTCAGCCACTGCCAAAAAGGGGCGCAGTACAGGTGTTACCACAGAGACTTCAAGTGCAGTCCCCCATGTGCTCAGGAAGGAGCAGGCAATGTCTCTTGAAGAGGTATTTTTTTATTTAAAAAAAAATAAAAATATGAATAAGCACATGTTCTTTTCTTCCACATGATTCCTTTGGATTGAGACTTCCCCAGGAGTTCAGCACTCATGTCATTATATCAGCAGCAGCATCTGTCACACAGTCTCCAGCTCGTGAGAAAGGAAAGGGCACTCATGCTAAACTGGGGCGCATACTTTGTCCCAAGGTGGTGGAAACAGCTCTCAACCACATGACCTGTTCCCTCTTCTGTCATAGGCAGAGTCTGTTTCTCCACAACTTGAAGGCCCTGTGAGTTTGTCATTGAGCAGATGCAGCAGGAGTGAGGCTGTGCCAGTTCTGGGGATAGTCCTGAACTGACCTGCTACGTAGGGAGCGAGCACCCACAGAACACCATGATGTGAGAGGACTAAGCCAGGGGACAAAGTTGCTGTGCCATGAGGAGAGAGTACAAGGGGCACTGGGCTACAAGACATATGAGTGAAGATGCAGTGCTGGAAGTGGATCTGTTGGCCCCCCACTGCCACTGGTGCTGTCTGGAGATAAGTCACCCAGGCCCTTTGGAATTTCTGTCCCAAAAGATTGTGAGCCTGTCGCTCCCCCTCTTCGTGGAGGAACGACACAGGACCCTGCGCTGTTCTTTCGTCTGCTCGGCCCTCCCAGGGTTTGCTGCTGGTTCTTCCCGGGTTGGCTACTATCCCTTCCACCTCCGTGGAAGGGCGGTTCCCCCTGGCCGCTTTCCCCACTTCCGCAGGGGAGCGGCACACCACCGGCCGGCTCTCTCGGGGGCTGCACAGGTGTTCCTTCAGCTAGATGTTCCCCTTAGATGTTCCCGGTGCATGCCGTCTCTCTCCTCCTTTATAGTCCTCCTCCGCCAATCCTAACTCGGCTGCCCACACGCCGAGTACGCTGCTCTCCAATCAGGAGCAAGTCCTACAGTTTATTGGTTGAACTGGAGGCAGCTGTGCGGAAGCTGTTTACTTCTCTCCCAGCGCCATATTGTGGGAGAGCAGATGCATAGAATAAGTCTTAATTCCAGTAACTCAGTCCAGTCCGGATTGCTCCCCACATGAGCCAAATTAAATAGTTGCTTTAAGTCCCTGACTTTCAGCATGGCTTGTTATGCAATAATAGATTAAAAAAAAAAAGGCAAATGAATCGTCCTACTGGTTCTGCAGGGAAGAGTGGTGCAGAACTGAGTCATGGCATGGAGCATGTAGAAAATGGGAAAATAGGGGCCAGTGTTGTGGGTGAAGAGGGCTCTTGCAGTGCTGGCATCCCATATTGTAGTTCAAGTCCCAGCTGCTCCACTTCTGATCCGACTCTCTGCCAGTGTGTCTGGGAAAGCAGCCAAACATGGCCCAAGTATCCAAATCGACTTCTAGGTTCCTGACTTCAGCCTAAGTGTTGGGGCTATTTGGGGAGTGAACCAGTAGATAGAAGATCTCTTTCACTCTGTTCCCCCACTCTGTCAGTCTGCTTTTAAAATAAGTAAATCTTTTTTAAAAATAGGCAAATGACTAATCCTGAAGACATTCCCCCCTCAGAATTTTTTTAGTTAATAAGTACATTTATCATTTCTATTTCAGGGATGTGAATTCTTTGTAGTTAGATTTACATTGTCTATATAGCCATTTATCTGTACCTCTTACAGTTCATTCAAGAGGTTGAGTTATTGCTGATAAATAAAGTCACATGTTAATAACTGATGTGTCTGTGAGACAAAAGGAATTGTTCTTTTCAGTTTAGTGATATCAGCAGGTGCCGTGTGAAAGACACTGTGTGTAGTGGCAACACAGTGGAAGGAAGAAAAAGGAGTTGTGAGTTCTAATCACAGTTCTGTCATTTAGTTTCTGTGTGGGCTCTAGAAAAACACTTTGCATTTATGGTTCTCAGTGTTCCCATTTGTGAAATGATAATCAGTTATGGTGGGGTTACTGTGTCAATCAAATGCAAGAGAAAAGATTCTCTGAAAATTGACAAGTGTTACTATTGTTCATGGAGATTCGCAGCAGTGATTTATGCTGTATGCTGACAAACCTAAAAATAACCTGATTGAAAATATGTAGGAACTGAGTTTAAAAGAACCTCAAGTAAACTTGTTTTTTAAAGTTCATTCTAGTGCCTGATTACATAGAAAATCATATGGGGTTTAAATTTTCTTTGAGATAGAGGGGAAACTTGCCATCTCCTGGAATTCATCACACTGCTTAGTCTAGGGAAGAAAAAAAAAAAAAAAAAAAAAAAACAAGGGTGAATTCAGAGCTCTCTTGTCCCTCTCCAAATTTTCATAACCTCTCAGTCTTTGAAGAGTGTCAGTTTATGGCCAAGATTATGCACTGTGGGTTAAGTTTGATTTTAATTGCAGGTTCACCAGTCCACTTTCCAACTGTATAAATGTGCATAAGCCATTGAACTTCCTTAACCTCATCTCTAAGATGTGATTAATAATAATAGCACCTATAGCTAGGGTTGATATGAGCATTACATGAAGTGATGCTAGGGGAAGTGTTCAAAAGATAGTGTCCACACTTAGTGATATTTTGTAATCTAGCATTTAATTAGTCACATAGTAACTAATATTAACTTCTGAAACATACCTGTGTGTTGGCATCATTGTTCACTGCTGTCCTTTAATGATTTTACAGGTGTCATAAAAAACCCACATTTAGTTATGAGTCAATGATTTTATTTTCATTGTGGTTTTACTAAAAATAATACATATTGCAGTCTTAAAATCAAATTTAAGACTTACCATTAAAGACAGCAGTGTTTTTCCCCAGGTCTCCCAAATTCTGAATCTCAACCCCTCTAAGTAATTGCCACCAATTCCTTAACTGTTCTTTTTGTGATTTAACTCCATATTTTAAAATAAAATATGTGTGATAAAATGTGTTGATTTTTTTAAAGATCTACTTATTTTTATTTGAAAGGCAGAGTTACAGAGAGAGAGAGAGATACAGAGAGAGGCCTTCCACTCACTGGCTCACTCCCCAAACAGCTGCAAAGGCCAGAGCTAGGTCAGATGGAAGCCAGGAGCTTCCTTCAGATCTCCCACATGAGTGCATTGTTCCAAGCATTTGGGCCATCCACCACTTCTTTCCCAAGCCATTAGCAGGGAGTTGGATTGGAAGTAGAGCAGCCGGGACTCAAACTGATACCCATGTGAATGCCAGCATTGCAGACCGCAGTTTTACCCATTATGCCACAATGCCAGCCCCGAAATATGTTGATTTGATTCACTTCAGATGTTGTCTAGGCTTTATTATATGGAAGATGATAGTGCAACTTTCTCCAGAAACCACATGCACCCCCCCCAACACACAAATAAACCATATTTGTATTTATTCCATCTTTTGAACATAGTTAAGTCACAAGATGGGGCTAAATAAATAATCAGTGTTTCTTTTGTTAGGCTTATTTAAGTATCATTCACAGATCACTTAATACCTATTACATCTCCTTTCTCAAATAGCTTTTCACTTCCTCTGGAGTTAAGGATGGCCTTATTTTTCATTTGCTCAGTTTCCTTTGTCTTTATGTCAGATTTTCCTCTATACCGTCTAATATAAGGGTACTTCAAAAAGTTTGTGGAAAACAGAGTTAAAAGGCAAATTTGCTTTGGTGCAAAAATAATGCACATAGAACACATTTTCCCAAGAAATGTTTGAACTGTCCCCTGTAGTTATCGTAAATCTACTCTCAGCGTGGTCAAGCATATTTGATAACTTACCCGTTGCTGTCCTCACTTCGGTTACCCAGCCTGTGCTGGCTGGGTCTTGCCTTCAGTCACGGCGGTTGTCCTCTGGACCAGCTCTGACCCATCATCCTAGGACTTCCTCTGCTCTCATTCTTTTTGCTACCCAGTGTTGGTTCTCTCTCTCCTGAATCTCCTACATTTCTCTTTCTCAGATTGCGCCCTCATTCTGATGGAGAACATCCTCATGGGAGATGACTTTCTAGGACTTTTATCCTATGCTTGACATAATTAGTAGTTACTGGGTTATTGATTACTAGGTTGGAAATTCGTCTCTCAGAATTTTGAAACTATTGCTCTGCCATCTTTGTTTACAGTGGCGCCATTGAGAGGTCTCACATCTGATTCCTGTTTCCTCAGATTTCTCTCCAGAACTGGCTTTAGCCTTTAGTTCTGTGCATTTTGCAGTGAAATTCATTTCATTTTTATTTCTTTTTCCTTTTTTTCTACTTTTGATTTTTTAATGAAAGTGGTTGTTTTGTTGTTGAGATGCTGGTTGAATACTCACTTCAAGGCTTTAAAATGTTCAAAAATTTACAGTGTCTCACATTGTGTTTATGTGGTCCAACCACAAGTAAATCATCTTGCTTCTCTGACAGACTTACTTATTCTACTCCTGGAGTGTTGATTCAAACTGTTTTTCATTCTTTTTATTTAGTTATTTTTAACTACACAAGTAATTCATAGATGTGTTTTTTGTATGTTAAAATCCAAACAAATGTTGAAGATAAACAAAAATTCCCTTGGCCCTAATCATTTTCACTTTCTTCCCCAGAAGAAACCACAGTCTTATATATTATGTACCTTTCAGACATTTTGTTATGTATCAACATGGATAGATGTGTACATATGGAAAATAGGTTTTATTTTCTGTGCCAAGAGTATTTTTTATCCAAAATGGGGACATATTGTATATACTGTTTTACACATTCCTTTTTCCATTTAGTATATCTTGGAGAACTGTATTTATAAGCCCATAGGTATTACTTTTTTTGCTATAAACTGTATGTTTATAACATAAACTGTCCCAAAATATGTGTGTGCTGTTTATTTAAGTATTAATCTATTGAAAAAAAAAGACATATATGAAAAATCTCTGTGAGTGAGATCCCAGTGGAAAGAACAGGTCATCAAAGAAGGAGGTACCTTTCTCTGAAGGGAGGAGAGAACTTCCACTTTGACTATGACCTTGTCTAAATAAGATCAGAGTCGGCAAACTCAAAAGGCCTCCATAGCCTTGGCAACTCATGACAAGAGCCTAGGGAGATTACTGACGCCATAAACAAGAGTGTCAAATTGTTAAGTCAACAACAGGAGTCACTGCGCAGTTACTCCTCATGTAGGACCTCTGTCCTTAATGTGCTGTACAATATGAATTAATGCTATAACTAGTACTCCAACAGTATTTTACACTTTGTGTTTCTGTGTGAGTGCAAACTGTTGAAATCTTTACTTAATATATACTAAATTGATTTTCTGTGTATAAAGATAATTGAAAATGAATCTTGATGTGAATGGAATGGGAGAGGGAGCGGGAGATGGGAGGGTTGCATGTGGAAGGGAAGTTATGGGGGGGAGCCATTGTAATCCATAAGCTGTACTTTGGAAATTTATATTCATTAAATAAAAGTTAAAAAAAAAAAAGTATTAGGCCAGCGCCGCAGCTCACTAGGCTAATCCTCTGCCTTGCTGCACCGGCACACCGGGTTCTAGTCCCAGTCAGGGCGCCGGTTCTGTCCCGGTGCCCCTCTTCCAGGCCAGCTCTCTGCTGTGGCCAGGGAGTGCAGTGGAGGATGGCCCAAGTGCTTAGGCCCTGCACCCCATGGGAGACCAGGAAAAGCACCTGGCTCCTGCCATCGGATCAGCGTGGTGCGCCGGCTGCAGCGTGCCGACCACGGCGGCCATTGGAGGGTGAACCAACAGCAAAGGAAGACCTTTCTCTCTCTCTCTCTCACTGTCCACTCTGCCTGACAAAAAAAAAAAAAAAAAAAAAAAAAGGCATTAACCTATTGAAGGAAATCTTATTCCAGACTTTACCCTCCTTAAACAATATTGTATGCCTCTTGTGCATGTGTGTAATTGTAGCTTTAGGGTAGCCACCTGAAATGGATGCCATGTAGAAACTAGACACAGACCCTGTGTGTTTCAGAACGTCTGGCTGAGCCACAACAGTCATTGGTGTCATGACTCACTGCTTTGACACCATTTAATTTTTTTTTTCTTTTTTGACAGGCAGAGTGGACAGTGAGAGAGAGAGACAGAGAGAAAGGTCTTCCTTTGCCGTTGGTTCACCCTCCAATGGCCGCCGTGGTCGGCACGCTGCAGCCGGCGCACCACGCTGATCCGATGGCAGGAGCCAGGTGCTTCTCCTGGTCTCCCATGGGGTGCAGGGCCCAAGGACTTGGGCCATCCTCCACTGCACTCCCGGGCCACAGCAGAGAGCTGGCCTGGAAGAGGGGCAACCGGGACAGAATCCGGTGCCCCAACCGGGACTAGAACCTGGTGTGCTGGCGCCGCAAGGCAGAGGATTAGCCTAGTGAGCCGCGGCGCCGGCCGACACCATTTAATTTTATCCCACTTTAGGATGGACTTACCAGCTGTGGAGACAGTTGACTTCTGGTGTGCCCAGTATCAGTGGTCCCCTGAATGCTATAGACCAGCATCCTGGATGCTGCCTGCAGTGCACCTTGGCATATCACTTGATGAAGCAGAGTAATCAAGTCATAGGGGACCTAAACATAAATATGGCAGGTCATCTATGTTAAGGGGTAGCTTTAATCCAGAATTCTTTGGTTAGGGAAATACTCCAGTATCTATTAGATCTAGCCTCAACAAATAGAAAGGTCTCCATTAATTCCTTTGATCTGTAATTGATAATGAAGTACACTTAGTGCTGGGGTGTTTAAGATCAATTGCTGGCATTGTCCATGTGCCATTAGGCTTTTTAGCTGGCCAAATGAAGCATACAGCAAGTAAATCATGGCAGACAATAAACTCCCAGGTCAGTAGTCTGAGGACCCTGTGTTGGCTGCAAAAATCAATTGCTCTCCAGTAACCTCACTGGATTATTTTTCTCTGCCACTGTACGTTCATCTGCCCAGCAGGTCTTACAAGTGATGCAGCTACTACTTCTAACTAAGCCTTATCTGCCATCCAGCCTTCTCCTTCTTTTCTCCATAGATTCCTTCATCTTCCTCTTGAATGCAAACATTTGTACTTGAATGTGTAGTGGCCCTGGTGAAGTTCATGATACTCTCTCTCCATTCCGAGTCACACTGGGCATGTGATACTCCTCAGTGGATCCCTAACTACCCATGATGCCCACGTATCCTAGGCCAATTCGGAGGATACCTTCTTTGTTCTCCTAACTAGATAATGGGATTAGATTTATCCCTGATTCCCCAGTGGCCTCTTACGTAATTTTAGCCCACCTAGAACACCCTGCTTTTCTGGATACTTCTCTCTGACAATGATGAAGAAACAAGTCCAAAAAGAAAGTCTGTCAAGTGTCCCCATTCCCTTACTGGACTATATTTCAAATGTGGATGCTTTGTACAGCTGTTTTCACCCTTCACTGTGATACCTGTTTTCTCACAAAGATGCTGAGAATGTCTCAAGGCCTCTCACCAAGTTTTGTACCAGTTCAGGATGATTGGTTTAAGCATTCAAGTGACTGTTAATGTTTCTTTTCATTCTAACTAATCTGCCTACCTAATATCATTGATATGGCTTCTTATCTCTGGCCAGCCTTTAATTAGATATAGCCAACTCCCCTATCAATGGATTCTGCATTCTTGGATTTAACCAACCACAGTATTGCCGCAAGTATAGTTTTGTTGATCTTTTTTTATATCTTTGTCAGACCAGTGGTTAAGAATATTATATTACTGTAGTTTTAATGATCCGTAATTACTTTAAAATTTATTCTGTATGGGTGAAATGGTCATCTTTTCATTTGATTATTATTCATTTTTCTTGCTCAGACTAGGGCCTTTTGCTTTTTATTTGTTAAACTTTTTATTTGGTGGAGCATTAAGCCCTTGACTGTAATGTAAATTTAAAATATGTCATCTCAAAAATTAAAAAGAAAAAAGAAAAAGAGAAGAAGGGAGAATGGAAGGCAGAGAGGTGGAAGGGGGTGGGAGGGAGGAAGGAAAGGGATATCATTATGTTCTTGTAATTGTATCTGTGAACTATATTGAATCTATTAAAAACTAAAAAAAAAAAAACATTAAAAATTGAGTAACAATTAGCTATCCAGATAGCATTTACATTGTATTATGAATTGTAAGTACACAAAACTATTCAAAGTATACGTATGAGGACAGATGTTTGGCCTAGTGGTTAAGATATCTATTTCCCATATCAACGTGCCTGAGTTCAATGTGCAACTCTGGTCCCTGGCTCGAGCTTCCTGCTAACACAGACCCTGGGAGATATCAGGTGAAGGCTCAAGTAATTGTACTGTTGCTACCTGTGTTGGAGATCTGGATTGAATTCCCAGCTCCTGCCTCTGCCACAGACCACATTTGGGAGATTCATTCTCATTCTCATTCTCTCTCTCTCTCTCTCTCTCCCCCTCTCCCTCTCTCCCTCTCTCCCTCTCTCCCTCTCTCCCTTTCTCCCTCTCTCTCTCCCTCTCCCTCTCCCTCTCCCTCCCCTCAAATAAATAGAGTTTTTAAATAAATATATAAAATATACTTATGACAGGAGGGTGTGAATAGGTTATATGCAAATACTATAGCCATTTTATTTAAGGGACCTGAACATCCATGATTTTGGTGTCTCCAGGGAACCCACAAAAACTGTAGGACACCTGTACTCATCCTTGTGTTTGTTGCTCCTCCCTACAAATGTATCTGTTAGTCAAGCAATTGAAGGTCATGGCCAGCTTGTGCACCAAGCAGAACCTTTGGTTACCTTTTCTTGAAAGGATGAGGAAATCTCTGAACTCTCTGGCCTTTGTCCTACCCCTCTCACGCAACTCTCATGCACGTTGGTCCTACCTCCCTGGGAACTGTTATCTCATCCGGCTATCCCCAGTATGATGTTGCCATAAAGCATTTGACTATTGATTGCTTCTGGGTACCACCCTGTATCATTCTCAGACTTTGAGCTTTGCAATCTGACTCTATGTCTTGGGAATTTCTTCTCATGTATGCTGCACCAGAAGAATTTTTTCTTCTTTTCTTAAAGTGCACTTCAAAATATATACAAGGGCACTTCAAAAAGTTCATGGAAAAATGGAATCAAAAAATAATTTTATTTTGGTGCAAAAAGTTCTGAAACCCTGAGTGGACATTTAGCCTAATGATTAAGACTCCCTTGTTAATCATTAGATCTTGTTCCACATTGGAATGCCTGGATTCAAAACCTGGTTCTGCTGTTAAGTCCAGCTCCATGCTAATGTGAACCCTGGGAAGTAGTAGATGGTTACTCAGGTATTTGGGTTCCTGGTTTTCACATGGGAGATCTAGATTTGGTTCCTGGATCCTGACTTCAGCCCACCCCAGCTCAGTCCATTTAGAGAGTGAACCAGAAGATAGGAGCTTGCATATTCTCTTTCTCTCTTTCTCTCATTCTCTCATTCTCTCTTTCTCTCTCTCAAATTTAAAATTCAGTTTTCATCCATGCATATAAAGAGTCTTCAAAAATTCATGGAAAATTCATATTAGGAGATCCAAGGATTTAAAGGAAAAAGAACAGTAATGTGTGGCAGCACTCAGTCTTCCATTGTGCCTGTTCCTATGAAACTTTAAGTGGAAGCATGTCTCTCATTGGCTATGCTTGTTTTGACCCACATATTTTCTTTAACCCATGGTCTGTTCTTTTTCTCAGATAAGCTTACTCAAAGAAACAAAGAGGGAAGAGCCCCATTGCTTTATCAAATACAGATAAATTCATGCCAGTGTAATACCCTCTCTTCATCTTATTTCTGTAGCTCAATATAAAAAGAAAATCTCCAAAGGAGGCCTAAAGAACAGCCACATTAATTAAAAGAAAGGCTTTTTTCTAAGAACTGTCTAATAACTGTTGGACAAGAGAAGGAGACTCATTAGTAGAAATATTTCCTTTGAAACAGCATACACACTGTGAAAAAAGTGCTATTATACCAGGCTTTTCTTTTTTTAATAAAGTGAGACCTTTTGTCTTTTTCCTATTAATAACACAGGCTGCAGAGAATGAGTCTGTGTGAATCTTGTAGAGAAGCTTCCATGATTTAAAGGTTATTCAGATCTCAGATTTCATATTTCACTCCATTCTAGGGGAAGATTTTTCTTCACTGTTCATTGCCTTGCAAGTGTGGGAGTTTAGATCTCATTATTGTAGTATTGATACTAGGATGAACTGATGAGTTGCTTGCCAAAAGCATCTTCCATAGGCCCTGTCCCACTGAGCAACTGAATGGGCAACTTGATCACTTCCATCAATGTTGCTGTGGATTCGTCCTGAGAGGAGGAGCGCAGTAGGGGCAAGAGGTGTGAAGTCACCACACAGACCCTGGGAGTTGGGTGAAAGTGGGCCAAAGGCCAGCAGCCCGCAGACTCGTTTATTTCAGTTGGTACAGCAGCTTATATAGCTGAGGCAGCCAATCCAGTCAAGGGGCGATTTATGCCCTAACCAATTACAGCCTGTTGCCAGACAGGCTCCGTTGCCAGGGGGGTTTCTAGGGGGTTTCCCCTGGAAACCATTCCTGAGTAACTGGCACTCACTTGCCAGCAGCCATCTTGGCATGGCCTTCTCATTCTACCACACATCAAGGTGCTACACTTGAACAAGAAAGGCACAAGATGCTATGATAGATACATACATACATACATACATACATAACATATAGCAGATACATAGATATAGATAGAATGATAGATAAGTGACATAGAAAAATAGATGATGTAGGTAAAAAGAGAAAATAATTGAGAGCTAAACACTGTAGAAAGACCACCTATGAAAAAAATAGATCCACACATGGAGCATTCAGATAAGTTTGAATTCTTAAAGAGGTCTCAAGGAGACATAGAGTGATGTCTAGGATTTGCATGGTAAATCAACATCTTATTCAGAACACTTATTGCTTCTGTCTCAATATCTCCAGAAGAAATTGACCACTTCAGTGGACACTAACACAGATGGACCAAGCAGAAGGGCTGCTGAGGCTAGGTTTCCACACATTCAGTGCCTATGTACTAGGAGTCAATTAAAGGATTGTGAGTAATTAAAGAATTTCTTAGATCAGGCCTAACTTTTTTTTTTATTTGAGAGGCAGAGTTACAGACAGAGAGGAGGTCTTCCATTGCTGGTTCACTCCCCAAATGGCTGCAAAGCCAGGAGCTTTTTCTGGGTCTCCCACTTGGGTGCAGGGGCCCAAACACTTGGCCACTTTGACTGCTTTCCCAGACCATTAGCAGGGAGCTGGATTGGAAGTGGAGCAGATGTTGCTTGAACCGGATCAGGCCAACTTCTGACTCAAGCCAGAGTATGATCATTTTATGATTTCAAGGGAGATCATTTTTTGAAAGACACTTAAAGCTTCAGTTCCAGTACTAGTAAACTAAGTTCCAGTCAATCTTGTCATGCCAAGAAAAGAGGCTGAGGACAATTCAGTACTGTGTCAGCCCTTCAAGGTGCAGACTCACCCAAACGAAACTGCAGCCTTGTCTTGTCTGGCCCAGGATCCGCTGGGGTAAAAATTACGTATATGCTTCTCTCTTACCCGAGCTTCTCTTAGTGGATACAGAAAGGCAAAACAGGCATCCCAGAAGTTTTCCAACTTTCCTCAGTTGGCTCAGTTTATCAAGGGACCAGCCACAGGGACCAGCATTGTGGCATAGCAGATAAAGCTACCACCTGCAAAACTGGCATCTCACATGGGCACCAGACCAGTTACTGGCTGTGCCATTTCTGATCCAGCTCCCTGCTAATGTGGCTGGGAAGGCAGCAGAGGATGGCCCAAGTGCTTGGGCCCCTGCACCCGTTAGGGAGACCTGGAAAAAACTCCTGGCTCCTGGCTTCAGCAGGGGCTGCTCTTGAGGCCATTTGGGGAGTGAACCAGCAATGGATGATCTCTCTTTCTCCTCCTCTCCCCCCTCACCCCCCTCCTTCCTCCTCCTCCTTCTTTCTCTTCTTCCTCCTCTTCTTCCTCTTCTTCCTCCTCTTCTTCTTCTTCTAACTCTGCCTTTTAAATAAATAAAAAATAATTTTTTTTTTTTAAGGCAGGAGCCAGGGCCAGAATCCACATATCCTAATCCAGCCATGTATATCTCCAGCCATGATCTCCACTGATTGATAGATCTTTGACACACAGTCATGTAGCCCTGGCTGAATGGGTCGTTCTATCATCACTCCACTGCCTTCATCATCCCACCTGGATTTGGAAGATTTGGTGTGAGACTGACCAGAAAGTGATCATCGTTCCCATGATAATGGGAATATTATTCCAATTAGGGGGAGAGAAAGGTTTACAGAGCTGACTTTCAGAGTGAGAGTTGCATCCAGGTCTTCAGTGGCCCTGTACACATGGCTCCTGACCATTTCTTAATAGGCTCAGTCAGCTGAGCCTATTAATAGGCCAGCCAGCTGAAAGTGGCCTGCTTGTTTGGCTTACTGTGAGACGTAACACGTGCTGACAACACTTCTCATCCTCTCCATGAGAGCATGTTTTGATTTCCCCTAAGCCTTATTCTGATCACATCCATGACCATTTGTTCACAGTGCAGAAAACAAGAATAATCAAGTAAGGACAGTGGGATTTTATTTTCCACACAAAATTATTTGGAAGAACTACTGGCTGTCTTTACCTCACATTTATGCGCAGGAGTTACCTCTGGCATTTGCCCTGTGCTTCCTTATGGCTGGGGAGCAGTTGCGTGCAAACTGAATCTCCACTGCCCTGAGTTCGTGAGGAGACAATATTTTGAGCTCCTCCTGCAGAAAGCAGCAGACAGCATGGCCCCAGGAGAGCGATAACCTTCAGACCAAAGCTCTGAGGACTTGCCAAAGCCTGCAGAAATCCTGCATCAGTTGTCCCTGGCACCCCTGATCCATCATTACCATTAAAGGCTCAGAAATGGAATTTTCCTTCCTCCAGATCTAGAAGTTGGCCATAGTCAGCTTCATCCTGGCATTAGCACATCACAGAGCCACCTCAGGCCTATCTAATGGCCATGGAAGACACTGGAAAAAATTCTTCCTCCCAGACTCCCCAGGCATTGCTGAAAATGTCCCTTGACAGTAACTATAGATTCAGGTTCACCTTGAGTCTTTCTGAGTTCAGGTGTATGCTGTGAAAATTTTAATTGATAGACAATATAATTTTCAAAGCCTGCAGAAAATGTATAAAGGTAAGGTCAAAATATCCTTCCCAAAAATTCTGTGTGAAAAATAAAATCACACTGTCCTTACTCAAGTGCCCCCATTGTCTCCACCATGGACAAGCTTTGGATAATGAGATAACAGCTCTTCCTGGAGCCCCTTTGCTTAAAAAGATACAGAAGACCTTGCTACCTGGCACATGTGGCTACTTGAAAATTATCTGAACTAACAACAAGCCAGAATCAGCATAATAATGTATAACAAAACCCAGATGTCTCTTGAATAAAAGGTTAATCAAATGCTAATGTTAAATGAAAGAGCTTCAAAGACAGGAGGAAGAATGTTGGAGATAAATGGGGAAATTAGTGCAGCCTCCATATGACTTGGAAAAGCAGGCACAGAATTTTTTTAAGGAAATTAACCTTTTCTTTAACACCTAGAATGTGTCAGGTGCTTTATAAGAAATGTACTAAATACCGGTCCAGGAGCTTAAGCTTCAAAGAAAAAGCAAAACTACTTTAGTATGTACTTAGAGGGAGAGAAGTGTTGCAGTCGCTACACTGCTTTAGATGTTACCCTTGCCATCCTTTGGCAGATGCCTGTATGTCAGCCCTGATTTTGTCAGGAATCTGGTAAGAATTTGCAATGCTTTCAAGCCCTCCTGCTTTGCCTCACAAATTGCAAAACAGCCTGTGCCTTATTCCCAGCACCCCAGGTCCTTGTCCCCACCCAGATGGAGGGAGGAGTCATGCTTCCAGTCTGTTTTAACCAGGGTTCTCCAGGGAAATCGCACTAATAGGATGTGTAGATAAAGAGAGAGATTTAGTTAAGGAATCAGTTTATGAAATTGTGGGGCCTGGCAGAACCAAAGTCCGCAGGGCCGGCTGGTGGGCTGGCACTGCCAGCAAAAATGGATGTTCTAACTGAAGTTCATGGGCAGTCTGGAGGTAGGATCCCCTCCTCCAGGGACCGGCAGACTTTTCTTCTAAAGCCAACTCCCACATATGATGAAGGTGTTATGGTGAAGGAGAAAAGATTATTGCCTCAGTTCTTTGTCTCAACATGGAAGAATTTCCAAGCAGACAAGGCAAAGAGAAAAGCAAGATGTATTTAAAAGCAAGGTTTATTTAAAGCAGAGACCTCCAGATGGAGTGGCCTGGAGGGGGGTTCCAAGAGAGAAAAAAACCCGAAGGGGCTGGTGGTAATGGGGTTTTTAAGAACAATTTTGGGGAAAGAACTGTCAATCAGTACAAGGTGGGAACAAACCCATTTAAACATCTTGTCATTATGGCCTAGCAAAGTTGACACATAGAATTAACCTTCAGGGCAGTCCCAGAGGCAGGGCAAGCATTTCAAATAGCAGCTAATAGAAGTGATGGGAGGGCTGCAGAAAGAAGCAAAGGGGTCTCCCGTGCTTTGGGAGAGGAAAGCACAGAAACACTGGGAATGACATGTACAAATACTTCAGCAGGAGACCTGGAGGTATGGCAGGGTTCTTGCCCAAGCACACGTGCACGTGTTGGTTTTCAAGCTTAAGGGAACACAAGAGTGATGCAAGTAAATAAACTTAAAGAGGGAAACAGGTCCGGAGGGGAGGCTGCTTACTCTTTCTTGCCCAGTGTTACAGGCACTCTGGAACAGGAACAAAGTGTAACTAGTGATTTGAGCATCCACATAAGCTCAGATTTCTGGAAGGAGGTCCTCAGGCCTCCAAGGACCCCAAGCTCCAGAGGGCGGTGCTGTCCTTTCTCAGCTGGGCACCAAGCATGAAGCTCCTTTGGTTAAAGCCCTCACTCCAAGCCAACCAGAGTCCTGCCCAGACCTCCCCAGTAGGAAGCCCAGGGGGCATTGTGGCCTCCCTAAGCCCCCAGGTCATGGGTAGGACCTGTCCTGGGGATTTCCTGCCTTGATCTTCAAAGTGGCTTTCCTTCAGGGCCTTGGTGCTCTGGCCTTGCACCTGCCCTTAACTTTCCCACCCTGAAAGATGAATCAACCTCAATGGAATCTTGGGTGTGAATGGTTTTCCTTCTCTTAGAAAAAGTTAACAGTGATATTGCTCTCACTCAAGAGCTGGCTCCGTAGTTCTGATATGCAGCCCTCCCCTTTCCTACTCTAAGTCTACCTGACAGCAGGAGGCCCTTCCAGGAAAGACAACTCTGTTCTCAGAAAAACCCCTTCTTGCAGGAAATTACACCACCACCATTTTCAGACATGCGCTTTTATTTGGTTATTGTTACTTGAAAGGCAGAGATTGCCCCTCTGCTGGTTCACTCTCCAAGTGCCCACAATAGTCTGGGTTGTTCCAGGCCAAATCCAGGAGCAGGAAACTCAATCTGGGTCTCCCACATGGGTTGCCAGGGATCAAAGTACGTGAGCCATCACCACTATTTTCCAGCGTGCACATTAGCAGGAAGATGGACTTAGGCACAGAGTCAGAACTCAAACCCAGGCATCCCCAAGATGGAATGTGAGCCAAGCGCCCAGCCCCAGCACATCATTTTATGGTGTGTCCAGCTAACCTCCACTTGAACAGACCCCCCGGTACCCTGTTATGGGAAAATGATGGCAGAGAAATTATTATTACCTCAGTTCTTTGTCTCACGTGGAAGAAGAATTTCCAAGCAGACAAGCTGAAAGATTTTAAAAAGCAAGATTTATTAGAGTCAAAGACCTCCTGCCAGAGTGGCATGGAGGGGGGATCCAAGAGAGGAAAAAACTTGAAGTGGTCCATGAGTTTTTAAGTACAGTTTTGATTGACAGTCAGTCATAAGGCAGGGACAAAACCCATCAAAAGACCTGTTTTACAATCCTTTATCCTATCTGGTTTGCTAAAGGTGATAAAACAGCCATCCAGAAGGGTGGGATAGGTAACTAGCTTTCACAGTAAATGTAGAATCACCACCCCCTTGCTATTCTCATGATAAATTTGGAGATTCCTAGGGATGGAGGACAGACACTTTTGATCTTGCTAAAGATAACTTTTTTGGGAAAAAATTTTCCACCCTCAATTTCCAGACTGCTTGTTAACCCATTTGACTCCTCACAACCCTCAGGTACATGGAAGGCATTAGGAATCCAGGAAGCATTTCAAGAGGAATGACGGGGATGTAGTGTAAATTGGCCCAGAGGAGGGTAGCTTTGGTAGGGAGCAACAGCAGAGGGAGCAGCAAGACCAGGGCAGGTGCAATCCAAGGTCACAGAACTCTGGGTCCCACCTGCTGTGGGATTTTAGTGCCCTCCCACCCTCTCTTCCCCCACCAAAACCCATGCTGAGCCACTGAAGCAGTGTTGAGAGTGGGACTCAGGTATGGATTGATGTTATTGAGGGAGCTCCTAATGAAAAGGATGCATTTGTCCAAACTCTGTTTCATGCATGCTCACCTGCCAAGTTTTAACAAAGTGCAAAGGTCCTCACCAGGTGTTAATGCCCTTCTCTTGGGCCTCCCAGCCTCCAGAACCATGAAACAAATAAACTATGGTTTATGAGTTACGCAGTCTGCGGTATTCAGTTCCAAGAAATGGACTAAGACCTGTTCTACTGCCGATGGTGGCAACGATGCCATGACTGGTGTTATGCATTGAATTGTGTCCCCTCAAAATCCCTGTGTTGAAGTCCTAGCCCCCAATACTGCAGAACATGATCATATTTGGAGGCAGGACCTTTCAAGAGTGTGGGGAGCAATCCGGACTGGACTGAGTTACTGGAATTAAGACTTATTCTATGCATCTGCTCTCCCACAATATGGCGCTGGGAGAGAAGTAAACAGCTTCCGCACAGCTGCCTCCAGTTCAACCAATTAACTGTAGGACTTGCTCCTGATTGGAGAGCAGCGTACTCGGCGTGTGGGCAGCCGAGTTGGGATTGGCGGAGGAGGACTATAAAGGAGGAGAGAGACGGCATGCACCGGGAACATCTATGGGGAACATCTAAGGGAACCCGTGCAGCCCCCGAGAAAGCCGGCCGGCGGTGTGCTGCTCCCCTGCGGAAGTGGGGAATGCGGCCAGGGGGAACTGCCCTTCCACGGAGGTGGAAGGGATAGTAGCCAACCCGGGAAGAACCAGCAGCAAACCCGGGGAGGGCCGAGCAGACAGAAAGAACAGCGCAGGGTCCTGTGTTGCTCCTCCACGAAGAGGGGGAGCGACAAAGAGGTAATTAAAACAAAAGGAGGCCACCAGGGTATGTCCAAACCTAATACAGCATGTATCCTTACAGTGAGAAAAAATGTGGGCAGAGACACAAAGGAAGGCTGCCACAAAACACACCAAACACCGGAGTAAGGGAAAGAGTTTATTGAGGGAAACCTGATGGACTGGAGGGAAGGGGCAAAGAAGGAAAAGAGGGAGAGGAGAGCATAAGAGAGCAATCACGAGAGAGACGGAGAGATGGAGAGAAAATAAAGAGAGACAGGGAGAGAGATCAGAAGATGAAGAGAAAGACAGAGAGAGGGAGAGGGATAAGGAGATGGAGAGAGAGTCACATGTTCAGGAACAGGTCCTTTTAAAACTTTGCGGGGGAGGGGGAGGCAGGCAGGGAGTAGGAGTAGCGAATCCCAAGGGTGGGAGTGGCACTGACATTGGTGGTTGGGCCCTGTGGCCACCTGGCTTCCAGCAATGGCCAGTGGCGGCAGGGGCTAGAGCCTAGGAGGGTGTCAGGTGTAGACTGCACCATAGATGAGACTGGGCCATTTTACTAACAGCCTGGAGACACAGGGAGAAGATAGCTATCTGCAAACCAAGGAGAGAGGCCTCAGAGGAAACCAGCCCTGCCCACATCTCACAGAATTGTGAGAAAATACATTTCTGTCATTTAAGCTACCGGCCCAGTCTCTGGTGCTGTCACACAGCCCAAGCTGACTAAGTGTAGTTGGCAGTTCTAAAAGACAGCATGAAGCTATCCTTAGCAGCTACAGGAAAAGAAAACTGGATTCCTGTGCTGCATTACAGAACTGTAGAAGAAATCAGGGTGGCAGATCTTGCTAGAAACCACTCTGTGCCTTTCACTCCACAAAGAAACCCAGAGTCCAGGTGTTGCTGAATAAATAAGACGTAAGATACTTGTTGGCGATATGATTGTGTGCATTGCTAGTTCTTCCAGACTGCTCAGCTGCTTAGATAAGGGGTTAGATAAGCCAACATCTAGGCAGATGAGCAAAAAGTTGGTCGTTTCAAGGTCTATACTTGTGTACCTAAAGCAAGGCATACTGATTTTGTATACAAAACTGTCACAGAAAGTCACAGGTGCATAAATGAGTTTCAGTATGAAGCCGTTCTCTTTGAATGAACATATCAACAGTCATCAGTGTAGCCCTGGACTGTCAGATACCAATCTAGGAGAGTTTCCAGATATGTGGAGATGGGGTATATGGGAACCCATACTTGCTACTCTTTTGTTCCATTGACCTTAAACTACTCTAAAAAGTGTAGCTGATTTATTTAAAAACTGATAACATGGGCAGATGTTTGGCTTAGTTGTTAAGGTCTCCCATCCTGTATCAGAGTGCCTGGGCTTGGTGCCCGGCTCCACTCCTGATTCCAGCTTCCTGATAATGTACACACCACACTGGGAATCATGGTGATATCTCAAGTAGCTGGGTTCCTGCCACCCTTAGGGGACACCTAGACTGAGTTTCAGGTTTCTGGCTTTGGCTTGGCCCAATCTCAGTTGTTGCAGGCGTTTGGGAAATCAACCAGCAAATAGGAAGATTTCAATCTCTTTCTCTCTCCCCTTTCCAAATAATAAAAATTTTTAAAAACTGACAGTTGTAACAATTTAAAAATACTCCTATTTGGGGCCAGCGCTTTGGTGGAGTCGGTTAACGCCCTGGCCTGAAGCACCGGAATCCCATATGGGTACCAGTTCTAGTCCTGGCTGCTCCACTTCCCATCCAGTTCTCTGCTATGGCCTGAGAAAGCAGTAGAGGATGGCCCAGTCTCTGGGGCCCCAGCACCCACGTGGGAGACCTGTAAGAAGCTCCTGGCTCCTGGCTTCAGATCGGCGTAGCTCCGGCCGTTGCAGCCAATTGGGGAGTGAACCATAGGATGGAAGACCTCTCTCTCTCTCTGCCTCTTCCCTCTCTGTGTAACTCTGACTTTCAAATAAATAAATAAATCTTTAAAAAAAACTTCTATTCAAAAATACTAGCACATCTATTTGTATCTATGGATAAGTATTTTTGAAGATTATAACTTTAAAAATAAGGTTACCTATAACCAAAACATCATTTAACATTTTTTGTTTATGTTTGTATCCTTTCAATATGTTGTTTCAATTTTTTTTATTTTACAAAAAATTATTTTACATTCTATTATAAAATCAATGTTTGTTCTACTTTTCTCTATAATATGGATTGAAAACCACATTGTGTTCTCCACTGTATGATTATAACATCATCTGTTTAATAATTTCCTTAGTTGGAACAGTAGCCACTTCTAATTTTTTATAGTAAATGTACTTCAGAGAACACAGTTATAAATTCTTAAATGCACTTTTTAATACAATTCTGATTACTTACAGAAAATAAGTTCCTGGAAGTAGAACTGCTGCATTAAACAGCTGACCCTTTTTTTAGGTTTTTCAGCACATTTCTATCAACAGGGTATTATGACAGTTTTCATCTTTATTAAATCGACAGGCCAGTTTAATTTGCATATATTTGATTTTTTTACTGAGAGTGAATTTTTCCCATATGTTTGTCAATCACCTGTAGTTCTTCCTTGGTGACAAAACAATGACTTTAAGTATGTTGCTGGTGGCTAGGTCAAGCATAGATCACTGCCTGGCATGTTGTAGGTCTTTTTTTTTTTTTTCTTTTAAGATTTATTTTATTTATTTGAAAGAGTTACAGAGAGACCTAGAGCCAGAGATAGAGAAAGAGGTCTTCCATTACACTGGTTTACTCCCCAAATGACTGCAACAGCCAGAGCTGAGCTGATCCGAAGCCAGGAGCCAGGAGCTTCTTCCAGGTCTCCCACATGAGTGCACTGGCCCAAGGAATTGGGCCATCTTCAGCTGCTTTCCCGGCCATAGCAGAGAGCTGGATCAGAAAACAGCCAGAACTTGAACTGGCACCCATATGGGATGCTGGCACTGCAGGCAGCAGTTTTACCCAAGGCACCACAGAGCCAGCCCCGTGGTAGGTCTTCAACTAACAACTGATGAGTGATTTGCCTTTTTGTGTTCTTGCTGTCCCATGGAGGAATTTTCCTCTTTTCCTTAAGGATCTCTATAATCCTGTTTTATCATTAGAACATTAGCCTTTGCATCATCATTCCTAAAGAAAGTAGTTCATCCTCTTTGCCATTTAAATTGCTGAATATATTCATCCCCACAGATCCACTGGGCACTCAGCCTGAGATGTGTATTCTTCACACTTTAGTTTAATTCTCACCATCATCCTGGGAAGTGGATGTTGGAACCCTAGTCACTAATGGAGAGACTAAGACCAGAAATTAAACTACTCCCCTCATCACGCTCTCAAGAGATAGTAGATCTCAGTTCTGTCTGGAGTTCTGCAACCCTCAACACACCCTACATAAATATGTGCCTTGTTTTCAATTATATTTATGTAGGTTTTTTTTAAGTAGATGATATATTCACCTGTGTTAAAAAAGTATAGGTGTCAAGTTAAAAAAATGCTCATTTTCACCCCTACCTTCTTTAAATAACGCATTATTACTAATGTCTATCCAACTTTCCTGAACTTGCTTGGCCTATAGAAAATACAATTATAGATTCTTACTCCCCTACCTTCCCACACAAATAGTGGTCAGTACCATCCTGCTTCTTCCTTTTGACACTTTCCTTGTTTGTCCATAAGCAGCTTTCCTAATGGATGTTACCGTATTGTCCTCCATAACAGTCACAACACATACATTTATGGTACTTCTTGAGAGAGAGAAGGCTTTGATTTTAACAGAAACTGCCTTTAGCTGTTGGTAATAGACACCCAACCAGGCAGCATAAGCACATAAAGGCTTTATTTTCTCACATAACTGGAATCTTGTGGCAAGTAGTGTAGAATGTAGGAAGGCTCTAGAAAGTCATAAGGGACCCAGGCTCCTCCTCCTCTTTTTTTTTTTTTTTTTTTTTTTTTTGGCTCCATCATTCTGAACATGTGACTTCCAATTGCAAGGTTAAAAAGTGGCTGCTGAAACTCCACTGTCATAACTGCATGCCAGACAAGAAAATAAATGGAAACCCAGGAATAAAAAGTGGGCTTTTACAGAAATGCAGATATGTCATTGGCCAAATCTGTTGGCAAGAAATGCTGAGTACACCACAGTCCTCAGTCATACAAAGACTCTGTCAGGAAATTGGAATGTATCTCAGTCTTTTCTTCAGAGTTTCCTTTCCAAAATCCAGTGACCATATACCTACATTTCCTTTAACTTCTTCAGTGCTGTCCATTTTAACTCTACTTCATTTGAATTTCTATTGGTATGTGGCATTCTTTTCATGAAAAGAAAAAATTTTTTATTCAGTCTTAGAAAAAGAGTAAGAATAAATACTTCCTGTATTTATAGAAGATAAAGTCATAAAAACAATAGACAAATTGAATTAAATATATGTTTCTGTGGTTAATCTATTTGGAATTGATTTCTGTGTGTGATAGGATAGGATTTTCTTCTTTAGTTAACTAACTTGAATCACTTGTTGATTAATTTGTCTAAACCTGATCATTTGATTTTATTATATACAAAGAGTTCCAAAGTGAAATATTTGAATTAGGTTTCCACTAAGCTTATAGATTACTGGAAATGTATGAAATCGGTATATTCACAATACTGGGCAATGCTTCTTTAAGAAACATAGTGTGTTTTCAGTTTACTCACATCTTCTAATGGTTGGTTCTGTAGAATTTCATGGCTTTCTTAAGTCTTGCATAGTTCCAGGAGATCTATTCCCAGGGCTTTTATACTTGTGTTGTTATTGTGAATACTTTTTCTTACTGCTTTTTCCAAAAGATTGTTGCTAATGAATGGGAAAGCTATGAAATTTTTAAATGGTGATTTTTCTCTAGCTTATTGATCTCTTAAATGATGAGAGCTTCTAAAATTATTCTTCAAATTTTCTAGGAAGAAACATATAAAGTATAAATAATGATCATTTGACATCTTTCAGAGTATTTGTGTCTCCTGTTTCTTGCTAAGTTTTGATTATAACCTCCAGGGGAATAAATAATAATTGTCAATGTGGACATCTTTGTTTTAATCAGAGCTCTTCTATTTTGTTTTTATGTCATTTGGTTTCTGACAAATTTACTTTGTCATGTTCCAAAGCAGTTGCTTCCTATTTATGCAGACTTTTTATCAGAAAAGGAAACTTTATCAAATACATCAAGATGTTCTTAAAACTTGTACTTACAGGCTCACATTGAGTTTTTTTAATTAATTAAATTAATGAAGCATATTATACTAATAGATTTCCTTCATATAAAAGCATCCCAACACAGGCAGTCAAAGCCAATATTAACAGTTGGGATTACATCAAATTGAGAAGTTTTTGTACTGCAAGAGAAATAGGAAAGTGAAGAGGCAACTGACAGAATGGGAGAAAATATTTGTAAATTATGCAACTGATAAAGGATTAATAACCAGAATCTACAAAGAGATCAAGAAACTCCACAACAACAAAACAAACAACCTACTTAAGAGATGGGCCAAGGACCACAATAGACATTTTTCAGAAGAGGAAATCCAAACAGCCAACAGACACATGAAAAAATGTTCAGGATCACTAGCCATCAGGGAAATGCAAATCAAAATCACAGTGAGGTTTCACCTCACCCCAGTTAGAATGGCTAACATACAGAAATCAACTAACAACAGATGCTGGCGAAGATGTAGGGGGAAAGGCACACTAATCCACTGTCGGTGGGAATGCAAACTGGCAAAGCCACTATGGAAGACAGTTTGGAGATTCCTCAGGAACCTGATTATAGCCCTACCACATGACCCAGCCATCCCACTCCTGGGAATTTACCCAAGGGAAAGTAAATTGACAAATAAAAGAGTTATGTGCACCTCAATGTTTATTGCAGCTCAATTCACAATAGCTAAGACCTGGAATCAACCTAAATGCCCATCAACAGAAGACTGGATAAAGAAATTATGAAATATGTACTCCAAAGAATACTACACAGTGGTTAAAAAAAATGAAATCCAATCATTTGCAACAAAATGGAGGAATCTGGAAAACATCATGCTGAGTGAAATAAGCCAGTCCCAAAGGAAAAATATCATATGTTCTCCCTGATCAGTGACAACTAATTGAGCACCTAAAAGGAAACTTGTAGAAGTGAAATGGACACTATGAGAAACAGTGACTTGATCAGCCCTCGTCCTGACTGTGGAGGAACAGCTTACTATTTTATTCTTTTTAGTGTTTTCTTTTTCTACTTAATACCATTGGTTGAACTCTTTCATTAACACACAATTATTCCTAGGTGTTTAAATTCAAGTGAGGGGCTGGAACCATGGCTCACTTGGTTAATCCTCCACCTGCAGTGCCGCCATCCCATATGGGTGCCAGGTTCTAGTCCCGGTTGCTCCTCTTCCAGTCCAGCTCTCTGCTGTGGCCCGGGAGGGCAGTGGAGGATGGCCCAGGTGCTTGGGCCCCTGCACCTACATGGGAGACTAGGAGGAAGCACCTGGCTCCTGGCTTCGGAGCGGCACAGCGTGCCGGCTGTAATACCCATTTAGGGGGTGAACTAATGGAAGGAAGACCTTTCTCTCTGTCTCTCTCTGCCTGTCGAATTTAAAAATAAATAAATAAATAAATAATTTCAAGTGAAAATTGATCCCTGTTAAAAATAAGAGTGGTGATAAGAGGAGGAGATGTACAGTTCACAGCACACGCTCACTTGGACTTACCCCTAAGGGTAAAGCTAGAAACATGCCACAGGACTGCAACTCACATTAAGTTGGCAGGTACCAATGCCATTTTTTTTTTTTTGGACAGGCAGAGTTAGACAGTGAGAGAGAGAGAGAGAGAGAGAGAGAGAGAGAAAGGTCTTCCTTTTTCTGTTGGTTCACCCCCCAAATGGCCACTACAGCTAGTGCACTGTGCCAATCCGAAGTCAGGAGCCAGGTGCTTCTCCTAGTCTCCCATGTGGGTACAGGACCCAAGCACTTGGGCCATCCTCCACTGCCTTCCCAGGCCACAGCAGAGAGCTGGACTGGAAGAGAAGCAACCGGGACAGAACTGGCACCCCATCCGGGACTAGAACCCAGAGTGCTGGCGCAGCAGGTGGAGGATTAGCCAAGTGAGCTGCGGTGCCAGTACCAATGCCATCTTACTAGTTAAAGTGATCAGTGTAAGTTCATAACTGATCATAAAGATAGGATTAAGTGTCAAAGGGATCACATAAACAAGACCAATGTCTGCTAATAATAATTAATAAAATTAAAAAGGAGAGAATGATCCAACATGGGGAAAGTGGGATACACAGCAGACTCATAGAATGGCAAATGCCCTAAACAGTACTCTGGCCTCAAAATCAGCCCTTAAGGCATTCGGATCTGGCTAAAATCCCATGAGAGTTTCTCTGGCATGAAAAGCCAAGACACTGTGGTGAAAAATGACCTAAATGAAAGATTTATGTCAGTGAGATCTCCGTGGAAAGACTGGGCCATGTGGAAAGACCAGGCCATCAAAGAAGGAGATACCTTTCTCTGAAGGGAGGAGAGACCTTCCACTTTGATTGTGGCCTTGTCTAAATAAGGTCGGAGTTTGTGAACTCAAGAGGCTTCCATAGCTTTGGCAGCTCATGACAAGTGCCTTGGGTGATTACTGACATCATAAATAAGAGTGTCGATTGTTAAATCAACAACAGGAGTCACTGTGCACTTACTCTCCATGTAGAATCTCTGTCCTTAATGTGTTGTACTATGCAAATTAATGCTAAAACTAGTATTCAAACAGTACTTTGTACTTTGTGTCTCTGGGTGTAATCTGTTGAAATCTTTATTTAGTAAATACTAAGTTGATCTTTGTATATGAAGATAATTAAAAATGAATCTTAATGAAGAATGGGATGGGAGAGGGAGTAGGAGATGGGATGGTTTGTGGGTGGGAGGGTGGTTATGGGGGAAAAACTGCTATAATCCAAAGTTGTACTTCTGAAATTTATATTTATTAAATAAAAGTTTTCTAAAAAAGCATCCCAAAATGATAAGATTAAATTTTACTTTGTTGTAAGATTATCTTTTATTATACTCTGGATTCAATTTATTGATATCTTACTTAGAAGTTCAAAAATCTATATTCCTAAGAGATATTTGTCTGTAGCTTCCCTTTTTGGCAGTCTTTTCTTTTTCAGGAACTGCTAAGCCCATAACAGGAGCTGCAGACCTTCGGTGTTTGCTGGAGCTCCTCAACAGTTGAAATAGCAATGAAGGAACATGCTATTTGGGGGTCACTATTACTCATTTTAAATTAGGCTGGGCAGCTCCCTCCTTGGCAGCGCAACTTTGACATTGCAGTTTCTTTTAAACCTGGCCTATTTAGGTTTCGACCACTTCCTGATTCAAGTTCCATGAGTATTTATTCATCTCAATTATCAAATTTATTGCCGTAAACTTGGATACAATATTTTCTTATCATTTAAAAATCCTTTCAACTTCTGTAGGTATGTGCTTTTATTCCTAATGTAGTGTATTGCTATTTTCTTTTTTATTATAGTTTTAAAAGGTTTGACTGTTATATTAGCCTTTTTAAAGATCCAAAGCTTATTTTCATTTATCAACCTGACTCTCTGATGTGGGACGGAGAAGACTTTGTTTTTGTTTTTATCTGAATAATATCTCTCTCCTGTTTCCTTTTAAATTATTGTTTTTGTTTCTTGAGTTAATGCTATGTCATTTTATTTGTAATAGAAGCTATATATGTTTCCTTAATAAGTAATATTTTGTTAAAAATGTTTCCTTTGAATCAAGAGTTGGATTCATCTCATGAGCTTTAAAATAAGTGCCTCTACTTCTAAGTAGTCTATAATTATTTTTCAAAAATGAATATTTGAAGAAATGTGTAGTATCTACTTGACAATTGCAAAATTTTCTGCATAACTGTTAGACCCAGCTTCTTCCTTGTGCTACACAAATCCTCTGGATCCTTACGATTATTTTGCTTCTTGGTCTGCCAGTTTCTGAAACAAGTTTGTAAAATCTCCATTAACATCAATGCCCCATGGAGTTCTCTTTATCTGTCTACAAGTTGTCCCTTGGTCTGTGTTCCAAAGCTTTGCTGAATACTTAGAAGTTTCTGATTGTTGAGGGTCTTCGGTGGATTGTCCTTTTAACAATGTGAAATAATCCCCTTTTCACTGTGCTGCTTTCTGCTTAGCTTCTGTTTCTCCTGATTCCAGCGCTGCCAGCCCTGTGTCCGGGATGCTTTGTTTTCATTTACTCAGCTGATTTCTCAGCAGTCCTCCTGCTCACCCTCTGTCTTACCGGTGTCTTTTGATTGACAGTGTATGTCTGGCATTTGCTTTGATTTATTCAACTAGACATTTTTCTTTTCTGAGACATCTAAGTTGTTCATATTCATTGTGACCAATGATTATGTGCCTCATTTTAAGTCTGGTGTGTGAGAGTACTTCAAAACGTCATGGGAAAATGGAATGAAAGAATAAGTTACTTTGGCCCAAAAAGAACAATGTGAAAGCCTGAAGTTTTTTCCTAATACCTATTTTCATGAACATTTTGAAGACTCCCTCATAGGTACAGACTTCAAAACTTATCTCTCAATTCCATTTTCCACAATTCCTTTGAAGTGCCCTAGTATTTTATGCTTTTCAATGTTTGTCTCTCTCTTTTTTTTTTTCCTTTCCTATCTTCTGCTGCAATAACCAACTCAGCTTTGTTGCCTTGCACCCTATGCAGGTTACACAGCTTCTGACTGAATTCAGAAGACACATTTCATTCCTTCCCAACTCTTAGACCCCATTCCTTTTGCTCCTGGCATTTGGTGTTTCGAATGGGAAGTCCAGTACCTGAGAAGCCCAGCCTGATTCTCCCTCCTTTGTAATGTTCTTTTCCTTGTCTCTAAGTCTATATGGCTTTTCTTTATTCTACAAACTCAGAAATTTCCCAAGATACGACTTTTTTTTTTCTTTCTTTCTTTCTTTCTTTTTTTTTTTTTTTTTTTTTGACAGGCAGAGTTAGACGGTGAGAGAGAGAAAGAAAGGTCTTCCTTCCGTTGGTTCACCGCCCAAATGGCCGCTATGGCCAGTGCCAGTGCGCTGCACTGATCTGAAGCCAGGAACCAGGTGCCTCCTCCTGGTCTCCCATGCGGGTGCCATCCTCCACTGCCTTCCCAGGCCACAGCAGAGAGCTGGACTGGAAGAGGAACCAACCCGTACAGAATCTGGCGCCCCAACTGGGACTAGAACCCGGAGTGCCGGTGCCACAGGCGGAGGATTAGCCTAGTGAGCCACGGCGCCGGCAATATGACTTATTTTTAACAATCATATGTGTCATTCAGAGAAAGTCACCAATTGAATACTAAAATGTTTCTGTTAATCAAAAAGACTTTTTGTTTCTCCCCTCCCCCGCCTCTGCCTCTGTTTTCAAACTCCTACTAGGCAGAGAGAAGAGTCTCCAGGTCTCTGGGTCATGCCTCTCACCCATGCTGTCATTTACTCCTCTTTGCTCTGTTCTCCGGCTATTTCCTTGAATTCATCCTCTTACTTAGTAATTTGATTTTTAGCTTTGTCCAATTTGTTGCTAAATTAAATTTGGGATAGTAATGGTTTTTAATTTCTTAGCGGGTTTTACTTTTCCTGCGTATTCCTTTTCTCACAGCAAATTGTTCATCTCATGTTGATAGAAGTAGCTCTCAAATTTTGCTGAAAAAACTCAAACTTGTGATCATCACCCCTGCTTTTTCAGTTGTTTCAATGAGGCGCACACTTGTAATTAGGTAACATTTATCAAGAGTTTGATGTGTGCCAGGCATTGTTTCAATACAGTGCATATTTAATCCCATGAAACCCTTCTGTTGTGCAGTTGGTACATGCACGACTCTCATGACCAGCATTTCACATGTAAGGAGGCTAGGCACAGCCTGGATGCCAATCCAGGCGGTCTGACCCCAAGGCCCAGAACATTCTACCACCATGCAATGCCAGCATTTGTTCTTTATGGTCAGTTGAGTCGCTTTTGTCAAGCTACTGCTTCTACAGCTGTTTCCATGAGTTCTCTGTTATCTGCTTCATTTCCACAAATACAAATGGGGGTGGGCATTTAGCCTAGCAGTTAAGATGCCCCCACTCCATGCTGAAGTAACTGGGTTCAATTCCGAGATGTGGCTCCTGACTCCAGCTTCCTGCTAATGCAGACTCTGGGAGGCAGCAGTGATAGCTCAAGTGATTAGGTTCCTGTTACCCACGTGAGAGACCTGGACTGTATTCCAGCTCCCACTTTTGGCCACAGCCCAGCCCTAGCCATTGCAAGCATTTGGGGAGTGAACCAGCAGATGGGGGCACTCTCTCTCTCTCTCTCTTCTTTCTCTCTAAAATACTGAGATTTTAAAAAATTAAAATGTATCCAGATGGCTAGCCAGTGTGACTCCATCCCATCCCCTCCCTAAGGAAGTGTAAGACAGTAGCAGAGGAATTAATCACAGTACTTGTCTCTGATGGCTTGGATGTGGGGTGGAAGCCGTGCTGGCCTCCCATGATCTGGTGTCTGTCAGACCTGCTGCTGTAGCCTCTGGTGGCAGAGACGTGACTGCCAGTGTGCAGCAGCGAGACTGCCTGAGCAAAGCAGAACCCCTGGGCCGCAGCCAGGGCGGCAGTGACTGCCAGGGGCCTGTGAGTGAGACAGCGACAGATCTTGCATCACGCCTCAGCCTCTCCAGAGCTCCCAACATCCCTGCACAAGAGGGAGTTTATCAGCTATGTAAACTGTGAAGCATAAATCATAGGTTCTTTTTATCTAAAACTGTCAATAATAATAATACCAATTTTTGTAAAGCAAAGAAGAAACCCACAGAGCCTACACATGACTTTGATAGATGCCCCACTTGCTGACAGTCAACCCTCGGCCCCTCTCTTAAATCAGAACTTCACCTGTGCTCACCTTGACACCATCTGTTTCCTGTCTTACAGAAATTCTTCCAGCCTGGCCTGTCAGGTCCTCTGGGCTTTTCAGCTCTGTTGCATATTTTGTCTTAAATGCACCTTCCTTCTGTTATTTCAATAGAATTTTGGTAGAGGGAAAGAGTGTTCAAGTCCAAATCATCACCTTGGAAATGAGGCTTGCTGTGCCTCTGGCAGATTGTTGTTTTTAAATGAATACAGTATTTTAAATGGATCATCTTAAATTTTTAATGAGAAGGAGGAAGCATGTTGGGGGGTGATTTGGTACAGTCATTCAACCCTAAAAGTTTGGGTGAATTCACTTTTTTTTTTTAAGATCTTATTTATTTATTTAAGAAGTAGAGTTACAGACAGAGACAGGAAGAGACAGAGAGAAAGGTCTTCCATCCACTGGTTCACTCCCCAAATGGCCACAATGGCAGCAGCTGGGCCAATCCAAAGCCAGGAGCCAGTCTCCCATATGGATGCAGGGGCCCAAGCACTTGGGCCATCTTCTGCTTTTCCAGGCCATAGCAGGGAGATGGATCAGAAGTAGAGCAGCTGGGAGATGAACTGGTGCCACAGGCAGAGGCTTAGCCTACTACACTACAGTACCAGTCCCTCACTTCTGTTTTAAAACATATGCAGCAGGTCCAAAAATACCCCCCATTCCCTGGCCCAAAGGTGATTTTATTTTCATAAAATACCATATTTTATTGCAGACCAGACAGCAGCATACCCAGAGAGTAAACCAAGTTCACAAGCAATTCCAAGTGGTACTTTTATATTTATATATTTATTTTAATGATATTTAAAAGATAACTAGATCCATGACATGTGAATTTAATCATAATCACATAAGCTGCATTAACTGAGTTGACATAGGAGCAGAGAATATACTGAATAGGGTGTGTATGAGGTGGGGATAGCCAGATTCAAAGTCACAAAGGAGGTGTTTTCATCAGAGAAATAGCAGAGGCCCATGTAGCCAGAACGCAGAGAAGCAGAGGATAGGGGACTGAGTGTCAGGTGGAGGCAGAGTCCAGGTTATGCTGGGCTGGGTCTGCCCAGGCAGTGAGCTTGGATTTACTTTACAGAGAAACGTTAGAAGGTCTGGCCTTTGGAAGGGCAGCTGGGTGCCATTGAGTCTCAAGAGGCAGGTGGGACCCAACAGAGTGACACTGGAGAGTGTCAGGGGCCACAGTTGAGCTCCTCAGGCACAGAGTAGCTTTGTAGCACCAAAGCATCACCTGGAAGACTGGGAATGAACTTACCACAGGTAGATCCAGAGCAGACATAGCCATCGTCCCAAGCATTACCAGCATTAGTGTTGGCTGAGCTGTGAGCTTAGGTTGCAGGCCGAACTCATAGCTTTTCCCTGGACCTCCCTTTCCAGGACTGCTAAGAGCCTGCCTTTGGCATGGCAATGGCAAAAGTGAGTTGTGGGTTTTGACTCAATAATATTTGATGCACAGCTGTCATGTTTATACCCTCATTGCTAATATAATTTCTTACCGATGTAAAATCATATCATTTAATGCTTCTTGCTCTGGAGTCTATTTTATCTAATTTTTTTTTTTGACAGGTAGAGTTAGACAGTGAGAAAGGTCTTCCTTCCATTGGTTCACCCCCCAAATGGCCGCCACGACCAGAGCTACGCCGATCCAAAGCAGGAGCCGGGTGCTTCCTCCTGGTCTCCCATGCAGGTGCAGGGCCCAAGGACTTGGGCCATCCTCCACTGCACTCCTGGGCCACAGCAGAGAGCTGGACTGGAAGAGCAGCAGCCGGGACTAGAACCCTGTGCCCATTTGGGATACTGGCGCCGCAGGCGGAGGATTAGCCAAGTGAGCCATGGCGCCAGCCCTATTTTATCTAATATTAATACCACCCTCTTGCTCTCTTATTACCTACCCTGATATATTTTTCTAATTCCTTTATCTTTTTGCTTTCCTATATCAATGATATTTTTAGGTAATTTTTTAAATAGCATGCCATTGAATTTTTTTTTCTTTTTGGAGAGAGCATCAGGCCACACTCAGGCTTGTTTTTTTTTTTTTTTTAAGATTTATTTATTTTTTTATTTATTTGAAAAGCAGAGTTACAGAGAGGCAGAGCGAGAGCAAGAGAGAGAGAAAGTCTTCCATCTGCTGGTTCACTACCCAAATGGCCTCAACAGCTGGAGCTGGGCTGATCTGGAGCCAGGAGCCAAGAGCTTCTTCCAGATCTCCCACATCGGTGCAGGGGCTCAAGGATTTGGACCATCTTCCGCTGCTTTCCCAGGCCGTAGCAGAGACCTGGATTAGAAGTGGAGCAGCATGAAAAAACGACACTTAGAAATCTTGGGTTATCGTGTAGTTCAGATCCCTCATTTTGAATGGAACTCTATGGCACTGTCAACCAAGGATGCTCGGATGGACTACCTGAGAGAACATATATTTGGAGAAGGCAAATCATGACTGTAGTTTTATTTAAGATGAGTTATCATGGTGTGTCACATCTGTAACTATTTTAATTAAGTTACCTGACTCAATTAAAAAATCCTGAGGTAGGAAAAAAAAAAAAAAAAAGAAGTGGAGCAGCAGAACTTGAACCTGTGCCAGTACCACAGGCGATGGCTTTTCCCACTACACCACAGCACTGGCCTTGGATTCTAAGTCTTGATTTAAACCAAAAGAAATCTATTTGTCAACCAAACATAAAATTTTAAATTAAGAAACTAAACTGTAAATACTTTTTTCTTATAGAATACTTTAAGGCGTTTGTATTTATCAAAACTAATGTTTGTTCCTATGACTTACAGACAAGTTCCTTTTCTTCTGTTCTTTATTTTATGGATTTTATTTTTATTGCTCTTTCCCTTCCTCTCTTGCCTTGAGAGCTACAATTCTTTATTCCCATGGTTGCCATAAAAAATTCATCATATTTGAACCCATTTTTCTCTCATTACACTATGTCAGCTATCAAAGAATACTCATTAAATTGTGTATGAGTGAGGTTTGTGATTCCAGCTCCCCACTCCTTCCTCTCCACTTAGCTACTCTCCAGTTTTCATTGATAATCTAAGTTTCCCACTCGCCTCCCACTGTTCGCATCTTGCAACTGGGCCTTAAAGCCATGGTTCTCATCACAGAGAAGGGTGATCTGGGCCCCAGGGGGCCCTTGGCAGTGTCTGTACTCAGTCAGGATTGTTCCCAAGGAGAGGGAGCAGGGATTGCTGCTGGTTTGTGATGGGTAGAGGCCAGGGAGGCTGCTGCATGTTCTACAATACACAGGACAGAGTCTCCAGCAAAGAATTATCCAGCCCCAATTGCCCGTAGTACTGAGACTGAGAAACTGTCCCAGAGGTTTTATGGCTGTTGCAGTCTTTTAAGATAGTATTACTAATCATATTTAAATTAGCTTTTTACCACCAGTATTGGCATAGCCTCACCCTTAAACTTTTTAAGCTGCCATTATCCTTTGACTGGCGATAGAATGTTTTTCACAAGGAGACTTGCTAGAGAAGAGGAACCATAGTTTCCTTGGCTCCAGTGTTTAAGCCTATCTCATCAGTGTCCTCAGGTAGAGTCTCATAGCAGCAAATAGCCATTCTGCCCCCTCTGAGAAGTTTTCTGCTATATGTTTGTCCTCGTATATTTGCAAATTTTACACCTATATTTGTAAATTGCCTGTCCTTATCTTGGCTGTTTTTCTACTTCTGTTGTATATTACGCAGTTACACTTTTAGGAGAATTGGCTCAATGCTTAATATATACACTACAAATATTAACGTGTGGTATATAAGATATCATGATACCCTGGTTATATTTCCAATTTTGCTATGTACAGAAAGCTTAAATTTTCATTTTTAAAATTTTCTTCATGATCTCTTCCTTCAGTTTTTTGCCAGGAAGCCCTTCTCCTTTTAGAGTTCAGATATTGTCCTAATTGTCTCCAATTATGTTTTTACCTGCGGTCATTTCAGCCCATCATATTTTGGTGTTCTTATAAAATACTCTTGGATTGTTAAGAAATTTTCACACTATGGTTTCTTTAAAACTCCATTTTGCCGGCGCTGCGGCTCACTAGGCTAGTCCTCTGCCTTGCGGTGCCAGCACACCGGGTTCTAGTCCCGGTCGGGGCACCGGATTCTGTCCCAGTTGCCCCTCTTCCAGGCCAACTCTGCTGTGGCCAGGGAGTGCAGTGGAGGATGGCCCAAGTCCTTGGGCCCTGCACCCCATAGGAGACCAGGATAAGTACCTGGCTCCTAGCTTCGGATCAGTGCGGTGCGCCGGCCGCAGTGCACCGGCCACAGCGCGCCGGCCGCAGCGGCCATTGGAGGGTGAACCAACGGCAAAGGAAGACCTTTCTCTCTGTCTCTCTCTCTCTCACTGTCCACTCTGCCTGTCAAAAAAATTTTTAAAAAATTAAAAAATTTAAAAAAAAACTCCATTTCATCTCTATCTCGAGGTGGCACTTTCATAGTGTACTAAATGCAAGGATCGGTTGCCTGCAGTTATGCCATACTTCATCACATCCACTTTTTCTTGCCTTTTTTTTTTTGACAGGCAGAGTGGACAGTGAGAGAGAGAGACAGAGAGAAAGGTCTTCCTTTTGCCGTTGGTTCACCCTCCAATGGCCGCCACGGCCAGCGCGCTGCGGCCGGCGCACCACACTGATCCGATGGCAGGAGCCAGGTGCTTATCCTGGTCTCCCATGGGGTGCAGGGCCCAAGCACTTGGGCCATCCTCCACTGCACTCCCTGGCCACAGCAGAGAGCTGGCCTGGAAGAGGGGCAACTGGGACAGAATCCGGTGCCCCGACCGGGACTAGAATCCGGTGTGCTGGCGCCGCTAGGCGGATTTTTCTTGCTCTAACCTCTCCATTTTAATCATTTTAGCAGTGCCATGCATTTTCATACCTGCCAGGCTTCCTTCTTTACAATTTCTTCTAACAGCCATCTTGTTAACTATTTTTTTTTTTCAGAACTCTGGAGTAGTTTTATATGGTTTCAAAAGAATATCCTTTGGAACTTTGACGTTACAATTCCAAATATGGGAAGAATTATTGCAACACTAAATATTCCCAATCCAGCTTCCATGTTTCTTTTCTTCCACAATGTATATATCTTTGTTGTTTGCTCTAACTTCTGAAAGAATTTCTCACATTTACCTTTTCTTTCACTAATCCTGTTTTCTACATAATCCACTATTTTTCTGGTCTTCAGTTTTGAATTTAATAATCCTGTTTCTGTTCTTTATGTAGTCTTTACTGATATCACAGCATTTCCTTTGGAGGGCTCTCAGCACCACTTTTACAAATTTGATTGGGAATTTGAAAAACACTCATTCTTTCTCCTCTCTTTTGCTGTAAATCTATTTTGATGCAAAGCATTGGCTCTCTCTAGAGTCTGGAGGCAGATCTGTGTTCACCCTCACCTGCTCACAGATGAGATGAGTCCCGAGAGAACACTGTCCACAATCTTCAGGCCAGGGAAGAAAGCAGTGAAAAGCTGAGATTGGCTGTGGTTTGATTTCACCTGCTCAGAGACCGAGATGAAAAGGTTGTATTCCAAGGGATGGTCACGGTGCTCAGCCGCCTCCTTCTCCCTGCATGGAGAAGCTACGAGTTAGCCCCAGCAGGGTCTCTGTGGTTCAATGGCTACAGCTGCCCTCATTAGAAGTCCACAGCCTTGTCCTCCCGACAGGGCCATCTGTGCCCGTCACAGCCGAGGGTCTGCACTGTGGTGGGCACCTGCTACTGAGTGACACTGATGGGATTAAAATGCCTCTCCCCAGGGCATGGATGAGCTCTCCGGAGGTCGCTGCCAGCCCATCTGCACTGACTGTGGAGAACATGCTCACCAGCTTAAATGAGCCACATGCCCTAGTTTATACCCAGCTGTAGTTCATCTTTTTGCAGCCCTTTTGGTCATTTCCACAAGCAGTTAGCAGGACGACATTCTGAAGCCTGTGTCTAACCCACTCTGAGTACTTCAGAGGCAGAGTGATGACCAAGGGAATGTTGAATTTGCTTTCTTGATTTTTACAGTGGGAATCTTGCCATTTTTCTCACTTCTCATTTTCACACTTTTTTTTAGTTGATAAATAGAAGACTTTGAAGCAGTAATGTTCAAGATAATTCATAGAATACTGAACTTGTCCTCCTGCAAACTGAGACTTTATACTCTCATCACCTCCAGAAAGGAGTGATTTGCCCTCAGATGAAGCTTTGCAAGTGCTCTTACTTCTCCCACCAGTATTTTACTTAAAAAAAAATGGATTTATGTTTGGGAGAAGAATGACTTGCTTTAAACAGCCTTACTTGATGCTAATTTTGGGCACTTAGAGAAGTGACTCAAAGAAATAAATAAGAAAAGGATATAAAGAAACACAAAGACATAGTCACTTACTCCTTGGGACAGGGCCTCACATTTCAAGGGTGTCATTTTTAAACAGCCTTCTAAAATCAATTTTAAAAGCCAGAGACCATGACCAACCGAACACAGAGAGAAAAACCCTTTGATGTTAGGCTGTAGGAGTGGGAATTTAGAGCTTAGGATAAAATTTCCAGTGTTGCATGTGGATTAAGGGGTGTTGTATGTCGGGTAGTTTCAATGGGAGGGAAGATGTTAGGAGCTGTGGTCTGATGACCACATGTGAGGACTTGAGAGGGTGGCTCCGAAGTGGAGGGAACTGGATATCAAAGGCCCTGAAGAATAGTTTGTATGAAATAATGTCACAAGCTGTGAGAGAGAAAAAGCAATGGTTTGAAATCAACACTCTGTGATTTTAAATGTGTGTCATTAAATAATTTCCATGAGGAGACATTTGGCTTATTCATCTACATTCCAAAAAGCTGTTATATCTGAATTGCCCATAAGACAGTTTTTGATATTCTTCTTGGGAAAATGGGGCATCATCTTATGTTTAAGGTCATCTTTTGTTGGATGGATCCAGTATAAACATAGTCAGGACATCTAAAATAGGCTCATATATTTTCAAGGGAAAGCAGCCCTTGCCTTTTAGTTTATATCCCAATTCTATTTTTGACCTTTTAGAAAATCAGGCTTATCAACAATACATACTTAGCTACATATTTAGCTATTGTCCTTTTGTTGTGTATTAACAAGTTGAAAATTGCTTCCAATGGACTGTCTTGACTATTGTAATTTCAGTAAAGGAATTTGAAGAATGATGAATGATGGTTATATTACACACACACACTCAAACACACACACAGTGCTTATGTCAAAGTTCTTAGAAATCCCCAAACTGAAAGATCCCTTCCATATGTGAATAACCAGGATCCAGGAAATCAGATATATGAGTGTGTATGTTGTGTACACACACACACGCACACATTCTCTCTCAGATTCTCATACTCAGTTAACTTTGACCTTCACACTCAAAGGTATGAACCTACAAATAATGTAGACAAATCAGATAATCACACATCTGTCTGACCTTTCCCCACAGACTAACTCACCCTGCTTGATGCAGAACTTTAGGCAACCCCCAGCCTTGAGGAAACAAGAATATTCTTGTTGAGTTCCAGCAGAACACATATCTGACCCTAACTCCTCAATCTTGGAGTTCCCAATGTCTGCTTTACAACTCCCTTCCTTTGTCTCAGTCATCCCAGATCTTTCACACTGAGCCTATTTAAATCTGTCAGTAATGTTCTGCAGATTGTACAGCTGTTGTTCACTATTCCTGTATCCCATTCCATATCTCCTGGCTTCATTTTTCTTCTCACTGAAGCATATCCTTTGCTAGTCTTTCAGTTGGTGATGGTAGCAAATACGTTTTTGAAGACTTCACATGTCTGGAATGCTCCTTGGGTCATGTTCACTCTTGATTGAGTTGGTGATAAAATTCTAGGTTCACCTCTTTTACCACTACTCCCTGTTACCTCCCATTAAGTATTGAACTTGGCTTCAGCTGCTGGCTGCATGCAGGGGTCCAGGCTGCAGCCTACACTGTGAGTGAGGCTTGTGTGACCCCAGTCCTCACAAAGGATTTGAGGGCTCCACTTTGATGGCTTTATACAGTACTGGTTACCAACAGCATGGAGAGCTTCTGACCTCAACTTTTATTCAATATGTCGTTGCTTTTGGTATTCTTGACTCCTGTTTCTGGTTGATGAAGAGTTCCCTTCTTTGATTTTTAGCATGGTGATATAGTTAATAGTACCATTTTGTCTTTCATCTCTTCCATGTTTGGAATGGAAGAAGAAAGTTCAAGGTGGATTCAATCTACCATCTTGAATCAGAGAAACTGCAAAGTTTGAATACCTTTATCCCTTCCTATTTTTTTTCTTCCCCAGACTTTTAATGTAAATTCTGGTCTTTTCCCTTTTGGACTTCTCCATATCTCTAATGTCAAGTTGTGTTTTTCCCATATTGTTCAATCTATTGCTGGGCAAGGAAATTGGCATAGTTTACTGATTTAAAAAAAATTACAGGGTCTGGAATGAGACCTCTTGATCTATGACTACCAAGCAGAGAGTCTAGGAAATTACTTCATCATTCTAATCCTCCACTTACTCATCTGCAAAATGCAAGTAATAACCATAACTTCTTCAGGTTGTTTGAAGAACTAATGATGTACATAAGGAAAGTGCCAGCACTATTACTAGCACAAGCCATTCTGTAAACATTAGTTATTTTGTTATGGCTAATTACCATATTTTTGCATTTTAATTCACATTATGCTCCTAATGTCTAGATCTGTTTCTGTCACATAGCAGTCACTTAATAAATCCTAATCCTTAGGAAGAAATGAATAGAGATAATGACTCAAAAGCCTAAAAGAGATAAAATAATAACATAATCTCAGTTGGGGAGATGGAATGTCAGCATAACACTCTGAGAAGTTTTTCACACCATGATTTCTTGCATGTTTAAAAAATAGATAAATAGATGATAGAATTTTCTGAAAGAATGCACAGGTATTGTAGGGACATTGAACTAACAGTGAGCAGACACCTCACTTTTCCTTGTTTGCCTATTTCCTCTACTTGGAAACTCTGTGCTCATGTAATTTCCATCAGGCAACTTACACACACAAAAATGTCTGTGAATTTAGTGGGCTAATTGATTTTTTATTTGTTTATTTTCACTTATTTGAAAGGTGGAGAACAAGGAATCAAAGATAAGAGAGAGAGTTCTTCCATCCCCTGGTTTGGTATGCAAATGCTTGTAATAGCTAGGTCAGGTCAAAATCAGGAGCCTGGGACTAGGTCTGGGTCTCCCATGTTGACAGCATGGACGGAACTACCTGAACCATCATCACTGTCTCCCAAGGTGCCAAGGTGTGCATTGGCAGGAAGCTGGAAATAGATGCTGGAAATGGGAGCGGAACTGAGACTTCAACCAAGGCACTCTAATATGGGAAGCAGGTATCCCAACCACTGTCCTGTGCTTCTTTGGAGTAAATGATTTTGAAGTCACTGCCTCTGAATTCTAAACTCACTTCAATCCTTAGCTGTGTGACTATGTACAACTGAGCCTGTCTTCGACTCTGTTTTCCTATCTGTAAATGGCAGACCACAATAGTGCCCACCGCAGACAGCCATGGTGAAAATTAAACAATGTAATATATATAAAAAAAAAACTGGAAATAGAACTTGAGACCTAACAAGCACACAATAAAAATTAGTACTCAGTATTACCTGAAATACTAATAACAAATAGATAGCAAAAAAGATAATGTGGAGAGAACCTGCGGTACCCAGAAACTAACACGAGGATACAGTCAAAAGTAATTCCACTCCTTGCCTCCTCTGGCCTCCTATTGTGTTTTATTTTGTTTCTGCCTGAGTCGACTGCCGTAAGTTAGCCCACCTGGAAATGCAGCCCACTCCTCTCTAAATCTCATCTCACAAACCCAGCAATCCTTTTGTGGCTTCCTCCTGGTACCAATTTTGCTACCTACTGGTTGAGATCCAGGAGGTTCTAAGAGGGATCTCAGTTTCTGCTCCACTGGGAACTAATTATGTCAAAGCAGCACTTTCCAAAATAAGTTTATGAATCAAAGTTAGGCAGGAAAATGTTTCTATGGTTCAGGGGCTTGGGGAAGTACTTGTTTAAACAGTATTAAACAGATGTGTTTATTCCAAGACTATTTGGAATTTTAGACATAAGAAGGTGTCAGAACACATTTCTGAACAGAAGGATAGAGTATGCGGCTTGCAGCATGAACATGTCTTTACTGAGGCATCTAGGGAATTACTTTGCTTAAAGGACATATGTTGAGAAATTTTCTGTTAATGCTAAATATAAAAAAGGGAAAGTATGTAAGGAAGAAGACTGGGGGAAAGAAAGGTTGTATATAATACAGCAAAAAGAGCAATGACACTAGATTACCAGCCATATGACTTCATCTGGTCACTTGAAATCTTTTTTTTTTAACTTTTATTTAATGAATATAAATTTCCAAAGTACGACTTATGGATTACAATGGCTTCCCCCACATACCGTCCCTCCCACCCACAACCCTCCCCTTTCCCACTCCCTCTCCCCTTCCATTCACATCAAGATTCATTTTCAATTATCTTAATATACAGAAGATCAGCTTAGTATACATTAAGTATGGATTTCAACAGTTTGCTCCCACACAGAAACATAAAGTGAAAAATAATAGATGATTTTTTTTAAATGATGATGAAATCAGAGCAGACCTATTGTCATGTTTAATCCCAGTGAGAGTCAAGTTGGGAATTGATAATTTCTTTTTTTTTTTTTTTTTTTACAGAGGATCAGTTTAGTATGCATTAAGTAAGGATTTCAACAGTTTGCACCCCCATAGAAACACAAAGTGAAATATATTGTTTGAGTACTTATTATAGCATTAAATCTCAATGCACAGTACATTAAGGACAGAGATCCTACATGAGGAGTAAGTGCACAGTGACTCCTGTTGTTGACTTTACCAATTGACACTCCTGTTTATGGCATCAGTAATCTCCCTCTGCTCCAGTCATGAGTTTCCAAGGCTATGGAAGCCCTCTGAGTTCTCCGACTCTTATCTTGTTTAGACAAGGTCATAGTCAAAGTGGAGGTTCTCTCCTCCCTTCAGAGAAAGGTACCTCCTTCTTTGAAGACCTGTTCTTTCCACTGGGATCTCACTCACAGAGATCTTTTGCCAGAGTGTCTTGGCTTTCCATGCCTGAAATACTCTCATGGGCTTTTCAGCCAGATCCGAATGCCTTTAGGGCTGATTCTGAGGCCAGAGTGCTATTTAGGACATCTGCCATTCTATGAGTCTGCTGAGTATCTCACTTCCCATGTTGGATTACTCTCCCCTTTATTTACTCCATCGGTTAGTGTTAGCAGGTACTAGACTTGTCTATGTGCTCCCTTTGACTCCCAGTCCCTCCACCATGACCAACTGTGAACCGAAATTGATCACCTGGAACAGTGAGATGGCATTGGTACATGCCACCTTGATGGGATTGAATTGAAATCCCCTGGTATGCTTCCAACTCCACCACTTGGGGCAAGTCAGCCTGAGCATGTCCCAAATTATACATCTCTTCCCTCTCCCACTCCCACTCCCATGTTCAACAGGGATCACATTTCAGTTAATTTTCAACACTTAAGAATAACTGTGCATCAATTACAGAACTAAATCAGTCATATTAAGTAGAACAGAGAAAAAAAACTACTAAGAGGGATAATGTATTAAGTTGTTCATTAACAGTCAGGGCTATACTGATCAAGCCACCGTTTCCCATAGTGTCCACCTCACTCCAACAGGTTTCCCTCTTGGTGTTCAGTCAGTCGTCACCGATCAGGGAGAACATATGGTATTTGTCCCTTTGGGACTGGCTTATTTCACTCAGCATGATGTGTTCCAGATTCCTCCATTTTGTTGCAAATGACTGGATTTCATTGTTTCTTACTGCGGTATAGTATTCTAAAGAGTACATATCCCATAATTTCTTTATCCAGTCTATCGTTGATGGGCATTTAGGTTGGTTCCAGGTCTTAGCTATTGTGAATTGAGCTGCAATAAACATTAATCTGCAGACCGCTTTTTTGTTTGCCAATTTAAATTCCTTTGGGTAAATTCCAAAGAGTGGGATGGCTGGGTCGAACGGTAGGGTTATATTCAGGTTTCTGAGGAATCTCCAGACTGACTTCCATAGTGGCTTGACCAGTTTGCATTCCCACCAACAGTGGGTTAGTGTCCCTTTTTCCCCACATCCTCGACAGCATCTGTTGTTGGTAGATTTCTGCATGTGAGCCATTCTAACCGGGGTGAGGTGAAACCTCATTGTGGTTTTGATTTGCATTTCCCTGATTGCTAATGACCTTGAACATTTTTTCATGTGCCTGTTGGCCATTTGGATTTCCTCTTTTGAAAAATGTCTATTGAGGTCCTTGGCCCATCTCTTAAGTGGGTTGTTGGTTTTGTTTTTGTGGAGTTTCTTGACCTCTTTGTAGATTCTGGTTATTAACCCTTTATCTGTTGCATAGTTTGCAAATATTTTTTCCCATTCTGTCGGTTGTCTCTTCACTCTCCTGACTGTTTCTTTTGCAGTACAGAAACTTCTCAATTTGATGTAATCCCAATAGTTGATTTTGGCTTTGACTGCCTGTGCCTCCCGGGTCTTTTCCAGAAATTCTTTGCCTGTGCCGATATCTTGAAGGGTTTCTCCAATGTTCTCTAGTAACTTGATGGTGTCAGGTCGTAGATTTAGGTCTTTAATCCATGTTGAGTGGATTTTTGTGTAAGGTGAAAGGTAGGGGTCTTGCTTCATGATTCTGCACGTGGAAATCCAATTTTCCCAGCACCATTTATTGAATAGACTGTCCTTGCTCCAGGAATTAGTTTTAGATCCTTGATCAAATATAAGTTGGCTGTAGATGTTTGGATTGATTTCTGGTGTTTCAATTCTGTTCCATTGGTCTATCCATCTGTTTCTGTACCAGTACCATGCTGTTTTGATTACAACTGCCCTGTAGTATGTCCTGAAATCTGGTATTGTGATGCCTCCGGCTTTGTTTTTGTTGTACAAGATTGCTTTAGCTATTCGAGGTCTCTTGTGCCTCCATATAAATTTCAGCACCATTTTTTCCAGATCTGAGAAGAAGGTCTTCGGTATCTTGATTGGTATTGCATTGAATCTGTAAATTGCTTTTGGGAGAATGGACATTTTGATGATATTGATTCTTCCAATCCATGAGCATGGAAGATTTTTCCATTTCTTGGTATCCTCTTCTATTTCTTTCTTTAAGGTTTTGTAATTTTCATCGTAGAGATCTTTAACGTCCTTGGTTAAGTTTATTCCAAGGTATTTGATTGTTTTTGTAGCTATTGTGAATGGGATTAATCTTAGAAGTTCTTCCTCAGCCATGGCATTGTCTGTGTATACAAAGGCTGTTGATTTTTGTGCATTGATTTTATACCCTGCTACTTTGCCAAACTCTTCTATGAGTTCCAGTAGTCTCTTAGTAGAGTTCTTTGGGTCCCCTAAATAAAGAATCATATCATCTGCAAAGAGGGATAGTTTGAGTTCTTCCTTCCCAATTTGTATCCCTTTAATTTCTTTTTCTTGCCTAATAGCTCTGGCTAGAACCTCCAGAACTATATTGAATAGCAGTGGTGAGAGTGGGCATCCCTGTCTGGTACCAGATCTCAGTGGAAATGCTTCCAGCTTTTCCCCATTCAATAGGATGTTGGCTGTGGGTTTTTCATAGATTGCTTTGATTGTTTTGAGGAATGTTCCTTCCAAACCCAGTCTGCTTAGAGTTTTCATCATGAACGGGTGTTGTATTTTATCAAATGCTTTCTCAGCATCTATTGAGATAATCATATGGTTTTTCTTCTGCAGTCTGTTAATGTGGTGTATCACATTGATTGTCTTGCACACATTAAACCATCCCTGCATACCAGGGATAAATCCCACTTGGTCTGGGTGGATGATCTTTCTGATGTGTTGTTGCATTCTATTGGTGAGAATTTTATTGAGGATTTTTGCATCTATGTTCATCAGGGATATTGGTCTGTAATTCTCTTTCAGTGCTGCATCTTTCTCTGGCTTAGGAATTAAGGTGATGCTGGCTTCATAGAAAGAATTTGGGAGGATTCCCTCTTCTTCGATTGTTCTGAATAGTTTGAGAAGAATTGGGGTTAGTTCTTCTTTAAATGTCTGGTAGAATTCAGCAGTGAATCCATCTGGTCCTGGGCTTTTCTTTGTTGGGAGGGCCTTTATTACTGTTTCAATTTCTGTCTCAGTTATGGGTCTGTTTAGGTTTTCGATGTTTTCCTGGTTCAATTTAGGCAGGTTGCATGTGTCCAGGAATCTATCCATTTCTGATAGGTTTCCCTGTTTGCTGGCATACAAGTCCTTGTAGTAATTTCTGATGATTCTTTTTATTTCTGTGGTGTCTGTTGTTACATTTCCTTTTTCATCTCTGATTTTATTGATTTGGGTCTTTTCTCTTCTTTTTTTAGTTAGTTGGGCCAATGGGGTGTCAATTTTGTTTATTTTTTCAAAAAACCAGCTCCTCGTTTGGCTGATTTTTTGTAATGTTTTTCTTGATTCAATCCTGTTGATTTCTTCTCTGATTTTAATTATTTCTCTTCTCCTACTAGATTTGGGTCTGGTTTGCTGTAGGTTTTCTAGATCCTTGAGGTGAACTGAAAGCTCATCTAGTTGGTGCCTTTCCAATTTCTTTTTTTTTTTTTTTTTTTTTTTATCTTTTATTTAATGAATATAAATTTCCAAAGTACGACTCATGGGTTACAATGGCTTCCCCCCCCATACCGTCCCTCCCACCAACAACCCTCCCCTTTCCCACTCCCTCTCCCCTTCCATTCACATCAAGATTCATTTTCGATTATCTTAATATACAGAAGATCAGCTTAGTATACCTTAAGTAAGTATTTCAACAGTTTGCTCCCACACAGAAACATAAAGTGAAAAATAATAGATGATTTTTTTAAAATGATGATGAAATCAGATCAGACCTATTGTCATGTTTAATCCCAGTGAGAGTCAAGTTGGGAATTGAAAATTTCTTTCTTTTTTTTTTTTTTTTTTTTTTTACAGAAGATCAGTTTAGTGTACATTAAGTAAAGATTTCAGTCGTTTGCACCCCCATAGAAACACAAAGTGAAATATACTGTTTGAGTACTCGTTATAGCATTAAGCCTCAGTGTACAGCACGTTAAGGACCGAGATCCTACATGAGGAGTAAGTGCACAGTGACTCCTGTTGTTGACTTTACCAATTGACACTCCTGTTTATGGCATCAGTAATTTCCCTATGCACCAGTTATGAGTTTCCAAGGCTATGGAAGCCCCTTGAGTTCTCCGACTCTTATCTTGTTTAGACACGGTCATAGTCAAAGTGGAGGTTCTCTCCTCCCTTCAGAGAAAGGCACCTCCCTCTTTGAAGACCTGTTCTTTCCACTGGGATCTCACTCACAGAGATCTTTTTGCCAGAGTGTCTTGGCTTTCCATGCCTGAAATACTCTCATGGGCTTTTCAGCCAGATCCGAGTGCCTTTAGGGCTGATTCTGAGGCCAGAGTGCTATTTAGGACATCCGCCATTCTATGAGTCTGCTGAGTATCTCACTTCCCATGTTGGATCACTCTCCCCTTTATTTATTCTATCGGTTGGTGTTAGCAGATACTAGACTTGTTTATGTGCTCCCTTTGACTCTTAGTCCTTTCATTATGATCAATTGTGAACTGAAATTGATCACTTGGAGTAGTGAGATGGCATTGGCACATGCCACCTTGATGGGATTGAATTGGAATCCCCTGGTATGTTTCCAACTCTACCAATTGGGGCAAGTCAGCCCGAGCATGTCCCAAATTATACATCTCTTCCCTCTCTTATTCCCGCTCTTATGTTTAACAGGGATCACATTTCGGTTAATTTTCAACACTTAAGAATAACTGTGTGATAATTACAGAATTAAACCAGTCATATTAAGTAGAACAGACAAAAAAAAATACTATGAGGGATAATGTATTAAGTTGTCCATTAGCAGTCAGAGCTATGCTGATCAAGTCACCATTTCTCATAGTGTCCATTTCACTTCAGGAGGTTTCCTTTTTGGTGTTGAGTCAGTTGTCACCGATCAGGGAGAACATATGGTATTTGTCCCTTTGGGACTGGCTTACTTCACTCAGCATGATGTGTTCCAGATTCCTCCATTTTGTTGCAAATGACTGGATTTCGTTGTTTCTTACTGCGGTATAGTACTCTAAAGAATACATATCCCATAATTTCTTTATCCAGTCTACCGTTGATGGGCATTTAGGTTGGTTCCAGGTCTTGGCTATTGTGAATTGTGCTGCAATAAACGTTAGGGTGCAGACCGCTTTTTTGTTTATCAATTTAAACTCCTTTGGGTAAATTCCAAGGAGTGGGATGGCTGGGTCGAATGGTAGGGTTATATTCAGGTTTCTGAGGAATCTCCAGACTGATTTCCATAGTGGCTTGACCAGTTTGCATTCCCACCAACAGTGGGTTAGTGTCCCTTTTTCCCCACATCCTCGCCAGCATCTGTTGTTGGTAGATTTCTGTATGTGAGCCATTCTAACCGGGGTGAGGTGAAACCTCATTGTGGTTTTGATTTGCATTTCCCTGATTGCTAGTGACCTTGAACATTTTTTCATGTGCCTGTTGGCCATTTGGATTTCCTCTTTTGAAAAATGTCTATTGAAGTCCTTGGCCCATCTCTTAAGTGGGTTGTTGGTTTTGTTTTTGTGGAGTTTCTTGATCTCTTTGTAGATTCTGGTTATTAACCCTTTATCTGTTGCATAGTTTGCAAATATTTTTTCCCATTCTGTCGGTTGTCTCTTCACTCTCCTGACTGTTTCTTTTGCAGTACAGAAACTTCTCAATTTGATGCAATCCCAATAGTTGATTTTGGCTTTGACTGTCTGTGCCTCCCGGGTCTTTTCCAGAAATTCTTTGCCTGTGCCAATATCTTGAAGGGTTTCTCCAATGTTCTCTAATAACTTAATGGTGTCAGGACGAAGATTTAGGTCTTTAATCCACGTTGAGTGGATTTTTGTGTAAGGTGTAAGGTAGGGGTCTTGCTTCATGATTCTGCACGTGGAAATCCAGTTTTCCCAGCACCATTTATTGAATAGACTGTCCTTGCTCCAGGAATTAGTTTTAGATCCTTGATCAAATATAAGTTGGCTGTAGATGTTTGGGTTGATTTCTGGTGTTTCAATTCTGTTCCATTGGTCTATCCATCTGTTTCTGTACCAGTACCATGCTGTTTTGATTACAACTGCCCTGTAGTATGTCCTGAAATCTGGTATTGTGATGCCTCCGGCTTTGTTTTTGTTGTACAAGATTGCTTTAGCTATTCGAGGTCTCTTGTGCCTCCATATGAATTTCAGCATCATTTTTTCTAGATCTGCGAAGAATGTCTTTGGTATCTTGATTGGGATTGCATTGAATCTATAAATTGCTTTTGGGAGAATGGACATTTTGATGATGTTGATTCTTCCAATCCATGAGCATGGAAGATTTTTCCATTTTTTGGTATCCTCTTCTATTTCTTTCTTTAAGGTTTTGTAATTTTCATCGTAGAGATCTTTAACGTCCTTGGTTAAGTTTATTCCAAGGTATTTGATTGTTTTTGTAGCTATTGTGAATGGGATTGACCTTAGCAGCTCTTTCTCAGTCATGGCATTGCTTGTGTATACAAAGGCTGTTGATTTTTGTGCATTGATTTTATATCCTGCCACTTTGCCAAACTCCTCTATGAGTTCCAATAGTCTCTTAGTAGAGTTCTTTGGATCCTCTAAGTACAGAATCATATCGTCTGCAAAGAGGGATAGTTTGACTTCTTCCTTCTTGATTTGTATTCCTTTGATTTCTTTTTCTTGTCTGATGGCTCTGGCTAAAACTTCCAGAACTATGTTAAATAGCAGTGGTGAGAGTGGGCATCCCTGCCTGGTGCCAGATTTCAGTGGAAATGCTTCCAACTTTTCCCCATTCAATAGGATGCTGGCTGTGGGTTTTTTATAAATTGCTTTGATTATATTGAGGAATGTTCCTTCCAAACCCAGTCTGCTTAGAGTTTTCATCATGAAAGGGTGTTGAATTTTATCAAATGCTTTCTCTGCATCAATTGAGATAATCATATGGTTTTTCTTCTGCAGTCTGTTAATGTGGTGAATCACATTGATTGATTTGCGAATGTTGAACCATCCCTGCATACCAGGGATGAATCCCACTTGGTCTGGGTGGATGATTTTCCTGATGTGTTGTTGTATTCTATTGGCCAGAATTTTATTGAGGATTTTTGCGTCTATGTTCATCAGGGATATTGGTCTGTAATTTTCTTTCAGTGCTGCATCTTTCTCTGGCTTAGGGATTAAGGTGATGCTGGCTTCATAGAAAGAATTTGGGAGGATTCCCTCTTTTTCGATTGTTCTGAATAGTTTGAGAAGAAATGGGATTAGTTCTTCTTTAAATGTCTGGTAGAATTCAGCGGTGAATCCATCTGGTCCTGGGCTTTTCTTTGTTGGGAGGGCCTTTATTACTGTTTCAATTTCTGTTTCAGTTATGGGTCTATTTAGGTTTTCGATGTCTTCCTTCCAATTTCTTGATGTAGGCACCTACTGATATAAACTTCCCTCTTAACACTGCTTTTGCTGCGTCCCATAAGTTTTGGTATGTTGTGCTGTTATCCTCATTTACTTCCAGAAAATTTTTGATTTCTCTTTTGATTTCTTCTATGACCCATTGTTCATTCAGGAGCATGTTGTTCAATCTCCATGTGTTTGCGTATGCTCTAGGGATTCCTGAGTTGCTAATTTCCAACTTCATTCCTTTATGGTCTGAGAAGCTGCATGGTATGATTCTAATTCTTTTGAATTTGCTGAGACTTGCTTTATGGCCTAGTATGTGGTCAATCCTAGAGAAGGTTCCATGTACTGCTGAGAAGAATGTAAAATCTTTAGCTGTAGGATTGAAAGTTCTGTATATATCTGTTAGATCCATTTGGGCTATAGTGTCGTTTAAATCTACTGTATCCTTGTTGATCTTCTGTCCTGATGATCTGTCTATTTGTGAGAGTGGAGTATTGAAGTCCCCCAGTACTATTGTATTGGGGTCTAAGTCTCCCTTTAAGTCCGTTAATAAATCTTTTAGATAAACTGGTGCCCTGTAGTTAGGTGCATATACATTGATAATTGTTATATCTTCCTGTTGAATTGATCCCTTAATCATGATATAGTGTCCCTCTTTGTCTCTCTTAACAGTTTTTGTGGTAAAATTTATGTTGTCCGATATTAAGATGGCTACACCCGCTCTTTTTTCATTTCTGTTGGCATGGTATATCTTTTTCCAGCCTTCCACTTTCAGTCTGTATGGATCTTTGTTGGAAAGATGTGTTTCTTGTAAGCAGCAAATAGATGGGTTTTGTTCCTTAACCCAATCAGCCAAACGGTGTCTTTTAACTGGACAGTTCAGGCCATTCACGTTCAATGTGACTAATGATAAGTGGTAACTTTGCCCTGCCATTTGCCAAAGATAAGTTCTAATATATGCTTTGAATTCCCTGTGATCTTTTGCTGTGAGGTTTCCTTCCTTGGTTTCCTTCCTTTACCTTCTTTCATATTGATGACCGTGTTTCTGTGTTTCTGTGTGTAACACATCTTTAAGCATCTTTTGCAGGGCTGGACGAGTGGCAACAAATTCTTTCAATTTCTCTTTGCTATGAAGAGTCTTTATTTCACCTTCATTCACAAATGATAGCTTTGCAGGATATAATATTCTGGGCTGGCAGTTTTTCTCTCTTAGTACCTGGGCTATATCTCGCCATTCCCTCCTAGCTTTTAGAGTTTCTGATGAGAAGTCAGCTGTGAGTCTGATTGGAGATCCTCTGAGAGTAATCTGACGTTTCTCTCTTGCATATTTTAGGATCTTTTCTTTATGTTTCACTGTGGAGAGTTTAATTACAACATGTCGTGGTGAGGATCTCTTTTGGTCGTGTTTATTAGGGGTTCTGTGAGCTTCCTGTACTAGGATTTCTCTGTCCTTCTCCAAACCTGGGAAATTTTCTGCTAATATCTCACTAAAAAGGCCTTCTAATCTTTTCTCCCTCTCCATGCCTTCAGGAACTCCTAGAACCCGAATGTTGGGTTTTTTAATAGTATCCTGAAGATTCCCGACAATATGTTTTAGATTTCTAATTTCCTCTTCTTTTCTTTGGTCTGACTGTATCCTTTCCTGTTCTCTGTCTTCTAAGTCCAATATTCTCTCTTCTGCTTCACCCATTCTGTTTGTAAGGCTCTTTATTGTGTTTTTCATTTGATCTATTGAATTCTTCACTTCAGTCACTATCCCAGTTTCCTGTTGTACTAGTTGTTTCGTTTCATTTTGATTCCTCCTTAATATTTCATTTTCATGAGAGAGATTTTCTATCTTGTCCATTAAGGATTTGTGTAGTTCAAGAATTTGTTTTTGAGAACTTCTTAATGTTCTTATCAATTTTTTGAGATCTGCTTCTTGCATTTCTTCTATGTCATCATCTTCATAATCTTGAATTGGGGTGTCTTTTTCATTTGAGGGCGTCATGGTGACTTCCTTGTTTTTATTACCTCGGTTTTTGCGTTTGTTATTTGGCATATTGGAGATATTTGGTTTCTTCACTGTGGTGCTTTTTCTTGTTATACTATGACTCTAGATTAAGTGGACTATCTGTTTTTGATGGAGCCTTAGGGCTTGAGATGGGTGTGGCCTGAGAGCTCTGTTTGGTGTGCCAAAGGTGACACTCCCAGGTTAGGCGTGGTAAATCTCTCTCTCTCTCTCTCTCTCTCTTTTTTTTTTTTTGATTTAAAAGGGAAGTAATTCCGCACAGCTGAACGAAGTTGGAGGTAGTTAGCAGGCAAATGATATACCCACAGGAGCCAGAGATCGGAAGCTCTTTCCCAAGGACCACACAGGGAATCTGTTTGGCCCTCAGAGTGGGCTCAAATTCTCCTTCAGTCTCCCACTGGGTTGCCAAAGTTACGGAATTGTAGCATCTCTGGAGAGTGCTCACGTGAATTCCGTGAGTTCTCTCCCCCACCGTCTCTTTTTTCACAGTCTCAGTTCAGTAGCACCACAAATTTACTAGGTCCTAATCTCCTGTTAATTCGCCCTGCCCAGAGTCAGGTTTTTCTGCTAGGCTCAGGGCCGGTGCAGACCTGAGATCGCTCTGCTTATGACGTATGTCCAAGATGGCGCCTGCTCTTTGTCTTGCTCGCCCTTGAGAGGTGAGAAGAGAGAGAGAAACCCGTGTCTGTACCAGTCACCCTTTTTTTTTTTTTCTCTCTCTCTTCCAGTTAGCCTGGTGAACTTTTCCCCCCCGGGGGTCGTTCACTCTAGTCTCCTCTCTCCGCTTGCCTGCCGGTGTCTCGGACTATTGAGGTTCGGCTCACCTCGCGTTCCAGCGCTGGTGTGTTGAGTCTGCCACTGGTGTCCCGAACTGTGGGCTCCCACGCTCTCCACGCAGGTCCGCTGTCAGTCACGCGTTCCGGAAGAGTTTCTTCTGCTGTTTCCTCCCCTATTCTTCCTTGAACCTGCAGTATCTCCACTTTTATTAAACTATCTCTCCCCAGACTATCAGTGTGCTCCCTTCCTATTCCGCCATCTTGCCGCTCTCCTTGAAATCTTTTTAGAAGCTGTTCCCTCATCTTTAAAATGGGTATAATTCTGTATCCCTCATAGGATCATTATAAAGACTTAATTAGAAAAAAATATGGAATGTATAGCCTAGTAAGTATGTTGTCAGGACAAAAAAGCTTAAATTACACAGTGAACACAGAAATTTTTCCTATTTCCCTTATTTACTGTTTGTTTTCCTAGCATCTGACACAACATATATAATAGTAGGCATCCATTAAATCTTTGTTAATGAATAAATGGACCAAAAAAACCTTTTATTAACTCACCGAGTAATTAATCAAATCTTCGCAATTTAGTACTGTACCAAATACACAGACATTAAGAAGATTATTGCTATTGGAATTGAACACAATATGTTTTGGTACTCCTAGGCATTCTCATTGTGAATGTCATGTTTTTTTCATAACCAGATATTTTTCTGCAAATATATTACTCCCAAAATGAGGGCAGAATTCGCATGAATAGTGTTTAGGTCCTACACACTGGATTTATTAGGATGAACCATTTTTATGGGGCTTTCTAAAACACAATTATATGGCCATAAAGATGGGCGACAATCTTATGTCCCTTTACTAAAGGAGCATTGGCAATACAGTTTGTGCTAGGTTTATGTGAATAACCGTAGTTCCTCATTTGTTTATTGGTTTGTAGATAAATTATTATATTAAGTAGATTGTTTTCAACTTGGCATTGACCTTGAATGAGTACACTATGCGAAGAAGAAAAAGATAGACATAGAAATAAGCCCTTTGATGAGTGAACCTGCAGACTGAAATAAAAGCCTGAAGCTTTCTCAAGAGCCATTTTAATCCTCAAACAGAAGATGGTCCAGGCAGGTGATGACATTGTATGTGTAGCAGGCATTAGAGTTTGAAAATGAAACTGCTTTTCTCTAAGTTTCAGTGTGTGATTTGTTAAAGTCTGACAAGGCTTTGCACAGGTGCAGTGCTAATGAGAAATGAGGGGCAGAGGGGATGCTGTTCTTGTGGGAACAGTGACTCAGTGCCCCCCCTCTGTATCCCCATTTCTCATTATTGCCCCACCTGTGCAAAGCCTGGTTAGATCATTGGATTCATTAACAGAAACATGTTTGTCGATTCTGGAGTCCTGTTTATGTCCTATGTAAAGAGCAAAGCAATGTTTTCCATATTTCTTAGGAAAAAGTCTCTCTTGAAATTGTATTGGTGCTTAGAAAAAGCTTTGAAATCCAAAGGTCCTCTGTTCTCATTTGAGTAGCTAATTGGGAAGGAAAATATTCTACGTACAATTGACTCATTCATTTCACTAAAGCTGGTATGCTGTTTGCATATTTATTTATTTGAATTGCAGAGAGATAGAGACTGACAGAAATCTCAATATACTGGTTCACTCACCAAATGCCTGCAGCAGCTAGAGCTGGACCAAGCCCGAGCCAGGAGCCAGGAACTCAATCGAGGTCTCCCTGTCAGGGAGCTTACTACTTGAGCCATCACCTGCGATTTCCCAGTTTCACATTAGCAGGAAGCTAATGTGATGGTGGCTCAATAGGCTAAAACTCTGCCTGCGGCACTGGCACACCAGGTTCTAGTCCCGGTCGGGGCGCCAGATTCTGTCCCGGTTCCCCTCTTCCAGGCCAGCTCTCTGCTATGGCCCGGGAAGGCAGTGGAGGATAGCCCAAGTCCTTGGGTCCTAAACCCGCATGGGAGACCAGGAGAAGCACCTGGCTCCTGGCTTCGGATCAGCGCAGTGCGCCGGCCACAGCACGCCGGCCGCAGCGGCCATTGGAGAGTGAACCAACGGCAAAAGGAAGACCTTTCTCTCTGTCTCTCTCTCACTGTCCACTCTGCCTGTCAAAAAAAAAAAAAAAAAAAAAAAAAAAAACAACAACAACAAAAACTCATGGTCGAAGAAAGAGGTAGCTTTCTATGAAGGGAGGAGAGAACTTCCGCTTTGATTATGGCCCTGTCTAAATAATGTCGGAGTTTGTGGACTCAAGAGGCTTCCGGGGCCGGTGCTGTGGCACAGCGGGTTAAAGCCCTGGCCTGCAGTGCCGGGATCCCATATGGGGGCTGGGTCTAGTCCTGGCTACTCCACTTCCAATCCAGCTCTCTGCTATGGCCTGGGAAAGCAGTAGAAGATGGCCCAAGTCCTTGGGCCCCTACACCTGCATGGAAGACCTGGAAGAAGCTCCTGGCTCCGGGCTTCAGATCGGCACAGCTCCAGCCGTTGCAGCCATCTGGGGAGTGAACCAATGGGTAGAAGACCTCTCTCTCTGTCGTCCTCTCTCTCTAACTCTGTCTTTGAAATAAGTAAAATAAATCTTAAAAAAAAAAAAAAAAAAGGTGAAACCTCATTGTGGTTTTGATTTGCATTTCCCTGATTGCTAGTGATCTTGAACATTTTTCATGTGCCTGTTGGCCATTTGGATTTCCTCTTTTGAAAAATGTCTATTGAGGTCCTTGGCCCATCTCTTAAGTGGGTTGTTGGTTTTGTTTTTGTGGAGTTTCTTGATCTCTTTATAGATTCTGGTTATTAACCCTTTATCTGTTGCATAGTTTGCAAATATTTTTTCCCATTCTGTCGGTTGTCTCTTCACTCTCCTGACTGTTTCTTTTGCAGTACAGAAACTTCTCAATTTGATGCAATCCCAATAGTTGATTTTGGCTTTGACTGCCTGTGCTTCTGGGGTGTTTTCCAGGAAGTCATTGCTGGTACCTATATCTTGCAGGGTTTCTCCAATGCTCTCTAATAATTTGATGGTGTCAGGTCATAGATTTAGGTCTTTAATCCATGTTGAGTGAATTTTTGTGTAAGGTGAAAGGTAGGGGTCTTGCTTCATGATTCTGCACGTGGAAATCCAATTTTCCCAGCACCATTTATTGAATAGACTGTCCTTACTCCAGGGATTGGTTTTGGATCCTTGATCAAATATAAGTTGGCTGTAGATGTTTGGATTGATTTCTGGTGTTTCAATTCTGTTCCATTGGTCTATCCATCTGTTTTTGTACCAGTACCATGCTGTTTTGATTACAACTGCCCTGTAGTATGTCCTGAAATCTGGTATTATGATGCCTCCAGCTTTGTTTTTGTTGTACAAGATTGCTTTAGCTATTCGAGGTCTCCTGTGTCTCCATATGAATTTCAGCATCATTTTTTCCAGATCTGAGAAGAAGGTCTTCGGTATTTTGATTGGTATTGCATTGAATCATCAGTTATAGTGGTTTGAAGCCATTAAGGATGGGCAGATGTCCTTTGAAACCCTCCAATTTCATCACTGTATATTAATTGTTCATCATAATGAAAACTCTGCTTTTAGGAAAAAGAATTTAATTTCTATTCCATATTCTCGTGGATTTTGAAAAATTTCCATTGAAAATACCCACTTTTACAGTACATTTAGTGTTAAATAGTCAAGTTTCATTTCCTGAAAGAAAATTCACTTACGCAAAATAATTTCCTGATAATTTCTGGTAAATATTAGATAAATATTTTGTATGTATGTATGTATTAACGAGTTCGAACGCTTGTGAGTTGATCGCTTTCCACTTAACTGGAGTTGTAAATGGCTGGTCTTCCAAGGTGATCCAGCAAGTAGATGGCTGAATCTAAAAGTGGATGATTTATCACTTCATTCCGGGAGAAATGCAAAGAAGTTCTTGGCTGTAAGGATACACCTTGGGCCATTAAAGTGCACACTGACAATGATAGATGCGGCGTCACTGTGTGGCTTATAACAGACAGAGCAGGGCTGGGGCAAGAGCCTCCATCTCCTGATCCTGGTTTGGTGTGTTTCCGGGATGCACAGCCCCCTTCAGTGACCCTGCCAGGAATCTCCACTGGAATGAACTGGAAGGCTGCAATTTTCACAGGAAATCAAGTCATGGCTCCAAACCTGACGTTAAATGTTTAGTAAGATCTCCAGAGAATAATTACATTTTTCTTTCCCTCTTTTTGTCATTGACATACTCTTTAAATACCATCAGAAGCAGTTTGCACAGAAGATCTGTAAGGATTGCACTTCTCCCTCTTCCCCATTCAGTATGTGCCCATGACAGGCCTACCTTAACAGAGGGATCTAGACAAATAAAAGATGTTCTATTCTGTTTTCATAACCTGGCTTCTCTCCTTTGCAACCTCTATTATTGAGAATTCTCTATTCTGGCAGCAAACATGTCATTTCATCAAAAGTTCTTTATAAAGCAGATGGCATTGAAAAGCAGCCTCTCATTTTTCAGGTATAGAAACTACATTTTTATGGAAAAACTAAAAAAAAAAAAAAAAGCTCAGAAGCCAGCTCTCTGATCTAGCCCAGTCTTCCTACCAGGCCCAACTTCTGAAGTCAGTGTGGTAGCAACCACAGGGTGATGACAGCCTCAAAGACCAGAAAACAGGACGTACAGCTTCTGCAATGGCTCAAGAAGTAAATCCTCTCTCTTCCTTGAGCAGCACGCCTCCTTTGAGGACCAGTCACAATCCATTCATTAAGAACCAATTAATATTTTCCAAATAAACGTCCAAACCCATTAACTCATTGGATCCATGCATCAGCTCTATGAAGTCAGCAGGCCAAATATTGACATTTTTAGCAAATGAGAAAGTGAGGCTCAGAGTGCTCAAACAATTAACTCAAGGACAAACAGAAATCCTGGATATTACCAGGACAACAGAAATAGTATCTGACCTGACCCTAATTGGGGAATTTTCCACTCTTCTATGCAGTTTCTCTTTCAGGTTCTAAGAGAAAGGGAGCAGTCTTTTAAGAGCAGTGGGCTAGTATGGAGTGTTTCAAGAACAGTTTAACTGCAGGGTCTGGCATTGTTGCACAGCAGTTGAGGCCAACATCTGTGATATCAGCATCCCATATGGGCACCAGTTTGTGTCTCAGCTGCTGTACTTCTGAACTGGTTCCCAGCTAATGGCCTGGGAAAGTAGTGGAAGACAGCCCAAGTGCTTGGGCCCTGCCACCACATGGGATACCCAGAAGAGGCTCCTGGCTCCTGGCTTTAGCCAGGCCCATCCCTGGCCTTTACGAACATCTGGATCCACCAGCAGATGGAAGATTCCTCTCTCTCTCTCTCTCTCTCTCTCTCTCTCTCTCTCTCTTTGCCTGTCAAATAAGTAAATAAAATCTTTAAAAAAAGAATAGTTTAGCTTGAGCCACCAAGTCACTCCCAAAGAAATTACAATAAAACAGCAAATTAAACAGATATGATTCTATATCTGGAACTAGAAAACTGGTAGGTTTACATGTCACAAGAAGTCAGAGCAGACTGAAAATCCTAAAAACTGGTAAATGGGAGGTCCATTTATCCAAGTTTTTCCTTGTGTTTTCAGACTCTTCATGCACGTACTAACTTTATGTCTCAGAAGGAAAACACGGGTTGTTCTCTATGCTAGTCAAAATGTCTTTCTCACTATTTCATCCTCAAGACAAATGCTGTCCACTAGAGATATGAAGAAAGCCATGTAGAAGATTTCATTTTCTCTAGTAGGCACATTTGAAAAAGTAAGACAGGAATAAATTTCAATAATAGATTTCATTTAACCCAGCATATCCAAAACATTATCATTTCAACGTGCAACCACATATTTCAAAAATATGTTTATGAGCTCTGAACATTCTGGATTTTTATCTTAGTCTTCAAAATCCAGTGTATACTTTCCATTCACAGCATTCCTCTCTTCAGACCATCCACACTTCAAATGTGTCAAAACCACACGTGGCCAGTGGCTGACAGCAGTGCTCCAAGAGCACTCATGAGCTATCCTCGGATTTTATGAAACCATCTCTTAGGGTTGTGCTCACCTTCCCCTTTCTCCCCAGGTGCTATACTGGCCTCCCCCTCCAGAAGGGGACCCCAAAAGCAGCTCTTAGGTTTGTTTCCAAGGCGGGGCAACCTGTAGCACTTAAGGCCAGAAGGAAGCAATTGACCTAAGACCTTAGAGTGGCTCGCTTCATGGGGAAAGCAGAGAGGCTGGCAAACCAGAAAACAGGAGCCCACTTTCTCCTCCTCACCAACTTCATCCTCCAACCTGTTAACATCCTGGAGAGGGAAAAGGCCTCAAGAGTTGCTTTTTGGGTCACTGATGGGTGATTCATCCAACAATGGGCCATAATTTCTAAGATTCCTCTCTGCAAATCAGCTCTTGCTAATGGCAGACCACCATTAACACTGATGCTAACAGACTGGAAGATAAAAGGGTGGAGGTTTGTTCCTCCAAACCATTGAAAACTCCAGGCCTAAACCCATTTACAGAACATTTTCTAATAGATAAATGAGACACAAATCATGTGTACCTGACTGTAAATGAATAGCTCGCATACAGAGGGTAAACTAGAAACTCCATTTTCAGCCTAGATGAAAATGACATGTTTTTGTTTCTGCAGAGACTAAGTGCTTCTTCCCAGTAGGCCCCCACTTCCACCTCAAAGAGAGTGAATTACTCCCACTATTAACATGTTCCCAAACAGATGTGCAGGAGGCCAAAATCCGAACCCTTCTAGCCATTTAAACTGTGTCTTGAAATAGCACCTCCCGGAATAAATGGACCTCCCATTTACCAGTTTTTAGGATTTCCAGTCTGCTCTGATTTCCTTTTTATGTAGCTTTTATTTTGTGTTTCAGCACGAACCAGGTTTGCCATAGCAAGGGAAAACCAGAGCTAGGCTTGAAAATGATGCTGAAACATCTAGATTCAAATCCGGAACCCAAGTGGGCGGCAGTCAAGTGAGACAGGTTTTTCCAAGTACACAGAAAGTGAAATACTTCCGTCCCAGGCTGTGTCTACCGTGCGTGCAGAAACCTCGTTGGTTTGGCAGTTTTGAGGACTAAAAGGGCACTCCCTGAGCTGTGCTCTGAATAACTTATAGTTACTGCTTCCAATGTGATTGATTGGGGGGGGGGGGTGCAGGTTGGCTTCTGGCTTGTCGGTGAATGTGTGTTTGTTTTTTCTACTTTTATTGCACGTTAAACCAGATGAACCCAAAAACACCAGTTGTTACTTTTGAATGATTTTTTAAATTATATCACCAGTTGAGGCTATTGATTTATTCTATTGATTAAAAAAAAAATAAAACCCTCTTCAGTTCTCCAGTGACTGCTAGCCACTGGCCTCCAAAATCAAATTTCCACATGTCTTTGCCACTTAACTTTATTGGATGTTTCCTAAATGTTTACTAATCTAAAAGTGGCACTTTTCATGTTTACTGGGTCTAATGACACTTTGGTATTTGCAAAATCACTCTTTGGGGCTGTGCTGATGGCTAAATTGCAGAAACAGAGATTTGGGGTAGATCTAAGGAAAGACTTCCCTATAGCAAATACAGTGAATGCCGAAAAAGCTTTTCAAAGCTCCTCTGAAATAAGTCAGGGAAAAAAGCAATGTGATCACTCTGTTGGAGTCTACCAGAAAGTACGTATGGCTCACTCTGAGTATTCTCCCAGCCCAATGCCACGGCCTGCAAATTCTCCAGTCTCCAAATGCTAACCCCTGCTCCAATGCCTGATGTGGATTTGATGTTAACTACCTGATTATCAAATTGTAGTGTAGTAGTGATGGTGTGTGTCTCTGTAAACATGTTGGGATGGAGTGGAAGAATCTGGGCAAGGGAGTTGAATAAAGGTGAGGGGGACGAAAAAGAAAACAGTAAGTGAATATTTTCAAAAAGCACAAGCAGTAATCCTTAGCAGCATTACTTGCAGAACTGAAATGTGAGCTTCGTTGATAGCTGATCCTTCTCTGTTCTGAGGGGATGCCTGGCAGGTGAATCATTCCACTGCCCTCCAGAGAGGGGTACACTTCTCAGTGGCAGTGCTGCAGGTGCATTTCCCAGACCACCCAGGAGAGCACCTGCACACCCCTAGGAGCAGTACACTGGTCTTGCAGTGCCCAAAGCATATTCAGTAGGCTTGCTCTTACCCTGCCCCTCAGTGTCCCCCACTTTCCCTGCCTCTTTGCTCCATGGAATCGGCAGAGGCAAGCCTGTGAAGCAAACAAATTCGTTGGCTTCAAACAGGCAAGAGAATGAGGGAAATCCCTGTAGCCAGGAACATGCCCATCCTTCCTTACAAAGCAGGCTCAGGCTATCTAGTTAGTGGGTAAATGAGAGAAAGAAAACCCAAGTGTTGAGGTGACACTGTAGCTGGGTTAGCAGGAATTACAGTCTCCTAGTGGGGCAAAGGGCTTCCCATTCTGCCGTAACCATCACACTTCATGGTTTCACTCCGTGACTGCTTCCCAGTGTGAATCCATGGCAAGCTGGGACACACCTGCCAGGCTTGCACAGGAGCAAATGTATCTAGGTTCCTAAGGGTTCCCTGGCACAGCTGGTTCCCTGGTTCCCACAGCTGTGTCCACTTCCCAGCATTAAAGATTAACCACCAGGGCTTCATTGGCATCTTTATTAGCAACTTGATCATTACTGCTGACCCCACAGCCAAAGTCAGGCTGCCCAGGGTCCACTCCTGAACCTTATCGTCTTTATGGCTCATTCCTCATGGGGCAGATAGGAATCACAGTAGCCCTGACCTCACATGGCTGCTAATGCATGGAAAACACTCAGCAATGTGTATGGACAAGTAGTACCCACTCAGTAAATATTAGCTGCCATCCTCACAGCCCCTGCCCTTCTTCTTGCCACCGTCACACCTTTCTGATCTTGCTTTCATCTGGATCATATCTGAGCCAACGTTAGGCTGATGTAAATGGAAAACACTATGGGCTCAGTCATTTATCCAAGTCCTTCTAATGTTTTTAAAGTATTATGTGTATGTGTGTATATATATATAAAGTATATTCAAGAAGTGTGGAGGAAAAATATGAAAAAATGCATATGTTGCAAAGAATTTTTACACCAAAATAAACATCTTTTCATTCCATTTTTTCATATTTTTTGAGGTGTTTTCACACGTGTGTGTATACATGAGCCACTGCAAGCTTCCAGATCTGTGCTAGTGCATGTATAGGTGCAGCACAAGGTCAGCAAGCACTTGTACAGTTTTCTTTGATTAACAGTCTTGAAAACGCAACCCCTACTGGTTTCCTTCCCTTCCCTGTCCACTTCCTCCTTCCTTCCCCCCAGCCCCCAGAGCTTTCTGGGATCTCCTCCAAATAAACCACCTGCTCTCAAATCCCACTGTCAGGTTCTGATTCTCTGGGAAATAAGAGTTCTGGGAACTTAGAATCCCTTCACAGGACTCCGGATGATGTCTTACATATAGAAAATACATTTTCCTACAAGAGTTAGAAATGGTACAACAGCCTCAAGTTGTGCTTGGTCATTAAATAGACAATGCCCCCCTCCCTTCTCTACCACCCCTATATCTTCCATACTGTGATGTGTGATGTTGTGGTTGTGATATTTCATATTGTGATGTGGTAGCTGCACTGTAAGAGTTCAATGCACAACAAGATTTTGTGTCACATGAGTAATTCCCTGGCCCCGCAAAGTCTAGGCTTTCAAGAAACAGACCAACAGCCAACTCATGAAGGTTCATTCTAGTATTTCCTGACCACTCTCAAAGAATGCTAATGCAGGCATTTCTTAAAGTTCATGTTTATCTCCTTGCCCTTTTCCCCCACTGTTTGAGTGTCCCATCCTGGCCCTGGGGTCTCCCAGCTCCCTGAAGACTCTGTCCAACAAACTCTCCAGCTACTTCTTTATTACTTAGATAAACTTAACCTCTCTGCACACATTTATTTTTCTCTCAGCTTCCAAATTCTGCATACTAAAGAAATTGGAAGCTGACGCTGGTCCCCAGGACAAAATGGTGGGCATGAGGAAGAGATGTGAATATTTGTACAGGAATAATTTTTACACCATTAAACTTTCCTCCTTGGAACATCCTTATGAACTCTGCCAACAGAGACCCAATGTTGGCTTGAATTTTCCAAAGCTCCTTTCATTCCTAATTTATCCAGCTCCCCTTTATTTTTCTCACTGGAGTAGGCATAATTTCTCACAATTTCCCACTGTGCTTCCCAACAGAGTCTGACTGTGTCCATTAGTGTCCCTCCTGGCAAACTTAGATTTGGAAAATGGATAACTAAATCCCCATTTATAAAAGGTGTTTTCTTTTGCTAGCAGTTGCCATCTGTTCCTCTCTGCATCAGTGTAACCCCCCACCCCTCCAACATCCTCTGGAGATGTTTTCATTCCAGTTGTTCTTTATTCACTTGCACATTCGATTATCAGCCTTTCTTGAAAGAGGAGAAAGAAGGAGAAAATCAAAATAGAAATAATAACAAATATTAGCCCCACATAAAAAGAGCCATGAGAAGAGTGGCTTTTTTTCCAAGTACATATAAATAACTCATGAAAGGTTGGAAAACAACAAAGAAAAAGAATGTTTTTTTAAAAAAGACCTAAATGCAGGAAGAATAATTAGGAAATAGCTAGAAAGATGAATAATAACAAATAGCAGGAGGAGAGCCTGCATCAGATTCAGGGGATAAATTATAAGAGGAAAAAAATTGTCAGGTTCCAATTTACAGAGAGTTTCTTAGAGATCTATGTGTCGTTTGTACTTGCTTAGATATGCCAGACATCTCCAGTGTCCATCCCATGTTTTGAATGCAACTTTGTTGGACAACTGGATATGATTTAAGATATGCCATCCAGGCTACCTGCTGATTTATTTACTTACAGTGAGCTCTCACCAGCAACACAGTTCTAAATGCCAAAGAAAACTTCCATTTCCATCTATTATGTGGTCAAAGAAAATCCCAGTCCTTGAACTTGCACTGCAGTTTGTTTTGTGCCATTCAGAAATTTTGCAGGGTCTTCACGTCTACCCTCTAGCAAAGATGCAGGATGTGACTGACTTCTGACAAATAGATATTTGAGATCCAAAATATATTGAGGTTAGCTTGTTTGTCATCACCTTTCTTATTTGCCCAAGTTCTATATAGACAGAAAGCAGCATTACCAACCCCTTTCAAAAGAAAAATGCATGCTGAATTATATATGAGCAGGGTAATGTCAAGTGGCTGTGATTGCAGCGTGGGAGTTGTTTTGGTTTGTTTTGTTTTGACTTAAGTCAGGAAACAATGAGTATGTTTGTCATTTTCTAAACAATATGGCCCGGATCCACTTGTGGATGGTAGTCTTTCATCTCCATGGGAGATTCCACCCAACAACTGCCATCTGCCAGGGGTGCCTACAAATGTCAAAGTTCTGCTGGATTTCTCTGAAGCCTGCTTCTGCTTTCAGCAGCTTTCAGTAAACTACAGGGCCACAATTTACTTCCATTGTTGTTTCTTCAGGGAGACAGAGTGGAATACATCTGCTGCTTTAGATGAGAAGCCCATGAGAAGAGTACACATGCAATCAGACCAGCTGGTGCAAAAGCATCCAATTCAGCTGCAGCCGGGGGTGGGGGTTGGGGGGTGGGGTTAATGGAGAGAAAAGAAAAGCCCCCACTCATTATGTGCAACATTCATTTCTAAGCCAATGTTTGGGGAAGGGACATGTTTTGTGGGGAAAGACATAATTTTTTAAATCAGATTGAGTATCAGCAACCAAGAATAAATTATTAATCATTAAGAGAGAACACTAATTTCTAATGATAAAAGTGAATGTGTGTATGCCTGGGTTCCTAAAATTCCTCACTGTAAAAAATTACATGCTGTGCCTCTAAATGAAGAGTGAAGAAATGAAAAAAATAGTTGCAGCAAATCATCTTTGGCTATGTAACTAATCATCAAGATGGAGTAGATAACAAAAATAAGCATTTATTGGCTCACAGTGCTGATTCAGCAACTGATGATGTGTTCAGCGGGGCGGATCTTCTGCTTGTCTTGCCTGGCATCACTCACATACATGTGGTCAACTGGTGGTGTGGCTGGGAGTTGATTGATCACAAATGGCCTCACTCACATTTTTGGCTTTCATACTGGCTGTTGGGTAAGGAGGTGAGGGAAATAAGCTCTGTGTTTCTGACAGGCAAACCCAGTTTATTCTCATGTTGGTGGTCACAGTGTTCAGAAACACAGCAAGTGGCCAGCGCTGCGGCTCACTAGGCTAATCCTCCGCCTGCGGTGCTGGCACTCCAGGTTCTAGTCCTGGTTGGGGTGCTGGATTCTGTCCCGGTTGCTCCTCTCCCAGTCCATCTCTCTGCTGTGGCCCAGGAAGGCAGTGGAGGATGGCGCAAGTCCTTGGGCTCTGGAAGCACCTGGCTCCTGGCTTCAGATCGGTGCAGCATGCTGGCCGTAGTGGCCATTTGGCAGGGTGAACCAATGGAAGGAATACCTTCTCTCTGTCTCTCTCTCACCGTCTAACTCTGCCTGTCAAAAACAACAACAACAACAAACAGCAAGCAAGAACCAGAACCAATGCACAAGCACTTTCCAAGCCACTGCTTATGACAGGTTTGCTGTATCCCATTGGCCAAAGCAAGTCATGTGACCAGGCACAAGGTTGGCATGGACAGGTAATGCCCAAGGGAGTAAGACAGCAAGGCAGAAACAAATCAGGCCATTATCCCAACAATCTACCTGAGAAACATAAGTATTCTTGGAAATGTTTTTATCCGTATCAAAAGACCAAAACTCTTGGGACATAGAATCAATAACAAAATAAATCTTGGGTATCTCCACATTCTTCCTTTGGCTGATGAGACAACTTAAACTCAAAGAGGTGACTTTATTTGCCCATGATCACATGAGTAACTGGATAATATATTTTTTGGGGTTTTTTTGGGTTTTTTGTTTGTTTGTTTTGTTTGTTTGTTTGTTTTTGACAGGCAGAGTGGACGGTGAGAGAGAGAAGGAGAGAAAGGTCTTCCTTTTGCCGTTGGTTCACCCTCCAATGGTTGCCACGGCCGGTGCACTGCAGCCGGCGCACCACGCTGATCCAATGGCAGGAGCCAGGTACTTATCCTGGTCTCCCATGAGGTACAGGGCCCAAGCACATGGGCCATCCTCCACTGCACTCCCTGGCCACAGCACAGAGCTGGCCTGGAAGAGGGGCAACCGGGACAGAATCTGGCGCCCCAACCAGGACTAGAACCCAGTGTGCCTGCACCGCAAGGTGGAGGATTAGCCTAGTGAGCCACGGCGCCGGCCAAGGATAATATATTAATTATGAAAGAATTGGGAAACACCTGGAATCATTGATACAGTAATTGATTTAATATGTAGGATAGGTAAAACTATAGTGGGAGGAAAAATCTACCTTGGCCTACAGAGTCTGGAGAATATTTTAAGAAAGAAAAGACAAAGCTCAAGTGGGCAGGTAAATGAGTAGATATAATTAAGGAAAGCCAAGTGAAGCTCCAAGTTGTCATATTTCTCTCATATTTTCTTAGATTCTCAAACTTTATTGTGCATATGAATCACCTGGGCATCTTTTTAAAATAAAGATTCTAATTCATAAGGTGGGATATGAAACTGAATTTCTAACCAGCTAAAACTGCATATGGAAGGGCCACACATTGAGTGGCAAAGCTCTAGCAGTCAGCCTTGTTCATCCAATTTCTCATCTCTTAGCTTATTATAGTTTGGATATAAGTTTAAATGTTGAATCTCCCCCAAAATCTCATGCATTACTTGGTCCCCAAAGTCTTATATTAATGGTACTAAGAAGGCAGGGATTTAATCCAATCACAGTGTTTGGAGGTGAGACCTTTGGGATCTGATGGATTGGCTCCGGTTGTTAGAGTGCAGACCCAATGATTAAATCCTAGTGTCTTAATAAGAGATCACATGCACACATACTGAGACACACATGCTCCCTGTTGCCTCAGGACTCTGCTAGCAAGACATCATCACCAGGTAAGGAACCAGCAGGGCCCACCTGAACTTTAACTATGAACCTCCAAAACCATGAGCCAAAATAAACTCCTGTCTCATGAAGTTAGTTGCTTTGGGTATTTCATTATAGTTATGAAAACCTGACTAATAATACTCTTATTAGGCCCCTAGATGCATCTCTCCTCCCTGACATCACCACTCCTCAGAGTGATAAGTCAGACATCTGACTGTGATGCCCTTGCAAAGAGAGTTGTCCCATTGCGGTAGGTGTATACCTGGGAGACACTTGTTTCTGAATCGTTGTTTCCAGAAATAATATAGAACTTAATGGATGTATTCTGGAATCTAGATTCTCCCCTCCCCTCCAGTACAGTCCAAGGAGACTCCCTTGCTCTGTATCCAGACCCCTTCCTCCTAGAATCAATGACTTCCTTTCACAGCTGTAGTTATCACCCACAGAAGCAAGAAGGGCTAAATCCTCATGTCTCCTCTCCCTAGCCAGACCACTATGTCTAAAAGTGTTCCTGTGAACCCAGGCAAGTTCCTCAGGAAATACCAGTATAGGTTTGGGGAAATGAGAAAGAAAAAGCAATGAAAATAGAGTATGTGTTTTAAAGCAGATTACTTTGGTGGGCCTTGTGGTACAAAGGATTAAGCCCCTGCCCGTGGTACCAGCATCCCATATGAGCATCCATTCAAGTCCTAGATGCTCCACTTCCTATCCAGTTCTCTCTGCTGATGTACCTAGAAAAGCTGCAGAGGATGGCCCAAGTGCTTGGGCCCCTGTCACCCACATTGGAGACCCAGATGGAGTTCCTGGCTCCTGGCTTTGACCTGACCCAACCTAGCCATTGCAGACATTAAGGGAGTAAACCAGCAGATGGAGGATCTCTCACTCGCTCCCTCCCTCCCTCCCTCTGCGTGTGTATTAACACTTCTTTTCAAGTAAACAAATGAAATATTTTAAAATATCTTGAAAATAAAATAAAGCAAATTACTGATGAAACAACTGGGTTTCAGGGCTGCTGAGGACCCCTGGCAAACTATGTAGAACCAGGCTCAGAATCTTTCCACTCAACAAGAGAAAGTCAGGTATTTATACACCCATGCCTTTTGGATATGGCTGGAGCAAGGGTGCTTTGCTTGAATTCATTCTGAAGCACATGGGGCTTTTCTAGGCATGTAACTGGAATGCCGGAGAAAGACTTTCAGGCAGAGAGAGCCTCTGTGGTTTCCAGGATTAGCTTTCAATTTGTAGAAAAGAGAATGCAGAAGGACTATGGGCAAGACCATAGCCTTAGCCATCCTTGGAGAACTATTGAGAAAGCCAAAAGGAGTTTATAAGTATAAAACTTTTGACTAAAACCAAGGATATCACATGAAAAGCAAAATATTAGAAAAAGTAGAAAAATATTATGGAATTGAACAACCCTTTTGATTATTTCTTCTTTACCTCCTTCTGTTGACTATTTAGTTGGCTTATGTTGTTGAAAATATTTTTTTCACTGCTTTCCATTAGGAAGCAATACAGTTGGCCCTCTTTATTCATACTCTCCATTACTGAGATTTCAACCAGGTACTGGTGAAAAATATTTTGAAATGCTGCCTCTGTACTGAACATGTGCAAACATTTTTATCTTATTATTCCATAAACAACACAGTTTAACAACTATTTACCTAGCATTCACATTGTTTCAGGTATTAAGAGTGATCTAGAAATGATAGGGTGCATGGGAAGATGTGTGTAGGTTATATGCAAATACTAAGAGCTTTTCCTCAAAGGGACTTGAGCATGTGTGGACTTTAATATCTGTGTTGGGATCCTGTGTTGTATTAGATCTAGGTTGTATTCTGTCCCTATCACTTCCCAAAACTGTGCCTATGGCCAAGTTATCCTCATCAGATTCAAATTTCCTCATCTGTTGAAAGGGAATAGAAATTCTGACTGCATAGGACTGTAATGAAGATTGAATGCAAGGAAGTGTGTAAGCAGCTCACCATGAAAGACATGCAAATGCCCTGCTCCTTCTTCAGGTCTCCAGTGGTGTCCTCATTACTGAAGTCGAAATCTAATTCTACTTAGTCAATTTGTATTGAAGTCATATTTTGTATAGAATCTGTCTTGGAGCCCATCAGAAGTATAGAGCTAATAAAATCTATCTTCTTAATTGAAAATGAATCTTGATGAAGAATGGGATGGGAGAAGGAGTGGGAGATGGGATGGTTGTGGGTGGGAGGGAGGTTATGGGGGAAAAGCCGCTATAATCCAAAAGTTGTACTTTGGAAATTTATATTTATTAAATAAAAGTTGAAAAAAATCTATCTTTGTTGCGGTGGATTCGTCCTGAGAGGAGGAGCGTGGTGGGGGCAAGAAGCGCGGAGTCACCACACAGACCCAGGGAGTTGGGTGAAAGCAGGCCAGAAGCGAGCAGCCCACAGACTAGTTTCTTTCAGTTGGTACAGCAGCTTAAATAGCAAAGGCAGCCAGTCCAATCAAGGGGCGGTTTATGCCCTAACCAATCACAGCCTGTTGCCAGGCAGGCTCTGTTGCCAGGTGGTTTCCCAGGGGGTTTCTGAAGCCACTCCTGAGTAACTGACCTTCGCTTGCCAGCGGCCATTTTGGCATGGCCTTCTCATTCCACCGCATTTCTCATTCCACCACATATCTTCTTATTTCTTGTAGCTTCCTGATTTGGAGAAAGACTGACAAAGAAGTAGCTCTAACATTATCAGATAGTGAAAGTACTACTTTCTTTTTTTTTTAACTTTTATTTAATAAATATAAATTTCCAGGGTACAGCTTTTGGATTACATTGGCTTTTCCCATCTATAACTTCCCTTTCACCCACAATGCTCCCATCTCCCACTCCCTCTCCCCTTCCATTCACATCAAGATTCATTTTCAATTATCTTTATATACAGAAGATCAATTTAGTATATATTAAGTAAAGATTTCAACAGTTTGCACCCACACAGAAACACAAAGTGTAAAATATTGTTGGAGTACTAGTTATAGCATTAATTCACATTGGACAACACATTAAGGACAGAGATCCTACATGAGGAGTAACTGCACAGTGACTCCTGTTGTTGACTTAACAATTGACACTCTTGTTTATGGTGTCAGTAATCACCCTAAGCAGCCCTTGTCATGAGTTTCCAAGGCTATGGAAGCCTTTTGAGTTTGCTGACTCTGATCATATTTACAAGGTCGTAGTCAAAGTGGAAGTTCTCTCCTCCCTTCAGAGAAAGGTACCTCCTTCTTTGATGACCCGTTCTTTCCACTGGGCTCTCACTCACAAAGATTTTTTTTTTTGACAGGCAGAGTGGACAGTGAGAGAGAGAGACAGAGACAAAGGTCTTCCTTTGCCGTTGGTTCACCCTCCAATGGCTGCCGCAGCCAGCGTGCTGCGGCTGGTGCACCACGCTGATCCGATGGCAAGAGCCAGGTACTTATCCTGGTCTCCCATGGGGTGCAGGGCCCACGGACTTGGGCCATCCTCCACAGCACTCCTGGCCAGAGCAGAGAGCTGCCCTGGAAGAGGGGCAACCGGGACAGAATCCAGCACCCCGACCGGGACTAGAACCCGTTGTGCTGGCGCCGCAAGGCAGAGGATTAGCCTAGTGAGCCGCGGTGCTGGCTGACAAAGATCTTTCATTTAGGTCTTTTTCTTTTTTTCCAGAGTGTCTTGGCTTTCCTTGCCTAAAATACTCTCATGGGCTCCTTAGCCAGATCCGAATGCCTTAAGGGCTGATTCTGAGGCCAGAGTGCTGTTTAGGACATCTGCCATTCTGTGCATCTGCTGTGTATCCCGTTTCCCATGTTGAATTGTTTTCTCCTTTTTAATTCTATCAGTTAGTATTAGCAGACACTAGTCTTGTTATGTGATCCCTTTGACTCTTAATCCTATCATTATGATCAATTGTCACCTGAAACTGATCACTTTGACTAGTGAGATGGCATTGGTACATGCCACCTTGATGGGATTGAATTGGAATCCCCTGGCACTTTTCTGACTCTACCATTTGGAGCAAGTCTGATTGAGCATGTCCCAAACTGTACATCTCCCTCTCTTATTCCCACTCCTAACAAGGATCACTTTTCAGTTAAAATTAAACACCTAAGAATAATTGTGTGTTAATTGCAGAGTTCAACCAATAGTATTAAGTAGGACAAAAAAAATACTGAAAGGGATAGTATTAAGTTGTTCCTTGACAGCCAGGACATGGACTGATCAAGTCACGGTTACTCATAGTGTCCATTTAACTTCAACAGGTTTCCCTTTTGGTGCTCAGTTAGTTGTCACCTATCAGGGAGAACATATGTTATTTGTCCTTTTGGGACTGGCTTATTTCACTCAGCATGATGTGTTCCAGATTCCTCCATTTTGTTGCAAATGACCAGATTTCATTGTTTTTGACTGCTGTATAGTTTTCTATAGAGTACATGTCCCATAATTTCTTTATCCAGTCTACTGTTGACAGGCATTTAGGTTGATTCCAGGTCTTAGCTATTGTGAATTGACCTGCAATAAACATTAAGATGCAGACAACTTTTTTGTTTACAAATTTAATTTCCTTTGGGTAAATTCCAAGGAGTGGTATGGCTGGGTTGTATGGTAGGGTTATATTCAGGTTTCTGAGGAATCTCCAGACTGACTTCCATAGTGGCTTAACCAGTTTGCATTCCCACCAACAGTGGCTTAGTGTCCATTTTTCCAACTACATCCTTGCCAGCATCTGTTGTTGGTAGATTTCTGAATGTGAGCCATTCTCACCGGGGTGAGGTGAAACCTCACTGTGATTTTGATTTGCATTTCCCTGATGGCTAGTGATCCTGAACATTTTTTTATGTGCCTGTTGGCCATTTGGATTTCCTCTTTTGAAAAATGTCTATTGTGGTCCTTGGCCCATCTCTTAAGTGGGTTGTTCGTTTTGATGTTGTGGAGTTTCTTGATTTCTTTGTAGATTCTGGTTATTAAATCTTTATCTATTGCATAGTTTTCAAATATTTTTTTCCCATTCTGTCGGTTACCTCTTTTTCTTTTGAAGTACAGAAACTTCTCAATTTGATGCAATCCAAATTGTTAATTTTGGCTTTGACTGCCTGTGCCTTCGGGGTCTTTGCCAAGAAGTCTTTGCCTATGCCTATATCTTGCAGGGTTTCTCCAATGTTCTCTAATAATTTGATGGTGTCAGGTCGAGATTTAGGTCTTTAATCCATGTTGAGTGGATTTTTGTGTAAGGTGATAGGTAGGGGTCTTGCTTCATGATTCTGCATGTGGAAATCCAATTTTCCCAGCACCATTTATTGAATAGACTGTCCTTATTCCAGGAATTGGTTTTTAGATCCGTGATCACATATAAGTTGGCTGTAGATGTTTGGATTGATTTCTGGTGTTTCAATTCTGTTCCATTGGTCTATCCATCTATTTCTGGAAAAGTACTACTTACAATATAAAGAGTGCGATGCTCTGATCTTATACAGAGAGAAAAATTATCCCCTTTTTTCCTGTAATGTACGGAAGAGTAGTTCATTCCATAATTCACACTCAGCTGCTAAGATCTGCAAAATTTCCACCTGTCGCCATGTTCAATGGAGTTATAGTCCACATGAAAAACGCTTCAACTAACTTCTCCTTGATTCCAACATTCTGAGGACTAGAAAGAAAACTTGAAAATAATTTAAAAACTGCTGACTTGTATCAGGCATAGATTTGTTCAGATGAAACAGAGAAACATAAGGTTTTTGAAGTAAGATTATTTTGTCAATGGGCCATGGAAAAGAAAGAAAATAAAAATGATTGTTCAAGCTTTGAAAATCCTCTCACTCGTAATGAGATTGGAGTAGGGAAGAAAATGAACCTTGATTAAGCAGCTCTAAAAGCCAGGGACTGTGATAAAGTCTTTACTCATCAATGTACTTGATCCTGTCCACTCCCCCAAAGACCACCAGAGAAACCTGTTGATAAGAAAAGCTATATTTATTGAACTTATTAGAATAAGGAGGAACACTATCTTGACAGTAGTTTTAGGGCCTGAGCTTGGTGATATGGGAAGTGGTCTTGCAAAGCGAGGAAGTTGGACTGGGCAAAGTTTGTGGCATTATTATTATTTACTTTGGCACATCAAGGTGAAGGTATTTTGAATGGAGTTTTTTTTTTTAACTTTTATTTAATGAATATAAATTTCCAAAGTATGACTTATGGATTACAATGGCTTCCCCCACATACCGTCCCTCCCACCCACAACCCTCCCCTTTCCCACTCCCTCTCCCCTTCCATTCACATCAAGATTCATTTTCGATTATCTTAATATACAGAAGATCAGCTTAGTATACATTAAGTAAGGATTTCAACAGTTTGCTCCCACACAGAAACATAAAGTGAAAAATAATAGATGATTTTTTTTAAATGATGATGAAATCAGATCAGACCTATTGTCATGTTTAATCCCAGTGAGAGTCAAGTTGGGAATTGATAATTTCTTCTTTTTTTTTTCTTTAACAGAAGATCAGTTTAGTATACATTAAGTAAAGATTTCAACAGTTTGCACCCCCATAGAAACACAAAGTGAAATATACTGTTTGAGTACTCGTTATAGCATTAAGCCTCAATGTACAGCACATTAAGGACAGAGATCCTACATGAGGAGTAAGTGCACAGTGACTCCTGTTGTTGACTTTACAAATTGACACTCCTGTTTATGGCATCAGTAATCTCCCTATGCACCAGTCATGAGTTTCCAAGGCTATGGAAGCCCTCTGAGTTCTCCGACTCTTATCTTGTTTAGACAAGGTCATAGTCAAAGTGGAGGTTCTCTCCTCCCTTCAGAGAAAGGTACCTCCTTCTTTGAAGACCTGTTCTTTCCACTGGGATCTCAATCACAGATCTTTTTGCCAGAGTGTCTTGGCTTTCCATGCCTGAAATACTCTCATGGGCTTTTCAGCCAGATCCGAATGCCTTTAGGGCTGATTCTGAGGCCAGAGTGCTGTTTAGGACATCTGCCATTCTATGAGTCTGCTGAGTATCTCACTTCCCATGTTGGATCACTCTCCCCTTTATTTATTCTATCGGTTAGTGTTAGCAGGTACTAGACTTGTTTATGTGCTCCCTTTGACTCTTAGTCCTTTGAATGGAGTTTTGATGAGTAAGTTGTCCATCTTAGTCTTGATAAACCCAGTTGTTTTGCTAGTGTTATGGAATAAATTGTGTCCCTGACCCCTACAAAAGCCATGTGTTGAAGGCGTATCCCCTCTTACCTCAGAATGAGACTGTATTAGGAGGCCGGCCTTTAAAGAGATGATTAAGGTTAACTGAGGCCATATGGGTGGGATCTAATCCAATATAAGTGAATCTAAAAGGTCTTTGTACTGCTATTATAAAATATCTAAACTTGGTGATTTATAAAGAACAGAAATTTATTTCTCACAGTTCTGGAAGCTAGGAGATCCAAGATTAAGGCGCCAGCAGATAGGGTGTCCACTTACGGGCCCTTCTAAGATGGTTCTCTCAGTTCCTTCCAAGGTGACACCTTGTTGTTGTCACTATGTCTTCTGGATGGATCACTGTGCCCTAATGTGGTAGAAGGGACAAAAGGGCCAACAAGATAAACACTCTCTCTGAAGCCTCTTTTATAAGGACATTGATTTGTCCATAAGGGTGGAATCCACCCAAGGGCCCCATGTAATATCACCACAATGGGGATTAAATTTCAACACATGAATTTGAGAGAATATTCAAACCATCACAGTGAGTATCCTCATAACAAGAGGCTATCAGGACACACACACACACACACACACACACACGGAGGACCCTGTAAAGACGCAGGGAGAAGGTGGCCATCTATAAGTCAAAGGGAAGGGCCTCTGAAATAAACAAACTTGCCAGGACCTTGATGTTAGACTTCTGGTCTCCAGAGCTGTGGGAAAATGAGTTTCTATTATTTAAGTCACTTGATCTGTGGCATTTTTTTTCTGGTAACGCTAGAAAACTATTATAGTTTGTTCAGTCATTTTTTCTAGAAGCAGATACTTCTAAAGGCAGGAAGTGAAGTAACATGCCCAAGATGACACAGCTGTGAAGGAGGAGTCAACATTCTAACTTCAGTCTACTGGACCACAAAACCAAATTCCCCTCCATATTTTGAGTTCCTCTGAAGTAGAGACAAATTATACATAAGAAACCACTAGGAAGTGGTTGGGCTTTACTACATGTATTTTTTTTTTTTTTTGGACAGGTAGAGTTATAGACAGTGAGAGAGAGAGACAGAGAGAAAGGTCTTCCTTCCGTTGGTTCACTCCCCAAATGGCCGCTACGGCCAGTGCTGTGCCAGTCCAAAGCCAGAAGCCAGGTGCTTCTTCTTGGTCTCCCATGGGGGTTCAGGGACCCAAGCACTTGCGCCATCCTCTACTGCCCTCCCAGGCCACAGCAGAGAGATTAACTGGAAGAGGAGCAACTGGGACTAGAACTGGCATCCATATGGGATGCTGGCACCGCAGGCGGAAGATTAACCAAGTGAGCCATGGCACCTGCCCCTACTACATCTATTTTTGATGGTTTTTTTTTTTTTTCAGTTGGTCCATTTTTCACACAGCAGAGGATAGCTGAGGGCATCCATTTTTGTCCCCCCCCCCACAGGCTCTAGTCTAAGGTAACGTTTTACAGTTTATCAAGTATAAAGGCCAGCTGGCTATTTCTCCAGGTGAGCACTCCTGTGGCTCACCAACATTCTTCCAGAAATGACCATCTTGAGGCATAGAAAATCTGTGACTTTAAATTGCCAACACCTACCACTCTTCACTGAGTGGAGTCAGCCCTTCTTCGCAGATTGGAAATTCTGAGAAATGAATAATCTCCCTGTAGTAGCCCCCAGCAAATGATTGGTCTGAGTGGATGGAAAAATATCCCAGCTCCTTCTTCAATCACATGGGATAATTTTCAGACATGTTTTATGCTGTTCCCAGAGTTCCTCTGTGGAGCCGACCTTGAATTGGCTTGGTAACACCTCTCAAACTGTTTACACTCAAATCCTTGTCTTGGGATCTTCTAGAGGGACTCAAAAGAAGACACTGGGCTATAACTGCAGACTTCAATCTAACAGTCCCCTCCCTTGTCTCCAACACCTATATGAATCTCTAGCTAGTTTTCTTTAGCCAAAAAATTTCTTTGATATGGCCTAGAAGAGCTGGCCTGATCTGTCACCTACCTATCTGTCCTTGTCAGAGTTCTTGGTCTTAAGAACAGAGACAGAATGTGAGCACCTAGAGCACAAAAGGGGTTCATCAGAAGAGTCTCTCTTGCAGACTTGGCTTAGCAGGAAATCAGGCCACTTTGGAGTAAACAGACAAGAATTATCTGGTTAGGACCCTGAGAGACCCAACACAAGTTAGTCCTGAGCACTCTCCTCCTATCACTGAATGTTCAGCCATCAGAACCCTCTAACCAGCATGTGCCTTCCTGGCCCTCCTACTTGAGGAATGCTGAGGCCAGATGTGTTTGAAAGGCATGCCCTGAGTGTGTAAGAGATGGGATCCTTTCCTCTGTGACCACATCTGCTGTGTGCCCAAATACTGGGCAGCTGGAAGCCAGCCCTCTCCAACCACAGGCCTCTCCTGGTCTGAAGGTCATCCCCATCAGGCTTTGTGCTGCTGCCGGGCTCCCTCCTGCTACAGAGTTTGCCATCCTTTTTGCACAGAATGCTCCCCTTTCTGCCAACTCCCCTTGGCTCAGAATCCAGGTCAGATTTTCTCAAGGAAAGTTTCCTGAGACTGCCAACAGGTCAGACCTCTCCCCCTTATCCCCAGATGTATGCACAAGAGCATTCCCTTGAGAAGTACACTTCCCTGTAATTGCATTTTTATTTACATCCCTCCCAAAAAGTCAATTCTCTGAAGTCCCAGGGCTGTGTCCACTTTTGCTCACCTGTTTGTTCTCAGTGCCAAGAAGGCATAGCACGTAACAGGCACTAAATAAACAGTTGAGAATTAATGAATAAATTAGTGAACACATTCTTAAGCAGTTCACTTTGGATTTTTACCAAATGATTGCAAAGTTTACCGATAGCTGAGGATACCATTCTTTTGCTTAGAAGTGAAACAACTCATATTTTTAGTGAAAAAAATGCTAAAATAACTCAGGGATACATGTGGTCCCTTGACTAAATGTTCCCAAAGAAATATTTCTCTAAAAGAATAAAAAATAATTTTTTAAGTTTTTATAAAGTATTGAGTGCATTGAACATTAGGGCAAACGGCAATTAACTTTTGCTCATAACATATGTCTACAGAGCCCAGTAACTGAAAACAATAATCGCTGAGTATTATTCATTCCTCTGGCTGGTGTAGTTGATCTATGATAAGATCGACCAAAGTGGTTCTGTTCTATGTGACTTTCATCTTGCACTTGCCACCAGCGGGTTATCCCAGGCATGTTCATATTCTTATGCCACCAGTAGGCTAGTACAGGCATGTTCCTCTCATGGCAATGACAGAAGCAAAGGAGAGAAAGTGGATTCACAAGGGTCCACTTAAGTCTTAGATTCAGTTGTGGCCAGCTGTCACTTCTGCCCTTGCACCATTAGCCAACTCAGTTTACAAAATCAAACCCAAAGTGAAGATGTGGAGAACAGGGCCAGTGTTGTGACACAGCAGGTTAAGGCACTTGCAATGCTAGCATCCAATATGGGTGCCAGTTTGAGTCCCAGCTGTTCTACTTCTGATGTAGCTCCCTGCTAATTAATACACCTGGAAAAGCAACGGAAGATGGCCCAAGTTCTTGGGCTCCTACCACCCATATGGGAAACCCAAATGGAGTTCCAGGCTCCTGGCTTCAACATGGTGCAGCCCCAGTCATTTGGGGAGTAAACCAACAGATAGAAGATCTCTCTCTTTCCCTATCCCCTTAACTCTGCCTTTCAAATAAGTCAATCTTCTTCAAAATGTGTAGAAGATCACTACATTGGCAGCAAGGCCACAGCAAGAGTATAGATGCAGGGAGAGATGAAAAATCAAGACCAACCACACCATCTATCCCCAGATTAGTGTCCAAGCCAATGACAGGAAACACTTAGAAAAACAAATGATCAAATGACAAAAGCAAATATTCAGCCAGCAAGTAGGTTTAAATTACCTGGGAAAGCACTCAGAATCAGGGCTCCTCAAAGCTATGTAAGGCATCCAAAGCAAGAAAAGTTTGAAAATTGTTATAGCCAAAAAGAATGTAAGGAGACAGGATGAATAGAAGTAATATGGAGGCCGGCGCCGCAGCTCACTAGGCTAATCCTCCACCTAGCGGCGCCGGCACACCAGGTTCTAGTTCCGGTCGGGGTGCCGGATGCTGTCCCGGTTGCCCCTCTTCCAGGCCAGCTCTCTGCTGTGGCCCGGAAAGGCAGTGGAGGATGGCCCAAGTCCGTGGGCCCTGCACCCCATGGGAGACCAGGAAAAGCACCTGGCTCCTGCCTTCGGATCAGCGCGGTGCGCCGGCCGCAGTGCGCCAGCCATGGCGGCCATTGGAGGGTGAACCAACGGCAAAGGAAGACCTTTCTCTCTATCTCTCTCACTATCCACTCTGCCTGTCAAAAAAAAAAAAAAAAAGTAATATGGAGGCTGTACTGTGACATAGAGGGTAAAGCATCCCATGTGGGCACCTGTTTGAGTCCTTTCAGTCCCGGCTGCTCCACTTCTGATCCAGCTCTCTGCTATGGCCTGGGAAAAGTGGTGGAAGATGGCCCAAGTCCTTGGGCTTCCATTTGGGAGGCCCAGAAGAGACTCCTGGCTCCTGGCTTCAGATAGGCTCAGCTGTAGCCGTGGCAGCCATTTGGTAGAGTGAACCAGTGGATGGAAGATTCTCCCTCTCTCCCTCTTTCTCTCACACATGCATGCACATATGCCTCTGCCTCTCTGTAATTCTGCCTTTCAAATGGATGGATAAATCTAGAAAGAAAGAAAGAAAGAAAGAAAGAAAGAAAGGAAGAAAGAAAGGAAGAAAGAAAGAAAGAAAGAAAGAAAGAAAGAAAGAAAGAAAGAAAGAAAGAGAGAGAGAGAGAGAGAGAGAGAGAGAGAGAGAGAGGGAGGGAGGGAGGGAGGGAGGGAGGGAGGGAGGAAGGAAGGGAGAGAGAGAAAGAAAGAGAGAGAGAGAGAGAGAAAGAGAGAGAAAGGAAGGGAAGGGAAGGGGAGGGGAGGGAAGGGAAGGGAGGAGGGAGGGAGGAAGGAAGGAAGGAAGGAAGGAAGGAAGGAAAATGCTATGAAGTCCTTTGGAGCATCATTTAAACAGCGATTTATTTTAAAAAGTAATATGGAATCCTGATGAGCTAATGGAATACTAAAAGGATGTTAGATTAAAAACTAAGAACAAAAAAGTCAGCTAATATAGGTTCTAGTTAATATTATTGTGTCAGTATTTGTCGTTAGTTATGATAAATGTACCATAATAGTGTTATATAGGAGAAATGGATAAAGAATATATGAGAACTCTGTACTGTCAACTTCTCTGTCGATCGAAAACTATTCCACAAGAAAAAGTCCATTTAAACCAGAAACCAAAGATGGAATATGCTTTATAATAGTGGGAATCATCTCCTATCTAGACTCATCAAGTTCTTAAATTTATCACTGTCTTGAAAATGTCAGATTTGTTGCAGGAGGGTGGTGTAGAGACTTTCCTGGGACTCCAGAACCAGAGGTTTATACTCAGCCAATAATTCTACTTGGAGAGGAACTAGAGCTACGTGAAGAAGTATCTTGTCAGAATCTCCAGTCAGCCAGGAGGAGCTGCCTGCAGCCTCCTGGTATGTGGAGCCACCAGCCCCTGCTCTGTGCAGCCTACCCTTGGGCTCCTTCCATTCTCATTCCGTTGTGATCTTAATCCCATCAGCACATTTGCCCTAGATTCACTTCCTCCCCTTCTGTTTGAGAATCAGATGGAATTCATTCGAGATCTGACTCCAAACTTCTATAATTTTTGAGTAACATAGTTTAAAGAAGCTAACTTACAAGTTCATAGCAAGAGTTGGCATTTGGTACAGCAGTTAAGATGCAGCTTGGGAAGCCTACATCACCTATTTAAAGGCCCTGGGTTTGAATCCCAGCTACAAGTCCTGGCTACCACTCCTGATACCAGCCTCATGCTAATGCCCACTCTTGAGAGGCACCAGGTAATAATTAAGTTTGTGGGTCCCTGCCACCCATGTGGCATCTAGCCATCTCCTGAGTGTTATAGGCATTTGGAGAGTGAACCAATGAATTGGAGATCTCTGTGTCTCTCTCTGCCTTTCAAAGAAAGGAAGGAAGAAAGGAAATGGAAGGGAGGAAGGGAGGGAAGGAGGGAGGGAGAAAAAGGCAGGAAGGATGGAGGAAGGAAGGAAGAGAAAGAAGAAAGAGAAAAGGAAGGAAAGGAGGAAGAGGGAAAGAAGGAAGGAAAAAAGGGGAGAGAAAGTAAGAAAAAAAAAGAAAAAAGGAAGGAAGGAAGAAAAGAAAGGAAAAATTTTAAGTTCACAGCTACAGTGGAACCAGAGTAGCCCATTTTCTTTCATTTTGTTTTAAAATCTAATTTTTAAAAGATTTATTTATTTGAAAGAGTTACACAGAGAGAGGAGAGGCAGAGAGAGAGAGTGAAAGAGAGAGAGAGAGGTCTTCCATCCACTGGTTCACTCCCCAATTGGCCACAGCGGCCGGAGCTGCGCCAATCCAAAGCCAGGAGCCAGGAGCTTCTTCCTCGTCTCCCACATGGATGCAGGGGCCCAAGGACTTGGGCCATCCTCCACTGCTTTCCCAGGCCATAGCAGAGAGCTGGATTGGAAGTGGAGCAGCCGGATCTCAAACCGGGGCCCATATGGGATGCCGGAGCTTCAGGCCAGGGCATTAACCCTCTGTGCCACAGTGCCAACCCCCAAAATCTAATTAAAGGCTTGCCTCCTTCCAAAAAAGTTTCCTTGACTGCTACAGCCTTCATAAATTATGCTTTCTCTGGACACAGGAAGCTCTAGCATTGCATAAGGATATACCTTTCTCTAGGGTTTCATCCCTAACTTTAAGTTCCTTGAAGGCAGGGACCTTCATTCTGTATACATCCTGTATCCTCCCAAGATTTAACAAAATGCTAGTTCCTAAGCCTCCTGCACACCCAGTGAAAGGCGACACTCTCTCCCCATCCCTGGGGCAGCATGGCTGTCTGAGGTTGCAGGCAGTTCACTGGCATAGCTTGCTTCCATGGCAACGTGGCATCCCTCAAGTAGACCACGCTCCATGGTGCCCTGGAGCAGCTGCTACTGCTGTGTCTCCACCAGTGCCATTTCTGCTTCCTCGAATTTTATATTGGGTGGGATAATAACACAAATTAAGGTATTTGCTGGTTTCTATTACCATTTTTTGGTAAATCACTTTTTCCATATTAATGCATGGGAAAGAGATTGTCAGCACACACACCATTTATTTCACTGATTAAAAAGCTTTAAATGCTCAGTCATGTTTTTCTAATACAATTCACTGCTTCCAAATTTATTTACTGTCGCCTCTATAAATCCAAGTAAATCATGCTTTTATACATGCACACTACGCCCATGTTGAAAAGAAATTTGCTAATAGACTGTGCTTGTGGAATCCTGAATCTGGCCATACAGCTAGAACAGTTGAACTGAAATGCTACTTGAAAATGGAATGAATGTTGCCCGGCGCCGCGGCTCAATAGGCTAATTCTCCACCTGCAGTGCTGGCACCCTGGGTACTAGTCCTGGTCAGGGCACTGGATTCTGTCCCAGTTGCCCCTCTTCCAGTCCAGCTCTCTGCTGTTACCCTGGGAGTGCAGTGGAGGATGGCCCAAGTGCTTGGGTCCCTGCACCCCCATGGGAGACCAGGAGAAGCACCTGGCTCCTGGCTTTGGATCAGTGCGGCGTGCCGGCCGCAAGTGGCCATTGGAGGGTGAACCAACAGTAAAGGAAGACCTTTCTCTTGTCTTGGTCTCCCTCTCTCACTGTCCACTCTGCCTGTCAAAAAAAAAAAAAAAAAAAAAAAGGAATGAATGCTAGCAGCAAAGTTTTACCCCAGCCCCTAAAGAGTGCCAGTTAGGGATAGCAGGAAAATGAAAAAAGCAAGAGGATAAAAAGAAACAGGTTCACCATCCATTCCCCAAAGTTACATTTCCAAATGGCAATTAGTAGGCATTTTTTAATTTAGATTTTATTACATATTTGGGACTCTAATTGCATTGTTATTTTTTTTTCTGGCTTCTCCAGAGAATTTCTTGGGATCTGGGAATTTGTATCTATGATTTCTACAATGGAATTTTCTTTCCTGTCTATCTGTGTGTGTGTATCTTAGTATACATAATTATTTAAAGTATATCAGTTTTATATTATACAATAATATAATATGCAATCATATATAATATAAATAGAATATATGGATATACATAATTTTATGTATTATAATTTTATTGTAAAGTCATAATTTTAGATATCAAAATACATAGACATAAATAAATTTATATTTATATTAACAGTGGAACATTTGTAATTCAGAGAATAAACTGTAGCTTTAAAACCATATGATCTACATGTTTCACTGATAAACTGGACATTTGGTAAGACAGAGTACTACAAGAATAGAAAAGCAAGAGAGGAGGTGGAGAGGGCAAGTTCAAAGCTGAAAAAGATTTCCAAGTCCAAAGTCCTAGCTTCTCACCCCAAGCCCTATCTTCCAGTCCAAAGCCCTAGTTTAGTAATATGGAGGATGAGGTCCAGGGGGGAACCAACATAGCCAAAAACGCAGAGCCATCTCGGATAGCTGTGAGTAAACTGAAGAAATTGACACAAAATCCGCCGGATTTCTGCTCAAGTCACAATCATGAAATAACACTCAAAGGCTCCAGGACATGCCCATAAATGTCAACTAATGTTTATACTTTGTCAGAACACAGTGAATAGGCGAGCTAAGACGTCCTGTGGGCTCGCCTCCCTCCTGGCAGCCTGCGGATGAGTTCATGCCATCCGTTTCCAGAACCCTTGTCGTTCTCTCCAGCTCCATTAGCAGGTGGGGAATTGTGTGCAGGCTTTCTAATTAAAAATAATAATAATTAACATGCCAAACACAGTGTTGACTAAAACAAACCATTATTCTCCCTTAATCATTTATCTTTGTATTTAGTCAACCCACCAGAGGAGTAAATCAATGCTAAATCTGAAATTGAATGACTTGGGTGTTTTAGAGAAAAATAAACTTACCAAGTCATCACAAAAAGACAGCAGCCAGGATGAATCAGGGCTGTTTTAAAAGTTGCTATGATCGGACCTTTAAAAAGAGAATAATGATAAATACCACTAGTCAGAAATGAGCTAACCCAAAACCTCCTCATTTCCTTATCACCTATTATTCCTATTGTTGATCTCATAAAAATGCTCAACTCTTCAAGGGAGGCTGTTTAAACAGATGTTTGGCTATTCTAATTCCTAAAATGAAAAGCTGGACTAAGAGAACAGAGTTGAGAATGGTTCATGACTGGGCACCCAGAGAACTGTCACGTGCAGATCTAAAGGTAGGAATCCTGGCCCAAACAGCATTTCTGCTTTAAAATTGGATGGATGCTTCCAGCACATGTCCTACCTCAGCTGTGATGATTCACCCCTCCCCCCAGAAAGTATGTAAGGCAGTTTGTTTCACAACATCTGTACAGCATTGGGCTTTAATAGATTCTCAAAGGAGGGGGTGAGCCACGAGTCTTGCGTTAAACCCAGGTCTTCGGTTTGCAAACAGGCTGCTTTTACTACTTGCAGTTGTAATCCACCTAACAAGAATAGTTCATGAAAACTGAAAGTATAGTTAAAGAATCTCAAACTGAGTTCTGTGATCAGTTTGAAAACCCAATGTAAGATTCAAGCCATTCCAGTATAAGCTCCAATGTCTTTAAAACCCCATAGATACCTAGTCCTTGGCTGGCCACAAGAAACCCATCTTGGGGTCACTAAATGATCACTCCGCCATGAATTCCCAGAATAGCTCTTGTTCTTGAAAAGGTAAACATAAGGGCAGCAGTGGTACTTGATAAACCTCAAAGTAGCTTTATGCCCATCATTTGGAAAAAGAGAACAGCAGCCACCTATGAGGATGGCAGAAATGTCCAGGCTTATTTGATAAATGTAGCTAAGACTCAGAGAAGTAAAATGATTGAGTCAAGATCAAACATGCAGACTAAAACCAAGGTCCTGGACACCAGAGGTCAAGAGAGGATTCCTTCAATCCTATTATCAAACCTTCCAGTGGTCCAGTCACTGGGTGAAGTAACACTAAAAGTTCACACATAGAGCATTTATTACAAGCTAAGCACTGTTCTGAACTCTTTAAATTGTCTAATTTAATTTCACAGTAGTTGTATCAAGTTGTATTTTAGCCACATCTATTTCTGCGTAACAAACAAACAAAACTTGCAGGGATCTCTAACAGTAAATACTTTGTTTCATCAGTGTGCTTTGGTTGTGGTTTAGCCAATCTAGAGTGGACTTAGCCAGGCTGGCCTTGGAGCCAAGGATTGAATTCAAGTGTCTTTCGGACTAACACAAACAATTTCTTTCTTGAAAATTTCACACTCAGTGGACCTCACACATGTATCCTGTTTTTCCCAGCATTTGGGAATGGGAATTGTAGTGTCTTGGTAGAAATGGGAGGGCTCCAAGTAGAGAAATGTCTGCGAGGCCAGTTCTGTCAAATGATTAAGTGGATTGAGAAGAGGGCATTGGACTTGATAAGTAGGAGGTCAGTGATTAAGACACCACATGAAATCCTAGGCAGGGACACCATTTGACGTGAGTTTCTCTAGAGCAGTAGTTTTCAGATTGTCGTCCCCTGCATCAGCCGGCACTGCATCACCTGGGAAATTGCTAGAATTTTTGCAGACCAGCCAAATCAAAAATTCTTGGTGGAGTGGGGGAGGGTACAGGGGAGAATGATTAGCAAATCCACAAGATTTCCAGAGGGTTCCAATGCCACTTCTAAATTTAGCAGCCATTACTAGAACTTTCCAAGAGCCTAAAGAAGCAGAGCTGTGTGCAGCACTCACTATTTCTGGCCTGTTGGATGGGTAATGATTTTCTACTCAAACCCTCCCATTTTTGGCATTGTGGACTATTCCCCTATTTTGCTGTAGGTATAATAGTTGGGATTGCTTTTAGTCTTCTTAATACCTGTCTGCAGAGAAAACCCTACTTTATCTTGGCTTTGGTTTCTCTAAAGGTGAAAAGTATTTAAAAGCATGTAAATCTGGGTTAGAACCTAGATTAGATCTAGGATCTTTTGTTTTTCTTTACCATAAAGAACATTAATGTAACGAATTATTCCCAAGCGTACAGGTGTAAAGCAATAGCAGTTCTGCTTGGCTTACTCTTGCATGGGTCAAGAACTTGGAAGGCTCACATGATTAAAGTCAGGTACCAGTGGGGTTGGTGTCATCTGAAGACTCAGCAGGACTGGACGTCTTGATGGTCTGTTCACACAGTGGCAGCCTGGGAACCCAGCTGAGGGGACCAACTAGAGCACCTCTCCATAGCTTCTCCAGCATGGTAGTCTCTTGCTTACATGGTAACTGGTTTCCCCTAGATCAGATATAAAACATGTGGCCTTTTGTGACCTAAACTTGGAAGTCGGACAGGATCACTCCTACCATGCCCTACTGGCTGAATCAATCATAAGCTCTCGCAGATCAAGAGAAGGAACATCCCTCGACAGGAGAGGAATAGCAAAGAACTGTCACACATGTTTTAATACTTCCACATTAACAAGGCCATGTTGCAAGATTGTTGAAAGGACTCGATGTATAATCATCTTGAAGTATTTTTGCATTGATGTTGCTGTTGAGATTTTTGTGATTATTTGCTTATAGCAGGGCAATTGGGCACTGTGTCTCATCCATGGGACAGGTGCATGTTATAAAAGAGAAGCATGGGTCAACAGTGTTGTTTCTTCAAACCATAGCTTTATGGAAACATAGTTGAATCTAGGGTAGCAACTGGTTGAATCCCATTGATTTTTTAGATTAATTGACAGACGCCTTCACCAGGTCCCTAAGACGTACTGATCTGCTTTCCTCCCCAGCCCTGCATGAATGTCACTGAGCGGTGAGAGGCTGTCTAAATGGACAAAGATATTGATTTTCCTTTCTACCTCTTTTGAAAGCTCTTTGCTTACCAGGAGCTGAGCAAACATCAGGCAAATGGCAGACCACATAGAAATAGATCAAGTGAGAAGCAACAAAGGCAGTTACAGCTTTCTGAACATCAAGCTGGTTAAGCATCAGGTGCCGCTCCACATGCACATGCACACACACACACACACACACACATTCTGGTTTCATATTGGAAAGCACACACTTTGTTCAAGCTTTATTATTTGTCAATGGATAATGCAGTTGGACCAGATGGTACCAAGTAGCATCATGGGGAGAATTTCTAACCAGGTTCTAGCCTTATCCTAAGGCAGCTGACTGATAACTAAGAACTGAGTGTTCAACTCAGATAGTGCTGTGCATTTCAGAGGGCAGGTTATGCATTGTAAATGGCTAAGTGCCAAATTGGTTATACTCTTGTAAATGATCAAGAAGCTCTATCTTGGTCTGTCTTGGTGGTAACCAATAAATATGGGTTAATACATTTCTGTTTTTTTATATATATAAAAAACATTTAAGAACCTATATTGCTATCGACACCCAAGGGAACTGAGGTGGGAGTTTCTTCAGCCAGAAAGAAGCCTTCAGGCAGTCAAAGGCAGGCCTATTGAAAATCACTTGCAGCTCACACCATGGGAAGGAAACCAGTAACTGGGAGCGGAGAAGAGCCCAGGCATCACCTGAAGGTCAGCACAATCCAGAGAACGTGCCGCAAAGGATAGTAAAGGAGCATCTCCACAGAACAACCATTGCCTTCTCAACAGTTGTTGGATTCAACAGTGTGATGCAAGCCATGGTGAAGCATGCTGGGGCTTGCTTTTAGGTTTTCATCTCCTTCAGGAAAAGATCTTAATGGGACAGGTTTACCAAGACATGTCCTTGGAGCACATTTATCAGCACTTGATTTGAAGACTATTAATTTTAGTTTCAACTGTGGATGAGAACAGGAGGCAACAGTTTCATTCCAAATCAGAAAGCAAAGTGTAATTTCTATAAGTATCCAAGGAGAAAGCTACCTTGTCTTACCTTACAACAGTAATCTCCTGTGGCTTCCCCAAGATGAGTAATGAAGTTATTTAAAAGCACTGGTGAAAGTGGGAAATAAAGTCTGAAATCTCCATCTACATAAGACGTGTGTGGATTCAAGTCAGGCCGGCACTGGAACCCTGACCCGTCATTTTTACCTGTCCCTGCACTGAGATGCTCCATACCTGGAAATCAAAATCCCTCTGGACTTTGGTTGTTTCTTATGAGAAGAAAGTTGATTTTTTTGAATTGTTGTTGCTATTTTTGTTTTAAAGTGATTTTGTCACCTGCTCTGTCAGTATCATTTCAGGGGAGTAGCAACCTGGAAGAGGACTCTGTTTCTCTCCCACGTATCTTTCATTCTCAACCAAAAAAAATCAAATATTTATAGAGCTCCTTTTCTACACTTGACATTTTTGGGAACTCAGAAGCAGAGGGGGAAAGGACTCACACCCCGGGGACAGGGCCAGTACCTTGTTCAAGGAGCCTTGAGTACTATTGGGAGGTTAAAAAAAAAATGCACTTCATCCATGGAATGATTAAGAGAGGCTGTTGCAATTCAAAGCAATAGCAAACCCACAATGTCAGTGTGACAGGTGAGTCCAAATTGATAGCAGAATTTGAGCAAACTGACCCTGCCTTAAAATTCAAGACAGCACTTGCAGGAAAGAATGTTCCCATAGCGTATTGCTTTTGAAATGATTTTGCTGGACTCATCGAAACATGTCATGCATTTTTCATCAAAACAACAAACAATTTTAGGAGGATCTATTCATCAATTAATATATCGAGAGTCTTCTCTAGTAGGTTCCTTGGGAATGCACAGCACTTTTTAGATTCCATGAAATGACTGCATAACAGTGATAGAATTTCATACTGTGAAATGAAGCGCAATATAGCTTCTTAAAATGCTGATGTGGCATGTGCAACCTGATGACTTTCATTTGCTTGTGTAGCCATAGGAGAATCCAATTCATGTTCAGAAGTGGGGGAGGAGGAAATGAATTAAAAATCACACCTCATCAGGAGCTACACTGAGCTTTCCACACCTAGAAGAGATGGTGGTGGAGGTGGCCCATAGCCCTGGTCCATAAATCCAAAGCTGCAATATGCAAGTGGCAGTGTCGTTTAATTTTTTTATTTTTCCCTCTGAAAATAAGAAAAAAAAAACTTTGGAGATGCAGAAAGATAGACAGAAAGAAAGAGAAACAGATAGACGAAGACAGAGAACTCCTGTCTGATGGCTCACTCCCCAGATGCCTGCAATTGCTAGGTCTGGGCCAGGCTGAAGTCAGGAGCTGAGAACTCAGTCCAGGTCTGCTACATGGATGGCAGGAATCCATCTGCTTAAACAATCTCCACTGCTTCCCAGGGCCTGTATTAGCAGACAGCTATAGTCACAAGCAGAGCCAAGATTGAACCTAGGTTCTCTGATGTGGAATTTGGGTGTCTTCTCCACAAGGCTAAATGTCTGCTTTGTCATCCCCAGGACATCACGGTTCAATGATAGGCACACTGATGTACAGGAAAACAGCCAGTGGTCTGATTCCAAACAGTGATGTGGTTCAAACAATTCCTTTGCAAGGAAAGTTCTCAAAAATAATGATGCTGGTCATCAGGAAATGTAGCAGACATCATAGAATGCACAGGGTTGTGGGCAGTAATTCATGTCAGTATTTTGACTTAAACACATTGAGTTGTGAGTAAATAAGTACAGTGAATGGGGACAGATGAAGACTTAGAGAGGAGACTAGTGGGTCTGTATGGTGCTGGAGGGGATGTGATGTGGAACAAAGACTGGGCAAGTGGAATGGAACCCTCTGGTGCCTTGAAATCCAGACCACACCAAACACAAAAGGTGCTGGTGGCTATGAGAAGACTCTAGAACTTAGACCCAACTCCTGGTTTTAGGAAAGAAATAAGCAAGGCAACAAATGTTAGGGCTAAGGAGATGACATGGTTCCTTTGATAGGATCCATCCGGAGATCCTAACCCGGCAACAATAATCCTTACGTATTATTCAGCCCTCCTCAGCCCCGCAGTCTCCCAGCCTTTGAGTCTTTATGGTGAGTCCAAAAAAATATAGACCAGGGTATCCCTCTGTACTGTCTCTAAATTTCTGACCCATAGAATCTGTGAGCATAATGCAGTAGTTACTTATGTTTCTTAATAGATGTGGGGAAGCTGAGATGGACACTGGAAAAAGGGGTGGACAGCATCTCTCAGTGGTTAATAGAACACACTGTGTTTCTGAGCTAAGAGGCAGACAAGACAGAGACTAGGGCCAATTAAATCAGATCTCTCTTGCCATATAGTTCTCTTGTTTTCAATACATTAAAGATGCAGGCTATCAAATGTATTCACCTATTCAGCAGCACTGACCCAGTACTTGGAAACAATTACTTTGAATTCTAGTGCTAACTGGACCATGATTTCTACTTTTCATGGTACCGGGAATGTTTTCATATGACTTGAGTATTTCAGTGAATAACCTAAGGACCTTTAGAAAAGTGTTACCTTTCAGAAGACGATTTCACACAAGCGATTCTGCAGAAAAACTGTTTTCCATAGAGACAGACACAGAATCAGAATAAGCACATGTGTTTTCAAAAATTGGACTTTTGTTTATTGAGAAGTCAGTCTCCATGACTTGTTTCTCATAATCTTCTATGAACATGACCCTGGCCACCTTTCAGTGCCCACTGTGCAATGTGCATTTTTGTATCTTTCTGTTCATGACCATTCTGCTTTGCCTGCTGCAAGAATAAGGTTAACCCTGGCCACTGGGATACTTGGGTTTAGAAAACATTACATGCTAGGCAGTGCATAAAGTTCTTCTCTAAGCATGTATGTTTTCACCTGCCCAGCAGGTGACACTGGACATATTCTTCTCATGGCCGTGACTTGGAATGCAAGAGGTGAAAGTGTGGGCAGGCATGCATTTCCCAGCATAAGCCCAAAGCAATTCACTTGGCCAAATCCAATGTCAATGAAACAGAGATAGACTCCTTTCATGGAAATGGGGGAATGGTAAGCATCACACCCCATTAGTATAGTCCCAACTGGTAGAAGGCTCCAACTAAATCTTTGGGAGACTTCTGTCCAGTTGTGTCACCACTTGGAACACTGAGCATGCCCTTTCTGTGTGGATGCCACCATCAGCAGTCCATCCAGGAGCCAGGGTTTCACACCTCCAGTTTCCTTCACTTATGGTTTTGCACATCTGTCATCCTTTTAGCTCACTTCCTCTGGACACAGAATTTGCCAAAGCCCTTCAGAAAGCATACTGTGAAACTAGAGCAGCTCATTTATCTCATCAGATTTCTCAACATCTGCCCTTACCTTCCTCTGGGGCTCACCTTCTTCTGAGTTTGAATTGACTTTGTCAGCCACTGGTAGCAACTCTACTCTTTCACATTAAGCTGGTGGTTAACTAAAACACTTCCCTTCCAGCAAATCTCTCCTCTTTCCTATACTTGTGTGATGGGTGTTTTTAATCTAAGAATAGCATTTGACATCTATTTATGTTTTCGGACTCAGAAGGCTTCCATAGCCTTGGCAGCTCAAGACAAGAGCCTCAGGTGATCAATGACATCATAAATAAGAGTGTCAGTTGTTAAATTAACAACAGGAATCACTGTGCACTTACTCCTCATGTAGGAGCTCTGTCCTTAATGAGTTGTACTATGAGAATTAACAGTAAAACTTGTCTTCAAATAGTTCTTTATACTTTGTGTGTCTGTGTGGGTGCAAACTGTTGAAATCTTTACTTAGTATAGAGTTGGTCTTCTATATATAAAGATAATTAAAAATGAATCTTAATGACAAGTGGGATGGGAGAGGGAGAAAGAAGTGGGATGGGAGTGGGGATGAGAGGGCAGGTGTTGGGGGAAGAACTGCTATATTCCTAAAGCTGTACCTGTGAAATTTGTACTCATTAAATAAAATCTTTCTAATATATATATTACATATATATTATATTATATATAATATATATGTAATATATATTATATATATAATATATAATATATATAATATATAATATATATAATAATATATAATATATTATATATATTATATATTGTAATATATATATATATATGACATCTATCCATTCACCCACTGAAGGATACTTGGTTTGCTTCTGCCTCTGGGCCATTGTGAATAATGCTGAAATAAACACAAAGAGCAAATATCCCTTTGGCATAATGATTCCAGAGGTGGAATTGCTGGATCAAGTGATAATTCTATTTCTTTTGAGGAACCTCCATACCATTTTCCAAAATTGTTGTACTAGTACTAATTACATTCCTACCAACAGTATATAAGGGCTCCCATCTCCACATCCTCACCAACACTTGTTTCCATTCTATATATGCTGACAAATTTTGTTTAATTGATGTAAGACAAGCAGTGCAATCTGTTGGTATCCTTAGGGCCACTGATTCCATCTCCGTGGACTAGCCATTCCTCCTCAATTAGTGTCATGCATTGGCTATTGATAGAAAGATCTCTAATTACTCCACTATAGAATTAAACCACTAAATCAGGTCCCCTTCATAACACTCTGCCAACTGCAGTCCATCCAATAAGGTGACTTTGTCTTATTTTCTTTTCTATATCTCCCCATCATACTCCCTGCATCCCTACACAGATTTTTTCAGTAGAACCTGTCACCAGTCAGCCTCACTTTTCAAGAATGAATATTGCCTCCCTTCTTGCAAGTAGTAGACAGAATAATGGCCCCCCACATACCCAATGATGTCCATATCCTAATCCTAGGTACTGTGAATAGGTAATGTCCCATGGTGATGGGGATTAAGGCCCTAAATGGAATTCAGGCTGATAATAAACTGACTTTAAGATATAGAGATTATCGCGCCGGCACACTGGGTTCTAGTCCCGGTCAGGGTGCTGGATTCTGTCCCGGTTGCCCCTCTTCCAGGCCAGCTCTCTGCTGTGGCCCGGAAAAGCAGTGGAGGATGGCCCAAGTGCTTGGGCCCTGCACCCCATGGGAGACCAGGATAAGTACCTGGCTCCTGCCATCGGATCAGCGCAGTGTGCTGGCGACAGCGCACTGGCCGCGGTGGCCATTTGAGGGTGAACCAACGGCAAAGGAAGACCTTTCTCTCTCTCTCTCTCTCTCACTGTCCACTCTGCCTGTCAAAAAAAAAAGATATAGAGATTATCCTGAATTATTGGATGAACCCTAAATTATCACAAGCATCATAAGAAAAAGGCAGACTAGAAACTCAGGGCAGTGCCATTCAAGAGGAATTTGATCCATATTGCTGCCTTTGAAGTTGGAGGAAGAGGATCATGGGCAAGAATCTTCTAGAAGTTATTTTAAAAGGCAAGAAAACAGGGCCCCTGAAAGAACACAGCCCTGTTGATCCCTCCAGAACTGTAAGAAAATAAATCCCTGTTGTTTTAAGCCACTCAGTTTGGGTTATCTTGTTACAACAGCCTTAGAGAACTAAAACACTGCCGAGTGAAAAGCCTTTCTCTCCCTGTATTTCTCAAAGGGCATGGCCAAGCGCATGGAAGGCTCTGGACCTTTCAGGAGCACTGTTGCCAAGTCGGTTCATTACATTCTTCATTTGTTCTGCATCACCGTGCTGCAGCTCATTAACACCCTGTCACTGGGTGCTCCCTGCATGTGTGTTAAGAATCAATCTCTCTGACCTTTCTTCCTCATTGGTGTTTTGTCATTTGTGGGCTGCTTGGCTTGACGTATGAATTACTTTCCAGTTCTCTGGCGCTGGGGATGTATGCTCATCAGCCCCCCAAATATTTTAGATATATGCCAATTGCAGTTTCAGCACACAATCCTCTTTCACTCTGTCACCCTGGAACTGTTCCATTGACAATTAATGGAATACCAATAGGAGGAGAGAATTCACAAGGCATTGCTATTGGCAAAGGGGCTAACCTTTGAGGAAGATTCAAAATGGATGCCCTTGAGGAAGAAAGAACTAGGGAAGTCAGTCTTCTCTCTTCTGTAGCTCTATTCCACTGTCCTAATCCAAATATCAAAACTTCTTGTTAGTTTAAGAAAAGGAGATTACAAGTTTTCAAGAATCCATTTGTATTCTGTGGCAGACAGCTTTTTGGTTCGGTCCCCACTGAAAACTTATAAACAATATTACAAACTGTGCCATAACAAATAAATGGAGGTTGTAGCCTTGTATGCTTAAGACATGCCATGCATACAGAATGTGCCTAGTGGTTAGGACTCTCCTTAGGAAGCCCACGTCCTATATCAGAGTGCTTGGTTCGAGTCCTGGCTTCATTTCTGAATCAAGATTTCTGCTAATGTGCACCCTGGGAAGTAGTGGACAATGCCTCAAGTACGTGGGTCTCTGCCACCAAAGTGGGAGACCTATATTGAGCTCCAAGATCGTGGCTTCAGCTTGGCCCAGCCTTATCTGCTGCAGACATTTGGGGATTGATCCAGTGCATAGGAGACTTGTCTCTTTGCCTTTCAAATAAATAAATAAAAATTTTTTCACAACTTTGTAAGAGTGTACCTGGAGAAGCAAACACCTTTGGGAGGACTTTTGCCCTCTCATCTCCATCACTCCTCTTGTAGGAGTGTCCTGGAAGTCCAAGCGCTGCAGCCTTTGTTGTTGATAAACAGTGCTCTCTGATTTGCAGCAGACTGCCTGAGAGTTTCCAAATTATACCAGTCCCAACCATCATCACCGAGAAGTGCTACCTAATCAGTGAATCCTTGTACACATGTGGGTAAAGTTTTAGCACCTGGATGTGTTGCCCTTCTCAGAGGATATGTTTTCCAAATATTTTATATAGAGTCGCAATCAACCTGGATGATGAATGCTTAAAAATAAAGCTTAATCCTTTGTGGCTGCAATGCAGTCATATGCGAGCACCCAGGAGAAGTAATTTGGGTTGCTTGAAGCTTTCTTTATGCCCCTCAAATCACAAGATTTGTATCAGTAGCCAGAATGCTGCCCCTGCTTCTCTCCTGATGGATAAAATGGATTCCATGGATACATAAGCGGACTTCAAAAAGCTTGTGGGAAATGGAATTAAAGAAGTGGGTATTTGACATAGTGGTAAAATTGAGGAGCATGTGAAAGTCCCTTGCAATACCTGCAACCCATATTGAAGAGGCCAGTTTCAAGTCCTGGCTCCTCTCCTGATTCCAGCTTCTACTAATGCACCCCCTTGGAGACAGCAGGTTTCTGGGTCCCAGACACCCATGTGAGATACCTGGATTGAGTTCCTGGCTCCTAGCTTCAGCCTGTCCCAGGTCCCAGCTGTTGCAGGTATGTGAGGAGTAAACCTACATATGGGAGATTCTCTCTCTCTCTCTCTCTCTCTCTCTCTCTCTGCCTTTCAAACAAATAAAATAAATTTTAAAAAAATAAGAAAATGGAATTTAAAAATAAGTTTATCTTGGTGCAAAACATATTTTGAAATCCATGATAGCTTTTTCTTTTCTTTTTTTGCATGCTAATTTTATTTTATTTATTTTTTAAAGGCAAATATAGGTTTTATTCAGGGTAGAATCTGAGTGACATAAGCCAGAGAGGCACAAACCCAATGACTTTTGCTCAGTCTTGGGAAGTGTTCCAAAGTGGTCTAATTCTAGTCAGAATGTATGTATTTTATGACAGTAAATTTGCATTTATTACTACACAGTCAATATACATTTTCCATGAACTTTTTTGAAGATACCTCATGTTGGTCATCATAATTACAACCAAGAATATTGACAATATGTTTCATTGATCCCAACAAAGAAAATTTATTCCACATGATCCTCACCAATGAGCCTGTGAGGTCAAGAACTCCATCATGTCAGTGCTAGACTTCAGGGTCAATGGACCCATTACAGAAATACTTTAGCTTTGCAGTCCATATGTTCTTTTTGCAAGTACTTAACCTGATTGTTGCAGCAGGAAGCAGCCATAGGCAGAACATAAACAAATGATCCGAAGCTGTGTTCCAGCAAACTTTATTTACAAAAAGAGGCAGCAGGCTAGATTTGTCAAATCCTTGCTCTGGAAAATGAAAGTATAACTCCAAGAGTTTGAGGAACCTGACTCAGAACATGGGAAAATACAAAGCAAACCATGCGAGGACCTAAACCCAGTGTTTTCTAACTCCAAATCTGTTGCTTATTCACTGCACCACACCAAGTTTGTAGCACAGTCTTTAAAAAAAAAAAGAAAGAAAAAGAATTATTCGTTTTTTTAAGAGGGGGGGGGAGACAAACAGAAACAGTGAGAAAGAAGTGTCTCCCATCCACTGGTTCACTCCCCGAGTGGCCACAATGGCTGTAGCTGGTCCACAGTGCAGCCAGGAGCCTGGAGCTCTATCTGGCTCAACCACATGGATGGCAGGGACCTAAGTACTGGATCATCCTCCACTGCTTTCTCGGGTACAATGGCAGGGAGCTGGGTAGAAAGCACAGCATCCATCCATTGTAATCCATGAGTCGTACTTTGGAAATTTATATTCATTAAATAAAAGATAAAAAAAAAAAGAAAGCACAGCATCCAGAACTTGAAACAGCACTCTGACATGGGATGGTGGCCTTGCAAGCGATAGTTTAGCTTACTGTGCCACAATGCCAGCCCCTTGTGACATAGTCTTTAACTAGGAAAGCCATGACTTTGTAGCAAATCAAGCATACCGTCTGCACACCTCCTTTTCACTATGTAAATTAGCTAAGCTGCAGCTAGCCTGGGGTACCACCATTAGTCTATGGTCATAGAAACCAAATCAAGATAACTGACCTAGAGACCAGACCAGGTAAACTTGATGCTACTAGCTGTCTTCAGTGAAGCTTGCCCATCATAGACAGCTTAACTGGGTGAAACTGAAGTACATCTTTGGTCAGATTCCCACCTGCCTTCCATGCACAAACTTGAATCTTCCTTTCAGCACTGAACAGGGCGTTGGCAATCCAGGAATCACAACCACCCAGCATCTTTGTTCTGCTTCACCAGCTAAGCTAGGACCTACACCAACATAACGACAGGTGTTGCAAGGAGCTGCGTCCCCGCCTGGTGCTGAAGCCGCTTGTTCCCAGCTGGGTGCCATGAGCACCTTCTCTACGGGTCCTGTTGCTTTGGTTCACCTCGCCCATCTAGTGCCTTCCTAGGAGGTGTAGTGAGTAGGGGTTGGTCACATGTGAGGGTGCTGGCTGGCCACTGGCCACAGCTACAGCAGAAAGGGGCAGCGCCTTCTCCTTCCTCACCATTTCCCTCTTCCTCACCTTCCCCCCACTCCCATTTGTTTCTCCTATTTCTATTTCTAGTCCCATTTGTCCTCCTGGGACCCTTCTCTGCTAGACAGAGGTCCTGCTGCCACCTGCAACAAGAAACAGCTGGCAACGTAGCCCAGCCAGGAGCTCCCGAGGGCTATACTGTGTGTGTGGTCAAAGCTACAAATGTATGAAAGTGACTCTGCCTTGCACTGCCTTGTTCTCTTCACTGACCTTTCAGGAGAACCTATGAAAAGGATGTTATTTGGGTCAAGGACAACATTCAGGAATTTCTAGCTTCTCTGCAAAATTGTCCTCTCCAGCATGCTCCAGTCTAACCAGTCCTTCCTCAGCCACTGGCATAGTGTCTATAATCTTTTCCTATATTCTTTTCCTTAATAATCTCATAAATCCAATTCCTAATATTCTCCTCACCATTCCAGAAACAAGAGAAAAAGGGAGATGGAGATCATCTTAGTGTACAGCCATGACCACAAAGCACATGTGCCAGCTAATGTGGGAGCTGGAGTTCCCCCTCTGTAGGCTTCTTGCTGTTTCCCTTTGCCTCACTAGTAACATCTTCTGATCTCTCCCTCATTACGTTAATGTATCTCACGGTGTACCTTGTATGCAGAGCTTTAGATGACAGATAGCAATTTGTTAGTGTCGTGTCACTAAGAGGCAGTGACTGGAACTGTGGTCGGAGGCGTGCAGTCATATCCTCTCTCCTCAATTGATCGTCTTCATTCTTGTTAGATGGGCAAACCTCTCTAAATGAGGGCAATCAATAATGTGCATTCAGCCGTAATTGTGGCTTAACTCAGTGTTCTTTGAGAAGTTAAGCCGTGTGACTTGCCTATAATTGGGCTTTCCAAAAAGTCATACCTACCTGCTCAAGTAAGAAATTAAGCAACCAGACTCCCTGACTCTTCAGCATCTGCTCCCTCCCTCCCCATGCTTGTCCTTCTTGGGTCATGTCTCCTCTCCCCACACCTCCCATCTCCACGTGCCTATTTAGATCTTGACAACCAAAGCCAGTAACTGGTGGCAAAGCTGATGAATTAGAACATGAGTCTAGGAGTGGCCTCCTTCCTCTAGATTCTCCTTCAAACCCTACCACCACCAGCAACAGCAGCAGTGACTTTTCAGGGTCCCTTGTTTAATGAACTGTGTTCAGGTCATCGCCAAACACTGGGCTTACACAGTGCCTTGGAAAGACCAAGTCAGAAAGGGATGGAGACCCTCATGGCAACCATGGACTTTGGGTGATAATGATGTGTCAAACTAGATTCATGGATGGTGGCAAATGCACTGTGTAATCTGCTGGGGATCTGGATAAAGGGAAAGACTGTGCATGTGTGAAGTGATGGGGTGTATGTGCAACACTCCATACCTTCCTCTCCATTTTTCTAGGAACCTAAAACTGCCCCCCAAAATAAGAATTGTCTTTTCAAAAAGAGGTGAGAATGTGTTCTTCCTGTGGGTGGATTCAGGACACTCAAGGGAATGGACTCCAGTGGGTTCCTCTTCTCATGTTTAAGTTGGCTTGTCTTCAGTTGGCTAACAGCTAGAAAAATGACACAAAGGCACTCCGGGGTTCTTTGGAATAAGACAAGCCTGGCTTAATCTTGCTCTTCAGATGCTTTCCTTCAGGGCCTAGAATGTTACAACAGCATTGATGCTGATTGTACTCATATTATTAACTGCTAGCATCACTGGATTATGTACTGTGGGGCTCCTATCTGTGTGTCACCTCATCTGATCATTACCACAGTCCAAATAGGACATGGGAGCAGAGGAGCTATGTAGCATAGCAGATACATATGCAGGCCCTAAAGCTGGATTACTGAGGTATCCTGTTAGTCTTCCAGGGTGGTCATAACCAGGGACTATAGCCTACACTGCTTAAACAAGTAGAAGTCAGAGATCAAGGTATTGGTATGGTTGGGTTCTTTGGCACCACGAGGGAAGGGTCTGTTGCAGGTCTTTCTCCTTGGCTTACCAATGACTGTATCCTTCTTGTGTCTTCCTCTCATTCCCTCTGTTGGTACGGGTATCCTACTTTATCCTCTTTGAAACTTCTCAGTCCTATTGGAGAAGGCCCCACCCTGCCTCTTCAAAGACACCAACTCCAGATACAGTCACATTCTAATATGTCACGGGGGTGTGGGCTTCCACGTGTGAGTTTGGGGACAGACACAGTCCAGCCCATCCTAGCAATGACTGTAGCCTTGACTGTGAGACTCTTAACCAATTGTTTACTTTCTTCATGCCTTCATTGCTAAGCTCTCAAGAGGTCGCTGTGGAAAAGAACTGAAATCATGCACGCAAAGTGCTCAGGGTCCAGCCTGTACAGTCAGCCCTCAGTAAATGTTCACCATTTTTTGAAGATTTATTTATTTATTTTTAAAAGAGTGAGAGAGAGAGAGAGAGATTTTCCTTTCACTGGTTCACTCTCCAGATGATTGCAATGGCAAGCACTGGGCCAGGCCAAAGCCAGGAGCTTCCTTTGGGTCTCCCACATCAGTAGCAGGGCCCCAAACACTTGGGCCATCTTCTGCTGCTTTTCCTAGGCCATGAGCAGGAAGCTGGATTAGAAGTGGAGCAGCGGGACACGAACCAGTACCCCTGTGGGATGCCTGCATTGCAGGTGATGGCTTTACCTGCTATGCCACAACACCAGCCCCAAATGTTCACCAGTAATAAGATTCACCCTCACTTTACAGGTGAGTGAATTGAACCCTAAACAGGTTCAGTATGAGGTTACTTCAGGATGTTTTGGGAAAATTGAATTAAGTGATGTTTATTTTTATGTAAAAAATTTAAAATCCGTGAATATGAAGAGTCTTCAAAAAATCTGGAGAAAATGCATATTATGAAAAAACTATGCTTGGATTTAAAAATTTTGCCTGAGATCCATATTGCTCTAAAATTCCACACAACCTCATGCTTGTTGCTGAATTTGTTATTTGGCGCGAACTTTCGGGAGGGCATTTGGCACTAGCTTCCTCATGAAAGTTTAAAATCACGTACTCATTGACTCAGCAGTACCACTACTTATAATTTATTCTGGTGATATACTTGAAAAGCACCATGTGGGTACACACAAATGAGAGTGTGTGGGTGTGTGTGCGTGTGTGTGTGTGACAGTATCCCCTGCAGCATCACTACAAACTAACAATAAAATATGCAACCAACTAGTATGTCTTTCAGTAGCTGAGAAGATAGTCAAGTGTGCTTTAACCACATTGTGGAATAACACACAGAGTTTAGAGGAAATGAAAGACTTTGTTCAGAGCAGTAAAGGTTGACATTATCTTTTTGTAGTAAACTTAAAATAAATAATACCAGATGTCATATCTATATTACAGTATTACTATTATTTTTTTAATGTGCCAAACGGGGGCCCAAGCAAATGATTTCAGTTGTTGATTGCAAACCCATTGTCTGTCTTTTCTTTTAAGGTTTATTTATTTATTTATTTAATGATTTAAATAAATTTTTATTTAAATATTTTCAATAAAGTTATTTAAAGATTTAAATCTTTTTTAAATATTTATTTACTTATTTGAAAGTGAGAGTTACACAGAGAGAGAAGGAGAGGCAGAGAGAGAGAGAGAGAGAGAGAAAGGTCTTACTACAAAAAGATAACGTCAACCTTTACTGCTCTGAAGAGTCTTTTGTTTCCTTCTAACCTCTGCGTATTATTCTACAACGTGGTTGAAGCAAACTTGACGATCTTCTCAGCTACGGAAGGACATACTAGTTGGCTCTCCCAGGCCACAGCAGAGAGCAGGATTGGAAGTGGAGCAGCCGGGGCTCAAACCAGTGTCCATATGAGATGCCAGCACTGCAGGCGGAGGCTTTACCCGCTACGCCACAGCACTGGCCCCTACAGTATTATTTACTAGCTATATAAGAATATTGCAAAAAAGTTGGTGGGAAAATGGAATTAAAAGATAAGTGTATTCCAATGCAAAAAAAAATAATTGTGAAATCTGTGCATATTTTCTTCATAATACACATTTGCCATGAACTTTGGGAAGATCCCCACTTATTTCAAAAAACTCTGCACCAAAGTGTACATCTTACTTTTAAAGATTTATTTATTTATTTGACAAGCAGAGTGACAGAGAGAGAGATCTTCCATCTGCTGGTCCACCTCCCAGATGGCCACAGAGGATGGAGCTGGGCAACATTGGAGCCAGGAGCCTAGAACTCCGTCCAGGTCTCCCTTTTGGGTGGAGAGGCCGAAGTACTTGGATCATTGTCTGCTGCTTTCTCAGCACATGAACAGAAAGCTGGATTAGAGAGCAGTCAAGATTCAAACTGGTGCTCTGATATGGGATGCCAGCCTCACAGGTGGCAGCTTTGCCCACTATGCCATGCCACAATGCCAGCCTCTAAAACAAACACCTTTCTCTTGTATTTTTCACAAACTTTTTGAAGTACCCTCATACATAAGTAATATCTACTGGTTATATATCACAATATGTAGTACCTATGTACTGATATTAAACATTTGGATATTATATGTAAATCATTTACTGCATGGGTTCATTCCTATGGCTACCATAACAAATTGCCACAAGCTTGGTGCCTTAAAGCACCTGAAGTGTATTTGCTCACAGTCTGGGGGCCACAAGTACAGAATGAATTCTTGGCAGGGCTGAGCCCGCCCCTCCCTGGAGGCTCTAAAGAGAGACCTTCCCGGGCTCTTCCAGCTTCTCCAAGCTCCAGGCTCTCCTTGTCTCATGACGACGTCTCCCTAATCTCTGCTTCCATCTTCTCATGGCCTCCTGTCCTCCTCTGGGTGTCTCTCTTCTGGCTCTCCCTTCTCGGACACTTGTGATTGAGTTTAGGGCCAACAAGGTAATCTGTCTGGGACAATTTCATCCCAGGTTCTTAATGTCACCTGCAAAGACCATTTTTCCTAAAGTTACATCCATCTTTTTTAGGGGCTATCATTTGGTTCATTAGAGTATAGAAGGACCACACTAATGTACAGTGTTTTTAACAACATTTTTCTGTGTATATGCACCTGTATAAACAAGGTCTGGAAGGCTCCATAAGATTTTAGTTATTGACTGCAGCCACCTTTCAGGGGACAGCTATTTGGGAACAGGGAGGGAAGTAAGAGAACAAAGTGTTCCCTTTTTTTTTTTTTTTTTTTTTTTTTTTTTTTTTTTTGACAGGCAGAGTGGACAGTGAGAGAGAGAGACAGAGAGAAAGGTCTTCCTTTGCCGTTGGTTCACCCTCCAATGGCCGCCGCGGCCGGCGCGCTGCGGCCGGCGCACCGCACTGATCCAATGGCAGGAGCCAGGAGCCAGGTGCTTTTCCTGGTCTCCCATGGGGTGCAGGGCCCAAGCACCTGGGCCATCCTCCACTGCACTCCCTGGCCACAGCAGAGAGCTGGCCTGGAAGAGGGGCAACCGGGACAGCATCCGGCACCCCAACCGGGACTAGAACCCGGTGTGCCGGCGCCGCTAGGCGGAGGATTAGCCTAGTGAGCCGCGGCGCCGGCCAGTGTTCCCTTTTCATTTTACAACTTTCTGTACTGTTTTGGTCTTCTCACCATGAGCATGTGGAGCATGTGTTACCTTTTCTTTCTAATGCCAACAGGGATTATCAGGAAGGAAGGCAGGAAGTATGCATTTTCTTCTTTCCTACATCTCTGTTTTAAAATGACTATTTTTTAATCTATTAAAGAAACAGCTCATCCTGGGGCTGCTGATGCTTGGCCTGGTTAGAGAGCACATGTTTCAACCTGACCTGACCTCTGGGAAAGCTGCAGAGGACCAGGGCAGGGCAGGTACTGGGAGAGGTTACCACTGAGTCAGTGGGCATCCCTGGTCCCCTGTGTCCCCGCTGATGCCTTCAGCATGCGCAAGGCCATGGCTGCTCACATCCACAAGGCATCGTTCAGTGAAGAACCCACAGCCCACATCCTGTTTGAGCCTCACCACAGTTCTGAGACATGGAGATGGGTCTTTCACAGTGTGGGTCAGCTGCAGGGCAGACTCACCCAAAACATTTGGAAAAATGCCAATGCCTGGCCCCAGCCCGAGAGAGTCTGCCTGAGTCCCCGTGCGGCCTGGGCATGTGGTTTGTTGTGGGTTCCCCATGGTGTTGGTGTACCCTCAGGTGGAGGACTGAAAAAATCGACATTTCTGGACACCTATCATGGGCGGGTGCTTCACAGAAACTGCCGGGATTGGTTCCTCGGCATAACCTTCAGGAGTAGATATAATTCCCACTTTAGGGATGAAGAAACTGAGCCTCAGGGCAAGAAGATCACCAGTATGCTCAAAGACACAGAGTTGGTAAGGAGCAGAAGCAGGGTTCAGACCCTCGGTGGTGGTGCCCCGATCCAGGGTTCAGACCCTTGGTGGCGGCGCCCCGATCCAGAACCCCTGATGCTGATCCACGTCAGTGACTAGAGCACCTGGCCCCATGGATGACTGTGCCTCAGCTCACCTACATAGGGGCTTCCAGTCCTGGGGTGGGGCAAGTGCAGTAAAGTTCACTTTGGGAACTTCTCAAAAGTTTATCAAACACTGTCATCTGTCGTCAATTCTAAAATATGTGGGTTTTGTCTGGGTCTTACACGTGCCCTCAGCAAAAGACAAGAGTGATGAAATTGTCATCATCTGGGATGGTACATTGAATTTGCAGAATAAGGGTTGGCAGCTGAGAAAAATATCCTGGCGACAATAGTGGAGTGCTTGTTCAAGACTTCCTAGATTACAGTGCACACATTGGCACAGACAGTGCTGTGTGAGAACACACAGACATGCACAATTCTGACTTAGCTCTGAATGTGAAGAAGTTTTCAGAACATGGTAACCAATTTATTTGGCTAACATTTTCCTTTTCTTTTTCTTTCTTGGCAAAAGTTACATAAAGTAAAGCAATTTTTGTCCAAATAAAACTGGAAGAGCCCTTGAAGTACAGAATACAGTTTACATAATGAGAATGAAGCATTAGGACACTGCTTCATTTTTCATGGTTGTGTTAAGTTTCCTGGAGCTGCCATAATGAAATACTGTAAGCTGAGTGGCTGAGCACAATAGAAATTTATTTTCTCAGTTTTGGAGACCAGAAGTCTGAAATTGAGGTGTTGGCAGGGTCGTGCTCTCTGAAGATTCTAGCAGCTGATCTTTCATTGCCTCTCCCAGCTTCTGTAGACCCAGGCATCCCTAGGCTTCAAATGGCGTAACTGCAGTCTCCACCTCCTCCATCTACACGTGGCAGCACCCAGGGTCTCTGTCCATGCTTTATATCAACACCAGCTGTATTGAATCAAGGGCCCTATGCTAGCATAACGCCACCTTAACTGACTACATCTGCAATGCCCCTGTTTCCAAATAAGCTCACATTCTAAGGTCCTGGAGTTAGGACCTTAGTGTTTCTTTCATTCAACCCATAACTGTGGGGAGCAACTGGGAGCAACTCGGACTAGACTAAGTTACTGGAATTAAGACTTATTCTATGCATCTGCTCTCCCACAATATGGCGCTGAGAAGGGAGAAGCAGCTTCTACACAGCTGCCTCCAGTTCAACCAATAAACTGTAGGACTTACTCCTGATTGGAGGAGAGCAGCGTACTCAGCTTGTGGGTAGCAGAGTTGGGATTGGTGGAAGAGGACTATAAAGGAGGAGAGAGACAACATGCACCAGGAACATCTAAGGGGAACACCTGTGCAGCCCCCGAGAGAGCCGGCCGGCTGTGTGCCGCTCCCCCGCAGAAGTGGGGAAAGTGGCAGGGGGAACCGCCCTTCCACGGAGGTGGAAGGGACGGTAGCCAACCCGGGAAGAACCAGCAGCAAACCCGGGGAGGGCCGAGCAGACGAAAGAACAGCGCAGGGTCCTGTGTCGTTCCTCCATGAAGAGGGGGAGCGACACATAACAGCAATAAGTAAAATAACTCTTAGTGGTACAGAAAATAGTTTGACATAATCAAAGGCCTCACAGATTAGTAAACTCCAGGATTTTCAGCAACATGTTCGTTTTGTGTCTTTTGGCACTTTCTCTGCACTTACTTCAAGCTGAGATGTTCCTCACTTCCTTTGGAGGCAGGTTTCCCTGTTAGTCCCCTCTCTCCTGGCCTTTCCCTACCCTGAACATTCACTGCTAATTAACAGTTGTTTAATTATCAGCCTGGTAGGGAAGTAAGCATGGCCCAGGTCCTTAGAGAATTACAGCTCAGCTAAGCTGTCCCAGATACTGGAAGGTGGACTGCATTACATGCCCTTAGGGGGAAGCAATGCAGAATGCTAGAAAGTTCACAGCATTCAGAATTGGTCGGCCCAGGTATGTCTGCCATGTTTTTAACCTTTGGACAATAGTTTCTGGAACTCCATTTCCTCAACTGTAACAAGACCCAGTAGCCCTCAGTTTTGTTGAGAAGATTAAACATAATGAAAGTGCCTTCCTGACTGTAAAGTGGTATGCCAGTGTGTGGGCATCTGCTGCAGTCTATTGGGATCCATAGCTGGCACACTGTACATGCATAGAAACCATTTGTCAACTGAGAATCATCCGTTGAAGGGAGGAATTAGAAGGGGTATGGAGTAGGTGGAGTTGTTTGAGTAGCATGTGTGCATTTATGTTAACTTAAGGTTTAAAAGTTGAACTAGAATAGAATATACATCTATTCATTTTCAATAAAATACTACCCAGTAATAAACACTTCTATATTATTCTATTACTTCTCATATTTTTATTATTACTAATGTTAAGGTCACTTGTCCACTTGGGGGAAATATTTGTAACCTGAATATTGAAGTTAATGGTACATTATTTTTTTAAAAAGGGAAAGAAGCTATGATTAAGTTGTGTGTATATCACTGGTGTCATGTCTAAATGGCAATAAAAGGCACCATATGCGAAAGGTTAAAATTAAGAGTAGGAGAAAGAGAGAAGTCAGTGGCCTTTTAGTTATAGTGTGAGGAATATAGTTCAAACACTAGAAAATATTTCTCTGACATTAAGGACTTTATCACACATAGGTTTCCGAAATCTTCCCCAAAGGTCTTTAAAAATATATACCTTCATCTTCCTGGTCATGGTAATTTCATTTATAACAGAAAACCATCTAATGACCAGTAAGAAGAAAATGGTTGGATAGATCATGGAACCTTGACTCTATAGACACACAAGAATTAAAACATGATGGTGGAATAGTGAGGACGCGCACTGATAGTCCGGGAAAAGATAAGTTAATAAAAGTGGAGTTACAGTAGTTTCAGGGAAAGGCTTGGGAGAAAAAATTGCAGAAGAAACTCTTCCGGATCTAGTGGATGTGACACAGACGACCTGCGGGGAGAGCAAGGATGCCCACAGCTCCGAAGCCCAACAGCGGAGTCTATGCATCTGCACTAGAAGGGGAGGTGAGCTCAGTAACCCTAGACATTGGTGGGGAAACGACTTGAAGCCCCGCTGGGATAAGTTCACAAGAATAACTACAGGAGAGAGGGGGAAAAAAAAAAAGGAAGGGACCGGTACGGTGTCTCTCCGCCCACCTCACAAAGGCAAGCAAGAGACAAAGAGCAGGTGCCATTTTGGACATATATAAAAGGTGTGCGAACTTAGGGCTGTGCGCAACCTCAGAGCTGTGCCCACCTTCAGTCAAACAGAAAAACCTGACTATTGGGGGGGGGAGGTGAAAAAACAGGAGGTTAGGACTTAGTGAATGGGTGGAGCTAATGAACTGAGGTGGTGAAAAAAGAGACGTTGGGCGAGAGAACTCACAGAGTTCACGTGAGTACTCTCCAGAGACACTACAATTTGGTAACCTTGGCAACCCAGTGGGAGACTGCAGGAGAATTTGAGCCCACACTGAGGGCAGAACAGATTCTTGGTATGGTCCTTGGGAAAAAGCAGACAAATGATATACCCACAGAAGCCAGAGATCGGAAGCTGACTACCTCCAATTCCGTTCAGCTGTGCAGTATTACTTCCCTCCTGAATCAAATAAATAAATAAATAAATAAATAAATAGAGAGATTTACTATGGGTAAACTGAGTGTGTCACCTTTGGCACACCCTTAACCCTGAAGAACCAAGCAGAGCTCTCTGGCCACACCCATCTCAAGCCTCTAAGGCTCCTACAAAAGCAGACAGTCCACTTAAAACAGTCATAGTATAACAAGAAAAAAACACCACAATGAGGGAAGAAGAATTCAAAGAGTATCTCCACAATGCCAAGAAACAAATGCAGAAACCTAGGGAACAAGAACACGGAAGACATTATGACTCCCCACCAAGTGAACAAGACACCCCAAGCCAAAATTATGAAGATGATGAGATAGAAGAAATGCAAGATATGGATTTCAAAAAATTTATGATAAGAACATTTAGAAGTTTTCAAAAACAAATTCTTGAACTACAGAAATCCTTACTGGACAGGATAGAAAATCTCTGTCATGAAAATGAAATCTTAAGGAGGATTCAAAATGAAATGCAGAAACTAGTAGAACAGGAAAGTGTGATAGTGAAGAGAAATCAAAATGAAATGAAGAACTCAATAGATCAAATGGCAAACACATTAGAGAGCCTTAAAAACGGAGTCAGTGAGACAGAAGAGAATATTGGATTTAGAAGACAGAGCACAGGAAAGTATAAGGTCAAACCAAAGAAAAGAAGAGGAAATTAGAAATCTAAAAAATATTGTTGGGAATCTACAGGATACTAATAAAAAAAAACCAACATTCGAGCTCTAGGAGTTCCTGAAGGCATGGAGAGAGAGAAAGGATTAGAAGGCCTTTTTAGTGAGATACTTGCAGAGAACTTGCTGGGTTTGGAGAAGGACAGAGACATCCTAGTACAGGAAGCTCATAGAACCCCTAGTAACCATGACCAAAAGAGATCCTCACCGCGACACGTTGTAATCAAACTCACCACAGTTAAACAGAAAGAAAAGATCCTAAAATGTGCAAAAGAGAAACGTGAAATTACTCTCAGAGGATCTCCAATTAGAAATCAGAAACCCTACAGGCTAGGAGGGAATGTCGAGAGATAGCCCAGGTGCTAAGAGAGAAAAACTGTCAGCCTAGAATATTATATCCTGCAAAGCTCTCCTTTGTGAATGAAGGTGAAATAAAGACCTTTCATAGCAAACAGAAATGGAAAGAATTTGTCGCCACTCATCCAGCCCTGCAAAAGATGCTTAAAGATGTGTTACACAGAGAAACATGGTCATCAATATGAAAGAAGGTAAAGGAAGTAAACATCACAGCAAAAGAACACAGGAAGTTCAAAGCATATGTTAGAAAATACCTTTGGGAATGGGTCATCAAAGAAGGAGGTACCTTTCTCTGAAGGGAGGAGAGAACTTCCACTTTGACCATGGCCTTGTCTAAATATGATCAGAGTCAGTGAACTCAGGGGGCTTCCATAGCCTTGGCAGCTCATGACAAGAGCCTAGGGTGATTACTGAGGCCATAAACAGGAGTGTCAATTGTTAAGTCAACAACAGGAGTCACTGTGCACTTACTCCTCATGTAGGATCTCTGTCCTTAGTGTGCTGTACATTGAGATTTAATGCTATAACTAGAACTCAAACAGTATTTTTCACTTTATGTTTCTGTGTGGGAGCAAACTTTTGAAATCTTTACTTAATGTATGCTAAACTGATCTTCTGTATATAAGGAGAAACGAAAATGAATCTTGATGTGAATGGAAGGGGAGAGGGAGTGGGAAAGGGGAGGGTTGCGGGTGGGAGGGACGTTATGGTGGGGAAGCCATTGTAATCCATAAGCTGTACTTTGGAAATTTATATTCATTAAATAAAAGTTAAAAATTTTCAAAAAAAAAAGAAATTAAAAAATGAAAAAAGAAAAAAATGTAAAAAAAAATACCTTTGGGAAAATGGCAGGGCAAAGTTACTACTTATCAAAAGTCACATTGAACGTTAATGGCCTCAACTCTCCAGTTAAAAGGCACAGATTGGCTGAATGGGCTAAGGTACAAAGCCCGTCTATTTGCTGCTTACAAAAAACACATCTTTCCAACAAAGATGCATGCAAGACTGAAAGTGAAAGGCTGGATAAAGATATACCATGCCAACAGAAATGAAAAAAGAGTGGGCATAACCATGTTAAGATCGGACAAAATAAACCTTAACACAAAAGCTGTTAAGAGAGACAAAGAGGGGCACTATATAATGATTAAGGCATCAATTCAACAGGAAGATATAGTGATTATCAATGTATATGAACCTAATTACAGGGAACTGGTTTATTTAAAAGATATTTTAAGGGACTTAAAGGGAGACTTAGATTCCAATACAGTAGTACTGGGGGACTGCAATACTCCACTCTCAGAAAAAGATCAAATGGACAGAAGATCAAAAAGGAAACAGTAGATTTAAACGACACTATAGCCCAAATGGATCTAACAGATATCCACAGAACTTTTCATCCTACACATAAAGAATTTACATTCTTCTCAGCAGTACATGGAACCTTCTCTAGGATTGACCACATACTAGGCCATAAAACAAGTCTCAAAAATTCAAAAGAATTAGAAACATATGATGCAGCTTCTCAGACCATAGTGGAATGAAATTTGAAATTAATAACTCAGGAATCCCTAGAACATATGCAAACACATGGAGATTGAATAACATGCTCCTGAATGAACATTGGGTCATAGAAGAAATCAAAAGAGAAATCAAAAACTTTCTGGAAGTAAATGAGGACAACAGCACAACATATCAAACTTATGGGATATAGTAAAGGCAGTGTTAAGAGGAAAATTTATAGCAGTAGGTGCCTACATCAAGAAATTGGAAGGCACCAAATAAATGAGCTTTCAGTGCATTTCAAGGATCTAGAAAAACTGCAGCAAACCAGACCCAGATCTAGTAGGAGAAGAGAAATAAGACCTTTCTCTCTGTCTCTCTCTCTCACTGTCCACTCTGCCTGTCAAAAAAAAAAAAAATCAGAGAAGATACCAATAGGATTGAATCCAAAAAACATTACAAAAAACCAGCCAAACGAGGAGCTGGTTTTCTGAAAAAATAAACAAAATTGACACCCCATTTGGCCCAACTAACTAAAAAAAGAAGACAAAAGACTCAAATCAATAAAATCAGAGATGAAAAAGGAAACGTAACAACAGACACCACAGAAATAAAAAGAATCATCAGAAATTACTACAAGGACTTATATGACAGCAAACAGGGAAATCTGTTAGAAATAGATAGATTCCTATACACATGCAACCTGCCTAAATTGAACCAGGAAGACATAGAATACCTAAACAGACCCATAACTGAGTCAGAAATTGAAACAGTAATAAAGGCCCTCCCAACAAAGAAAAGCCCAGCACCAGATGGACTCACTGCTGAATTCTATCAGACATTTAAAGAAGAACTGACTCCAATTCTTCTCAAACTATTCAGAACAATCAAAAAAAGAGGGAATCCTCCCAAATTCTTTCTATGAAGCCAGCATCACCTTAATTCCTAAGCCAGAAAAAGATGCAGCATTGAAAGAGAATTACAGACCAATATCCCTGATGAACATAGATGCAAAAATCCTCAATAAAATTCTAGCCAATAGAATGCAACACCACATCAAAGATCATCCACCCAGACCAAGTGGGATTTATCCCTGGTATGCAGGGATGGTTCCACGTTCACAACTCAATCGATGTGATACACCACATTAAGAGACTGAAGAAGAAAAACCATGTGATTATCTCAATAGATGCAGAGAAAGCACTTGATAAAACACAACACCCTTTCATGATGAAAATCCTAAGCAAACTGGGTATGGAAGGAACATTCCTCAATACAATCAAAGCAATTTATGAAAAACCCATGGCCAGCATCCTATTGAATGGGGAAAAGTTGGAAGCATTTCCACTGAGATCTGGTACCAGACAGGGATGCCCACTCTCACCACTGCTATTCAATATAGTTCTGGAAGTTCTAGCCAGAGCTATTAGGCAAGAAAAAGAAATTAAAGGGATACAAATTGGGAAGGAAGAACTCAAACTATCCCTCTTTACAGATGATATGATTCTTTACTTAGGGGATCCAAAGAACTCTACTAAGAGACTATTGGAACTCATAGAAGAGTTTGGCAAAGTAGCAGGATATAAAATCGATGCATAAAAATCAACAGCTTTTGTATACACAGGCAATGCCATGGCTGAGGAAGAACTTCTAAGATCAATCCCATTCACAACAGCCACAAAAACAATCAAATACCTTGGAATAAACTTAACCAAGGACATTAAAGATCTCTACGATGAAAATTACAAAATCTTAAAAAAATAGAAAAAAAAAAGGAAAATCCTCCATGTGCATGGATTGGAAGAATCAATATCAACAAAATGTCCATTCTCCCAAAAGCAATTTATAGATTCAATGTGATACTAATCAAAATACTAAAGACATTATTCTCAGATCTGGAAAATATGATGCTGATATTCATATGGAGAAACATGAGACCTCGAATAGCTAAAGCAATCTTGTACAACAAAAACAAAGCCGGAGGCATCACAATACCAGATTTCAGGGCATACTACATGGCAGTTGTAATCAAAACAGCATGGTACTGGTACAGAAACAGAGGGATAGACCAATGGAACAGAATAGAAACAACAGAAATCAATCCAAACATCTACAGCCAACTTATATTTGATCAAGGATCCAAAACCAATCCCTGGAGTAAGGACAGTCTATTCAGTAAATGGTACTGGGAAATTGGATTTCCACATGCAGAAGCATGAAGCAAGACCCCTACCTATCACCTTACACAAAAATCCACTCAACATAAAGACCTAAATCTATGACCTGACACCATCGAATTATTAGAGAACATTGGAGAAACCTTGCAAGATATAGCCACAGGCAAAGATCTTGGCAAACACCCCAGAAGCACAGGCAGTCAACGCCAAAATTAACAATTGGGATTGCATCAAATTGAGAAGTTTCTGTACTGGAAAAGAAACAGTCAGGAAAGTGAAGAGGCAGCCGACAGAAGGGGAAAAAATATTTCCAAACTACACAACAGATAATGGTTTAATAACCAGAATCTACAAAGATATCAAGAAACTCCACAACATCAAAATGAACAACCCACTTAAGAGATGGGCCAAGGACCTCAATAGACATTTTTCAAAAGAGGAAATCCAAATGGCCAACAGACACATGAAAAAATGTTCAAGATCACTAGCCATCAGGGAAATGCAAATCAAAACCACAGTGAGGTTCCACCTCACCCCAGTTAGAATGGCTCACATTCAGAAATCTACCAACAATAGATGCTGGAGAGGATGTGGGGAAAAAGGGACACTAACCCACTGTTAGTGGGAATACAAACTGGTAAAGCCATTATGGAAGTCAGTTTGGAGATTCCTCAGAAACCTGAATATAATCCTACCATTCAATCCAGCCATACCACTCCTTGGAATTTACCCAAAGGAAATTAAATTGACAAACACAAAAGCTGTCTGCACATTAATGTTTATTGCAGCTCAATTCACAATAGCTAAGACCTGGAACCAACCCAAATGCCCATCAACAGTAGACTGGATAAAGAAATTATGGGACATGTACTCTATAGAATACTATACAGCAGTAAAAAAAAATGAAATCCGGTCATTTGCAACAAAATGGAGGAATCTGGAAAACATCATGCTAAGTAAAATAAACCAGTCCCAGAAGAACAAATATCATATGTTTTCCCTGATCAGTAACAACTAACCAAGCATCAAAAAGGAAAGCTGTTGAAGTGAAATGGACACTATGAGAAACAATGATTGATCAGCCCTTTTCATCACTGTTGATGTACAATTTAATATATATCCCTTTTAGTATTTTTGTTTGTTCTACTTAATACCATTGGTTGAGCTATGTAATTAACACACAATTATTCTTAGGTGTTTAAATTTTAACTGAAAAGTGATCTCTGTTAAATATAAGAGTGGGAATAACAGAGGGAGGAGATGTACAATTTGGGACATGCTCAAGCTGACTTGCCCCAAGTGGTGGAGTTAGAAACGTGCCAGGGGATTCCAATACAATCCCATCAAGGTGGCAGGTACCAATGCCATCTCACTAGTCCAAGTGATCAATTCAGGTCACAGTAGACCATAATGATAGGTCTAAGAGTCAAAGGGATCACACAAACAAGACTAGTGTCTGCTAATACTAACTGATAGGATCAAAAAGGGAGAGAATGATCCATCATGGGAAGCGGAATACAAAGCAGACTCATAGAATGGCAGTTGTCCTAAACAGCACTCTGGCCTCAGAATCAGCCCTTAAGGCATTCGGATCTGGCTGAAGAGCCCATGAGAGTATTTTAGGCGTGGAAAGCCAAGACACTCTGGCAAAAAAGAAAAAAAAGAAAAGAAAACAAAGGACCTAAATGAAAGATCTCTGCAAGTGAGATTCCAGTGGAAAGAATGGGCCATCAAAGAAGGAGGTACCTTTCTCTGAAGGGAGGAGAGAACTTCCACTTTGACTATGGCCTTGTCGAAATAAGATCAAAGTTGGCGAACTCAAAAGGCTTCCATGGTCTTGGCAACTCATGACTAGAACCTGGGGAGATTGCTGATGCCTTAAACAAGAGTGTCAATTTGTTAAGTCAACAACAGGAGTCACTGTGCACTTACTCCCCATGTAGGATCTCTGTCCTTAATGTGTAGTTCAATGTGAATTAATGATATGACTAGTGCTCAAACAGTGTTTGGCACTTTGTGTTCTATGTGGGGGCAAACTGATGAAATCTTTACTTAATATATACTAAATTGATCTTCTGTATATAAAGATAATCAAAAATGAATCTTGATGTGAATGGAATGGGAGAAGGAGTGGGAGATGGGAGGGTTGCGGGTGGGAGGGAAGTTATTGGGGGGGGGAGCCATTGTAATCCATAAACTATACTTTGGAAATTTATATTTACTAAATAAAAGTTTAAAAAACACATGATGGCTGTGTAGCAGCATGTTATGGTGGAAAACTCAGTGAGGAAGGAACACACAATTTTACCCATAGTATGAGTGCTAAAAATGTGAAAATTCGAAGTAGGATTGAACAAAAACCCAGAAAAATTAAAACCACTGAAAGTGTTTCACACTGTCATTGTGGGGGGAAAAACTGTTTTCTGGTTATTTGTGTGTAGCGGTTGGAAATAGAAAATTGCAAAGGCACTCCTCTCTGTGCGAGTGTAACTGAGTTGGTCACCGAGGCAGGATGATGAACTAAGGGACTCAACACCGCCTCTCCTAGGATTCCTGAGCCCCTCTGTTGCAAGGAGAGGTGGAGTCCAGGGAGTGCAGTGTTCCAAGGCATTGCTGGTTCCCATGAAAACCTAATTTATGAAATTAAAAATTAATTGTATGGAAATGAATTGAGATAGTCTTTTCATTACAGTGCACTTGGTCTAATTGAGTTTGGAGTGATTGTAGTAGCCATTCCTGCACTGATACAAAAAGGATAAATCTGCCTTTTTGTTCTTGTACTGCTAGGAAACCACATATAGATGAGAACTTTCCAGCTGTCACATGGTGGCTGCTCTTGCTTCCTGGCAGGCCCAGCAGGGCAAGGTATCATCTCATAAGTTATTCATGACAAGGAATCCAGTGTAATGGGAAGCCCTCACTGGAAAACATTCAAGGCCTCCCTTTAGTGATTAGAGTAAATAAAGACCTCATTGTGGGGCCACAGTAGTCTAATTCAGGCTCCTTTTCAAACTGAAGTGATGCTCTTGTTTGAATATTGCTTCCATAGCAAAGAAATGGTTTGTCATTACTGTCTTCCCAGCTTGAGAACTATACGTTTCCTTTGATATTTTAAGTGTTCCCCATTAATGAGTATTCTCTCTCTCTCTCTCTCTCTCTCTCTCTCTCTCTCACACACACACACACACACACACCCTACAGTAGCCATGAGAGTACATACAAGGCAGACTCTTGACTTCAGGGTGAATAACTGACCAAGGACCCCAACTACTGTGCTCTGAAATCTATGACTGTGTGGCAATAAGGCCATCCTTCCCATTCCTGCTGCCAGCTGGTGACAGAGCAAGGCAGCAGTACTGAGGCAGGCCCAGCCCTAGGAGACACAGAATTCCTCTGACAGCCAAGTTTCAATCCTCCACAGCCTAGCCAGACCTTCCTTAGGCTACAGTGAATTAAAGAACGTATTTTCCCATCCTTGTTCACCCTCTCCTTAACTTGGGGGCAGACTTGCATCAGTTTCTTTCTCTCCTAATAAAACCCTTGTACATTTGAACCCGTCTTGGCATCTGATTCTTAGAGAATATCGAGAGAGAGAGAGAGAGATGCACATAGATCTTTACATGTATTTATCTAGAAGATACTGCAGAAGGCCCACAGAAAATGGAATTAAAACATATTTATTTCGGTGCTTCAATTTCAAAACTTTTTGCACCAAAATGAACATTTTAGTTCCTTTTTTCCAAGGACTTTATAAAGTGTCCCCCTTTATGTGTGTATATTTAAATCATAATGTATCTCCAGTTCATGGATGTGAATTAAGTCCAGTGAATTAAGTCCAGATGTTTGCCCTTATAAGAAATAATACCCATCCATACTTGAGGGTGCAAAAATGCTTGCCTTTCCCAAAAGTTACCTTTAGCAAGGTCAAAAGTGCCTGCCCCACTCCTTAGGAATTTCCAGTTTTACCCTGAGAATAGCAAGGGAGGAAGACCTCTTTCTCTCTCTCTTTCTGCCTCTTTCTCTCTGTAACTCTGCCTTTCAAATAAATAAATCTTTTTTATTTATTTATTTATTTGAAAGGCAGAGTTACAGAGAGAAAGAGGTCTTCCATACACTGATTCACTCCTCAAATGGCCACAATAGCCAGAGCTGGGCTGATCCGAAGCCAGAAGCCAGGAGCTTCCTCTGGGTCTCCCATGCGGGTACAGGGGCCCAGGGACTTGGGCCATCTTTTTTTTTTTTTTTTTTTTGACAGGAAGAGTGGACAGTGAGAGAGAAAGAGAGACAGAGAGAAAGGTCTTCCTTTTTCCATTGGTTCACCCCCCAAGTGGCCACTACAGCTGGCAAGTTGTGGCCGGCATGCTGTGCTGATCCAAAGCCAGGAGCCATGTGCTTCCTCCTGGTCACCCACACAGGTACAGGGCCCAAGGACCTGGGCCATCCTCCACTGCACTCCCAGGCCACAGCAGAGAGCTGGACTGGAAGAGCAGCAACTGGGACACAACTGGCGCCCCAACCGGGACTAGAATCTGAGGTGCCGGCGCCACAGGCGGAGGATTAGTTTAGTGAGCTGCAGCGCCGGCCAGCCATCTTCTGCTTTCCCAGGCCATAGCAGAAAGCTGGATCAGAAATGGAGCATCTGGGAGTCAAACCAGAACTCATATGGGATGCGGGCACTGCAGGCAGCAGCTTTACCCGCTATGCCACGGCACCGTCCCCTACTTTCCAGTTTCTTTAGCGGTAATTGTTTTTGGTTTTGGTTTTGGTTTTTTTGGTTTTTTTTTTTTTTTTTTTTTTTTTTTTTGACAGGCAGAGTGGACAGAGAGAGCGAGAGACAGAGAGAAAGGTCTTCCTTTGCCGTTGGTTCACCCTCCAATGGCCGCCGCGGCCGGTGCGCTGCAGCCGGCGCACCGCGCTGATCTGATGGCAGGAGCCAGGAGCCAGGTGCTTTTCCTGGTCTCCCATGGGGTGCAGGGCCCAAGCACCTGGGCCATCCTCCACTGCACTCCCTGGCCACAGCAGAGAGCTGGCCTGGAAGAGGGGCAACTGGGACAGAATCCGGCGCCCCGACCGGGACTAGAACCCGGTGTGCCGGCGCTGCTAGGCGGAGGATTAGCCTAGTGAGCCACGGCGCCGGCCTAGCGGTAATTGTTTAAAGCTCTCCACAGAAAATGTGCCTTATTGAAATACATCCAAAGAGCCTACAGAGCCAATGCTACACTAACACCTCTTTTCCATGTGTACAGAGTTTATAGTAGTGTGATTTTTCTGGGAAAGGAGCCTCAGGCCTCTACATGTGCAGAGCAAAGTAAGGAATTCGTCACACCCGGATTCTGCCATAGTCCAGGCAGCAGGGGAGGGAAGAACCTGGAGTCGCAGCTGTGGTCCCTTTCCTCTTCCCTCTCTGCAGTCGTTCTCGACTTGGACCCTGCCGTCTTCTCGTCGCACCCATATCAATTGGAGTTCTTTATTGCAAGCAGCAGGGATGGATTGTGGATCACTTCTGTAAAAGGGAAGTTGTTGGACAGGTGTCAGGGGCTCATAATCAATTGGAGACTGAAGTTCAGTCTTGGGGGAGATCCAGGGTGAGGCTGCAGAAATCACAGCAAAGACATTTTCCCAGGGCAGTCTGGCAAGTGAGCCTCTTAGATAAATAAGCTCCAAGGTTCCTTTTTCCCTTGTATCAGATTCATATCCTGGGACAGAGACAGCATCGAGCCACTTGGAAGCCAAGGAAGCCCTCTGTCTACAGCAGGTGGGCACCTACAATTCTCTCCTACCACCACAGAACCCAGTGAATTCAAGGCAGTCCCTCCAAATACACTGTAGAGATTTGGGAAGAGGGGAAATGGATGTTGACTCACAAAATATAAGAAAATAAGTGTGCAGCACACATCATTTTGCACATGTGCCTAGTCCTTGAGCTTGGAGACATTTGGAGACTGGCCACAGCTATTGGGTAAATTAGTTATTGCCCGAGTGAAAGGAAGTTCACTGATTGCAACAAGGCCCAGCTATTGCCAGCAGCCTGTTGGCACTCACTCAGCTCCTAAGTGTTGTTTCCATCCAAGAGCTCAGAGTTCTGCCTGATCATCTAGAAATTAAATGTAACCAATGCAAAGACAGCAGTGCCATCCAACAATCTCTTTTCAAAAGTCACTCACATACCTTCTGAAGCTTTGCTTACTCTCAGAGCAGATGTTTGGGTTTATTTGTTTGTTTGTCACCTGATTCTAAATGTAATAGCACAGTTCTGTTAATAACTGTAAAAGTGGGGATGTCCCCCCAAAATAATGATCTACACAGTTTTCACCCTCCCTTTCCTTGAATCCACATCAGTCTCTTTTCCTTGATACATAGACATGCTCCATTGTTTTGTTTTCACTTGATGACCGCTATCCCTTTATCTCCTTTGAGAATGCTTTTCTCCATCTAATCCTTATTTTAAGGAAGCTCATTTTAAGCCATCACCAAAACTTATTTGCTCAGCGCAGCCATAAGTAGGTGCTGTTTGAAAGGAATCGTGACGCGATAAGGTACATGGACTTGGCAGAGGGAAAAAGAAACCATGTTATTTATAAATAAAATTTGAATGCATGGAACTAAATTCCAAGAGAGAAGTGTTCAGGCTGGTACTCAGGTAACACACGAGTATTGTCCTTTCAGGTAAAGATGGCCTTGCAACAGGAAGGATTTGACCGGAAAAAGCGAGGGTACAGAGACATCAATGAGATTGACATCAATATGAATGATCCTCTTTTTACAAAGCAGTGGTATCTGGTAAGTGTCTCTACTTCTTGTAACATCTCTCATCTTGAAACTTCAGATGAGAGATATATTTCTGTGTCCTCATTATTCAGTGGGGTGTTAGCCAGCATCCGACTCAACATCTCCTCCAATGTGTATTGATTTTCTGTCACCACTCGGGCATCTTGTCCTCTCATCTGCTTTCTTCTGGAACTGCTAAATAGTCATGATCTCCTGGGTCAAGGCTGCTACCAACAGCTGATCACATCCTCCAGGTCTCTGAGAGTTTGTGAGTGACGACTTGCAAAATTGCACAGAAGTCAAATCAAAGGTGTGGAAGGAGTAATCCTGGGGTTCCAACAGGCAGAATAATGGGAGACATAATGAAGTCACAGACATAAAAGAAAGAAACAGGTGACTTCACAAGGAGCAAACCAAGTAGCTCAGGATTCAACTAGCAGAAGTATTTTCTGTTGCTGCTTCTTAAAGTGATAGCAGGAAATCAGTTCTATTGCTGCAGGATTCAGGCAACCCAGTGAAGTGGGTATGTCCACCAGCAGTATACTATGATTCATGTGGATTGCTTGAGTTAGGGTTAAAAGACAATCAGTGATTCCAAAGCAACCCCAACTGCACAGCATATTGAAGGAAAATGAATAATTTATAAAAGTGAATGGAGCTTTATTTTAGTTAAGATTAAAAAGATGAAGAGAGGAAACTAAATTACTACCCTGTGAACTACTCTATTAAGAAATGCATCTCATTTCCCACTGCATCAAGTTTGACCATGCCCCATGCTTTTCTGCATGGAATTCTGAAAACCCAAGCTGGGTAACTGAGCCACCATGTGTTAGTCAGAATATGCTAGGTTTGTTTCAGTAACAATAAACCCCGAAATCTCAGTGTCCTACGAAAGTCACAGCTTAGTTCTCATTCTTGCTACATGACCAGTGCTTCCTAATGCTTCTGGAACCTAAGCTGATCAAGCTGCACCTCGCTGCATCCCAACATTGCTTTCAGAAGCACTTTGATAAAGAAAAGGGGGAGCTTGTACACTGGCTCTGAAAGCTTCTGCCTGGATGTGATCACATGAGCTCGCCTACTATTGGCCATTCTTAATTCAGAGTGGGTGGACAAGTGTAGTCGTAACCTGTACCAATGAGGAGAACAGTGATTTTTGTAAGAAGCGCTAGTGATATTCACACAAAGCTTTTAGCTGTACTATAATAGCCACTGATCATGGCTGATATGAGCTCTGATGTCACTAATTTTATAATCAAATTTGAGATAACCTGCACATTTCTGAGAAAATCTTTGTAACTAAGAAGTTACAAAGTTACAGGGAAAGAATACAGTGAATATATTAATTTGGAATTTTGCTTTCTTTTCCTTTCTTTGTTTTTCCTTTTTTTTTCTCTTTCTTTTTGAGTTTTGGGGGCACATGGTTTCATTTTTCTGCATTACAACATGAACACAAGGTGAGCCATCTTTCTTTAATTTAGCTCAACAAATATTTGTGACCAAGACTGAGTGTGATGGTACTGAAATTGCTCATGGTACATGGTCCCTCCTGCAAAGAATATTGTTATTTAGTGAGGAAATTATGTTCAAATAAGAATAAACCAAGACAATACGTGCTAAATTCAAAATGGGAGATATGAACGAAGATCTATGCAGTAGGGAGGGATTCTTGTGACTCTAAGGTTTTTTTGTAGAAGTTCAAAGACAGCATTCTAGCTATAAGCGATGTGGGGATTGAAACTGTTTTGCATATTTACATAAAACAGAAAGCATCAATTGTTTATTTTCTAAAAAATGGATAGGAACATCTGTAAGATGGGGGTGGAGGAGAAAGAACACCCAGAATACTGTTTCATGGGAGATGGGGCCTTTGAGCTGGTTCTAGAATATCAAATGACTGCAGAGAAAGTCAAGCCAATATTTATGCAGGTGGTTTGCAGGCCCACCCTAACAAGATTCCCTGCTTTGGAATCCTTGTACCAGATAAACACAGGGCAAGCTGATGGAACTCCTGGCCTTGATTTGAATGTGGCAGAAGCCTGGGAGCTGGGATACACAGGAAAAGGTGTGACCATTGGGATTATGGACGATGGTGAGTATTTCAAAGCCTTTATATCATTTTGCATACGTTCAGAATATAAAAGATTCATTGGTTCCAGACAGTGGACCTGATGACCACATTGCACTTACCCACATCCTCTCCTGATTCTGAACCATTGGTCCTCAAACTTGATGATGCTCTTAACAAATATTTTTATAGTTATTAAATTAAAATAAACAAATGAACTGAAAGCTGCCTGTCACTCAACCATAATTTCTTATCGAGCCACTGCTTACACCTTACCTTAAAATATCTGCTAAGCCTGTTTTTATTTGCCATCAATGTTCTCGGTCTACACTGTTGAATGTAGGAGCCACTAGCCATATGTAGCTATTTAAAAGGTCATTTAATTAATGAAAACTAAATAAAATTAAAATTTGAGGGCAAGAATTTGGTGCATCTGTGGGATATGGCTTGGGATGACTGCATCCCATATAGAAGTGCCTGGGTTCATGTCCCAGCTCCTCTGCTTCCAATCCAACTTGGCAGAACCTGGGAAGCAGCAGGTGATAGCTGAAGTGTTGGGTCCCTGCCACCCACATGGGAGACCAGATGTAAATTCTGGGCTGCTAGCTTTGGCCTAGCTCAGCCCGAGCTTTTGTGGGCATTTGGGAGTAAACCCGAAGATGAAAGATTTATCTCTGTCTGTTTATCTTTCTCTCTCCTTCTCTCCCTCCCTCCCTTTCAAGTAAAATGAAAATAAATTAATAATAATAATAAGATAAAGTTGTAATTAGGAAGTCTTTACTGGTACCTATATCTTGCAGGGTTCCCCCAATGCTCTCTAATAATTTGATGGTGTCAGGTCGTAGATTTAAGTCTTTAATCCATGTTGAGTGAATTTTTGTGTAAGGTGAAAGGTAGGGGTCTTGCATCATGATTCTGCACGTGGAAATCCCATTTTCCCAGCACCATTTATTGAATAGACGGTCCTTACTCCAGGGATTGGTTTTAGATCCTTCTTCAAATATAAGTTGGCTGTAGACCCTGGAGGTGCAGGCAGTCAAAGCCAAAATTAACTATTGGGATTGCATCAAATTGAGAAGTTTCTGTACTGCAAAAGAAACAGTCAGGAGAGTGAAGAGGCAACTGGCAGAATGAGAAAAAATATTTCCAAACTACACAACAGATAAAGGGTTGATAACCAGAATCTACAAAGATATCAAGAAACTCCACAACATCAAAACGAACAACCCACTTAAGAGATGGGCCAAGGACCTCAATAGACATTTTTCAAAAGAGGAAATCCAAATGGCCAACAGACACATGAAAAAATGTTCAAGATCACTAGCCATCAGGGAAATGCAAATCAAAACCACAGTGAGGTTCCACCTCACCCCAGTTAGAATGGCTCACATTCAGAAATCTACCAACAATAGATGCTGGAGAGGATGTGGGGAAAAAGGGACACTAACCCACTGTTGGTGGGAATGCAAACTGGTTAAGCCACTATGGAAGTCAGTCTGGAGATTCCTCAGAAACCTGAATATAACCCTACCATACAACCCAGCCATGCCACTGCTTGGAATTTACCCAAAGGAAATTAAATTGACAAACACAAAAGCTGTCTGCACATTAATGTTTATTGCAGCTCAATTCACAGTAGCTAAGACCTGGAACCAACCCAAATGCCCATCAACAGTAGACTGGATAAAGAAATTATGGAACATGTACTCTATAGAATACTATATAGCAGTCAAAAACAACGAAATCCGGTCATTTGCAACAAGATGGAGGAATCTGGAAAACATCATGCTGAGTGAATTAAGCCAGTCCCAAAGGGACAAATATCATATGTTCTCCCTGATCAGTGACAACTAACTGAGCACCAAAGGGGAAACCTGTTGAAGTGAAATGGACACTATGAGAAACAGTGACTTGACCAGCTCTTGTCCTGACTGTTGATGTACAATGTAATACTTTATCTATTTTAGTATTTTCTCTTTGTTTTGTTCTAGTACTATTGGTTGAACTCTGTAATTAACACACAATTATTCTTAGGTGTTTAAATTTTAACTGAAAAGTGATCTCTGTTAAATATAAGAGTGGGAATAACAGAGGGAGGAGATGTACAATTTGGGACATGCTCAAGCTGACTTGCCCCAAGTGGTGGAGTTAGAAACGTGCCAGGGGATTCCAATACAATCCCATCAAGGTGGCAGGTACCAATGCCATCTCACTAGTCCAAGTGATCAATTTCAGGTCACAATTGATCACACTGATAAGTCTAAGAGTCAAAGGGATCACACAAACAAGACTAGTGTCTGCTAATACTAACTGATAGGATCAAAAAGGGAGAGAATGATCCATCATGGGAAGCGGGACACACAGCAGACTCATAGAATGGCAGATGTCCTAAATAGCACTCTGGCCTCAGAATCAGCCCTTAAGGCATTCAAATATGGTTGAAGAGCCCATGAAAGTATTTCAGGCGTGGAAAGCCAAGACATTCTGGAAAAAAAAAATGACCTAAATGAAAGATCTCTGCGAGTGAGATCCCGGTGGAAAGAATGGGCCCATCAAAGAAGGAGGTACCTTTCTCTGAAGGGAGGAGAGAACTTCCACTTTGACTATGACCCTGTCGGAATAACATCGAAGTTGGCAAACTCAAAAGGCTTCCATAGCCTTGGAAACTCATGACTAGAGCCTAGGGAGATTACTGACACCATAAACAAGAGTGTCAAATTGTTAAGTCAACAACAGGAGTCACTGTGTACTTACTTCTCATGTGCTATCTGTCCTTAATGTGTTGTCCAATGTGAAGTAATGCTATTACTAGTACTCCAACAGTATTTTACACTTTGTGTTTCTGTGTGGGGGCAAACTGATGAAATCTTTACTTAATATATACTAAATCAATCTTCTGTATATAAAGATAATTGAAAATGAATCTTGATGTGAATGCTGAATGATGTGAATGGAATGGGAGAGGGAGCGGGAGATGGGAGGGGTGCGAGTGGGAGGGAAGTTATTGGGGGGGAGAAGCCATTGTAATCCATAAACTGTACTTTGGAAATTTATATTTACTAAATAAAAAAATAAATAAAAAGATATAAAAGAAAAAAATCCAAAAATAAAATAAAATAAAGTTGTAATTACTCAGACTAGCTTCCTTTCAGGTTCTTGATAGCCACATGTAACTAATGTCTAATGAAATTCTGTTCAATTTGATTTACATTGTCATAGAAAATTATGTTAACTGGTATATGGTTCTAGATCCATGAAACAGCTTTCTAGTAACAGACTTGTGGTTTGGGGATATTTGACTTTATTGCCACTTTCACAACGAACCTTTTAAAGCAGTCCTTGATAACCTTATATTGCATCCACCCTCTAAGGTTTTTCTGTGCCATTCACCTGCTAGATAAAGATTTAGCTGAGCTTTGTTCTCTGTAGCTTGAAATAGTTAATTTATAGTACGGAAGTCCATGGGCTTGATGAGTTGGTGTTTTTTTCCAGCTACACATGTCCTTGACTCTCCTGGGACTCTGTAGTTACCATCCTACAGCCATTTCACAGGGGGCGTGCCTCTACCCTTCATCAAGCAGCTGGGCCCCCAGGAAAGAGCACCAGTGTGCATTATCAGCCCAATTACACACACAGGTCACACAGGGATGAAACAATGGAGCCTTTCCCTTCGGAAGGTCCTCAAAGAATGCTGTGTTCTCTAAAGCAAGCCTTTGAAGCAGAATTGATGAGGAAAACAAGGGGAGTCAGCATGCTTCAAATCTGTGTTCTCTTTGTGTGAGCTCATTAACTGTCAACGCAGAAACAATGCCCCTGCGTCTTCTGATGTGTGAGATGTTTTGAAGTGCAGGAAAGTGTTCTCCAGTGGCCATTAGTTTTCACAAGAAGAAAGGAGTTCTACACCAAAGTGGATGAGAACAGGCATCACGACTTTGTGGATGTCTTTTGCATCCATATTCTTTGGCTTGGAAACATGTCCAAAGGGATTGAAGCCACCTCACCCAGGAAAAAGATGCATCTAGGTTTGGGAGAACCTACCTATCCCATACCATGATGACCTTTTCTAATAGAGGAAATGTTTTGCCGGGGACCAGAGAGGCCACCCTGAAAATGACTCTCCAGTGACAACACATGCCCATATGGAACCTCCATCAGCACTGTCGATGCCTGTTTCAGAATTTTTTAACTGTGGCCCCCTTGACTGAATCTTAAGCTGTTCTTCCCAAAGAGAGCAAGGAGAGGATGACTCCTAACTCTGTTTCATACCAACAGGCCAAGCCCCTTAGGAAATATCAGCAGCATTGCTTGTCTAATCTTATTTCCTCTGCTAACTAGTGGCCTTTTGGGTCCAAAAAAGTGAATTCTCTTCCCCATTGTTTTGGTCATCTACTGTTGTAAAATAAATCATCTCAAAATTCAGTAGCTTTAAGAAAGCAGCCCTATTATCTCTCACAGTTACCTGTGGGTTGATGGGGGATCCACTAGACAGTTCTTTTGCAGGTCTCATTGGGGTGTCTCATGCAATTTTAATCATAAGATGGCTAGGGCTAGAGTCTGCTGGAGACTCAACTGGGATGCAGAAATGGCTTGGCATCCCTCCCTAAGCGGTCCCAGGGCCTCTCCTCTCTGTATAGTGTCCCCAGAAAGGTAGCCAGTTTCTTGCAGGTGGCTCAGGACTCCTCAGAGTAGGCATTTACAGAAAGAAGGGAAAGCTTTTAAAGGCTGAACTCACAATGGGCAAACATCACTCTGCCATTTTGTTGGATGAATGATCATAGGTCCAGTCCAGATGCGAGAGAAGGAAAAAAGCTCCCATCTCCTGGTGCAAAGAAATACAATGTGTCTACGGCCATATTTCACTTACCATGTGCTCATCCGGTATGGTAACTGAAGAGAAGAATGGTTACTAAGCCCTTCTCCATATCCACAGTTGACTAGCTTGGTGAGCATCCTGGAACAACAGCCACTTTCCACATGCCAAGGAGAAGGACAGATGCTCATAGTCTCTCTTACCTTATAGTTGGCCTTCTCTCTCCTAACTCCTTAGGACTGGTGAGGCTGGGGATCAACACATGTGAATGGTTTGGTGTTATTTCCCAGATAATCTCTCATCAGGATATTCCAAACCAAGGTCAAAGACAGACATAGATGCTGACACTGATACCTAAGGAAAAATAATATAATATTTCATATGTATTGGTTCTCTGTATTTTGGCCTTTCCCTTTGTGGACAGCCCAGCTTTAATGACTAGCCACCCCTCTCTTGTACTCAGCTACTGCCACTGCATCCAGTGACTCATTAGACACTCAGTAAATAGCTACTGCCTTCATTTAGATTCAACATAATGTCTTTCCCACATACTAGACATCACAGGAAGAGTGCCCCTATGGTTGGGGTCTGCTGGGATATTCCAAGCATGTCAATTGCCACTTAATGGTAATGACTACATTTCTTTTATTGTAATAGAATTGTTTATTATTGGGGCCTTGACCTGGAAAATGGGATGTGATCATCATGATTCATAAGAATGGAAAACACTCACCCAGCTGAGCCACAATTCAGGATAGGTAGCTGTTACCAAGGTCAAAGATCTTCTAGGAAGTTCTGGGGCAAGGTTTTTGATTTAGCCAGCATCAGAGAGAGCCAAAAACGATTGAAGTCCATTGAGACAGGACCAAAAAAGCTGTAAGCTGAAATCACAAAAAAAGTAACAAACATTTGTTGAGTGCTCACTATGTGCTACACACTGCTTACAATTTTGGAAACACAGTGCAGTTATTCCTTGAGGTTGCTATTATTAATGTTCCCATTTTGCATATGAAGCAGCTGAGATTTAGGGAAGCAAGAGACTTCCCAAAGACAACTAATTCTAACCACCCATCTTTAGTCCTTGAAACCCACCCTTCAGTCCTGCCTTGCTGGTGGGATTTTGTGAATGGGGCCTCATCCACGTGAGTGAAGATTCAAGCTTAAGGAGCTAACAATTACCCAGTCCTTTCTAATGGATTCTAAACTCTGTATCACATAGAAAAGCAATACAATAGTCCAGTAAGGTGGCAGTTCCAATTACTACTGCTGAATACAAAATGAATCCAACACTTTGCAACTTACAGTAACTTTTGCTCAAGATTTTGTGAGAGAGGAATTCGGGAACAGCTAACTAGGCATTTCTCACTTAGGGTCTTGCATGCAGTTGAGATGAGATGTTAGTTGGGCTGCAATCATCTGAAGGCTCAACTAGGCTGGACCTCCGAGGTAGCTCACTCCCATGGCTGGTGGTTCATGCTGGCTGCCACTGGAACCCGGCTGAAACTGTCATTGTAGTATGGGGAGTGCCAGTGTGTAATACTGTCCTCTAATTTGGTCACAAGAGTACCTATAGACTCTAGCCTGCCCTGACAGGTTGTCGCTCCCCGTCTTCGTGGAGGAACGACACAGGACCCTGCGTTGTTCTTTCGTCTGCTCGGCCCTCCCCGGGTTTGCTGCTGGTTCTTCCCGGGTTGGCTACCGTCCCTTCCACCTCCGTGGAAGGGCGGTTCCCCCTGCCGCTTTCCCCACTTCCGCGGGGGAGCGGCACACCACTGGCCGGCTCTCTCGGGGGCTGCACAGGTGTTCCTTCAGATAGATGTTCCTGGTGCATGTTGTCTCTCTCCTCCTTTATAGTCCTCTTCCACCAATCCCAACTCTGCTACCCACACACCGAGTACGCTGCTCTCCTCCAATCAGGAGCAGGTCCTACAGTTTATTGGTTGAACTGGAGGCAGCTGTGTAGAAGCTGTTTCCTCCTCTCCCAGCGCCATATTGTGGGAGAGCAGATGCATAGAATAAGTCTTAATTCCAGTAACTTAGTCTAGTCCGAGTTGCTCCCAGTTGCTCCCCACAACAGGTTCCAGGAGATTTGACTGTGATGTGTACAATGTGACTATATCAGTTCATTCCCATTTATCTAACAAAATACCTTAGGCTAGGTAATTTGTAAATAATAGAAATTGATTTCTCACAGTTCTGGAGGCTGGGAACCCTCAGATGCTGCCACTGGCAGGGTCAGTGTCTGGTTAAGGCTCACTCCGAGCTTGCATTATGATACCTGTTGCTGCCTCCTCCGAAGGAGCTGGACTCACACAGAAGAAGGGGCAAATGAGGGTGAACTCTTCTCACCCTTTTATAAGGGCACCAATCTCAGTCACCTTGGGGCTTAAGTTTTGGCATGAATGTAGAAGGAACACAAACATTCACATCACAGCAATGCTTTTTGTAGAATTCTTCTTTTATCCTTGTGGACACCTTAATGCCTAAGTGTCCCACCTGTGACAAGGTATCCCTCTCACAGAAAACTAGGTTTTGCTTTTTTTTTTAAGATTTATTTATTTATTTGAAAGAGTTACACAGAAAGAAAAGGAGAGGCAGAGAGAGAGAGGTCTTTCATCCGCTGGTTCACTCCCCAGATGGCCTCAACGGCTGGGCTGCGCCAATCCGAAGCCAGGAGCCAGGAGCTTCTTCCGGGTCTCCCATATGGGTGCAGGGGCCCAAGGACTTGGGCCATCTTCTACTGATTTCCCAGGCTATAGCAGAGAGCTGGATAGGAAGTGGAGCAGCTGGGACCCAAACCGGCACCCATATGGGATGCTGGCACTTTAGGCCAGGGCATTAACCTGCTGCGCCACAGCGCCAGCCCCAGGAAACTAGGTTTTACCAGCAGAAGCCCCAGGGCTCTTCTCTGACAGATGTCTGGTTGATTAGGTTTGGGTGTGTTTGTCAGATGAGAGATGAGACATGGGAGAAGCAACCCAATAAAACATATGGAATGGAAGTAGTATTTACTTCCAGGTCCCGAAGAGAGAAGGAAAGGAGCGTGGCCCACATAAGCCATGAGAAGGGGGAGCTCTGTGGACATGCGCATTCCACCAGTGAATAATTAGCAAGAGAAAGAACAAGCAGCCTGTGGGCAAAGCCTTGCTGGGATCCAGAGCATTTTACAGGTGTGTTTCTAGTAGGAAGTTCTAACGGTGGGTGTGGAGCAAGCAGGCATGAGTTCCATGGACTCACACTGTGACTGAGAGGAAGAACTGTGTGAATGGGCTGTGTAGAGCAGATATCTGGATTGACTACATCAAGGCAATGGAAGGTGGCAGAGAACTGGAAACTGTGACAGGGGTAACTAAATCCTGATTGTTTGAGAAAATCATTCCTGTATTCAAAATGGATGCTGAGGAAACTGAAAATCGTAAGGATTGACTATGCTGCACAAGCTTCTTACCTGGCATCTAGCTGCCTCCTGAGTGAACATCCAGAGGAAACAGGTGAAGATGCCTGCTCTTTTCTCGGTTGGAATTGGAAATGATGCAGTGGAGTTCTACTACAGCCTCTTGACACAAGCAGTCACAAGCCCACTGAGATTGAAGAGGAGGCAGTGGAGCTACCTCTCCATGGGAGATACTGAGCAGCTGTCTGGAGAACACATCATGTTCCTTGCGGCCTCCTTTTCATCTGCATCTAACTCAGGAGGGCCTGGGGTACAAGGTGCCAGCTCTCTTGGGGCACTGGAAGGAATCGAGCTCAGGGCCAGGGTGCTGGGATGCTACACATCTCAACTGAGCAAGTAGCGTTCTGAGAATATGTCCATGGAACCCCTTGCAGGTTTCAAGAGTCTCCAAAACTCTCAGAACTTCCTGCAAATTTGGACTCCTGTGAATTAGACTCCCTGAAAAGATTCAAACTAACCACAGGATGCTAATGATTAATGAACAGAAGTGTGTCATTTCTGTGTCACATTCATCACAATCGGGTGGTGATGAGTCAGTCTCTTCTCCCCTCCCCCAGTAGCCTGTGAGCACAGCCTGGGTTCTGTATCTAAATCATCTGCACTTAAATAAGAATGAGCCCATTAATAATGGAAGAATTCAAAAATTAATAAGCAGATGCAGAAGATGTGTGCAGTGAATTCCACCTCAAAAGAAAATCAACCATACAAAAGTATTAAAATACTATCTATTATTTAGATCATTATTACTTTTTCTGAATCCTATGTCATCCCTCACAGTTCTATTAATAATCATTTCTTCTCCCATCCAAATACTAACCAGGCCCGAACCTGCTTAGCTTCCAAGATCAGTCAAGATCGGGAACATTCAGGATGAATTAAAGTCCATATCTCTCCTATCTTAACACTTGGTCTTCCTCTTATTCAAGACCCTCACCAGGCTAAATGAGTATTGTTTTCATTCTTATTTTCTTCTGGTCTCAAATTAGCTCCTCACTCCAATATTTTCCCTTTGTATAACGGAGACCACAATTTCTTTTTATTAGTATGTTATTTAGCAGGCAGAGAAATTGATAGAGCTCTCATTTTCTGGTTCACTCCATAAATGCCTGCAATGGCCATGATGGGGCCAGGACCAAAGCTGGTAACAGGGAACTCTATCCAGACCTCCCATGTAAATGACAGGAACCTAATTACTTGAGCCATCACCACTGCACCCAGGGTCTGCATTGGCAAAAAGCTAGAGTCAGAAGCCAGAACCAGGAATCAAAACTCAGGCACTCCAAATGGGACACAGCTGTCTTAACTACCAGTCTAAATAACCACTACAAGACTGCTGTTTCTCAGGGCCAGCACTGTGGCGCAGTGGGTTAATGCCCTGGCCTGAAGTGCCAGCATTCCATATCGGCACTGGTTCTAGTCCCGGCTGCTTTCTGCTATGGCCTGGATTAGCAGTGGAAGATGGCCCCTGCAGCCACGTGGGAGACCCAGAGGGAGTTCCTGGCTTCGGTTCAGATCGGTGCAGCTCTGGTCGTTGTGGCCATCTGGGGAATGAACCAGCAGATGGAAGACCTCTCTCTGTAATTCTGTCTTTCAAGTAAATAAAATAAATTTTTTAAAAAGGCTGCTGTTTCTCAAAACATTTTTCTCCTAAATTCTATCAGAATATAGAATCACTGGATATAAATATGTAGAAGAATGAAATTAGATCCCTACCTCTAACCATATACCAAAATCTACTGAAGATGAATCAAAGACCTTAATTTAAGATCTGAGACTGTGAAATTGCTAGAAGAAAATGTAGGTGAAACACTTCAAGACTTCTTGGATGAGACCCCCAAAGTGCAGGTAACAGAAGCAAAACTAGAGGAAGGTTTCTATAAAACTCAGAACCTTCTGCACAGCAGAGAAATAATCAGTAGAGTGAAGAGACATCTGACAGAATGGGAGAAAATATTTTCAAGTTACTTATCCAACAGATTAATATCTAAAATATATCAGCAACTCAAAAAACTCAACAACAAAAAAATAAGTAATCCTGCTTAATAATCAGGCATGGAAAGCCAAGACACTCTGGAAAAAAAAAAAAAACCCTAAATGAAAGATCTCTGTGAGTGAGATCCCAGTGGAAAGAACAGGTCTTCAAAGAAGGAGGTACCTTTCTCTGAAGGGAGGAGAGAACCTCCACTTTGACTATGACCTTGTCTAAACAAGATAAGAGTTGGAGAACTCAAGGGGCTTCCATAGCCTTGGAAACTCATGACTGGTGCATAGGGAGATTACTGATGCCATAAACAGGAGTGTCAATTTGTAAAGTCAACAACAGGAGTCACTGTGCACTTACTCCTCATGTAGGATCTCTGTCCTTAATGTGCTGTACATTGAGATTTAATGCTATAACGAGTACTCAAACAGTATATTTCACTTTGTGTTTCTATGGGGGTGCAAACTGTTGAAGTCTTTACTTAATGTATACTAAACTGATCTTCTGTTAAAAAAAAAGAAGAAATTAGCAATTCCCAACTTGACTCTCACTGGGATTAAACATGACAATAGGTCTGATCTGATTTCATCATCATTTAAGAAATCATCTATTATTTTTCACTTTATGTGTCTGTGTGGGAGCAAACTGTTGAAATCTTTACTTAATGTATGCTAAACTGATCTTCTGTATATACAGAGAATTGAAAATGAATCCTCACGTGAATGGAAGGGGAGAGGGAGTGGGAAAGGGGAGGGTTGCAGGTGGGAGGGACGTTATGGGGGGGAAGCCATTGTAATCCATAAGCCGTACTTTGGAAATTTATATTCATTAAATAAAAGTTAAAAAAAAAAATAATGGGTAAAGGGGCTGGCGCTGTGGCGTAGCAGGTAAAGCCTCCGCCTGCAGTGCCGGCATCCCATATTGGCGCCAGTTTGAGACCTGGCTGCTCCACTTCCACATGGGAGACCCAGAAAAAGCTCCTGACTCCTAGCCCGGCTCGGACCATTGCAGCCATTTGAGAAGTCAACCAACAGAAGAAGTAAACATGATTGTGGGTGGGGAGTGACTTGCTATACTCTGCCAAGCTATAGAAAGCAGCCAGGAAGACAATGTCTCACATGTCATAATTACCACAGTGAAACTCCCTGCAGTTCGAAAACTCCTAGTCCAGAAATTACTGGTCTAACCAGAAAAAAAAGGAAATTTATTTTTAAAATTATACATCCATGGGATAGGTGATTAGTGATTAAGCTGTCTATGTCCTACATTGGAATACAGGAGTTTAATTCCCCTGCACTGACTCCCAGTTGCAGCTTCCTGCCTATGCTTACTGTGGGAGACAGCAGGTGACTGTTCAAGTAATTGAACATTTGCCACCCTCATGGGAAACTTGGATTGAGTTTCCAGCTTTCAGCTTCAGCCCCGGCCCCAGCCCCAGCAGTTGCTGGCATTTAGGGAGTAAACCAGTAGATGGGGGTGTGCTCGCTCACTCGCTCTCTCCTCTCTCTCTATCTCTCTCTCTCTCTTTCTCTCTCCCTGCCAAACAAATAAAAAGAAATATGCATTCTAACATGAGAGTACTTCACAAAGTTCATAGAAAATGAAATTAAAAGATAACTTTATTATGGTGCAAATTAATTTGAAATCATATATACAAATAGTCTTCAACAATTTCATGGAAAATGGGTACTATGAAAAGCCTGTGCAGAGTCAGTGCTGTGGCATAGCAGGTAAAGCCGCTGCCTGCAGTGCCAGCATCCCATATGGGCACCCATTCAAGACCCAGCTGTTCCACTTCCTATCCAGCTCTCGTTATGTCCTGAGAAAGCAGTAGAAGATGCCCCAGGTCCTTGGGCCCCTGCAGCCACGTGGAAGACCTGGAAGAAGCTTCTGGCTCCTGGCTTCAAATTAGCCCAACTACAGCCATTGCAGACATTTGGGAACTGAACCAATAGATGGAAGACCTCTTTGTCTGCCTCTGCCTCTCCTTAACTCTACCTTTCAAAAAAATATAAAAAACAAGTCTATGCATAAATACCAAAAATCTTTGCACCAGGGCTGGTGTTGTGTAACGGGTTAAATCACCACCTGTGATGCCGGCATCCCATGTGGGCGCCGTTTCAAGTCCCATTTGCTCCAGTTCCAATCCTGCTCCCTGCTAATGCTCCTGGGAAGGCAGCAGAAGGTGGCCCAAGTGCTTGGGTCCCTGCCATATACATGGGAGACCCAGATGAAGCTCTTGGCTTCAGCCTGGCCCAGACCCAGACATTGTGGCCATTTGGAGAGTGAACCAGCAGATAAAAGATCTCTCTCTCTCTCGCTCTGTCTCTGTCTCTGTCTCTCCCTGTCTTTCTCTGTAACTCTACCTTATCAAATAAATAAAATAAACCTTTAAAAATTTTGCACCAAAATAAGCTTACCTTTTAACTCCATTTTATTTTTCATTCTGATTATTCTCTTGGTTTGTAGGTGGACAACAGTTTATTACATGCTCACATGACTTATTCTCGGTGTTCATGGAGAGCTCTCCCTTCACCCCCTTTTTTTTCTTAGAAAGCTTTTATTTAATGAATACTAATTTCATAGGTACAGCTTTAGCAATATAGCAGTTCTTCCCCCAACACCTGCCCTCCCACCCCCACTCCCATCCCCACTCCCATCCCACTTCCTACTCCTCCCATCCCATTCTTCATTAAGATTTGTTTTTAATTAACTTTATATACAGAAGACCAACTCTATATTAAGTAAAGATTTCAACAGTTTGCACCCACACAGACACACAAAGTGTAAAGTTCTGTTTGAGAACAAGTTTTACAGTTAATTCTCCTAGTACAACTCAAGAAGGACAGAGATCGTATATGGGGAGCAAGTGCACAGTGACTCCTGTTGTTGATTTAACAATTGACACTCTTATTTATGATGTCAGTGATCACTTGAGGCTCTTGTCATGAGCTGCCAAGGCTATGGAAGCCTTTTGAGTCCACAAACTCCTTAGTATTTAGACAGGGCCATAAGCTAAGTGGAACTTCTGTCCTCCCTTCAGGGAAAATTAATGCCCATTTTGCCACAAACTTTGTGCCCTAATCCAAGTTCCTTTCTTCAGGGCAAAGCTGCCATGGTAGCACAGCCTTAGCACGCAGTGCAGTTGCCTGCTACAGGGAGCATTTCATGATACTTTGGCTTTTAAGTACTGCATCCTTATATGGTTATTAAGTGCAACAGCCCCTGAGATAAGCCACATGCACTGGCTCCTTTAATTCTTGCTCCGATGGCAAGAAAGCAAGCACAGCTGCAGCTTGCAGCCCTGGCATCCCATGTGGTCCCTGGCTCACTTCCCGGCTTCTGATCCAGCTTCCCTGCTAGTGGCCTGGGAAGGGCAGTGGAGGTGGCCGAGGCATTTGGGCCCCTACTACTGATGTGGAAGACCTGGCAGAAGCTCTTGGCTCCTGGATTTGGCCTGACCAAATGCTGGCTATTGCATCCATCTGGGGAAGGGTCCAGTAGATGGAAGATATTTCTCTCTCGCTCGCCCGCTCTCACTCTTCTCTCTCCCTCTCCCCCCCCACCTTCCCTCTTTCTCTTTAAAAATTAAAAAAAGAAGGAAAACAAGCACAAAGAGGGCAAGCAGCCCACCCAGAGTCTCACTGCCAGTGATTGGGTGTTCAGGACTCCAACTGTGATCCTTGACAGCAAAAACCTAAACTCATAGCCCTTGTGCTAGGAGGTCTCAGGCACCTGCCCTGTGTCTCCCAGTGCTAGATGCTGAGGTATAAATCCTGCAAAGATTACGAGGGCACTTCAAAAAGTTCATGGAAAAATGGAATTAAAAGATAAGTTTATTTTGGTGCCAAAGTTTTGACATCCAGGCATAGTTTTTTTTTAATACCACGGATTTTCCACAAACTTTTTGAAGAACCTTCCTAAGTATTTCTGCAGACCCAAATGAGGGCTTTGCAGTTGCCCTTGGAGTCTCTCAGTGCTTTCTGAGGTCCAAGGGCCTGAGGGAGCTCAGCGGTGCTCACAGATCATGGTTCAACCCTTGGAACAACTCTGGGCAACAAGACAGGCCCACATTCAGGAGGAAGCGCAGGCTTCCTGCTGAGAGGTCTGAGGCCTCTGGTTTCCTGGAAAGAGACAAGCCTGAGCTCCCAGCTGGGAACCCCTTGCTGGAATCCATTTGCCCTCTGCCTAATGGATTTTCTCCCCCGAGCTGCATTCCTCCCCTTGTTTCCATGCCCAACTGTGCTCTCCTAATCCACTGCTGCCCGTGCTTTGTGAAATAATAATTGTGTTGCCTCCCCACGGCCAGTTTCATTTCAGAAGAAATGCCAGTCGGTGCTTTCAAAGTGCCAGGATTTCTACAAATCTCTTTTAGATCACCGCTCTGAGGAGCCATCCATCTTGCGGTCACTAAGCCCCTTAGTACTGACATTCGTGTTGGAAGTGTTATCCCAGGGCTCCAGGCACTAATTGGCTTCACTCCTCTGAAGTGTGTCTGGGAGCAGCTAGACAGACGCAAGCAGAGCAGCCTATCTTCACACAGAAAGGAAAACACCAGGATAGGGGCTCAGGGACCAGTGCCCATGACTGTGGCATTGCCCTGGCCCCAGCTGGGTACAGACACTGCTTCCTTGGGCAGCTCTGCTAGGACACAGTGTGCAGCACTAATCTTTGGTTCCTGTCTTGTTGTCTTTTCACAGGGATTGACTATCTCCACCCGGACCTGGCCTCCAACTATGTAAGTACAAGGTGACCTTGGAGGGAGAAATGTGTTTGTCTTAAGTCTTGGTGTCCCTGGTTACTGGGAACATACCCATGTATATACACACTCACACACGTGTGTGCACACAAGCATGCACAGGAACGTATCGGGTACATGCATGCATATTGCATATATGTGCACATGTATCCAATAAGGTAGAAACATATTCATTCAGGCACACATGCATGCACACAGGAACCCATGCATTCACAAACATGTGCACACAGCACACATAGACATTAGAAGTGCCCAAATTGTTAGAGCCACCGCTGAGGCCAGAAAGCAAATGAACAAGGCCTGGGGCCTGGCAGCAGGTTTGACAATGGCTTTGTGAGAAGAAAAGAAAGGAAAAAAACTTGAAGTCTGTAAGAACAGAGTGCCAAGAAAATATGTAGAGGAAAGTGCAAAGAAGAGAGAGACTTGGCAAGGCATAAAGCGACTCTAGCTGACAGTATTGAATTGAAGGGTGGAAATAAGCCATTTAGGTTCTTGCTGGGCAAAACTGAAGACAAAAAGCCAAAAACTACAGCAACTCACATTACGATCTTCACTTCATGAGAGTAAGAACACTGCATAGGACCACTGCATACTTTTCTTCCCCACAACACTGAGCATCCTGTTTAGTAGCCCTCAACAAATAAGTGTCAGCGGAGAATCGTAGCACACACTGCTCAACTATAACCACACACGTTCACATTTGATCAAGCAGGGCACATGCTGGGTTCCTGATGAAAACCACCAAGCTTTTAAACATCATCCACCCATTTATTCCAACCCCAGGGAGTACAGTACTCGAGCCATGGCATACCCTCTAAAAATTCTCCTGACTTCAGCTAAGCTATATTTCTAGGAACTCCAAACCTTGGGATAAAAAAATGTTATCTTAGTATCTAAAGAGACTCATATTTAGGGGAACAAGGCTTAGATGGTTGGAAGGACGGTTAATAAGCAAAAATGTGTGGAGTTGACACTCGGGTCCTTTGCTGTGAACAGCGTATGTGTCTACTTTGCCAAAAGAAAGTAGAGGTTTTTTGTGTATTTAGCGTTCTGGGCATGAGGAATCGTTGATACCAAAGTTTTTCTGCTTACTCTATAGATCTTATAAGTCAAAAGAGTACAAATTGAGCTGAGCATCTTTTTTAATATTAAAAAAATTGAATGAATCAGTACCACAGTCCAGAGAGAAAGGAAGAAAGCCAAAGCTATATCCCCAGTGGCTAGAATCCACTCCTGTAGCGAGAACAATGAAAAACTGCCTATGGATTTTTATGGACAGCGTCAGCTCCACACTCCTGGCCTTGACTGGCTCTTCCAGTGCTGCTCTCTTTCCCAATGTTTCCCACAAACGGATCCCAGGGAGTGTCTCTGCAGAGGAGACTGGGAAGCATGTATATTGCAAGGCTCTGATATTCTGAGCCATCTACCCAAGGTGCACAGTGGTCCACTGCATCTCTGGAACAGAGAGCTCATGGAGCATCCTCACAGGGTCCTGCTCACCTTCCCAAAACAGAACTGCTCAGCCTTACCACTTGGAGGACGCTAGGGTGGGGTGTCTGTCCAGGGGTTTGGAAAGCTGATGTTTCATGACCTCCCTCCTGCACACACAGCCCTGCCCCACCAAGGCCATGGACACTGAAACTGACCTCTGCACCCTTCCCTTCTCATCCAGCCCTGGTGTTTGCTGGCAGGCTGCTCCAATACCAGTGACCAGGTTAAAAAGGGACACTCATTGACACAGGGCGAAAAACAAAAGTCCTCCCAGGTCTGATGAACTGCAAGTTCAGTGTTGGTGGTTAGTGTGATCCATCAAAAACTTTATCTGAAATTGAGAAGTGAAGCATCCAAATTGAGGGGTACTGGCTGTGCTTGGATCTCCAACATCAGAATATAGTGAGGGCTATTTCTTTGTTTCTTTTCCAAAAACACTTTTGCTAATTAAAAAAAAATACATGTTCCCTGTAGGAAATTTGGAAAAGTGTTAAGATTCAAAACTAATCATAATATGACTATCCTTAATATTTGGGCCTTTCCTTTCTATGTGTATATTTCTTTGTGAAACTGGATCCTTTTTGCATGTCTGCTAGGTCCCTGTCTATTTGATCTGTGATGACCATTTTTATAGTATTAAATGTGCTTCAAGACACAATTTCAAGAGCTACATCATATTTCCGACTACTATCATTTATTTAAACATTCTAATCCCCAAGTGTTGGACAAGTAGGTTGTTTCCATTAGGTGTCTCACTCCAAGAAAGAAGGTGACAGAGAGTGACATGGTAGGGTGGATAGAGGGACTCCAAACCGCAGCTTGCTAAGGAGAGCAGAAATAACTGGAAATGTTTATCCTGGAAGGAAGAAAATTTTAGAGAGACATTAGGTTTTCAAATATTTCAAATTCTCCATGTGGGCTAAGGCATTCTACTTGCTCAGGAATTTCTCGCAAGAAAATTCCCACCATTGGTTGGAACCATGTGTGGAAAACTTTAATTCAGTTAAAGGAAGAACTGTCTAGTGAGTAAGGTTAGTAAATAAATGGAAGTGGTGTGTTCTCCATATCTGCCAGTGTTCAAAGTGAGAGTTAGTGGCAGTTTGTCAGGGGTGTTGTTGAAGAGACATCAAGGGCTACCCGAAGTTTAACCTAGATAACACCTAATAATTGAATAGAAAACGTGATTTCTGCACAAAAGTGTTCATCCTGACCATTTCTATCTAGACCTGAGTGGTCAACAGTTATCTAGCTCTAGGAATCTTATGAGGAATTTATATACAGTCAAATATAACTAAGTTCTCACCTCCTTCATAAAGGTGAGGAAAACAAACACTCAAATATCTCATTCTGAAATTCATCAGTGCAGAGCCTGGACCAGCTGGTTTTTTCCATCACAGAGTCTCTCTCACAGCTGTGTAGTGTTGAGAGTGATGCTACTAAGCACATTTATCTTCTTTATTTTCAATTAAAAATTTTACACTATCATTAACAGAATGAGGCTGGCAAGTGGAGCAGACCTGCCCAGGAGAGCACTGAAGTCGGTGGACAGTGATAGACTGGAAAATTGTTTGAGCAAAGGATTAGCAGGCAGCGTCACACCTTGTTGAGTGACTTAATGGCTTGAATGAGCTCACCCGGTGCCCTTCTAGGGAAAGGTGCTTTGGGGAAAGTTTTTGCTTGGGTTTCCTCAGAAGCAGATCCTGAAAGAAGAGTTTGCATGCAAGTAGTCTGTATGGGAGGTGGTCCCAGGAAGCAGGGTTAGAGGAGTGGGGATGAGGCAGAGAAGGCAATCACCCCTGTGTCATTAAACCATAGCTGACAGCTGGAACACCACCCCTTGGTGTAGAACTTTGTGTCAAGTGATCTCCCCTGGGAGGAGATACCAGGAAAGCAGGGCTATTTTTACACCAACTCCATTGGTTGTTGGTTGCGGGCTGATCCCACAGGATGTGAACATCACACACTTCCCGTCTCCCCACAGCCAGGGAGAATGTTCTTGGCAAAGGGATACAAATAAACTTCAGAATTTTCATTTAAAAATGGAATTAAAATATGAGTTCATTTTGGTACAAAAAATGTTGAAATTCATGGGTAGATTTTTCATAATACACTAATTTTCGTGAATGTTTTAAAGACTCCTCATATGCATGGATTTCAATTTTTGCATCAAAATAAACGTGTTTTAATTCTGTTTTTCCACAAATTTTTAATAATATTTTTTCTTATTTCTTTATTTGAGAGATACAGATTTCTCACCTGCTGGTTCATTCTCCACATGTACACAATGGCCCTTTGGAGCCAGGTTACTCAATCAAGGTCTCCCATGTGGGTGGCAGAGAAGCAATCACTTGGGGCTGGAGTTGTGTAGCAGTTGGTTAAGCAACTGCTTGTGATGCTAGCATCCCATTATCAGAGTGCCTGTTCAAGTCCCAGCTACCCTGCTTCCAATACAGCTTCCTGCTAATGTGCCTGGGAAGGCAGTGGAAGATGGCCCAAGTTCTTGGGCCCCTGCCACTCCATAATGGAGTCCTGGCTCCTGTCTTTGGCTTGCCCCAGACCTGGCTGTTGGAACACTTGGGTATTAAACCAGTGGATAAAAGATATTCTCTCTCTCTCTCCCTCTCTCTCCCTCTCTCTCATTCCTCCCCCTTCCTTCCCCCTCTCCCTCTCCCTCTCCTTCTTTTTTCTTATTGTTCTCTGTCTCTCTGCCTTTCAAATACATAAAGGCTCTTTGATATGCCTTCATATGGTACAGGGGAATGGAGAGTGTTAGGCCAAACAAGTATGTAGCAACATCTGCTACAGATACCTTGGAAATGTATTAAAGGTTTAAATAATCAGAAATGTTCTGTGTCAAATAACATCCTTCCTGTTACTGACTTATTTTCAGTGAAAACTGTCCCTGAGGGTCTTCAAAATTTTTTTCTACGTAATAAAACCAGGCAAAATCTTTTCCAAAGCAAAATTATTTTCCATGTATTAAGAGAGGAAGCAGGGTATACTGGCAGTCCAGTGTTCTTTCCACTAAACTGAGAATTATAATACTTTGAAAACTGAAAATCAATATATAAATATAAGTAGTTAGTGTTAATTTAATTCAGCAAGCCTACATTGAATCTGCTGAGTGTTAGGCACAAAGGATAATAATAGCCACCTGTATTATTCCTCTATTTGAAATTTAATCTGAGGGATCCTGTCCCGCTGGGAAATGTTCCCTATTCTAACTAATTAAAAGTCTCCTTTTCTACCCCAGTAGTAATAACATAGAGTACTGGCCAAGATTCTATTGTAGAGCATTCCAAGGAGATCCCTCTGTGCCCATCACACAAATGGTTTGGATAGTTTCTCTCACTCAAGAAGTACAGTGACCATGCGTGTGCAAGCCCCAGAGGAAGAGAGACACAAAAAAGCAAGCACCCTATGAAGCCGCCTGCAGGGCAGCAAGGATGCAGGTGTGTGAGCTGTGCTTCTGAGGTGAGGGGCAGGTCTGTTGGGCAGTTGTCCTTCTCTTCACCATGTGTCCCACAGTACAGGGATGGCTGCCGCTTTATGATTGTGGTGATACTCCAAGCCTCTGGAGTTCAACTTGTCATTACTACAATGAAATATCTGAGGCAACTAACTTTTTTAACTTTTATTTAATAAATATAAATTTCCAAAGTACAGCTTATGGATTACAATGCCCCCCCATAACTTCCCTCCCACCTGCAACCCTCCCATCTCCTGCTCCCTCTCCCATTCCATTCGCATCAGGATTCATTTTCAATTATCTTTATGTACAGAAGATCAATTTGGCAACTAACTTTATAAAGAGAAAAGTTTATCTAACTCACAGTTTGGGAGGTTCAAGTCCAAGATCGGATGACCACATTGGTTTGGCCTCTGATGAGGGTGGTGCAATGGTCAAGTATCTGCAGAAGAGTCATGTGGTGAGCCAGGAAGTAAAGTGGCTGGGCCCAAACTCAGGTTTCTCTAACTCCCTCTCCCCAGATCTTCCTTCTGCGTGCAGAATTCCAGTGACCTAAGGAATAAGCCCACTTCCTAGACACTAGTTACATAGTTGGGGTGATTCCACCCTTATAGTACCATTGATTCATGACTTTGGGATTTAAACTTCTTGCATGAATTTGGGGGCTAAATCATGTTGCAACCGTAGCAGAGGGAAACTTCTTTAAGAACAAGGGCTTGGGGCCAGCACCGTGGCACAATAGGTTAATCCTCCGCCTGTGGCACCGGCATCCCATGTGGGCACCAGTTTGAGTCCCGGCTGCCCCTCTTCCAGTCTAGCTCTCTGCTATGGCCTGGGAAAGCAGTAGAAGATGGCCCAAGTCCTTGGGCCTCTGCACCCACGTGGGAGACCAGGAAAAAGCACCTTGGTCCTGGCTTCGGATTGGCACAGCTCCGGTCATTGCAGCTGTTTGGGGAGTGAACCAACAGAAGGAAGACCTTTCTCTCTGTCTCTGCCTATCACTGTCTGTAACTCTAACTCTCAAATAAAATAAATAAAATCTTAAAAAAAAAAAAAAAGAACAAGGGCTATGGCTGAAGGGGCAGCTTGCAGAACTGGAGGAGAGAGGAGGCAAAACCTCTACTACTTTGCTTCCAAAGCTGTTTTGATAAAGCTGGCAGATCTGTGAAAACCCAAGGAGAGTCTTCCTGCTGTGTGTCAGGGTTTTCTCAGACACAGACCATGAGACCAGGCTGGAAGGCAAGTCGTTCATTTGTGAGGAGATCCCAAGAATCATCAGGCAGGGAGAAGTGAAGTGAAACCAGAAAGGAAGGGCAGCGGGAAAGGTCTGTGACCAGACCACTGAGAACAGCAGGAGCTGCTCTCTCTGCAGGATCCAGGGAAGCAGTGCAGACAGAGCCTCACCGACTCCTGTCAATCACTGGCAGAGAGCTGCCACCCAGGAGCAGGGGTGAAGCGAGGAGAAATGGAATAATTCCTGGAAGTATGTCCTCTTCTTGTCTGTTTTATAAGCAAGCAGAATAGGGTCCATCAGCCAGAGAGTCTTCAGGCAAAAAGCTACATACACTGATAGTTGGAAATCAGTCAGCAAGCAATGGTCTGATTCTGACAGTATGACGACAGTGGAAACTGAGTCAAGCTCACATATAAATCCTGGCTCCTTAACTCATCGATGTGCAGCCTTAACCTAGAATATTAAAGCTTTAATTTGATCATTTATGAAATGAGCAAAATTAATGTGTTGTCATGTTTGTGGTGGGATATAATTGATGTGATGTACATTGGGCCTGGCACATAATACATGCTCAATAAACATTAATTTCCTTCTCCAAAGAATCCAGATGGCAATCCTGCACAATTTCAGGTCACTCTGATGGAAAAGAAGCAGGGATGTGCCTCAACACACCCGTCTCAGGTCTCAGTGTACTTCCCAGGAAGCTCAGAGGCATCAAAAGAGATAAAACGGGTGTCTCATCCAGGCTAAGTGTATGATTCTAAGGCAGGCAGCGTTCAGGCCAAAAAGCAGAAGATACCAAAATAAATCTCAAAGGCTTGAAAAATAGCATCCAAGTAAAGAGAAGCGAGAGGAAAAGAGAAGACCCACTGCTGCCGGCCAGGGGCTCAGTGACGAAGGATGCCCCAGAGGACGCAGCACTTCTGTTGTATGTCCTCTGCTCCGTCACAGATCTCTGAGCTAAAAGGATATTCATGGAGACTCATCAGGGAGGGCTAATCCCCAAGGTGGGTTTGGAAGGCAGCAGTTTCTCCAAATGAGGTTGTGTCCAGGCCAACAGTGGGAGGCCCAGACTCTTAGGAGAATGGGTTGCTCTGGCCCTAGGGACTGTGAGGCAGCTCTGGGCAACTCCAGGATCCCTTGCTGACTGTCTGCCCAGATCCATACACTCTTCCTTGAGTTTCTCCTTGAATTCTTGAGTGCATCCAACATAGAAGACTGTGTTGACTCCACCTCCGTGTCCTTCCCCAGACCTGCAGCTTCACCTTCTGCCAGGAAGGTTTCCAGAGCCTCCATCAAAAGGGGTGACGTATTTGTCCTACTCCCTTGACTTTAGGTTGGTCCCTGTGACTTACTTAGAGTAATAATATATAGTATACGCCCTCTTGCCTACTGTTTTTCTTCCTCTGGTTTCAGTTACCCATGGTCAACTGCAATTCAAAAACATTAAACAGAGACTCAGAAATGAACAGCTCTAAAGTGTTTTAGTGCGCACCACTCTGAAAAGCATAATGAAAATCTTGAACTTGGCCAGCTCCATCCTGCCAGAGACAGGAACCATTTCTTTGTTCAGTGTATCCATGCTGTATGCACTACCCACCCACTAGTCTCTTGATAGCTGTCTTGGTAACCTGATCCATGTTGTGATATCACAGTGCTTGGATTCAGGTAGCTTTTATTTAGAAGCCTAATGCTACATCACAGTGCCTATGTCACTCACCTCATTTCATGGCATCAGTGTATCATCTCAAATCATCACAACAAGGATGAATACAGTACAATAAGAGTTGTTGGGAGGCAGACCACATTCACACAACTTTTGCTACAGCATATTATTATAATTGTTACATTTTATTGTTAGTTATTGTTAATCTCTTACTATTCCTAATTTACAAATTAAGCTTTATCCTAGATATGTACAAGGATATTTTAAAATGCTTGCAGAAAAATGAAATTTAAAGATGTTTATTTTGGTGCAAAAACAATTTGAAATCCATGCATAGGTTTTTTCATAATTCACATTTTCCATGAAGTTTTTTAAAGACCCCTTCATTATGTGTAGGAACAAAACATAGCAAGCAGTAATACAGAAATGGCAGTGTGCCAGTCTGGAGCCTGTTCAAGAGGCCGTGTGGGTTCCCGCATGTGCTACCAGACCTCTTCGATCACCATTAGAAGAGCTTGTCTAGGCTAGCCCACTGGAGCCGGGAGGAGGAGCGAGACGTGGAGAAGGGCGACCCCTGCTGCCGCAGCTTGATGCACTACAGCAGGAAGCAGAGCTGCCTGGCGGAACCCCAGCAACACCAGCCAAACCTCAGCCCTCAGAAACAAGCAAGCCTTGCTGAGATGAGCAGAGCTGCCTGGACTAGATCACCTGTCTCCCAGCTGCACTGTAGAGTCATAAGCTATGGAAATACTTCGTGTTATATATGCTTGACATATGAGACATATGGTCTTCAAAAACTTCATGGGAAATGCATATTATGGAAAATTGTGGATGGGTTTCAATTTTAATTTTTGTTTACTTATTTGGGAGGCAGAGAGAAAGGATGCTTCTATCTGCTGGTTCATGCCCTAAATGCCTGGAACAGTCAGGACTAGGATAGGCTGCAGCCATGAGCCAGGAACTCAATCCAGTTCTCCCATATGGGTGGCAGGGACCCAAGTGCTTGAGACATCACTTGCTGCCTTCCAGGGTCCACATTAGCAGGAAGCTTGAATTAGGAGCCCGAGCTGTGAATCAAACCTAGGTATACCATTCAGTTACTGATTCAATGGTGCTAGTCACCAGTAATGTACATCTGCATCACATTTCGATTATTGGCTCTTTGTAAGAAAGTGTGTACTCTGATCATATATTCTTTCTCCTTAACATTTAACACAGTGTAAAGCAGGAATTTAGCAAAGATTTGTTAAATTGCATTGAATATTCATTCATGGGCCAGTACTACTGCAAGTGCAACCAGGAATCAAATCATACAATGACCCTCTATGGATAAAGATGGGTAATGCCAGCACAAAGAACCCTCTAATTCCCAGCTCTCAGCCACCTTCTAGGTGAAAGCCACTATCCTAATTCCCTGACAAAGGGAACTGGGGACTGTGGAATCTGGGGCCCCATGACCAAAGGCCTGGAGATAACATGATTCTCAAGCTGGATCCTCCACTTGCAGATAACCATAGCTGTTTCTCTTCTGTAAGGCTGCAACCCACGCAGGCCAGTGGAAATGCAATTAGGTCCCCAGAGGAAGAGTACAGATGATGCTCTTTGTTTTGGTTCAAATTTGGGAACATTGTTTATGCCCGGGGGTTGTTATTTCACCAACAGAAGTACTTACAAAAAGTGAAAAAGCCCAACCCTTAAGGGCTTGCAATTTCCATTCTTTTGATGGCTCCTGACAGGTGGCTGTCTCTGAAGAGGGGGCCCCGTGGAGAGCTCTGAAGGGGCACCAGTGCTGAGCCTGAAGGAAGTGCCTTGGGCTCAGCAGCAGTGTGCACACCAGGGCTCCAGGTGGCATGCGGATGCCACCATGAAAGGGTGACCGCTGGAGATGGGCACAGTCCCCAGCCCTGAATGACGCAGATGCTATGAAGTATTGATCACACATGTTGCTCCTGGCTTTTAGACCTATTAATATTTAAATAAGCACATTAATATTGCATAGGAAATTGAAGCTTAAATAACCTTTGTGTCTTATGAAAAGAGAGACTGATTTTTTTTCAATGTCCTCATGAATTCTAACCAAATCATAGTGTACATTTTCTCTCCAGGAGGCCAGACGGGGAGTAAGAACTTTTTTTAATCATTCTGATAGACTGCTGCTCAAATAATTATCATCTGACTCAACCAGTGTACGAGAGGAAACTTTCCATTTTTATGGGAACATACTTTGGTCTTGTTTAACAAAATGAAACTACTTGTTTAGACCTATACATAGAGCTACAGCGAAAAGCAAAGAAGGGAATCTAGCCAATAGATTTTTTCAAATTGCTCAATTGGCTAGTTTTTGTTCACTGAACCCCAGCAACATTAAAGAGACCTGTATTGACTTCCTACAGCGTTCAAGATGCTGTACTGGAACTGATTTATAAAATGTGAAAAATTGGGCCCTGCCCTTGGAGAGTTCACACATAAGTACATAATAACATAATGTGCTCAGTGCTATCCCAGAAATAAAACACCACTGCCTTCAAAACAACCAAGTCAACCCTAAAAGAAAAGGAAAGATGCTTAAAAGCATTTAAAGAATAAGCGGTTGCTTATTACGTGGGAAATGAACTTGTTTCCTTGGATCGGTAACAGCATTGGAATTTACCTGGAAGATTGTTCAATATGATACTGGGCCAACAGTGATTGGATTTGTATCTGGAATTTTGCTTACGCCAAGAAGCCTAGAGCAAAAGTAGCCCACAAAAATCATTTACATACCCCAAATTCCCCAAAGGCCTTTAATGGAGTTTTGTTTCTTTGACTAAATTTAAGCAACTTAAAGACCAGGATGGTGTCTCCCAATGCTTTGGCTCATGAGAGAATCCATTGGAGGCCTGATATCCCAAGGAGATCATTAACAGAGAATTTTCCTGAATTATGGATGAATGATGGATAGGTAGATGAATGGATAGATGGTTGGAAGGATGATGGATGTACAGATGAATAGATGGATCAGTGGATGGATGGATGAGTGGACAGATGGATAGATGGATGGAGGGATGGATGAGTGGATGATGGATTGATGTTAAGGAAACTATTTGGGTGTTATTCTGCTAGTCTCAACAAGCATAACTTCAGAATAATTGTAGCTATATTCATATTATACCACAACCCATCATTTGTGCTAATATAAAAATATTTTAAAGATCTCTTTTCTCCACTGTATTTCTTTCTTATTTCACAATATTAGTGTATAGTCACTGAATTCCCAAATGTGAAACATTTCAAGAGTTTTTCTTTTTGAGTTTATACCTCAGAACCAAAACCAATCCTTGCTTAAAACAGACCTTACCAATCATTAATTTGCCAGTAACTCCCAGCAACAATTGTGATGAAAAATGCTTCTCCTGCTTAGGTCAGATCCATTTTTATTTCTCCCCTTTCTTCATGCTCCTATTCTCAGTTATATGGTCTTAAAGCCACAGGTCTGGGTATCTGAGGCAGATCTGCCCAGACTCCTGAACCATGAGCTCTACCCAGAAGGAAAGCAGTGGGATGAAACCACAGCAAAGTGGAGTAGCCATCTTCAAGACTTGCCCATGTCTTATCACCAAGCAACGATGTCCAAGTGGCTGCATCCACTGGAGTCTAATCTGGATGTGGTCTCTTCCAGGGACCCTGTGGATCTAAGAGGTTAAGGACCTGACCTATCACCTAATTCAGTTTCCTAAGGTTGAAACAAAGACCAAAAAGTGATGCCCAGGCTTTGGTTAAAGAGAACCAGACCCTGAGCCATGGAGTTACACAATAGGTGATGTATTTTTGTAGCTGTGTCAAAGAATCATGAGGCACCCTGTTATTCCAATTACATCCCATTCTCCCATTTAAAATTCCTCAATAATCTTCCCTTATTCTTTGTTGCCATTTTAGAAAACTAGAAATGGATGATAGATCTAACCCTTAATCTCTGTCAGATTCACATTTGCCTTTTACAATAGGCAGAGTTCTAAAGTGGCCCCAAGATTGCCACCCCCGGGGTAAAAACTCTGTAATCCACACCCCAGAGTGAGGGCAGGATCTATGAGTATGATGGAATGTCACTCCATGACTAAATGACAGCTTTAAAAGAATTTTTCAGATGTAGTTAAGATTTCTAAACAGTTGACTTTGAGCTAATCAAAGTGGAGTCTCCTGGTGGACTTGCACTAATCAGGTAAGCCCTTTAAATAGGATCTGCAGGTCAGAGAAGTAAGAAGTCAGTGAGATTTAAAGCAGTAGAAAGTTTTGTGAGTTGGCTTTAAAGAAGCAACTGCCATGATGTGAGGAGGGTCACATGGCCAGGAATGGTGGCCCCCTAAGAACCAAGAACCCCAGTCCTAAACCACAGACAACTAAATTCTACCAACAACCTGTGAACTCAAGAGGACCCCAAGACTTAGCTGCAGTCCCAGCCCCAGCTGAAACTTTAATTTCAGCCAGGTGAGACCCTGAGCAATGGACCAGTTAACCCACCTCCAGAAAACTCAGGTAATAAATTTGTGTTGCTTTCAGCCATTGTTTGTGGTAATTTGTAATATGGCAATAGACAACTATTACAGCCTTATTAATTAGCATGGATATTTGAGCATGATTTTTCTTTAAGTGGATAAAAATAGAACACTTCAGGATTTGTGAGTCTTATTGTGTTTGCTTTTATCTCAAAAATACATATATTCTTTACCTAATACCATATGAGGCACTTTCATAAATAATAAATCCACTGTAACTGGAGACTAAGAAAAATCTAGTGTGGGAGTTAAGTGCTCTGGAGTCAGCCTCCCTGAATCTGTCAATATCACCCCTAACCACTTGCTAACTAAGTGACCCTAGACAAGTTAATCTCGCCATGCATCAGTTTTCTCATCTGTAAAATAGGTTGCTAATACTGACTTTAATGGTGACTGTGATAATTTGATTAAGTGGTATGCAAAGCCCTTGGAATTCCTCCTGGCAAATAACACATCTTCAGTAAGCACTCACTGTTGTTAAGGAATTTTGCCAGAATTAGTATTTTTTTAAGACTTACTTATTTACTTAGAGTTACAGAGAGAGAAAGAGAGGTCTTCCATCCACTGGTTCAATCCCCAATTGGCCGCAAAAGCCAGAGCTGCGCTGATCTGAAGCCAGGAGCCAAGAGCTTCTCCCGGGATCTCCCATGCAGGTGCAGGGGCCCAAGGAGTTGGGCCATCTTCTACTGCTTTGCTTTCCCAGGCCATAGCAGAGAGCTGGATCAGAAGTGAAGCAGCCGGGACACGAACCAGCCCTCATATGGGATGCTGGCACTGCAGGCCAGGGCTTTACCTGCAACACCACAGCACCAGCCCCAGTATGGCTAGACTTTAGCAGAGGCAGATCCCAGGCCTGAAGTGGTCAGACCAGAGTCCCTACACTTAATCTCCTCCTGCAATCAGGACACAATGAGCTCATAGAAATCATGGTTTTTTAAAGATTTATTTATTTGAGGGGCCGGCGCTGTGGCGCACTAGGTTAATCCTCCACCTGCAGCGCTGGCATCCCATATGGGCACCGGTTCTTGTCCCGGCTGCTCCTCTTCCCATCCAGCTCCCTGCTATGGCCTGGGAAAGCAGTAGAAGATGGCCCGGATGCTTGGGCCCCTGCACCTGCGCAGGAGACCAAGAAGAAGCACTTGGCTCCTGGCTTCAGATCGGTGCAGCTCCATCCATTGTGGCCATTTGGGGAGTGAACCAACGGACAGAAGACCTTTCTCTCTGTCTCTCTCTCTCACTGTCTGTAATTCTACCTGTCAAATAAATAAATAAAAATCTTTTAAAAAGATTTATTTATTTGAAAGGCAGAGCTATAGAATGGCAGAGGCAGAGAGAGAGAGAGAGAGAGAGAGAGAGAGAGAGAGAGAGAGGGAGGTCTTCCATCCGCTGATTCACTCCCCAAATAGCCGCAACAGTCAGAGCTGCACCAATCAGAAGCCAGGAACCAGGATCTTCTTCCGGGTCTCCCATGCAGGTGCAGGGGCCCAAGAACTTGGGCCATCTTCTACTGCTTTCCCAGGCCATAGCAGAGAGCTGGATCAGAAGTGGAGCAGCCAGGACTCGAACTGGCACCCATATAGGATGCCAGCACTGTAGGCAGTGAGTAGCTTTACCTGCTACACCACAGTGCCGGTCCCATAGAAAGCATTTTGAAAATGAAATTAAAAGGAGCAACTAGTGGATTCGATTCTCAGTTTTCATATTTTCTTTACACTTTCCTGCTACTACAGAATATGCCAAAACTTCATGACTAATCTTCCTTTGTTTTGCCTTTTAATCCACTTCTGAGCCAGTCCCCATATCTTGCAGAATACAAAATTCTTAACCCATTGCTTGATTGAAGAATTATATTTCAATCCTGAAGATCACCTTATAAATATACTCTGCTTAGACGTAGGCACATAGACCTGTGGAAGGCACATCAGCGCTGCAGGCTCAGTGAGGACATGGATCAACCAGGTCGGAGGCCAAAAGTGATCCCCATGGAAGCACAGGAAATCAAAGCCCCTCTGGAGTCACAGTGAGCAAAGATGTGTAGACTTTGAGACGAATCCCGTGGCTAAAATCCATCTCCTGGGAATTCTCAGTCATTGATCAGCAGAGACAGAAGGCCCATACCACCCCCCTTTGTTCAATCACGTGTTTTCTCAAAACTGAAACTGCCTGCACGTCAGGTTGATTTAGGTGTTGGTTTGAGGGAGGGCGTTTACTGGTGTTGTAATGTCCTTTACAGTTTCTGCATGTTACACAATTGAAACAAGTGCTCTGGGAACACAGATAGATGGGCTTGGCTGTGCTCAGGTCCAGCCTGCAACAACTCAGGAATTTTAGAGGCTCTGGTCCCATCCTTCATTGCACAGAGGAGGAATCAGACCCAGGAAGAAGGTAAATTGTGAGCAGTCACACAGCAGGTGACAGCAGAGCTAGTCCTGGGACTCAGGTCTCCAGCATCTCCTAGTGGCTGCAGGTGTCACCAGTTCACACCACAGTGCTGACACACATAGGGCACGGGCTAAGAGCTGCCTGTGGAAGCTTCAAGCCTTCCTCCCAAATCACTTTTGGCCACCTACGACCCCTACATTCAGCCACTACAGGGACCCCTCTGGGGCAGGAGATGCCTGCTCTGATTCTTTGGTGCCATTTTTGTAGGCCTCCAGCCCTGCTTTGCTCTTTTTTGCCTCCCACTGCTGCACTTCCCCCCCCCCCCCCGCCTTGGGAGGATTGCCCTAGGGCTACTGCAACCTGTTCTGTGCTATATGCATGGAGACATAGCATCCAGGAATTTACATCCATACAGAGCAGCCATTAATCTATGACTCTCTGTGGAGTATGAAAACCTTATCTCAGGTTAGGAACTGTAACTAACCCTCCAGAGTCGCCTGCAGGAGCAGGCAAATACCACCCCTGCAAGTCTTTGCCTGAAGTTCCACCTTGGCCTGGCTTCCTCCCATGTCCCTCCCTGACTCCCTCTGCCTCCCTGACTCCCTCATTGGTTTCTGCTGGGAGCCCAGCCTTCATATATCACTTGTCCACCACCTTCCTCTCAGAGTGGGCTCCTGAGAATCCTGATCTTACATCTGAGCAGTCTGGAGCTTAGAGCAAAGCAAAATTTTCCATCCTGCCGAGGCCAAAACAGAGGGAATCTCTGACGTAAAATAAGATTAGCTTCTCCACCTGCTGACTTCCAGCCTACAGGAAATTATTTTTCACAAAGGAAGAGCCCTTAATGACTAACCAATAATTAAAACCTGAAGCCCAGTACAGGCAACCAGGGCTTGGCTCTTAACAGTGTTCCTGAGCATCACCCGGTGTACTATGGTGAGGTGTGCATTTTCAGGGTTGTGTTCACGGAACCTCCCCACAATCAGTCCTGTGGTAGGAGGAAAAATGAATAAGATATATTACATTGTGTGGGAGATGTTTTTATTAAGCTATGGAAAGAGGAGGTATGTTTTATAGTGCAAACCTTGCCAGTTTTTAAATACAGGGTTTAGCATAAATCTAAGTTCTTCAGAGCACTAGTTCAAGGACTCCCCATGAGACAGTGCAAAGAAAACTCAGGAAGATTTGAGTTGTAGGGTCCTCAGTTTGCTCAACTGTGAAATGGGGTTGATTGTCTTAGGAATCAAGGAGGTATGATGAGTATTTGTATTGCTGATATAAACACTCATGCCATTTGTTGATCTATCAAAAATATATGAATTCCCCAAAGTACTCAAAGCATTGGTGCTATTCTGCAGCTGCTGAATCACCTACCCCCCCTTCTTGGCTCCACCAGACCCACAAACAGGTACCCACACAGCCTCTCTATAACTTGTAGAAAATATTCCAGAAGACTCAGAAGGAGCCCAGTGTCTGTGTGGGTGACTTTGTGGTGGCCAGATTGACACTGAATCTTTTGATACAGTCAGTACCTGCTTGGGATTTTTATAAGGCACCTTACAAAGAAGCATTCTCTGTGAATGATCCCATGGCCAAGGCTCAGAAACAATTCAATTAATCACTCCCAAGCAATCACAATTATCCTATCCTACATGACAATTTTGCTGGAGAATTTGGATATTTTTTTCCTTGGTTTTAGCTCACAAATCTGTCTTCATTCATATGGGGAGTTGATTGTTCATGAACAAAGTATGAGATCCATGATTTGTCTCCTACCACTTCTGGTTCTGAGATTTTGCACCCTGCTGGGACCCCCTATTTTTCTCCATTGACTTCTTCCAGATAGAAGGAGTACTAGTACCCAACATGTGTTGAAGATACACCATGCCCTGGCTTTGTATTTCACATTTAACCTGCATATTCAACCAGTGAAATGGATGCTTGCTTATCCACCTCAGTTGGGAAATGGAAGATCAGAGAGGTTAGTGATTTGCCCCAGCTCACACAGCCAGTGAGGAGCAAAATGTGAAGTTCACCATCTGTCATGCCTGCCTCACTGAACCTGGCCCCCTCGAGTCTCCCCCTGCTCACAGCTGGCAGTACCATGGACGCCCTGACTAACGTCCCCAACACTCAGGTCACTCCTGGCTCCTCCTCCCCCATTCCCCTGACCCAGTCAATTCTGCTGGCTCCACTCTGTCCCTGTGATACTTGTACCATCAGCCTAAGGGCCAAGCCAACCTCACTTCTCTCCTGGACCCCACAAAAGCTTCTTGCTTAGCTTCTCCAGTGCCTTCTCCCCAAAACACTTGGAAAGTCATTCCAAAGACGACAGTAGTTGGGACCATTTCTCTCTCCTGCTTAAACCCATCTGGGGGCTCCCTGTGCCCCTCTTCTTGCCCATGAGGCTTGGCAGGTGCTTCCTTCAGTCACCTTTTCCATCTTTGTCCTGCTCATGATGGACTCTAATGCAAGACACAGTTGGGCTCCTCTCAGCTTCAGTATTACACCCTGCTTAGTCCCTTCCTAGTTCCTAAAGTAGCCTGTGCAGTGTTGCCTGTGTGCCTCCCCCTGGAATGCCAGCCCCGGGGCCGGCAGAGATCTTAGCAGTTGTGTTCACCTTACACCCTCAGCACAGCACAGTGGCTGGAACAGTGGCAACCTGGCTGAGGGATGTATGGTTTTCTTCTGTCTTTTGCTGTCATGCTTTCCTTTCTTCAAGCCATGCTTGTCCTGACAGAGCCCCTCTGTATTTGTAATGGTCCTCTTCGTGTTCTGCTCATTGTAGAAATTATTTGTGTATATCTCAGTAAATAGCAGCATTTTGCTACAAAAGCGAAGCTGTTGGTCAGTGCCACCCACAAGATGATCTCCCCAAGAAATGAATACTTTTTAGTGATTCCTGGTTTCTGCAGAGAACTGGTACATTTTTCCATAGCCATAAACCAAGGAACAGAGACTTCTCATGAAAACAAAAGGAACTAAACAAAGCGCCAGGAATGAGTTCCTCAATGCTTTTTACTCATTCATTTGTGTTACAGTAATTGATTTCTCAAAGCATGCATTTTCACACTGACAAATAAACTCAAAGTTTTTATACCAGCCTATGTATCAGAAGTATTTCTGAGGACCCAGTGTTGTGGCTCAGTGGGTTAAGCCACCACTTGTGATGCATCCCATATCAGAACACTGGTTCAGCACAGCTGTTCTGTTTCCAATCCAGCTCTCTGCTAATCTGCCTGGAAAAGCAGAGGATGATGGCCTGGAAAAGCAAAGTACTTGGGCCCCTGCCACCCACATGGGGGACCCAGAGTTCCTGGTTCCTGGCTTTGATCTGGCACAGGCCCAGCAGTTGTGGCCATTTTGGGGAGTCTCTGTCTCTCTCTGTCTCTCTGTCTCTCTCTCTCTCTCTCTCTCTGTCCCTCCCCCCTTCCCTCCTTCTCTCACAATCATCCTGCCTTTCAAATAAATAAAATCTTCAAAAAATTTTTGAAAACTATAAAAACAAATACCAAAAAAAGATATGCATGCCAATGTCCTTAGGTAAAAGTTTTAATTATTCACTACTCCTAGGACAAGGGAATTTCCAAAATACAGGAACTTGATTCATGGAGTTTTTTGTTTTTTATTTTATTTGTATTTTATTTATTTGAAAGAGTTACAGAGAGAGGTAGAAACAGAGAGAGAGGTCTTCCATCCTCTTGTTCACTCCCCAAATGGCCACAATGTCTGGAACTGAGCCAATCCAAAGCCAGGAGCTTCTTCCAGGTCTCCCACATGGGTGCAGGGGCCCAAGAACTTGGGCCATTCTCTTCTGCTTTCCCAGGTGCATTAGCAGGGAGCTGGATGGGAAATGGAGCAGCCAGGACTTAAATCAGCACCTATATGGGATGCCAGTGCTGCAGGCTGGGGCTTTAACCCACTGCTCCGCAGGGCCTGCCCCGATCCATGGGTTCTTTAGAGAAATGTGGCCTTCTAGTGTCATCATTTTTTTTTTCATCTTAAAGACATAAAATTGTACATACTTATGAATGCCATGTGATGTCCTACTACATGTATACATTTTATAATGTCCAATCTTGGTAAATACACCTGTCACCTCAAACATTTAACATTTTTTAATGGTAGAGCATACAAAATCCTATCCTCTAAGATTTTTGAAATAGAGAAATATGCATTACATTAACATTGCCTATAGTCACCCTTCTGAACAACAGAAACCCAGAACTTCTTACTCCTATGTGACTATAACTTGTACTTATTCTCAGCAGTTCCCATCCCTCTCTTCTCCCTCCTCTCTTCTCTCCCCAGTCTCTGGTAACTACCATTACACTTTTAATTTCTATGAGACTCCACATATGAGTGAAATAATGTGACCCTTGTTTTTCTGTGCGTGGCTCATTTCACTTAGCACAATGACTTCCAGTCCCATCCATCCTGTTGCAAATTGCAAGATGTCATCCTTTGTATGGCTGAGTGGGATTCCATGGTGTGTATGTACCACATTTTCCTTATCTACTCACCAGACTCTTAGGTCGCTTCCATTTCTTGGCTATTGTCATTGCTGCAATAAACATGGGGAATGCATATGTCTCCTTGAACAAATGATTTTATTTCCCTCGGATATATAAACCCAATTGTGAGATTGCTGGATCTTATGGGGTTCTATTTTTACTTTCTGATGAACCCCCATTCGGTTTTCCACAAATGCTGAGCTGATTTGCATTGCCAACCAATGGTGTGCAAGAGTTCCCTTTGCTCCACATCCTCGCCAACATTTGTTCTCTTTTGTCTTTTTGGTAATAGCCAATCTGAGAAGCGTGACATGGTCTCTCATTGTAGTTTTCATTCCCATTTTGCTGATGATCAGTGATGTTGGACATTCTTCATGTATGTGTTGATCATTTGTATGTCTTCCCTTGAGAGTTGCCTATTTAAATGTACTGCCCATTTTTAGTTGAGCTATTTGGTGTTTTGATATTGAGTTGTTTGGGTTCCTTAATATTCTGGTTATTGGCCCCTTGTCATATGTACAGCTTGCAAGTAATTTCTCTCATTCTGTAGGCTCTCTCTTCAGCCTGTTGATTCTTTCCTTCGCTTTGCAGAATCTCATTAGTTTTATGAAATTCCATTTATCTGTTTTTATTTCTGTTTTCTGTGCTTTGAAGGTTTCATCCAAAAAATTCTTGCCCATTTCAATGTCCTGACGCATTTCTTGTATGTTTTCTTGCAATGATCTCAAAGTTTCATGTCTTTAATCCATTTTGAAGAAATTTTTCTACATGATAAAAGATAGCGGTCTGGTTTCATTCTTCTGCATTTGGATATCCAATTTTCCAGCAAAACTGTTTATTGAAAACACTGTTGTTTTTCCAGTGCATTCTGTTAGCACCTTTGTCAAAGATCAGTTGGCAGTAGGCTGGCAGGTTTAATTCTGGGGTCTCTAATTCTGTTCCACTGGTCCATGCATCTGTTTTAATGCCAGCACCATACTGCTTTAATTACTGTATCTTTGTAATGTATTAAAAGCTAAGTAGTGTAATACTTCCAGCTTTGTTCTCTTTGTTCAAAATTGCTTTGGCTATTCAGGATGTTTTGTAATGTTCCATACAAATTCTAGTAGTGTCTTTTTCTAGTTACGTTAAAAATACATTGGTATTTTGATAAAGATTGTATTGAATCTGTAAATCATTTTGAGTAGTATAGACATTTCAATGATGTTAATTCTTCTAATCCATTAACACAAGATGTCTGCATGTCTTGTTTCCCTTTTAATTTCTTTCATCAATGATTTATAGTTTTCACTGCGGAGATCTTTCACTTCTTTGGTTAAATTTATTCCTAGGTATTTGATTTTATCTTATGTTTGTAGGTATTGGAAATGGGATTTCTTTCTTGATTTTTTTCCAGATAATTCACTAATGGTATATGTAACAATGCTACTGATCTTTTACATGTTGACATTGAATCCTGCAACCTTGCTGAATTTGTTTATCATTTCTCATAGCTTTTTGGTGGAGTCGTTGGGGTTTTCCATATATAAGATCATATCGTTTGCAAAGAGTGACAGTTTTACTTCCTCCATTCTAAATTTAATGTCCTTTGTTTTTCTCTTGCCTAATTGCTCTGGTAGGATTTCCAGTAATATGTTAAACAAAAATAATGAGGAGATATCCTTGTTTCAATACAGATTTAGAGATAAAATCCTCAGCATTTCCCCATGCAGTGTTAGCTGTTAATTTGTAGTATATGATCTTTAATATATTGAGGTATGTTCCTTCTATACCTAATTTGTTCAAAGTTTTATCATGCTGAATTTTATCAAATACCTTTTCAGCATCTATTGAGATTATTATATGATTTTTTTCTCTTCGTTCTGTTGATGTGATGTGTCATGTTCATTGATGTGTATACGTTCAACTGTCCTTGTATCTCTAGGATGAATCCAACTTGATTATGGTGTACAACATTTTTAATGTGCTGCTGGATTCAGTTTACTAGTATTTTGTTGAGGATTTTTGCATCTATGTTCATCAGGGATATTGGCCTGTAACTATTTTTTTTGTTGTTGTTGTGTTCTTCTCTGCTTTTGGTATCAAGATAATGCTGGCCATGGGACGAGTTTGGAAGAATTTCCTCCTCTTATTTTTTGAAGTAGTTTAACGATTGGTGTTGGTTCTTCTTTAAGTGTTTAGTGGAATTCAGGAGTTTAGCTTTCTGGTTTTTTTTTAATGGGAAACTTTTTATTACTTATTTAATCTTGCTACTTGTTATTGATCTATTTAGTTATCCTATTTCATCATGATTCACTCTTGGTAAGGTGTATGTATCCAGGAATTCATCCATATCTTCTAGGTTGTCAAATTTCTTGCCATACAATTGTTCATAGTAATCTAAAAAAAAAATCCTTTGCACTGCTGGCATGCTGGTGGCAATATCTCTTTTCATCTGATTTTCAGTATTTGAATATTCTCTATTTTTTCTTAGCTAGTCTAGCCAGTAGTTTGTCAATTTTGCATATATTTTCAAAGAGCAAGTTTTTTTGTTTCACTGATTATTATTTTTTGTTCAGTCGCAGTGTCACTTTTTGTCCTGTTGGCTTTATTCTTTCTTTCCTTCTACTAACTTTAGATTTGATTTGTTCTTGATTTCTGGTTCCTAGAGGTTCTGTGGTAAGTTATTCATGTGAGAGGTTTACCCTTTTTTGATGCGGACATTGATTGCTATATAAACTTCCTCCTAGTACTGCAGTTGCTATATCCCTTAGGTTTTGGAATGCTGTGTTTGTGTTTTCATTTGTTTAAAGAACTTTTTAAATTTACTTGCACTCCATTTCTCCCCACATTTTGAATTTTTAATATCCCATGTTACCTCTTTCTATAATGCCACTTTTTAAAAAATATTTTATTTATTTGAAAGACAGAGTCACAGAGAGAGAAAGATCTTCCATCCATTGGTTCACTCCCCAAATGGCTACAACTGTTAGGGCTGTGACAGATCAAAGCCAGGATCCAAGAACTTCATTTGGCTCTCCTTCACGGGTGGCAGGGACCCAAGTACTTGGACCATCACCTGCTGCCTCCCAAGTACATTAGCAGAAAACTAGATAGGAAGTGAAGGAGCCAGGACATGAACCAGTGATCTGATATGGGATGCGGGCATCCCCAGCAGTGGCTTAACCCATTGTGCCACAATGCCTGGCCATAATTATCTTATTTTTAATCCTCACATTAAAGATATGAGTGATTTATGTACCCAGTTTACAATATTGAAGCATTCTGAATTTGTCTGTATCATTACTCTTACCAGCGAGTTTTCTACCTTCTGATATTTTATTCTTATTCGTTAATATCTCTATCTTTCAGATTGAAGAACTCCTTGTAGCATTTCTGCTAAGAAATCCACAGTCAGGCTAATCAGGACCACTTTCTGTGTTATTTCTTTTCTCTTGCAGCCTTGAGAATCTTCTCTTTACCACGAAACTTGGAGAGCCTGATTATAATGTGTCTTGCAGCTGAATCCAACTGGTGACCCTTGACCTTTCTGTACCTGTACTTTTCTCTTTCTCTAAGTTTTGGGACTTTTTTGCTATTACCTCCTTGAATATTTGTCTGCCCCTTTGGCATTCTTAACTCCCTCTTGAACTCCTATAATTCAGATATTTTCTGTTTTCATGCTGTCCCAAAGTTCCTGTAAACTTTCTTCTTTTCTCATGATTCATTTATTTCTTTTCTGTCCTCCAACTGAATATTTTCAAAAAGCCTGTCTTCAAGTCACTGATTCTTCCTTCTGTTTCATCTGTTCTGCTATCAATACCTTGTATCACAGTTCTAATCTCATTAATGTAGCTTTCAGTAGATTTCAATTTGATTTTTTTAATTTATTTTTTATTTAATAAATATAAATTTCCAAAGTACAGTTTATGGATTACAATGGCTTCCCCCCGCCATAATTTCCCTCCCACTCACACTCCTCCCATCTCCCGCTCCCTCTCCCATTCCATTCACATCAAGATTCATTTTCAGTTATCTTTATATACAGAAGATCGATTCAGTACATATTAAGTAAAGATTTCATCAGTTTGCACCCACACAGAAACACAAAGTGTAAAATACTGTTTCAGTACTAGTTATAGCATTACTTCACATTGGACAACACACTAAGGACAGATCCCACATGAGAAGTAAGTACACAGTGACTCCTGTTGTTGACTTAACAATTTGACACTCTTGTTTATGGTGTCAGTAATCTCCCTAGGCTCTAGTCATGAGTTTCCAAGGCTATGGAAGCCTTTTGAGTTCACCGACTTTGATCTTATTCCGACAGGGTCATAGTCAAAGTGGAAGTTCTCTCCTTCCTTCAGAGAAAGGTACCTCCTTCTTTGATGGGCCCATTCTTTCCACTGGGATCTCACTCGCAGAGATCTTCCATTTAGGTCTTCTTTTTTTTTTTTTTCCCCCAGGGTGTCTTGGCTTTCCATGCCTAAAATACTCTCATGGGCTCTTCAGCCATATCCGAATGCCTTAAGGGCTGATTCTGAGGCCAGAGTGCTATTTAGGACATCTGACATTCTATGAGTCTGCTGTGTATCCCGCTTCCCATGATGGATCGTTCTCTCCCTTTTTGATTCTATCAGATAGTATTAGCAGAATAGTCTTGTTTGTGTGATCCCTTTGACTCTTAGACCTATCAGTGTGATCAATTGTGAACTGAAATTGATCCTTGGTCTAGTGAGATGGCATTGGTACCTGCCACCTTGATGGGATTGTATTGGGATCCCCTGGCACGTTTCTAACTCCACCATTTGGGGCAAGTCCGATTGAGCATGTACCAAATTGTACATCTCCTCCCTCTCTTATTCCCACTCTTATATTTAACAGGGATCACTTTTCAGTTAAAATTTAAACACCTAAGAATAATTGTGTGTTAATTACAGAGTTCAACCAATAGTACTAGAACAAAACAAAGAGAAAATACTAAAATAGATAAAGTATTACATTGTACATCAACAGTCAGGACAAGAGCTGGTCAAGTCACTGTTTCTCATAGTGTCCATTTCACTTCAACAAGTTTCCCCTTTGGTGCTCAGTTACTTGTCGCCGATCAGGGAGAACATATGATATTTGTCCCTTTGGGACTGGCTTAATTCACTCAGCATGATGTTTTCCAGATTCCTCCATCTTGTTGCAAATGACCTGATTTCGTTGTTTTTGACTGCTGTATAGTATTCTATAGAGTACATGTCCCATAATTTCTTTATCCAGTCTACTGTTGATGGGCATTTGGGTTGGTTCCAGGTCTTAGCTACTGTGAATTGAGCTGCAATAAACATTAAGGTGCATACAGCATGTTTGTTTGCCAATTTCATTTCCTTTGGGTAAATTCCAAGGAGTGGGATGGCTGGGTTGAATGGTAGGGTTATATTCAGGTTTCTGAGGAATCTCCAGACTGACTTCCATAGTGGCTTAACCAGTTTGCATTCCCACCAACAGTGGGTTAGTGTCCCTTTTTCCCCACATCCTCTCCAGCATCTATTGTTGGTAGATTTCTGAATGTGAGCCATTCTAACTGGGGTGAGGTGGAACCTCACTGTGGTTTTGATTTGCATTTCCCTGATGGCTAGTGATCTTGAACATTTTTTCATGTGTCTGTTGGCCATTTTGACCCCTACCTTTCACCTTACACAAAAATTCACTCAACATGGATTAAAGACTTAAATCTACGACCTACACCATCAAATTATTAGAGAGCATTGGAGAAACTCTGCAAGATGTAGGTACTGGTAAAGACTTCTTGGAAAATACCCCAGAAGCACAGGCAGTCAAAGCCGAAATTAACATTTGGGATTGCATCAAATTGAGAAGTTTCTGTTCTTCAAAAGAAACAGTCAGGAAAGTGAAGAGGCAACCGACAGAATGGGAAAAAATATTCGCAAACTATGCAACAGATAAAGGGTTGATAACCAGAATCTACAAAGAAATCAAGAAACTCCACAACATCAAAATAAACAACCCACTTAAGAGATGGGCCAAGGACCTCAATAGACATTTTTCAAGAGGAAATCCAAATGGCCAACAGGCACATGATTTATTTTAATTACTTCCATCTCTTTATCAGACATGTTTTCTTAAACTTCAATTAGTTTCCTTAAAACATCTATTTTCAGATCTTCACCTGAGCATTTGAAAATTTCAGTTCCTAGATGGGTGGTTAGATCGCCTTATTTTGTTGTTAGGTACAACCATGTTTCTCTGGAAGTTCTTGACACTTGTTGGTGTATGATGTTGTCTGTGCACCAAAACATATGTTATAGTAATCTGGCATCATTTGTGGCTATCTTTTCAGAAACTCTAAGCAGTCTGTTTATTTTCTCTGCACCTGTGGATACTTTTGCTGTTTTAGCACTAGCTAGTACCCTAAGTCAAGGTTTGCCACAGGTCTGTTATTGATTTTTTTTAACTGTTTCCTTCTTACACTACTGCCTAAGCTCACAATTGTCCTAAATTCATAATTGGTGTATTGTTCAGAATGAATTGGGGTGGTTACTACAAGGAAGTAGTCTATAGTCCATCCCTACAAGCCTTCTCCTGTGGCTGATATAGACCCAGATACCTAGTTCTGTGACCACCAGTGCCACAACTCTAGATCATGTTCAGAGCCCACAACCCACTGATACCAGAACAGCCTGGGGTTAGGACCAAAGCCCATCCTGCTATTGTCCATCTGCTGTGAAGGTGGACTCACTGCCCAATGCTGCTCCTGCAAAGCAGATTACTCAACTGGAGCCGCAGACCTCTACTTAGCACCTAAGCAGGTCCAGAGATTCCATCTGCAGGCATTGGCCTGACATTCATAGCTCTTATGAAGGTGACTTGGTATATAAATAGCTGTTAAATGGGAGGCAGTCACTGGAGTGTCTTATTTAGCCACCATCTTCCTTTCCCTTCTCTGTCATCATAATTAATATTAAACTCAATGCACCATATTTACAGTTCCTTCCAAAGGAAAACAAACTTGTTCTAAAAACAATGCGTATAATTATAATCATGGATGTTATCAGTTCCTCATAGGGAATGCTTAAAATCAATTTAAATGCAAATGAATCTTATCATCCCAAATTAGACTCATTTCACTGTGTTTAAATTAATATAGAAAATAATATTGAACACTAAATTACAAGTAATTAATATTGACACAGTGCAAAACATACACTCTCATACTAGTGTGTGGGAAAGGAAGTCTCATCTGTGTGTGTGCCATTGTGTATTATACGCAGTGACTAGCACACAATATCCCGAATGCATTGCAAGGCTAACATACAAGATTAACACAACAGAAATATGAGGGGAAGACAAATGGAAATGACACATCTTAGTACTCAGATATTCTTTAGGTCTAAGGAAAAACACACACACTTGTACTTACGTAACTACATATGAGGACTCTAACAAGTTCATGAAATACTAAAGCAGCTTATTTTGGTGCAAAAAAAATTGAAATCCTTGCAGTTTTTTTTCATAATATGCATTTTCCATAAACATTTTAAAGATATCTCATTTGCATCAATTTCAAAATAAAAATTAAAAAGTTTTGTACCAAAATAAATATCTTTTAACTCCAATTTTTCAGTATTCATGAAGTAACCTCATACTATTCAGAACTAAATAATAAAGAGCTGATGGGGAAAGCATTAAATAAGGGTGGGTTTTCAGTCCACCCATGTCAGAGTGCCTGGGTTTAATTCCCAGCTCCAGCTCTTGATTCCAGCTTCTCACCAGTGCAGACCCTGGGAGATGACAGTGTAGCTCAGGTGGTTGGGTGCCTGCTACCAATGTGGATTGCAGTTAGGGTTACTGGTTCCCACCTCAGCCCAGCTCTTGCCATTTTGGGTGTTTGGAGAGTGACTGAATGTGTGGAAGCTAGTTTGTGTGTGTGTGTCTGTCTGTCTGTCTTTCTGTCACTCAAACTTTAAAAAGTTAAAATATTTAAGTATATATTTTTTAAGTATAAAGGCAAAAAGGATGATTATCTCCTCTAAATCTACCTCAAGGTTTGGCTGAGTTCTGCAGGCTGGCCACCTGCTTGTATAAATAAAGCTTTATCAGAACACAGCCACACTCCCGTTTACCTACTGTCTGTGACTACTTTCATACTACAGTGGCACAGTAGGGTAGTTGCAACAGAGACCATACACCCTGCAAAGCCTAGAATTTTTACCTTTTGTCCCTTCTTCTAAAGACTACAGAAAACCCCTTGAACTAACCTCTGTGTATCATGATGTAGGAAAATGGCCTTGTTAAAAACTCCAGTTCAGAGAGCTGCAATTTGGGTCTAGTCACCTCCTAGCCATGTGGCACTGGTGAGCTGCTGAACATCTCAAAGACATAGCATCCTCTTTTGTATGCTGAGAAAATGGGACTCTTGTCACTGTAACTCTGACACTTGCGAAACGCTCCTCCTTTCCAACAAAATCACTGATTAAGAAACAAAAGCTGAATTGGTTTTGTGAGGAAATAAAATTGTCAGGTAGTTTGAGTCTGCTTAACTTGCTTTTGAGAATGACAGCCATTATGTCAGAGTTGTGCTTCTCCTTCAAACGGGCTGCTATATGCATTCATCACTGTGGCTGGGTGATATCATGGAGTTTTATACTCATTTACCATCTTAGTGCGGATTCCCCCAGAAGCCAACCCTGACACATGGATTTCCAGACAGTTTGGTCCCAGAAAGCAAAGATAGGGGAGCAGGGGTGTGGGACAGGGAAGGGCATGTAATGAGTTAGAGCTGTGGGCAACTGGAGCTCAGTGCCACTGGGCAACATTGGGAATGCGTTATAAAGAGGAGAAAAAAAAAACACACAGGAAGGTGAAAGGTTGGGGGTCTTAATATGCCAATTCTTCTCCGTCATTAGTTGAGAAATAGCACCAGGATGGGGGGAAGCAGTTTCCTATGGGCTGCATAATGAATTCCCCCAAAACTTGGCAGCAAAAAACAAAGTATGTTTCTTATCTGGTTTGGTCTCTATGGGAAAGGAATTCTAGGTCACCTTGGCCAGGTGGTTCAGTCTCTAGTGAGCTTTCAGCCAAAATCGTGGCCAGCACTGAAGTTATTTGAAGGTACAGGTGGATTTTTCATCCACTTCCAAGATAGTTTACACTTAGTAGTTGTTGGCAAGAGGCCCCATGTGTGGCTTTTCATGAGGGACTTGAGTGTCCTCCCAGCATGGCAGCTGACTTCCCCAGAGCAAGTGATCACAGAGAGGAGGAAAAATCGAAGCCACAGTATTTTGTTTCTAGTTTTAGCTCCCACATAAAAGGGAGAATATGTGGTATTTGTCTCCCTATCTCTGGCTTATTTCACTCAACGTGATGTCCTCCAGTTCCAATAATTTTGCTGCAAATGATGGAATTTCCATTTTCCATGATTGAATAGTATCCATTCACAAGATCTTTTATGATCTAACCATGGAAGTCATCACACACCAACGTTTTTGCAATGCTCTGTTGGTTATGAGTCAGCCTTGATCACTGTAGGGTACACTGTATACAAAGTGGGGCCACTTCAGAGGCAGAGATTAGTTGATGGATAAAACAGAAGAGTCACTACCCACAGAAACTTTGGTATCTGTAGTGTAAAACAGACTTCAGGAAAACAACTACAGAAATAATGGCTTACCTACAACTATGGTGCTTTGTTATGTTGGAAGAATACTGTGCCATAAAGATGTTTGATAAGGGGAATTTTATCTGGGCTGCTGGGTGAGGGAAAGTATCACTAGAGATGAGATCCCAATGCCTTAAAAGGATTAGAAAGAGTTAGCCAGGTGTCTGAGAGCAGAAGCAGCAGCTTGTACAAAGGCCATGAGGCAGGACTGTGATCCAAAGAAAGTTGATGTGTGTGTTGTGGGAAAGGAAAAAAATGTGTCAATCCAGGGAGAAGGTGACACAAGATGACACTGGAGAAGTAGACAGAGCCAGTTGTATGACCTGTTTGAGCCATTGTAATTTGTGACTTCATCCTAGAAAGTCACATCCTTGGGGTGGGGATGGAAGGGCAGAGAACGTGCCCAGATTTGGCATTTTTCCATGTCTGCCATGGAGAGAGCAAGAGTGGAAGCAGTGAGACCATAAATGGGGCTTTCTAGGAGAAATATTATTTGCAAAAGAGCTATTGTGGCTTAAAAAGAGAAAGTAAAAGGAAAATGTAGCTAAAGTACCCTGAACTTAGGGGACAACCAGTAAATATCACTTTTCAAAAGCAAGCAAGCAAGCAAGCCTCAGGAACACTTAAAATAAGAAGATATGTACAAAACGTGTCTCTAAAGAGAGCAGACAAAAAGCACTGTCAGATTGTTATCAGAGACGGCTGGGATAAGTCCTTACCATCCCATAAAATAAAATTTCAGACATCAAACAGAGAGTAGCAGTAAGCACACTAGCAGTTTAATGAGATAGTACATCCAACAGGGAGGACATCAGCTTATCAGAAGAAACTGAGAGTGCCCAGTCTGTGTAGTTTACATGGGTATGGAATCTGCTTCTTCCCTCCATTTCTCCTTTTTCCCATCCCTTTTCTGGGACATTGCTGGATAAAAGGCTTACTGGGTGTGAAATTTGTGAAATTCCTCCCAAGGTCCCATTACCCAGTGTTATCAAATCAAATAGCTCCCTTAGCAGTGGGCCAGAAAGATTCCCCTGGTATATTGGGGTAGGGGAGAAGGGGGAGGCTGGGACGCCCTACAAAGTTACCAGGATGTGGACAGAACTTTGATGTGCAAATACTGGACTGTCCCCAAGGCATGCTTTTAAGGCAGCTATGTTCCTTCCCATGGGAACTTCTTGTTTTTTCCCCTTCAGCTTCTTGGACACACATAGGCTAATGCCTACCTTCCTACCAGCAAAATGGTGCAGACATCGTCAGGCACCTGGTAAGCTCAGCACTAACTTATCACAAGACCCCCAAGGGGTCTTGTCTATGCGAAATGCAGAAGGGAGCCAGCAGCAAGCTTCATACCTCGCTCCACCATCAGCAGGAAACCAGCCCAACCCACAGAGAGCTGAGAATAGTGTTTTTGACGTTTAATCAGAAAGCCTGCTGCGTTGATCTGGAAATTAATTGGATGCTTGGATTTTTTGCACATAACCAAGTGTTCAATATTACAAAGATTTTGACAGGAATATATTTGGTAACAATATCACTGGCATTCAGTCCCAACCAGGGACCCATATCTATTTTGGGGCTCATTATATTCTGAGTGATAACAGGTGCTTAGTTAATCCCTTTTGATTAGAATGATCAACCAAGTTGCTCAGAGTGTCTTTAACAGCTAATGAGGAATTGTAGCAGAGCTGCAGTTTTCTAAATACAAAACCAATCCTGGGTTCTCATGGCCCACTGTGCTTTTATTTATTTAATCATCTTTACTTCACTGATGCACTGTTTTAGCAATACATTGTTTTCAAAGTTAACTCTATGTCACCATAAATGAAAAACTCACTTGCCATATAAATAGGACAATCATAAAAATAGATTCAGTCCATGCCTAGAACTTTACATGTGCAGCCAGTGATGGATTCAGCACCCCTTGGGAAGTGCCAGACCTGGATGTACTCATGGCAAAGGATCTTGGAAGGAGGAGCCAAGGTCATCAGTTCACACAGCTGTGATACAGGGAATACATACCTATGGCATACAGAATGTGCTGTGGGGTGTACATCCATACACAGTGACTGGTACTGGGAAAGGATAGTGGAGAAAGGAAGACCTCTCGATACATGACAGTGGAAATCTACAGAACCTATGGAACAAGAGCTCTTCACACAAAGAAGGAGTGTGAACGTATGCTCAGGCCTGGGGACTGCTTGGACTTTGCAGATGAAAAGGGAGCAGTCTCTGGACTTGTCTCCTAGGATAGGGACCAGGACTCATCTTGTGTCTCTAATCTAGGGAAAGGCGAGAACAGGGATGTTGTGTGTAGGGCTCACTACGTGTCTACTGCCTTTGAGTGATTCCTGTAGCCTTTCCTCTACTGGAAAATACCTTCAGATACACCTAAAGTTAGGTGTTTTCCAGAGCAAAATCTATCTGCTACCTCATGCCTTGCCAATGCAAATGTCAAACTGTGCAATTCATCTGGAGAAAGGTTTGGCGTTCTTATAAAGTGAAGCACACACTTAGCATACAACCAGCAATTCCACCCCAAAGTACGTTCCCAGGAGAAAGGAAAACATATGTTCCTAATAGGGAATATACATAGAAGCTTTACTTACATTAGCAAAAACTCAAATTTATTCCAATGTCCATGGACGAGTGAATGGAGTAGAACTGTGATATGATCATACAGTCGAACACTATCCCACAACTACAAGGAGCAGACTACTGATGGATGTAACAAAGTAGATGAACCTCAAAACATTGCATCAGCTAAAGAAGGCAAACAGGAAAGAGTACAGACATGTTCCCCTACTCCATTTATAGGAAGTTATAAAAACAGCTAGAATTAAGTTATAGTGGCAGCCATCAAAACATAACTGCCTGAGGATGGTGGAGATGAATTTACAAGGTATGAGAGAGCTGTCCAAGGTTATGAAAATGTTCCTGTCATGACTGGTGTGATGGTTACATGGATACACACAATCTTCCCTCCATATCCAAAAAGGATGAGTTCCAGGACCTCTGCAGATAACAAAAACCATTGATGCTCAAGTCCCTTTTATAAAATGGTATAGTATTTGCATATAACCTATTCACCTCCTCCCATATTCTTTTTTTTTTTAATTTATTTTTAAGGAATACAAATTGTGTAAATACAACTTTAGGAATATAGTTATTCTTCCCACCAGATCAGCCCTCCACCCACATTCCCACCCCTCCTCCTCCTCCTCCTCCCTCTCCCCTTGCCAGTCTCATTCTACATTAAGATTAATTTTCAATTAACTTTGTACACAGAAGACCAACTCTATACTAAGTAAAGATTTGTACACAGACACGCACACACACATACACACACACACAATTTGAGAACTAGTTTTACAGTTAATTCTCATAGTACAACTCATTGAGGACAGAGGTCCTGCATGGGAAGTTAGTGCACAGTGACTCCTGTTGTTAATTTAACAGTTAACATTTTTATGTATGACATCAGTGACCACCCAAGCCTCTTGACATAAGCTGCCTTTGAGTCCACAGACTCTGTCAGTATTTGGACAAGGCCATAAGCAAAGTGGAAGTCCTCTCCTCCCTTTAGAGAAAAGTATGTCCCTCTTTGATGGCCATGTCTTTCCACTAAGGTCTTACTCACAGAGATCCTTCATGTAGAACATTTTTTGTCGCATTGATTCGGCTTTCCATGTCTGAAATGCTCTCATGGGCTTTTCCGCCAGACCAGGAAGCCTTAAGGGCTGATTCTGAGGTCAGAATGTTACTTAAAGTGATTGTCATTCTATGAGTTTGCTGTGTCCTCTCATATTCTTTAAATCAATTCCAAATCACTTAGAATGCTTGATACAATGTAAATGCTATATGAATAGTTGTCTTGCTATGCTTTTTCTTTGTGGGAAACTTCATTGTTGTATGGTTATTTTTATTGCTTTCTTTTTTAATATTTTGGACCTATGGTGGGTTGACTCTGCAAATGTGGAGTCATCAGAAGCAGAGGGCTGACTGTACATGGACAGAACTCACTAAATGGGGTAGGCCTTCAGCCTAGTACTTGAGATGCTGTGTAAGATGCTCACATCTTGTATTGAAGCACATGGGTTCAAGTTCTAGCTCTGCTCCCAGTTCCAGCTTCCTGCTAATGCACACTCTGGGAGGCAGCTCAAGTACTTGAGTCCCTACTACCCATGTGGGAGACCTGGACTGAGTACCCAGCTCCTGGTTTTAGCCAGGCTCAACAGATGGAGGCGCGCTCTCTCTCTCTCTCTCTCTCTGTATGTGTGTGTGTGTCTGTGTCTCTCCAATCAAATATTTTTAAATGTAACAAACTTTACACTTAAAATCACATATGGTCTATACTTCTACATGATATTTTGGTCAACAGGAGACTGCATATATGACATAAGATTAAGTGCCTAGTGACATTATGGCCATCTTGGTTTGTGGAAGTACACTCAACCACAAAATCACATAATGACACATTTCTCAGACTGTATCCCCGTTATTAATTTATGCATGATTTTATTTTACTGTAAACAAATTAATATCTCAATAAGAATACTATTTAAAAATAGCCTATTAACAAAAGATCCAATTTAGAAATCAATTACTGCTGAAAATGCCCTGCAAATGTGGAAAGAATGAGAGTGGGAACCTGACCATGTCTTGGATGACTTAAGCTTCAGCTTTTCCATTGTGCACCTTACAGATATTTGCCCACCCATCTCCCAAAGGTCATCTCAAATATCAAAGAAGTTGGGGCAGAGTCACAGTACACAGGTTAAGCTGCCTCTTGGAACACTGGCATCCCATGTCAGAGTGCCAGTTAGAGTCCTGATCCCAGCTGCTCCACTTACAGTACAGATCCATCCCTGATAATGTGCTTGGGAAGGCTGCAGAAAATGACCCAAATACTTGGGCCCTTGCTACCCATGTGGGAGACCAGAATGGAGTTCCTGACTCCTGACTTCAACCAGGCCCAGCACTGGCTATATGGCATTAGGGGAGTTAACCAGCATGTAGAAAACATCTCTCCTGCTCTCTTGCTCTGTCACTCTGCCTAAGAAAGAAAGAGAGAGAAAGAAAAGGAAGTGGGTGGAGAAAAGAAAAGAAAGAAGGAAAGAAGGAAGAAAGCTCTAAAAGAAAGATAGTAATAGGCCAGCGCCGCGGCTCAATAGGCTAATCCTCCACCTAGCGGCGCCAGCACACCGGGTTCTAGTCCCGGTCGGGGTGCCGGATTCTTTCCCGGTTGCCCCTCTTCCAGGCCAGCTGTCTGCTGTGGCCCGGGAAGGCAGTGGCGGATGGCCCAAGTGCTTGGGCCCTGCACCCCATGGGAGACCAGGAGAAGCACCTGGCTCCTGCCTTCGGATCAGCGCAGTGCGCCAGCTGTGGCGGCCATTGGAGGGTGAACCAATGGCAAAAGGAAGACCTTTCTCTCTGTCTCTCTCTCACTATCCACTCTGCCTGTCAAAAAAAAAAAAAAGAAAGAAAGAAAGAAAGAAAGTAATAGATATCAAGACACCTGGAAACTCTCCTGTCACTGCCCAGGGTAAGAGACGTGCTGTTTAATCACCGTTACTAGATTCTTAGAAATGCACCACTCTTGCTTTTTCCATAGCTGCGTTTTATTATAGAGGCAAGGCATGCTCGACATGAAAAAGATTCAAACATTACAGACATGTAGATAAAATAGCTACATTCTTCTCTCTCTGCTCTTCTCCTCCTCTATAAATCCCACTCACTTTCCAATTCTGGTGGATGTGGCAGTTTCTGTGTGGATCCTCCTAGACTTTTTTTTTCCAAAACTGGAATCATACAGTACATCATACCATAATATATCTCACCAAGCCCCTAATAACACCTTGGTTCTGCCCCAGAGTTTTGCTGTAATAACCTTCAGGATGAATATACCAAGGAAATTCAAAAAGTTCATGGAAATGGAATTAGAAGGTAACTTTACTTTGGTGCAAAAGTATTTTAAAATCCATGCACATGAGGGGTCTTCAAAAAGTTCATGGACAATGCATATTGTAAAAAAAATATGCATTGGTTTCAATTTTTTGCACTAAAATAAACATTTCAAAAGCTATAAGATACAGGGTTTTTTTAATGCTTACTTTTATTTTAAAGGAAAGTGACAGAGAGTGAGAGAGAGAGATCTCCATCTGCTGATTCACTCCCCAAATGCCTGCAACAGCTAGGGTTGAGCCAGGCCAAAGCTGGGAGCTAGGATCTCCACCCAGATCTCTCACATAGGTAGAGACTCAAGTCCTTGAACCATCATCGGCTGCCTCCCAGGATATGCATTAGCAGGGAGCTGAATCAGAAGCAGAGTAGCCAGGCACTCTGATATGAGATACAAGCGTCCCAAGTTGCAACTTAACCTTCTGTGCTTCAGTGCTCACCCCCAAAATGAGCTTTTTAAACTCTGTTTTCTATGAACATTTTGAAGTCCCATTGTGCTTGGTTGAATATAGATCATTCAGTCTTCGAATGCATATCCCTTTAGAATCAATTCCTGCAAATGAAATGTCTGGGTCAGGGAATACATGCAATTTTATTTTTGATAAAACTTATCAAATGATTGAATAATTCAGAAGCCTCGCAAGAGCATTCTTTCTCATTTCAGTCTTAGAGAGGGAAAATAAAGTTGAGAGACTGTTACAATCTCCAAAAACTCCCCAACACCCTGAAAAGCAGACATGGAGCTGAGACCAAGGTGTCCTTATATCTGCTGCCGACGAAATTTCTATGATGAGGAAATAACACCCATGCTATAAAAATATATAATACTCTTGAATGATGAGATTAATGAGAGTTGAGAGCCTATGACTCGAACATTTGCTGTTTAATAGATTTAGGAATAGAAACAGTGTTGTATCAATTACTGTAATTAACCATAAATGAAGATGAATTGAAGGCTGCTCCCTCGACAGCCAAGCCTCAACTGAAATGCTAAGCAGTGAGCTGCTAGTCAAAGTGGGAAGGCAAGGACTGGGCTAGGACTGGGAAAGAGAAGCAGCTTTTATTCCCCACAGCATGTGCTGGGCTCACAGAAACAGAGGTTCTGGGACCACCACTCACAACCCAGCATCCTGTATCAGCCCAGTTCAAGTACTACTGCTCTGCTCTGATCCAGCTCCCTGCCCAAGTCCTTGGGACCCTGCACCCATGTGGGAGACCTGGATGGAGTTCCAGGTCCCTGGCTTCCACCTGGCCCAACCTTGGCTATTGCAACCATTTAGGGAGTGAACCAGAGGATGGAAGATCTCTCTTTATCTCTTTCTGTAGCTCTGCCTTTCAAACAAATAAATAAATGTTTAAATAAATAACCTGGAAAGAAAGAGAGAGGTTCCATAAATAAATAATGAAGGAAGGACTGAAGGGCAGGAAGGAAAGGGTTCTGTTCTTCAAAGGTGTCCTGAGGAATCCCAGGAATTAGAAAGGTTTTCAGCTACCATCTTTTAGCTACATCCCCCAGGGTATTTTTTCCCCTTAAATGGAGTTAAACTCTTTCTGAACCTGAGAGAATCTGACCCTGAAGGAAGCTCCTGTGATAAAATGCCCAGATGGGATAAGCACTCAAGATAGCACTTCAGCATCTTATAACCAAGTCAAAGAGAATTCATGACCCACCCAATCTGGATTTAGTCCATCTTTCAGAAAATGGTTCTTTAAAACAGACCAAAAATAGAAGATTTAAGAGGAAGACAGTACATTCAAAACCATGATAGAAACCACCTATAACTCTCCAGCAGGAGAGGAGCTCTTTACTATTGTGACATAAAGTCACTCTATTCTGGTAGTCAGCTGCTACTTGTTGAACTCAGTTTGTAACTGCTAAAAGTAAAATTTACTCTTTTTTAACAGACACATCAAATCGTGTAACCACCAGTGCAGTCAAGAGATAAAACATCCCCATCACTCAAAAAAGCACTTCCCCCATGCCCCACCCACTGTCCCTGGCTACCACAGACCTGTGTTTGTCCTTCCTAGAATGTCATATCAATGGAGTAGTGTACCTAAGAAAGCTTTTGGGGTCTCCGGCTTTTGTCATGCATTAATGATTCATCCATGTGATCGTGTATATGAAGATCTTGTCCCTTTTTATTGCTATGTAATATTCCATCATGGGATAAACCAGCTTGCCTATCCATTCCCCAGTTGTGAGACACTTGAATTTGGATGACTACTACTTTGGAAAATTATAAATAAAATTATTATATGCATTCACACATAGGTTGTTGTGCAGGACTACCATTTCCTCCATCTTGGGATTGCTGGGTCATATAGTAAACCAGTTGCAACTTAATCTCTAGAACTGTGGCTGTCCTCACAGTGCATGGAAACAATTTGGTTGCCCCTGGGGGTTGAGAAAATTCTTTTCTGTGAATATCATTCTCTCTTTTATAGCATTGATCTGGGAGTAGAAGAGCCACACATCCAAGTTGTGTCCTCAGCATGGAATAATATCTCAGGATGTGGATTCCAAGGCCTTTAGTCTCATCAATCCAGAAAATTACTTGTCCACTTTTTTTTTTACAGGCAGAGTGGACAGTGAGAGAGAGAGACAGAGAGAAAGGTCTTCCTTTGCCGTTGGTTCACCCTCCAATGGCCGCCGTGGCCGGTGCGCTGCAGCCGGCGCACCGTGCTGATAAGAAGGCAGGAGCCAGGTGCTTCTCCTGGTCTCCCATGGGGTGCAGGGCCCAAGCATTTGGGCCATCCTCCACTGCACTCCCGGGCCATAGCAGAGAGCTGGCCTGGAAGAGGAGCAACCGGGACAGAATCCGGCGCCCCGACCGGGACTAGAACCCTGTGTGCCAGCGCCGCTAGGCAGAGGATTAGCCTGTTGAGCCACAGTGCCGGCCATTGTCCACTTTATTTTATGTCTGTGTCAAGCCAAGCCAAGGCACTTCTTTCCCCATCAATGTTTGCATCTTAAAAGTGTCATCGAGGGGTCAGCATTGTGGCATAGTGAGTTAGCAACTGCCTGTGAGGCCACCATCCCATGTCAGAGCACTGGTCCATATCCTAGCTGTTCTATTTCTGATCCAGCTCCCTACCAATGCACCTGAGAAAGCAACAGGATGATGGCCCAAGTACGTGGGCCTCTGACACCCATGTTGGAGAGCAGGATGGAGTTCTGGACTCCTGGATTCGACCTGGCCTAGCCCTGGGTGTTACAGCTATTCAAACAGTATGCCAGCAGATGGACAATCTCTCATTCTCTGTTTCTCATTCTCTCTCTCTCTCACTCTGCCTTTCAAATAAATAAATCTTTACCAAAAAAAGTTTTTATAAAGATCTGTCAGCAAATTGATCTTGCAGTTTTTAACTGAATGAAATAAACTTAGAAATACTGATTAGTTTTCTACCCATACATTATTAAAAATACATGCCATCCTCAAATTTGAACACTAAATGTACATTTATAATGTATGTTCCCATAAAGCTTTAAGACGTACAAATTATCATAATTATATAATGCCTTTTATACCTCCATTCTTAGAAATAATGTTTGATGATTTATCTTCACAAAAAGAATTACCTTTTACATTTTTTTCCTTTCAACTGTAGTTGAACATGACTAAGTTAAATCCAATGTGTATTCGACCAGGACAAAAGATTTCCTTTTGCTGCACACCTAATGATTTCTATCTTGTTTCAAAGTATTAGGCTTATGTGACCTCTATTTTTATCTGCAGTCTCAGCTTATTTCATTTTTCTGTTTTCCTAAGATAAAAAGAATAAAATGCAATTAAAATATGCAGATAATGCTGCTTACAGCATTGCCATAGACAAATATGCTTTAATATTAAAGTGGTATGAGGTTGGCTCATTTTCAAAGGATGCTTGGGAATATCCAGATTTAATGTACAAAAAAAAATACAAGTAATGAAAAGTTGAATGTTTCAAGATTTGGAAAACCTTGCATGCATGCTTGTGTTGTTCTTTTGCCCAATTCCAAGAGCAATCATATTTTCAAATTTTGTTCATGAATACTACATGAGCAAACTCTACCTCTCAGCCCCCAAACTGTCAAGAGATACGGGGTGAACAAAATAATTTAGACAGTTCTTGTAATTAGTTCATTCATTCAGCCCATAGATTGAGAATCTAATGTGTGCACAGCACTGTCAAGTGAAATACGCAGTCCATATCCTTGAACCATGCACTGTTCCTGGGAGGGGATCCAAAAGTAAAGTGAGTATTGTGCAGGAAACTCTTCACAGCAGGGTGTCACGTGGGGAGGAGCCTTGCTAAAAGCGGCAATATCCGAGAGCACCTCTCAAGTTAGCCCCTATAAGGGAGGAAAGAATTCCAGACAGGTGAAACAGCACGGATGGGAAACAAGTGCTGGTGAATGAAAACAGACAACGCTGTGTTCCTAGGGCTACTGAAACAAAATGCCCCAGATTTATTCTCTTGCAGTCCTCTAGGCCAGAAGTCGAGTTGTCAGCAGAGTTGGTCACTGTGCAGACTCAAGGAGCTCTGATCCATGCTTCCATCCCAGTTTCCGGGGACTACTAACAACCCTAGGCATTCTTTGGTTGTAGACTTTCTGCAATCTCAGTCTCCATCCACATGTGGCATCCTCTGTGTGTGTTTCCAGGTCTGTCTTTTCATGTGACAGAACACGATCACTGGTTTTAGGACCCACACCAATCCATCATGACTTCACTTTAACTTGCTTGCAGCATGTGCAGAGTGACGATAGTCTGGTCCATGACAGATGGAATACATGATGTGATTGCGTGAGAGCATAATGGAGCTGAAAAAAGTTGCTATTGCCTAGTGATGTGGGAACCATTGTAAAGTTATATTGCATCGCCTTCCTCATGTGTATGTGTGTGTGTGTGTGTGTGTGTGTGTGTGTGTGATGCTGATTTAAGCACACCCACTGTGCTGCCCAACGGATGACAGTGCAATATATAAAATTATGTACATTTTCAAGAGTACTTGAAAATGATGAAATACTGTTAGTGGCTAACATATTTACCCTACTATACTTCTGATCCATAGTCAGACATGTTATCCATTGTGCCATTGGCCCCTGCTGTACCCTACTATACCTTCTATTGCTATGTTAGAGTAGACTCCTCCTTATTTAAAAAAATGACTGTAAAACAAGTATGTCATGTGATGCCAGCTCTCTCTGTTTTTAAAATTTTTTTTATTGTTGTCATTTTATCAGAAAGATGAGAAAACAGAGGAAGATCTTCCATTCTCTGGTTCACTTCTCAAGTGCCCATATAACAGGACTAGGCCAGGTCAAATCCATTTGGGTCTATCCAAGTAGGTGACAGGAATTCAACTAGTTGAGCTATCACCTGCTACCTCTTAAGTTCTGTATTAACAGGAAGCTGAGTCAGAAATGGAGTAGCCAGGACTTGAATCAGGTATTCAATATGGGATATGGGTGTTCCAAGTGGTAACTGGGAACTTAGTTACTGTGGCACGTATCCATCCCTTGATTACATCAAATGATTGACATCCACTGTGTAGGTTTGTGTGAGTATCCTCTGTGACACTCACATAACAACAGAATCACCTAAGGATGCATTGCCAAGAATATGTCTTTGTTGTTAATCAGTATTTCCAAATAAAGTCACATTCAGTTGTGGGGAGTGGGAGGAGGCATTAGGGTTTCTATATCATAGTATAGATCCAATATGTCTTTCTGGCAGACACAATTCTACCCACAAAAAGCAGAGTTCTGCAAACTACAACCCACCCATTGTCTGGTGTCTGTTTTGCTTTGTTTTGTTTTGTTTTGTTTTTGTAAATAAAGTTTTATTGGGAACACTGCCACACCTACTTGCATATCACTGTTGACTATCTTCCCACCATTAAGGTAAATGTGAGCAGTTATGACAGGGCCATACGGCCCACAAAGACTAAAACATTTATCATCAGGTCCTCTCCTAAAAGAGTTTGGTGACCTCTGAGCTACAGAGAAGTTGGTAGTAAGTCAACCATGAATGGCCTTGGATAGAAAGCTTAGCAGAGAACTTGACCCTGAGAGCTTAGGATATGCACGCCAATGTTGAAATGCAATTTCAATGCAAAATGAAATGAGAATGTGAGGGAAGCAAAACGTAGAGTGGACAAGAGATTTTTTAAAGGCCCCAGTGTGCTGGGTTGGTGATTAGAAGACAAACTGACAGCCTCACAACAGAGGGCCAGGTATGTGCCACTGGCCTTTGTGGTTTCGATGACATTCCTATCTCTGGATTGTGAGAAGGCCTAGGAGGATGCTGAGACTGACCTGAATGGAGGTCTTGGTGTTCTTGGTTTTTGTGTTTTGGTCAAGATGCAGGCATGAATAGGAAGACAGAAGTTCAGCTGAGCCCCCTTCTTGGTTCTTAAAAATGTCAGGGACAGCAAGGAACACCCTGATCAGGACCACGCCATCTATGAGAGGTCTAAAATAGAGACTTTCCTGCCCTCAGACCTAGCAGACATCATTCACTGTTGGAACGCTCACTCACACAGGGATTGTGCAATTAATGTGGAATCTGATGGTCCATCTTGTAGCGACTTAATAAGGTGCATGCACAGCCTCCAAATGAAAGCTGTAATCACTTTTCCATAGTTTATGAATTATGAAGCTGGATTCCCCTCACAAACACTGTCAAAATTTTTGGCTTCAAAACCAATTAAAATGATGAATAGCTGTGAAAGGAACTAGAAGTGCATTTAATCTTTCTCCAGAACAGTTGGCAATCAGTCCTTTTTTTATTTTTTTTAAGTTAGGAACATAAAATTGATTTCGTTCAAAGGTAAGACTCAAACCGCTTCTCCGTGAAAGGGACCTGATGGACTTGTCTGTTTTCAGCTGTCAACCCCAAGATGCTTATGATGCACCTTGTGCTTTCTTACCATGTGTCTCCCAAGGTCATGACACTGTTTTCATCTCCTTCTCTTAGCAAGGTTATCCTATAAAGAATCGCCAAAACAGAGATTAACTGTTGGAAGCAAAAAGGAACAAGTGAGAAGATTGCTGACAAGTTTAGGGAGTCTGGTTTTTTTTTTGTTTTGTTTTGTTTTGTTTTGCTTTTCTTTTCTTTTTTTTTTTTTTTTTTTTTTTTTTTTTTTTTTTTTTTTTTGACAGGCAGAGTGGACAGTGAGAGAGAGAGACAGAGAGAAAGGTCTTCCTTTGCCATTGGTTCACCCTCCCATGGCTGCTGCAGACGGCGCGCTGCAGCCGGCGCACCGCGCTGATCCGATGGCAGGAGCCAGGTACTTATCCTGGTCTCCCATGGGGTGCAGGGCCCAAGCACCTGGGCCATCCTCCACTGCACTCCCTGGCCACAGCAGAGGGCTGGCCTGGAAGAGGGGCAACCGGGACAGAATCCGGCGCCCCGACCGGGACTAGAACCCGGTGTGCCGGCACCGCTAGGCGGAGGATTAGCCTAGTGAGCCGCGGCGCCGGCCGGGAGTCTGGTTTTTGTAAGGATGTAGACGCAAGTGGAAACCCAAAGACCTCATGAGTTTCCTCTTCGATTATCAGTCCCAATCTGGCTGCCATAGAATTTGTCTTGGGTCAAGATGCTGCCACTCAGTGTGCAGTGTGCCGAGATCAACAAGGTGTGTGCAGTCTCGTCATTTTTTTCCTTTAATTTTCATCATAGGAATAAACTGCAAATGCCAGGCAGCACAAGAAAGAGGTAATGAGTTCTGAGTCAAAAGATCTAATACTAATGCTAACTCAACCACTGCTGGCTGTAAATCATATACCCTTCCTGAGTGTCAGTTTTCTTGTCTGTAAATTGGGAATTATAATAGTACTCAACTCTCAAAACTGCTATAAGGCTCGATTGAAATGAGTTTTGCTGAATTACACAGTTAGAAGATACATCAACAAGTTTGTGGGAAATAGAATTAAAAATAAATTCACTTTGGTGCAAACATATTTTGAAATCCAAGCATAATTTTTATATAATACTCATTTTAAATGAACTTTTTGAAGACCCTTTGTATGCATGGATTTCGGAAAATTTTTTGGCACAAAAACAAAGAGCTGATCTTTGGGGCCGGCGTTGTGGTGTAGCAGATAAAGCCTTCACCTGCAATACCAGCATCTCATATGGACACCAGTTCAAGTTCCAGCTGCTCCACTTCCAATCCTGCTCCCTGCTGATGCCCCTGGGAAAGTAGTGGAAGACGGCCCAAGTGCTTGGGCCGCTGCACCCAAATGAGAGACCCAGAGGAAGCTGCTGACTTCTAGCTTCAGTCTCACCCAGACCTGGCTGTTGCAGCCATTTAGGGAGTGAACCAGTGGATGGAAGACCTGTTTGCTGCCCGCTCTCCATAACTCTGCTTTTCAAATAAATAAAATAAATAATCCTTTTTAAAAAATCTTTCTGTCTTTTTAAAAAAGCTGATCTTTTAATTCCATTTTCCACAAGCTTTTTGAATTACCTTCACATGTAATTTATATATTCAACTTATATGTGTATAATAGCAACAGACCCATGTGTCATACATTTATTATCCATGTGACTATACTTTTGACAGGGGAAATAAACATTATATAAAAAGTGTTCAAGACAGAGTCTCTAATAAATGATATTTGGACAGAACTACCCCTGTGATGAGGTGACTCAGCTATCAGTGAACTCATCTTTGCTATTTTTAGGGCTGAAAAGGGAGAGGCAAGTGATACTGAAGTTGTGTAATCAGTTGCAGAGGGAGGGCTTAAGGCTGTGACCTTGACCTCACCCTCCTTGGGAAGAGATGCAGAACTCTCACAGAGGAGGTAGGCTGGAGGAGGCTTGAGCATCTCTGTATTGGAGAACCTCCAGTCAAAAGACAAGGAAACAAATGAACCTGTGCCTTGTCACCTTGACAACACAGATTTAGACCCTGGCCACTGTGTTATCGTCAGAGTCTTTCTTCAGAGCTGTGTCTCTGTTCTCCTTGCACTGATGTATATGGTTGCTAGTACAAGACCTTGACAGCACCTTGCAGTCTTCGTGGAACTGCAAGACCCAGGCTTCCACAGCCTTTTGAGCTAGGTACTCCCAGTTCCTTTTAGCTTCCACCATGCAAATTCCCTAACAGCACCACTTGAAAGTCCATTGCTGGCTATCCTCGGTCTACAAGTCATCTCTGCCATCACCCTCTTATTAAGTTATCAAGGCTAAATGTCACTGCCCTCCTTCAACCCACATCTTATCTTTTTCTTCAGTCTCAAATTAGGCATTGATTCCATATCACTCTCTCCTTCCAGGATAGCTAATGAAGTAGCAATGACACGCAGCCCTGCTGCTCCCTGTTTTTATGCTTTTTGGCGGCTCAGTCAAGCTCAGCTGTCATCGTGGTGGGCACAGAAAGAACTCAGCAGGGAAAGCCACTGGGGGCCAAGAGAAATCCAGCAGGGCTAGCACAAGCCTGAGAGAATTGATCCGTTCTGGGTCAGTCGCCTAAATAGAATAGTTGTGATTCTGAATCTATCTCAAACAGTAGATTCAGATACACAAATGTGGTGGAATGAGAAGGCCATGCCAAGATGGCCACTGGCAACGGAGCCTTCCTGGAAACAGGCTGTGATTGGGTGGCTTCGGAAACCACATGGCAAAGGAGCCTGCCTGGCAATAGGTTGTGATTGGTTAGGGCATAAACCACCCCTTGACCGGATTTGCTGCCTCAGCTATAGAAGCTGCTGTACCAACTGAAATAAATGAGTTTGCGGGCTGCTTGCCTCTGGCCTGCTTTCACCTGACTTCTGGGGTCTGTGTGGTGTCTCTGTGCCTCTTGCCCATACCATGTTCCTCCTCTCAGAACGAATCCACAGCAACACACAAACAAATCAAATTTGGAAAAATAGGGGCTGTCATTGTGGCATGGCAGATAAAGCCACTATCTGCAGTGCCAGCATCCCATATGGGCGCCAGTTCAATCCCAGCTGCTCTTCTTCCAATCCAGCTCTCTGCTGTGGCCTGGAAAAGCAGTAGAAGATGACCTAAGTCCTTTGGGTCCCTGCACTCACTTGGGAGACCTGGAAGAAGCTCCTGGCTCCTGGCTTCAAATCAGCCTGACTCCGGCCATTGTGGCCATTTAGAGAGGGAGCCAGTGGATGGAGAACCTCTCTCTCTCTTTCTGCCTCTGCTTCTTTGTAACTCTGCCTTTCAAATAAGTAAATAAATAAATCTTAAAAAAAGAATTTTGAAAAAATAAGGCCAAGCAATTAACAAACACAATACACTTACGATTACCTATCTGCACCTTCAGTTGTCCCTAAATCCGAATTATATCTTCCTATACTATATCATGTGTTAGAATTCAGAAAACCTATATCCTTTCTTTTCAGGAAAAAGGCAGGATGTAAAAAATAAGTACATATTGAAATATAAACACTTTTTTAAAAAAAAATTTAACTCCGATTGCTATTAATGCAGCTTGGCATTTAGCTTGTCTGTGATTGGGTGTATTTTTAAGTTTTGTCAGAAACTATTTTAAGCAGTAGGAGGCAAAAATAATTCACATTTGAATATTCATCAAAATTTATTTAACAGTAGGAAACCCATCGCTTGCGACTTTTACGCTCCTTTCTTGCAGAATCAACACCCACTCACACACCCCAGCAGCCCTTGTCTGCCAGAACACACACACTTCAATAACATCACGCCTTGTAATCACACACTCCAGCCAACTTTCTATTGTTTTCTTTAGCTCATCAAGTTCTCCCTCAGCACCGAATGAATCTACTGTGAAAGCCCTCTTCTCAGAACTGATCTTGTCCATAGAAATATCTTCAGTCTGAGACATACCTAGAAGTTCTCAATGCACCCAGATTGTCATCTTTGGATCTTTTTACTATTATAAATTGAGTTTGTGAATTAGTTCTAATGTTCATTATCTTATGTTAAAGCAAATAATATTGGGAAGGGGCTATGTACTGAAAGTTATTCATGCCTAGACATGAATGGCTTATCAAATTCAATATCTTCCTATGGAAGAGTTGTAGGGGGGAGAGTGATAGAGGAAGTTTGGAATAGGGAGATTTTGAAGACAGAAAGAGTAAGTGAGAGCCAAATGCAAATCTGAAGTCCATTTTACAAACAGAAGAATCAATATACACACAGATCTCCTGGGAAACCTGTTAAAATGCAGATTCAGTAGGTCTGGGATGGATCCTAAGATTTTGCATTTTTAAAATTAATTTTATGTATTTATTTGAAAGATAAATGACAGAGACAGAAAGAGAGAGAGAGAGATTTTCCTATGCTGGTTCACTCCCCAAATGCCCACAACAACCAGGGCTGGGCCAGGCCAAAGCCAGCAGCCCAGAACTCAGTCTAGGTCTCCTAAATGCGTGGCAGAGGCCGAAGTATTTGAACAGTCATCTACTACCCTTCCAGCTGCACTAGCAGGGAGCTGGATGTGAAACAGAATAGCCAGGACTGGAACAGGCACTCCAATATGAGATACCATGTAATGCCAGCATTACAAATGGAGACTTAACCCACTGTGCCATAACACCAGGCCCAGATTCCCCATTTCTAGCAAGTTCTCAGGTAATATCAATGCTACTGACCCACAGATCACACTTTAAACAACAAGTGGCTAGGATATGAGCTACTAACAAGGTGTCAGCTCAACGATTCTCCACCCTGGCTGTGCATCAGAAGAGATTTTGTTGTTGTTTTAAGTTACTGAGGCCCAACCCTTACCCCAGATCAATTAAATTAGAATCAAGGAGTTGCTCAAGTGTTTGTATTTCTAGAAGCTTTCCAGGAAATTATCCTGTGTAGCCTGAGTTAAGACTCACTGTTAGCGGATAACTAGACTTCATTAAAAGCTCTGTAACTAATGCGCTAGCTCATGGACGCTGTTAAGATGCCCCAGCTAAGAGCATCTTCCTATCCAGTAATGTACAATGCCTGGCAAATAGTACTCAGTAAATATTTGTTCCTTGAAAAATATAAATAAGTGCTTGGCTGCATGCATGAGTAAATGGTGACTTTTGAAGACCAGCAATCTACAGAGTAAAAGGATTAAAGCCATCATGTCGAAATGGCAAGTGTCAGGATTGAGATGTAGGACAGAAAGTCTTTTCCAATACTGCTTCAAATCCCCCACATAGATACTTAAATCCTGGGCCTCTTGGAAGGCTGACTCTGCTGATAACCACAGAAGTCAACACCGTTAATCAGGCAATTATTTTCTCCTGGTAGTTCCCAAGCTTCTTTAGCCTTAGTGCACCTTCATAATTTTTGCTACTGGTGCTATTATTTACCTAATGTTCCTTAAACTTGTCGCTCCCCTTCTTCGTGGAGGAACGACACAGGACCCTGTGCTGTTCTTTCGTCTGCTCGGCCCTCCCCGGGTTTGCTGCTGGTTCTTCCCGGGTTGGCTACCGTCCCTTCCACCTCCGTGGAAGGGCGGTTCCCCCTGCCACATTCCCCACTTCCGCGGGGGAGCGGCACACCGCCGGCCGGCTCTCTCGGGGGCTGCACAGGTGTTCCTCTTAGATGTTCCTGGTGCATGCCGTCTCTCTCCTCCTTTATAGTCCTCCTCCACCAATCCCAACTCTGCTACCCACACGCCGAGTACGCTGCTCTCCTCCAATCAGGAGCAGGTCCCACAGTTCATTGGTTGAACTGGAGGCAGCTGTGTAGAAGCTGTTTCCCTTCTCAGCGCCATATTGTGGGAAAGCAGATGCATAGAATAAGTCTTAATTCCAGTAACTTAGTCTAGTCCGAGTTGCTCCCGGTTGCTCCCCACAAAACTGACTTGTTTTTAACATTAAATAAATGTATTTTCAAGAGAAACTATAAATCACTATTTCAAATAGAAAAAACAGCCAATATCTCTTGATGTTAGTAGAAGTGACTGTCAAAATAAATGCAGCAGAAGCGAGCATGGCTAGGTGTTTCTGCCGCCATTGCTTGCCTCTGTCAGGTGAGGACAAACGGTAGAACCAGATGTGACAGCCATGGAGGTCTTAACAGAGGCTTTGTCGTCAACAAAATAGGAAGGAATGGGGGCCAGGAGTGTTTGAACGGAGACTAGCCCTGCCCTGCATGCAATGCTGTATTATTTCAAGTGGAGAGAAGGCACCACATCCTAGGGTGCCTCAAAACATTCATGGGAGCCAATACAGTGGCACAGTGGGCTAAGCCTGCACTGGAATCCTATATAAATGCCAGCTGAAGTCCTGGCTGCTCCACTTCCAATCCAGCTCCCTGCTAATGCACCTGGAAAAGCAGCAGAAGGTGGCCCAAGTGATTGGGCCCCTGCCACCCACGTGGGAGACCCAGATGGAGTTACAGCCATCTGGTTTCAGCCTGGCCCAGCCCCAGCTGTTATAACGATTTGGAGAGTGAACCAACAGATAGACAATATCTCTCTTGCACTCTCTCTCCTTCTCTTTCTGTAACTCTTTCAAATAAATAAAATTTATCTTTTTTTTTTTTTTTTTTTTTTTTTTTTTTTTTTTTTTTTTTTTTTTTTTTTTGACAGGCAGAGTGGACAGTGAGAGAGAGAGAGACAGAGAGAAAGGTCTTCCTTTGCCGTTGGTTCACCCTCCAATGGCCGCCGCGGCTGGCGCGCTGCGGCCGGCGCACCGCGCTGATCCGATGGCAGGAGCCAGGAGCCAGGTGCTTTTCCTGGTCTCCCATTATCTTTTTTAAAAAGTTCATGAAAAAATGAAATTAAAAGATAAGTTTCTTCTGGTACAAGCAATTTTGAAATACATACATAATTTTTTCATGATACACACTTTCCATGAATATTTTGAAGACCTCTCATAGGCATAGATAAACATCTTTTAGGGGCCGGCGCCGTGGCTCACTTGGTTAATCCTCCGCCTGTGGCGCCGGCACCCCATATGGGCGCCAGGTTCTAGTCCTGGTTGCTCCTCTTCCAGTCCAGCTCTCTGCTGTGGCCCAGGAGGGCAGTGGAGCATGGCCCAAGTGCTTGGACGCCTGTACCCGCATCGGAGACCAGGGAGAAGCACCTGGCATCTGGCTTCGGATCAGCATAGCTCCGGCCACGGCAGCCATTTGGGGAGTGAACCAACGGAAGGAAGACCTTTCTCTCTGTTTCTCCCTCTCACTGTCTGTAACTCTACCTCTCAAAGAAATAAGTGAAATATTTTTTAAAAAATGGAACAGTCAGGACTCGAACCCATGCCCTATGTGGGATGCCAGCATCATAGGTAGAGGCTTAACCTGCTTTGCCTCAACGCTGTCCCCACACTCATATACTTTAAATTTTTTTGTACTCTATATATTAGCTATCACAAATCAGAGAAAATGTGATATTTGACTTTTGGAGTCAGGCTTATTTATCTTTTCATTCTTTTTTCCATGAACTTTTTGAAGTGCCCTCATTATAAGCATCTCGTGAAATTACATTCTCGGCCTGTGAGTTTCAGGCTGTGCTCAGAAACCCAAAGGCCATGAGGCAGTGCTGGAGATTCTGAGATAATGGAAATATTTTAAAGATTTCTGTTTCAGAAGAATCCAGTTGTCAGTGATATTTGTCTTATACATAGTATAATTTTTACCTCCTAGAAAACATCCTACTTCGATAGGGAATAACATAGCCATCAAAAAGCAAAGGAGGCCTGTTTGCTGATTGAGGCCTCAAAGGCACTATGTGAACCTTGAATCAGGAAATTCAGTAAATAAACTAAGCTGTGAAAGAGAGAGAGAAGAGGGGAAGGGAGAGGAGGAGAGAGGAGGGGAGGGGAGGGGAGACAGATGGAAGGAAGGAGGGAAAAGAAAGAGAAAGAAAGAAGAAGGATGGAAGGAGGGAGGGATGAAGAAAGAAAAATCCAAAGCAAGAGATGTGCTTCCTGGCTTTAATGAACAGTGTCCCTGTGTAGGCTATCAATTGTTAGGTCCATTGGTATACTTGGAGTTCAACTGAATGATCCATTGATGCTCTGGGGAGTAAAGACATTATGTTATTCTGTTTTTATTTGTTTTTCTCTTTTAAACATGCATACAGTATGCAACAGAATGTGATGTTGTGATTCTAATGCAGAGAAGAGGAATGCCTGCTTAGAGCTCTGGAGCCAGACTGCCTGGTCTGAATGCTGCTCTGCCCTTACCATCTCTGTGACCTCGGGTGAAGCCCTCAACCTCACTCTCCCTCAGAGGTGTATTGCCCATATAGGAATTGTTTTTTTCCAGAGTTTCAGTTTTACATATTATAGGCGCACCATGCCTTATTTAAATTGTCCCCAAATTTGGACATGTAAGTTGTTTCTAGTCATTCACTGTTAATAATCGTGAATGGCGTGAGTACATGGAAACTTAAATCTTTCCTACATGTGTATGTGTATCGGTTGGATAGATTCTTAGAGGTAGGATCTCTGGGTCAGAGAGTCATTTCATCTGTTCCTTTGGTGGATCTTGCCAAATTTCTCTTCAAAGAGGTTACACCAATATGCATGCCAATCAACCAGTACACAGTGCCTGTTTCCTTTCATTCTCAAAATAATTTTTTAAAGACATAAGACAAAATATAGGGTAGTCAAATTTCTCACTCTATTTGGGATTCTATAACAAATACGTTATCCTGGGTAATTTGTGAATGACTGAAATGTATTGCTGACAGTTCTGGGAGGCTGGAAGGTCCACGATCAAGGCCCCAGCAGGTGCTGTGAATGGTAAAGTCCTGTTTCTCACAGACAGCATCTTGTTGAGTCTTCCATGATGGAAGGGAAAACAAGCTCCCATGAGCCTCTGATCCCATTCATGACAACTCTGCCCTCATGGCCAACTCACCTCCTGAAGGCCAAAGCCCCACCTCTTAATACTAACACAGTGGGGATAGATACCGACCGATGAATTTTGAAGGGACGCATTCATAATGTAGCACCAAGGAAGGCAATTTTACAGCAATAGCGTTATCAATAGACTAAAAATACATACCTGTGATATGGTAATATACACCTTTCTTCATTAACACATGAAATAACAAAATCTGATGGCATTTAGGAGTGTGTTGAAAAGATACTTCAGCATATCTGCAGTATGTGTAATGTGCTAAGAAGTACACGTGGGTGACAAGCTCACAGATACTACTAATACTATTGTGCCTTGTCTCCACATCCTAATTAGGAAAAAAAATGCTCAATTTGAGGTGACAGTTAGTAAAATAAAGATGTAAATTTTTTCTAGCCAAGTTTTGGAACCTGTCTTGGGGCTAGCTCTTGGCAGTGTCTCTTTACTGCATCAAGTCATCCCCAGGAATTCAAGCTTTGGGGACACTTCTAAAATTCACAGGGCTAGGGGAGAGATGCATGCTTAGCCTAGAGGTTAAGATGTCTGCTTCCCATGCCAGAGTGCCTGGGTTTACTGCCCAGCTTCCTCTCCTAACTCCAGCTGCCTTCTAATTAGCACCTGAGAGACAGAAGTGAGGGCTCGAGTAATTAAGTTTCTGGAAACCTGGATTGAGTTTCCAGCTCCCAACTTCAACCCTGGCTGTTGCAGGCATTTGGGGAATGAACCAGTGAATTGGAGCTCGCTCTCTCTCTCTCTCTCTCTCTCTCCCTCCCTCCCTGTGTGAGTGTGTGTGTGTGTGTGTGTGTGCCCCTCAGATAAGTAAACTTTAAAAAAAAGTTTAATAATTCATTTATTGGAATCAACTTCAGTCTAATCTACTACAAGTTTCAATGGCATTGTCCAATAACAAGAAAAGCCAAGAAAACACAGATAGATAAGGCCATGCTCAAGGAACCCTACAAGACTTGTACAGCCTGGGCTGTTACTTAGAGCAGCTGCATACTCATTCCCTCAACACTTTTGCTCTCCTAACCAACAGGGCTTTGGAAAATATCAAATAAAATGAGAGATTTTGAAAGAGTTATAGGCACTCTATTGATTTAAAGCACCAAGTTAAGCATTAGGAATTAATATTATTATTAACATGAAATGTTAACATTATTATTTCCAGTGCTTAAAATCATTCCCAAATCTGCTGATGAAAGTTGTAGGGTTGTAGTGAGGACCAAAGGATGGCACTCTCAAATCTGAAAACAGAAAAAGTACAGTAGCCTCAGACACAGCTTGAAGCATGGTGATACCTGGGTGGTCCAGCTGTGATTCGCACCTTTCCTCTTCTCTGGGGAATGCTCCAGTGATTAGAGAAGCTGTTAGAATATCCAGAAGCAAGAAGGAAGTAAAAGGCAGAGGTGTCAATTCCACAATCAAAGAACATTGTGTCACTTGAAAAATTGATGACTGGAAACCTTTGGAGTATGGAGGAAAGATTTCAAAATTTGTGACTGTGCATTTTTTTTCTTTAATTTTTTTTGAGCACTGGAGAAATGTTAAATTTCATTAAGTTTTACAGCCAGACTTAATATAGACATAAATCCCTTTAATGTTGGTTTCAGTCAAAAGTGAGCTGAACATTATCGTTAAACCAGTACATGTGGGAGAATTATTTGAGGAAATCAAAATAGGCACAGTTGGGAACAATCAGCCATGACCATATTAGATGTAAGTAGGCGCAATAGCAAAATTCTTTAGGCTGTAATGGACTGGGCTATTGTGCTGCACAGTCTCCATACAGATGAGCTTTGTTCTGGGGCAATATGGTTGTAGTTTGGAAGTCTGTCTCGGGAAGCTCATTTCTCTTTCATTAGTCCATGAACACAGTACAATTTCAGCTAATACTGTTACCCAGCTCTTGGCTGGGTTATTTGGTTAAATGCCTTCAGGGAAAGTAGCAAGCCAGAATAAAGGGACAAATGCAATGTAGTTTCTTGTTCTGAATTCCTGTGTTATGGAATTACATTGGCCATTAATCATCTGCCATGCTGGACTCAGGATGTAAACTCTGTGGATGGAGATGTTATTTACATCTTGTATTATCTGGTGTTTCATAGAAGACTTCTTGTCTCCCTGGACAATTTCTTTGAGGTCTGAGCTTGTATATGACCACAGCTTTAGAGACCTTTGTCTTGTCATGGCTCATAGACAGGCCAGCACACACATAGTCCATTTGTATGCAATTCAGAAGGTGCCCCCTACCAGTGAGTGAACTGCAAAACAGTACCCTCTCTCCTGGCAAATACCTTTTTTTTTAAAGAATTATCTATGTATTTGAAAGGCAGAGGTACAGAGAGAGAGGCAAAGACAGAAAGAGCCATCTTCCATCACTAGTTCACTACCCAGATGGTCACAACAGGAGTCAGGAGCCTCCTCCAGGTCCTCCACGTGGGTGCACAGGCCCAAGTACTTGGGCCATCCTCCACTGCTTCCCCAGGCATATTAGTAGGGAGCTGGATCAGAAGTGGAGCATCTGGGACTCCCATATGAGATGCCAGTGCCACAGGTGGCAGCCTTATGTGCTACATCACAGCACCAGCTCCTTACCAATTATTTTTTAAAATCCTACCCAGGGCAATTGGCTTGGTGAGTCCGGCACAGCCCCCAGTTACTCCCCTTGGGCAGGCAGCCTTGTGCAGTTCACACTGCACAAGAATACATGACAGGCCTGATGACAAAAGCCACTTTCCCAATTTTGTAGTCAGGCCAAAGAGTTTGTCCCTCAATGCTCTCAAAATATCCCTCTAGTCACATCAACGAATACCCTTAATAAATACATTGGCCCACTACAAGAGTCCGGTATTTGTCGGAATGTCAACATAACATCACTTCTAAATCTGAGTGAGGCCGTGTGTGGCAGACATCATGTGTACCTAGTTCACCTGAGCAATCGCCTCTGTATGCCAGAGAGCTGCTGACTGAAAATACCTGCCACACAGGACACTTGTTGGGGGAAAGAGAGAAGAGGACAGGGTTGGTGGCTCCCAGGAGCTGCCTTCAACCAGTGATGGGCGGCAGGGTGAGATGGTAGTGATGGCACCTCCTCCCCACCACAGCAGGATGCACTCCACGGTGCCCCAATAGGCTGAGCCCCAGTTTCTGACTGCAGCAACATGCCTTATAATCCACCATTGATTGGCATAAAGTGCAGGAAGTGTAGGCTTCCAGACAGTGGAATCAAACTAGCTCATTTCAGATTCCTCTTTGGCCATTGCAGCCTCCTAGAAAGAACAGGACATGAGACAGAAAGACAAGGACAAGGGGAGTGGCTGTTGTCACTATCAAAGGGCACATTGGGAGCCCAAAAGGGCCAGAAATAGACTCTTTCCAATAAAAATCCAAACAGCAAATATTTTAGGCTTTGTGGGACTCTGTCACAACCACTTAATTCTGCTATTGTAGTACAAAAGCAGCCATAGACAATCTGTAGCCAAATGAACATGACTTTGTTCCAATAAAACTTTATTTACTAAAACAGGCAGTAAGCCAGATTTGGCCTGCAGGCCATATTTTGTGACCTTTGCAGTAGGTGATCAAAGAAAGAGAAAAACACAAAAGGAGAAGAGGTGGAGAATGCCACACTGAGCTAGGCAGTGTGCTCGACAGCTTTTATCTCTTTGTTCATTTTATTTTCACAGCAACCAAGTAGTTTTTTCATTTGTGTTTTTAAAGATTCATTTATTAATTTATGTGAAAGAGTAGCAGAGAAAAAGGAGAGACAGAGAAAGAGATGTTCCATCCACTGGTTCATATCCCAAATGGTAGCTAGGGCTAAGCCAGACTGAAGCCAAGAACTCCTTCCGGGTCTCCCATGTGGGTCGCAGGAACCTAAGTACTTGGGCCATCTTCCGCTGCCTTCCCAGGCACATTAGCAGGGAGGTGGATGGAAAAGTGGAGCAGCTGGGACTCAAACCGGCTCTCTGATATGGGGTGCTGATGTTGCAAGAGGTGGCTTAACCTGCTGAGCCACAACAGTGGCCCCATAGTCTGCATTATAAAGATAAGGAAACTGTAGTTTCAAAAAAGTCCCAAAGTCAAAAGCAGCCTACTTACAAAACCATACTAACCTGATTGTAAAGCCCCTCTGCCTTCCTCTCCACACAGCCAATCCCTACAGACACATTTGTCTTGTGCAGCCCAGCAAGGGAGTCCCCTGACCACAGAGCCATTAAATGGCAGACTTGGGGTTAGGGATGGCAGTGCCAGGGCCGGGTTCAAGCCCAAGTACCTCAGAAGCTTCTCTGCAAATGTTGAAGCAATGGGCAAGGTTGCTACCAGGTTCAGGGACTGTCAACTGTCACGGATCCTGTGAGACCAGCTCCAGTGTCCCAGGGGTGCTGTCATTCTGTCCCTTGGATGGCCACACAAATGCAGCTGACCTCACATATAACAGGTCAGGGGGTTCCATGAAAATAAGTCATTTTTCCTTTCTTAGCTTAGAGTACATGCAGGCCGTCTGCTTGAAAAGTGCACAGGGAGGGCCAGCATTGTATTGAAGCAGGTTAAGCTGCTTCCCATATTGGAGTGCCAGTTTGAGGCCCAGCTGCTCCACTTCCAATCCAGCTCCCTGCTAATGTGCCTGGGAAAGCAGCAGAAGATGGACGAAGTTCTTGGACCCCTGCACCTATGTGGGAGACCTGGATAGAGTTCTAGGTTCCTGGCTCACCAGCCATTACAACCAATTATGGCATGAACCAGTAGATGGAATATTCCCATCCCCCATCCCATAACTCTGCCTTTCAAATGAATAAATAAATTTTTAAAAAATAAAAGTGCACAGGGCAAACAATGCCAAACTCTTAATTATTGAACTTTCTAGCCTAATAACAAATCTAATTTGCTTTTTATCATTCAAATATTCAGAAATTAAGCTTTAGATATAATAAATATCAGAAGTGATTTTTTTCCTCCCTATGTCCAACTGTTTAAGAGAAAATGAGCCATTATCAGAAGTTTCTTCCAGAAATAACTTCCAGGGAAGCTCTGAGGTCAGTTTGGATTCAACCCAGTCTTCTCACTTTCTATGTAATGGTACAATGATAATTCAAGTTCTTAATGATGACTCTGAATCATCCTGATCCTGAATCATCAAAGATTAAATTATGTTCACTAAACAAAGAGTATTTTCTAAAGCAAGAAAAGACTAATGCATTGTAGAAATTAGTTGGAAAAGTCCAAACAAAAACTAACATCTGGCTTAGCTTAGGATGACAAGAGCTTTAAGTACTGCCTCCCCAAAATGTCCACATAAATGAGCATTGTAGAAAAATCCAGTCTAATTCAAGGCCAGTTTAACTTATTTCCTGAATGTAGAAAGTTTTATGGGGTGGTCACACTGCAATTCAAATCAATAAATGATTCAGTTTGTCTATCAAAGCATAAACACAGCCCTTACACAAAGCTTGCCATCGTTCTTTCTTGCTATAAACCATTTGATTTTTTAGCCAGAAGACATAAAGCCAGGCAAGAAAAACAACTGTTAGCTCTGCTTGATGCTCAGCATAGACTGTTAACTGAGGAATTAAGTATCAGTCACCAAATTCATTGTGAAGACAGAAAAATTATTGTAGTTCCTATTTCAACACCTGGTCTTTTCTTCTTGTTATAAAAGTGCTTGCAGAATCCATGGGTTCTTGGCTACAGGTTCTGCTGTCCAAATTCCCCAACTCCTCCTTGTAACCCCACCAATCATAGGGTGAGCAGTCTTCTCCAGAGTCAGGAATGGGAGCTAATTATGAGCCAGCCAGACAGGCCAGGACAGAAAGCTTTGGAAACCAGTCACTCAAGCAGCAAGCACAAAAGTGCTGACATTTGGTTTTTCTCTAATTGAACTTAATTTCTGTCTGTCAGCCCAATTGTACTGATGATAGAAATTTTATCTTGGTCAGCTGAGATTTTGGCCCCTTCCTTGTCTCCAGAACTGTCCCCCAACCTGCCAAAGAGAAGGTGACAGGGACCTGGTGCCAGTGTTCCATCATCTGCCTACTCTGGCTTCTGCAGCATCCCCTTTCCTTGCTGGCCTCAGTCAGCAGTTCAAGCAGGTCCTCCCTAAACTCTGGATCATTGTTGTGGCCACAGAACTTGCTAGGCCAGCTGGCGGGTGTCCAACACAGTGTCAGCTCGACAACATCAGCTTCCCATGGAATATTCTACGGTGCCCTGCACTGCACTGGGAAGCAGGAAACACAGAGTGTTGCTATTCCAAACCTGTCAGCTGCAGCACCTCACAGAGCCACTTCTGATCTGGGATTCCATGTCCCTGTTGTGCAGTGAGTCCCTGACCTCCCCAAGGCTGGACCTTCCAACAAGCCCCCTGGTATCCCCAGAACACAGCTCAGAAGAAAGGGAGCAATTGGGGCCACTCTGGAGGGCTCCACATGGCTACTTGTGGCAAATTTCCAGTACAAATCCCTTTAGGCCAGAAAATTCTAGTCTGTTCTATGGAGAAACTAACAAGACTAAGCAAAGAGTCTTCCAAATCTGTTACTTAAATGTCAGTGCAACTTGACTTTGAAGCCAAAAGAGAAAATGTTAACCTGTTTCTCTCAATATTCCTACCCTGCTACCTCAGCCGAAGAGTGCTCTTACCTCTGAAGAATTCAGGGAAGATTAGGGGTAACAGAACAAAACTTGGAGAAGGCAGCTAGCTTACTGTTTCAAAATAGTGCCCCTAAAAAGAACTGAAACCCAAATATCTCAAGGGAAGTCAGAAAAAAAAAATGCCCAATCTAAGAGGGTGTGCTACAGACCAAAGCAGTAGACCAAAATCAGAATTAAACTTCAGAAGTGAATGAGGGGCTGGCGCAGTGGTGCAGTAGGTTAATCATCTGCCTGTGGCACCAGAATCCTATATGGGCGCCGGTTCTAGTCCCAGCTACTCCTCTTCCGATCCAGCTCCCTGCTATGGCCTGGGAAAGCTATAGAAGGTGGCCTAAGCACTTGGGCCCCTGCACCCATGTGGGAGACCTGGAAGAAGCTCCTGGCTCCTGGCTACGGATCGACACAACTCTGGCTGTTGCAGCCATTTGGGAGTGAACCCGTGGATAGAAGACCTTTCTGTCTGTCTGTCTCTCTCTGTATAAATCCACCTCTCAAATAAATAAATAAAATCTTTTAAAAAAGTGAATGAAAGGGGCCAACTTGGTGTAGTAGGTTAAGCCTTTGCCTGCAGCACCAGCATCCCATATGGGCACCAATTTGAGTCCTGGCTGTTCCACTTCAATTCCAACTCCGTCTTATTGGCCTGAGAAATCAGTGAAAGATGGCCCAAGTGCTTGGGCCCCTGCACCCACATGGAAGACCTAGAGGAAGCTCCTGGCTCTTGGCTTCAGATCCGCCCAGCTCCAACTGTTGCAGCCATTTGGGGAATGAACCAGCAGATGAAAGACTTTCTCTCGCACGCATGCATGCCTTCTCTCTCTCTCCCTCTCCCTCTCCCTCTCCCTCTCCCTCTCCCTCTCCCTCTCCCTCTCCCTCTCTCCCTCCCTCTGTCTGTAACTCTGCCTCTCAAATAAATAAATATTTTTTTTAAAAAGTCAATGAAAACAACTTGGATATAAGTTTGGAAGGAGGAGAAAAACAATGCACAGGCCAATCTTTATGGCCAGTAGAGACAGAAGATTTGTTCTCTAAGGACCAGGTGATGGGTGGAGACCTGGATTCCAAAACAAAGAATAAACATATTTAAGACTCAAGGCAAAAACGACTGGGCCAAATGTCAAGGTAATTCCTGCCAAAATACATTTATTTAAATAATTTAGTATTATAATTCTGGTCATTACAACTACTGTGATGATCAGCCCCTTGTCATCCAACAAATCAAAACAAAAATTAATGAAACTGATCCATGGACTCTGAAAAACATGAAGCCATTAATACATTAGGTTTGTCAGCTAAAGTGTCTTAGCTCATGATGGAGCACAGTGCCTGAAAATGTCTCAGGGCCTGTGGAATCAAGAAATGCCAGAGTTAGACTGCGCAACTCACTCAGTGTTTTCTCACCCAGTGTGTACTGTAGACCAGGAAGCTCTCTGGAGTCTTTATTTCAGACCCCAAAAACAAGGAGGAAAAGAAAGACATACAGAAAGGGGAGCTTCCAAGAGATTGGCATCCCTGAGCCAGCAGAGAAGGCAGTGGCCCAGATGGGGTGGGTCATTGCTCATCACAGACACAAACAAAAGGCAGACCAGCTGAACATCTAAATAAAAAATAAATAATGGACATGAGGGGCTGGCACTGTGGTGTGATAGGCTAAGCCTATGCCTGTGGGGCTGGCATCCCATATGGGCGCTGCTGAGTGTCCTGGCTGCTGCTCTTCCAGCCAGTTCTCTGCTTATGACCTGGGAAAGCAGTGGGAAATGGCCCAAGTCCTTGGGCCCCTGCACCCACATGGAAGACCCAAAAGAAGCTCCTGGCTCCTGGCTTCAGATCGGCACAACTCCGGCCGTTGTAGCCATCTGGGGAGTAAACCTGCGGATGAAGACCTCTCTTTTGCCTTTCCCTCTCTCTCTCTCTGTCTCTTAACTCTGCCTCTTAAATAAATAAATAAATGTTTTTTAAAAATATTAGGGGAGATGAGCAGATGGATGAAAGGGACAGTAAAAGTTACACTCAGAGGATCCCTTGGCAGAGACGGAGGTTGTCTGGATTTTCAGGGCTGATGCACAGAAGTGGGGAGGCAGCAGGAGCCTGGCCTTTCTGCTGGCAGAGTGAGCCTGTCTGCCCTGAAAGGCAGATTCGTGAAGGAAATGGCAGGGGGAGGGGCCGGAACACCCTCATGGTTTGTGATTGTGGCTCTCAGCGTAACACCTTGGGAGAAAGAGGTAAGAGGAGAAAGTAAAGACAGTATAAAGGCCGGCACTGTGGCTTAGCGGGTAAAGCCACTGCCTGCAGTGCTGGCATCCCATGTGGGCACTGGTGTGAGTCCTGGCTGCTCCACTTCCAATCCAGCTCTCTGCTATGGTCTGGGAAAGCAGTAGAAAATGGTCCAAGTCCTTGGGCCCCTGTACCCAAATGGTAGACCTGAACAAAGCTCCTGGCATCTAGTTTTGGATAACTCAGCTCTGGCTGTTGAGCCATTTGGGGAGTGAACTAGCAGAAAATCAGATGGGGCAAAGATGTAACCAGTAAGGAGAAAGAGAACTGCTTTGTGCCAATCTGAGGTAGGGAGCTGCAAGTGAGCCTCCTGTAAAAAGCAGGAAAACTCTAGGGGCTGTCTCACTGCTGACATGAGAACGAGAACTTTCTTGCCATGAGTCCAACAAGGGACCAAAACAGCTTACCATGAGCCCCGGATTCTTGGGAGAAACCTGCCAACCCACAAGGCCTACCCCAGCTTCAGAAGGAAGACTGTCCTGAAGAGCACTGAGCTCAGACTTGCCCAGTGCTTGACATAGGAGAGGACGAGGAAGCCTGGGAAAGGGTAGTGCAGGAGAATGGACAGCTCCAGGGACACTCAGCTCTGTCACAGTCTTACAAGGGCCGACCCAGCACAGACCATTAACACAGCACTCCTGGGAGGGACCGTAATCTTCCCTTTACCAGGCCCGTGGCTTGACTGACCCAATGCTATATGTTGTGTTTTTCAGAATGCAGAAGCAAGTTATGACTTCAGCAGCAATGACCCCTATCCTTACCCTCGATACACAGATGACTGGTTTAACAGGTAACCGAATTTTTTAAGAATCTGACTTAAGCTTTAATGTTTTGTTGTTTTGTTTAAGACTTGACTGTCACCAGCAAAATCATCCCAATGCTTCTCTGTGGTTTTTTTTCTCTTTTAAATGACTCCATTCTCTAAGTTCTCAGATTTTTTTTAATAGTACAGTGCTTTTTAGGATTATCTTTTAACAATTTTGTTCAGTTGAACTAGGAATTATATTCCACTTTATTAAAGATAAAAGAAAGTAGAAATAAGAAATCCTTTCTCAACCTACCACAAGATGATTAAAAAAATGCTGATTTTGTTTGATACAGTTATTGCAGAGATTTCTGTCCCCTGGGTCTGCATCTGTGTTTGAAAAAGTATTTCCAGCCAGCGCCGCGGCTCACTAGGCTAATCCTCCGCCTGCAGTGCCAGTACTCCGGGTTCTAGTCCTGGTTGGGGTGCCGGTTCTGTCCCGGTTGCTCCTCTTCCAGTCCAGCTCTCTGCTGTGGCCCGGGAAGGCAGTGGAGGATGGCCCAAGTGCTTGGGCCCTGCACCCGCATGGGAGACCGGGAGGAAGCGCCTGGCTCCTGGCTTCGGATTGGCACAGCACGCCGGCCGTGGCAGCCATTTGGGGGTGAACCAACAGAAGGAAGACCTTTCTCTCTGTCTCTCTCTCTAACTCTGCATGTCAAAAAAAAAAAAAGAAAGAAAGAAAGAAAGAAAGAAAGAAAGAAAGAAAGAAAGAAAGAAAGAAAGAAAGAGTATTTTCTCCATACACTCACAACAGCCTATATAAGGCTCTTTCAACAAAAAAATAGTGCAACTGGCAGAGGTTTCAAGTGTTGTTTGGGATAAAGTTCACATCGTGTAAAACTACTGTGGGGAGCAACTCGGACTAGACTAAGTTACTGGAATTAAGACTTATTCTATGCATCTGCTCTCCCACAATATGGCGCTGGGAGAGGAGGCAACAGCTTCTACCCAGCTGCCTCTCACCAACTTGACAAGCTGCAGGAGCTGTTCCTGATTGGAGGAGAGCAGCATACTCGGCGTGTGGGTAGCAGAGTTGGGATTGGTGGAAGAGGACTATAAAGGAGGAGAGAGACAATATGCACCGGGAACATCTAAGAGGTACACCTGAGCAGCCCCCGAGAGAGCCGGCCAGCGGTATGCCGCATCCCCTGCGGAAGTGGGGAAAGTGGCCAGGGGGAACTGCCCTTCCACGGAGGTGGAAGGGACAGTAGCCAACCCGGGAAGAACCAGCAGCAAACCCGGGGAGGGCCGAGCAGACAAAAGAACAACGCAGGGTCCTGTGTCATTCCTCCACAAAGAGGGGGAGCGACATAATGGTGCCGTGACTCGGATATGAAGCCTAGGCAGGGTTTAGTGTCATTCCTCCATGAAGAGGGGGAGCGACATAATGGTGCCGTGACTCGGATAGGAAACTTAGGAGGGAAGAAACGGGAAGAAGTGGGAAAATACCGGAGAGAGAGACTAGCAAAGAGCCTAGGGAAAGCCGGATGGAAAATGTGCCAGAAGAAGCTATCGAAAGCCTAGGCATAGACTTGGATATGGACTGTGGGAAAGAAGTTAGGATTGAAAGCGAAAGTGAAAGCTTTCATAGACTCGGATGCGGACTATGGCGGGGAAGCTAGGAGATTGAAAGCGAAAGTGAAACCTGGAGGAGGCGGGGAAGCTAGGAGATTGAAAGCGAAAGTGAAACCTGGAGGAGGCTTGGACTCGGATGCGGACTATGGGGAGAGGCCAGGAGAAATGAGAGGAGAATATTGTTGGAAGAAAAGTTAGGAAACATACCGGGTAGAGAAAAATGTTAGGGAAATTGAAGCCGCGAGTGCAGGCCGAGGCGGAGACGTAAGCCAGCTTGGAATTCTTCAAGTCAGCCCGGGGAGCAAAAGGCGAACATCTGGAACCAGAGGCAGAGACGTGGGCCGCCAGGTTGGAATTCGCCAGGTTAGTCCAGGGAACTTAGATTGAATACCAGTGGCGGAAACGTGAGCTGGGGCTGTGTGACTCGCGGAAGCTGCCGCGTGCAGAGAGAGCACGGGGCGTGAATAGATAGGGAACGCGGGGCTGGCGCGAGGCTGTGGTGCGGGCGTGAAGGGCGTGGAGACCGCGGAGTGTGCGCGCGAAGCCGAGCCGCGCAGAGCCGGGAGCCCGCCGCAGGGCGGGTACCGGGAAGCCGTGCAGATGAGAGAAGCGCGGGCTGAAGCGGCTCAGAGCCGGGAAGCCGCCGAGAAGCAGCCTCGGGGCGGGCGCCGGGAAGCCGCGGAGATAAGAGAAACAGAAGTTTAGAAGTAAAATGAGAGAAATAGGAATGCTGGTAGATAGAAGTAAAATAGGAGAAATAGGAATGCCCGGAGATAGAGAAATAGAGAAAAATAAGGCCTCCCCTCAACATGGCAATGAGAGAGCTTGGATTCGGTCTGCCTGATTAGGGAGGTGGTGAGCACCTGCAGGCGGCTAGCAGCTTATGCGCTGCAGGTCACCGAAGACAGGCACAAATTAACATCAATAAGTCTCCCCACAATACCGCAATGAGAAGGCTTGGATTCGGTCTGCCTGATTAGTAAGGCAATAAGCACCAGCAGGCAGCTCGACCAGAGTATGAGCTGCAGGTCACCGAAGATAGGCACGTTATCAACACCAATAAGTCTCCCCACAATACAGCAATGAGAAGGCTTGGATTCGGTTTGCTTGATTGTTAGGGCTTGTAAGTACCTGCAGGCAGTTCTAGCAGAGCAGAGCATGCACTGCAGGGCACCGAACACAGGCACGCATCAGCGCCTAAAAACCTCCTCACAACATGGCGAAGAGAGGACCCGGACTCGGTTTGCCTGATTGGTAGGGCTTGTAAGCACCTGTGAGCAACTCCAGCAAGCAGAGCAGAGTGTGTGCCGCGGGGCACCGAAGACAGGCGCGTATCAACGCCAAAAAATAAAAAGAAAGGGGGATCTGTGGGGAGCAACCTGGACTGGACTAAGTTACTGGAATTAAGACTTATTCTGTGCATCTGCTCTCCCACAATATGGCGCTGGGAGAGGAGGCAACAGCTTCTACCCAGCTGCCTCTCACCAACTTGACAAGCTGCAGGAGCTGCTCCTGATTGGAGGAGAGCAGCGTACTCGGCGTGTGGGTAGCAGAGTTGGGATTGGTGGAAGAGGACTATAAAGGAGGAGAGAGACAACATGCACCAGGAACATCTAAGGGGAACACCTGAGGAACATCTGAGCAGCCCCCGAGAGAGCCGGCCGGCGGTATGCCGCATCCCCTGCGGAAGTGGGGAAAGTGGCCAGGGGGAACTGCCCTTCCACGGAGGTGGAAGGGACAGTAGCCAACCCGGGAAGAACCAGCAGCAAACCCGGGGAGGGCCGAGCAGACAAAAGAACAACGCAGGGTCCTGTGTCGTTCCTCCATGAAGAGGGGGAGCGACAACTACCCAAGTAGTCCATCCAAAGACATTTAGCTATGCTACTACACATGTAAATTCAGCCTCTACTTTTCTTCAAGTAAATATCTTGCCCAAATGGCTAATTGCACATGAGAAATGTCAAGAGATAAAAATGTGTGGCCTACTCAGTAAAACAATACCAAAATTTTTAAACCTAGTGGTTCCCTTTTATTGATGCTCTTGGGTGAAGTTCCTGAAAACCTATGAACTTCAATTAATGATATGAAACCACTCTATCTGTTTCTTTTACTTCTCAAAGCAACCTAAGTGGCAAATAAGACAACAGTTGTCATTTTCAGTTCCATGCTAAACAACAAGCTCAGAAAGGCTGACTCGATTCCCTCATCAGACAGTGAGAGCACAAGTCTGAGCCGAGGGTGGGCTCACTCTTCACATTGCTTCTAAATCCAAATCTGTGTCACTCTTTCATAGGAACCACTTTTCTCAATTTATTCAAGAAGCGAGATGTGTGGAGAGTGACCAGGGTAGATTTTCCGTGGACCACATAGCTCAGCCGTGTGTCTACACTGAGTAACTAGAATTGACAGTGTTGGGGTAGAGACAGGGGCCTGGGGTTTAGCAATACAGGAAAGAATGAGTAAAAAACTAAAATCGAACATGGTAGCACCTTCAGGAGATCATTGCCAGTGTGCAATAGCACACCGCACTCTTGAGCAGCCGCACTTGAAAATCATCATGCAGGACTCCGGTGTGCACATTTGCAAGTTGAAAAGGCATTAAAAAGGTCTGAAAACTCTAGGCATGAAGTGTCTCTTACCCTCAAGGCTTCCAACCCTAGATCCTCAAATACCGTTAGCAAATAATAATAGACACAGAGATATGTAGTTGTCAGAGAAATGTCACTAGGCCAGGAATCAGATAGAAATGGCAATGGCAATCTGGGGCACTGATTGGAGAAGGGTCTGGCGTCAGCATGATTGATTAGCAACTGTCAACATGAATATCAGAAAAGAAGGCAGCAACAAATGTGCTGGCTACCTGCAGTCTCCCTGTAGCTGTAGGTATGATGCTTATCTTCAATGGATGATCCAGGAATTCGAGCAGTCTTCAAAAACTTTGCAGGAAACATGCATTGTGAAAAAAGCGTGTATGGATTTCAAACTTTTCTGCACAAAAATAAACTTACTAGTTTTTTGATGTCTATATATTTATTTTCATCTACGTGGAAGGCAGACTGAGGAGAGAGAGAGAGAAAGAAAGAAAAGAAAGTCTTCCATCTGCTGTTCACTCCCCAAATATCTGCAATACCAGGAGTGGGCCAGAAGCCGGTAATTCTACCTGGGTCTCCCTCACTGGTGGCAGGGCCCTAAGCACTTGAGATATCATCTGATGCCTCCCAGAATGTATTAGCAGGAAGCTGGACTGGAAGCAGAGTAGCCAGGACTTGAAACAGCACTCTGTTATAGGATGCAGGCATCCCAAGTGACACCTTAACCCACTATGCCTCAGTGCCCTCCTCAGCTTACCTCTGAATTCCAATTTCCATGAACTTTTTGAAGCACCCTTATTTAACCCACTAAATATTTTTTCCTCAACTACATTTTAAGAGCCGAAACACAACTCACCCAACCAAATCTTCCTGTATGATATACTGTAAGAGTAGTTCTTAAAAAACAACACAAGGAGAAGGGGTGGCCACTATTGTGGTATAGCAGGTAAAGCCACCACTTGCAGCGCCAGCATCCCATATGGGCACCAGTTCATGTCCTGGTTGCTCCACTTCCAATCCAGCTCCCTGCTAATATCTTGGAAAATGCAGCAGAGGATGGCCCAAGTGCTTGGGCCCTGCACATGCTAGGAGACCTGGACGAAGCTCCTGGGTCCTGGCTTCAGCCTGGCCCAGCCCCAGCTGTTGGTGGTCTTCTGGAGAGTGAACCAGCAGATGGAAGATCGCCCTCCCCGCCACTCCATGTGTGTGTCTCTCTCTCTATCTTTCCCTCTCTCTGTATAACTCTGACTTTCAAATAAATAAATTTTAAAAACAACAACAATAACAACAACAGCATTAAGGAAATGTCTTCCTTCTTAAGACATTGCATATTTCCATTTTCAAACTAGTTCTTGAAAGTACCATTTTAAACTAGCTAGAAACCTCTAATTAGGGCTAATTATGCTTAGGGTAATAAAAATTCATCATTGTCAGCGAAAAAAATTCCTAAGTGTCTAATTACCCGAGACACAGTCATAGTGACTCAGGCAGGCACAGTCCTTGGGTCTTAAGGAGCCAATGACTCAAGACAGAATGTCCACTTTGACCAATAAATGGACTTTTCTCAATTATCAAGTCATTTTGAAAGAGCCTCATCCACTGAGGCTTCTTGTTATGAAGACTGAATGATGCCACACTCAACTCATGAGCTCTCAGAACATACCTGCTGCTACAGATGGTGTGAGAGGATGGTATGTCAGAGTTCAGACCCACTCCACTGGAAAAATTCTTGGTCCAATGATTGTCACCATCCTGGAGATGATACCTGCTGGGCATAGGAGGAATTGAATAAAGCACCCCTCCCATGAGTGTGATACATTTCTATTAAAAATCTCTCTGGGGTGAAATCCTCATGTGCCTGGTATTCACTGTTATTGATGTCTTGAGGAAGGAGGGAAGGGAATGGGTTGGGATGCAGAGGAAATAAAATTGGCTATGAATTGGTCACTGCCAAAGCCAGGGGATGGGTATATGGAGTTTCATGCTATTTTGCATGATTTTTATATCTTCTATAATAAGAAGTGAATTTGAAAAGCATAGAGCATAAAATAAGCAAGAAACAGAATTGGGACTTTAGTTTGGTGCTTACTGAAAAGCTTGCAATGTCAAATGAGGAGGCAACAGATGCCCAAATTACTAGAGTGAAAAATGTTGCCTAGGCCAAAATAGCACAAGAAGTGCTAATGCACATTGAGCAGGAACTATTATTAAGGCACTGTTTTAAGGACTTTGCATGTATTAATTCAATTGCTTCTCATAATAACCCTCTAAAATAGATAGTACCGTGTTATCCTCATTTTGGAAACTGAGGCACAGAGCGATTAAATAACTTGTGCAGTCACACAGATAATAAGCGGTGGAGGGTTTGATGCTAGTTAGGGGGTCACTGATCTGAGATTTGAAGGAAGGTAATGGATGGAATTGAGGGAGGGGGCAAATGTGCTCCAGGGCAAGGGTACAACTGAGGCAAAGATTGGGAGACAGGGAGGTGTAGGGTATTTCAGGAGGTGGCCTGGATACCTGGTCTGGCAGGTAGAGGCCAGTGCAGGGACTGGCATTCTAAGGACTCCTGGAAGAGGTGGGACACAAAAGTCTTTGGGAAAAGGAAGGAGAGATGTGGTGGTTAGGTCAGAAACTGGGTGAGGGGAATAGATGAGGGTCATTTTCCCACTGCACTCAAGGAGGGTTACCACCCACAGGCTCTAGGAGCCTTGAACCTGCACTTGCCCTCAGCCAGAGCAGGGTCTGCTGTTGATCCAGCAGGAGCCCCTTACCAGCTGTGCAGCCACCAAGACTTGCACCAGGTTCATCAGGCGTTTTCTGAGCATGGGCATCCTACATGGTGCCCAGCTCTGTTTTGGCAGAGTTGGGCTCATGAGAAATGCCCCTATCAGCATGCACCAAAACCCCAATCAAGATGGTGGGGGGGAGGTGTCACAGACAAGCCGTGGGCTGTTTCTGCCACACAGCCTGCTGCAAAGGCCACTTAGAATGCAGCAGCAATATCTGCCCAGGAAATGTGATGGGCCTACACCACAGCAAAGTAGAAAATAGAGTACACAACAGGGACACCCTCAAGCAAGCGAGCAGACTGTCCACCTTGGCTGGGAAAGCAGGTTCAACGGCAATGCGTCTGTCCTGAGTTTTTCCTGATTCATCAAACCATTATGTCACACCTATGTGCATGTTTCCAACTTGTTTCCCTTCAAGTGTACATTTCTCTACAAGTATATTTAAAGCTCCAAGCCAAGGACTCTTTTTATGAAAACAAGCTTTACACATACATAGAACTGCTCTTAGGGAGCTGTATATTAGAATGTCATGATTTCAGTCTGATTTTGTAGACTTTTTTTGCAGGCAGAGCATGCATACTTATGTTACCATGAACCACATAATAATCACATACAGTATTGGAACTCCAGGGATATATTTTGACACACAGCTGAGAAATGGCGGGGGGCAGGGGGTGGAGAGTACAATCTTCTCCTAGTTTGCAATCAGGGAAATAAATCTGGACAAACAAAATAATAATAATAATAACCCAAAGTACAAAATGGTAGAAAGTAATATGCACTTAATGAATGTCCTTTAATGTGCAAAACAGATAGAATTGATTTGCTGTGTGGGATCAGGATCTGGCATCATATTTCCTTCCTTGATGGCATTCAATAAATATCGATCAGCCGGCTGATGGATGGGTGGCCTACCTTTCAGCCGTGCTGAGACGTTGAGTGGCCTTGACATCTGTCCATTTTAGAGCTGTCGGCTGCTTACAAGGTTTGCAGCCCACGCTTTGTCAATAATCTTGCAGCCTCGCTCAGTTTTAAGTCAATGTTTGCTGATGCATCGCAGATCTCTATTCCATTACTGTGCTGTTGTCCATAAAAATCCCTCTTGCGTAGCATTTCTTTGACAGGCATTCACACTGAAATGTCATCTCTGCCACCAGCAATATTTATGAAGCATCAGAGGATGTGGCACACTGTGTCTTCGTAAGCCCTAAAGAGTAAGGGTTTCTGGATTAGATGCCATTGCTGGCTGCAGAAAGTTTACTATAAATTCAGGGAGAGAGAAGACATTTCTTACTCAAGCAACCAGAAAGGGAGAGGGAGGAAGACGAAATGGATGCTGAAGAACATTTATCTCTATGGGTGCTAATTTGATTGATAGCCTTGGTTAAAGCCTCAAATAAGAGCAAATTTCAGTGACTAACTTTCCTTGCTTATTAAAAGTCGTATTTCATCTTGAAGACCGCGGCACGACAGGAGGCAGAGGAACATGTGTGGAACATGGCCCTACAGGCTGGCAGTTCCCACACTCACGGAAGCGGATATTTTACTCTGGTGACTCCTCGTGGCTCAGGAATAGATGAGCGTTTCTCCCTCATGGCTTTGTAGACTAATTCTGCAGTCACCTCTCAGATAATAAAATCCCAACTATTCTCAAAGACTTAATCTAACTTTTCTTCATCTGAGCCTCGAGGCTTCCTAGTGAGTTGATAGGAGCTCCTAGGAGCTCCAAGGTTGCTGCTTGTAACCACCCCTCTCTAAATCCAAACCAGAGCATGGTGACATCCACCAGAGGGCAATTCTGTTAGTTATTCAGAGCTAGTAGAGAAATACCAGGCTTTTTTGTTTCCCATTTCTAGTCCCCTACCTGGACTGTGCAAGTCTTCATCATTTTAAATGTTCCCTTCATCTAAAACACACACACACACACACATATATATATGTATATGTATATATATATATGTGTATATATATATATATATACAGATTGAGGGATTATGGAGAAAATCATAAGATTCTCAAAGAAATACTTCTACATTGAAAGTTAATCTCGTATGCATCACACAGGGGAGATTTTAAAGTCCTTGAGTGGTTTTAATTATATATAGTGAAGAGATAAACAGCAGATAATGGCTGACAAATGCAGTGTTATGCTGCTTGCTTGGTATGGAAAAAGTGATCCCTGAATCAGTTGCACCATCTCTAAAAATGGGCTCTCATGTTGCACATTTGTTTATGCTGAGAATTAGAGACATTTATGAACAGTGTTTGGTATAGAGCATGGCACAATGTAGACACTTCCAGCAAACATAAATGTGAATTTAAGTAAAGATATTTCTACCGGAGCTATGTAAAATATTCTCCAAAGACACAGGAAAGTAGGAAAATCAACACCAAAGGAGTGGACAGGTGGCCCAACCATTTAGCCACCTTTTCAGACATCCATTCTCTCGTGGAAGCCTTTAACAAAACCAGGTAGCAGTCAGCTCAAGACTGAACTTTCTGACAAGGCTCTAGTACTGTGCTTCTGCACTGCTGATTAAAAGGGAAGTTACATACAAAGATACTGCCTGGACAGGAGACAAGATGAATACATCAAGAGAATTGAAAAGCCTAGCACCCAGCCTCAGAAAGACAGAGAGCTCCTCACTTCTCCGGAAGCTGTGGCTGCTGGACCACAGACCGGGTTTTCCACAGACGTAGCCGTGCACATTCTCAGCTGTCACCTGTTGTAACCTGTCCTATATAACCCATCCATTCTCTCCTGTCCTAACCCATAGGCTCTTTTTTTTTTTAAGATTTATTTATTTATTCGAAAGGCAGAGTTAGAGGCAGAGAGAGAGAGAGAAAGAGAGGTCTTCCATCCGCTGGTTCACTGCTCAAATGGCCACAATGGCTGGAGCTGCACTGATCCAAAGCCAGGAGCCGGGAATTTCTTCCTGGTCTCCACGCTGGTGCAAGGACTTGGGCCATCTTCTGCAAATGGCAGCTTTACCCACTACACCATAACGCCGGCCCCACCCATAGGCTCTTGAAACTTCAGAGTCTGATCCTATAGAGATCATTGGGCATTAGCCAACCAACATGGTTTATGTAAACTAACTGGGGAATCTCTGCATTTCAGTTCTAAAATAGCTAACACTGACACTTAATTCTAAAATACGTGGCTCAAAAGACTGCAGCTGGCACTGTGGGACTTTGGCCATCGAAGAGTCTGTAGACCAAGGAGGCTAGAGACTGGAGAACAAAGACAGCTTCATGTCCATGAACTTGGCCAACTTGATCACTAGCTTGCTAGCTAAATTTACCTTCCCCTGGTTAGCTCTGTGAATACAGACACCTGAAGTAATGTTAAAGAACCTGGATATGGAATACAGAGCTGAAGATTCAACTGAAGCAACCAAAGCACCCACAGCCAGGAAAAGAGCACAAGGGAGGGGAGAAACCCCCACCTCAGAATTAAACTGCAGTTCAAAATGCCGAAGGCTCTGAACCAAAAATGCGCCCAACAAAATTAAAAATCATGACCTGAATTTAAAGCAGAGGAAAATAATTTTGTGCTGTCTTGAAAAAGAGTTTAAGAGAACTTAATTTCAAGTAAGTTACTTGAAATTTAGTTTTCTCAAAGTGATAAATGCATCCATTTAAAAAGATGAAGAAATATGAGAGACACAGGCGAAAACAAAAATACTAATGTGAAAAAGAATCAATTACCAGGAGCTCTGGTCCAGCCCCAGCCATCGCGGCTATTTGATGTATAAATCAGTGAATGGATGATTCTCTCTCTCTCTCTCTCTCTTCCTCTCACTGTGTGCCTCAAATAATTCAAATAATTAAATAAATCTCTTTTTAAAAAATCTAATGTATGGAAAATATTCTAGCTTCTAGAATAAAATTCCAATAAATTGGATAAAATCTTGCCTGGGTGCAATTTAAAAAAGTAATTATCAAATTGATGATAACATAGTCTCTTTATAAAAAACCTACAGTAAGCATTCCTCTTTAAGTCTGGGACAAGCTGAAAGTGAGGCTCACCATCTCTTACTTGACATTCTGCATTATCAAATCATTGTAAATTTAAGAAAAGATGTGAGAAAATCATAGCGCTTAGAAGAGATGTAACTGCAGCCCTGAATGAATAAAATGACACACTAAGCTCTTGATGAGAAGATGGAACAATATAAAGGTGTCAAGTTAATCACTGCGATTCCCCTTGACACTTCAAGAGTGTTTCTCAGTGGAACTGGGCAAAATGATCCCAACCTTGCTATGGGAAAGCAAAGGGCCACGAATAGAAGGCAAAGAAGGAGAAGGAAGAGGCAGAGAGGAGGAAGATTATGAAGGTGATGAAGAAAGAAAAAAGAGAAGATCAACAACAGCAGAACAGCAGTGAGGTGGGCAAAGCTTTGCCTACCAGATATCAAAGATATGAAAACATTAAACCATAATGATCATGAGAGTGTAGGATTAGCATAGAAGAGGCAAAAAGATCAAAGAAACAGGAGAGCTCAGACACCGGCTCCGTGTAATGGTTAAGGAATCTCTTGGGACACCCACATTCCACATCAGATGCATGCCTCCACTCCCAGTTCCAGCTGTCCGCTAATGCACACCCTGGGAAGCAGCAAGTGATGGCTCAAGTACATAGGTCCCTGCCATTCCCATGGGAGATCTGGATAGAATTCCATATGAGCACCAGTTCCAGGCCTGCCAGCTCCACTTCTGATCCAGCTCTCTGCTAGGACCTGGGAAAGTGGTAGAAGATGGTCTAAGTCCTTTGACCCCTGCACCCATGTGGGAGACCTGGAAGAAGCTCCTGGATCCTGGCTTTGGATCAACTCAGCTCAGCCATTGCGGCCATTTGGGGAGTGAACTGGCAGATGGAAGACTCTCTCTCTCTCTCTCTCTCTCTGCCTCTGCCTCTGCCTCTGCCTCTCTAACTGCCTTTCAAATAAATAAATCTTGAAAAAGAAGAAAAAGAAAAAAGAAAAAGGTTACCTGACTAGTAATGAGAAAATGAGGTACCATTTCACACCATCTGAGTTAGCAAAATGGTAGAGGTGGACAAGAGTAGGGTAGGATGCCCAGCAGCAGGAACCCTCCCACCTGCAGGAGGTGGTACACAGCCATACAGTCCACATTCACTCCTACGTAATGACTCCAGAAAGCCTCCTACATGTGCACAAGTGACTGATACACAAGGATATGGCTTTTCAAATTATTTACAGGGGCCGGCGCTGTGGCATAGCGGGTAAAGCCACCACCTGCAGTGCCTGCATCCCATATGGGCGCGGATTTGAGTCCTAGCTGCTCTACTTCTGATCCAGCTCTCTGCTGTGGCCTGGGAAAGCAGTAGAAGATGGTCCAAGTGCTTGGGCCCCTGCACCTATGTGGGAGACCCAAAGAAGCTCCTGGCTTCTGGCTTTGGATCAACAGAGCTCTGGACATTGCGGCCAATTGGGGAGTGAACCAGCAGATGGAAGATCTCTCCCCCCCACGCCAATCCTTCTCTCTTTGTGTAATTCTGACTTTCAAATAAATAAATAAATTTTTTTGACAGGCAGAGTAGACAGAGAGAGAGAGACAGAGAGAAAGGTCTTCCTTTTCCATTGGTTCACCCTCCAATGACCGCCGCGGCCGGCGCACTGCGGCCGGCGCACCGCGCTGATCCGATGACAGGAGCCAGGTGCTTTTCCTGGTCTCCCATGGGGTGCAGGGCCCAAGCACTTGGGCCATCCTCCACTGCACTCCCTGGCCACAGCAGAGAGCTGGCCTGGAAGAGGGACAACCGGGACAGAATCCGGCGCCCCGACCGGGACTAGAACCCGGTGTGCCAGCGCCGCAAGGCGGAGGATTAGCCTAGTGAGCCACAGCGCCAGCCTAAATAAATAAATATTTTTTAAAAAAATCTAAAGTGTGGGGGCCGGTACTGTAGCACAACAGGTAAAGCCTTAACCTGCGGCACCAGCATCCTAAATGGGTACTGGTTCAAGTCCCAGCTGCTCTACTTCTGATCCAGCTTTCTGCTAATGTGTCTGAGAAAGCAGTAGAAGATGGCCCAAGTGCTAGGGCCCCTGTACCCATGTGGAAGACCCGGAAGAAGAGCTCCAGTCTCCTGGCTTCAGCCTGGCCCAGCCCCAGCCATTGCGACCATCGGGGGAATGGATCAGGGGATGGATGATCTCTGTCTCTTCCATTCACTGCGCAGCTCTGACTTTCAAATACCTAAGTAAATCCTTTTTAAAAAGTTCTAGGGGCCAGCACTGTGGCATGGTAGGCTAAGCCTACACCTGTGGTGCTGGAATCCCATATGGGCACCAGTTCAAGTCCCAGCTGCTCCACTTCCGATCCAGCTCCCTGCTGATGGCCTAGGAAAGCAGTGGAAGGTGGCCCAAGTGCTTGGGTCCCTGCACACACATGGGAGACCCAGAAGAATCTCCTGCCTCCTGGCTTTGGATTGCCCCAGCTCCAGCCATTGCAGCCATTTGGGGAGTGACTCAATGAGTGGAAGACCTTTCTCTTTTTCCCTTTCTCTGTAACTCTCAAATAAATAAATAAAATCTTTAAAAAAAAAACCTAAAGTATGGAAAATATTAATCTTTGATAGATCTGGATAGTGCTCAAGTGAAATGCGTGTGTTATTCACCAACACTGTATTATTTAATATTTCATAACTTAATATTGTTTAAACAATAAACATAAGCCAAAATGGAAACACTAAAGTGCAAGAATTAACAGAGCCACTGAACGCACCAGCTTCAAAGTGTGTGTTATATCCACAGATGCCAAAAGTTCGTCAAACACACTGCAACACCTAGGAAGAGGGAAGCAGATGATACTTGTACAATTACACAAAGTAGACATTTTTTTCTGTTCATCAAAGACTGCATTCTTCTGATCCTTGTCACCCAAATATCTCTTTACATGACATCCCTAAAATTAGTTTATTTCACCTTCTTGTTTGAATTTCTCTCCCAAAACAGGAAACAAGTAGCATCTAATACTATCGAAGAACAAGTTAATAAGAATAAAATTAAAATGCACTAGTTTGGCTGGCGCCGCGGCTCAATAGGCTAATCCTCCTGCGGTGCCGGCACACCGGGTTCTAGTCCCGGTCGGGGCGTCGGATTTTGTCCCGGTTGCTCCTCTTCCAGGCCAGCTCTCTGCTGTGGCCCAGAAAGGCAGTGGAGGATGGCCCAAGTGCTGGGCCCTGCACCCTCATGGGAGACCAGGAGAAGCACCTGGCTCCTGGCTTCGGATCAGCGTGGTGTGCCGGCCGCAGTGCGCCGGCCACAGCGGCCACTGGAGGGTGAACCAACGGAAGGAAGACCTTTCTCTTTGTCTCTCTCTCTCACTGTCCACTCTGCCTGTCAAAAAAATAAAAATAAATAAAATTCACTTGTTCAACTTCTAGCAGCTCCAACAACTAAATCCCCAAAGTCATAATGACTTAATGTTGTAACACAGTAGAAGTTTATTTAGCATTAGCTACTGATCCATCCATGTGGTCCCAGCAGAACAGCTTTCCTGTAAGCTTTAATTCAGAGCTACACACACTTTCCACATGTGACACACACTCCCAGCATGTCTGTACTTGTTTGCATCAAACTACATGAGAGAAAGAGCAGGAACAGTCACTTGGGAGGCAAGCCTAGAAGCAGACATGCCATCTAATTAGCTAGCCTCAGCCAGTCCTCAATAAATAGACATAATGTTGCATATGGTAAATGTATACAATTTATATCAATTTCAAAAGAATGAAGTCCATAAAAGTAAATATTTTTGAAATACCAAAAAAGAGGAGCTGGTGCTGAGGTGTAGCAGGTTACACTGCTGTTCGAAATGTTGGCATCCCATTGACACCAGTTGAGTCCCAGCTGCTACTCTTCCAATCCAACTCCCTAGTAATGCACCTGGAAAAGCAGTGGAAAATGGCCCAAATACTTGGAACCCTGCACCCACATGGGAGACCTGGATGAAGTTCCTGGCTCGTTAGGGTTTAACTTGAAGGGGAAGTCTGTTTTGGATGTGGTTTTCATGGTACCTTTTGTTCTGAATGCTAAATTTGTTTGGTGTAGTGGTTAAAGTGCCCCTTAGGATGCCCACATCCCTTGTAATATGCTTGGGTTCGAGTCCTGGCTCCTCTGTTTCAAATTCTAGTTTCCTGGAATGTGCATCCTGGAAGGCAGCAGATGATGGTTCAAGTACTTGGGGCCCTTGACACCCACATGGGAGACCCAGGTTGACATATTGGTCCTTGGCTTCAGCCTGGCCATCCCTGGCTGCTGTGGGCATTTGGGGAGTGAACCAGTGGATTGGAGATTCTCTCTCTCTCTTCTTCAAATAAATAAAATAAATCTTTTAAAAAATGTGAGAGTCTAGCTTGCTAGCAATATTGAAAATGGAAGATGAGCCAGTGAGCCACCACTTCTCACCAGTTTGAGCAAAAACAGCAGGGTGACAGCACTAAATGTTGACTGAGCAGGTGTAGGGGACCGTTACTTCTGTGGATCTGAAGCAGGCTGGGCTCACTAGTGTGCTCGTGGTCAGCTGGCAGGCTGGCTGTTTTAGGATGTCCTCCTCCCATGTCTGTGGATGGCTGTCAGCCAGGGTTAGAAGCATGAGGGGTTTTATATGTGTCTCATCCCCCAGTAGGCTAGCCCAGGCTTGTTCCTCTGCACCTAGGCAGGGCTCCAAAAGAAAGAAGAAACATCACAAAGGCTCTTAAAGCATGGGCTCATCCCATCCAGCGCAATTTTGTAACCTAAACAAGTCACAAGAGCAGTCTAGACGCAGGGCAGGGCAAATACACTTCTTCATGGAAGGAGCAAGAAAGCCTCATTGCATGGACCCAGGAGACAGGTAGAAACAGCACATCTGTGACTCCAGCCACTCGCCTCCCGTTTCCCTGTGTTTGAAGGAGGCTGATCACGAAGCAGGGGTTTCCCTCGCCTCCTACAGCCCTTTCCCCTCCTCATTCTTGAGGCCAGAGGGAGCTACAGAAAGTTCTTAGGAGGGGTCGGCGCTGTGGTGTAGCAGGTTAATGCCCTGGCCTGAAGCGCTGGCATCCCATATGGGTGCCAGTTCGAGACCCGGCTGCTCCTCTTCTGATCCAGCTCTGCTATGGCCTGGGAAGCAGTGGAAGATGGCCCAAGCCCTTGGGCCCCTGCATTTCATGACATTCAAGGCAGCAAGTACCTTTTTTTTTTTTTTTTTGACAGGCAGAGTGGACAGTGAAAGAGAGAGAGACAGAGAGAAAGGTCTTCCTTTGTCCTTGGTTCACCTTCCAATGGCCGCCGCAGCCGGCGCACTGCGGCCAGTGCACCACACTGATCCGAAGGCAGGAGCCAGGTACTTCTCCTGGTCTCCCATGGGGTGCAGGGCCCAAGCACTTGGGCCATCCTCCACTGCCTTTCTGGGCCACAGCAGAGAGCTGGCCTGGAAGAGGGGCAACCGGGACAGAATCCGGCGCCCCGACCGGGACTAGAACCCGGTGTGCCAGCGCCGCAAGGCAGAGGATTAGCCTAGTGAGCCGCGGCGCCGGCTGTAGCAAGTACCTTTGCCTGAGACAATGGGGAAGGTGGGAGACAAGGGGAAGGCACTCGAGGCAGTGGGACCAAAACACACCACTTTGTTAAGAGACGTGGAGGCTGTGTTCCGTGCTTGTCCTTAGTGGCACCAGTGCAGCAGTGAAATGTGTCTGTGTGACCTTCTGGAGAGTCCGTGACATTCACCTCCCCACTGAAAGGCCAAAATCAAGGATTCAGGAACATCATTCAGTGTCTTTCATTTGTTCAAGCCAGGTCACATGCACATATCCTGGAGTCTTCAGTGAGCAGTTTTTAGGGTAAGGATGGCCCTCCGAGAATGTACCAGGTGGTCCAGTCATTGGACATTGGTCTCAGACCTGGCCCAACTATTTTTCTCATTGTGAGGATTGGCTCCTCTGAGTCTCAGCTTTGACACGGGCTGTTTCCTCCCAGCTCCCCTCTTAACTGACAACACACCCCACAGGGTTCTTTTTTTTTTTTTTTTTTTTAATTTTTTTTTTTTTTTTGACAGGCAGAGTGGACAGTGAGAGAGACAGAGAGAAAGGTCTTCCTTTTGCCGTTGGTTCACCCTCCAATGGCCGCCGCGGCCGGCGCGCTGCGGCCGGCGCACCGCGCTGATCCGATGGCAGGAGCCAGGAGTCAGGTGCTTTTCCTGGTCTCCCATGGGGTGCAGGGCCCAAGCACCTGGGCCATCCTCCACTGCACTCCCTGGCCACAGCAGAGGGCTGGCCTGGAAGAGGGGCAACCGGGACAGAATCCGGTGCCCCGACCGGGACTAGAACCCGGTGTGCCGGCGCCGCTAGGCGGAGGATTAGCCTAGTGAGCCGCGGCGCCGGCCGGTCCCACAGGGTTCTACACATGGCCTGGTTCCCGTCCAGCCACCCATGTTCTCACAGGTGCAGCTGAAGGCATCGTCTCTACGCACCTCAGGTCTCAGGAAGATTTTTACCAGTGTTGATTGTTAAAGAATCATGAAATCAGTGCTCCATTGAATCAGACATGTGGTTGATTTGACTCCGTGCAAGCAGAAACCAAATTTAATCAGTACCCATGAAACATCCATTTTTAACTATACATGTGCTGCGGAAGCTAAAAGATGTTTTCAGAAAACTAAAGGTGTTTTCATGGAAGTAGAGAGTAGAACAGTGCTCCCTAGAGGCTGTGAAGAGTAAGGGGCAAGGGATGTAGGGAGGTTGGACAACAAGGATCAAAACACAGTCACACAGGAGTAAATCCTAGTGCTATATAGCACAACAGGAGGGCTGCAGTTCACAGAAACTCAGCACACAGTCTACAAACAACTGCAAGGGAGAAGTTTTCATTTCATTATCCTGAGACGATCAATATGCATTGTAGAACTTGCATCAGATTATCTCACTGCACCCTATGAATATACCCAATTACTAGGCATCAATATGAAAAAGAAAATATAAGATATATGTATATAATTACATGCATATTCTATATGATTTTTTAAAGATTTATTTTATTTATTTGAAAGAGTTACAGAGAGACGTAGAAACAGAGAGAGAGATCCTCTATCCACTGATTCATTCCCCAGATGGCCACAACAGCCAGAGCTGCGCCAATCCGAAGCCAGGAGCCAGGAGCTTCTTCCGGGTCTCCCACGTGGGTGCAGGGGCCCAAGGACTTGAGCCATCTTTTACTGCTATCCCAGGCCATACCAGAGAGCTGGACCAGAAGAGGAGCAGCCGGGACTAGAACCAGCACTCATATGGGATGCTGGAGCTACACGCCAGGGCATTAACCCGCTGCACCACAGCGCTGGCCCCTTTGATATATTTTATATAAATATATACTCAAATATACAATATTTGGATGTATTTGTAAGTATGCAGTATAAATTTATAACCATAAATGTAGATAGACAAAAACACAAATGTATACTTATATTTATTTAAAGTACATGTGAAACAATACAAAGTGTACATATATGAGGTACTTCAAAAAGTTCATAGAAAAAAAGGAATTCAAGGATGTTTATATTGGTGCAAAAATATTTTGAAATCCATGCAGTTTTTTGTGTGGTATGCATTTTCCAAAACATTGTTTCTTTCTAAAAATAAAGCTTACTTTTTAGAACAGTGTTTAGATTTAAAGTAATATTGTAGGCCGGCGCCGCGGCTCACTAGGCTAATCCTCCGCCTTGTGGTGCCGGCACACCGGGTTCTAGTCCCAGTCGGGGCACCAGATTCTGTCCCAGTTGCCCCTCTTCCAGGCCAGCTTCCTGCTGTGGCCCGGGAAGGCAGTGGAGGATGGCCCAAGTGCTTGGGCCCTGCACCCACATGGGAGACCAGGAGGAAGCAGCTGGCTCCTGGCTTCAGATCGGCGCAGCACACCAGCCTTGGTGGGCATTTTGGGGGGTGAACCAATGGAAGGAAGACCTTTATCTCTGTCTCTCTCTCTCTCTCACTGTCTAACTCTGCCTGTCAAAAATAAATAAATAATTTTTAAAAATAATGTAATATTGTGAGGATAAAATAGTGAGTTTTTATGGGCCCTATATACCATTACTAACACCTAATTTAAGTAAGGTTCAATTAGTGACCAGTATTGTTACAATTAATGTTACTATCATTGGAAAAATATTGACACACTATTACTAACTATAACTAACATCCATATTTTATGAAGATTTCCTTTGTTTTTAACTTGATGGCTTTTTCCCTTTTTCTGAAATTATTTCATTAATGGAAATTTTGGATTAACATGTGATACTTGTCTGTTTTTATGGGGCACAAAGCATACAACCAGCCTTTGTACTTCCTTATTTTTCTTTGTGTTTGAAGCCTGCCAGCTCTGCTCGCCCAGTCCTTTATACAGAGTATCATACACTGTTGTGGAACTGTAGCTGCCCTGCTGCGTTACGGAACACTGGAATTTGTCACTGCTCTCTAACTGTGCTTTGGTGCCCGTTATCCAGCCTTGCTGTCGTCCCACTCCTCACCTTTGCCAACCCCTCGTACTCACTCCTCTTAGTTCAGAGTGATTATCTTTTTTTAACATTCGCATGTGAGAGAGAACATGTGGTGTTTGTCTTTCTGAGTATGGCTTATTTCACTTAACATAATGGTCTCCAATTCCATCCATTTTGCTGCAAATCTCAGGATTTCATTCTTTCTTATGGTTGAAAAATACTCCATTGTGTATATTTATCACATTTTTTTAACCCTTTTATCCACTGATAGACATCAAAGTTGATTCTGTATCTTGGCTATTGTGAATAGTGTTGCAATGAACATGGGCGTGCAGTATCCTTTTCACATGCTATTTCCTTTCCTTCAGATATATCCTCAGAAGTGGGGTAGCTGAGTCCTGTGTTAGATCTATTTGTAGTTTCTTCGAGGCACCACCATATTGTTCACCATAATGGCTGTACAAACTTGCATTCCCAACAACAGTGTTTAAGAGGTCCCTTTTCCCCGTGTCTTTGCCAGCATTTATCATTTTTTTGTCTTGAAAGAGCCATTCTTATTGGAGTGAGATGATACCTCATGGTAAATTTGATTGGCAATTTCCTGATGGCTAATGATTTTGAGCATTTTTCATAAATTTTTGGCCATTTGTATTTCTTCTTATGAAAATGTCTATTCATGTCCTTTGCCCATTTTGTAACTGAATTGTTCAGGTTTTTGCTGAGTTATTTAAGCATCTAAAATGATACCCATTGAAGTGAAATGGACACTATGAGAGACAATGACATGATCAGCCCTTGTCTAGACTGTTGAGGAACAACTTAATATTTTATTCCTTTTAGTATTTTTGTTGTTGTTGTTGTTGTTGTTGCTCTATTTGTTCTACATAAGACCACTGAGAGCCTTAATTTTCTTTAGGTCAATTGTTTTTTAAGATTTATTTTATTTGTTTGAAAAGCAGAGTTAGAGAGTGGAGAGACAGAGAGAGAGAGAGAGAGAGAGAGAGAGAGAGAGAGATTTTCCATCTGCTCGTTCACTCCCCAAATCTCTGAAATGGCCAGGGCTGGCCAGATCGAAGCCAGGAGCCAGGAGCTATTCCCAGGTCTTTCATGTGGGTGCAGGGGCCCAAGACTTGGGCTGTCCTCCATTGCTTTCCCAGGTGTATTAATAGGGAGCTGGATTAGAAGTGGAGCAGCCAGGGCCGGCGCCACAGCTCACTAGGCTAATCCTCTGCCTGCAGCACTGGCACCCCGGGTTCTAGTCCCGGTTGGGGCGCCAGATTCTGTCCCGGTTGCTCCTCTTCCAGGCCAGCTCTCTGCTGTGGCCCAGAAAGGCAGTGGAGGATGGCCCAAGTGCTGGGCCCTGCACCCACATGGGAGACCAGAAGGAAGCAGCTGGCTCCTGGCTTCAGATCGGCGCAGCGCACCAACCATGGTGGCCATTTGGGGGGTGAACCAATGGAAGGAAGACCTTTCTCTCTCTCTGTCTCTCTCTCTCTCTCTCTCTCACTGTCCAACTCTGCCTGTCCAAAAAAAAAAAAAAAAAAGTGGAGCAGCCAGGACTCGAACCAGCACCCATATGGGATGCTGGCTCCACAGGCAGCAGCTTTACTGGCTATGCCACAACACGACCTCAAAGGGAAACTTAACACTCTTACTCATTCTACGTGATATTGGCTGTGAGTTTGTCATATTCACCCTTTGTTATGTTGAGACATTTCCATGATCTTAGAAGATTCCCTATGTGCATAGATCTTAAAATTCTTTTTCCAAAATAAACTTAGCTTTGAATTCTATATTCCATGAGCACTTTGAAAGCTGCTTGTATTTCCTTTCTTTTTCTTCTTGTGGTTTTTTTTTTTTTTTTAGGTTTTATTTATTGGTAGTTAGAGAGAGGTCTTCCACCTGCTGGTTCACTCCCGAAGTTGCTGCAACAGCCAGGGCTGAACCAGGTCAAAGCCAGGAGCCAGGAGCTTCATCTGGTCTCCCACATTGGTGGCAGGGGCCCAAGCACTTGAGCCAACTCTGCTGCTTTTCCCAGGCCATTAGTAGAGAACTGGATCAGAAGGAAGCAGCCAGGACATGAACCAGCACCCATTTGGGATGCCAGTGTCACAGGTGGCAGCTTTACCCTCTATGCTACAACCTCTCCCTCTGTCTTGTATTTCATTATATAATATTTATTCATGAATTTCCACACTGTTTTTTCAGTTTTATTTAGCATTTTCTTCTGCATTTTGTAAAAAACTACTTTTTTATTTGAAAGGCAGAGAGAGAAACAGAGATAAAGAGACAGACAGACAGACCTCCAATCCACTGGTTCACTCCCCAAATGCCCACAGCAGCCAGGGATGGCCAGGCTGAAGCCAAGGGCCAATATGTCAACCTGGGTCTCCCATGTGGGTGTCAAGGGCCCCAAGTACTTGAGCCATCATCTGCTGCCTTCCAGGATGCACATTCCAGGAAACTAGGATCTGAAACAGAGGAGCCAGGACTCGAACCCAAGCATATTACAAGGGATGTGGGCATCCCAAGGGGCACTTTAACCACTACACCAAACAAATTTAGCATTCAGAACAAAAGATACCATGAAAACCACATCCATAACAGACTCTCCCATTAAGTTAAACCCTCTCAAAAAATCTCAAATGTTCTTTCCAAAACCTGAAAGGCAAGTCTATAAAACCCCAAGTTTTCACACAAGGCTGACCTGTGCTGTGACTATGGAGGTTACCCATACACAATACAAAGGGACTTCAAAAAGTTCAAGGAAAGTGGTGCAAAAATTTATTTTCGGGTGCAAAAATTTATTTGCAAAAATTTTTAAATCCATGCGTGATTTTTTTCATAATATGAAGTTTCCAAGAAACTTTTTTTTAACAATTTATTTATTTATTTGAAAGGCAGAGTTACAGAGAGGAAGAGGCAGAGGAGAGAGAGGTCTTCCCTCTGCTGGTTCACTCCCTAGATGACCGCAAGGGCCGGAGCTGTGCCGACCTGAAGCCAGGAGCCAGGAGCTTCCTCCAGGTCTCCCATGCAGCTGCAGGGGCTCAGGGACTTGGGTCATCTTGTGCTGCTTTCCCAGGCCATAGCAGAGGCCATAGAGAGCTGGATCGGAAGTGGAGCAGCTGGTCCTCTAACTGGCACCCATATGGGATGCTAGCACTGCAGGTGGCAGCTTTACCCACTATGCCACAGCGCCATCCCCTCCAAGAAACTTTTGATATACTATCTCATACAGAGTTCATTCTTGTTCCATAAATAATCTTGACTGCATCAGTTATGGATGTAGCACTTACTTTTGCTCATATAGAGAAGGGGGGGAGGTTTCCCTCGAATGTGATTCCTTAAGCACTAGTGCCATAGCTTTGCTTGCCTCCAAGAAGACAGCCCAAACAGGACGCTGGTCAACACTGCAGAAATGGAAACACCCTAAGGATGCACATCCAGTGAGGCCGTCACCCTCACTTCCCTGCTGGGCACTGGGGAAGTCCTCACCGCCCGTGTGTTCTGCAGGCGGTGAGCGCTCCACTCCAGCAGACTCGGTGATGCGACATGTCACCCCAGTGGACCAGGGCTGGGGCTGGCAGTTTCAGTCTGCCACACCTTCAGTGCCATCTGGGGCTTGAACAGCATTCTGACTGATTCAGAGTCTACTGCCACTTCACAAACCTCCCCAAAATGCAGCAGCTTAACAAAGAGAAAAATGGTGATTTGCTCCCAATCCTGGCAGGGTGAAGTGGGGACAGCTTGTCTCTCTCCACTGCTGCTGAGTGACTCGTCTGGGTCTGGATAATGAAGGTGGCGTCCCTCACACGTTGGGTGCCTCATCGCCTCATCTAAGGGCAGTAACACCAGGGAGGCTACTGTACCTCTCACTTCACTTGGCCTTGTGCATTCCCAGGCGAGCCCAACATTCCTGTACAGGACACCAGGGTTGGACGTAGATGCTGTCAGGCCACATAATAACTGTAAGAACCAACACCTCCTTCCATTCCATTCTCAGAGTCAAAGCCGGTCACCACAGCAGCCCAGTTCAGAGGCGGGGGAATTCACACAGGAGCAGATGAACCATTCGCAGACCTTTGGCATAAGGGAGGAAAGAGCAAGCAAAGGGAGAAAATTCAGGGAATTAAAGTGTCAGTTCACAGAGCATTCTAGAACAGGAGCTCTGAGAAGGCCTTGCCGAGAACGATAAGGCCAGGCAAGTCATGGAAAGATGGTCTGATGTCTGAGATGCTTAACTGGACAGCCTTGAAGTTGTGCGCAGAACACTGCGAGCCTCTGTCTCTCTGTTTCTGGGTGAAGACGGGAATCTGCAGTGTTCGGTGCATCCCCACGGAGGCTATGACCGAGTAAAGCACAGTAATGACCATGACCCATCACCGACAGAGTTACCCCTGGGTGCTGAACCGACCCTGAAAACAAGCACCGGCCCTCAGCTCCAGTGCTGCAGAGAAACCAGAGCTGTTTCAAGAAGCACACACCTGCCTTACCTTGTGTTTCATTTTCAGAGGCAACCTGTGTATTTTCTGTGGCAAGATGCTTTGAATTTTAAAGTAAGAATTGTAAGGTTGAGGATATCCTGAGATCCTCTTTATTACAGAAAACCCAAGGTCAAGAAAACAACTCAGGAAGTGGCAGCATTTTAGGCAGCCATTTGCAACGCCGGCATCCCGTACTGGAGTGCTGGTTTGAGTCCTGGCTGCTCCACTTCCAATCCAACGCCCTGCTAGTACTCCCAGGAATGCAGCAAAAGACCGCCGAAGTAGCAGAGCTCCTGCCACCCATGTGGGAGACGGAGATGAGGTCCCTGGTTCCTGGCTTCAGCCTGGCCCAGACCTGTCTGGGGCGGCCATTGAGGGAGTGACCAGCAGGTGGAAGATCTCACTTGCTCCCTCTCTCCCTGTTACTCTGCCTTTAAACAAATAAATCTTCAAAAGTCAACTGAAGGAAACAGAAGGACAGAGGGGAAGCGGGGTGGGCCCCATACAGACTCAGCAGCCGCTGGACGATTGCAAAGTGCCAGTGATGGAACATAAGGAACCACTTCCAAATTCCTCAGGTGCTGCATCTAATCCGTCTTCACTGTGTTCCCACAGCCACGGGACCCGATGTGCAGGAGAGGTCTCCGCTGCCGCCAACAACAATATCTGCGGGGTGGGAGTGGCGTACAACTCCAAAGTTGCAGGTAAGCTGGCCCTGGTAGACGGCAGGTGTCACTCTGGGCAGCTGGCCCCAGGAGGGATCACACCTGCTCTCCAGCTGGCTCAGGCCAGGCCCAGCAAAAAATATCCCTCTTGGGGCAGAAGCACTAGGATGCATTGATTTAGCAGGAGTGAAAAAATTCTGTGTGTGTTAACTTGCATGAAATATCAGTATAGTGTTGAATTGTAAGCATAAGATAAATACAGACAGCCCATGGATCATAAGCACCCAGTTTAAACTGGCCACACCCACATCACCATCAACACACAAGACGGCCAGCTCCCTCCCAGTTACTGCCCAAGTATACCAGGATAACCACCATCTTGTTTCCTAACAGCAAAAATTGGTGAGTGCCAGTTTGTGAACTTTTCTAAATGGAACTACACAGTCACTCCTCTTTGGTGCCCATGTTAATAACATTTTAATGAGTCCAGAATAAAAGGACATACAAATTCTTTGTAAACATACTCCAAACCCTTCAACTTTTGTGCATGATGAATCTCATCTTTAAGGACATATATTCTACCGATGAACTCTTTTTAACTTAATTTCATTTTATTTGAAAACCAGAAAGCCAGAGACACAGAGATCTTTCATCCACTGGTTCACTTCCCAGAGCAACAGTGTGGACTGAGCCAGCCCAAAGCCAGGAGCCTGGAATTCAATCCAGGTCTCTCACCTGGGTGGCAGAGACCAAACTGTGTAAGCCACCACTGACTGCTTCCCAGGGTGCACCGTGGTAGGAAGCTGAATCGGAAGTGGAGCCGTAACTTGAACCCAGGCACTCTAAAGCAATGCCAGCAACCCAAGCTCTCTTCCCCACTGTGCCAAATGCCCGCTCCTACCTAGTATCTTTTTACTGTTCACTGAAACGACTATTTAACGTTTCCTTTAGAAATGAGTGGCAAGTGGTAGACATATACGCTCCTCCATCCCCCAAAGTAAAGAGCTGGAGAGACAGAGGGAGGGAGAAGGAGAGAGAGAGACTCATAAGCCTTCAGTAAAACACCTGAGAACCCAGCGGCTCCTGGCTTATTCCGAGTGCTGCCTCTAATTGGTTCTTCACTTATTCTTAATTTATTCAGGCTGAGTCACCCAGCCTTGGTTTTCTTTTTCTTTTGCCTTCTCTTGTTTGTTGTTTTAACAGCAACTGTCTTGTTATTTTTTTTCCTAGCAATTTAATGGAACCGTAGACTTCCTTTGTGCTGACACTTGCATTTCCAGGGACCTGAATAGCACAAAAGTGACCTCAGCAGTCCCCCATTCACCGCTCCCAGCACTGTTTGCTGAGCGACTTGCCCCAGCAGGGTGAGAAACTGCACAAATGCAACGTCTGGAGATCTCTAAAATGCACACACAGTGCGCCTTGCCCCATCCCAGCATCAGCGTTAATATTTTATAAGCCGGGCTCCTGCTGGGGCAAATCAGAAGAGGGGAGGCTCTACTCACGGGGCAGAGCCTGGGTTTCTCCTGCCCCGGATTGCGTGGGCAAGGTGACTGGTGTTTCTGAACAGCGGGTTTGTAGCCAGACTGCCTGCAGAGTTGGGAGCAGCTACAGCTTCCGGGGGCCTGAGGGGCCGCCCTTTCCCTATCCGCTTCCACTCTCTCTCCTGTTACTTGCACTTCACACACCTGGACCGCTCACCAGATGCACCTAACTCACTCTCCTCTTCGTTTAGATTCGGGAAAGGCCAAGATCTGGGTGAAGCCAGAGGGAGGGGGTGGGGAAGGGAGGCGGAGCAGGGAGGGAAGTCAGCTGCTTTAGTGTCAGGCCCCAGGGGCTCAGGGGACCCCTTCAGAACTGACCCTGCAGGGAAGGAGGCTTGGGGACTTGACCCTCCCCCAGCTGCCATGTCCACTTGTTGGGGGTGGCTGCTGGGCCACCCACACCCGCCCCTGTCCAGCGTCCCTGGCTCTCCTGGGTTGAGCACAGCACCCCAGGCAAACAGCAGTGAGCCAGCCTGAGGACCCAGGCAGGGGGGGAGGGGGCCGCGACCTCTGCATCCCCTGCTGGGTGCAGCCTTACACCTCCAGACACCTTGGAGCCCTTGGGCCTCGCTGCAATGCTCTGAGCTTGCAGAAGCCAAAAATGGCGCCAGAAAAAGCGTGCCCAGCTTCCTAAAGAGCGTGAGCAGGCCACTCCTGGAACCCCAGCCGCGTCCTCTGTGCGGTGCACGCCGGCTCTGGCTGCTGTGCGACTGGGGCAGCTCCAGCCCCGTCCCTGTGACCTCCAAGGCTTCCTGCGAACTCTGGGTTCCTGGCAAGGTCATAACGAGTTCTTCTAGAAGGACGCCCGGCAACCCAAGGCGAGTTGCAGGCTCCTCGACCTTTCAGACTCAGGAGGGAACATTTTATTCATTCTGGATGGCAATTCTAAAAGTTGGCTGGTGTTTAATCATTTACTAAAAAATGCAAAAGCCGGCCTAAAAGCAGCCTAGCGTTCAGGAGCTGAGCTAGTGAGGTCTGGAGCGCCCTCTGGTGGCCATCTTGGATCATTGCTCGTTCCTGGCCGGCTCAGATTTAGGAAGGTGCCTGGCTTGTGGTGTGAAGTCTCCCAAAGTCTCTTCAAAAAAAAGTTTAAACTTACAGTGCTGTTCAACCTGAGCCAGAAATAAAAAGAAGACTCGAGATGAGATTAAAAGTTTATGAGATTAAAAGTTTATTCCTCTGAAGGGAAAAGAGGAAACGGAGCGCTGAGTTCCTCGTCTGTTGATAAACTGCTCATTTTTGCATCAGGGTTCTTCTTCATCGGTTTCCCGGCATCCTTAGCTTGTCTTTGATATTAGCCCCTGAGTCAGCACAAATAGCTTCTCCTAAAGTCTTCTTTAATTTTTATTTATTTGAAAGGCAAAGTAACAGAGAGGGAAGGAGGGAGAGAGAGACCTTATAATCACTGGTTCACAATACACACACACACACACACACACACACACACCAATGGCTCCAATGGTCAGGACTGGACCAAGCCGAAGCCAGGAGCCTGGAGCTTCATCCAGGTCTCCCAAGTGGGTGCAGGGGCCAAGCACTTGGGCCATCTTCCGCTGCTTTCCCAGGCGCATGAGCAGGGAACTGGATCAGAAGTGAAGCAGCCTGGACACATCTTGACGCCCACATGGTGTGGCATAACCCACTGCACCACAGGTAGTGACTTAACCCACTGCACCACAGCACCGGTCCCAAAGTTCTGCTAACTTCCACACGCTCATCTGCCTGGAATTCCACCTTCAGATGTGGTGCCAGATCCACCTTGGTTTCCCTGCAGATGCGGAGTCCGTGTCCCCACCATCCTTTGACTTATGGTGCCATCTCTGCCGCATATTCAATTCCCACACAGACACAGGTCAACCTCAGGGTGCAGATGAGAGGTCTTCAGAAAGTTCATGGAAAATATGTATTATGAAATAATGATGCTTGGATTTCAAAATTATTTTGCCAAAACAAACTTACCTTTCAGTTCCATTTTCTATTAATTTTTTTGAAGTTCCCTCATATAAACTAGATAAAACCGACCAGCAAATATAAATTAGAAAGTGTGGCCACTTGGGGAGTGGACCAGCAGATGGAAGATCTCTCCCCGCACCCCGCCTACTTTGTGTGTGTGTGACTTTGTTTTTTAAACGAAGAAACAAATTAAAAAAAAAAAAAGTGATTTTGAAAATAATTTGAAAACCACACTGTTGACCATTGTCAAAAATCTGAAATTTCTCTACCAGCAGTGAATTGCTTTCTTTTTTTTTTTCTTTATTTGTTTATTTGAAAGACCGAGTTACAGAGAGAAGCGGGGGAGTGGGGGTGTCTTCCATCCACTGGTTCACTCCCCAATTGGTTGCAATGGCCAGAGCTACACCGATCTGAAACCAGGAGCCAGGGGCTTCCTCCTGGTCTCCACATGGTGCAGGAGCCCAAGCACTTGGACCATCTTCTACTGCCTTCCCAGGCCATAGCAGAGAGCTGGATTGGAAGTGGAGCAGCCAGGGCTCAAACCAGTGCCCCTATGGGATGCCGGCCCCAAGGGCCAGGGCATTAACCCACTGCACCACAGCGCCAGCCCCTGAATTGCTTTCATATAGTTCTATCGTTATTATTACTAGCCAATGAATCTCATCAAGAAGTCTGTATTTATACATATTCTGAGTTTTTTAATAAACCAGTAAAAATCACCATAAAGATGTTCATGAAATTTCAGATGCTGAAACCTGGGTGGCCATGACCTTGCACCTTAGCTCATGAACACAAAAGGTGGCATCGTCAGCATCTTGTGAGCAGGTGTGGCATGCACCAGGGGCAGGTACAAGGCCACCTTTGGCCACAAGAGAGGAGTCTGCTCATATCCAATGTGCCCCAAGGCCCCCGGTCCCCACAGCACCAGGGCTGGCCCCAGCGTGACTCAGGCCTCTAAATGAATCGAAGAGAGACACAAAGACACCTGGGGTAATGAAAGTGCCGTGCAGGCCTGGCTGGGGTGGGATAAGACCCCCGAGGTCCACTCTGTCCTCACCATTGGGTCACGTCAGCCCCTTGGGGATTTATCAGATACAAAGACACCGTTGCCTGCCTCCCTTAGCGCCCCTCTCTCTCTCTGCACCTCTCTCCCTGTCTTTTCTGTCCCTCCGCAGCTCTAGGGCATCCAGGGGCAGGAGAGGCCCTCCCTGAACACCCTCAGGTCACCCAGAGCTTCTGTCTTAGCTGCTGATGGTGCAGTTGCTTGCAAAATTAATACTGTATCTCATTCAATTAACGCATGCCTCATTCCTCCTGAGCCTAACGTGATTAAAAGAATGTCGGGCGCCTGGCCCCTGAATATGAATGAGCCCTGCTCCCAGTCTGTGGCCAGCTCTGCCTCCCCGATGCTGAAACAGTCAGAAGATTAATACACAGCAGCTTGGTGTTCTTGTGCAGCTCCAAGGGAACCCACGAAGAGAGGAAAGAAAGAAAGGCTACGGGGCCAGAGCAGGGGCGTGCAAGGCTCCACCGGCTGCACCCCGCACCGGCTCTTACATAAACCAGGGATGCTCTGGGTTGGTTTGCAGGACCTTCAAGGCTGCCTTTGGCCAGGGCTGAAGGGCTGAACTTCTCTCAACTTCTCATTGAGGTGGAAAGTTCAGTCCTGGACATCCGGGTGCTGGACAAGTTCAAGAGCATCAGCGTTTTCTCCTTGCAGGCCAGTGAGTGCTGCTCTCTCGGTGTTAATTTCCCACCCACAGAGCAAGCACAGCCTGGTGCAAGAAGCAGCTGCCCTGTGCAGTTTGTTCTGTGGCCTATTGGCTACCTTTGTTGAATGTGATATTTTTTAATAAATAAAATATAAGTATATCAAAAGCAAATGTAGAGCTTTACTTTTCCTACCTCCTTATAAAATAAACCATAAAACCTAGCCCCCAGGAAGTCCAAACCAAAGACTCAGCTTACTCTGAATGGGCAGGTTTTCCCTGATAATTAGATGTTTGTTAGCAAAAATGATGACCTGATTATGGATAAATGTTGAGGACGGACAACCTAGGCTGGTTGTTGTTTGTTCTTCTGGGTCTCTGTTGGGAAGAAAATCAACCAAAAAACAATAATGCCAGATGTTTATTCACCAAATATTTGTCAGGCTTAAGATAAATACCAAGCATCACGCTTCTCCCCAAGGACATGGATGTGAACAAAATAGATGCATCCCTTGGACTCTGAGACCTTGCTGTCTGGTGGTGCGTGAAGTGCTCCCATAAACAGTTGTGATGGAAGGTTAAAGACGCATTGAGAGGGCCGGCGCTGTGGCACAGTGGGTTAAGCCGTAGCCTGCAGCATCAGCATCCCATATGGGCACCAGTTCGAGTCCCAATTGCTCCACTTCCGAACCAGCTCTCTGCTATGGCCTGGGAAGACAGTGGAAGATGGCCCAAGTCCTTGGGCTCCTACATCTGCATGGGAGACCCAACAGAAGCTGCTAGCTCCTGGCTTCAGATCGGCCTGGCTCTAGCTGTTGCAGAACCAGCAGGTGGAGGACCTCACTCTGTATCTCTCCCTCTCTCTGTAGCTCTACCTCTCAAATAAATAAAATTTTTAAAAAGAGAGAAGCATTCTTGAAACAATATCCTCGAGTAATAACACCTGTTAACCGTGCGGGGCAAGGAAGGGTGTCAGGATCTAGATTCTTTTTCTTGTAAGATGTATTTCAGAGTAACACACGTTTGTGTCCTCCTTCCTAGTCAGCATCCCTTCTCAGCCACAGTGCAGCTGGGAGTCCTCTCTCCTAACCCCCGCCCACCCCTCTACTCTCCCTGCCCCACCCTCTGCCCTCTGCCCTCTGCCCTCTGGCATTTCTCCTTAACTGTCTAACACCAATTGCCTCCCTCACCTCTCACACACAGTAGCTTTGTGTTTCCCCAGTCATCGCTCCGTCCCTGGAAGCTGAGTTTCCACTGAGAAACAGGCTGACCCAGGAATCACATCTGCAAAGGTGGTCTCCCCTCATTCTGAATCCCAGGAGAGCTGGGGGCCGGGTAAAGTTATCTTCATTAGTTACAGGAAGAAGGCCATGTGTGGGGTCCAAGCAGAAGCAGTTGGGGCTGCTTTTGCCTCCTTTTTGATGCTCAGAATCCATAGTGTTGTCCCCCAGGGTACTGGGACTCCCCAGCCCTTCCAGGACCCCAGCCTCGTCTACCCCAAGTCCCCCATGAGCTGCAGTACCAAGCCCAGTGCTCCCTGTGCTCACACCTGCCCGCAGGTATCCGGATGCTGGACCAGCCCTTCATGACGGACATCATCGAGGCCTCCTCCATCAGCCACATGCCCCAGCTGATAGACATCTACAGTGCCAGCTGGGGCCCCACGGACAACGGGAAGACGGTGGATGGGCCCCGGGAGCTCACACTTCAGGCCATGGCCGACGGCGTGAACAAGGTAAAGACGGCCCTGCCACTCAAGGCCCAGTGTGCTCCCAAGGTGGGACAGGGCAGGTGAAGCGGTGGTGACACTAGAGCAGGTGGATGGAGGGCAGGGCAGTGGGAGGGTGGGGCTGTTACCTTGGGTGTGCAAGGTGTAGGGACGAAGGGGCCTTGGAGGGAACTCCTGTGACGAATATAGCAAAGGGGCCAGGAGAGGGCAGGGGAGACATCAGGGGGAGGTGGGAGCCTGGCCCCGGACAGAGGGCTGCGGAGGGAGTGTCTCAGACCACAGGCCCACTCACAGGATGCTCTGTCTGCATCTGCAGCCCGGTGATCCCTCTGCTCCGTGTCTACGGCCCAGTGTCCGTCTGCTCCGTGGTTGGTCAGGAGCAGCCCACAGGAAGCAGGGGCTCCGTGCAGACAGGCTGGTGGCTGCAGGGGGCAGTCCCTGGGACAGTGGCCCCCCTGCTCCCACAGCGGAGGTCTGAGCGATGCCTTTCCCTGGCCGCGGCTCCTGGAGAGGAGCCCGGGAGAAGGGACTGAGGCAGTGGCTCCTCAGGGAGGGCAGCCCGGAATCGAGGCGCAGTGGCCACCTCGTGAGAGGACAGAGGCTCCTTCCTTGGGGTCTCCGGGCAGGGCCAGGCTCGGGGATCAGAGTCTTCCAAGGTTCAAGCGCCCACCCATCACTCAGCGCTGAGCGTGAATCTGCGAGGGGCTTGACCTTGCTGCACCCGTTCTCTTCTTGCCGGTGCAATGGTGAGTCCTGGGGGGCTGTTGTCAGCTGTGCATGAGGTCAGCATGCACCCGTGTGGCACTAAGTGTCCAGCAAATGCCGGGTGGCCTGTCCCGGTCACTGCTGATTTGTTTCACAAGCCCTGTGCACCCCATGGGTCAGGAGGTTGGGCAGGGTGGGGTGCACATGGCATGTCTCTGCTCCCTTAGCAGCACCTGCACAGACGTTCTGATGCCCTGAGCTACTCACCGTACCCCTGAGCTACTCACTGTACCCCTGAGCTACTCACCGTACCTCACGCCACCTCCACTACCCGGTCATTCGTCTGGGGAGAGATTGCACTTGACCTCAGCTGACAGTGGTGGCTTCCCCGCGTGGCCAGTTTTTTCTCTGTGGTCAGCCATGAGGCTCTGACCACAGCGTGTGGGGAAAAGTGTCTGAAATTTCATGTGTGGACTTTTGGAACAGAATTGTAAGAATTATTTTTTAATTCTGCTCCTTGGATTCTGACAAGTTTCAGAGGAAATGTCTATAAGCCATATTTTGTTGTAGAACTAGCACTGTTGGCAATAAATCGCAAAATTCACCCAGTCTACATATATATTTAAATTACTTACAATCTGTATGTGGAAAACACATGAATCCATTACTTCCCAAATGGCCAAAGGGGCTGGAGCTGCACCGATCTGAAGCCAGGAGTCAGGAGCTTCTTCTGAGTCTCCCATGCAGGTGCAGGGGCCCAAGGACTTGGACCATCCTCCACTGCTTTCCTAGGCCATAGCAGAGAGCTGGATCAGAAGTGGAGCAGCTGGGACTCGAACCAGTGCCCATATTAGACACCGGCACTTCAGGCGGTGACTTTACCCACCATGCCGCACAGTGCCTGCCCCTGAGAGAAACAGAGAGAGAGAGAGAGAGAGAGAGAGAGAGAGAGAGAGAGAGATCTATCTGCTGGTTCACTCCCCAAATGGCTGCAACAACTGAAGCTGGGTCAGGCTGAAGCTGGGAGCCCAGAATTCCATCTGGGTCTCCCATGCCGGTGGCAGGTGTCAAGCACGTGGGCTGTTTGCCTCTGCCTTCCCAGGTGCATTACCAAGGATCTGGATCGGAAGCAGAGCAGGCAGGACTTCAACCAGCACTCGACTATGAGATGCTGACGTTAGCAGCAGCTTAACATGGGTTTCTAAACTTTTTTCCACCAAAGTAAAAGTATTTTAATTCCATTTTTCCATCCATGAACGTTACAAGTCACCCTCGTATGTCCTCATCAGGGTGATGGGTTGGAGGAACTACTTGATAACCAAGCCCCATGCTCTAGTTTGTCTCTGGGTTTCCAGAACAGAGACCCAGGGAGCTCAGCCACAGGGCTTCCTTGCAAGGATGCACAAGGAGGGACACTGGCCATGCAGTTTGTGATGCTTTGTGAAGACCACTCCAGGAAGCACACAGCCTCCCCTTCTTAGAACAAGATCTGGCCAGACCCCTGTCACGTGGAAACGAGCCTGGGCCTCCGCCACAGTCACCTTGCCATCACCTGGCTTTCTCTTTTATAGCCAAGCTGGTTGGTCACTGATCCAATGACAACTTCTGTCTTCTCCTCCAGGACTCTGTGAGGTCTCCTTCCTCCATTCTCTAAGACCGTCACCCCAGTGGCACAAGCACACAGAAGCTCCCACAGTGGCCAGGCCTGGCCTGCAATTGACCCTCAGTGACACGTGGGTAGCTTGAAATTAGACACGGAAGTCAGCAAACACCAAACATGAAGATCTTTCTGTCCCCTTCCTGTCCCCTCCAGGGATCTGGTTGTTAACCATTTACAGCACACCCCTGAATGGTGGGGGTCTGCTGGCTCCCCTTAAACTGCGCCATTTCCAAGCTTGTATCTTCTCCTTATAAGGAAAGGGCACCAACACCCAAGTGAGTGTGGAGATTTCCTCTGGGCGGGGGAACCCTAGGAGGAAGAATAACTGAAACCCTGAGGATCTGTGTCTCCCCACCAGAGTCTCAGGTCACCCCGAGACCATGGAGGGCCAAGCGAAGGCCTCACGTCTCAGGAGACTCAGCACTCGCAGGAAACCCGGGGATGCCGGGACATAGCCATGGAATGGGAAGCGGAGTTCTCGATGTGAACAGCACTGTGCCATTGGCTAAACACCGACGGTGACCCCCGCATGGCGCTCACGTGGGAAAGAAGTGAAGTGATGCGTTACTACAGCGTTGTGCAGACCGCTGTGGAAGTCCAGCCCCTCTGAAGCAGGGCCGGACACTCGGGTGGCATCAAGCGCTTGACAGAGGGTGTCACCAGCAGGGTGGCAGGGGAGGGGGACAGAGCACAGGGGACAGCAGGTGTGCTGCCAGCCCGTTTCAGTGCCCTGGCTCCTCAAGGTGCCTTTAGCCTGAAACTCCTAACACACACAGCTCGTTTTCATCACACTGTATTCACTGTGTGATTGGAGAGAAATGACACGTTCCAAACCAAGCACCGGGAGTCAGCAGGCACCCAGGGGAACACCTGGCTCACGTCCCCTCTACCCCAGCAGGTGTAGATTTTCACTGAGGCATATTTTGGGCACCCAAAGCCAAATAAAAATCAGGCAAATAGGCCCTGTGGGCCCTTCATCTAGACTCAAAAGGCAGATGGCGCTGAGGGCAGTGCACCCCTGGGTGGCCCCTGCCACCTCCCAGGGACTTGTGAATGGCTCCAGTGCATCTCAAAGCTGGCTGTTTCTTTCTCCTCCATCTGTGGCCTTCCTGGCTGTAACTAGAGGCCCTTTCCAGCATGATCATTTTGCAAAACATGCCAAGCACGCTACAACTTGAGAGAAGAACTGTTAATTCGTCTTCAGAGGACAGCGTGTAAATATTTCAGAAAGTGAAATCAGTAGGATGGAAACTACAAGATTCCTCATTTGACTTTCCCCAGGCTGTAGGAATGATTCTTTCCTCATTTCAAGCTTTTTTTTTTTAATGATATTGGAGAAATTTGCGAGTGAAGGGTGTCGGATACATCAGCAAAGATTTCCTTCCAGCCGCTCCCATTGTCCTGTCTATTCTACAGGAAAACTACCTCTGAAAGGTAAAGGTCACCTAAACAAAGGGGTCAGATTATCCCCTGTTACACACCAACACTTATGATGAAAAAGGAAGAAGAAATAGAAGAAGGCAATAAAAGACCTTATCAGGATATGCTGTCTGCCACGGTCCCCACCATTCCTTAGGTGGGACCTGCTTCCTTAGGGATTGGGTTTGCAGCTCCTATGTGTGCTCAATGAGCTTAAGATTTATTTATTTATTTGAAAGAGTTACAGAGAGAGAGAGAGAGAGAGAGAAAGAGAAAGAGAAAGAGAAAGATCTTCTATCCACTGGCTCACACCCCAAATGGCCGCAACGGCCAGAGCTGTGCCAATCCAAAGCCAGGAGCCAGGAGCTTCTTCCAGGTCTCCCACATGGGTGCAGGGGCCCAAACACTTGGGCCATCTTCCACTGCTTTCCCAGGCCATTAGCAAAGAGCTGGATCAGAAACGGAGCAGCCAGAACTCAAACCTGCACCCATATGGGAAGCTGGTGCTTCAGGCAGAAGCTTAACCTACTACATCACAGCACCAGCCCCTCAATAAATTCTTGAGGCAAACAGACAAGAAGAAAGGAAGGCCGGTGCCGTGGCTCAATAGGCTAATCCTCCACCTTGCAGCGCCGGCACACTGGGTTCTAGTCCCGGTCGGGGCGCCGAATTCTGTCCAGGTTGCCCCCCTTCCAGGTCAGCTCTCTGCTGTGGCCCGGGAGTGCAGTGGAGGATGGCCCAAGTCCTTGGGCCCTGCACCTGCATGGGAGACCAGGAAAAGCACCTGGCTCCTGGCTTCAGATCAGCGCGATACAGCGGCCGCGGCGGTGATTGGAGGGTGAACCAATGGCAAAAGGAAGACTTTTCTTTCTGTCTCTCTCTCTCACTGTCCACTCTGCCTGTGAAGAAGGAGAAGGAGAAGGAGAAGCTTTTTTTCCCTTTGCTTAATATTTTTAATATTTTTGCCTTTAATTTTACAGTCCACATGTTGAGTTTACAAGCTAAAGCCTTTGTCACATTATACTTGGGATGTGAGTGACAGAGACTCCTGACATGACACCCGATGATTAACTGTTTGTGATCCCCCAAAAGCAGACTCTGCAACAAGATTTGCAGTCAAGTCATTTGGTGGGAGGGAGAAGGAAAACCAGCAGTGACTGGGCAGCTCCAAGAGGGGACAGTAGGGTAAGTGCAGGCTGAGGCATCAGGCCAGGTACCCCATGAGCAACTGGACCTTAATCCCACGGGAAACCGCGGAGAACCACCTGGAGTTATCCCATCCTCAGCCCTGTGGAGGTTTGCTCCCACGGAAAGTAAACGCTCCAGCACTTTCAGTCGCAGGGCAGGTGTGCAAAGCCTCTTGGGAAGAAGCCCTGAGACGATACAGGGCTGATGCTGGTGCTGTTGATCAGAGAACCCCCGGGCACAGGACGTTCTGACAGCCGAGGGATAAGTAAGCCTAACCAACCAGCAGCCGTCACTCTGGATCAATAAGACACCATGCATTTTGTGTTGGAGGAAAGGACGCAGCCATTGCAAGAAGACTGGTGGAGAACAAAGAGCAGCCATTCAGGGGGAATCAGACCTGGAGGGCCCGGGGGGTGCTGACCGATTCATGAACTTCTTTCTCCATCGGGAGGACATGCAGCCTCCGGGGGCCACCCTGGCCCATGTTTGGCTGACTCTGGGGACAACATCCCAACTTCTTATTCATCACTCCTCAGGGGTTGCAAAGGACACCAGCACAGATCACAGCTCTGCGACTGGAATGTATGGGCAGGGGCCACCTACCAGAGAGTTGCTCCAAAGCCACCATCCAGAAAGGAGGGGCTGGGGCGGAGGGCTGCCTGGGGAGACGGTGATTTATCAGGTATGGGCACTGTGAGGCCCCCCTGCTGCCTGCTAGAATTTAATCAGAGCGTGGGACGGATGCCCAGGGCTCCAAGTGCCAGGGCCTCTGGCCGGCGATGAATGCCTCCTGCCAAGGGGTGATCCGGAATCCTCCGAGAGCCATAGGAAGGTGTGCACACGAGCAGGCCAGCTGCAGTAAGGAGTCTGCGGCTGTGCCTCTGCAGGAGCAGGTGCTGTTCTGGGCCCTTCGATTTTTATAAGTCTGCAGAGGAAAAAGAAGAGAAGGCTGGTGGGTGTCAACTGTCCCTGTCTGCCCTGGACTTCCTGTGTCCCAGGAAGGCCCTGAACTCTGATCAAAACCAGACAGCTGGTCACTCCACCCTCAGGCTCTACCAAGGAAATGACCCCTCTGGGCCAAGTGGACATCACCTTGGACATCAGAGACATTCATCGCCACCTGTAAGCCAGGACATAACAGAGACAGCCGCAGGTGCCATGGGACATGCCTCAAGTCAAGGGTTTGAGTCAAGGATAAGGGCGACTGCTCCATTCTTAATTTGGCCTCTCTGGAGAACCTCACATCCCTACTCCTGCTGAACATCCATGAACCCAACCACAAGGCAGGCATGGAGGTGTCTCTTGCTTCCTGAGATCCTGCCTTCCTCCCCCCCAAATAAACTACCTGTTCGCAGACCCTTGTCTCAACGTCTGTAATTGTTTCTAAAGACTTTAATTTTTAGAGAAATTTTAGATTCACAGAAAAATCAAGGGGAAGGTAACTCAAAGCAATAAGGTACCGTCTTGATCCACCAAGTTGGCAAAATTATTTTTTTAAAAAGATTTATTTATTTATTTGAAAGTCAGAGTTACAGAGAGGAGAGGCAGAGAGACAGAGAGAGATAGAGAGGTCTTCCTTCCGATGGTTCACTCCCCAATTGACCGCAACAGCAGGAGCTGTGCTGATCCAAAGCCAGAAGCCAGGAGCTTCTTCCGGGTATCCCACATGGGTGCAGGGGCCCAAGGACTTGGGCCTTCTTCCACTGCTTTCCCAGGCCACAGCAGAGAGCTGGGTCGGAAGTGGAGCAGCTGGGTCTCGAACCAGCGCCCATATGGGATGCCAGCACTTCAGGCCAGGGCATTAACCCGCTGAACACAGCACCAGCCCTGGCAAAATTATTTTTAAAGAGTAGTAATCCTGGGGCCGGCGCTGTGGCACAACGGGTTAATGTCCTGGCCTGAAGTGCCGGCATCCTGTATGGGCACCGGTTCTAGTCCTGGCTGTTCCTCTTCTGATGCAGCTCTCTGCTATGGCCTGGGATAGCAGGTAGAAGATGGCCCAAGTCCTTGGGCCCCTGCACACACGTGGGAGACCTGGAGGAAGCTCCTGGCTCCCGGCTTTGGATTGGCGCAACTCCAGCCCTTGCGGCCATCTGGGGAGTGAACCAGCAGATGGAAGACCTCTCTCTCTGTCTCTACCTCTCTCTATAATGCTGTCTTTCAAATAAATAAATAAATCTTTAAAAAAAAAAGAGTAGTAATCCTAAATCCTGACCCAGATGTACTGCAATCCTGTTAAAAATATAAATCGTTAATGAACTTTATAGAGCAATAATATAGATCGAGAATCATCAAACATTCATTCCTTTTCATCCAAAATTACCTCTTTTAGAAATTCTACCCAAGGAAATAAACAAAAATGTGAAGACATTTGTAAGATTACATTCTTTTTTTTTTTTTTTTTTTTTTTGGACAGGTAGAGTGGACAGTGAGAGAGAAAGACAGAGAGAAAGGTCTTCCTTTGCCGTTGGTCCACCCTCCAATGGCCGCTGCAGCCGGCGCACTGCAGCCGGCGCACTGCACTGATTCGATGGCAGGAGCCAGGTGCTTCTCCTGGTCTCCCATGGGGTGCAGGGCCCAAGTACTTGGGCCATCCTCCACTGCACTCCCGGGCCACAGAAGAGGGCTGGCCTGGAAGAGGGGCAACCGGCACAGAATCCGGCACCCCAACCGGGACTAGAACCCGGTGTGCCGGCGCCACAAGGCGGAGGATTAGCCTAGTGAGCCGCGGCGCCAGCCTAGATTACATTCATTTTTTTTTTCTTTTTCAAAGATGTGCCCTTCAATGGCTTTTTTTTTCTTTTTCTTTTTTTTTTTTAACTTTTATTTAATGAATATAAATTTCCAAAGTACGATTTATGGATTGCAATGGCTTCCCCCACATACCGTCCCTTCCACCCACTACCCTCCCCTTTCCCACTCCCTCTCCCCTTCCATTCACATCAAGATTCATTTTCGATTATCTTAATATACAGAAGATCAGCTTAGTATACATTAAGTAAGGATTTCAACAGTTTGCTCTCACACAGAAACATAAAGTGAGAAATAATAGATGATTTTTTTTTAAATGATGATGAAATCAGATCAGACCTATTGTCATGTTTAATCCCAGTGAGAGTCAAGTTGGGAGTTGATAATTTCTTTCTTTTTTTTTTTTTTACAGAGGATCAGTTTAGTATGCATTAAGTAAAGATTTCAACAGTTTGCACCCCCATAAAAACACAAAGTGAAATATATTGTTTGAGTACTCATTATAGCATTAAATCTCAATACACAGCACATCAAGGACAGAGATCCTACATGAGGAGTAAGTGCACAGTGACTCCTGTTGTTGACTTTACCAATTGACACTCCTGTCTATGGCATCAGTAGTCTCCCTATGCTCCGGTCATGAGTTTCCAAGGCTATGGAAGCCCTCTGAGTTCTCCGATTCTTATCTTGTTTAGACAAGGTCATAGTCAAAGTGGAGGTTCTCTCCTCCCTTCAGAGAAAGGTACCTCCTTCTTTGAAGACCTCTTCTTTCCACTGGGATCTCACTCGCAGAGATCTTTTGCCAGAGTGTCTTGGCTTTCCATGCCTGAAATACTCTCATGGGCTTTTCAGCCAGATCCGAATGCCTTTAGGGCTGATTCTGAGGCCAGAGTGCTATTTAGGACATCTGCCATTCTATGAGTCTGCTGATTACATTCATTTTAAACATAATGCACTTTAAAAAACTAGAAACAATCAGCCATGTATACCTAAGAAAATAAGTAAATTATGGAATGGCTATTTAATAAGACTGATAAAATATTATGATATAGAAGGGTACTAGTCTCATAAGGCAATGTTAATTGTATAATAGTAAGTGAGAAACACATTCTAAGAAGGCTGAGAAAGTGGATGCATTTTATGATCTCAACTTTATTTTTATATCTGTTCTTAGACTTTGCATTTATATATGAAACTGGCAGGAATCATGAGATTATCTATTCATGGAACATTAGAAAGGATTTTATTTTCTACAGTCTATAGATCCCAATTATTCTACAGTGAATATTATTTTCATGGTATAAAATACAATAACTTTTTAAAAGTACATCAATGTTGTATTAAGATGCCAAGGTGATTGGAAGTGCAAAGTACTATAATTGAGCATTTGGGAAAAGGCAGCTCTCCCTCGCCTGTTTCCCCAGGTAACTGCACACCCATCCCACCACTGGACCACAGGGCTTGGTCTGCTCGTTAACCGGGGTCACCACCCATTTACTAAGGTGGAGTCTCAAGCCCCTCCAAGTGAAATTTTCTCCCTCTGGGAGGCAGGCCATGTGCCGGGGGCACAGGGAACCAACCGTACCCATCGCCAGCTAGAACTTCAGTTGGGCTGATGGTGAGAGATTGCTAACATTTCTGTATGATGAGCAAAATACAAGATCTGCATGAACTTCTAAGAAGTTTTGAATTTCTAAGAGGTTACTTTAGCTTACACGTTGCTCTGGTATGAATATGATCTTGCTCTTCCAAAGCTCAAGTTGAAATTTGATTGCCATTGAGAGGTAGGACTTTAAGAGGTAGTTTGTTAAGAGGAATGAATACAATTCTTGCGGAGCAGATCAGTGACTGCACGAACAAGCCCTTACAAAGCAAACTCACCCTCCTGTTTCGCCCTTTCACACTCACTCACTTGCCCTTCCACTAGGGGGCCCTCGACAGAAGCTGACGAGATGCCAGCACCACACTCTTTACCATTACATTAGAGCCAGGGTTTCTAAACTTCATACCATTGATATTTTGAGCAGGTGAATTCTTTGCTGTAAGTACATCCCTGGCCTCTACCCACTAGATACTAGCCACACACAGGCACAGAGTCATGACCACCAAAATTGTCTCCAACAGTGCACTCAGTGCAGGGGGTGAAAATCGCTCCTAGACAAGAATTTAATGCCTGGTTGAAAAGTTTGCATTTAGTGAAAATTTACCTAATATCACCTAAATGCACTTGCATTCTTAAAAAAAAAAAAGAAATAAAGCAGAAGTGGAGTAAAGCAAAGAGACAATTGCAATACAGGCAGCGTGGGAAGGTCGACTGCCATTCCGTTCATGGAGCATACATCAGAGTAAGGGTGGAGCTCCCCAGCCCACAGCCCTACCCTCTGCAGCCCAACTCCCTCCACGGGGCAGGCTCCCAGCTCCAAGGTCACAAACTTCCTAATCTCCCTTACCCCATTTGCATTTTTGACTGCTTTACCACTTGTTCCTGGACAAAAACCCTGCTGTTGAACTCCCAGATGTGGCCTTCTTAGCCTGAATGAATCTCTATGTATACAGTTTGGGTATTAGGATCGAGTTAAAATTATAAATTGACGTAAGGGAGAGTGGTGCCTCTGGAATGCTGTCTCTACTCAGGAACGTGGTGTGTCTTTCCAGTGGATACAGTCTTCGTCTGTGTCTCTCTAGAGACCTGCAGGCTTATTTAAAACCTAACGTTTAACCTAACATTTTTTTTCCTTCTCTTCCTTTTTTTTTTTTTTTTTTTTTGAGTTTGTTGAGTTCTTCTGAAGGGTTTGATCTTTGATGTATCTACTGTTGCTGTGAGGATTCAGTAGCTCACTATGTGACATACTTCACGCACACAGTAGGCGCCATAGGAATGCTTGCTGTGATCGTCACCCTTCATTTCTTCCATCGGACCCTGTATCTGTTGACGACTGGAATGTGGGTCATGGTTGTTCTGGCTCCGTTTCTGCCCAGCTCTTGTCCAGGTGAAGCCGGAGGTCAGACTGGTTAAAAAGGAAGCGTGGGCAGGGGTGCGGCTCTCAGCCCCACCCGCAGTCAGCTCTTAGCCCTGCTACAGCTGCTGCTTCCCCACTCATTTCTGTCCCCAGAATTAGGATTTTTCTCCTTGTAGACCCATCTTCCCCCAGGAAGCTAGGGACTGTTTGGCCCTAAAACTCAATCATCAGAAGCCAAGATATAATTATCACAGCCTCAAGTGTGTAATATGACTCTGGAAAACAAAGTTTAACATTCCCAGGGAAAAAAAGAACTGTATTTGGACAAGTCTTCCAGTCCAGAGCAAACCCTTTGCTGCTTACTCAGAAACAGGCTCTCTGTGGATCTACCCCAGAATTCAGTAGTTTAAAAGACTAACCATTCGTTTTGCTTGTGGTCGACAGTTAGCTGGGTTGCTCTGCTGACCTGCACCAGTCTTGGCTAAACTCAGCTGGCCTCACTCACACAGCTGTAGTCAACTGGAGGCTGAGCCAGAGGCAGGCTGGTCTAGGACTTCCTCCCTCGCATGTCTGGCAGTGATTGGCTGTCAGCTGGGGCGGGGACTTCGCCTGGGCTCTGTCTCTTATCCAAGGCAGGCTAACCCAGGCGTAGGAGAGACAGCAGAAGTCCACGGGTTTGCTTGAGACCTATGCTTGGGACTGACTCAGAATCTCTGCACCCCGTTCTGTTGGCCAAAGCAGGACACGAGGCCAGCCTGCTTTGAAGGGGTAAGAAACTGACTTCTCTTCACAGGCAGGGCTTCAAGGCCATATTGCAAAGGGTGCACCTACAGGGAATTGTGAAAATTTTGACATTCTGGTAAATCTACCACACTCCCTGTGCCAAGACAAAGACACTGGGTGCTGATTTCCTTTCAGCAAAGGTTCTTGGCCTCACAAGCAGCCTGCGTGTGGACTTGTTCTGGGGGAGTTCTGCAGATGGTCAGTCTGTCCCATTCATCCTGACTCCTGTAAGTTTCACTTTCAGAGGGTGCTGTTTCTTGATCTGGAGCCCCAGTCTAAGTCTGCTGTGTGTGATCCTCCACACCTGCTGTGGGGTGACCCCGCTCCCCGTCTGGTTTCCGAGAGCACCTGCTTGTAGAGGTGGAGTATCCTAGTATCGATTTACCAAGATGCTGAGGATGATTCTCAGCCAGTGGCTGAATCAATGCTTGTTGACTTAGCAGCCTTATCCATCAAGGGCTAATTAACTCCCACTCTCATTAGCAACGATTGGAAATGTCAGGGGAACTTGGCAGTAATCCAGTCATCTCTCCTGCTGCTGCTATCTCTGCCCTTAACTTCTACGGCAGGAATGTGGCCCACTGGTGGCCACGCAGGGACAGATTTCCTCTGCCAGTGCCTTTTGTCTTCTGGCTTTACAGCGGCCCGGAGCCCCTGGGGCCAGGCTGGGGAGTGGAGGGAGGTTGCACATCTGACCCTCTCCTGCCCACCGAGGACCCAAGGCCAATGCTCTGGGGGTGAGAAAGTAGGAAGCAGGAGGCCCATGGCCCAATCCAGGGCTCTTGAAGTGGAAAGGAGATGACCCACAGAGGCAGGGAGAAGGGAGACGGAAGAGAAGGATGCTGAAAGTATGGTTGGAGCAGAGGATCAACACTAGCTGCGGGTATTTCTGACGAAGCTTGCCCTGTATAAGTGAATAGCATGTGGTAGTGACCACTGTACATATCATTATGTATGCTTTACTTGACCACATAAGACTTCCCTCTTATATTTGGTGTTCATTCACACAGGGACAATGTCAAATAATACTACATTTAAAAGCATTTTAGGGCCAGCACTGTGGTGTAGCAGATAAAGCCGTCATCTGCAGTGCCAGCATCCCATATAGGTGCCAGTTCAAGACCCAGCTGCTCCACTTCCGATCCAGCTCTCTGCTATGGCCTGGGAGAGCAGTAGAAAATGGCCCAAGTCCTTGGGCCCCTGCACCTGCATGGGAGACCCAGAAGAAGCTCCTGGCTTCTGGCTTCGGATTGGTGCAGCTCCGGCCATTGCAGTCATTTCAGGAGAGAACCAGCAGATGGAAGACCTCTCTCTCTACCTCTCCTTTCTCTGTAACTCTTGACTTTCAGATAAACAGATAAATCTTAAAAAAAAAAAAAAAAGGCATTGTAACGGTGTTCACTTAGCTTAGCTATTAAGACTTCCATTAAGATGCCCGCATCCTATGTCAGAGTGCCAGGGTTCAATCTCCAGATCCGCCCGAGATGCCACTTCCTGCTTGTACAGACCCTAGAAGGTGGCCGTGGCGAGTCAGGTGTTCCGGTTCCTGCCACCTGTGGGAGACCTCAATTCAGCTTCCAGCTTTGGCCCTAACCAAGGGTTGTTGTGGGCATTTGAGGAGTGAACCAGCAGATGGGATCTCTCTCACTCTCTCACTCTTTCAAGTTATTAAAAGAAAATTTTGAAATTCTAAGTAACCCAGTATTATCTAATAGGATAAAGAAGAAATATATATACACATGTGTAAGAATTTTATGTAATTTGGGTAAAAGGTATCTACATGTCATTTATGTAAACATATATATGATATGTAACTGTCTGTTATAAATACCTTACATATCTTTTTTTTAAAGATTTATTTTATTTGAAAGGCAAAGTTACAGAGAGGCAGAGAGAGAGAGAGAGACAGGTCTTCCATTTGCTGGTTCACTCCCCAAGTGGCCTCGACAGCCGGAGCTGAGCTGATCTGGAGCCAGGAGCCAGGAGCTTCTTTCGGGTCCCCCACACGGGTACAGGGGCCCAAAGACTTGCGCCATCTTCTACTGCTTTCCCAGGCCATAGCAGATAGCTGGATCAGAAGTGGAGCAGCTGGGACTAGAATCAGTGCCCATATGGGATACCAGCACTGCAGGCGGTGGCTTTACCCACTATGCCACAGCACCAGCCCCTTACATATCTTATATTGCTAAATACAAACATGTATACACATACACTTCCATTTTGGCTGAAAAATGTCTAGGAAAGGGATAATAACTACCTCTAGAGGGATTTCTTTTCATTTTCCTTTCATATACTTTGACTTTTGTTTACAGTGAGTATGTGCTATCTTCACAATTTTTTTTTGAAAAGCAGCCTGTTTGGGGCCGGCGCTGTGGCGCAGCGGGTTAATGCCCTGGCCTAAGCACTGACATCCCATATGGGCACTGGTTCTAGTCCCAGCTGCACCTCTTCCAGCTCTCTGGTATGGCCTGGGAAAGCAGTAGGAGATGGCCCAGGTCCTTGGACCTCTGCACCACAAGCGAGACCCGGAAGAAGCTCCTGGCTCCTGGCTTCGGATTGGTGCAGCTCCAGCCATTGCAGCCATCTGAGGAGTGAACCAGCAGATGGAAGACCTCTTTCTCTGTCTCTACCTCTCTCTGTAACTCTGTCTTTCAAATAAATAAAATAAATCTTAAAAAAAAAAAAAAGAAAAGCAGCCTGTTTGTAAACCACAGAGTGTTTTCCAGCTTTTTTAAATCATGTTATCCCAGCTTAAATTGCAAACTCAGGTGGCTATTTATATTGGGTCCTTCCTGAAAAAATATTTCCTGTGGTGCCCACCAGAACCATGTGGTTTCCAGTATAGACAAACAGTGAATCCAGTCATGGATTCGGCTGATGAAGGAGTCCAAATCCTGACCCTCCCTGGGCAGAGCCTTCCCTGCGTACATCACTGCCCACGCCTGGCAGCCCCTGGCTCCCGGGCAGGTGCTGGAGTTGGTGGCAGCATCTCCCATTGATTATTTTTTTAACATTTATCCATTCATTTGAAAGTCAGAATTAGAGATGAGGGAGGGAAGGGGAGAGAGAGAGAGAGAGAGAGAGAGAGAGAGAGAATCTTCCATCCTCTGGTTCACTCCCCAAGTGGCCACAATGACTAGGGCTGGGCCAAGCCGAAGCCAAGAGTCAGGAATGTCTTCCAGATCTCCCACAAGGGTGCAAGGCCCCAAGCATCTGCCATCCTCTGCTGCTTTCTCAGGCGCATTAGCAGGGAGCTGGATCTGAAGTGGAGCGGTGTGGTCTCATACCAGTGTCCATATGGGATGCTGGCATTGCAGGCATCAGCTTTACCCGCTACACCGCAGCGCCGGCCCCGTCTCCCATTGCTGTTGCACCCAGGCAACCCCTGGCTCCCTGGCAGGCACCGGAGTTGATGACAGATCTCCCATTGCTCTCCCCAGGGCCGTGGGGGCAAAGGCAGCATCTACGTATGGGCCTCCGGGGACGGTGGCAGCTACGATGACTGCAACTGCGATGGCTACGCCTCAAGCATGTGGACCATCTCCATCAACTCGGCCATCAACGATGGCAGGACTGCCCTGTATGATGAGAGCTGCTCTTCCACTTTGGCCTCCACCTTCAGCAACGGGAGGAAGAGGAATCCCGAGGCCGGTGTGGTGAGTACGACCACTCTGTCCTCCTTTCCACGTGCCCACTGGGACAGGGGTGGGTTGCTCTGCTAGCTCCCCTCCTTCTCTCAAAGGGTTAACATCAATTCAGAGGGAAAGACCCATTTCCTTCATGCCCACTTACTTTCTATTACAAGGTGAAGCCCTACCATATGCTAGGAGGAAACAAGGATGACTATTTTCTAGCTCACGTTCCATAGATTTTCTTCTTCATTATTTTAGCTTGCAAGTAATGATACACCCCAGTTTACCAATAAGTTTTCCCAGCACATCATTCATAAGAATAACTGAGAATGGTGACATCACACTGTGACCCCATCTGAGCCATGTATGATGGTTATTTAAAAATAGCATCTCTGGATAGAATTTTCTGGGCCTATCAGCCCCCTAAAACTGGGGACACCTGTGAATTTTCTCGAGAGAGGGTTGTGACTTTCATCATATTTTGACATGGATCCATAATTCTGAAAGCAAGAAGGTTATTTGTTGCCTTCTTCTGAGCAGTTATTCCTTCCTGAACAAACAGGGTTGCAATGGTAAATTTTCTTAGCCCCTTACAAATATGTCATCTGTACAACATAATGAACCCCTGTGGATCCGTTCTCCTCTGTGGCTATGTGGTTCACTTAACCTTTCCTGGGACCTCCATGCCAGGAATCTAGTAGATGGTTCGTAAGTTTCCAGTGAGCTACATCCCCCGACTGGCCACCCACCCCCTGCTCTGAGGCTTCGCGAGACAGGAGGACAGGAACCCAGAACAAAGCCTCAGTACCAGCTAGGGCTTCCACCCTGTGTTTCCGCATCAGGACTCCCACCTTGGCAAGCTGGCTGGGCTCCCATGTGAGCCAAGAGAAGTCCTTTACCTAGAAAGAGACACTGACTTTGACACCTGTCCCTCCCAGGAGCCCTGCAGGGGCTCTTAGTTGGTCTAGAGGAGATCGGAGAGCATGCCAGGTCCTCCCAGGAGAAGGAGGCCTCAGCTTCTCTTACCCATGAGGAGCACGGGCAGAAAGGGAAGAGAACCAAGCAGAAAAGATGAGCTGCCGAAGCCTCTGTCCAGCTGAGCTTGTGATGCTTCCATCACGAGGGAGGTTTCACTCCCTACCCTCCAGGGTCTCAACAGTGGCTTTGAGCTCAACCCTTACCCATGACTCTCTTCCTACCGGGGCTAGGGAAGAGCCTTGAATTTCCTCTGAATGCTGTAGTTTTGCCCAGTAGATGCCTTTAAACCTCCTTTGTTCCTAAAGGAATAGGCTCTTTGAGGGTCCTACAGACAGAAAGAATGCCTGTGGTTTGTACATGATCCTAATGAAGATCTTGGCTCTACAAACGTTGGAAATAAGGTTTTTCTCCTTGTGAGAATTCCTTCAAACTCAGTTTGTCAGCTCCCCCACACCCCTGAAACGAGACTTGTGGAGGTGTTCACACGCCTGTTGGGTCGTGTTGACCCACTGTGTCTCAGTGCCTCTCTGTGAGTTTTAGATGTAGAGAAATATTTACTTCTAATATCTTATTCTTGGCAGACTTTAGGTGAGCACACTATTCTTCCTCTTCAGGAATGACATCCTTTTCTTCACGAGTGAGAAAGAAATGCTGATGAAATGGCCCTTGTGCTTTCCAAGAACCAGTTCCAACGCCACAAAATTTGGGTTCGCACTGATTATGGCAGTGGGTGATGGATCACCACCTTGATTGATCACCACCTCCTAGTGTTTCTTTTACAGATTCAGGAAGTAAATGTTTCTCTCCTCACTGATATAGCCAGATATGCTTCTTTGAACAATTGACTTATCTTGACTTCTCAATGTAACTATGTGTGATTATACATCCCTTTTTGCATGGACTGCTAGGAAGCTCAGTTAAAATTAATTGCAAAGAGATAGATGTATGGATGCTGAGCTTATCCTTAGCTTCATCTTTAGCTTCCTAATCAGAAAACAAGTGCAGTTTATACAAAAGAAATATATAATCCCCTGCTCCCTATTAGTTTGAGAGTTCAAAATAGCACAGTGTATTCGCTCATTACTCAATGTCTTCCCTTGCAGGCAACCACAGATTTGTATGGGAACTGCACTCTGAGGCATTCTGGGACATCTGCTGCTGCTCCCGAGGCAGCTGGCGTGTTTGCACTGGCTTTGGAGGCGAAGTATGTTGATAGCTCTGGGCCCAGGGCTGGCCCGACAGGGTGCACTAACACACATCTCTCCACCCACATACCAGATGTCCCTGGGGTCAACAGCCAGTTGGGGAGCTAGTGAATAGTCAGGGCCAGTGAACTCTGCTGGATATTTCTAAATGGCCTGGGCCCTAAGTCAGTTACACACACACACACACACACACACACCATAAAACTCTAACCCTTGGAGAGCACAAACCCCTGCACCCGACAGCACTTTAGCACATTTCAGCAACTTACTCAGATACCAATTAGGCCACACAGCTATTTCTTTTGTTTTTTCTTCTTAATTTGAAGGGCAGAAAGAAAAAGATTTTCCATCCACTCAAATGGATCTCCCACATGAGTGGCAGGGACTCAACTATTTGAGCCATTACCTCTGTCTCCCAGGGTACACATTAGCAGAAAACCGGAGTCCAAAGTAGAGGCGGGACTTGAACCCAGGACTTTGAACTTGGGTGTGGGATATGAGTGTCCCAGTTGGCATCTTGACCACTGTGCCAAATGCCCATCCCATGGATATTATGTCTGTCTTTATGAAATCCACCCCCTTTGTCCTCTGTCTGTCCCCTTGGCTGTTTGACCCCACTAATAGTCACAGTCAGCTGAAAAGGAAAATCAGATGGCCCAGCTGGGTGGCTCACAAGGTGTTTCAGAGCATGTGGCCAACAAGGACCTCCTACTCAAGACTGTGCATGTGTAAGTGAATCCTTTAACACGGAGAGAAGGTGGGCCGGGTCATGCAGTGTAGATCAAGAGTGAGCTTTTCTGGGAAACCTTCGAAGCTACAGGTAAGAGGAGACCATTCCCACATTCTCACCATCCCATAGAGAAGCCGCGTGTTGCTGCACTTGCTTGGATTAGAGCATCAGTGGAGGTGCCTGTGCACCTGCTGGTCCCCTCCAGTGAAGCCAGGGGCTGGCCTTATGTTCCAACATAAACACTGGGCTTCAGAAACACCTCATACGTGGTGTAAGAACAACTACCAGCTGTGCAAGGAGTGTTCAGGAAATGCAGCACCCAGAAACCTGTGAGAAGTCGGATTTGGGCTCCTGGGGGAGGAAAAATGAGTCCCTCTTCTCCATCGGCAGTTGCTAGGCAACCTGACCTCCTCGCATCTGCCTGCAGGCAGCCCCACTTGTCTCTCTGCACATATGTGGCGCATTTTCTGATTTGCGCAGGAGGCAAGAGTTGGTTCCTAGAATAGGAAGGGACTTGAAACAAGTATCTACTATAGCCTTCTGCCTTCAAGCAGAAAAGGCATAATTATATGACTTTAAGGTAGATAGATGACAGATAGATAGAGAGATAGGTAGAAAGATATGATAGAAGGAGAGAGAGAGAAGCGGGGGGCGGGGGGGGGAACTCCCAAGGTGAGAGAGTCCTCTGTTTGGATTAGTCTAAACTTTGATTCTTGTAACAGAAGTCAAGACACCAAGAGACAAACATTGGTCAGAACCTAACTACTAAGCACAGAAACCAAGAGTTACGCACATTTAATTTGCATCTCCTGAAGATGAAACTGTGCATCTGAGGGCTTGAGTGGGCCCTGGGATCTGAGCTGGCTTTGCTCACTCTGGCTGCAAGAGGACCCTGCTGCCCACTGCAGAGCCTCCCAGGGGACAGGGAGCAGGAGTCTCTGGTCTCCCTGTCAGCCTTAGAAGGCAGCACTTGACTCCCAGTCTCCTGGGAAGCAAAAAGCACTTGCCCAGACCATGTGCACACAACAGCACCATCTCAATACACTAAAGCAGTGGCGCAAAGCTGCTGCAGTCCTAACCAAGCCACGGTTCTTCATCCCTTTAGCAACAAGCCGTAAATACCTTACAAAAAATACCTTACAAATTGCGCAGTGGCCACTTGAGCACCCTTTGGGAGCAGTGGTCATCAGTGTAAAGCTCTCTCTTGTCATAAAGGGAGGAAATATTACGTGGAGGGCAGGTGGATCAAGTCCAGTAGCCCTAACGTTCTTCAAAACACCAATTGCCTGTGGTGGCAGCAGAGTCTGAGATGAGATTTGGGTGCAAGTTATTTATAAAGGAAGAGGTGGCTCCCAGGAAAGACCAGCAAGGAAGTAGGAGGAGTTGGGGATGGGGAGTAACCCAATAAGATGCCATCTCAGGAGAAGTTCTGGCTTGGGCTCTGGCGTGCAACCTGTGCCTCTGAGTTTGTTCCTCCTCAAGCAAGCTAAGAGAAGCCCTAGGAGATGCAAATGCCATGGGACCTCTGGACTTCTGCACCTGTAGCACAGCCCTCCAGTGGCCAGCAGTTAAAAGCATTGATCAGGATGAAATCGCCCCAGGAGAGGGCCTGGAGGGTGGAGGAGACAAAGGCCCTTCACAGGACAGTCCCCAAAGTTCCTCTCTCTCTGACACTGCGATGAGGCAGCAGGGAGTCCTCAGTGACACACAAGACAGCAGGCAAAGGCTGTTTCCTACCCAGAGGCCCAACACAACAGCTTTTCCAAAGCAGTTTGAATGCAATAGATTATCCTGTCCATGTGCACACCTATCAGAAACCTTGGAAGATGAAGAGTAAGCCTTCCTCCCCCCAGCACAACTCCAGGGGGAAGGGGCACCCTTCTGCCCTCCTGAGCAGTCTTCTCTTTGTTGCTTCATCTCAAAAAGCACCAAGAATTTGAAAACGCCAACTTGAGTCACAAGGGTATATGACTCACATCGGCCAGTGGGACCTGTATTAGAGAAGTTTCTGAGGAAGTTAGTGTTTGCAAACAGACTGGTTTAGTCACTGAACAAACAGTGCCCAGGACTGTCCAGGGCACTGGGGATATGAGTATGTTACAGATATTGTCTCTTCCAAGGAAGACCGGACAGCCTGGTTGTCAGAAATGAAATACAGTCATGTAGCCAGTACCAGGACCAAGAAGCAGAGCACTGCCGGCACCCAGAGTCCCTCCCCGGTCTCCTTCCAGCCCTACCCCCATGACTAATCACCACCTGACTTCCGACAGCATAGACTACTTGTTCCTGTTTTTATACTTTGAGTCAAGTGGAGTCATACCGAGGCTCTATACATGGGTCTGCATTTCCATTGCTGTAACAAAATACCTGATGCTGAGTACCAAAAAAAAAAAAGTTTATTCAGCTCATAGTCTGGAAGCTGAAAACCCAAGATTGGAAGCCCATCAAGTCAGCCTCTGAGGAGGACCCCCTTGGCCTCATCACATCTCAGTGGGTGGCATCACGGTGGAAACATGTGAGAAGAGAGAGCACGTGGAGGCAGGAAGCCAGGGACCACTACTGCTCTTTTATAACAACGCTGTCTCTCGATAGCTTGATAAGAGCCCATGAAAACTGCACGCATTGCTTCCGAGGCCAGTGCCTCAGTGCCCCAATCACTCTGCTCCAGGATCTACCTCTTAAAGGTGCCATCACCTGCTAACATCACCACACTGGAGATCAAGCTTCTAACACATGCACCCTTGAGCAAGACACTCAAACAGCACCCAAACCTTAACATTCTCTTTGTCTTCCTTGGGTCAACATTGTGATTGTGCAATGTGTCCATGTTATTCAGAGTAACTGATCATTGCTGTGCAATGCATATGCTCTATAAGTTACATCTCAATGGGTTTATCCATTCTCCTATGGGGGACTTCAGTTTGGGGCTAATCACATTCTAATGCATATGTCTGGGGAATATATACACATTTCTGCCACATTCATACCTGGGAGTGGAATTGCTGTGCCATGGCTTAGGCATATGGACAAGCCTAGAAGATGCAGCCAAGCAGGTTTCCAAAGTGTCTGTAATAGTCTACATGTCCATCAGGAAAGTACTGGAGTTCCAGTTGCTCCACATCTTTGTCAACTCTTGGTATTGTCAGTCTTTTCCATTTTAGCCGCCCCATTGTGTGTGTTAGAAAGCTCTGTAGAAGTACATTTATGTAAGTAAGAGAGGCAGGAAGATTTTTTTGACTGACATATATAATGATTCCGAGTAGCACATCTACAGTGTCACTCAACTGAGATTCACAGTGTTCCAGGTTTTGCTAGGAGTCTTTGTCCCAGGTGTTGTTCGTCTTAGTCATTGTACCTGTCTCCCTCTCCTGACTTGCCTTATTCTTGCCCTCACACTCTCTCTCTCCTTTCTCCAGCCTGGGTCTGACCTGGCGAGACATGCAGCATCTGACCGTGCTCACCTCCAAACGGAACCAGCTTCATGACGAAGTCCATCAGTGGCGGCGGAATGGAGTCGGCCTGGAGTTTAATCACCTCTTTGGTTACGGGGTCCTGGACGCAGGCGCCATGGTGAAAATGGCTAAAGACTGGAAAACCGTGCCGGAGAGATTCCACTGTGTGGGAGGCTCCGTGCAGGACCCTGAGTAAGTGGGACAGTAGCACAACTCCAGGGGTACCATTTGCATAGAACACAATTGTATAACTCACAGCTCCAGCTTCTAGAGTTGAGCCTTAACTGTCTCAGTGGCTTATGTCCTTGTTTCTTAAGTGCACAAATCAGCCAATACGGCAACACCCAGATCAGTAAACAGAAGATGATAATAGCCCAGGAGGCCCCTTGGGTCCCCTTCCCTCATCATCTCCCCAAAGGTAACCCCTGTTCTTACCTCTAACCCCACAGGTGATCCTGCCTAGTCCATATTTCACATAAACGGAAGCACATACCTTGCTGTCTTTTATATCGGGATTCTCTGCTCAGAATTATTGTGTTTGTGGGATTTGCCCACGTGTGTTGTGTATTTACTATTTATCCTCATTGAAGAAGAGTGTTCCAGCCTGTGACTATAGCACCCTTTGCTTATACATTCTGTTTACAGGGCTTGCTTTCACCCTGAGTGAGGTGGATTGCTAGCCCCACACAGAAGCCACCGGCTTGGTGGAGTGTGCTTGCTGGCCTTCCAACTTCCCACCATGGTAGGAGGATGGACGATAGGATACTTCTCTATTCAATCTCTCTCTCTCTCTCTCTCTCTCTTTCTCTCTCTCTCTCTCTCTCTCTCCTGGTCTCTTAGTAAGGTGGAGTTAGCAATTCTTATCAGTATTATAATTATTCCCCTATCATGAAATGCATAGAACTTAAGTGTAGTATCTGTGTCCTGATGAATGTGTATCCAGGAGCTATCACAGAACATTTGTTCCCTTAACCCACAGATGCCTCTTGTTCCTTCCAGCTTGTCCACAAACCAGTGTCTTTGTTCTTCTCACTACAGAGTAGACTTACTACTTCAGCATTGGCAAAAGATTTGTCCAGGATATAGCATGCAGCATTAGCTCATTCATTCTCGTTGCCTTGTAGTATTCCACTGAGACATGTGCCTCTGTGGCCTATGCCATTCACATCGTGGTAGGATCTGGCTCCTGTTCCGCTTCAGTGGCCCCCAACTCTGACTCCATTTCTATGGACTGTGTCACTTTGGACAATATCCAGTCTACAGCTCTATCTTCTGCTCCTGGATTTTCTGTAGCTTTTGTCATCAGCTACCCAGACCTGAACTCAAACCTTTTTTTAAACAAGATTTATTTTAAAGACAGAGAGACAGAGATTTTCCACCTCCCCTCCCCAAATGGCCACAATGGCCTGGGTGAGGTCAAAACAAGGAGCCAGGACCCCTCTCCTGGCCTCCCACAGTGGGCCATCATCTGCTGCCTTTCCAGACACATCGACAGGGAGCTGGATTGGAAGTGGAGCCGCCAATCAGACCGGCACTCAGATGTGGGCTGCTGGCATTGCAAGTGACAGGTTATGCTGTGCTGTGATGACAGCCCCCTGATTTCAAATCTTGACTTTACCAACATGAAAGATACACTTATCCTCCTGAGCATCTATTGTAGCAATTCTCAACCTTTGTCCCTGACCTCTGTGGCAGGGTAAGGCCAGTAAACCTCACCTCAGCATGGTGTTCTGTTTTGTTCTGTTTTTATTTTTTTTTATGAAGCTTTTCTTTTTTTTTTAAGTTAATAGTCATTGATTAGCATTAGCAAGCATTGTGTACTTTTCATAATTATGAACTCTTTTTTAATTTATTTTTAAGGAATACAAATTTCATAAGTACACCTTTAGGATTATAGTGATTCTTCCCACCATACCCACCCTACCACCCCTCCTCCTCTTCCCTCTCCCATTCCCAGTCCCATTCTCCACTAAGATTCATTTTCAACTAACTTTGTACACATAAGATGAACTCTATTCTAAGTAAAGATTTTAACAATTTGCATACACACAAAGCTGTTTTAGAACTAGTTTCACAGTGAACTCTCATAGTACAACTCTTTGAAGACAGAGGTCCTGCATGGGGAGTTAGTGCACAGTGATTCCTGTTGTTAATTTAACACCTAACACTCTTATGTATGACGTAAGTGACCACCTGATGCTCTTGACATGAGCTGCATAGGCTGTGGAAGCCTTTTGAATCCACAATCTCCATCAGTATTTAGGCAAGGTCATTAGCATAGTGGAAGTTCTCTCCTTCCTTTAGAGAAAAGTACATCTTTCTTTGATGGCCGCGTCTTTCCGCTGGGGTCTCACTCACAGGGATCCTTCATGTAGAACATTTTTTTGCCACATGCCTGAAATTCATCATGATGCTTTAAAACTCATCAGACAAAGGATGTAGGATTATAAAGGAAATCAATTTGGTTGAAAACCAGTGATAAAAATGTTAAAAAATAGATTGTGATGAATTCATATATGCCCTTTTATTCACACAGCACACAGAAAGCTCTAGAGGCAAATCTAATAGCCATGATCATTTCACAGCAGTGAGAGCCACTTAAGACACTTGCAGGGGTCGGCACCGTGGCGCAGTAGGTTAATCCTCCACTTGTGGCACCAGCATCCCATATGGGCACTGGTTCTAGTCCTGGCTGCTCCTCGTCCAATCCAGCTCTCTGCTGTGGCCTGGGAAAGCAGTAGAAGATGGCCCAAGTCCTTGGGCTCCTGCACCCGCATGGGAGACCAGGAAGAAGCTCCTGGCTTTGGATCAGCACAGCTCTAGCTATTGCGGCCATTTGGGGAGTGAACCAACAGAAGGAAGACTTTTCTTGCTGTCTCTCCCTCTCACTGTCTGTAACTCTACCTCTCAAATAAATAAATAAAATCTTAAAAAAAAAAAAAAAAAGACACCTGCAGGGGCCAGCACTGTGGCTCAGCGGGCTAAACCACCATCTGCAGTGCCAGCATCCCATGGAGTGCCAGCATCCCATGGGGTGCCAGTTGGTGTCCCAGCTGCTCCACTTCTGACCCAGCTCCCTGCTAATGCGCCTGGGCAAGCAGCAGAGGATGGCCCAAGTCCTTGGGCCCCTGCCACCCACATGGTAGACCCAGATGAAGCTCCTGGCTCCTGGCATCATTCTGGCCAAGCCCTGCCATTGTGGCTATTTGGGTAGTGAATTGGAGGATGGAAGCACGTTCTCTCTCTCTCTCTCTCTCTCTCTCTCTCTCTCTATATATATATATATATATATACACACACACACACACACACATATATGTATATATGTATGTATATATATATATATAACTCTGAATTTCAAATAAATAAATAAATAAATATTTTAAAAAACAAGAACCAGGCTGGCACTGTGGCTCAACAGGCTAATCCTCCGCCTTGCGGCGCCGGCACACCAGGTTCTAGTCCCGGTCGGGGCGCCGGATTCTGTCCCGGTTGCCCCTCTTCCAGGCCAGCTCTCTGCTGTGGCCCGGGAATGCAGTGGAGGATGTCCCAAGTCCTTGGGCCCTACACCCGCATGGGAGACCAGGAAAAGCACCTGGCTCCTGGCTTCGGATCAGCGTGATGTGCCGGCCACAGCTCGCTGGCCGCGGCGGCCATTGGAGGGTGAACCAACGGCAAAGGAAGACCTTTCTCTCTGTCTCTCTCTCTCTCACTGTCCACTGTGCCTATCAGAAAAAAAAAAAAAAAAAAAAAAAAACAAGAACCAAAAAGACACCTGCAGTGACTGATGTGGGCTCACTGACAGCAGAAGCTCGGGAAGTGCTCACCCCCTGCCCCGGGGCCGCATTCAGAATGGAAGGGGAAGCTGAGTCTCCGGCAGTGGTTTGGTAAAACTAAGATGCACGGTTTCCCCTCCAAACTGTTAGACTCCTGCTGTGCTCCGAAAAAGAGCCTCTTCTCTCTTCCCTCAGAATCAATGGAGGTCAAGTCCCTTTCCTCCCCGAGTCGGAGGACGTTAGCACATACAGGTGTGAAGCTGGCCCGTGAAAGGCCCTAGAGAATGGAGCTTTGTCTTTCCCACTCAACCATCACCGGAAACGTTCATACTGTGGGGGGAAAAAGATAATATGAGCAGGCTTTGGGGGCAGCTTGGGACACACTCATCCCATATCAGAGCACCTGGGTTCCAAACTCAGCTCTGCTCCTGATTCCAGCTTCCTGCTAATGTGCACTCTGGGAGACAGCAGATGATGACTTCGGTGCTTGGGCTCCTGCCACCCACAGGGGAGATCCAGATGGAGTTCCTGGCTCCTGGCTTCTGCCTGGCCTAATCCCAACTATTGCAAGTATTTAGAGAGAGAAACAGTGGATGGGAGATTCTCTCTCTCTCTCTCTCCCTCTCTCCCTTTCAAGTGACATGAAAATAAAATGTTTAAAAGAAAGAAAATAACATGGTGAAATTTCAGAGGCAGTGATTGCCAGATTCATGTGTGAATTCCAAATTGTGTATCCTCCTGGCCTAAGGCGTCCTCCCTTAAATGAACTTCCTCCCCTGGGCAAGCCTCCTCCCCCAGGTGAGCACCCCCCAACACAGGTGAGCATCATTCCCTGGGCTCGCAGCCTGCCGCGGACAAGCGTCGGCCCTCGGGCAAATGGCCCCCGTGTTCCCTGAGCCCCTGGAGCACAGCGCCACATGGATCGCTGCACAGCTGTGTCTCTTTTTTCCCATGGGCTTGTCCGTGATCTCACAAGGCATCGCTCCTGTCAGCTCTGTGTAAGAAGACGAAGATTTGGCCTGGGCCCTACAACAATCTGAAGACTCAAGCCGCACGTGCACCCTGGGGTGTTGTGAACAAGGACATCCCAGTAGAGACTGCACTTGCCCACTGGGATGTGGCCTCCCCGGCCCAGGTGTCAGCTCTCCCCCGCAGGTAACGCAGGGAATTCTCTGTGATCGCGGCCTCTGCCGAGATGGGGCTGCGGGGCTGCTGGGGAAGCAGAGAGCTTCCTGAGACAAAAGTGGTGACTGCAGAGACCCTCAGCCGCCTGTGCACGCATCACTGCTGTTCATGCCCCTCCTCTTGGCGAGACAGCTGGTGCTGAGGCCCAACCAGCCCATTACAGAGGCTGTCAGTGTACGCGAAGGAAGGAAGGAGCGTTCGTTGAGCACCTACTGTGTGGACTCTGCACACTCACGGGCGGCACAGTTGCCCCGTTGTTGCAGGCGTGCCGCTCCTCACTCAGGGCAATGGTGCATGGCAGCATCAGCAGCAGCTGGCCGCTGCTGTGTCTCAGTAGAGAAGCAGCAGCGTGTGCCAGGCTGTGCCAGCCTTCTGCACACACTGCGAGCCCAGGAGGTGTTTCCCGTCCTGATTACACGGGTGCGGAAGCGAAGATGCGGAACACAGAAGAAATGAGCTCAAGGAAGCAAGGGGCAACCGAGACTTGAAGCAAGGCCCGTCTGAGTCCACATCCCAGGCTCTTTTCACAACAGGACATTGACCATGAGCTCCTAGTGTGTACCCAGGCCCTACAGCAGGCCCCATGTGAGAGCCCTGCGATAGGCCTGATGGTGTCACCGCAGCGGAGGTGGCGAGGCAGGGGCAAGTTACGGGCACACCAAAGCAGCCCAGCTGCTGAGTGGCCAAAGCGAGATTCAAGCCCGGGCCTTCTGTACCTCGGGTATCTCAGATTCTCCACCGGAGAGGGCTCTTCCCAATACGCATGCCCCCGGGTGGTCCCACTTCCTGAAACCCTGTAACCACCAGCCATTCCAGAAGCCCTGTCCCTGCATTGGTCTACCGTGTCCTCTGGGAGACACTGACCCTGGGAACCAGTGTCCAGATGGGGGATTTTGGGCTCAACCAGCTTTACCTAAACTCAAGGTTAAAAGGGCATTGACGGCTCAGTTTCCCCTGTTGGAGTTCAGAGTGGTTTTTGGAGAACTGTGGAAGCTCGGGAGATTTTCTGTAGGGGTGAACGTGTTCTCTGCGCCATCCAGTACAATAGCATTGGCCACTGAGCTCGAAGAAAGGGATGCATTCCACTGAGGTACTAAGTTTCCATTTGACTTCGTTGTCATCGATTTGAATCAAAATAACCCCCTGTGGCCAGGGGCTCCCACCTGAGACAGCTTCCCTCTAAGGCCGGTGGGGTAGCCCCACCTTTGCAGAAGAGATGCTAAACAGGACGAACAGAACAGGGAGTGGAAATGGAAGGATGTCACCAGTGGAGGCTCCCAGAAGGCCAGGCCAGTGCATCTGGTGGTCTTGCACCCACTCCTGGTGCCAAGACTCGGCTGCTCACTCCCCACGCGTGAACAGCACGACATTGGAAGTCCTGACGCAAAAGCCCAGGCACGGACCTGGGAGAGTGCTGTTCAGAAACCCTCAGCGGCAGTCACCGCCAGTCCCTGACGTCTACTGTGTCATGTTACCACGAGATGTTGGCATCACCAGCTTCAGTCTACAGTTGAGAAAGCAGGAAGATAGAATGCATGGCTCTGGTTCACAGAACCAGCACCTCCGACGTTCCCTGCATTCTACAAAAGCCTGGACCTGGAGCCTCCCTCCCTCCTTACAAACAGGAAAGACTCTGTGTGTCTGGAACTCTGCTGTGCCAGCAGCGCTGGGGCCCAGGCGTCCCTCAGAGCACAGCCATTGGAGCACCAGCCTCGTTTGCATTCACATTGGCTACATTCACAATCAACAGATGGTGCTACCACAACATTTAATTTGTATCTTATTTATATTTATTTGAAAGGCAGAGAGACAAAGAAAGATCTTCCATCTGCTGGTTGACTCCCCAAATGCATGCAATGGCCAGTGGCTGGCCAGGTTGAAGCCCAGAGCCTGAAATGCAATTTGGGTCTTCCATGTGGGTGGCAGAGACCCATGTAGTTGAGCCCTCACCTACTGCTTCCTAGCGTGTGTGCATTGGCAGGAAGCAGAAGTCAGTAGCAGAGTCAGGATTTGCACCTCAGCACTCTGATATGGGCTGCACACTTCCCAAGTGGCATCCTCGTCTCTGCACCAAATGCCACCCCCACTGCGTTATTTAGGGGAACCGTTAGCGTGGAATATGCTGGAGCCCTCTGGGTGGAGGTGTGTGTTGATAGCAGACCTATGCTCTGAAGTCAAGCAAGATGGACTCCCTATGACCCTCAGAGGTGATGTGTCTGTGAGAGAGGGTGGGAGGGAGGAAGGGAGGGAGGGAGGAGAGGAGAGGATAGGACGTGGGCCGAATCTGCCTGGCATTCCAGCATAATCCACGCCACTGTGGAATTTGGAGCAGGAGGGAGCCCTGGAAATGATGTTGTGCAGATTCATCACTGAAGTAACTGGAGGCCCAGAGATGCCATTGTCCCGACCACTCAGGAACTTCATCCCCTGTTGGTAGCCCTGTTTTCAAGGAAACTGGAGAGCTATTGAGGCAGGAGCTCAGCGGGCCCTCCCTCCACAAGGACAGAGACCTCAAATGTCTTGCTCATGGCTGTATCTCTGGTGCCTAGAACAGTGCCAGGCACTTGGTAAACAAGAGGGCCATACGTTGTGTAGGAAGGAAGGAATGAGATTATTCGGCCAGCACGACCCCCGCACGAGGAAAATGTCCCAGTGATGGCCATAGGACAGCAGGCCAGGCAGGTAAACCTCGCCTTGTTAGAATCTGGGCTCTGCGTCCTCTCCTCCAGCCCTGCCACTGAACTTGGCTCTGATGCTGGTGACCCCCCACAAGGGACTCCAACTCTGTGGCCAAAGACACCCCGAAGTCTTCTACCCTTTCACAGTATTGTCTTTCACTAGAATTAATTAACCCAATTTCAGCCTTTTTAAATGTCAGTACAGGTTGAGCATTGCTGATCCAAATTGCATCAAAATCCAAGATATTTTGAGCACCAACATGAGGGCACAAGTGGAAAATTCCACAGCTGACCTCATGAAATAGGTCACAGTCAAAGCACAGCTGCACTACAGATACTGCATGAAATTACCTTGAGGCTGTGTGTACAAGATATACATGAAACACTAATAATTTTCACATTTAGACTTGGGTGCCCTCCCCAAGGCACCTCATTGTGGATGTACAAATATTCCAGAATCCAAAGTCCAAACACTCTGGTCTTAAACACTTTGAATAATGGATATTCAACCTGTTATAACATTCATATTAACAATAGCTTCTATTTGTCAAGATTCTGAGCCCTTTTGAGAGAAAGGTTGTCCCTGAGACAGGGCTGGAGTGCTTACTCTTTTCTTTTCATTTTTAAAGATTTAATTATTTATTTAAAGAGCAGAGTTACAGAGAGGCAAAGGCAGAAAGAGACAGACAGACAGACAGAAAAGTCTTCCATCCACTGGTTCACTCCCCAAATAGCTGTAATGGCCAGAGCTAAGCTGATCGGAAGCCAGGAGCCAAGAACTTCTTTTGGGTCTCCCACGTGGGTGCAGGGGCCCAAAGACTTGGGCCATCCTCCACTACTGTCCCAGGCTATAGCAGAGAACTGGATCAGAAGTGGAACAGCCTGGATGCTGGCACTGCAGGAGGCAGCTTTACCTGCTGTGCCACAGCGCCAGCTCTTATTCCTTTCTTAAAATTAATTGATTGATTGATTGATTGATTGATTTGAAAGGCAGAGCAACAAAGAGAGGGAGAGACAGAGACAGAGATCTTCCATCTGCTGATCCACTCCCCAAATACCTGCAACAGCCAGGAACTGCATCCAGATCTCCCACTTGGGTGGCCCAAGTACCTGAGTCGTCATCTCCTACCTTCCCAGGTGCATTAACCAGAGGCTAGATGGGAAATGGAGGAGCCTGGACTCAAGCCAGCACTTCACTAGGGGTGGGGGTGTCCCCTGTGGTGGCTTCATATACTGTGGGGCACAGTGCCCCCTCCCCACTGACAGGTTTTGGAGACGGACATGAGGAAGTGGAGATGTGAGACAGGGCAAAAGCCAGCCAAGAGTGCATGGATGAGAAGTTGCCACCATGAGCAAGCAGGCTGAATCCCAGTGGGGACCTGAGTTGACCCATTGAGAAAGGGGAAGTTGGAGTGTTATTTATCCACCACCCACCAACCACTGGTCGAGGATGGACACTTAGAAGTGAATCCCAGATGCCTTTGGGCTCTCCAGCACACTGGCTGAGCAAACTGCCGTGGTGTTAGACACTGCAGCCACACGTAAACATAGGGTGGCTCTGGAGGGGCACCAGCAGCCTCCCCCACCTTCCCTTTCTGCACAGACGCCTCTGAGTGAAAGCCATGTGCTCAGACTCCAAAGCTGGGGTGGAGTTAACCCAGGTCGGCCCCATTAACCCCAAAGCCCTGCTCTTCCTGCTCCCTGAGGTTGCCTTCAACCCACCTCCCACCTGCTCGTGGTGTGCCCACCTCCCCTGACTGTCTCCTCCTCACTTTGCCCCCAGGAAAATTCCACCCACTGGCAAGTTGGTGCTGACCCTCACAACCGACGCGTGCGAAGGGAAAGAGAATTTCGTCCGCTACCTCGAGCATGTCCAAGCGGTCATCACGGTCAACGCCACGAGGAGAGGAGACCTGAACATCAACATGACCTCCCCGATGGGCACCAAGTCCATCCTGCTAAGCCGGCGGCCCCGGGACGACGACTCCAAGGTGGGCTTTGACAAGTGGCCGTTCATGACCACCCATACGTGGGGGGAAGACGCCCGGGGAACCTGGACCCTGGAGCTGGGGTTTGTCGGCAGCACGCCCCAGAAGGGGGTGCTGAAGGAGTGGACTCTGATGTTGCACGGCACACAGAGCGCACCGTACATCGACCAGGTGGTGAGGGATTACCAGTCTAAGCTGGCCATGTCCAAGAAGGAGGAGCTGGAGGAAGAGCTGGACGAAGCCGTGGAAAGAAGCCTGCAGAGCATCCTGAGCAAGAACTAGGCCACCCGCCACCCTGTCGCCCCGCCTCTGCCTCCGCCCAGCAGCTGCTGTCACCCCTCCCCCAATGCGAGTCCATCGCCTGAGCTGAAAGCTTTGCCCACTGTCCATGATGATTTTCACGACAATGAAAACAACCTTTTCTATTCCACCATGCCCCAGATATAGTGTTCCCACCAACGTGTATGTCCCACATGTCACTCCAAGTTCTTTCTTTCCCGCATCCAAATGGGTGATGTCCTGCAAACGAAACTGGCACAGCTTCTCCCAGCCCCCCAGCCCCAATTTTTTTTCCTCTCTGAGAAAAGAGCACATTTCAAAAGCCACGCCCAGTGGCTGCGAGGATGTTTGTCCCGCAGCCTGAACGAAGCACAAGAGAGGTGGTGGGTCCTTTGGGGAGAGGTAATTTGAACTTAGCAAGGGTCGTAGATGAAATCACACCATCCAGGGAGAGGCCTAGTTACTAGATGGGGGCAAGAGATCCGAAAAGCAAGAGCTTTGGAAATTTCACCACCAACCCCAATATCCTTCCTTTACCTGTCCTGCTCAGCCAACATGATAATTATGTAATCTAAGAAAGTTCTGGAAAAATCTGCAGGAGCAGCCCAAATTTCTCTCCATTTGCAGAGTTCAGCGCAGCCCCAGTTTTCTGGGGTTCCTTACATAGCTGTCCAAAAGAAAATGGGGCAAGTCGATCAGGCAGACGTGGCCACCTGTCTGGGGCAGGGTCGTTTGCTCTCTGGTTTTTCAAACTACGTCTCTGGGGTATCTTCATCTGATATAAGGGAGAGGTGAGGTGAGTGTTTTCTCAAAGCTTTGCACACATCTCCTTGGGCTTTAATTTCAAAAAAAAAAAAAAAAAACACTGGAGAGGAACAACTTCCTGCCTCTTGCTGTGAGTTCATTGATGTGTTGGAAGGGTGATGGAGACGTGTGCGAGGACACGAGTGGCATCCCCACTTGGACCCCTCGACCGGTGGAGCCTCTTCTGCCGAGAAAGGGATGTGCCACATGCCAGCTCGCTCCCCGGTCCCTTGAGGGCTGCAGGAAGCAACAGGACAGCTCTGTTGGCACATGGTGCCATCTTGGTGACTCGGCAGGCCGCGAGACATCAAGCATGCAACCAGAGGCGGCTGTTGTCAGCCCCAGAACCCACCATTTATTTGCTAGACTGACGACCAAGTGACTTCCTGTCACTTTATTTTCCTACCCAGGTTTACCTTCTCATCCCCAGTGGCAGGGCCCACCCATTCCCAAGACTCGGCTCCTCCTCTCCCACTCCCGGCTCCTCCCTCCCTTCCCATGGGATCTGCTGGCATAGCCCCAGGTCCTGTTCCCCAGGCCCGCAACACAGAGCACTAACGGTGGCAACTTTGAGAGAGAATCTGGAAGTCCCAGTGTCTGTCTCTTCTCCCCCATCTTGGCATGAATTCCAGTCTTCTCGAACATCTTGTGACCTTCCTCCATCATGCTTTGAAGTGTAATATTTATGATTTTTTAAAAGAAATTTATTACTTGTTGCAAAGGTCTTTTTAAACCAGTTTAAAGAAACAATAAATGGAAATCATTGAAAATTCATTTCACATTAATTGTCTGAAAATAAACCAAAGGACATTATGTGTGCATGTGTGTATAAAGTGCACACAGAAATATATATACATATGTAGACTATATACATGTGTGTATATGTGTATATATATACACTTGTATAAATGTATATACACACATATACCCAAAATGTGTGTACGTGTACTTATTTAAAGAAACAGACACTATATTCATCTCTTAAAGAATATTCAGAGACTATCACGATGATTCTGGCTGAAGCAAAAGGCCGGTGGAAATTCAGGTCAAAGTGTTCATCCATCCCCATTACGTCACCTGTGTAATTTCACAACTCTCTGTATAAACATTAAATGTCTTCTATAGCAGCAAAAATATGAAATAGTTGTCCATATTTTCAAAGTTGTGGTATAATTTATGAAATTAGAGAGTGACTTATCCGCTTCTTAATAGAAATGGCAAGTTTTGATATGACTATACAGTATATAAAATATATATAGTGCTATATATCCACACATTGGGTCTCTTTCATTTCTTTTTGGCTTCAGTATTGATGCTGACCTCTGTCTAGCTAGTGCTATTTTTATGATATCCCTGATCCTAATGCAAGAGACATTTACTCATTTATTTTAAAGTTAAAATAAGTGATTGATGAATAGGGTTCACATTGTTCTACCCTGTGCCAGATTTTATAAGTAAATTTAGAAGGACATGTTGTAGATTAGGAGACTCAACAATAAAACATTGCCTTCCAGAAATCATGTGGGATGTGCTGTATCGTCCATGGAAACCCATCCATTCTAGGGGCACATAATAAAAAGTTGTTGCCATATAGAGACCTTAAAAGCCTGCCTGGGCGAACTTGCATGAAAGATGTACGATTAGTGTGTAAATCATACGTCAAACATGGCCAAGGGCAGCATGTTTCAAATTCCGGTTATAGCCATTAGCGGACTGTAAACTCGATTCAGGAAGTCAGTACGGAGTCTGTTAACAGAAGAGAGCGGAGCAGATCGTGCACGTGAAGGGGAAGGCTGGCTTCCTGAAACACTCGTTTCTGGGGAGTGCTGGCTTCAGTGTGTCTGAGTGTGGATACCGGTTCAGGGTATGAAATGCATCTCTCAGTATGGCTCATGGGCAAAAATCTTTTAGAAACGCTACTCTGGAGTACATAGTCAGGCTAGACCATGTTACAGCACGAGAGCAAATGCCTCGAACTCCCCGTCGTTTAACACAGCAGAGATTTCTCTGTCGCTGTCACGAATTCCAGTGGGGGCACAGGAGACTCAGTGAGACCACAGAGTCAACTCAGGGATCCAGGCTCTTCTGCCGAAGCTGCCAGTCACCGTGCAGAAGAGACGCCATGGGGACCTCTCTCCACTCGTCTTTATTTTTTTAAGTTTATTTATTTTTATGCATTTGAAAGGCCAGAGACAGAGACAGAGATCGTCCATCTGCTGGTTCACTACCTAAATGCCCACAACAGACAAGACTGCGCTAGACTGAAACTCAACAGGAAACTCAATCCCATTCTCCCACATAAGTGGCAGGGACCTGAGTACTTGAGCCATCACCTGCTGCCTCCCAGGATGCACGGTAGCAAGAAGCCCAGTAAAAAGCTGAGCTGGGCCATGAAGCCAGGCACTCCAATATGGTATGCGGGCATCCTAACTGGCCTCCAGCTGCAAGGTCGGGGCAGAGGGACATCCTGCAGCTACAGAGCCGTGCCAGGCCCAGGTGCCAGAGCAGCACTGGCCAGGGCCGCCTTCAACAGGATACAGGAGAGGGTGGACCAAAACCTCCACTTCCTCACCTGGCCACCAGGAGAACGTGGAGATGGCCCCGCCAGTCTCTTTAGGACCCTCAACTGGATGGAGGACCCATCGGCCCGTCGCTTCCCTGCCTGTGCCCCCTCCTCACTCCTCAGGAGATACAAGCCAGAATAGGGGCTTGTACAGGCAGAATTTACTAGAACACCCAATAAGCTAAGGACAAAGTATTGTTACTTAGTGAATTCAAAAGGCAAAAGAGAACCCAAAAATGTGGACCAAGGAGCCTAGCATGTGTGGGAGGCAGGGGCTCATAGGAAAGCGGCTGTGATGCTGGGAAATTGAAGTGGAGGCACCCCTGGCCCAGGCAGGATCCCAAGGCCCCTGCCCTGTGTGGGGCACCCTGGCCTGTCTCTCTCGCAGCACTGGGAGCTGGAGCAGGAGTACCTGTACCAGGACCTGAAAGGCAGCGAGCTATGCCCGGGCAGGATGAAGCTGAGGACTTGCTGGTGGAGGTCCACGGTGGTCCCCACATGTCCCACTTGAGTCCAAGGACTTGGGGGGCAAAAGACCAAAGGAACCACCTCGTAGCTTGTCCCCTCCAAGGATTCCCTTGAGACAACTGGTGCTCTCACACATGAACCTACACCATTTTTTCTGAGAAACCAACACTGAGAGGCCTAGGGGCTGGAGCGGTCTCAGCCTTTGCATGGGGCAGGAGCCCAAGTGCCTGTGGGTACCTTCTGATTGGCAGAGAGGCTGGAGTTAAGACAAGTGGAGGGCCTGGCAGGGGTGGGGCATGGGACTAAGACTCAGAGCTCCAAAGAGGGGGCATCCCAGTCCAGCTGGGGTTGGGGGGGATCTCTGAGAAGATCCTAACAAGGTTGCTGTTGCGAATGCTGGTAGAACTGGGCAGGGGCGGGGAGGTACTGCACTGTGAGGGGAAACAAGCTGTCCCTTCAGGCTGCCCATAACAGCATGCCGTGGACCAGGGACCACATACACAGCAAAGCTGCTTTCTCAGTTCTGGGGGCTGGAAATCCAAGATCAAGTGGCTGGCAGATCCAGTGTCTGCTGAGAGCCCTCCTTCCTTCCAGGCGACAGAGCACTTTCTCACTCTACCCTGCCATGGTGGAAGAGGTATCTCCGGGGCCTCTTTTATTATTATTATTTTATTATTATTAGGGAGGCAGAGAGACAGAGACAGACTGCTCCCCTTTACTGGATCACTCCCCAAATGCCCACAATGACCAGGGCGGGGCAGAGGCTGAAGATGAGAGCCAAACACTCAATCCAGGCCTCCTGTATGGGCGGCAGGAACCCAACTCCTTGAGCCATCACCACTGCCTCCCAGGTCTGCATTAGCAGGAAGCTGGAGTCCGGAGCTGGAGCCGGGTATCGAACCAAGCACCCCTATGCCAGACACAGGCATCCCAGCCAGCATCTTCATTGCTAGCCCATACACCCAAGAGGCCTCTTTATAAGGGCACAGATCTCATTCATCAGGGCTCTGTTCCTACGTTTAAGTTATTGCCCGAAGGCCAAACCTCCAAATACCTTTCACCTTGGAAGTAAGGATTTCAGCATGTGTGTGTGGGACAGGAAGCTTCCGCTCACAGCAGAAGCAGTGCCAGCTTGATGTGGACAGGAACAAAAAGGAACCAAAAGGGAGGGGACCCTGCTACCGCCCCCTGTAGCTTTTCACTCCTCCCCTCTCCCCACTGACAGAGCCTCCCCACAACCACCACCAGCAGCAGACTTTCAGGCCCACCATGACATCGCAGAGGACAAGTCGGGAGTGAGAGCCGGGAGTGTCCATGGGCACCCTGGGCACGCTCACAACCCTCCTGCACCCAGACCTTGCTCTGGGTCCGCTCTGGGGGGCCTCCCACCGTGACTCAAACCTCAGGTTCTGCTTTGATATGGACCCTCGATAATCAACTGTTATCTTGGAGATCTTTGGGGTTGCAAGCAACAGAAATCCTCCCTAACGAATGAAGGCAAATGGGCAGGAGGTCAAGTGCACGCGGAGCAGCTCCCAGAACTCACGGACCACCTGCACAAAGTGCCTACACCAGCCCAGAGAAAGGACAGAGACTGGAGCCAGCCTGGATACCTAGATACACAGCAAGAGGCAGGGGTGCCCTCATCGGAACGTGCCCACTGAGGGACAAGCACCACCATTTTCACTCTTGGTTTTGCTGAACTCAGATTTCCAATGTCAATGAGAGCGAATCTGATGCGTCCAGTTTGGTTCACCTGCCCACCCAGCCTGAGGCCAGAGGAAGGCAGGATTTCTTTCTCATCTGGGGAATACACTGTGTAGGAGGAGTAGACTTAGGATCGGTGCCTGAGAAATGGGAGATGTTACCGGGCAGTTACGGGCAGCAGATGACATAATCCAGAGGCCAATCCTGACCCAGGAAGTGGAAGGCAAGGAAGAGGGAGAGGGAGAGAGGGATGGAGAGGGAGAGGAAAGGGAACCAGGGAAGGAAGGAGGCCAACAAGGGGCACCTTGGTACATGGGCTTCTTGGTGGGCAACCAGGACCCAAGTCCACTGGGGACCTGCAAGAGGAGACTGTGTACAGCATGCCTAAGAAGCACCAATGGCCCAGAGCATGGACCAAACGTGCTAGGGCCACAGGAAACCTACGGCAGGGAGTGATAGGCGCTTCCATGAGAAGAAGCCTTGGGGTGTGGACATGAGCTGGGCGCCTGGGCGGCCGATGCAGCCCAGTGGCTGGTCACCAACTGGAGTGTCTGGGGAGGGGACTTTATGGAGCAGACAGCTCTGGCAGCCAGACCACACAGAGGCTGCAGCACCGAAGGGAGAACGAGACCCATCACTCAGACAATCGGGCGGTCTGCTCCGAGTCCCCAGCTCTATGAACAGGCAAACCGTGGACCCACACTGGCTTCCAGAACCTCAGGGAGGGGAAAAGCTGGGAACTGAACTGATTCTGCAGCTCTTGGGAGGGCGAGGGGAGGTAGGAGGGTGCAGAGACAGGACCAAGCCAGAACAGTGCAGTCATCAAGAAAATGAGCAGAGGGGGCAAAATCCCTGAGACCCTGGAGGGTGGGGGACCTGCTGCCGGTGATGGCCAGCCCCACCCGTTACACGTGGGCCCAACCGCAGGCTGAGGACAGCCCGCCAGGAAACAGGGCTTACCTGGCCCCTACCTCCCTGCACCTCTCCTTCCACTGTCTCTCGCCAGTCCCCTTTGTTTCTCCCAGCCTTGGCCACGCTCATTCTGCACCAGGGCCTTTGCACTTGCAGCTCGGCCTGGAATGCTCGCCCCTCAGATCTTCACATCATGGCCCCATATCGTCACTCAACTCATACACCACCTCCTCCAGGGAGTCTTCTCTTGACCCCTCCAACCCCCAGTAGACCCCAGTCATACCAGCATGCCACCCTGTTTGAGTTCCAGCGTAGAATGTCCCCAGCAGAGACTAAGTAGTCTCTTAGTTGACTGCTCTGGGTCCCCAAATTTACTAACAGCGCATATCCTGCCTCCCCAACCACAGCCCTCCACCTGTGAGAACAAGGCAAGCGCTGATTGTCCTCAGCTGTCCCCATAGTGCCCAGCATCAGGCCTGGCACAGAACAGATTCCCGATCCATCTCTCTTGATTAATGGAATAAAATATTAAAATGGGGGCTGGCGTTATGGTTTAGTAGGCTAAGCCTCCACCTGTGGTATCCTTTATGGGCACCAGTTCAAGTCCTGGCTGCTCCTCTTCCGATCCAGTTCTCTGCTATGGCCTGGGAAAGCAATAGAAGATGGCCCAAGTGCTTGGGCCCCTGAACCTGCCTGGGAGACTCAGAGGAAGCTCCTGGCTCCTGGCTTTGGATCAGCACAGCTCCGGCCGTTGCAACCATTTGGGGAGTGAACCAGTGGATGGAAGACCATTCTCTCTGTCACTCCCTCTAACTCTGCCTCTCAAATAGATGAATCTTTAAATATTTATATATACATATATATATATATACACATGTGTGTGTGAGAGAGACCTTTCATTCCAAAACAATACCTCCTGCCTTTTAAAATATGAAACTTGACTGAACACAGAGTCTGAGAAATGAAAAGATGTCATTGGGAAAGTCAGGGTGCGTGGCGCTGCTAACCCTGCCTGAGACACACGCACAGGCCCAACCGCCAAGCGGCTCCCCTGCTCCCTCCTAAGCTCCTGGGTAATAAATATTCAGACCCGGGCAATGGAGTGTGCTCTCCAGGCATCTTCTAGGAAGCATACGCCCTTCTCGAAATCAAAACCTCAGGTGAATTCAGACCAAGATGGTTTAAAGCTCTGAGCAGAATGGAAAGGTGCCCCCACACAGGGTCCTACTGTAACCCATAACCAAGAAATAACAAAGTAATGCGTGACTCTGTTGGATTTCTCTAATGACGTGGAGCTGACCTGCCAGGTGCTTTTTGGGGCTGCACAATCCATCTGAGCACATGTACTTGGGACCCTCCAGGTTGTACTTAGGAGCCTCTACACAGGGAAGGAGTATTTTTCTTAACTGGCATAGGTAGAGCTATTTTTGCTATGTATGCATAGAACTAGTAGAAAAATAGGCACCTAAGGGCAACATAAAAATTTTGGGGAAGACACTGGTTCGGGGTAATTTCTGTTTTTTAGGAAGTGACAGAGTAAGTGCTTGTGTGCGTGTGTGTACGGAAGGCATGTCCACTCACATGGGACATGGCTGTACCGTGATAACTGAGATCTCCAATAAATCTGGAAAAAAAAAAAAAGCCCACCTTAACAGCACAATACACACCTGGCACATAGTACAGGCTCAGTAAATGTTTACTGGCCTAATCACTGACTTTAACAGAGCTAACTAAACTAACCTTCTACTCTGCTTCTTGAACCCTTATCTAGGATTGCAAACAGAGAGAAAGAGAGAGAGAGAGAGAGAGAGAGAGAGAGAGAGAGAGAGAGAGAGAAAGAATCTCATACAAAACCCGTGCAGGGCGTGCACTGTGGCAGCCAGCACGGGCGCCCTCTCTCTCTGCCCTTGACACTTCTTCGCCTGTGTTTCTGTACTTGACCTCTGAATGCCAACACCTGCACTTCTCTCCTTGGCTTCCAGAGTTCACACCCTGAGAGCGCACCAGGTGGAAGTTGGTGGATCAACACCCGAGCTCCTGAGCTCCTCTGGCTGGTAACTCGTGAGCTGTACACCCTCTGTTGCCACTGCCAGAGCTCCTCGGTGGGATTCGGGCTCAAGGACACTCCGTGGGAGCTCACTGGTGGCCACCCCTGCCTGCCTCACTCCCTACTCCCTACTCCCTGACAGGTGCCTCCTGATATCACGTGCCCACGAACCTTTCTGTGTTTAAATATTTGCCTCAGGGCCGGCACCGCAGCTCACTTGGCTAATCCTCCGCCTGCGGCGCCGGCACCCCAGGTTCTAGTCCCAGTCGGGGTGCCGGATTCTGTCCCGGTTGCCCCTCTTCCAGGCCAGCTCTCTGCTGTGGCCCAGGAGGGCAGTGGAGGATGGCCCAAGTGCTTGGGCCCTGCACCCGCATGGGAGACCAAGAGAAGCACCTGGCTCCTGGCTTTGGATCAGCGCAGGGCTCCAGCCGTAGCACCCATTTGGGGGGTAAACCAATGGAAGGAAGACCTTTCTCTCTGTCTCTCTCTCTCACTGTCTAACTCTGCCTGTCAAAAAAAAAAAAAAAAATGCCTCGGAATCAGCTTCTGAGCGAACCCAAACTTGTACCTTTAGTCTAGTCTTCTCTCACTAAGTAGTCACGCACAGGGGCGTGTGCTTTGGAGGGGAGGGCCATGTGCCGGTGTCACCAACCCCTGGCCCGCTGCTGTGTGCCAAACCCAGACACGCCTGAGTCTCTGGGGAGCTTCCAAATGAAGCCTGGTGACGCATGCGCCTCTTGTCTCAGCGAGGTCAGCTGGAGGGCCCTTTAACAGAGCGCCCTGGGCCGGAGCGTGGCTCCCCCACCTGCAATCCCCATGCCCCTATTAACTAGACGAGGGAGGTGCAAGCAAAGCAAACGTTTTAATGAGGGCGTCACCAGCAAGGCCAGAGGGGTGGACTATGATCTAAGGCAAGCAGGAACCCTCACTTTCGCATCAGCTGTCCTACAATAGCAAAGCACAGCCCCTCCAGCAGCCGGCCAGGGAAGCTGCGTTCCCCTGGAGCCCGGGGGGCGGGGTTAAGCCCCCCTCTCCCCCGGCTGCTTCTTGTTGGCCTTGGACTTTCCCACCACGGTCTCCACGATCACAGCCGTCTCCTCGTAGGTCTCGATGCTCTCCGTTGAAATCTTCTCAATGGATTCCACCACTTCCACCTTCTTGTACGCCAGCGCCCTGGGGGCACTTTTGTCCGGCAGGCTGCTGCCCTTGCCCTTGGGCCCGGGCCCTTCGGAGGGATCCTGCTCGGCCCCAGCCTTCTCGGCCTGGGGTGCGGCCGGCCCCTCTGGCTCAGGGACGGCCACCGGAGAGGGTCTCCCGGGCCCCTTGTCTTCCTCCTCCTTGCCCTCATCCTTCTCCCCAGGGCCTTGCGGGTCTTGGGTGCTTATCTCCTTCTCCTTGTCTGGGCTCTTCTGGTTGCTGGAGGGACCACCCTCTTTCTCCTGGGGATCCCCCTGTCCATTCTCCAGAGGGGGCTTGGGCGGCTCGGGCGGCTCGGGCGAGGGCTCTGCGTGGTCGTCCGGAGGCTTGGCACCATCCTCGATGGAAATCACCACCCCGCCCTTGGCTGGGATGGAGGATGCGCAGAAGCCGGGGTCCACGTGGCTGGCGTCCCCCGTGACCAGCACGTGCCGCCCTTTGGTGTAGAGGTCAGCGGGCGCCTCCACCTCGGGCTCCTGGGGACTTTTCGCCGGCTCCTTGAACATCTTGCAGAGTTTGCCGAAGGCTTTGCTTATCTGCCCGCCGTCCGGCACGTCCTCCCGCGCCGCTTCGGGCCTGGGCTGACTCGCTGCTCCAGCCCCTAGCTCCGGCCCAGCTTCGTCCTCCTCTTGCAGTGCCGTCACTAGCACCGACTTGGTGCCTTCCGGGCCCTTCGACGGCACGTCCTCCAGGGTTCTGCCGCCTTTGTCTTGAGCCAGGATCTCCTTTCTCTTCGGCACACTCTTGGGAAGCCCTTTCTGTCTTGGCTTCGCTGCTGTTATATCCTGCACCGCCCTGGTGAGCGCTGAAACAACACACACAGGCCGGCAGTCAATCCACGAGGGAACGCCTGTGCCGAAGCATGTGCAGGGAGACGGAGTGAAAGGTGGAGGGGGGAGGGGCGGGCATTGGGTGCAGTGGTTAAGAACTGCTCAGGACACCCACATCCCATGTTGGAGCGCCTGGATTCGACTCCTGACTCCCCTAAGGATTCCAACTTCCTGCCTGTGTACACCCTGGGGGGAAGCAGCTGGGTCCCTGCCATACGCGTGGGAGACATTGAGTTCACAGCCTGGCCCAGCCCAGCCCAGCCCTGGCTGTTGCAAGCATTTGGCGAGAGTCTCTCTCTCCCTCTCCCCTTCCCTCCCCCGCCCCCATCTTTTCCTCTTTCTGTCTTTAAAATAAATATAACTATTTTAAACAAATACATTTATTTTGGTACAAAATATTTTAAATCTATGTATATGGGGTGCCTTCAAAAAGTTCATGGAGGGACTGGTGCTGTGGTGTAGCAGGTAAAGCTGCCACCTGCAGTGTAGGCATCCCATATGGGCACTGGTTCGAGTCCCAGTTGCTCCACTTCCAGTCCAGCTCTCTGCTATGGCCTGGGAAAGCAATAGATGGTGGCCCAAAGTCTTGGGCTCCTGTACCTGCATGGGAGACCTGGAAGAAGCTCCTGGCTCCTGGCTTCAGATTGGGGCTGTTGCGGCCAACTGGGGAGTGAACCAATGGATGGAAGACCTCTCTCTCTCTCGCTCTCTAGCTCTCTCGCTTTCTCTGCCTCTCCTTCTCTCTCTGTGTAACTCTGCCTTTCAAATAAATAAATAAATCTTTAAAAAAAAAAAAAGTTCATGGAAGGGGCCAGCATCATGGTGCAGCAGATTACGCTGCTGCCATTTCAGAGAGTAGGTTCAAGTCCCAGGTGCTTCTCTTCCAATCCTGCCTCCTGTTACTGCGCCTGGGAAAGCCTGTGCAGGGACCCCACAGTGCTCCCACTGCAGAGGCTGTTTCCACAGCGCCCTCTGCTGTCTGAGAACTGTCCACTTGAAGGCCCTGAAAGCACACACACACTGACACTGCCATCTTCTCTGTTCTCTGGAAGCACTGTGTTCAGAACCGGGAGAGGAAGAAGCGAGTGACGTCTCATGGGAGTATAGAACAATTCCAAGGAAACCAAACATTGAAGGCAGAAGCCACACTGGCCAACCACAGGGAGAGAATGAGCAGAAACCAAGCAGCTACAGTGCACCTGACACATGTTAAGGCACCTGTGTGCGTACCAGTTCACTCAACCTGGGGGGAAGTATGTGGGATGGTTCAACAGGTTCGTGGAAAATGCATATTATGAAAAAAACAGGGCCACCTGTGGCGTGGTGGGTGAGGCCGCTGCCTGCAGTGCCGGCATCCCATATGGGCGCCGGTTCTAGTCCCGGCTGCTCCTCTTCCGATCCAGTTCTCTGCTATGGCCTAGGATAGCAGTAGAAGATGGCCCAAGTCCTTGGGCCCCTGCACCCGCGTGGGAGACCTGGAGGAAGCTCCTGGCTCCTGGCTTTGGATCGGCACAGCTCCAGCTGTTGTGGCCAACTGGGGAGTGGACCAGCGGATGGAAGACCTCTCTCCCTCTGTCTCTCCCTCTCTCTCTCTCCCTCTCTCTCTCTGCCTCTCCTTCTCTGTGTGTGTGTAACTCTGACTTTCAAGTAAATAAATAAATCTTAAAGAAAAAAGAAAAAACCATGCATAGATTGCAAAATTTTTTGCACCAAAATAAACTTATCTTTTATTTCCATTTTGCCATAAACATTTTGAAGTACCCTTCCTATAACTCAATAGTTTGGAAGAAACAAGAAGTGAACCCTGAATTGTATCTTTCCCCCAAGTTAATGCCTCACATTCGTGAATACCCAGCTCATTTTCTCCTTAAAACACTTTGTGGCTCAGCCAGTTTGCATCCAAGGGGATAATACTGAGGATGCCCCGGAGGGGAAGAGGAGACCTCCCTCAGGTAGGAACATGGAGTTTCCAGATGAATTGGAAGGCAGTGTGAATGTCAAGGTCAGGAAGAAAACCACTTGGTTTTTGCACACAAGGAAGAAGAATGAAGAGGAGGAAGAGGATGAGAGAAGAAGGGGAGTGGAGGGAAGGTGTGGAGGGGGGAGCATGGGTATCATTACCTTTCCCGCTGGATCCCAGGCTGAGAGGGGGTCCCTGGCTCGCTGCGAACTGGGTGATAGGAGTTTCAATGAAGGCAGAGCTCAGCCTGGTACGAAACACAGAGAGTGTGGCACCGTCTTAATTCATCGAGTCAAACACAGACACTCCAACACTGAGTGAAAATGGACACAGCTTTCTCCAGATGCAATGGCTCAAGAATTACACACAACTTTTTAAAATCTTTTTATCATTTGAGAGGCAGAGAGACAAACAAAGCTCCCATCTGCTGATTCAGCTCCAAATTCCCACAGCAGCCCACGCCGGGCCAGGCTGAAGCTGGGAGCACAGGAACTCAATCCAGTTCTCCCAGGTGGGTGAAAGGGACCTGCGTATTTGAGCCATCACCACTGCCTCCCAGGGTGTGCACTGGAGGAAGCTGGAGTCAGGAGCCGGAGGTGGGAATTGAACCCAGGCCCTCCAACGTGGGATGCAGGCGTCTTAACCAGTGTCAGTGCCAGGCCAAACACTGCCCCCTTCTCCCCCATTTCCGCCCCCTTTTCCTTCATCTCCTTTTTTAGAAAAGTATTAGTGGATTCCCGGAGTTGGGATCAGGAATGGTCTAACAAGCTCTCCAGGTAATTCTGGTGCCCTAGGCCAACGCCTACTCCCACACATAATTTTCAGCAGATAATCAATCCTATATACACTTACAGACCAGAGAGAGTGTAAAGAAGAGAGGCCAGGGGCTGGCACTGTGGTGTAGCAGGTAAAGCTGCCGCCTGCAGTGCTGGCATCTCATATGGGCGCCGGTTCAAGTCCCGGCTGCTCCACTTCCAATCCAGCTCTCTGCTATGGCCTGGGAAAGCAGTAGAAGATGGCCCAAGGCCTTGGGCCCCTGAACCTGCATGGGAGACCCGGAAGAAGCTCCTGGCTCCTGGCTTCAGATGGGTGCAGCTCTGGCCATTGAGGCCATTTAGGGAGTGAACCAGCAGATGGAAAACCTCTCTCTGTCTCTCCCTCTCTCTGTTTGAACTCTGCCTTTCGAGTACGTAAATAAATCTTGAAAAAGAAGAAAAAAATTATTTAAAGGGTAGGGGCGTCCAGCTACCTTTTTGCAATGCCCTGCTTCCAAAGCAAAATTTTTCATACGGGCATTTCAGAGCCAGGTCAGGACGTATTCTCATAGAGGTGCCTACCAAGCGTTCCCTGTGTCATGAATGCAATGTGGAATCGTGCGAGACGCACTGCCCATAACTAGACAAAGGAAAGGAAAACACTGCCTTTCCCGATACACGCCCAAGCCTTTGTAGCCCCAAAGTGAACAAAAGTTTCTCTTTGTGGGGCACTTTGGGGGGGAGGGGCTTCTATTTTAACTCAGTCTGACCCCAGAAAACCAGCAAGACTGAACAAAAGAATCCTGATTTCATACCCAACCTGTTCTCCACTGCGTACCCATAGATAGGAAAACCCACTTAGCCATAGGGGCAAATGGAGATGCTACAGTTGATACAGACGTAGAGGCTGTAAGTGTAGACAACAGAGATGCTGTTGATGCAGATGTGGAGACAGAGAGAGAGAGAGAGATACAGACAGATTGAGAGAGAGCTGAGGGAGATGGAGATAGATGTCCCAGCTGTGTTGCAGTGAGTGGGGTTCCAGTCACAGCTCGATCAGGGAGGAGACCAGACGGCACAGGCACAGCCACACTTCTGACCAAGCAGGTGACACTCATCATGATGGCGGCAGCATCCGAGCACTCACCAAACGCCAGGCTCCATGGGAGGCGCTGCACCTGCAGGTTCTCAAGAATGCTCCTGGTCACCCACCTCCCCACCAGGATGCTCAGGAGCCCAGAGCCCTGGGGACACGAACGGCCCTCCCAGCGAGGCCCTCTGCCCACCGTACTCGGACTCCCAGCATCCCCACCACTCCCCTCCTCCCTGCCATCCTTTCCTCCCAGGCACCTGTCACAGCTCACAGAGAGCTCACTCATTCGCTGTCTCCCTGGCCCCCAGCATCCGAGCTCCCTGAGGTCAGGGAGCGCCTGGCACTTAGTAGGCACTCAGCAAAGATTTGTGGGTGGGGAGCGGGGTGCATGCTCTCATCACAGCTGCGCGGCCACACCTGTTGCCTTCCATCTCGATGATCCGATGGTACCGGTCCAGCTCGTTCTTCAGGGTCTGCTGTGCGACCGCCAGCTGCCGGCAGTCATAGGTCGACTTCTCCAGGGTCCGCTCCGTCTCCTCAATCTCCTTGCGCAGGGTTTCAATCTGCTCATTGTACAGCTGGATCTCGTCGTCGTAACACTCGTGGGCACTTTTGATAGCTTGTTCCAGGGTCGACGTCTAGGGGCCGAGACACACAGTGAGGAAACCCATCCCACCCCGCCCTATACCCAGGCATGAACTTGCACTTGCTTTATGCCTCTGTCGTTAGAGATGAGCAGTGAATTACATTGCAATCCTTAAGTCCAAGCAGAATGCAGAACCTGAATCCCACATCCTTGCATTAATATCCATACCCTCTGGGATCATCGATACCACAGCCCTGCCTCAAAAGCGGTCAGAAGGGGCTGGCACTGTGGAATAGCAGGTAAATCCACCGCCTGCAGTGCCAGCATTCCAAAAGGGCACCAGTTCGAGTCCCAGCTGCTCCACTTCCAATCCAGCTCTCTGCTAAGGCCTGGGAAAGCAGTGGAAGATGGCCCAAGTGCTTGGGCCCCTGCACCCATGTGGGAGACCCAGAAGAAGCTCCTGGCTCCTGGTTTGAGATTGGCAAAGCTCCAGCCATTGTGGCCATTTGGGGAGTGAACCAGCAGATGGAGGACCTTTCTCTCTGCCTCTGCATCTCTGAAACTCTTTCAAATAAATAAATAAATCTTAAAAAAAAAAAAAAAAGTAGTCGGAAGGTAACACACCCAGAAAATAAAAAGGAAACAGTCGCCCGTGGAATAATGCATGCAATTCACATAAAGAACATTCGTCATACTTCCATGACTCAGCAGAAATCCGATAGCCAAAAACATAGAAAAAGAACTCATACAAGGGCACTTCAAGTAACGCTTTTGCCTTCCTCACATCAAGACTACTGCACCAGGCCAGCACCGCGGCTCAATAGGCTAATCCTCCGTCTGCGGCGCCGGCACCCCAGGTTCTAGTCCTGGTTGGGGCGCCGGATTCTGTCCCGGTTGCCCCTCTTCCAGGCCAGCTCTCTGCTGTGGCCCGGGAGGGCAGTGGAGGATGGCTCAAGTCCTTGGGCCCTGCACCCCATGGGAGACCAGGAGAAGCACCTGGCTCCTGGCTTCAGATCAGCGCAGTGTGCTGGCTGCAGCACGCCAGCCGCAGCAGCCATTGAGGGGCAAACCAACGGAAAAGGAAGACCTTTCTCTCTGTCTCTCTCTCTCACTGTCCACTCTGCCTGTCCGAAAAATAAAAAAAAAATTAAAAAAAAAATTAAAAAAAGACTACTGCACCTTAAGGCAGACTGCCTCCTCTTTTGATTCTCTCTGGGAACTGTTATTGATTTATTGATATTCCTCTATTATAATTCTCTATGCTCAAGCTAAATGGATTCCATAATCTACATAAGGGTGACCTTTCCCCCTTAAGGGGCACACCACTCACAATTGGTTTTGTTCCAGTTTTGCTTATACTAATTAACAAACATATGCTTCAGAACTCAACTTCTGGCAACAACTGACCATGCAGGGGACACAGCCATTGGCGGCGACCAAAACTGTTCCAGCTCATAAAGTAAATTTGTTAGATGAAAAAGGCAGAGACTTCCAGACCCGGGACAGGCAAGGCCTGCGCTATGCCCCTCATAAGCAGGAAGCAGCTATAGAACATGTGATGGTTCTACACCTTCAACAGCCCCTAGGATTAAGGGCTGGAAAGTCTTTGAGGTGGGAATGACGTAGGCAAGCACCTGGAAGGCCACGCCTTCACCAGGCCACCTGTGTGATCTCATCCCCCTACCTGACCCCACCTGTGCACCCACCTGCCAATAAGGCTATGTGACCACTCCCCTTGGAAGTTGCTAAAAGGCCTGGAGCACGGTGGGCCCGGCCCTTATTCTCCCTCTCCCTCGCTGCCCTGGATGTCCTTGCTGTCCTGCACCCTTGGGGCGCGAGGCCTTCGGGCCACCCACTCCATGGTTTCCAGCCTGCAGGCTCCCCCACGTGGCTTTCAGCCTGATCTCTGCTCAATATGGACCCCAACTTAATTTCCAGACCTTTCCTTCTCCCTTAAAGCCCTCACTCCCCTATGCATTTCTCTCACTAAATAAAAAGCTTAAAAACTTAAAAAAATAAAAAAGGTACTTCAAAAGCTTCACAGAAAATGAAATTAGAAGCTTATTTTGGGGCTGGCGCTGTGGTGTAGTGGATAAAGCCAGCATCCCACGTAAGCGCTGGTTAGGGTCCCGGCTGCTCCACTTTCGATCCAGCTCTCTGCTATGGCCTGGGAAAGCAGTAGAAGATGGCCCGAGTCCTTGGGCCCTGCACCCTCGTGGGAGACCTGGAAGAAGCTTCTGGCTCCTGGCTTTGGATTGGCGCAGCTCCGGCCACTGCGGCCAATTGGGGAGTGAACCAGTGGATGGAAAACCTCTCTCTCTCTCTCTCTCTCTCTGCCTCTCCTTCTCTTTCTGTGTAACTCTGATTTTCAAATAAAATAATAAATCTTAAAAAGAAGAAGAAGAAAGAAAGAAAGTAGATAACCTGTTTTTAAAAAACTTATTTTGGGGCTGGCGCAGCGACTCAATAGGCTAATCCTCCGCCTTGCAGCGCCGGCACCCCGGGTTCTAGTCCCGGTCGGGGTGCCGGATTCTGTCCCGGTTGCCCCTCTTCCAGGCCAGCTCTCTGCTGTGGCCCGGGAAGGCAGTGGAAGATGGCCCAAGTGCTTGGGCCCTGCACCCCATGGGAGACCAGGAGAAGCACCTGGCTCCTGCCTTCGGATCAGCGCGGTGCACCGGCCACAGTGCACCAGCCATGGCGGCCATTGGAGGGTGAACCAACGGCAAAGGAAGACCTTTCTCTCTGTCTCTCTCTCTCACTGTCCACTCTGCCTGTCAAAAAAAAAACTTATTTTGGTGCAAAAGAACTTTGAAATTCATGCCACAGTTTTTCATAATAGCATTTTCCATAAACTTTCTGAAGACCCATCATATGTATGGGTTTCAACAATTTTTTAAAATTTTATGTATTTATTTATTTAGAAGGAAGAGAGAGAAAGAGGGGTCTTATATCCTCTGGTTCACTCCTCAAATGGCCACAACAGCTGGGGCTGAGAGAGACTGAAAGCCAGGAGCCAGGGCCCCCTTCCTGGTCTCCCCCATGGAGGGTAGTCTATGCACGTGGGCCATCTTCCCCTGGCTTCCCAAGCACAGTAGCAGGGAGCTGGATCGGAAGCCAAGCATCCAGATCTCAAACCGGCACTCCAGTGTGGGGTGCCAGCATCCCAGGTGGTGGCTGAACCCACTGCGCCACCACAGTACCAGCCTGGATCTCAACATTCTTACACAACTTACTCTGTGGTCGTGGCTCTTTGGCAGTCTCGTTCTCCAGTCATGGACATACATGGTCCTCACAAACAAAATAAAACCAAAGGAAAAACCACCTGCCCAGAGGAGAGCTCCTCTCGGAACCATAGGGTGCATTCCAACCAGCTGGGGCTGCGGGGCTGCCGACTCTTAACTCTAGGGCAGGTGGGGCCGCAGAGTCTGTAACCAGGTCCCACGTGTCGCTGAGGCAGCTGGTGAGTGCGCACCCAGCCTGGAGTCCCGCCTGGAGGTGACTGCTGGGCATCTGCGTTCCTTCATCTCCAGGGATGGCCACCGCTCGGCAGCCCCTACATGCAGGCCAAGTGTCCCTACTGGACAGCCTAGCCCAGGATCCTCCCTAATGCAGCCTGACCCTCCACTTTGTGTGCTGTGACCTTGGAGCAGGGAAGTTCCCGCAGCGAAGACATTCGGGAACAACTCACCAGGGCATTGCTGTTGATCAGGAACCGTTCACTGGAAGGGGTCCAGCAACAATGCGAGCCCACCTCCCTGTGCACCTGCCTGGGGTGCACCCACCCCCCACTGGTTCACTCCCCAAATGACTGCAACGGCCATGGCTGAGCCAGGCCAAAGCCAGGAGCCAGGAGCTTCATCCAGGTCTCCCATATGCGTGTGGGGGCCCGAGGACTTGGGCCATCTTCTACTGCTTTCCCAGGCCACAGCAGAGAGCTGGATCTGAAGTAGAGCAGCCGGGACAAACCAGCACTCATATGGGATGCTGGAGCTGAAGGCGGCGGCTTAACCCACTATGCCACAGTGCCAGCCCCATTGGCCTGTCTTACACTTGCTATGTCTACTGGGACCCTGCAAGGGCTCTCAGAGACAGCAGCAGGTTGGTGGCAGGTTCTAGACTGCTGCATCACACAGTCTGAGGCTGCCACCCTGGAGCCCCATGGGCACGGAGAAGCTGAGAAATGAACTCAAAGGGCAGAGACCCAGGGAGAGAGAGGCTGTGGAACAGAAGGAGGAGGAGGGCAGGGAGGCCGAGAGGTGCACCTGCCGCAGATCCTGGCTCCTGTTCCTGCTGCCCACCTGCTCGGCAGCGTCAAAACCTGAGGGTGCCTTTTCAGCACAGACACCTGGCAGACACCACGTTAGCCAAACAAACTCAGCACCACCGGCAGGAAGACCTCCGGGCATGACGTGACACACGGACGACACAAAGCCACCTCCTTGGGGGTCGTGCCTAAGATGCACAACCTCAACCCAATGCTGAGAAAGCAGCAGGGAAACACACATGGAGGGATGCTCCCCCAAATAGCTGGCCCGGACTCTTGCAGAAAAACATCCAGGTCCTGGAAGACAAGGACAGACTCGGGGCGTCGCCGACAGGGGAGACCACGGAAGCAAGCGGGCTCCCGGACGAAGACAAAGCTGCAGAGAGGTCACGGGTGCAGTTTCGGGGCGGCCACGACAGCCGGGCATGTTTGCTCACCCCCTGGCTCCCAAGCCCGCCCTGTAATGACCAAGATGTTAACACCTGGGGAAGCTGGCTGCCGGCTGCATGGGAAAGATCAGTGCTGTTTTTGCAAACTTCTCAGAAGTCTAAAATTATGTCAAAATAAAACAGATGAGTGCTCTTCCAAGTTTCAGCTGGTTTAATTGGGTTTCTGTTCCTCCTTAAAAAAAAAAAAAAAAAAAAAAAACACTCAGCCGGCGCCGCAGCTCACTTGGCTAATCCTCCACCTGTGGCGCTGGCACCCCAGGTTCTAGTCCCGGTCAGGGCACCGGATTCTGTCCCCGTTGCTCCTCTTCCAGTCCAGCTCTCTGCTGTGGCCCAGAAGTGCAGTGGAGGATGGCCCAAGTCCTTGGGCCCTGTACCTGCATGGGAGACCAGGAGAAGCACCTGGCTCCTGGCTTCAGATCGGCTCAGCGCGCCAGCTGTAGCAGCCATTTGGGGGGGTGAACCAATGGAAAAAGGAAGACCTTTCTCTCTGTCTCTCTCTCACTGTCTAACTCTGCCTGTTTAAAAAAAAAAAAAAAAAAAACTGAGTTCAATCACCTGTAATGAATGTCACACAGCAAGTCACACCCGCCCACATGGGCGATGGCTGCTACCACATGGGAGACCTGGATTAAGGTCTCAGCTCCCAGATTCAGCCCTGTTGCAGGCATTTGAGGAGTTAACCAGTGGATGAAAGCGTTAGATATATATAGAGGCAGAGTTAGAGAGGAAGAGGCACAGAGAGGTCTTCCATCCACTGGTTCAATCCCCAAATGGCCACAACAGTTGGAGCTGTGCCAATCCAAAGCCAGGAGCCAGGAGCTGCTTCTGGGCCTCCCACGCGGGTGCAGGGGCCCAAGGTCTTGGGCCATCTTCTACTGCCTTCCCAGGCCATAGCAGAGAGTTGGATCGGAAGTGGCTCAAACCAGCGCCACTATGGGATGCCAGCCTCCTCCCATAATTTTTTTTAATAAAAGTAAATAAGGGGCCGGCGCTGTGGCGCAGTAGGTTAACACCCTAGCCTGAAGCACCGGCATCCCATATGGGCGCCAGTTCGAGACCCAGCTGCTCCACTTCCTGCCCAGCTCTCTGCTATGGCCCGGGAAAGCAGTAGAAGATGGCCCAAGGACTTGGGCCCCTGCACCCGCATGGGAGACCCGGAAGAAGCTCCTGGCTCCTGGCTTCGGATTGGCACAGCTCCATCTGTTGCAGCCATCTGGGGAGTGAACCATCGGATGGAGGACCTCTCTCTCTCTCTCTCTCTCTCTCTCTCTCTCTCTCTCTCTCTCTCTCTGCCTCTCCTCTCTCTGGGTAACTCCGACTTTCAAATAAATAAATCTAAAAAAAAAAAAAAAAGTAAATAAAAGAAGAAATCAGAAGTTCCTTCACTGTCTTACCAAAACTTACCACTAGATGGTGCTGGGTGACTTTCATAAGAAATGAGACTGCACTTTCTCCACTCCCCCTGACACAGAGGGCATCTAGGAAACCATCACCGTCAGTCCTGGCACCATCTCCGGGGGCCTCCTGAGTGTTTGTTCCGTGAACGTGGAGGAGGGGTCCCGATCTGCACAGAGCGCTCCACTAGCAGGTGCTGTTGGTGCCACCTCGTGCCCAGGATCTCCCCACCGAAGCCTGTGCAGCACGCCCGGAGGCCTTGGTTACAACAGACTGCTGGACCCCACTCCAGAGTTAGTTCAGCAGGTCTGGGGTGTGCCTTGAACGCTCATATCTCGACAATCCCCAGAGGAGGCAGACACAGCTAAACCATGGACCTCACTCTGAGGACCCCTGCCCCCTGCCAGGAAGATTCTGGAAGCTTCCGCTGTCCTAACCAGAGGCAGAAGCGGCTGCACAGCCCCCTCACCGAAACATGCACACACAATATACATAACGCATGCAGACACCACACACAGATATACACACCATACACATGTGTACACACACACACACCCTCCTTCTTTCCCTGCAGGGCCTCAGAGGAAGTCACATACACCCAAGTCACCAGGCTGAGACGTCTTTCCCTGAGCCCTGGTTTGAGCAGGGCAAGTTCCTGGGGCAGCTGTGAGCTGCAGCTCAGGGGCCGCTCACAGCTCCTGCGAGATGCTGCAGGGTGGCAGCTGTGCCCAGAATCTGGCTGTCCGGGTGCAAAGTCCCAGAGGAAGACTCTGGGCAGAGGGAGGCCCTGGATATGCACAGACAGCACCCCCTCCGGCCTTCCAGCTGCAGCCTAAATGTTGATTCTGGGGTGCTGAAGGGCAGAGACCTACGCCGATGTCCATGTGCGCCAGGGTTTCCAGAGGCAGATCCAGAGGTGTGTGTCCTCTGTGCTTTTCTGTGCAGTCGCCAAACCAACCGCCCCTTCATTTCTTTCTTTTTTTTTTTTTTAAGCTGGAGGAATGTGGTCCCCTTGCCTTATAAAAACGCGGCATTTTCATCACCGCTCCCCATCAGAACAACCAGCGAGAGAGAGCGAGAGCGAGCGAGAGAGAGCGAGAGCAAGCGAGAGCGAGCTGTTAGCCAGAAGGCGCGCCCCAAACACGGGCAGGGCTGAGTTTGCAAAGTGAGCGTCACTCCAAAGGGGCTGGGGGGCTGGGTAGGGAGCTCCCCGCTGACAAATTTCTAGCTGGAGATGAACGCTCACACACAGCCGCTCTGGCCGGGTCTGCATCCAAAATCCAGAAATGTCACAGATCTGAGCAAGTACAGGGTGCCGATCCCCACCTGTGTCCGTGTCGGCTTACTCTTAACAAGCTCTGGCTGGGCAAAACCAGTCACTGACCCAGCCACCGTACCCTTGATGGGGGAGGGGCAGGACATGGGGGAGGTACCAGGGACCAGAAATTCGCGTGACCCCATCTCCATTTGCGCCCTCCCCCGACTCTTCCAGATCCCGCAGAGTCCTGCATCCCGGGAAACCCCTAGGTCCAGGCCAGACGGGCAGCTTCATCACCTGCTGAGTACAGTCCAGCCCCTCAGTTCGGCCCCTCAGTGCAGGGCCCCCAGCCTGTGCCAACTCCAGGAGCTGGACGCTGTGCCCTCGTGCACACGCACGTGGACTTCAGCACAGCGTGTGGGAAGCCCTGATTCACACCCGCGTGCAGTGTGAACGCCAAGAGCGTGGCGCCTACCTGGGCCTGCAGCTCCGTTCTCTGCGCCTGTAGGTGGGACAGCGACTCCTGGGCCCCCTCCAGCTGATCCTGCAGAGACGACACTTCCCGCTCGGTCAGGAGCTTCTCCTGCACAAAGGGGGCCAGGCTCAGACACACACATCGGGAGGAAATGCAGCAAGGACAAAGGCAGAGTAGGGATATTTGCACCTGCCCCCACCCCGCCCCATATTCACCACCAAGGTCACTTGGTGACCACTGCACTGGGCAGCCAGGCCTTTGGGGGTGATGGGTGCTGTGGAGGCCGTGAGGCTGGGCCCTGTGCTGGGATTAGTGCCCTTCCAAGAAGACGAAGCCACCCCAGGGTTCTCCCTCCACCATGCCAGGTGCGGCAAGAGGGCAAGCCGGGAAGAGAGCCGTTGGCACCCTGACCTTGGCTTCCAGAGCCAGAACCGTGAGTCATCAGTGCCTGTCATTGAAGCCCCCCAGTCTGTGTCATCCGTTACAGCCGCCCAAGCTAAGAGAGCCCCACAAGAGCCACTACTCCTGCCTTTCTTTTTTTTTTTTTTTTTTTTAAGATTGATTTGTTTGAAAGCCAGAATTACAGTGGAAGATACAGAGACAGAGAGATCTTCCATCTGCAGATTCATTCCCCAAATGGCCGCAACGGCCACGGCTGGGCCTGGCCAAAGCCAGGAGCTTGGAACACCATCTGGGTCTCCCACATGGGAGGCTGGAGCTCAAGTACTTGGGCCACCTTCCATGGTCTTCCCAAGTGCATTGGCAGAGAGACAGACTGGAAGTGGAGCAGCCGGGACTTGAACCGGCACCCAAATGGCAGCTTAACCACTGTGCCACAAGCCTCCCTGCCCCCTTCTTGGTTTATTTATATGCATCATATTACAGCATCACAAAATTACACAAACCACACTAGGAGGAAAAATCCGTTGATACCCTGTTGAACAGGGAGAGGGACTATGGAAGATTTGTGTTGGTTTCCCAAATGGGGTTCAGAGATCTCTAGCCTTTCCACAGACTCAAGCTAGCATTAGCAAAGCCTGGCTCAAATCATCTCCCCTCATTGCCCCAGGTTCTCCTTTGAAGTTGACGACTGAACCAGGAGGGGATTACAAACACAAGCAGCCTGCTGTGCTGTGACTGTGTCCCCCTGACCCCCTACTGGAGACTCTCCAGGCACAGCGCTGGCAGGTGGGGCCCGCGGGGTGAAGTCCAGGCTCTGTCCTCAGGAATGGACTAACGCTGCCCTGAGAAGGGCTGCTGGGGGCGGCTCCTCCCCTTCCCCTCTTCTGCCAAGTGAGGACACAGAGCTCCCCCACCTTGGGCCCTTCCTGCCTTCCGCCACGTGAGGATGCAGCCAGGAGGCCCTCACCAGCATCCGTAACAGTGAGAAATCCACTTCTGCTCCATATACATTACCCAGTCAGCCCTATGCTGTTACAACAGCAGAACAGACTCCAAGGGACCAGGGCTGAGGCACAGAAGGTTACACTGGCATCCCATGTTGGAGTCCTGGCTGCTCTGCTTCCAAGGCAGCTCCCTGCTGATGCACCTGGGGAAGCAGCAGAAGACGACCCAAGTGCTTGGGCCCCTGCACCCATGTGGGCGACCCAGGCTTTGGCCTGGTGCAGCCCTGGCTGTTGTGTGCATTTGGGGAGTGAACCAGCAGATGGAAGCTTGATCTCTCTTCTTCTCGCTATCATTCTTTTTTATTTCAAATAAATAAAATAAATCTTTAAAAATAACAGGAGAGCAAAAATCTGAGCAGATACTCAACAAAGAAGATTCTTGGATGACAGAGAAGTACGTAAGATGCCCAGTACTGGGCCAGCACTGTGACGTCGCAGGTAAAGCCTCCGCCTGTGGCACCAACATCCCATGTGAGCACCGGTTTGAGTCCTGGCTGTTCCACTTCCATCCAATTCCCTGCTAATGCGCCTGGGAAAGCAGCTGAATATGACCCAACTCCTTGGGCCCCTACACACACATGGGAGACCCTGAGGAAGTTCCTAGCTCCTGGCTTCAGATCAGCCCAGCTCTGGCTGTTGCAGTCATTTGGGGAATGAACCAGGGGATGGAGGGCCTCTCTCTCTCTCTGTTCCCCCACCACCACCAACTCTGCCTTTCAAATAAATAAATAAATAAATAAATCTTTGAAAAAAAAATGATGCTCAGTTGGGGCCGGCACTTCGGCTCAGTGGGTTAAAGCCCTGGCCTGGAGTGCCGATATCCCACATGGGCGCCGGTTTGAGACCCGGCTGCTCCACATCTGATCCAGCTCTCTGCTATGGCCTGAGAAAACAGTACAAGATGCCCCATGTCCTTGGGCCCCTGCACCCATGTGGGAGACCTGGAGGAAGCTCCTGGCTCCTGGCTTCGGATTGGTGCAGCTCCAGCCATTGCAGCCAACTGGGGAGTGAACCTGCAGATGGAAGACCTCTCTCTCTCTCTTCTCTCTCTCTCTCTCTCTCTCTCTCTGCCTCTCTTTCTCTCTCTGCGTAACTCTTTCAAATAAATAAATAAATCTTTAAAAAAAAATGATGCTCTGTATCAGTAGCCATCAGGGAATGCAAAAGAAAACCACAATGAGATATGCAATATACCTAGCAGAAGCAAAAAAATAAATAAATAAATAAACTACAAAGCTGACCTACCAAGAGCTGCCAAGGCCACAGAAAGCAATGGTAGCTGTGGTTCATGGTGGCAGGGAAGCATTTCCACTTTGGAAAGTAGTTTGGGGTTCCTTACAAGGTACACAGGAAAGAACAGCCGGTCTGAGCAATCTTCAGAAAGTTCTTGGAAAATACGCATTATGAAGAAGATGCGCATGGACTTCAAAAACGTTTTGCACCAAAATAAGCCTCACTCTTAACCCCATTTTGGCAGGAACTTTCTGAAGTCACCTTATGATTCTCGAGAAGACACCTAAGACAGCGGTCAGGGCCAGGGTGCATCCCCAGATGTCTAACTGTGGGCATTTGCAGTGCGAGTCACAGCCCACAGGGGTCAGCTTCAGATCTGAAGGCAGTGCAGGAGCAGGGAGCAGTCAACCCACCAGGGCTCCTGCACAGTCCCTGGGTCTGCCCAGGATGCCCAGGCCCAGGGCAGCAAAAGCCTCCACATCCGGCTTCCCCGGCAGCTGGGGCTCCAGGTCTTACCTCCCTCATCCCACCTGCGCTGGTGGCCACCTGTGAAGCAGTATGGGTGATCTGCTGCAGGATGCTGATGTAGGCCTGGATTTCCAGAAGATTCTGTCAGGGAAAGCAAAGCATTCTCAGTATCAGTTAAGCCGCTCGGGTTTTCCCTGTAGCAGCAGGTGTACCCAGGAGAGGACGCTCACCCACGTTCTCCCATCACAAATGGGACAGACCATGAACACATCAGGGATGGGAAGAGGGTGATGGATCTGCTGCCACCGATGGGCCCGCCCATGCTGTACCCATCAATCCTCACGAGAGAGGGGCAGATGAGTGAACAGGGGCTGTGTTCAACTCACCCATTTCCTTTCAGTTACCTTGGCGCTTTGCTGCTACTGCACAGAGCCCCAGATGGCGGAGGCATGGGAGAAAAGTAGAACCCTCGGCCGGCGCCATGGCTCACTAGGCTAATCCTCCACCTTGCAGCACTGGCACACCGGGTTCTAGTCCCGGTCGGGGCGCCGGATTCTGTCCCAGTTGCCCCTCTTCCAGGCCAGCTCTCTGCTGTGGCCAGGGAGTGCAGTGGAGGATGGCCCAAGTGCTTGGGCCCTGTACCCCATGGGAGACCAGGATAAGTACCTGGCTCCTGCCATCAGATCAACGTGGTGCGCCAGCCGCGGCGGCCATTGGAGGGTGAACCAATGGAAAAGGAAGACCTTTCTCTCTGTCTCTCTCTCTCACTGTCCACTCTGCCTGTCAAAAAATAAAAAAAATAAAATAAAAAATAAAAAAAAAAGTAGAACCCTCAAGGCCAGAGGGCACAAAGGCACAAAGGCCCTGCATCCAACACATGGCTGCAGGCAACCAGGCCTGGACCAGATGACTCACAGAGTACCTGTGGCCTTGGGCAGCCTTTAAAACCTCATGAAATGCAAGTTCATCTATAAAGCAGAGCAAACCCTCTGTAGGGACACCTGGTCCCCAGCTCTCTGGGCAACGACTGGACATGGCCTCTTCAGAGAGCCACCTTGGCCAACCAATGCCCACTCTTGTCCAGGAAGCTACCCAGACCGAGCCTCGTCCCCAGGGCAGGCCCGTGACTGAAAAAAGACTGCCGGCGCCGCGGCTCAATAGGCTAATCCTCCGCCTGCAGCGCCGACACCCCAGGTTCTAGTCCCGGTCGGGGTGCCAGATTCTGTCCCGGTTGCCCCTCTTCCAGGCCAGCTCTCTGCTGTGTCCAGGGAGTGCAGTGGAGGATGGCCCAAGTCCTTGGGCCCTGCACCCGATGGGAGACCAGGAAAGGCACCTGGCTCCTGGCTTCAGATCAGCACAGTGTGCCGGCCGCAGCGTGCCAGCCGTGGCAGCCATTGGAGGGTGAACCAACGGCAAAGGAAGACCTTTCTCTCTGTCTCTCTCTCACTGTCCACTCTGCCTGTCAAAAAAAAAAGAAAGAAAGAAAGAAAAAAGACCAACGCTCTGGCCTCACAGCAGCACGGGGTCAGCCTTGAATCCACACCCTGGGAGTGAGAGACAGGGCTGGGGCTGGACCCATGCCCACTCTTCTCTGCTGCTCCTCCCTGGAGCCCTGCGCACAAACATCAACCACACAAGCTCTCCACCCCCAGCTCCTACGGAACCGACCTGAGACTCTCTCAAGTGAGACAGCCAGGTGAGTTCACAGGTGAGCTATTTAGTATTCGAAATGGCCTCAAAACACACACACACACAACAACAACAACAACATCGCTTGGAGCTGAGCCCAGGCACTGCTCCTAGGGGGATTCTCAGTGCAGCAGAAGCAAGAAGGGAAGCAACACTGAGCTGGGGAGGTTTGCCAAGCACTGGCCAAGCTCAGGTGTGCAGGTGCGCGTGTGGGTGTCCCCAGGCTGCACGCTCTGCATGTGACCCCGCTGCCTTGGGCTGTGACACCAGGAAGCTTGACTGTGGAGGGGCGAGGGCGTGGTTCTGTTATCACTATGTCACCACCTGGGCACCTGCAGCTCCATCCCAGTGAGGAAGGGGATGTCTCTGGGCCCCAAGGCAGAGCAGAAGCCCCCACGTGGTCCCACGGAGGCGAGAGGGAGCTGGGCTGTGTGTGACGCCAACTCCTGCCTGCTCACAGCAGGGCAGCAGATCCTCAACACAACACTAGCGGGCAGAGCGGCCTGCAGCTGCTTGGACACGGCGCGCAGGTGCACACACTGGAAGTGGGAGGGGCCAGAGCCTGAGGGTGGAGACCACGCCCGGCCAGTACCACAGGTCCCCCACACTGGGCAACCCACACAGCCACACTGGGAAGGCAAGCCTGGCATTGGCAGCTCAGAGAGGTGAGGCCACAGGCACAGCTCCGGAGTGGGATATTTCCAGTACCCCCAGAACCCCCCAAAGGGAGAGCTAAAAAAAAAAAAAAAAAAAAAAAAAACACCATTTTCTTTTTTCGTATCTGTATTTCCTGAGCTCAAGCAGTTGACAGAGGAGAGCTTAATCAAGACAGTGCTCCATGAAATCGCTTTGTAAACTGCAGACACACTACAGACAGCAGGCTCCCCACACCCCAGACACGCCCCAGGGGGCCACTCCTCTGCCCATGCCTGGTTCATTAAGTGCTGTGCAGTGACCAACCCGCCCCTAGCACAGCTCGCGGGAAAACGCACACAAACGGTGGCCCATGAGTTTGTGTGCTGGGCTCCTGTGACCACACCCAGGGAGTCACGGTTACCTTTTTGTACCTGTCCTTGGCTGCACTGATGTCATCCTGCAGGAACTGGGCTTCGATCTGAAGGCGCAGGTTATGCAGCAGGGCCTCGTCTGCTTCCTGCGAGGACAAAGGGTGGCGTCCTGGGCACCCGGACCGCGGCAGCAGTGCTGCCACAGAGGCGGAAACTCGGCCAGCGTGTGAGCACCCAGGGAAACACAGGTCCTGGGGCAGATGTGCAGCCCAGCGGCTCAGACGCCCGTGTCCAGGACCTGAGTCCAAGTCCCAGCTCCAGCTCCTGACTCCGGCTTCCTGCTAATGGAGAGCCTGGAGGGCAGTAGGAGGTGGCCCAGGTGGTCGGGAAGGGGTTGGGTCTCTACACATCCTGGAACAAGCTGCCAGCTCCCAGCTTCCTCCTGGTCCTATTCTGGCCATTAGAAGCATCTGGGGGAGTGAACCAGCAAACAGAAGGTCTCTCTCTCTCTCTCTCTCTCAACTAAATAATAAATCTAAAAAAATTAAAATATTAGAGTGTAGGTATATTTACTTACCCAAATAACCTTAACATTTAAATGTGCTCTAAATCATCATCGAGTTGAGTTCCTAAGATTAAACAGGAAAATAGGCTTCCTTTAATTCTGAACTGGTATTGTATTGCACTGTATTGTTGAAAAGCAGAGTTGCGGAGAGAGAGCACCCTTCCATACACTGGTTCACTCCCCAAATGCCCACAACAGCCAGGGCTGGGCTGGGCCAAAGCTGGGAGCCCGGAGCACCATCCAGGTCTCCCATGTGGGTGGCAGGTGTTTGGATCATCTTCTGTTACCTCTGAGATCCAGTGGAAAGCTGGATTGAAAGCACCGTAGCTGGTACTCAATCCGGCACCCCCAACACGGGATGCTGGTACCCCAAACAACAGCTTAACCCACTGTGCCACAATGCCTACCCCAAAACCTGTATTGCAATAGTTCTCTCCCAGGACTGTTGACGCGCACTCAGAGAACTGTTCCTGTGCTGTGATGTCTGGAATAGACAAAAGTACTCCAGAGTGTCCAGTGCAGTACTGCAGGTGAGCATCCCTGCCCCCACTCACCTCACACACTGCCACCTGCCCAGTGGCAATACCTGAGGCTTTGACAAGGGGACTTTTACTGCTTTTTACTGAATAAGCATGATGAATATTAGTAATGGCTTCCTATGAATAAAGGTGGATACAGGGCTTGGCTAAAAATGCTTTAATATATATACATATATATATATATTAAAGATGTATTCATTTGAATGGCAGAGTGACAGAGAGAGACGGGCGGGGGTGGGGGCAGAGATCTTCTACCTGCTGGGTCCCTGAGTGCTGCTTCTGGGGACTCCCAGTTCTGCGTGAGCCGGGATTGGCCCATGTGGGTCACAGGGCCATCACCTCCCTTAACAGCAGAACCACAATGATGAGAAGGAAAAGCCAGGAGGCAGTGGTTCAACCCCAGGGATGGGGTCTCCCTCGGACAGAGGCATGGCTAACTCTGGGGCCACAGAGAAGGAGAGCTGGGCACAGACCTGGAGCCAGCCCCTCCGAGTGTGGCTGCCTCTCCTCTGCCCCTCTGCAGCTGGCTAGGGACAGGACAGAATGGCGAATTCTAATCATCTTCATTTGTACACAAAACCCCGCCATGACTGACCCACCGTTACGGGAGCCGAAAGATGGAAACTGGGCTTCAAGGACACTTTGTGTTGCTGCTTCTAAAAGGGAGCAGACATTCAAGGTTTTAGAAAGAGAGGGTCGGGGCCAGCACTGTGGCACAGTGGATAAAGCCACTGCCTGCAGTGCCGGCATCCCATATGGACGCCGGTTCGAGACCCGGCTGCTCCACTTCCTGCCCAGCTCTCTGCTATGGCCCGGGAAAGCAGTAGAAGATGGCCCAAGTCCTCGGGCCCCAGCACCTGCATGGGAGACCCGGAAGAAGCTCCTGGCTCCTGGCTTCGGATTGGCACAGCTCCGGCCATTGAGGCCATTTGGGGAGTGAACAGCAGATGGAAGCCCTCTCTCTCTCTTTCTCTCTCTCTCTCTCTCAGCCTCTGCCTCTCTTTTACTCTGCCAAGAAGGGAAGAAAGAGAAGGTTGTTGGACCTGCAACTTCATTTAAGCCACAGCTGCCATCCTTCAAAGCATCCCACGCAAGCAATGTCCAGTAGCAAAGATGCTCTTCGTGGAGGGCAACCACAGGCACTCTCCCCACGGGGGCCTTTCAGACCACTCCAGGGAACCCTAGGGCTCAGCAAGAACAGCTCAAAACCAAGAGTCAAAACTAACCTCTACAGATGGGGAAACTGAGCCAGACAGTCCAGGGGGTAAAAGAAGATGAGAGAAGTGGAGTCCATCTTGGGCTTCTCCATACCAGTCACGGACTGGGTGCTGAGCCCTGCACCCATCCCTCCGGGGGTGTCTGCCACTCCTCCCCACCTCCCTCTTAGAGTGATGCCAGAGCTGCCCTCCCAGGTCCCATCAGTCAAGTCTGCAAACTGCTCAGGATGATGATAGAAGGCGGCTCAATTATGTGTCCCCAGAACAGGGATCACGCAGACGCTGGTGCAAGCACACGGTCTGGCTCTGCTGACAGTCACCTGACAATCAGCCCCCAAAGCCCCCAGAGCGCCAAGGGTGAGTGGGCACCGCTGGAATGTGCAGCTGCTGTGCTGTGGAGGAGAATTGGTTTTGGACCTGTTCTCTTTTGTTTGCGTTAGAACTCGGAAAATGTGTGGACGCTTGAGTTTTCATTATGCTTTGGATGCTGTCAGCTGAATTTTCAAAAGCTTTACCCACGGGAGCATCTAGATTTTACCAAATGGAGCTTCTGGGTCAACAGTTTAATTTTAGAAAACATTCCAGCCCTGACAGTGGGTATGTTCCAGATCTAGACCAGTGGTTCTCAAAGTGTGGGCCCTGGACCACACCACCAGGGAACTCACTAGAAACGCAAACACCAGTCCAGCAGATCCCAGATGTACCGGATCAGGCTTCCGGGGGCTGGGACCCGGGAATCTGTGTTCAGCACAGCCTCCAGATAACACTGACGCACACTGAAGTTCAGAGTCACTGGCCTAAGCTATTTACAGCCAATTGAGAAAGAGGCTGAAGAAATAAAGAGAATTCCATGAACCTTAGAAAACCAGCCTTGCCTACCTGTTCACAGTGAATCTGGAAACTCCCTTAAGAACCCAACTACTAAAGAACGGGTATTCTAGTTCAAGAAGATTTCTAGCTAGCTAGGATTGAACTAAAAAACTCTTCTCCTTCATTTTAAAATTCTTGGAATTTTAAAGAAAAAAAAGGATGGGTGAGAGTAAAACCTTAAAGTTTGCTCTTTATAGTTCCTTAAGCAAATTCAGGTGTTACTGGGGGCCATCTCTCCATCTGTATATATTTAGAGACAATGAGTTGTAGTCAAACTGCAACATTTCAGTGTCCCCTGACATTCTTAACTATTCAAAGGCTGAAAATGTGAACGCCTTTGGCCATTACGTAGGTGAGGGAATTCATTCTGCATAGCAAAAATGCATAGCACAGAGCGGCTTGCTTTAGCTCATCTGGCTGTTAAAAACACGGGCGCTCAGATCTGGAGGATCAAGTCCACGGGCAGCATCAGCACATGGCAGTTGAATGAAAGCAGCAGTCCACACTCTCACTCATCGTGATGCTTTCCAGGCAGGTTTCAAAGGCCATGTCCATGATGTCCCATGGCCACAGCCTGGGATGAACGGAGCCCATCTGCCAGTGAGACCAAAGCAAGTGGACATGGAGACTGAATTGAGAGCCAAACCCTTGATCCAAAGACCTACCAGCCACAACCACTGAGACGGGCAGACAAGATCTGAATTCTCTCCATTCTTCTCATCTGTTGACCTCAATGGACAGAGAGTCCAGTGGTCACCTGGCCAACCCTTGAGGCACAGAATGTTCCAGAAGATTGGGTACAGGTGCTTATGTTGGAGACAGTCCCCGAAAGCACAGGCAAGGGAGAGGAAGTGACACAGGGCAGGGAACAAAGCCAGCAGGTGGTCCGCGAGAAGGTTCTCATTGTGGACAGCTGCGGGGTGCGGTCTTGCCTCTGGGACTGAGTGGAGCTCACCTCTGAGTTGTCATAATGACAAGGTAAGGCAGCTGGGGAACTTATCTACCTACTCCTGCCCCTCAACAGCTGAAGGTGGCCCCTGGGGTGTTAAGAGTTGGCACATCTGGGCTCTGTGCCCCTTGTGAGTCCTGAGAGTCCATGGCACAGCCAGAGAGATGCAGGAAGCCATCATGGTGCCCAGCATGACTGGGTGACTGCTAGGGTGCACCAGGGGATATGGCAGAGAACCAACCAGGGCCAAGGGACCATCTCTTACCAAGAGACTTCAGCTTTGGGTCTAAGAGACACAGATTCTCTGACTGTTCTCAGGTAGAGAATAAGCCATGGACACAAAACATGTGCACCTGCCACAGATGGGCCATGGGGCTCCAAAGTCATTTAACCTCACCAAGGGCGAATTTCCTCACTGGCAAAGAGGAGCTGACCATGTCATCTCTAGGGACAAAGCCTGCCCCACCAAAAACCAAAGGTAACTTTCCAAGGCTCCCATGAGCCAGTGCAAGGACCTCCCCACATGTGCAAGCTGCACTCATGACTTCCACTATATCCAGGTATCACTTGCACTATCGTGGACTCAATTTTACTTTTATTTGCTTACAAAGGAACTTTTCAATGTTACCTGCTGTAAATAATCATAAAAAATTCACAACCCTAAAAATCTGTTCCTCCACACACCACATCTAAAATCATCTCCCTTTCAAGGGTTATGCAGCCCACACAGCAAAGCAAACTGAGCATGTGTGCTCTGTAAGTGCTCTGTAACAGGGCCTGGCCTTGTGGCACAGGGGTTTAAGCCTCCACCTGCCATGTTGGCATCTCATATGAGCGCCGGTTCAAGTCCCAGCTGCTCCACTTTCAGTCCAGCTCCCTGCTAATGCACCTGAGAAAGCAGCGGAAGACAGCCTGAGTGCTTGGATCCCTGCACATATGTGGGAGACCTTGATGAGCTCCAGGCTCCTGGCTTTGGCCTGGCCCATCCCCAGCTGCTGCAGCCATCTGGGGAGTGAACCAGCGGATGGAAGACCTCTCTGTCTTTGTCTCTTTCCCTCTCTCGGTAACTCTGCCTTTCAAATAAACAAATCAATTTTTAAAAAGTGCTCTGTAATTATAACCATGACCATGAAGTGAGCACCACCAGACAGCAGGTCACGAACATTACATCATTTAATTGTCACTAGGCATGTGGACACAGTTCTACTCCTGTGGGAAGGGTCTCTTATTGTTCCAGTTTCACAGACGAGGCAGCTGAAGCTCACAAAGACAGCAGTAGTGCGAGGATCCTATTAGCAGGCCACACTCCTCTTTCTACGCACAGCTCACCAGTGGGCAGAAGTGTCTCGTCCTGGACTCAGGGAGCAGTCATGCGAATTTCCTGTGCTGAGCCTCACCTGAGTTCTTGGTAGCAGCTTTGCCTGCAACCTGCATAATATTCTTGCAGGGCTGACCCTGCACAGATTTACGCCCCATGCCATAGCTGTTTTGAACGCATGGTGGAAGGGTGGGACATCTTTTCCTCATTTTTCATTACACTATTTCTATTTTCCTACTGAGAATATGTATTGTTTTTGTAATAAGAGAAAAACAGCAGAAGGTTCCGGGGCCCTGTTCTCTCTCTCTTCTCTGTCTTTGAACACTGCCCAAGATGGCTCCGTGTAAGTGCCAACCTGAGAAGTCGGGCCAAAGGCCTGCTTACAACGAGAACAAATACTCACAGGAACACGATTTGGGGAGGGTTTGGGGAAGGTATGAACTGGCACCTGCAGGAAGGTGGTGATGACCCTCTGTCCCTGAGGGCAGGCGTCTCTGGACAAAATAGTGATCCCATCTGGCCAATGGGGACTGCCACCACAGACAAGAATGGGATGAGCTACAGACATGGGCAGAACAGCCGGGCGATGATGGAGGCTAAGACCGGACTCTCAGCGCCAGCTTCCAACAGGCTGGGGGCCAGCGGCTGAGCCTGGCTCCCTGCTGTCTCCATGCTTATGTCAAGAGGGCTCACAGAGCCTTCCAGCAGGGAGACCTTCGCAGTTCCTATCAGCTGACCTGCGTAACCAGGGCCAACACCACCATCCACAGAAGCATCCTGGTCTGGCCAGCACATTACAGAGAAGGGGGCCCTGTAACGCAGGCTATACCAACAAAGCAAAATTTGGCTTCCCAGATTCTAGTCCTGGTGTCCCCACTAGAATAATCTCCCACACAGAGCCCGCACAAAAATGGGAGACGAAAAACACCCTGAGCTGGTCTGAAAGAATTCTGAAGCCTACTTGGGCAGAACAGGGACCAGTTTGGGGGCCTCGTCAGTAATGATGATGAGGTCAGGTGCATTGGGAGAGGGACCCAAGTGCCCTAAATAAGCAACCCTCCAACTAAACAGTCTGCAGGGGTCCTGGCGCTCTGACAACCTGTCCCCGAGTGATGAGGAAAACACAATGCTTCATGCTATTTGCCATCCCAGGTTCTGTCCACCCCTGGTCGTCCAAGGTTACTCTGCTGTCCGGGAGGAGAGTTCTCAATCGATCCACATGGTGATGGAGGAAGCTGCACCTGCAAAGCGGAGCTTCACCCAACCCAGCAGGACTGGAAGCAAAGAATCCCTGGTGCCCCCATGTTGTTACTGTTCATGTCCCAAGAAGAGGGAGCTTGAGGACAATGAAATATCTTCCTGGGACCCGCATTGTGGCACAGCAGGTTAAGCCGCCACCTGCAACACCAGCATCACATACGGGCGCTGGTTTGAATCCCGGATGCTTCACTTCCAATCCAGTTCCCTGGGGAAGCAGCAGAAGATGGCCCAAGTGCTTGGACCCCTGGCACCTACGTGGGAGACCTGGATGGAGTTCCTGGTTCCTGGCTTGGCCAGCACAACCCTAGCCATTGTAGCCATTTAGAGAGCAAACCAGTGGGTGGAAGATCTCTTTCTCTCTCTCTGTCTCTCCCTCTTTCTCTGTAACTCTGCCTTTCAAATCAATAAGTTTTTGAATAAATAATTAATTTCTTCTCTGCTGTCTCAACACTTCCCCTTGGAGCAGCCATCTCATGACTCTTAGCCATGGAAGAGGGGTCTCACTGCCTCCAAACGACCATGGCCAACGTGAGCTCCTTCTAAGCTTGGTGTCTGGGATCAGCGTGTGTGAGTGTTGGCCGTTAGCTGGCCCCTGCAATGCTGGCTTGCTCTGATGGCCCAGCACAACCAGGCAGCTTCAGAGCTGATGTGTATCCTGTGGCAGAGAGGTGTGTGTGGGTTCACTCACAAAGATTCAGTTGAAATTAGAGAGTCCAGAAAGAGGGTGACGAGGCGAGAAATGGGCGAGTCGCAGTGAAACACGAAGAGACGTGTGTGAAACCATAGCTTCCGCCATTCAGTGCAACACTAAGGAAGCTGCTTCCGCCCCAGGTGTGCCCAGCTCACCTTGTTCAGCCGTTCGAGCATTTCTTTCAGCAGCAGTTGGCACTCACATTCATTTTCATACCTGCAAATTGGATGCACAGATGAGAGTCGGGTGGCTTCTGTGACTTCCCAAGTGCAGACCACACACTCAGCGTCAAACCCTGCCTGACCTGCGTGCCACGCCCTCTGCTTCAAGGAGAGGGTCTGAACCACAGGCCAGCAGCTGATGCTGCACCTGTGAGCCCACCGCCTCCCGATTCTTTTCATACCACAGAGCATGCACAAAGTGGTAACGTTTGCACCTGGCGTGGGGTAACGGGGAGTGGAAAATGGAACAGGAGTCTGCCAGCCTGGGGGACCCAACAACCCCCAACCGGCAGTCACCCAGCCACCCAGGGATGAGGGACTTCTATCCTGGTGCACCTGTAACCCGAGTGCAGCAACAGCACAAGGCTAGGAAGGTTGCCACACACAGTCCACCACAAACACCATGACCCTGACCTTATGAGGATCCCCTATGATATTTTGATATGTGTAATGTGTCCATTTTTCTGGATTAAGTCATTTAATCCTCACAACAGGCTACAAGACAGCAGTTTTGTTACTGCTGTGTGGAAGATGGGAAATTGAGGTTGAGAAATTTGCCCAAGTCCTTGGATGGATGCTCCCAGCCCTGTGCCTGATCCTGTGCATCACTCCTGTCCAGTAACGGCTCCTCTGGGCAGGCTGGGGGTGCCCTCAACCTCTGCCAGAGGCCAGCTGGTACCTAACCACCCCACGCTCCACAGTGCACTCAGCCTTGGCTGCCCGCCCTTCCCCGCCTCACTCCCTCACTCTCCCCACCAACGTGCCCCAGCTCATCTCACAAAAGCAACTCACCCTCCAATCCCTGCCTCCAGCTTAGCTTCTGGAGGACTCCTAACTAAGACACAGAGGGGAGCAGGACTCACCCTCGAATCCGACACCAAAAACTGTGCTCTGGTGACTCCACACACTGTCTGTGTATGGCAGGAAGACCCTCTCCCTCAATTTAAACATACACAAGATTCATAGAGCAGAGGCTAGAAGCAGGTGTATTTTTTTCTCCTAATCAATTTCTTCCTGGACTTTTAGACAATGATGGGGATCAAGGAAGCAGAGGCTCCAGACATTATTCTGCTCAGAGTAGGGACTTCCCGCTGCAGGAATGTCACCCTTAAAGAAAAACAGAGGTGGCCCCTTCCCAAATGACCCCTCTCTGTGTTCCCTGTAAGCTTCCCCCCAGTATCCCATCTTGCCTTTTTCTTGGTAAACTACATTTCCCAGCTTTCCTTGCAGCCAAGAGTGGCCATGTGACTGAGTCCTGACCAATGGGGTAGAAACAAAAGTCCGTGTGGCAGCTTCCAGAGAAGGGAGGAGCACTTTGGCTCTCTGCATCCCTTTCCCAACCTGCAGCCTGGAACATGCGTGTTGCCTTCTTGAAGCCCAGACACAGCCTTCTGGGTCTCAAGCCATCACAGAGGACCCCTATCAACTGCTCACCCAGACCTTACCCAAGACAGAAACAAACTCCCATCCTGGGTAAGCTGAGGTGTCACGTTGGGGTCTCTGTTTTGTTTTTGGTTTTTTGGTTTTTTGTTTTGTTTTGTTTTGTTTTGTTTTGGTGGTGGTGTGCAATTAGTAGTACTCAATACATTCACAATACTGTGCAGCCATTACCACCATCCATCTCCATAACTCTTCCTAATGCAAAACTAAAACTCTGTGCCCCTTAAATGCCAATCCCCCTCCCTCCACCTCTGGCATCCACCATTCTGCTATCTGTCTCCACGATTCTGACAGCACAGAAGTGGAATTACAAGGTATTTGCCCTTTTGTGACTCACTTCTTTCACTTAGCATAAGGTTCTCAAAGTTCATCCAAGTGGTAGCATATGTCAGAATTTCTTTTCTAAAACTGTTCTATTACTTTTATTTATTTGAGAGGCAGAAAGACAGGCAGACAAAGGGAGAAAAAGACAGGCAGACTGACAGAGCTTGCATCCACTGGTTCACTCCCCAAATGCCTGTAACATCTGGAGCTGGGCCAGGTTGAAGCTGGGAGCCAGGAAATCAATCTTGGTCTCCTATAAAAGTGGCCCAACCACTTGCTCCATCACCTGATGCCTCCCAGCATGCATATTAGCAGGAAGCTGGAATTGGCAGCAGAATTTAACCAAACTCAGGCACTCCAATATGGAATGGTGGTGACCCATTAACTTCTAGGCCAAATGCTCACTCCAGAATTTCCTTCCTTTTTCAGACTGAAAAATATCCCACTGTATATTCAACAGCACTTCAAAAAGTTAGTGGTAAAATAGAATGGAAAGATAAGTTTATCTTGGGATTCCAGGGGTCCAGCGCTGTGGCTCACCGCGTTAAAGCCTCCATCTGCAGCGCCAGCATCTCATATAGGCTCCGGGTCGAGTCCTGGCTGCTCCATTTCTGATCTAGATCCCTGTTAATGTGCCTGGGAAAGCAGCAGAGGATGGCCCAAGTGCTCCCTGCACCACATGGGAGACCTAGAAGAAGCTCCTGGCTCCTGGCAATGGCCTGGCCCAGTCCTGGCTGTTGCAACCATTTGGGGAATGAACCAGCAGATGGAAGATCTCTCTATCTCTGTCTCTCGTTCTCTCTCTCTGTAACTCAGCATTTCAAATAAATAAATAGATCTTGAAAAATAAGTTTATTTTGGTGTAAAAAATTTAAACCTGTGTATATAATGGAATTTTTAAAAGTTCATGGAAATGCATATTATGAAAAAAATCTATGCATGGATTTCAAAAATTTTTTGCACCAAAATAAATAGATCCTTTAACTCCGCTTTTTCTACTAACTCTTTTTCTAAAAAGAGAACTTTTTGAGTACTCTTATATATTCCAAGATTTGTTTCTCCATTTATCTACTAAAATGTGAGTTGCTCCACATTTTAGCTAGCATGCATAACATTGTTTGAACACACAAATACAAACATCTCTTCAAAATCCTGTTTCTGGGGCCGGCGATGTGGCATAGCAGGTAAAGCCACTGCCTGCAGTGCCGGCATCCCATATGGGCGCAGGTTCAAGTCCCAGCTGCTACACTTCCAATTCAACTCTCTACTATGGCCTGGGAAATCAGTAGAAAATGGCCCAAGCCCTTGGACCCCTGCATCCATGTGGGAGACCCGGAAGAAGTTCCTGGTTCCTGGCTTCAGATCGGCCCAGCTCCAGCTGTAGCAGGCAATTGGGGAGTGAGCCAGCGGGTGGAAGACCTCTCTCTCTCTCTCTCTCTCTCTCGCTCTCGCTCTCGCTCTCGCTCTCTCGCTCTCTCTCCCCCTGCCTCTCCTCTCTCTGTGTAACTCTGACTTTCAAATAAATAAATCTTAAAAAAAAATCCTGCTTTCAATTCCTCTGGGTCACATACACAGAGGTAGAATTGCTGGGTCACACAACAGAGCCAGACATTATTTTGTTAATGACTAATTAGATTTGAGAATAAAGCTGTCAACAAAATTTAACTTTCTGATTGCCCTTTCCTGCTAGAAATACCTAAAGAGTTTCTGTAGATTAAAATGTGCTTGATAATCAACACCTTAACAGGGTATCATGGGTACTTTTAATGCTGTTAAGGGCAGTCTAGATACCATACTGAAGAGAAGGATTTCGCTAAGAATTCATACATTTGTACAAGTTAATTCATAAAGTGAAACAAGCACTTTGGCTTCTATTAACTGTTTCACATAAATTATTTTTGCTGCTCAGCAATTTGGATAATTGACTCTACTCACCAGTGCATTTGGGGAGTTTTATTTGTTTTTACTTAGTGTTTTACTTCACCTTTGACGTACTAAAGACCTGATGGTGAAATTATTCAACTACCAGGCAGATGAGAATCAGCTCAGGCCTGCAGTCCAGGCTCTGTGCACCTCCCGTTTCCCAAATCATTTGCTCCAGGTCTTGGCTACTCACTAACTCACCTCCGCAACCGGAAACCAAAGTTAGGAGGAGGGGTACACACGGATGTGGAGGGTGTGGTTTTCACAGCAACATTCAAATTTCACTGCTCCAGTCAAAATGGCAAAACTTCTCCAAGGAGGCAATGGGCGGGATTCAGTTAAAGGGAATTTGAAAGTAAATCACAGAGTCTGAAGGAACAGCCTCCACAAGGGGCAAATGACAGTACTTCAAAGAGTTTGTGGGAAACATGGAATTAAACGATAAATGTATTTTACTGGAAAACATGCCTTAAAATTGATGCACAGTTTTTTCATAATATATATTTTCTATGAACTACTTGAAGAACTCCTCATATGCATTGATTTCAAAATGCTTTTGCACCAGAATAAATTTAATATCTTAATCACATTGCCAAACATCTGCCCCATAATTCATATAATTTTTAACTGAAGAAATATCTGATATGGTTAAACAATTTTTAAATAAAAATCATAAAGGACTGATGCTGTGACTCAGCACATTAAGCTGCTGCTTGTGGTGCCCACATCCTATTTCAGAGTGCTGTGTCAAGTCCCAGCTCCACTTCCAATCCAGCTCCTTGCTAATTCACCCAGGAAGACAGCACACACACATGCACACATGCGAGTCACCACTGTCGTCTGCAGGGGGTGAAAAGTAGAAACTTGGGCCCCTACCACCCACTTGGGAGGCCTGGATGAAGCTCCAAGGTCCTGGCTTTGACCCGGCCCAGCCCTGGCCATTGAGGCCATTTGAGGAGTGAACAAGGGCATGGGGGAGCTCTTTGTCTCTCTCACTCTCTCTCCAGCTTTCTCCATCATTTTACCTTTCAAATAAATAAAATACATTTTTTTAAAAAATAAACAAAAGTAAAAATATTTTTAAAAGCTCTCCCATTAAAAGTCTCCCACCCACGTCTGTCATTTGCCTGTTTCTATTTCTTCACCCCCTACAACAACAAGTGTCACTTGCATGTGTGCATGTGTGTGTGTGTGTACATCTCCAGAAATTCTTCTTCCCTATGCAAGCAAAAAAGCTCTATACTCTCCCTTACTTTTTTAAAGAAAAATGAATGATAATAACATGCCATTCCTGCATATACTGTGTATTATTCCACTGCCTGGGTCCTTGTATAACCTGTTTCCTATTAGTGGCCACGTAGGTTGGTTCCAGGCTTTGGCTACTGCAGATTCTGCCTCAGTGCCTACCTCTGCCAGCCTAACTTGGAAAGATGGTGACAAATTGTTAACTCACAGGTAATGCTAACCCAACACTCCCTGTGAGAGGAGAGCCCACGCCCTGCACCAGGGCTTCTTACACCTACAAGTCACCGGGATCTTGGGAAAACACCGATTCTGATTCATGCTCTGGGCCAGACCCAAGAACCCACACTGTAGCAAGCCCCTGGGTGGGGCGGATGCTGCTGCTCCAGCAGACCCCAGCTACTACTTTGAGTAGCGAGACCCTAGGGGAGGCACCAGGAAACATTATTCCCAGTGTCAGCATTTCCTTCACCTGAACTCCAGTCCCACGGCAGCAACCCCCTGGCTGAGAGGACCCTAACCCAAACCCTACATTTTCTGAGCCCCAGTCTCCTCTTAGGTTAAATGCATGAGAGAAGGAGATTAGATAACGCGGACACAACTCAAAACCATGATGCTGAGCCAAAGCACTCAGCCGCAGAAGCTTGTACGTCTGTGGAATTCTAGAAAAAAAAAAAAAGCAAAATGAACGTCCGATGACAGAAATCAGAACACTAGGTGCCGCCGTTTTGGGAAGAGGGGAACTGACCGGGAAAGCCAGCTGTCGTGGAGGTATCTTGCACGTTTGGGCGGTTACATAGCCATATGCATTTGTGACAAGTCACGGAACTACGCTTTGAAACTCTGCGTGTTTTATTACACGTAAGTTATGCCTCAAGATAAAACTGCTTGGAAAGTAAAATGGTACCATTTCCTACAAACTGTGATGAGCCATCAGAACGGACGCTGGGGTTCAGGAAGGCGCCACATGGCACGGATGAGGCCATCTGTCGCCAGGGGACCAGAGACTGGCCCCACCGCCCCGGCCCCACGCCACGGGGACGCTCCCCCACTACACACACCCTGCCTCGGTGTCCCGCCACGGCCGCCGCTTACTTGCTGCGGAACTCGTCGAGCGCGCGCTGCGCCTCTGCGCCCTGGCGCTCCAGCCGGCCGCGCTCGGCAGCCAGGTCCCGGGCGCGCTGGCGGTTGCCCTCCACGTAGCGCGCGAGGGCGTCCTCCGGGCCCGCCAGCTGGCCCAGGCGCTGGAAGGCGTCCAGTTGCCGCCGCAGCCCGGCGTGCCGCTGCTCGAGCGCCCGGGCCCGCTGGATGTGGGCGGCCACACGCTCGCCGAGGCCCTGCAGCGCCGCCAGGCTGGGCGGCGCGCCCCGGCCCTCGTCGGCCGGCCGTTCGGGCGCCTCGTCGGCGCGCTCATACTGCTCCTGGCGGGTCTGGAAGACGTAGCTGCGCCGGTACATGGTGGCTGTGGTGCGAGGGAGCGCCACGCTGGCTCTCCGGGAGCCCCGCGCCGAGCCAGCAGCCGCTAAATAAACCCGGGCGGGCCCCGGCGCGCCGCTGGCAGCTTCCAGAGCCTGTCAGCCGCTGAGCCGCACGCGGCGCCCGGCGGGGCCGAACAAAAGCGCAGCCGCTCGCTTTGTGCACGGGATTAGCGGCCCATACAGCGCGGGGCCGGAGAGGCAGCACGGGGCAGTGCAGGGTTTTGTCCCGGGGTGGCGAGGGCCTGGGGCTTTGTGACTGAACGGAGGGTCAGGGGGGACAGGAAAGGAGCGGCATTTGCTTTGGTCCACTGGGGCTGTGAAGAAGGCGAGCCTGTTGCACTTGGCGTCTCTCAAGAGCCCAAGGCCCCTGGATTTGTTCCTTCCCTGTCAGTCACACTCTTCCCTTCCCTGAATTTTCTGAGGATGCCATCCTTTTCTAACCGGTTCAGCGATTCCTTTTCAAAATGATAATGCGCCGTGTAGGAGCCCACTCGGTATTCGGGATCTGAACCGTGGGTGCAGAACAAAATGGCGCGTCGGGGCCGGTGCAAGCAATTCCTCACTAGGACTTGTGCCTACTCCTGAGGAAGCTGCGAGAACCCGGATAGGGTGCACGGTTCTGTGGTTACGCTGTCACTCCAGCTCTCCTGGGTTTTGACACCCTTCCCTGAGTGGAAGAAACAGAGCACTACCCATGACGTGGCTGTAATGGGTTCTTCGAACTTGGGAAAAATCTTTCCAGCCTGCAGAGTTCCTAGCTTGGTTGACTCTCCAGTAGAAGAGATATGGCTACCCTAGGCTTTAATTTTTGTTATGGAAGTAGCGGATGGATTTTGATGACAGGCTTTGAAATGTGTATGCAGGTGCACACATAGCATTAACAGCTAGGTTTTGACAAATTTTAAGGTAAATTGTGTTGCAGAAAGAAATGGATATGTTTGCTCCTGAATAGAAGTATTTTGTCATATCTCTGATTTTAAAAATCATTATCCAAAGGGTTGTTTTCTTAAAAATAAGGATTAGCAGTGCCATCTAATTACCTCTTAAATGGGTTGCACTTAATTATAGTACAAATTAGTTATAGTGATCAAAGGGAGAGAAAGAAAATTACACAGATCTGCATGGAATTTGTAATTACTCTGAAAAGCCTGCAGAACAATGGATTCAGTCTGGAATACGGTGATATAAAATCTTCCACTGTGCTGCTGGTGTAGTTATTGTTCTATTTTCTTAAACCATTTAAAAATAGATTTTGTGTTCAAACCTGAGTGTTTTTGAAGGAACACATACCCTGTGCCGGTGGCATGGTAATTTGATTTCAGGCTTCCCAGAGAGCAAGACAAAAAACATAAGAGGAAGAGCTATAAGTCATTCATTTCTTTTGACATCATATAGCAGTCAGATATTGGGACACAACAAACTGTCCCCAAAGCCATGTGTCATGCAGTGACCAGCAGTATCAGTCATGACACTCGCAGGTGCGCAGGGGTTGGATGGCTCTCCTGCCAGCTGCAGGTCTTTGGATCCGCAGAGGCAGCTCTGTTCCAAAGGCCCTCAGCCTCTGAGCAAGCAATGACAGAGGCACAGGAGCAAGCCTAGCCACACAAGAACGTCTCTGGCCGTGGTTTGCATCTTGTCTGTGCCACTGGTCAAAGCAAATCACAGGGGCCACAGGCAGAGTCTGAAGGAATGACTCAGCCTGAAGGCGTAGCAAGGATGAGTTTTACCCTGTTACATTGGGGTGAAGGCCAAGCCTTACCCTGTTACACTGGGGTGAAGGGTGAGTCTTACCCTATTACATTGGAATGAAGAATTGGAACTGGGCTGGTGCTGAGGCATAGCAGGCTAAACCTGCAGCAGGGAGCATCCCAAATGGGCACCAGTTCATATCTCAGATGCTCCTCTTCCAATCCGTTAAGCCTTGGATAGCAGTGGAAGATGGTCCAAGTCTTTGGGCCCCTGCACCCACATGGTTGACCCAGAGGGAGCTCCTGGTTCCTAGCTTTGGATTGGCCCAGCTCTGGCCGTTGCAGCCATTTGGGGAGTGAACCAGTGGATAGAAAACCTCTCTCTCTGTCTTTCCCTCTCTCTGTCTATAACTCTATCTCTCAAATAAATAAATAAAATCTTTAAAAAAAATTTTAGAAACAGAATTGGGACCAACAAATCTATCTACCCCATTTGAGAAAAACATATCCCAGAAACATGATACAAGAAAAACTATTTCAGTGCAATGCAGTGGGACAAACAGAAAATTATCTACAAATGATGCATAATAGCAGAAAGTTAAATATTGAACAAATCCTTGTCCTCAGGGTGCTAGAGACAAATCTATGCCCAACTAATTAAAGCAAAGCAAAACAAAGCACCTGGGATAAGTTTGATTATAAGAGACCTAAACAAAATGCTGTCATTGTACCAAAGAAGAAACAGTGACACCAGGTGGGACAGAGAAGTCAGAATCCTAGACAGAGAGGAGAGCATCAACCAAGGGGCATGAGAAGCAGCAGAGCGAGCAGTCACACAGTGCACTCCTGCATACTGAGAGCTGCCTTAAGCAGTAGACAGAAAAAGGGTTCCAGAAAGCAAAACTCCCACAGAGGCTGTGGCTTTCCTATGAGTAGCAGAGCAGGGAACCTGGGCACTATCTCTACTCCTCACAAGCCCCACCAAAAACAGCAGCAAAGAATTTTGGTTTGTTTTAGAATAAAGATCCACAAAAGCATGGAAGGAAAGATTACCATGCGCAAGATAGATCAACAAACTTTCAGGAGGTCAAGTAGAGATTGGTGGTCACTGAGTGTGTCAGTCAGCTTTTCATCATTAATGACAAATAACTTGACACAGGTACTCAGGAGGAAATTCAGTAAGCTCCCTGTGGGAGGTTCTGGGGCATGGCGCTGGCTTTGGCTCAGTTCTGGTGAGGACCTCAAGGTAGATGGTGCACAGTGATGTGGGGGCAAGGGACAGATCAGGACAAGTAGTCACATCTTGAACCAGGAGCAGAGAGACAGGGGGGACGCAGCCTTGCTCCTGCTGTCACAGTCCTCTCTGGAGAACTCCTGTGTCTCTGCCTCTCCCATCTTCTTCAAGCCCACCCCCAGGGTACCAACGACCTCCTCTAGACCCCACCGCCCAAAGGCAAACCTCAAGCCATGGTAGTGACTGAGCAGAGGGCAGAAAACTGAAACTCAGGCCCCTACAGAGGGGAGTGGAAAGGACATCGAAGAGGTTCATGCCAGAGAATTCCAGAAGAGTTTTAGAGTTGTATTGTGGAGCCTGGCGCTATGGCATGGCAGGTTAAAGCCCTGGCCTGAAACGCCGGCATCCCAGCAGTTCAAGTCCCAGCTGCTCCTCTTCCGATCCAGGTCTCTGCTATCGCCTGGCATAGCAGTGGAAGATGGCCCAAGTCCTTGGGCCCCTGCACCTGTGTGGGAGACCTGGAAGAAGCTCCTGGCTTTGGATCGGCACAGCTCTGGCCATTGCAGCATCTGAGGAGTGAACCAGCAGATGGAAGACTTCTCTCTCTGTCTCTACCTCTCTCTGCAACTCTGTTTTTCAAATAAATAAATAAATCTTAAAAAACAAATCAGACCTCCTACCTGCTTCTTGCACATCTAGGTAGCTACCTAACCCCCATGATGACAGATAACCTGGAAATGATTCTCTTGTGAAACTGAACGAGAGCGATCCTGAGTTCAAGGTCACCAGGCATAGCCATGGGCAGGGAAGAGGCCATATTGAAAAACGAGAGCATTGTGGGAGTAGATCCATGGATCCACATGGAAGGGCGGGCTCTACCTTTCCTATTTCTCATTCACCGATTCACTCCCAGGATGCTGGCCACCTGCCGTACATTTCCCCAGGTTGAAAATTTGGGATTATGAAAGGAATCTGCAGGAAAAAATAACTTCAGAAAATGATTTCAGAGAAAAAGCATCTCCAGAGTTGGAATTTGGAATGTTGATTGATTGGTTTTTAGTCCCAACATGGGTTATGCTTGTGTGGTCCAAAGTTAATTCAAAGAAAGCCATGAATCACTGAGACCCATTTTACACTAAAGATTTTCTCCTTGCAGCATGTAAATCTTCTGCACTTTGCTTTTTCAAAATTTAATGTTTTCCCCCAAAGTATTGATTCTCTAAAATGTATATACATCATGGTATCCTGCTCCCAACTCTTTATGCCATTGAAAATACAGATACTTCTTATGAGAATTTTGCTATAATCGGCCGGCGCCGGGGCTCACTAGGCTAATCCTCCGCCTTACAGCGCCGGCACTCCAGGTTCTAGTCCCGGTCTGGGCGCCGGATTCTGTCCCAGTTGCCCCTCTTCCAGGCCAGCTCTCTGCTGTGGCCAGGGAGGGCAGTGGAGGATGGCCCAAGTGCTTGGGCCCTGCACCCCATGGGAGACCAGAATAAGTACCTGGCTCCTGCCATCGGATCAGCGCGGTGCGCCGGCCGCAGCACGCCAACCGCGGCTGCCATTGGAGGGTGAACCAACGGCAAAGGAAGACCTTTCTCTCTGTCTCTCTCTCTCACTGTCCACTCTGCCTGTCAAAAAATAAAAATAAAATAAAAAATAAAAAAATAGAATTTTGCTATAATCAGTGGAGTTTTCATCTCCTGTGAAAAAAGAGATTGAAAATATGAGAAACTGGAGGGGCCAGCACTGTAGCTTAGAAAACTCTTAGTAAACCTCTGCTTGTGCTGCCGGCATCCCATCCACACGTCGGTTCACATTCCCCTGCTCCTCTTCCGATTCGGCTCTCTGTGGCCTGGGAAAGAGGTAAAAGATGGCCCAGTCCTTGGGCCCCTGCACCCACATGGGAGACCTGGAAGAAGCTTCTGACTCCCTGCTTCGGATCAGCGCAACTCCGGTTGTTGCGGCCATTTGGGGAGTGAACCAGTGAATGGAAGACCTTTCTCTCTGTCTCTCCCTCTCTCTGTCTGTAACTCTACCTCTCAAAGAAATAAATAATAACTTTCAAAAGAAGCAGAAGAAAAAGAAAGTGGAAAGATTAGTTGCCTGGTTTGATTGGTTTATGCTGTGTTTGTGTGTTGCAATTTTGCACCATAACCCATAAAAAAGTATAACTACTATATGTAATCATCAAAACTTTTGTAATAATTATAACATTTTTAAATAATAAATTAGATAATATTCATTTTTAAACAAAAAGGAAAGAGATTAATTCGGGGCATTAACTCTTCTCTGTGAGTGTGGAACCTGCTCTCACGCCTACTTATGACCGGTTATAAACCAACGTAGCTGGGGTTTCCCAGGCACTTGGTTTTCTGAATTTGGACTCCCTAGAAGCAGACCCTGCAGCAAGACTTAAAGCACAAGCACAAGGGTACTTCAAACAGTTGGTGGAAATGGAATTTGGCTTATTTTAGTGCAAAAGGCCTGAAATCCATGGTTTTTTCCTGATGTACATTTTCCAGGAACTTGTTGAAGGCCTTTCCTCACTGAGTGGTGAGGACATGTTCTTAGGCGATTTGTTGCATGAGCATCAATTGCACAAACTTAGATGATACAGTTAATCACTCACGTGGCCTTTGAATGTACTCAGGTGACACAGTGCCCACGGGGCGGACGAGGCTGCTGCTGGTGCAACACAGCGTCCCATTTTTTTTTTTTAATTTTTTTTTTTTTTTTTTTTTTTTTTTGACAGGCAGAGTGGACAGTGAGAGAGAGAGACAGAGAGAAAGGTCTTCCTTTGCCGTTGGTTCACCCTCCAATGGCCGCCGCGGCCGGCGCGCTGCGGCCGGCGCACCGCGCTGATCCGATGGCAGGAGCCAGGAGCCAGGTGCTTTTCCTGGTCTCCCATGGGGTGCAGGGCCCAAGCACCTGGGCCATCCTCCACTGCACTCCCTGGCCACAGCAGAGGGCTGGCCTGGAAGAGGGGCAACCGGGACAGAATCCGGCGCCCCGACCGGGACTAGAACCCGGTGTGCCGGCGCTGCAAGGCGGAGGATTAGCCTAGTGAGCCGCGGCGCCGGCCCTAATTTTTTTTTTTTTTGACAGGCAGAGTGGACAGTGAGAGAGAGACAGAGAGAAAGGTCTTCCTTTGCCGTTGGTTCACCCTCCAATGGCCGCCGCAGCCGGCGTGCTGCAGCCTGCGGCCGGCGTACCGCGCTGATCCGATGGCAGGAGCCAGGTACTTATCCTGGTCTCCCATGGGGTGCAGGGTCCAAGGACTTGGGCCATCCTCCACTGCCCTCCCTGGCCACAGCAGAGAGCTGGCCTGGAAGAGGGGCAACCGGGACAGAATCCGGTGCCCCGACCGGGACTAGAACCCGGTGTGCCGGCGCCGCAAGGTGGAGGATTAGCCTAGTGAGACGCGGCGCCGGCCAGAGCATCCCATTTTTATGGTCAACTCTGTTTTACGAATAGAAGTCGTTCACTAAAACAACGCTAAAGGCTTAGTACAGTGAATACACAACAGCGACGTCATCTCTTACCATCATTACCAGGTACTTGGGATCGTGAAAGCATTTGTGGAAAATGCACAGTCTTTTACTTATTTAAATTTTCTTACTTTCATTTTATTTGAAAGACAGAGAGACAGAGATCTGCCCTCCAATGGTTCACTTCTCAAATGATTGCAAGAGTCAGGGCTGGGCCATGCTGAAGCCAGGAGCCAGGAACTCAATCTGGGACCCCACACGGATGGCTAGGACCCATCATCTGCTGCCTCCCAAGGATGCACATTAACAGGACGCTGGCTTAGGGGTTGAAGAGCCAGGACATCACCCAGGCACTCCCATAAGGAACACAGACATCCGAAGCATTGTCCTAAACCACTGTCCCAAACGCCAGATGGACCTCAACCAAAGGTTTCCAGGAACTTTTACAAGTGTCCCCAAATTATGTACTGTTCATAGTTGTATGTGCTGTATTTACATACTGCCAGCAGTGCAGTGGGTGTATTTACACCAGCATCACCACAAACACATGACTAATGTGTTATGCTGTGACATCACTGGGACGTGAAAAGTTTTGTGTCCCCTTATATCCTTATGGGACCACCAGCATCCATATACTGTGGCACATCCAATGTGGTACATGATCAGAGTTCATCTGCGAGGTGATGCCAGGAAGCACCAGCAGGGAGAAGAGACAGGGATGGCAAAGCCACCTGTCACCAAGCAAGTTAATGTTGTGGGAAAATGGAGATGCAGGTAGACACAGAAAACAGGCGGCTTGGAACTACCCCACCTACTAGGGAAAGGAGTTAGAGGTTCACTCCCTTGCTGATCACAATGGCAGGAGCTGAGCCAATCAGAAGCCAGGAGCTTCTTTCAGGTCTCCCATGTGGGTGCAGGGGCCCGAGGACTTGGGCCATCTTCCACTATTTTCCCAGGCCATAGCAAGGAGCTGGATTGGAATTGGAGCAGCTGGGACTCTGTCACCCATATGGGATGCTGGCACTGCAGGCAGCTCCCATTCTGCCTTTCAAATCAGTCAGTCAATAAATAAGTCTTTTTTAAAAGGGGGAGGGGAGGTGGAGGGGGACAGGCATTGTTGTATAGCAGTTAAGCCACTTCCTGCAGTGCCTGCATCCCATATGGGCACCGATTCGAGTCCTGGCTCCTCTACTTCAGATCCAGCTCCCTGCTAGTGCACTTGGGAAGGCAGTGGCAGATGACCCAAGTGCCTGGGCCCTGCACCAATATGGGAGACCTGGAAGAGGCTCTTGGCTTCTGGCTTAGGCCTAGCCCAGCCCCAGCAGTTGCGACCATTTGGGAAGTGGATGCGCCAGCAGATGGAAGATCTCTGTCTCTCCATGTTTCTCTCTGTAACTCTGCCTTCCAAATAAAAACAAAACAAAACAAAACAAAGAAACAAACAGAAAAAAAAGCCACCATTTTTTAAGTGATAGAGACAGATCCAGAGATTCCTTTACCCCTTCCACACGTGAGGACACAGCAACGCAGCCATCTGTGAATGAGGAAGTGGGCCCTCACCAGACTCTGAACCTGCCACTCATTGATCTTGGACTTTGCTGTCTCCAAAAATGGTAAGTCACACCAGCCTGAGCATACTAAGACAGACGTGTAGTCAGGGTGCCCACAGCAGTTCCTACAACAATTGAAGGAGAACCATTCATAGTTCTGGCATCCCCTATGGAGCCAGTCCCTGTCCTGGTTCCTCTGCTTCCAACGAGGCCCCCTGCCAGCATACCTGGGAGGCACAAGATGATGGCCCAAGTATTTGGGTTCACAGCACCCACATCGGAGACACATATGTAGCTCCTGCCTCCTGCTAACACTTTGATCTCAGACTACTTGCAGCCTCCAGGATTTTAAGGTGCAAATCCCCCAGTCTGTGTTATTCTGTTTGTCAGCCCTAGCAAGCTCCTTGAGGACTCTCACATTCTGATTCTGATTCCTTCCCCAGAACATGCAAAGATCCACCACAAGAGGGCCACACTGCACTGAAGTTGATGCTCATCCCACAGAGGGTGAAAGCAGAGAAGAGGGGTGCAGACGGAGGCACAGATGCACCGCTTGAGGCCTTTCCAGCAACTTGGATCAGCTCCAGAGGCAGATCAGCCTCGGAGAGTTCCACCTCGAGCAAGGTGGTCAACGACCCAGCAGCAAAAGCACAGGCCCCGGGCTCCCAGCAGCCCACTCCTTCAGGCCCCTGTCTCTGAAGACAAACTGCTCAGTGCGACTGGGAGTGATGAGTTAGCATGAGGGTGACAGACACACTCAGAAGCTAGCTGCCTCTCCAGCTGCACACGTGTGCTTCATCTAAAGATGTTCCGGAAAGGGCAGCCTGAGATTCAAACACTGTTAACGTTAAGAGGGCACTGAGGGGCCAGCGCTGTGGCGTAGCAGGTAAAGCCGCCGCCTGCAGTGCTGGCATCCCGTGTGGGCACTGGTTCAAGTCCCAGCTGCTCTACTTCCTGATCCAGCTCCCTGCTATGGCCTGGGAAAGCAGCACAAGATAGCCCAAGTCCTTGGGCCCCTGCACCCACGTGGGAGACCTGGGGGAAGCTCCTGGCTCCAGGCTTTAGATTGGCGCAGCGCTGGCCATTGCGGCCAATTGGGGAGTGAATCATTGGATGGAAGACCTCTCTCTCTCTCTCTCTCTCTCTGCCTCTCCATCTCTCTCTGTGTAACTCTTTCAAATAAATAATAAATTAAAAAAAGAAAAAGAAATTCAAGCCAGTACTTGAAAACCCAAATCTTTCTGACCTAAGTGTTTTCCTTGTCTCTTTCATGGATAGCGCCAAAAAAGGCATTCTAAATACGATGCATGCTGTTGAACTGGACTCTGGACTGGAAAAAAAAAGGCTGGAAGGGACCTTAGTGTGATGACTGGTGACGGTTGATGAGAGATCGTGGATTAGATAATGATATTGTAACATAGTAGAGACACCTAATTTGGTCATTGGTTTTGTAATATATAAGAAAATGACCTGTTCTTAGGAAAGACATATCAGGTTAGGGATGAGGAGGCAACAATATCCAATCTACTCTCTGGTGCAGAAGTTAAATTATATGTATATGCATTTCTATAAAGAAATTATGGGCATTTCACAAATAAACACATAGAATAATAAAGCAAACGGAGCCAACTGTAAATAATTGATGGATCTGTGTAAAGGGAGTAGAGAAGTGCCTTGTATTCCTTGCAACTGTTCTGTAAGTTTGACACTGAAATCAAAGAAAAAGCCACACCCCCAGATTTCGAAGACCTCTGAGAAAACTGTGCTGAGAACAGATGTTTCTTCAAGGTAGCAAAAAAAAAAAAATGTAAAATTTCTCCTGTGATTCACAAGATGGTATCAAGGTCTCAGCACCCAGGGTTTTATTCATAGCTGGGATGAGAGTTTAAATCCTACCACACTGATGTTAATGATTGTAGGGAGTTCGGGACACGCCCGGACTTGCCTGCCTGCACACAGGTTGACGGGGCACAGCCTTAGTCACTGAGACTTTGTCACACTCTGGTTACACAAGGAAAATGGCCACACCCGTGACCTCAGGCCTGTAGAGATAAGTCGTTAACCCAGGAGGCGCCATCCTCTGGACTGAGTTGGAAGAAATCTCTTTCACAGTCATAGTTTCTGTGAATAAAAACCGAGTCATGGGATTTGTATTTTCTGCTCTATACTTCTCTTTGTGACATCCTTAAACAGACCCACCACCACTCACCCGCTGAGTCAGCCTCCGTCTGAACCACGGCCCATTGCACACCCACTCTGCCCTAAAAAGAGCACCTTCCAAACCCTGCTTTTTACCGATTAGGAGATGGATCCCAAAGGACCGGGCACACACATCCAAGGCAGCATTTCTGATGGAGATATATGGGAAATCCTGGCTCCTGGCTTCAGGCTGGCCCAGCCCTGGCTGTTGTCGCATTTGGAGAGTGAACCAAGCAGTTGCAAGATCTCTCTCTCAAACCAGCATTCCAATATGGGATGCAGGCATGCCAAGGAGTAGCTTTACCCACTATGCCACAACGTGTGTTTTCTCTGTCACTATGCCGTTCCAGGAAGGAAACAAACATACCTTTGGGATATCCATTGCTTATATAGGCCCAGGGCCACGTTACTGCTGATATTAATAGGAGCTGTCTGAAATATCTCATAAGACAGCATGTTCTGTCTCCCCAAGTTCATGAACTTCCCAGCTTAGTTTTGAAACTAGGAGAGATGGGGCCGGCACTGTGGCATAGTGGGTTTAAAATCCCAACCTGCAGTGCCGGCATCCCTATAGGCATTGGTTCAAGTCCCGGCTTCTCCACTTCCGATCCAGCTCTCTGCTATGGCCTGGGAAAGCAGTAGAAGATGGCTCAAGTCCTTGGGCCCCTGTACCCATGTGGGAGACCCGGAAGAAGCCCCTGGCTGCTGGCTTCGGATTGGCTCAGCTCCAGTAGTTGTGGCCATTTGGGAAATGAATCAGTGTATGGAAGACCTCTCTCTCTGTCTCTACTTCTCTGTAACTCTGTCTTTCAAATAAATAAAATAGATGTTTAAAAAAAAAAAAGAAAGTAGGAGAGATACTACCCACAAGCAATTTTATTAGCCAGTTTCATATTCTGCACCCAATTTAAGAGTCCAGTAAATGACACTAAGCCCTGACTTTCAACTCTCAGGCCTAAACTCCACAGGAAGTTTTCTGATGAAATTTCTAAGAGTAACCAGCTTACAGAAGATTGATATTGTTTGACAGCGTCTGACTCAAATCCAAAGAACCACCTATTCCTGCCATCTGAGTTATTAGGTCATCTGGACAGGGGCTATGGTGATCTGACTGCTATCTTTCCCTATACCTGACAAAGCGGCTGGCCCTCCCAGAAAGCATCACCTGCCCATGTTGCCCTCTTGGTCTGACAAATGAAAGTCACTGGTGGGGCCAGCACTGTGGCATGGCAGGTAAGGCCGATGCCTGCCGTCCTGGCTTCCCATATGGGCACCAGTTCTAATCCCAGCTGCTCCTCTTCTGATCCAGCTCTCTGCTATAGCCTGGGAAAGCAGTAGAAGATGGCCCAAGTCCTTGGGCCCCTGTACCCACGTGGGAGACCTGGAAGAAGCTCCTGGCTCCTGGCTTCAAATCAGCAAAGCTCTGGCCGTTGTGGCCAACTGGGGAGTGAACCATCAGATCGAAGACCTCTTTTCTCTCTCTCTCTCTCTCTCTCTCTCTCTCTCTCTCTCTGCCTCTTCTTCTCTGTATAACTCTGGCTTTCAAATAAAATAAATAAATACTTAAAAAATAGAAAGAAAGTCACTGGCAGGAGATCAGAAAGGCTCCCTCCAGCTTCCCTCTTGTTCCTAACATTGTCTTCCAGGGTTCTCTCCTCTTGTGCCTTTAGGCTCCGGGAGTGGTACAGACTTTCTGTTTTGCTAATTCCTGGGCACTTTGTCATGCTTTCTTGATTCCTTCAACCCAGTCTACCCTTCTGCAAATTGTTCCTTCATTAAAGTCTCAAGTTAAACCTTCTCTTTATGCCCTTTACTTCTTACTAGACACAAAAGAATCCTATAGATGTCAACTAGTAAAGCTTCTCACAATGGAAACCTGATAAAATAGTTAAAGAGGGCAGGCATTTGGCACTGCAGCTAAGGGGCGCCTGCTTTGTTCATCTGTATCGTGTGAGAGTTGAGTCTCAGCCACTCCACTTCAGAGCCAGCTTCCTGCCGACAGGTACCCAGGGAGACACCAGAGCATGGCTCAAGTATTGGAGCTCTGCTGTCCACCTGAGAGATTGGGATAAAGCTCCTGGCTCCTGGCTTTAGCCTGGCCCACCCCGACTGAGGTAAGCATCTGGAAAGTGAACCAGCAGACAAAAGATCTGTCTCTATCAAATAAAATAATAAATAAATAATTTTTAAAAGATTTGCCTGGTGCCGCAGCTCAATAGGCTAATCCTCCGCCTTGCGGCGCCAGCACACCGGGTTCTAGTCCCGGTCGGGGCACCGGATTCTGTCCCGGTTGCCCCTCTTCCAGGCCAGCTCTCTGCTATGGCCAGGGAGTGCAGTGGAGGATGGCCCAAGTGCTTGGGCCCTGCACCTGCATGGGAGACCAGGAGAAGCACCTGGCTCCTGGCTTCAGATCAATGCGGTCCATTGGAGGGTGAACCAACGGCAAAAGAAAGACCTTTCTCTCTCTCTCTCTCTCTCTCTCTCTCTCTCACTGTCCACTCTGCCTGTCAAAAAAATAAAAATAAAGTAAAAAGATTTATTTATTTATTTGAGAGGCAGGGAGAGAGAGAGAGAGTGAGAGAAAACCATCACTGGTTCACACCCTAAATTGCTGCAACAGCCAGAGCTGGGCTAATCTGAAGCCAAGAACACATGAGTGCAGGGTTCCAAGGACCTAGACCATCTTCGGCTACTTTCCCAGGCACATTAGCAGGGAGCTATATGGGAAGTGGAGCAGCCAGGACTTGAACAGGCACTCATATGGGATATTGGCACTGCAGACAGCCACTTTACCTGCTATGCCACAGGGCCAGCCCCTAAATAAATACATTTTTAAAACATTAGATACAGGATAAATGGACTTAGAAACTTGAAATGAAAGATAGGGTTTTTTTTTACTTATAAGTGCTCACCATTTGAAAAACATGCTTTAAAATTGCAGATGAGAAATGTCATTGACAGTTATGACCTCTCTCGATGTGACCACTTATTCATTAGTATAACACTCAATTTCATGATCTAGTTCTTCTGTATTTTTTTAAACAAAGGGCGTAGCATTTTATTTTTATTTATTTTTTAAAGATTTATTTTTTTGAAAGAGTTACACAGAGAGAAGGAGAGGCAGAGAGAGAGAGAGAGAGAGGTGTCTTCCATCCATTGGTTCATTCCCTAAATGGCCAGAGCTGGGCTGATCCAAAGCCAGGAGCTTCTTCCAAGTCTCCCATGTGCATGCAGGAGCCCAAGCACTTGGGTCATCTTCCACTGCCTTCCCAAGTCTTAGCAGAGAGCAAGATTGGAAGTGAAGCAGCCAGAGCTCAAATGGGTGCCCATATGGGATGCTGGCACCCATATGAGACACCAGCACCACAGGCAGAGGCTAAGACCACTACCACAGCTTTGGCCCTGAATTTACTTTTATTTATTTATTTATTTATTTATATCTTATTTGAAAGGCAGCAAGAGATCTTCCAACTGCTGGCTCACTCTCCTAATATCTGTAACAGGCAGGCCTGGGCCAGGCTGAAGGCAGCAGCCTTCAACTCAGTCCGACAACTGCCCCCCAGGATTTGCACTAGCAGGAAGCTGGAGAGGAAGCAACGGGTCCAGGACTTGATGCAGGTGCTCTGCTATGATATGCAGGTGTCCTGAGCAGAGATTTAACTGATGCGCCAAACTCCCATCCTGCTTCTAAATGATTTAAAGCTTTTTGGTTCATGTACTTAAAGAGTTTGGTTCAAATACTTTACCTACAATTTAAATGGATATTACATCATTTAATAGAGGAAATGAATGTCCAACATGACTTGGTATAGACTTAAAAGAACACGTGTTGTGAATATTTTAGAATGTGGAATAATCACTGACATGTCCAGTAATTGAATTTCCTGGATAATTCCCTCATTACAAAAAGGAAAGAAAGCTAACATTTTTGCACGTTGGGAGGTTTACCCTGAAACTTTCAGACAGGAAAGCTGGTTGTCTCTTGTGCAAAGATGGAGCTGTTGCAAGGGTTCTTATCAGCAGCTCTGGGAGGAGACCCTCCTGTGCTGTTTGCTGAATGGGCTGTTTCAGAGAATGCAGTCAAACTTAATAGCAACCCCAAGTCAAACTTTACTTTGCCCTCTGCTATGATGTCTAGGTTTATGTCACCTTTCATCATTAGAGGCAATACATAATGACAGTTAAAAAAAAAAAAAAAACACTCAAGAAACACTTAAGAAAGAAAACAGAGCATCAGCCAGCAGAATGAATGTAGTTACAAGACACATGAAATGGAAAAACTAATCCTTTAGAGAAGAGCTTTCTATTTTAAGAAGGTGGAAAAAAAAAAAAAAAAAAAAGCAATGTCCTTAACTGATAGGTAACGAAGACATTTCCCAGGCATCCTGAAATGCTGTGGTTTTTCAGATGTAAACCTAAACCCGAATCCATTCCAAAGGGTGGCATCCAAGTCAGATCCCGGTTGCTTATTTTGTTCTGTGGTCGGCCTCTGCTGAACATAGCAGTCTCCACAGGAGCCGCAGAGCTGTGAGTGGTCCCTGTCTCTAAAATGCCCTTAGGCTGTCCTCAGTGGCCCTAATTGAATGACTCAGCATTTACCACAATTAAAGAGCATATGTTGGACCAGATTTTCTCATGGTACCGTTATTTTTTTCAAGGTAACTTGAGTTTGGGGGTGCTGTGGTTTGGGTGTACCTCAAAGGATCACGTGTTGGAAACTTAAATGCTCAATGCAGTAGTGTGAGGAGGCAGAGCCTAACAGAAGGTGTTTGGATCCTGGGGAAGAGCTTCCTGAATGGATAATTGCTTTTCTCTTGAGAGTGGGTTAGCTACAATGGGAGTTCAGCCCCTGTTCTTTCTCTTCTGCACTTGCCCACCTGCTCTTCCTATGAGTTGACGCCCCATGAGGCCCTTACCAGAAGCAGAGTGAGTGCTAGCACCATGCTCTAGGCCTTCCCAGCTTCTAGAATGGCAACCCAAGTTAAAACTCTGTTCTTTACAAATTACCCAGTCTTTATAAAAATTCCCAGGCTTCTCTGTTTTAGAGATAGGAATTGGACTAAGCCATTGAGGAGCACACTCACTGATCCAGAGGTGCTGCTCTGCTAGCGTTGGCTACGTGATGTCCTAGAAAGCTCTCAGATTAATTCCAGGATGTGAAAGAGCCAACAAGAAAGGTTACCTAGACTACATTTGAGGCATTATGTGCCTGAGTCATCTCCAGTGTTGTCCTGGAGCTTGCCTCAGGAGCTCATGAGAGCCAATTGTTAAATTTTCAGAATTTTGCAAACTAGTTAACATCTCATCAGTAGCTTATAATCAGCCATGGTGAGAGTATTTACACCACAGGAATTGACAAACACTACAAATTAGGACACTTCCTTCCTGGAAAGCTAGTTGGTAAACGTTTACTGACCTATGAAATAATACCCTCTCTGGTGGCTGAAACTGCTGGAGAGGAACTTTTGACATCCTTTCCCTGGCCTGCGCAAGCTCAACAGAAAGAAAAAACACCCTGAGTCTTCCCAAGTATATGATTTAAGCTGATGCCCTGTATTTAAATGGGCACTGAAAAAAACTCGATGAGAATTAGAGTGTATAGCTTAAGAAAGTGGTTTGTTTTCACTTCAAGTTGGTTCAAGACGCTTCTGAAAATTAATTCATGATAAATTGCCTTATAAAGTTAAAACGCCTTCCAAAATTTTATGGGACAATTTTAAAAACTGGTGAAGTCAGCCAATAGACTAAGTTTATCTCTATAAAGAGAAAGAGACTTCTCTCAAAAATACTTTGGGCCCAGCTGGAGGAATTTACTTCTATTTTAGTGGAAAGAGAGACAGCAAACCCCAATTAATCTGAAGGTCCCCCCCCCCCAAACATAATGGCTGAACATTGGTTCTGTTGTTTTTGGCCAAGTCTTCCACCAAAACAAAAATTTTGTAACTGCAATGACCTAACTTGGGAAACAATTTTATATCATTTTCTAGGAACCACAAAACATTTGTTTTACTCTTTCTGAAGACCAACAGTAGGGGTAAGAGGAGAGCATGATATTTTGTCTTGCAACAAAGAAAAAAAGTGACCAGGTCAGCAGCTAGACTACATGGGTTCAAATACAGGTCATCCAGAGCCGTGAACAGTTGTCTTCCGGATCAGTGATGAACGTGCCTCACTCAACATCGCCACCAGCTGGGATCCCACATCCAGCCAGCTGGCTGTTAGGGCTGAATTGGCGACCTTTATTTATCACACAATAATATTTTAAGTGAGGCAGCTCTTTTGCACAAAAACAACAGGAATGAAGGTTAGCTGCAAAGACCGACTTATCTCTTAGCACTGCTGAGCTCCTCGACGTGGTACAAGGTTGCATAAAAGAAAAGCTTCTGGAGCAGGTGCTCTGAGAGCAGTTAAGACATCCACATCCTGGAGTGCCTGGACTCGATACCCACGTCCAGCTCCTGACTCCAGCTTCCTGCTAATGTGATCCTGGGAGGCAGTAGTGGTGGCTCAAGTGACTGGGTCTCTGCCACCATGTGAGAGACCTGGATTGAGTTCCAGGCTTTGGACCTGACCTGGGGTCACTGCAGGTGTTTGGGGTGTAACCCAGAGGATGAGAACTCTCTCTCCTCCATGCATCAATCTATCTCTCAAATAAGTTTCTTGCACATGACCCAATTTCAGTGGGATGACCGCAACAGAATTATTGCTGATAGATTACCAAACCAAACCAAACAGCTCATCTGACAGCAAAATCTGTCAGCAAAATGCCATCAGAAGCCCATAAAATACGTGCCAGCAAAGATAGCTGAGTCAACTTGGGATGTGTTGGAGGATATCCGGTGATTTAAAGCATGCACACCTAAGTTACATATTCCAGGCTTGAATCCTTTGTGTCCCATTAGCTACAGGATTTCAGAAAAGATACTGAAGTTCTCTTAGACCTCCCCATGTCTCTTCTCTGACCTAGAAGTGATAGTTTCCAGAGGGTTGTTTTGAACCATAAGTGATGGGCTTACCATGGTGTCTGGCATACTGGAAGTGCTTAATGCATAGTAGCCATTATTTTTTGCCTGTGGCCTAATTTCTGTCGAGCATCTGTCTTGGTGCCTTAGTTCTTAGTGTGCTGAGAAGCAGATCAGGAGGCAAGCGTACACGGGGTGTATCTGAGACATGCTCACCAACACCAGGAGAATGCAGAAGTGAGATCAGGAAGGAAGACAGCCAACGAGGGGAGTATTACACAATCACCACTATGGGCAATGGAACCCAGTGTCTCTGACGGCTCTAGGAAACCGAGCAGAACACACTACAGAGGGATGCCAAGGATGCAGAAGCTGGGTATTTGTCCACCGCTGGTTGAGGGCTATGAGGGTGCAACACCCATGGGACAGGGAGTCCAGTGTAAAGAGGGGAGTCCTGAGATGAGATCGGGGGCCACGAGCAGCCACTGCTACAGCCCTGCGCCACTGTGCAGGTCGGCAGATTTAGCTGAAGTTCCTCTAGTTGTTTGCCTTTATGGAGCAAACTTGCAGAGATAATATTGCAACAACACAAAACAAACACCTGTGTTCATTCTATGCTGGTTTTAATGGAGGTATAAGACAAGAAACAAATTAGATAGCTTTTGAAAAATTGTATGTAGGTTCCCATCAAGCCAACACAGAGCTGGGAATAACACACAGAGTGTTTACCCTTATTATGCTTTGAACCTCTTCCCTCTTCCTCTCTCAGTCTTAAGGAATGGACTCATGGGATGGTGGGAGATGGAAATTTGAAATTTATAGGGCACATTGGCAGGCCAGACACTCAGCCAGGATCTCTATGTTGAAGTCTTGAAGCAAATTCCTGCTTCTCCAAGAGACAGTTCTTGCTATTGAGGCCTTAACCTGATTGCATATGGCCCATGTGACAGAGGGTAATATGTTTTAAAGTCAACTAACTGGGGCCTGCACTGTGGTGCAGTGGGTTAAAGCCCTGGCCTGTAGCACTGGTATCCCATGTGGGTGCCAGTTCGAGACCAGCCTCTTGAAGGGATCCTCTTCAATTTCACCGACTCATTGGAATCCTTGAAGTTCCTAAAGGTTCTACCCTGAGCTTTCTCCTCTTCTCCTTCAAAGACCAGAATAGTTCTTGACCTTGGGGCATTAAGTGGTATCACCTGGGAGTGTGTTCAGACACACACACACAGCAAGCACTCACTACCAATTTAACCAGATAAGGCTTAATTTTCTTTGATAACCTGGAGTTCAGAGGTGAAAGTTCAGGGCTGGTATTGGGGAGCCATGGGACACAGATTCATTCCAAAGTCTTCACTCTGCTGTCTTTAGGATGTGACATGGCACCTTTGCTCAAGCTGGTTGCTGTGACAATGCTAAATGTCTAACACCTGCCATGCCTTCCCACCAATTCTTTGGAATCACATTCATTTATTTATTCAACAAATATTTCCTGACAACCTACTGTGTGCAACACTACTAGGGCCTGGAAATATAATAGTAAAAACAGAGATAAAAATCCCTATTCTTGTGGGCTTATATCCAAATGGAGAAAGTGGAGGTGAATATAATAAACAAATGAAAAACAGGCCACACATGGGTGCAGGGGCCCAAGGACTTGGGCCATCTTCTGCTGCTTTCCCAGGCTTATTAGCAGGGAGCTGGATCAGAAGTGGAGCATCGGGAACTCGAACCTGCACCCACTTGTTACAGGCAACAGCTTTACTTGCTATGTTGGCCCAGCAGATAATATCTTAAGCCATCAATGTGCATAAAGAGAATTATTGCAAAATCAAATAAAATAAACTTTAAAAAAACAGAAAAGGATTTCTATGAGAGTGAAGGTAAGTCATTAAGAGTTTTGACAAAGTGGCACAAATTGACATATAATTTAATCACCTTGGTGGGTGTACGGAGGATAGCAGAAGTGGAGAGATCAGTTAATCAGCTACTATAATAATCCAGTGTAGAGCTGATGGTGAGTTGGACCAGGCTGGTAGGAATATTGGAGATATTTTGAAGAAGAACTGGCATGAGTTGCTGATGTGGGAGATGAGAGGAAAAGAGGCATCAAGGCTCTAGCTGAAGATTGTGGCTTGAGTGACTGGAAAGGTGAAACTGCCGCTTGCAAGATGGGGAAGACTGGGGGTGAGGAAGATTTAAAGGAAAATCTCAGGAGTTCTGTTTTAATCATGGTAAGCGGAGATGTCTCTCAAACATCCAAGGGCAAATCTTGAATAAAGAGTTGCATCGGGGCCAGCACTGTGGCTTAGTAGGCTAAGCCCCTGCCTGCAGTGCTGGCATCCCATATGGGCACCAGCTTGTGTCCCGGCTGCTCTGCTTCCATTCCAGCTCCCTGCTAATGGCCTGGGAAAGCAGCAGACAATGGCCCAAGTCCTTGGGCCCCTGCACCCACATGGGAGACCTGGAGGAAACATCTGGCTCCTGGCTTCAGATTGGCGTAGCTCTGGCCATGACGGCCATTTTGGGGGTGAACCAATGGAAGAAGATCTTTCTCTCTGTCTCTCTCTTTCACTAACTCTATCTGTCAAATAAATAAAAAAAGAGGCATATTACATAAAGTATTATATGCCCCAAATTAGAAATCTGCAGGAAATGCATGATTTTCTAGAAAAAAAGATAAAGTGCCCAAACTGACATAATAAAAAGAAAAGAAATGGGGCTGGTGCGGTGGCTCAGTGGGTTAAAGCCCTGGCCTGAAGTGCCGGCATCCCATATGGGCACTGGTTCTAGCCCCACCTGCTCCTTTTCTGATCCAGCTCTCTTCTATGGCCTGGGATAGTAGTAGAAGATGGCCCAAGTCCTTGGGCCCCTGCACCCATGTGGGAGACCTGGAAGAAGCTCCTGGCTCCTGGCTTTGGATCAGCGCAGCTCCAAGCCATTGCAGCCATCTGGGAGTGAACCATCAGATGAAAGACCTCTCTCTGTCTCTACCTCTCTCTGTAACTCTTTCAAATAAATAAAATAAGTCTTAAAAAAAAAAAGAAAGAAAAGAAGATTCACATATTAAAACATAAAAATTAGTTTGAGGGTAACTTTAAGTTAGATTTATGTCTCAGATTGGGTCTAATGACCTGATGGTGTCCCAGGCTAATACTATCAAAGCTCTAGGTATAGGTTAAGCTTCACCTTAAATAACCTATTCAGTATGAAGGCAAACAAGGAAATAGTCTCCACTTTTTCTCTCTGCTGGGGCCAAAACTGACCCAGGATCAAAGATAAGCCCCGCACTCTTTTGTGCCATTAACTAATCATTTTGGCGTTTAAAAGGCTGCCTGAGGTGTGGAGCCAAATCCTGCTCAAACCAGAGCAGGGAGAAAGAGTAGTTAGGTGAGAGTTTTGGGGGAAGTTGGACATGCATTTGAGAAACACATGAAGTGCAACGCCTTACATGACACAAAACTAGTTCCAAATGAGTTCTCTGAGGTAGAGAGGGCCTTCTTAAGCAAAATTTACAATGTAATAGCTCTCAAAAAAGGCTGAATAAATGTACATTAAAACATCATTTAGGGGCCAGCGATGAGGTGTAGCGGGTAAAGCTGCCGCCTGCAGTGCCAGCATCCCTTAAGGGCGCCGGTTTGAGTCCCTGCTGCTCCACTTCCTATCGAGCTCCCTGCTAATGCGCCTGGGAAAGCAATGGAAGATGGCCCAAATTCTCTTTCACTCTCTCTCTCTCTCATTCTCTCTCTCTCGCTGTGACTCTGCCTTTCAAATAAATAAATCTTAAAAAAAAAAAAAAAAGACACCTCCCATGCATATCAGAGTACCTGGGTTCAATATTGTCTCTGGCTCCAGACTCCAGCTTCCTGCTAATGCAGACCCTTGGAGGCAGTGGTGACAGTTCAAATAGTTGGGTTCCTGCCACCCATGTGGGAGACCTGGCTTCTGCCTTCCACTCCTACCTGCGTCAAGGCCCTTGTGGACATTTAGGGAGTAAAATAGTGGCTGGGAGACTTTCCCTCTTGGTTTCTCCCTCTCTCTCTCTCTTTCTCTCTCTCTCCCTGCCATTTCAAAAAAAAAAAAAAAAATTAAGAAAGTTAATAGCCAATGTTGGTAAAGCTGTGAAGAGACAGGTACTTCTATTAACATTGTTGGTAAGAGGATAAACAGATAAAAAAAAAAAAGGCAATTTATCTTAGGTTTCAAAATTAAATGTGCAGTCCACTGGTCAAACCAGAAGATTCACTTCTTAGTTACCTAATGCAGAACAGTACTTACCCATGTGTACAGAGGTATGTACAAGGATGGTCCTGGCAGCCTTATTGTCATCGGAAGCAACCCAAAAATCTCTCAGTAAGCTCATGGCTAAATAAACTCAGGTGTGATTCCATCATGGAACAGTATGCAGCAGAACAAAGAGTGAGACAGGACTGTCAAGTAAGGCCATAGAAAGATGTCCAAAAAACCATTAATGAGGAAAGCAAATGGGTGATAGAATGACATAATTATAATTTACACCAACAAAGAAAAATTACAGTGTGAGAGTTTGGTGTGGTGGTTAACTCACAGCTTGGGATGTCCCTACCTCATATTGGAGTACCTGGGTTCAAGTCCTGACTCTGCCCCTGATTCTAGCTTCCTGCGAATGCAGGTGATGGCTCAAGTAATTGGATCCCTGTCACCCACAGGGAAGACCTGGATTGAGTTCTGGCTTCCTGGCTTTGGTCTGGCCCAGCCCTGGCTGTTACAGGCATTTGGGGAGCAAACCAGGAAATGGATGACCTCTGTCTCTGTCTCTCTTTCAATTAAAAAGAAATCACAGCCACACAGTTCTATCTATCTGCTAGCTATGTGTACGAATGTACAGAACAAAACCCAGAAGGACACATCTCAAACCAGTGTTAGGATCGAATTTTGGTCTGGAGAAAAAAATTGTATGGGAGTAAAGGTGAATTTTTCTGTAAATTTTTAAAAATCATCTTTTAAATATTAGATTAAAAAGATGATAGAATAATTACACATTTTCAGATTTTTCCTCCCCCCAAAGCCCTATATTTTTTAATAGGAAAGAAAATGCACCAAAGTGATTTCCATCCTGAAATTATCTTTAAAGATCTTTGGCTCATCTGGCAGAACAACCCACGCCCATCCATGTCCTGGCTCAGGGCCAGCTTCTTCCTTGGCAGCCAGCGGGGTGTTCTTGGCGGGGGGGGGGGGCATCCCGACTGCTGCCTCTGTGGTCGCCAGCATCACCTTGGCTACCTGTAGAGGCATTCCTGCCACTGCCTCCCTGGTGGCACCATCAGGTTGCAAAGCTGATTAATATAAGATGAGCAGAGGGAAGAGCAGCAAAGAGGGCCAGCCTTCCCCAGGGAGAAGGCCTGCTTCCTCCCATCCACTCTGGGCCCCGTGTCACCTCTCCTCAATGCATTTGCCTCTTGCAGTTTCTGTCCCTGCAGAAACTGGTGATAAGTTTCCCAGGAGCTGGGTCAAAGGACAGCAGAAGGGGAGGCGTTTGGCCTAGTGGACAAATGACTCACATCAGAGTACCTGGGTTCGATACCCGGTTCCAGCTCCTGACTCTGGCTTCCTGCCAATGCAGACCCTGGGAGGCAGTGGTGATGGTTCAAGTGACGGGGTTCCTGCCACTCTTCTGGGAGATCTGAAATGAGTTCCTGCTCCCAGTTTTAGCCCAGCCCAGTCCTGGCTGTTGCTGATATTTGGGGAGAGACCCAGTGAATGGAAACCCTCTCTCTCAAATAAATGCATTGTGAAAAATTAAAATCAAAAGGAGGGCAGTTGAATACATCCCTTCCTGGCCACCTCATTTTCCTCCCGCCTCTAGGTGGCTTCTTGGCAGGCGCTCAGGCGAAGGCTTTAGCGGTGTCTCCACCCTCCCGCCATCACCACAGTGTTCTGGAGTTTTAGTCCAGGCCCCTCTGTCTGTCCCAGTCTGACCTCCCTCTTGCTCAGGAGAAATCCCCAGGTCCATGAGCGGCTGTAGGAGGGTCGGGGTCATGACCGGGAAGATTGACTGAAACACTGTTCAGATTTGGTGCCTCTTTCAGGTCCCTCACCTGGGACCTCGGGTGCCTACCAGTAGCTGTTTTATTGAAGGCATGAACAGTGGCCTGTGTGTGTGTGTGTGTGTGTGTGACCACTTCTGAACAGCACCAGGAAGGGCATTCAGTTGAGTGGTTAAAATGCCAGTTGGGCTGCCCACCTCCTCCATCAAAGTGTTGTGAGTTCAAGTTGGTTCCACTCCCAATTCCAGCTTCCTGCTAATGCAGACTCTGGGAGGCAGCAGGTAGTGGCTGAGTCCCTGCCACCTGCATGGGAGACCTGGGTTGAGTTTCCAGAGTCCGGCTCAGCTCCTGGGCCGCTGTGGGCATTGGGGGAACAAATCAGCAGATAGGAACTTTGTCTCTGTCACTCTCTATTTGACATTCAAATAAGTAAACACATAAATATTTTTAAAAGGGCACTGCTAGTAAGTGATGCTGTGTTAATAAGAGTTTACCTATTATATAGCATAAACCAGCTGAAAGCCAGAGTCAAGCTATCCATCACTATTTTCAGTAAGTAGTTACACCAGCCTTTTCACTGCCTATGAATTAGTATATTATATATTCCTTAGGAAATTAAATAAGCTGGTAGGAAGTTAAAATAATGCTGATTCCATTGCACAAGAAAAAAATAATAAAAAAAACCTCACTCAGGTGGACTCCAACCATTACTTATGGCTCATGTTCTAAATTTTCTCTGAGACAAGTTGTTATTCCACATTCATTTTAAAGATTTCACCAGAGGCCAGCGCTGTGGCATAACCAGTTAAGCCACCATCTGAAGCACCAGCATCCCCCATGGGCTCCAGTTCGAGTCACGGCTGCTCCACTTCCAATCCAGCTCCCTGCTAATGTGCCTGGGAGGACAATAGAAGATGGCCAAAGTGCTTGGGCCCCTGCACCCACATGGGAGACCCGGAAGAAGCTCCTGCCTTCCATTGGACCCAGCCTTAGCCGTTGTGGCCATTTGGGGAGTGAACCAGCAAGTGGAAGATCTCTCTTTGTCTCTCCCTCTCTGTCTCTGTAACTGGGCTTTTGAAATAAATAAAATAAACCTTAAAAAAACATTTCTACATATAGAAATGGGGGAGGGGAATTTTCACTAAAGAGGAAAAAATATTTATTTTTCCTTTTCCTCTGAGGAGACAATATTTTCGTGTTCACCCTCATTCATTTTTATTGTTGGTAAAATATTTTAATTATGGGAGCCAAAACAAACAAACAAAAAGAGCCTAAATAAAGACTAAATACAGTGTAGAACCAAAGCCTCTTGGAATGCCTTGGTGAGCAGGAAGGAGCTGCGACCCCCTCAGGGAAGCAGAACAAATTGGAAGCGTGGCCTGGCGGGAAGGAAGCGCTCAGAAACCAGGCCCTGCTCTGTCCTCTCTTTCTCTGAGAGCTTGGAAGTGGAGTCACGCTTTATTTGTCAAATGCTCTCTTCTTGTTTCTGGTAACCATGGCATCTGGTTTAGTGGAGTGTTTCTTGTGTCAGGCTACTGCTCAGCCAATATTTATCATTTTAGAAATTTCCATGAGTCATTAAAGAAACCCGCAACCCGTTGTACCTTCTATGGGTGTTTCTTTCCTAGAGTTTAAAATAAAAAGAGAGAGAGAGGGAAAAAAATAAAGCCAAACTTAGAATCCAACACTTGACATTGATCAGAACACGTGCCTGCCTTCTCCGGCATGGAGAAACCTTTTCTGACAGTGCAAAGGCTGTTTGAGGTGTGCTGCCTCGCCAGCAGTCCAGCACCCTCTCTGGCGGCCAGGCCTGGGCTGGGAGAGCAAGGAAACTTTAGGGGTTTGCATGGAGGAAATGACTCACGGACTTAAGGGGTGGAAGGGAAGGTTTTCCACAGGATCCAGAATAAAAATGAGCTAGCGACGCCTTCCACCGCCAGCACGGAAAATCTGATGAGGAGACCACCTTTCACCATCAGGCCTGAATTTACTGCCCACTGGGCACTACCCTCCCCCAATGCCACCCCCACTCCTGAAAGAAACCAGAGCAGGACTGACAGCAAGATGTGACATGCTGGCTCATTACGTGTTAGAGCGTGTGAGGATAACACGTCTGTGTTGCCCAGATGTGAAGAGGGCTGACAGAACCTCACTAGGCTACAGTCTGGACAATTATTGCAGTTCACTCATCTCGCTGTGAAAGAACAGGCCCTCTGTCTGGAGCCCAAAGCCTGGAGTTTATAAATCAAAATGCAAGGGCTTGCCTTAGTGTGAGCAGAAAGCTGAAAGGGTGCTGGTTACTCAGTACATCTTCCACAGAGTGAAGGCATCATACCCCAAGAGCCACAGCGGTTAAACTCATCAAGGTTGCCAGCTCCCAGGTGAAGACAAGGGGGCCCAGGGAGGTGCACTTGGCAGAATTCAAGTGGCCAGCCCACAGCCAGGCTGGGAAAGACTAGAACTTGCGACATCCAGAGTGAAATACCTTGTTCAATGACTGATGACAGAAATACTGGGGTCTAGGGGTAGGCCTTTGGCCCAGGGGTGAAGATACCCCTTGGGACACTCACATCCCCTATGGGAGTGCCTGGGTTCAAGTCCCAGCTCTGCTTCTGTTCCAGCTTCCTGCTGATGCACCCTGGGAGGCAGCAGGTAATGGCTTTAGTCCTTGGGTCCCTGTCACTTATGTGGGAGACTCCAGTCGACTTCCTGGCTCTCGGCTTTGGCCTGGTGCAGTCCCAGCTATTCCAAGCGTTTTGGGAATGAATTAGGAGATGGAAGATCTCTTTGTCCATCTCTTTCTTGTTCTCTTTCAAATAAAATGACGCTTAAATGAAGAAGAACTATTGGAGTCTTAGTGATAGAAGCAAAAAGGCTACACTAAACGGTAGTCAGTTGGTCTGTCCGGTGAAGTGGTCCTTGAATGTTCTGCTGAGTTCCCACATCAGGAAGTTCTGGGTTTCTTTGGCTGAACCGTTAGTCGGTGCTCTCCTCCCACTCCCCAGAAGGTGGTGAAACTAGGAAAAACAGCTGTTCATTTCTGTATGAATCGGACATATTTTGGCCCATAGAGTTTACTTTTCCGATAGGAACATTTGGTGCTCTCTTCCTCCAGACATTGAACACTGAGTGAAACCTCCAGCCACCTCTTCTGTACCCGTATTCACCAGCCTATGTGACCAATCAGGGACAAACACTTGCTTCCCCTGTGGGTGCCTCGCTCACTACCGGTCCAGTAGCGTCTCCCTGGTACCTGCCCCACCCGTTAGGACCTTGAGAGTCCCCAAGGGGACCTGGGCCAGGTGGCTCTGTTTTCACCCATGTTCTTGGGGCAGAGCCCGTGACTGACTCATCTTTGCACCCCTGGTAGTTAACAGAGTCAGCACACAGTAGGACCTCAGCGAACATCTGTCAAATCTAATGACCTGGAGGGGAACTGTACATGTTTAAAGTGGCCTCCCACTGTGAATGCCAACAAGATGCTTGTTTTGCCTCCAAAAGCAAACTTGTATTTAACACTTAGCTCTTCTCTTTGATGCAAGAAATTCATTTGGAAATGTGCCTGAGATGATGAAAATAATTCTCTTTTAAAAATCTTTAAAAAAAATAAAGCCAAGCAGCTCGGATTCCTAAGTGAAAAATTCCTGCTTTATAGGTGAAAGATAGCTGAGTGCTGTCAGTAGAATTGTTCAGGCTTCTATGACACAAAGTCATAAAACTGCAAATACACTGCTTGATACCGAGGCTATAAAGTTAGCTTCCTGGTGAATCCACTCCACCTCCTCACTGCAGTCTCTAAGGCCAACACGAGCAGGCTGCTGCTTACCTGTCAGCCTCATCTGGCTCACCTGGCCCCAGCCTCAGTTTCCCTTCTGTCCTTGGAGCACGTCAACCTCATTTCCTCTGCCTAGGATGCTACCTTCCTAGATCTTGACGTGGCTGGGGGCTTCTTGGTGCTTCAGTCTCAACTGAAATCCCACTTCTTTTGTAAGTGTCCTGCTGGGGGCTGGCGCTGTGGCGCAGTGGGTTACTCCTCCGCTTGTGGTGCTTGTTCTAGTCCCAGCTGCTCCTCTTCCCATCCAGCTCTCTGCTGTGGCCTGGGAAATAGCCCAAGTGCTTGGGCCCCTGCACCATGTCGGTGACCTGGAAGAAGCTCCTGGCTCCTGGCTTCGGATTAGCTCAGCTCCGGCCATTGCAGCCATTTGGCGAGTGAACCAGTGGATGGAAGACTTTTCTCTGTCTGCCTCTCACTGTCTGTAACTCTACCTCTCAAATAAATAAATAAAATATTAAAAAAAAAATAAAGTGTCCTGCTGGTGCTCAGCTACCCTCAGCTACATCACCCAGTTGTCCTGCCAACAAAGCACCTGTCCCTCAGAACCTGTATATTTTGTGTTCAGTTGTTGGCTTCTGGCAACTGCAGAAAACTTGTCTGTCTCATTCATGGCACTGAACAGTGTAGGCACAATGAAGGCAAAACATAGATATGGAGGGGCAGTGCTGTGGCATGCAAGGTTAAGCCTCCATCTGCAGTGCTGGCATCTCATCTGAACACTGGTTCAAGTCCTGACTGCTCCACTTCTGATCCTGCTCCCTGCTAATGAGCCTGGGAAAGCAGTAGAGGATGGCCCCTGTACCCACATGGGAGACCTGGAAGATGCTCCTGGCTTCCAACTGGCCATTGCAGCCATCTGGGGAGTGAACCAGCACATAAAAGGGCGCTCTCTCTCTCTCCTCCCCCTTCTCTGTCTCTGTCTCTCTCTGCTTTTCAATTAAATAATTTTTTAAAAAAATATGAAAACAATGAATCCAGTAATTGATTCTTTTTTTTTTTTTTTGACAGGCAGAGTGGACAGTGAGAGAGAGAGACAGAGAGAAAGGTCTTCCTTTTGCCATTGGTTCACCCTCCAATGGCCACCATGGTCGGCGCGCTGCGGCTGGCACACCGCACTGATCCGATGGCAGGAGCCAGGTGCTTCTCCTGGTCTCCAATGGGGTGCAGGGCCCAAGTACTCGGGCCATCCTCCACTGCCTTCCCGGGCCACAGCAGAGAGCTGGCCTGGAAGAGGGGCAACCGGGACTAGAACCCGGTGTGCCGGCGCTGCAATGCGGAGGATTAGCCTAGTGAGCCGTGGTGCCGGCCAAATCCAGTAATTGATTCTTTTTTTTTTTTTTTTTTTTTTTTTTTTTTGACAGGCAGAGTGGACAGTGAGAGAGAGAGACAGAGAGAAAGGTCTTCCTTTGCCATTGGTTCACCCTCCAATGGCCGCCGCGGCCGGTGTGCCGTGGCCGGTGCGCTGCAGCGGGCGCACCGCGCTGATCCGATGGCAGGAGCCAGGAGCCAGGTGCTTTTCCTGGTCTCCCATGGGGTGCAGGGCCCAAGCACCTGGGCCATCCTCCACTGCACTCCCTGGCCACAGCAGAGGGCTGGCCTGGAAGAGGGGCAACCGGGACAGAATCCGGTGCCCCGACCGGGACTAGAACCTGGTGTGCCGGCGCCGCTAGGCGGAGGATTAGCCTAGTGAGCCGCGGCGCCGGCCCAGTAATTGATTCTTAATAAGCAGCAGAATCAAAGTTGTGGTCATTATTTCCTCAAACATTTCCTTTCCTTGTTGTATGATTTGCACTATCCTGGACTTCCTTTATATCGATATTGGCCCTTCTCCCTCTGCCCTTATTTCTCAAACATTTCCCTCTCTTTGCATCTCTTTATTTCTTCTTGATACCTTCCAAGTTAATTCTTTGACCTCACTTTTTGACTCATATTTTTGTGGTTTGGATACAAGGGTGTTTCAAAAGAGTTTGTCAAAAAAATGGAATAAAAAGATGAATTTATTTTGGTGTAAAAACTTTTTAAAAAAAAATAATTTTGTTGGAAAGGCAGAGTTATGAGGCAGGAGCAGGAGGAGAGATCTTCCATCCACTGATTTGCTCCCCAAATGGCTGTATAGACTAGGGCTGGCAAGCCTGAAGCCAGAGCCAGGAACTCCATCTGGGTCTCCCACGTGGGTGGCAGGGGCCCAAGCACTTAGGTCACCTTCTGCTGCTTTCTCAGATGCATTAGCAGGGAGTTGGATGGAAAGTGGAGCAGCTGGGAATCAAACCAGCACCCACCCAAATAGGATGTCGGTGTCACAAGTGGCAGCTTAACCCTTTAGACCACAAAGCCAGCTGCAGTGTAAAAAGTTTTTGAAACCCAGTTTTTTCATACTAGGCATGTCCCGTGAACTTTTTGAGGTCAGCTTTTTATACTGAGTCTGTATCCCAGCCCATCCAGCAAATCTGTAAATTCTACGGTAATATTTTTGTATTCTGAATGTCTCCAATTTTTCTATAACTGCCTGTCCCTGCTTCTGGTTTCCCAATAGCTTTCCTTCTCTCTCTGAGAAAATTTACTATGCTCATTTTAATACCGTGGCTTATTTTTCATTCAAGTTTATTCAGCCTGTTGTCTGTCATACAGCTGGGATTCTTCCCATCTCATGAACTTGACCTGTAGACTAAACCATTTGTCCACAGGCTCTTCATCTATCTGGCCTTATGCAGAAGAGCTGCATAAGGGGCCAGGGGTGACAAGTGACACAGCTCCTGGAAAGTTTGGGGGAGATAGGAGCTGCATCTGGGTGCAGGGCCACTGAAGTTGGAATCCGGGCTCAAGCCCACACCTCAATCAGATTGCCCTACCCCTTTCAGACAACTTCCCATTCCTCGGTCCTGCACTGTCACAGGCTGCATTCATTGAGTCCACACAGGCTGGGGAGGCGAGGGAAAGTTCTGGACGTGGGCAGCCCCTTGTATGTGTTGGTATCATCTCCCTACCCCCAGCTGGCCTCCATGGTGGCCTCTAGGGTGGGCACTTTGCAGCTCCTGAGGTTTTCCTGCCCAGTAGCAGCAGTGGGAGAAGCAGAGAGAGATTTATAGATAGTGGGATGGGTGAAGGAAAACGGATCTCAACCAGAGAGCTAGCCACGGAGTCTGTTGCTGTAATGTGTCTTTCTTCTCCTCTGTCATTTTCTTCCCATTCTTACCCATCATGTAAAAGCAGTCCTCCTATTTTTCGGAAAAGTACTTCTTTGGCGTTTTAAGAGAAGCCCTCTTATTTTTTATAAGTTAGAATTTCCTGCAAAATTGCTATTTGCTGAATTCCTATCCTGAATGATTTTAGGATTGGGGACTGCTCTCAAACCTTGGGCTTCTTTAACTGTGAAGAGTTTGAACTCGCTCAGTCCATCTTTAACACAAGTATTTGATTGCATTATTTGTCCCTTTCTGAATATTGTGTAGTGCATTTTCCTTTTTCCAGAAGTACGACCAAGCTAGAACTGTACAGAGAATGCACCATGCTTATGAAAAATGGAATGACATCGATAGACTGAAGAACAAGCTGCAGACCTACATATACTGTTGAGCCCACTGGCATTTTTTAAAAAATCTTCTACTGTAATGATCTGAAAGGTTTTGTGCTAAACTGTGATGGTATGATATCAAGAGGGATTTTGGTGTGTATATGTGCAAGGAACTAGGGGCAGGTTCATTTAAACTACAGTAGGCTTCCTTTTTAGAACATTTCCCCAAAACCTTCCTGAAATATCCAGTTCAACAGATGGGCATCAGGGCAGTGCATGAGCTCCTGGCCACGCTTGGTATGTAGGAACAGATGCTTATCTTTCTAGAGAGAGAGGGTTTATGTGCTTCTTAAGAGTTTCAAGGATGGGTGGTGTGGGCATTTAGTGTCAGGGGTAAAACATCTGCATCCCACATGGCAGAGTAGCTGGGTTTGAGTTCCCAGCTCAGGCCCCTGATTCCAACTTCCTGCTAATACAGCAGAGGGTTCCTGTCACTCAGATAAGAGATCTAGATTATGTTCCCGGCTCCTGGCTTTGGATTCTGCCCAGGCTGGGCCATTGTCCTTAGGAGGGAAAGCGCTCTCTCTCTCTCTCTCTCTCTCTCTCTCTCTCTGCCTCTCAAATAAACAATAAACCAAGAACATAAAAAAAAAAATAAAAGAATCTCAAAGGAAACATATGGCCCAAGAGAGGTTAAGAACCAGTGATCAAGATTGTTGTGCTACTTCCTACTCCATTTTCTCATAGTTTGAATTCAAGTACATATTACCTGAAAACCATATATAGCAGTTCAATATTTAACACTATAAAATAGTGGTGTGTGACTTTTAAACGCCCATAAGGACCATGAGAGAAATCAATAATGTTATCATGTGTGGCTGTATCACCCCCATGCATATACTTAAATATATTTAGTCTTTTCCTAAAATAGATGCCGGGCCAATGGGGCTGTCTGATCCATCAGGTCTGGACTATGTGCTGGGAGTAATATTCAGGTCTTTTCTACAGCTTTCTTTTTTTTTTCTTCTTCTTCTTCTTTTTTTTTTTTTTTTTTTTTTTTTTGCCAATAAACCCTCTCTGTGGTAATAAGGAAGCAACAAATGACACCCAAGTTCTCCTGTTCCGCCTCACCCACAGATGATGTCATGTGGTCTGGATAAAGGTCAAGGACTTGGAAAAGAATGCTTACTTCTCTGGGCTCCCAGGGAACACCTCTTTACCCAATGTCATCTGTAGAATGGGACTGATACTGTTAGCTACCTAGGGCAGTCAGCATTATCTGTTTTCTCCTCCTTCCTCAGCAAAGGAACCCCAATTCCTGACAACCATTGGCTCATCAGAGAACAGACTGCAAAAATAAAATAAAATAAAATAATAGACTTCATTTCCCAGCCTCCTTTGCAGTCATATTGACTAAATTCTGGCCAATATGATGACAGTGGAAACCCTACATGGAACTTCTGGGAAGTTTCCTTACAAGGGAAAGGATGTCTTTTTCTTCTTTTCTTCCTTCTCACTGCCTAGAATGTGGAAGTAACAGGTGGTGCTCCAGCAGCCATTGCGGACCTTGGGAAAGCAATGTATGAGCAGCAAGGCAACAGTGCAGAGACGGGATCTGAAAATACCACTAAATCGATACACCCAATCTGAATTGCTTGTTTCTGCAGAATTTAATGGTGGGAGGATTAGGTCACTATTTTGTAAGTCTTTGTTACTTACAGCCAAATACAATCCTTACTAAAAATACTACTTCTTTTATTCCCTTAACAAATATTTTTTTTAACATGTACCCTGTCAATTATTATTCTAAGCCCTTCAGACAAAGCAGTAAACAAAAAAGTGGAAATTCCTAGTTTTGATGGTTCCTTTTTTAGTAAGGGAGATGGACAATACACAAAACAAACAAAGCATATAATGAGATAATAATAAAAGCAAACAGGAATAAAATGGGAAAAGGGTGCCTGGGATGTGAATTTCTATTTTAAATGACGGCTGGAGACAGCCTTATGAGAACATGTTTCTGCAGGAATCTCAAGGAAATGAAGGAGCAAGGCTTGCCAATATCTGGGGAAGGAATTGTTCAGGTATAGACACTGCCAATGCAAAAGCCTCAAGGTAGGCACACACCTGTGCATCTGAAGAACACCAGGAAGCGTGGGTGGCTGGGATAAAGTGAGCCAGGGAGAGAGCAGCAGGACCCGAGACCGGGGGGAACCTGGAACCTTCAAAGAATTCCTGGGAAAACAAACTGAGATCATGCACAAGTACATGCTATTCTTGGAAGAGTGTTTGACTACACTGCACACTTAATGTGTTTTTTTTTTCCCTGCAAACTGCCCCCTCCAAATTAAAAAATGGGAGAGCTGGGAACTCAATCCACGTCTTCTGTGTGGATGCAAGATTCCAATCACTTGAGCCAACACCACATCGCTTGAGCCAACACTGCTGTCTCCCAGGGTCTGCATTACGAGGAACTGGAGTCACTAGCACAGCCAGGTACTGAACACACACACTCACGTGGGATACAGGTATCTCACTTGCTAGACCAAATTTTAACTTAAAAACCTTCGAACATGTAGCAAGTTGAAAGAATTGTAAAATGACCACCCAAATGCCTACCACCCACATTAACATTAAGCTGGTAGGGCTGGCGTTGTGGAGCAGTGGGTTAAGCAACTGCCTGAGATGCCTGCATCCCATATCAAAGCACTGATTCAAGCCCCAGCTACTCCACTTTCAATCCAGCTCCCAGCTAATGAGCCTGGAAAAGCAGAAGATGGCTCAAGTCTTGGGCCCCTGCACTCATGCGGGAGATCTGGAAGAAGCTCCTGGCTTCTGGCTTGGGCCTGGCCCAGCCCCAGGCTGTTGTGGCCATTTAAGAGATGAACCAGCAGAAGGAAAATATTTGCTTTTGTCTCTCCCTTTCTCTCTGTAACTTGGACTTTCAAATAATTTTTTTTAAAGATCTATTTATTTGAAAGGCAGAGTTAGAGAGAAAGATAAGAGAAGGAAAGACAGAGAGAGATCTTCCATCTGTTGGCTTACGCAACGACCAGGGCTGGGCCAGGCCAAAGCCAGGAGCTTCTTCTGGGTCTCCCATGTGGTTCAGGGGCCCAAGGACTTGGGCCATCCTGCACTGCCTTCCCAGGCATGTTGGCAGGGAGCTGAATTGAAAGTGGAGCAGCTGGGACCAGAACTGGTGCCCATATGGGATACCAGCACTGCAGGCTGTGACTTTAACCAGCTGCACCACAGCGCCGGCCCCTAAATAAATAAATCTTAAAAAAAAAAATTAAGGTGGTGATATCACAGGTCTACCCACTGTCTATCTTATTTTAAAGGTGTATTTCAAAGTTGCATATATTAAATACATGACTTCTTAATACTTTAGCATGCATATCATTAACTGCAGTTCAATATTTGCTTAAGTAAAATTATTTCTCAAGGTAATATCTATATATGGTGAAATGGTTGAATAAGATGAACTTTGACATATGTAAATACCCATGTAACCCAAACTCTGAAAAAGGTAAAACAAAAAAATGACCACACCCCTGAAATTTCCCTCAGCACCACCCCCTCCAGTGAATCTCCACTCCCACCCCAGTTAAGAATTACTCTGGTTTTTATACACATTTATTTTGCCTGTAATAAAATGCCTGAAACTTTTAATAACAACACAGAAGAGAAAAAACATCTTCTCAAATACTATGAAATTAAAAACTGCTAGAACCTTTTTAGAAAGTACTCTGGCAACATGTAATTATTAAAATAGAATATATGCATTCCTTTAGACCTAGTCATTTCAATCGGAGCAATTTTCTGAGAAGTGTACTAGCTCGTGAATGCAGAGGCGGGTCACAGCACTGCTCACTGGATCATTGTTCATGATAATTAAGAATTGGAAATAACCCGAATGGCTATCAGTAGGGGAAGTTTAAGTAAATACACAGTGATGTTTTGCTGCAACTACAAGGAATGATTTATTGCTATGGCAAGACCTTTCAGACAATCACTAAATGAAAGCAAGTTAGTGGACACTACAGCATAAAACGTGTACATAAAACACCACAAAAGCAAAATAAAGTACTGAGCACAAACACACAAGGTATATTTGTTAAGCCACACATGACACTGACATCAGTGGCTACCTCTAGAGATTAAGGAAAAGGGCTTCCCTTGATTGTACGGTTTTGAGTTGTTAAAATAATAATATCTGTCTGACTTACACTATTTTTATTTTATTATTTTAAGATCACAGATTGGGGCCTGTGTTGTGATGTAGCTAGTAAAGCCACCGCCTGCTATGCCAACATCCTACATGGGTGCTGATTGAAGTCCCAGCTGTTCTACTTCTGATGCAACTCCCTGCTAATGTGCCTGGGAAAGCAGCTGAAGATGGCCCAAGTGCTTCAGCCCAAGTGCTTGGGCCCCTGCACCCATGTGGGAGAGCTGGACGAAATTCCTAGCTCCTGGCTTTGGACTGGCCCAGCACCAGCTGTTGCAGACTTTTGGGGAGTGAAACAGAAGATGAAGACCTTTCTCTCTGTAACTCTCTCAAATAAAATAAGCATTGTGGCATAGTGGGTAAAGTGACCATCTGTGACACTGGAATACCATATGGGTGCAGGTTCAAGTCCTGCTTGGGCCCCTTCACCCATGTGGGAGACCCAGAAGTTCTGAGCTCCTGGCTTTGGTTTGACCCAGTCCTGGCCTTTGTGGGGAGTGAGCCAGTGGATTGAAGATCTCTCTCTGTAACTATGCCTTTCAAATAAGTAAATATTAAAAAAAAAAAAGACCACAGACGTAAATAAGGGATAGAGAACAGCCTTCCTCCAGATTATGTATTAACACACTCTCTCCCCAATTTCCTCATTAATGCATAATGTATTATTTTCTGCCACTCACATTAATGTTTTTAAATGTGCTTGTATGATCACAGATTAAGTATGCAATTCTAAATGAGAAACGGAAGCCATCCACATCACATTTAAGGAGACCTCATGTGTTTTAGTTTGGGCTAACACAACACCATGTCACAGACTGGGTGTGTATCAACACAAATGCTGTTTCTCACAGTCTGGACGCTGGGAAGTCCCAGACTGAGGCAACCAGCAAAATCAGGGTGTGGTGAGGGCCCGCTTGCTGGTTCATGGATGGCTGCCTCCTGTGTCTTTACAGTGCTAGAAGGGGTGAAGCAGTCTCTGGGTCTCTTTTTTGAGAACTCTAATCTCAGTCAAAGGGGCTCTGCCCTATGTTAATCACCCTCCAAACACCACATTTGGAAAAAGGGTTCAACATTTGAATCTGGAGGAGAGACAATGAAACAGTCAATTTCATTTCTTTTAAAGCTTTTACCTCTGTGAAATGAGGAAGAATGAAAATATCTGGAAAACTTGAGTATAAATGCAGAGGCTAAAGTTCAATGGGACTTTAAGAAAAGTGGGGATTCACCCTAGGCTACAATGACCACATAGAGAAGTTTGCCTAATAAGTTGTAAAGTATCTTCAGATCCTGAGTCCCTTGCTTAGCAAATGTTTATTAAACACCTACTATGTATCAAGGGTTAGAAGATGCGTTCTACATATCTCTTGGCTTCAAGGAACTTCTGATGCTAGTGGCAAAGCTGAGGGTACTTCAAAAAGTTCATGGGAAACAGAATTAAGAGATTCGTTTATTTTGGTGCAAAATTTTTTTTGAAATCCACGCATGTGCCTATGTATGAACAAAAACATTACAGAGCTACAGTAACAGCGTGGAAAACCCATCAAAGCTCATACTCAAAGTGTGGCCTGGGTAAGAGCAGCATCTGCAGCTCCCGGGAGCACCTGAGGAGCCCAAGCCTAGGTGACTCTGGCATTTACTAAAATTTGAGAGGTGATAAGCTGTGAGGAGGAGGAACCACTAGGATTGCCTACAGTCTAGAGGGGTGACGGGAATATTCTAGGCTGAGAAGCGAGCAGGCCCAAGATCATGAATGACATCAGTAAGAACAAGAAGCCTTCTGGAATGAGAAGTTCGGCCCAGGATAAACAGTAGGCGCTTGGGCAGACAGGGCAGGAAAGGTAGGCTGGAGGCAAAGGGCCCAGGCTGGCTTGCTGAGGAAGCCACAGCGAATCTTCAGCAGGAAAATCACCCGATCATTTTGTTATGCTTGGACACAACTCGGGACTGAAATGCAAAGGCGAGAGGCTGGAGCAGGCGGACACGTGTCCTTAAACGAACAGGATTCAACTGTGGAGGAGAAAGGAGTCGGAGGGAGGCCGGGGCCACCCAGTCCTAAGCAGACCGAAAAACTAAGGATTTCAGCCGCAGCTCCACACCGGTGGGCTCTCCCTCAGTAGCCGCGGAGTTCTCCAAACAGCCCCGTCGGCTCATCAGGGAGCTGTGAGAAAAGCCAGCTCTCAGATAGCACAGACACACAGATCAGAGGAATACAGAAAATCTAGGGGCGAGGCAAACCCCGCCGCCGGACAAGTTCTCCAGGTGAATTATGATGTCGTTCTCCGAGCCAGGTAGAAACCTTTTGACATGGGCTTAAAATTGAAACAACTTGCTTGCTGTCTTAAAAAAAAAAAAAAAGTACGGAGAAAAGGGCTTCTCTGTTGAGCGGGCAGAACAAGCCACCTGCCCATCTTGTCCACAAGCCTCATACTTGGAGAATTAAAATAGTTTTGGTAGAGACCACGAAGTTCTCGGTAAAACTTAAAAACAAAAAAAAGTTAATTATCCCAGTAGTCAATTCCTTCTGTTCCCTGTATTCCCCACGGAGGGGGGGGGAACAGCCGCAGGGGAAAAAAGTTGGGATTCCTTCTAAAAACTGTGTTTCTGATGCAACTGCCCACTAGAAAAACACAATCCCAAATTAAAAAACAAAAAAAAAAAACAAAAAAAAAAAACGGAGCGGCGGGCCCGGCGCCATCATCCCGAGGCAACGCGGCCGCCGTTTCCCAGCCACACCCCTGCGGGCCGCCGGGCCTCTTTCCCCCCTGGCTGGACCCAAAGATAAATAAATCACTCCTTGTTTTCCAGACCTGAAATTAGCGGTGACTCACAGAGCACTTTGAACGGCCACGGTCGCCTCGGGAAAGAGGAAAAAAAAAAAAAAGTCCAGAGCTTTTCCCTTCACGCGAGGGGCCGACGGGCCGGGCCGGCCAATCAGGGCCGCGCGGCGGGAATCGCACCAAAGTAGGTAAAAAAATGCGGGACGCGGCCCTGCGGCCTCGGCCCGCGACCCCGCTCCCGCGGCCCCGCACCCTCCGCGAGTTCCCCGACCCACGCCCGCCGCAGACCCCGCCCCCAGTAGCGGCGCACACCTGGCCAGGTGGCTACTTCCTTATACGGGCAACGACTGCGCAGTGGGCGGGCATCCTGCGGCGACGGGGGGAGGGGAAGGCCGGCTGGAGACGCCGCTCCCGGGGTCTTCCTTGGCCCGCCCAGCGTCGGCGGGAGCCGGCCCAGGCTCTGCCTCCTAGCCCCCTAGCAGATGGAGGACCCACTCCCAGCCCCGTGAAAACCTGAGCTGCCGAGGGGGAACCCCCCGCCCCTCCGGCCTCAAGCAGGTGAGGCGCCCTCCGCCCCGCTGGGAGTGTCCGCCGGCCATTCGGGCGTGGCGCGCCAGACTGGCCTGGTTGCGTAGCAACGGCGGGCGGTGCCTTACGTGCGCAGGCGCGTTGAGGCTCGAGGCGCGCGTCCGCCCCCTAGAAGGCTCGCGCCGCCGCGTCGGCTCCGTGCTCGGTCTCCCGGTCTCGCTTCCGTGAGGACTACGCTCCGCAGACTCGGCGCCCGTCCGGCTCTCACCCCCGCGTTCCTGCGACCGCCGCGGCGAAGATGGTGAGAGGGAAGGGATCCCGAAGCGTGGGCTGAGGCTGCCGGAGGTGTCGGGGTGGGGGTGGTGGCACGGGTCTCTAGGGGGTAGGAGGCGCGCCGCGGCGCCGGGCCGCGCCCGGGCCTGGGGAGGAACCCGGGCCCGGCTGCAGTGTTCCCGGCGGAAGAGCGTCTCCGGGCCTCCGCCGCCAGTCTGGGCCCCGCGCCCCAGGGCGGCTCCCAGCTGCTGCCAGGCCGCCGCCCCGGGCCGGCGGTTCCTAGCTGGGCGTTGGGACGCCTCAACCGGGGTCGAGCGCCCCAAGCCCCCTCGGTGAGGTCGGGTCTAGGGGTCCGTCGACCGCGGCCTCGGGGGTCCACTAGGGCCTGGGAATCCCGCCGACGGCCCCTTGTGGGCTCCAGCCTACCCCACACCGGCGCGGAGGCGGCCGGAGGCTCATGCGCTTTTGGGCCCGTGGGTTCCGTGCGCCTCGGGACGGGAAAATAAAGGCCTTTATTGAACGACCCTGAGAGGCGGAACGCGAGCTAACGAGCGTGACCCTGGCATGATTAAGAACCGGGTGGCCGTGCAGCCGCTTTGTTCGTCGTATCTGGCAATCAGCTTCCAACAGCAGTCTCGTTGTGCTTGTCAGGCTTGGCAGTATTTGTTTTAACCCTCCCCTGCCCGACCTGCTCGTGTATGACTAGAAGCTGTTTTTTTTTCTTGTTGTTTTTTACTTTTTTTTTTTTTTTTTAAGCCTGGCTCGGCCGGAATTTAGCGTGCAAGGTGTGGGCATAGTGCTGGAAAGCCAATTTAACCCGAATTTTTAAAAGTCAGTTAAATTATTCGCGTTCTTATAAACAGGTGCTCATCAGTATATTCTGGATACATGGGCATTTTGCTTATTAACTCACATATTTTTTCCCCTCCCGCTCTGAACTGTCACTCTGAGCTGCTGTAAATAACGCTCTCGGCTGGACAGGCAGGTAGAACATTTTGCCATTTTTCTTCAGTCTGCACACACTGTTACCATTTTTGGTCAATGATTTGCAGGCAGAAGCCTTCGCGGACTTCGCTAGGCTTGTTACATTGTTACCGCATCTGTCGGCCTGGAAGCAGTTGGTACCGGTTTATCTGCATATAGAGCCTTCTCACTGAATAACAATTTCGGTTTTCTTGAAGTGCTGCAGCTTTTATGAGGAATCATAAAAGAAAAATAGAGGAATCGGTAGTTTTTTGGTGACTGAAGATATGTAAGAGGGATTTGATACCTAGTTTTTGGTTCTTTGGTTTACCGCTGTGAACTACAGAGGATCAGCATCTGAAACTTTCTGACGTCTTATCCAATGTGTCTATTAGTGTATATCAGAATGCCTTTAATTTTATACTAAAATACTTTTAACCGAAGGGTTTGATTTCTGATCAATTTAAGACCATCCACTCTTGATGAAAGTGTTATTAAGTGGAGCCTACTCTTGTGTTTTCTAGTTTGATGGTCTATTTTTTTTAACCAATATAATTTATTTTTGTGTTTGCAAATAGAATCAGATATTTTAACTTTAGTTAAATGCTTATGTTAAATGCTTGATCTTAAAGATTACATTCTGTTTTGTACATTAAAATGCGGAAGGAAGAGAGGAGAAATTAAAGAGGGATCAACTCCAAATATATTTCAAACTTGTATTCAGTATGGTCAAGACCTGTTTTTGGACGATTGTAAGGAGTAAGAGTTAAAATATAGCCCAGCCGTTTTTAAAGGTTACTTTTTTGGCCTTATGAGCACCGTGTAGCTCCACTCATTCCAGCTGAAATTTTCTTTTACCTGTAAAAACAGTTTGGCTTGGCCAGAATTTAGCCTGCAAGATATTAGAGAATGTTGTGTGCAGCTATCAGAGACTGTTCTGAAGATGGAGAATTCTTTTATTTTATCAGATTCTAGCACTTTCCTTTGTATTTTAAATTGTTTAAATCTGTTGGTTAGACACTTGGTTCCAAGTTGCTTTTGTGTGTGTGTGTGTGTCTATGAATGATTAAATTTTAACTGCTGATGTGTTTGCTCTAAATTAACGGAATCACTTCCTGGTACTCACTAGCTTTTCTAGTTGCACTTGGAATAAAGCAATTTGAAACCAACTGAAAAGATCATCCTGAGCACTTTGAGATTTCATGTTTTAAAACCTCTTACTTTACAGTGCCAAAAACAGATGCACATGGCCCCATGAACCATTTGCACCTCACAAAACTCAGATGTGTGTACTTCATGTGCGGGTTTCCTTACACGTCTGGCCCACTGCAGAGTTGTTAGTGTTACTTTCTCAGTACATCTATTGAGTATAGATTGAGACATCACTTGCAGACTTGCCTACTTTATCTTGTAACCCGGATATGCTTTTGCAGGGTAGCTATCTGGCTACTTCAACTTAGAAGTGTGATGTTGTCCCTGAAACAGAGTTAAGGTCTGTAAGATCATCAGACCTTTAACCATAACCCTAATCCGAACTCTGCACTAACAAACTGATCTAATTGGCTTAGCCTGAATTATCGATGTATTCTACTACTTCGAGATTTTTTGACAATCCAGCAAAATAGGTTGGGATTGTGTTTATTTGTCTAATGTGTTAGAAAATACTGTAAAGGATTAACAGGTGACAAATCATTTTATCTGCACATCAAGCCTTAAAATATGTTAAAATTAATGTTGAGGCATTTGAAGCAGAAAAGTATACAGAGTAACAAATTCTTTTTTCCCAAAAACAAACCAAACAACTGATTCACTACACCGTATTTCTGGTGTTTATGTTATGGCTAAGTATGCATCTTCCTCATCCCATTCCTTTCCCTCCCCAGGGGTAACTGCTCCTGCTCCTCAAAGACATAATGTGCTGACCGGTTAGGGAAATGATTTTCTTCAGGCTGTTGCACTAGGAGAACATTCATTAAAGAGAAACGTTTCAAAGAAAAAGGGGACCAGGGACTGGTAAACCAGGAAGTCTTGAGAAAGGAGGGGATGGCTCTTATGCAGTGGCCAGCGACTGGCTTTCCAGAACACAAAAGAGTGGGTGCACATCCTACCCACACTGCTTTCCAGGCACAAGATCTTAGGTAAAATTCAACATAGTCGCCTGAAATTGATGTTTCATCCTCACTGCCATTTTCATACTTTTAGCTATGCCTAATAAATATATTGCTAGTCTTTGATAATCTGCATTGATGCGTGTTTAAAATTTATGTGAATGTTATGCCTCATATCACTTGCAGCTTTTTTAAAAAAAATTAAACGTGGGGTTTTTGTGGGGATGAAGTTGGTTTTAGCTGTAGTTTTAGTTCTCATATCCCTGCTTGGTGGACAGTCTTATGTTTCTAGTGGTTTGCTTTTTTTGGTCTATTTAAGTTGTTTTTAAAATAGGCAATTTCTGTGTAATTATTCTGAATTACTTCTGGACCTGGTGGATGTGTCTCCCTTGCCATACATGTAGAAGTGGAAGACCTGTGTTTGAGGGCATGTGTGTGTGTTTTCTGCTCTACCGATTTGCTGTACTTTACATTTCATCATCTAGAGCCTGTTTCTCTGTTTCCTTTTACCGCTTCAAACTATGAGACTTCAAAACCTTAAATGACTGTGAAATTGTTTCTCATTATGTTAATTTACATGGTTCTGATTAGTAGCAAGCTGTCCTTTCATATTTTATTGCATCTTATGTTTTTATGTGCATGCCACATCTTGTGAACTTGACTTCAGTTGAGCTTGTTTGCATAGTTGAAGTCATTAAGTAAATTAAGCATTACAAACAATCAAGCAGGAACATGATTGTCAGTGCCAGAACCTCATATTGAAGACTAATATTCCTTTCTTTTTGTACATAAGTTTCTTTCTAGGTCTCAATATTCCTAATTCTAGACACCTGCCATTTTCAGGCTCCTGATATGGTAGACTCTGGAGTTGCTCAAGACAGGGCTCCTTCTTTGCCAAGAGCCCAAGAGGTTAACATCTTCCCCTTTTCAAACTTTTACTCTTTATTTTTCCTAGGCATTTTATATAGCCAAAATGTTAAAAACAGTCAAGTATAGGTACATATGAGGACTCTAGTTTCCACTCAAATATGATGTGAACTAAAACGTCTCTAAAAGTAGTCTTTTTAAAAAAAGTCATGCAAACAATAACCATGACATTTTCATAAATAGTTGTTTTAAATCAAAATTCTGTTTAACTTAGTAAACAGGGAGACTCCAAATACTTGGGTGTTATGTTAATGTAACTTTACAATGTATGTTCTTTCACTAGTAATTAAATACTTTGAGGTGAAGCACATCGTACTTGAAATTTGAAAAATGCATTTAAATTCAGTTTTTCAAATTTCAACATTGTTTTTATCAGCAGGTAATTAGATTTTTTATTGTACTGTTTGTATACATAAACCGCAAAGAAGAATAAGAAAAGTAGAAGATTATTAAAGTATCTTGAACTTTCTTTGTGGCATAATATTCTTTTCTGGATTGTGTGTCAAAGCTACACTCTGAAAAGATTTACATTTAGGGACCACACTGTGGCCTAATGGATAAAGCCACCACCTGTAGTGTTGGCATCCCATATGGGCGCTGGTTTGAGTCCCGGCCGCTCCACTTCTGATCCAGCTCTCTGCTATGGTCTGGGAAAGCAGTAGAAGATGGCTCAAGTCCTTGGGCCCCTGCTTCGGCCTGGCTCCAGATTGGCCCAGCCCTAGCCATTGTGACGATTTGAGGAGTGAACCAGCAGATGGAAGATCTGTCTTTGCCTCTGCAAATCTTTAAAAAAACAAAAAAGACTTAAATTTAACACTTCAGAAATATTTTAATTATAATTTTTCTTCCTTGACTCAATGTTGTGATATGTGAGAATTCTTTACCTGAAGTTGTGCTTCTGTGCTCTGATTTTCCTTGAAATTATTTAGGGAAAAGTATGACTTTAGAAAAATAAACATCAAGTTCATTCATCTCAGTGATAACTTTGGACATATTTATTTATTTTTTAAAGATTTTATTTATTTATTTGAGAGGTAGAATTACAGTGAGAGGGACAGACAGAGAGAAAGGTCTTCCTTCCGTTGGTTCACTCCCCAAGTGGCCGCATCCGAAGCCAGGAGCCAAGTGCTTCTTCCGGGTCTCCCACACAGGTGCAGGGGCCCAAGCACTTGGGCCATCTTCTACTGCTTTCCCAGGCCACAGCAGAGAGCTGGATCGGAAGAGGAGTAGCCGGGACTAGAACTGGTGCCCATATGGGATGCCGGCCCCACATGCGGAGAATTAACCCACTGCGCCATGGCTCCAGCCCTGGATAGATTTATTACGTACATCAGAGTCTGCTGTGCAAGGACCTTCATTGAGTTATTTTTTTTAAAAGTCTAGTGATTTCTAACTGTTGCTGTTTTCTAGTAGTTTACATTATCATGCTTATATGCTACTTACACTGATTTTCTTTTTTGAAAGATTTATTTATTTGAAAGGCAGAGTTGCAGAGAGAGAGGCCTTCCATCTACTGGTTCATTCCCTAGGTGGAGCTGCACCGGTCCGGAGCCAGGAGCCAGGAGCTTCTTCTGGGTCTCCCACCCAGGCGCAGGGGGGCCCAAGGACTTGGACCACCCTCCACTGCTTTCCCAGGCCTTAGCAGAGAGCTGGATTCGAAGTGGAGCAGCCAGAACTTAAGCCAGCCGCCCATATGAGATGCAAGCACTGCAGGTGGCAGCCAACGCTGTGGCTTAGTTTTATGTTCTATAGATTTTAAAACATTCCTGATTTAAGTAAAAAGTGCCTTTTTTAAAGATTTACATACATATTTTTTAAAGATTTATTTATTTTACTTTAAAGTCACAGTTACACAGAGAGAGAAGGAGAGGCAGAGAGAGAGACAGAGAGGTCTTCCATCTACTGGTTCACTCCCTAGATGGACGCAATGGCCGGAGCTATGCTGATCCGAAGCCAGCAGCTTCTTCCAGGACTCTCAAGCTGGTGCAGGGGCCCAAGGGCTTGGGCCATCTTCTACTGTTTTCCCAGAGCTGGATTGAAAGTGGAGCAGCTGGGACTCAAATCGGTGCCCATATGGGATGCTGGCACTTGTATGCAGTGGCTTTACCTGCTGTGCCACAGCGCTGGCCCCAAGATTTATGTATTTGAAAGGCAGAGTTACAGGGAGGCAGAGCAGAGAGAGAGAGGGGCATTCTGCCCGCTTATTCACTCCCCAAATGGCTGCAATGGCCAGAGCTGGGCCGATTCAAAGCCAGGAGCCAGGAGCTTCCTTTGGATCTCCCACGTGGGTGCAGGGGTCCAAGCGCTTGGACCAAGTTCCACTGCTTTCCCAGGCCATAGTAGAGAGCTGGATTGGATGTGGAGCAGCCAGGACTCAAACCTGCTTCCAGATGGGATGCTGACACTGCAGGCGGTGGCTTTACCTGCTATGCCAAAGCGCCAGCCCCAAAATGTGCAGTTTTTAAAAATTTCTTTCTTATTTGAAAGGCAGAGAGAGAATTCCATCCTTAAATATCCCCAGCATCCCCCTCCCCAGACTGAGCCAGGATCCCAGTCTATGTCTTCCAACAACTTGAGCCATCACCTGTTGCTTCCCAAGGTCTGCATTTAGGAGGAAGCTAGAATCAAGACAGAGGTGGGCGGTAAACCAGGACTCCAGTCTGGGACTGTGGGCATCTTAACCACATGGCCAAATGCCCACCACCAGATTTTTTAAATTAAGAATTTTTTCTCAGTTGAAAATGTGAGAAGACTGAGAATGCATTCTGTCGCAGCAGGGCATAGATGAGCACTTGAAAGAAGCTTCATTGCGTAGTCCTCCAGCTGGGAGGTCGTTTGTCCTCCTGTCTGTGCTTTTGGATCACATCAAAGTAAGATTATCTCAGTGTTTTTATTATTTTATAGATTGCTTGCAGAAAGCAAAGATGAATTTGCTACCCTTAATTCATGTCATAGGCTTACTTGTAGAAAGTAGCCAACTTGTAAATTAATGTTTATTTTAGAACGTTTTCAAGTTTTTGTTGTTGGTGGCAGTATTTTCATAGTGTAATCTAGCAAAGGGGAAGCCCAGGTGTGTGGAAGCAGTACTCCTGGAGCTTGTTGTGGAGGCATCTTTTAAGTCAGTTCTTGAAGTTCGGGAGCTTGGAGGGATTCTCAAGTCCTTGGAGCTTTGTAGTAAGAATATTTAAGAAATCTTTAGATCAGTGTTGTCCAACAGAAATGCAAGCTGTGTACTTTTAAATTTTCTAGTAGTATTTTTTGAAAAAAGGGAAAAAGTGAAATTTATTTAAGCTGTTATCTAAAATATTTTATCAAAATTCAATCAGTATGAAAATTGAGTAATTTTACATTCATTTTTTCATGGAAATTGTTTGGAGCCCTGTATATATTTCACCCTTAAAGCACATTTCAACTTTTATTTTTACATTATTTTGATGAGAGAGTGAGAAATACCTCCCATCTGATGGTGCACTCCCCAAATGTCCTTAACATCATCCAGACTGGGCTAGGCTGAAGCCAGGAGCCAGGAACTTCATTTCAGTTTCCCACATGGGTGCCAGGAACTCTGGTACCTGAGTCGTCATCTGCTGCCCCCCACCCCCACCCTGGGCACAACAGTAGAAAGCAGGATTTGAGGTATAGAGTAGCTGAGATGAGCTGGGCACTCCTGTATGGGATCCAGGCATTCCAAGTGGCAGATGTATTCCCTTGTGTGTCTGACTTAAAAAATACGCTCATCAGAGAAACCTTGGAAAATACAAAACACTGAAGAATATAAAAATCACTTACATTCCCACTGTTATAGATAAAACTGTAGAATTTTTCTCCGGACTATTTTTACATAGTTGAGATTATACTGTACATATAACTTTATATCCAGCTTCCTTTCACTTAAAATAACTAAGAAATATTCTCCCAGTGTCATTAGAAATTTTCCACAAACATCTGTCTCAGAAATGTTTCTTACGGATATATTAAAATTTAGTTTGCAGTTTTCCTTTTTATTTGGACTGTGTTTTAGTATTACATAAAAATTTCACAGTAAATTCCTAGAGATGGAATTTCTGTTGTACATGATCAAAAGTAGGGATTATTTTTAAGGGTCTTTATAAGTGACCAACTCACTTTATGAAAAATTTAGAGATTAATAGGGTTGCTTGTGGTGGAAGATGAATCTGGGAAAGAAACTGGTTCGGACAATGCAGGGCATATGATGTTAATAAATATGGACTTTATCTTACAGGTATTGGGGATTGTGAAAGGTTTTTAATTTTGGAAGTGATGTGAGAACTTTTTAAAAATCTTTATTTGAGAGATATAGCAACAGAAAAAGGGAGAGGGAATAGAGATATTTTTCATATGATGGTTCACTTTCTAAATGCCAGCAAGAACCAGGGCTGGGCCAGGTGGAAACCATGAGCCAGGAACTCCATCCAGGTTTCCCATGGGGTGGCAGGAACCCAAGTACTTGAGCCATTTTCAGCTGCCTCCCAGGGTGTGCATTATCAGGAAGCTGGATCAGAAGCAGAGGTGGGACTTGATCCCAGGCACTGCGGTAGGGGATGCTGGCTTAACCTGCTGTACCACACTCGTGCCCAATATGATATCATGAGAATAGATGAGAGGCAATAGATTAAAAGTGCACATTTAAGGAGGAGTTGAAACTGAGTGTAATGGTGAAAGAGAAGTTTATCAATTAACCAACACCATCAGGTCTCTTTTGTATCTTAGATTCATTGATACTGCTAGCTAACCATCCAGAGAGAACTAGGACTCACTGTTAAACCAAGGGGAAATCTTTTTACTGTAGCTTCTGATTTGTTTACTATGCTTTTTCTCAAAGAGGAATAGAATATTTTTATATTGTTTCCCTTCAAGTGAAGATTAGGCATATACTAATCTTTACATAAAACATAATTCACCTTGCAATTTTGACAGATTATGCAATTGTGTAATTATTACTTCAAGCAAAATATAGATGAGTTCACTCCCAAAAATCTGTTAATTCCTCCTTCATACCCCCAAACCACTCACCCAGTTCTTATCCCTGGTGTTTTACCATTATAAGAATGTCATATAAATGGAATCATGCTGTTATATGCTTTGAGTCTGGCTTTTTTTTTCTTTTAGCATAAGGCATTTGTACATCAGCGTTTGTTCCTTTTTGTTGCTGCAAGTATTCCATTCACCACTGCTGGGGGGCAAATTTTGTTTCCTGTCTTAGTGAATGATATGAGGCAGAATATTGTGAAGATTTTTTTTTCTTTTTTTTTCTTGACAGGCAGAGTAGACAGAGAGAAAGGTCTTCCTTTCTTTGGTTAACCCCCTAAATGGCTGCTACGGCTGGCGCGCTGCGCCAGTCCAGAGCCAGGTGCTTCCTCCTGGTCTCCCATGAAGGTGCAGGGCCCAGGCACTTGGGTCATCCTCCACTGCCTTCCTGGGCCACAGCAGAGAGCTGGACTGGAAGAGAAGCAACCGGGACAGAATCTGGCGCCCCAACTGGGACAGGAACCCGGGGTGCCGGCGCCGCAGGCGGAGGATTAGCCAAGTGAGCTGCGGCGCTGGCCAAGATTTTTTTTCTAATATTGATAAATCCTTGAAATGTTCATTCTGTGTACCTTGGATAAAATTACTAGTAGCTGTACCATATCAAGAAGTGCCTTTAAAAATTTTTTTAACTGCAAAATCAAATGACTAGGTGGTAGATTACAGGGATTTTGAAATGTTTTGGTCTGGTCTGTTTTATGGGATACTGATTTCTTTAAGGTCATGTTCTTTGCATATTAATAAATATATACATCATTGTCTCTGAAATTAAGTGATGTTTACATATTAGGTATTTAAAATATAAAAAGTACACATCTACAGTTTTTTTAAAAATTTATTTTATTTATTTGAAAGAGTTACAGAGAGAGGTAGAGACAGAGAGAGAGGTCTTCCATCCATTGATTCACTCCCCAGATGGCTACAGCGGCCGGAGCCAGGAGCTTCTTCTGGATCTCCCACATGGGTGCAGGGCCCAAGGACTTGGGCCATCTTCTACCACTGTCCCAGGCCATAGCAGAGAGCTGGATTGGAAGAGGAGCAGCTGGGACTAGAACTGGCACCCATATGTGATGCTGACCCTTCAGGCCAGGGTGTTAACCTTCTGTGCCACAGCGCTGGCCCCCACATCCACAGTTTTAAACAAATGCTAAGTTTAGAAGTTTTATTGATTAAACAATTAACTTCACAATTCTGGATAGATAAGGAATTGTATGCATTGTTGGTTTCAGCCAACAAACAGCTAACCTGAGTACTTAGGTAATAACTGTGACAGAATTAATTGCATTTCATTTAAGTATGTGTACAGATCGTCTCAGTTAGAGATAGGGATGGCAGGGGCCAAGTACTAGTTGCCTTTCCAAAGGAGGTGATGTCCAAGCCCTTGAAGGACTTGGGTAACCAAGTGAAGAGGAGGGGAAGGTCAAGTATGACAAGAGACCTTGATGTACTCAGAGAATCACAAAGAGCTGTGTGTGATTGGAATTAAGAGCTGCTTATCCAGGTAGTGGGGAAGGAGGCCAAAGAGGTAGGGCATAAGAATCTGACATGGCATGCTGAGGGATCTGGTTTTCATCCTGAAGGAAACTGGAAATTATTGAAAGAAAACCATAATAGTATAGGATTATTTGCCAGTGTCCTTACCATCTCTAGGTTGCTTTTTTGCCTTTCTCTGTATAGTTTTGTTTTTGGGAGGGGAGGGGGGGGGAGTGAGGAAGACAAATAAATGCTCTTTATTATCAGGCTTACACAATTACTTATTGTTTCTACTTAACCTTTGTGATTTCCTGCCTCTCAGTTGAGAGGGAAACCCATTAACAAATTGTTTTAGGGTTGTCTATAAGATAATAGTGCTTACACTGCTAGTGAGATTATTTTTAGTCACTGGGCTTTATTGAAGCCAATCTACTTTCATGGTTGAGATGGTTTTATCCTTCTTTTGGTGGAGTGAAGCGATGATTCAGAGAATTTAGGTTATTAAATACATTCTTTCCCTTAAGAAAGGTTTAACCAAGAAATGTTTTAATGGAACTAATTAACATATAGCAAGTAGAATTGCTATTTAGTTTGTGTAAGCTATTATCTCAAGGATGTTATACTATGCTGTAAGGTGAATGAGGATTTCTATAATTGGAGATTTGTGATAAATTTAACACTGTTCACCTTGGCTATTTAGAATGAACCAAAATACACTGGTATTAAGGCAGGGAATTAAATGGGAATGTTTTCTGGATCACTGATAGACCATGTAGTGGCTATGAAAAATAGTGTTGTTTTCGCAGGGTGATATGGCTTCAGAAGACAAGCAGATGGCACTCTTCCAGAAGGCTGCAGCCCTGCAGGTGGTTAGCATGGGTAGTGGACCAGGAACTTTAATTCAGTGCTGACTTGCACCCTTGGCCATGCTCCCTTAGGCAAGGTACACCCTATAAATATGCATACAGCAGCTTTCAGGCCATTTTGAACTTGTCAAAAGATTAGGGATTTTCTGTGTGCTTCCTATACTAATATATAATAGGGAAGATTTGTTCTTAAAATTTTTATTTATTTGAGAGGCAGAGAGGGAGACAGGTATTGAGGTTTTCCATGCAGGCAACAGGAAACCAACAACTTGAGCCATCACTGCTGCCTCCCAGAGTCTTCATTAGCAGGAAGCTGGAGTTAGAATGGAGTATCAGACCCAGGCGTTTTGGGATGTGGAGCATCTAATGGGTATCTTAACTACTAGGCCAGATGTCTACCCCAAAAGGAAGACTTTAGGACAAGATGTATTGGTTCACCTACGTAGGCCCTCAGCTTTCATTGCTGTAGGTTTTGATTTATGGCTACAGGTGATGGTTGTGCCTCATAGGTGATAGTACAATTGAATCTACTGTATTAAAAGGACTGTTACCATTCTCTGTGGATATCTTTGTTGTTTGTCCACTTAATAGTTGTGGGATGAAAGAGGAGGTTAGATGTGTGTGTGTGTGTGTGTGTGTGTGTGTGTTTAAGATCTTTATTTATTTATCTGAGGCATAGTTAGAGAGGGAGAGACATAGAGAAAGGTCACTCCCCAAGTGGCCATGACAGTCAGAGCTGGGCTGATCCAAAGCCAGGAGCTTCTTCCAGGTCTCATATGCATGCAGGGGCCCAAGGACTTGGGCCATCTTCCACTGCTTTCCTAGGCCATAGCAGAGAGCTGGATTGGAAGAGCAGCAGCTGCGACACAAACTGGCGCCCATATGGGATGCTGATGCTGCAGGCGGAGGCTTAGCCTGCTACCCCACAGCACCAGCCCCAAGGTTTAGTTTTTAATTCATGCTTCTTATCAGAGAATAAACAGAGATCAGTGTTTCAAAAATTAGTTTTAAATTGCCATGATTTCCATTACTAAAAATTTGGTGTCTAGAATGAGTTGAGGAAGCTCCAACCAGGTTTTCTGGTTAATAGTGACATAAACATCTTCACTTACTGAATGGTATGATTGCTGGGCCCTGAGTTCAGGTGCTTTACATGTGGTGCTTTAACTTGTTGAGTTGGCAGCATCATAATTCACAGTTTACAGATGATGAAATTGAGGCTTACTGGAAGTTGGGCAACTTGCTTAAGTTGCAAGATTTGAAAGAGTATTGTTCAACTCTGTAGTATACTCTCTTCCTATGGTTAAAAGGGTCCCCAAAAGGAAAATGTTCCAAATTATGAGAGAAGAGAAAGTTTTTTTTTTTTTTTTAAACTATTCACTAACTTTCTCAACTTACTTCAAAGTATATTCTTGAGGCCAGCGCTGTGGTGTAGTAGGTAAAGCCTCAGCCTGCAGTGCTGGCATCCCGTATGGGTGCTGGTTCGAGTCCCAGCTGTTCTACTTCCAATCCTGCTCTCTGCTATGGCCTAGGAAAGCAATGTAAGATGGCCCAAATCCTTGGGCCCCTATACCCGAGTGGGAGACCTGGAAGAAGCTCCTGGCTTCGGATTGGCGCAGCTCTGGCTGTTGCAGCCATTTGGAGAGTGAACCAGTAGATGTAAGACCTCTCTCTGCATCTGCCTCTGCCTCTCTGTAACTCTGACTTTCAAATAAATAAATAAATAAATAAGTCTTAAAAAAAAAAAAGTGCATTCTCAGTTAATTGTAAAATTCATCTGGAATAGCTCTGTGTATGATATTACATAAAATGAACTTACCTCTATTGCTTTTATAGAAGCACTGTATTTTAATTTTATTACTTCAGTTCTTTTCTGGTAACCAGGGTTGTTTTCTCCTCCCCTCAAGGAATTAAAAAAAAAAAAAACTTGTTTATAATACCATCTGTAAGAATTAAAGCCTTTGCTTGAGGTTAGTCCATTTTATATGAAACTTTATGACCATTTTTCAATTTGTTTTGATTCTTCCAAATTAACACTTATAATAAGTAGTTTTTAAAAATGCTATTTGGATTTACCCCAAGATTGTTAATCCTTACCCCCAGCAGTAGTTGACCATAATTACAGAAAACCTGAGTTAAAATCCTTGCCCTTGGATGCATTATTCCGTCATTATAGAGTATTAACAACTGAGGCCTCTGATGACAAAGATCATCCGTAAAGCAAAATACTGTGCATTTTTCCAAGACAAGAAACATAAGTTTGTTTACACAAAACATACTGTTTTAGTATTAAGATAATTTATGTGTTAATATTTATGTTAAAGTATTTAACATAGAATAAAAATTTAGTTTTTTTTAAAAGATTTATTTATTTGAAAGGCAGAATTACAGAGAGGCGGAAACAGAAGTCTTCCATCCACTGGTTCACTCCCCAGATGGCTGCAACGGGTGGAGCTGCACCCATCTACAGCCAGGAACAGCTTCTGGTTCTCCCATGTGGGTACAGGGGCACAAGGACTTAGGCCGTCTTCTGCTACTTTCCCAGGCCACAGCAGAAAGCTGGATCGGAAGTGGAGCAGCCGGGACTCGAACCAGCACCCACATGGGATGCCAGCATTGCAGGCGGCGGCTTTACCTGTTACGCCATGGAGCCGGGCTCTAGTTCTCAATTTTAATTAGCGACATCGAGTGCCTAAGAGCCATGTGTAGGATTATGTATTAGTGCAGGAAAGGAACATGAAATTCTGTTGGGCAGTAGGGCTCTCTAGTACAGGGAAACTGAAGACTCAGTAATTCATGGTCATGCTTCAAGGTAGTGGTGGTGGAGAGAGTGCTTTAGCATTCTTCCTCTTTTCAGTATGAAGACCAGGCCAGAAAGACCTGTTTACCCTCTCCAGAGCATAAGCCTGGCGATGCAGGAGGAGGGGAGTGGCCTGGGATGGCTAGAGTCTGGGTGGAGTTCTGGAAGAGATAATAGAGACCTGAGTACTTCTCACACTAATTCCATTCATTCTTCCTTCTGTTCTTGTTCTAGTATGTGTTTGTGTTCATTTTTTTTTCTTTTTAAAATTTATACTGTCTGGATTTTGCTGTATTCAGTGCCTTCCCCCTCACTCCTCGTCTTAACACAGGACCTGTGAGGCTCTTCTCTTAACATTGTTTGTAAAAATGTACCCAAGCACTTGTCATTTCATTTTGTTGTCTCTACATCATTTCTCAGGATATCAGTTGTAGCCAAAACCCCAAATATTTTGTTGTCCGTCATTCTATTTTCTGTTGATCCTTGTGCAAGCCGTGATGTAAATAAAGGAGAATTAACACAATTTTGAGCTATTCTCCACCCTGCCACCCCCCAGCTCCTTTGAGAAGTTGGGTCAAAGTGGGTAGGTTGAAAAAGGACAGATGACTGTTTTGTGTTAGTCTGCTGTGCAATATCCTGCTTTCAAATATTTCACTCTCTTAGAAAATCTTTTAAAAATTACTAATTTTCTGATGTGAAGTCTCTTTCATTCCTGTCTTCTCTCTAATGAAGATGGGGTAAATGTCACTGACATTAATTTTACGCAGCCAAGATCAGGTGTTCTGCTTGAGTTTAATAGTATAGGCACAGACTGCCATTTCTGACACTTTGTTTCAGGGTGGACTGCTGTAAGATATCATTCATTGCATTTAGTTTTTCGACTGGTTCACTTGTTTACAGAAATAGAATGAGAAAAGCTTCAAAGATTTCCCCTCTTACGCTAAAATTGTAAGAAACTGATTTTTTTTAATGAGTACCTCTTTTTTTTTTTTTTTTTTTTTAAGATTTATTTGAAAGGCACAGTTAGAGAAGGGTATCTTTCATTCACTGGTTCACTCTCCAGATGGCTGCAACAGCCAGAGCTGGGCTGATCCAAAGTCAGGAGCTGCGAGCTTTTTCAGGGCCTCCCACATGGGTGCAAAGGCCAAATACCTGGGCTGTCCTCTGATGTTTTCCTAGGTGCATTAGTGGGGAGCTGGATTGGAAGTGGAGCAGCCGGATCTCAAACCCACATCCTTATGGGATGCCAGCGCTGACCCCAGAGTTGATGTTTTGTGTTCTGTCATTTGCAACTATAAAGTTCTGTGTTGTGTATGCTCTTTAGTGGACTTCTCTGTGTGTGAGGAGTAACATTTAAAGAAGTGTGCATTGCATCTTGAATACAAAGTCTGCCTTGGACATATTGACTTAATCAGTATCATGGTTGGCGCTTTCTGAGATTTCACCTACCTGTGGCCAACTGTAGTCTGCGGCACTGGTATTCCATATGGGTGCTGATTTGAGTCCCACCTGCTCCACTTCAGATCCAGCTCCCTGCTAATTCACCTGGGAAAGCAGCAGAAGATGGTCCAAGTGCTTGGGTCCCTGCACCCAGGTTGGAGACCCGGAAGAAACTCCTGGCTTCAACCTGGGCCAGCCCTGGCCATTGCAGCCATTTGGGGAGTGAAACAGCAAATGGAAGATCAATCTTTCTGTGTAACTCTGCTTTTCAAATAAATAAATATTTTAAAAAAGGAAAGTATAAAATGGAAAATTCCAGAAATAAGCAGTAGATAAGTTCAGATTGTACAGTGTTCTGAATAATGAAGTCTTGCGTTGCCATCTTGTGCATAATCTTTGTCAAACATGTCCATGCTGTATACTGTACTCACCAGTTAGTCATGTGGTAACTGTTACACACTGCACTCACCTGTTAGTCATGCGGTGGCTGATTGCCTTATCAGATGGGCTGTCAGGATGTGACAGTGCTTGTGTTCAAGGAACCCTTGTTTTACTTAGTAGTAGTGGCCACAAAGTGCAAGAGTGAAGAGTGCTGATGCTGGCAAATATGCCAAGAGAAACCCCATACAGTGCTTCCTCTTAGTGAAAGGATGAAAATTCTCAGTTTATAAGGGAAGGGAAAAAATTGCATGAAGATAAATAAGGTCTGTGGTAAGAACGACCGTTATATACATGAAATTGAAGAAAGAAAGATTCGTGCTAGTTTTACTTTTGCACTTCAGACTGTAGACCTTACAGATGCATTGTGTGATGTGCTTGGTTAAGATGGAAAAGGGATTAAGTTATAACATTCTGCATTACACATGATTTCAGACCTTCCCTGGGGCTCTTAGAACTTACCTCAAGGATAAAGGGGGACTATAATATTTTATAGCATTTCTCTGAGAGGACACTCAGTTTTACGATCATTACACTTCACAAGAAGGTCACATACCGGTATTTGTCAGGTGAGATGCAGGGAGTATTTCTTTAACAGCATCCATTTTGATGTGGGGGGGTGGGGCTTTAAGACTAACAGTTGCTCTTCAGTGGTCAATGGTATAAGACAGGGAGAAACTAAAGTTGTAACTTACTTTTTTACAGTAGTCAAAAAGCTCTTGTGTTAACAATCTACTTTTGTTCTCAATGTTTTCCTTCTCAACTGCGCAGCAAATTTTGGTGCTATGTTCAGAGTATCCCTTAATAGTCTTCATTGTCAACTGTGCATTTGTGTATCAGTCAACTTTTTTTTTTAATTTTTATTTTTTTTATTTTTTGACAGAGTGGACAGTGAGAGAGAGAGACAGAGAGAAAGGTCTTCCCTTGCCGTTGGTTCACCCTCCAATGGCCGTAGCAGTCGGTGTGCTGCGGCCGGCGCACCGCGCTGATCCGATGGCAGGAACCAGGTACTTATCCTGGTCTCCCATGGGGTGCAGGGCCCAAGTACTCGGGCCATCCTCCACTGCACTCCCTGACCACAGCAGAGAGCTGGCCATATCAGTCAACTTCTAAAAATTAAAATCGAAAACAATCTTGATTTTACTTTATAAAATGAAACTTAGGTTTCTCGTTAGATGAGCTTAGAGAACTACCAAAACACAAGACTGGTGGAGAGCCTATTAGGTAGAACCAGCTCGGTATCATGACAGAGTGCGTGTCGGTGTTACAGCTGATAGCAGCTTTATTTCTAAATTCCCATGATGTCACTTTGTGTTAACACATCCACCAAAATTAATACAGTAATTGTTGAACTGTCATCATAGATACTGTATTTCAATATATGTGGCTTCTTTTGAATTCCTGTGTGTTTTATTTGAAATATGATTTGGAGAAAGGCCCCAGTAGACTTTATTGGGAGTTCATGGGGAAGAAAAGCTTTGAGCTTGGCCTTATTAGTATTTGTAAAGTACCCTTGCCACTATAGCTTCAGGATAAAAATAAGACATATGGGCAAGGAAGTAAATATTGCAGTGAGCTAAGATTTTAGTGTACTGAGTGAAATTTCACAATTGCATTTATTAAAAAAAAAGTTTTAATACCATTGTGTGGTGCCTTTTAAAAAAATTTAAAAATTATTTTCATTTTATTTGAAAAGAGACAGGTGGAGGGGCTGGGTGCTGTGGCATAGCAGGTAAAGCCGCTTCTTGCAGTGCTGGTATCCCATATGGTGTCAGTTCAGGTCCCGGTTGTTCCACTTCCGATCCAACTCTGTGCTATGGCCTAGGAAAACAGTAGAAGATGGCCTAAGTCCTTGGGTCCCTGTACCCGCATGGGAGACTTGGAAGAAGCTCCTGGCTTCAGATCGACACAGCTCTGGCAGTTGAGGCCAACTGGAGAGTGAACCAGCAGAAGGAAGACCTCTCTCTCTGCCTCTCCGTCTCTCTCTGTGTAACTCAGACTTTCAAATAAATAGATCTTTTAAAAAGAGAGAGAGAGAGAGGGAGACAGGTAGAAAGAGATGGTCCATCCTCTCGTTCACTCTAGGACTCGCTGCCATGGCTTACTTGGTTAATCCTTTGCCTGTGGCGCCAGCATCCCATATGGGCACCGTGTTCTAGTCCTGGCTGCTCCTCTTCCAGTGCAGCTCTCTGTTGTGGCCCGGGAAGGCAGTGGAGGATGGCCCAAGTGCTTGGGCCCCAGCACCTGCATGGGAGACCAGAAAAAAGCACCTGGCTCCTGGCTTCAGATCGGCACAGTACAAGCCATAGCGGCCATTAGGGAAGTGAACCAATGGGAGAAGCCCTTTCTCTCTGTCTTTCTCACTGTCTATAACTCTACCTGTCAAATTAAAAAAAAAAAAAAATGATGATCCATCCTCAGAACAGCTGGGGCTGGGCAAGACGAAGCCAGGTTCTAGGAACTCAATTCAAGTGTCCTGTGTGGGTGGCAGGGCCTCAAGGGGTTACATTATCACGAAGCTGGAGTCAGGTGCTAGAGCTGGGTCTCAAACTCCCCCCCTGATATGACATAGGAGCTTCTATTTATTATTTATTTTTTGACAGAGTGGACAGTGAGAGAGACAGAAAGGTCTTCCTTTTGCCGTTGGTTCACCCTCCAATGGCCGCCACGGCTGGTGCGCTGTGGCCGGTGCACCACGCTGATCCGAAGCCAGGAGCCAGGTGCTTCTCCTGGTCTCCCATGGGGTGCAGGGCCCACGCACTTGGGCCATCCTCCACTGCACTCCCTGGCCACAGCAGAGAGCTGGCCCGGAAGAGGGGCAACTGGGACAGAATTCGGCACCCCAACAGGGACCAGAACCCAGTGTGCCGGCGCCGCAGGCAGAGGGTCAGCCTATTGAGCCGTGGCGTCGGCCTTATGAGCTTCTTATCTGGCATCTTAACCTCTGGGCTAAACACCTACCCAAATTTATTGAAATTTTAATATTAAATTTTAGTGATCCTTACTGGGAGCTAATTATTGTGAGTGAAAACTCTCAGACTCTACTCTAGATAATCTAAATGGAACTCTGCAAAATTGCAGGTGATGCCAAAGTTTGATAATAGCTGATCTAGTGCACTACCCTACATTACAGTTGAAGAACTGATTTTATTTAGAGCTGTTGAATGTCTTGCCCAAGGTGGCACAGCTAATTGATAGAGGAACTTGTGTGGACTCTTGACATAGTTTTGGTACTTTAATTTCAAGTTCTCTCTTGGTTTCCAAGATGTTAACTAACTGCAGTTACTTGAGGATTATTTTATCTTCTTTCAGTCCCATTATTCTTTTTTTCTTTTAAATATTTATTTATTTATTTGAAAGAGTTACATAGAGGAAGAAGGAGAGTCAGAGGGAGAGAGAGAGGTCTTCCATCTGCTGGTTCACTCCCCAGTTGGCCGCAATGACTGGAGCTGTGCCGATCTGAAGGCAGGAGCCAAGAGCTGCTTCTGGGTCTTCCACGTGGGTGCAGGGGCCCAAGGACTTGGGCCATCTTCTACTGATTTCCTAGGCCATAGCAGAGAGTGGAGCAACCAGGACTTGAACCGGTGCCCATATGGGATGCCAGCACTGCAGGATGCGGCTTTACCAGCTACGCCACACCCATTAATCTTTACACCACCCCATTAATCTTTACACCAGCTTTCCAGTGCCCCTGACAGAATCTAAGGTAAAAAAGCCGCCAGCTTGTTGAGAAGAGGATACTCTGGCACTGGGAGAATGGCGTGTGGAGGAAGGGAGGAGCCTGGGCAGTGCTGGGCCAGTCTTTCGTTATAGGTGGTGTTTGCTTTCTTACTTTTTTTAAGATTTACTTTTGAAAGAAATACTGAGGGAGTGGAAGAGAGAGAGGTTTTCCATCTGCTGGTTCACTCCTCAGATGGCTGCAACTGCTGGGGCTGAGCCAGGCTGAAGACTGGAGCCAGGAACTTCTGTTGGATCTTCCCATGTGGGTGCAGGGGCCCAACTGTTTGGGCCATCTTCTTCTGCTTTCTCAGGCATATTAGTAGGGAGCTAGATTGGAAGTGCAGCAGCTGGGACTTGAACAGGTGCCCGTATAGGATACTGGCACTGCAGGCAGAGGCTTAGTTCACTACGCCACAGCACCGGTCCCAGTTTGCTGGTTTCTGAGTCTGTCTTCATGGCTTTAGTCTTACTGTATAATCATTATCAAGAATCAGGGACCGTTTGTTTAATCTTCATTTCTGCCGTATCATGGCTATTTCAAGGATGTACTAAGTGAACCGAGGGGTATAACAAATGTATATATATTTGTTGAATGTAACATGCACTCCATCTGCTAGAGTTCTTATTTCCACTGACAAAATTTTGTATTATAATAATAGGAAGAACCAGTTCTAATGCCAAACTGAGTTCTAATGCCAAAACCTGTAAAGCCACCCCTGTGGAAGGATGAGAGAAAGCTGGCATTTGGCAATATTAATCGGCCTACTGATCTCCAGTCCTTTTCTACCTTCCCTCTCCAGTCCTGTGACTACCAAGTGTCGCTGAGAGGGACTTCGGCAGTATTGGTACCCATTCCCTCCCCTTCAGTACTACTGCCTCTAACTTAATCAAGGCCTTTGCACTGATTTTCCTGCTACAGTTCTCTTCCTTTTCTAGTTTACGTATGGCTTAATATATTTCCCAAAAGCGCAGCTCTGCTTATCCTGCATTTCTTTACAGAGAAAAGTTGTCTTGAGATATGTTCTCATGAGATCATGTCCAAAAATATTTTTAAAAGTTCATGGAAAAACAGAACTAAGTGGCAAGTTCATTTTGGTGCCAAAAAAAGTTTGAAATCCAAACACAGAAAAGTCTTCAGAAAGTTTGTGGGAAATGTGTATTATGAAAAAACTGTGCATGAATTTCAGCTTTTTAAAGAGTGGATTAGGGAAAGGGTAGGGAGGTGCCATCCAGGCAGAATGTACAAGGCTGGCAAAGGCACTGAGGTGGGAGAGAGCATAGCAAATACTTTCACCTGATTGAAAGAAGACCAGGGACTAGTAAGATTGCAGAGGGAGTGCAACAAGGCAAGACTACAGAGGTAGGTAGGGTCAGATCATGTGCATTATAAAATTACTGCTATTTCTATCCTCAGATCAGTTAGAAGGCTTTGAATTTTTTTTTTTTTTAAGATTTTATTTATTTATTTGAGAGGTAGAGTTAGAGACAGTGAGAGGGAGAGACAGAAAGGTCTTCCTTCTGTTGGTTCACTCCCCAGATGGTCACTTCGGCTAGAGCTGTGCCGATTTGAAGCCAGGAGCCAGGTGCTTCCTCCCAGTCTCCCATGCGGGTGCAGAGGCCCAAGCACTTGGGCCATATTCTACTGCTTTCCCAGGCCATAGCAGAGAGCTGGGTTGGAAGAGGAGCAGCTGGGACTAGAACTGGTACCTGCCCAAATGGGATGCCGGTGCCACAGCACCGGCCCCTGAAAGGCAGAGAGGTATACAGAGATTGATCTTCCATTTGCTAATTCACACACGAAATGCCTGCAACAGAGCCCAGCCAGATTGAAGCTAGGAGCCACGGTCTCAGTTCAGGTCTTACATGTAGGTGGTGGAACTCAACTGTTTGAAGTATAGGTATATGGCCTGCTGCCTCCCAGAATAGCACTGGCAGAAAGCTGGAATCAGGAGCCAAGTTGGGACTCTAACCCGGGCACTTATTTTCTTTTTTTTAAAAGATCTATTTATTTTTTTGAAAGGCAGAGTGGCAGAGCCAGAGGCAGAGAGAGAGAGGTCTTCTATCCGCTAGTTCACTCCCTAGGTGGCTGAACAGCTGGAGCTGTGCCAATCCGAAGGCAGGAGCCAGGGTCGTCTTCTGGGTCTCTCGCTCGGGTGCAGGGGTGCCCACCCCCCAAGCATTGGACCATCTTCCACTGCTTTCCCAGGCCATAGCAGAGAGCTAGATCAGAAGTGGAACAGCCGGGACTCGAACCGGCGCCCATATGGGATGCCAGCACTGCAGGCGGCGGCTTTACCCACTATGCCACAGCGCCGACCCCCAGGCACTTTTGATATGGAATGCAGTCGTCCCAAGCCAGTGCCTTAACTGCCAGGCCAGACTCCCAGTGTTTTCAATTCAGTATGGTGGTTGAATAGTGTTTCAGATCTTGGGCTGCAACATACAGAATGAATTAAAGAGTAGAGGGAATCAGCTGTGAACATGAGCAACTTTGATGTATTGGAACAGCTGTGATAACAAATTGAACTTCAAATTTCAGTGGCTTAATACAATGAAGATTTGTCTCTATACTGCAGAGTCCAGCAGGGTTGGCAGCTGTCTTCTGTTGTAAAGTATGTCCACCAGTGTCATCATGGCAAGGGAGGACAAAGCTTAAGATCATTTTTATTTAAAACAATTTTTGTAAGTTATGATTGACATGTACATATGTATATATTTTTTAAAGATTATTTATTTTTTACTTATTTGAAAGGCAGAGTTACAGAGAGAGGGGGATAAGAGAGAAGGAGATGGAGAGAGGAGAAATCTTCCATCTGCCTCCTCATTCTCTGAATGGCTGCAGTGGCCAGGGCTGGGCCAGGTCGAAGCCAGGAGTTTGAAACTCTATCTGGATCTTCCCGGTGATTTGGCAGGGGCCCAGGTGTTTGGGCCATCTTCTCCTTTCCAAGGCACATTAGCAGGGAGCTGGATTGGAAGTGCAGCAGCTGGAGCTTGAACTGCCGATCCGTTTGGGTTGCCGGCATTGCAGGTGCGGCTTAACCTGCTGAGCCACAACGCCAACCCCGTATTTAATGTTTTAAAGATCATTTTTAAAGGGCTAAGACTAGAAATGATTATACCACCATGCCCACCTTTGCTGTGCAGAATTCAGACATATGACCCCAAATGAACTGGAAAGGAAAACTGGGGAGTGCGGTCTTCCTGTTTGCCTAGGAAGAGAACAGTGTGGTTCTACTCATCAACCATTTGGGATGTTATTGTAGCAGATCAGGTAGGAAGCATTGGGAACTTGGACTAGGACAGTGGCATGAAATGACTGGGAGAAATATGAAAATCCAGAATTATGTAGGGCGAGAGAGAAAGAATTGAGAATGTCTTTTAGGCTTGGCCTTGTGCAATTAAAAAGATGGTGATAGGTACTAGAAAGGAAGATTGATTTGATTAGCAGGGAACATGTTGGATATGCTGAGACTTCCAACTGGAGGTGTTAGTTAGACTGGGTGTAAAGGCTAGGAGCTAGGAAGGCAGAAGTCTGAACAGCATTTGAGTCATTTATATTAGAGAGTTGAAAGCCTGAGTTTGGAAGAAAGTGAGGAGAATGTGTAGTCCTTCCTCTCCACTTGCACTGTCATCGCGTCTGCTTTCTGTCCCGCTGCCTCCTCTGATCCCACCTGAACCCTTAGAAGGCCTCAGAGCCCTTTTCCTTATCCTCAGGTGATTCCCTTTGGAATGCCCCAGAATAGCAATTCTGAATCTTTTCATAGTGTGCCCTGAAATCCCTCCTGACTCCTCCTGGCTTACACTGTGTAGAGAAAACAGGTCCATGCTGGTGTAGCTTTTGGCAGTTCATCTTCCTTCCAAACTGTCTTCCTCTCTTTCCCATTTTAAAGGAAAAAAGAGTTAGCCAAGTCTTTAGCTAAGACTAACTCTCCCCTGGTTCCTATCAGTCTCTTAGATCTCTGGCTTTGTTAATTATGTGAGTGGTTAAGAATATCTTCTGGAGCTAAATTCCCTGATTCCAAATATCACTTCTGTCATTTCCTGTTTGACTATGGGCAAGTTACTTTCTGTGCCTCAGTTTCCCCATCTGTAAGATACAAATAATGACAGCTGTTTCATAGAATTACTGTGATTTGGAAATGTCTGGCAGTGGGGCCGGTGTGCCACAACGCTGGCCCCCAAGCCTAGAGGTTTCTTTTCAGTCTTTCTCCCTCAAATTCTGAAGTTTTTTGTTACTAGCAATCGCTCTCCTGGAAACACTCTCCTTTGGCTTCTAGGATGCTGTTTTCTGATTTTCTTCTTCACTCTTGGTTTCCTTGATTGAGTTCTCTTGCAGTTGATGCTGGTGTCAGCGCTGTGTGTGCTATCCAGGATATGTATTAGGTGCAGCCTTCCTGTAAGTCTCCTGCTCACTCTTGCATTGCTGACTTGTCATCTCCACCTGTGTGTCTTGTTCAGTCTTCAGGCTGACGTGTCATACTGCGATAGTTCCACCCATCTGCTCATACATTAAGTCACAAGTCTAGAGCACTGTGGCTCTTATCTGATGCTGCTCCTTCCTGTTTTACTCAGTTGTATTGGTTTGGCTTTGACATGTCCTTGGCGTTTGTTTTTTGTTTTCAGCTTTGCATCTGTAGTTCTGAGTTCTCTCCTCAATATTGCTCTTTCTGCTTTCAGTTTCTGAGGCACTTTCCTCATGCACGGTGTTCATGTCGTTAAGTGCAAGTGTCTAATGGTCTTTCCTCATCGGAAACCTCCAGACCTCATTTCTGATAGAAAAAAGCCCAAGCCCTCTTTGTTGAGGCTTTTAAGATGTCTGTAAATTACCAGATTTAGCTGCATTATAATTGCACAAGTTACAGGTACTTTCTGTTTTCAGTTTTTAGTACATGTTTAATTAGATTTTTAACTTTGAAATCAATTTAGAATGTCCTTTGAGATTCTTAGATATTAAGATATAGTCAGATACTGGTTGAATATATATGTTGTGGTATTTTACAATCTTTGTTGGGTCAAATGTGGCTTACACATCAGTATTGCAAACTAGGAAGTTAGAGGAATCTGGTCAGTTTCTAGTCTTTTATTAATTTTTATTATTTTGAACATCTTAATTATCTCTGCAAAATAAACATTGTTAACGTAGATAAATTTTTAAAGGTTAGAAAAATACTATCCTTAAAGCAATAAAAAGGATCAAAGAAAGTTCTTTTTTAAAAGATTATAATAGAATTGTGTAGTTTTTGAGTTTTCTAATGTTAATTTTCTGTATGACTTCATTAATTTACATTGAAATATTCATTTATAAGCTGAAAATGTAGTTCAGATAGGATTGAAGTGGCTTACGATTAGATATGAATTAGATGATATTGAAATATATTGTATGTAGGTATTCCTTGAATGAATCAAATGATCAGATGGCCTCTTTACCTTAACCCTTTCAATCCCATTGTCCCATATTTAGGACACCGATAAAAACTTTGAGCAGTAAATATACCACTTACAGTAACTTTGAAATAAATACTATAACATTGAAATTTTTTCAGAATTGAAAACTTGGGGCTTAAGTAAATGCTTAAGATCTTAAAGTACTCCCCTCCACTTACATACATTTTTATTTTTAGATAATGGCTATATTGAGATCTATTCACAAAAAATAAAGAATAACTCAGTTTCATTATATTCACAGTTGTGTCATCTGTCACTCCAGTTAAATTCCAGAACATACTCATAACTCCATAAAGAAATCCAATACCCATTAGCAGTCACTCCTTTTCTCCTTTTCCTGTAGCCCCTGAAATCCGCTGATCCACTCTTCTGACTGTGGATTAGCCTATTTTGGACATTTCATAAAAATAGAATCATGTGATATGTAGCATTCTCTGCCTGTGTTCTTTGTTTTGTTTTGCTTAAGATTTATTTATTTGAGGGACCAGTGTTTGTGGCATAGTAGGTTAAACTGCCGCCTGAGACACTGGCATCCCATATGGATGCTGGTTTAAGGCTCAACCCGGCTGCTCCACTTCCAGTTCAGCTCCCTGCTAATATACCTGTGGAAAGCAGTGGAAGATGACCTAAGTGCTTGGGCCCCTGCCTCTTGCAGCCATTTTTTTGGTGAGTGAACCAGCAGATGGAAGATCTCTCTCTCTCTCTCTCTCTAACTCTGCCTTTCAAATAAATAAAAAAACCCAAATCTTTAAAACAAAAAAAAAGGGGGCCAGTGCTGTGGCATAGTGGGTAAAGCCACTGCCTGCAGTGCCAGCATCCCATATGGGCGTCAGGTTGAGATACAGCAGGGCTGCTCCAGTTCTGTTCCAGCTCTCTGCTATGGCCTGGGAAAGCAGTAGAGGATGGCCCAAGTCTTTGGGCCCCTGCACCCGTGTGGGAGACCCATAAGAAGCCCCTAGCTTTGGATGTGCCAACCGTTGTGGCCATTTAGGAGTGAACCAGCGGATGGCAAGACCCCCCCCCCCCCTTTGAAACTCTGCCTTTCAAATAAATAAATAAATCTTTAAGAAAAAAAATTTATTTGAAAGGCGAAGTGATAGAGATACAAACTCCTTCTAGTTTCTGGTTCTCTCCCGAAGTGCCCTCAACAACCAGGGCTGGGGCTAGGCTGAAGCCAGGAACCAGGTGGTTTCTCACCTGGTTATCAGGGGCTCAAGTACTTGACAATCTTTTGCTGCCTTCCCAGCAGGGAGCTAGATGAGAAGCAGAGTAGCCAGGACTTGAACCAGCATTCCAATATGGGATGCTGTTATTGCAAGTAGCAGCTTAACTTGCCGTACCACACTGGCTCCTCTGGGTTCTGTGTTTAGCCTGCTTTTCAAGGTTCATCTGTGTTGTAGCATGTATCTACACCTCATTGTTTATGGCCAGATAATATTTCATTGTATGGATATACCACATTTTAAAAATCTGTTGACCCCTTGATTGAAATTAAGTGTTTTTTCTGTTTGGGGTCTATTATGAATACTGCTGCTGTGAACATTTGGGTACATGTATTTGTGTGGAATTCTTAGGTTATATGTGACTCCATGTTTAACTTTATGAAGGGCTAGCATGTTGCTAAAATGGCTGCCTTACTACACAGTGGTGTATGAGGGGTCCAGGTTCTCTGCAGCCTCACCAACATTTGTTACTGTCCATCACTTTTATTTAGCTATCTGGGCTGGTGTGAAGTGATAGATGTCTCATTGTGATTTTGGTTTGCATTTCCCTAGTGATCATTTTCTTTTCATGTGCTTATTGGCCTTCGTGTTTGTTTTCTGGAAAAACATCTGTTCAGATCTTTTGACCATTTTTTAATTGACTTATTGCCTTTTTCAGATTTATTGAGAGATCTTCTATCCACTGGTTCAGTCTCCACTCACTTTCTGCCTCCCATGGTGTGCATTAGTAGGAAGCTGGGATTAGAAGCAGAGCTAAAGCTGGTTTGAACCCCGGCACTCTGAAATGAGATGTGCAGCACTAAACACCCACCCCTGTCTTTTTTTTTATTGTTGAATTGTAAGGGTTCTTTATGTATTCTGAATCTGATTACAAATATTTTCTCCCGTTCTGTGAGTTATGTCTTTACCTCACGTGTATTTTTATTTCTTAAATTACCTGGCGTTAATTTTGGGTACAATTAATATTCTAACATGCAGATCTCAAATTTAGCCATCCTCTTTGTTAAAGCAGTAAATATTTTCCTATATAATCTTAATTTAAAACTTGGAGATTGTTTTGTTAAGTAGAATTTTATTGGAAGGTGACTAATATGTTAGTGAATATTAATCACGTAATTTTGGAATGTAAGTACAACAAGGTTCAGACCTTTTAATACTTTTTCTAGAGAAAGAGATGCTATAGAAATGGAATTTTCCAAACCCAGCAACTCTGAGCATCCATGCATTGTGAAAGGAATTTTGGATAGCACTGCTGTGCAAACTGGGGAGATGCTTTGTCTCTGGTGATTTTTCTGAGCAATTGGTATAAGAAAATAAAGCAGCACCCTAAGAAGCATTGCTTTCTAGGTTTAGGGTCCAAGAGGCTGCTGTAGCCGAATCTTCCCCCACACACACACTCCCCCCCCCCCCCCAAGTACTGATGACTGCCTTATGTATGTAATTTTTAGCAAAGTTTGATTTCTGAAATTAGTGGTTTCAGCTCATATTTTCTCATTGACTAGTAAGTATATGTAAAACATTTTAAGTATATGCCAGTCTATAACTAAAAGTGTTTTGTATTTGCATGATAAAAACTCTAAGCCTCATCTGTTTTCTCATGATAGGCCTCAGGAGTACAAGTTGCTGATGAAGTATGTCGCATATTTTATGACATGAAAGTTCGGAAATGCTCCACACCAGAAGAAATCAAGAAGAGAAAGAAGGCTGTCATTTTTTGTCTCAGTGCAGACAAAAAGTGCATCATTGTAGAAGAAGGCAAGGAGATCTTGGTTGGAGATGTTGGTGTGACCATAACCGATCCTTTCAAGCATTTTGTAGGAATGCTTCCTGAAAAAGATTGTCGCTATGCTTTGTATGATGCCAGCTTTGAAACCAAGGAATCCAGAAAAGAAGAGTTGATGTTTTTTTTGTGGTAAGTGTGTTAAAAATATTGGCCTCAGGGAAACTTGGATTAGTCCCTCATTGTCAGCTCTTAGAGAACTGGTTCTAGGACCATTTTTATTCAAGCTATTTGCAGTCACTATAATCTAATTTTTGTTTATAAGGTTTTGAAAGGGCTTAGCTTTTGGGACTCAAATTTTCACTACTGTATCTACTTGAAAGAATGTGACTTTTCAATAATTGTGTTTTGTGTTGTTTTGTTTTTGGGTGAAGCAAGGGCAGAGAAGGTAGATTTCTCTTTCGGCTCTGAATTTACTGATTATAAGCTAAAGATTCCAGTCTCTACTAACATTTTCTGTAAGCCAGAATCCTACCTCTCCAACATGCCGTGCCAAGAATTGAACTTACTTGTCCTGTGTGGTGTGCCACTTTGGCAGAAGTTGTCACTGTTGCCTCTTCATTGTGATTTGCTCTACATTGCACACTATACAGTAGGGCAGCCACTAGTCATGTGTATTTTAAGTTCATTTAAATTAAAATTCAGTTTCTTATTTGAATAAACTAACACATTTCAAATGCTCACTAGTCACGTGACTAGAGGCTGCCTTATTGAGTAATGCAGGTGTAGAATTTTCCATCGCAGAAAGCTTTGTTGGACAGTGTTGCTGTGGATTGGGTAGGAAATGTTCAGCCCATGGTCCTGTGTAAGGAAGGCCTTTGAAATCATTTGATCTGATTCTGCCCAGGCAACCACAGGTGGGACTTGAAATTCAATAAATCTAAAGTATGCAGATTTTTTAAAGGTTTATTTATTTATTTGAAAGAGTTAGAGAATCTTCCATCTGCTGGTTCACTCCTCAAGTGGCTGCAACTGCTGAAGCTGTGCCAATCCAAAGCCAGGAACCAGGAGCTTCTTCCAGGTCTCCCATGTGGGTGCAGGGGCCCGAAGGACTTGGGTCATCTTCTACTGCTTTCCCAGGCCATAGAGAGAGCTGGATCGGAAGTGAAGCAGCCGGGACTTGAACTGTTGCCCATATGGGATGTCGGCACTGCAGGCGGTGGCTTTACCCACTACACCATAGTGCTGGCTCTGCAGATTTTTAAGTTGATTTTTTTTTTTTTTTAAGATTTATTATTTGAAAGAGTTAAAACGGAGAGAGAAGGAGAGGCAGAGGTCTTCCATCCGCTGGTTCATTCCCCAATTGGCCGCAACGGCTGGAACTGTGCTGATCCGAAGGCAGGAGCTTCTTCTGGGTCCCCCACACTGGTGCAAGGGCCCAAGGACTTGGACCATCTTCTTTCCCAGGCTGTAGCAAAGAGCTGGATCAGAAGTGGAGCAGCCGGGCCTCAAATTGGCGCCCATATGGGATGCCAGCATTGCAGGCGGCAGCTTCTGCTACGCCATAGCACCGGCCCCTAAGTTGATAAATTTTTATGGCCCACAAATGTAACAAATATCTAGATGGCCCTTGGCAGAAAAAAGGTTCCCTACAACCCATGCTCCAGATAATGAAAAGGTGCTATAAAGTGTTTGGGATGGCCTTCTTCTGGAATTATTTGGGTTTTTCAGATAAAATCAGTATTTGATTTAAACTATAGAAGCTATAGAGAAAAATCACACTTGTATCCTCATTTAATGACATCATACTACATTCCTTGTTAGGGTCAGGTAGCCACCTAATGAAAATACTCCAAGTGGAAGAGATGGTGACACCCTCCAGTTTTTAGGAGGGAACACTTTCTCCAGTACTTTGTCCTGAGCCAGTGCAAGGCAGAGAGGGACTTAGCCTTTAGCCATGTGCACTCAGCAGCTTGAGGTGTAAGGGATGTGGGGCTAGGAGGCCAAAAGAATCGGAGTTCAAGAAGGGTGTGTATGGACCACAGCTGTGAAGTTCGGGTGCGTGTATTGGAACTCACCTTTACTGTGGCTGCTCCATAAGATAATAGTTGGTGAGATTTAAAATAAGTATGATTTTGATTTGAATGAAGGTGCGTTCATTAAACGCATTGTATTGCGTGAGAGCCTGAAAAAGTAGCTCTGAATACATGGGTGGAGTCCCTGCCATTCTGGGTGTTACGGCGGAGTGTCACATGAGCCAGCTAAAAGCACATACGCTTAAATTGCTATTTCCTCCACTTGAAGATTTTTTTCCTGGTTTTAATGAATTTCTTCATTATGAGAGCTATACATGATTACTGAAGAATGCTTGGAAAAGAAAAGTAGAAAGAAGAAAGGGAAAATCATTGTTAATGCAATGATTTATTTTGCAGTATTAATTTAAGGAAGAATAAAAGCTTATTACAGGCGTTTTCTGTAAGAAGCTGGGTCCTGGGAGTGGCTCTTAAAGTATTTTAACCATCTAGCTACATGAACTCAGCTCAGTCCCTGGCCTATTTGTGTAAGAAAAGTACCCACTTACCTTTGCAGCTCACACATGTGCTGGTCCTGAGGCAACTGTGGCTTTGACCCTTCACTGGGCTGTGGGTCTGGAGCCTGTGAGCATCAGAGGGCCAGAGGCTGCACACAGGGTGGGAGCAGGTGAGGCCTCTGGCTGTAGAGCGTCCCAGATCATGGCCGCTAAATGGAATCCTTACGTGCCCAAGCATTTCACTCTGCTCCGTGTGGGGACTGTGGCAGAGAGCCAGGCCTGAGGTCTGCTTGGTCTAGAGGGAAGAAGACAGTGACGTATAAACAGTCTGAGTGTGATGAAGGGTTGCAGTCTGTTACCCACTGCGTGGTTCTCCAGCACTGCTGAAGAAAGTGTTGTGAAGCGTGTGTGTGCTTCTGTTCACCAGGCAGAAGGCACTAAAACTTGGAAAGTACAAGATGGTGATACTGACAATATGTAGTTATTGCTGAAGTGCCCTGTACCATGGACTTATGATTATACATATGGATTTAGTATTTTTTCCAGAGAATTGTTGACACTCAGATTTTGATTGTTAGTTTGAAAAGGAAAACCAATCCTTTTGTGAGAGGCTCTGTTGAAATAGATAGAAGTGAAGGGACTCAGGAGAAGGGGACTTCTGCTTTATTTGCAGTTTATTGTTCTTTAGTAAACATTCTACAGCAAAAAAGCCCAAATACTTGATTCTGGACGGCAGATACCATTTGTTCTCTGTATTTCTTCTATGTTCTGAAACTTCCTCTAACTAGAAAAACTTTCAAAACTTGAATATATGTGGTTGTTAGGCTGAACATAGCAGATAAAAAAATTTAAAAAGAAGAGCTACATTACTGATAGTGTTTTTTTTAAACCAGGGTACTTTGCTTTTTCAAAAAAATTTTTTTTCTTAAAAGATTAATTTTTCTTTTGAAAGGCAGAGTTAATTAGATGGGGAGAAAGAGATCACCATTCCATGTACTGGTCTGCTCCCCAAACAGTTTCAGTAGCTGGGGCTGGGCCAGGCAGGAGCCAGGAGCTTCAGCTGGGTAGCAGGGGACCAAGTACTTGGGCCATCTTCCTCTGCCTATCCAGGCATATTAGCAGGCAGCTGGGTTGGAAGTGCAGTGGCCGGGACTTGAACTGGCACATTAGGGAATGCTGGTGTTGCAGGGGATCAGTGTGCTGCGCCACCATGCCAGCCGCTCTCTGGCTTTTTACAAACTGTGCTGTCACCCTGAGTAACTGTGTGTGCCTACCCATTACATGACTCTGGGAAGAGGCAGGGAGATAAGCAATTTTACTTGTTAGGGAAATGCTTTCAGGAGAGGCAAGCACCCCTTCCTCCCCGTGGAGGCTGTTTAACAAGGTGTACGTTGTGTTTTCTCTAAACTGGCTTTCTTCATTTTTGGTGTCTTCCTTTCTAGGGCACCAGAACTAGCACCTCTGAAAAGTAAAATGATCTATGCAAGCTCCAAGGATGCAATCAAAAAGAAGTTCCAAGGTAGGTTCTAGACTTGACTTCACATTTAGCGTGCGATGAGTCCCTGGAATGGAGAGCTGCAGCTCTTCTCAGCAGCGCCTCATTTTCTTTGGAGAACTTAACCTGTAGCTTTACTGTTGAACTGGTATGATTTTAGGTAATTGATTCATCTCTGTCCACTGGCGAGTGCACTCACTCCTCGAGCTGGCAGTTAAATTTGACTTTGCCACTAGGGGATTGGGATCCTGATGTGGTCTCCAGCCAGACTCCAGCCAAGAGGAAACGTGGGTATGATGCAGAGTGCATGGGGTGATTGCCCAGAGGCCTGCACTGGGGGCTAAGCTTGTCGTCTAACTGCTGTGTGACCTTAGCCAACATCACTTAACCTCCGTGGGCCGTCATTCTCTCAGCTGTAGAATGGAAGGTGTGGTTGGGGTCAAAAGTAAGCATTAGTTTAAGGGTTTGCCCCACTGCCTTCCTGCCGTTACTATTTTCAAACATCTGATTGAGCCAGGGTCACAAGGGCTTGGTCCAGCGCTAGTTTTGTTTGTTTTACTGAGACTGGTTTTTGTGTTCTCGTAGCAGAACAGGTTTGCCGTGGTTTGTTTGACTTAGGAAAACAAGATTCTTGCTTCCTTCCCTAAGCCCTGCTGCTGCATAGTTCAGTGCTGCGTCAGGCTCCTCTTGCATTTGTCTGGACATTGGAGTGTTCCCTGGAAGTGTGTTCTGTTAACCAGTGTTTTAAATGACTCCTTAAACTTCAACATTTCCACAGTGAAACCAGGAAGATTCAGAGGAGATTCCTCATCAGATGAGTGGTGCATTGCCTTTCCTAAAGGGACTTTCTGCATAGACTTGATTTGGTGATATTAAAAGATCGTTTGTTGTCTTTTTTTATATTTAAGCATCACTGAGTGACCCAAAAGCTGACCTGCTTTGCTTTCAGCAGAGCTTGAGAAATGGACCTAGAATGCACTCTTCACAGAGAGGCAACGGCATTCTTGTGTAGTTGAGCTCGTTTTCCAGGGTGGCAATGAAATTTTTCTGAGAAAGCAGTTTGTAACACATTTTACATAGTTTTCATGGTGCTACATATTTTTTCAAACCATGTTTTATTCATTTGAAAGGCAGCAAGAGACAGACAGGAGACCTTCTATCTGCTGTTTTTACTCCTCAAACCACTGCAACAGCCATAACTGGGCTGGGCCAATGCCAGGAGCCAGGAACTCCATCTGGGTGTCCCATGTGACTTGTGGGGGCCCAAGTGGTTGGGCCATCCTCTGCTGTCTTCTCAGGCTCATTAGCAAGTAGCTGGATCAGAAACAGAGTAGCTGGCACTCAAACCTGCACTCCGGCACAGGACGCCAGCGTCATGAGTGGTGGTTTAACCTGCTGTACCACAGTGCCGGCCCCTAGTTACAGATCACTGTATACCACGGTTCGTGAATGTCACAGTATGCCTGCTAGAACTGGTCTTTGTCATATAGAAATAGATAAGCTGCTGCTGTAATTCTAAATAGAATTGTTGTTTTTCCTCCCTAGGGATAAAACATGAATGTCAAGCAAATGGGCCAGAAGACCTCAATCGGGCTTGCATTGCAGAGAAGCTAGGTGGATCCTTAATTGTAGCTTTTGAAGGATGCCCTGTGTAGCTCATCATTCAGTGCCACAAATGGAAAGCTTCCATGTGTAATGTTATCTTCTTCTTGCTATATAAGTAAAGCAAATATATTTAGGCCAGGGTCTTGCTGAGAGGGAGCTGTCTTGTAATCTTTTAGAGTAAACTAAATATTCTATACACGTGCAATCATGGCCCTAAATAAATCTAGATCTGCAGTTCTATTGGTGTGAAATTAAATTCTTACTGGCCTCATGCTTGTTTTGATGAGTTGCCTTATAAAGATTTTTGTTAAGCTCAGGAGTTTTAATAATGCAGTTCACAAAACGGGGCAAGGCCATGTGAAGAGAATTATTGCATCTGTGTTGACCTAAGTTAATTTGTTTCTTTGCTTAGAGAATTGGTCATAATCTGGTTATAATTTTGGTTCAAATTCTTTATTCTTCCTGAAACTAAACAGAATAATGGAATATAATTCTCCCCATAATATATAACAATACTAATATACTAACATAACAGATTAAGTTGGGCAGTTTTTTAATCCTACCCAGTGTGTAATGAAGATTGCCTCAAAATTGTGTCCACTTACGATTCACGCTGATCTTGCAAAAGCACTATTTCAGGCATGCCGATGGAAGCAGCTCCTGCACCTGCGGTGCCTTTGCTACTCGCAGGTGGGGAGACTGGAGAGTCACCTTGCATCTTGGAATTGGTGGTGTGTCCTCAGGAGAATGTGCAGTGTCTTGTAACAACTAATTACAATGCAAATTAGGGCTCCATTGTAATGCGCTTTGTTAATGAAAATGATAAAATGATATATTGATGAGCTAGGACACCTGTGATTTTTTAAAAATTGCGTCTCTGTCGAAGCATTGCTGTTTCTGGGACAGTACAGTGTGGAAGAACATTGAGTGTGTGCTCGCGCCTGGGAGCTGTTGCTCAGCTGTGAAGCGGGGAGCGGGTGCCACGGATGACATTGGAAGTGATTGTCATTAAACATCACAGGCATAAAACACTTTGAACAACATAGAGGTGCACAGTCAAACTTAGAAGTAGCAGTTACTGGCTTTATGTAATAAAGGAAGCATTTATAACTTAATCTCTTGTGTAATTATTCATGTGTGAATTTGCCTTCCATGTGGGGTAAGACATCGAGGCCTGAGTATTTGTGACAGGAGTTTTTATTCCAAATTTCCCCAAAATGCCAAGCTTATCTTTTTCAGAATTTACTATAAAACAGTACTGGCTGATTGTCATTCTTTAATCCCGAATTTGTTTACTGCAAAGCAGTGTTTTGAGTGAGTGACCGTATGTTAATAGGCCTCCAGGCAATCCGCGCAGGCCCAAGGCTGCCCTACTTGGCAGTCTGTAGGTAGAGCCAGGTTTTGGGTCAGGTGTGTTAGAGTCCGTTTTGTGGTTTCTGCTGTGGAGTGTGACCCTGCTACAGTACCTGCCGTTCTCTGCTGCAGCAGTGCAGGCTGCTGGGCACGTAATGTGACGCAGACATCTCCCACAGCACTTTGCTCTTAGTCCAGAAGTTTGGAAGATGCTGATGAATACACATCTCTCTACCTGGGGGAGTGGTGTTTTTTTGTTTTTAAGTAATTTCAGACAGAGAGCTTCTACATGCTGGTTTACTCCCCAGGTGCCCACATTAGCTGAGGCTGGGACTAGAGCCAGGGGCCAGGATTTCATTCCAAGTTTCTCGGCATGGCAAGAACCCAGTTATTTGCGTGATCAGCATTGGCAGGAAGTTGGAATCAGGAGCTGAAGCTAGAAATCTGACTCCAGGCATTCCCAGATGGGATGCAGGTGCCTTAATCTGTGTCTCGGCTGCTAGGCCAAACACCCACTCCTAGGGCAACTGAGGTTGGGGCCAATACAAAATGGGGGTTTAGACCTCAGTTGACAATTATTAGAAGTAAAACTGCAGGTATACTCTGCTTCTGGCAAACACATTACAAAAATGTATGCATGGGAAGCTGACTTAGGGTTCAGATACCTAGTGGCTGCTCTTTGGCCTTTAGAGAGGTGAGTAAAGCCAGTGCTAACAATTCAGAGATTGCCCATGATGTTTGTTGTTCCAGAGAATGTAGTCTCTGAGGACACAGCGAACACACTGACGTGGATAGCAGAATTCGGTCCAGTCTCGTGGGCTCCTTCATGTGAAACTGCCCCGAGTACTGGCTGCTCCACACCTGGGAAGGCAGCTTCTCCTTGACAGGTGCCTTGCCCTTTGGGCCATCGGAGCCTGGATGCGCCAAGGACATACTGCTTTGTGATCGGGGCTGTTTCTGAAATGTAATAGGCCCTGGACTGGGTCCCAGTTGGGCTGCAGCCGGAAAAAGGGACATGGATTGCATGGTGGCAGAGTGATGAGAGGGTGTTCCGGAAGCCAGGCTTCTAACTTGCGGTGCTCTGGCTGGCTGCCCAGGGCTCTCCTTGGACTCTGGCCAGTCCCCTTAGTAGCCAGCCCAGAGGTAAAGTAATTGCCACAGGTCACTTGACTTGTGACAGCTGGGACAAAACCCTGCATCTCCTGGTTTCTCATCTGAGCCATTCCCTTCCCCCCTCTGGTGAGGTCATTTCTAACATCTGGAACTCAGAGCTACCAAAGGAGATGTGAAAGGGACAAGAAGGGAGACATTTCTTCTGTTCCCTGGGCTGACCAAAACCTGACGGGAGCTGGCCTACGCATCTGCCTGCCCTGCACTGCTCCCTCCTCCAGCTGCTGCCTGCAGACCCTGGGCCTGTGCGTTATGGTCAGTAGCCCACAGGTGAGCAGTCAGCTGGCTTATGAGCCCTGTCTGCACGACGGGCTTCCAGTAATCGCGGTGCTGCTTCCGGGGTGTGTGGGCCTCCACGAAGTGTTGGCTCATCTCTGGGGATCTTGGTTGGATTCACCCTTAAGGGAGGCTTTTTTGGACTTGGAAGACCAGCGTTTCCTGTTGGAAGCCAGCTGTCCAGGGCTGCCCAAGCACCACACTGTGGGACAGGCCACGAGCCAGGCTCCTGTGGAATCTGTAGCATGCTGACTCTCGCAAGCACTCCGCTGTCTGCTGGAGTGGAACTTTGTCCTGGAAGGTGTGGGGGCAAGGCTTGCCTGATGCCTGGCAGATTCAGGCTCCCTCTGCTGGCCTGGGAGGTGCCACTGCTGGGCCTCAGGGCCGCGGAGGCAGGCGGGCAGAACTTTGGACTATGGTAGGAGTGCAGGTTGCAGGCGGAAGTTTCCCTCAGGGGCATCTTAGGGAATTGGCCAGGCCAGCCGGATGGGGGCTCCGCACAACATGTACTGCAGCTGCTTTTGTCCTCTCCTGCCCTAGAGCCAGACGCTGGGCTCTCACTGTGCTGGGGAGAGGGACTGTAGCCAGAATCCAGGGCGCAGTCACTGCTCTCTTGGAGCCCAAAGGCAGAGCTTGGCACCCCCAGCATCCTAGTCTCTCCAAGGTCTCCCTTTCCCTCTGCAGTCCTGGGCCTTGAGGGCATCTCAGCAGAGCCTCCAAGTCTGCGGTGTGGCAGGGAGGCGATCCTTGGGAACATAGGCTCCCAGGCCCACTGTGGTAATCCAAGAGTCCCGATGCAGGCACAGGTCTGGCCTGCTCCCCAGCCACTCACCACGGCCCCAAACGACTGACCTTGCCCAAGGCCACTGGTACACTGGACTCCCCCCAACAAGCCTGCCCTCCGGCACTGGGTACACAACAGGGTCCGTTTTGAGGCACTGTGGGGCTCAGCAGCTGCTATTCATGGCAGTCTAAAACCAGTGTCTTCCCTCCCATCCTGACTCACCCAGGTTGCTGATGCACTGCCCAGTGTTAAGTGTGGAGGTGGATTTGAAACCTGACCTGTTACCAGGTGAGGTCCCTTCATTTCCATGGGGTTTGGTCTGGGCGGGTACAGGCATCAGGTTTGGGCACTGGTCACTTCCTCCCACTGTCTCCTGGCCAGAAACCAGGGGGTCGGCGCTCCAGCCCCTTCTGCCACCTCAGAGTTCTGCAGGTGCTGTCTGCCCTTGCTGAGAAACCCTCTGTGCACCTCCTGCCTTTCACCACGTGGCTCCTTGGTGCTTTCCCCTCCCTGCCTCACCCCCGAGCATACCTGAACCTCTGTGCCTGCGGTTCCCAACAAGTGCCACCTTTTCTGGTGAGCTCCAGGTTAAGCCCACTCTTGGAGGGAGGTACTTCCCAGACTCCTAGCACCTTGTTTCCAACAGGCTAGCAAGGGCCACACCCAGGCTCAGTTGGGGGTTGTGGGGGGTAGGGACACTCCCAGAAGAGTTGCACCTACCACTGGAGGGACCGTGGGGGTGCAGAAGCCCAGGGCAGTTCTGGCTGTAGGCCCGCTACTCCCCACCCCTGCAAGTGCTGTCTGAGTGCCCAGCTTTGCTCAGCCATTGGCCAGCCGGCACCTCCTTAGGCTTCCGAGGCTTGGCCAGGGGAAAGGAAGTGGAGCAGCTCTGGGAGGCAGCTCCGGGACATAACTGCCTGGCGCCTGCCACCTGCCACTCAGGCCCACCTCCCTTTCCTGGCTTGGTCCAGGCACTGTGCTGACTGAGCCTCTTCTGCGTCAGTTCCTGCTCCTGTTGTTTTCCCTCAGGAACCAGGAGCCCTGGCTGCGGGTTTCCAAGGACACCCGGTCTTCCACCTGTGAGGCTCTGCTTCCAGGTGCTTCTCTGGCCAGTACCACCCCCTCCTGAGGTATGGACCTTGCCAGCCAAGCCCCCTGTGCATTGCTGGGCTCACTTCACGCAGGCTACCCACAGCTCTGCTCATGGGTAGGGGAGGGTGGTCAGCGCATCTGGCCACCAGGGTCTTAGGCCCTGCTCCCTTGTGAGGCGATGGGAAGGGCAGGAAGCAGCAAGTTTTATCCCCATGCTTCACAGAGCTGTCAGTCCCCTCAAGGGAACTGAGACCCAAGCTTGCTCTCTCCCCCAGGGGGCGCCCCAGCACCAGACGACACTTCTGCGCTGGGCAACAACGTTGGTTTTAATGGCATTAACATCCAGGAGGTAACACCAGTTCCGGTTGGCAACTCGCAGGGGTCAGGGGCTGCAGCCAGGCTGAGTGGGGCTGGGCTGCGGCCCTCCAGTTTGCCCTGCAGCTTCTGAGCACTTGGCCCGGGCCGGCTGCCTCCCGCCCCACTGCGGAGACACAACAATTGCACTGATTGCCATGGAGATCCGAGCTCCCGGCCTCCCAGCTAACCCCCAGGATCTGCCCGAGTTGCGCAGCCCTCATCCAGGGCTGCTGGGCTCGCGGGCATAGTGTTTATCCACCAAGACAAAGGTTCTTTGACGAATGGCAGTCTGCAAGCTTCGTCTCTGATGGCTTCTCCCAGAGCCCCTGGAGGGTGGGCCTGGTGAACGCTGTGGCGGTTGGCTGATTTACTTGTAAAAGGAATGTGTAAGGCATTTTGGTAAAGTTAACAGTAGGGTCTTCGGCAGAGGAGACTCAGACGGAGGTACCCTCCTTGGCGCCGTTCCCGTCCTGTGGATAGTGGAGAGCAGTGTGAAGGGGAGGCTGGGCCACCAGACTCTGGGCCTGTGGGGCTTGAGGACAGAAGGGTCCGTGCAGGCGTGGAGTAAGGACCAGGCCTTATGGGCTGCTGGCCAGGTGACAAGTCTGTCCTCACCCCCCCCGCCCAGGGTGGTTGGTCCTACCTGTCCTGCCTTCCGGGGCTCCCAGCACCTCCCACAGCCCCTGGAGGCCAGCACGGCGGCCCCGCGTGAGCAGCACTCACTGTTTTTGCCAGCTGCTCCTGCAGTTTCTTCACTGTGTCTTTCTCCTTTGCTAGCTGCTCCTGGGTTGTCTTCAAAAGCTCCTGCAGTTTGGTGGCAGCACGCCCCAGGTCACTTGTTAACTTCTTCTCTTTGTCTAGTCGCTCCTGCAGCACAGGAGGTCCAAGGGGGTCACGTGTACAGAGCCATGCCCACAGGTCCTACCCTCTGGGGACTGGAGTGCTGGGGGCAGTTTCTGTCCCCCAGAGAGGAAAGGCCTGGTCCCCCACGTTCCCTGCAAGGCTGGACCTGCTTCAGGGGCCTCAGCATGGCTCCCAGCCCCCATGCAGGTGGTGCCTGAGCTGGCCCAGGCAGGGTTGGCTCTCCCCTGCTGACCCGAGGCCACGAAGGGCCCCGGCCTTGGCATACACCCCAGCCAGCCCCTACCTTCAGCTGCACGGCTTCCTCTGCGCCTGGGGACTCCAGGGGGCCGGTGGCGCGAAGCTTTTCCAGCTCCTCCTGTAGCTGACACGCTGCTGTCTGAGCCTTGTTGGGGAGGGGAGCCAGACAGGGTGAGGCCTCACTGGCACCAGCAGGCACACCCCCTGGCCCCTGGGGATAGAAGCACCCAGCCTGTGGCCAGCATGGGTAGTGGGGCCCCAAGGCAAGGAGGCAGCAGAGTGGTGCAGAGCACCAGCAGTCAGGGCAGCCTTGGACCCACTGTGCACCCACCCCCTGCGTGCGCAAGGCCCGGTGGCAGCCACAGCAGGCAGGGTGGTGATGACCACTGGTTCCCGGGGGAATGGGCGGAGGTCCATGAGCAGGGCCTCACCTCTTCAAACTCAGCTGTGAGCTTCTGCCGCCGAGACTGCTCGTCCTCCAGGACGGCTTCTGTCCGCTCCAGCTGCGTCTTCAGCTGCGTGGGAACACAAGGACCGTGGGAACCCAGTGAAGGACCCTTGGGAACCCAGGGCTCCTGGGCAGGCCGAGACTGGGCCCCCTCCAGCGGCCTCTGTGCTTCCTTGGCTTCCACCCATCTAAGTGGTTCCCAGAGCTCCCCTCTGCAGAGACGTTGGGATGGGGGGATGTGTCTGTGACCTCAGAGACCACAGGACGAAACATCTGACAGCCAGGCCACAGCCTTCCCGGTGACAGCTCCCTGAACCCTGCCTGTGAGGCCCAGCTGGTACTTGGACCAAAACTCCGGAGAGCAGATGTTGCCCTTGGACCCCAAGGGCAGACCAACTCCCTTCAGCAGCAGCAGCCCCTGCCCAAGGCACCTCCCCTGCCTGGTGGCAGCCACACCGCATCCTCGAGTCCCTCCCTCACGGCTCAGGGCCTCTCCACCTGGCTCCTGCCCTGCCCTCACTCTGTGTCTCTCAGACCCTGGGTGCTCGTGCTCTGGGCAAAGTGGGCCAGGGACCATGGTGCAGGGTTAGGTGAGAATAGGTTCCACCTGGGGTTAGTGAAACATCTCGGGGCCAGCTCACCGCCCTAACCTGTACAGGGTCCTCTGAGGGAGCAGCTGGGGACCCAGCTACGTCACCATCCTCTACGTGGCTCTTCATCTCACTCAACTGCTGCCTGACCTGAAACAGGGAGGGGTGGGTTTGTGCAAACACACGGCCGGTCTCGCGTCTACCTCGCGCGCACTCACTCAAGGCCCTCGGAGGGCTGAGGCTCCTGGAGGGGCCTGGTCTGGTCCCGGGACCTGTGTGTAAGTCCCCACCCCGCCAGGCATGTGCAGAGGGGTGGGGCCAGAAACAGAACCTCCAGTGTGAGCCAAACCGAGGGACGACCCAGAAGCTCCTGACCTCAGCCTGGCTCAGCCCTGGCCATTGCGGCATTCAGGGAGTGAGCTAGCAGATGAAAGACCTCTGTCTCGTCTGTAATTCTTTAAATAAATAAATCTTATAAAAAAAAAAAAAAAAAAAAAGCCATGGTCCTCTGCTCAGGGCCCCCGCTCCTGGGCTGCAGGAGACTGGGTGACATCCTGGGCTCACTGGGGGCGGGGCCTCTGATCTGAAGGGCAGTGTCACTCAAGCGGCTAGGGCCCAGTTCCTGTGGGAGCCCTGGACAAGGCCCTTAGTGTGAGTTCCCCAAGGGTATGGGTGGTCTTGGGCCCCATCCACAAGGTCCAGCCTCAAGGGGCAACCTCAACAGCCTCCCCTCCCTCCCAGCACCCCTAAAAGCAAAAGCCCCACTGGCCAGCTCAAGGCCAAGAAGCTGTAGAGGAGATGGCATGAGCCATTTCCTGGGGACTCAGCCTGATCCTTGTGTGGCCAGCGTGTGCGACAAGTATCCTTCGAGTCAGGATGAGCCTGGGAAGCCCAGGCGGGCATGCTGCGCGGGAGGCTGGCCCCACACACCAGACCCCTCCTCGCAGAAAGCTGGAGCAACACAGCTGCGTCCATGCTGGGTGCGGCGAGGCCCCAGAAAGCTGGGTCATGGGATCAGATGCCATGACTGAAAGCTGGGCTCAACTCGGCTGGCATGGCAGGGTGTTCCCTGCGCACCTGTGGTGTGGCTCACTCGGTCTGAGCTGCTGCCGAGATGAGGAAACCCCCAGAGGGCAAGGGACCTGCCTAGAGCCATGGGGTGACCACAGGAGTGGGCTCACAAGAGAGGAGCTCCTTGCACGCTGCCAGGGGAGAAGCACCCACCAGCCCCTGCAGCTACGTCGGTGGCGCCCCTTCTGCTGAGCTGTGCTAGCTTCTGGCAGGTGGCAGGCGTCTCACACCCACCTAACCCTGGCTAACCTGGCCTTGCGGCGAGGGGGTCCCCAGGCCACTCACCAGGGCGAGTTCGTCGCTCTGCTTCTGCGCTTCGCTCTTGGCCGCATCCAGCTGGGACTGAGAGTCCAGCAGCAGCTGCCTCAACTTGGGGGGAGAGGGAGGCAGTCGGCATGCAGACACAAAGCCAGCACACCTACCGTCTGCCCCGGGCCCGCCCGCTCCCAGGCTCAGGCCATGGGGCTGAGACTAACCCAGAGAGAGTGTGCCTGTTTCTGCTTCCCGCCTCTGAACAGTCGGAAAGCAGCGACCGATTTAAACCCACTTCCCACCGGAAACGTCAGCAAGCCAGGCGACCACTCCCACAGAGGGGGCACCTGGAACGGGCAAGGCTGGCACAGTGCCCGGCCCTGGCTTCAGGATGCCTTTGCAGTTCTCATGGTCCAGCCAGGTATGTGCAGGGACGGAGGCAAACGCCTCGAAACCCAACCTTGGAAGCTCGGGCCAAGAGCTGCACCCAGGGGCCAGGGAGGGCCCAGAGCCCAGGGGCCAGGGGCCACTGGCGGGCAGGCAGACTCACCCCAGCCACTTCCCTGGCGTAGTTCTGGCACTCGGCGCTGGCAGCCGCCATGTGCTTCTCCAGCTCCGCCTCCAGATGCGAGGTGTGTTCCCGCACCTGGACGGATACGAGCTGATGTCAGGGCCGCTCCGGACCAACCCTGGCCGGCCATGAGGAAAGCTTGGGGCCCGTCAGCTACTGGTTCCACCGAGGCCAGCAAGCAACAAGGCCATGGCGAGAGGCCCTCTCCTGGAAACGGCACCCCAAGCCCCAGGACTGCCAAGTGTGGGAGCAGCCGGCCTCAGGACCCACAGAGACAAAGCAGGCGCTCCCCGGGGTGACTGAAAGAGCAGAGGGGCTCCCTTGGGCGCCCCCATTCCGATAGCCATGCGGACACTGAGGACAAGGTCTCACGACTCGTGGTCCCTGGGGGCAGACACCTGCCCGTGGCCCCCATGATCCTCTCTGAGATGGAGCCGCTTGCTGGGCACGGCTCCCACCTACCTGATCTGAACTTTCAAGCTCTGCTTTGAGCTTCTCCACAACTTCTTCGAGATGTCTCACGGTGACCCGCGACTGCAAAGCCAGGGAAAGGGCCCATCACACACAGGCGCCTCGCCCGGGTCGGCAGGCTCCCAGGGGACCCCAAGACAAGCATGGGCCCTGGCTGCCCAACAGCCAATCCCCGGGCAGCAGGGCCCCTTGGGGATGGCAGTGCCGTGTTCTGCGCCCTGACAGATGGCAATGGTGACACCCAAGTCTCTTATCAACATTCCCCTGGGCTCCGGAACCTGGGCCCTCCGGTGTCCTGGGTAGGTTACGCATGGCTTCTGCCTACCTTTTGTAGCTCCTCCTCTGTGGCGCCCACCTTCGCCTTCCACACCTGCTCCTCCTCCTCGACACTCTTCTGCAGGTCTTTGAGCATGCCCTCCTGGGTGGGGAGGGGGTCGTGCTGAGGCAGGGCCCTCTCCTCCACGGCCCCACCCCACATTGTGCCCCCAGCTCCTGTTGAAGGGGCCGGCACCTGCCCTGCTCTGGCACCTTGGTGTTAACTTGGGGAGGGACAAGGCCTCGGTCCTGGTCACCATGTAGATGCCTGCAGGGTCATGACTGCATGGGGCCCTGAGGCTTTGCCTTTGGTGCCAGCCCCATCAGGGGCCCAGGACAGGTTGGGCAGAGTGAAGGGCTGGACCTGGTACAGCTCCTGAAGTCCCGAGGAGCAGGGTTCCAGTCAACACCGGCTGCTAATTGCTTCCCGTAACCAAGTCTCTTTTCTGCAAGATCAGCCCCAAAGCTTCAGCTCAGGCCCTCAGAGAGCACCAGGCGCAGCCATGGGGCTGCAGAGGGGAGGGGGGGGCCCAGAGCCAGCCTGACACCACGCTGCCTTCCACCCTGCAGGGCCCCAGACAGGGGTGGGGTCAGAGCAGAGAATGGCAGTCTTCCAGGAGCCACAGGATGTAAGGGGAGCCCCATGGCCTCCCCAGGGAAAAGCCCCCCGGCCACTCACCGTCTCTGCCAGGATGGTGCGGTACTGGTCGCACTCGGCCTGCAGTGTGTTCTGCGTCTCCTCGGCCTCCCGCAGCTTAGAGGCCAGGTCCTGTGGGGGTGGGGGGAGGGGCGCAGGGCCTGGTGAGCTGCTGCCCCATTGCGGCACCCTCCCCTCCTGCAGCCAGGGGAGGGCCTCGCTTACAGAGGAGGGCTCCGTGGCAGCAGGAGGCTGCTTCAGCAGCCCAGGGCCTCTCTCTCGGAGTTCCTGCAGCCACTCGGTGTAACTCTGCAATGAAATATGCAAGGTGGGCCTGGGGGCGTTCCCTGGGCGCAGGGGCCCCTGGGGGCCAGCCGCCCTCCTACCTGGTGTGCTGAGCCCGACAGCTCTGGCACCAGCGCAAGCAGGGCCTCCTTGGTCTGGGCCTCAGTTAGGCGGAGCTGCTTCTCCGATTCCTCCTGCGGGAGTGGAGGGTGGCGCTCAGCCCGAGGGTTAGGGCACCTGGGCAGGGGTGGCGGCGCGGCTGCTGGCCACCTGGGCTGACCTCAGCAGCCTCAGGAGAGGGATGAGAATCCAAGAAGCCAAGGTGGCTCCACGGGGCTGACCAGGGCAGCGCTGTTTAAGCCCCGGCCTGTACTGGATCCATTTAAACAGACGAAGCGCTAACCAGTAGGGGGCAACAGGTGCTGGCGCCCAGGTTCAATGCACCCTCGTTTTCTGAGTTCTCCATGAAGGGGTGGAGTCACGGGTGCGAGAGTTGACAGAGGGGGGCAGAATGGAAGAGGGAATGGGCGGTTGGTGCAGCAGCTAAGATGGAGCTTGGGACGCCGGCACCCACATGGGAGTCCTGGTTTAAGTTCCAGGCTCCAGGCTCCAGGCTCCAGCCTGGCCCTGCTGGGCTGGCTGGGGACATTTGGGGAGTACCAGTGGATGGAACATCTTTGTGCATCTCTCAGTCTCTGCCTTTCAAACAACATGGATGTTTTTGTTTTTACAAAGGGCAGGAGAACAGCCACAGTCCAGTGTCTTAAAGAGCTGGGACGTGGGGGGGCCAGAGCAGAGAATGGCAGTCTGCCAGGAGCCACAGGGTGAGGGGAACTGGCCGGCCCAGAGCCCCATGGCCTCCCCAGGGAAAAGCCCCCCCCCCCCCACAGGTGTAAGGGAAAGGAACAGAAGCAGCACTGAAGGGGCCACAGGGCACAGACCAGGATGGCAGCATCCTCTGGACAGAAATCGGCGGCCCCCACCTGCCTAACAGGCAGCTTTATCTAATAACCTGCCCCCAGCAGACGGAACCCACCACCGGCCCTGTCACCACCCGGGCACAGCCGGGGACCCAGGAGCAGCACCAGGAACTCCAAGTGGAGCAGGGCCGATAGAGGCTAAACCCACCATGCAGTGATCGGGAAAGCAGCGTGCAGCCGGTGCCAAGGGCCGTCCAGCCCCACCAGGCACCGCTGGTCGGACTCACACCCCAGGGGTATACCCTGCCCGCCTCAGTCACTGTCCACAAGTAACATGGGCGGCCTGCTGTGCACCCCTGCCCTTGAGACCCCCACGAGGCCCACAGTCGCGGCAGTTCAGGCAATCTGCTGACAACTTGGAGGCCCACTTGGGGCTGCTTCTGCCCGTGTGACTCTAAGTCAGGCAGGTGACACTGTGGCCATAGCTTCTGGTCTTGCCGGCTGCTCCCTGAGGTCACCTAGGGGCTAACAGCCCTAGTGGCCCAGCCCAAGGCTGCCCTTCCGTCCTGCCTCGACTCCGGCTTCCTGGGGAGCACTGCAAAGCTCCTGTTTCAGGTAACACTAGGAAGGGTGTGCTTCAGAAAGGATGGGCACGGGTGACAGAGAGGGGCGGGCGAGGGCTGCAGCAGCCACTGGGCTGCCCATCCCAGCTCTGTGTGCTGGCTCCTGTGCAGCCCAGGGCCGACACCGGGAGGCAGCCAGAGCGAGGGACCAAGGCGACTTCCCTCCTGATGTGCTCACTGCTAGGGGAGCCCCAGCCCCTGTGGCTTACTAAAAGCTGAGTCACTGACGGGACTTCTGCGCCATCTCAGAGGGCCCAGGAAAGAAGCAGGATTGCCAAGTGTCACAGGACAAAAGGCAAGGAGTCTGAGACGGGCTCAACAGCAGGCTCACTCAGGCGGTGCGGGCACTGGGCTCCCAGCCCATGGCCTCTGTCTCTGCCCTGGTGGCCGCACTCAGCCCTCGCACCCTCACAGCAGAAGGCTCAGCTGAGCAGTCACGCAAGGGTGGGTATCCTGCCCCTTCACCCGAAGAACAATGTAAAGAGGGGACAGAGGGGTGGGAGAAGTGAAGAGGAGGAGACACAGGGGCTGGGGGCCCGGCGCAGGTCTACATGATGCTCCGAGGCCACCCTGCCCTGTACGCAGCCGCCTGCTCTGTGTGTCTGCCCGTGGCAGGCGGTGCTGCTGGGCGAGCATGGGCTTGATGAGCAGGTGAGGCTGAGGGCAGGCCAGGCTCTGACCTTGGCCTGGGTCAGGGAGCGCAGCTTCTCCTCGCAGGCCCTCTCGGCCGAGGCCAGCGCCTCCATCGCCTTCCAGTTCTTCTCTCGGAGGTCCTGGGAGGGAGACACGGAGAAAGTCAGCGGCCAGCACGGCTGTCACTGGCATGGCCAAAATTGCCCAACAGCACTCCGGGCCCGAGGAGGGACCCTCAAAGGGACAGCATGTTCACGTTCCAGCCGCTGCAGTGCAGGTCAGGCCCCAGGCAGAGCACCCCTTCAGGAAGGCTCTGGGGGAGGGGGCTCCGGCCACCACGCAGCCTCATGGGAAGAGCAGGTGGGAAGTCTGTGGCTGAGGCCTCCTGTAGCAGTGCGGGCAGCAGCTGTGTCACCTGCCTGGCTGCTACATCCCCTATTCCCAGACCAGGCCCATCAGCACAGGGACGGCGCCACGCTCGGGCGGAGTCACTAGGAGAAGCAGGCGTGGGCTGCCCTGGGCAGCGGGGCGGGCACCCAGCAGCCTCCCAAGGCTGATCGCAGAGCCTCTCTGCCAGCCCAGCCCGGCTCAGCGGCCCCCACTCACGTTGTTCTTTCCTTTCTGCTGCTCCACGGCCTCCTTCAGCTCCGTGGCCTCCTTCTCCAGACAAGACACCTGGGCCTCCAGCTCCCTGAGGCTAGGGGACACACTGAGGTCACTGCCATGGCTCCAAGTGTCCATGGCCCGCACGGTCCTGCCTTGGGCATGCCCCCTTCCTCAGCCCAAGCCACCCAGCACAGTCAGGGAGCACCTGTGAGGCGGGGCCAGTCAGCCAGGGACAGCCCCTCCAGCTGCCACCCTGCCCCTCCTGCCACAGCGGCCAGCACCGGATAAGCCCCGGGCAGCTAGATTCCCAGGACATTCTTGCCCCTTGAGCCACGCCCTGCTGCCTGGTGTGTGGCTCCTGCTAGCTCTGGGCCTGCTGGGGACCACAGCACAGGCCAGCTGGCCCTCAGAAGACTCACGACGCAGTCACCACCCCACAGGGACCCTGAGCAACACTGCTCGAGACCCAAGGCACCCCTGACTCCCTGCGACTGCCCTGTGGACAACCAGGGCCTGCGTCCAGGCCTGTGGGCAGCTACCCAGGGAAGCGAGCCCCAGAGGGGATTGCCACCACAACAGGCACTCAAGTGTGGGCAAACCAGAAAGTCCCCAGGAACAGCCTGGGGCAGCTGACAGGAAGGAAAACAAGGCCTGGCCAGCAGAGCAGTCGCTGCGTGGTGTGCTCGCTCCGACTACTCGCGTGTCCCAAACATCTGGTGCAGCAAGCAGCATGGGCGCCTCCCAAAGTCTCCCCTCTGGTTGTGCAACTACGTTCCTGCTTGGGTCACTGAGCTCAGTCCGTGGACCCCTTGCCTTGTGGAGGGGGAGGGACCTGACTGGCCAGCCCCCCTTCCCCACCAGGAGACGGCAGCCGGGCAGCCAGCAGCGGCCAGGAGGCCAGAGGCTCGGCTGAGTTCCACTCCTTGCAAGGAGCAAGGAGCTCTTCTCTGCAGGCTGCCGTGTCCCCACCCAGGCCTGTGCCACCCCTGGAAGGAGCTCTTCCGCCAGGGGACCCTAGAGGCCCCGTCTGCCAGGGCCTTCTGCCCTGCAGCTGAGATGGAAACAAGTGGACAGGAGCCCGAGCACCTCCCCTCACCGGCTTACCGGGCCTGCTGCTGCTCTGCTTCTGCTCGGCTGGCCTGGAATGAGAGGCAGACAGCTCCTTGGTCTCCATGAGACTCACTCACACAGGCACTGGGGAGGCAGGGGGAGCGGGGGCCGCCTGGGCACCCAGGGGAGTGGCTGACCTGGGCATCCCGAGCCTGGCCCGCCTCCAGCAGGGCCTCGATGGACTGGATCCTCTCCGTGAGCTGTGAGTTCTCCGCCCTGGCCTCCTGGAGCTGCCCGTGGAGGCCGCTCAGCTCCTCACACTTGCTCTTCACCTCCGCTTCAGAGGACTGCAGTTTGCTGTGCAGCTCTGTCGCAGGACAGGGAAGCGAGTGAGGGTCAGGGGCTGGACACACGGAGCACTGCCCCCAGGGGCTCATTCCCCGGCTCCTGTGTGTGCTGCAGCAGGCTGCGGAGGGGGCGAGACAGACTCAGGAGCACCCAGCCTCATCAGCTGATACAGAAAGCCGCCCACAGTGCTGTCCCGAGACCCTCAGACCACTGACGGGGTCTCACTGACCTAAACGCTGGCTCGCAATTGCATGGCCGGGGCAGCGATGAGCACCCTGGCCAGAGGCCCCTAGAAAGCGCTCTGTGGACGCCAGCAGCCTCGTCCTCCGCCCAGCCCCACCTCAGGCTCTGCTGCTGGCCACCTCCCAACGCAGCTCTGTCCACGTGACTCCAACCCGGATCCCGGCCTCCCCGGCCTGCTCCTGGCTGCTCTGCTTCCCACCATCACCGTCTGCCAGGCCGGTCCCGTCTGCTCCAGCACTGCTTTGATGGCCTTGGGCCAACCCTGTCACTGGGGCCTGGGTGACCACAGAAGCCTCCTCCTGGACGTCCCCCGGCCCCTGCACCCCTGCGGTCGACTTCCCACCAGCACCAGAGCGACCAGAAGTGCACATCCCAGTGTTCCTTTCCCTAGCCCCATACCCCACACTTCACAGGGCCCACGACTGGCTCACTGGGTTCTGGCAGGGCTTGTTTCCTGCACAGAACCCCAGCCCAGACCCCAGCCCAAGTGGGGTGCCGCCAGGGCACTGCCCTCACCAGCCACCCGCTGCTGCTGCTCCTGGGCTTTCTCGGCATCCGCCCGCAGGCTGGCATGGCTGGTCTGCACGCGGCACAGCTCCCGGCTGACCTCGTCCAGGCGCTTCTGCAGGGCCTCCTCGCTCTCCTTGTGAGACACCTGGGGAGTGGCACACAGAACAGGGTACGGCTCTCACCTGGGCCACCCCTGCCCCAGCAGAGCCCACTGCAGTCTCTGGTGTGTCCAGGCAGAAGAGCACCCTTCCCGAATGCCCCAGATCCCTGCACCTTTCTCCCTGCCAGCACCCTCTCTGTGCGACAAGAGCTGCCAAGGGCCTCCGCTCCTTTCCCACTTCCATTCTGGGTTCCAGTGTTTCTCTGGTCAGGTGACTGGGGAATGTGTGCATGCTCTGGGAGTCCAAAGACAGCCTGAGTAAACAACACTTTGTCCAAGGCGGTCAACAGAGGAGCCGCCCCTCAGCCCTTGCAACCTCACGGGCTCCTTGCCACACCTCAGCTGGCATTCTGACAAGTGGTGTCGAGGCGGGGGTGGCTCTGGCACCTGTGAGGCCACTGGCAGCTCAAGGCCGAGGATAAAGCAAACAGTGCCATGGCCCTAGGGGTGCGTTAGGCCGCACCGAGTTTCTGCACCAGCGTGTAGCATGGGCCCCCGCCTCTTGTCTCCCTGGCTCCAGGGACTCACAGCTGTGCCGTGGTAGAGACAGGGCAGGGTGCCCCGCACGTGTAAGATCCCCCGGTTGCTTCCTCCCTCTTTTTCTTTAAGAAGGACCGCGGCTGGCTCGGGCAGCAGGGAAACTGACTGCATGTGTTTCTCCACTCGTCACTGGCCTCGATGAGGACATGGGTTCCAGCAACAAGCAAGCATGGAGAACCCCTCCTGCCTTTGGGACTTAAACCCAACTTAAAAGGAAACCACACACCCACAACACGGGACCTGACCTCTCAATTTTCCTGGAAGGAGAACATGGCTAGCCCCGCCAGTCACACTGAATGCCAGGGCTACAGCATGGCCGGGCAGGCCAGCTGGGGACGCTTACAGAATGCTCCTGGATTTCCGACACACAGCTCATCCCCCGAAGCAGCGAGCCGGGGGCAGGCCGTCGGCACCCTGCCTCCATGGACGCTTTCTTCCAGGCAGGCCCTGCCCAGTCACATGAGGGCCCAGGGCCTCTCCCTGGGTGCAGGCGGCCACGTCCGGCTGGCCCACAGCGACAGGGCTGCAGGTGAAGGAAGGACAGTCCCAGAACTTCTCTCGGGCGTAGCCCAGAGGGTGGCTCTTCCCACCCAAAGCTCAGTCTCTCTTGAGGCTTTCCTGACGGGGACTGGTCAAGTCCGTGTTTCTGGGCTCCTTTTCTCCACAGCTGCCCTACGGGACGGTTGTTACTGTCACACCCATACCACAGGCAGAGAAACAGGGACTCTGAAACAACCTAGTAGGAGGTGGCACGGCTGGAAGCTGCAGCTCCAGCCCCGGACACCTTTAAAACCTAACCACGGCCAGGCTCACCCCACCGGTTCCCAGTGCGCTGGTCTGGCTCTGTCTGCTTCATGTACACACAAGACGACTCCGGCAGCCATCTCTCTTCCACCCAAACCCCAGCTGTGTTTACGTCCACCTTCTCTACTTCCCAGTGTACGCTCACACGTCAGGCTGAGCGTTCTGTGTCTCTAGTCCTGGGCCCTCCCACAGGACAGCCCCAGTGTCCCCAGCACGTCCTACAGCCTTTCAGTAATGGGAACAGAAAAGGGTTGGAAGCCCCTGGCGTCACCAGGATTTCCTTGCTGCCCTAAAAATTACCCCAGGGGCCTGTGCTGTGGCACAGCAGGTAAAGCCGCTGCCTGCGATGCCAGCACCCCATACTGGCGCCAGTTCAAGACCCAGCTACTCCACTTTCAATCCAGTTGCCTGTGAATGTGCTTGGGAAAGCAGCAGAGGCTGGTCCAAGTCCTTGGGCCCCTGCACCCACATGGGAGATCCAGAAGCTCCTGGCTTCTGGCTTTAGCTTGAACCAGCCCCGGCTGCTGTAGCCATTTGAGGAGTGAACCAAAAGATGGAAGCTCTCTGTCTTCCTCTCTCTGTGTAACTCTTTCATATAAATAAATATTTTTAAAAAAGATTTATTTATTTTATTTGAAAGGCAGAGTTACACAGAGGCAGAGGTGGGAAGATGGAGATAGAGAGAGAGAGGTCTACCATAAGATGGTTCACCCCCCAGATGGCCACAACGGCTAGAGCTGTGCCGATTCAAAGCCAGGAGCCAGGAACTTCTTCCAGGTCTCCCACATAGGTGCAGGTGCCCAAGGACTTGGACCATGTTCTACTGCTTTCCCAGGCCACAGCAGAGAGCTGGATTGGAAGTGGAGCAGTCAGGACACGAGCCAGCACCCACATAAGATGCTGGCACTGCAGGCAGCAGCTTTACCCTCTATGTCACAGCACTGGCCCCTCATACAAATCTTTAAAAAAAATTCCCTAGAGAGGGCCCGACAGCAGTGGGGGTGGGAAGTCACTGGGCTGGTAGGCAGCAAGGCCGGGGGCTGAGGACGCTGCCCAGCGCACCGTGGGACGGGGGACAACGTCCCTGCCTCTGAAGGAGAAAGGGTACTCTCCCTCGAAAACAGGCTTCCAGGCCTGGTCCAGAGGCCGACTGCAGGCTGTGTGTGCGGCTACTGCAGACCTGCAGCGCCATGGTGGTGGCAAGTTGGGAGGACACGCAGCTCTGGGGCCGCACGCTGCCATCAGGTCCTGCCTCTGCCACGTCCTGGCCGTGTGGGCCCGGGTACTCGCTTAGCCACTGGGCCTAAAAACGTCCCTCTGGGGCAAATGCAGACTCCAGCTCACCTCCCTCACAGGGTTACAGCGGGAACTGGCTGAGTTCACGCCCACATTATGCTCTGAATGCTGCTCAGCATGCAGGGAGCACCCACTTGTGCCGGCAGGCGCTGTTACCAACAAGGCAGAGGTCAGGCTCTGTGCTGCACTCGCGAGCGATGACCCAGCATGGCTGGCGGGGCAGCGAGTGGGGCACGGAGCTGGCCAGCCTCACCCACCTGCAGCTGCAGGACCTGCTTCTCGAAGGCAGCTGCCTTGGCCTCCAAGGCCTTCCGCTGTTGCTCCTCCTGCCGTGCGGCCTCCGACTTCTCCACCAGCTCCTTGCTGACCTTGCTGAGCTCCTGCCGGAGCTTGGCCAGCTCCGCGTTCTGCCTGCAAGACAGAGACGGCCTCAGCACTGCGGGCCACCACCCAGGACTTCTGAACGCCTCCAAGACGTAGGGCCTGGGGCAAGCACCATACGTCCAGCAGAGCAAGATGCCAGCTCCAGCCAGGGGGCGCTGCAGGCCGGAGCACTGAGGGGACACCAGGCCACCCAGCAGAAGACAGCAGCTCAGAACCCAGACAGGAGAGGAAAGCCCAGGACAGGGCTCTGCACGGGGAGGCAGCAGAGCCGCATGGGGCCTGGGCACGGCCACCACAACCGGCCACACGTCCAGCAGGAAGCCAGAGCGCACCCCGCCGCGTCGTGCACACGTGGCTCACTTGCTCTCCACCTGGCTGGTGGCCTGGTTCAGGGCATCCCTCAGGATGGAGTTCTCCTGCTGTAGCCGGGCCAGCTGCGTGTTGGGGCCGTTCTCCAGCTGCTCCTGAAGAGTTCGGATCTGGAAAGGCATGGTGGGGGGGGGGGGGCATCAGAACACTGCCTGGCCTTGCAGAGAACTGGGTTCTGGATGGGGGGGGAGCAAGGACACACGACAGAGAGACCTCCCCCCAGAAGGAGCCCCCTGCACCCCAGGCAGGCTGGGAGGGTGCCGTGCAGCAAGAGGCCCGAACGCCAGCGGCAGGGGCTTGAGGCCAAGTGTGACCCACCCCCAGCCACTCGCCTCCTCTCCTCTCACTGCTCACGGCCTGCCTGGGGTTCATTGCTGAGGCCACAGCCTGACACGCCCCGTGACGTCTGTCACCCAGGGTTGACTGTGCTGAGATGAAGCACACGACCACAAGTCACAGCCTGTAGGTGCCCCGAGGAACACTCGCTTCCTGCCCTCTGACCTCCCATGAGCCTCCTGAGGCGAGCAGCAGGGCAGAGGCACAGCCACAGCGAGGAGAGCTCAGGTTCTGTGAGATAAGGATCAGGCTCTGACTACAGAGCCAGCTGGTCTGGACAGGCAGCTGCCTGGCGCTGGCCCGAGGCCCCTCGCTGCAGCACTGGGACTCTTTTTTAAAGATACTTATTTATTTATTTGAAAGGCAGGATGACAGAGAAGGACATGGACACATACCCACACATACAAAGTGAACGCCCACTGGTTCACTCCTCATACGGCCAGGTCGGGGCCAGGTTGAAACCACAAGTCAGGAATCCCACTGGCAGGGGCCCAGTTACTTGGGCCTCCCCAGGCATATTAGCAGGGAGCTGGATCAGAAGCAGAGCAGCCGGGCCCTGAAACCAGTGCTCAGATGTGGCACACCAGCATCCTAACGCAGCGGTTTAACCCTCTGCACTGCAAGGCCGCCCCAACTGTGACTTTCTGGTCTCTTGTCTCACGGGAGCTCCCAAGCCTGTGTGGAGGTGGCGTTCTCCAGGTCCACAGGAAGGATGAGCACCTGCTGCACAGATACCCAAGGGGGGGGGGGGGGACACGGAGCTGGCCCGCTGGGAGCTTCGCTCTTTAGGTGAAAGTGCTCTTTAAATTGTAATTTACACTTTCCTGGTTATTAATGTGACACACGCACTGGGGCCGATGCTGTGGCATAGTGGGTTAAAGCCCCAGCCTGAAGTGCCGGCATCCCATATGGACGCCAGTTCAAGTCCCTACTGCTCTACCTCCAATCCAGCTCTCTGCTATGGCCTGGGAAAGCAGCAGAAGATGGCCTGAGTCCTTGGGCCCCTATACCCGTGTGGGAGACCAGGAGGAAGCACCTGGCTCCTGGCTTCACATCAGCCCAGCTCTGGCCATTGCAGTCATTTGGGGAGTGAACCAGCAGATGGAAGACCTCTTTCTCTGGCTCTGGCTCTCCCTCTCTCTGTAACTCTTTCAAATAAATAAAATAAATCTTAAAAAAAAAAAAAAGAAAGAAACATACGCATAGTGGGCTGACACAGTCCAGCCAGATGTGATAACCCCTGGCCCCTCCACACACTACGCAGACCCCACCAAGGGCATCCTTATCTCAAGTGCAGGCCGCGCCTTGCCAGACCTGAGAGTCCCTTCCCTGGGGCCGAGGCCACTACCCACCTTGCCCTGCAGCTGCTGCACCTCCTTCACGTGCTCACGGTAGCTGGCCTGCATGCGCGCCTGCACAGCTGCGATCTCCTGCTCCCGGGCCACCAGCTGCTTCTTCACCTTGGCCTCCCCGGCTGCTGCCTTGGCCTTTTCTGCTGCCATCTCCTGGGAAGAGAATAGCAAAGGAGCCAGTCAGGCCCGCGGGGGTAGAAGTAGAGGCACCCCCAGGGTTGGGAGGAGGCTGGACAGATCCCTCCTGCTGGCCAGAGCCACCAAGGGACCCCCAGCTACAGTAGGAGCACCAAGAGACAAGGGATCCCGGGAAATCCTGCTGGCTGGGTATGGGCTGATGCCAGGCCTTGGCTGCAGTGGAGCCGTGTAGACCCCGCACCATCCTTGGGCCCTCGTGGGCACCATCAGCTCAGCCCCTCTGCTGACAGCACCCCAGTGTGGCTCAGTCCAGGCTCCCATAGCCCACGTCCCCTCAAGCACTTCTGTCGGGCCTGAGAGGCAGTAAACCTTGGTGGCTGGGATGGGGATGAAGACATCGTTGCTCAGGGCCAGCCCCATGACTGCAGGGCCTGGACACTGAGAGCTGTCATTCTTCCACCTCAGCCCAAGGGAACGTGTGCTCCAGTCAGTGCCGCATGCCCAGTCTGGGGAGCAGAGCATAGGGGCAGCAGGGTTGGCCACGGTCTGAGTCACCCCAGAGCTGTGGTACTGCACAAAGCTCAGGGGACGGCAGGGGTGAGAACGTGAGGAGGGGCGGCGAGTGTGCTCCCTGTCTCTGGCCAGGCTGACACCTGCCTGGTGCGCACACACCACGGGCACAGCTCCTCTGGGCAACCGGGATGCCAGTGTCCCATGAGATTCAGGGCGTCCCCTTCCCTGCCCCAGGCAGAGCAGAGAAGAGGAACCAGTATGCAAGGGAGGCCCATCCCCAAGCAGGTGTGCCCTTTCCTCAGACAGCAGAGCCCGGAGAGGGCAGGGCTGATCGGGCTGGCACCGGTACTAGTGCGGTTCTGTGCACTGGCACTCCCAGGAGCAGCTGGCACCTGCCAGCCCTGCTTTTCCAAGGCAGTCCTCCTTCCGGCTGTGCCTAGTGAGCCCGCAGGTCCGGCTAAGGCACACTTGCCGGCCCTCTCCAGCAGTGGGAGGGCATCACCAGCACTGCACCCACTGCAGACAAGCCAGGCTCACATGAGGACTGCGATCTGCACTGCAAGCAGAGGCCGCTGGGCCTCGGAGAGGACAGACGAGACCAGGGCTGGGGAACAGCCGGACCTGGGAAGGTGCAGTCCAAGAGGTCTCAGGAGGGGCAGGAAGGCCAATACCCTCCTCCGTCCAGGGAGGTGACAGAGGGCCTCTTCCAACGCAGGCCCAGCGTGGGCAGAGCAGGTGCAATGCGGAAGGCGAAGCCTCCACCACCAAAGTGGGAGGGCTCCTCTCTGTTCCAGGTTCCCCCATGCCAGCCCCTTGAAGTACCTGGCCCAGCCTCAAGAAAGAGGAAACCAAATCTGGAGAGCCCCAGCACACCAATGGCCACACAGAGGGAAGGGGGGGCTGGGGGAGCTGTCCTCTGCCCACCTCTGTTCTATACACCAGACATCCTTTCCCAGCCCGGGCAGGCCTCATGTGGTTCTTGGTATCCACCAGGCTCAAGGCATGCGTGTCCCAACTTCCTGGGGGTCAGGGTCCTGAGACTACCAGAATCCAGTGTGATTTTCCCCCTCCTAGTTGGCTATTGGGGTTTTGTGGAGGGCAGAGAGAAGTCACTTCATCCTCAGCACGTCTGTTTAGTTCTGTGGCCTCTTTTAAGACCTCCGAATTCCAGGACTCCCGCTGCCCACCCCCATTCCCCCTCTTCCTCCCGCCCCTCCACCCCGGCCCCTCCTGTGAAATTCTGACTTTGGTAACAAGGTTTGGACTGGTTTCCCAAAAAAGCAGTCCTGGTGGTGGGAGGGGTGGAAGCCTCCACGTGGAGCCCAGTTTTCCTTGGCTGTGTAGGGGGATGAGGCCTGGCACCATCACTGGGCAATGACTGTGCCTCCGCTTTCTCTCGGGCACGTTCCCAGCTCCGCAGGGCTCTGCGTGGTGCAAGCTTCAAGCCTTGGCCGTTTGACTGAGAAAGGGCGGGTAGAGGCACAGCCTGCAGGCAACCTCCACCCAGAGAAGGTTAACAACTGACAACTGGAGCTCTTCTCACCCTACCCTGAGCACCTCCTCCCCAAGGGTCCCGGAGCCCCAGGGCTCCTTAGGCACGTTCCCTAAAGCCCAGCATCCACGTGTGGTTCAGAGTAGAGGCCCTGGCGACGTGGACTGCAGTGCCAGGAAGATGATTATTGCAAAGGCTTCCAAGAAGGCTGAGCCTCGTCGGTGACGTGGCGGGAGCCCTTGCCAGGATTCCCGGCACCCAAGCTCTGGGTCCTGCAGACGCTCACAGGGCCTGGACAGAGCTCTCGGGATGCTCGAGCCCATCACCCCCAGGGGATGGGACCTGGACTGGTCCTTGAACCTCATTTTGCTAGGATTTCACGTGGGAAGCACCGATCTATCAGATGACGGCCCCACAAAACAGAATTAACCAAACCCCTCCAGTTCAACTATACAACTCGCTAGCGGGACCCAGCAAGCCTGTGAAAGGTCCTGGCCCTCTCACCACCTCCTGCTGGGGATTAAGGCCAGAGGAACGTGGCCCTTTTCACTCGTCAACTTCCCTCCAGAGTGCTGGGCTGGGGACAGGGCACCACAGTGAGAACACGTTGGTTCTGCTCAGGGCTCTCAACAGAAAGCTGCCACAGCCCACAGTGCACAAATCCCAGGAGCACGACAGATGCCAGCTACTCCCAGGAAATGCCAGTGAAGGCCTGTTCCCTTAGCTGGGGCAGCCTTGGGCCCCGGTTGCCACTTGCTCATGGACGGCCTGGCAGGTTGGGCTGGGCCAGGAGGCCAGAGAGGGCTTGCTGTGTGGGGTCCAAGGCCCAACAGGAGCCACATACAGCATGCCTGACGGGAATGAGGACCTCCGTGTGGGAAGAGCCTAGGGAGCTCCAGAAGGCTCCAGAGTAAGAAGGCAATGTGCAGAGCCCCGCAGAGGAGGGCACCCAAGGGCAAGAGAAGGGCTGGAGGCGAGGCCCAGGGAAGCGAGAATGGGCGCTGCTTGTCTGCAGACAGCAGCGTGGGCACAGGGGAAAGGCCAGAGGCAGGGCAGGTGGGGAGGCGGGGTTAAGGCCTAGGAGCTGAGCAGAGCTGGAAGAGGTCCTCACGGGGCCACAAAAGCCTCCGGGAGCACAGAGAGCTTCAGGCCGCTGGGAGGAAGCTATGGCAAGAGTGCAGAGGGCCCTGGCCGCACAGGCCTTTAAACCTCTGCTCGCCTTGGAGCCACGACCTGGCGCTGGAGTGCGGGAGGCAGTGGAAAGCAAAGGCTTTGCTCCAGAGCTCATAGCCCGCGATGTCTCCTACTGCCCTGCATAGACAGGGTGGGGCTGCTGGACTAGTGAGCTGTCTATGTTTGCTGCCATCTTGGTTCTGGAAATCAAACCACACGGTCAATTCTGAGGCAGAGCACGGGCGCCCGGTGACCAGCACAGGGGCCCTGTCTCCTGGGCTTCCTTCTAGAGGGGACGTACCCCCTTACACCTTACAGAGAATCCAGCAAAAGGAAGAGATGGGGCCATGCGTCACCACCAGAGGCCACTCTGTGCAGGAGGGGCAGGCAGGTGTGACCCTCGAGCAGACTTTGTGGGGTCACATTTTCACAGGGCTCTTTGTTCACAAAGATAGGGAAACAAGACTTAACTAGCGGTGTGCCGGGCAGCTGGCCTTTGGGGTGTGAGGGCTCTCACTTGCAGTGCTTGCCAATTTCTGTGGCCTCTGCCTAACTTGCAGCAGGATGCCTGAGCTGGGAGCCAGGGAGAGATGGGCACCACAGGCCTCCATGAGCCAGGGCAAGCAGCCCCTCCCTCCTGTGTTTAACCAACAACACAGTGTGGCTCATGTGGACGCTGCCCATGGACACGTCTTCTGAGATAAGGCACAGTCCCACGTGAACAGAGGGAAGGCCACTGGAGGCCTGACCATCCCCCACCTGGCGAACCTTCCACCTCCTGAGTCTAGGATAGAGTGTCAGGCTACCTCATTTCCAAGTTCTTTTCGAACATGAGGCTGAAGGCACCCGGAGAAAGGGCTGCAGGTGGTGGACAAGCAGGGAGGGGACAGCTTCCCAATGCAGCACAACCACCCCGTAGACCCCCTTGCCCTGCTCTGCGTGTCCTCTTGGAAGGCAGGGCTCCAGGAAGTAGGGAGGCCAAGGGAGGGACTCCAGGGAACTTAGCAGGGTGAAGGGTGGCCCTCTGTGCCATGGGCCCCAACACATCCTAAACGATGCCACCCGGGGAACAGCTCTGCTCCACCAAGCTGGCAGCTGACCCAAGGAGCTGCTTCCCTGCACACCACTCTCTGACTGGGAAAAGGAAGGGAAAAGTCCCCCTGACGTGCCCTGCAACATGGTTTCACCCCAATTCACAAGAAGCCGCACGGATCAACGGCATCCAGGTGCAGAGACCCTCCTCGTGGTGGAACCAGCCGGGAGAGCCAGTTCTGGCCATCATCCCTATCACACACTGAGCCCAGCGCCCTGCCCAGCTCCTGTGCACTCTTCCCTTCGCTCACTGGTCGGGCAAACAGCTCCGTGCCTGCAGATCCCAGCCAGGAGCCACGCCCTGGCTCCCGTGATCAAGGCAGCAGGGGCTCCTGGGTGGAGGTCTGCAGAGGGCAGGGACAGCAGGGCCTGTACCTTGTTGAGCTCCCTCAGTTTGCTCTTGGCGACAGCCGCGTCTTCCTGCTCCGTGGCCAGCAGCTTCTCCTTCTCTTCCAGCTGTCGTTTCAGAATCGCCACGGGGTCGCCCTTCTGAGTGGCCTGGAAATGCCCACCAGAGCTTTATAAACAGAGGGGATAGACAGACCCTGGGCTCAGGCCCCCACCTCAGCCATCAGACAAGGGCAGAGCCCAGTGCCGGCTGGATGGCGAGCGCACGCTTCAACACGGGTGTCCCGCCTGACTCTGGACGCTGCCCCAGCCACGCAGGTAGAGATGTCCCTGGGCAGTTCTTTCAAGTGTGGCCATTTCCAGCCCCTCCGAGGGACACCTGGACTTTATTTTTGGCTGAGTCACCCCTGAGCTGGTGTGGGCAGCCTGAAGGTAAGGGAGGTGGTCCCTGGGTTGGTGGCCTGAGCTGAGCCTACCTCCTGCAGTACTCATGTCCAGGAGGGCCCCGCTCCCTGGGCAAGGAACCCCCAGCAGGGCTGATAATAATCAAGATTGGAGTCATGCCTCAGGGCAGGGCTCCCCAGCACAAAATTCTCCAGCAAGATGACCTTGCATCCTGACTCTGGGTTTAAGGAACAAACACAGGTACACTGGACTTCCTGGCCTCACTGGTCAGAGGGCCAGGGATGGAGCTAGCCTCTGGACTTGCATCTGACAGCAGGGGTGCTTTCGGGTTCATCAAAGGCTTCCCTCAAGTATGCTATGCCCCACAACTTCCTCACTGTTCCTGGGGCTCTGGCTGCAAACCAATGGGGTCCCAGTTCCTGTGTTCCACCCCTGCTACCTCCCCAGAGTCCCCTGTAACAGTCTGCAGCGGCTCCTTCACAGCTTCCCAGGACCCTGCCCAGAAGTGCAGGCTGTTTTGTGAACATTCTCTTCACAGCCTAGCAGGTGGTTATGGCCAGCCCAACAAGCATCCTCCGCTGGGGAGTTGGGGCTCCAGGGCCAGGGAGGCAAAGGAAGGAAGGGCTAGACCGCCTTGGCCAGCTGCAGGGGCCTCACAGTGTGACCAGGGGAGGGGGCCCACCTTATGCCAGGTGTCCTGAATGATGCCCGCCTTCTCGGACAGGATCTCGATGAGCCGCTGGGCCTCGCCCTCGTTGAACACCATGCTTCCAACCGTGGAGACCAGTGTCTTATAGGGCAGGTAGAGAGGGCTGTCAGAGTCCGGGGGCCCTGTGCCGCGAGAGCAGAAGAGCTGGGACTTAACACCCACATCGAAATGCACGCCACAGCTTTGAAGCCCCTCCCTCACCGCCCCACAGGGCCAAGGAGGAGGACTCTGCCTGGCTGGGGCGGCAGGCTGGGTGGGTGGGCAGGCTCTAGGGGCCTCCTGCTCTTAAGGGGCCCCTGCACCAGCTTCCAACCTTGCCCAGAGAGGTCTCAGCCTGGGCTGGGAGCAACCAGCCTCCCTTGTTAATCACCGAGTAGAACTCCGCGAGGCACATTTCCCCCAGAGATGGCTTCTCTCTCCTTCTCTTCCCAGCAATGCCTGGGCCCAATTCTCCTCCCCTGCCTGGCTCAGCAAGGTTCCCACAACCTGGCCGTGACCAAGCCCCACAGCCCTGTGGGCCCTGCCTGACCCCGCAAACCCATCACTCACCACACACATGCAGAGTCATGGGAGAAGAATAGAAGGCAAGGGGAGGCTGCTTCCTGCACATCCTGGCCCAAACTCCCTATTCCCAACCCCCCTGGAGCAAGTTCATGCACAGGTCTGGGGAAAGGGAAGCCTGGGCCAGGCTCCTTTAGAACATGAGTGACCGCCTGGAGGACACAGCCATTCGCCAACCACCAACGGCCTCCTCTGAAAACCTCCTGGCACCTCCCCCCATCTCCCCCATCCCCAGTCAGTTCTGCCCTCACTGTGGCTCTCAGGAAGCCTTGAGGGTGCAACAGGGCACACTGATGAAATGAACGCCCAGGCAGTCATCTCTGTCCAGGCCGCATCTGCCTCGTGGCTGAATGACAGGGCCCAAAACAAGTGGAGACAAAGTAAACAGACCAGCCTGCCACTTCAGCTAAGCCCACCTCAGAAGGACAAGGACTGGGGGGGCAGTTTCCATAGCAACCCCGAATTCACTGGCTTGTCACAATATTTCCACTGATTCGTCACAATATTTTCATGGCAAGTTGAAGCATTTAGCATGATACCTCGGCAAGGGGAGCGTGGGGCGTGGGCGAGCTGCCTGCTATGAACACCTCTGTAACAGAACTCGGAGAAGTTCGGCAGATTAAACATAGCCACGCTGACACTGCAGGCGTCGCGGGCAGGGGATGGAGGAAGCCCCCCTTCTTTCTCGTCGTGGCATTGTGTCCACATTCTGATATAAAACGGTTTGTGGTAAGTGTCTGCTCTCTGCAGGAGAGTCTGAGCACAGCCCGTCACGAGGAAAGCCCACGTGGGCACTCACCCTCGGAGCAGCCCCGTGGCCTTCCCTCCCACCCAACTTCCAGGAGAGGGAGCCCTGTGTCGGAGACACCACCGGAAACGCAGCCTGGACAGGAAGAGCGCGTGGCCTGTGGCCTGCTGACGCCTGCAAAGGTCACCGAGCCCGCAGCATGGCTGCTGGGACTGCAGTGCTACAGGTAGGATGCACTCAAAGGCTTGGTCAAAAAATAAACAAACTCTCTGTAGATGTCATGCACTGACTGCATGCTGCAGCAGTACTTCTGATCAATTGGCTTAGGCAAAAACATGGCATTCAAGTGGACTCCATTTGTTTCTGGCAGCCCTGGTTCACGTGGCTGAGATGGTACACTGCAACCACAGGCTGCTCTACCCCCTCCCAACCCTGCTGAAATTCTGGCGGCACCTGTCCCTGCAGGGGCCACAGGCGATGGAGGGCTCTGGCCTCTCACGCTCTCCCCACAAGATGCCCCTTCCAGGCCTTATACCGAGCTTGGCTTCCTGTGCAAATACCACCTGGCCCACTGCTCTCTGTGGTGCCTCCACAGCTGTGTGCTTCCTCCAGCATCTGCTGTCTAAGGGTTTCCAGGGTTTTCCCAAGAGTTGCATTCTTATACATCTTTATTAAAGCTTGCTAATTTAATTAATCTCCATTAATATTTTAATTTAAAAATAAAAAAACTGTACTCAAAACTACATAAAGTCTAATTCTCCTCTGCCCACTCAACACCCCCACATAAACTTGCAGAACCTTCTCCATGCTCCTGCCCACACTTATCTTTTTTTTTTTTTTTTTGACAGGCAGAGTGGACAGTGAGAGAGAGAGAAAGAGAGAAAGGTCTTCCTTTGCTGTTGGTTCACCCTCCATTGGCTGCCACGGCTGGCGCGCTGGGGCCGGCGCACCATGCTGATCCAATGGCAGGAGCCAGGTACTTCCCCTGGTCTCCCATGGGGTGCAGGGCCCAAGCACCTGGGCCATCCTCCACTGCACTCCCTGGCCACAGCAGAGAGCTGTCCTGGAAGAGGGGCAACCGGGATAGAATCTGGCGCCCCGACCAGGACTAGAACCCGGTGTGCCGGCACTGCAAGGCGGAGGATTAGCCTAGTGAGCCGCGGCGCGGCCCACACTTATCTTTAAAATTACTTTTAAAGGGCCGGCTCCTGGCTCCTGACTCCTGCCATCGGATCAGTGTGGTGCGCCGGCCGCAGCGCGCCGGCCGTGGCGGCCATTGGAGGGTGAACCAACGGCAAAGGAAGACCTTTCTCTCTGTCTCTCTCTCTCACTGTCCACTCTGCCTGTCAAATAAAAAAAGAAAATTACTTTTAAAGAAACATAACTTCGGGGCTGGCACTGTGGTGTAGTAGGCTAAGCCTCCTCCTGCAGTGCTGGCATCCCATGTGGGTGCCAGATTGAGTCCTGGCTGCTCCTCTTTTGATCCAGATCTCTGCTGATGGCCTGGGAAAGCAGTAGAAGATGGCCCAAGTCTTTGGGCCCTTGCACCTGTGTGCGAGACCTGGAGGAAGCTCTTGGCTCCTGGCTTTGGAACAGCCCAGCTCTGGCTGCTGTGGCCATCTGGGGAGTGCACCAGTGGATGGAAGACCGCTCTCTCCCTGTCTCTCCTTCTGTCTGTAACTCTATCTCAAAAATAAATAAATAAAGTCTTAAAGAAAAAACCAAACTATAACTTTACAAAAGCATTTTTCATGAAATCATTTAGGTAATGACTGTGTCACCTTTATTGTCCCCAAATCAGGGGCTGTGAAACCAAAATAAAAAAGAAAAGTGCTCAGAAGCAGGAAGAACTCCTGGGCCCCTGGGTAAGTCACATTTAAATAAGGCAGTAACAGCAACACCTGCTCACATGTCCCGTGCATACCAGGAGGCATACCGGCAGCTCCCGTAATCCCTGGTACTGTGAACCCTTAAGGTACTAAGAGAGATTTGTCAACACTCAACATCTAATCTGTAAAACCACAGACCGAAAAGAGCCCAGGGCACTAAATCCCACAGGTCAGCTCACTGCGGGGGCAGAGAATGCAGAGGGGAGACAGGGCTGAGTCTCACCATGACAGCGTTGGGCAGACCCCCACCCAGCAGAGGGTACGGTGACATCCAGAAGGGCTCTGGACACGTTATTTCATCCCCAGGCAACATTCCCATGGGGGAACTTGAGCCAGAATCCTCAGTTCTGCGGATTTGTCCATGAGACTAGAAATGAGTTTTATGTGCCATCTCTGACCTTTAGTGCTGTCAGCTAATTCCATCAAAAAAACAAAAGAAACGGATAAAACTGAGGGGCTGAACACGCACCCCGTGAACGGTGTCTGGTCTGGTCGGCAGGTGGCCTGGGCTCTGTGGCTTTCCACCTGCATGCCTGCATGCTTAACCGTCTTTGGTCTCAGTTCCCTTGTCTGTGAAGTGGAGGTGTCATCTGTCCCCCCTCACAGCCTAGCTGCAGAGATTAAACTGCAACATGCTTGGGACAACGCACAGCAGAAGGAAGCAACAGGGCCAGCCTTCAAGGCCCAACCAGAGGAAAGGCCCAGACCCTGACCCCTCAGGATGGACAGCTGGGCGCTTTCCCTGCTCTCACAGATGGAATGGAAAAGGCAGACAAGGCTGGCACTCCAGAGCAAAGTCTGTCCAGGGTCGTGGCCAGGACAGAGCATTGGAGCCTGGGAGCCTATTGCTCTGGCCTGGACACCACTGTCTTCACTCAAGATGCTAAACAGGCAGCACTTTAGCTAAGAGAAGCCCTGTGCCTCCTAGGATTCCCAGCCCAAAATTACACAGTGGCTCGGGTAATGTGCATTTTGCCCCAAATTTCAAAATCATGCTATGCTCCCTTTTGCAAACACACTGGAAGCTTAACCCTAAAATTAAACTCGCCACGCAAAGACGCATGCAGGATTGTGTTTCCCTCTCACTGTCAACCATGGGGTCCTTTAGAGAGAATCTGCTCTCCGCCTACATAATTATCAGGTTCCCAATGGCCAGCTCTCAGCCCTAAGAGGAAGGTCTCAATCATAAGGGACTTAGGAGGCTCTGCAGCCCAGCACTGGCTCAGCAGCTGCCCCAACAGTGTCCAGCTACTGAAGGCCTGGCTCACTCAGCCAGCAGGGCAGGCATCGGAACCGTGCCAGGACTGCTCCGATGCCTGTGGACAGCTGCTGGTGAACAGTGGGGATTATCGCCTCGGGCCCAGGATGGGCCCATGGAAAAGCTCCAGCTCCACAGCAGCTGCCACTCAATGCGCCCAGCAGCCATGCTCGGAGCAGGCAGGTCTAGCAGGTCTCCACAGTAGTATGCACCTACTGTGTACCTGGGAGTCTGCAAAATGCTAAGCCTGGAAAGGTAAGCTAGGAAGGTAGGACTGCAGTTGAGAGAGGCAGAGGACACAGGACAATAGAGCAGTACGGAGGGAGTCGAGGCAAGCAGCACAACAAGAGCTTTAAGCAGGAGCCACACGCATCACCAAGGAAGGAGGCAGCGTGTAGGCTTCGGGAAGGGACGAGGCACAGGAAAGGAGCCGAAGCTCGCAGGGCTGGCTGGTCAGACTCCCACAGGCAATGGAGTAGGTCCCAGGCATTCTGATTTCATCCTGTAGGTGAAGAGCAATGTCTAAGAGGGAGCGAGGTTTGCATTTAGGGGAACGTGGTTTCAGGACACCCAGAGGGATGAGGCCAGAGGTAGCACTCCAGGCAGGAGCCCAGGACTGCGGGCCAAGCCCAAGTATTCAGGAGGCCAAGGTGGTAGGAAAGGTGCAGGGGTCAAGTCAGGGACTCTGACAGTGGAAGCTGAGGCAGCGCCTGGTCTTCACTCATCTTCCTAGGATGAAGGGGCCACCCTGGAGAGCATGGATCCCCACAGAAAGGAATCTGACCCGACTCAAACAGCTTCCATGGCCTGCCGTCCCAGTCACCCAGCTGAACGCAGTCTGCTGCAAAAAGGCAAAGGGCCAGGACCCCCGGGAGGGGCTCCCTGTGCTCCTAGAAGCGCAGCGCTGCACAGGTAACCACCAGCGTCTACAGCTAGAGATTCAGAAACGTAAGACAAGGCCCCTACTCCTGCTGAGCCCAAGTCCTGACAGCTTTCCTCCTGTGAGTCGGAAGCAGCAGCTCCCTTCAGGGTTCCTGTCTGCAGGATCAAGGGGCTCTGGCCAACATCACGGCCAGCCTCGCCCTGACTGCACCTCTGCGGTCTGTGGCTGTGAAGGGTCCCAAGCCCATGAGGACAGCAACCTGTACAAGGTCCTGGCAGATAGCAGAGCTGCCAAATGCACTGGGAGGCACCGTGATTCCTCCCAATCCATTCTCCTCTCACTGCTCACCAGCCAGCAACCCAGGCAGACCCAGGGCAGCATGCCAATGGCCACCTCCAAACCCAGCCCAGGCTATGAAGTCCAGCCCACTCGGGCGCTGGGAGGCACGGCTGCCCTTGACCCCCCACTGCCACAGCCATCCTACCTGGAGTTGTAAGTGTGCTGGAACTAAGTACAAATCACGTCCACAACAACCCGTGTCTGGCTCCTCTGGCTGCACAAAGAACAAAGTGTGCAGAACTGGGTGGCTGCATGTTGACGACATCCCACGGAATTTAAAAGTGAAATGACTTCACTGCTTTGTTGCTTCCCTCAGTTCCAACAAAAACAAATGCATGCCCAGGGGAAACTCATGTCCCAGGTTGGTTTGTTTTTTTTACAAAAAGACGACCCCTGGAGGATCAGGGGGTGAGACCCTTCCTTCTCAGGCACATGGAGACCCGAGCAGACAGCCCTAGGCTCCCTGATCCCCAGGGCCTGGGGCTGCCATGGCCCCGGCGCTGCTGTATTCAGGTGGCTGAAGGGAGGCTTCTGGAAGAATCATCTAGCGGCCACTCACACTGATGCTTGGCTCACTTCTCTAGGGGACTTTGTGTTCTTTTAAAAGAAGCAGAGGGATGGGGGCCGGTGCTGTGGTGCAGCAGGTTAAGTCGTGTCTGCAGTGCCAGGATCCCACATGGGCATGGGTTCGAGTCCTGGCTTCTCTGCTTCCAATCCAGCTCCTTGTTAATGGCTTGGGAAAGCAGGTCATGGAAAGAAGATGGCCCAAGTCGTCAGGTCCTTGCACCCATGTGGTAGATAGGGAAGAAGCTCCTGGCTCCAGTTCTGGCCGTTGTAGCCATCTGGAGAGTGAATCAGTGGATGGAAGATCTCTCTGTCTCTCCTCTCTCCCTGTAACTCAGACTTTCAAGTAAAAATAAATAAATAAAAAAGGCAGAGGGAAAGGCAAGACTGGGTTTAAAAAACTAATGCAGAAAGTGAATACACGTCCCCAGCCCCCACGAGTTTCCTTCAGAGCTTCAGACCACGAGAAAGCGAAGGAATTGGGTCAGACTTCCTTTCCTCCCCATCTCTGCACCTGGGCAAGGGAGGGTGGGCCTGAGAAGGGGCTTCCCAGGAGAGAAACCACGCTGCCATCTGCTGGCCAAGTCACTTCCGCCAAGTTTGAGCCCTGCTTCCTGCTTCTGCAACACAGGCTTCAGGGCACACCCACCCTGCAGAACAGCATGGGGAATAAATGCACAGAACAGAGCTTCCTAAACCACACAGCTCCCCAGATGCCTGGCTGAGAAGCAACCCAGTGCGTGGTGGCCAGCACCGGCCTAGGTCACGGCAGGTCCAGGTGGGCGTACATGGGCACGGTGGGGAGGAAGGAGTGTCGCTATCAGAAGTCCAACAGCCCTACTATGCTACAGACACCTTGAACGCAGTTTTCCTGGCAAGTGTGCTGTCTTCCTCCAGCCCCATGACCCTTGCCCACACTGGGTTACAAAGTCTGATTTTAAATTCTATTTCCAGAGCTGGAGCAGGCACCCACTAAGGCTGCACACAATGTGGAGCTCACATAACCTGCCCCCCAAGACACTGCCAAGTTCCAGCATGTGGGAGCCACCCTGAACAGAACACCTGTGTGCCAAGGGCTGGGCTGGCCACTGGCCACCATCTTTCCTCATCCCAGCCCAACGGAGCAAGACCCTCCCCTCCAAGGCTCACAGGATGCCCGAGAAAACACCAAAGGACAGCATTCCATCAGCTGTGCTGGAAGGTTTACTTAATTCAGAGAGCACAGTGGAGTTTTTGTTCCTTCTCCACTTAAAAAACAACACATGGTATAGAAAAGCTGGGAAATGCAGGGCTCGCACTGTGAGGTAGCAGTGAAGCCACTGCCTGCAGTGCTGGCATTCATATGGAAGGAGTTCCATATGGGCACCAGTTCGAGTCCCGGCTGCTCCACTTCTGATCCAGCTCTCTGCTATGGCCTGGGAAAGCAGTAGAAGATGGCCCAATGGCCGGCGCCACGGCTCACTAGGCTAATCCTCCACCTGCAGCACCGGCACCCCGGGTTCTAGACCTAGTCGGGGTGCCAGATTCTGTCCCGGTTGCCCCTCTTCCAGTCCAGCTCTCTGCTGTGGCCCGGGAGGGCAGTGGAGGATGGCCCAGGTCCCTGCGCCCTGCACCTGCATGGGAGACCAGGAGGAAGCACCTGGTTCCTGGCTTTGCATCAGCGCAGCGCACCGGCCGTGGCAGCCACTTGGGGGAGTGAACCAACGGAAAAAAAGGAAGACCTTTCTCTTTGCCTCTCTCAGTGTCTTAACTCTGCCTGTCAAAACAAACAAACAAACAAACAAAACCCACACACACAAAAAAAAACAAAAAAACAAAAACAACAACAACAAAAAAAATGGTCCAAGGGCCCCTGCACCCACGTGGGAGACCCGGAAGAAGCTCCTGGCTTCGGATTGGCACAGCTCCAGCTGTTGCAGCCTTTAGGGGAATGAACCAACAAATAGATGGAGGACTCTCTCTTCTCTCTGCCTCTCTGTAACTCTGCCTTTCAAATAAATAAATAAATCTTGAAAAAAAAAAAAAAAAAAGGAAAAGCTGGAAAAAGCAAATGCAGAAGGGTGCAAGATACTCAAAGTTACCCATGATACTACCTCCCAAATGGGGTCTTCTTGCTCCCCCTGGACTTAACAAGGTGGCGTAGGGGGTGGCCATAGGTGCTTTCTACCCTGTGGAAGCAGGGTAGGCTCTCCTGGGCCTTGGCATGATGGTCTTGTGACTCCTGAGTCAAGCCAGGAGCGGAGGTCCTGCAGAAACCAACCCACAGGGGCCGGCACTGTGGCGTAGTAGGCTAAGCCTCCACCTGCAACACTAGCATCCCTTTTGGGCGCCGATTTAAGTTCCAGCTGCTCCACTTCCGACCCAGCTCCCTGCTAATGGCCTGGGAAAGCAGTGGAAGATGATCCAAGTCCTTAGATCTCTACACCCACATGCGAGACCTGGAAGAAGCTCCTGACTCCTGACTTCGGAACTGCCTAGCTCTGGCTGTTACAGCCATCTGGGGGAGTGAACCAGCAGATGGAAGACCTCTCTCTCTGCCCTTCTATCTGTAACTCTACCTCTCAAATAAGTAAACAAATCTTAAAAAAAAAAAAGCCAATCCCCATTCTCAGAGCAAAGTGGAGCTGCCCTTGTGAGGCAGAAACCCAGGGTCCTCTGGTGCCTGCATGCTCTCCAATGTGCAGGGGAAGGTCAAGAAGGCAATGCCTGAGCTGGCCTTGGCCTCACCCAACAGCAGCACTGAGTGGCCCCACCTCCAGCTGACAGCAGACTGTCCTGGAGCTCGGCTAACTTTGGGGTCCCACAATCACATCCCGTGCCCAAAGTTTAGGGCACAGGCCCACATCCTACTGATTGGGACTCAGCTCCAGGTGCCAGGGTAGAACAGCTCTCCTGATGGCTTAAAACCAAGATGCAATGGCCACACCACCGACACAGGACAGGGCTGGGGGCGAGAGGCAAGCCAGCACCATTACAAGGGCAAAGACCAAATCCAAGGATAAAAGCAGGTGTTTAACAAACAGCCCCCATCAAGTACACATGCTTTCTTATTAGACCCTGTGCCTGAATGCTGAGTTAACCACTGCAGAAGGAACCGGCTAAGGGCCAGACTCCAAGCACAGTGCAGCTTCAGTTCTGGGAAACTGTCCCTTCTCTGTGATTCCGCCCATTTCTCCTGCTCCAAACATTTTGAAGAGAATTCCTGGCCCTCTTATTAAAAGCAAGTATTTCTCCTTATTCCACACCTGGGTATATGATGCTCCCCCTTAAACTTATCACCATTTCCAGGGCCACAGGACTGTAGAGACAGTGACTAAGTCAGAACACCATCACGTGGGCCACTGGCTGTCCACTGTGATGTGTTTTTTAGCACTGTCTTAAACATGCAGCCCACTTCTGACTCGGCAATCACCCTTCTAGGAACTTACAGACACTCACTCAATGATATATGCACATTACTGCACTGATTAAAAAAAAAAAACTACACACACACACAGAGTCTGCATACTATTTAAATGCAATTTGAATAAATTATGATACTTTCACGCTACTGAATATTATGCGGCTGAACCGGGAGCTTTGCAAGTGCAATGTGGAAAGATGTCACCAACACACTGTTAAAAAAAAAAAAAAAAAAAAAAAGAGCAATTCCTAGGCGGAGGGCATTACAGCTCCCGTGTGTGGTACCCATGTGACAAGCAGAGTGTCCCCAGGGCCCCTGGAAAGTGAGGAGTGATGGAGGTGGAATAGGGAGAAAGGATTTTCAATTTTCACTCTCCATGCTTCCGTGCTCTCCGATTCTGTTTGCTGAACACATGTATTTATTCCACAATAAATTTTAAAAAGCAAGGATGAAGAAGGCAGGTGTTCCCTGTTAAACACAGCTATGGACAAGGGGTAAAAACCTGTCACATGCCCCAATTTGCTCTTGTAGGAAAATCAGAGCTGAAGGTCTGGAAGAGTTCCAACCTGGGCCTGCAGAACCACGTCCTGAGCCAGCCTCCACACCTGCCGGTGTGGGGACACCTGTCAGCCACACGGGCCCTGCACTGACCAGATGACAGGGACAGCCCGGAAGACTGAGGAGGCACCTCCTGTCTCTGGGGGACCCCAGCTCCAGGGCTGGCTTTGCTGTCAATCTGCTGTGTGTCGTGGACCAGGCATCTCGGGTCCTGTGCCCTCACTTGAAGCGCCTCAGTGATGTGGAGGGCAGCAGGCTGCTCATTCCACCCAGACGTTTGGAGCAGGCACCCAGCACAAGCAAGGGGAAGGGGCTGTGTGTGACGTCAACATGGGGCTCCAAGACAGGCCAGTCTTCAGAGTCACCTGCAAGGGGACCAAGGGAACACTTCCCTCCAAACGGCTCCTGATTAGAACCGTGCCATGCAACACACTCCGTGCTGCTGGAGATGTCCTTTGCCTGCACTGTCCAAAGGCAGCCACTGGCCACATGATCACGGAGTGCTGGAATGCGGCTGGCACAAATGGGGAAGTGGATCTTTAATGTTACTCACTTCTGGCATGACTTTTAAGGGCCCCTTACTGGCGGCTCCCACACTGGGCAGCACAGCCCTAGGCCTCACTCTTGGCTGTCTGTTGCGAAGAATGCTCCTGTGCCCCAGTACAGGATTTGTAGGAGCAGCTCCCAACTCCTGCCACAACATCTCCTTGACCCCTGCAGCATGGTCACCAGGCTACCTCACCCCAATGCTCACACCCTCCAGGGTCCTGATTTCTGGAGGTACAGGGGCAGTCAGCCTACCTGGAGTCACACCCACAGTTCCCACATGCCCAGACTGGGCACACAAGCCCCCCAGAGAAGCCGGGGACACAGAGAACCTCAGGCCTGCAGAAGGGTAAGGAGACCGGGGGCGGGGACAGTTGGGGTCATCGGAAGCCTCGCCAACCAAGGGAGGAACACTGTCGACCTGCACAAAACATGGAGCCTGCCTCACTCGGCTGCAGGGTCACAGCCACTGATGATGAGTGTGCCTCAGATTAATTCTGGAACACGACCCTCCACACACAAGACATAACTACAAGGACGTGTAAGGTCAATTCATGATCCCCTGGTGGAAAATCCATGCCATCAATTCATAGTTTTGTGCCTCAAAGCCTCAGGCACCACAGCCCATGGCTAATGCAGCTACTGCTGAGTTGAACAAAGAAAGTACAAGGGAATGATGGACAAGGTGGGAGTACTGTGACAAGTGTCTGACAGAGGGAACTGACAAGGGGACTTCATGTTGCAAAATGGCTAGTAATCCAAAACACCACTGGCTTTGGGGTAGGTCTGCAAGGGGGAGCTTGGTGGTACACAGTGAGCCCTCAGACAAGTCTTCTACCTCTGCATCCCCTTGCTAGGGATCAGCAAAGGGGCTGAGGAGACAGGCGCACGCTGCCCTGAGGCCACCCCTGGGGCCTGTACTGTACACATAGACCTGCCAAGCTGCAGGCACTCCAAACACACCCCACCTCACCCTTCCTCCTGGGCTGCTGGGCAGTGGCCCAGCGACTGTGTGCCCCTGCCCTGTCCCCCGTTTATTCTATCAGCAGGATGATAACCACAAGGACATCGAGAGATGTCCTGGGAGCCTGTCAGTTAAGAAAGAGCGGAAAATACATTTGTGCTGGGGAACAAGCAGACTGTGACAGAGTCCAGATGAGACAAATCCAAATGGCCACCTGGCCAAGGACAGCCTGGCTCTGATGAAACCAGAGAGAGCAATATATGTATGTACACATGTGCACGCACACACACAGCCCCAGCCACTGCTGACACACACCTGAACAGACAGACCAGGGACAAGCACACTGCAATTAAACACACAGCAAGTCACAGACACAGCCTCGTCTGCTCTGGTCTGACAGCGGCCACACGGGGGGTTGGGGATGTACCTGTTGCAGAGAAGGAGATGAGAGGATGTGCTTCTCCCCTCCGTCGCCAGGCAGGTGGACAGGCTGAGGGTGATTCCAAGAGATGCATGCCTGACCTCCACGCGTCCCAGCAGCTACAGGGCTTATCAAGAAGTTCATAGAAACTCGCATGGTGAAAAAGCCCCCGTGCAGATTTCACATCACAAGCACGGCCCCACTGCCTGGCACTGAGCTGGCTCTCTGAGCCAGGACTGTGGCAGGGGCTGGGTGCTGAGCACCCAAGGCAAGGATTCTGAACATCCTTTCCCTGAAGACACTCTGCTCCAGGGAGAAGACCTCTGCCTGTGGGCCCAGAGCCTCACAGCAAGGATGTGCAAGTTTTCTGTGGCTAGCCTCTCGGGGCCTGACAAGTACACACTATGGCTATGGACAAAGAGCTGATGGCACACCTGCACTGGTCACCTAGACAGCACCTGGGCATTTGGGCCCGACCACCAACAATGTGTATGCTGGTCAGTGACTCCCTTCCATGTTCACAACCGCTTCCTTTCCTCTGTCTGGAATGCACACTGCTTGAAAACCAGAGGGTATCTTGCCCAAGGCTGGAGCTCTGGGCTTTGTCACCAGGTCCCCTACTGACTGTGCTGCAAGATCCTTCCTAGCAAAGACTGACACACTGAGCTACATCCGGGGAGCCTCATGGGCTCCTGCCCTCTAGGAATCTCTGGGCTGGAAGTGTCATTATTGCTTTATTTTCTGGAATGATGACTACAGCATTTAAATAATATGTTAGGATCCAGCTGTACAGCCCTAAAAATAACTTTTAAAGGTCATTACATAAGAAGGTTTTTTTTTTTTTTTGTTTGTTTGTTTGTTTGTTTTTTTTTTTGACAGGCAGAGTTAGACAGTGAGAGAGAGAGAGACAAAGATCTTCCTTCCGTTGGTTCATCCCCAAAATGGCTGCAGTGGCCAGCACACTGCACCGATCTGAAGCCAGAAACTAGGTGCTTCCTCCTGGTCTCCCATGCGGGTGCAGGGCCCAGGCACTTGGGCCATCCTCCACTGCACTCCTGGGCCACAGCAGAGAGCTGGACTTGAAGAGGAGCAACCGGGATAGAATCCGGTGCCCCAACCAGGACTAGAACTCGGGGTGCCGGCACCGCAGGCGGAGGATTAGCCCAGTGAGCCCCGGCGCTGGCCAAGAAGGGTTTTAATACAAAATTATCTACACCAACAGCTTGCCAAGACTCCTGCCCATAGCTTTGCTGCGCCAAAAAGCACTCAGGCCTTAACAGGCACTGCCAACTCCAGGGGGCACTGTTGTAGCCACAAGATACAGGGCCTTCTTCAGGACTGCTTTTTGACTTTTGAAGGACAAACTGTTAGCACCCTGAAGAAAAATACAACTGCCACGGTCACTGCGGGCCCGTTGGCCTCTGTCTGTCGGTTCCACAGCCAGAGTCCCTCAACCCAGGGTCGGAAATATTCGAGAAAAAAACTGCATCTCTACTGCAGGCCGACAGCCCTGCTCTTTTTCCCTGATCGACCCAGCGTAGCAATGGCTTAGTCATGGTTGAAGGCAAACGGGACAGTGTACAAATACCGTGCCACAATTCTTTGGAGGGACCTGAGCAGCTGTGGGGTTTTGGTATCCACTGCACGTGGACAGTGAGCAGTGCCTATGTCCTGAGGTTCCTGTCTCAATTGCCACCGCTCACTTACGATCTTAGGCTTCCACAGCATGTGGAGCATCGGGTTATCTTCCTTTTTTCCAACTGAAAAATCACCCGGTACCCACGTCTCTGCACACTGTGGCGGCAGCTTCTCAACCATCTCTGCCAGGGGTTGCATGGTGCCTGGTGGGGCAGGCGCACTGGGTCCCCCTGACAGCATGGCTGCTAAGCCAAGGCCTACTGACTCGGTGGGCACCATGTGTCCAGAGAGCACTTCGAGAGTCAAAGGACCACCACCAGCCCCTTCCAGGCTCTTTCCACAGCCTGCAAAACTGCTTTTCAAAAGGGTCACATCGCTGAACGTGATGCCACTTTCCATCAAGTTCATGGTTTTGTGTACACTAACCATGTTTAATAAGGCTTATTTGTTTTCACAAGAATTTCTGGAATGGTTTGCTGGTTTTAGGAAAATGTCTCCAAGGTCCATACCCTGGGACCAGCAACATCAGAATGCCCTGGCAGATGGTTAGAATGCAGAACCTCAGGCCCAGCTAAATCTGCAGAGTCAGAATTTATCTATTTTTTTTTTTTGAAGATTTATTTTATTTATTTGAAAGACAGAGTTACAGAGAGAGATAGAGAGAGAGGTCTTCCATATGCTGGTCCACTCCCCAGATGGCTGCAATGGCCGGAGCTGAGCCAGTACAAAGCCAGGAGCTAGGAGCTTCCTCCAGGTCTTCCACCCGGGTGTAGGGGCCCAAGGACTTGGGGCCATCCTCTTCCACTTTCCCAGGCCATAGCAGAGAGCTGAATTGGAAGAGGAGCAGCCGTGAATAGAACCAGTGCCCAGAGGGGATGCCAGTGCTTCAGGCCAGGGCGTTAACCTGCTGCATCACAGTGCCAGCCCCAGAATCTTTATCTTAACACATTCCTAAGGGATTAACCTGTATGTCGAAGTTGGAGAAGCACTGAAACAGAGTAATCTCTGAGATCTTTATGGGGCTGTGGGTGGCCTACGACCACCACAGTGAGCCTGGAAGACGCCTTCACACATCAGCCATGGGAAAACAGGGCTGCAGCTGCGTGGTGCCAAGGTAGGAAAACGAGAGAGTACGAGAGTACTCTTCCCATGCTCACAGACTTTGATACACACTGGTGAAATCCGCTGCTCAGGTGTCACACCTGCCGCACGCACTGCCCACACCTTTGGCTCTTCATTTGGGTCCCCAAGTCCCCTGGGGCTGGCAGGGTGGTTAGGTTCCCCCACCCACAATGGTCTCTGTTGACTGCAGCCTCTGAGTGACCTTCTTCTACCATCTGGCTGACAGATACTTAAACCTAAATGTGTTTTGGGGCTGGCGCTGTGGCGCAGCAGGTTAAAGCCCTGGCCTGAAGCGCCGGCATCCCACATGGGCACCAGTTCAAGTCCCGGCTGCTCCTCTTCGATCCAGCTCTCTGCTATGGCCTGGGAAAGCAGCAGAAGACGGCCTAAGTCCTTGGGTTCCTGCACCCATGTGGGAGACCAAGAAGAAGCTCCTGGTTCCTGATTTCGGATCGGCTCAGCTCCAGCTGTTGCAGCCATCTGGAGAGTGAACCAGCGGATGGAAGACCTCTCTCTTTGTCTTCACCTCTCTCTGTAACTGTTTTTCAAATAAATAAAGTAAATCTAAAAAAAAAAAAAAAAAAAAGAAAGAAAAGAAAAGAAAAAAAAGAAACCTAAATGCGTTTCCTGCCAGCCTCACATTCTGAGACAGAGGTGAATGCTTGGGGCTCTAAGCAGGTGCTCCAGATGATGAGCACACTGCCCAGGATCCTTGGGGGAACTCTCTTTCCCTATGGAAGTACCATGCTTCTCACCCTTAAGTCCTTGGGGCCAACACAGTCTATTCCAGAGCTTTCTATCTCGTCACTTGTAATCACAACAGCTGGGAACATGGTCACACACCAGGTAGGGCTGGCTTTCCAGCCACTTTAAAACACCACCTCAAAGTTCTTACTACAGATGGCACTTTTAGAGTAGTTTTGTCAAGTTGGGGGGGGTGGAGGGGATCCCACTGGAAGTTTGGTTGGAACAAGAGTAGACCACTAGGCTAAGCTGGGAATGGTAACCTGTATTTCATCATCTGAACTCTGCAATGGGGTGCTTATCTGCTTGCCTTACACTTTCTCTTTTAACACCTCTAGCAAGTTGCCTGGTCCCATGGAGGTGGCATTTCTAAGCAGTTTCTTTATTGGGTCAATTTCACTTTCCTTTCCAATATTCTCATCCCACGTCTGTCACATGTCTCATTTCCAATGTGGAAAATCACCCGAGGCAACGCTGACCACCAGACACAGGGAGCGCTGGACACACTTGAGGTGGGAGACTCGGGTACCAGCCGGCTCTCAGGCCCATCACTGTCTCGGGTCCAGCTGGTTAGAGAGAGAGCAGTGTGCCAGTGGACCACAACCTCAGACACCTTCGCTGGGGCGAAGTGACCCTGCCTGGTCACTGATTCCTGGGAGCCCATAGCGGCTCACCTGGGTTGGGTCCCCTTATGTGGAGCAGGCTGCTGTCTAAGCAAATGTCCCATCAAAAATCGGGGGTGGATTCAGGGGAGGAGGAATCTGAGAAAAAGTAACATGGTTCAACAGAGGGCAAGCTAGGGAAGCTCGGCTAACGTCACAGGGCCCTGCGCCAGCCAACACTGTCGAATCCCTAAGAGGCTCCAGACTGGCCAATGGTTATTCAGAGTTAAAATTAAAAATTAAAAAAAAAATAAGTGCACTCAAATGAATGATGGAACACGAAAGAAAATTCCCTGGGCTAAATTCTATTGTAACATGCACTTAAAACATAATGGCAAATCAAGGCTCTGTGTTATTTAACGTCTAGCTGATATAATACAAAGGTACTTTCAGAATTTCACAGCAAATAGAATTAAAAGGTAAGTTTATTTTGGTGCAAAAAAAATTTTGAAATCCGTGCATATGAGCATTCTCCAAAAAGTTCATTGAAATGCTATTATGAAAAAACTACACATAGATTTCTGAAATTTTTTGCACCAAGATACGTTTTACTGGCACTCTGCCTGAAGGTTTGGAAGTGCCATGTACCTACATTAACATCTGCAATGCTTCATGAGACGGGTGGCAGCAGGGAGGAGGGAAGACAGACAGCATAGAGGGTCACAATTGCTCCTTGGAAACAGCCTCCAGCGGTTATTCACTAAACAAGCACAAACAAACGGTCAGTCTACACCACAGCACCAGGTAAGAACACTCAAAAGGTTGACATTCAAGACAGATGTGCCGAAAGCCCCTCCTGTACAGATACTCTGCTAGCCTCACAGTCCCTGTCCCATGTCACTCAGCAGTCCCTCTCACTCAGCCATGGTAGACTCCCAGCCTCTGGAAGCAGGCCGGCTGTTGCGTGACCTGCCCTGGCCAATGGGCTGCTGGAGTGAAACGCACCTGCCTGAAGCACCCCCATGAGTCTCTGTAGCCTCAGGTTAGGTCCTGGGTAATCACAGGCGCACAAGTGCAAGTGAGGAGCCAACCCAGTTGGATCAGACCTTCAGACAGTCCAGGATCAGCAGGCCAGCCACGCACAGAAGCACTAGGATCAACACTTGCCAGCGCAGGCTACCGACTTTGCAGTGTTTGTCATGCAGCCTTGCTGAGGCAGCACCTGACTGGTACAGACAACACCCCAAAAGGAAATCCACAATCCATTTAAAGATAGCTTTTCCCTCCAAGTTCACAAAGAAACCAGTCACTTACCAGGCTCACCTTTTTTCTTTGAACCAGACTTCTTCTTTGCAGGCGCCTCTTGCTTTGGTGCCTCTTGGCTCTGGACTACGTCTGTATTTTTGCCTTGGATAGGAGCTGACTCTGTCTTTTTACCTTGATTGGCAGCCCCATCCCCCTTTTTGCCCTGGTTGGGAGACCCTTCTGCCTTTTTGCCCTGGTTGGGGGTTCCCTCTGACTTTTTGCCTTGATTGGGGGCCCCCTCTGCCTTTTTCCCCTGGTTCGTCTCTGCCTTTGTGCCCTGATTAGCAACAGAATCTGCCTTTTTGCTCTGGTTAGGAGCCCCCTCCCCCTTTTTGCCTTGATTCTGGGCCCCCTCCCCCTTCTTGCCCTGGTTCTGGGCCCCCTCCCCCCTTTTGCCCTGGTTCTGGGTCCCCTCTGCCTTCTTGCCCTGGTTTGGAGTTCCCTCTACATTTTTGCCCTGGTTGGGAGCCCCTTCCCCTTTTTTGCTCTGGTTGGGAGCCCCTTCTGCTTTTTTGCCCTGGTTTGGGCTTCCCTCTGCCTTCTTACCCTGGTTCTGGGCCCCATCTCCCTTCTTACCCTGGTTCTGGGCCCCATCTCCCTTCTTACCCTGGTTCTGAGTCCCCTCTGTCTTCTTACCCTGGTTCTGGGCCCCATCTCCCTTCTTACCCTGGTTCTGGGTCCCCTCTGTCTTCTTACCCTGGTTCTGGGCCCCCTCTCCCTTCTTACTCTGGTTCTGGGCCCCATCTCCCTTCTTACCCTGGTTCTGGGCCCCCTCCCCCTTCTTACCTTGGTTCTGGGCTCCTTCTCCCTTCTTACCCTGGTTCTGGGGCCCCTCTGCCTTCTTACCCTGGTTCTGGGCCCCCTCTGCGTTCTTACCCTGGTTCTGGGCCCCCTCCCCCTTCTTACCCTGGTTCTGGGCCCCCTCTCCCTTCTTACCCTGGTTCTGGGCCCCCTCTCCCTTCTTACCCTGGTTCTGGGCCCCCTCTGTCTTCTTACCCTGGTTCTGGGCCCCTTCTCCCTTCTTACTCTGGTTCTGGGCCCCCTCTGCCTTCTTGCCTTGATTTGGGGCCCCCTCAGCCTTTTTACCCTGGGTTAGTGTTCCTTCTGCCATCTTACCCTGGTTTGGGGACCCTTCTGCCTTCTTGCCCTGGTTTGGGGACCCCTCAGTCTTCTTGCCCTGGTTTGGGGTTCCCTCCCCCTTCTTGCTCTGGTTTGGGGCACCCTCCCCCTTCTTACCCTGGTTTGGGGTTCCCTCCCCCTTCTTACCTTGGTTTTGGGCCCCTTCCCCCTTCTTGCCCTGGTTTGGGGCCCCCTCCCCTTTCTTGCCCTGGTTCTGAGCTCCATCCCCCTTTTTCCCTTGGTTTGGGGTTCCCTCCCCCTTTTTGCCCTGGCTCTGGGCACCCTCTGCCTTCTTGCCCTGGGCAGTGCCAGTGCCTGGGGCACTGGCCTTGGCACCCACAGGGGGCACAACAACCATAGGCACCTCCTTAGGAGCGGCTTCCAAGATGGCAGCCTTGGAGGTGAGAACCTGGACGGAATTCACTACAGAACTGACTGCTGGTTCCACCTTTGCTACTTTTTTCTCCTTCTTCTTTTTGTCCTTAGGGGAGGAGGCTGGCTTCTCTTGGGGCATGGCTGTTACGGTGGCTACAGGAGCAATGACCACAGGGGACTGGACTGGGGTTGGGGCCACAGCCATAGCAGGTGCCCGCACTGGGTCTTTGAGGAGAATGGTCACGTTGGGGCCCAGTTCATGGTCCGGGATCTTCCCATTGGGTTTCTCTTCCTTTTTCTTGGTCTTTCCTTTCTTTTCCACTGTCTTCTCTTTCTTTTTCTTCTCTACTTTCTGGTGGTGAGTTTTCGCCATCTCTTTGCGCTGGTTGGCGAGGGCTTCTTCATATGACGTCTCCTTCATGGAGAAGGTGGACACCAGGAAGATGCCGATGGCGGAAACCACCATGAACCCGCCAAAGACCACAACCCCCAAGGTCTGAGTGTCGTAAATATCCATCCTGGCTGGCTTTCCTTTCACCTGCCAAACACACAGGGAGATTATTTTTTTTTTTTGTAGAAACTGAGGCATTTGATAGTTTCCACCCCTGCCCCGGCCACCAAACTTAAGGGGTCATGAGAAGAGACACACTCAGGCAAGCTTTGAGGCCACACGTTCTCGCCTGCCCCATTTAAAGTGAGCAGTGGCTGGGCACGACAGGAACAGTCCCTGTTAGTGGGCAGGTCTACACGTTGAGTACACAATGCTCAGACAAGATGTAGCACAAGACAGCCCCACCGTAAGGCTCAAAGACACACGAAAGCGCAACGCACAAGCAAGGTGTGAGACAATGGAGTGGGAGTGGGTTTGTGTGTGTGTGCACGGATGGGTGGACAAAATGCCCCACCTAAAATGGGCAGTAGGAGCCCTCTGTCTTAGCTGACCACCACAGAAATGTGAGCACCAAGTTGAGAGGTCTGAGTTTTCACATCGGGCCAGAAATCTTTTCCGTTTCTTCTCTCAATGTGAAATCAATTCATTCAAAAAACACCAAGTGGGCCACACCAAACATGCCTGCACTTTCAGCCACGTGCTCTGGCAGCAGAACCCTGGTGCGCGTGCCATCTCTTCTACGTTGCCTCCCCTCTTCCCAGCACCGATAAACACAGCTACCTGGAGTCAGAGAAAAAAACCTATGCATTCCAACCCTGAAAGCTCACGCACATCGCTTTGGCCAGCATTAGCTCCTGAAGTCATGGAGCCGTGATCTGCATGCTAGGAAACAAGCCAGGTGGAGATTTTCAGTCACTAGGCCCTACGCTGGACAACACCTTACAAACCACTCTGCTTGCAAAGTGCACAGCGGCAGAGGCATTCGGTCCACACCTTCCATGCTGGAGGCACAGGCTACTTCTACTTCACTGGGAACTCCATGAGACTTAATTATTTGGATACACTCAACTATTGTGGGTGCCATCACCCGTCCCAGGCCCCTGGACTGCAGTGAGACACAAACAGGGTCTGCAGGGATCTGAATGAGCCAAGGGGGGGTGGGTTTCCAGGTGCTGGGGTAGGCGAGTCGCAGCTGGTTGGTGGCACAGACATTGAGATTCCCACTCCTCTTTCTTTAAGAGTTCCAAATATTCAGATCTTATTATAAATGAAATGCTGTTCTCTCAAATATGCATGATGCCAAGTATGAACCAGCCTGGAAAAGCCAGGGGCAGGGGAGTCCTCAACAACCCAGGAATCCCAGACTTGACCTCAGGGCACTCTGTAGGTGTGAATGAGAAATGAGCCTGTTTCAGTGGGCATTCTGTTCCAAGAAGAGATCACTCCCATCGCACACCCACCACAGGCTCTCACCACACCTTTCTAAGAAGTAAAACCCTTGTGGCAAGAGGGTGTAATGTGCTCTAGACTAACTTCCCAGCCTGTGCTGTGCAGCATCACCCCATCGGCTGCGGCTATGCCCTTCACTTTGCCCAGATGCCTCTCTGGCATGGGCGGGGCCGAGGTCCCGCCATCCATTCTGGCTGTCACCACTGCAAATGAAGCCCGACGAAGGCACGGAGGCCTCTGGATGCCACGCCAGGTGGCATTTACATTCTGACCCCTGGCCCTGGGTGGCCATGGGTGTGACCCTCACGCAAAGGCTGAGCCCAAGCCGAGGTGCTGAAGGGGGAATTCACCTACTTAGCCTTGGACTGATCCAGTGGGGAGAGTTAGCCGAACGGTGCCATCTTATCTAAAAGCGCCATCTCAAGGCCCAGACACCGTTTTAGGCTCTGGCCCAGCCACCCCCCTGTACACAAAGCTTGGCCTCTCCAGAACCCAGTCTAGCTTGCTGAAGTCAGGTGACCTAATGGCCCAACCACAAGTCTGCTCCACCCCCACCCTAGTGGGACTCGCGGCTCCCACGTCCCTACCCCTCTGCAAGAGTCTAATAGGACCTGCTTCCCCACACACGTGTTCTCTCTCTCTCGCCCTCTCCCTCCAGCCTGTCGGGTTTCCCCCACCCGACAAAAAGCCTTCCCTTTACCTCCGGTGTTTGCTGTGTTTTGTGGTGGCCCTATAGGGAGGAGGGCAGGGAACCACACGGAGCCACTCCACGTCACACGGGGACCTCTGAGAACCTTGCCATCAAGGAAGCGTTCAGGACAAAAACCATATTATACTCACCCTACTCATCCTATTCATCTGACAAAAAACAAAAACAAACCTCTAAAATACCTGCCCTTTCCTGGCCAGGCACCCTGGTTGAGGCTCTGTACCCACAAAGGGTTTCCCAACAACCACGTGCTTGGAGGGGTGGTCCCTGGGCAGCTGTAGCTGGCACTGGGCAATCTCCAGACCCTGACCAGTCAACAGCCATCCACAAGGCAGGGCCTGTTTGCCACCGAGGACTATGGAGTTCTGTGCAGCCTCGTGGTTTCCAACGTTTGAAACTCCAGCCGGGAGGCCAGGGCTGGAAACTCAGCCTTTAATCTCACTCCACGCAGGCAAACATGGCATACAAAAATGCATTCTCGGCGGGGAGCACAGGAACGAGCAAGGCAAACTTGGGGAGACTATTTTCTTCCACAGCACGTACAAATGTATGTTTTAGAGCAGCACCGATGTGGCTTCCCAACTTCTGCAGAATGAGTTGCTTTAAAAAGAAATTACATACTCACCACTAATTCCCGAGTTAGACTTGGGTAAAAGAAATCTTTCACAGCAAAATGAAAAGCCCTACTCTTAAGCGCTAACACACAGAGACATTCACAGCTCAGGCAGTGTGACCACAGAGAGCAGAGAAGTCAAAATGAAAACCAGCTAGCTCTCTGCTGCTCAGCAGGGCTGGCGTGGCAGGGCAGACACATCACCAGGGAGCTCCCCGACTTACACGAGAGATAAAGCAGGGATGCCTCCCAAAGATGCTCTCTGCTCTGAAATCCACACTGTGGCAAGAGGCCCCGGGGCTTTCACCCAGGACCATGCCCAGGAACGCAAGGAATTAAGCCAGAGGGGTGCCTGCTTATACCCTCTACAGCCTCACCACAAGGAATCTCACTTGCATCAACTCCAGCAACTTCTGTGCAAAAGGCACTCTGATTCACTATTCTGAGTACGCACTGAGTATGGGGCAAATAGGGCCCTGGAGAGCAGGAGGCAGGAGATCACACAGAGGCTGGGGCACTCCCAGACTTGGCAGGCTCAACTCATTGCCTACCTGCAGGATCCCAAAACAACAGCTTTTCTTCTGCTTTTAGAATTTGGGAATAGGAGTAGTGAAAGTGCCAAATTCTTTAGACATGGAGTACACCTGCTAAGTCACACGGCTGAGCAAGCCAGTCAAGTCCAATTTAGCAGTTGGGATCTGGGTAGGCTTTAGGCAAAGACCCCAACAGCACCCCTGGGGTTCGGTCTCCTCTCTACCCAGCTGCTCCACCATAAATCACATGTGGACCTCCACTGAAGCCATGGGGAGGGGTGATCCAAGAGAACAGCTTCCACGTCCTTTTCCTGGGCATCAGGTGACTTACCAAGGAGCAACAGCTAAAATGCAATGGTGACGAAGACAGACTAACAGGTATGGCTGCCTCAGTGCTATTTTCAATAATATGGATTGAGCACCCCTTACCCGAAAATCCAAAATGCTCCCAAGCCTGAAATTATGAGCATCAACCCAATGCCAAAGTAGATTTCCTACTGGATCTCATGTGATAGTAGTCTAACACAGGCACACTAAAAACACTGCACAAAGTTACCTTCCGGCTACATGTACGAGCGGCGCGTGAAATACAGACGAACTTGTCTCTACACCTGGGCCCCCTCCTTAAGTTATCGCATGTCTCATATCAAATAGTCCCACGTCAAAGATCCTTCTGATCCCAAGCATTTCGGATGAGGAATACCCAACCTGTATTACAACACAATTCAAACACTGAAGAGTTAAGGAGAAACATATGAACACCCATTTACCCATCACCCAGGTTTCTCAAATCCTACTGTTTCGCTGTATTTGCCTCCGGTCTTCTCTGATACCCAGAATGGGTCACTTAGCACTTCCACATTATTTACGCCTACGTCTCCACAAATGAAATGTAATGACATCGTTGCAAACCTGGTAACTGCTGTGAGGAATGCTATTCTGGGTATGACCTGGCACAATTTTCTGACTAATTTTTTTCTTGAGATTTCCTCCTATAGGCGGTCATAGCTTTTTTCAGTTCATTCATTTTAACTCCTGTACATATCACGTAACCAGAGCACGATTATCCACATCCACACATTTAGGTTTTTAAAGTTTACACTGTTCACACAAAACTGTAGGGTGGCAGGTCTTCCCCACAGTTAACAATCTCCCTGTGTCCTTGGCCCCAGCCCCCTGCAGAGTCCCTTTCTGGGGACGCCCAATATGGTGGCGGGAGTCCCTTTACTGTCAGTTACTTTCTTCTGAAAGCTTCGGTGATACCTTTGGCAGTTAGGTTTTTTTTTTTTTTCAAGCCTCAATTTACAAGGACAAAGTGATCTGACTTTCCTCACTGGCTGAATGACCCAGCACCTTTTCCTGTCTGGTCCCTCCCGTGTGTGGGGAGGGGCAGTATTACTGTTTCTGCTTTCTTTCTCCTGTCTTAACAGAGCTGGCAGAGGGCAGCCTCCCTCCGCGTGCCCATTCCCATTGCCCATGTGCCACTCTCACAGGCAGGCTGACCACAGGTGCCCATGTGCCACTCTCACAGGTAGGCTGACCACAGGGTTTTGGAAGAAACCTCTTCGTGGGTGACACAGAGACTCTTCAATTCAGTGTTTACGTGCAGCCAATGGTTTCTCTTTATCACATAACAATTTCTTCCTCTAATCTGAAATGTGTTGAGTTACAATATAGTAGACCCCCCATCTCCAGGGGACCCCCAGGGAATGCCTGAAATTGCAGATGACACTCAACACAATAGGTGTTATTTTTAAAGTATATTCAAGGGGACTTCAAAAAGTTCATGGTTTAAAAAGGCGTTATTTTTAAAGTATATTCAAGGGGACTTCAAAAAGTTCATGGTTTAAAAACGCAGTTAAAAGATAAGAGTGGGCTTAGTGGGGCCGGCGCTGTGGTGTAGTGGGTTAAGCTGCTGTCTGCAGTGCCGGCATCCCATATGGGCTCCGGTTTGAGACCTGGCTGCTCCACTTCCTGTCCAGATCTCAGCTATGGTCTAGGAAAGCGGTAAAAGATGGCCCAAGTCCTTGGGCCCCTGCACCCATGTGGAAGACCCAGAAGAAGCTCCTGGCTCCTGGCTTCAGATCGGCACAGCTCCAATCGTTGTGGCCAACTGGGGAGTGAACCAGCAGATGGAACACCTCTCTCTCCCTCTCTCCTTCCTTCCCTCCCTCCCTCCCTCTCCGCTTCTCCTTCTCTCTGTGTAACTCTTTCAAATAAATTAAATAAATCTTAAAAAAAAAAAAAAAAAAGAGTGGGCTTACCTTAGCTTAGCAGTAAAGACACTAGTTGGGACACCTGCATCCTACATCCAATTGCCCATGTTTAACTCCCGGCCCTGGCCCCTGATTCCAGCTTCCTGCTAATACAGAGTCTGAGGCAGCAGTGATGGCTCAAGCCACTGGGTTACTGCCACCCCATGTGGGATACCTGCAGGGAATTTCTAGCTTCTGACTTGAGCCCTGGCTACTGTGGGCATTTGGGAAATAAATCAACAGATGAGAGCTCTCTCACTCTCTGTGCCTCTCAAATACAATACAATAAGTTAGACAGGAAAAATTCTGAAGTCCATGCATAGTTTTCATAATACACTTTCCATGAGCTTTTTAAAGACCCTTTGTTTTTTCCAATGAAAAAGTCCAATTTATAAATCATGCCCAGCAAGAGATCAACAAATAACTGTAATATATATTCTATGGTTAAGTCACAGATGGCTTTTATGGTATAAACATTCCTTGATGGAAAAGAGCTTTGTTCATCTTGTTATGGGGTATTTCTGCATGTGCTGTAAAGTGACAGAGGTCACAGGGCATTCTCAGGCTGCTCTCCAGTCCTGGTGTGAGGGCCACTCAAGTCCCAACAAGGAGCTAAGGCTTATCCCTTTTCCCCTGTTCTTTGGGACAGTTTGTATAAAAATGGGGCTTTCTGTTGTTTGTAGGTTTGGAGGAATGCGCCTACAAAACCGTCAGAATCAGTGTTTGCAGATCTTGCCCTGGAATGGGGAGGGTGGCCAGAGTACTGATTTTTAACTGAGGATTCACTCTCAATGATAATTCTAGAGCCAGCCTTTGAGTTTGTAATCCAATCTATATTATTAATTTTCACTGTTGCTGCTTCATCTTCCATTGGTTTACTCAGTTTTTCCCAACTTCTTGACATCTATCCATTAATTTTCAGCCCTTCTCTTCTTGTACCAAACATTTAAGACACAGTTTCCCTCTGAATACAGCTATAGCTTCATCCCACAACCTGCAACACAGTGTTCTCATTATTGTCCAGTTTTAATTTTCTAATTCCCACATTATCTCTTTTTTGATTTGTGAGTTGGCAGCATGTTTAATTTTCCTAATACATGACAGGGTTTGGAATTATCATTGATAAATCCTAACTTAGCTGCTATGCTACCAGAGGAATACATTATGTGTGATACAGGTCCAACTTGTCAGGTTTTTTTGTTTACCGTATTTATTTGAAAGGCCAAGCAAAAGAGTGCTACTTACTTCCTAAATGCCTGCAACAGTTAGGACTGGGCCGAGCCAAAGCCAGGAGCCCAGAATGGGTGGTAAGTACTCAAGCCTCTGAGCCATCATCTGCTGCCTCTCAGGATACACACTCAGTAGGGAGCTGGATCAGCAGCAGAGGTGGGACTCGAGCTGTGCACTGATACAGGATGCAGGCACCCCAAGCGGCAGCTCAACCCACAGCACCACAGCATCTGTCCCAGCTTTCAGATTTTTAACTATGAATCAAAAAAATTAATTTATACATGTTCCAGGACATGGATCTCTCTCTCTCTCTCTCTCACACACACACACACACACATATATGTATACTGTCACATGTAAATAACAAGACCCTCACAAAACAAAGTCTTAGTAAAAGTCTTAGTATGCGTACTGCACTGGTATTTTCTATACCATCAAGAAATTTAAGAAGGTTTTCCACAACCAAATAAACTGACTTTGTGGCCCAAAACATGATGGGCCTAGAGCTGTAAAACACTGACTTAGATTATACCATATTCAGGGAATTTTGCTAGACTGTGGTCAATTTTTATCAAGAGACATGTAGTCTGTGGAGCACTGGGCTCTACATGGATCCTTAATCCAAGTCTAGTGATCTTCCGCAGAACCTTGCCAGCATTTTGCTTGCTTATTCTAGCAACTTCTGGGAGCTCTTAACTCCCACTGTGATCACAGAATTGCTGATTTCTTTTTGAAATCTGTCAGTTTGTGATTTAGTGGCCATCTCGTTAGGTAAACAAAACTCAGAATTGTTAAATCATTCTAGTAAAGTGCCTGTTATTTTTCCTCACTATTCTATAAAGACCATTTTAAATATCCTCATAATGAATTTTTCCCCACTAAAGTCTAGTTTGCGTGATTATTTTTAAAGTTTTGCTAACTTTGGGGGGGGGGGTTAACATTGGCCTGAAGTCTTTTGCTATTCTTTTACTTCCAACCCGTGTTGCTACGTTTTAATAGGAGCCCTTAAAAATAGCAGATAGCTGGGTTTTATTTTAAGATCAGTGTGGTAATTTGTCTAACTGGTAGGTTTAGTCAACTAGCATCTTCTGTGAGTTCCCTAGGTAATAGGACTCAGCTGCACTTTGATTTACTGCTTCTTCTCTGCAATGCTTTTTTTTTTTCTGGTTAATTTCCTCCTTCTTTGTATTCTTCTTGGGGTTATTCAAGCATTATCATTTTTCCTTTATGGTTTGGAAGTTGAGCATTCTATTTCAATTTTTTTCAGAGTCCTCTTTCATGCTTACATTTTCCTAACATATACACTTGACCAAAAGTTCACTGTTGTCACCAGCTACCTTCTCAACAGGACTCAGAAGACTTGAAGTCATCCTGTCCCACCACACGCTGCTGGGGCCAGGCAGCTGAGGCTGGCACACATTTGCCATCTGCTCATCACTGCTTCTTGCATCCTCTCCTCCTTCAGGGTCTTGCCCAAGCACCACACTGGTGAGTTCTTTCTCCTTGAGAAACTGTGTGTCCTTACAGCTCTGAAAAACTGACTTCACCTTCATTCTTCATGAATGGACTGAGCACAGTTTCATGCTGACAGCTTTCTCTCACTGCTTTGAAGATACTATTGTATTTGTCTTGTTTTTGTTTCTGTTATCAGGAGGAATGCCACTGAGACCCATGCTGTAAACCTGTCACTCCTTTATCATACTCCCTTATCTCTCATCACTTTGAGGATTCATCTCCGGGGTTCTAAGTAGTCAACCAAATAAGCGTACCTATTCTAATCAGTCTCACTGTGCTTTCTGACTTTGAGGAGTCATGACCTTTTCATCAATTCTGAAAAACCCTTGTCCGCTTAGTGCTCTGGAAACTGCCATGTTCTTACCTTTCACGGCAAAAGTCCTCAATGACCTCTTGGTCTCTGTGTGCTACATTTGGGTAAACTTCTCAAACACGTGCTCCACTCTCCAATTCTCTCTTCAGCTACATCCAACCAGCTTGGTAAAAAGCCTTTTGAGTTTGCTGTTTGTTCTGTCAGGTCTGACTTTTTGCACAGTACCATGTTTTCCCTTTCTGCCCTTCATCACCTTCTTTTCCAACCTGAATAGTGACTTCTGTCTTGCAGGGGAGGGGTGGTTTGTGGCTTCTCTCAGAAGAGATGCTTGCTCTTTGTTCCCACCGGGCCCTTGGAAGTCAGCAGACAGGACACATTTTTATGAGGGATGGGCCTCCTGGTACAAAACCCCAGAACAAGACAGATAAGCTCCCCACCCCATGTCATCTGTCCTTTGCTACCGGGCCAGTGTTTTTTCTGAAAGGTGCATCCTTTCAAGGGCTCAGGTTTCACAAGGGCTGTAAGTAAAGGCTAAGACCCCACTCCCCATCTACAACACATTCCTGCTCCTCTGTAGGTGAAAGCCAATGACTTTGATGGACAACACCCCACCTATACCCTATGCCAGTCAGCGCAGAGATGAGCCCTAAGCCACTCCCCACACTCGGTTCATGGCTACCTCACAAGTTCAGCTGCGCTTTTTAAATACTTTTTCACTTTATCTAACATTTTTAAGAGGTCTTCAGAATATCTGATCTAAAAATTTAACTGTAATGATTATTTTTTAATCCAGAGAAAATGCAGCAAGTAGAAGATGGACTGTGAAATCATTCATTTCATTAAGAGGATAAAAATATCTAATTTCCTACTTTAAAGAAACAATGCTACTTATTTTCAAGAGTTGAAGCACTAAAAATAGAAATGTATTCTATTGTAAGCCTTTGCTTATTCATCAGCCATTTCAGATTCAATCTCTACGCCTGGGCAGGGGAGAACACAAAGAATTGACAGGGTTTTGTTTCTCCGAAACAATCGTCTTTGTAAAAGTAGATGCTGAAGCAGACTAAGTCTTCTGACAGCATACTAGACACCTATAGGCTTCACCTTACTAAGGAAGACAACAGGTCTAGAGGTAGGAATCGAGAATCCTGGCAGGAACACATGTGCGTTGCTGGCCCATCAGACACCCACTGCCACAAGCCGGGTATCAGCCTGACCAGGGTCACACCTCAGCCAGCGTCTGCTGAATGCATCACCTACCAGACGTCCTATCAGGACAGCGCCTCCTGGTTTATGTGGCTAAAGGGTCAGATTTACACAGAGGACAGTGATGCACACCATGGTGTCTGACATATTCCTGCAGTTATTTCTTGGTTCTTCATACTTTTTACACTTTGCAAATGGTGTTCCTTAACTGTCATTTTCTGTTTGTTGCTGGTATGTAGAAGTGTAATTGATTTCTTTAGGGTGAGCTTGCTCCCCCCCAGCAACCTTGCCTAATTCTAATAACACATCTGTAGATTTTGAAACGTTTTTTCAAACATGCATAAGCGTGTGACTCATAGTTTCCTTTCTTTCCAGTCTATCTTCTACATTTTTCTTGAATTTCTGCACAGGGCAGGGCCTCCAGCAGCAAGCAGTGCAGGAACGGCAGCAGCATCCTGTTTTTCCTTTCCTATTTTAGGGGTCTCGTTATTCAGTGCTCTGTTGGCTGTCCACATCCCTTATCAGGCTCAAGAAGTGCCATTTATTCTTTGCATGAACAGATGCTGTATTTTATCAAACACTTTCTCTGTATCTATGAAGATAATCACACTATTCCACCCCTGTAATTCATGAGTGTGGGAGATGAACATAAACTTATTTTTAAGTGTTAAACCAAGTCTACACTTCTAGGATACATACAATTTAGTCTCTAGACATACTGCAGGAGTTGGCATGAGATTTGACTGATATTAGGTTTTTGCAACAAGGTTGGCTGGCATCAACACAGTAGACAGGGTAGTGTGGGTTTTTTTTTTTTTTGTTTTGTTTTTGGTTTTTTCTGTTTTTGGAAGAGGTTGAGAACAACTAGAATGCTTATTCTAAAAATGTGTAGCAGAGCTGACCAGTGACGGCATTTGGGCCTGGTATTGTCTTTGTGAGAAGACAATCACAGGACTAACTTCTTTAATTATAGGACAATACAGATTCCCTATCTCTGCTTGGCTCAGTGTTGGTAGTTACAGTTTTCTAGAAATGTATAAGGTCAGATCTCGCAAAATTTTCACCAGGCTGAGATGTACAAAAGAAGTTCTTGGGGCCAGCGCTGTGGCACAATGGGTTAAGCCACCAACTGCAGCGCCGGCATCCCACATGGATGCCAGTTCACATCCCTGTAGCTCCACTTCTGATCCAGCTCCCTGTTAATGTGCTTCAGAAAGCAGAAGATGGCCCAGGTCCCTGGGCCCCTTCCACCCGTGTGGGAGATCCAGAAGCTCCCGGCTTTGGCCTGGCCCAGCCCCAGTTGTTGCAGCCGTTTAGGGAGTAAAGCAGCAGATGGAAGATTTCTGTCTCTCCTCTCTTTCAAAAAAAATAAATTACTTAAAAAACAAGGTTCTCTATGCATGAAATGTGGATAGCCTCCCTCCTCTCAATCATTTAAATATTTTTAGTTATACAAAATGGCATTAATTTATTTTTCTTTAGCACATTTCCTACATAACTTATTTAATATCTACCACATCTGTCATGAAGTTCCATTTTACATTCCTGATACTACCTATACATTTTTTTAGATCAATTTTTCTTGAAATCTTTAAATATTATCCATCTTTTTTAAGAATGAAGTTTTGGCTTTGGCTTTGTTAGGCTTCCTTATTGTATGTTAGTTTCCTGTTTCATAAATTCTTTCTCACTGTTACTTCCTTCCAACTGAGATTTATTTTGCCTTTTGTAATAATCAAGATAGGTACTTAGCTCATTAATTTTTTAAAAAGACTTACTTGAAAGGCAGTTACAGAGGAGAGGGAGAAAGAGAAGGAGAGAGGAGGGAGAAGGTGAGAGGGAGAGGGAGAGGGAGAGGGAGAAGGGGAGAGGGAGAGGGAGAAGGGGAGAGGGAGAGGGAGAAGGGGAGAGGGAGAGGGAGAAGGGGAGAGGGAGAGGGAGAAGGGGAGAGTGAAAAGGGGAGAGGGAGAAGGGGAGAGGGAGAGGGAGAGGGAGAGGGAGAGGGAGAGGGAGAGGGAGAGGGAGAGGGAGAGGGAGAGGGAGAGGGAGAGGGAGAGGGAGAGATCTTCCATGCATCTGCTGGTTCACTCCCCAAAATGGCCTCAGGGAGTGGGGAGCCAGGCAGTCAGGAATCTAGAACTCCATCCAGATCTTCCATACAGTTGCAGGGACCCAAGCACTTGGGCCATCCTCCTCTACTTTCCCAGGTGTATTAGCAAGGAGCTGGATGGGAAATGGAGCAGCCGGGAGTTGAACCAGTGCTTACATGGGATACAGGCATCATAGGCAGTGGCTTAACCTGCTGTGCCACAACACCAGCCCAAGCTCATTAATTTTCATCTTTTTTTCTTTTTAAATGTATTTAAAATATATAATATTTTAACTATATCCTACAAGTTTTGCCAGTTTTATTATCATTGATTTTTTTTTTTTTTTTTTTTTGACAGGCAGAGTGGACAGTGAGAGAGAGAGACAGAAAGGTCTTCCTTTGCCGTTGGTTCACCCTCCAATGGCCGCCGCGGCCGGCGCGCTGCGGCCGGCGCACCGCGCTGATCCAATGGCAGGAGCCAGGAGCCAGGTGCTTTTCCTGGTCTCCCATGGGGTGCAGGGCCCAAGCACCTGGGCCATCCTCCACTGCACTCCCTGGTCACAGCAGAGGGCTGGCCTGGAAGAGGGGCAACTGGGACAGAATCCGGCGCCCCGACCGGGACTAGAACCCGGTGTGCCGGCGCCGCTAGGCGGAGGATTAGCCTAGTGAGCTGCGGCGCTGGCCCATCATTGATTTCAAAACATTTTCTGTCATTACTTTTTTGATCTACAAATAAATGAGAAGCATTTTAAAATTTGCAAATACATGCATCCTTTCTATCTCTATTTATAGTTCTGCTTACTTCAATTAAGAAGCTATCTGCTGGAGCCAGCACTAAGGCATAGTGGATAAAACTATCACCTGTGTCACAGGCATCTCATATGAGTACTGATTTGAGTCCCGGCTGCTCCACTTCCAATACAGCTCTTTGCTATGGCCTAGGAAAGTAGCAGAAGATGGCCCAAGTCCCTGGGCCCCTGCACCCATGTGGGAGATCTGGAAGAAGCTCCTGGTTCCTAGCTCCAGCCGTTGCAGCCAAATGAGGAGTCAATCAGCAGATGAAAGACTGCTCTCTCTGTTTCTCTCTGCCTCTCCCTCTGTGTGTACTCAGACTTTCAAATAAATAAATAGGGGGCCAGTGCTGTGGCTTACTTAGTGGGTAAAAGCCGCCACCTGCAGTGCAGGCATCCCATATGGGCACCGGTTTGAGACCCAGCTGTTCCACTTCCGATTCAGCTCCCTGCTCTGGCCTGGGAAAGCAGCAGAAGATGGCCCAAATCCTTGGGCCCTTGCACCCACGTGGCAGACCCGGAAGAAGCTCCTGGCTCCTGGCTTCAGATCGGCGCATCTCGGGCTGTCGTGGCTATCTGGAGAGTGAACCCGCAGATGGAAGACCCCCTCCCTCCCTCCCTCCCTCCCTCCCTCTCTCTCTCTGTCTCTCCTTCTCTCTGTGTGTAACTCTGACTTTCAAGTAAAATAAATAAATCTTTAAAATAAATAAATCTTAAAAAAAAAAGAAAGGAGGATACCTGCTTTGTATACTCTCAATCCCTTAACATTTGCTGAAAGTTAACATTGAGGCAGAGGTATGACCAATCTGAAAATCTTAGAGTATGCACAGCTACAGTGTTTTATTTGTATATGATTACATAGACACCACATCTTTTACTGTTTTATTCGAATGTTCTAATCCTTGAGCTGTCTGTTTAGCTGTTAATTACTAACAGGATGCACTAAAACTCTCTATGATTATATATTTGTCTACTTTTTATCAATTTGTTTTATGAACTGAGATTGTGCTAATAAATACACCAAGTTCAAATTGCTAAATCTTCCAAATGAATTTACTTTTTATCATTTTGGAGTGACCCTCTATAATATGCTTGTTTTTACCTTAAATTTGATTTTCTGTAACATTAATATAACATTTTCTTTAAATAGTATTTTATCATATATCTTCTTCTACTCTTATTTTCACTCCATCTCTTGTAAACAGCCCAAGAGTAAGAGTTTTAAAATCTAGCAGAATATCTTTCACTTCAGTATCTAGTAACTTATATGTAATAAGAATGCTGATATATTTAGGTTTAGATCTGTAATTTTGTTTTGTGCCATTTCACACCTGTCTGGGAGGTTTTTTGGGGGGAGGGGCCTCCTTTCTTATCTTTTTTGGATTGTTTAGAATATTCCATTTTTCCACTCCACTGTACTGTTTCTCCCCTCTAATAACTGTCCTTAAAATAATAAATGCAGGATTTATAAAAATCAAAGTTAACAAAACCTTTACCCCTCCCTGCATTAATCCCATTAGCTCTTCTGACTTACATGTCTGTTTTGATGCCGATTCCCCAGCGTTAGTTAGTTCAGCACCGTCTGAATATGGAGCATCCTCCTTACTCCCTGTTATAGCTCACTTTTTCTGCCGGCAACACCATCCTTCCAGGAATATCCAATCTCCTTTCCTCAGACCTGTCAGGAACTGCAGGTCTGTGTTTAAATGATCTCTTCACCTCATGGCTGAATGTTTCCCCTGAGTTGCCCTATCACTGAGCGATCTACAGTTCCCAGCGGCTTGGTTTTGCTCTTTTTTGGGGGTGGGGAGGCAGGTCTTACACATTCTGTAAACTTCTCAGCTAGTGTTTCTTCAAACACTAGCTCTGCCCTCCTCCTCTTCTGGAATCCCAATCAGACACACTTCTCAGTCTGTTCTCTTGGATTCTTAATTGGTTTTCATCCTCTGGTTCTCTAAAACAAATTCTCTGTTTTCTTCTGCTCTTCCGGTTCATTTGTTCTCTTCACTTCTGTCTAATCTGCTGATAAATTCATCCGCTGGATTTTTACAATTAACTGAATGTCAAGTCTATGGCGTTGTACCTGGTGAGCTCGTTTTACAGTTTCCTGTTCCTCTAGATAATTTCAATCTTGCCCATTACTTTAGTAAGTGGCACTGTTTAAAATCTGTGTGAACCCTGTTATCTGTGTTTTCACAGATCTGCTCCCGCCAGTCATCATTCACCGTGCTTTGCATCCTTCCTTAGGAGGGATGGTTCGCCTTCCTCTCATAATTATACCTGGCGACTTGCTGAGCCTGGGATGAAGGTCTGCTGTTGGAGGATGGGCTAGGAGCACTCTGCCCAGGGGGCATCCTCCCACCCATCCCACCTCTAGGGTATGCAAAGTGCTTACCTCCAACCACCTCCTCCTTGAGGCTCCCAGCTCATGGGTGGGTGTGTGTGTGGAGGGGGAATCTCCCATCCTGCTGCCTCTCTGATCAGTGTGCCCTGTGTCAGGAGATGCTACCAAAGCCTAGCCAAGGCCCTCAGGTCCTGTTTATCCTTTTGGGCATTCTTTTCACCATCTGCCTCAGTGTCTCTTGGGCCATTCGATGTTTATCAAAAGGTGTTTTTCCTCTGTTACCTAGAACTTGCCCCAGCTCACCTCCAAGTCAGAAGACGCCACCTATCACCAGTGCCCTTCGATCTTTAAACTAACTGGTCCAAGACATTGCTGCCACTCGCAGCCAAACCAAAGCCCAATCACCAAGTCTTTTTTAATGCCTTTTTTAAAAAAAAGATTTATTTATTTGAAATCCAGAGATACAGAGAGAAGGAGAGAGAGAAAGAGAGAAAGGCATCTTCCATCTGCTGGTTCACTCCCCCAAATGGCCACAACGGCCAAGGCTGGGCCAATCCAAAACCAGGAGCCAGGAGTGTCTTCCAGGTCTCCCACGTGGGTGCAGGGGTCCAAGCACTTGGTCCATCTTCCACTGCTTTCCCAGATACATTAGCAAGGAGCTGGATTGGAAATAGAGCAGCTGAGACTCAAACCGGCACCCATATGGGATGCCAGCGCCATAGGTGGAGGCTTAACCTTTTATGCCGAAGCGCCGGCCCCACCAAGTCCTAAAGAAAAGCGAGCCCCTGTGGCTGGTTGACTGGAGGGTCAGCTGTGCTGTACAGATCTGACATGCACAGGACAGGCCACAGTCCCAGGATGGGGAGGTTGGCAGGTGGGAAGATAGCGAGGTAGGCGACAGGCGCTCTGGCAGGAGAACCTCGCCAACACCAAGCCCTGGAGGGGAGTGGGCAACGCTCCAGTTAGAAATGTGACAGCCAAGGCAGAATGAAGTCTGGGACCCCCACTGCTGACTCCTTATTTTTAAGAAATCAACTTAGGGGGCCAGCGCCGCGACTCAATAGGCTAATCCTCCGCCTGTGGCGCCAGCACTCCGGGTTCTAGTCCCGGTTAGAGTGCCGGATTCTGTCCTGGTTGCTCCTCTTCCAGTCCAGCTCTCCGCTGTGGCCCAGGAAGGCAGTGGAGGATGGCCCAAGTCCTTGGGCCCTGCACCTGCATGGGAGAACAGGAGGAAGCACCTGGCTCCTGGCTTCGGATCTGCACAACGCACTGGCCGTAGCGGCCATTTGGGGGGTGAACCAATGGAAAAAGGAAGACCTTTCTCTCTGTCTCTAACTCTGCCTGTCAAAAAAAAAAAAAAAAGAAAAAAAAAAGAAATCAACTTAGGGGCTGGCGGTGTCTGATGAAAAACCCAACCTCAAGCTTAGAGCTCTGTGGCACACCCTTCATTTAACACCCTTCCACTCAGATTTATGGTTAAGAACTAGCCTATCACAGGGCCGGCATCCTGGCACAGTGGTTCAGCTGCTGCTGGCGATGTGAGCACCCCATACAGGAGCACCAGTTCGAGCGTTAGCTGCTCTGCTAACACTCTGATCCAGCTCCCTGCTAATGTGCCTAGGAAGGCAGCAGAAGATGGCCTGAGTACTTGGCCCCCTGCCATCCATGTGGGAGACATGGATGGAGTCCTGGGCTCCTGGCTTGGCCTGGCGCAGCCCAGGCTGTTGCAGCCATTTGGGGAGTGAATCAGTGGATGGGAGATCTCTCGCATGTGCTTTCTCTCCTCTATTGCTCTGCCTTTCAAATAGATCTTGATCTTCAAACAAGCCCTTTCCAAAGGGCTTTGATTAACAAATTCTGCCACCCAACAGTCCCACCTCAGACAGAAGAGAACCTCAGCATGCCTGAGGCTCTTACTTTTATTTTATTTTATTTTTTTTGACAGGCAGAGTTAGACAGAGAGAGAGAGAGAGAGAGAGAAAGGTCTTCCTTTTTCCGTTGGTTCACCCCCCCAAATGGCTGCTACGGCCGGCACGCTGCACCAATCTGAAGCCAGGAGCCAGGTGCTTCCTCCTGGTCTCCCATGCGGGTGCCATCTTCCACTGCCTTCCCAGGCCACAGCAGAGAGCGGGACTGGAAGAGGAGCAACCGGGACAGAACCCGGCGCCCCAACCGGGACTAGAACCCGGGGTGCTGGTGCCGCAGGTGGAGGATTAGCCAAGTGAGCTGTGGTGCCAGCCAAGAGATTCTTACTTATTATCAGTGGTAACTCAAGCTTCTTTGTGGCTCCTTTTTAAAGTCAGCCATTTTATAATACATGCCAAACTCCCATATACTGTGGGTGGGAGCAGGAATCAGTAGAAGCATGTTGGGAAAAAAGTTAGCACCGTGATCTAAAGCTGAGCACCTGCCTCCTATGGCCCACAATTCCACTGTAGACACACAGACTGGACGGACATGTGTACAAATGTTCCCTGAAAGTCAGGGCAAGACCATCTACGCCAGGGTGACCCATAACGGCCCCTGGCTGGGAGCTCTCCAAGTACCCATGTAGCACTCAATGGATGAACTGTGACATAGCCACACACTGGCAGGGTCATGATGAGAAGGACCCATGCACGACCATCCCCACCACAAACAGCACGTGGCCCGGGATTCCACTCGCAGCCAGTTCAAGCCCAGGACGGCAGCAACCGGAGCTGAGGGAGGGGCGAGAGCACCTATTTCTGGATCTGCTGGTTACACAAGGGCATTCAGTCTGGGCGCTGAGCAGCAGATGCGCAACAGTGCATTTGCCTGTACATCCACGTTTTATGGTAAAGAGTGAAACAGGAGCGTCATCCTTGCCAGGAAAATGTGCCCTGCGGATCTTGAAGGAGCAGCACCTTCAGGGCCTGAAGAATCTGTCCCAGGACATGGTTCCTACTGGCCCATCCAACTCTCATGTACACACAACACCGTTCCTCCGAAGAGGCAGCACTGGGACCAGGGCCAAGGCAGGTATCCCCTCCTGGTGTGACGAGGGCAGTGACAGGTTGGAGCCCCCAGCCCCTGAGGCTGACCTGCGGCCAGGCTCACTGCACTGTCCTCCTCAGTCTTACAAGCTGGACAGGAAAAGGTGCAGGATCTCCCAGCTGAAACGTTAAGCCCTTGGCTGGGCTCCAGGGCCATGGCTGAAGCAGACCGGCTGGCTGTCTCTTGACACGTCACTCCTGAGTTTTCACTAGCAGTGTCAATAACTCATTTATTCTTTGAGTTCTTCTTCCTTCACTCACTGTGATTACAATTAAGCTCTGAAAATTACAACTTTGCTAATTACTATAAATACCTAGACCCAACAGGAAAATAAAAATACATTCCACAGAAATAAAGCAGTATCTCAGTCCTCTTCAGGCTCAGTCTGAATCGAAAGCAAAACTGTCTGATGTGCTTGAGAGGTGCACTTTAATTCCAGAAAAACCATACGGGAACAAGGGGCTCACTGCTGCACGCAAACAGAGCGGCTCTGACATGCCCACAATTCGGAAGCCTTGGGTCCACTCTCCACTTCTTTGCCTCAAATCAGAAGCGGCAGAGGAGGAGGAAGAGGGAGGGAGCCAGGCCTGGGACCCACTCTTAGCTGCCAGCCCACCCCACCTCAGCCCTCGCCCTCCCCTGCAGCCACTTCCACACAAAAGGCCCGAGAGGAGAGGCCTCCTGGCAACGACTCGCACCTTCACCTGACCGAGTCTGGCCAAGGAAGGCCAGAAGAATTCTCCCTCCTCCCGCTGAGGAACAATCGCACGCCCTCAACGTGGCAGCCAGCTCTCCTCAGAGCAAGCCAGCACGCTGTTCAAACCCAAAGCGCCACTCTGTCATGGGCAGTGTGTCTTCAGGGCCATGCTTATCACTCCGCAGGCCCACCCAGTCAGTGGGAGCACCTGGGAAGCAGCAGGAAGCCCTGGGGGCTTAGGTGCCCAGGAGAGAGCACGCCCCCACTTTCCTAGATGCTTGCTGAAGCCCCTGCCTCTCCTGGTATGCCACAGCACCCTCCACCGCCTTCCTGCCCATTTCCCAACTGCAGCCAGACTGGAGGCAATCCAGAAATCACTCGCATTTGGCTCTGGAATATGTTTTTGTGTTTATACTTGATGCTCTAGGAATCCAGGCTACTTCAGGCTAAATAATATCCTTATGGCACGTAAGCACTAGAAACCAGCTCACCACCAGCTCAGCATGAACGGGGGCATCTATCGCGCACCAGGCTCCGGTCTCAACCCTGGGGCCGCCTTGGGAAGCAGGACAGGGATGTCCCTGCCCAGGCAGAGAGCTTACGCTGCAGTGGCAGCGGGGGGACGACGAGGTCGGTCAGGCAGGGGATGTGTCAGGAGGCGCTGGGGAGAAGTGGGAGCAGAAGCTAAGGGACGGGGGGAGTGTGGGGCTATCACTTAAGTAAGGTGGGCAACAGACCTGCAGATGCGGGAAGAGGCCATGCGGCCACCTGTGGGCAGGCGGAAGCAGGGGTGTGCTGGAGGAACAAGGGAGGTGGTAGGAATGAAGCCAGGGCAAAAAGTCGAGCCGTGGAGGCTGTCGCGAACTTCGGACAAGGGCAGTCTTCCACAGAGGAGTGATGTAGTCTGCTCTAGGGGACCGGGGGTGAGGGCAGAAGCCAGGAGGTCACTTCAGAGGTGCGTGCAGTGACCAGATGAGTGGGGAGTCTGGAGCAGGAGGTGCCAGCAGAGGTGGGAAGGGCCAGGCTCTGGCTCTCTGTGGAAGGTGGAGCTGAGAGTCAGGGCTCACAGGATGAGGCTTCAAGCGGAATTGAGGTGTGTGGGCTCAAAGATGGGGCCATCTGGTTGCCTTCCATTTTACATGTGGATGGATACTGAAGCCTAAGAAGACGTCACCCCAAGGCCACACACACCGCTCACTTCTAGGATGAGGACTTCCACCAGTGCCTGTCTCACTGCCTGCCCCACCCCACCCCTACCCCCTGGTCCGGGACTGCGCAAGATGTTGGTGACCCACCAGGTCATACCAGATGCCTCCAAATCCCCCCCACAGGGACTGCCAACCCCAGAGCACATCCCATCCATCAGGGTAGGGCGCGGGGGAGAGACAGCAGGCTCTCTTCTGTCTCTCTGCCCAACCACAGTCACCACCTGAGAAGCCTGACGCGGAGCATCCAGAAATTCTTGCTTTTCCCCAGGAGAGCCCCCAAATCTCAGTCTTAATGAAAGAAATTCTCCATTTTCTAAAAGGTGGTTCAACTGCTTAATATATAATATGGACTTGGCAAAACAACAACAAAAAATGTCCTAGGCAGGCCCAGTTCTGTCCACACAGGACACCAGCTTGGCCTCTGAGTCCAGATGGCCAACACTGACCTTGTCTGTTTATACTCTGCCCAGGGTTAGGGCACAGAGGCAAAAGTTTGGGTTCAAGACAGTTTTCTCGTCCAACTTTTGAGTCAGCAGCTGATACTCATAATCACTATAAATAGCTGGTTATCTTCCGGCACAATCTCAGTGGATCCCCTCTCCAGCCAACGAGAGATTAACTCACTGCTCATCATTTGAGGTTCTTTGTTTAAACTGCGGTTTTAGGTCTTTAGATGCAGAGCACGAAAATAAGCCCACTGGCACAACCAAGAATTCCCAAATTCCTCCAGGGATCCTTTCCAAGTTATAAGGAGCGTTAACAGAGCCCTGTAGGCACTCCCTGGCCTGGCAACGATTTGCACCGGCCAGTTCGGAAGACTCCAGTAATGTCCGAACGTGTGAGCTATGAGGACTAAGCAGGTATTCTAGTTCTGCCATAATAACTTACAAACTGCAAAATGTTCTTTCTAAATCAAAGTTGCTGCCTGTGGTTGGATGAGTGGGGAGATGCATGTTCTTCAAAGGGAAGACAGGGGCTGGCGCTGTGGCATAGTGGGTAGAGCCACTGCCTGCAGTGCCGGCATCCCATATGGGCGCTGGTTTGAATCCCAGCTGTTCCACTTCCGATCTAGCTCTCTGCTATGGCCTGGGAAAGCAGTAGAGGATGGCCAAAGTCCTTGGGGCCCCTGCACCCACGTGGGAGACCAGGAGGAAGCTCCTGGCTTTGGATCAGCGCAGTTCTGGCTGTTGCGGCCATCTGGGGAATGAACAAGTGGATGGAAGACCTCTCTCTCTCTCTCTCTACCTCTCTAACTCTGCCTTCCAAATAAATAAATAAATCTTTTAAAAAAATAAAAAATAAAAGTAAGGCAGTGGAGACGTCGATCTTTAAGTGAGGGGGAGTGGGAGCAAAATGCCCATTTAGGGAGGTTCATTCAGCATCTGTCTGCCTAAGAAAACACCCTTCTAGGAAGTCCCGAGTTAATTTTCTGAAATGCTAAAGTGGCTTTCCTCGCCCAGCGCGCTGATGTAGAATTAAATATTTACTTTCCTTGCAGGCCATATGCTTTCTACCTAACACCTATTTATTTTCCATGTGTGGTACACTGGACCACTTTGACGCTGCTGGTTTGGGTAAACATCTCTGTGGGATGGAGCCCGTCTGTGCCTTCCCCCTGCTCCCCTCTTTTCTCCAGGTGTGCAGCTTACCATGCATACCGGGAGCGGGCACCCATGCCTTCCAAAGGGAACACCCTGCTGAGCTGAAGGGGATGAACTGTCGCCAGCCAGCCGTTTTTTACTTACAGAATGAGCAGTTTCATATGGTTGAACATCACAAAGTTCTCCATGATCAAATGGAACAGTGAGACAGACCTAAAGGTTTCAAAAACACCAGCTACCCACTGACAGGTGCTGGCCAAAAGAACTTCCTGTGTGGATGGAAAAGATCTAAACTCACATTGACCGAGGTGTGACAGCTGAGTACTTGAAAATGGGGCTAATGGACTTAAGAAACAGAATTTCTAATATTTTTCAATTGTAATTGTTTCAAAATTAAACAGCTTTATGTGTGGGGGACAACAGCATTCCAGACAGCAGCGACTTGAGAGCCAGGTGTCACTCTCTGAGTGTCCAGCAACACAAACACCTCCTCACAGGGCCACGTTTCGATCCACTGCCCACCTTCCTGCTGCTGCCGCTCTTCCATCCTCTAGCTCTGTCCTCCTGGAGGCCACTGCTGTCCAAGAAGCTGCAACTACACTGTCCTGCAGGATCTTTGGGAGGGTCCTTACCGCCCCGCTAGCACTAGTTGCAGGGCAACAGGGGTGGAGCTGACAGTCACCTGGCACTCAGCAGGCGGCAACCACACTTGCCCCATGGCACTGGGAACCCGATTCTAAACAGTAGACCTTAAAGATCAGTCTGGGCTCCGCTTCATGTCTCCCTTGAGATATCTGGATAGCTACTGGGAGCCCCTTCACAGAGATGGTGTGTACTCTCGCAATCACTATTAGCCACCGCAGGCCTAGGATGGGCCGCAGGATGGCCCAGCCTCAGTCTGAACACTCTGGCTGACCGTATTCAGAAACAAGATTTTAGCAAAGAGAACTCTGGTGTCTCGGAAGAACTGCTGACCCTCTGCCTCTCCCCAGGGAGAGGAAGAGTCCAGGGCTCTGACACCTTTAAAAGGTGTCGCTGCTACAAAATAAACCAATATTCCAATTAAATCACTGGCACGCAACCACTTACCCTGAGTTTGGTGCTGTGTAATTATTGCGGCCTGTAGAGTTAGGGCTCATTTCGGCAAAGAGCATAATTGCTCAAATGTGACTCGATTCAGGATTTATTTAAAACTCTCCCATCAACAAAAAACATCCACACACTAGGATACCAACTCCGACTTCTCAGTCTCTGTAGACAGCCGATGGCCATGCACAGTTCTGTCACACACACAGACCCCTCTGCTCATACACTTCAGGAGCTCCCCCCCCCCCCATCCTGGCCTCCAGGCGTCAACTGGCAGAGGTGCCTTGCGTGGCTCGGACACGGAAACCTGACCCGGCAGCCCCCAGCTTCCCTTCCGTGCATCAGGAGCAGGGGAAGTAGCACCTTCAGGAGCTTCTGCAAGGGACAGCGGGGCTGACCTCGGGAAAGGTCAGCGGCGAGTCAGCCAGCCCCGGTCACAGCAGCACCCAGCGGGACCACCGGGGCTTCTGGGTGTCAGGTTCCCCGGGAGAAGAAGAGCCACAAGGACTCTTGGAAACGCCTATGGAGGGGAGGCAGGGATGGTGGGGGAATGCTCCCGGCCCCACAGTGTCTTCCCAGGAGTGCTGGCCCAGTTCTGACCCGGGATGGGAGACCTCACTAGGCCCCACTGCAGGCCAGCCAGCCGCCCCCCACCCGGAAGGTTCCAGCACATGCTGAACCAACAATGACGTGGGAAGCTCCCAAGAGCCTCCAAAGTTTCATTTCCTCGGTGCCTCCCAGTCTCCGCTGACCTCTGACCTCTGGAGTTATTGCCAAACTGTCTCGTGTTTGCACAAGGCCTGGGCACTTCCCCGCAGGCAGCTCCCCTGACCCTGTTCTGGGCGGGTGGTCCTATCTCCAGGCTACAGATAAGGCTCGAAGGGGTTAGGGTGTGACCTGGCCAGCGCAGGGACTCCTGTGGCCCTCACTTATTGCTGCGCCGGCTCTCCAAGCTGCTCCCTCCAGCACAAGAGTTTTCAGGAGTTGTGTCTTGCAGTAACGGGGAAGTGGAGACCCAGGGCACCACACGGAGCTGCAACGTCCCGCAGATAATCCGCGAAGGGCGCCCTAAAGCATCCCTAGCGCCCCCACGGCAAGCAGCGGCCGCAGCCCCCCTCCCCTGCCCAGGGCTCGGCTGGAGAGCCCGGCGCGTCGGCGCGGACGTCAGGCCGGCTGCCAGAGCGCTTGGCCGGCCGGGCCGGAGGTGCCCGCATCCGCCCGGGCCTGGCACCGCCGGCCCATTCATCGGGCAGGGCCTGGGTTGCCCCCGTCCCCCCACCCCCCCAGCCCCTGCCGGGCGCCCTCGCGCCAAGCTCCGCGCGGCCCCGCTGGAGGGGGGAACGGTGCTCTCGGCCCCGCCGCCAGGGGGAGCAGGGAGCCGCCTCCAGCACTCCGGGAAGTTGTCCTGGGCGTCCGCGCCCCGGACAGCCCCCGGGGGCCCGCAAGGCGAGCGCCGTGGCTCCGGTCCGCCCCGTCGGGGGCCTGCCCGAGCCCCCGGAGCGACCCCCCGGCTGCGGGCCGCAAGCGGGCGAGCTCGGCCCGCGGGCCCCTCATTCAATCCCGCCCTCCTCACCCCCCACCCCCTACCCCTCGGCCGGCCTCCGCCGCCTTCCGCCCGCCCCCCCCCACCCCTCCGGCCCGGACTCCAGCCCGGCAACGTCATCCCGCCGCTTCCCGAAACTTAACCCCTTCCTCCGCCAGCTGTGCGCCGCCCCGCCCCGCCGCCAACTTTCTTCGTCCAACTTGGGAGCGCGCGGGCTGGCCCGACGGTCCGGGCTGAGAGGGAGGGGTCGCCACGTCGCACCGCCGCGGCCGGGGCCCCCGACGGCCAGGGCTGAGGGGGGAGTCCGCCCGGCCCGGCGCGCTCGGCCGCCGCCCCTGCACGAGCTTCGGCCCCGCCACACGCCCTCCCCACCGAGTCCGACCCTGAGGGTCGGCGGCCGCGGCCGCGGCCACGGCGGGCGGGCAGGCGGGCCGGCCGGCGCCGCCGGGGGAGGGGCCGCCAAGGAGACGTGTCACTCGCGGCGCTGCGCGGCCGGCCCCGGCGCCCCGACGGCCCGGCCCGGCCCGCGCGCCGCCGCGGCAGCCGCCGCTGCAGGGCCCGGCCAAGTTTCTTACCTGCAGCCGGAGACGCGGGAGGGAGGAGAGCGCAGGAGCCGCCGCCGCCACAGACTCGGGAGAGAGGAGCCGACTGAGCCTCCGCCGGGAAGCCGCCCTCGAACAGCTGCAGGCGCCGCGACCCCGACGCCGTCCGCCCCGTCCGCCGTCCGCTCCGGCCGCTCGCTGGTTGCGTGCGCGCGTGTGGAGTCGTGGCACTTTCTGCCTCGGAGCTGGCGAACGGCCCCCTCCGCCGGGATCGCCGCCTCCTGCCTTCCCCACCCGGGCCAGCCATTCATCGAGCCGCCGCTCCCCATTGGCCCGCTCCCCGCCACTCTGCCGGTCTCCGGCCAGTCAGGACGCGGGCGGCCGAGCCGCGGCGGCGGCCATTGGGCAAAGGGGAGGGTCTCCGCCTCGGCCAATGGAAGAGGGGAGGAGCTGCGGGGAGCCACGAGGGGGCGGGGCCGGTGAGGGGCGGGGCCGCGCGGCGCAGCGCTCGGCTGTGCGCGGGGGCGGGGCGGGGCCGGCACGCTCCGCCCACATTGAGGAGGTCAGCGGCCGGGCCTGCCCACTCCAGGCCCCGCGGCCCTCCTGAGGTCGCTGACGAGCGGGCCGGCTCTGACTGGGCGGGCTACGGAATGTTCGAATCCCGGCAGCCCGGGACGCCGCGGGGCTGAGGCGGCGAGATCCGCGAGCGGCCAGTGAAAATGTTTTTCTGGCGAGCCAGCTGATTGCCCCTGAAGCAGCCTGCGCCCTCTAGGGTCCCCCGGCTAAGGAGGACGGGTTCTGCCCAAGAGGGTAAGTCGTTACCTTCGGAGAGATTGCTGTTGGCACCGGAAGGACTTTCCTTGAGCAAATGGAGGACGCGGGGTAGAAGGGCCAGAGGGTGCCGGAGGAATGGAGGTGGACGGCATTGCAGTGTCAGGGAGGGTCTGGCTGAGGCACAGTGGGTCTGGGGCCGCTGTCCGCCTCACGACGCCCTCCCTGCCCCGTGTGACCGGGGAAGTGACGGGCTGTGGCCTAAGGGGGCTCGGCCGTACCCCGGAACCCTGCGCTTCCTCGCTGCTTCCTCATGACAGGCCTTTCTGCTCTTACTAACCAATGCGCCTAAGCCTGAAAGTTGAGACGGCACCTGGGATACCCACAGCCCACTTCGGAGTCCCTGGATGGCCGCCTGGGCGAAATCCAGCTCCTGTGCACACTGAGATGCAGCAGGTGATCATGGCCCCAGGCTCTGGGTCCCTGCTGTCCACGTGGGAGACCTGGATTGAGTTCTGGGCTCCCTGGCTGTTGCCAGCATTTGGGGAGTGAACCTGTGCGTGGAAGATGTCTTCCTTTCAAATTGTGTGTGTGTGTGTGTGTGTGCGCGCGCACGTGCATGAGTGTATGGGGCTTGGTTTTTCACCATATAATGTCTCTTAAAACGAACCCTTTAAACGTGAGCCAAAGCCAGGTTCTATGAATTTAGGTTTCCAAGAGGCCAAAAAGGGCTGCGGGCTGCCTGAGCCGGTCCCTGTGGCTGCTGAATCCCATTCTTAACATCTATTTCTTGGACATTGTCACCCCTCCCCCCATTTGTCATTGGGACTGTACTGATTGTTAGGAAAATCGGGAAATACAAGACTTCATGAGGGAATAAAGAGGACTTGGGTTGAAATTAAGCCGTTCATTAGGAGTTTTAATCTCAGCAGTTCCTTAGCACTTTAATGATTGATCAGCAGGAATTAACCTGGATTAGCGTTCGGCACCAGTCATTTTTCAGCAGTGACTCCCAGCTTGACGTAAAAGTCAAGAACCTTAGCTTCTGGCTGACGCTTGCGACCAGCTAGTCCTCCTTCCCCTTGGACGAGCCATTTAACTTCTCTGGACATGGTGTACACCTCCAGGACAGTCCCTCCCTGCTCTGACATTCATTCCTTTGTTCCTGGTGTTTGTTGAGTACCTGAGATACACCACCGAGCTGGGTAGGCAACATAGGGTGATTCATAGATCCAGAAAGGAGCTGTCTGCTCAGGGCCCGTCCGTGTTTCAGTGTACCAAGGACCAGATCCTGGCAGGAGGATTTGATACCAATACATTTGCCCTTCAGTATCCATGGAGGGCTGGGGCCTAGCCCCTCCCTCCTGTGGATGCCAAAGTCCACATTTGCTCAGATCCCTTCTATGAAATGGCCTTGTATTTACACATAACCTACTCACATCTTTTTTTTTTTTTTTTTTTTTGACAGGCAGAGTGGACAGTGAGAGAGAGAGACAGAAAGGTCTTCCTTCCATTGGTTCACCCTCCAATGGCCGCCATGGCCGGCGCGGCCGCGCACCGCGCTGATCCAAAGCCAGGAGCCAGGTGCTTCTCCTGGTCTCCCATGGGGTGCAGGACCCAAGCACTTGGGCCATCCTCCACTGCCTTCCCGGGCTACAGCAGAGAGCTGGCCTGGAAGAGGGGCAACTGGGACAGAATCCGGCGCCCCGACCGGGACTAGAACCCGGTGTGCCGGCGCCGCTAGGTGGAGGATTAGCCTATTGAGCTGCGGCTCCGGCCACATCTTTCTATGTACCTAATACCTCATACAATGTGAAAGCTTTGCAAACTGTCATTATCCTACAATTGTTTAGGGAATAATGACAAGGGGAAAAAGTCTGCACATGTTTAGTACAAATGCCCTTTTTTTTTTACATTTTTATTTAAAAATTAAGAATTCCCATCTGCTGATCCACTTCTCCAAATGTCTGCATTGGCAAGGGCTAGACAAGCCTGAATGCAGTCTGGTTTTCCCACAAGAGTGGCAGGAACCCAGCTACCTGAGCCATTGCCGCTGCCTCCCGGGACCTCATTAGCAGGAAGCTGGAGCCAGGAGTTGGGGACTGGAATCGAACTCAGGCACTCTGACATGGGGCATGGGCAAATTAACTGATAGATTCAATGTTATATGTTTCCCCATATAATATGTTCCCCCATATATTTGTTTTAAAGATTTATTTATTTATTTGAAAGGTATACACGCAAAGATAATCTTCCATCTGCTGATTCACTTGCTAGATGCCTGCAACAGCCAGGGATAGGCCAGGCCAAAGCCAAGTGCCCTGACCTTCATTTAGGTCTCCCACATGAGTGGCAGGGGCCTAATATTGGGCCATCATCTGCTGCCTTCCCAGGTGCATTATCAGGAAACTGGACCAGATGCAGAAAAGCCAACACTCAGACCACTATGGGATGCTAACATTGGGAGAGGTGGCTTAACCTGCTGCACCACAATGCCAGCCCCCCTCCCCATCCCCATATCTTGATTACAGTAATCATTCAGTGGCTGTGGTAAAACTCAACAAATTGTACACTCTTTTATTTGTTTTAGAAAGATCACTCTATAATATGAATATGTATTGAGAGGCTATTACATTAATAGCCTGAGAGTTTATTTTTTAAGATTTATTTATTTGTTTGTTTGAAGGACAGAATTACAGAGAGAGAGAGATGGACAGACAGAAACAGAGAGAGAAAGATCTTCCGTCTGCTGGTTCAATCCCCAAATGGCTACAACAGCTAGGACTGGGCCAGGCTGAAGCCAAAAGCCAGGAGCTTCATCCAGGTCTCCCATGTGGGTACAGGGGCCTAAGCACTTGGACCAGCTTCTGCTGCTTTCCCAGGTACATTAGCAGGGAGCTGGACTGGAAGTGGAGCAGCCAGGAGTCGAACGGGTACCCATATGGGAATACCAGTATTGCAGACGATGGCTTAACCCACTGCTCCACAGCTCCGGCCCCAATATGTACACTCTAAAAAATGTGAATTTAGTTTGCAAGCAAATTGCATTTTTTTTTTTTTTTGGCCAGGCAGAGTTAGGCAGTGAGAGAGGCAAAGAGAAAGGTCTTCCTTCCATTGGTTCACCCCACAAATGACCGCTACAGCCAGTGTGCTGCACCGATCCGAAGCCAGAAACCAGGTGCTTCCTCCTGGTCTACCATGCGGGTGCAGGGCCCAAGCACTTGGGCCATCCTCCACTGCCTTCTCGGGCCACAGCAGAGAGCTGGACTGGAAGAGGAGCAACTGGGCAGAACCCAGCGCCCTGACAGGGACTAGAACCCGGGGTGCTGGCGATGCAGGCGGAGGATTAGCCTAGTGAGCTGCAGCGCTGGCCAAGCAAATTGTATTTCAGTGAACATAACTCAAAAAAAAAAAAAAAACAAAACGATGTTTTAGATTTCAGTTGATTATTAAAAACAAATAAATCATTTGGAAAAATTAAACATATGAGAATAATTATCTAATATGGACCATTACCTCATGACAGTGCTTTATTTTCTATTACCAAATACAATTATTGTTTCAAAAGGGCTGGCAGAAAGATGAGACTATATTATCTTACAGCTTCAAAAGAGATTTTGCTTTGTCAACTACTGTGAAAGGATGATAAATGACAGACTAAAATGTCACGTGAAGAAAAATCATAACAATCCATAACACGTTTAGGTTTGTCACCATTGCTGGTCACCATCCGAGACGCCCTACAAAAATGTTCAGTTATTTAACCCTCGGGAAAACCATGTAAGGGAGGTACCGTTATTATCTCTGTTTTAGAGATGAGTCGCAGGGCTCATCACAGGGGGCGCAGCTGGCCCCAGGATTCATCCACGTAAGCACTGTGTTCTGTGTCAGATCTTGGAAGGAGCAGTGTAGCTATGGGGAGGGATGGAGCTGAGCCTAACCAGGTGGAGGCAACTCGAGGAAGGGTTTGTGATCCATGACAGCCCTTGGCATTCTTTTAGATGACTGCTTTCCTCTGCTAGGCCCTGGGGCCCACTGGGTTGGCAGGCCATGCATGGCAGTAGCTCAGGTGAGACGTGTCAAGAGCTTGAACTAGGCAGTGGGGGATGGCAAGGGTTCTTCGTAAGGGGTGCTTAGGTGTAGGTGAGGCTCAGTGACCATAGGGGAGCAGGAGAAGGAGGCCCTCTTTTCTGTCTTGAGTGACAAGGAGCATGGTGGTGTCACTATTAGGGCGGGACCCACAGAGTTGACGGGCAGGGGACAGGAATGGGGGAAATGTATTTCATTTTGGCATGCTGAGGTTCAGGAGCGTGAGGGAAGTCCAGGTGAAGGTGCAGTCATGTGTCACTTCATCACGGGCATACGTTCTGAGAAATGGGCCACCAGGTAATGTCGTCACAGTGCCAGCATCAGAGAGCAGGCACACACGCTCAGGGGGCTTCGGCGTCCCTGGGCAATGCAGTGTTGCTTGAACCACCGTCAGATGTGCAGTCTGTGGTTGCCGAAGCGTCGTTTGCAGCACATGACTGTACTGTTTCTGTGGGTGCGGAGCTCGAGGGTTAAGGCTAGGGCTGGAACCTAAGCATGCCAGTGGAAGTTCAAAGCCCCAGGGACAGCAAGGATCAGATGCAGCATCCAGAGCTGGAATCCACATGTGGGTGGGGACAGGAGAAAGACAGTGGCAAAGACCTGGAGAGAGAAAAGAAACCCCACAAAAGAGCTGTTGCTGCATAACAAACCTCTCCAAAGCTCGGTGGCATACAACGAATCAGGTTTCCTACCTGAGCTCACACAGCTGAGGCTTGGCTGACCTTGACTGTCTCACTCAGGTGGCTCTGTGTCGGCAGGGGTCTGCCTCTAGCCTGGGCTTGACTGGGGTACCTTAGAAACCCTGCCCCTGAGCTCTTGCCTCACCCGCTTTTCCAGGAATCAGTGAGATAGACGGGGTGAATACCCTTCCAGTGGCGATGGCTGAAATAAAAGAAACCAAGCCGAAATACACAAGTCTCTTGGGCGGGGCTGAGAATGGTGTTGTGTCCACCTCCTCCCACTGGCCAAAGTGTGCCACAAGGATGCGCTTAGATTCAAGAGGAGGAAAACACAGGCAGGGGTGGAGGGGTGACACTGGCGATGCAGTCTCCCGCTGAGACTGAGAAGGAAAGGGGGATAGGTAGATTCTGGGGGCGGGTGAGCTCACCAAGGGGAGTCTCAAGAAGTAGGAAATGGGAAGCAGCGTTACATGTAGCCCAGAAATCCAGCAAGATAAAAAGTAGGCAGTGTGTTACATGTGACAACTCAGAAAGCATCAGGGACATTGGAGCAACAGCTTAAGAAGAGGGAGAGGGTGGGTGAGAGGTGACCACCAGACAAGAAGGATGAAGAATGTGTTGGGGCTGGGGGCAGTGCTGTGGTATAGTGGGCTAAGCCTCCTCCCGTGGCGCCGGCATCCTACATGGGCACCAGTTCTCATCCTGCCTGCTTCTCTTCCAATCCAGCTCTCTGCTGTGGCCTGGGAAAGCAGTAGAAGATGGCCCAAGTCCTTGGGCCCCTGCACCCACATAGGGGACCTGGAAGAAGCTCCTGGCTTCAGATCAGCCCAGCTCAGACCCCTGCAGCGAGTTGGGAAGTGAACCAGTGGATGGGAGACCTTTCTCTCTGTCTCTCCTTCTCTCCGTTTGTAACTCTACCTCTCAAATAAATAAACAAATAAAATCTTTAAAAAAAAATGAGTGGGAGGGGAGAAGGTAGAAGCATTATGCATCCATTCATCCAACAGATGCGTCCAGCTGCACACTCACCACATGTCAGTCCCTGGCCTGGCTGCTGGGGAGACAGCCACGAGCCAGATAAATGGTCTTCCTGCATGGAGCTCACTCCCATGGTAGTGGGTAGAGAGAGACAGTAGACAAGCCAACCAGTAAATAGGCAAGATGTGTTAAAGTGGTTTGAAGAACAACACAGAATAGAGAACAGAGGACAGGCTCACGGGATGGAGAACGATGGGGGTTTGGAAGTAGGGAGTGCAGTGGATGTGAAGAAGATGGTCTGAGAAGACCTCTCTGGGGAGGTTGATGATTGAGTGGAGACTTAAGATGAGAAGAAGAAGCTGATTCGTCTCAGCCAGAGGAAGTGGAAGGGCAAAAATCCTGGGACAGTAGATAGCTCAGCAACTGGCTCCGGGAACAGCAAGGTGTGTGGGGCACAAGGAGGAAGGGAGAGAAAGGCAGGGGATCTGCAGGCGGGAGGGGACCGGATCTGTGAGGCTGTGGCACAGGATGGGACGCTGCCAGGGACCCTCCCTGGGGCAGGTCGTGCAATGGGATCCGCCTCCTGCAGGGTCACATTGGCAGCAGTGTGCTGGATGCCCTGGGCCGCACATCGGAGAGTTCACAGACGCAAGTTAGGAGGCCACTGCCAGCTTCCAGGCGAAATAGGGTTCATGTGCTGGTATGTATTAAACAACCAGCTCTCCCAGACAGGGGTGAGGAGGGGCACTCCCTGCTTTATAGCATTTGCCAGTTTCTCCCAGATAAACACTCCCATCAGGGCCCACTGATTTCCACTGCAGGCAAACGTGGGTGGGCATACCACTATATATGGTCTCTACCATAGACGCTGCAGGCGTCAGTCATCTCAGGAGCACAGGTAATGGTGAAACGTCATAAAACACAGAGGAACGGGTGGGCTTGAGGGTTTATTACCTCCATTTTCAATGCAATCTATTTCATCTTGATTGTGTAATTTCCCTGTTGAATAATAGCTGTGTTTAATGAACTGCTTGAAAAAGTCTTAAAAATATAACAATCAGCTCTCATAAGCAAGCTGGGTCTACTACACAACTGAGTATAGTGCTCATCTGGCCCAGAGTGGAGTGTGTGTGTGTGTGTGTATATGTGAGAGTGAGAGAGCGAGCACACGTGCAAGCCAACAGCCATTTTAAATGTTAGGAAAATGAGATACTGTGCGTATTCACATTGACAGTTCTGTACCCATCTCATCTCCCTATCTGACCTGGGGACTCACAGGGGTCAGTGACTCTGTCTGATGTAGCACTGTGAATACCTAAGCCCAATTGCTTGATTCTGGTTAGCGTAGTAGCACAATGTGTTAAGCTACCTCCTGCGACACTGGCATCCCATCTGAGCGCCGGTTCATATCTTAGCTGCTCCAACTTCTGGGAAAGCAGCAGAAGATGGCCCAAGTGCTCGGGACCCTGTCATCCATGTGGGAGACCTGGATGGAATTTTGACTCCTGGCTTCAGCCTGGTCCAGCCCCAGCCATTGTGGCCATCTGGGTAGCAAACCAGCAAATGAAAGATTCTCTCTCTTTCTCTCTCTCTCTCTCTCTCTCTCTCTCTCTGTAATTATGCCTTTCAAATAAATTTTTTTAAAAAAAGTTAAAAAAGAACGAACTCACTTTTGGTTGGATCTCCCCAGAAGTAGACCCCAAGAAAAAGATTTGAGGGAAAGCAGTTGACTTGGAAGGTGATCCCAGGAATCAGTAGTAGGGCAGTGGGGAAGGAAGCAGGAAACAAGCCACTGGAAAGGAATCAGGAGCCAGTTGGCACTGTGGGCAGCTGAAATGTAATCCCATGGAGGAACTCTGGGAGACAGTGTGGAATGTGCCTCGGAATTATCCAAGCCGAGAGTGCAAGAGCGCTGGAGTGCGTGCTCGCTGACTCTGATCCTTCTCTGGCTGTAGGCAGCTCCTGCAGGCATTAAACTCTCAGCATTGCCAGCTCATGTCCCAGGAAAACTGGGAAGAAGGTCGCCAATGTTTGCAATCATTGCTGCATACAGGAATGGCCCAGGAGCAGTGAGCCCGGCACCCACGGTGTCTGCTCCAACACTGAGCGGTGTCTTTTTCAAATGAACAGATACAGAGCCCTTGGAACTCCTTTAAACACAAATTCAGGGTTTTTCAAAACAGAATGGAGACCCTCCCATTGCAGAGTCAACATGTGTGCCTTGTACCTCTACATAGTCTAGAGCACAGGACCTAGGTGATACCTGAGACCCTGTAAATTCTTTGACAGTGTTAACTCAAAATCAGAAAGCCTGGTGGTTATACACATGAAATGTCCGTGGACTGTAGTAATTGTTAGAAGGAGAATGAAACATACACAAAGAAAAAAGTTAGCAACTGTGAACTCAAGTTACCAAGTTTTGTGGTTGCTAGTGGTGACAGAGAGAACTCGGGTAGGAATATTTGGTTTGTTGTGTAGGTGATGCTGGCAATGAGCTTCGAAATAAGGGCTTTTGCAGAAATGACAATGAAGGACCCAGTAGCTGGCTGTGAGTCCCCAGAGAAAACAAGGGAAGACAAAATAATAGGTGGTACTTTTCTGTTGCTAAAATGCTTTCCAAATGACCCTTACCATCACCATGAGAGGGAAGCAGTATTATTGCTAGCATCTGTTTACAGATGAGGACCGAGATTCAGAGAAGTACAATCAATAGCTTGCCCAAGGCTTCACGCTTTTGACAAAGCTAAACAGGCCTTAAAGACTAGTCGTTCCCCGCCTCCCCCAGATGCATCTGTCCAGGATATGTCTCTCTGCTTCCCTCATGGAAACACCAGCATAGGTCTGACAGAGCCTATAAGAGTTAGCAGAACCCTACTGGCCTTCTGGGGCTCCATGCTTATCCACTGCAGCCCACTGCTTGAATCACAGTACTGTCAATAATTTTCCATTGAACCAAAGACACTGTCTACTTGTACTGTCCAGCTGTGATGTCCTCGGAATACTGGAGCCACTCCCCTCCATGTCAGATGGGAAATACCAGTTGGGAGAAATACTTTGTGACCCAAAAGATCAGCCTGATGCTGCCATTTGCCCCACGTTGGACATCCTGCACAAAACCCAAAGGATCAATGGATTGGAAGGCACAATGGGGCTTCATTTTTCTAACCCTGAACAGGAAGCATCCTTAACTAGCAAAGCTCTTTACATGTTGGCTCTTCTCTGAGATTACCAGGAACAAAGAATACAAAATTTTTTTAAGATTTTATTTATTTGAGAGGTAGAGTTACGGACAGTGAGGAGAAACAGAGAGAAAGGTCTTCCCTCCACTGAGTCACTCCCCAGATGGCCACAACAGGTGGAGCTTCACTGCTTTGAAGCCAGGAGCCAGATGCATCCTCCTGGTCTCCCATGTGGGTACAGGGGCCCAAGCACCTGGGCCATCTTCCACCACTTTCCCAGGCCATAACAGAGAGCTAGATTGGAAGAGGGGCAGCTGGGACTAGAACAGGCACCCATATGGATGTGGAGGATTAACATACAGCACCACGGCGCCAGCCCCAAACACCAGACTTTGAACTCCATTGCTCGTTGACATTCACTCATGGAGGCTGGCATTATGGCAGTTCAAGTCTGCTAACAATCCAGCTCCCTGCTGATGTGCTTGGGAAGGCAGCAGAAGATGGCCCAAGTGCCTGGGCCCTGATACTCAGGTGGTAGACCCAGATGGAGTTCCTGGCTCAGACCTGGCTATTGTGGCTATTTGGGTAGTAAATATTTCTCTCTCTCCCTCCCTCTCTCTTTCTCCCTGTCACTCTGCCTCTCAAATAAATAAATATTTAAAAACAACTGTAGGATTCTGGCACATGGAAAGATGGGTAGCTAGCTCTCCAGATCAATAAGATAAAAAATATTCAGAAACACACCCCAAAATGTATATTTGGTTTGTTAAAAGTGGCTTTCCAATCAGTGGAGAGAAAAGAGGTCATGTAATAAACAATATCACAACTGACTAACATGCTTAAAGGATAATGTGCGCACAGCAGGTTAAGCTGCTGCCTACAACGCTGCCATCTCATATGGGTTGCCGGTTCGAGTCCCGGCTGCTCCACTGATCCAACTCCCTGCTAATGTGCCTTGAAAAGCAGTGGAAGACGACCCAAGTGCTTGAGCCCCTGCCAGCTCCGTGGGAGAACCAGAAGAAGCTCCTGTTTCCTGGCTTCGGACCATCCTAGCCCCTGCTGTTGCAGCCATTTGGGGATTAACCAGCAGATGGAAGATCTCTCTTGTTCTCTTTCTTTCTCTCTCTCTCTCTTTCTGTAACTTTGCCTTTCAAATAAATCTAAAAAGCCCACCTTCAACAAAACAAAAATAAAAAAACATAAAGTACTAGAGAAAAAAAGGTACGTATTTGTGGAGCACTGCTGAATGCCCCAGTCTACACTGGCTGATAAGATGTCAACAGAGAACAAAACAAATAGGACCCCTCCCCACAGTGAGTTTATAATTTAGTGTGTGGGGGAGAGATGGTCAGGCAATCAATAATTCCACAGACTGAATTGAAAAGTTACACTGTACCACATAAACATGTGTAATTACAACGTGTCATGTATTTGAAGAATAAATAGAGCCTGATTGCATGCGAAAAATAATGCAGTAGACCAACTAGCATTCGAGTTGTGCTATGGGCTCTGTAGTACATCCATGGGTGATGTGGGAGACCAGAACCCTGAAGGACCGTGCGGTCTCTCCCCAGCTCCTTCTCTTTCCAAGCTGTCACCGTGAGCAGTCATAACCCTCTCAAACCACTGCTTCTGTCCTGGCTCCCTGACTCAGGAGCCCAGAAATGATCCCTACCATGTCCAGTCTGTTTCTGTGTCTGAGTTTTGTGGAGCCCTGTTTACCAGTGCCCACTTCCATGGGGCCAAGCTCTTGTCTATTTGCATCTGTACCTACCCTGTGCCACTGCCCAAACTGAGTACCACCCCCACCCACTCATCTTTCAGTCTTCCATTCTGTAATCAGTGCTGGGTTTGCCAGACTCCTCTCATCAGTGAGGATACAGAGCCGATGGCTCTTCATGATAAATCTGGCATTGTGGCATAGCAGGCAAAGCCGCCTCTTGCAACACCAATCCCATATTGGGTACTGGTTCCTATCCCAGCTGCTCCACTTCCAATCCAGCTCTCTGCTAATGTGCCTGGGAAAGCAGTGGAAGATGGCCCAAGTCCTTGGGCCTCTGCACCCATGTGGGAATCCTGGAAGAAGCTCCTGGCTGCTGGCTTCAGCCTGGCTCACCCTGGCCATTGCAGCCATCTGGGGTGTAAACCAGCAGATGGAAGATCTCTCTCACTCTCATTCTCATCTTCTCTTTCTGTAACTCTGACTTTCAAATAAATAAATAAATCTTAAATAAATAAAGCTGACCAAAGGTCTGAGTTCCTTGTGGTTGCATTTCTGCAGTGAGCTGTGTTAGCCTCAGGAAGTCCTTTCTCATGTCTGCCTTAAATCACTCCAGCCTCACTGTTTCTTAAAGTCACCTTCTTTGTGGCTTTAGGGCAGAGCTCAGGCGACCCGTTCGGCACAGGGCGTCTACTCAGCGTTTGTGAAGTGCCTGGTGGTTGATTAGTAAGTGCCTGGGACTTGAACATCGTTACCCAAATCTTCCAGGCCCTTCTCCGCAGACACAGCTCCTGAGACCTGCCTTCCCCAACTACTTCATCATCGGATGGCTCTTCTCAAACTCTGCTAATCAGCTTTTTTTTATTTATTTTTTTAATCATTAGTGAGAGTTTTGAAGAAGGTCCTTAAACCAGAAGTAAAAAAAAAAAAATTATGATAAATTCAGGAAAGCTGGTTGAGTTTAGTTCTTTGCCTTTGGCCTGGCGGGGCCCCTCCACCAACCAATAAATAGATAAAGCAGTCTGTCCCTGCTTGGCCGGGCCCGCCCAGCCCCTGATCTGAATGCAAGCTGCAGAAAAATTAGATGTAGAGGGATCAACGCTTCATCTGCAGCCACACCAGTGCTCTTCTCAGACTGCGGGTGGGCGCAGGGGACAGAGAACTCCAGGGCTGGCTGCTTTCCTGAAGGCACCTTTCATTCTAGTCTCATGTCTTGCAAAGTCTGTAGGTTCTCACAGAGCTCCAGGTACCCTCTGGTGGTGGTGCTGGTGTTTGAGAGAGAGAGGGAAAAAAAAGAACTCAGACTAATTCACACTAAAGTATTACTGACTTTCCGTGCAACACTTCTCCAGCATTTTTAGCAATCTGCAGAGTGAAGGTAACACCGAATTGGAGGGGGAGGGGCCCCTCTGGCCGCTAAGCCATCTAATCCCAGGAAGGTATTAAGACTGATGTCAAGGCTGGCGCCGCAGCTCACTAGGCTGATCCTCCGCCTGTGGCACCGGCACTCCGGGTTCTAGTCCCGGTCAGGGCACCGGATTCTGTCCCAGCTGCTCCTCTTCCAGTCCAGCTCTCTGCTGTGGCCCGGGAGTGCAGTGGAGGATGGCCCAAGTGCTTGGGCCCTGTACCCTCATGGTAGACCAGGAGGAAGCACCTGGCTCCCGGCTTTGGATTGGCGCGGCGCACTGGCCGTAGCAGCCATTTGGGGGGTGAACCAACGGAAGGAAGACCTTTCTCTCTCTCTCTCTCTTACTGTCTAACTCTGCCTGTCAAAAAAAAAAAAAAAAATGCACATCTTGTTTTAAGTTCCTTACCCTGTGCAGACAGATCCTGGCTGTTTGTCTGGGGGTGTCAGGCCTGGGCACTGGAGCATTGGTCCAACTCATCCAGTTTGTAAAGGAGGCACCCCAGTGTGTCCCTTCCAAACCGTGGGCGTTTGGGAAGAGAAAGAAGAATGTTCTGGAAATGAACTGGGTGGACACTGAGAAGGAGGGGAGGGGCTGTGCGTTCCTTCCTGTGCTCGAGTCACCGATGGGCAGCGGGCGGCTGGCAGTGTGGCCCAAGTGCTTTGCAAAGAGCTGGTGTCGCTCTGAATGGCCCCGCGCCAGACCTAGATGAATCTTCCCGCAGGGACACCGCACCCTTCTTCAGCAGAGGGGAACACACCAGCTCCTAAAAAGAAGTGTTTTCTTTCTTTCAGACACACAAAAAAAATTAATGAGCTCCGTGTCTGGCACGGGTTAGCAGATTCCGCCGTGGCGTTGGCAGGGCTTCCGCCTGCTCCAGAACTTTAAAGAAACCCCGCATTGAGAGCCACCAGCGACAGAGGGGAGGCAGAGCGGCCTGGTTCCCTTGCTCACAGAACAAAGCCGCTGGCTGCGAAGGTGTGCGCGGTGGGAGCAGCGCTCTCCCAGCTGTTCCCGGAGCGCATCCATCTTTGCAGGCAGCACAATGCCTTCCTTATTTCCCGAGTCCCCTGCTCTCCAGGCGGTGGCTGACGTGTGCGAGCCTTCAGCCCCGGGGCCAGCGAGCACGTCTTGGGGCAGATGTCCTCAGGCCCCGGGGTGGGAAGAAACAGGGCTTGCCTTACAGTGTGTCCTTTCTCCAAAACGGGCGGAACTACAGACGCACCGGGTGTGCCCTGATTGTCCCTAAGTGCCTGTGGGTTGATTCAGGAAATGGATTCTCAGTACCTTCTATGCTTGGGGGGCTGCAGAGACAGCAGAGAGAAAACAGACATGCACCCTTGACACGTGGGGATTTGGTGTGGGAGGTGGATGATCAGCACTAGACACATTAATTTCAAGTACTAATAAAACAACGACAGAAAATGACAGTGGGGCGGAGGCTGTTATTGGGATTCTTAGGTAAAGCCTCAGTGTACACTGGAGCTGAAATCTGAGTCATCCGAAGGGACCAGCTGCAGGGAGATGCGGAAGCAGAAGTCTGTGTGGCAGGAACCGTGTGCACAAAGACCCCGAGGGGTGTGTGTGTGAGCGACAACTTCAAGGGACCGAGTGAAAGCCGGTGAATAGAGATAATGAACAGGTTAGAAAGAAAGGCAGGGGTTAGCTCTAATACATAAAGCGTCACATCTAATGTTGTAGAGTGATTTATAGTTTGCAGAGGGCATTGAACACACACTTCCTCCATCCAACCATCCCAACGAACCTGGTGTAAAGATAAGGAAATTCAGGTCCAGGTGATAACTTCCTCAACATCACAATACCAGAAAGTGGTGGGACAAGGATTCGGAGCAAGGACTCTCTGCACGATGCTGGAGAGCACTAGCCACACAGTAGCCATTTGTATCATTACTTAGTTTGTACAGTGAACAGCCTGTGCCACTGTACATAGCATCCCCATGGCAGCTTGGAGCTATTTTCTCCAAAATTCTGTGCTTTTTCTGTGCAAGGGGATGTTGGGAATACAAAGAATAAAGATACTATCCCAGCTCTTGGTAAGCACATGAGGTTGTTAAAGAGAAACAATGTATGAAAAGAGGGTGGATGATTAAACACAGTGTTTATTTCTGGCAAGGACACTGTGCATGACTTGGTTGGGGATGTAAGATTTGAGCCTGGCTTATTTGAGCCTGACTGGAAGACTTAGACTGGTGGATATACGAGGAAAAAATTCACAGGTCTCCATCCCACAAACACACATTTAAAATGTGGTGTATTGCAGACCACTATAAATACTTGCCTCTAGCAGCTTGTAATCTTTTAAAAAGTGAAGCTTTGTCATTCTATCATATAAAAAATAGAATCATACAGGAAAAACTGGTAAATCTGAGATGAGAAAAAAAATTTATAATCTCATCCATGAAAAAATCACTTGTTACATTTTGGTGTATTTCCTTCTGGCCTGTGTCTTACTGTATATATGTATATGTTTGTGGTATGTAGATATTCACTTATATGGGTATAAATTACATGCTTTAAAACTCATGCATTTTGGGGCCAGTGCTGTGGCATGGTGGGTAAAGCCACTACCTGCAGTGCTGGCATCCCACATGAGCGCCAGTTTGAGTCTTGGCTCTCCACTTCCGATCCAGCTCTCTGCTATGGCCTCGGAAAGCAGTAGAAGATGGCCCAAGTCCTTGGGCCCCTGCACCTGCGTGGGAGACCTGGAAGAGACTCCTGGCTCCTGGCTTCAGATCGGCGCAGCTCCAGCCATTTTGGCTATCTGGAGAGTGAACCAGCAGATGGAAGACCTCTCTCTCTCTCTCTTTCTGTCTCTGCCTCTCTGTAACTTTGCCTTTCAAATAAATAAATAAATCTTTAAAAAAAAAAAAAACTCATGCACTTTAAGCGTATAAGTAAATGAGTTTTGACAAATGTATACACTTGAACAAAGAAAGATCTAGAATATTTCCTTCACCCTACCAAGATGCCTTGCATCCTTTAGCCCATCCCTCCCAACCCCCATTACAGACAACCACGGAACAGATTTCTGTTTTTTGTAAAATATTTATTTATTTACTTGAAAGGCAAAGTTACTGAGAGAGAGGGAGAGACAGAGAGAGGTTCTTCCATATGCTGGTTCACTCTCCAAATGACTACAACAGCCAGAGCTGGGCCAATCCAAAGTCAGGAGCCGAGAGCTTCTTCTGGGTCTCCCACATGGGTGCAGGGGCCCAAGTAGGCCATCTGCCACTGCTTTCCCAGGCCATTAGCAGGGTGCTGGATGAGAAGTGGCATGAGAGTTTGGACATGAGCTGGCTCCCATGTGGGATGCCGGCTTCACAGGTGGTAGCTCTCCCAACCCCGCAACACTCTGGCTCCCCTTGAGCCGATTTCTGATCTCAGATCAGTGTGCCTGTATCGTATCAATTTAATCACATGTGGCCCTCTTTTATTTCCGGTCTCTGTTGGTCAGCATAACGTTTCTGAGGTTGTTGGTGTTTCGGTGCCTGTATCGATAGCTTGTTCCTCTTTGTCTCTGACTAGCATTCTGCTCTAAGAATACACAAAGACGTGCTAATGCACTTACCTGTTCGTGGGCATTCAGGTTATTTCTAGCTTGTGGCTGTGATACATGCAGCACCTGTGAACACCAGCCTGCCTCTGGCCGTGTTCTCAGTTCTCTTGGGTGGAATTTCTGGCTCAGAGGGGAGGTCTGACATTGAACTTCATGGGAAACTACCAGACAGCTTTCCCAAGTGGTTGGACCATTTCACACTGGAGGAGAACAAGAGTCACTCTGTGTTCTTGCCAGCACTTGGGGTTGTTGCTCTTTTTAATATTAGCCACTCTTGGGGCTGGCGCTGTGGCACGGTAGATTAAAACCCTGGCATCCTGGGATGCCAGTTCGAGTCCTGGCTGCTCCTCTTCCAGCCCAAAAAATTAGCCACTCTGGTAAACGGGCGAGGTTTCCATTCCCACCTCCCCATTCACTAATGGTGTTGAATGTTTTTCACAGGCAGGTGTAAGTCTTGGTGTTCTCTGCTTTTTAAATTTACATTTCATACTAAAGTCCTTCCCCGTCACCACCATGATCTTCATACCCATCGATTCCAATGAGAGAATTCTTCACCATTTGTTTGCTCCTTTCTCTACTAGGCATTTAAATCGCTTTCATTGGATCACGATTCTGAATCACACTGGCGTTAACATCTTCGTGCATATATTCCCCAGCCCAGAATTTAGATTTATATGTATGCTTGTGTGTCTCCCTGCATTGTAGATTATGAAGTTGTCAGGTCAAAGGCATTTCCGTGGCAGTGAGAGTATAAAATACAAGGTGGACATTGAGACCCAGGGTCATCAAAGCAGAAACTCAGTGGCCTTTCCATCTCCCAGCTCCATCCTGGGATCTCTGAACCGGCCCCTTTCACAAAACGGATCCTCCTGTCCCTAGGTAGAGCGAATGGCTGTGTGCAGCCCACCATGTTTTGAGCCCTGGGTGGTGCTGAAATGGTGAATACTGTGGTTGAAACAATGCTGTGATGTACTGGGCTCCACTCTTCCTTAAGCCCAGTTGAAAGGCGGGGAAAGAAAAATTGTAGATCCTTCTCCCCTGAGAATGATCTGTGAGGGTGACCGGCCGGGCGGTGACTGAATCCATCTGTGGCAATTCTGGAATTTCTGCACATGCAATGTCCCATCGCAGGGGGCTGGGAGCTGCACCGGAAGAGGATTTTCTTGCTGTGCTCAGTGACTTCACTTGGATTGTGGGTTTGTTTGGAGGGACCCTAGGAGGGTTGATGGGGAGGAGGATGTAGGAGGAGTTTGATATGGGAACTCCCAAGTCCGAATACACATCGGTCGCTCTCTAAACGTGAACTTAGCAAGGACAAACACTGTTCCTTATCCATGGTGTCTTAGCTTGGGTTCCCCTGAGACCAGGATTGAGCAGAAGTGGTTTATTTGAGGGCCAGTCCCAGGAAACAGCAGCAGGGAAGCAGGGAGGTGAGACTGGGGAAGGAGCTGTGTGAGCGTGCTTTCTCACTAGTTCACGCTGCAAGCACAGGCCCTGGGGGACCTCTGGGAGGTGTACAGAACATGCCCACAGATTGTCCTACCTGGGTAGCAGGGAGCCAGGGTACGTGTCTGCGGGCAGCCAACAGCTGCTGGTGGTTGAGGACATTCCTGGGAAGCTTCAGCTCCTGGCACTTGCAGCTGCCCTGGGTGTAGGCCAAGGTAGGCTCCCGCCACTGGAGAAGGCCCCCAAACCAAGAGCCACAGGTGCCTGAGCTGGATCAGGTGACCCTCTGAAGTCATGAGGCCAAGAGGCCTGTGCCAGCTGTGTCTGCGCAGCACCTGGCTTGGTCCTGACAGTGAACAGATCCCAGAGAGCTCAGCCAGCTTTGGCCCCAGAGCTCCGGCTCCTGGTTGTTTCTCCCACTGCACATGAGCGCCGCCACCAGCCGGCAGTGCTATTTTACAGTCAAATTCAGGAGACGAGCACCCACCTGTTCCCCAAGTGCAGCCCCTGGTGACTTGCTGGAAGTGTGGATTTCGTGGGTCCTAACCCATACCTACCGAATCAGGAACTGTGGGCATGGGGCCCAGGAATCTGCATTTCAACAAGCCCTCCAGTGATGCTGATACATCCTGAAGTTAGAGGCCTGCTGTTCCCGTCTCTGAAATCTAGGGCAACCAAACAGAGCCCTATGCACTTCCGTTAGAAGACCCTTCACCCCACCCCCACCCCACCCTACCACTAGAAATAAACCTCTGAGGCTTTGCCCCCTTTCCTGACCTCTTCTCTTCTTTGACACTGATTAACTAGAGACCATACCTAATTATCAAGTGCCCACAATGGAAAGTAGCCCAGGGAATGTGTAAGGTAGAAGATAACCCAAGAGACATCTGTGTGGGATTTGAACTGGCGGGGAGAGGGGCAGGTCTGATGTATGTTCCTGTTTGTCTTTCTGAGCTAATATTTAAGTTCTTGTGTTTGCCTTAGGCCACAGCAGGTGCACAGTAGGGGAAAAGTCAGGGAGATGCCAGAAAAAGCTGCTTTGGAATTTTAAGTCAATCACAGAAAACCTGCAGTTAGGAATGCTCTTGTGAGTCAATGTCAGTAGGAAAATTTTATTAAAAAAAAAAAAAAAAAAAAAAAAAAAAAAAAAAAAAAAAAAAGATGGGCTGGGTTTCACTGAGTGAACCTATGCCAAGAGAGGACAGGAACGGTAGCAGCAAATGGCAGTGAGCAGGTGAGGTGGTTTCGTCAGCGTCTCCCAGGCTGTGTGTCTACCACGTGCCACTCTCCGTGTGGCAGTCACACCTCGTGGCTGGTTTAGCAGTGCTGGCTGAGAACAGCTCCCCGAAGTAGTCATTTCTGCCACTCCTGCCCCACCCCACCCCAGCCTCTGATGCCAGCAGCCCCATCTGGCCTGCCTGAGGGGCCACCCTAGTGGTGTGACATCACAATGTAGGCCAGTGAGGAGCTGGGGCCCAGGGCATCCAGGTATAACCTCCTAGGGCTGGCCTGCAGTTACAGAGCCACCACAACGGAGACGAGCTAGCCTGCTGCCGCTGACATCCCAGGTGCACCCGGTAGGTATTCAGAACACCCCGGCCCTGTGGAAGGAGATGAAGCCAACAGCTGGCACAGCTGGCTGGCCTAGCAACTTGGGTCATGAGCCTACAACAGGCGTGGATGGGCCAGAGAGAGTTATCAAGACAATCCCCGAACTCTCCCCCAATGTAGCCTCTTCCTGCTGGGTAAGCATCTGCAGGAAGTGGGACTCTCATCACCTCCAAGGCTCGGCTTACCACCTGCGCCAGCCGGTCCCACCCCCCCCTCCCCCCCGCCCGGCCCAGGTCACCTGTGTTTTTCATAGGTAGAGCATCCAGGCTCCCAGGTGGCAGATTCACTGGAGCATCACTCTGAGTTGCAATCGAGGTCAGAGGCTGAAGCCCCCTTCCTCCACCATGTGTCCCAATCCAGCTCCCCATGATCCTCTGGGGAAGCAAGTCTCTTCCCTTCCTTTTAGGACAATACAAAGGGGACAGGAAATGGTGCATGGATTAGAGCACTGGAAAAGGAGAGGGAGTTGAAGAAGATGGCAGGGATGGGGCAGGGACCAAAGCCATCTCTGGGAGGCTGGGGCTCATCACAGCCGGGCCACCTGCAGCTGGCTGAGGCAGCCTCCCAGCTGTGGCCTCTTCCTGCCTTCCCACCATCTGCCTGTGGGGTTCTTGCACGTGGAGGGACCATTTTCCCATCTGCAACTGCCAGCAGGTCTAGACAGCAGCATCAGGCTTGGCTTTCCCCAGGACTGCATGGCTCAATCTGAGTGTGTAAGGCAGGAGGGGAGGTGGCTAAGGTATTCGTTCTTTGTCTCGTGTGTGTGATGGACTGAAGCCAGTCTCCGCTCTGAGACACCGCTAGTGCCCATGTATACCGAGAACACTTTAGCTCTGTCTGACATCCCACGGAAAGGGAACAGAACAGGGGCCACAGCTAGAGGGGCCTGTGGCCAGGAGAGGACGGAGCCAGCAAACACCACCCCTACTGTGTGCCAGACCCTTGACCTACATTATTGCTCTGAATTCTTGCCACTGCTCTGTCAAGCAGGTATTCTGGTGCTCTTGTTGCAGATACAAACTCTGAGAACTCTGTTCTGCACTGGGTGCCACATACAGACATGAACTTGGAATGCATGTTCGCTCCGTACCATCTCCTGCATCAGGGATCTCTGAAAATACAGTGGGCCACTTTGTAAGGCAGCGAGATCACAGGCAAGCCAGGGACTATCCATCAGCACCACCAGAGATGGGGTTCTTATTTACTTTTTTAAGATTTTATTTTTGGGGCCAGCACTGTGGCATAGTGGGTAAAAGCTGTTGCTTGCAGTGCCAGGATCCCATAGGATCCCATATGGGCACCAGTTTGAGTCCCGGCTGCTCCACTTCCGACCCAGTCCCCTGCTAATGTGCCTGGGCCCCTGCTCCTACATGGGAGACTGGGAAGAAGCTCTTGGCTCCTGACTTCAGACCAGCCCAGCTCTGGCTGTTGTGGCTATTTGGGTAGTGAACCAGCAAATGGAAGATTCTCTCTCTCTCTCTCTCCATCCCTCCCTCCCTCCCTCCCTCTCTCTCTCTCCCTCTCTCCCTCTCTCCCTCTCTCTCTATCTCCCTCTGTCTTGTCCTCTCTCTCTCTCCGTGAAACTCTGCCTTTCAAATAAATAAATATTTTTAAAAAGATTTTATTTTTATTTATTTGAAAGGCAAATGTAGAGAGAGATCTTCCAACCACTGGTTCACTAAATGGCCAGGATTGGGCCAGGCTGAAACCAGGAGCCAGGAACTCCATCTACATCTCTCACTGGGTGGCAGGGGCCCAGGGAGTTGGGCCACATTGCACTGCTTTTCCAAGTGCATTAGCAGAGAGCTGTATTGGAAGTGGAACAGCTGGGATTTGAACTGGTGCTCCATTATAAGATGCTAGTATCATAGGTAGCAGCTTATCCTGTTGGACCACACTGGCCCCAGGAATGGGATTCTTGAGATCAATCAGGAGCTGGGCCAAATGGTCTTTTTTTTTTTCCTTCTTTAAGCTGTACTTATTTATTTTGAAGGAATTATGGAGCGAGGGGGGTAGATATTGATCTTCCATCCTCTGGTTCATTGCCCAGATGGCCGCAATGGCCAGAGCTGGGCCAGACTGAAGCCAGGACCCAGGAGCTTCATCCAGGTCTCCCATGTGGGTGGCAGGGGTCCAAGCACTTGGGCCATCCTCAGCTGCTTTCCCCAGGCCATTAGCAGGGAGCTGGATCAGAAGTTGAGCATTTGGGGACATGAACCGGTGCCCATATGGGATGCTGGTGCTGCAGGTGGCAGTGTTACCCAGTATGCCACAACACCAGCCCCCTAAAAGGTCTTAAATGTTGTTTCCAAGTCTGGGATTGTATATTTCTGTGTCTCAATACCTTTCTCACCTTCCACGTTTGAACCTAGATGGGGTGGTCTTTCCGGGGCAGCAGCCAGCTCTGTGTTAGAGCGGGAAGGAACTGTAGAGATCAGCTTTGCTGCCCTGCAGGGCCCTAGGTAGGCAGGTGGAGCTCAGGCTGGTTAAGGAGGTGTCCAGGACCACAGGGCCAATTCAGAGTTAATGTAGTTGGAAGGATGGATGGAAGGAGGGAGGGAGGGAGAAACCCTGGGGACTTGAGAGCTAACCAAACAGCCCTGTGCCCTTTTGTCTTTCTCACCTGACTCCAGTAAAGATTACTAGTCAACCACCATTTATTGAGCACCTACTGTATGCCAAGTGCATTTCAGGATTATTTCTCAGATTCCTCCCCTTACCCCATCAGGTGGGTGTCATTGTCCACGTTTCTCAGATGAGGATGGTTAAGTGACTGCCCTAAGGGTTTGGGCATTTGTGGATGTATCAAGACGTCCTTGATCTCCAGGAGAACTTGCTTGGGGAAGCAGCGTCCTTTCTCCAAGATGAGCTGCCATTACCTTGTCCAGCTCCATGAGCACTGTTTCAGGGCCCTTTTGGACTTTGTCTTGGCTGATGTTGGGCTCCCTGTGGGCCCACCTGGTTTGCTGCCCAGGCCTCTTGCGCTGCTGGGACGAGGCCCAGCAACTGTTTGCACACCGGCAGATGTTATGCGCCGCAGAAGAAAATATGCTAATCGAAATCAGCTTCAGCTAATTGTGGCAATTTCCCTTCTGCGTGTTGCCCTGAAATAGTAGCCACGCTCTGTTCTTTTTTCACATCAGGGAGCCCCAAATTGGCAGCTTAAACGAGCCTGCAGAGAAGGCAGTCAAATGGGCTCTTTGCCGCCAGTTTCCACAGATGAGGCCTCCATCTCGCTCTCCGCCTAAGACCTGGGTTCAACTGCTGGTGGACTTGGCCTTTTAAAGCTGGGGGTAATCAGAACCCACTGCCAGGCTGAAAGCACCTCCTTTAACTCCCGGGGGAGAACCAGAATCTTAAGGAATTTACTGAAACATCAAGCCCAAGGGCACATGGTCTGACCTTGAACTTGGATCCTGGTCTACTTCTGGTTTGTTCTAGAGCCAGCACTGGCCAATGGAACTCTTGTCGGTGATGGAAATGTTCTATATCTGCACTGTCCATCATGGCAGCTCCTGGCCACATGTGGCCACTGAGTGCTTGAAACGTAGCCAGTGGGGCCGAGGAGCTGCATTTTAATTTCAGCTTAAGTTTGGGTTACACAGCCCCGTGTGGCTTGGGCTGCTGAGCTGGACACTGCAGCGCTAAGCCCTGCCAACTTTTGTGACTTCATCTGTGATCTCATCCGCACCCCCTGCTTCTCCCCACCCTGTGCTCTCACCTCCCAGGCCTTCTGTGCTTTGTGACTCTTGCCTGTGCACTTCCCTCTGCTGGCACCACCCTCTCCTCTGATCATTTTACACTCTGCCCCTGTGCAGCACGTGGGCCTCGGATCCAGGGAGTCCCCATGAAATCTTCCCTATTTTATCTAATTGGGTCCCCTTCTTTGTCTCTCTCTCTCTCTGAAGTCACATGGTGGGATATTTTCTTCTCTTTGCTGTCTCCTGGACAAGCACATTGGTCCCATCAGGGCAAGAGGCACTGACTGTCCTCTGCCCCACTCCATCCCCATGCTGGGAGCAGCACCTGGCAGGTGGAGAGAACTCTGCAGAGCAGGTGAACACCTGCAGGTGGTCCCTCAGCCACCTCCTTCAGCAACCTTTTTCCTGGGTAACAAAAATATCCACAGCACCAGTGGCCTCACACAGCGAGCATCAATTATTTCCCCTGATTCTCTGGGTCAGAAATTTGAGTGGGGCTGGCCCAGCTACACAGAGTAGGGCTGGTCTCAACTCCATCAGCTGGACACTGGACTAGGCAACCCAAGAAGGCTTCACACACACAGGCCTGGGACTCTCGGCCCCCCAGCAGACATCTCCTAGGTGGGGACCTTGGGTTTCCTCACAGCACGCAGGTCTCAGGTGATCCATCCGACTTCTGCTGTGACAGCTTCCATGAGAGGAAGCAGAAGCTGCCAGGAGCCATCTTCATTACATGCTCTTGGTGCTGCCAAGCCGCGAGGGGAGCCCAGACAGAAGGGGATTGAGGAGCTGGGCGCTTCCTGATTGGGGGGGCACATGTGCATGCAAGGAAGAAGGAGGGGTGGGCGTTGTGGTGCAGGGGGTTAGGCCACTGCTTGGGACACCAGCATCCAGTATTGGGACACCTGGTTTGAGCCCCTGTTACTCGGCATTTCTGATCCAGCTTTCTGCTAACATGCCTGGGAGGCAGCAGATGATGGCTCGAGACCTTGGAGACCCATTTGGAGTTCCTGGCTCCTGGCTTTAGCTTGGCAAGCCCTCAATTGTTGAGGTCATTTGAGGAGTGAACCTGCAGATAAAATATGCATTTTCTTTCTCCCTCCTCATTCCCTCCCTCCCCCAAACTGTGCCTTTCATATAAATAAATAAATCTTAAAAAAAAAAAAAAGGAAAGAAAGAGGGGGCCGGCACTGTGGCATAGCGGGTAAAACTGCCACCTGTAGTGCCAGCATCCCATATGGATACCAGTTCAAGTCCCAGCCACTCTACTTCCGGTCCAGCTTTCTGCTATGGCCTGGGAAAGCAGGAGAAGATGGCCCAAGTGTTGGGCCCCTGCACCCGCATGGGAAACCCAGAAGAAGCTCTTGGCTCCTGGCTTCTGATCGGTGAATCTCTGGCCATTGCGGCCATTTGAGAAGTGAACCAGGGATGGAACACCTTTCTCTCTCTCTCTCTCTCTGCCTCTCCTTCTCTCTCTGTATAACTCTGACTTTCAAATAAATAAATAAATAAATCTTTATAATAAAAAAGAAAGAAGGCAGAATCCCAGGCAGCGCCCTTTACACTGCCTCAGTCGCTGTAAACACATTTGTGGCGTGCTTTCTCAAAATGAATGGGCACGCAGGCAAGTGAAAATGCAGACTCGGTAGGTCTGGGAGGGAGCCAGGAGACACCAAGGCTGCAGATCCACAGGCCGCCCTCGGGACAGCCAGGTTGTGGTAAGACTGCCTCCCACCAGGTCTGACCTTGTGCTTAGCACGGCCTTGACCTCGTGTCTGGCACTGCAGTGCGCCGCGTTCTGCCCCTGGGTTAGGCACTGCCCGCTTCAGCTGAGGCCCACGTGGTTCACTCCTTCTCCCCTGTGCCTGGGCTGGTGCCCAGATTGTAGCACAGGGTAACTGCTGACTCCTCTCCTCCAACTCGTGGCCTTACCCACTCTAGAGCCCCTTCCTTCTTTTCATTAACATGTAATTCTCATCACCTTGTCAGCATGGTGAGATGGGCACCATTCAGTTACAGCGCTCAAACCCTACAGGTCCCCAACTCACAGTGGTTCCATGTATGATTTTCCAGCTTCACAAACGAGTAAAGTGGTATGCGGTCAGTGGAGACCAGACTCGCTTTTTGACCTTTTCCCAGGCTGGTGGTACACTGTACGAAATTCTTTTTTCTTTTTTTCTTTTTTATTTTTTGACAGGCAGAGTGGACAGTAAGAGAGAGAGACAGAGAGAAAGGTCTTCCTTTGCCGTTGGTTCACCCTCCAATGGCCGCCACGGCCGGCGCGCTGCGGCCGGCGCACCGAGCTGATCCGAAGGCAGGAGCCAGGTACTTCTCCTGGTCTCCCATGGGGTGCAGGGCCCAAGCACTTGGGCCATCCTCCACTGCACTCCCGGGCCACAGCAGAGAGCTGGCCTGGAAGAGGGGCAACCGGACAGAATCTGGCACCCTGACCGGGACTAGAACCCAGTGTGCCGGCGCCGCAAGGCAGATGATTAGCCTAGTGAGCCGCGGCGCCAGCTGAAATTCTTTTTTTTTTTTTTTTTTTAAGATTGATTTATTTATTTTTGAGAGGCAGAGTTACAGACTGAGAGAGGGAGAGACAGAAAGAAAAGTCTTCCATCCCCTGGTTCACTCCCCAAATGGCCGCAACAGCTGGAGCAGAGCCGATCCGAAGCCAGGAGCCAGGAGCTTCTCCTAGGTCTCCCACGCAGGTGCAGGGGCCCCAGCACTTGGGCCATCCTCCACTGCTCTCTCAGGCCATTAACAGGGAGCTGGATCAGAAAAGGAGCAGCCAGGACTTGAACCAGCGCCCGTATGATATGCTGGGGCTACCGGCAGAGACTTAGTCTACTACACCACAGCACTAGCCCCTGTAGGAAGCTCTTGAGTGGCTGGACAGACAACAACCGTCACAGCTCCAAGTCAGCTATGTGACCATGAGGGGAAACAACCAAAACTCTACAGTGCACTGTATTCAGCAGAGTATGTGAGACATGTTGCCCCTGATTTTAAAAGAGGCTTTTTTGTAGATGGTTTTGCCCAGCTGTAGGCCAACAGAGTATCCTAAACACATTTAAGGTAGGCAAGGCTAAACTGTGATGTTTGGTAGGTTAGATGTGTTTAATGCATTTAAAAAAAAAAAGATTTATTTATTTATTTGAAAGAGAGAGAGAGAGGTCTTCCATCCACTGGTTCACTCTCCAGATTGCTGCAGTGCCGATCCAAAGCCAGGAGCCAGGAGCTTCTTCTGGGTCTCCTACGCGAGTGCAGGGGCCCAAGGACTTGGGCCGTCTTCCACTGCTTTCCCAGGCCATACCAGAGAGCTGGATCAGAAGTGGAGCAGCAGAGACCTGAACCAGCACTCATATGGGATGCCAGCACTGCAGGTGCTTTACCCACTATGCCACAGCACTGGCCCCGTAATGCATTTTTTCCCACTTAACAATATCTTCAACTTATGGTAGACTTATTAGGACAGAAATTTGTCACAAATCCAGGAACATCTATAGCTTCAAAGAACAGAACTGGTTGGAGCATGTTATGGCTACAGGAATGGCTATACCCAGGGGTTCCACTGATGTTGTCAAGAAACTGTCTGTCACCTATTTCAGTTCTGCCTCCCCCCAGCATCTCTCTGGCTTGATCTCCTCTAAGTGGGGGAAGGGACGACCCCCTTCTTGGCATCCCCAGCAAGGAAGAGGCACCACTTCTTTGCAGATCTTTCCAGCAAAAGTTCTAAGGTTCTTTCTGGTTGGCTCGGCTGGGGTCACATGTCTACAAGGAAGCGACCATGGTGGCCAAGAGGCTGAGTTATGTCTGAGCCTGGAGCTGAGTCCTACCCATGCCAGATGGAATGAAAACAGGAATGGGGCGACTCTCCATAGAAAACTAGAAAGGAGGGAGAGACGTGGGAAGCCAGAAAATTACCCCAGTTGGCCAGGAAAGCAGGTGTTTGTGTTTCCTCGTGCTGCCTGAGAAGGCAGGGGGCAGGGGCCTCAAATAATCAGAGGGCCCACAGCAAAGCAGGTCTCCCGATCCCACCACAAACTCAGAGGGGCTGTCAAAGAAGAATTTTAGCCCCCAGAAGGAACTTGAAAAATAGCTAAGGCGTGTTCTGCAGAACACTGACTCGAAGCATAGCAACTGATGTTCCTTAAAAGGCCGGGTGGTCAACAGAGTTCAGGAGACTACAGATTAGCCTAAGTCAGCAGTTCCCTTGCTATGCAGGACTGATCAGAGCCTTAAATAAGCCAGCAAGGGTACACTGTGAATTTCCAACAGGAGTGGGAGGAAGGCTAGGGATTTGGGGTGAACAAGTTACCCTAACTCCACCCCACTTGTTGTAGAGATGAAGGGAAGGTGACAAAGGCAAAGTGACACAATGACAGTAGTTAGCACTGGGAACACCCCCTAATGCAGTGCTGGTGACATGCAGAAGTGTCTCCTTGTACCCCAGGGCAGCCCCGCCCATCCGTCCTGCCCCCCCTCCCCCATCATTTTGTTCTGTCTGGGCAGTGTTTGTCCTTTCTTTCTTTCTTTCTTTCTTTTTTTTTTTTTTTTTTTTTTTTGGACAGGCAAAGTGGACAGTGAGAGAGAGAGAGAGAGAAAGGTCTTCCTTTACCATTGGTTCACCCTCCAATGGCCACCGAGGCTGGCGCACTGTGGCCGGCGCACCGCGCTGATCCAAAGCCAGGAGCCAGGTACTTATCCTGGTGCAGGGCCCAAGCACTTGGGCCATCCTCCACTGCACTCATGGGCCATAGCAGAGAGCTGGACTTGTCCTCCTTTCTCACACACACACAGCTCAGTGGCTCCCTGGGCTCCCATGACACAGCTCCCGTGGGGAGTGATGGCACCCAGAGCGCCTGTCACCCTGCCTGGAACAGGAGGCCGAGGGAAAGGTGGAGAAGTGACAGAGCCCTGCGGGTCTGGACTTAGGCAAACACAGCCACCCAACCAGCAAGCTGACAGCACAGACAGGGCAGAAGAGGCTCAAAGCTTGGCTGAACCTGCGGGAGTCCGTGCCAGGCAGACACCGAGGGAGCCAGGCAGGAGGGGAGGGCGGCAAAGGAATATTCCTGGAGCCGCGCACGCACTTGAAAGCCAGAGAGAGCTTATGCGTCATGGCTGATGCGTGCTGACGCGAGGGCAGCCTCTGTGACAATCCCATTTTTTTGAGAACCTCTTTGGGTACTTCAAAATGAACTCATTTTAAGGCTCCCTGTGACCTGGTACAGAATTTGCCTGTGACCTACATAGAGAAAAGAGAGAAAAGCAGCCTTCAGTTTAGCTGGCTGAACTCACAGGAGTGAGTGTTTGCTAAACACAGGGGATTCAAGCTCTGGCTCTTCTCCCTGGCACACACATGATCCTGGGTGTATTGTTAAACTCGCCAAGCCTTTGTCTTCTCATCTGGCAAATGGGCTTAAAACGAGTTTCTGTCTCCTGGCTTGGTTATAAGTATCAAATAAGATAATGTCTGTGAAAGAGCAACATGGCTGGCCCATCCCACAGTAAGGGCTCCTTATGGGGGTGGGAGATGGAGAGGTAGGAGCAGGGCCAGGTCCAACTAGTCAGGGGCCAGGCCACACTCATACCAGCACAGCTCCTCCTGACGCTGCACTGCCACTCAGAGAGAAGTAGTAGTTGCTGAGCTCTGAGCACAGAGCGGCACCAACGGCTTTCTCGAGTCTTCTCTGAGAGGGAGGAAGGGTGACAGGTGAATCTCTATGGTCCTTCCCAGATGACTCTATCTCAAGTTCATGTAGACAGCAGGTGTCAGGTGTAGTGGTTAAGGTGCTACCTGAGGTGCTCCCATCTTGTGTTTGAGTTCTGGCTCTGCTTCCAAACCAGCCTCCTGCTAGTGCTCATCCTGGAAGGCATCAGAGGATGACTCAAGTACTTGGGTCCCTGCCACCCATGGGAGAGCCAGATGGAGCTCCTGGATCCTGGCTTCAGCCTGGCCCAGCCCCGGCTGTTGCAGACATTTGAGGAGTGAACCAGCAGGTGGAAGACCCCTCTCTCTCTCTCTGTCGTCTCTGTGTCTCTCTTTCTTGCTCTCCTTTATAAATGAAAAGTAATTTAAAAAAATTTTTAAATCTAGCTGTTGGACTTCTCTTAAAAGGCTCACAAGATCTGGGCCCTGGGCCCCACATTGGTTTCTTTCTGTCTTGCATTTGCCTGGTGCCTCCAGCTTTTACGTTTGTGACCCCCTGATCTGAACTCTCAAGAGGCGCTCAAGAGGGCGTCTGGTTCCAAAGATGTCATTGACACTGAGCTTTCTCACAGCTCAACCCAGGCACTGGAGCAGAATACCGTCCACCCAGGCTGGAAATGCTGATTCCCTTCGTCCTAAGGAATGTGTTTACGTTCTTCACCCAAGGGTTCCCAAACAGCCAAGCTTATCATTTGATGGCAACAGCAACAACAACAAAAACCTGAAACTTGTTCTTGTAGCCTCTGGAAGAAACTGCTCAGATGATAATGCAGTGAGTGAAAGTGACAGCAATCTTTGGGAATCTTTTCTTCTCACAAAGCCTTGGGAACTTGGCTTTGCAAGGAGCAAATCAGAAAGAACTCTCTTGTTGATATCTCCTTTCCGAAGCCAGAGCCAACCAGCCTAGTGATTTGTTTTGAAAGGGCCTCAAGTAAGTGTTTGCATCGTAAAAATCATGCAAGGCCTCTGAGCTGATTTCTTTCTTTTTTTTTTAAGGATTTATTTATTTATTTGAAAGTCAGCGTTAAACAGAGAGAGAAGAAGAGGCAGAGAGAGAGAGAGAGAGAGAGAGAGGTCTTCCATCTGCTGGTTCACTTCCCAATTGGCCACAACAGCCAGAGCTGAGCCAATACAAAGGCAGGAGCCAGGAGCTTCTTCTGGGTCTCCTACACGAGTGCAGGGGCCCAAGGACTTGGGCCATCTTCCACTGCTTTCCCAGGCCATAGCAGAGAGCTGGATTGGAAGTGGAGCAGCCAGGACTAGAATTGGCACCCATATGGGATGCCAGCATTGTAGGCAGAGGTGGCGGCTTTTTACCCACTGCGCCATAGCGCCAGCCCCAATTTCTTTATTTTCTTAAAAATTTTTATTGGGGTTGATGTTGTGGTGCAGTGGGTTCAGTACTGGCATCCCATATGGGCACCAGTTCGAGACACAGTCCTTGGGCCTCTGAACCCACATGGGCGATCTGGAAGAAGCTCCTGGCTTCAGCCTGGCCCAGCCCCAGTGGTGGTGGCCATTTGGGGAGTGAATCAGCCGATGGAAGATATCCCTTTGTCTCCCATTCTCTCTCTCTGTAACTCTACCTTTCAAATAAATTTTTTAAAAAAGAGGATAGACAGAAAGAGCCCCTCCACTCGTTTCCTCCCCAAATGCCCACAACCATAGGGATTGGGGCCAGGGTTGAAGCTGGGACCTGGGAACTCAATCCAGGTCTCTCCCATGGGTGGTAGGGACCCCACAACTTGAGCCATCACTTGCTGCCTCTCAGAGTCTGCATTGGCAGGAAGCTGGAATTGGAAGCTGGAACTAGGAATTGAACCTAGGTACTCTGATATGGAACCAGGCATCACACTAGGGTCAACCACTAGGCCAAATGCCCATCCCTGAGCCAATTCCTGTACTGAAACTCACAGAAACACCTGCTTATTACCTTCACAAGGTAGGCAGACATGTGAAAGTGGAGGAATGGAGGGCCAGAGCTGCCTGGCTCCTAGAAGGCACCAGAAGTGCTGTGCTGAGCACCAGCACGCAAAGGCAATGCCTACAAACTGTGAGAGCAGAGCAACACAGCAAAGGGGAACCGTCCATGCAGCATTCTGTCTGGCAGAGACCCGGAGCGAAGCATAGCATGTGGGCCTTAAGTATCTTAGGAATGAAATGAATGCAATGCTTAAAGCACCACACGATCCCACAGTTCCACCTATGCCACAAGATGTCCCTCTGCTGACCAACAACCAACCGCTGCGGCCCTCTGTGCACCACCATGGATGCCATGTGGAGGAACTCAGTCCAGAGGGGAAGAGCACCCATAAGTCCAGCGTGAGCCTTTCTTACTGACTCAGAGGTTAGTCTGAGGCACATATCTTTGAAGTGGGGATAAGGATGGAACACACCTCATCATGTGGACAGGCAAGAGATGATACACATGGAGAGCTTAACACAGTGCTCAGCAAAGCACTCAGGAAGCCTCGGTGAGTGGTGGCCGCTGTCTAGGAGCGAGTGCAGATGACCCCCAGCTTCGGATCTCCTGATTTTGCGATGGAGTGGAAGCAATGCACCTTCAGCACAGATAGCTGCCGTGAGCCATCGTGGCTCCTCCCCTTGGGGGGACATATGGAAGGTGACAGAGAACACAGCTCAGATTTGTTCCAGCAGAGGGTGTGAGGACTGGATTCGTCCCTAGGGGTCTGGCACCCCAGCACCCCATCTCGGCCTGTCTGCATGTGAAGAGTCAGAGGTACTAGCCTGGGAACCATGAAAGGACATGGGCATACTAAAATTGTCACTGCAGGTGGCAGGCATTGAGGTGCGGTGGGCTAGTCCACCGCCTGCAACACCAGCATCCCATTTAAGCACCTGTTTGAGTCCAGGCTGCTCCACTTCCTATCCAGCTCCTTGCCAATGCACCTGGGAAGGCAGTAGATGATGGCTCCAAGTGCTTGGGGCCCTGCCACCTAACCTGAGAGACCTGGAAGGAGTTCCAGCCTCCTGGCTTTGGCCTGGCCCAGCCCTGGCTGTTTGTGGCCATTTGGGGAGTGAACCAGCCCATGGAAGATCTCCCTTTCTCTCTGTAACTCTGCTTTTCAAATAAATAAATAAATCTTTAAAAAAATAATATAAGATTGCCATTGTGGTTCTGATTTCTTCACTGAGAGGAAAGCGCTCAGCCTCGCAGCTCCCCCGGACCTGAGCTGTGTCCCATCACCACCATTTGTAGCTGTGACCCAGGTGGTAAAGGGTAAAGTCGCAAACAGAAGGTTCTCCCCCACCGCCGGCTCTGTGCCATAGAGGTGAGCCGCTTAGACTCTCGGCACCACAGGTTCCACACATCTCAAAACAGGGTAGATTTTCTAGCGATGCCAAGTTAATTTTGAACATGAAGTGTCACGAAGGCTGTGGAGAGGCGGGCACCTAATAGCTACTCAACCAACACGAGCCCCCTTACTGGCCAGTGCCCTTGGGTTTTATTTCTCGCCACTCTCATTCTGGGAGCCAGAACAACACTGGGGCATCTTCCCAAACCAGCAGGGACTCCCTAACACTCACACTCAACGTTTGGTTTGGTTCTAAGGTGGCTTCTTGATGGATGTCCTGCCATGCGGTCTCCCCAGCTGCACATTCTCATACTGTTTCCTCTAGGTTCAAGCTGCGTGAGTCTGTGGCTTTTTTTTTTTTTTTTAAGATATATTTATTTATTTGGGGGCCAGCTCTGTGGCATAGCAGGTAAGGCTGCTGCCTGCAGTGCTGGCATCTCATATGGGAGCCAATTCAAGTCCCCGCTGCTCCATTGCTGATCCAGCTCTCTGCTATGGCCTGGGAAAGCAGTAGAAGATGGCTCAAGTCCTTAGGCCCCTGCACCCGCATGGGAGACCCGGAAGAAGCTCCTGGCTCCTGCCTTCGGATCAGCACAGCTCTGGCCATTGCAACCAACTGGGGAGTGAACCAGTGGATGGAAGACCTCTCTCTCTCTATGCGCCTCCTTCTCTCTCTGTGTAACTCTGACTTTCAAATAAATAAATAAATCTTTTCAAATAAATAAATCTTAAAAAAAGATAAATTTATTTATTTGAAAGGCAGAGATACAGAAAGAGAGGGAGAGATTGTCCATCTGCTGGTTCACTCCCCAAACAGCAGCCACACTGGGTCACAGTGGTTGGGACTGGGTTGCCAGATGAAATCAGGATGCCTAGTTAAACTTAAATTTCAGATAAACCACGAATAAGATATTTAGTTAATTTTCTTGAGAGACAGAGACAGACAGATCTCCTATCCACAGGTTCACTCCCCAAATTCCAGTGTCAGTGAGGCCAGGCCGAGGACTGAAGCTGGGAACCAGGAAACTCAACCCAGGTATTTCACAGGACCAGCAGGAATCCAGCTCCCAGTACTATCACCTACTGCCTCCCAGGGTAAGCATTAGCGGGAAGCTGGATAAGTGGAGCCAGGACTCAAATCAAGGCACTCAAACATGCTATACCTGAGTCCCAGTGCACGGCTTCACTCCAGGTCAATTTTCTGCTCCTGAATACCTTTAAAAAAAAAAAAAAACTATGAATATGTCCTACGGAAATCTAGGATCTTACTATACTAAAATATTTAGTCGGTGCCTTGGCTTACTTGGCTAATCCTCCACCTGTGCTGCCGGCACTCTGGGTTCTAGTCCCGGTTGGGGTGCCAGGTACTAATCCCGGTTGCTCCTCTTCCAGTCCAGCTCTCTGCTGTGGCCCGGCAGGACAGCAGAGGATGGCCCAAGTGCTTGGGTCCCTGCACCTGCATGGGAGACCAGGAGGAAGCACCTGGCTCCTGGCTTCAGATCGGCACAGCGCCAGCCGTAGAGGCCATTAGGGGAGTGAACCAATGGAAGGAAGTCCTTTCTCTCTGTCTCTCTCTCACACTGTCTATAACTCTACCTGTCAAATAAAAAAAAAAAAAATTAGTGACCACCATTGTGTCACAGCAGGTTAAGCCTCTGCTTGGGACACTGTCATCCCATATCAGAGCCCTAGCTGCTTTGCTTTCAATCCAGCTCCATGCTAATGCACCTGGGAAGGCAGCAAAAGATGGTCCAAGTACTTGGGCCCCTGCCACCCAAGTGGGAGACCCAGATAGAGTCCCAGGCTCCTACTACAGGCTGGCCAGGCCCTTGCTGTTGCAGCCATTTGGTGAGCACACCGATGCATGGAAGCTCTCTCTGCTTCTCCCTCTGCCACTTTTTCTTTCAGAAAAACAAACAAACCAAAAAAAAAAAAAAATCCCAAAATATGTTAAAAGTTCTTTTGAAAGAAAAAAAATATATAGCATTTATCTGAAATTCAAGTTCAGCTGGGCATCTTGTAGTTGTATTTCCTAAATTTGCTCATCTGGGGAACCTTTTTGATGGGGAGACTGGGGTTGGAAAGCAGCACAGAGGGCCTGCAGGCAAAGGGGAGGCAGAGTGGCCACCTGAGTGGTCTCCCCTGAGGCCCTACTCCAGGGCATAAATTCCTCCTTGGAGTCACCTTGACCTTAAGACATTGTTAAACTCTGTGAGCACAGGCTCACTCTTACTACAAGAAAATGCCCTTTCTTTATGCTTGGGCACCTTCACCCACTGGGGAGCAGGGGCCCGCAGACTACAGGACAAAATGTTTATATCTTGTGTGGTGCACCCTAGAAGCAGAGCCTGAGACTGGGTGCTCCTGGCTCAGAGAGGGAAGCAGGAGGGGGAAGCAGGAGAGGGAGCTGTGTCAGGTGGACGACCTTTAGTCTGATCCCAAGGTTCCAGAGAGCTGGTCCCACCTTAAGACTAGGGATCTGTTTTGGGACTTGCATACCTATAGGTCATTAGCCTTAGGCAAGGGGTTGGCCTCCAACCTCCCAGATGACTCCAGGTGTGGCAGCTTGTATCGCCACAATGAGGGACAATTGCAACACCAGCCGCAGCTGGGCTGGGCACTGTGGCTGGCCAAGGGGACATGGGTGTGGCACCGATAGCCCCCACCACCTCTGTCTCTTCAAACAGGCAGCTTCTGGGCAGGCTGCTCGGCTCTGGGATGCAGTCTCCTTAGGGACGCTCTGCCCCTCCCCCGTCCTCCCTAAGGACTGATGCAGCTGTAGGAGAGTGGGTGAGGGCAGGCCCTTGCTGTGTCTTCTTGCAGGCTGCCCAGCCCCTCTGCTCTGTGGAGGATATGTTGGTGGCCGCTGCTGGAGCCTGCGGCCTGGTCATCTCTCTGTGGGTGAAAGGTTCCCACTCTTTACCCTGACTCCAGGCTGTGGCTCCCCTGTCAGCGCTTGAGGGATCTTCCACCTCATCCTGGCCTGGACATGTGAACACCTTGCTGCTCAAAGCCAAGGGCACCCCTCAGGCTCGTCGGACTCGCCACCATTCGTGGCACTGCCCCGGAACTCTTTGGACATGGCCCGTTCTTGGCATCACCCCCTAAGCCCCGGGAAGCAGGCCCGTGCTTCCTGTGCACCATTCCCACAGCCCGGCCAACATTGCAGTCTCAGCCTCTGGAATCTAACACATTTGCCCACCGCCCAGTGTTTGTCCACAGAGCAGAGGTCCAGTCCCTGCCCCTACGACCTGCTTCCCAAACATTATTTTCTTCTGCCTTCCCTGGGAGGGTGGTGCGGACACAGGACAGGGAACATGGACCTCCTGCCCCTTTCTTCTGCAGAAACCCCTCCTTCCCAAGTCAGCATTGCCTCTAGGACTGTAATGACAAAAACAAGCAGACTCGAACCACTGTACTTGGGAGCAGCCTTTGGCATGGTGGTGAAGACCGCCTGTATACACATCACAGTGCCTAGGTTTGAGTCCCAGCTCCCTCCCGATTGATCCCAGTTCCTGCTGTTGCACACTCTGAGAGATGATGCCTCCTGTAGGTGGGTCTCTACCACCCACGTGGAAGATCTGGCTTGAGTTCCCAGCTCCTGGCTTCTGCCTGGACCAGGGCATTTCAGGGATTTGAGGAGTGAATCAGCAGGTGGGAGCTCGCTCTTTCTCTCTGTCTCTCTCTCTGACTCTCTACCTCTCAATAAATAAGCCAATATCCATTTAAAAAATAACCACACTCTACTTACAAGCGAGTATAAATTCAGAGGTTTAAAAGCCAATCCATTTACAGTCCGCACATGTTCCTAGCAGTATTACTCCAAACAGCCAAAAGGAGTCCATTGATGAGTGACTGGCTAAGTAAGACGTGACTGGCCCTCAACATCTGTGCATTCAAACAATCATGCATTAAAAAGTTTTTAAAATTTGCAGCAGTACTGAATAAATTCAGACTTTTGGGTCAGTATTCCCCAAACAATGTGATATAACAGCTATTTACATATCATTTACCTTGTATCCAGTATTTTTTTTTTAATATTTATTTATTTGCTTGAGAGGCATAGTTATAGACAGAGAGAGGTCTTCCATTCGATGGTTCACTCCCCAAGTGGCCACAACAGCTGGTGCTGAGCTGATCTGAAGCCGGGAGCCAGGTGCTTTTTCCGGGTCTCCCACGTGGGTGCAGGGGCCCAAGGACTTGGACCATCTTCCACTGCTTTCCCAGGCCATAGCAGAGAGCTGGATCGGAAGTGGAGCAGCCAGGACTCGAACCGGTACCCATATGAGATGCCGGCGCCACAGCACCACCCCCTTGTATCAGGTATTATAAGTCATTTAGAGATGGGAGTATGTGGGTAGGTTGGATGCAAATACAGTTAATATAAGGGATGTGAGCATCTTCAGATTTTAGTGTCTGTGGGGCATCCTGGAACCAGTCCGCCATGGATACAGAGAGACTGTGTAAACATGAAGTGGAATATTACTCAGTCTTAAAGAATGCATGCCCTGTGCTGCAACATGAGCGAACACTGAGGACACTATGTAAGGGCAATCAGCCAGTCACTGAAAGACACATACTGTCTGATTCCACTTACATGAGGTGGCAGCCCACTCCACTGTCATGGAGACAGACAATAGCATGGAGTTACCAGAGGCCTGGAGGTGGGGGCATGGAGGGGTTTACTGGGTGTGAAAGCGTTCTGGAAGTCGGTGGCACAGTTGCATGCATGCACTTAGCACAGTTAAGCTGTACACATTAAAGTGGTTAAGGTGGAGACTTTTGAGCTGTGCATTTTGCCACAATGAAAAGTAAAAGGATGGCCGGCACCGCGGCTCACTTGGCTAATACTCCGCCTGCGGCTCCAGCACCCCAGGTTCTAGTCCCAGTCAGGGCGCCGGGTTCTGATCCGGTTGCTCCTCTTCCAGTCAAGCTCTCTGCTGTGGCCCGGGAAGGCAGTGGAGGATGGCCCAAGTGCTTGGGCCCTGCACCTGCATGGGAGACCAGGAGGAAGCACCTGGCTCCTGGCTTCAGATCAGCGCAGTGCGCCAGCCGTAGCAGCCATTTGGGGGGTGAACCAACGGAAAAGGAAGACCTTTCTCTCTGTCTCTCTGTTTCTCTCACTGTCTAACTCTGCCTGTCAAAAAAAAAAAAAGTGAAAGGTGACAAAAAGGACATCAGAGCCAAACATGCCTTGACCATGGAGGGCAAACACATACACGCATCTGTTCTTTGTAGAGCTTATTATAGATCAGCTCCCAACCTCTTGTAGGCAACAGAAGCTACAAAGGAAAGGGAACACAAGGATACTTCCAAATACTGTGGGGAAAACGGAACTAAAAGATGTATTTCTTTCCATGCAAAACATTTTTGAGATCAATGCATAGTTTGTTGATAATATGCCTTTTACTATGATAATATGCATGTATCATTGTTTTTAAAAAGATTTATTTATCTGAAAGGCAGCATTAGAGAAAGAGAGGGGAAGAGACAGAGAAAGATCTCCATCCACTGGTTCATTTCCCAACTCTTCGAAATAGGGACCAGCACTGTGGCGTAGCAGTGCAGTGACCTGGGCTGGGCCAGGCTGAAGCCAGGTGGAGCCAAGATCTCCATCCAGATAGCAACCTGCATTCACATGGGCTGCAGCCATGGCAGGTGATGGCTTAACCCTCTGTGCCACAATGTCCAGCCCCACCAATATGCATGTGTTGTAAGGGGACATTCCCAAAGGGAAGGGCTTTCTCTTCCAGGGGGTCAGGACGCAAGGTCAACTTCATGGACTCCAAACTGTGCTCTGAGGACAATATGGGTCTGATAGCCTAGATTTCAAACATTTTTTGCACCCAAGTATACTTATCTTTTAATGCGATTTCCCATGAACATTGTGAAGTTGCCTGCTATCTTTATGAAGGAAAGATGCAACCAGGAACTGTCCTGGCTAGAATCACCATCCAGACAAGGACATCCAGCCTACGTAGGATTTTACACAAAGGGGCCGATACATTGGGAAAGGGGTCTGGGAATCTCGGATCAGCACGGTGGAATGTGGGCCGGCTGGGGAGCCAGCAGCTTCCCGGGTGGGGAGCTGCAAGGTGACCTTGGCCTCAGGCACAGTGGTCTCGTGCGAAGACCGGCAAAACCTGCTGGGGCCCAAAGTCTGGGGGGAATTTGGATTTTTATTCATCTATTTATTTATTTTTACTTTTAGAAAGGCAACATGGTGCCTGTTTTGTATGTTACAGACATTCCCAGTGGAGCCTAGCTAAGCTCCCTGTAAACAAATCCATTAATATTCCTGGGGCAAAATGTATACATATTCAGACTACGTGGTATAATAAAGACTATAAATAGGCTCCTGTCAGTTCAGGCCAGGTTTGGCTGCCAAATAAGGCTCCTCCTCCCACCTGCCCCAAGCCAATGCAACAACATATGAAGGAGCAGAGGATTGAAGGAACTTGTTGTCATCGTAGAAGTGGAACAGAGGGCAGGGAAGGGAAGTCTACCTTTCTTTTTGAAAGATGACCCTCAATGGTCAAGGAAACTTACTTCTTCTCTTCCCAATGCCTAGGCCATGGGACCATCTTACCCCAGGCATCTAGGTGCATGGGGATGCTTTTGTGTCTAGCACGGTGCTTGAGGCACAGTGTATGCTCCGTGAAAAATTGTTGAGTGGGTGAGCAAGTGAGTGACTACTGGGGCTCTACTCCTTAGGACCATTTGGTACAAATAGGACAATCGCATGGGGACAGTGTTGTGGTGTAGCAGGTTAAGCTGCCGCCTGTGACACCAGCATCCCATAAGGGTGCCTGGCTGCTCTACTTACTTTTTTTTTTTTTTTGACTTGCGGAGTTAGACAGTGAGAGAGAGAGAGACAGACAGAGAGAAAGGTCTTCCTTTTTCCATTGGTTCATCCCCCAAGTGGCCACTACGGCGCGTTATGGCCGGTGCGGTGCACCGATCTGAAGCCAGGAGCCAGGTGCTTCCTCCTGGTCTCCCATGCAGGTGCAGGGCCCAAGGACTTGGGCCATCCTCCACTGCACTCCCGGGCCACAGCAGAGAGCTTGACTGGAAGAGGAGCAACCGAGACAAAACCGGCGCCCCAACCAGGACTAGAACCCGGGGTGCCAGTGCCACAGGTGGAAGATTAGCCTAGTGAGCCGCAGCACAGGCCCTGGCTGCTCTACTTTCAATCAGCTCCCTGCTAATGCACCTGGGAAAACAGCTGAAGATGGCCCAGGTGCTTGGGCCCCTGAACCTGCGTGGGAGACCCAGATGAAGCTCCTGGCTCCGGGCTTTGGCCTGGCCCAGGTCTAGCTGTTGTGGCTATTTGGGGAGTGGACCAGTAGATGGGAGATTCTCTCTTTCTGCTTTTCAAATAAATGAACAAATAAATAAATCTTTTAAAAGGGAAGGGACGGCCAGTGCTGCAGCTCAATAGGCTAATCCTCCACCTGTGGTGCCGGCACACAGGGTTCTAGTCCCGGTCGGGGCGTCGGATTCTGTCCTGGTTGCTCCTCTTCCAGTCCAGCTCTCTGCTGTGGCCCGGGAATACAGTGGAGGATGGCCCAAGTCCTTGGGCCCTGCACCCGCATGGGAGACCAGGAGAAACACCTGGCTCCTGGCTTCGGATCAGCACGGTGCGCCGGCCACAGCGCACCGGCAGCAGCAGCCATTGAGGGGTGAACCAACGGCAAAAGGAAGACCTTTCTCTCTCTCTCTCTCTCTGTCCATTCTGTTCTGCCTGTCAAAAAAAAAAAAAAAAAAAGGGAGGGGGACAATCCTTAGACTGAATTAAGCAAGAACATCTCTTTTGTTATGTTGCTTAACCTGTAAAGCCCAAGGTGGTTGCCTTCAGGCAGGGCTAGACCTAGGCATGCAAATGATTACTGGGGATCCACCCCCTTCCTTCTCAAGTGGGGCAAAGATGGTCATGGCAGGCTCAGGTCCCACCAACTAAGCCATCCTCACAGGGGAAGCCGCTCCTGGGGCATGAGACGGTGAGCGGAGGTCATTTACCAGCTGCGGGATCCTGGGTGCACCCTGGAAGGCAGCTCTGGAGTTGACTGCACACAGTGAGTCCAAGAGCTTCCATCTGGAGATGCATTTATCCTTCCAGGGGCTCCTTTTTAGTCTTTCTCCCTGAAGGGCTGGTCCTTTAGGGAGAAGCTGTAAGTTTAGGAGTAGGGACAGAGGTGCAAGGAGCCAAGAAAGCAGAACTGACAATCGGACAATGATCCTTCTGATCCCAGCGGGTGGGCAGTGTATGTGCATGGGCAGCGCGTGCGTATGGGCAGTATGTGCACACGGGCAGTGTGAAATGGGCAGTGTGTGAGCATGGGCAGTGTGAACACGGGCAGTGTGTGAACATGGGCAGTGTGAACATGGACAGTGTGAACATGGGCAGTGTGTGAACATGGGCAGTGTGTGAGCATGGGCAGTGTGAGCATGGGCAGTGTGTGAACATGGGCAGTGTGAACATGGGCAGTGTGAACACGGGCAGTGTGAACACGGGCAGTGTGTGAACATGGACAGTGTGAACACAGGCAGTGTGTGAACATGGGCAGTGTGAACATGGGCAGTGTGAACATGGGCAGTGTGAACACGGGCAGTGTGTGAACATGGGCAGTGTGAACATGGACAGTGTGAACATGGGCAGTGTGTGAGCACAGGCAGTGTGTGAACATGGGCAATGTGTGCGCACGGGCAGTGCGTGTGTATGGGCAGTATGTGCGCACGGGCAGTGTGAAATGGGCAGTGTGTGAGCATGGGCAGTGTGTGAGCACGGGCAGTGTGAACATGGGCAGTGTGAACACAGGCAGTGTGAACACGGGCAGTGTGAACATGGGCACTGTGTGAACATGGGCAGTGTATGAACATGGGCAGTGTGAACATGGACATTGTGAACATGGGCAGTGTGTGAGCACAGGCAGTGTGTGAACATGGGCAGTGTGAACACAGGCAGTGTGTGAACACGGGCAGTGTGAACATGGGCAGTGTGAACGCAGGCAGTGTGTGAGCGTGGGCAGTGTGTGAACATGGGCAGTGTGTGAGCACGGGCAGTGTGTGAACATGGGCAGTGTGAACACGGGCAGTGTGTGAACATGGGCAGTGTGAACACGGGCAGTGTGTGAGCATGGGCACTGTGTGAACATGGGCAGTGTGTGAGCACGGGCAGTGTGAACATGGGCAGTGTGTGAGCACAGGCAGTGTGTGAGCACAGGCAGTGTGCGCACGGGCAGTGTGAACACAGGCACAGTGTGAACATGGGCAGTGTGTGAGCGTGGGCAGTGTGAGCATGGGCAGTGTGGTAGTATGGCCGCTGCCTCCAGGCTGGCCCCCTCGGAATAGCTCTTCCACTGTCCCCACAGGGGAGACCCGGGGCCCTTCAGGCCCCAGCAGGAACAATCCTGAGATCACCCCGTACCCTTGTTGTTAGAAGCTGCAGTGTCTTAAGGGCGTATGAATGGATCCTGGATTTTCCTGTGCACCTCTTTGGTTCAGGAGATGTTTACATTCCTTGTATCATGGAGGATTAATTGTGTGGTAACACAGCTTTCACTAAAGCCTGTGGGTACTTTGGGTAGTGAATTTAAGTTTTAGAATAACCATTGTGCAAAAGAAGCAAATATCGCTACAAAGTAAGAGGTGTTCCTTCATTCTCATTTCCGTACAATCAGAATATTTAGCCCAGAGCTTCCTGATAGACTGAGGGAAAAGGGAAATAGGATATTTAAAACTTCTTTTTGTCATTAAGATATACTAATTTTGAAAGTTTTCTTTTTCTTGGAATTAAAATGCCAAAAGAAATATATCGTGTGGGAGATTTTAAAGAGCAAAATGTGAGTCATGGTGTTCTCAATGTTACTATAGATGCAGAATTTTCCCTTTCTGATGTTTCTTGTTACCTCTCTCAAAAAAGGGGTGAGAAGGGGCCGACACTGCGGCATAGCAGGTACAGCCACTGCCCGCAGTGCTGGCATCCCATATGGATACCAGTTCAGGTATCTGCTCTGCTTCTGATCCAGCTCCCTGCTAATGCACCTGGGAAAGCAGTAGAAGATGGCCCAAGTGCTTGGGTTCCTGCACTCATGTGGTGACCTGGAAGAAGCTCCTGGCTCCTGGCTTTGGCCTGGCCCTTCCCTCTTTGCAGTCATCTAGAGAATGAACCAACAGGTGGATGATCTTTCTGTCTTTGCTTCTCCGTTTCTCTCTCTGACTTTCAAATAAATAAATCTTTTTTTAAAAAGTGGGGGAGGGGGGCAGGGAGGAAAACATGAAGTTTAAGGTTTTTTTGTTTGTTTGTTTGTTTGTTTTTGACAGGCAGAGTGGACAGTGAGAGAGAGAGAGAAAGGTCTTCCTTTGCCGTTGGTTCACCCTCCAATGGCCGCCGTGGCCGGCGTACCACGCTGATCCGAAGCCAGGAGCCAGGTGCTTATCCTGGTATCCCATGGGGTGCAGGGCCCAAGGACTTGGGCCATCCTCCACTGCACTCCCGGGCCATAGCAGAGAGTTGGCCTGGAAGAGGGGCAACCGGGACAGAATCCGGCACCCCGCCCGGGACTAGAACCAGGTGTGCCGGCGCCGCTAGGCGGAGGATTAGCCTGTTGAGCAGTGGCCCCGGCCAAAGTTTAAGTTTTAACATCTCAGTTCCCTAGGCTGAGCAGCATCACACATGCCCAAACATAAAGCAAACTTGAAGGTCAAGTAGCCCTGGGACAAGTATTTGGCTTCATGGTTAGGATGCTGGTTAGGGGTAACTGAGGTTTTTTTTTTTCTGGCTCCAGTTCCTGATTCCAGCCTCCCGCCTATGTGCGCCCAGGGAGGCAATGATGACTCAAGTAGTTGGATTCTTGCCACTCATGTAGGAGACATGGATTGAGTTCCTGGCTCCTGGCTTCTGGCCCCAGCTATTGTGAGTATCTGGGAAGTGAACCAGTGAGTGGGAGCTCTTTCTCTCTCTAAAACAAAAGCAAATAAACAAAAACAGTAACCCTCATTTTCTCTATTGTCTCCCAAATGGATTTTGGCCATTTGAATATATGAGCTTATTTTTTTTAAAGATCTTATTTATTTGAAAGTCAGAGTTAACAAGAGAGGGAGAGACATACAGAGAAAGAGACCATCCATCCGCTGGTTCACTACTCAAATGGCTGCAACAGCTGGGACTGGGCGAGGCTGAAATCAGAAGCCAGGAACTCCATCCTAGTCTCCCACTCCAGTGGCAGGTGCCTAAGTGTTTGGGCCATCTTTTGCTGCCTTCCCAAGTACAGTTGCAGGGAGCTGGATTGGAAGTGCAGCAGCCAGGACTGGAACCGGAGTGCATGGAGGCCACTGGCTTCTCAGGTAGAGGCTTACCCACTGCACCACGATGCCAGCACCTGACCATGTGCATTTTAAGACATACAGATTAAAAAAAAATGTTTTATAAGTTAAGCACATACATTTAAAATCACCTATAATATAGTAAAGTAATCTATTTATAAATATTGCCCTTTTCCCATTCATATTTCAAGAAAACAATGGCATTTGTGTTATCCCACACAGTAGTCAGAGAGTAACAGCTTCATTTGTGTGTGTGTGTGTGTGTTTTTAAAGATTTATTTTTGTTTATTTGAAAGTCAGAGTTACACAGAGAGAGGAGAGGCAGGAGTGAATGCTTGTTCACTCCCCAGTTGGCTGCAACAGCTGGAGCTGCGCCGATCCCAAGCCAGGAGCCAGGAGCTTTTTTCCAGGTCTCCCACACGGGTGCAGGGCCCAAGGACCTGCACCATCTTCTACTGCTTTCCCAGGCCACAGCAGAGAGCTGGATCAAAAGTGGAGCAGCCAGGACTCGAACCAGTGCCCATATGGGATGCCAGCACTGCAGGCGGCTGCTTTACCTGCTATACCACAGTGCTGGCCCCACAGCTTCACTTGTTAAGAGATGTCACTTTTTGAATTTGCACATAATGTCCCCACTAGAAATGTTATTCCTAACCCCAAACACCCATTTTTTTGTTCTTAGAGATTTAATTTATTTATTTGAAATAAGAGAGAGAGAGAGAGAGAGAATATCTTTCATTGCTGGCTCATTCCCCAAAAGGCCACAATTGCCAGGGCTGGGTCAGGACAAAGCCAGGAGCTTCTTCCAGATCTCCCATGTGGGACAAACACCCATTCTTTTTTTCTTTTTTCTTTTTCTTTTTTTCTTTTTTTTGAAGGCAGTTACAGCGAGGAAGAGGCAGAGAGAGAGAGAGAGGTCTTCCATCCACGGGTTCACTCCCCAGATGGCCACAATGGCCGGAGCTGGGCAGATCTGAAACCAGGAACCAGGAGATTTTTCTGGGCCTCCCATGTGGGTGCAGGGGCCCAATCTTCTACTGCTTTCCCAGGCCATAGCAGAGAGCTGGATCAGAAGTGGAGCAGCTGGGACTTGAACTGGCGCCCATATAGGATGCTGGCACTGCAGACCGGAGCTTTAGCCCACTGAGCCACAGTGCCAGCCCCCAAGCACCCATTTTTATGTCCTCCTGTCCTCACTCTGTTTATCTGAAAGGCACGTATTTATAACCAGCTTCTCATAAAGACTTAGCAGAAAACATTTTTTTTTTACTTTAAAATGACTTTTAAAGGCTGTCAAACAACAGAGTTTGGGAGGCCGTTCCTTTAGGAATCGTGATGAAATTATATTGACTCATTTATTCCTTACTTAAATAGGTATCTCTGTGAGCATCTCAAACCAGAATTGATTGAGGTCACTTCCCCACCAGCACGGCTTCCCTGAGCTGTACTTTGTGGTTCAAAGCCAAGTAATTGAGAGAACACCCTGTAATACAAGACCCTCTTACCGGATGGGGTTATGTTGAGGCATTTGCCACACTTCTGACATCCAGGAGGCTGAGTGCTTAGGCTGATGAGAACACAGCCAGCCTTGAGGCTCACCTGAGAGGGGTGATCCTTTGCTAGGTGCACGGTCTTGAGCAAGTTGCTTAACTTCTCGGACTCACTTGTTTTGATGGGGGAAAGGAAGTGTTTAGGTTAGATCAGGAAGGGCTGGGGAGCACAGGGGTGCAGTGCAGATGGTTGTTCCCTGTAAGGTGGGGGACTTCTGGCATCTTTACCTCATTCCCAAGTCAACAGAGGAACTCTGCTTTGATCTATTTTATATAAATGGATTGCAGGTAAAACTTCCTTTGAAGTAAAGATCCCCCCCATCTTTTTTTTTTTTTTTTAATTTTGGGGGAAAAGAGCAGGTTATTATGGAGCTTGCCTTCTCTGAAGTTTTCTGACTTCAAAGCCATCAGGGTCATTGTTAAGTCTTCCTATGGATGGGTAATGAGGATAGGATGCACCTGGGGCTGGGGGATGAGCGAGACACTGCCTGGCAGCTGGGGGACCTGCACCACAAGGTGACAAAGACCATGCAGGTCCCACCAGAAAGTCCCTCTTGGCTGGAATCCCATCACCCTAGCAAACCTGCTCAGAATGTGTGAGAAAGAAGCAAATGACACAGACACAATGGCTCTCAAACTTTGCAACATTTTGCAGTCACTCAGGGAGTTTAGAAAATTCTGATATCCTGACCATACTCCGTGGTAATTAAATCCCTCTCTGGAGGAGGCATCCAAGCACCAGCCATTTGTACATCTCCCCACAAGAGTCTAGTGCGTTGTCAAATTTAAGAATAAGTGGCATTAGTGCAGCGTCTTGGAAAACAGTGTGATGGCTGCTTCAAAAATTCAAACCAGAAGTTGCAGATGAGCTGGCTACTCCACTGTTGGGTTGATACCCCGAGAACTGCAAGCTGGGTCTTGGATTTGCACATCTGTATTCACAACAGTCAAGGTGGGAGCAAGTCCAGTTGCCAATCAAACGAAACAAACAAAATGTGGTAGAATTCTGGCATTGAAAAGGAAGGAAATCCTGATACAGCGAACAATGGGTGAACCTGCAGGACATGATGCTACAAGAAGCCAGCCAGACACAAAGGGACACACACTGAATGAGGCCTCTTTTGAGATGCGCCTGGGGTAGTCAGATTCACAGAGATGGAAAGCAGCAGTCTGAGAGGAGCTGCTGTGATGGATAGAGTTTCTGTTGGCACCAAGAGTCTGGAGATTGGCTGCACCACCACGTGAATGTACTTAACCCATTGCACGTGAACTTAGCAATGGTCAAGATGGCAAATTGTATTTGACCACAATTAATAAAATCACACGGAAAGAGAAGTGGTGCCACCAGTGACTTATGTCTGAAGAGGTGGCCTGTGGACCAGGAGCTGGTTAGACATGCAGCGGCTGAGCTCATCCCAGACCTGTGGCGTCAGAGCCTGCGTTTTTAAAAATGTTTTTTAAAAGATGGAGTGATATGTAGAGAGATATCTTCCATCTAGATCTTCCATCTTCTGCTTCATTCCCCAAATGCCTGCATCAGCCTGGGCTGGACCAGGCCAAAGCCAGGAGCCAGGAAATCCAACTGGGTCTCCCATATGGGTGGCAGGAACTCAAGTACTTGGGCCATCGTCTGCTGCCTCCCAGGCGCATTAGCAGGAAGCTGGATGGGAAGCAGAAGTGGGACTTGAGCCAGACACTTTGATATGGGACACCTGTCAGGGCTTAACCTCCTGTACCACGACACTCACACCAGATCCTGCATTATTTTTTTAAAAAGAGACCTGTACCTACACCTGCTAAACTTTGAGAAGCGTTCACTGTAATAGACAGAACATACTGAGTTTCTGGCTCCTGGCTTTGGCCTGGCCTGATTCTCTCTCTCTACCTTTCAAATAAACTTTTCCCAAGCAGTTGGGTTTAGAAGACATGGGAGTCTGTTGCTGGCCTGCCCAGCATCCATTTCCTCTCTTCCTACTTCTTTCAGGCTGAACAGTCCCCTGAGCAGTCATGTGCTTCCGGGAAGGCTGACTCCATCCACACCACCACGCCGGTCTCACTGCCCCACCAGGCACTGGATTACAGGTGGGCTTCTTGCCTGGTTCTTGCCCATGACACTACAAGGAGTTCTGCTGCAGAACTTGCAAGGCATCTTGCTTCTTAAGGACGCCCACGAAGAAATGACTTCTCTTCCTCGGGACACTCTCGTGTCAGAATAGGATCGAAGCCAATTGTGCAGGTATTTTGGGACCTTGGGGGCAGCCAGCCTCGTCCTTGATAACACAGAGCCCCAAAATCCTGAGTCCTTCTCATTGCAAAGCTTCTGCTAGGTGAGATGAGCAGGTTAGCTGTGTTGTTTGACCAAGTGAGTCAGGATTTTCTTTCTTTCTTTCTTTCTTTCTTTCTTTCTTTCTTTCTTTCTTTCTTTCTTTCTTTCTTTCTTTCTTTCTTTCTTTCTTTTTTTTTGACAGGCAGAGTTAGAGAGAGAGAGACAGAGAGAAAAGTCTTCCTTTTTCTGTTGGTTTACCCCCCAAGTGGTTGCTATGGCCGGGGCACTGCGCCGATCCAAAGCCAGGAGCCGGGTGCTTCCTCCTGGTCTCCCATGCAGGTGCAGGGCCCAAGGACCTGGGCCATCCTCCACTGCCTTCCCGGGCCACAGCAGAGAGCTGGACTGGAAGAGGAGCAACCGGGACAGAATCCAGCGCCCCAACCGGGACTAGAACCTGGGGTGCCGGCACCACATCAGAGGATTAGCCTAGTGAGCCGCGGCGCCGGCTGTGAGTCAAGATTTTCTAGAACTTGCTGGCCAGTTCTCGGTTGTGGGGGCCATCCTGTGCATTGTGGGATATTCAGCAGCCTCGAAATGCCAGTGCACCGTCCCTCCGCCCAAGCTGGGACAACTGTCTCCAGACATTGCCAGAGCTTCCCTGGGGAGCTTCATTGCCCCGAGCTGGGAGCCGCTGTTGCAGCCCAGCTTATCCCGAGAAAGGTACAGCCTTCTTATACTGGTGGCTGCTGCTGCCGCAGGGCCTTAGCCACGTAAGAAATCACTGCCTGACTGGCCCAACCCCCACCCCAACCCCAGGTGTTTCAAGGATCCCAGTTGGATGAGATGTGTGAGAAAAAGCACACACACACACACACACACACACACAAGGTGCTACCAGTCAGGTCCCGCCTTTGATGCTGCTGGCGCCCTGATAACAATGTTGTATTTTCCATTTTTTTTTTTTCTCAGAAGGTTTCATAGGCAGAGAGGTTTAACTTAACAGGTGGCCACCAAGGGGAGCAAGTGGAATTTTCCCTCAGCAGAGCTTGGTGTGGGCTGTGGGATCGCTGGGTGATTCCTTGCTCAGGAGTCCTGGACTTTTACCAGGGTCCCGGTGGTCATCCCAGAAGGCCACGGGCATTGAGAAGTCCCGCAGTTAGCACTGGCATTAAACACTGTTTTGTGTTTAGGAAACGTGTCTTCAAACTGAACTCAGAGACGGATGTCCCACATATCACAGCTCATACCCCCTTGTGTATTGGAGCCCCCAGAGTCAGGGACATGGACAAGTTCTCTCGTCTTGTTTCCCTCCTAGAATCACAGAACACATGAAGCCCCCTTGCCTTAAGAGACCCCTGACTGCTCAACTCCGTGCCTTCGCGTCCATCTTTGCTCGCAGACTTCCTTCCTCTGGAGCGTGACCAATCATCCCCTGTGCAAGAAGACTCACGAGAGGAGCTCAGGCCTGCAAGCACAGGTCTGGAGGAGGGTAGGGGTGGCCGGGACAGGAGAGGGGGCAGGTGCTGTGCAAGGGAGGCAGGGAGCGCATCCATTCATTGATGTCATCGGCACTTCATGGGGCACTGGGCCTGGGCTGGAGGGCAAAAGTGGCCCTTGAGGGTGTCACTGTCTCCTGGGAATATCAGAGGACTTCAAAAAACTCCTGGAAATGGGTGTTGTTCTTTAATTCAAGAGCGTCAGGGACAGCGAGCTAGCAAGTGGGCGCTTCCATCTTAGAAACCAGATGAGGCATCTGCTCAGAGCTCTCCCTTTTCCTTCTTTCTGGGTGCAGTTGTTGGAGCGTAGGAGTGCAGGAGCAGCTATTCTATCACCATGAGGGGAACTGAGAATCCCAGACACCTGGAGCTGGACCTGGGTGATACCATACCCACCCTCTCCCCTGGACTTTTGAGTTATATAATGCCTTTCCTAATATCAGAGCTGGTTTAAAGAGTTTTCTCTTACTTGCAACCAGACATCCAACTGTTACAGAACATGGCAACTATTTAAAATAAAAGTATGGGCTGGTGCCGCGGCTCACTTGGCTAATCCTCCGCCTGTGGCGCCGGCACACTGGGTTCTAGTCCCGGTCAGGGTGCCAGATTCTGTCCCGGTTGCTCCTCTTCCAGGCCAGCTCTCTGCTGTGGCCCAGGAAGGCAGTGGAGGATGGCCCAAGTGCTTGGGCCCTGCACCTGCATGGGAGACCAGGAGGAAGCACCTGGCTCCTGGCTTTGGATCGGCGCAGCGCACCGGCTATAGCAGCCATTTGGGGGGTGAAACAACGGAAGGAAAACCTTTCTCGCTGTCTCTCTCACTGTGTAACTCTCTCTGTCTCTCTCTCACTGTCTAACTCCACAAGTCAAAAAAAAAAAAAAAAAGTATGGCACAAGTGTCAGGTGGCTAAGAGAGGAGGGTAGGTTAATTTGCTAAGATGCAAACTGTGTCTTTCTTTCTTTTTAAAGATTTATGTATTTATTGGAAAGGCAGGGTGACAGAGAGAGGGCGAGACAGAGAGATCTTCCATCTGACACTTCACTCCCCAAATCGCCACAATGGCAGAACTAGGCCAGGCTGAAACCAGGAGCCCAGAACTCCATCCTGGGTGGCAGGGGCCCAAGTACCTGGGCCATCCTTCCCAGATGCATTAGCAGGGAACCGGATGGGAAGTGGAGCATCCAGGACTCAAACTGGCACTCTGATGTGGGGAGCCGGTGTTCCAAGAGGGAGTTTAACCTGCTATGCCACATCACTGGGCCCGCAAGCTGTGTCTTTAAGCGTGTAGTGGGAAGACTTGGCAAGAAGCCCGTTGCAGCTCTTATCATCAAGCACACCCTGGGCCAGTGGATTTATGGGGCTCATCTGCGGTCAACATTACCCTTCTCTTCCCCCAGCCAGGTGGGAATGGGTGTGCAAAGGCCTGCAGTGCAGGCGCTGCAGCTGCTTTAAAAGTCCCGAGCGAACGCTGCATGGTGGAAGGGAATCTACCATCTGTTGTCCCCGGTCCCTTGGCTGGCTGAGGGAATTCCCCAGTGCCCACACGCACTGTAAACGGTCAGGCACCTGCTAATCTCTTCCGCTCCCCTCCCATTGCTGTTGCAGGAGATGGCTCACATGTCCCCCAAGCTCAGAGCCTTCCTCTCTGAACCCATTGGAGAAAAGGATGTTGGCTGTATAGACGGGATTAGCCGGGAGCTTGCCATCAATCTAGTCGCCAAAGGTTTCAGCAAGGTAATTTGGTTTTTTGTTTGTTTGTTTTTCAACTTTTCCAACCTCTCTCCCCAACTTCTCTCTCCCCGGTCCTGCCAGATGGCAGTTCCTGCCTTGTGTCCCTGTAAGGGGCCAGCAGAGAGCAAAGCTCCACTTGGCAGGGTGCCACGTGCTTCAGTATTACTGAGCCCACGTGCTCGGGCAGCCTCAAGGGCTTGTGTATGATGGGCAGATAGAATTGCTTCAGCTCAGAGCAGCTGGGCTGGGCAAGACTCACTGGTTATTCAATGGCTCGGGGTCACACAGAAGTGGACCAGGCTCCGGAGCGTGGAGCAGAGCTGTTGGATGAGCCAGGTGCACGCCCCACCTCCAGGAAGGCACCCGTGGAGTCTCACCTGCCCCCAGTCAGGGCACCAGCCTGGCCATGGGTCTACACCAGAGTCAGGGCATGTGAGTCATTCCAAGAGGTCATTCCCCACCCATGGACAGCCTCCAGAATTTCTAGTGGAACCTGATAGTGCTAGTCCATCTTCCGTTGCTATCAGGAGTACTTGGTGCTGAGTACTTACACAGAAGAGAGGTTTATTCAGCTCTGCATTCTTAGAAGCTGAAAGTCCAAGCAACATGGCACTGGCACTGGCACTGGCACTGGCACTGGTGAGGGCTCCCTTGGCTGTATCACATCCCAGCGGATGGTATTAAGGCAGGAGTGCCTGCGAGAGGGGAGATCATGTGATGGGACCAGAAGCCAGAGAGCAAGGAGAGGCCAATCTTGCCCCCCACCCTTTTTTCCAAAGATTCAGTTTGCTTCTTTTAAAGGCAAAGTGACAGAGAGGGAGAGACAGAGGGGGTTGGGGGGTATCTTCCATCTGCTGGTTCACTCCCCAAATGCCCACAATGGCCAGACTGATGCCAGGAGCCTGGAACCCCATCTCGGTCTCCCACGTTGGTGGCAGGGGCCCAAGCACTTGAGTCATTTTCTGCTGCCTTCCCAGGTGCATTGGCAGGAAGTTGGATCAGAAGTGGAGTGGCCGGGACTGGAACTGAGGCTCTGATATATGGGATGCTGGCATTGCAGCTGGTCATTTAAGCAACTGCGCCACAAGACCTGCCCCCAAGTCTTGCTCTTTTTATCATAACCTGCTCTTACAAGAACACTAATTCCTTCCAGGGACGATGTGCCAGTGACCTGGTCACTAATTATTTGTCTGGATGGGACTATTAAAAAGCTGCTAGGGGAGCAGAGGTTTGGCCTGGCAGTTCAGCTGCCTGCTGGGGCACCTGGGTCCTACATCAGAGTGTCTACGTTCAATACCCAGCTCTGGCTCCTACTTCCAGCTTCCTGCTTATTCAGACCCTGGTAGAGGCGGTGGTGATGGTTCAAGTAACTGGATCCCTGCTGCCCACAGGAGAGACCTGGACTAAGTTTCTACTTCCTGGCTTCAGCCTGGCCTAACCCTGGCCACTGTGAGCATTTGGAGAGTGAACCAGCACATGGGTATGCTCTCTCTCTGTCTTAATCTCTCCCTCTCAAATACTTTTTAAATTTTTTTTAAATAAATAATTGTTTCTTTTATTTTTCTATTGTGGTAACTATACAGTGGCAATGGGCATTAAAGATTTAATTATTATTTGAAAGTGAGAGTTATACAGTTCGCGTAATGGAGGGTGAACAAACAAATGTGCAAGATCTTTCTCTGTCTTTCAAATAGAGGAAGAATAAAAGAAAATGCCAGCTCCTGTATTTTGAGACCTTGCCTGGGTTGGAGGGGACCTGAGCACAGGGAAGGGCTGTATTTTGGGGCCTCTGCCGAGGACTGGCTGGCCCCCGCTGCCGCCCACCCCTCCCCACCCTGGGGCTCGGCCTCAATTTCTTTGTTGTGAGCCAACCCCACTGCAGCTCCCTTGTTGGCCATGCCCGCTGAACCCTGCCTTTCCGGGCTCTCTCTGCTCCCTTTCAGAGGATGCGCTGGCACAAAGACCCCTGCGCTGCCCCCAAACCAATTTGCCTGGGCTCCTCTCTCAGCCACCAGCTCTCTCCAGAGTCACCAGGACGCTGGACGCACAGGGGCAGAGGCGCCACCAGCCGCCTGCCCTGGATGCCCACCTGAGTTACCTGGCTGTGTTGCCCCCTCGGAAGGCTATGGCCTGCATGGCACGTTCCCCAGCTCTCCCACCAGCCCCTGCCTCTCAAACCTTCACTTCCACCCCTGCCTCTGCGCAGGTCTTTGTCTTCCACACCAGGGCAGGGGGCCGGAGGAGCTGTCCTCACATCCTGCCCCGGTCTCCAGATCTCTGGCCGATAGCACAACTGGGTTTCCAGCTCGCGGTTTGAGTCGTGACTCTCAAAACCATTGATTTCTGCGATGATGGATTCTCTTCAGGAGCTCAAAAGCCCAAGCTGTGACTGTGTTCTGTCTGGGTTATTTTGTGTCTGCTCCCCCCGCCCCCCCAGAGGCAGGCCGCTTTGGTCTGAGGATCCACACACAACACGGTGGCCACCAGCCACGTGAGCCTGCCGAGGACATGACTGAACTGTCGTGTGCCAGACACAGAAAACACACGCTGTGATGTCATGACCTTGTGCCCCGCCACGCGAAAGGACATGGAGTGGGTCAGCAATCGCGTTCTCATTGGTTATGTCTCAGAGTGGTGCTGTTTCGGAAACAGCGGAGCCAATAAGAATGAAATCAATTGTTAGAATATTCATTTTGCCTGATTCCCTCCTGCTTGTTCCCGTGGGTACTAGAAAGTGAGAAATGACAGATGTGGCTGGCTCACCTTGTATATACCTACTGAATGGTGTTGGCCTAGAAATAATGGAGGAAGGGCTGCAGGAGAGACCGGAATTATGGAAATGGGAGAAAGCTTTGTGCACACACGGAGTCGAGGCTGGCCATGGCCTGGCTTTAGCTCCGTTTAATATTTTTTAAGGTTTTTTTTTTTTTTTTTAATATTGTACTTATTTGAGAGATAGGACTCCCATCTGCTGGTTCACTCAAAACGAAGCCAAGGATCCTAGAACTCAATCCCGGTCTCCCACGTGGGTGGCAGAGACCCCAGTACTTGAAGAGCTGCCTCTCCAGGTGCCCTAGCAGGAAGCTGGGGTGGGAAGCGGGGCCAGTAAAGGAACCTAGGTTCTCTGATTTGGGGTGCTAGCATCCCAGGTGGTGACTTAACACCGCCCATTTGGCTCTGTTTTATATTCCCTGCCTCCTCCCTCCCTCTCCCCGCCCACGAGCCACAAGCACATATGGGAACCACCCCCCTCCCACCTGGCACCCTCCTCAAAAGGGAATGTGGTCCACTTCAGGCCCTATTAATGGTCCCCTTCCTCTGGGAAGCCCTCCTTCTTTCTTTTTTCTTTCTCTTTTTTTTTTTTTTGACAGGCAGAGTGAGAGAGAGAGAGAGACAGAGAGAAAGGTCTTCCTTCCGTTGGTTCACACTGCGCCGATCCGAAGCCAGGAGCCAGGTGCTTCCTCCTGGTCTACCTATGTGGGTGCAGGGCCCAAATACTTGGGCCATCTTCCACTGCCTTCCCCGGGCCACAGCAGAGAGCTGGACAGGAAGAGGAGCAACTGGGACAGAATCCGGCACCCCAACCGGGACTAGAACCCGGAGTGCCGACGCCATAGGAGGAGGATCAGCTTAGTGAGCCACGGCGCCGGCTGGGAAGCCCTGCTTCTGCCCACCTCACCCAATCGCCTCTATTTTTGAGCACCTTGAGCTTTCAGGGGGAGCCCTTGTCGTGACTGTGGATTCTGCTTTCCCACGCCTGGTCTGAGCATCCACACCCCTGGCACAGAGGCATGGCTTGCCTGTGGTTTCCTCTCCAGATCCTTCCCTTCCCATGAAAACCCCAGCCAGGGGTTATTTCCAGACAACGAGTGAATGGACACAATTGTGTCCACACTGTGGACACAGGTCTCCAGCAGCACGGGGAGAAAGGTCTTCCATCCGCTGGTTCATTCCCCAAATGACCGCAACAGCTGGAGCTGCGCCGATCCAAAGCCAGGAGCCAGGAGCTCCTTCCAGGTCTCTCATGTGGATGCAGGGGCCCCAGGACTTGGGCCATCTTCTACTGCTTTCTCAGACCATAGCAGAGAGCTGGATCAGAAGTGGAGCAGCCAGGACTTAAACCAGTGCCCATATGGAATGCAGGCACTGCAGGCAGTGGCTTTGTCCACTACGCAACAGTGCCAGTCCCTTGTTTTGTTTTTTTCTTTTTTTTCTTTCTCTTCCTTTTTTTTTTTTTTAAAGATTTACTTATTTATTTATTTATTTGAAAGGCAGAGTCACAGAGAGAGAGAGAGAGAGAGAGAGAGGTCTTCCATCCACTGGTTCACTCCCCAATTGACCACAATGGCCAGAGTGGTGCAGATCCAAAGCTTCCTCCGAGTCTCCCATGGGGACTTGGGCCATCTTCCACTGCTTTCCCAGGCCATAGCAGAGAGCTGGATCAGAAGTGGAGCAGCCTGGACTTGAACCAGCACCCATATGGGATGCCAGCACTGCAGACTGGAGCTTTAACCCACTGAGCCATAGCGCTGGCCCCTGTTTTTGTTTTTTGTTTTCCTTTCATATAAGTAGGTCCCAGGAGAAAGAAAAAGGGTGCAAGACTCACACTGGATTGAGCATTCACAGGAATGTCAGAGTATTAAGCCTGAACTGACCGGGAGATGCTGGATTTGCCTGGATCCCATGGGTTCTCAGGAACACGAAGACTGGGGAGACAACGTCTGTTTAGCTACAGCACAGAAAGTTGTGTCGTTGTACCATGGGGCCATGTGGTGGTGTGAGATACAGCCAGTACAGGTGCCGGGGGCGTGGGGTCTCGGGCAGGGCACGTGTCAGAAGCTTGAGAAGAGAGGCCAAGACAGAGCTGGTCTCTGAAAGGTCAGCTGTCACGGTGAAGGCTGAGCATTTTGAAGGTGGACCGGGGCCAGCTGCCTAACTGGTAGGGCCCAGTTACAAAATGCAACGTGAGGTCTTTTGTTCAGATGCGCTGAGACTTTGAGGATGGCGGCCGCACGGCGCTGAACCGAGGTGAGCTCTCATGAGCGCTGTTGGGAATGTGGATCCCCCACGGGGGCAGATTCAGACTGCTGCTGTTCAGCAGGAAGTGTGCCTGGCCAGCTGGAAGGCCCAGCCCTGGGCTGAGTCTCCCCGTTTGAACTTGGGGCTGAGTCTCCCCGTTTGAACTTGGGGTTGAGGGCGGTCTGCCCTTGTACTCCCATCTTGCTACCGCAGGAAGGACCATGGCGCCTGGTTTGTCACGGCCGCTGTCCAGGGCAGAGAGAGGGCAGGGATGTATCCTGCTCAGTGACTCTGTGTTTCTACATCACGCTCCCTGCAGCTGGGTTTCTGAGAGCTGTGGCCCAAAGAGGGAGAGGGGCAGGCTATGGGGAGCGCAGAAAACCATGCGAGCCTCCGGCAGGGCAGCAACAGGCACCGGGAGCTTCCCTGGAGAGCAGAGTGAAGTCTTCAGGATTGAATGCAGAAGGCACCAACTTTGTCTCCTCACCTTTGAGAGATGCAGGGTGAAGCCAGAGAGAAAGCAGAGGAGGGAACGTCAGGTTGCGTCTCGGCTCCAGAGGCTACAAGACGAGGCCCTTCTTCCTGTGGCTTTTCCTGGAAAGTTTGCCTGGCTCCTGTGTGCCACACCATTCCCAGGCTTCCTGGCTGTGGGGCCTGGTGGGACACGGAGGCTCTGATGGCCAAGCCAGCGGATGCCAATAGTAGGGTGCAGAAATGGGTAGAGGTATGCCTGAGCCTCCGGGCCAGACTGCAGGTGTCTGGGCTGTGCCAGGGCAGGGCAGAGGGAAGCAGGGGTTTGCGTCTGCCTGTGGGTGTGAGGATCACGCTTGGTGTCTCCAGCGGAACCTGCCCACAACAGTGCTGGAGAGCACCCAGGGCACTAGAGCGTATCGCAATGCCTGGGACCAGGAGCGTTTCTGATTGCATTCAGAATGTGGGGACTTGGGGATATTTGCATGTACATGATGAGACATCCTAGGGGACCCCAGTCTAAATGCCAAATTGCTTTATGTCCTATGCAGCTTACACACCCAGCATGTCATTGTACACAGTGTTTCTAATAATTTTGTTCATGAGAGGAGATTGCATGGTGTGGAATTTTCCACTGGTGGTACCGTGTCTATGCTCAAGAAGTTTTGTAATTTGCAGTATCTGGGATTTTTAGAACAGGAATGCTCAACCTGTATTAAGTAATAATGATAATTGTTATGATTCTCCTTAATGTTCTCTGTCCTTGGATGAAGCTCCACGCCTCTTGATCCTGTTCTATTAACCCCAGCATGTGCTTTGTTAAAAATTTTGGTTTAGGGGCTGGCGCTGTGGCGTAGTGTGTAAAGACGCCACCCGTGGTGCCAGCGTCCCATATGGGAGCTGGTTCAAGTCCCGGCTGCTCCACTTCCAATCCAGCTCTCTGCTATGTTCTGGGAAAGCAGTAGAAGATGGCCCAAGTCCTTTGGCCCCTGCACCCACGAGGGAGACCTGGAGGAAGCACCTGGCTCCTGGCTTTGGATCAGCTCAGCTCCGACCATTGTGACCAACTGGGGAGTGAACCAGCAGATGGAAGACCTTTCTCTCTCTCTGTCTCTCTGCCTCTCCTCTCTCTGTGTAACTCTGACTTTCAAATAAAATAAATAAATCTTTGAAAAATAAATTTGGTTTAAAAACACCTCCATGCAATCCACCAATGGGAAAGCGAAATGAGATCACATGAAACATCTCTGTATTGCATCTGTTTGTTTGTTTGTTTTTTAAGGTGATTAAAGTAACAGTTTAAAATCCCCATGAATCCTGGCTCTTTTCTGTTTTCAACAACTGGACCATGACCAAAAATAAAACCTCTAGCTCCAATGCTTGCTACCTTTTGTGACTGGGATTCAGCCTCTATTTGATTTCTCTTGAAAAAAAAAAAAAATGTTCCCTCTGGTTAAGATAAAGTTTGCTTTGTTTTATGCAACTGAAAGTAAACAGACAGTAGCAAGTTTCCTGGAAAGGGCCCAGAGCTTGGCGGCATGGGGTGGGGGCTGGGGGGGGTGCTGCTTCTCGTTGGAGAGACGGCCCTGGATGTGACCTGGAATCTCCAGCCGCCACCACTAGCGGCTTAGCCAGTTTATGGCCGCAGGGTCTCAGCTGTTCCCTTTCTTCCCGTGGTTCTTGTCCTTCATCCACAATGGATCAAACGGGAAAAGAGAAATGAAAAGCTGTGGATGCAGGTCCTTAGAAAACCAGACAATGTCCCCAGGAGCCTGAGTCGGGGCGTCGCACTGTTTATTGGATCTGTTTTCATCCGCAGATCTCAGCACGAGTTTAGCGTGCTTTAGACCTGCCGTGCCCCTCCCACAGGGCTACATCTCCCTGGACAAAGTGGCATTTGCATCTTCTGAGTGCTTTCCTGTTGGATTTCCTTAATTCGATCTGCAGGGCCGGTTGCCTGAGGTGCAGAAAACAGGTGCAGCCGCTGAGACCCAGGTTCTGCTGGGTCTGACATCAGGTGGCTGCATAGCCTGAGATGCCCCAGGTGGTCTCCAAGGACACACCAATGCCAAAGATGCCCTTCATCCGGCAGCCCTGCGTGCAGTGGCCCTCCGGCGAGGGAGAATTTGCCTCCAAGGGGACATTTGGCCAACGTGTGGAGGTGGTTTCGATCGTCACTGGTGGCTGGGTGCGTGGGAAGAGTTGGCCAGGGGTGACACTGCCACTTGCAGGACACAGTGCCACAGCACAGACTTATCCAAACAGTGCGAAGGTTGGTTGAAACACGCACTGCCCAGGCCATGGAGGAAGCGTGGGGTGACAGCATGTCCAACTCTGAGCCCTGTGTGTTTCAGAGACAGAACTCCTGGATCAGAGGTGGGAAGGGAGCCTCGGAGGCATGCTCCGCCCCCTGCCACTCAAGATGTGGTCCCTGGACTTGCCTCAGCTGGGAACGGGGCAGAAACGCTGACGCCCACCCCAGCTTGAGGCCTTCTGAGTCAGAACCTACCTTTGAAGGAGACCCCAGGGCGTTCCTGTGGTCAGCACAGTTTGGGGAACACAGATTCTCATCATTCCAAGCTAGACAACCCCCACAACCAGTCCCGGGGGATGTGACCTTGCTTCTACAGGACTCTGCCCCCCAATCCACACAGCCCCCCTCAGGGCCGCAGAGAGTGCAAATCTCCCTCGAATGGGACCCGGGAGTCCTGGTGATTTTGCTCCTGGTGGGTGAGGGAAGAAGAGCATGTCCGGCCAGGTTGTTATAACCTTTCCTCTCTTCCTCCCTGCCCTGTCCCCTCCCCCAGGCCTACATCCTGTTGGGACAGTTCCTTCTGATGCACAAGAACGAAACTGAGTTTCAGAACTGGATCATTTGTTGTTGTGGTGCCACCGAGTGTGAGGCCAAGAGGAGCTCCAAATGTCTCAAGGAGTGGTGCACCTGCTTCCTGTAGACACCTGGCTCGGCCCTGGTTGAATAACACCTCCTCCGCCTATGCCAGGCTCCAAGGCTTTTTTTTTTTTTTTTGTGGGTTTATGGGGTTTTGGATGTGTTTTTTTTTATTATTATTTGTTTTATTTATTTGAAAGGAACAGGGAGGGAGAGAGAGAGACAGAGAGACAGACAGAGAGACAGAACTCTTCCATCTGCTAGTTTACTCTCTCAATGTCCACAGTAGTCAGGGGCGGGCCAGTTGGAAGCCAGGAGCCAGGAACTCTATCTGGGTCTCCCACATGGGTGGCAGGGGTCCACACCCTTGGGCCATCCACTGCTGCTTACACAAGCACATTAGCAGGGAGCTGGATCAGAAGTAGGGCAGCTGGAACTTGAACCAGTGTTCCAATATGGGATCTGCCATTGCAGGCAGCAGCTTAACCCGTTTGGCCACAATGCTGGCTCCATTATTTATGTTTTGAACTTTAGTGATCCACATTATAAAAAGCAGTTCAGGGATAGCAAGGACACACACAAGAAAAATTATCCCCAAAACCCACCGCCCAGAAGCCACAGTCATCCACTTTAGATGCGTTCCATGCCAAAGGTCTCTCAGCACACTTTATGTAAAAGAACAGATGATTTTATTTGAAACTGAGAATTAAATTTTAAGTCAGTGAACACACATAGTTTGAAAAGTTTGTGGAGGCCGGCGCTGCGGCTCAATAGGCTAATCCTCCACCTTGTGCGGCGCCGGCACACCAGGTTCTAGTCCCGGTCGGAGCACTGGATTCTGTCCCGGTTGCCCCTCTTCCAGGCCAGCTCTCTGCTGTGGCCAGGGAGTGCAGTGGAGGATGGCCCAAGTGCTTGGGCCCTGCACCCCATGGGAGACCAGGATAAGCACCGGGCTCCTGCCTTCAGATCAGCATGGTGCACCGGCCACAGCGCGCGGGCTGCGGCGGCCATTGGAGGGTGAACCAACGGCAAAGGAAGACCTTTCTCTCTGTCTCTCTCTCTCTCACTGTCCACTCTGCCTGTCAAAAAAAAAAAAAAGTTTGTGGAAAATGGAATTAAAAGGTAACTATTTTAGAGCAAAAATAAAATCGAAATGCGTGCTTACAAATGGTCTTCAAATAGTTCATGAAAAATGCATTTTATGAGAAAAAGTATACATGGAACTTGAAAGAAAATTAGAAATCCATGCAGGGTTTTCATTATACATATTTTTCATAATTTTTTTTCCAGAGGCAGAGAAACAGATCTGTCGTTGTTGGTTCACGCCTCAAATGCCTGCAATGGCTGAGGCTGCACGAGACCAAAGACAGGAGCTGTGAACTCCATCCAGGCCTCCCACGTGAGTGGCAGGGACCCAACCACCTTTTGCCTCCCAGGGTGTGCACTAGCAGAAAGCTAGAATTGGGAGCCGGAGGCAGGTCTTGAACTCAGGCACTCCAAAATGGGAGGTGGATATCCAATTAGTCTTAACTGTGAGGCCAAATGCTCATCTCTTTGTGGACTTTCTGAACAGTCTCTGTATGGGTTTCAGAATCAGAGGGCGGGACTGGTGCTGTTGCACAGCGGGTTAATGCCCAGTTCAAGACCTGGCTGCTCCATTTCCGGCCCAGCTCTCTGCTATGGCCTGGGAAACCAGTAAAAGATGGCCCAAGTCCTTGGGCCCCTGCACCTGTGTAGGAGACCCGGAAGAAGCTCCTGGCTCCCAGCTTCAGATTGGCACAGCTCCAGCCGTTGCGGCCATCTGGGGAGTGAACCATCGGATGGAAGACCTCTCTCTCTGCCTCTCTTCTCTCTGTGTAACTCTGACTTTCAAATAAATAAATCTCAAAAAAAAAAAAAAAAAGAATCTGGGGGCACAAAAATAACAGGGTTTTTGTTTGTTTGGTTTTTGTTTTTTTACAGGCAGAGTGGACAGTGAGAGAGAAAGACAGAGATAAAGGTCTTCCTTTTCCATTGGTTCATCCCCCAGTGGCCGCTGCGGCCGGCACACCGCGCTGATCCAAAGGCAGGAGCCAGGTGCTTCTCCTGGTCTCCCACGCGGGTGCAGGGCCCAAGGACTTGGGCCATCCTCCACTGCCTTCCCGGGCCACAGCAGAGAGCTGGACTGGAAGAGGGGCAACCGGGACAGTATCCGGCGCCCCAACTGGGACTAGAACCTCGGGGTGCCGGCGCTGCAGGCAGAGGATTATCCTATTGAGCCGCGGCGCCGGCCATCTTTTTTTTTTTTTTATTTGAAATGCAGAGTTACAGAGAGAGTTAGAGAAAGAGAGAGAGAGAAAGAGAGGTCTTCCATCTGCTGGTTCACTCCCCAGTGGCCTCAACAATCAGGGCTGGGCCAGGTCAAAGCCTGGAGCCAGGAGCTTCTTCTGGGTCTCCCACATAGGTGCAGGGGCCCAAGGACTTGGGCCATCTTCCACCGCTTTCTCAGGCTGTAGCAGAGAGCTGGATTGGAAGTGGAGCAGCCGGGACTCAAACCGGCCCCCATATAGGATGTCAGTGCTTCATGCCAGGGCTTTAACCCACTGAACCATTGCACTGGCCCCTAACATTATCTTTTAATTCCATTTTTCCACAAACTTTTTGAAGAACCCTCATATGAGATTGGTGGCCATATAACATAGTAGCCCTATAAGTTGCAGCTTTACACAACAAACCACAATCTTAATTCACATTGTTCCCGAGGGTTAGGAAACAGAATTGCTCAGCTGGCTGGTTCTGTCCCAGGATCTCTCAGGAGATTATAATTGCCGGCCAAGCATCAGTCACTGATGGATGCACCAGGCTGGAGGATCCACTTCCAAGATGGCAGCTGCCATGGCTCTTGGCCAGCGGCCTCAGCTCCTCACCATGTGGGCCTGTCCACACGGCTTCCCATGGTGTGGCATCTAGCTGTCCCAAAAGCTGGCAAGCCAGAGACAGTGAGAGCAGAATCAGGAGGCCACGGCACCTCTTGTGACCTGAGAACATCTCTTCTGCCTCTCTCCATTTGTTGAAAGTGTGAAGTCCTCAAGGGAAACATTAAACTTTGTTGCAATTGCAAATAATGCAGACATATTTGTAAAAACATTGCAATCAGGCTTTTGAGATGGGACATACATACAGTAAAACCTTTTTCCAGGTGCAGTCCTACGAATTTGAACAAATGCACCACCCCAACCAAGATGTAGGATATTGCCGTAACCCTAAAGAATTCCCCTCATGCCTCTCTGTTATCGCTCCCTCCCAACGCTTGAAAACCACAATGCTGTTTCTGTCCTCCGGGTTTAGACTTTTCCAGAAAGCCGTAACAGTAGAAGAACACAGCATGGAGCCTTCTAAGACTGACTTCTTTGATTTAGCACAATTTATTTGAGATGAATTGAATCCACAGGCTTTAAACAAAAGATTTTATTTATTTGAAAGGCAGAGTTGCAGAGAGAAGAGAGACAGAGATCTTCCATCTGCTGGTTCACTCCTGCAGTGACCACAATGGGTGTGGGCCAGGCTGAAGTCAGAAGCCTGGAACTCCATCATGGTCTCCCCTGTGGGTGGCAGGGGCCCAAATACGTGGGCCATCTTATGCTACTTTCCCAGGTGCATTAGCAGGGAGCTGGATTGGAAGTGGAGCAGCTGGAACTCAAACCAGCGCCCAAATGGCATATCAGCATTGCAGGCAGCAGGTTAACCTACTGCACAACACTGGTTCCTTAAATGGGCTTCTTAAGCCTAGAGTTTCACCTGATGGTGCTGGTGCCTTGCCCTGCTGGCATTTCCTATCCAGTCAAGCCCAGTGACTTCCCATAGCCTCACCACAGGCCCTTTCCTGCGAGTCTCTGGCTGCTGGAGGGGGATCAACACACACACACTGGCCTGGAGTAAAGTGTCCAGGAGAGCCCTCCAGTTGATAGGTCAATGTCCCAGTGTCCCTGGCCTTCAGGTGGGATAGCTCTGACAGTCTCCCCGAGCTCCCCGGTGGTGCTGAGCCCAGCTGTCCACAGTGGGCACCTGCTTTTGTAACACGCTAGTATTTACTTCCTTCTCTTTCCTGTTCTGCTTTTCCACTCCCCTACAGGTGTTTCCTGGGCTCACTCCCCTCCCCCAGGCTCACCACTGCCGTGAAATATGCAAATTTTATCAGAGTGCCTGGGTTCAAGTCCTGCCTCTGGCTTCCAAGTCCAGCTTCCTGCTATTACGGATCCTCGGAGGCAGCAGCTGGTGGCTCAAGTGGTTGGGTGCCTGCCACCCAAGAGAGAGACCTGGCCCGGGTTCCCACTCCTGACTTTGGCCTGGCTCAGCCTCAGCCATGGCTGGCATTTGTTGAGTAAATTAATGATGGGAGTTCATCTGTCTGTCTCTCTGCCTCTCAAAGTAAAAACAAAAATACCACCGAAAATTCATGAAAAATGTATATGATAGTCAAATGAGACTAAATCTTTAGTTTTCTTTAGCAGAAGAAAAAAAAGTAGAACTGAAAGAATTGCTGAACTTCACTGGATTTTTCTCTCCATTGGTAGATACAGTGATAAATGTACCAATCAATGTCCTGACTTCAAGAATAATGGTAGGAAACAGTAGAGGTTACTATCATTAGGCTTCCTTTGAACTCAATTTTTCAGCGATAGATGGTGTGACAGTAAAAAGAAATTAACACTCGTAGCTCTTCCCCTTTTCCTTCCCATTTTTATTGGTTTCATTCTTACTTTTAATTTGTCAAGGTTTATAGCATTTCCAGGCTTCCCATAAGCATCATCTTGGCAGTTGTTTAGTCTTGGTTCTATCTCTAAGGGCTCACCACCAAGGAAATGTGGTAACATACTCACAATGGAATGTTACTCAGCCATTGCAAAGGCCAGGATGGAATCGGAGGACATCACGCTACATGAAATAAGCCAGTCACAAACGGCGGTTACCACCTGTTCTCACTCAGATGTAGAAGCCAAGAATATTGATCTCATAGAAGAAAGTGGAGAGGAGCTCACTAGAGTCTAGGAAGGGCAGCGAGGGGCAATGCAGGGAGTCTGGATAGCAGCTACCAAAGTATAGTTAGGAGGCACATGGCCAAGTGACTCTAGTTCACAGCATCATTTTCTTTTAAGATTTATTTATTTATTTGAAAGGAGAGTTAAAAAGAGGCAGAGGCACAGAGAGAGAGAGAGAGAGAGAGAGATAGACAGACAGAGACAGAGAGGTCTTCCATCTGCTGGTTCACTCCCCAATTAGCCGCCATGGCCGGAGCTGTGCCAATCTGAAGCCAGGAGCCAGGAGCTTCTTCTGGGTCTTTCCACATGGGTGCAAAGGCCCAAGGACTTGGGCCATCTTCTTCTGCTTTCCCAGGCCATACCATTGATCTGGATCAGAAGTGGAGCAGCCAGGACTAGAACTGGTACCCACACGGGGTGCCAGCACTGCAGGCAGCGGCTTTACCCGCTACACCACAGCACTGGTCCCCATAGCATCTTGACATAGGTACTATAAAGTACTAGAAAAGATTAGGTTGAAGGGTCCAAACACAAAGAAATGGTAAACGTTTAAGCAGATGGAAACACCAATTACTCTGATTTGATCATTATACATTGTATATATGTGTCAAACTGTCACACTGTACCCTATAATTAAGGACAGTTATGATGTATCAAAAAGCTTTTCAAAAAACTGATCATTAATTCTTGTTAGCATCATTATTTTAAAGATCACACCTTTGCCATTCCTGAATCCTTTATTTTGATACATCTCTGTTGCAATATTGCATCAGACAGAATAGGTCAGGTTATGCTGTTGTAACAACCTCCAGAACCCCAGTGATTTGGAGCTGGTGTTGTGGTGTAGCAGGTTAAGCAGATGCCTGCAACGCTGGCATCCCATATGGGTGCTGGTTGTAGTCCTCCTGCTCCTCTCCAGCTCCTGCTAATGGCCTGGGGAAGCAGCCAAAGATGATCCAAGTGTTTGGGCCCCTGTACCTACCCACGTGGGTGACCCAGTGAATCTCCTGGCTCCTGACTTCAGCTTGGTTTAGCCCTGGCCATTACAGCCATTTGGGGAGTGAACCATCAAGTAGAAGAGTTTCTCTCTGTCTCTGTCTCTCCCTCTTCCTCTCTTTCAAATAAATAAATAAATAAATTCCTTTAAAAATCTCAGTGACTTAGCCATTCTCTCATGCTGCATGGCCAGTGCATGTCACTGGGAGAGCACTGTCCATTCTTGTCACAATTCCATAACCACCAGAGCAGTGGGAAGGGGCACGATCAATTACACACTGGCTTTCACACCCTCTGCTGGAAGCAACAGAATCAAGTTGTACTCACATCTCATTGTCCAAAGCAAGTCACGTGCCCTAACTTCACAGGGGCTAGGGCGCTTCTGGATTCAGAAATGGGAATATTTAGTGACGCCACTCATCAAGAACATTGGCATCAACTAAGCTCTTCGTTTTTTCCCTGAATGATTCTCAGGTGTCATACTTCCTAAATCCATGATGGGATGGAATATTCCCACTGGAGTCTGTTAGTCCTTTCTTGCTCTGCTTCTCTCACTCTCCTGGAGACAAGGGGAATCAAAAGGGTAAAGAATTTCTGGTGGACCAACTGGTTGCCCCAAAGAGTTAAACAGTCCCATCCCTGAGCGCAGAGGCTTTGGCTAACAAGAGCCTTTCTCTGGCTTCCTCTTGCGTGGCTCACCCTTGGAGTAATTCTCTACTGAAGCAGTCTTGGTATGTAGACATCACTCATTTCTAAGGTAAGAGCTGGTTGATTCCAGGGAAAGAGGGAAGTAGTTCTGTCTCTTGGTCTGTTCCCACATGCTTCCCCGATGGCTAAAATCCATCCCTACAGCCACACTGATGTCTAGGATCCTGTAGGAAGGTTAGGAACTGAGAAACCTGGAGGAGATGGGACCCCCCACCCCAAGACGAAGGAGCCTCTACAGGGGCCCCTAGCACACACACTGAAGACAGGAGTTCCTTGTGTAGTGTAATGGAAAGGACACTGGGAATGACCCCACTTCCCCCAGACACCAGGAATTTTCCCATCACCATTCAGTCCCTGTAAAGTTGATCCCTGATTCAGGATGTTTCAGTTCTGCGATGGTACGAGATGGATATGCATTCAGCAGAACTTGTACTTGGCCTGTTGGATTTGGGCCTTTTTCTAGGCTAGTGCTATGTAGTCCGATCCTCTCTGGTGACTCTGGACAGCAGTGCAAGTGCAGCTGGCCATCAGCCCCATGATCACCGGGGGAAACACCCAGTGCTCCATGCTGCGCTGTGTTGCTGAGCTGGGAAGTCTAGCAGGTCAGGTGTATCCCCTGCACTTTCAACGTACGGTGGGTCTATCAGAATGTAACACCACCATAAACCGAGGAGTCTTGTATTGGTTTATTCCCCTCAGGGAGATAAAATTGCTGACCTCAATTCCTTAATAAAATTATTAGTCTTGATTCTTCTTTTCTCTCTTCATTCTTCACCTTCATTGTGGGATTTTGCAGTCCCTCCCACAAGGCAGAGAGTAAGGCCCAGCCCTTTGAGTAAGACTTTTTTTTTTTTTTTTTTGACAGGCAGAGTGGACAGTGAGAGAGAGAGACAGAGAGAAAGGTCTTCCTTTGCCATTGGTTCACCCTCAAATGGCCGCCGCGGCTGGCACACTGCAGCTGGTGCACCGCGCTGATCCGATGGCAGGAGCCAGGTGTTTCTCCTGGTCTCCCATGGGGTGCAGGGCCCAAGTACTCTGGCCATCCTCCACTGCACTCCCTGGCCACAGCAGAGAGCTGGCCTGGAAGAGGGGCAACCGGGACAGAATCCAGTGCCCCGACTAGAACCCGGTGTGCTGGCGCCGCAAGGCTGAGGATTAGCCTAGTGAGCCAAGGCGCTGGCTGACTTTTGTTTTTAAGATTTATTTATTTATATGAAAGTCAGAGTTACAGAGAGAGAAGGAGAGGTAGAGAGAGAGGTCTTTCATCTGCTGGTTCACTCCCCAGACGGCTGCAACAGCTGGAGCTGCACCAATCTGAAGCCAGGAGCCAGGTGCTTCTTCTGGGTCTCTCATGTGAGTGCAGGGCCCAAGGACTTGGGCCATCTTCTACTGCTTTCCCAGGCCATAGCAGAGAGCTGGATTGGAAGTGGAGCAGCAGGGACTTGAACTGGCGCACATATGGGATGCTGGCATGCAGCTGGCGGCTTTCCCACTCTGCCACAGCGCCAGCCCCTTGAGTTAGACTTGACTGTGGGACTTGCTTTGGCTAGTGGTGGGAGATGAGATGACAGGGTTCCAGTTCCTAGTCTCCTTGTATGTTTCTGCTGACTCTCCTGTGTCTCTGACAGCACCAAGAGAAGAGCTACTTCCTTGCATGACTGTCGCCCCTTCAGCCTGGTCCCCGGAATGCAGTCAGGTGGGGCTGGCCTGAGCAGAAACTGCAGCAAGGACTTAAGGCCAGCTGACGTGTGGCTGACCCCAAGCTCCCCAGGTGAACCCATCCTGGATCAGCCAACCCTCAGCTCACCTGAGTCACGAGGAAAGGAGGGTCTCATTTTAAAGTCACAGATGTTGGGACAGTTTGCCAGGGGGCAACATTTGATGGATGATTTTTTTATAGTCTGAAATGTCCTTATCCGATCAAGGGGTGCAGCACTGAAGTCCAGGCAACTTTCTCTCTCTCTCTCTCTCTCTCTCTCTCTCTCTCTCTCGATTTATTTATTTACTTGAAAGAGTTACAGAGAGAGAGGGACACACACACACACACACACACACAGATCTTCCATCTGCTAGTTCACTCCCCAGATGGTTGCTAGGGCCAGGGCTGGGCAAGACTGAAGCCAGGAGCTTCATCTGGGTCTCCCATGTGGGTGCAGGGGCCCAAACACTTGGGCCATCTTCCACTACTTTTCCCAGGCCATTAGCAGGGAGCTGGATCGGAAGTGGTGCAGCCGGGGCACAAACCAGTGCCCAAAAAGGGTGCCGGCACTGCAGGTGGCAGCTTGACCTGCTGTACCACAGCACGGGCCCCCTAAGCAAATGTTTCAATGGAGAGAAGCGGCCCAAGGCGAGAGAAAGCACACTGCTTGTTGAGCCAGCCAGGCATGGGTGTGAATTTCCGTTCTGCCAAATCACCACCTTATCCTGGGAGTGTGACAGTCACCACCTTATCCTGGGAGAGTGAGTTATCGTGTCTGAGCCTGGCTTTCCTCATTGGTGAAATACGAGCACGGAAATAATAGCCCTGCCTGGCTACAGCAGGAGCACAGTAAACAGCCAGTGCTGCCTGTGTTTGTAGCGCTGTCCTTGGAGCTCTGGAGGAGAATTCACAGCCGGAAGTGGGAGAGCTTATCCAGTTTAGTCTAGTTCTGTCCAGTTGGACACTCTGTAACAGTGGGGGCCTGCACACTGCCTAATGGGTAGGCAGGCAGCACAAGGGTGAAAATCAAATGGTTCCAGATGTTGATGTTGACTATGATCTTGTGGGGTCACGTGAGCCCCACCCCTTGTCCCCAAAAGGGCTCCCAAGAGGAGCAACCAGGCCTCATCAGCCAGGCCAACAGCACAGCTTCTACCGGGGTCGGCAGTTGTTTCGATGACACAGAGGGGAGCATTGGTGCCTGAGAATACTTGGCCGTGGTCATGGACTTGACCATGGATTTCAACAGGAGCTAAGATGTCCACAGGAAAGGGTGGTATTCACCTCTTCTTGGCCTGATAGTGCAGCACATGATTTTGATTAGTATTTATGGTCGTCTATGGCTCCATATGTGGTTAATGGCTGTGGGAGAGGCAGGGGACACAGGGAGGAGTTTCCCGGTTTCCAGGGTGGGTAGTTTTCGAGGGTATCATCCAGAAGGGAGGGCCGCCCAGCGAAGGTATTGAGAGGTGGCTTAGCTTGGCTTCCCTCCAAAGCAGACACTGTGACAAGGGTCTGAGTGAGGCTGGTTTATTTGGAGGCGCTCCCAGAAAAGGCAGGTAGGGCATGGGGAGCCCGGCAGCGAGGAGAGGCAGCCATTGAGGTCCTGTCACTGGTTCTCACTGCCAGCCAGCTGAGCTCCATCCCGCAGGACACTCCTGAGCTACCTACCCCACCCTGGGGCTTCTGAACCTGCCCCATGGGGAAACAAACCTCACTGGGCAAGAGCTCAGGCAAAGAAACACAGGAGTGGTGGTGGCCAGTGGGGCCCAACGCCTGCCCTGAAATTTTAGGGCAAGGGGGACACAGGTGGGCACTGGCGGGTTTTGGAGTAGGACAGCCCTGGCTTTGAAAGCAGAATCCAGCCTTGGCCACGAGTTATAAGGCAGTCCTCTCGGCCCCAGCTGTCTGGCTGTAATATGGTGATAAAAGCATTTACTCAGGTGTTAAAAAAAGTTTCAGGCTCCTGGCACCTGGTAAGAGCCTCACGCTCAGTGGCACTAAAAAACCAAGTATCAGAATGTGCAGCCTGGGTCATGTCTGGTGATTTAGAGAAGGGAGAGGCTGACACTGACCAACCAGCGTGGTCAGGGGAGGCTCCCAGGAGGAGGCGACGTGTGAGTTTGGTGTTAAAAGGGTAGGTCTGGGTTGGACAAGCTGAGGATGGGGAAGAGCAAAGAGGAGGACAAGGGGGGAGAGAAGGAGCTATAAAGGGGAAATAAACCGGGCTGCCTGCACCCAGTGGCAGTGGGAAGCTACGGGAACAGGTAAGAGGTAAAGCTGGACTCTGTGGCAGCCAACACACTTCCCCCGTTTGGTTTCGAGCAGACAGAAGCTGAGTGTGCACGGGGAGCTGGCCCAGTTTGAGAAGCGAGTCACCGCGGGACCTCTGTCCTGAAGGTTACTGGGGATGGGGACCCCATCTGCGCTGATAACCCACAATCTGACAACTCTGCTCCTGGGCCTGAGAAAGATCCTACCCTAAAAGCAGCCACAAGAGCAGGTGTTTGCCGTAGTGGCTAAGCTGCCGGCTGGGGTGCCCACTTCCCACAGCAGAGTGCTTGGGTTCGAGGTCCAGCTCCATTTCTGAGCCAACTGCTGCTATGATGAACCCTGGGAGGTAGCAGACGATGGCTTGAGTACTTGGGTTTCTGCCTCCCACGCGGGAGACCCAGATGGCGTCTCTGGCTCCTGGCTTTGGCCTGGTCCAGCCCCAACTGTTGAGGCATTTGGGGAGTGAAACAAAAAAAAAGAAAATTTAAAAGTCTTTTGACTTGATTGCTGTTTTCTTTTTTAAAAAAGATTTATTTATTTATTTGATAGGTACAGTTACAGAGAAGCAGAGAGAGAAAGAGAGAAAGAGAGAGAGAGAGAGAGAGAGAGAGAGAGAGGTCTTCCATCCACTGGTTCACTCCCCAGTTGGTCGCAATGGCCACAGCTGTGCTGATCCGAAGGCAGGAGCCAGGAGCTTCTTCCAGGTCTCCCATGCAGGTGCAGGGGCCCAAGCACTTGAGTCATCTTCTACTGCTTTCCCAGGCCACAGCAGAGAGCTGCATTGGAAGTGGAGCAGTCAGGCCTCGAACCGGCACCCATATGGGATGCCAGCACTGCAGACCGGGGCTTTAACCTGCTGCACCACAGCACCAGCTCCGACAGCTCTTTCCTGGAATGGTCAATCCAACTTGTTGACTGTGGCTTTAAGAGAATCTCATGCCATCTTATCACTCTCAGCATAAAAACAAATGGCTTGCCATGGCCTGGGAGTCCCTGCCTAATCTGGGCTGTTCTCTCCTCACTGCCTCTTCTCTGCCCCTCCAGACCTGTGAGCTCCAGCCAGGCCAGCCTCCTTGCTCTCAAACACACCAATCTGCCCAATGGCCCTGGGTGAGGTCCTGGGTGTTGGCCTCGAATGGTCCATTCCCTGCACACGGAACACCCTTCCCCGGTGTCCATCTGGCCCTGTCACCTCCTTCAAGGCTCTGCTTACACTCTCTCATGAGACCTTCCCAGGAAAAACACCCCTCCCAGCATTCCCTATCTCTTCTCTCCACTTATCGTAATCTCCTGCATAATTTACTCACTCGGTATATTATCTCAACCCACTGAAATCAATCATTAGAACCGGAATCTGGCCTGGGTACAAGCACCAATAAATGCATTGAGTCCAGTCGGTGGCCAGCAATGAGGGTCATTCTTCCAAAACCGGGGGCCTCCGCCTCCTGCCTGCTCCAGCCCTCTCTTCTGGTCTTTCAACAAGTGCGTGTTAGCTCGGCTTCCTTGCCTTGGCTCTGCAGCAGACTAGACAGGCAGCTGCTGTGGGATTGTCTGCTCTGGGCAGAAGAGAAAGCTGGAAGAGGCTGCCCATGAGAGAAAGGGCCCACAGGGAGCAGGCCCAACAGGGCTCGCTTCTGGAAAGCGTGCACACGGAGCGCACAGAACCCACCAGGCCTCCTCAGCGCCAGCCTGCTTCCGCTCTGGCTGCCCTGGGGCCAGATCCACATGCTCTGACCTCACTGGGACCTCCCAGGGAGCTGGCCCCAGTGCCCAAATATGGACAGAGTCTGCAGTCTCCTGCTCGGGGGCGGGAGAGGAAGAGCCCGCAGGAATGGGGAAACCCCTTCTCTGGTGAGTCCGGCAGAGGCCCTGGGAGTCCCTTAGGAGTCTCCCATTGTGCGACTTTTCCTGCCAGGCCCCCCACGTCCCCAGGGCAGGCGCCGGGTCAAAATTCCCAACCCAAAACAGTGCCTTAAAGCGTCAGTAAGTCAACGGGCAGAAAATGTCCCATAATTACTGGTGTCAGACTCGGGCCCTCCAGAGAGGAAACAAATTCAGAGGCGATCCAAATTCCTGAGCTGCTCTCCAAGCTGCATTTGAACTTGCACAAACAAGCAGGCTCGTCTTCAGAGCCACATGGAAGTGTGGTGCCCACCGGGGGTTGGCAGGGGACCCAGTCACAGCTGAGGGCCATCCACTCCTGGCTCAGCTCACTCTGGAATTCCTCCTTTGGAATGGCGGCCAGAGCCCAGAACTGACCCCCTTAATATTCTGAACATGGTGAATCTAGGTCTTTTTTTTTTTTAATATTTATTTATTTATTTGAAAGGCAGAATTACACAGAGGTAGTGGCAGAAGCGGTAGTGGCAGAAGCAGAGAGAGAGAGAGAGAGAGAGATCTACCATTTGCTGGTTCACTCCTCAATTGGCCCCAACGGCCAAAGCTGTGCCAATCTGAAGCCAGGAGCCAGGAGCTTCTTCCAGCTCTCCCACGTGGGTGCAGGGGCCCAAGGACTTGGGCCATCTTGTACTGCTTTCCCAGGCCATAGCAAAGAGCTGGATCAGAGTAAGAGCAGCCGGGACTCGAACTGGTGCCCATATGGGATGCCTACACTGCAGGTGGCGGCTTTACCCACTACACCACAGTGCCAGCCCTCTTTTCCACTTTCTATCCAATGCCACATATATAACAGACATTTAAAAATGTGTGTGTTTGCGAATCCACAACTTCTCTGGCTTGACCAAGTTTGAAAAGAACCTCATTTCTCTCTCTCTCTTTGCCAAGCACTTTTGGAAAGGGCTTATGACCGCTTACAAAGGGTGCCTTGGCTTTGGATCCAATTTCGGGCCAGAGTTTTTAGGATGGCTTAACCCCCATCCCTCACCTTGTGGGGCTGGTGCTGTGGCATAGTGGGCTAAGCCTCTGCCTGCAGTGCCGGAATCCCATATGGGCACCTGCTCAAGTCCTGGCTGCTCCTTTTCCAATCCAGTTCTCTGGGAAAGCAGAGCTTGGGCCCCTGCACCTGTGTGGAAGACCCAGGGGAAGCTCCTGGCTCCTGACTTCAGATCGGCACAGCTCCAGCAGTTGCGATCATCTGGGGAGTGAACCAGTGGTTGGAAGGCCTTTCTCCCTGTCTCTCCCTCTCTCTGTCTGTAACTACACCTCTCACATATATAAATAAAATCTTTAAAAAAAAAACCTCCTTGCCAATGAGAGGTGTGGGCAGGACCAGCGTCTTTCAGCTTCTCCTTAAGTGGAATAATCTAGACTGGTATGTGGCTATCAATAATCTGTACTCACCTGCTAGGTTCACCAGAGCCATGTCACCTCCTGTCATAGCCTGCTACGCCAAGATGGACAGGACGCTCATCCACAGCTTTGGAGAAGCCACGGCCTGCTACACTGCTCGTGTCTGATCCAGAGTCTTCCTCTGAGAAGGAAGTTATGGCGCTCTTGCTGAGTTGTTTGCAAGGGCAAGAAGTGGAGCAAACAACAGGAACGATCCTCTCCTTGAGCTGTAACCTGCAATGGAGCAAAAACCTGCTTATGGAGGCCGGCACTGTGGCACAGCAGGTTAAAGCCCAAGCCTGCAGCGCTGGCATCCCCAAATGGGTGCCGATTCAAGTCCCAACTGCTCCACTTCCAATCCAGCTCTCTGCTATGGCCTGGGAAAGCAATGGAGGATGGCCCAAGTGCTTGGGCCCCTGCACCCACATGGGAGACCTGGAAGAAGGTCCTGGCTCCTGGCTTCGGATCAGCTCAGCTCTGGCCTGTTGTGGTCATTTTGGGAGTGAACCAGCAGAATGAAAGACCTCTCTCTCTCTTGCTCTACCTCTTTCTCTAATTCTGTCTTTCAAATAAAGAAAAATTCTTAAAAAAAAAAAAAAAGGCATGCTTATGTAGGTCCCTTCCCTTTTGGGGCCTTCCTCAGTACTAGCTGTCTTCAGTACCTACTATTGAAGATGATCCATTCAAATATTTGTTGGGGACTGTGGCAGTCTTTTAAACATGGCCACAAATTATTTTACCCTTTTCCCATCGGGTGCATATTTCCTTCTAGTCTGATAGGAGTTCTGCTTTGTGATGTCTATGCTATGCAGCTTGAGCCCAGTTCATTGAAAACCTAGGCCAGCTCACAATGAATCTGACATCCCTGAGGTTGCCAGGCTGGGAGACCACCTGCAGAACCCAGTCGACAATCCTACTTCCCGACCATTCCAGCCAGGCACCAGAGGTGTATGTGTTTGTGTTTGGGGAGTCCACTTGGAAGAGGATCCTTCAGTCCCAGTCCTACAAGATACTATCAGCCAGCCCTGTCTCCCCGTACATTGTAAAACAGGGACATACTCTGCTCTCGGTCCTGTCCGAATCTACAGGCCTAATGAAATAATGGTTGTCTTATGTCTCAGAGTTTGGAAAGATCACCATGTATAAAAGATAGCTAGTGTAGACGGGATTGGGCACATTCAGGGTGGTATAGCCATAGACAGATAGCTAGTATAGAAACCTACTGTGTATTCAGTGCTGTTCCGGGCACTGCAGATAGCAATGAGCAAGGTAGGCAAAGTCCCTTCCTGTGCAGGGCAAACACTTGAGCTAGGGAGAACAGATAACAAAAGCAAACACTTACGTGGTGACTCCGTGCTGTAGAACAGGAGAACCAAGGAAGGGATACACATGTGGATGTGTGAGGAGTCAGCCGGAGACGTGGGTCGAGTTTGGAGCTCATCCTCTCTGCTGCTTGCATTTCTGGGATTCTCTTGCTTTCCAGTAGTTGTGGTTGTCCAGACCCCGTCTTCCAGCTCTTCAAGCCAGAAGCACTGCAGGTGTTCTACCGGAGTTGTAGCCACCCCGTGGAGCTCAGGCTGGGGACAGCTTTCAGGCTGGAAGCCAGTACGAACAAACATGGGAGAGTCTTCCTTCGCTTTTCCTTTCTTCTACGCACACAGCCTCCTCTTGATTATGCCTGCTTTTGCTCACTCTCCAATGCCTTCAGGCAGTTTTGTGTGATTAATTAGTCTTTTTATTTTGAGATCATTATAGAATCACACACAGTTGGGGGCCAGTGCTGTGGCAGAGCAGGTAAAGCCACTGCCTGCAGTGCTGGCATCCCATATGGGCGCTGGTTCAAGTCCTGGCTGCTCATCTTCTGATCCAGCTCTCTGCTATGGCCTGGGATAGCAGCAGAAGATGGATCAAGTACTTGGGCCCCTGCACCCATGTGGGACACTTCAAAGAAGCTCCAGGCTCCTGGCTTCAGATTGGTCTAGCTCCAGCCATTGCAGCCATTTGGGGAGTGAACCAGTGGATGAAAGATTCTCTCTCTCTCTCTCTCTCTGCCTTTCAAATAAATAAATATTTTTAAAAAAAGAATTACACACAGTTGAAAGAAATAATACAGAGAGAGCTCTTGCACCTTTTCCTCAGCTTCCCCTAACAGTAACATCTGGACAAAATACAGTACAAGGTCACCACAGGATCCTGACATTGAAACAGGATAGAGGGAGGGAGGGAGGTGGGGGGGGAGCCACAACAATACAAAAGTTGCACTTTGTAAATTCACATTTATTAAATAAAAAGTAACTATATAACAAAAAAACTTAATACTTTACCCTTTTAGTATTTTTTATGTTCTACTTAAAACTATTGGTTGAACTCTGTAATTAATACACAATTACTCTTAGGTGTTTAATTAATGCTGTAACTAGTACTCAAATGGTATTTTACACTTTGTGTTTCTGTGTGGGTGCAAACTGTTGAAATCTTTACTTAATATATGTTAAATTGATCTTCTGTATATAAAGAGAATTGAAAATTAATCTTGATGTGAATGGAAGGAGAGGGGGAGTGGGAGAGGGGAGTGTTGTGAGTGGGAGGGAAGTTATGGGGGGGGGAGCCATTGTAATCCATAAGCTGTACTTTGGAAATTTATGTTCATTAAATAAAATTTAAAAAAAAAAGAAACAAGATAGAGCACAGAAGGTCCCCATGTTGCCCTGTGTAGCGATGCCCGCTTCCCTCCCATCCCGCCTCCTCCCCTAGTTCCTCATAACCACTCATCTCTTCCCCACTTCTAAAACGCTGACATTTCAACAATGTTATATCAATGGAATTGTATGGTACATAACCTTTTGGAGACTGGTTTTTTTTTTTTTTTTATCTTTTATTTAATGAATATAAATTTCCAAAGTACGTCTCATGGGTTACAATGGCTTTCCCCCCCATACCGTCCCTCCCACCCACCACCCTCCCCTTTCCCACTCCCTCTCCTCTTCCATTCACATCAAGATTCATTTTCGATTATCTTAGTATACAGAAGATCAGCTTAGTATACCTTAAGTAAGGATTTCAACAGTTTGTTCCCACACAGAAACATAAAGTGAAAAATAATAGATGATTTTTTTTTAAATGATGATGAAATCAGATCAGACCTATTGTCATGTTTAATCCCAGTGAGAGTCAAGTTGGGAATTGATAGTTTCTTTTCTTTTTTTTTTTTTTTTTTTTAACAGAAGATCAGTTTAGTGTACATTAAGTAAAGATTTCAACAGTTTGCACCCCCATAGAAACACAAAGTGAAATATACTGTTTGAGTACTCGTTATAGCATTAAGCCTCAGTGTACAGCACATTAAGGACAGAGATCCTACATGAGGAGTAAGTGCACAGTGACTCCTGTTGTTGACTTTACAAATTGACACTCCTGTTTATGGCATCAGTAATCTCCCTATGCACCAGAGACTGGTTTTTTTTTTGTTGGTGTTTTTTCTTAGCAGAATTTCCTGGAGATTCTTCTGTGTCGCAGGTATCGGTAACTCATGCCTTTATTCCACAGCATGGATTCACGGTTTGTTCCTGTTAAAGGCCATCGGAGCAAGTCTCAGCCCTTACACGACCAGCTGCTGCGAATCTTTGGGTACGGGTTTTCGTGTGAACATATGTTTTCACTTCTCCATGATAAACCTGTGGGTCACATGGTAGTCACATGTTTATTTTTTTAGAGAAGCTGCCAAACCATTTCCCAGCGTGGCTGTTCCCTTCAGCATCCCACCATCCATGAATGTGGGGCCCCACTTCCCTGCATCCCCGACAGCATCTGGGAGTTTAGCCATTCTGATAGGCGTGTGATGATATCTCATCGTGGTTCCAATTTTCAGTTGCCTAAAGGCTAAAGATACGGAACATTTTTTCATTTGCTTGTTGGCCATCTGTATCCTCTTTGGTTTTAAATGTCCATTTCCGAGCTCTGATTTTGAAAAGCAAAATCCCACGTGCCATTCGAATACCTATGTTCCCTGCAAGACTTCACATTTGCTGGCACCCAGCTTCTGCCAGCTGAGGCTGCCACAGCCAGGACATGGCAATTCTGGAGATTATTAAGCCTCTAAATCACCCACAGAATGTTGAAGTTGGCAGGGAGCAGAGCAGGGAACAGGTAGATTTTGTGTTGTCCTTAAACAAGGCTGTGAATGGGGGTGTTTCTCTCTCTCTCTCCTTCTCTCCCACCCCCACTTCTCTGGGCAGAGGCTCCTAGCCCTGATGTTGGGGGGCCACCCCTTCCATGTCCTCCTGAGGCATTCTTCCCTAAAGTCCCTCTCAAAGTCACTATAGTAGGTACACACAGTAGGTATCCCATAAGTAATTAGGTTTCAATTGGAATTCTTGGTGTGTCCGTGACAGAAATCTGATTGGAGCATGCCTGGCTCAGAGGGAGAATTTGTTGGAAGGAGCCCTTTCTGAGACATCTCAAGCAGGTGCAGGGAGAACAGGAGCAAGCCTGGGACGCAGGCAGCTGGAATCCACGCACACACACACACACACACACACATACACACACACACCATCCTGGTCTCTTGCTACCTCCCATCCCTGTCTCTGCCCTCCAGCTGTTATTCCATGGGGCCTCGGTGCCAACTTCTACAATTTGGGGAATATGGTTGCTACCAGCCCTGGAGCCTCCAAGAAAGAGAGAATCTGAGTCTTAGTTCCTGTATTTAAAGTATTGGGGGGGGCGGGGGCACTGTGGGGTGGCGCTGTGGTGCAGCAGGTTGAAGCCCTGGCCTGAAGCACTGGCATCCCATATGGGCGCTGGTTCTATCCCCGGCTGTGTCTCTTCCGATCCAGCTCTCTACTGTGGCCTGGGAAATCAGTAGAAGATGGCCCAAGTTCTTGGGCCCCTGCCACCCATATGGGAAACCCAAGTGGGGTTCCTGGCTCCTGGCTGTGGCCATCTGGGGAGTGAATCAGTGGGTAGAAGATCTTTCTCTCTCTGTAACTCTATCAAATATATAAATAAAAAATAATCACAAATTAAAACTCTTCAGCTGGTTCACTTTTTTTTTTTTTTTTGCATTCACTGTGATTTTTAAAAATAGTACACCAGGCCGGCACCCCAGCTCACTAGGCTAATCCTCCACTTGGAGCGCCGGCACCCCAGGTTCTAGTCCCGGTCGGGGCACCAGATTCTGTCCCGGTTGCTCCTCTTCCAGTCTAGCTCTCTGCTGTGGCCCCAGAATGCAGTGGAGGATGGCCCAGGTCCTTGGGCCCTGCACCCCATGGGAGACCAGGAGAAGCACCTGGCTCCTGGCTTTGGATCAGCGCGGTGCGCCGGCCGCAGCACGCCGGCCGTAGCGGCCAATGGGGGGGTGAACCAACGGAAAAAGGAAGACCTTTGTCTCTGTCTCTCTCTCTCTCTTACTGTCCACTCTGCCTGTCAAAAAAAAAGTATACCAAAAGGTTATTTCTCTTGACTGCTAAGCTTCTTGGGGCTCCCTTCAGTGTGGCCCCCAAGGCAGGTGCCTTCTTTCTTCTAGTAGCCCTAGGCCTGGCCCAGCACCTGGGAGAGTGCCCAGCTCTGAGCTAGACCCCAGGAGCAGGAGGCAGGCCTGGGCTGCTCCAGGTGCAGGGCAGGTGCCTGAGTGGAGGGGCTGGAGTCAAGGGCTGCTGGGAAATCTGTCACCAGCGCCAGTGCTGACTGTGCCAGGAAGCCCTGCCCTCTCCACTTCAGGTGAAGAAAGGGCCCTATTCACCTCCAAGGCCTCCCCACTCCGCCCTCCCTGGGCTCCAGCCACCTCTGAAGTGGGGCATGAACAGCCCCACCCCCACCCTGTGTCATTTCCCTGCAGTTACTCTGAGTGAGCCCTGGGAGCCTTTCAAACTGAAACCACATCTTACAACAGTTTGGTCAAAACCACAATTGTCACCTGTTTGAAGATGAAGATTTTCCCCAGTGTTATTTGGTTTCACTCCACAGCCCCAGCTTTCCATTCTTTTTGCTTAGCTGCTAGCTGCTGACTTTATCATTGTGGCGCTTGGGCACTCTCTCTCGCTCGCTCGCTCTCTCTCCCTCCCTCCCTCCCTCCCTCTTTCTCTGTCTCCTTCTATGTCTTCTCTCTCTCTCTCTCTGTTTCTCCCTTTATCTCTCTCTTCTGTCTCTGTCTCTCTCACCAGCTCTGAGTGGCTGCTCCGGCTCCTGGGAGCCTGCAGCCTCACCCCAGGGCCCAGCAAGTGCAGACAACAAGGACCTGAGTGCCCTCGGGGCTCTGCCTCCTCCCTGCTCCCCCAGGATCCATCCCTGAGGCCTAGGACTGGGGTGGGTGCTGGGTGGCAGACAGAGCAGAAAGGGGCTGGGTGGGGGAGGAAGGGGGGATGTGCACCCTCAAGATTGAAGCTCTGCCAGCTCTTGCTTTGGAGGTCACCGTGGGGGAAGGGGGAGAGAGGCAACCGCCTCGGGGCAGGGAAAGTCCAGCCGCAGCTGTATAATTCCTGCGAAATTATTTAGTCTGGCCCTGCTGAAGCAACCGCAGGCGACACTTGAAATTTCATAAATCTATAACAACAGGCTGATTTTTTAAGTTGATCATTTCTGTATGGCCCACAAGCGATGCTACAAATCCCTAAATGGTGCTTGGCAGGGAAAAGGTTGACCACCCCTGAAAGTGGGTGCCCAACCAACTCACGCACGTTGCATCTCCAGTGGGCAGTACCAGAAGCCTTAGCGAGCCCTCGCCATCCCTCCCCTACAAGAAAACAAACCCAGAGCTACGAGTTCACCGCCGTAGACCTCACTCTCAAAGACTCGGCCCCACCCTCCATTCTGTCCAGCCTGTGCACCCGACAGAAGAGCACTGATTTGGTCTCCGGAACTCAGTCCAGCCAAGTGCACAGTGGCAGGAGCCGCCATTGCCCCAAATTGGAAACAGCCCATCAACAGCAAAATGGATGTAAATAGAATAAATAATAATCATAGTAAATAAATAAATAGATGAATAATTCAATAGTGCTGTCCAATGGCCTATACTCCAGCAACGAGAATGAACAATCTACAGCTCGATGCAAAAGTCCCCCTGCGGAGCACAGGCAGCCAAGCCTGCAGAGCACTTGCTGGGTGAGGCTGCGTTCATCCAGGCCAAGGGCACTCTGCTGTCTGTGTCCTCAGCAGGCCCAGGTGGAGGGTGTGCGAGGGGCTTCTGCGGGCTGAGGCCATCGTGGTCCTCGACCCAGGTGTTGGGTAGCACAGTGTGTTTGAGAACCGACCATCTCCATGCTATGGCCTGTGTGTGTTTCTGTGCACCTGTTGTTTCCAAATACACTCAACCTAGAATGCAGCTGCCTTACTCGCTGATTAGCCTTTCAGACTTCCTGGGAGGTAAGGAGGGGTAGGAAAGGCAGCCCTCAAAGCTGACTCCCCTCCCTTAAATGTCCCCCACTCTATTAGCTAAGCCACATGAGTGGGACACCATGCCTATCCTGAGGACTCAAACTCTCCTAGCACCCTGTCTGACCAAGGCACACCCTCCATGGGACTCCATCCAGGTTATGAGTTAAGGGATGCAGCTGGTGTGGGGTAGGTGACCCTTCCTGTGCGGGGAAGGGGGCGTAAGCCCTTGAAGAGGAGGTGAGAAGGGGCCGTCACTCACCCGCCTGCGCCAGCAGGTTCCAAGGTCAAGGGCATGACTCAACCTATTTCTCTGTCCCCCATGCACTTAGGTCATCTTCCACTGCTTTCCCAGGCCATAGCAGAGAGCTGGACTGGAAGAGGAGCTGCCTGGACTAGAACCAGCACCCATATGGGATGCCAGCACTGCAGGCAGAGGATTAACCTATTGCGCCACAGCGCCGGTCACAGCAAACAATTACTGAGCAGCTTGAGCAGCTTCTGTGCCCCTGGCAGTGTACCAGATAGTGGTGATCCACTTCTCATCTCACAGCTCTGGCAGATTAAAAAAATAAAGAAGAGGATACCCCAATTCCTATTCCATGCTCTGACTTGCTTCTGGAGGGGCCTTGACCACCCCTCCATGTCTCCCCTCCCCCTGAGATGTGATGCACCTGCAGGAGAACAGAGCCCTATGCGGCCCTAGATGCAGGGCCAGGCAGTCTGAGGAGAGCCCCAGTGTGTGGTCCAGTAGGAGTTTGGGTTTGGGTTGATTATCTCCCTTCAGACCATCTGACCCTTGCTCTTTTGGGAGGGCAGAAGTAGGGCTCAAAGCAGAGACTCTGTTCATCTCTTTTTTTTTTTTTTTTTTTTTTTTTGACAGGCAGAGTAGATAGTGAGAGAAAGAGAGACAGAGAGAAAGGTCTTCCTTTGCCGTTGGTTCACCCTCCAATGGCCGCCACGGCTGGTGCACTGCGTCCGGCGCATCACGCTGATCTGAAGCCAGGAGCCAGGTGCTTCTCTTGGTCTCCCATGGGGTGCAGGGCCCAAGCACTTGGGCCATCCTCCACTGCACTCCCGGGCCATAGCAGAGAGCTGGCCTGGAAGAGGGGCAACCGGGACAGAATCCGGTGCCCTGACCGGGACTAGAACCCGCTGTGCCGGCGCTGCAAGGCGGAGGATTAGCCTATTGAGCCACGGTGCCGGCCTCATCTCTTTCTAATGCAGAAATGATCTTGGGATAGCGATTACCTGGTGGGGAGAGAGTGCAAGAAGGTGCCAGCTATGCAAAGATCTGGAGGAAGAGCAACCTGGGAGGAGGCAATAGCAGGTGCCAAGGCCTTGAGACAGGATGGAGTTTATAGAAAAAAGGCCTGTGGGGGCCGGCACTGTGGTGTAGCAGGCTAAGCCTCATCCTGTGGCAGCAGCATCCCATATGGGTGCCGGTTCGTGTGCCAGCTGCTCCTCTTCCAATCCAGCTCCCTGTTAACGGCCTGGGAAATCAGTAGAAGATGGCCCAAGTGCTTGGGCCCCTGCACCCACATCAGAGACCCGAAAATGCTCCTGGCTCCTGGTTTAGGATCAGCACAGCTCTGGCCATTGCAGCCATCTGGGGAGTGAATCAACAGGTGGAAGACCTTTCTCTCTGTCTCTCCCTCTCTCTGTCTGTAACTGTACCTCTCAAATAAATAAATATAGAAAGAAAGAGAAAGAGAGAGAGAGAGAGAGAGAGAGCAAGCAAGCCCGTGTGTCTGAGGCAGCAAGGGGACAAGCAGCAGCCTGTGACATCCTCAGAGAAATGAGGGCTTTATTCTCAGAGAAGTGGGAGGCCTAGGGGGTATGCTTCTGCCTCCTCTGTACTGAGGTATAATTAGCACGCAGGAAAGTGCACCAGCCCTAGAATTGGATGGACCAATGAACACCACACGTGCACACACCCAATAAAGCACCATCAGAGCCAGACAGAGAGCATCCCCAGCCCCCTGGGGGCTCCCTGTGCCCTCTGCCCATCAAATGCCCTCTCCAAGATGACCCCCCCACACCTACCCCCAAAGATTTGTGTTGCCAGTTCTTGACCTTCCTATAAATAGAAATACATAGTGATGCTTCTTTTTGCCTGGCTCCGTTCTGTCCACTTTCTTCTCTCTGCGAGAGTCCCTCACTTCACCCGCTGTGGTGACAGCCATGCCTTCTCATTGCTGTGTATTCTTCTACTGTGGGAATACAACACGACCTATTTATCCACTGCCCTGTTGATGGAGAGTTGTGTTGATGTCATTTCAGGGCCATCATGCGGGGAGTGGCTATGAATACTGTTGGATAAGGCTGTCAGTGGTCTTGGGGCCATCTCTCTCTACTGGGGGCATGGACAGGAGTGCAGCTGCTGGGTCGTGGAGTAGGCCTTGGGTGACCTCCGTAGATTCTCTCTAAGAATTCTCCAAGAGGCCGGCACTGTAGCACAGTGGGTTAAAGCCCCAGCCTGCAGCACCGACATCCCCATATGGGTGCTGGTTCGAGCCCCAGCTGCTCCTCTTCTAATCCAGCTCTCTGCTATGACCTGGGAAAGCAGTAGAAGATGGCCCAAGTCCTTGAGCCCCTGCACCCATGTCAGAGACCCAGAAGAAGCTCCTGGCTCCTGGCTTCAGATCAGCTCAGCTCTGGCCACTGTGGTCACCTGGGGAGTGAACCAGAGGATAGAAGACCTCTCTCTCTGTCTCTCCCTCCCTCTGTCTGTAACTGTACCTCTCAAGGAAATAAATAAATCTTTAAAAATACACTTTTGTCCGGTGCCGTGGCTCACTAGGCTAATCCTCCGCCTTGCGGTGCTGGCACACCAGGTTCTAGTCCCGGTCAGGGCGCCGGATTCTGTCCCGGTTGCCCCTCTTCCAGGCCAGCTCTCTGCTGTGGCCCAGGAGTGCAGTGGAGGATGGCCTAAGTACTTGGGCCCTGTACCCCATGGGAGACCAGGATAAGTACCTGGCTCCTGTCATCGGATCAGTGCAGTGCGCCTGCTGCAGCGCGCCGGCCACGGAGGCCATTGGAGGGTGAACCAACGGCAAAGGAAGACCTTTCTCTCTGTTTCTCTCTCTCACTGTCCACTCTGCCTATCAAAAAAAATATACACTTTTGTCAGTTAACAAGATTTTAAGCTACTTGAGAGCAAGAATGACACATTTCTGGGACTCCATGAAGAGTGTGACACACGGTATATCAAGAGTGGCAAATGCCTGATGCAGACACAGCAGACATCACTAAGAGAGGGCCACTCCGATTCCTGCTGAACCCAGCTGGGCCTCAGAATCCTGCACAACACAACTCCAGGTGAAGTTAATCACCATTCCTTCCGATCCATCACCCAGAACCTGCCCTGGTTCCCTGACACTGTTCAATGGTCATGCTTTGACATGAATTACATATCCACCATGGGCCACGCCCTGTGTTGGGCACATTTAACATCAGCTTTTTAAATAAACACAGCCTGTTGAGGCAGCACTGCCCTGTCAATCTTCTGTCTGCCTAAACTCTGACAAGTGTTTCTTTTCTTTTAGTGATAGTTTTTTTTCCAGTTAATTTTTTGAAGATTTATTTATTTGTTTGAAAGGCAGAGTTACAGAGAGGCAGAGGCAGAGAGAAAGAGAGATCTTCTGCAATGGCCAAACTGGGCTGAACCGAAGCCAGGAGCCAGGCACTTCTTAGGGGTCTCCCACGCAGGTGCAGGGGCCCAAGCACTTGGGCCATCCTCCACTGCTTTCCCAGGCTGCAGCAAATAGTTGGATCGGAAGTGGAGCAGCCAGGACTCAAACCAGTGCCCATATGGGGATGCCGGTGCTGCAGGCCAGGACTTTAACCCACTGTGCCACAGCGCTGGCCCCAGAAGGTGTAGTATTGATGGCATCTGGAGGGCCAGCTCCCCTGTGCAGAAACCAGGAGGTGGGGTTTTTTGGGGTGGGATCAGAGGGTCTGTTGGTGCAACCTGAGTCAACCTGTTAACAACCACTGACCCACCACTCACAGGCCCACCTTGGCATAACCCTCAGTCAGACACTCACATGGAAGGCTCTTTGAGTCCCATTTGAAGAATCCTCCAATGTTGCTCCAGCCTCATGAGCCTCACATGTTTAGATCTGGTTCCAGATCAAGTGGGTTGACCTGGATTTTTCAGGTGGAGAAGGGACGCTGAGGGTAAACTCAGAGCTCTCTGGCTGTTCTGGGCAGCATGTGATTGGACATCCAGGAGGCAGACCTTGCAGGGAGGGAAGGAGGGGCTTGCCAGCTGCACCCTAGAAGTCGCCACACTGTATCTAGGGACTCAGCTTGTTTTGTTCGACACTTGCAGCATTTGGAGAATTGGCCCATCACTGGCCAACGCTGTCAGTTCAGGAGGTTTTTCCATAAAGCCCCATGGAGACCACCTCAAGAGCTTCTGTTCCCAGCTTCATGCAGACCGCAAACTCCCCCACCCCTCCCATGGGACCTTCAGCCAGTGACAGGTGCATGTCGGTGGAATAAATACCGAAGATTTCTCACCCCTCAGTGGGGAGCTCCAAAGAGTGTCCTTTTGGCCTCCAAGGTCCATGGTGATGACTGTGCCCGGCTTCCTTCTCTCCCTGCTCCCCCAAGGTACTTCCAGGAATCACCTTCCCAATAATCTACTTGACCTTGGTCTTCATTTGCTTCTGGGAGAATTCAAACCAAGCTTCCATCCCATCAGCTTTTAGTCCAGGTTCTCCCCGTTATCAAGCCTACCCTGGCTGGGCACGTCTGGCTGGAGCCCTACTGGGAACTAGTGATTGTGCAAGGCCACTTGCCTCGAAGATCAAAGAAGCCTCTGCATTCTGGAAAATACTGGGTCAAATAGCATGTCATTTGAGCAAAGCTCTCCAGTACAGTGTTTCCTGCACTCTGCAATTACAGCCTCTTTCTAGGTTGGCTTTAAATGCCCGTGTAAGCAGCTATTTACTCTCCAGCTCAGGGCACCACTAAAGGGCTCACTCTAAATATATCACGGCAAACTCAGAACCCTCGGGCTATCTCAATGCACCTTGGCGAGAGCTGCCGCTGAGCTTGTGGTTGAGTGGTTCCACATAAAACCCAGCGTGGCAGGCCAAGTTCAAAGCCGAGCAGAACCCTCTTCTCTGCTGCCCTCCTCTCTCCATCCCCCATAGGAGAAGCCACAAGGAATTTCCATGGAGAAAAGGCAGCGGGGCTTTGATTCGTTGTTACACTGGCTCCAAGGACAAGAGCGCCACGACGTTTTAACAACAAACCCTGCACTGAAGAGATGCACCGATAAAGATTTGTCTTGTAAATCCTAAAGGGTTCCTCCTTTGCTTCCCTCCCTCCCTTCTTTCCTTTGCTTGCTTCTTTCTTTTCTTCCTCTGCAAAAGGTATTCACCTGCTGCCATTGCTTATAATAGGCAAGGTCTGAAATCAACCTGCGTGCCCATGGATTCGGGTGGGTGAAGTCCTTTATAGCCGCTTCGTGGAATATTCTATAGATGGGTGAATGGGAGCTCATTAAGCTCTGGGATGGAAGTGCCTCTAAGTCATATTGTTAAGTGAAAGAAGCAACGTGCTGAAGGGTGGGTATGATATGCTATTACTTGTGCAAAAGGGGAAAAACGGTTAATAAATGCATGACATGTGTCTGGAAGGATAAACAAGGAACTCGTCAGGGGTTGGGGAGGAGAGGGGGGGACACAGAGTCCAAGGTGAGAGGGAAACGTCGCTTGGTATATTTTATTTAGGCAACTCTGTGTCTGTCAAAAATGTAACACAGATTACAAAAAGGAAAGAGAGCCTGGTTTTCTGGAATGAACCCACGGACTGCAGTGTGCAATTTGTAGGGTGGTTTTGGAATTCTGTGTGCCCTGCAACCTGGTCTCTGGCTCAAGGCAGGTAACCAAAAGACCTCTCTTGCATAAGGCAAATGCGGTCCCCAGCTGTGGTCCCCACCTCTCTAAATAAGGCTGCCAGCTTCAACCTCCTCCAGGCAGAAATGAAAAATATAGAAGAAAGCATTCTCAGTGAGCACAAGAGACGCACAAGCATAAAGCCACGACACGGGGGGTTATCATTGCCATCACTCGTGTGGACCGTGTAGTCGCATTACATGTAAGGAAGTTTCGGTCAGCCATGGGAGGAAGCGCACTTATGATCGCTCTCCCCATAAAACGATAATGGAACGGAAAATTCCTGCAGGCTAGTGACGTCTTGTGTCTCAAGGTCATGGAGCAATGGGTTACTCCTGTGTTTGAGGTGATGTCGAAGTGAACACACCCAGCACCAGATAAAAGGAAAGCACATACAGTTACGTAAAGTACTTGATACCTGATGATAATAACACACTTTGTTACTGGCATCTGTGTATCTACCACACTTGACTTCCATCATTATTTTGGAATGTATTTCTTCTACTTATAAAAAAGATGGGAGGCGGGCAGGTTTGGTACAGCAGTTAAGATGCTACTAGGGATGCCTGCGTCCCATATCAGAGTGTCTGCTTTGATTCCTGGCTCTGCTTCCTAGCCAGCTTCCAGCTAAGGTGCATCCTGAGAGGCAGCAGGTGATGGCTCAAGTTCCTGGGTCCCTGCCACCCCTGTAGGAGACCCTGGGTTAAGTTTCAGTTCCTAAATTTGGCCTGGCCCAGCCCTGGCTGTTGCAGGTCCCTGGAGAGTGAACTGAGCAGATAGAAGATGTCTCTGTCTCTGTCTCTGTCTGTCCCTGCCTTTTTAATAAAACAGAACAAACAATCCAGCTCTAAGTTATGCCAGTAGCAGCCTCCTACTTTTCACTGTGCCTCTTGATTGCAACTGTGCAAGTTCATCCAACAATAAAATCACCCAGGGACGCATTTCTCAGAACATTGCTCGTCCCCTACTGAGTGACGGATGCCCATATTATTGAGCACCTACTATGTGCCAGGCAGTGTTTTCCACTCTGGGGGTGGACACCAAAAGAAGACAAATAAAATTCCTCGCCCTCACAGACTTGCCTTTAGCTGGGAGAGGAGGCAGGAGGAAGAGACACAATCCCAGTTCAACAAGCAGAAGAGGTACTGTGATAAATCGAGGGAAGGGCTCAAGAGGGGGTGAGAGCCAGGAGGGAGGGGTGGGGCTGACGTCATGGAAGTCCTTGCAGAGCAGGGAAGAGAGGGAGCAGCAGTGCTGAGGCCTCTTGGGCCCCCGTCGTCGCCTACCTCTGTGCCATTTCCATAGGAATCTGGATGCCTGGAAGCTCCTGGGAACCCTTGGAGGTCTGGTTTTACATGAACTTGGACAAGACTGCCCAACACTCAGGGAGTCCAGGGCAGCACTGCTCATTCGAGGCTTGCGGGAGAGGGCTCGACCCTGCCTCAGGCTCAGATTTGGAACAAAGAGGCTGGAAGGAACAACACAGAAATAAATGTTCTGAGACCACTTCACCTTCCATATCCCTGTACTTGGACTTAGCCAGTGTGGGAGCCCTGGGTCACTCACCCTACAAGATGCTCCACGGGGAAACAGGGGCTTTAGAGATCTCTTAGAAAATCCTGAGAAGGCCGGCACTGTGGCATAGTACATTAAGCATCTGCCTGCGGCACCAGCATCCCGACATGGGCGCTGGCTCGAGTCTCGGCTGCTCCACTTCCAATCCAGCTCTCTGCTCTGGCCTGGGAAAGCAGTGGAGGATGGCCCAGGCCCTTGGACCCCCGAACCCCCGTGGGAGACCCAGAAGAAGCTCTAGGCTCCTGGCTTTGGATCAACTCACTCCTGTAGCTTTAAGCCTCCTGGTTTGTGATGTGCTGACTCAGGAGCCCAAGGACCCACCCCTGTTTCCTTTCCCTTATTTTCATGTGATGACTAGAACCTTTGACACAGGCACACCCTTATTCCCATTTTCCAGATGAGGAAACTGAGGCTCGGAGAGGTGAAAGGGTGCGTGCAAAAGTGGCAAAGCTACTAAGCACCAGGCACAGATTCATCAGGCTCCAATGCCCTTTCCATTGCTTATCTGAGATACTCTGTTCACCCAACACTACTTATTCAGCACCTACAGTTGGCTCTAGGCATGTGAGAGAGATCGATGCACTCAAGAACCTGGCTCCTGAAAATCTTATTCTAGCAGGTAAGACGCCCAGGTCTCACATCAAAGTACCTGGGCTCAATCTCTGGCTCTGGCTCCTGACTCCAGCTTCCTGCTAATGCAGACCCAGGGAGGTGGCAGTAGTTGAGTTCCTGCCACCCACGTGGGAGACCTGGACTGTGTCCCCAGCTTCAATTCAGCTCAGTCCCGGCCATTGTGGGCACGTTGGGGAGTGAACCATCAGATGGGAGCTCTCTCTCTCTGCCCCACCCCCACCTCGCCCCGTGCCTCGCTAATAAATAAATAAATTTAAAAATAATAGGCACTCCAAAAAATAATAATAATAAGCATAATAAATACATACATTATTCGGTAGGTTAGAAAGAGGTAAAGGCTATGGGAAAACAAGCAGGAAATGGTGAAGGGGTTGGAAGTGTGGGGTAGGGACCCGGTTTGCATTATGATTAAATAAGGGGTCACGGTTGACTTCACGAAAGTGAGATCTTAGCAAAGACAGGAAGGCACTAAGGGAGTGAGCCCTGTGTTTATTGAGGAAAAGCATCCGAGGCACGGGGAACAGCCAGTGTCAAAGGATGGTCGGAAGATCCAAGACACAACCAAGGGAGAAGGAAGCAGAGATGGGTGAGAGTGGGGGTCTTCCAGCAGCCTGGTTTCCCGCCCTGCCAGCAGCACTCTGGCCTCATGGGATCCCAATTCGCATCTGTTTTCTGCTTTGAGACTCCACGTACAGAATCCCCTATCTGAAAAACAAGCCTGGGGCAGGTAAGCAAGGCACAGGTCAGCACTCCCATCAGCCAAGCACCCAACAGCCAAGCACCCGACACACAGTGCGGGGAGCCTCGAACGGCAGAAACCAAACAGCCACACGCTGGGGATCCACGTAGGTGGCATTCTAGAAAGGACACAACAGTGGGGACAGAAAAGAGATCAGGGGTTGTCAGCAGCTGGGAAAGGAAGGGCTGACCACAAGTGTCACGGGGGTTGGGGTTAACGGGAAGGTGGTGCTCAAGCCACTGTATTCACAGACCTAGGCAGGAAAGTGTCAGTTTTACTGTATGCAAATTATACATCTATAAAATCTTAAAAAAAAAAAAAAAGGCAAGCTGGTGATCCCTGCCTGACAAATCTGTTATTCTGAGGTCTCCACAAACAGCTACAAAATGAAGCCAACAGTAATGGCCTCTGAGTGTGAGAGGTAGAAGAGAGGATGGCCACCCACTGGGGCCTTCTGTGTGCCTGGCAAGCTGCTGGTGGCTTCGGCTCAGGTTTTAAGATTTGAGTTTTCACACATACTCCTCATCAGAGTTCTGCGGAGAAGCTGGAGCTCAGCAGGCTTGGTGTGGCAGGTTTTATTTTCCAAAATGGCAAGAGAGAATATTAAATATAAATAAAATCATAAAATGCTTTCCTTAAAGATTTTATTTATTTATTTGAGAGGTAGAGTTACAGACAGAGAGAGGGAGAGACAAAGAAAAAAGTCTTCCATCTGTTGGTTCACTCCCCAAATGGCCACGATGGCTGGAGCTGAGCTGATCTGAAGCCAGGAGCCAGGAGCTTCTTCTGGGTCTCCCATGCAGGTGCAGGGGTCGGAAGGAGAGTGCTGAGACACGAAGCGGCACCCATAAGGGATGCAGGTGCGGCTTAGCCTACTATGCCACAGCGCCATCCCCAGAATGCTGTGTTTTAAGCCACCACACTTTGGGGATGGCTTGCTATGCAGCAACTTGTTGGTGGAACAACGGGTCACCAGCCTGAGGCATCTCTGTGGCCAGTGCTTGTCCTGCCTCCTGGACTTGCCATGTCCTGAATCACGTAGCATGGACCCAATTTTCCACCCACAGCCATGGGAGGAAACTTTACAATGCACCATGTCCTCAGGAGCCAGGTACCTCAGCACACAGTAGGTGATCAACGAACATCTGGAATTAAAGGACTAGCGTCCAGGCCCATGCTAGGGGCGGACACAACAGGGAACCAGACACAGTTCCTGTGCACATGGAGATCACTCTTCTGGGAAGAGAGAGCAATATGCAGACAACTGAGATGGTTTTAGATGCTGAGTACATGAAGGCTGCCGTGGTACAGAGGCCAAGGAAGCTCTCTCTACAGAGGAGAATTCTGCTCTATTTATTTACTTCATTCATTTGAAAAGGCAGAGGGAAACACGGAGCAAAAGAAATTTTCCAGGGTCCGGCGCTGTGGCGCAGTGGATTAATGCCCCAGCCTGAAGCGCTGGCATCCCATATGGGCGCCGGTTTGAGATCCGGCTCCTCCACTTCCGATCCAGCTCTCTGCTATTGCCTGGGAAAGCAGTAGAAGATGGCCCAAGTGCTTAGGCCCCTGCACCCATTTGGGAGACTGGGAAAAAGCTCCTGGCTCCTGGCTTCGGATTTGCACAGCTCCGGTCATTGCGGCCATCTGAGGAGTGAACCATCTGATGGAAGACCTCTCTCCCTCTCTCTCTCTCTGTCTCTCCTCTCTGTGTAACTCTGACTTTCAAATAAATAAATAAATCTTTTAAGAAAAAGAGAGAGAGAGAGATTTTTCCATCCTGTGTTTCACTCCCCAGATGCCTGCAACAGCCAGAGGGCCCCCTGCATTCCTGAGTGTAGACGGCTGTTGTCTGAGATCCGAAGAACAGAAATGCGTTACGTACCAGGAGATACCCCAGGATCCTCCTCTGCTTTATGAATCATAGCCGTGTAAGGTAACTGTGCAGTGGATCCAGCCTCAGCTTCCACGGAATGCCAGCACCCATGGTTCTCTCCACCTCCCCCAGCACTCTCCCTGGAAAGACCTTCCCAACATCAAGTTCAGGGAAGGAGCTGAGAGACTGACAGGTGCCAAGCGGCCTGCTTGATTTTGCTCCAGAGTTTCAGGGCCCCTGCACCCATGTGGAGACTGGAGGAAGCTCCCGGCACCTGGCTTAGGTCTTGCCCAGCCCCTGGCTATTGTGGACATCTGGGGAGTGAACCAGGGGATGGAAGATCTCTCTCTCTCTCTCTCTCTCTCTCTCTCTCTCTGTCTCTGTCTCTCCCTTTTTTCTCTGTAACTCTGACTTTCAAATAAACAAATCTTTAAGAGAAAAAAAAAAGAATGAGAAGGAACTTCAGAAACTGTCCAGTTCTGGGACAGTAAATGGTTTTCAACCCAACTGGCAACTCTGGTCGTCGGCAATGAGAGAGGGGAGGGTCGGCACCTGTGCCTCGGGCTGCCACCTCATGAACCAAGCTCATCATCTTCCACACGAGCAGCTGGGTCCCACTCAGGCCAAGTGACTTGCCCAAGGCTACACTGCTGTGCCCAGGGAGCTGTGTGCCCAGGGAGCTTCTTTACATTACTCAGCAGCCAAGCAGAAAGCGGCATTGATCCAATTGCCGCATCCCCACACGTCCATGCCGAATAATTCAGCCTGGCCCCTGCGTGCCAAGTTTTCTCATCTGGCCCTTGGAGAGCAAAGTGGCAGAATCCAGGGCTGCAGCCAGATCTTGATTTGTGGGACAATGTTTCCTGGACTTTCAGGAGCATTAAAAAAAAAAATAGTGCCTGTGATGTCTGAAAAACTGGCTGGCTTCCAGGGAGGGCTGCCAGCCACATCCTGTTCATGGTGGGATGAGGCAGCATGGGGGAAAAGCTGTGACTTCACTTTTCAGCAGGGCGTGCTGGGTCCCTGTCTCCTGGGGGTACACATCAACACCGCAAAGCGCCAGCCTAGGGATTCTTCACCCTGTGTCTGTTTCCAAAGGCTCTGAACAGCCAGCATCATCAGATGATAACCGCCAGGAGCTGGGGCTGGCGTTGTGGGCAGCAGGGTAAGCTGCCACTTGCAATGTCGGCATCCCATATCAGAGCTCCAGTTCAAGTCCCAGCTGCTCCACCTCTGATCCAGCTCCCTGCTAATGTGCCTGGTAAGGCAGCAGAGGCCCTGTCACCCATGTGGAAGACCTGGGTGGAATTCCAGGCTCTTGGCTTCAAGCTGGCCTGGTTCTCACTGCTGTGGCCATCTGGGGGAAGTGAACCAATGGATGGGGGCCGGCACCGTTGTGTGGTCAGTAAAGCCGCTGCCTGCAGTGCCAGCATCCCATTTGGGTGCTGGTGCAATTCCTGGCTGTTCCACTTTTTATCCCGCTCTCTGCTATGGAGACTGGGAAAGCAGCAGAAGATGGCACAAGTCCTAGGGCCCCTGCACCCCTCTGGGAGACCCGGAAGAAGCTCCTGGCTCCTGGCTTCGGATTGGCACAGCTCTGGCCATTGGGGCCAACTGGGGAGTAAGCCAGTGGACAGAAGACCTCTCTCTCTCTTTCTGCTTCTGCCTCTACCTCTCTGTAACTTTGCCTTTCAAATCAATCAATCAAAAAAAAAAAAAAAAAAAACAACAACGATGGAAAAACATCTCTGTTTCTCCCTCTAGCTCTCCCTCTCTTTCTGTCACTCTGTCTTTTAAACAAATGAATAAGTGTTTTATAATAATAATCATGACTGCCAGGGTCTTAGTGCCAAAGAACAAGCAAGCTGTAGTAACAAACTCTCAAGATAAGACACAGGTCAAACTTTTGGAAGAAACTTGTAAAATCCTGAACTCTGTAAACTAGGTCAATTTAAAAAAGCAGACTGTCTGCTGTTTGTGCACGTTGTTTTCAGAGCTTTGAAACTGATTGGGCCTCAGTGTACCTGACTGGCAAATGGAGTAACAACTCCTCACAGGGCTGTTGTAAGGGTCCAGTAGGAAGCAGATGGCAGCAGAAGCCCCAGTGCCCAAGACCCATTCTGGAGGCTACTGACAGCCCTGGTGGACAGTGCAGGCCATGCCAAGGGCTTGTTCCTCTAAGCACCTGTGTGTCTCTGATGCACACTCTGCCTACGTACCTACAGGTTCTGCAGCTGCGGATTCGACCGATCACAGAGTAAAAACTTGGAGAAACTTTTGCATCTGTGCTGAACATGTACAGTTTTTTGCCTGATATTATTCCCTAAATATGTACAGTGTAACAATCACTTACACAGTGTATTAGGTATATGCCGTCTATATATTAGATACTTACCTATCATATTAGGTATTCCAAGTAATCTAGCAATGACATAACGTGTATGGGAGGGGCTGGCCTTGTGGTGCAGCCGGTTTGCGCCAGTTCCAGGTCCGGTTGCTTGACTTCTGATGCAGCTCCCTGCAAATGTGCCTGGGGAAAGCAGTGGAAGATGGCCACGGTCATCCACGTGGAGTTTCTGGCTCCTGGCTTCAGCCTGGCGCAGCCCCAGCCATTGCAGTCATTTGAGGAGTGAACCAGTGGATGGGAGACGTCTCTTTGCAACTCTGCCTTTCAAATAAATAAAAATAAATACATCTTTTAAAAAGAATAAAGGATATGGGAGGATTCTGTAGGTTACTTACAAATACCGGGCCATTTTATACAAAGGACTTGAGCATTTTATACAAAGGACTTTGGTATCCTTGGGGTCCTAGAAGCCATCCCCCATGTAGACTGAAGAACACCTGTTACCCACACCCCTTCCAGTCCCTTCTGCCCCAAGCCCCAGGCTCACATCCAGCACAGCTCAGGGCATATTCACTGGCTATGTCTCTGCAGGCCACCTGAGCCTTATTTCCTTCTCATTAACACAGCCCTTCATTGATTTCCCCTTCCTCCCTATCTCACTTACTCATTCCCTCCCAGTGCATCCTGGGGCCAAATTCTCAGATAAACTAGCAGTGCCCAATGCTTGTCTCAGTGACATCCCCAGTGGTGATACATTGATACCAACACCACGGGCGGGAATGGGGCTGGGGATGAGAGGGTTAAAGCTGCCCTGCACGCGGCTACGGGGGCAGGGCAGGAGGCTGAGGTGACCAGCAGCAGCCTTGAAGCCTTTGTCTGCGCACCCCCTAACTCTGCCGCCACCTCTGCCACAGTCCTGCCGGGTTTGACCCCTAGCTCCAGCCTCATCACACCCCAGCGGTGGGCATGTGACCCCAGGATAGCCAATCAGAACGTTCTATCCTCCTTGGCATTGTGATTGGCTCAGGAAAGTCCAATCAGAAGCCTCCTGGGAGAGACTCTAAAGGGGGCTTGTAAACCAGGGTTACAAACTAGGAGCGTGGAGTTGGGGCGCCTGGTGTGTTTGCTGTGTGAACGGAGCTTGTGTGCAGAATGGAGGTTGATAGAGATGAGATGAGCGGGATGTGTGTGTGTGTGTGTGTGTGTGTGTGTGTGTGAGAGAGAGAGAGAGAGAGAGAGAGAGAGAGAGAGAGAAGGGGAGAGACAGACCCACGGTGCCCGCAGCAGCAGAGCCGCTCGATCCAGTGACATCCATGGCCAGTTGCCTTTGGAATCTTGTGGTTACTGGAGCAAACACACTTCTCTTGTGCTTATCTGAGTTCAGTTTCTTCCACTTGCAACCAGAATGGTCCTGACGAAAGGGAGACATTTTCAGGTGTGCCTATCTGGAAGGATTTCTCACAAAATCCAGCTGTTTAGTTACTTATCGTGGAGAGATGGGAGTGACACCCACCCATGTGTCTATTCCATCACCTAGTTATTAACAAACATTTATTTAGAGGCCTTATCTAGGGTTGTGGGCAAGCAAATCTTCAGACGGTACTTGAGCTGCAGGTGGGTGTTGTCTGATAAATTGCTCTGGCCGACTTTGCCACTGACTTCCTTATCCATCTGTTCCATAGTGCTACTTCAAAAGGAATTTATTTAAGGATAAAAAAAAAAAAAAAGAGGCCAACGCTGTGGCACAGCACGTTAAGCCACCATCTGCAGTGCCAGCAACCCATATGGACATTGGTTTGAGTTCCAGCTGCTCCACTTCCAATCCACCTCCCTGATAATGCACCTGAGAAAGCAGCAGAAGATGGCCCAAGTCCTTGGGCCCCTGCACACACATAGGAGACAAGAAGAAGCTCCTGGCTTCAGCTTGACTCAGCCCCAGCCATTGCAGCCATTTGGGGAGTGAACCAGCAGATGGAAGACCACTCTCTCTAACTTTCAAATAAATAGACAATTAGGCCGGCGCCGCGGCTCATTAGGCTAATCCTCCGCCTTGCGGCGCCGGCACACTGGGTTCTAGTCCCGGTGGGGGCACCGGATTCTGTCCCGGTTGCCCCTCTTCCAAGCCAGCTCTCTGCTGTGGCCAGGGAGTGCAGTGGAGGATGGCCCAAGTCCTTGGGCCCTGCACCCACATGGGAGACCAGGATAAGTACCTGGCTCCCGCCATCGGATCAGCGCGGTGTGCCAGCCGCAGCGCGCCGGCCGTGGCGGCCATTGGAGGGTGAACCAATGGCAAAGGAAGACCTTTCTCTCTGTCTCTCTCTCTCACTGTCCACTCTGCCTGTCAAAAAATAAAAAATAAATAAACAATTTTAAAAAAAGGAAGTTACTTAACCGCAAGTAACAAGCCAGCCAAGTAATAGTGGCTTAAAAAATAAAGACAAAGGGGCAGGCATTTGTCAAAATGGTTAAGTCATTGCTTATCACATAGTATAAAGTGCAAAGACTTGGGCCATCTTCCACTACTTTCCCAGGCACATTAGCAGGGAGCTAGATGGGAAGAGGAGCAGCCGGGACTCAAACCAGTGCCCATATGGGATGCCGGCCATGCAGTCTAGGGCTTTAACCTGCTGCGCCACCGTGCCAGCCCCAAAGTATAAAATTTTTAAAAAGACACAATTATTTCATCAAACAAGAACATTGTCCAATGATATGAGGAAAGACCATGGGTTTTCTTCCGCATTCCTTCACCACCACCGTTGGTGTCTTGGTTGGAGAGACATGAATTCTCATACCACCCCAGTACTGTCTCAGTCAGTGCCCAGGGAAACAGGAGTCTCGCTAGGTCCTTCAAACAGAAGGAATTTAACACAGGGAATTGGTTACAAAGGCACTGGAAGCGCTGGATTTGCAACTGGGGGAGGTAAGGTACCCAGTGATGAATAACTGCAGGCAGCCACAAGCACTTTGGACCTGGAGGAGCAACTGGGAAAATGGGATAACCCAGAGTCATCAGTCACCGGCTACCGGAGCTGCCGGAGCGGGAGCCCAAAAAGCCGCCCCTGCTGCTGCATGTGCTGGAGAGAGGGACAGCCTGGAACAGGTAAGGGCAAGATCCACTTCCGCTTCTGCTCCTCTGGCATCTCTCTCATGCCTCCTAGCAGGGAGCGGGATCGGAAGAGCAGCAGCCGGGACTCGAACCAGCGCCCATAGGGATGCCGGCACTGCAGTCCAGGGCTGCCAGCTGTGAGGGAGTCTGGGAAATGCCCCCTGCAGGGTTCCAGCCCCTATGACAGAGAGTAGAGCACAGAGGACAGGAATGGAGCCAAGAACCAATGAGCAGCTCACGGGGCAGGGTGTGAGTGCAGGACTATGTGGTTGAGCGTAAGGGAGTCAGTTAAATAGCCAGAACTGAATGAAAATGAGAGAAAGAGAGAGAGAGAGAGAGAGAGAGAGAGAGAGAGAGAGAGAGGCAGCTCATTGCTTCCCAGTTGCGTCAGCGCAAATGTGCTGGGCTGCTGGTGTCCTGGGGTCAGGGGACAAGGTAACCCGTAAGGTGACTTCAATGCCCAGTAGTCTCAGGTTCCAGTCCTCGCATTCACGCTTCCACATCTGCCTTCCATTGGACAGCTCTGTGCATTTTTCATGGGTGTTGATTATGCGGTTCTCATTAGACGTGGAGTCTCATACAATTGCCCCCTCACCTCTTGGTGCAGCCTTCATCAATGTTATCAGACTGGCTGGCAGACACCTGTGTGTGTGGGGGGGGGGGGGGTTATTCACAACTCCACTCTACTCTTTTTTTTTTCAGATTTATTTTATTTATTTGAAAGACAGAGTTACATAGAGAAACAGCGCCAGAGAGAGAGGGCTTCCATCCACTGGTTCACTCCCCAAATCGCTGTAACGGCCAGAGCTGAGTCGATCTGAAGCCAGGAGCGAGGAACTTCCTCCGGGGTCTCCCACACAGGTGCAGGGGCCCAAGGACTTGGGCCATCTTCTACTGCTCTCTCAGGCCACAGCAGGGAGCTGGATTGGAAGTGGAGCACCTGGGACTCTAACTGGCACCCTATATGGAATGCCGGCGCTGCAGGCTAGCACACAGCGCCGGCCCCTCCACTTGACTCTTGAAATGTGCCCAGGGTTTTAGGGAAACATTCCTTCCAGAAAACGGACAGGCACCAAAAAATAAATTATTCTGGAAAAAAAAATTGCACCGCATTCACTAAGGAAATGTAACAGGTCGTTAGCTGTAGGAATAAACTTTCTAATGTGCGAGGGTAGTAGGCAGAACCATGAATAGGCATGAGTGTGCTTCTGAGATGGTGCTGTTGGAAAGCGTCTCTGACCCACTGCCTATCTGGAGGGAGGGTGTACCGGAAAGGCACGTTAACTCTTGGTAGGCTGATTGGTCCAACACCCTGTTAACCCAGGATTTCTGCCGACTGTGTCAGAACTCGCAGCATGTACAAACCAATTGCTGGTGAAGCAAGGGGGAAAACTAGCCACACTACGGGCTTCAGATCAAAAGCCCGGGACCAAAGCAATGTCCAGGCCATCTTGTAAACACTCCCGGTCCCATCGTTGCTTCAATCTTTTCACTTTGAGCTTCCGTACTGCTTGATTCCCCACCCACGTGAGCTAACTAAACGCAGGAAGTCCCATGAGAACCAAACCAACACTGGGAAGCGGTTGGAGCGGAGGATCGTAAATGTTTGATTAGGAACCCACAGGGCTCAAGGTCTTCTTTCTGTCTCTGGGTCTTTCGATAATTTGTTTTTCTTCAGGGTTGGGTTAAAATGGTTCTCAACCTTAGTTGCACCTTAAAGTCACCTTGGGAATTTTAAAAGAGCATGATTCTGAGGTCCCCTCAGGAGCGTTCACCACAGCATTCTCTCTCTCTCTCTCTCTCTCTTTTTTTTTTTTTTTTGGGCAGGCAGAGTTAGTGAGAGAGAGGGAAAGAGAGAGAAAGGTCTTCCTTCCGTTGGTTCACCCCCCCAAATGGCCGCTACGACCAGTGCTGCGCCGATCCGAAGCCAGGAGCCAGGTACCTCCTCCTGGTCTCCCATGCGGGCATCACAGCATTCTCTAGGGGTACACCTGGCCTTGAGTATTTGCTCACTCAGGTGATTCTGAAATCCAGCCAGAGTGGTGTGTTAGCCACTAACGCACTGAGATGCTGCTACCCTCCCTCCCTCGTGGTGGGCGTGCACTCTCTCCACAGGGAGGGCAGGTCTGTTCTCCTACCCCCTTGAGTCTGGCCAGAAGGGACCCAGGCCAGTTCCAGTCTAGCTGACAAGAGAAGGGGCAGCTTCTGCTTTGAGACATTTGCTCTTGGGAAGTTCCTGCTCGGAGCCCAATTGCTTTGCAAGTTCTCCAGCCTGGTGGAGCCTTCACGTGGCTTCAGTGCCAGCTGACATCTGATTGTAACCATAAGAGACACTCCCAAAGCAGCAGGGAGCTGGCTAGGAAGTGGAGCAAGCTGGGACTTGAGTCAGTGCTCCGATGTGGGGTGCCGGCATTGCCGGCGGTGGTTTGGCCTGCTGCACCACGATGCTGCCCCTCTGGTCCGTTTTGTGTTGTATAACCTGAGACTGAGTCCTCACGCTGGAGGTTCAAGGGCATGGCGCTGGCATCTGCTCACTCTGGAGAATGCCTTCTGGCAGAAGCTATAGAGCGGTGGGAGCTGTAGAGATGACGCAGCGAGACAGGAAGCGGGAGACACGAAACAAATGAACTTGCTCTATAGCAGCTCATTCTGATGAAGTGTGCCCCACTGTGCAAGCCCAGCCTGCATCATCGTGAAGTGGAGCCACCAGTGACCTAATAATGCTCTGCGGGTCTCCATCTCTCCACCCCAACACAGCCGCTTGGGGACGAAACTTCCAACCCCGGAACCTTTGCAGAACACACTCAAACCACGTCCAAATCACAGCCCAGAACCCTGGCTTCATTCAGGCAAGCAGTGTGTCCAGCAAAAACTCCAGTTCCCAGGCTCTCTTGTAGCTGAGTATGGCCACGTGAGTATAAGATGTAAGCTTCGGCCAGCGCTGTGGCTCACTAAGCTAATCCTCCGCCTTGCGGCACCGGCACACCTGGTTCTAGTCCCGGTCAGGGCTCCAGATTCTGTCCCGGTTGCCCCTCTTCCAGGCCAGGTCTCTGCTGTGGCCAGGGAGTGCAGTGGAGGATGGCCCAAGTGCTTGGGCCCTGCACCCCATGGGAGACCAGGATAAGTACCTGGCTCCTGCCATCGGATCAGCGCAGTGCGCCAGCCGCAGCAGCCATTGGAGGGTGAACCAACGGCAAAGGAAGACCTTTCTCTCTGTCTCTCTCTCTCACTGTCCACTCTGCCTGTCAAAAAAAAAAAAAAAAAGATGTAAGCTTTAATACTTGTGTCACCTCCAGGAATCCTGCTTCAACAGGAACTGTCTCAGTTGAGAGAACTACCCCCTTTTGCCTTACCCCTTCTTCCAGCTTGCAGCTCACGTGATGGCTGGAGCTCCAGCAGCTGAACTGGATTACGAGGACACCTTAAGGATAGAAGCTACTGACTGCAGGTAATGGAGCAGAAATGCATAACAAGCTTAGTCCTGCCCTGGATGGCCTACCTCTAAATTTCTTAACAAACCAGAGAATAAAGGCTTGGCTGTTTGAGCCACTATTTTAGGTCTCTGTTATAGCCAACTGCAGTTTTCAAATTCATAAAATGTATATAATTGGTTGCTGTGAAATTCTATTAGCAGATTCACTACATGATAACAATTAGCCCTCAGGACATCCACAGCCTATTTTCCATGCCAGGACAACAGGGGCTTCAAAGTCAGGCCTCGGTTCCAGCAATCATGCCTACCATGCAGGACAGAATGGTCCGGTCCGTCTGGCCAAGAGTGGGTGCAGTATGTACTTGCTGGATGGACAAAGACGTCTGTAGATATCAGTCGTCTCTATATTTGGTAACCACACCTCTGTTCCCCAGCATGCTTTTGAAGACTTGAGAAATAAATGACAAGAGTGACCTTTGTTGATCAGGAGAGCAGGAAGCTCAGCAAGCTACTTCAAAGAAGAGCAGCCCCAACCCAGGTCCCCAGGGGCCTTATCTCCTGCCCCCTCTGGTGGCTCTGAGGTCACCTCCGTACCTGCTGTGCTACAAGCTAAGATTCTAAAGGTGCTTGTGCCATCTGTGCTCCTGGGATTTTCCAGGACAAGAACGTGCACCTGACAGTTAACTGCCCCTTGGCTTGCCCTAGAATAAAGTCAAATGGAGCATCCAGAACCCAACCGGAAGCCCGACCCGGACAAGTTCAGACAAGCACACCCAAGGTGAGCCTGCTGCGGCCAGCCTACAGCCTGGGGAGTGCAACAAAACCTTTGTGGACGTAAACTGCTGAGACTGGGGGTGCAGGGTCGTTGTTGTTATGCTGTGCTGTCATATTGGCAGCTGACTGGTACGCCCTCTGCCCAGGCAGTCCTGCTGGATGCCATCTGTCACTCATGCCCGGCCCACGTACTCCTCAAAGCTCCACCAGCCTCTCCGACTCCCCTCTGCTGCCCTGAGGTCAGGCCTCATCCCCTCAGATTAGACGAATGTTCTTCCAGGTCCGCTCTGGGTAGCCAAGGTGAGTTTTCTGAAGTGTCAGTCAGATCATCAGCCTCCTTCGTTTGAGAGCCTTCCAGGGGTTTTAGCTAAGGGAGTGTCCCCGGCCTTAAGATTAGACAAGTCCAGGCACCCCCACCATCCATTCCCTTCCCTGGAGGGCACTTTGCATCCTCACCTTGACTTAGCTCCAGCTCCCCCTGTTCTGCATTGGCAACTTCTCCCCGCCCCATGCCGTTGCCTCCCCAGTGCCTGGGTGCGGTTTGCTGGCCGCTGTCTACCGAACACCTGCCCTGACCACGGTCACCCTTTAGGATACCATGAAAATTGCCTGTAGCGCTGTTGGTGGAGACGAGTGTTAGGATAGCCCATATGGAGAACAGAATGGAAATTCCTCAAAAAAACAAAAATAGGACTACCAGAGGAACCGACAATCCCACTGCTGGGTATGTACCCAAAAGAACTGTCCTCACGGGGCCAATACTGTGGCCTAGTAGGTAAAGTGGATGCTGTGATATAGTAGGTAAAGCCACTGCCAGCATCCCACATGGGCACCAACTCGGATCCCAGCTGCTCCACTTCCAATTCAGCTCTCTGCTATGGCCTGGGAAAGCAGTGGAAGATGGCCCATGTGCTTGGGCCCCTGCACCTGCTTGGGAGACCTGGAAGAAGGTCTTGCTCCTGGCTTTGGATCGGCGCTGCTCTGGCCATTGTGGCCATTTGGGGAGTGAACCAGTGGATGGAAGATTTTTTTTTTCTCTCTCTCTCTCTGCCTCTGCCTTTCAAATAAATAGATAAATCTTTGGAAGAAAAAAGAAAGATGGATGTCAGTATATGGGAGAGGTCTCTACACTTCCACATTCATTGCAGTACTAGTCACAGTAGCCAGCACACAGCATCGAGCGTCATGGCCCTCAACAGAGGAACAGCTAAGGAAGAGGGGGCACCTGTGCACGGTGGAGTACTATTCAGCCTTTAACAAGAAGGCTCTGTTGCTGTCTGTGACAACATAGATGAAGCGGAGGGAAGGAAGCCAAGCAGTCGCCTGTGATTCACTTTTTTTTTTTTTTTTGGACAGGCAGAGTGGACAGTGAGAGAGACAGAAAGAAAGGTTTTCCTTTGCCGTTGGTTCACCCGCCAATGGCCGCCATGGCCCACGCGCTGCTGCCGGCGCACTGCGCTGATCCGATGGCAGGAGCCAGGTACTTCTCCTGGTCTCCCATGGGGTGCAGGGCCCAAGTACTTGGGCCATCCTCCACTGCCTTCCCGGGCCACAGCAGAGAGCTGGCCTGGAAGAGGGGCAACCAGGACAGAATATGGCACCCCGACCGGGACTAGAACCTGGTGTGCCGGCGCTGCAAGGCGGAGGATTAGCCTAGTGAGCCGCGGCGCCGGCTAGTGATTCACCTCTAAGTGAAACCTCACAAGGGTGCAGAGAGTAGAACAGTGGTTATCGGGAGCTGGGAGGTGATGGGGGAAAATTGACCAACGGTACAAAGTTTCATTTAGACAGGAAGAGTAAGTCTTAGTGACCATAGTTAATAATAATGTATTATATATTTCAAAATTGCTGGAAGAAAAGATTTTAAATGTTCTCATTCTCCAAAAAAAAAAAAAAAGGCAAAAAAGCCGAGTAGGGGAAGTGATGGATATAATAATTGGCTTGATTAAACCCTTCCACAATGTATATCTATATCAAAACATCACATTGTACCCCATATATATACACAATTACTATTTTTCAGTTAAAAATAAAAATGTAAGCTAAAAACAGCACAATGCACATATACACAAGGGTATTTCAAAAACTGGAAGATAAAATTAAAAGACATTTATTTTGATGCCAAAAGCTTTGCAATCCATGCATAACTTTTTCATAATGTACAATTTTATGAATCTTTTGAAAATCCTTTATATGCATGGATTTCTGAATTTTGGGGTTTTCTGCACCAACAAAAACTTTTTTTTTCCTAAAGATCTATTTATTTATTTGAAAAGCAGAGGGAGAAAGAGAGAGGACCCAAATGACCACAACAGCTGGAGCTGGGCCGATCTGAAGCCAGGAGCCAGGAGCTTCTTCTGGGTCTCCCACTCAGGTACAGGGCCCAAGGACTTGGGCCGTCTTTCACTGCTTTCCCAGGCCACAGCAGAGAGCTGGATTGGAAGAGGAGCAGCTGGGACTTGAACCAGCACCCAAATGGGATGCCAGCACTGCAGGCGGCGGCTTTACCTGCTGTGCCACAGCATCGGCCCCGAAACTTGCTTTAATTCTGTTTCTCCTGGAGGCTTTTGGAGCTCCCTTTGTAATTTCAGTGGCTCCTCTGTCCCTCCCATAAACCGAGAGCTCTCTGAGGGCAGGGCCTGAATAAACTCCACCCACCCACGTCAGCAGCCCAAAGGCCTGCGTTCTGGCACGTCCCTTCCTGGAGAGGGTTAGCTCTGCTCTGCCTGGAAGCAGCTGGCCTGACTTTCTAGAAAACTCGAGGTGGGAGGGGAAAGAATTCCAGGGAGGGAGGACAAGCAGGGTCCGGGGGAGAGGGAGAAAGCAAGCAAGCAGGGAGGAGGGGCAGGAGTAGGAACTGGAGTTCTAAAGAGGCAAGAACGGGGAGGAATTGGAGAAAGGCAAGGCACTGGCATGAGCTGGGAGACGCTGGCTGTGTCCTCACCCGCCTTCCAGCTCGCTCCACTCAACTCCCCCAGAGAACTGGCTCTGGCCATGTGTGCAGCTGGCTCGGAGCTCCAACTCTGGTGCCAGAAACATAAACTGAGAATGAGAGAGGCGGGGGGGCCCAGATGAGGCTGGCCAGGCAGGGTGTTCCTCTGCAGTGCCCCAGGGGCAGGCGTGGGGAAGGCCCTGGGGCCTGATGCAGGTTGGGGAGTAGGGATCGAGGCCCACCTCGGAAAGCACTGAGCTGTAGTGGGAGGGGCTCCAGGCCAGGGCTCTACTAGTGAACCCCAACTATGGGCCTGGAGAAGAGCTGGACCCACCGGGAATTATGGCTGCAGAGCCCACTTCCAGGGAAGCTCAGGACACAAGGGGTTTTGTCCCAAGGCAGACTCTGCCGGGAACAGCCGGGACTCAGCTCCTGGTCACACCTGGCCTGTGCTTCCCAGAGAGCCTGACATCAGGGGTGGGGGCAGGGTGCTTTGCAAGGTCCAGGGTGCCAGGACTCACCTGCTCACTGCTTTCCCAGGGCTGGGCCAGGGCCTGGCAAGCTGCACAGCCGGCCTCCATATCTATGAGTTCAACCAGCCATAGATGGAAAATCTCTTGGACAAAATTGTGCCTGGGGCTGGCGTTTTGGCATAGCGAGTTAAGCTACTGCCTGTGACATCAGCAGCCCATACTCTGGTTCAAGTCCCGGTTGCTCCACTTGCTATCCAGCTTCCTGCTAACGCGCCTGGGAAGGCAGTGAAAGATGGCCCAAGTGCTTGGGTCCCTGCCACCCACTCAGGAGATCTGGATGGGGTCCCAGGCTGCCGGCTTCTGCCTGGCCCAGCCCCAGCTGTTGCGGTCATTTGGGGAATGAACCAGTGGATGGAAAATCCTTCACTCTCTGTCTCTCTTTCTTTAAAAAGATTGTATTGATTTCAAAGGCAGTGATGCAGCGGGGAGCTGCATCAGAAATGGAGCAGCGAGGACTTGAAGCAGCCCTCTGCTAGAAGACGCTGGTGTTGCAGGCAGGGGGGCCTAACCCGCTGTGCCACAGCACCGCGCCCCCGCTGTGGTCCTTTGGATGCAGGACTTAGAGAGGCAGTCTCCAGCTCTGCTCATCCCTGCCCCTACCCCCACTGCCCACCCCCCACCAGCTGGCTACCAGGAGCCAAGTCAATGTTTGAGAATTGAGTGGATCTATGGGTCATTCAGGGTCTGGTCCATTTCCTGGTCAGGGAAGCCATCTTTCACTCTTGCCACCATGGCCAACAAGCTCCATTTTGTACCATAGATAGCACATACATGAATGAGCATGACATTACTTCTTTAAAAATTGAACTTCATAGACTTTTGAAATTGACAATTTAAAATTTTAATTTATGGAATTTTTACGTGCCATAAAATATTACTCATTTGGGATGTTTGTTTCCAATCATTTGAAATGTAAGAAAAAAAAAATCCTTAGCACAAAGCAGGTGGTGGGCAGGGTTTGACTCGGGGCCTAGTGCACCTGCCTCACTCCAGCCCTGTGCTGGTGTGAGAAACCCGTGTGGAATCAGTGAGAGCTCAGGGACTCTCACAGCGACTTAAACTTAGCCCGGGTGGGAGTGATGACGGGTCCACATGGGCCACAGCAGGCTACGTCCTGGTCACGTGTGGTCAGTAACGGATTAGAAATAATCCAGACTATTCCTTTCATCCCAGAAAAGATTTTGTTTAAATATTTATTTTTATTTCTTTGGATGGCAAAATTATAGAGAGAGGAAGAGACAGAGACAGAGAGAGAGAGAGAGGAAGAGAGAGAGAGAGAGAGAGATGTTCTATTCACTGGTTCACTCCACAGATGGCCATAACAGCCAGGGCTGGACCGGGCCGAAGCCAGAACCTGGAACTCCACCTGGGTCTCTCATGCGTGTGGCAGGGGCTCAAGTACTTTGGCTGTCTTCGGCTGTTTTCCCAGTCGTGTTAGCAGGGAGTTGGATTGGCTGTGGAGTGGCCAGGACTCAAATGGGCACTCCTCTGAGATGCCAGCATCACAGGTGGTTACTTAACCCTCTGCACAATGCGGGATCTCCTAGGAAGCATTTGAATCCACCCACCATGATCTAGGAGACCCTGAAATCTATAGTCATAACTGAAGCACACACAAACTCACAAAAACTAAAATACGTATTTTTATGCCCAGAAAAAAAGGGACTGAAATGGAATATGGCAAATGTGAGTGATGATCCTTTGAGTAGACTGACAATGCATTTTCTTCTTTCTTTGCATTCAGCCATTTCCTAAGTTTCCTTGAAGGAACATATGCGAATTTTATAATTGAAAGTTTGAGGGTTTTTTAATACGTGGCTTTAAAAAAAAATCTCTGGAGAATAATGTTTCCGCTGGACAGTCCTCTCCCAGTGTCTCCCAGTCCTCAGCCAGGAAATGATTTCTCAGCTTTAATCTGAGGCTCGAGAATCAGAGAAGAGAAAGAAGAAAATGAAAACCACACGCTGTCCTCCTGACCGCAGAGCCCCGGGCCTTGTCATTCTTTGTTATTTTTAACTCCAGGCTCAGGAGTGGGAGTGGGGTGAGCCTGGACCCAGAGGGAGCAGAGAGCTTCCCACGCCGACCTCTCAACCCCAGTGACTGTCAGCGCCACTCTGCAGCTTCCAGTAGGAACGTGGGAGGAAGCTCAGGGCAACCCCACCTTCTAGGAGAACATCTCAACACCTACAGCCGGTGAGCCTCGGTGGACCTGGGTTCGAATCCTGACTGAGCCAGCGGAGGTTGCTTTTGCCTACCCCTGTTTCCTCTCCCAGAATGACACGGGTAAAAAGCACAAACTCCCAGCCAGGTGTCACCAAAGGCAAGGGAGGGGGCTCGTGTGAACCGCTAGCTCTTCCTGTCCACACTGGTGACCAGGGTCAGGGTCCTCGTCACAGGCCAAGGGCAGAGTATGGCCCTCTGTGAACTGGATTCTCTCCTAGAAGGGTCTTCAGTTGGAGATGAAACCTTCTGAGGCTCTTCCTCTGGTCGGCGGTCTGGGGCATGCATGTCACCCCCTCTACCCAGCCCCATCCCAGAGACAGCCCAGCTGCAGCATTTTGCTTGGCTCCTGAGCTGCACTGTCCAGTTCGGCAGCCACACGTGGGCTACAAGTACACTAATGCCCTTGAAACTGAATTTAAAATTCAGTTCCTCGGTCGTACTAGCCGCATGGCTGTTGTAGTGGACAGCACAGACTCACACAGAACATTGCCCTCCTTCTGGAAGGTTCTATGAAGCTATTGCAGTGGCTCCGTGGGACTCCAAAGGACACCATATACGGCGCAGGGATTTGGCCATTTGCAGCAGTGCCCTCTCATTTCTGCAGTAACACCTTCCCTAAACAAAAGCCATCCGGCGTCTGGAATATTTGAGAGCTGCGTCTACAGGAAAGCAGAGCCCTGGGTGGATGAGGGCTGGGGACCCCTGTGAGCATCAGGCCTGAAACTCAGAGATGCTTCTGTTTGCTGGTGGCCTGCAGTGGAAAAAGAAAATTAGCTGATCAAGAGGTGGTGCTTTTGTTTCTTTAAACAAAACTGTTTTAAGGAACTCTGGTTTCCACATGGGTTGTGCTATTTACGGGATGGAAAGAGAAAGGGCAGCTATCTGCGGTGAGGCCCACTGGGAGCTGTCGCTGGGACAGCTCTGTGAAGGCCAAAGTGGAGTCGGGACCCCCAGACCCTACCAAGGTTCCACCTTCTCCCAGCCCCATGCCACGGTCTCTGCAGGGCCCAGAGACCAGCGGTGGCACACGCGGATGGCAGGGTGACTGTCTTCCCAGGGTGGATTTGCCTGGAACGGAGATGGACTTGCGTAGGGATCCACCTTGGCACAACAGCATCCATCCTGCCCACTAGGTGACCCTGGAAGTTGCCCCGAACCTGTGATAAACATATCCGTTAAGGCAGGCTACCAGGCACCTCGCGCCAGGTGCTGCCACCTAAACTGTCCCTTCACTGAGCCTGACTTGCTGATGTGCCTTGGGAAAGTCTGGGGACGCTCTGGTTGGCTGTGGGCCACTTTTGTCTGCATTGGCATGTGAGGCTCTTCCTTCTGCCTCGGGGTGCTGGAATCCACTTGTCTTCCAGACACCCAGGGCTAAGCTGCTGTCTGTAAGTCCCCAGTAAAAATACACTATGCTGTGTGCAGTACTGGATTTGTCTGCTTCTCCCTTGGGTCTCATAGCTTTTCTGCCTCCCGGGCCCAGTTCTTACACAGGGGTTTTCCCTCAGCGGGCTTATGCTGGGTTATAATAAACTTCCCTCCTCCCCCACCCTGTCCCAGATCCAGCTCTGCTACTCCTGGCTGTGTCTTCGTGGCATGGCTTAAACAATCTGTTCAGAGTTTTAATATGTTTTGCACCTCCCCCAGATACATAGGGGCTGCTGGCAGTGCCACCCCAGTACACAGGCCACACCACTACATGGGGTGTCACTATCCCCCAGCTGCCCGCACCTGCGTCTGTCCGCCTGAACCCCCAGCTCTGGCTTTCTGAGTCCCTCTGACCCACATGCAGTCCAGTGCAAATAGTGCACACCTGTGTGTGATGTACAAATACCCACCTTGCCCCTCAGAGCATCCAGAGTGCCCGAGGCTAAGCTGCTGCCGTGCTACCCTGACCCTTTCCCTACCAGTATTTATTTTCTGGGATCACCTCCCAAATAAGCTGTTCACCAATAAAATCCTTGTTTCCAGCACCTGTCTCTGGGAGAACCTAACCTACGACCAAAGTCCCAAACCATTAACCTTAGGTTGGGTTCTGCGAGCACCTAAGATTAAAGAAGCCCAAGAAAGTTCTAGAATCATGTGAGAAGGTGTGATTCACGTGAGGGTCAGGGTTCCAGGCACTGTGGCAGAGCAGTTAAGCCACCACTTGGGATGCCACGTTCCATATCGGAGTGCCAGTTCAGGTCCTGGCCACTCCATGCTTCCAATCTACCTTCCTGCTAATGCGCTTGGGAGACGGCAGGTGATAGCTCAAGTGCTTGGACCCCTGCACCCGCATGGGAAACCTGGGTGGTATTCACAGAGCCTCTAGCAGTAAAAACTGTGGCTGGGGCTGGCACTGTGGTGTAGTGGGTTAAGCATCTGCCTGCAGTGCCGGCATCCCATATGGGCGCTGGTTCAAGTCCCGGCCACTCCACTTCCAATCCAGCTCCCTGCTGATGGCCTGGGAAAGCAGTAGAAGATGGCCCAAGTGCTTGAGCCCCTGTACCCACATGGGAGATCTGGAAGAAGCTCCTAGCTCCTGACTTCAGATCAGCCCAGCTCCAGCCATTGCTGTCATTTGGGGAGTGAACCAGTGGATGGAAGACCTTTCTCTTTGTCTCTCCCTCTCGCTGTCTGTAACTCTGCCTCTCAAGTAAATAAACACATCTTAAAATTAAATAAATAAGTAAAACTTATGGCTTTGTAGAGAAGGTGGGGTCTTTGAAAGCGGGATTCCTCCTGCAGACCCAGAGCAGTGTGGATCAGAATCCCCCAGAAGGGCGGTAGAAACAGACACAGAGCCCCGCCCCTCGCTTCTGAGTCTGCAGAGTGCAGATGAGAACCTGCATTTCTAGAGAGTCCCTAGGTAGTGCTGGTGTTGCAGGCGCAGGGACCAGACTCTAAGCATCAGGGCCAGAGGGAAGTAGAGAACGTGGGTGGAAATTGAGAAGACCTGGCGACAAGACAGGGCAGCCAGGCTGGCACCTCGGCTCACTAGGCTAATCCTCCGCCTTGCGGCGCCGGCACACCAGGTTCTAGTCCCAGTCAGGGCGCCAGATTCTGTCCCGGTTGCCCCTCTTCCAGGTCAGCTCTCTGCTGTGGCCCGGGAATGCAGTGGAGGATGGCCCAAGTGCTTGGGCCCTGCACCTGCATGGGAGACCAAGAGAAGCACCTGGCTCCTGGCTTCGGATCAGCGCGGTACGCCTGCCGCAGCGCGCCGGCCGCAGCGGCCATTGGAGGGTGAACCAACGGCAAAGGAAGACCTTTCTCTCTGTCTCTCTCTCTCTCTCTCTATCTCTCACTATCCACTCTGCCTGTCAGAGACCTCTTCAAGGTCACGGGGTCACCTAGGGACTGGGCTAATTGCTATGGGTTCACCCAGTTCCCCAGCTCTCATATCTCTCTAAGGCGAGCATGAATGGGGCGTCTCCTGGAGCAAGCTGCACCTGTGAGTGACACCTTGAGAGCCCCAGGATCCTGGGGATGAGTCTTCCTTTTTCATCCTTGCAAAAACACAAAGAAACAGCAGTGACGGCCACACAGTGGTGTCAGGGTGTTTAACACCACTGAACCATGTACTTAAAAACCACTAACATATGGGGTTAGCATGGTGTAGTCGGTACAACCAGCGCCTGCAACGCCAGCATCCCATATGGATGCCGGCTTGGTTCCCAGCTGCTCCACTTCCGATCCAACTCTCTGCCAATGGCCTGGGAACAGCAGTGGAAGACGTCCCAAATGCTTGGGTCCCTGCCACCCATGTGGGAGACCTGGATGAAGCTCCTGGTTCCTGGCTATAGCCTGGCCCAGCACTAGTTGTTGTGGCCATCTGGAGAGTGAACCAGTTGATGGGAGATCTCTCTTTGTGTTTCTCTCCCTCTCTCTGTGTAACTCTGACTTTCAAATACATAAATAAATAAATCTTTTTAAAACAGTTAATATGACCGATTTTATATTGAGTACATTTTATTTACAATACAGCATGTATAAAGCCACTGCAAAAAGTTTGTGGAAAATGGAAATAAAAGATACAGGGTACAGAAAGATCTACAAATCCCTGCATAGCTTATTCATAATTTGTATTTTCCATAGACTTTTTCAAAAATATTTTATTTATTTATTTGAAAGGCAGAGCAACAGAGAGAGGAGAGATTTTTCATCTGCTAGTTCACTCCCCGAATTCCTGCAACAGCTTAGAGCTGGGCCAGGCTGAAGCCAGGAGCTGGTAACTCCATACAGGCTTTCTACATGGATGGATTCCCAGGTGCATCCACAGGAAACCGGATCAGAAGCAAAGAAGTTAAGACTCAAACCAAGCACTCTGATGTGGGATGCCAGTGTCACAAGCACCAACTTAACTCACTGTGCCACAGCACTGGCCTCTCTCCAGAACTTTTTAAGAAAAAAAAATTTAAAGATGTATTTATTTATTGAAAGGCAGAGTTTACAGAGAGAGAGGTGGAGAGACACAGAAAAAGAGAGAATAAGAAATCTTCTACCTGCTGGTTCACTCCCCAGATGGCCACATTGACTGGGGCTGGGCCAGGCTGAAGCCAGAAGCCAGGAGCTTCTTCTGGGTCTCCCATGTGGATGCAGGGGCCCAAGGGCTTGGGCCATCCTCTGTTGCTTTCCCAGGCTCATTAGCAGGGAGCTGGATTGGAAGTGGAGCAGCTGGAACTGGAATGGCACCCGTATGGCACTGCAGGCAGCAGTTTTACCCACTGTGCCACAACACCAGCCCCTCTCCGTAAACTTTTTGAATATACTTTGTATACATGGATTTCAAAATTTTGTGCACCAAAATAAACATGCACGCTAATTCCATTTCCATGAACTTTTAAAATTACTCTGTGTGTGTGTGTAGACTCACGTGTAGATAGTGACACACACATATGTGCACATATACACGTAAATAACTATTTGTAAAACCACAGGCTCCGCCGGTGCCACGGCTCAATAGGCTAATCCTCCACCTAGCAGCGCCAGCACACGGGGTTCTAGTCCTGGTTGGGGCGCCGGATTCTGTCCCGGTTGCCCCTCTTCCAGGCCAGCTCTCTGCTGTGGCCCAGGAAGGCAGTGGAGGATGGCCCAAGTACTTGGGCCCTGCACCCCAGGGGAGACCAGGAGAAGTACCTGGCTCCTGCCTTCGGATCAGCGCAGTGCACCAGCCACAGCGCACCAGCCATGGCGGCCATTGGAGGGTGAACCAACGGCAAAAAGGAAGACCTTTCTCTCTGTCTCTCTCTCTCACTGTCCACTCTGTCTGTCAAAAAAAAAAAAAAAAAAAAAAAAAAAGCCAGGCTAAATGAAAGCCTACTTTGTGGAAGCCAAGTGCGTAGATGCTGAGGGCAGACAGGTGCACACTGGGAACATGCCAGAAGGAAGAGCCCCTTGAGCTCACGCAGCCATTCTGTAGGTGAGCAGACGAGACCCAGCAGGCCACCTTCACAGTCAGGACAGGGGCCCAGGGGCTTTCACTCATAGCTGGGCACTCTCTACACTTGGGCAACCACCAGAGGCCCTAGCCCAGTGCTTCGTTTCAGAAACCCCCTGCTTAGGGTTGAATAGTGATTCCCCCCCCGCCACAGATATATCTGTGCCCTAAATCCAAGAACCTATGACTGGGACCTTACTTGGGAAAAATGGACTCCGTAGATCGTAAGTAAGGATGTTGGGTTGGATTATCTGGGTGGGCCCTAAAAACAGCGACAGGTGTTTGTGGACGACATCTACAGAATGACACAAGAATGAGAAGAGACGGCCACGTCGCAATGGAGCAGAGAACAGACGGTTGTAGCCTCACACCAGGGAACACCTGCACCATTAGAAGCTAGAAGAGGGGCCATCCCTGTGGTGTAGTGGGTAAAGCTGCTGCCTGCAATGCCGGCATCTCACATGGGCGTTGGTTCAAGTCCTGGCTACTCCACTTCCAATCCAGCTCTCTGCTATAGCCTGGGAAAGCAGTAGAAGTCTTTGGGCCTATGTGGGAGACCTGGAAGAAGCTCCTGGCTCCTGGCTTCAGATCAGCCCAACTCTGGCAGTTGCAGCCTTTCAGGGAAGTGAACCAGAGATGGAAGACCTCTCTTTCTCTCTCTCTCTCTCTCTCCCTCTGCCTCTCTATAATTCTACCTTTTAAATAAATAAATAAATCATTTAAGAAAAAAAAAGAAGCTGGAAGAGCCCAGAAGAATTCTCCCTCGAGACTTTGAGCATGACACTGCCAATGACCTGCTTTGAGACTTCACGCCCTCAGATGGCAAGGGAATAAATTTCTCCCAGTCGGTGGTCATTCGTGATAGTGGTCCTAGGAAGCTAGTCCAGCCTCCATCAATGGCTGAAAAATGGAGGCAGGAGAATGAGAAGGTGTTTTCAAAGATGACACAGGTTGTAGAAAAAGCTCGTGTTCAGGCCGGGCCCCTCAGTGCTAAGCCGGCCTCTCCCACAGTGGCAGCAGAGTCATTTCTGTACTCTCAGACGAGGGCCACCACCCAGAAACACCGCCACGCCCTCCCCAAGCGGCTTTCCAAGCCACTTGACTTCCACAGGGCTGCTGGAAAGCCAGCTAGCAACACAACTCTGGCTACACTCGGCAGCTTCTCATCGCTGTAACAAATAACAGACAGGCTGCTGGGGTGGGGGGCAGGGAAGAAGGTTTATTTTGGCCCAGAGAGCTGGAGCTTTGCAGTCCATTGGCCACACTGGTCTGGTAGCTGATGAGGTGGTGGACGGGGGACTGTGTGCGTGGCGAGTCGGGAAGAAGTGAGGCCCGGCTGCACATTGTGATCAACCCACTCTGGGAGACAGCTGCCTTCCAAGGGTTGGCCCCCAGTGGGGGCTTTAGACCTCCCGTGGCTCTACCTCCTGCACGCCACAATTGGACCAAGCCTCCACCTCACCGTTAAGGCGCCCCTGGGCTTACTGCACCAGTGGCTTTTCCCCAAGCATCCCCATCTGCCTTGGCCACTTTGGGTCCAGCAGAGGACCCTGTGCGAGGCTGGGAAACAGCACACAAGAGCCTCTCTCCAGCCACCCTTGGGCCCGCCGGCAGCCAGGTCTCCCCCTCCTGCTGGAAGCAGGGTCCCTCCGGCTGAGCCAACACGGGAAACTGCTCTTCCCCCAAGCCCACCTCGTCCTCGGCATTAGGAAACCCCAGTCCTGAGATCGGGCTCCCTCCCTAACCTCCCGCGGGGAGCCTGCCGGCTGGCAACTCCACACCACACATTCCTTCCCGCCCAGACACGGTTTACCTCATGCTCTCAGAATTTCCTATGAAGAGAGGGAAAAAGTGACCTCAAGTCCATGTCGGGAGACACAGTCCCAGGCCAGGGGGAGGCTGAGGCTCCCGGCCATGCGGTTCCCCAGAAGGCTGCAAAAAGTCTGGGCTCCAAAGCCATAGCTCCCCACCACCCAAAAAAAAAATACAGCTGATTTAGAAAAGAATTACCCACCTTGGACATTTTTGTCTCTCTTAGATGCGTCCTCTAAATGACCAACAAGTATCTTTCGAATTCTTTCCTGGTGGGAGACACGAGCCTCACAGACACGCACCCAGCAACGCTGGGCATGCCACTAGCCAGTGCTACCCACACCCCTCGGGGCCAGCAGTGAAGCCCACAGCTCCTAAGGGTGGACTTGCTACAAAGCCCAGTGGGGGATGTGGCTCGTGGGTCAGAGAAAGCTGCGAATAAGCCCAAGCCAGGGTGGGCTTCTCGCCCCTCTTCTCTGAAAACCTCATCTCAGCCTCTTCATTGGCTTTGCCCTAAGGGGACAGCAGAGACCCTGAAAATGTTTCCTGTCCCTCCAGGGCGGCCCGAGTACTGGACCCTCCTGCAGCTCAATCCCATGGATCCAGCATCCGAGGAGTTGGCCCTGCTCCGTAGCCAACTTGCACTTGGCTTGGGTCAGGAATGATTCTGAGACAACCCGACGCTTTAAGTAGCACTCTTAGAACACGAACACTTGTTTCTCCTCTTGGCCCATCCATCACCACTCTCCATGGCCAAGAAGCTTAGATGGATGGTAGGCAGTAGCCCTGGGCGCCAGCACTGGCTCAGCCTCTGGGCAGCTGGGCAGACAGGCCTCCTGGGTCAGGGGTTCAAAGGGTGGCCCACATACCGTATGTGTGAGCATTTAAATGTGATGAATCAAGCAAATGAGCTGTTCCAACAATATGCTCCAATCTTGACACACATCCTTTTGTAAGATCTGGGAGGCCAGCTTTGAATTCAGAATTCCAGGGCTCTATGCAGTTCTGCTCCACAGTATGCATGGCAGTGTCAAGAGGCTTCACCCAGTGCGTGACCTAGCTGCGTGCTTTTCTCCAGACAATGCTATCTGGCTTTGCAGGGCCTGTAGGAAGGTCCGTGAACACCCAGCCTAAGTCCAAGTTCCACTCACACTTCCGCAAAGAGCTACCACTGGGCCATCCATGCAGGCACCTACCTGCTGTAGCCTCAGTTCACCTTCAGAGGGAGTGTACCCAGACGGGAGACTCACTTGAGTCCCAGAAGTAAGTGCCGTGCTGTTTGGGCAGATATTTCTGAGCTGTGACTCTTTTTTTTTTTTTTTTTTTTTTTTTTAAGATTTATTTATTTGAAAGTCAGAGTTACACAGAGAGAGAAGGAGGGGTCTTCCATCTGCTGGTTCACTCCCCGGTTGGCCGTGACGGCCAGAGCTGTGCCAATCCGAAGCCAGGAGCCAGGAGCTTCTTCCAGGTCTCCCACAGGGGTGCAGGGGCCCAAGGACTTGGGCCATCTTCTACTGCTTTCCCAGGCCATAGCAGAGAGCTAGATAAGAAGTGGAGCAGCCAGGACTTGAACCGGCACCCTTTTGGGATGCCAGCACTGCAGGCAGCTGCTTTACCTGCTATGCCACAGTGCCGGCCCAAGCAACTCTGTACCAGAGTAACCACATTGCTTTGTCACCACAAGCCCGGTGCATCCAACTCTGCACTGTGGGTCAGGGTTCCTGTAGCAGGTGTCCCAAGACAGGGCATGGAAGCCATCAGACCTTTGAGACCTGGGTCCAAAAGCCAGTATACAGGACTCATACATCTGCCACTTTCTCTGGCCACGTGTCCACAGAGCCACCCCAAATTTAGAAGGAAGAGGCGTAGACCCCACATCTCAATGTAAAGTATTGCAAAATATATGTGGCCATCTTTAATCCACCACGGCACCTAGGAAATACTGTTATAGCTTTTCAAACAAAGAAGGCAAAAACAGGAAGTTACAGAATGGTGGGGCCCTTTTTGTCATGATACCCTGAACAGAAAAGGATTGTTTTTGGTATCTCAAGGCTCGGAGACTCTCCCTCTCCTGGCCTCACCAGCTGACCCAATCCAGGCACCATTTCAGTGACCCGTGCCTCACGTGGGTCATCTCATCCAATCACGCTGAAACTCCCAGTGGGTACAGGGCACATCAAGGGCTGTCAGCAGAGGGCCGGCGTTGGGCATAGCAGGTGAAGCCGCTGCCTGTGATGCCGGCATCCCATATCGGTGCTGGTTTGAATCCTGGCTGCCCCACTTCCCATCCCACAGGGGTGGGGGTGGGGAGCCTAGTTCACAGACACCACTGAGGCCTTGGGTCCTTCGGGGGCCCCCATATCCACTGTGACAAGGGGAAAGTCAGACAAGGAAGGTGAAGGGTAGGTTTTGAAGGCTGTCAGATCTGTGATTCACTCCTCTGTCTTGCAGTGTTCAGTCACTGCCACCCTCCACGGCCCGTCACGTGCTGTTGAAGGCATTATCCCATCTAAGTATCACTTAGGAACCCATTTTACAGGCAAGGAAGCTAAGGCCCAAAGACAGGAGGAACTGTACCAGGCAGCATATGGGAGAACAGGGGCTCCCTGCTGTCCAATACGTTGGTCTTGCCAAGTGCAGCCCCTCTGGGGAAACACAACCTACACTCATGAGCTTGTTCTGTGGGCTCCACCTCAACAGCCCAGAGGACCCTGGCTCAGCGGGAGCCCCTTGGGGAGCTCGGGGCGCTCCATCAGGACAACTGGGCTCATTTCACAGAAGCAGCCCTCGCACTTCTCAGAGGTCAAAACTACAGCTGTTTCAGGCTGGTGTTGTGGTCACATCCCATAACAGAGCGACAGTTCAAGTCCAGGCTGCTCCACTTCTGATCCAGCTCCCTGCAGATGCACTAGGGAAGGCAGCTTGGGCCCCTGCTGCCCGTGTGGGAGACGAGGATGGATTTCCTGGCTCCAGCTTGGCCCAGCCATTTGGGGAGTGAACTGATGGATGGAATTCTCTCTCTCTCTCTCTCTCTTTCTCTCTCTCTGACTGCCTCTCAAATAAACACATCTCTAAAATCAAACGAATAAAAAAAATCACAGCAATGGAATTTGAAGATCTTAGTTGACTTTATTTTGAATTTCTAAAACCAGGCAACACTTGATTCCATAAAATAGAAAAAAAAAAGGTTCTGATGGGCTAAGCAGAAAAAGTTGGTTTTGTAGACAGAGAAAGGCTGAAAAAAGCAGGAATAAAGCACACAAAGCAGATTGGGCGTTCCTAAGTGGCTTTCTTGGGAGACAGGGCCAGGGAGGCGGAACCACAGGGAAGTGACTGGTGGGTTCATCTCGGGATCCTGCAGGCTGCTTCTCCGTGAGGACTAGAGTGGAGGGGACTTGGGCTTGTCTGGGATTTCTCGCTGTGTTTTGGTCTGATGGCTTGGAGGAGTTAGCAGGAGTGACTCCATGTTGCTTTTCAGCCTGGTCCCCTGGGGCTTGGTGCGGGAGCCTCCTCCAGGACAGCGGCCTGCTGTGATCTTTATTTAATGCACTTGGCCTGGAGGAAATCCCCTCCGTCCCCACGTGACCACCATGTAACTAGGTCAGTGTGGGGCCAGTCGCAACCCAGAGCTGCTCTGCAGTGGAACAGGTTTCTCCCAGAGCCTTGAAGGAGGGGAGGCAGGGGTGGCCAGCAGGGGATTGTGCTCCAAAGCCACCTCTCTCCAAAGCTCATGCCCCACCCCCCAGGGCAGGAGCCCACCAGACCTTCCTCTCCCCCTCCCACCAGCATCTCAGCCTCCTCCCTCCTCCCTCCCTCCCTCACACCCCCTCCAGGAGCTCGAGAGGAGTCTAAGTGCTTTCTTTTGAAGATCAGTTTAGAGGCTGCTGGCGTGGGGCAGCAGGCGCTGGTTCAATCCCAGCTGCTCCAGCCCCCTGCCAATGCTCCTGGGAGAGCAGCAGATGAGAGCCCAAGTGCTTGGGCCCCTGTTACCCACATGGGAGACCTGGATGAAGTTCCAGACTCCTGGCTTCATCCTGGCCCAGCCCCAGCCACTGCAGCCATTTGAGGACTGAACCAGTGGGTAGAAGACCTCTTTCGCTCTCTCTCCCTCTCTCTTTGTAACTCTGGCTTTCAAATAAATGCATCTTTGAGAGAGAGCAAGAGCAAGAGAGAGAGAGAGAGAGAGAGAATAAGTTTACCCTCTCCAGCCTTCTGCTTCTTCTAGTTGCCTCTCACTCATGATCCCAAAGAATACAGCTGAGGGCTGGGTAGGCAGCTGCGGGCAAAGTCCCCAGGCTGCTGAGCGAGGGCCAGGGAAGGAGTTTGACGTCAGATTATTTCAGCTGCAGTTCCAAGTACCTGGGTTTCATCTCGGCTCAGTCATTAATCAAGTGTGCCACCTTGGGTAGGTATTTAACTCTTGGACCTTGACTCAGGAACAGAAACTGAGCGCGATGACTCCTCCCTGAAGGGTGAAGAAGGGTTCCGGGAAGAGAGGCTCCGTGAACTTTGAACCTGCTGTGTCTGGAGATGGTGAGCGACACGCGGGGGTCACATCCTGCCAGAGCAAAGCCTTAATCTGATCTTGAGCAAACCCTAACTGAAGGACACTTCTCAGAACAGTGGGTCTGTGATCCTCAAACTGCCCAGACCCGGAGGGACAAAGACAAGAGACCAGGGGAACAAGACAACAGAGGGTGACGTGCGCCACACGTCGGTCCTGGGTTTCAGAGGCAGCTCCTACAGGACCCCTGAGGAGCACAGACATGGATTATGCATCCGATCGCAGCTGTGAGTCCATACATTGCCCTGATGCCCAGTGTGTTCAGGAGAAAGACACAGAGGCATTTAGAAGTAAACGTGTCCAACTTTCTCCAGTGTTTCAGAAATTAATAGTAACAGAGTACTGCGTGTGTGTATGTGTGTGTGCCTCTATGTGTGCATGTGTGTGTGTGAGAGAGAGAGAGAGAGCACTTCGTTCTGCTTGTTCACTCCCCAAAATGGTCACAACGGTCAAGTCTGGGCCAGACTGAAACCAGGAGCCTGAAACCAGGAGCCACGTGGGTGCAGGGGCCCAAGGACTTGGGCCATCTTCACTGCTTTCCCAGATGTATTAGCAGGGAGCTGGATTGGAAGTGGAGCAGCTGGGACTTGAACTGGGGCTCCAATATGGGATGCCAGCCATTGCAGCTGACAGCTTGGCACACTGTGCCACAACGCTGGCCCTGGAAACATACTTCAAAGCAAAAAGTTACATTAAAAATTAAAAACCCTGATGCAAACCCTCTGAAGCTGCACATTTTAATCTAATCAAAGAAGGTCCCTGTTTGTTCATTCATTCATTGAACAAAGTCTTGCTGAACGACTCTGGGCCAGACACTGTGCCAGGGATGGGGATGCAGGGAATAAGTAGGCCAGGCCAGGGTCAGGTTTGTAGTGGATTCCATTGGGCATAACCTCCCCCTTCCCCACCGCCCCTGCCCCTGCCCCTTTGAGACCAAGGCTCTCCTTGCCCAAGAGGCCAGGCCGTTGCTGCTGCCAGGAAGCCCAAAGGGCCCTGGGACTTGGCCAAGATTATGCCCCCCCCCCCAGCATCTAATGTATCATCATTGTGGGAGTGTGGTTAAATTTTTCTTGTCCCTTGCCTGCATTCAGTGCCTCTCCAAACCTTACCCCAGCTTCGATCTCCCACATGTCAGCTCCAACCCTTACCCAGACAACATCATAATTCAGGTTTTCCCTGAAGTGCCCAAGTGCACGCCCCCAAAATCATCTCAGAGCTTGTATTCCAGGAACAGGGTCATTGCAGACTTCCAACAGAGAAGAAATGCCACAATCAGACTAAGACATTCACAGTCAGTTATTTACCGAGGTGTGGGTGAGGTGTGGCAGGTTCACCAGGGTGGAGGCAGTGGCCTGGGGCTGGGAACAACTGAACCGTGACTGCCCCCAGCCAGAAGTCCCCCAGAGAGGGCATGGTTTCTGGACTCAAAGGGGAGAGCCCCAGAGGAAAGGCCACCTCTAGTGGAGTAGAAGACCCTTCAGGGGTTGGCACCATGGCGAAGTGGGTTAATCCTCCGCCTGTGGTGCCAGCATCCCATACGGGAGCCGATTCTAGTCCCGGCTGCTCCTCTTCTGATCCAGCTCCCTGCTATAACCTGGGAAAGCAGTGGAGGATGGCCCAAGTCCTTGGGCCCCTGCACCTGTGTGGGAGACCCGGAAGAAGCTCCTGGCTCCAGGCTTCGGATCAGCGCAGCTCCAGCCATTGCGGCCATTTGGGGAGTGAACCAGCAGAAGAAAGACCTTTCTCTCTGTCTCTCTCTCTCTCTCTCTCTCTCTCTCTCTCTCTCTCACTGTCTGTAACTCTACCTGTCAGAATAAATAAATAAAATCTTTTTAAAAAATTATAAAAATAAAAAAATAGCCTGCAGCAGAAACTCAGCCCGTCAGAGGCAGCCCAGCCAAGGGCGCCATGGAGCAAGGGCCCTTCCTCCCCCTCCTCCTCGCCTGACTGCCAGGCTCCCCATCTGTTGAACCTACCCAAAAATCCATGTGTGAGAGCTGTAGAGATAGTCCACCTGTTGGCCAGTGCCCCAGGGCTCAGAGGAGTGGGGGAACGGTGAGTGTGGCTCTGGGGGGCAGACAGAAGATGCCTGGCACAGAGTACAGCAGCATAGCACGCAGCCTGGACACCCCTTCGAGAGTGTGATGGAAGCACTCCAGGAGTGGAATGGAAACACACACACACACACACACACACTTTTGTGCCTAATTTTAAGAGCTCATGCGGATTCTCTCTGGAAGCCTGAGGATCCCTGGTTAAATGCATGGAGTCACAAATCATGGGATTACTGAGGGGAAGAACAAAAAATGAGGAGGCTGCGGCTGTGGTACAGCAAGTAAAGCTGCTGCCTGCGATGCCAGCATCTCATATGCATGCCAGTGTGTGTCCTGGCTGTTGCATGTCTGATCAAACTCCCTGCTAATAGCCTGGGAAAGCAGCAGAGGATGGCCCAAGTGCTTGGTCCCCTGCACCCACAAGGGAGACCTGGCTTCAGCCTGGCCCAGCCCCGGCCATTTATGGCTACTAAGGGAGTGAAACAGTGGATGGAAGATTCTCTCTCTCTCTCTCTCTCTCACCCCCCTTTACTCTGTAACTTTGACTTTCAAATAAGTAAATAATTTTTTTAAAAAGAACGAAAGGTGGGAGGGTAACATCCTCAGCTTCTACGGTGGGAAATGAGAGAGCTCAGCAATCTTCGTTGGCCCAAGAAGTGCTCACGCAGGAAGCAAATAGTTAAAGAAGGCGCAGACGTCGGGCAAGTGAGCTATGTCCTCATCTCTGTTTTCTTGTAAAGATTTATTTGTTTATTTGAAAGGCAGAGTGACGGATAGAGATGGCGACAGAGATCATCCATCCGTTGGTTCACTCTCCAAATGGCCACAACAGCTGGGACTGGGGCAGGCCAAAGCCAGGAACCTAGAACTCCCTCCAGGTCTCCCACGTGCGGGTGGCAAGAGCCCGGAGTACTTGGGCCATCTTCTGCTGCTTTCTCAGGCGCATTAGCAGGGAGCTGGATTGGAGGCAGAGGAACCAGGACTCGAACTGAACTCCAGTATGGGAGGCAGGGAGCAGCAGCTTAACCGGCTGAGCCACGACGCCAGCCCCATAGCCTCATCTTACGTACTGGAGAGCGAGCAGCTAGTGTCTCAAGACGGTCACTTAGAAGTGGGAGTACTAATACGGAGGAACAACCTCCGGCAGAAACTAGCAAAACACGCTGTCTCTGGGCAGTGGGCCTGGGAGCGAGAGCGTCAGACAACACGGAACACTGTCATCTTTCACCATCATCTTTGCTGACAGATCTGAGTTGCTGTCTTATCTCTCCTGGCTGAACATTGAGTATCTGAAAATCCCGAATCCGAAATGCTCCAACACCCTGCGGCAGTCATGTGGTACACGGGCTAAGTTGCCGCTGGAGACGCCTGCATCCCCTGTGTCAGCCCTGGGTTCCAGTCCAGCTTCCTGCAAGGCAGTGTTGATGGCTCAGGCATTGGGTTCCCTGTCATCCACATGGAAGACCTGGGCTCTTCTTGGCTTTGGCCTGGGCTAGCACTGGCTGTTGCAGGCGTTTGGGGAAGTAAACCCTGGATGGAAAATCTTGGTCTCTCTGTCTTTCCAATAAAGTGAACATAAATAAATAATAAATTTTTAAAAGCTCCAAGATCCAACCCAAGTGCTTAAGCCATTACGGCTGCCTCCCCAGGTGCACATAAGCAGCGAGCCGTATCAGAAGCAGAGGAGCCAGGACTCGAACCAGGCCCCCCAATAAGGGAAGCTGGTGTCCCAAGCAGCCACTTAGCAGCTGCACCAGAAGCCTGCCCCCATCTGTCATCTTTTCATTCTGGCTCTCTGGAACGTACACCTTCGGGGTCGGCGGCTGTCAACATGGCTGCACACTATAGTCAGGGCAGGGGGAGGCCACAGCCCCAAGCAGTTAAACACAAATTGCTTGGGGGTGGGAGCAGGCAGCTCCCTGGATTCCAACACCCAGCCAAGGTTTGGAACCAGTGCTTTCAGGGCGTGTGTACAGAATTTTTGGAACGATACTTTTCTTTATATAAAAGTATGCAAATAATTGGCATCCGTGGTTAAAAAAAAATCAAAAGCTGCAGAGAAATCTAAAAAACAAAACTAAGCTTCTTGCATGCACTGTGATTATCCTGCTGGGTTTTGTTTTCCTCCAGTACCATCCACTCCCTCCCCACCTCCACAGCTCTACAGTAGGTACAGGTTTGCTGGCGCTGTCCTGTGCTTCAACCCCCAAGGGCAGGGAGAGGGAGGGACGGTGCTATTGGTGGACTTGGCTTTCTCTCCAACCACCGGCAAAACACGGGGACCCTTTGTCTGCAGATTGTCCTCCCTTAGACAATCTTGTCTGGCCCAAAAGACACTGCAGAAGTCACCGTCTCTACCTCCTGCCACCTCCACCAGGGAGACTTGTCATAGCCTTGCCTGGCCTTGGCCGTGCCCTCAGCCAGGCATTGCCAGGAGCTCCTGGCAGGGTGGAGCAGGACTCTTCATGGAGGCCGGAGCTGTACATCCACAGGATAACTCCCACTCCAGCCTGGGCCCTTCTGAGGAACCCCGGTTCTCATTCCTGTTTGGTTGCACGCCTTGCTTCCATTCCCTGCTCTGTCCTCCCTTCCCCCTCCCAGGAAGCCCATGGTCCAGGCCTGGCGAGGGGACCCTGTTCCTCACTGGCACCATTGCTGAGTACTGGCCAGCATGGGGAGGTGTGGCTTCTTCCTCTTGGCCCTGAACTTGACCTGCTGTAGCTGGGCAATGGAGCGAGAGAGGGGAGGGTATGTCTTCCACTTCCACCCTCAAGCCCTGGCTCTCTTAACCCAGCTGCCATGACACGAAGGATTCACACATATTCACTCTCTATATATAAATATTTACCAAAAACCTGCTAGGCACCAGGCAATGCACTCGGTGCCCGAATTAGAAGCAGTGTCTCCCTCCTGGAGCAAGGGGAGGGCAGGGTGGGACAGGGGACCTTGGGAAGCTGGCTGGGCCAAGGGCAGCAAGAGCAGTGCAGAGAGAGGGAGCGGCGCATGGCGGGGGTGTGCAGAGGCTGCAATGCCGGGGCCTCTCCAGGCACCAGTGGAGTAGGGCAAGGTTGAGAGTGGGCCAGGCCAGAGCTCGGTCCTGTGGGCTGAGTGAGGTGCTTAGGTGGCCCCCCTAGAGCTTTCCAGGGATTCCACGCAAGCAAGAGGCACATCAGACATACCCGCCCATGGAACAGTCTGGTGAGAGACGTGGGAGCCACCATCACAGAGCTTCTTGTGGTCAGCTCTGGAAGAAGACACAGGACGTGTGAGCGGGCTTTGCCAGTCCAGGGAAGGACCTGGGGCCCTGCTGGGACCAGAGAAAGAGGGAGACCTTTCGGAATGTGTACTGTCTACATCCTGGATTTTATTTCACGCAAGTGTAACAGCTATTCAAAAATAGAATGGAAGGTGCTGTGGTGTAGTAGATTAAGTGTCTGCCTGTGGTGCCAGCATCCCATATGGGTGCCAGTTCAAGTCCCAGGCACTCTACTTCTGATCCAGCTGCCTGCTAATGCACCTGGGAAAGCAGTAGCAGATGGCCCAAGTGTTTGGGCCCCTGCACCCACATGGGAGTCCCAGAAGGAGCTCCTGGCTTCAGTCTGGCACAGCCCTGGCCTCTCTCTCTCTCTCTCTCTCTCTCTGTCTGTCTCTGTCTCTGTCTCTCCCTCTCTGCCTCTGAAATAAATAAATATATCTTTTTTTTTTTAAAAAAAGAATGAAACAAAAATACAATGGAAGAAAAATGAAGATGAATCCTGACCAAAACAAAAAGCAAAAACAAACCAAAAAGCCACTTCAACCCAAAACTTCCTGAGGACCATCAGTCAAATCCAGTTGGGGCATATTCTACAAAACAAATGGTCTGAAGACTTTAAAAGGTCAGGGTCATGGTGCCAGTGACTGAGCTGACAGGTCCTGGCTCTACATACGGTAAATGGTAAGGTCTGGGCCCAGTGCTGTGGCACAGCAGGTTAAGCCACTGCTTGCAACACTGGCCTCCCGTATGGGTACTGGTTCAAGTCCTGGCTGCTCTACTCCCAATCCAGCTCCCTGCTAATGCACCTGAGAAGGCTGTACATGATGGCCCAAGTAGTTGGACCCCCACCACCCACATTGGAGACCTGGAGGGGAGTTCCAGGCTCCTGGATTCAGCTGGCCGAGCCCCGGCTGTTGTAGCTATTTGGGGAGTGAACTTAACAATGGAAGACCTCTATGTCTGTCTCTTTCTCTCTGCCTTTCAAATAAATAAATAAATCTTTTAGAATAATTATTTAAAAAAAAACCAGCAAGAATCAGAAAGGAGGCCGCCTACGGAAACTGGGTTTGTATCTACGTTAATTAAATCCGTCAAGTGTGGTGACAGTTTTGTTCTTCTGTGGGAAAATGTCCATGATCGTCATAGACACGTCCAGAAACAGCTGGGCAAAATGTTGGGCTATGTGCCACCTGCTCTCAAATACTGAAGAAAAGGACAGAAGAGGAAAAGGCCCAGAAGAAGAAAGAGAGACAGAGACAGAGAGAGAGAGAGAAAGAGAGAAAGGCAAAAAATTATTCCTGATATTTTCTGGCCTGTGCATATTTTTTGAGAGAGTTAGCAAATGAGGCAAAACGTTTGAGTGTTAGTGAATTTAACAGTGATTGTTCTTGTAGTTTCTCTATGGTTTAAAACATTTCAAAATGAAAGGTCAGGGGGAAATTAAGATGAACAGAAAATTTAAAATATTTTAAAATCTACTTATGAAAGGAAAAAATCCCTCCAAGGGTTAGTAGATTCCAGCTCTTCATATTTCAGTGAGAAACAAGTCCCTCGCTTAGCCTGGTGGCCAGCTGATCTGCGGCCAGCCCTCGGCTCTACGGGAGGAACCAGTGAGCCCCGCTGACCTGGGCCCCCCTAGGCTGGGCGGAGATCACTGCAAAGCAGAGAGGAAGCTGCCTGCTCCGAGCCTCCCGCGTCTTCCTTCCAAGACCCATGAACATTCCCAGCCCTGCAATGCGCTGACCTTTCTCAAACGCCATGCGAGAATCATTTTTCTTTGAATAAACTCCGATTTAGGGGGTAAAAAACCAACCAGAAGCAATTGCACAGGTGGCCTTTACAGAGTGAATGCTACAGAAGGCATCGCCTGCAGGGGGGCAGCAGCAGTCAGGCTCAGCGCTGGGGACCCAGGGACGTGGCTAGAACCACGTGGAGGTACTGACTGGATTTGGTGGGGAGCCCAGAGCTTCGGTTGACCACCATGTCACCTTTGTTGTTAAAACTCTCCTGTCTGCGGCTGCGTAGCGTGGAGTGGTATCGGCAGCGTTGCTGGGCAGGAAGGTTCCACAGTGCCCATGAGAACCAAGGAGGAGACAGAGGCAGGGAGTGGGGTTCTGGTGGCCCGGTAGGGCGTATTGTGGGGAAGGCCACTACACCACAACACCAGCCCCTGTCATTACTATTGCACGCCAATTGCTTTTATTTTATTTTTTTATTTATTGTGAAAAAGCAAGTTTTATTTCAAAGCAACCGGAAAAGAGTCGTCAGAGAGAGGACATTTACAAACTGGTCGGAAGGAGCCACACAGCCACGTGTCCATCTGGCAAGGTCAGAGTCAAGAGTCTCACCAATTCCTGCTGATCACCCAACACTCAGTAGAAACTTCTTAGGCTGGAGCCAAAACGTAGCCTTGAAGCTGTCCACTGTGTCTGTTTTGCAAACGTGCTCTCATTTCAGGAAAGGATGTCTGGGCCCAATCTATTGAGGGATCTGCTTAATTATTAAGACAAATATTTATACTGAGAACACAGTTAAGTCTGCAGCCTTCTTCACATTTTTAAAAAATATTTATTTATTTTATTGAAAGGCAGAGTTACAGAGAGAGGCAGAGACAGAGAGAGAAAGAGAGATTTTCCACCTATTGTTTCAATCCCCAAATGGTCCGCAATGGCCCGAGCTCTGACAATCCAAAGCCAAGAGCCAGGAGCTTCCTCCAGGTCTCCCACACAGGTGCAGGGGCCCAAGGACTTGGGCCATCTTCTACTGCTTTCCCAGGCCACAGCAGAGAGCTGGATCAGAAGTGGGGCAGCCGGGATTCGAACCAGCACCAACATGGGATGCCGGCACTGCAGGCGGTAGCTTCACCCATTACACCACAGCACCAGCCCCTTCTTCACATTTTTAAAAGAGCCACAGGGGTTTCCTTCATGTTTTGAGCAGCTGAGTTGGTAAAGATTCTGTCTCCATTTGGTAGGAACTGATTATATTCAATTTCTCTTCACAATGGCCAACAGGAAGATTATTCTGCTTTTGAAGTATGGGCTGGGCTGGCTTGTGCATTGGTAGCCAGATAAATGAGACTTCTACGTAACACACACCAGTATTGGAGGCACTTGCTCGCCCGGCCCTTGTACTGATACTCCACGGTACAGCCGATGAGCTGCTCGTTCTCTTCCAGGAGCCGCTGGGTGGTCTCTTGATCAGCTTCCGCACTGCCCCTCAGCCAGTCGGGTACGAAGGCCACCAACATCCCAGGGAGCCTGGGTAGATTCCCACCTCAGGAACCTCGGAGCACCGTGTCACCAATCACTTAGCTCTTAGACCAGCAAAAGGCTGGCTGGCTCTCTGTGCTCTGAGGGCATAGAGAAATAGACACTCTCAAATACTATTAATGGGAACAAAAAGCAATACACTCACTCGAGAGGACATTCTGGCAATATTTGACCAAGCAATCCCTCTTCTAGGGTGCTGTCCTGCAGGTGCACGGCACACCTGCCAATACACTGGGAAAGCTTCCTGAGCGAGTGAGCTAGAAGGCAGGCCCAGTGCCTGGCAGTAGGGAAGGGGCTAGATAAATGCACAGTCCTACAGGAATGCTGCAGCCATTTTTGTGATGAAGAAGCACTTTATGTGCTGATAGTAAATGATTTCCAAAATACATTAGCTGGATGGGTATACATACCCCCCCCCCACATACACACACACGCTCACAGCATCCATGGGGGATTGGTTCCAAGAACCCCCTTCCCACCAACTGCAGATACCAAAATCCACAGATGCTCAATTCTCTTTGGTAAAATCTTGTAATACTTGCATATATAATCTATGCACATCCTCCCCTCTACCTTAAGTCATCTCTAGATTACTCAGAATCCCTAATACAACGTAAGTGCTATGCAAATAGTTGTTATGGTGAGTTATTGAGGGAATCGTGCCAAGGAAAAAAAGTCCATATTTGTTCAGTACAGTTGCAATTGTTTTTTAGCATTTTCAATCTGCTGTTGGCTGAATTTGTGGATGTGGAACTGGGATAGAGAGTCAACTCTGTGTGTGTGTGTGTGTGTGTACACTAGCAGAGTGTGTGTACTAGCATAGTATGTGTGTGTATACTAGCATTGTGTGTGTGTGTACTAGCAGAGTGTGTGTGTATACTTGCATTGTGTGTGTATACTAGCAGAGAGTGTGTGTATACTAGCAGAGTGTGTGTGTGTGTGTGTGTACTAGCAGAGAGTATATGTGTGTGTATACACGCGCTTGCATAAACTACCTCTGGGAGATGCACAAGGCAGTGGTTGCCTCTAGAGAGAAGAGGAGACAGGGAAAGAAGCCACCTATGTTCACATTTGACTACATTAACATATACACGCACTGTCTGTTTAATGGTTTTTATTATCTTTTTAAAACTTTGTTTATTTATTCAAAAGTCAGAACTAAAGAGACAGAGGGAGAGAGCTCCCATCCTCTGGTTCATTCCCCAGATGGCCACAACAGTTGGGGCTGGGCCAGGCCAAAGCCAGAACCCAGGAGCTTCTTCCAGGTCTCCCACATGGGTAGCAGGAGCCCCAGCACTTGGGCCATCTTCTTTTGCTTTTCCCAGGCCATTAGCATGGAGCTGGATTGGAAGTGGAGCGGCCGGGACATGAACCAGTGCCCATATGGGGTTACTGATATTGCAGGCAGTGGCTTAGCCTACTACACTGCTACGCCGGCCTGGCATTAACTATGGTAAAACAACGCTTTTATAAATGTTACACTTGGGTAGGTCAGCCATGGCTTCCCCAAGGTTAAGTTCAGTTGCTCAAGTCAGACACCAAACACTTAGGGGACCTCCAAAATGATTGAGGCCTGGAACCAGGGAGTCCTACAGAGTCCATACTGACCCATTGGTGGGCCCAGCAGAGCTTGGCTGCTCCTGGACAGAAAAGCCTGGGCCCTGTGACTGTGCTTCGCAAAACCAGACAGGCAGAAGAGGTGGGAGTGGCGGGAGGAAGGGCCATCCTGAGCCCAGAGCCAGCAACTTCCAGGAAACGGTGAAGGAGGAAACTCAGGGTTTTTTTCATGGAAGGGGAAGGGGCAGGATAAGTCCCGAGGCCAGGGCATGGCAGGGGGTGGAGAGCCCCTTCCAGGCAGGAAGCAGCCCCTAGCCCTGCCCCTGGCCCCTCCTCCATGGATGATTTCCCTGTGTGTGCTGACCTTTACCCCAGCCCACCTAAGCTGAGGGATTTCAGGGACTGTGGCTTCCACCACACTTCTCGGCAAGCAGGACCTCCCGAGACTGACGGTCAAGGTGAATTCAGACTTCTGTGCCTTGTGAATCTACCCATGTCTCCAAGTCTCCATTTCCCCTACTCTGTGTCTCAGTTCAACGTTCCTTTTGGAAATTTTCAACGCTTTTTTTTGGCAGAGTCAAGGAGAAAGGAATTTTTCCAGGACTCAGCCAGAGACGTTGGCTCGGCTCTCAGTTGGTGAGAACGGTATTGATGAGAAGAACTAGGGAGCTGTGATGACTGTGGGTGGCAGCAGGAACGATCCCAGGCCCCCAGGGAGACAACACGGGTGTGGACACTGCTCTAGCTGCCCGTAGGCCCTAGGGCTGATTGGCCACATTGACCAGCTCCCTAGTCGTGGGTCATCCCCTAGGCATCTCATTACCTCCCCAGTCTCCCTGCACAGTCAACAAACATCTGTGCTCAAAAGTCTGCCTGTAGAGCGGAGGTGGGGAAGGAGCCAGCTGCTGCCGGCCCCAGTGGCTCCTCTGCGTGTCCCTGCTGGCTTGTCCCCAGCCCTCACAGGCTGCATGGAGAGGAAGGAACGCTACTGGGAAGACGTCCTTGGGCTCTGCCCCTAGCTGGAGTCTCTGGGAGCATCTGGGTGGGGGGAGTGCCACAGAGCCTGGAGTTCCCCTCCCCGCTCCTGGACCCCCGGGGACTTCTCCAGAGCCTGCGCCCAGCCCTCCTCCTGACCCCTCATCCCAGACCCTCACCCAGCATCTGCGCTCTCCACGTGGCTCCTTCCTCCCACCGCGAGTTGATTTGCTGCCAAACCATTTCCCTGCCGGCTCCAAACTTTTGTCAGGAAAGAGATGAAATCAGCACTTGGAGGGCTGGAAGGGGAAAAACAGCTGCTTTTAACAAAAGGGGTGGGGGAAGGGGCACAGAACAGCTGGATCTTGGTGGAAAAACAAGAGTCTGGTGGGAGCATACCGCTCACAACAGAGGGGACAAATACAAGGCCATGAGGGGCCCGGCTTATCCTGGCATTTGAACTGTATCTCTCTCTTTCTTTCTTTCTTTCTTTCTTTCTTTCTTTCTTTCTTTCTTTCTATATATTCCTTTGAAAGGCAGCGAGACAGAGACAGAGATCTTCCATCGCTGGTTCACTCCCCACAGCAGTGGGGCTGGACCAGTCTGAAGCCAGGAGCCAGGATGAGCCATCACCCACTGCCTCCCAGGGTGCACATTAGCAGTAAGCTGGAATTGGGAGAACTGGGACTCAAACAGAAGTTCCCCAATATGGGACATGTGTGTACCAAGTATCTTCGCCACTGAGCCAAAGCCTGCCCCTGAGTTATACTCTTTTTTTTTTATTATTTATTTTTATGTATTTGAAAGGCAGAGTGACAGAGAGAGGAGGAGGGAGAGAGAGACTGATTGATTTTGCATCAGCTGGTTCACTCCCCAGATGGCCACAACAGTCAGACCTGGGCCAGGTTGAAGCTAGGAGCCAGGCACTCCATCCTGGTCTCCCTCAAGGACAGCAGGAGCCCAGGTACTAGTGTTATCTTTTGCTGCCTTCCCAGGTGCATTAGCAGGGAGCTGGATTGGAAGTGGAGCAGCTGGGACTCGAACTGGCACCGTATGGGATGCCCATGTCGCAGGCAGCTGCTCCTGCTTGGCCACAACGTTGGCCCCTGAACTCTGCTCCTGACACAGACACATCTTTTATTCATGCTACCCATCCTTGCCTAGGGATGTCTGCTCCACTCTGGAGATGTGAATACCAAAAGCCTTTCTCTTTCTTATGGGAAATAAGAAAAACGATAGCCCACGGTTTGGGGACACAATAGAGATTAGTGGGGACTGTGGATTCAAGGCCACCAAGCAAAACTACTCAGGTTGGGTGGACTCTGGCATCCACCAGCTGTGGCCATGTGGATATGTGGGCCTCTGCTAAGAAGGCTGATTCTCCTAGAGGAGACAGAGGCCTGGACTTTTTGGTGGAACTTGCCTGGGATTTTAAATGCTGGCCACTCTTGCAAAAACTTTGCAAATTCTTTTTTTTTTTTTTTTTTTGCAAATTCTTTTTTTTTTTTTTTTTTTTTGACAGGCAGAGTGGACAGTGAGAGAGAGAGACAGAGAGAGAAAGGTCTTCCTTTGCCGTTGGTTCACCCTCCAATGGCCGCCGCTGCAGCCGGCGCACCGCGCTGATCCGATGGCAGGAGCCAGGAGCCAGGTGCTTTTCCTGGTCTCCCATGGGGTGCAGGGCCCAAGCACCTGGGCCATCCTCCACTGCACTCCCTGGCCATAGCAGAGAGCTGGCCTGGAAGAGGGGCAACCGGGACAGAATCCGGCGCCCTGACCGGGACTAGAACCCGGTGTGCCGGTGCCGCAAGGTGGAGGATTAGCCTATTGAGCCACGGCGCCGGCTTCTTGCAAAAACTTTGACATTGAGCAGTCAGCATTGCATAAGTTAAGCAAAAATACATCTCGTGGAAGGGTCAGGGCAGAGGGACCTCTAGGGTATGGGAGAGAGTTGACCCTTGGACCCCACCCCCCAAGCAGGCACTGTTGGTCCCCCACCCTTTGTCTTGGATCCCTTTTTGCCAATCGTGTCCCTGACCTTTCCCAGCTCAAAGTGCTTTTGCTTCCCACACTGGGCACCTGGGGCTCCTCCTTGGAGGGCTTCTCCTGCTGTGGCCACTGGGCCTGGAAAGTCCAGGTCCCTTGCCTTGGGTCAAGAGAGCTCAGAGGGGTCCCTCATAGTCTAGGGCACCTCCATGGGACCTGCTGAAGCCAGCTTCAATGGGATTCCACCTGAGATGGCCCTGGCTTGGCGTTCTCACCACCCTAGCCTGCTTCTGTCACCCCCTTCCTGGCTTCCCCCAATGGCACTCCCATGAATCTTCACTCCAGGATCATTCTGAAGGGTCCCCCTTAGATACAGCCAAGGCCAGTGGACAACTTTCTCTTACAGTGGAAAAAAAGGATGCTCTTGCCAGGGTCTGACACAATGGTTTGAGAGCCTCAGAGGACATGGTTGTACAAGGACCTTGTCCAGGAACCAACTTAGGGTGCTTGGGCCCCTCTACAGCCTCTCTGCTCTCCCACCCCACCCAACCTCAACCCTTCTACAACATGGGACCATCCATATAGACTCATGATTGCGCCAAACATCCTTCTACTACTTGGCAGAGCCAGCTCTGCCCCTAACATAAACACCCCTTACAGGCTCCTGTCAGCCACTCACCAAATGACAGCCATGTGCCTACTGCAGATGACGTGTCCAGCAAGCTGATCCAGTACCATGTCTTCTCTCAAGGACCTGACAGTCCCATCAGAGAGACCAAGTTGGCTATGGGGTGAGAGTAAGAGGATGGCTTTAGGGTCAATTGTGGCCAAATCCCTGTAGGCCTCAGTTTCCTTTTGTGTAAAATGGGAGTAATTCCATCAAGTATATCATAAGGATGTGTTGACTATTTAAAAATACATTTTCAAAGTTAATTGAGCTTTTGGAACATGGACTCACATGAGACTCAAAACCACTGGACAGTCTGTTAATCAAGTGTTAATGTGCTCTCCCTTGGATGTGTTGACTTTTGAACAAATATTTGTGTTGAGCACCTAGCATAGTGCCTGGTATGCAACTGGTGTTGAAAGTGTTGACTACCAAAAAAAGAAAAAAAAAAAAAAAAGCAGGTTAAGTTGCCACTTGCAGCACTGGCATCTCATATCAGAATGTCCTGGCTGCTCTGTTTCTGATCTAGTTCTCTGATGATGTGCTTGGGGAAGCAGCAAAAGAAAGCCCAAGTACTTGGGCCACAGCCACTACGTGGGAGACCAAATGGGGTTCCGGGTCCCTGGCTTTGGCCCAGGCCTGCCCCAGCACATTGTGGCCATATGGGAACTGAACCAATGAATGCAATTATCTCTCTCTCTCTCTCTCCCTCTCTCTCTCTCTCTCTCTGTCTTTCAAATAAATAAAAAAAATTTTAAAAGAAAGAAAATGTTGACTACTGTGATAGAGTTATCTTTAATGATGGCAGGTGGAAAGTGAAATGGTAGGAGACAGATTATGCCAGGAGCTAAGCAAGAAACACAGACAAGAAGGGAGGCCTTTGTGGCTGGCGTCTAGGAAAGCTCAGGCAGAGATGGACTTGGATTTGCTTTAAAAGAGGTGTTCCGGGCCGGCGCCGTGGCTCAATAGGCTAATCCTCCACCTTGCGGCGCCGGCACACCGGGTTCTAGTCCCGGTTGGGGCGCCGGATTCTGTCCCGGTTGCCCCTCTTCCAGGCCAGCTCTCTGCTATGGCCAGGGAGTGCAGTGGAGGATGGCCCAGGTGCTTGGGCCCTGCACCCCATGGGAGACCAGGAGAAGTACCTGGACCCTGGCTCCTGCCATCGGATCAGCGCGGTGCGCCGGCTGCAGCGGCGGCCATTGGAGGGTGAACCAACGGCAAAGGAAGACCTTTCTCTCTCTGTCTCTCTCTCTCACTGTCCACTCTGCCTGTCAAAAAAAAAAAAAAAAAAAAAAAAAAAAAAAAAAAAAAGAGGTGTTCCAGGAGGAATTAATATTTTGCAGAGGTCCCCCTCTCTGGCCACAGCTGCATGAGAAACAAAGGAATGCCCAGGGTGGGAGGCACCATTGTGGGCTGGAACTTCCATCCCAGCACGGGTCTCGCTGCAAGGTCTTGATCTAGGAGTCTGATTTGAGGGATAAGAATCAAGGCTGGGCCAGCGCTGTGGCACAGTGGGTTAACGCCCTGGCCTGAAGCACCGGCATCCCATATGGGCGCCAGTTCTAGTCCCAGCTGCTCCACTTCCGATCCAGCTCTCTGCTGTGGCCTGCTAAAGCAATAGAAGATGGCCCAAGTCCTTGGGCCCTTGCACCTGCATGGGAGACCCGGAAGAAGCTCCTGGCTCCTGGCTTTGGATCAGCACAACTCCAGCTATTGTGACCAATTGGGGAGTGAACCAGCGGATGAAAGACCTCTCTCTCTCTCTCTCTCTCTCTCTCTCTCTCTGCCTCTCCTCTCTATGTGTAACTCTGACTTTCAAATAAATAAATAAATCTTTAAAAAAAAAAAAGAATCAAGGCCATGCCTTGGCCTCCACATTACTGTATGTGCTGGGGAGAGACTGGAACTGGCAGGTACTGACCCCCTACAACATGCTAAGCCCTGTGCTGGGTGTATCCATGAATACTGAATCCGCTAGCCACTCCCACAGTAAAGCCATGTGACAAAACTCGCAGCACACAATACCTGCAGATTAAGTAGAGCTTGGCTGATCTAAGTGGGTTTGGCCAGGCTTGACTGCAAGCCACAGAATGGTTTCAAATCTCCAAAGGATGCTCCCCGTGCTTCTAGAACCAGCGGTGACCTAAAGAAAGGCATGTGCAACGAGGAAAGCACAGCGTGTACCTAACAGCACAGCTCCCTTCAAACTGTCACTTGCATCATATCTGCTAATGTCCTATTGGTCACTGCAAGTCACATGGCAAAGACCAGCACCAGGAAGCAGGAAGTACACTCTGCCCCCAGCAGGCTGGAAGTGCAGATACATATATGATTGCCACTGCTGGGATGTGAAGAAAGGGAGCACGAATTCTGCCTTCTATGGCTACAATTTTATTCCATCCTCTTCAATAACATTAATGGGCAGCCATGGTTAACCTCAGTGAGTCAATGAAGAAGATGTGCTTGGAAAAATACCAAGTTACGTGTGTAAAATTGATTGCCCGGCGCCTCGTACCCACGACAACTTGGAATGTCCAAGCCAGTAGCGCCCAAAAAGTCTGCTGTTCCAGGCCTCCTGTTAGATGGAGAGTTCAGTTTTAAAGCAGAAAGCAGCTGGCGCCACAGGTCAATAGGCTAATCCTCCACCTTGCGGCACCGGCACACCGGATTCTAGTCCCGGTCGGGGCACCGGATTCTGTCCTGGTTGCCCCTCTTCCAGGCCAGCTCTCTGCTGTGGCCAGGGAGTGCAGTGGAGGATGGCCCAAGTGCTTGGGCCCTGCACCCCATGGGAGACCAGGAGAAGCACCTGGCTCCTGCCTTTGGATCAGCGCGGTGCGCCAGCCGCGGCGGCCATTGGAGGGTGAACCAACGGCAAAAGGAAGACCTTTCTCTCTCTCTCTCTCTCACTGTCCACTCTGCCTGTCAAAAAAAAAAAAAAAAAAAAAAAAAAAAAAAAAAAAAAGGCAGAAAGCAATCTATGGGCAAGAAGGCCCCCATCACAGACTGATATCTGTCAGCAGCCCAAGCGGATGATGGGGTTGAGGGGTATGATCTTAGCACGCGCCACAGAAAAGAGAAACAGCGACGAGAAGGCAGCCTTTAGGGGGCGCCATGGGAAACTGGGTCACCAGGGATAGACAACCAAGTAGAAGGGGGTTACACTCCTGAGAACTGTCCCAACCAACAGAAGGGGGGCGGGGTCCCTGATCTTCTGCTCCAGAAGCCGTGGAGAGGCACTGCTCTCAACCTAGAACCATCTGGGGAGCTGTGATTTTCCGCGGATGCCTGGGTCCCACCCCCGGAGACCCCGAGTTGGTGAGATGGGGTCAGCCCGTCCTGGGTGACTTTTGTGCACCTTGACAGTTTGGGGAGCGCTGGTCTGGCTTATTTCTCTGAGCACTCTGAGCCTCCAAAGCCTGGGGCCCCTGAGCAAATTCAGCTGAGGACGGAAACCCTGAGAAAGTGGCCAGGGCGGCTGGAGATAAATTACTCCCTGGCTCGGGCTGCAGCTGGTGGCGGCTTGAGAAATGAGCTTTTTGGCCCTAACTCCGTTGTTCATGCTCCCGTGACCGTAACAGAGCCCGGTCCACAGGCTTTCTTTTTAGAAAGAAAAAAAAATGTCAAGCATATTTTCTGAGGTTTAATTTCCTTCCAATGTCCTGAAGAAACCTTCCTAAGAGCTTATGCTGCCTCAACTCCAGACTCCAGTAATAACATCAAAGACTTGGAAATTGAGACTCAGGGTGACTTTGCTAGAGTAAATAAAACCCAGGGGAGGAGGGAAATTAAAAAAAGGGCTCTGGTCTAGGAGGAGCCAGATCGCCACCAAAAAGGTGAAGGATGGAAGTTGGGGGTGGGGGAGAGATTCCGAATTCCAAGAGTTAAGGGAAATACAGCGGCTCTAGCAAATACAAATGCACAAGGCCTGGTTCATTCTGAACTTCGGGTTAAAAATGAATGCTTTGTTTTTAAAGTGTGTTCCTTATGAAATATCTGGGACGTGCTTAGACTAAATATTGAACAGGACACACTTCTACTAAGAATATTCATGAAGGGCTGTTGCTGTGGTGTAGTAGGTTAAGCCTCCGTCTGCGGTGCCGGCATCCCATATGGGTGCTGGTTCGAGTCCTGGCTGCTCCACTTCCGATCCAGCTCCATGCTAATGGCCTGGGAAAGCAGTAGAAGATGGCCCAAGTGCTTGGGCCCCTATACCCACATGGGAGACCTGGAAGAAGCTCCTGGCTCCTGGCTTCAGGTTGGCCCAGTTCCAGCCATTGTGGCCATTTGGGGCGTGAACTAGCTTACGGAAGATCTCTCTGTCTGTACCTCTACCTGCCAAATAAATAAATAGATTTTTTAAAAATTAAGAATATTCATGCGGCAGGCATTTGGTGCCGCGGTTAAGATGCTGCTTGGGACATCTGTATTCCAAATCTGAGTGCCTGAGTTCAAGTCCCGCTCCCCCCCAGCTTCCAGCTTCTTATGAATGTGCACCCTAGGAGGCAGCAGGAACAGTTCAAGCGCTGTCACCTCTGTGTGAGACCTGAATTGAGTTGTGGGCTCCTGGCTTCAGCTTGGCCCCCAGCCCTGACTGGTGGGCATTTTGGAAGTGAGTCAGAGGATAGAAGATCTCTCTCCTCTCTCTTCTCTTTCTCTTTCTGTCTCTCTCCCTCTCTCTTTCTCTCCCCCCTGCATAAAAATAATTAAATAAATAAAAACATATTATTCATTGCCAATCTGAAATTCAAATGGAACTGGCCTCCTGGATTTTACTTGGCAACCGTAGCACACACAAAAATTGAATGGGACACCTCCCAGTCTGTGTCCCTGGGTCACACTGGGTGCCACTGAGCTAGCCTCATCCCGGTGCTGCTAGCCCATGGCCTGCCCATATTTGTAGTGGGAGTGGAGATGCCCCGAGAAGATGCGCACATAAAGGGATGCAATGGGGAGGAGCCAGAGAGCAAGAGGGGTCCATGTGGTGGGGAGAGGGAGGCCAGAACCCCCTGGCTGCCGGCCACCGCCTCTGTGCCGGCTAGCGCGAGCTGGGAGCCCAGGATGGGAAGCTGCAGAGAGAAGAACCCCGGAGCGCAGGGAGGGCGGCCTCGAGGCTCGGCCCCGCACGGGCATCCAGGGCCACCTCTCCCGGCCGCCTGGGCCTCCTCTGCTCTAAGTGTTCCTCCCGGAGCCGCCTCCCTCCCCCACCTCCCGTCCCTCCAAATAAGGAAGCCGGTGGCCGCCAAGTGGCCAGACGGCGATGCCTGCGGGCTGGGCCCGGCCCCAGGCTGAATCCCGCGGCTGCCAACGAGGCAGCCGGGGCAGGGCGCGGGGATGCGGCGGCGGCGGCGGCCGTGGGGTGCCTAACTCGGCCACAGCCCTGCAGCCGCCGCCGCTGCCGCCGCCGCCCTGCAGCCACGCGTCCAGGTGAATGCGGGGCCGGCTGCCCAGAGGCGCTCGCCGCTTCCCGCGGCCGCGGCCGGCAGGGGAGATGACGTGGCGCAGCGCTGAAGCTTGGCAGCCGTGGCGGGGGAGGCCCGGGTTGTTCCACTCCCAGCAACCGACCCAAAGGAAATCATCCAGCCCAGGCGACGGAGCTGGGGCCGGAAATAGTCACAGCGACATCAGGGCGATGGTTTCATAAACCTGGGTACATCGGTGCCCTGGGATGTTTTATTTCATCTGGTGTTTGAGTGAGCACCTGCCAGCTCCTAGGTGCAGGAAAGAGGGGGATAAACTGGTCTCTTTCCCTCCGGGGCTTCCCAAGGCACCTGCCGCGTTTGAACACCCGTCTGTCTCACCTGTGATGCGGCGGGTGTGGGTCCGCAGGGCAGTGCGGTCAGAGCATTAAGTGCGGTTCAAGTTCTCAGCAGTTTCTGGCCGTCCCTATGGTCAGCAGGGTCAGCCGTGGGGATCCTATCATGAAAGGCCAGAGGAGCTCTTTGGAGCCTCTGCAGAAGCATGGACAAGCCCAGGGAGCACACGGAATGGTGCGTTTCCTTCTGCCTGGGGCTGCTGCCAGAGGGCCCCTGTGGGGTGGGAACTCAGCCAGGGTTTGAAGGATGGATGTGTAGAAGTTTGCTGGGTGGGTAAGACAGGAAAAGGCTTGTTGGGCAGGGAAGCAAACATGTGGCCCAGTGGAAGGACAGGGGATGGCAGGATTGGAGAGGGGTGGGGGTGTGGTTGCCAGGAACTTGCCCTTCAGTTCTGTGGGTCTGTCCTCAGCTACATGCCAAGCAGAGGGCATCCCCTGAACCCCACAGACCTTGGCTTTGTACAAAGACCCCAGCAGGTTCGGTGCTTTATCATGATGAGGTCCCCAAGCTTTAGGTGGCCATCTCAAGCCTCTCCAGGTGCCTTGACGCCAACCTCCAAAGGAAAGGTTTGCACAGTAGTTGCGACGACCCTTAGGGTGCTCTCATCATACAGGAGTGCCTGGGTTTGCATCCCAGCTCACTCCCAATGGGTCCCATTGGGACATCCCAGCACCCTCCTATAGGTGATGGCTCAAGTCCTCAGGTCTGTGCCACCCCCCTGGGAGACCTGGATTGAGTTCTCGGCTCCCAGGCATTTGGGAAGGGAACACGCAGCATAGGGCTCTCTGTCTCTCAAATAAAAAATTAGAAAGCAAAAGAGAAGGTTCCAGGTCTCCCCCTTTTCCTTTCCGTGATTCTTGGCCCTCTCCCAGCAACCCATGAGCCCTTCACATCAAAAGATGTTGGGAATAATGAAGGAAGCCAGTTTTACATCTGCTGACCCAAATCTCAGCGAACAGATCCCAAGTTCCTGGAAGAAAGAACTGTGGTGGTAATGATACAAATTTTAACAGTTAACACACTCAGCCTCCATGGAGTACTTCGCATGCAAGATCTCTGTGAACTAGTTGTTCTTTTCTTAGAAAAAAATATATATATTTCTTTGAAAGACAGAGTTACAGAGAGGCAGAGGCAGAGAGGTCTGCTTCCACTGGTTCACTCCCCAGATGCTTGCAACAGTCTGAGCTGCTCTGATCTGAAGTCGGGAGCCTGGAGCTTCTTCAGGGTCTCCCATGCAGGTGAAGGGGCCCAAGGACTTGGGCCGTTTTCTACTGCTTTCTGAGGCCACAGCAGAGAGCTGGATCAGAGGTGGAGCAGCCAGGACTTGAACTGGTGCGCATATGGGATGCTGGCATTGTAGGTAGCAGCTTTACCCACTACACCACAGCACTGCCCCAAACTAGCCGTTCTTACCTCCTGGTTGTAGATAGGTAGATAGTAAGACTAAGCTGAGGGACCCGCTTAAGGTGGAAAACACGGCACCCCTGATCTCTTCACTTGGGGAAGAGAGCAAGCTGGTGGAGTTGTCACAGACACCTAAGCAGCCATAGCTGCCACAACGCCAGCCCCTCTTTCACTTTTTTTTTTTTTAAGATTTATTTTATTTATTTGAAAGACAGAGTTACTGAGAGAAGTAGAGCCAGAGAGAAAGAGGTCTTCCATCCACTGGTTCACTCCCCAATTGACCACAATGGCAAGAGCTGAGCTGATCCAAAGCCAGGAGCCAGGAGCTTCTTCCGGGTCTCCTATGGCACTTGGCCATCTTCCACAGCTTTCCCAGGCCATAGCAGAGAGCTGGATCTGAAGTGGAGCAGCTGGGACATGAACTAGCAGCCATATGGGATGCAAGCGTTGCAGGCCGGGGCTTTAACCCACTGCGCCACAGCGCTGGCCCCATCCCTCTTTCACTTCTGCATGGGACTTGGCATGCTTTTCCATCCCATAGATCTTCTCGGGTCTCTGAACAGCTTCCAGGGACTTCTTCCCTCGCAGAAGCACTCTATGAACGCGTAGCCTCTTAAGCAGCCCGGTTGGAAAAAGTTGCCATTTGCAGAGTCCCCCCGGCCCCCAAGAAGCCCAGGGAGTCCCTGGAGTCAGAAAGCGGGGGTCAAGTCCCCACTCCTCACAGAACTTCACTCTGTCGTCTGTAATAGCAGCAGCTTCTCAGCTCCAGTCAAGGCCCTGGAGCTGGTGCCGCCAGCTGAGACTGCTGACCTCAGAGGGGGCTGGTGAGGGGTTTAATTTAGGGGCCGACAATCCCCCCAGTGTCGTTAGTCACGTTATTTATTCCAGGACACCCATGGTTGCTATAAATATATACGTGGCTCACCCTGCCAAAGAGCCCAGGTGGCCTGGGGAAAGGTGGGGTTGGGGGGAGTAACCCCCACGTGCACCCCACACCCATGAGCACACAGGTTAACCACAGACCAGTGGTTTGCCAAAAACATCTGCTCCACGTTTCCTGGGTGACACTCTGAGCAGCAGAAGGTCCAGGACGGGAGAGCACAGCTGGGAACTGAGAGCCTCAGAGTGGTCTCAAACAGGAAGGGCCAGCAGGTGTGGGGGCAGGGTCACACGAGTGGAGTGGGCGACTCACAGGCCTGCAGCACCCAAGAGGGGGATCTGCTCGGGGAGGGCTAAGATGGCCCCTCTGGGGCCTCGCGACCTTCTAAGGGGTGCCCCAGCACAGACCCAACGTGGGTGTTTTGCTTTCTGTAGAGGAAAACCTTGTTGGCCATACCACAGAGAGGGTGGGAATGGCCTGGACTTGACATTGCTAGGTAAAGGGAAATGAGCCTTCCAAGGAAGAAGGAATGGGGCTCATTGGGAAGTGGGGTAAGTCCAGTGTCCCTACAGAGCCACGTCTGCAATGACATCAGGACACTGCCCGTGGACCCTAGTGAGAAAGACCCCTGCCCAGGCTGCAGGTCCCACAGAGCCCCACCTGGCTCCCTGGCTGTGTTCTTCCCCCACGGGATAAGGAGTTGGTGATACCAAGGGGACCCATCCAGACAGATGATCCCACATGCTCCCTTCTAGAAGGGAGCATGCAGGCTGCTGACTGCTGGAGGGTGAAGCAGCAGGGCTGACCATTTCTGTGTATTCAAGGTTCCCCGGTGTGAGATGAAACTGGAAGTGGAAGCCGGTGCTGTGGCCCACTAGGCTAATTCTCCACCTGTGGCGCTGGCACCCCGGGTTCTAGTCCCGGTTGGGGCGCCAGATTCTGTCCCGGTTGCTCCTCTTCCAGTCCAGCTCTCTGCTGTGGCCCGGGAAGGCAGTGGAGGATGATCCAAGTGCTTGGGCCCTGCACCTGCATGGGAGACCAGGAGGAAGCACCTGGCTCCTGGCTTCGGATTGGTGCAGTACACCGGCCGTAGCGGCCATTTGGGGAGTGAACCAATGGAAGGAAGACCTTTCTCTCTCTCTCTCTAACTCTGCCTGTCAGAAAAAAAAAAAAAAAAAAAAAAAAAAACACTGGAAGTGGGAAGGGAGGGGAGGGCAGAGGAGGTGACTCCCACCTGGTCCCAGATCCCAGATCTGTTCTAACAATTTCCACAGAGATTGCTCACCAGGCCCGGGGTTGGGGGCGGGGGGGGGGGGGGGGGCAAGGAAACATAAACCTATGCTTCTCATACTAGGACAGAGGCTCTGAACAGATAAGAAAGGGAAAGGAGATTGGGGTAGGCAGCTAGCAGCCTTTCTCTGCCTCAGTTTCCCACTAAGTGCAGCAGAGTGGAAGGAGCAGCCACATCCCCCCCTTCCCCATAGCACCCAGGAGCACCACAGGAACCAGGCATTATGTCCAGCACCCACCCTGTGAAGTCGACCGGGAAGACACAGTTGTTCAACCCTCTACTCACACCTTCCTGTCGACCTCTGAGGTTGGAGCCAGCTGGGTTGGATGCCCCACTATGACCTTGGAGATCCCCACAGGCACTGGGGACTGCTGGATGCAGAGTGATGAGTCATAAGGACAGGGAGCAAATGTGGAATCCTCTGCTGCCTGGTATCATGTACACTGGGGTGTATGAGCTGCTTAGCAATTTAAAATAAAAACAGTGCACCATGACTCACGCGTCTGGAGGGAGTCTGAATGGTTCTGCTGAGCTGGGCAGGGCCTCGCTCGTGCATTTGGGCCTGGCTGGGGACAAGCTGGTCCCCGATGGTCTCAGCTGGGGTGTGGCTCCTTTCTGCTTCCCTGTTCACGCATCCCCTGCACACTAGCCCAGGCCTGTCTGCCCTGCAGTGGAGCAGGTTTCCAAGGGAGCAAATGGAAGCCTGCTGAGCCCCTGGAGGCCTTGGCTCTTGCTTGTACCACGTTCTATTGGCCAAGTCATAAGACCGGTGCGGGTGGAAATGAGCCATCTCTGGATGGCAGGAGCAGCCAAGTCACATTGCAAAGGGATGTGATACATGTAGGGGGAATGACTACGGCCCGTTTGCCAAGAGTCTGCTGGAGAAAGTAGAAGCAGTCATACCCTAGGAGACAGTCAGTATGGAAGTTGCCTTAGGAAAAAAAAAAAAATCCCTTGACATTGTCTTGCAGAATCATAGACATCTGGAAGTTAGGAAGTGAGAACACTCAGATGCAGCCATCCCAAAGTTGTCGAGGGGCATTTGTTCCAGGACCCCCGGAAATACCAGAATCAGCATATAGTGGATGCTCAGGTCCCTTAAATGGCATGGGGTTTGCATGCAGCCTAAGCAATCTTCCCCTACACTTTGAATCATCCCTATGTGTCTAATAACACCTGACAACGGAAATGCTACATAAATGGGTGTTGTGCTGTGTTGTTTAGAGCTTTGATGGCGAAGGGGAACAGTCTTTTCAGTACAGACCCGATTTTATTTTCAAATATCTTCAATTCATGGTTGGTTGATTTTGCAGATATGGAACCTATGGACAAGAAGAGTCACCAGTAGTTTACAGGTCCTGTTGTGGTAGCCACAGCCATCAGGATCCCAACAGGAATACAGAGCCCAGGCCACGTGGTCCCACAGTGGATGATGGAGAAGGTGATGCAGCTCAGAGATCAGGAACTGCTATTTCCCTAGGGTTGCAAGGACAAAGGATGAGAAGGGCTGGAGCCATGGAGGAAACACGGACATTGGCAGGAGGCAGCACCTAAAGCAGAGAGGGCTGGTGGGGAAGTTACCCAGGCTTCTCCCTCCCAAGCGCCTGTGCCTCCCATAGGCTGAACCTACCAAGAGTCCAGAGTGCAGGGGAGCCTGGGAAATGTAGTCCCAGAGGGCAGCCCCGGCTGCTCACAGACGAGCAGGGAAGTGGCAGGCTGCACTGCCTTAGCTGTCCACCCAGGATGGAAAGTCTCCCCCATGCCCACTGGAAGGGATTGCCTCTCTGACTTCTCTGAGTCTTTTCTGATCCATACAGCAATGGAAGGGAAGAGGCACAAGGGAGAAGGCTCTGCCACCCTGTCCCCAACAAGAGAGGAGAGCGGGAGAGTGACCACAGGTGGCAAAATAACATGATCTGGAAAACCCCAACAATTAACCCACCCTGCACTGCAATATGTTTTAAGATTTATTTATTTGAAAGGCAGGGTAGGGGTAGGAGAGAGAGGGAGAGAGAGAGAGAAATAAAGAGAGTGCTTCCATCCACTGCTTCACTCCCCCAGAAGGCCATAATAGCCAGGACTGGGCCACGCCAAAGCAGGGATCATGGGACTCCATTCGGGTCTCCTACACGGGTGGTGGGGACCCAAGTACTTGGGCCATCATCTTCTGCCTCCCCAGGTGCCTTAGCAAGGAGCTGGATCAGAAGCAGAGCAACCAGGACTTGAGGCTACGTTCCCATGAGGGATGCCAGCATTGCACGTAGTGGCTCAACCTGCTGCGCCACACTGCTGGCCCCAGCATCACAGTTCCTGAGTGGCCCTGCGAGCCAGGGCTAGGACGCAAGCTCCTTGTCACCAGGAGTGAGCCATCCGCACCTCTGGGTTGATCAAGCACCTCCTGGTCTTGGCATGAAACCCCACGCTTGATATGCATCGTGTCATTTCATCCTCTTAACAAACACCAAGGGCTCCCACGAAACCAGAACAAGAGTCCCCAGGTGTCCTCCCACAACTGAATGAAGTCAAAGGCCCGAAACCGAAAGACAAGAGCATCCCAGAAGGTCTGAGCAGGCCGTGTGGCTGCTTGAGACCAAGTGAGACTTTCAGATGTAACTCCCCACAAGGGGATGGAGAAGAAAAATGAACCTGCCGTGTTCTATGTAGTGAGTTACATGGCATCATTATGCATGCTGTCCTTCAATGTGTATGGGGATTCAGCATCGCCAGCGTTTCATGAGATGTCCCGGGAAGACACGTAAGATCCGAGAGGTAGAGCTTCGGCAGCACATGTACTAAACGGCACAGAGAGGTGGAGTGACCTGTCCAGGGCCACACACCCTGTCCGTGAGGCACAGCTCACTGATGGAGTGGTCACTAGTGGGTGTGGATGTTCGGATGGTGGCCCCAGCTGGGGGAGACACCGGTGTGTGGCACCAGCACTACAATCGGGTCCTCACCAGATGGACATGGCCTGTTGAAGGCATGGAGTCAGCAGACACCAGCCAGGGTACGGTAGACTGTCAGATGTCCTGAACCAGGAAGTACAGCGTCATCATGCAGCTCTCCAACCTGGCCCCAGGCCTAGGTGGTCCCAGAGAGGCTGGGTGACTTGTCCAGGGTCACACAACTGGTTAGAAGGGAGCCACACAAGGAGCCACACGCCACCACTGTGTGCGGCTGTGGTGGGGTTCCACGTCCCGCTTCCTCGCTCCTTCTCTATACTGCCCCTTTGCCACGACAGAGTTTCGCTTCTTCAAATCCAGAGGGCAGAATGGGTGGGGTTTGGTTTCTCATACCCTCTTTCACAGGTTACAGGCAAGATCGTCCTCTTGAACCGAAAGTTGAAGGAGGTTTGGTTTAAGACATACGGCTGTCTCCTTCTTCCCCACCCCAAATACGTGTGCCACAAAAATAACATCAAACCTAACCTAACAGCATAAAACAGTCGTTCGGCAGGATGGAAGCTGTGAGTCTCCCGTTCCCGGCTGGGCAGGCTACAGAAAAAGCAACCAAGACTTGATGGCTCCACAGGGAAAGGGTAGCTACAGCTCAAGGCTTCCCAGGGCAGGCAAAGCCGAAGGCAGGAGAACCGGCCTTAGGTCAGGTCGACAGCCACAACCTGCAGAGACTTTAGGCCTCTCCCTCCCTCCCTCCCTCCCTCCCGCTCGCTCTCTCTCTCTCTCTCCCTCTCTCTCAGGTTTATTTATTGATTTGAAAGGCAGAATGACAGAGAGACAGGGAGAGCCAGAAATCTTCCATTTATTGATTTACTCCCCAACTGCAGTGGGGCCAGGCCAAAGCTAAGCCAGAAGTCTGGAACTCTATCCGGGTCTCCCACACAGGTGGCAGGGGCCCAAGCACTTGGGCCGTCTTCTGGTGCTTCCCCAAGTGCATTAGCAGGGAGCTGCATCAGAAGGAGAGCAGCCGGGATTCGAACCAGCACTCATACGAGCAGCCAGTGTAGCAGGTGGCGGCTTAACCCACTGCCCCAGAGCACCTGCCCCTGACTCCAAGTCTTAACCACGTCTTCCATCAGGGAGCCAGTGAGTGCACATCTTCTGGTTTCCGACAGGCTGTTCTGGGTTGTGGGACGGTGCGAGGGGAAGGGATTGTTGGCGTCTAGCTGAACTCGTGTACGAGGGGGGCCAGCAGTGCTGGCATCTGGGGCTCTTGCTCACGGGTGATGGGCAGCAGGGAGTAGGCAGCCCTCTCTGTCCCATTCAAAGAGGGATGGACACTCTAGGCGAAAGCTCAGCTCCTTCTGAGGGCAAGGATGGTGTATGTGAGAGCCTTTGTGGAGTTACTACTTCAAAATCCAGCGGTTAAAACAGCAACCGCTTCCTTAGCTGGTGATTCTTCACGTTAGCAACTGGAGATCAGCTCAGCTGGGTGATTCTCTGGATCCCCGCTGGGCCCCCTCACACATCTGCGGCCAGCTGCTGGGTTTGCTGGGCCTGGCAAGCACTACCAATCAGAGCATCTTCTCAGCACATGGCTGTCCCTGTGGGAAAACAAACACAGATATCACCTCCAATATAGTAAGTAAGACAGACAGGCACCCGGTGAAAATGGTAACACATCAGATGTGATGATTTCAGTGTGGGAAGCAAGCGAGAGCCTGGAAGCTTTGAGGAAAATGGAACTCAGGGTTCCCAGGGGAGCAGAAACCATGGAAGCCATCGTGGAGGAGGGGGTCTTTTTAGGTGGGGCTTGAAGGAAAAAGAAAGATTGACACAGCCAGAGGTGAGGCTGCAGCCTGAGGCAAGTGCACAGGCAAAGGGGAGAGAAGAGAGAGCAAGAGAGCGAGAACCTGGCAGGAGGGGCTCAGTCTGCAGGGTTTGCGTCACTATTGGTTTGGCTTCCCGAAATGCAATGGCTTAGACAGGTCTGTTTCCGTCTCTCCCCATGAGCGATCTTGGGGAGTCAATGGCCCACCACAGCCACGGGCACTCTGCCCTCCGCCCAGCCCTTCACCTCAGCACCCTTATTCCAGAATCTCCGAGAACAGGCGCATGATCTTCTTCATCTTTCTCTCCCCTTCTTGGGTGCAGCAGGCCAGCCCACAGCCCCAGACTGGGCACCCAGTTCCCCACTCACCACCGGCTGTGCAAGCTTGAACCCGTTGCTCAATGCTTCTGAATTCTGGGTTGCAACGTACTCAACTGGAGCAAAGAAATCACTGGGCTGCATGGATTCAACATGGTGCAGAACTGGGCATGGGGGCTGAGCCGAGGGGGGCACTCAGGGGACTCTGTATGTGTGGGGTGTGTGTGTGTGTGTGTGTGATGAGAAAGAGAGGGAGAGATTCTTCCCAGGCCCTGGCCAAAGTCCCTCCTGGCCTCCATCTTCCTGCTCTAAGAAGTGCCATCTCTCTTGCCCAGGCTTGGATGGCCGCAGTGGGGAGGGGCCATGTGGAGTTTGGTTCTGTGTGGGCAGCTGTGCTGATCCTTGATCTCTTCGGAACAGCTCTGCCACAGCAGCCACTCGAATAAAGGGTCCGTGGGTACCTGCCCCAGCCCCCAGCTTTGTCCGCCCTTGCCCACACCCTCCGGAGGGGAGGGGGTTTCTGTCTCTTTGGGAAACAGTGTCCACCCCTCCAGGATGTAGCTGAGGAGGGGTGAGGGCAGGAAGTCCGTGGGGTCAGTGACCCAAGCAAATATTTGGCCAGTCGATACTCCAAGCCAACCTTCAGTACCCATCCCAGGGTCACCAGGAAGTGGCTTCCTACCTCCCCTCCCTGCAGCCTTCAGAGAGGGGCCTCTTCTGGCTGGGGCCAGGGGTCTACCTGCTTTCTTAGCTCCCTGCCTTGCCCGGCTAACCCCAGGCTGTCTTATGACACAGCATGTGTCTGCCCCAGAGTGCATGTCCAGGAGCGGTCAGCATCCCACCAGGGAGCCCCTCGCTCTGGGCTGTGTCAGCCCTTCCCTCACTCTGTCCCTCCGACCACCCTGGGCGCATCTCTCTGGCCCTGTCCAGCTGATAGAGACATCCCCCTCCCAAGCTGCTATGGGAGAGAGCCTTGGAGGGAAGTCGGGAGCTCACCCCATCCACATTGAGGCTGCAAGAGGGGCCTGGAGCTTTCTCAGAGAGCCACTCCGTTGCCCAGAGCCAAGAGCAAAGCAGCACCTCTCAGAGTGCTTTGTTCCATTTGCTGGGAGGCTAAAAATACCCTGGCACTGCCAAAGGCAGTCCTTGAGAGCCCTGGGGAGCCGGCAGCGGGGCACAGTTGTATCCTAGCACCTGGCACTATTAACAGAGCAGGCAGAATGAGCCAGCACCTGGGCACCTCCAGGGTCCTGTGTCCTCAGGACCCTGCCTTCTGTCCATTCCTGCTGCACACTGGTTGTGCCTTCACCCTGCCCCAGCCTGGTCCCTTCCTCTTTGTCCAGGCTGCACCATCTCCGCCCCTGGCTGCAGCCTGGGATGCCTGTGTGGCTTGCACTTGCCCAGATGTCGAAGGGGCAGTTCTACAAAACGTGGAGAAAGCTCCCAGTTCCTCTAGAAAACTAGGATGATCCCTGAGCCAGCCACAGCCCAGGGGCTTAAACTCAAGACACTTGCATTGGCATCCCGCTTCCATTAGCCCGAAACTTCAGGACCTCACGTCTATTCAAGAATCTGCTGAAAATGATGGGGTCAGGAAAAAAAAACAAGGTTTATAACTAACCAAGCAGTTTTAGATAAGTTATGAACCTCGCAAACCCCATACACACACACATACACACACACACACACACATGCACCCCTCCACGTTAGGGACCCTTTGTTGTCTGGATGCCAGGTGCCGAACCAGCCCTGGGATGGAAAGATGAGTAAGGGGGGATGGAGGACAGCCATGCAAATCAAATAAACACTACCCAATGCCATGCAGAGAGGCAGAATTGCAGAGGGAAGAGGGGGCAGAGACAGAGAGAGAGAGAGATCTTCCATCAGCTGGTTCACTCCCCAGATGACTGCAACAGCTGGGACTGGACCAGGCCAAAGCCAGGAGCCTGGAGCCCCACCCATCCTGCCACGTGGGTGCAGGGGTCCAAGCACTTGGACCATCTTCCACTGCTTTCCCAGGCGTCTTAGCAGGGAACTGGATGGGAAGTGGAGCAGCTGGGACTCGAACCAGCATTCATATGGGATGTCAGGGATGCAGACAGGGGCTTAATCTGCTGCATGGTGATGCCTGCATGGTGAGAAAGGATGAAGGGAGACAGGTCGCAGATGCAGGAGGGGCCGCAGGAAATTCTGGGATGGAAAGCAGTTGTGGGCCTGAGAGTGTGGGCTCAGTGAGGTCACCCTGGGTCCAGGACCACCCGATCCGTGGAGGCTCTGCTCCACAGCACAGCACCGGGGGCGGGAGGGTGTCAGGGAGCGGGGCAAGAACCTGTAGAGAATCCCAGACGCTAGATTCACTCTGTTTGCTCCTGTACACGGGTAACCACGAGAAAGCTTAGTTTATAAATTGAGCACAGGAAGAGATAAACCACATAGCTAATAATGACACAGAACAACTGTAACAGGGTGCTATTGCCAGCATCACTACTCTTGTGTGTGGGGCCGTGGTTGAATAAAATCAGAGCTCCCAGAACACAAGCACAGCGATATGGTGGCAGTGCGTCTGCTGCTGACCCAGACGGCTACTGGGTGACCAACAGCCCCTGAGGCAGGTGACAGCCACGGTGGAGAGATGCTGGACAAAGGAACAATTCATAGCTCAGGCACGATGGAGTGGACAGCAGCAGATTTCTTCGCACTGCTTGGAACAGTGTGCACTTTAAGACCGGGACTTTTTTTCTTTCTGGAATTTTCCACTTAACATTTTCAGGCCGCGGTTGACCGTGGGTAACTGAAACCTCAGTAGGAGACATAGCTTTGCCCCAGCCCTCCAGGCAGGCAGGCATGGGAGAAGCAGAAGAGGAGACTTGGCTCCAGGGTACCTATGGGTCCCTTGGACCTGCCCCAACCTTGGACTTGTCCTAGATGCTCTGAGAAGCTTTGCAAGGGGATGCTCAGAAACAGGAAACTCCAAGGTCTTCTGATTGCAGCTGGAGGGCACCCCGGTTCTGAACCTCTCCCCCCGGGATTGTAACCATCGTAGCTTGTGGCAGACGGCATTTTCCCAATACAGTCATAACACAGAATTTCCCATGCCTCTTCCCCACCATATTTCCCATCCCCAGACAACCTCTGACACACCTTTGGTGGGAGGCAGGGCCTCTGCGTCCCTTCACCTTGCACCTGGGCAGGTGCACCTTGCACCGCCCATCTCAGCTGGTAGAGTTCAGCTGGTTGCAGAAGGCTGGGCAACTTCCTTGGGTTTGTCTCTCCTTGGGCCTGTGGCTTGGAAGCTCTGAGCCACCATGTAATGAATCTGATTGTGCTAAAGCCCACCGGCCTCGAGCGGCAGCCAGGCCCAGACCCCCGCCTCGGCTGAGCTCCCAGCTAGCACATTGGCCATGACCTGCCTCCTTCTCTGGGGATTTCACAAGGCCCTGCCCTCTCGCCCCTGCTATGTGTTCCATGGGAAGGTGGCTTTTACTCCAATGCACACCCCACCCAGAGTAAGGGACAAACAAGCAGGCCCTGAGCAGAGTGTCCACCCTGAGCAAGCCGCCTGTCCAACGCCCCTCTCCCTGCCCACCTACTCCAGGAAATATGGAAAATCCAGAGATCATCCCAGGCCAGCTGCACTCCAGGAAGAAACTGGGCAGGCTGCCTAGAATGACACAGAGTGGACTTTGGGCTGATTGCCCAAGCCGGACTAACACCCCCACCTTCTTAGAAAGGACACTGTTTCCGGAACCAAGGCCACAGCCTGTCACGAAAGCCAGGTGTTGGCAGAGCAGGACAGACAAGCTGGGAGGGGCCCTTGGGTCACACAAGGCACAGCCCTGGAGCCTCTCCCATCTCATCAGCCCGGGGAGAAGGGACCCCCTTGTGTAGAGGGCCATCATCCTCAGTCTTGTAGGAGCAGCTGCTCCTGGGAGTGGACCTGCCAGGCACCAGGGCCTCACTGTCCTCACTCCAACCTTCAGCAGTGAGCAGGTCCAGGGGCCTGGGAGAGCCTCACCACCAGATGGGTCATGAACAGCGGCTCCATACTCCACACTCGGCAAGGACATGTAACCTGCACCCCCGGCACCTTTGAGATAGGGTTTGATCTGTTATTTAAAGTGCTTTACTCTGTTACCCAGTCTTTCCTTTTAAGATTTATTTATTTATTTGAAAGGCAGTTACAGAGAGGCAGAGGGAGAGAGAGAGAGAGAGAGGTTCTTCCATCCACTGGTTCACTCTCCAAGTAGCTGCAATGGCAGGAGCTGTGCCAACCCAGAGCCAAGAGTCAGGAGCTTCTTCCGGGTCTTCCCACGTGAATGCAGGGGCCCAAGGACTTGGGCCATCTTCTATAGCTTTTCAAGGCCATAGCAGAGAGCTGGATCAGAAATGGAGCAGCCAGGACCCAAACCGGAGCCCCATGGGATGCCAGCACTATAGGCGGCAGCTTTACCCACTATGCCACAGCACCAGCCCCTAACCATTCTTTCAGTAAATGTTTATTGAGCACCTACTATGTGCCAAGCACATAAAAAACCCACTGTCTATTCTCACGCAGTCTTTCTGGAGCAGCGACCATTCTGCTTGCTCCCCAGCACAGCAGTGGCTCCAGTGGGAACCGATTTGCCTGTGAACACACAGCACAGAGATGTCTCCTGGGGTTGGAGGATGCACCAGGTGCCAGGCACACAGGACCAGGATATGGTCACCACCATGGTAGCTATACCTTCTGCAGCCCCACGCAGCAGAGGCCCAGGGAAACCCAGATACAAAACTCTGACTTCTCCACAAAAGGAGAGCAACAGGGTGGGATGTGTTGAGAATCAAAACCACCTGGGCAGGACCGGTGCTGTGGCACAGCAGGTTAAAGCCCTGGCCTGAAGTGCCAGCATCCCATATGGGTGCCAGTTCCAGTCCTAGCTGCTCCTCTTCAGATTCAGCTCTCTGCTGTGGCCTGGGATAGTAGTGGAAGATGGCCCGAGTTCCTGGGTCCCTGCGCTCACGTGGGAGACCCAGAGGAGGCTTCTGGCTTCTGATCGGCGCAGCTCTTGCCGTTGTGGCCAGCTGGGAGTGAACCAGTGAAGGGAAGACCTCTCTCTCTGTCTCTACCTCTCTCTGTAACTCTGTCTTTAAAAATAAATAAAAAATAGGCCGGCAACACGGCTCAATAGGCTAATCCTCTGCCTTGCGGCGCCGGCACACCGGGTTCTAGTCCCGGTCAGGGCGCCGGATTCTGTCCCGGTTGCCCCTCTTCCAGGCCAGCTCTCTGCTGTGGCCAGGGAGTGCAGTGGAGGATGGCCCAAGTGCTTGGGCCCTGCACCCCATGGGAGACCAGGATAAGAACCTGGCTCCTGCCATCGGATCAGCGGTGCTCTGGCCGCAAAAGGAAGACCTTTCTTTTTTTCTTTTTTTTTTGACAGGCAGAGTGGACAGTGAGAGAGAGAGACAGAGAGAAAGGTCTTCCTTTTGCTGTTGGTTCACCCTCCAATGGCCACCGCGGCTGGCGCGCTGCGGCCGGCGCACCACGCTGATCCGATGGCAGGAGCCAGGTTCTTATCCTGGTCTCCCATGGGGTGCAGGGCCCAAGCACCTGGGCCATCCTCCACTGCACTCCCTGGCCACAGCAGAGAGCTGGCCTGGCAGAGGGGCAACTGGGACAGAATCCGGCGCCCCGACCGGGACTAGAACCCGGTGTGCCGGTGCCGCAAGGCAGAGGATTAGCCTAGTGAGCCGCGGCGCCAGCCCCAGGAAGACCTTTTTCTCTGTCTCTCTCTCTCACTGTCCACTCTGCCTGTCAAAAAAAAAAAAAAAAAAAACACCTGGGGGAAGGTAAGTCAAGGTGCCCATGGGGCCGTGGAGGCTGCCACATTGTCCTTTCCATGGTTAAGAACCCTGGCTCTAAGGTCTGACCGCCTGGGTGTGCAGCCTTCTTCTACTATTTTCTGGCTGTGTGATCTCAGACAAGTTCCTTGACCTCTCTGAGCCTGCAGAGCTGAATCAATAAATCAGAGAAAACCATGACTAGTCCTTGGTATCATTAAAGTCAGCAGGGACAATGCATGCACAGCTCTGAGCACAGAGACCAGCACATTGCAACCGCATGTTATGGGATTTTTGTTATTATTTTACTATAAATCATAAATAAAATAACAAACATCTCACCATGCTTTCTGAGTTGAAAAGTGGTGCTCCATACACATTTTCACAAATACATCCCAAACTGAAGACAAAAGGGCTGGAAAACTAATGAGAATTTTCTTCTCACTCCATGTTGGCAAACAAGAATGATTTATTTATTTGAAAGGCAGAGAGAGAGAGGGAGAGAGTCATAGACAGTCCCCATCTGCTGGACAACTCCCCCATAACAGACAGGAATGGGCTCAGCTGGGAACTCCACCCAGGTCTCCCACAAGGTGTGGCAAGACCCCAGTCACTTGGCTCCCAGGGTCTGCATTGGCAGGCACAAAGGCAGGAGCTGGGGCCAGGAACTGAACCCAGGTACTCTGATGTGTCTAAATCCTCCATAAGGATCTTCTAAAGACATATGGGAAGGGGCAGGCATTTGGTGCAGCAGTTAAGATGCCACTTGGGATGCAAGCCTCTCCCATCAGAGTGCCACTTCCTTTCTAATCCAGCTTCCTGCTAATGCACACCCTGGAAGTAGCAGGTGACGACTCAAGTACTTGGACCCCTGCCACCCAGATGGGAGACCAGATGGAGTTCCTGGGCTCCTGGCTTTTGCCTTTGCCCAACTCCCACTGCCCCACTGTTATGGGCAGTTGGGGAATGAACCAGTGGATGCAAAAGCACTCTCTCTCTCATCCCCTTTCAAAAATAAAAATAAAATTAAGACATCTCAAATAGAAGCCAGTTTCATTGGGTCCATCTAGGCAGCTCGGTGTGATTACCCTGTTCTCAGGTTTGGCTGGTTTCCAGCTGCGGTGTTTTTCTCATTGATCAGAAAGAAATCCCCAAGGTCTGGCAAAGGAAGCTTTTAATTGCTCGAGATGGACCAATTTTGGCTTAGCTGCTCAAGCATATAATTGAGAGAGAGAGAGAGGGAGGGAGGGAGATATCACTTTGACACGGACAGTCAGATGCCCCCCTTCCTGAGCAGAACCCCACCAATCTGACTCCCACAAGCTCTGGGGTCAGAGAACCCACAACAGTCACTTCTTTTCCCTGATCTTTATCAAAATCATGATGAGAGCGATCGTAATCACTATTCATTATCATATATGCCTGCTGCAGGTTTGCTTTCTTAAGAGCAGACTGGCACAGGGATCTGAATCCATCCACTTTCTATAGAGGGAGACTTGGCAGTGCCAGCAGGGCAGGCAGAGAACAGAGGGCAGCCAGGGAGGAGTGCAGTGTGGAGCAAGAGACTACCGGGGCCACTGGAGCCACACGGTTGCCCCTAAGGAAATTGGGAAGCCAGTGCGGACCACACAGTTCATGGAAAACGAGTATTATGAAAAACTATGCAAGGATTTCATTTTTTTTTTTTTGCACCAAGATAAATTTAGCCTTTAATTCTATTTTTCCATAAAGAGTTCAGCATCTCCTTATCCTGGAATGAGGGAGCTGTGGAGTTTCCTTTCTTCTTTCTTTCTTTCTTTCTCTGCTTCTTTCTTGAGTAGCAGACAGAGAGAGACTGCTTCACTCCCCAAATGTCCGGGACCCAGGAACGCAATCCAAGTCTCCACGGGCCATCACCACTGCCTCCCAGGCTGCACATTAGCAGGAATCTGGAGTCAAGAACTGAGCCAGGACACCAACCCAGGCGCTCTGATCTGGGATGCTGGCGCCCCAAGCAGTGGCTTAGGCTCTGAGCCCACGGCCGTCCCAGGGCTGCAGAATGGAAATCCCAAGCCCGTCAGTCATTGGTTGGGGATGTGCGTGGGGTGCACAACGCCAGCGCCCTGGGACTTGTGGCCATCGCCAGTGCAGAAGCCCTGGGGCAGAGTTACAAGCTCAAGCAGTTGGGGGTGTCAAGACTTCCAAAAAAGCATCCACAGCATCTGCTGTGGCACATCTAAGACACCCCAAAATGTGATCGCTCCCCACTCAAAACATCCCTGCTCGAGTATATAACCTTTTTGCAAAGTGGATGAAAGAGTTAAATATGTGTCTAAAACGTTTCCAGTCTTTCTTACCAGACAGGCTTCTGGACACACATTATGGGAAACAACGAATTAACGCAGGAAAGCTGCATTCTTTGCCCTTATTCCGTGACTCAATTTCATTCCAACTCTTCCAATCCATGCTTGCTCTCAGGGTCTCCGTCTTTGTCGTTGAAGCCACCTTTTGAGTCCTCTGGAGTCTCCTGGACACGTTGTCTTCCCTCCCCCTTCCCGCTCTTGGCCACCCAGCATTTTTGGAATCTGCAGGATGCTTTCGCTGGAATTTTTATTCCAAGCCTGGAGCACCTATTTGCATAACATTAGGGCAGCTGGCTGTTCCTTTCAGCCGGGAGGTGCCGGTGCTGGCTCCCACAATGCCACATGGAGGGTCTGACTTTCCTAAGCGTCCTTAGGAGACTCACACTCCCAGGGCAACGCTGACTGATGCCATGCTTTTGGGAAACGGGTTCGAATCATCTGGGTTCAGTCACCCAGCCTCAGTCCTTTTGTGCTGCTGTAATGAAATACCACAGCCCGGGCAATTCATAAGGATCAGAAAATCATTTCTCACAAAGCAAGGTGTCCAAGATCAAGGTGCTGGTGGGTTCAGGGTCTGGAGAAGGCCTGGTCCCTGCCTTCTGAGGACGCTGCCTCCTTACACGGCAGAGGGCAGAAAGGCAACTGAGCTGGGCTGCCTCTCCTACAGGGGTGAGAAGGCCCCTCCTGCCAGCGCTCCCAGAGTGGGGATTTGGCTTCCACACTGTTAAACCACAGCACCTCCTTCTAAGCAATGCCTTCAGGATGCCTCAGCAGATGGGCAAGAGGACCCCTGTTGGAGGTTCTTGAAGATGACACGTCTCACCCAAACAGCACCCGGATGTTCAGAACAAGATGGGTAATGAGGCCAGCATTGTGGCACACAGGCTAAGCCACCTCCTGTGATGCCAGCATCCCATATGGGCGCCAGTTCGGGTCCTGGCTGCTCCTCCACTGCAAATCCAACTCCCTGCTAATGAGCCTGGGAAATCAGAGAAAGATGGCCCAAGAGCTTGGGCCCCTGCACCCATGTGGGAGACCCGATGAAACTTCTGGCTTCAGTCTGCACAGCCTAAGCCACTGCAGCCATCTGGGGCATAAACCAGTGGATGGAAGATATTTTTCCATCTGTCCCTCTCTCTCTGGAACTCTGCATATCAAATGAATAAAACCTTAAAAAGAAGAAGAAGACGACAACGACGACGACGACAGGCAAGAGCAACCCGCAACAAAAGCCGTGTGATGTCACAGCCCCAGGATGTGGATTCTCTCATCATTCCCATTTTACTAATGGAGAAACTGAGTCCCCAAGAGGCTCCAGGAGCAGAGTGATGGTGGGGCATGCACCTCGTCCCCCAGGGAGGGAGGGCAGTGCCCACGGGTGTAGCTGGTCCATTGGGAGGGGCCGCCAGGACAGAGAAGAGCAAGTCCCCTGCACAGGGGACAGACAGCCGGGACACCCGGCTCCCCCCTCACCTTTCTGAAGCACCTGTGCTGACCACAAGGACCTCCCGCTGCAGAGGAGGCCATGTGCTTTACCTTCACCCCCACGGCACACCACCATACGTGCAGGCTGGGGGCCAATAAGTGTGGGACCTTGCTGTCCCCAAGGTGAGCAGAGTCACCCTGGGTCCCAGCTGCAGTCTCCCTGCCTTGTGGAAATGAGGGTATGGGAGGGAGAGAACGAAGAAACAGGAGAGGGAGAATGGAGGTCAACCACCCAGCACAGAGATGGCAAAGGGCCTGTGACAGGGGACGCGTTGGAGCTGCGGGCTAGGCATCCCCTGGACCAAGCTCATGGCACCCCAGCCTTTGGGTCTCCAGAGGCTGCTGGAAGGCTGCCCTTGGCCTGGCGCTCGCCCCTCTTCACAGCTGCGCCTTGCACAGGATTCGCAAGGGCAAGGTTTCAGTTCTGCAAGCGGCCGCTCAGGAAACGCTGCCTGCCAGCTCTCTGCGGCCACGTCAGCAGAACACAGAGGACTGATGCCAGGGAAACTGGGAAGCAGCGGAGAAACCAGACGCCACTCAGGATGCTCTGGCCTCAGTCAGCCAATGGCCATTCCCTCCCACCAGCGACGACAACCAGAGCCGGGTAAGTGGGCGGACCCCGTTTCAGGAGCGTTTGTTCGACAATCTCCAGACCACACCGCAAGACCGTGACCATCTTCCAGGCCACACAGCACCTTCCGGCTCCTGCAGTCCGGAGTCTCCGGGCATGAGGTGAGAGGTGCCCCAGGTGGCGGCGGCTGCTGCGTGCGATCCTATCCGGCTTGCACATCGTCTAGTTCTGTATGTTCCCCCGGCATCCTGTTCGGAGCCTGCGCAAGGTCCGAAATGACCCACTCCTTACTGTATGTGGCAGCAGGCCACTTAGAAGACCGAGACCACTGCACAGCTGCGCCCCCTGTGTGCATCTTGGTGGGACAGCCCCAGCGCGCTGTTCCAGGAGGCAAGAGAAGGGTATTCACAGAGCTCTGCACAGACACCTGGACAGTCCCGCCCAGAGGCTCTGTCTTGAGCCAGAGCTGGAAACACTCGGGGACCTCATAGCACCCATTCTGGGCTGGTGACGGAGGTGGTTGGCTGGAGGTCAGCAGCAGCAATGTCCAGCCAGGGCAGTGTTCAGGGAGGGTTTCTGAACCAGCCCAGCCCTGTGGCATCTCTGCCTGTAGTCCCTGCCCACGAAGTGTCCATGGCCTTCATCCATGTCCCAAGCCCACGTCTTTGGACTTTCTGTAGCTTCTGCAAGACGACCGGTAATCTCCCAGCAGGTTCTTTTTTAATATGAGCTACGGTTGATTTCTGTTGCTTGCTCCCCAAAACATTGACTGTTAGAATGTGCAAAACCTTTATTTTCTTAAGATTTGAGTGAAATAATTGGGGCCTGTGCTGTGGTCCAGGGGGTTGTCACTGCTTGTGACAGTGGCATCCCGTATGAGTGCCAGTTCCCAGTCCCAGCTGCTCCACTTTCTTTTTTATTTTTTTTAAAGATTTATTTTATCTATTTGAAAGCCAGAGTTACAGAGAGAGGTAGAGACATAGGGAGAGAAGGAGAGGCAGAGAGAGAGGTCTTCCATTCACTGGTTCACTCCCCAATTGGCCGCCACAGCCGGAGCTGCACTGATCCGAAGCCAGGAGCCAGGAGCTTCCTCCAGGTCTCCCATGGGGGTGCAGGGGCCCAAGGACTTGAGCCATTTTCTACTGTTTTCCCAGGCCATAGCAGGGAGCTGGATGGGAAGAGGAGCAGCTGTGACTAGAACTGGCACCCATATGGAATGCCGGCACTTCAGGCCAGGGTGTTAACCCACTGCGCCACAGCGCCAGCCCTGCCAGCTGCTCCACTGTCAATACAGCTCCCTGCTAATGTGCCTGGGAAAGCAGCAAAAGGTGGCCCAAGGGCTTGAGTCTTTGCCACCCATGTGGGAGACCAGGATGGAACTCTTGGCTCCTGGCTTCAGCCTGGCCCAGCCCTGGCCATTGAGGCCATTTGGGGAGTGAACCAGAGAATGGGAGATCTCTCTCCCTGTCCATCTCTTCCTCTCTTGCTGCAATTCTGCCTTTCAAATAAATAAAGTCTTAGGAAAAAAGAGTGAAATAATAACACTACAGAAAAATTTCAGGGGGAAGGCAGAATTAGGACCCTTATAAAAATATAACTATTTTATTTAATTCATAAATTAATCAGAGAACTAGTCAAGATGTTCTAATAGTGCACAGGAGAATTCCAAGAACCAAACGTAAATGAAGGTACTTCAAAAAGTTTTTGGAAAAGTAGAATTGAAAGCTTATTTTGGCATAAAAGGACTTTGAAATCCAAGCATAGTATTTTCATAAAATTAAATTTTCATGAATTTTTGAAGGTCTCTCATATGAAAGAATTTTTTAAAAAAACAATTGCATCAAAATCAATGTATCTTTTCTTTCCATTTTCCACAAACTTCAAAACTTATATTTATTCAAGAGACAGACAGTGAGGCTGGACTATGCTGAAGCCAGCAAGCAGGACCTGCATCCTGGTCTCCCATATGGTGACAGAGACCCAGTGACTTCATCCATCACTGCAGCCTCCCAGGGTCTGCACCAACAGAAAGCTGGAATCAGGAGTCAAAGGCAGGAATTGAACCCATGCCCCACGATACAGGATATAGGGTCTAAACCGACATCTTAAACACTAGGTCAAGCATCTATGCCTCCATGGACTCTTTGAGAAACCTTCCTAGATCAGCGGAATGCCAAAACCAATTTATACCAGATGCAGGAACACCTGACCCACAAAGCAATAATCAATTGCATTCCACTGGACACAGTCCATTTGCATTATCTGAACACGAATATTAGCATCATGATCATTTTTCTATGATGGAATTGTAACACAGTTCAAATACATAGAAAGGTAGAGATGACCCAGAGAGTGACCTAGACTGGACATCAGTGACCATTTTATTTGTTGTGCCCATTCGAAAGCTTTTCACTAACTTTTCACGACAATATTAGGGGAGATGAGGGACTGGCACTGTGGTGTAGTAGGCTAAGCCCCTGCCTGTGGCACCGGCATCCCATATGGGGCTGGTTTGTGTCCCGGCTGCTCCAGCTCTCTGCTAATGGCCTGGAAAAGCAGTGGAAAATGGCCCAAGTCCTTGGGCCCCTGCACCCACATGGGAGACCCAGAAGAAACTCCTGGCTCCTGGCTTCGGATTGCCGCAGCTCTGGCTATTGCAGCCAACTGGGGAGTGAACCAGCAGATGGAAGACCTCTCTGTCTCTGTCTCTGTCTCTCTCTCTCTCAAATAAATAAATAAATATTTTTTTAAAATATTAGGGGAGGTGAGCAGATGGATGAAAGGGACAGTAAAAGCTACACTCAGAGGATCCCTTGGCAGAGACGGAGGTTGTCTGGATTTTCAGGGCTGACGTGGGGGGTGGGCGTGCACAGAAGTGGGGAGGCAGCAGGAGCCTGGTCATTCTGCTGGCAGAGTGAGCCTGTCTGCCCTGAAAGGCAGATTCGTGAAGGAAGGGGGGCGGGGCCGGAACACCCTCATGGCTTGTGATTGTGGCTCTCAGCTTAACACCTTGGGAGAAAGAGGTAAGAGAAGAAAGTAAAGGCAGTGTAAAGAGAGACAGGTGAAACGGGTGCTGGGGGCTGCAGGTCCTCCACTGGCTCCTGGTAGACAGTTTGGGGGTCCCTTCCTCCCGGCCCCTCCCCTGGCTGGGATGAAGAGACAGCCAGATGACCCCACCCCTCATAAGAGGGGAACAGAGTCTGAACTCACAAGGATCCAGCCATGGTCAGGCGGTATTGACCCTGGAGTGGGAAGAGAACAGAGAATGGGTCTCCTGTTGTTACCATGGCAATGTGGAGGCTGTTGCACGCTGGGTTTAGGGGAGCAACAGCTCAGGGCGTTGAGCAGAGGCGTTCTGCAGGGAGGTCAGGGCCCCAGGGTGCCTGGAAAGCCCCACTGCCAGGAGATTGTGCAGCAGTGTCACCTGAAATTAGGTTTCCTACAGGGAACCCCTGGTCCTCAAGTTCACAAGAACGGGCGCTCTGCTTCTTGTCCTTAAACCGGCCACCATGTGAATGGGCGCTCCACTTGTCACCCTTAAACAGGCTACCAGGAGTATGATGGACTTGGAGTCCTGGTCTTCCCTACTCTGCCTACATTTTAGGCAAGGACATAGGACAGTTGTTGAATGAAAGAATGAATCAATGAATGATACACAATGTCATCATTTCACTTTTTTTCCCCAAAGATTTTATTTTAGGAGGAGTGACAGAGAGAGAGAGAGAGAGAGAGAAATCGTCCATCCGTTGTTTCACTCCCCAAATGGCCGCAATGGCCAGAGCTGGGTCAGGCTAAAGCCAGGAGCCAGGAGCTTCTTCCAGGTCTCCCACATGAGTGCAGGGGTCCAAGGATTTGGGCCATCTTCCGCTGCTTTCCCAGGCCATAACAGAGAGCTGGACCAGAAGCAGAGCAGCCGGAACTCAAACTGGGCCCATATGGGATGCTGGTGCTGCAGATGGTGGCTTAACCTGGTGTGCCACAGCGCCGGCCCGTCAATGACCACATTGTATGGAGCCAGGCACTGTGCTAAGCGCCTCCCCTTTCAGAGGCAGCAAGTGGTGATGGCTTCAGAGCCGAGCTCAAACTGTCTGAAGCCTGGCTCTGCCTCCTCCTGGCTACGACCCTGGGCAGGTTGCTTAACCTCTCTGGGCATCAGTCTCTTCCCCCATAGCACAGGAGCAATAGCAGTCCTGGCTCAGTGGTTTGTGGCACAAATTCAATGTGTATGTAAAAAAGTAAAGCTCTGGGGAAAAAAAAAAAAAAGGCCAGTATACAGTAAGTGCTAAATAAATACTGTATGGGAGCGCCAAAACGCCCTTCCTAAAGTACTCCTGGAATCCCCACTTTGAAATCAAAGCTCGAAGAGGTTAAGGGCTCTCTGCTGAGCTGCTAAGGAGAGGGGCTGAGGGTCACACCCACGGCTGATCTGAGACCTACCGGCACAGCCGTCGGGCTGCGGTGCTTAAGTGTCCTTCAAGGTGCTGGGCACACGCAGCTGTCACCGCCGCACCCAGCCCCGGCCCTCGCAGAGCAAGGTTTGAGCCTCCCCGCCCGGCAGGGCAAGCGAGGGAGCAACACCCTCCTGGGTCCCGCGCCTCGCTGCAGTCGCCAGCACCGCGCGCCAGCTGCCATTGGAGCGCACCTTCTCGGCTGGCACGCCACGGAGGGGTCCGCCCGGGGCTGGCCGCAGGACGCCACGTCGCAGGGCCGGGCTTCCGGCCATCTCCTCCATCTGCTTCTCATTAGCGTCCTAAGCGAGGCCTGGCCCTGCTCCCCGGGCTGCGCCGAGCCCCACCTCCCCGCTAGCTCGCGGGCTCCGCCTGCGCCTGGTCCTCTGCGCCTGTCTCCGCAGCCACCTCTGCCTGCCCACCACACGCACACAAGCACACACACACACACACACACACTGGCACACGCACACGCACAGGCTCACACACACCTCCCTTGCCCCCCATGCCCTCCAAACCCACCTTCCTCCCGTTTAGGGGCCCTCGCAAACCCTCAGGGGGGTCCGAAGGGTCTGGATTCAAATCCCTGGTGTACACTGCTCTCCCACTGTATGGCTCTGCGCGAGTTACTTAATCTCTCTGGTCCTCACCCTCTCCACCTGCAATATGGGGGTGACTGACCCAGGACCCGCCTCCCAGGCTTGTCTTGGAGGTGAGATACAACACAGGTACACGGCCTGGCACCGAGTCAGGGCAGAGCCTTACTTATCTTTAGGACACTGGGGTAGACCAGTAGGACCTTGTTTGCAGGATGGGGACTAAGGTTTTATTTTAGAATTGGCACAGGAAGCAAGAGGCTGGGGGATCTAGTCCTGACACCTCAAAGGCAGGCAGATTCTGCATCCTGTGTTTTTTTTTCATTGAGCACTTACTGGGCACCATCTGTATGCCAGGTTGGGGAGGAATGGGAGAGATGACCACGAGGTGGTATGGAAAGAGGGGAAACAGCCGAGGTGATGGGCAGCAGGGGACCTCCGAGGAGCCCCACCCACATGGATGGGCGGGGCCGGTCCCATGTGCTCTTCCTGAACAGCAGGTGAAGAGCTTTGGCCCGTGGCGCTGCTGCAGAAGATGCCTCCCCACACACAGACTCTGTCCTGGGCACGGGGTCCTCCTCCAGCCCAAACTGCCAGCTCTTTCTGCTTCCAGACTTGGCACCCAGTCTGCTGGGGAGACAGAGGAGGAGGAGCAAGGCTGTCTCTGGACGCAGCATCTGGACTTTGTCCTGCGTGGGCAACAGGTGTTTGCACACATGGGTGTCCACACCCCCACACGGCTGCACCAGCCCCAAGGCCAGAGTGTCTCCTTGGAAATCCCAGGATGGTCTGAAACGTGGCAGTGCAAAAAGATTCTGCTCAGAGAGGGCACGGTTCCTGTCCAATGACCCCGCTCCTGCCGGGTCCCCTCCTGTGTCCACGAGATACTGCGAAGGCTGGGACCCTCCCAGATACCAGCCCCTTCCATCCTTAAAATCAGAGCCCTGGAGTGAGTCTCACTGACAGTATCAGAGCACAAACATCTGCATCCTAGCAGCGGTGGTGAGAGCAGGACAGACAGGCGGCTCTGCCTGAGCTGGGCGGGTCCTCGCTCCCCACCCCCACTACTCCCAGATGCTGCAGGAGCGGAACATGGGAGAAGGCAGGTAGGATTCTCCTGGTGCACTCTGAGTCCACACAGTGGGACTCCCCTAGCAGGGGTTAGGTCAGAGGGAGCAGGGGCACTGGAGCAGGCCAGGACTCGCAATCACAATGGAATTACACATACACCAGCAATCATTTTTAGTCCCTTCATAGCCATGATTTTATTTTCTATGGTTTTGGTTATGTGTGGTCAACATGATATGAAAATATTAAATGGGGAGGGGGGGCTGGGCTGGCACTGTGTAGCACAGCAGGCTAGGCTGTTGCCTGCAATGCTTGCATCCCATATGGGTGTCGGTTTGAGTCCTGGTAGCTCTATGCTAATGGCCTGGGAAAGCAGCGGAGGATGTCCAAGTACTGAAGCCCCTCCTGGTTTCTGGCTTCAGCCTGGCCCAGCCCTGGCTGTTATAGCTATTCAAGGAGTGAACCAGTGGATGGAAGGTCTCTCTCTCTCTCTCTCTCTCTCTCTGTAACTCTTTAAACCACATAAAATAAATCTCTTAAAAATGTATTAAATGGGAAATTTGAGAACTAGCTCACGAGTTCTAAGTCGTGCACTAAAGCCTGCAGGTGCCCTGCTCCATCCCACCCCAAGGGCCCAATGAGCCCTTTGTTCGGCCATGGCGGTGGTGACTGCATCGTTTGCAGGAGTCCCACAGAGCTTGGATTCAAGTGACCTTCACCCATTCGTCCCGCTACAGCTCACCCCATGGGCATTGTATCATCTCCCAGGATCATGAGAAGAAAGGAGAGGACAGGCCCATAAGATGTGGCAGAATATTATAATTGGTCTATTTTATTATTACTCTTTATCTGTTCCTGTGCCTATTGTGTAAATTAAGTATGTGTGTGAATTAAGTAAGTATGATAAGTATGGATGTGCTAGGGGGTGGGAAACAGAGTATAGCTAAGGTTTGCTACTCTCTGTGGTTCCAGGCATCCAGTGGGAGTCTTAGAATGTACCCCTGCTGATAAGAGGGATGGTATATTGTATGAATCCTATGGGCAAGAGTGGTGGCCTTATGTGTAAAGAGAAAACAGAAAGGTTTAAGATTTTGGGGGCCAGCGCTGTAGCATAGTGGGTAAAGCTGCTGCCTGTAGTGCCGGCATCCCATTTGGGTGCCGGTTTGAGTCCCAGCTGCTTCACTTCTGATCCAAGTCTCTGCTGTGGCCTGGGAAAGTCGTAAAAGATGGCCCAAATCCTTGGGCCCCTGCACCCACGTGGGAGACCCAGAAGAAGCTCCTGGCTCCTGGCTTCAGATCGGCACAGCTGTAGCCATTTGGAAAGTGAGCCAGCAGATGGAAAACCTCTCTCTCTCTCTGCCTCTCTGTAACTCTGCCTTTCAAATAATAAATAAACCTTTAAAAAAAGATTTATTTTGGAAGGAACTGAAATTGAGATATTGACAAGAGATCTGCATGCCCATGCCCACTGCAGTATCATTCACAAAAGATGAGATATGGAGCCAATCCAAATGTCCATCAGCAGATGACTGGATAAAGAAATTGTATGTGCATACAGTATTTATGATAATAAATGCAGTCCTCAGCCGGCATCACAGGTGGTGGCTTTACCCACTACGCCATGACCCCAGTCCCTCTCTGCCACTCAAATAAATAATTAAAAAAAAAAAAAAAGTCAAACTCATCAGAGCAGATAACAGAATGGTGGTTGCCAGGGGCTGGGAGAGGTGAAATGAGATGATGTTGACCAAAGCATGCAAAGTTTCAGTTACTCAAAGTGAAGAAATTCTGGAACTCCCCCATGCAACACAGGTCTGTGGAGAAAAGACACTGTATTGTACAATTAAAATGTTACTAACAGGGCATATCTATGTTCAGTGCTCTAACCACAAAGGAACGAGGAAAGCAAAAACACACACACACACACACACACACACAAAAGACGTGGGAGGGAACTGTTGGAAGTGATGGAGATGTTTGTGGCGTTGATCGATGGTTTCACAGGTGTACACTTAGCTCCAAAGGCATTAAGCTGTATACATGAAATAGCTACAGCTGCTGGCGTGTCAACCCTACCTCAATACAGCGTGTAGCAAAGATCTGACTTGAAGATAGACTCTGTGGGGCCTGGTGATGAACTGGATGGAGAAGCCAAGGATGATCCCAGGCTTCCACATGGTCTGCGGGAGGGGAAGGAGGTTAGAGCAGGCTGCAGTTCCTGGCTTTTGGTGAGGTTGGGTTTTTGAGATTATGCAAGCTGGCTGGGGCACTGTCAACACTGGATGGCATTTAAGCCGTGGTTGTGGATGGCACCACCTAATGATCGAGAGTTCAGAGAGCAGAGATGATCATGCAGAAGGAAACTTGAAGACTCTCAGTGTCAAAAGTCACTGACAGAAGGAGGAGCTACACGGAGTCAGAGCAACCAGCCAGGTGGGGCCTGGGGGAGCCCACAGGGCAAGAGAAGAGCGAGTTTCCAGAAGCAGGGGTGGCTGACCAGGCTTGAAAGAGCAAAAGCACAGCCAGCCATCTGGGGACCAAAGGGGAAAATGCCAGGACAGGAAGAGGAGATGGCAAATGTCCCTGTATCCATCACAAAATCCTGCAGTGCTGGGGCAGGCAGGGAGGGCCAGCAAATCCAGACAGGTGTCCATCGCAAACCCCTCTACACGGAGATCTGCATTTGTAAAAACTCAGTAGAGGGGGCCCGAGTTGTGGCAAAGCGGTTTAAGCCGCTGCCTGCAACCCTATCATCCCATAGGAGCACAGTTTTGAGTCCCGGCTGCTCTGCTTCTGATGGCGCTCCCTGCTAATGCACCTGGTAAAACAGAGCAAGACGGCCCAAGTGCTTGGGGGCCTGCCATCCATGTGGGAGAGCTGGGTGAAGTTCCAGGCTCCTGGCGTCAGCCTGGCCCAACCCTGGCCATTACAACCATCTGGGGAGGGAACCAGCAGATGGAAGTTCTCTCTGTCTCTCCCTCTGTAATTCTGCCTTTCAAGTGAATAAAATAATAAATCTTCTAAAAAGAGGTTTATTTATTTGAAAGGCAGATGATAGAGAGAAGAAAGACAGATATATAGAGAGTGCTTTTATCTACTGGTTTACTCCCCAAATGGTCTCAACAGCTAAGGTTGGGTCAGGTCAAAGCAAGGAGCCAGGAACTCCGTCTGGGTCTCCCACTAGAATGGCAGGAACCCAAGTACTTGGGTGATCTTCTGTTGCCTTCCAAGTGCATTAGCAGGAAACTGAATCAGAAGAGGAGGTGGTACTTGATCCTAAGCACTCTGACATGGGATATAGCAGCTGCTCCATAATACCAGCCATAAAACATTGACTTTTTCTTTTTTTAAAGACTTATTTTATTTATTTGAAAGTCAGAATTACGCAGAGAGAGAGAGAGAGAGAGAAAGAGAGAGAGAGGTCTTCCATCTGCTGGTTCACTCCCCAAGTGGCCACAATGACTGGAGCTGAGCTGATCCGAAGCTAGGAGTCAGGATCTTCTTCCCGGTCTCCTACATGGGTGCAGGGGCCCAAGGACTTGGGCCATCTTATACTGCTTTCCCAGGCCATAAGAGAGAGCTGGATCAGAAGAGGAGCAGCCAGGACTCGATCTGGCACCCATATGGGATACCAGTGCAGCAGGATGGGGCTTTAACCTGCTGTGCCACAGAGCCGGCCCCAAGCATTGGCTTTTTTTTTTTTCCACAGAGTTAGTGAGAGAGAGAGACAGAGAGAAAGGTCTTCTTTCTGTTGGTTCACCCCCCAAATGGCCGCTAGGCTGGCTCACTGCACCGATCTGGAGCCAGGAGCCAGGTGCTTCCTCTGGGTCTCCCATGCGGGTGCAGGGCCCAAGGACCTTGGCCATCCTCCACTGCCTTCCCAGGCCACAGTAGAGAGCTGGACTGGAGGAGGAGCAACCGGGACAGAATCCGACGCCCCAACCGGGACTAGAACCCGGGGTGCCGGCGCCGCAGGTGGAGGATTAGCCTAGTGAGCCACGGCGCCAGCCCCAAGCATTGACTTTTTTTTTTTTTTTTTTTTTTTTTGACAAGCAGAGTGGACAGTGAGAGAGAGAGAGAGAGAGAGAGAGAGAGAAAGGTCTTCCTTTTGCCGTTGGTTCACCCTCCAATGGCCGCCGCAGCCGGCGCGCTGCGGCCGGCGCACCGCGCTGATCCAATGGCAGGAGCCAGGAGCCAGGTGCTTTTCCTGGTCTCCCATGGGGTGCAGGGCCCAAGCACCTGGGCCATCCTCCACTGCACTCCCTGGCCACAGCAGAGAGCTGGCCTGGAAGAGGGGCAACCGGGACAGAATCCAGCGCCCGGACCGGGACTAGAACCCGGTGTGCCGGCACCGCTAGGTGGAGGATTAGCCTAGTGAGCCGTGGCGCCGGCCCCAAGCATTGACTTTTAAGTCAATGACTAGTTAAGTCATTTATGATGTTTATAAATGCAATGGAATTCCATGCAGTTGTCAAAATATTAGCAAGGTGAATCCGTATGTCCGAGACTTTGAACTTTCCAAAAGTTTACACAGACATACACACACACACACACACACACACACAATGTATACGAGGGTACTTGAAAAAGTTCATGAAAAGTGGAATTAAAAGATAAGTTTAGGCCTTTTAACCTAGTGGTTAAGACACCTGTGCCCCATGCTGGAGAGCCTGGGTTCGATTCCCTGCTCTGGCTGTTGATTCCAGATCTGCTAAGGCAGACCCTAGGAAGCAGTGGTGACGGCTTAAGTGGTGATGTTCCTGCTACATGTGTGGGAGATCTGTGGGAGGCTTGGGTTCCAGTGCCTGGCTCCAGTCCCTGCCCAGCCTGGCCCAACCCCAGCTATTGTAGGCATTTGGGAAGCGAAGCAGCAGATGGAAGCTCTGGCTGGCTGGCTCTTTCTTTGTCCCTCTGCCTCTCAGATAAACAAAAAAAAAATTTTAACATAAGTCTATTTTGGACCAAAAATTATTTTCAGGGGCTGACGCTGTGGCACCATCAGCTAAGCTACCATCTGCTGTGTCGGTATCCCGTATAGGCGCCAGTTCATGTCCTGGCTGCTCCACTTCCAATCCAGCTCCCTGCTAACGCATCTGGAAAACAGCAGAAGATGGCCCAAATAACTGGACTCCTTCCACCCACATGGGAGGCCTGGAAGAAGCTCCTGCCTCCTGGCTTTGACTTGGCCCAACCCTGGCCATTGTGGCCATTTGGAGAGTGAACCAGCGGATGGAAGATATCTCTCTCTGTAACTCTGTCTTTCAAATAAATAAATAAGAAGGGCTCTTCAAAGAGTGTTTGGAACATGCGTATTACAAAAAAACTATACAAATATTTCAAAATTTTTGCACCAAATAAATTTATTTTTAATCTCATTTCCCGCAGACTTTTGAAAAGTATTTTCATAGATATTATGATCTCATTTATATACAATGATATGTAAATATATAATATAGTATGTCACTTTATATTATATAAAGTTATATTTTTAAATATTGGTAACTAAAGGTGACTGTGAAGATAAATACTATAAACGTATATATAAGTGCACACACAGCACATCGAAAATATACTCACCAAAATGCCAATAATGGCAAGCCATCAGTGACAGAGTCTGAATTATTTTTTCATTTTCTTTTTAGTAGTTTTCTGTGTTCTTCAAAATTTCCACAATAAGCATGTACAATTTTAATGAATCAATTTATTTTTTAAAAAGATTTTATTTGTTTATTCGAGAGGTAGAGTTACAGTGAGAGGGAGAGACAGAGAGAAAGGTCATCCATCCACTGGTTCACTCCCCGAATGGCCGCAATGGCTGGAGCTGAGCCGATCCGAAGGATCGAGGTGCTTCTTCCAGGTCTCCCACGCGGGCACAGGGGCCCAAGCACTTGGACCATCCTCCACTGCTTTCCCAGGCCGTAGCAGGGAGCTGGATCAGAAGAGGAGCAGCCGGGACTAGAACCAGCACCCATGTGGGATGCCGGCACAACAGGTGGAGGATTAACCTACTGTGCCACAGCGCCAGCCCCATCAATTCATTTAAAATAATAATAATAATAACTCTACAGGCGGCTTCAGAAGGAACCCTTGCTGGTGGTGTGCTGAGGGGACTGTAGCTGAGCGGAGGTGAGGGGGTGGCTCCACACGCCCATGCCCTCCCCAAGTCTGAGACGGGACCCCTCTGTAGCTGAGCGGCCCCTTGCACAACGAGTGGGCCCCTCATTCAGAAGCCAGCAAGGATTTCAAGATGGTGACAACACAGCGCGTAGCCCTGTGCAGGCTCCCCTCAGCTTGTGAGCCGGCTGGGGGTGGGGTGGCCCTGCCTGGCAAGCCCATCTGAGATAATTACACAGCACCTGCTGTCAGAGAGGCCAGGAAAATCAGTCAAGGGGGAGCTGATCTGGGCCCCGCGACGCCAGGTCCCGAGTGAGAAATGGATCCCCACAGACCCCTTTTCTGGACCGCAGTCTCCCTGGAGCAAACCACATGAACGTTCACGCGTCTGAACCCCTGGCTCCTGAGACCCTGAAGACCCAGCCACAGGCTCTGAGGGCTGGGCAAGCCAGGAGGGCCTTCAGTTCATGCAGGAAGGCAAGCCTAGAGGGCTGCCTGTTGGAGGTGGCAACTGCCTGCTGTGTAGAATCCCCTGGCTTGACCCAAAGAAGCTTCTCCTGAGACCTCATGCTACCCTGGCCTGCCACCCTCCCACTGTGATGTGTGTGTGTGCGCAGGCCATCCCTCCAACACACAGCAGTTGGGCTGCCTCACGGGAACCTCCTCCTGGGCCTTCCTCCCCCACGCCTCCCGGCTCCTGGGCATCACAAAGACAGCCTGTGTTGGGGCCCGGCAGGCGCTGACGGTGCAGACAGCCTACACGTCCCGTCGGCCACATGGCACAAAGACTGGTCTGTGTGGCCCGGCCTGGTGGGCCCACGGGCTCCCTCCCTCTGCCAGGCACTGGGGTTGAATCATCAGAACTTCCCAGGAGGCTGCCGGCCCACAGGGGCCCTGTGGGATCCCAGTGTGGCCAGCAACTAGTGGCCGCCCCTGCGCTGACCGGCAGCCTCTGTGAGGGCCAGAGCAGCAGCTGCCCATCAAGGTCTCAGCCACCACACCCTGCAGCCCACCGGGAATGGGGCATCTGCAGTAGCCCAGGCCCTCGATGTTAGAGTCCGTCTCCTATCGGTCTCAGCCCCCACCCCCCCACCCCCCGCAGCCCTGGGGTCCCCATTGGCCTTTGTGCTCTCCCGGGAGATCTGGGACCCGGCTGCACCTGGACATCCCTCCCCAAGGAATTGCCCACCGTTCCTCCTGCTGTGGGCTCTGTGGTTTGATGGCCCCCAGGGTCCACTGGAATTGGAAACTCGTGGCCAGAGTGGAGAATCTTTGAGGCGTGCAGCCTCGAGTGAGGAGTGGGGCCGTTGGAGGCGTGCTCTGGGAAGGGAGCCCTCATGGGACCCCTTGCCTGGAGCCCTAGGGCTTTTGTAGAAGCAGCCAGCCTGGCCCCTCCCTCTGGGGGTCCCGGCAGATCCTACCAGGTACTTTGCCCAGGCACCTGTTGGATTCAGCCGCTAGGAGACCCTGGCCGGAGGCTGGGGGTGAGGAGAGAGGATGCAGAGTTTTACGACCCCTCTCCCCTCTCTGGTCTGGCAGGGGTGCCAGGCAGGTTCCCCTCCAGGCTGCCCCTCTCACCAGCACCGGGAAACAGTCTCTCACCCCCAGCTCTTCAGGCGGAAGCTGGAAGGGCTCCCCCATGCTGCTAGTGCCTGGTGAGCCGCCACACCCCTGGGGTCCCCAAGCTCTACCCACTTGGCTGTGAGCGGCCCCTCTGTTAAGATAACCTCCTTAGGAATCCCCTCGGAGCTGCGGCTTTGCTTCCTGCCCCGAGCCTGAGGATCACCACCAAGTGGCCCCCAGTGGCGGCCGGGCCAGGGGGAGTGGCCAGTGGTCCCCAATCTGGGTCAGAGGGGCTCCGTTTGTATCTCAGCCTCCTTGACTTCCAAGGTGCTCCACCGCTCTCTGCTTTTGGTTTCTGGACCGTGAGAACTCCCCAGGGCCAACATCAGACCCCTCCTCAGCCCAAGGGTTTCTCAGAGGGCTTTTTGCTCCTGATAAGAATGAGGAAGTGGGGGCAGGTTCTCATGGCTGATTCCTTTTGTCTCTTGTCTGGTTCCTCCCTCTGCTGCACCACTCATGTGGCTGAATCCTGCTCCCCTCAGCTCATGAGGTCATACCCTAAAGGAATAGCCTTTATTCCCCCTTCCACAACGGTGGGCTCGCCCTTGCCTAGTTCCTTACTGCAGTACGCAGATGTGCGTGTTCTACCGATACTGATCGTGTTGACTCACTCCTGAGCCTGGGTTGTTTTCTTAGTAAATCGCTGGAGTTTGGAGCACACGCCCCTCCCCGGAATCATGTCCCAGGATCCCTTTGGAAGCAGGGAATGTGCTGCTAACGCAACGTCCCTATCTCTTTCCTGCACCTCAACCCTTGATCTGGCTTCCACCTGAGGCTCCCAACAGAGGCAAGTACAGACCTGGCATCATCTCTCTCTCATTCTCGCTCTCACTCTCGTTCTGTGTTAACTTATTCTGAGATCCCAGAGGCGGCCCTTTGGGAATGAAGCCATCCTCCCATGGGTCCGTCCACTCCATGGACACTCCCACGGCAGGGAGACACAAAGCCGCTCTTCTCCAAAGACCAGCGCTGCTGTTTGAAGTTCAAGCGACAGCAATTTCAGTCTTTCCCAAGGCCTTCAAAAGAGGAAGTGGACGCGAGAGCTTTCAACAATGCTGTTCAAAACACGAGTTTGAACCTCACATCGTGTCAGCCAGGGTCCCTGGGGATGGGGATGGCATGCGTGAACAGGGAAATTCGTGAGAAATTTAGTAAAGAGACTGTACACAAAGCTGCAGGTAGGATTCGGGAAGTCAGTTTGGGGGAAGCAGAATCCTGTGGCTAGCAACATCCGGGGACCATTCCCAAAGGTAATGGGACAGCTACGGGACCCCACAGAGGGTGGTGGCAATAAGAGGGCCCTGGACAGATGCTGGGGCCTCCAGGAGGGGGCACACTCCAGCCATAAGGACCCAGAAGGCAGGGGGAGTGCAGGGCAAATACTCTGGCTCCCTCTCCTCCTGCCCTCCAGACAGTCCCATCGGATGGACCCAGCTGACTCAGCATCCCACGGTGGGGAGCAGAGCAGAGCGGGCGCAGGCCCGGCTGAGGGGAGCAACAAATGACAGGTCCTCAACACAAACGCTCGGCGTCTACAACGCACTGGGAAGCAACAAATTGAGGGCATAGACATCAGGGAGTGTCTGGGGCACGGCAGATGGGGTGCGCACATCTCACATCAGAATGCCCAGCGTTGAGTCCTAGCTCCACTGCCAATTCCAACTTCCCGCTAACGCATCTCAGGGAGGCAGCAGGTGATGGCTCATGCGCGTGGGCCCCTGCCACTCACGTGGGAGACCTGGATGGATGCAGTTCCGGGTTCCTGGCTTTGACCAGGCCCAGCTGTTTGCGGGCATTTGGAGAGTGAACCAGCCAATGGAAGATCTCAGTCCATCTGTCTGTTTCGCCCTCTCTCTCTCTGTCTCTCTGCCTTTCAAATAAAATGAAAACAAATATTTTTCACACACACAAGAAAGAAATTAGGAATATTTGCACAACCAAATGGCTTGTTGGTTTTACAGATATTTTTAACTTGTTTCCTTTATAAAATGAACTTCTCTCTGCAATAAAAAAATAGTTTCATTTGTGGGAAATGCAGCTTTCTCAGAGGTAAGGGGTGCAAGCTGGGGTACACATGTCTCCCACACATCTGCCCCCTCCCCGGGGACCTCCTTGTTGATGTCCACATCAGGGGAGGGCAGAGAGTGTCCAGGAAGGTCGCCGGGGAGGAAACAGACACTGCAAAGCTTCAGCAGCCGGCCAGCCAGGCTGCGCAGGCGCAGATGAGCTCGCGAAGGTGCTCATGCCGTTTGGCAGCTGCTAAGCTCACACAGGAGACACCAGCTTGGCCTCCCCGAGGGCTCCCCCCGGTATTCCCAGCGACCTTCACGTTGACCTACAATCTTAAAGTCCTGGCGCAGCAGGGGCTTTCCCAAAGACAGACACACAGATCTGTAGCCCCCGGGGACCTAGCCATGGGAAAGCATTTTCCAAGGAAAGTCTTCGGAAGATTTTCCTGCCCGCTGTAAGACATCATTGTACAGTCGCAGTTCACTGATTCTAACTTCACCAATAAGGCCAGGCCTCCGGCGTCCAGCTGGGAGTCTGCTCAGCTGCAAGGCCCAAGGCCACCCCTAGACCCCAGCCAGAGGGAGACAAATGGCTGGATCCACACGTGGCACGCCCTGCTCCACGCGTGGTCACAAAGACAAGAGCCACTGAATCGTGGCGCGCCTGCAGAGCCCACCCGGTGATGTCAACCCTCTCCTTTTTTAAATTTTTTTTGACTCTTTTCTTTTAATCCCCAACCCTTCCCTGCTCTTCTTGTCCTATGCTAGCAAGTCACTGTGCCTTTATGAACTTGAAAAACAGATCGGGAACTGGACTCCCAGACCTGGACCAGAAGAGCCCGTGGCGAGTGCGGAAGACAGTGTGTCTGAACGAAGCTGTTCGAACAACTGACCTTTTCAGATGGATCCCGGCACAATGTGTCTCTTGGCACCGTCTTGGGGGCCGCAGGGCCTGCTGCTGCCAAGCCTCCCGCTGACATCTCCTGGATCCTCCTCAAACACCCATTATGCCCAGACCGGTGGCCGTGGACTTGCAGGTTCGTTCTTAGTTCCTCAAGGCTGGCCGTGGTCTCCTCCTGTCTGCGGCTCTGCAGCTCTTATCTTCGCCATGTGTCACCATGGCCCCGCTCTGGTGAGAGTGTGCTGGGATGCGGGCATGGCTCAGAGCGTGCCTCCACTCCCTCCCGGCACACACGGACCGCCCCCCCGTGGAGCCAGGGTCTCCCTCCCAGGACTGGGGCCCAAGTTCGGCCAACCTGAGCTGGGCCGGGTTTCATCGCCCTCTCCAGCCCCGTTTCGTGCCCTCCCCCTGTTCCTGGAGAGCCAGCCTGCAAGGTGCACCCTAGCTCCCAGGGGGACCCTGCCCCCGCGAAGTTCCTTCCTCCACTGCATAGGCCTGGCTCATGGACGCCATTGTGGGACTGGCAGAAAGCATCTAGGAGATAGAGACGGGTGGCGTCCGCCTTGCTCTTCTGGACCGCTCGTTCTGGGGAGTCAGTGGCCATGCTGTGTGGGCGCTTAAGCAGCCCCAAGGGAGAGATCCACGGGGTGAAGAAGGAGGCCTCCTGCCCACAGCCGGCACAGACCCAGGCGAGCCCTCAGAGCACCACAGACCCAGCAGCCAGAGCGGCCACCTCTAAGCGACCCTGCTCCTGACCCAAGGAACTGATGGCTCGGCCATCCTGCCGCCTTAGGCTGCTATGTGTTGTGGCTGGATTGCGTCACAGCGTTAGACTATTAGTATGCTGGGGACGAAGGCCAAGGGTCAACCTCTGGGGCACACAGCAGAGTGGAGGAGGATGGAGAATGGACGTGGAGGATCGCACAGTGACCAAGTCAGTACACGTGCTCTCTTGGCCCATGACCATCCTGGGACTCTTTCTCTCTCTCTCTCTCTCTCTCTCTCTCTCTCTCTCTCTCTCTCTCTCTCTCTTTTGACAGGCAGAGTGGACAGTGAAAGAGAGAGACAGGGAGAAAGGTCTTCTTTTGCCGTTGGTTCACCCCGCAGTAGCCTCTGTGGCCGGCGCACCGCGCTGATCCAAAGCCAGGAGCCAGGTGCTTCTCTTGGTCTCCCATGGGGTGCAGGGCCCAAGTACTTGGGCCATCCTCCACTGCACTCCCGGGCCACAGCAGAGAGCTGGACTGGAAGAGGAGCAACTGGGACAGAATCCAGTGCCCCGACCAGGACTAGAACCAGGGGTGCCAGCACCGCAGGCGGAGGATTAGCCTATTGAGCCGCGGCGCTGGCCCTGGGACTCATTTTTCAAAAGGGGACATGGGGCCGGTGCTGTAGCGTAAAGCCGCCGCCTGCAGTGCCAGCATCTCATATGCTGGCACTGCAGCATATGAGATTGTCTCATCAGGAGCAAACAAGTCCCACCCCTCGCTGGTTGATTGGCACCACTGAGGTGTTAATGCCCACCCCCAGGCCAGAGAGCATCCTCTGCAGTGACACGCAGGAAGCCATGGGCATGCGCGGGCATGGGCTGAGGACTGGGGACACTGACTGCACCTGCCACCTCACTTACCTCCAAGTCTGCACTTCCTTGTCTGTAAGCCATGGATGAGGGGCAGGTATTGGCCCAGTGGTTGACACCAGCTATGACGCCTGTGCCCCACATCCCAGTGCCCGGGTTCAACCCCTGCCTTTGGCTCCTGCCTTTGGCTTCCTGCTACTAATGCAGACTCTGAGAGGCAGCAGTGACAGCCTGAGGGATTGGGTTCCTGCCATCCATGTGGGAGACTTGGATTGAATTCTAGGCTCCTGCCTTCGGCCCCAGCCCAGGCCTGGCTACTGCAGGCATTTGGGGAATGAACCAGTGGATGCAAGCAAGCTCTGCCTATCTGTCTCTCTGCCTGTTGCATGAAGCGGGGGCTGGGAGGAGAAGTAGAAGGAGGAGAGAAGCCTCCCCGTGGCCAGGGCGGCTGCACAGGCTGTCTTGGGTGACACGCACAGAGCACGAGACACATACTATAAATGTCATCACGTCAGCCTTTACTGTTGGCAGGAACACTCCTCTTGGCTACCTGAGAAGAGCTCCCTTCAAAGAGCACTGCCTCCCAGCCTCCCATCCACCCCAGCCTTCAGGGGCCACAGAGACCAGGGAAGGGGCCAGGAAGCCCTGTGCGGACCCAGGGACTCCTGCTAAGACGCACCCGCATCTCCTGCAGTGGGGCAGCTCTGCAGGGCCGAGAATGCTCCCAGCCTGCAGCCTTGTGGCTGCATAGACACTGCCCCCTGAGACCAGGAACAGGGCCTTCTTCCTCTCCCAGACACGAGGCCTGGGGGCGGGGCTGCCACCATACAACGGATGAAGGATGCCCCTGTTCCCAGGGCCTGCCTCCTGCTCTCAGCCCTTAGGCTGGGCCTTTCCCCAGCCTGCCTCGTGGGCCTCGCCAGCCTGAGCCAGGAGTGCACACAGCTGGGTCTGCAGCCACCACACCCTGACCCACATTTTTCTAAAAACCAACAAAACATCCAGCCAGCTACAGACTTCTCTGCACAGACAGCGACCATGGTGCTGGGCTCTCTGGAGCACCCAAGGACGCTGTCTCTCCCCCTGGACCTGTGCCCTCCCTCCCCGCTAGCTGACAGGCCCTGTCCCGCACGAGTAGAGGGGGAAGCACAGGCAGCCCTTGCTTCCCACCCTGTGCCAACACAACCTGCCCCACCCCCCCAGCAGCAGAGACCTGGCTTCTCCCCACTTGGTTTTGTGTTCCAAGTGCAGCCCGAGAAAAACTTTCTGGGGGCCGGAACTGCCCGGAACACTAGCAATGGTTCTGGGCAGCTGGCGAGAGCACTTAGGGAGTTGCTGTTTTCTTCTTTATACCTTTTGTATTTTCCACAGTGGGCACATTCTATTTTTTATTGTCAGAAAAACAAGAGCGCTTTTTAAGTAAGGAGTTTAAAACCTCGTTTGCTCGCCTCCCACGTTTTTGGTTGTGGTGTTTTGTTTTGTTTTGTTTTGTTTTTTTCACGGCCTCAGCTCGTTCCAGGGGTCAGTTCCTCCTTCTCTGTTCCGAGTCCTCTGCCTTCGACCCTTTTGCTTCTCTGCTTCCTGAGAACAGACGCTAACTGCAGTTGCTCCTGCCAGCCGCGGCAGTCCCCAGCCCACCCCCACCCCCATGTTTCTCGGTTCTCTTTCTCCCGGGGAATGTGTGTCATCAGAAGTTGTGCTCTCGCACCAAGCGATGGGCCTCCCATCCCTGCTGCCAGCACGCACGGGGAGGAACACAGCGGCATCATGAAGAAGCGTCAGACAGCCCCGTGCGCAGGGACGTTCGGCCGACTGCCTGCACTCTGCGCAGATGTCAATGTCGCGGAAGTCACAGAAAGCCCGAGGACCTGCTTGGGGGAGAGCAGAGAGACGGGCAAGCAGAGGCCGCAGGCGAGCCGGGATCTCCCTCTGCTGCCTAGGACATTCCTGGGGCCGCTGGCGACAAGGCAATCTGAATAGATCTGCAGATGAGCTAACTGCGCTGGAGAGAGGTCAGCTTCCCGGGGTTGGGTGACCGCACTGTGCTTACCTCGCTGCCTTTTCCTTTTTCAGAATTCTACACCGAGGCTCCGGAGGGTAAAGGACATCATATCTGCAGTTTCCTCTCCTGTGATTCAAAGACAGATACAGAAAGCAACCAGGCAAACGTGGTGAAATGCTAACATTTGGAGAATCTGGCTGAAGCGAAAAAAAAAAAAATTCTTTGTTCTCGTCTTGCATCTTTTTTTCTTGGTCCCCTTGATTTTTGACCTCCGGGTTAATGAAGTTGACACGACGGCTGGATTCCAGCACTGACTCCAGACTTGAACTGGGTCCTTGAACTGTGTCCTCACTCTGATTTGCCCCTGTACAGGCCCTGAGCCAAGAGTTTGGTGAATGATAAATTCACCAGCGAGGACGGTCTGCTGGTTTATTGAGCGCTTACTATACGTGTCAACCCTGGCACGGCCCTGAGTGCTCTACCTGCCACTCCACTCACTCCCCCCACCCCTGGTCGTATTTTGAGGTGGGTGTCACTGTCCCCAAGTTACAGGCACAGAAACTGAGCCTCTCAGAGATGAGCTCATTTCCCCAGGGTGCCAGCAGCAATTCAGCGGCGAGGCCAGAACTGATTCACAGATCTCTCAGGCTCCGCTGTCCTACACGAAGCAACCCTGACATCACCAAGGAGACTTCCCAGCAGCTGCTCTCTTGTAATGCGCCCTGTCTTGCTTCTCCTTTGCTGAAATGATTAAAAAAAAATGCTTCTGAAGCTCGGCTCCCTGGGCCAGTGAACGCCAGAGATATGCTGCTGTTGAGATTCAAATGACTCAAAAAGTAAGTAGGACTTAAAGACCAGCTCTTCGGCTGCACTAGCCGCATGTCAGTTCCTCGACAGCTGTGTGTGGCTTGCGGCTGTTGTTACTGGACCGTAGCCAGATCTGAACAGAGCAGATTGTACCACATTTCTAACATTGCAAAAAAGTTCAATGCGGGGGGCGGGGGGCGGGGGAGAGCAGGCAGCCTGGGATGCCCGCATCCTGTGTTGCAGGGCTTGGGTTGGAGTGCTGCCTCTCCCTCTGATCCAGGACGCACACCCTGGAGGAAGCAGGTTCCCTGTCACCCGCATGGAGACTCACATGGAGTTCCTGGTTCCAGGCTTTGGCCTGGCAGGCCCTCCGCTGCTGTAGGCAATTGGGGTATGAACCAGCAGATGAAAGATCAATCCATCTATCCACCTACCTACCTATCTATCTATCTAATCTCTATCTCTCTGTGCTCTGCCTTTCAAATAAATTTTAAAAAGCTCAGTGAGACAAAGCTATTCCAAAATATTTCACACACACTTCACTTCTCAACATAGCTTTCCATTCAAAGTCAATTTTTAAAAAAATAAAACTCCAGGAGCCAGCATTGTGTATAGCATAGAGAGGGTAAAGCTGCTGCCTGTGATGCTGGCATCCCATGTGGGCACCAGTTCATATCCTGGCTGCTCCACTTTTGATCCAGCTCCCTGCTAATGGCCTGGGAAAAGCAGTGGAGATGGTCCAAGTGTTTGGGACCCTGCTGCCTATGGGGGAGACAGGGAAGAGGCTCCTGGCTTTGGCCTGACCCAGTTCCAGCTGTTGCAGCCATCTAGGAGAGTGAACAAGCTGATGGAAGATCAATCTCTATGTCTCTTCCGCTGTAACTCTGCCTTTCAAATAAATAAATAACTCTCTCCTTTAAAATATTTATTTATTTTATTTGAAAGGCAGAGTTACGGAGAGGCAGAGAGAGAGAGAAGGGGGGTCTTCCATCCATTGGTTCACTCCCCATATGGCCCATCCAAAGCCAGGATCCAGGAATTTATTCTGGGTCTCCCACATTGGTGCAGGGGCCATAGCAAAGAGCCAGATCAGAAGTGAAGTAGCCAGGACTTGAACCCACACCCTTATGGGATGCTGGACCTGCACGCAGGGGCTTTACTTGTTATGACACAGCACTGGCCCCAATAAATAACTCTTAAAGAGAGAAATAAAACTTCAAATACACAAAATTGACTTCTCCGTGGTTCTAATTTGTCACATGTGAAACAAAAATGGTCATGGGAGCATCACGTGTTAGAGGGAGGCACCTACTGGTAGATCATGGAATTACAACCTAGCACAATCAGACACTGGAGTCTGCCATCTGTGGGGTTCCACAGGATCCACAAGGGTGGGAGAAACCACAATTGCAGGAAAGCGTCATGAATGAAGGGCCAGGAGGAGGAACTGGGCCAGAAAAACCCATCCAACACCAGTCTGAAGTCTCCAGCATCACAAGGCTTGTCACCAAGGAGATAAGAAACAGATGTTAGTAATTTGTATAAATAAGTAATTAATTGATTTTGACAATTCCAGAACTCTACCATGGGGCATTTTCTTGTCTTGTTGACTTTTAAAACTCAGCATAGAAAAGGGGTTTATTGTTTCAAACTTAAAAAAAAAAAAGGTTTATTTATTTAATTGAAAGGCAGGATACAGACCAGAGGAGAGAGAGAGAGATCTTCCATCCGCTGATTCACTCCCCAAATGGCTGCAACAACTGGGGCTGGGCCAGGCTGAAGCCAGGAGCCAGAAGCTTCTTCCAGGTCTCCCATGTGGATTCAGGGACCCAAGGACTTGGGCCATCCTCTGCTGTTTTTTCAGGCACGTTAGCAGGCAGCTGGATCAGAAGCAGAGCAGCCGGGACTCAAACCAGCGCCTATATGGGATGCCAGGGCTGCAGGAAGAAGCTTAACTTTCTATGAAACAGTGCTGGCCTCTGTTTCAAACTTAACTGACCCAAACTTGTTCAAGAATGAAGGGATGTCTGTACTTCGAACAGGAAGACATCAAGATGTTCCAGTCTCAGGTAGAGTGTGAAAAGACAGTCTTGTCTGTTCCTTTGGCCAAGGTGGCAGGAATGAAAGATGGCTTCCCTGACCAGGAAATGGACCAGACCCTGAATGACCCATAGATCCACTCAATTCTCAAACATTGATTTGGCTCCTGGTAGCCAGCTGGTGGGGGGTGGGCAGTGGGGGTAGGGGCAGGGATGAGAAGAGCTGGAGACCGCCTCTCTAAGTCCTGCATCCAAAGGACCACAGCGGGGGTGTGGTGCTGTGGCACAGCGGGTTAGGCCCCCCTGCCTGCAATACCAGCATCTTCTAGCAGAGGGCTGCTTCAAGTCCTCGCTGCTCCATTTCTGATGCAGCTCCCCACTGCATCACTGTCTTTGAAATCAATACAATCTTATTTATTTACTTTTTTAAAGATTTATTTATTTACCTGAAAGTCAGAGTTACACAGAGAGAGAAGGAGAGGCAGAGAGAGAGAGAGAGGTCTTCCATCCACTGGTTCACTCCCCAATTGGCCACAATGGCTGGAGCTGCACTGATTTGAAGCCAGGAGCCAGGAACTTCTTCCACTTCTCTCACGTGGGTGCAGGGGCCAAGCACTTGGGCCATCTTCCACTGCTTTCCCAGGCAATAGCAGAGAGCTGGATCGGAAGTGGAGCAGCTGGGACTTGAACTGGTGCCCATATGGGATGCCGACACTGCAGGTGGTGGCTTTATCTGCTACGCCACAGCGCTGGCCCCCAATACAATCTTTTTAAAGAAAAGTCTTATTTATTTCAAAGGTAGAATGAGAGAAAGAGAGAGACAGAGAGCGAGGGATCTCCCATCCACTGGTTCATTCCCCAAATGACCGAAACAGCTGGGGCTGGGCCAGGCAGAAGCCAAGAGCCAGGAACACAGTCTGGGTCTCCCACTCGGGTGCAGGGGCCCAAGTACTTGGGCCATCTTCCACTGCCTTTCCAGGTGCATTAGCAGGGAGCTGGACTGGAAGCGGAGCAGTCAGGACTTGAGCCGGCCCTCATATGGGGTACTGCCATTGCAGGTAGCAGCTTAACCTACAGCAGCACGGTGCCAGCCCCTGAGCCTCCTCTTAACATCTAGCATAAGTAAGGTGCTATTTCACAACACTTTACCTTTAGGTAAAGGTCTCAGATGCAAGTAGAAAAATATGCGCAAATGAACTGAACAGGCACCTCTCACAGAAGAGTACCCAAGTGGCCAAGGTAAGCTAATGAAAAACCAGCATCAATGGTGACAGGGAGATGCAAATTAAAACCACACTGTGCTGTCACTATGTACTCACCAGAATGGCTAAAATTAAACCTCAGAAAATACCAAGGACTGGTGGGGCTGGGTGGTGGGAGTATGAATTGGCACAAGCACTTTAGAGAACTCTTTTACAGTTTCTTTTAAAATTGGATGTACACTTACCCTGTGACCAAGCAGTTCTATTCCTGGGGATACACCCCCAAAAGATGAGTGCGTATGCACACCAAATTTCACGTGCAAGAATGTGCGTGGCAGCCAAATCGATTGCAGCTCATTGTTAACTGATTTCATCAATGTGCAAGCATCCCAAGACTGCACTGACCTAAACCTGGATGCACAGGCCAATCATTTGATGTGGTCTCTTGATGCTACTGGGAGACACGGTAAACACTGTGTTCATGAGGCTGCTGCCAGGGTACCATGACGGACTGGTTCAACTCTTTTCTCTATACAGTAGAAGGAGTACACTCTAGAATAAATCAGAGGTGCAGGCATTGTGGCAGAGGGCTAAGCCACTGCTTGTGACACCCACATCCCATATCCAAGTGCTGGTTCAAGTCCCAGCTACTCTGCTTTGGATCCAATTTCCTATTTTGTAAAATTTATTTTTATTTATTTGAAAGAGTTATATAGTGAGAGGCAGAGACAGACAGACAGACAGCCACACACACACACACAGAGCTTCCATCTGCTGGTTTACTCCCCAAGTGGCCACAATGGCCAGGGCTAAGCCAGGCTGAAGCTAGGAGCCAGGAGCTTCACTCAGGTCTCCCACATGGGTGGCAGGGAGCCAAGCACTTGAGCCATCTTCCACTGCTTTTTCCAGGCACATTAGCTGGGGAGCTGAATCAGAAGCAGTGTAGCTGGGACATGAACTGGCGCCCATGTGGGATGCCGACATTGCGGGTGGCAGCTTTACCCACTAGGCCACAGCGCCAGCCCTGACCCAACTTCCTATTCATGCTCGTAGGAAGGCACAACACAATAGCCGGTGACTTGGGCCCCTACCACTCATGTGGGAGATCTAGATGGAGCTCCTGGCTTCTGCCTTTGGCCTGCCCCAGCTCTGGATGTTGCAGCCATTTGGGAAGTAAACCAACAGATGCAAGCTCTCTCTCTCTCTCTCTCTCTGCTCTTCAAATTAATAAATATTTTTAAATGGATCTAGCATAATAAACACATAAATTAATAACATGGTCATTTGTTATCAAGCACTATGGACTGGAGATAATTTTATCCTATAGGGAGCTCAGTAAGTGTGCTTATACCAGCATTACACTATGATTTTATGATGGCTATGATGTCACCAGGCGATAGGAATTTTTCAGCTTCATTGTCATCTTCTGGGACCACTGTCACATATACCATCCATCTTTGACAGAAACATCATTCAGTGCCTTACGGTACAACTGAAACGCCCATCAACAGAAGCACAGATAAACAGATTATAGAGTGCAGCATAGCAAAAGAAATAAATTGTTCTGACTTGCAATGGCATGGATGAATCTCAGGAACACTGTACTGGGGCTGGGGCTGTGGCGTAGTGGTAAAGCCACCGCCTGCAGTGCGAGCATCCCATAAGGGCATGGGTTTGGCTCCCGGCTGCTCCACTTCCAATCCAGCTCTCTGCTGTGGCCTGGGAAAGCAGTAGAAAATGGCCCAAGTCCTTGGACCCCTGCACCCACATGGGAGACTCGAAAGAAGCTCCTGGCTCCTGGCTTCAGATTTGGTCCAGCTCTGACCACTGCAGCCATCTGGGGAGTGACCAGCAGATGGAAGACCACTGTCTCTCTTTTTGCCTCTGCCTCTCTGTAACTCTGCCTTTCAAATAAATAAATAAAATCAAAAAAAAAAAAAAAAAAAAAGAAAAGAAAAAAGAAACACAGTATTGAGTGGAAGAGCACATCCTGAATGACTGACATTACCTGAATTTCAACAACAGGCAAAACTCAGCTTCTGGGAGAGAGTCAGAGTAGGGCAATGGGAGGTAGTCATTGACTGTCAAAGGGCCTGAGGGAACTCGCTGGAATGATGGAAATGTCTCCTCCCTGACCTGGGTAGAGGCTACGTGGGTGTGTATAGAGGTAAACATTCACTCTGGGGGCCGGCGTTGTGCTGTAGTGGGTAAAGCCACTGCTTGTTACTCCAGCATCTCATATGGGCACTGGTTCCTGTCCTGGCTGCTCCACTTCCAGTTCAGCTCCCTGCTAATGGCCTGGAAAAAGCAGCAAAGATAGCCCAGTGTGTGGGCCCCGCCACCCACATGGGAGGCCTGGATGAAGCTCCTGGCTCCTAGCTTCAGCCTGGCCCAGCGCTGGCCATTGCCACCATTTGGGGAGTGAACCAGAGAGTGGACAATCTCTCTCTATCTCTCCCCCTCTCTCTGTAACTCTTTAAAATAAATAAATCTCCTAAAAAATTCACTCTCTTGTCAGCTCAAGACATGTGCTTTTTACTATATGTAAATTCTGCCTCAATTAGAGTAAGAACAAAAGTGTTGGGTGGCCACACTTGATATAAACGTGGCTGAAATTCAACAGCTTGCATAAATTATAGCAGTCATTTGGGAATCTGATATAATTTTGTAACAGCCTTAAAAAACGGTCACATTCCTGGAGTCCCTGGCATGAACTTCAATGCTTACAGCTCACTAGCACCGAAAGGGATGTGTCCGTTTCCAGCCAGGGGCCCTGCCCAGTGCTCTCCATGGATTCAGCCCCTGAGTGGTTCTTACACAACTCCCACAGCAGCGGGGCCAAGCGTGGGAGCAGCCAGCTGAGCCCAGCTCTCTCTAATGCCTGGTCTGCTCAGACCGCCCTGAAGAGGCCCTACGGACGCTGGAGGAAACTCAGGGCCCCAGCTTCACCGGGAATGCAGATTGGCTAGTGATGAAAGCTTAGATGAAGAACGTAGCCCTGGAGGCCCCATGTTTCAAACACATTCTCTCCTGCTGGCCTCTGCCAATGCAGCCCACAGACCAGGAGTCCCCAGCCCAGGGGCAAGTCAGAATCATGGGGGAGATTTGCTATTTTATTTTTTAAAGATTTATTTATTTATTTGAAAACCAGAGTTACAGATAGGGTTGGGGGGAGTGAGATCTTCATCTGCTGGTTCACTCCCCAAATGCCTGCAACAGCCAGAGCTGGGTTGGGCCGAAGCCAGGAGCCAGGAACTCTATCTACCAACTGGGTGCGGGGCCCAAGCACTTGGGCCATCTTCTGCTACTCTCCTAGGTGCATTAGCAGGGAGCTGGATGGGAAGTAGAGCAGCCGGAATTTCAACCGGCGCCCAAAAGGGATGCAGGCATTGCCATGCCACAGCACTGGCCCCATTTCAGAAGTCTGAAATATGGACTGCTGAACCCGCCTGACCCAGAGTGCAGTGCTGCTCAAAGTGTGTTCCCTGAAGCAGTGGCACCTTTGCCACAAAGGGTAACTTGTTAGAAATGTCACTGGAGAGAAGTCGTGGGGTTCTTGTCTTCACACAAGAAAGAATTCAGGGGTGAGACAGAGAGCATATTAACAAGGTATTATGGGACATAGGGCATCCATCAGAAGGGACAGGGGAGAGAGAGAGCGAGAGCGAGAGAAAGCGTGCGCAAACGCGCGCGAGCGCCCAGTCACTTGCACTGGGGGAAAGCAAGGTTCTGTGGTTGTTGGAGAGAATAAGCGGCTCCGCAGAAAGCAGAGAGCTGAGTGTGCTTTGTTTGGACAGAGGCTTATAAAGCAAAAGGGGTCCAGGTTTCTCCTCCACCTCTAGGACAAAGGGTTTGTGAGGGTAAATTAGCAAATTCCTCCCCAGCTTTGCTGGCAGAGGGGCTTCCCCTGGGGCATCTGGGAGGTTTTTATTGCCCCTTGTTATCAGGTCAGGTGACCCCTTTGGTCCAGAGGAGAGAATTCTCCTGGGAGCTTTCCTTGGGGTGGGGGGGTGGGGGAATGGGACCCCTGGAAGGTGAGCAGGGTCTGGGCAGGACTTTGAATTGCAGATGCTGGGCTGCAGTAAATGTATCAGTTCCTCAGGCCCTTCCCACACACAGAGGCTAATCTCTAACTGCCTATCTAACAGAAATGCACGGTCCCAGGCCCTCCGCCACACCTACTGAATTCTAGGCCTTGCCCCAGCAATCCTCCTCCTGACGGTTCTAAACACCCCTGCCAGGGATTGCGATGGCCGCCCGAGTGCCAGGCCTACTGCTTTCTAATTAGAGGTTTCCAGGTGCTGCAGAGGCTGCTGCTCCAGGGACCGCACTTTGAGAACCACCTGTCCAGCTGCCCAATGGCTGGAGCCAAGCTCTGTGTGAGAGGGTGGGCAATTAAAAGCTACCCAGGTGAGTGAGTGTGATGCAGGTGAGAGTTAATTAGCGCCTCCCAGGCTTCCAGCATCTAATCCGGCAGGGGACCCCCCCTCCCTGCTCCCACACCTGGGCAGGAAGCCCACACAGGCGAGGCTGGCTGTCGCAGAACTCAGTTTCTTCCACTGGATCTATCCAGGGCCTCTTTTCACTGCCATGAAACTGCCGCGTGGGGTTCCCGGGGTCGCAGGGTTTCCCTTTGAGGTGTCCGGCCCTGAGAGTTTAATTCTGGCAATATTGACGCTGAGGAAGTTTTTGGTAAAACACATTTTTCTTCTTCTGTTTTTTTTTTTTTTTTTCCCAATTTATGTAAAGGCAGAGAGACAGAGATCATCCATGAGCTGATGGACAGACGCCTGAAAGATCCAGGGCTTGCAACAGCCAGGCTGGGCCACGCCACAGCCAGGGGCACAGAACTCAGTCTGGGTCTCCCCAGGGGGGTGGCAGCTCCCTGCTGATGTGCCTGGGAAAGCAGCAGAAGATGGCCCAAGTACCTGGGCCCCTGCACCCATGTGGGAGACCCCGATGGAGCTCCTGGCTCTTGGCTTTGGCCTGGCCCAGCCCTAGTTGTTGCGGTCATTTGAGGAGTGAACCAGCAGATGGAAGATCTCTCCCTGTCGCTCCCTCTCTCTGTAGCTCTTTCAAATAAATAAATAAATCTTAAAAATAAAATAAATTAAATTTATTGTATATACATCATGCCTCAATCAAGTTGATTTTTAAAATAGCAAAAAATAAAAATTTTAAGAAACAAAAAGGGAAAAAATAGCAAGAAAACCAAAAATCAAACAGAAAAAAAAAAGAGTATTAAAATAAACAGACAATGACAAAACAGGGAGAGCGCAGAGAACAGGGAGAAAAATGGACACAGAAGAAAGCAGGAGAAGAGCAAGACAAAGGCCTCACTGTGCACAGCTCGGTCAGAACGTAGTCCCCTGGAGACCCAGGAAGTCGGCAGCTTGGTGGAGAACTAAGCAAGAATGCAAAGCAGTGGAGGGCGGGGCCGCTGAGGAGTCAATCACTTACCCCCCCCCCCCATTTTTTGCTTATTTGAGGGTAGGGAGATAGAGAGACAGCGGTCAGACAGAGAGCCCGTCTGTCCACTGAGTCCCTCCACAAACACCTGCAATGGCTCCCGAGGACTAGACCAGAGCCAAGACCGGAGCTCCCAACTCAGTCTAGGTCTGCACTGTGGTTGGCACAGACCCAAGCACGGAGGTCCCCTGGGCCCCTGGCAATAAGGAAGCCCTTCGGGGAAGTCCCTAGCAATGAGGAAGCCCTACATGATGGGAAAGCCCCAAACACCTCTCTCCCCAGACTGTAACCTCAGTGCACGGTGCAGCTCGCCTTGCAGTGTATTTAATAAACTCTAGCTTTGCTCCCTCCTCCCTGGGTTCTGCTGCTGTGACACTGGCCTCAACCAGTCTCTTCCAGTGAGAATCCTCCTCGGGGGACAGTTCTCAGGGTGGGTTTGGTGTGGGCAAGGGAGCGAAGAGAGCACCTAGTGTCAACAGCTCTGCAGGGAGCCCGGGGAGGAGTCAGGGCTGTGAGTCCTCAAAACCCCCATGATGGTGGACACTGGTCAGTGGTCAGGTGTTCGCTCTCCCTCTGGAGGGCTGGGTGTGGCTACTTTAGCTGCAACTCCTGGGCCAGGTGTGCCTACAGTCTCTGTGCTCCTTTCCCATATGGAGTCCATCGCGCGGGGGGTGGTGGGGGGCACACTGTGGCACAGTGGGTTAACACCCTGGCCTGAAGCGCTGGCATCCCATATGGGTGCCAGTTAGAGACCTGGCTGCTCCACTTCCCATCCAGCTCTCTGCTATGGCCTGGGAAAACAGTAGAAGATGGCCCAAGTCCTTGGGCCCCTCCACTCGCGTGGGAGACCCAGAGGAAGCTCCTGGTTCCCGGCTTCGGATCAGCACAGCTCCAGCAGTTGTGGCCAACTGGGGAGTGAACCAGCAGATGGAAGACCTCGCTCTCCTCTCTCTCTCTCTTCCTCTCTTTGCGTAACTCTGACTTTCAAATAAATAAATAAATCTTTAAAAAAAAAAAAAAAGAGTCCATCACCGTTTGCACTGCGGAAGGCGGATAACCCAGGAGCAGGGCCCCACCTCCCAGCTCCCTCCCCACCTCAGGAAGCTGACCCTTCCTGGCCAGCTGTGGGGGCACCAGCGCACCTCCAGGGAAGGCAGTTTAGCAAAATCGGCCCAAGGTGCAAAGGCACAGCCCCTGATGTGATCACCATACAGAGGAACGAGCACATAGGTGAAACCATGCCCACACCTGGCTGGTCAGTGCCCTGCTGCCGGCCACAGTGTGCAATCAGAACGACTCGCGCACCCCTCAGCAAAGGTGTTAAGTAAACACTAACGTGGAATGAATTATTTATATTAAACAACGATTCTGTTTATTTAATATTTTTCAAATATTTATTTGTTTGAAAGGCAGAGTCACAGAGAGAGAGAGAGAGGTCTTCCATCATCTGGTTCACTCTCCAAAGGGCTGCAATGGGCAGAGCTAGACCAGGCCAAAGGTGGGAGCCAGGAGCTTCATCCAGGTCTCCCATGTGAGTGCAGGGACCCAAGGACTTGGGCCATTGTCTGCTGCTTTCCCAGGTGCATTAACAGGGAGCTGGATTGGAAGCAGAGCAGCCAGGACTCGAACCCGTGCCCATTTGGCATGCTGGCGCCGTAGGCGGAGGCATAACCTACCACGTCACAGTGCTGGCCCCATAAATAAATTTCTGTTTACATGAGTGATAATGTTTGTTTATGCAGGTCCCATAAATAAATTTCTGTTTACATGAGTGATAATGTTTGTTTATGCAGGTACAAGTGGCCCTGGGGAGGTTTAGAAAGAAGACTTTATCATCTTTTTCGTCATCGCTGTAGTTTTTACTGGCGATGCTTATGTCAGAGTCAGGTCACCCTGCTGGGAGCAACCCTTACAGCATGCCAGCTCCCTCTCTCATCATCCAGGAAAACAGAGGCGGCAGCAGAGGTCGGAGGGTGTGCTAGGGCTACAGTCTCTGACCCCCCAGTGAGAGACAGCTTCCCCCTTCCAGCAGGGGTCAGGGTCAGGACTTGCTCTTTGGATGTGGTGCTGGGAAGGGGATTGTAGACGCTCTGAGGGACACCTGTCCTGAAATTCCGGACTCACTGCCAGTAAAAGAATCCACACACTTTCCAGCCACACAGTGAGCTGCCTGCCCCGTGAACGGAAGATAATTCCGGAACAGAAATTCAAGGTCAGTTGAAGGTTTTATAGAAAGGGCTGGTAAGAGGTTCAGAAGTGCCTTCAGGGATGGAAAGCAGAGAGGGCAGGGATCAAGGGTTTGGTCTGAGAACACATACAGAACTGGGTCTGGATAATACTCAGTCCAGGAGACACCGGGCACATCCTCCTCACCCCACTCCCAGAGCTTCCAACCTTCCCTGTGGCCTCTCTCTCCAACTTCTTTCTCCTGCTGCCCCGTCTTCCCATCCTGATGCCAACCTAAATTCATTCGAGAAGAATTCTCTGACCACCTAAAATACAGTGTCCACAATGTGGTCTCTAACATATTCTCTATTTTCATTTATTCCCTTCAAAGCTATTCCTTACCACCAACAAATTCTTTCTTATTTGCTTGTCATTGATCTGCATCTCTCAACTAGAATGTGCTTCATGGTACAACCATAACTGGATTGATTTTTTTAAATATTTATTTTTTTTATTTGAAAGGCAGAGCGACAAAGAAAGAGGAAGAAAGAAAAGGAGAGATTTTTCCATCTGCTAGTGGACTTTGCAAATGGCTACAACAGCCAAGATTGGGCCAGGCTGAAGCCAGGAGCCTAGAACTACATCCAGGTCTTCTACATGGGTGGAAGTACTTGGGCCATCATCTGCTGCTTTCCCAGATGCATTAGCAGGTAGCTGGATCAGAAGCAGAGGAGAAAAGACTTGAACTTGATGCTCTGATGCGAGACGGTTAATGCAGGCAGCAGCTTAATCCACTGTGCCACAACACCAGCCCCCTACACTGAATTTTTTTAAAGATTTATCTATTTATGTGAAAGGCAGAGCAACAAAGGAAGAGAGAAAGAGATAGAGAGAGATCTTCCATCCAGTGATCTCCTTAAATGCCCACAATGGCTAGGACTGGGCTAAGTCAAAGCCAGGCCTTCCACAAGGGTGGCAGAGGCCCAAGCACTTGGGTCATCATCTGTGGCCCCCCAGGTGCATTAGCAGGGAGCCGGAGCAGAAGTAGAGGTGGGACTTGATTCCAGCTACCCAAACACAAGCTGAGGGCATCCCAAGCAGTGTGCCACAACACCTGTCCCATCACTGCATTGTTTTTTTCTCCCTGTACCCCCGTGTTTAGAATGAGTGCTAGGTCAGTATTTGCTCAGTCAATGGAAAAAGTGAGAAAAAGCTAAATTTGAGATGCCTATGAAATCCCAGTGAGAGATGTGCACTAAGAGGCATCAGGTAGTCAAGAGTGAAAAGATCCAAATTGCTGATACATCACAGGGCATCATGAAGATGAAGCCAGTGTTAAAATCCAGAGGAACAGATGGAATTATCCAAGCAGGATTTCAAGAAGGAAAAGTCTGAGCTCCAAGGAACCCAACTTTTGAGGTTGGGTAGACAAAACAAGGGTGAAAAGGGACCAGCGAGATAGAAGGAAAACCAGAAGGTATCTCGGAGCTGAGGGACACCACTGCTCCCAGAACAGGGGAGCAGCTCCTGTGGGGAACACTGCCCTGGGGGTTGTCCACGTGGATTCTGTAGGGACCCTGACCAAGGCAGCACTGGGGCCACATGCCTGCCAGGATTGGATGGAGGGATGGATGGGAGGGGAGGCAGTGGAAGCACTGAGTGTCTGTGACTCTTGCCAGAGTTTGGTTGAGAACGGCAAATAAATTGGGTTAGCTATGGGCAGATAGGGGGTCAAGGGAAGATTTTCTTTCCAGCTCGACTTTTTTTATTTTGAAAATTTAGAACCTGCCAAAAAGTTGAAAGAGTATGATGCACACATAATCCAGACCACTGTAATTTATCATTTGTTAAGACTTTGTTACTTTTCCATCCCACCCACACATCCATATGTGTTCATTCTGGGGTGAAGCATAGGACATAAGGTTGCACGAGCATGCATCTTGTAAGAACAAAGCTGTGCTCCCACATGACCTCAATGCCGTATCCCACCCAAAGGAACTTAGCATTGATTCAAACTCATCTAATAAACAGACCATATTCACATCTCTCCAGCTGTCCAAAAGTGGCCTGTATATCTTCTTTCCTGTTTTTATGATCCCAGACCCACTCAGTATTCATGCATTCCATTTGGTTGCCACGTCTCTGCAGCCTTGTTTAATCAGAAACAGTCCTCTGCTGTTTTTTTTTTTTCTTCCTTACATGCCACTGACATGTGTGAAGGGTTTGGGCCAGTTGTCACAGGGCAGGTCCCACATTCTGGATTTCTCTGATTGTTTCCTCATGAATCTTCAGGATAAGGATTTTGGACAAAAATGTCACATAGACAATGCAAACTCTCAAGGAACAGTCTTTTTAAGAGGTGGAGGGGCCAGCACTGTAGCTTAGCGGGTGAACAGCCGCCTGCGGTGCTGCATCCCATAAGGGTGCCAGTTCAAGAGCTGGCTACTCCACTCCATCCAGCTCTCTGCCATGGCCTGGGAAGGCAGTGGAGGATGGCCCAAGCGCTTGGGCCCTGCACCCACATGGGAGACCCAGAGGAAGCTCCTGGCTCCTGGCTTTGGATTGGCACAGCTCCGGCTGTTGTGGCCATCTGGGGATTGAACCAGTGCATGGAAGACCTCTCTCTCTCTCTCTCTCTCTCTCTCTCTCTCTGCCTCTCCTTCTCTCTGTGTGTAACTGTGACTTTCAAGTAAAATAAATAAATCTTAAAAAAATAATAAATAAAAGGTGGAAACCTGGGGCTGGCGCTGTGGCGTACTATGTTAAGCCTCTGCCTGCAGCGCCAACATCCCATTTGGGTGCCGGTTCAAGTCTGATCTGTTCCGCATCCAATCCAGCTCCCTGCTAATGGCCTGGGAAAGCAGTAGAAGATGGCCGAAGTGCTTGGGCTCCTGAACCCACATGGGAGACCTGGAAGAAGCTCCTAGCACCTGGCTTTGGCCTGACCCAGCTTCAGCCATTAAGGCCATGTGGGGAGTGAACCAGCAGATGGAAGACCCCTCTCTCTGTCTCTCCTTCTCTCTGTAAACTGCCTCTCAAATAAACAAATTAAAAAAAAAAAGCAGAATCCTCTGTATTAATTTCATATGGAGGAGACAGTAGAGCAAGGAAAATGATCAGCGATAAAGGGAAACATTACATAGTGATAAAGATAGCAATTCTCTAAGAAGACTTACTCTTCTTGTACCTAACTACAAGGGATGCAAATATAGGAGGCAAAAACTGAGAACTGCAAGGAGAAATAGATGAGTGTATGACTAGAGCTGGACAGAAAGTCATTAGGCACAAAACACAGAAAACCAGTAAGGACATAGTAACTGAATAGAAACATCGATCAATAGGTCATTGTTGACAGCCACGGGCTACTTCATCCAACAGCAGCAGAACACATATGTTTTCTCAAATCCACATGGAATATATGTTCCAAGACAGAATATATGTTGGGTCACAACAATAGAATAAGAGGGGTCAGCATGTGACTCGGCAGGTTAAGCTGCCATTAGGACGTCGGCATCCCATATCAGAGTGCCAGTTCAAGGCCTGACTTCTCTGCTTCCAGTTCAGCTCCCTGCTAATGCACCTGGGAAACCTCAGATGATGGTCCAACACTTGGGCCCCTGTCACCCTTGTAGGAGACCTGGATGGAGTTCCAGGCTCCTGGTTTGGGCTTGCAGCCATTTAGGGAGCAAACCAACAGATGAAAAAAAATCTCTCGGGGCTGGCGCTGTGGTGTAGCAGGTAAAGCTACCACACACAGTGCTGGCATCCCATATTGGTGCCGGTTTGAGTACCGGCTGCTCCTCTTACAATCCAGCTCTCTGCTTGGCCTGGGAAAGCAGTAGAAGATGGCCCAAGTCCTTGGGCCCTGTACCCACATGGGAGACCCGGAGGAAGCTCCTGGCTCCTGGCTTTGTATCGGTGCAGCTCCAGCCATTGCGGCCATCTGGAGAGTGAACCAGTGGATGGAAGACTCTACCTCTCTTTCTCTCTCTCTGTAATTCTCCTTTCTTTCTTTCTTTTTTTTTTTTCTTTACAGGCAGAGTGGACAGTGAGAGAAAGAGAGAGAAAGGTCTTCCTTTTTCCGTTGGTTCACCCGCCAATGGCCGCTGCGGCCGGTGCACCGCGCTGATCCGAAGGCAGGAGCCAGGTGCTTCTGGTCTCCCATGCAGGTGCAGGGCCCAAGTACTTGGGCCATCCTCCACTGTACTCCTGGGCCACAGTAGAGAGCTGGACTGGAAGAGAAGCAACCGGGACAGAATCCGGCACCCCGACCGGGACTAGAACCTGGTGTGTCAGCGTCGCAGGCAGAGGATTAGCCTATTGAGCCACGGCGCCGGCCTCTTTTTTTTTTTTTTTTTTTTTTTTTTGAAGATTTATTTTTATTTATTTGAAAGACAAAGTTACAGAGAGAGGTAGAGCCAGAGAGAGAGGTCTTCCATCTGCTGGTTCACTCCCCAGATGGCCGCAATGGCCGGAGCTGCACTGATCCCAAGTCAGGAGCCAGGAGCTTCCTCCGGGTCTCCCATGTGAGTGCAGGGGCCCAAGGACTTGGGCCATCTTCCACTGCTATCCCAGGCCAAGCAGAGAGCTGGATTGGAAGAGGAGCAGCCGGGACTCGAACCTAGGCCCATATGGGAAGGCAGCACTGCAGGCTGCAGCTTTATCGGCTATGCCATAGCACAGGCCCCAATATAATTAACAACTTTCCAGAACAGTGTGGGGAGCAACTCGGACTAGACTAAGTTACTGGAATTAAGACTTATTCTATGCATCTGCTCTCCCACAATATGGCGCTGAGAAGGGAGAAACAGCTTCTACACAGCTGCCTCCAGTTCAACCAATAAACTGTAGGACCTGCTCCTGATTGGAGGAGAGCAGCGTACTCGGCGTGTGGGTAGCAGAGTTGGGATTGGTGGAAGAGGACTATAAAGGAGGAGAGAGACAGCATGCACCAGGAACATCTAAGAGGAACACCTGTGCAGCCCCCGAGAGAGCCGGCCGGCGGTGTGCCGCTCCCCCGCGGAGGTGGGGAATGTGGCAGGGGGAACCGCCCTTCCACGGAGGTGGAAGGGTCGGTAGCCAACCCGGGAAGAACCAGCAGCAAACCCGGGGAGGGCCTAGCAGACGAAAGAACAGCACAGGGTCCTGTGTGGTTCCTCCACGAAGAGGGGGAGCGACAAACAGGAAGTATCAGGCCCAGTTTCATTAGTGAATTCTATCAAACATTTAAAGATGAAATTATAGGAATTCTTTATAATTTCTTTCAGAATATAGGTAGAAGCAGAGGGAATATGAAGGATATGCAAGCAGTTCATGGGAAATGCATATTATCAAAAAGTATATGAACTTGAAAAAATGTGCAAAAATAAACTTATCTTTTAACTCCATTTTCCACCAACTTTTTAAAGTACACTCCTACTTTCTAATTCATACTACAAGGCTAATATTGCCCTAATAACAAAGCTAGACAATACTAATAGAAAGGAAAAATACAGACCACTATCTTTCAGGAATATAGATGCAAAAATCCTCAAAAATATTAGCAAATCAAATCTAACGATATGTACAATCTAGCAGACAATAACTAAGTTGAATTCATTCAAAATATGCAAGGCTGGATCAACACTTAAAAATCAATTAATTATATGAAATACATGAAATTGTTCCCTTTTATGCACTTTTAAAATTAATTTATGTAATTCATCACATCACCAAATTAATGAAAAATAATCATTTTCTCAAATGCAGAAAAGGCATTTGACAAAATCCAACATCTATTCTAGATTAAAAAAAAAAACAGCAAACAAAGGAAAATTCCTTCAACTTGATAAAGAATTTCTATCAAAAAACATTATGCTGGGGCCTGTGCTGTGGCACAGTGAGTGGGTAAAGCTGTCACCTGCGGCACCAGCATCCCATATGGGCAAAGGTTCTAGTTCCAGCTGCCCACTTCCAATCCAGCTCCCTGCTAATGCTCCTGGGAAAGCAGCAGAGGATGGCCCAAGTGCTTGGGCCCCTACCACCCACATGGGAGACATGGATGAAGCTCCTGGCACCAGCCTGGCCCAGTCCTGGCTGCTACGGCCATTTGGAGAGTAAACCAGAAGATGGAAGGTCAATCTCTCTCTCTCTCTCTCTCTCTCTCTCTCTCTCTCTCTCTCTTTCTCTCTCTCTGCCTCTGCCTTTCTATCTTGGTAACTCTGCCTTCAAATAAATTAATTAATTAATTTGATTAAAAAATCATACTTAATAATGAGAAACTAGGAGCTTCCTCACTGAGATCAAGAACAAGGCAAACATGTTCATCACTAATTTTCAACATTGTACTAGAAGTTCTAGATAATAAATGCAGTAAAACAAGACAAGAAAATACAGATTGAGAAGGAAGAAATAAAATCATCTTTCTTCATAGATGACATGATTATCACAGTTAACATTACTGTATGTGTAGCAAATACAAAAATTGATTAAAAAAACTGTCTAGAAATCAGTAATCAATTATACCCTCAGGTTTGCAGATACAAGTTTTATATACAAAAGTTAATCATTTCTTAAATACCAGCAATGAAAACGTGGATTTGAAACTAAAAACACAGTACCATTTACATTAGCACTCCCAAAATTGTATAAATCTAACAAAGTATATACAAGATCTAGATGAGAGACGAACTACAAAACTCCAATGAAAGAAATCAAACAAGTTAAAGAGAGATTCCATGTACTTGGATAGGAAGATTCAATATTGTCAAAATGCTAGTTCTTCCCATTTGATTCATAAATGTGATACAAATCAACTCAAAATCCCAGCATGTTATGTTGTGATTAGTAGCCAACGGATTCCAAAGTTTATCTGCAGAGGCAAAAGACCCAGAATAGCCAACATGATACTGAAGGAGAAGTGAATCAGAGGATTAATACCATCTTACTTCAAGACTTACTACAAAGTTACAGTAATCAAGACAGAGTGTTGCGCCGGCGCCACAGCTCAATAGGCTAATCCTCCACCTAGCGGCGCCGGCACACCGGGTTCTAGTCCCTGTCGGGGCGCCGGATTCTGTCCCGGTTGCTTCTCTTCCAGGCCAGCTCTCTGCTGTGGCCGGGAAGGAGGTGGAGGATGGCCCAAGTGCTTGGGCCCTGCACCCCATGGGAGACCAGGAGAAGCACCTGGCTCCTGCCATTGGATCAGCGCGGTACACCGGCCGCAGCGGCCATTGGAGGGTGAACCAACGGCAAAAGGAAGACCTTTCTCTCTGTCTCTCTCTTTCTCACTATCCACTCTGCCTATCAAAAAAAAAAAAAAAAGACAGAGTGGGGGTCGGTGCTGTGGCTCAGCAGGTTAATGCCCCGGCCTAAAGCGCCAGCATCCCATATGGGCGCCGGTTCGAGACCCAGCTGCTCCACTTCCAATCCAGCTCTCTGCTTGGCCTGGGATAGCAGTAGAAGATGGTCCAAGTCCTTGGGCCCCTGCACCCACCTGGGAGACCCTGAAGAGGCTCCTGGCTCCTGGCTTCGGATCGACGCAGCTCCAACTGTTGCAGCCAATTAGGGAGTGAACCAATGGAAGGAAGACCTCTCTCTCTCTCTCTCTCTCTCTGCCTCTCCTCTCTCTGTGTAACTCTTACTTTCAAATAAATAAATAAATCTAAAAAAAAAAAAAAAGACAGTGTGGTATCAATGAAATAACTGACAGATCAGTGATCTAAAATATACAGCCTAGGAACAGACTCCCATAAATATAGTCATGATATTATTTTTTACCATGTTTTTTCACTCAACTTTATTGCATATCTCTTAAATTGTTTAAAGAATACTATATTGTTTCTATTTTTAAAAAAACTTATTTATTTGAAAGGTGGAGTTACAGACAGGGAGGAGGAGAAGATATAGAGAGAGAGAGAGAGATCTTCCATCTGCTGATTTACTTCCCAAATGGCCACAACCACCAAGGCTGGTCCAGGCCAAAGTCAGGAGCCTGGGACTCCATCCAGGTCTCCACACCAGTGGCAATAACTCAGGACCTTAGGCCACCTCCCACTGTCTTCCCAGGCACAGCAGCAGGAATGCTGGAGCAGAAGTAGGGCAGCCAGGACTCACTCTGATACGGGAAGCAGGTGTCGCAAGCTGTGGCTTAACCCACTATGCCACAACACCAGCCAGCCTGCAGCAAACTGGTATCTGATGAGGAAGCAAAGGCACACAGTAGTCCCTCGTTACCCATTGTCTTGCTTTCCACTTCAGTTACCATGGTCAGCCAACCGGTGTGAAAATATTAAATGGAAAATTCCACAAATAAGCAATTCCTAAGTTGAAAACACTGTTCTGAGTAGTGTGATTGAAATCTTAGGCTGTCCCACACTGGCCCTCGCCATCCTACCCAGACATGAATCAGCCCTTTGTCCAGCCTAGCCACCTTGTACATCACGTAGGCTTCTCCATGATCACGCTGATTTAGAGTGTCCCAGTGTTTGTGTCCAAAGAATCCTTATTTAACAATGTCCCCAAAGCACAACAGTAAGTGATGCTGTGGACTCCAGATAGGTCAAAGAGAAGCCAGAAAGTGCTTCCTGGAAGTGAAAGGGCGAAAGTTCTTAACTTAATGAAGCAAAGGAAAACAGAAAAAAATCTGTGCTGAGATTGCTAAAATCTATGGCAAGAACAAATTTTTGTCCATGAAATTGTGACAAAGTAAAAAGAAATTTCTGTTAGTTTTGCCATTGCACCTCAGATTGCAAACATTAGGGCTGCTGTGTGTGGTAAACTCTTAGTAAAGCTGGGAAAGGCTTGAAATTTGCTTGTGAAAGATGTGAACAGAAACTATGTTCCCACTGGTGGTGGTGTGTGTGTGGCAGTACCAGAAGGCACTGAACTATACAAAGACTTCAGCGAGGGATCGTCTTAAACCAGTGACACCAAGCCACTTACTGCAAGAAAGGGAGGGCTACACAGATTCAGGAATGGGTTTGGACTGAAAAAATACAGAAATGGCTGGACAGGCCGTATCTGCAGATGAAGAAGCTATAGCCACATTTCTGGCAGACCTGAATAAGTTGATTACAAAGAAAGAACATTGGGGCTGACACTGTGGCATGGTGGCATCCCATGTCAGAACACGGGTTCGAGTCCTGGCTGCTCTGGTTCTGATCCAGCTCCCTGCTAGTGTACCTGGGAGGGCAGCAGAGGATGGCCCAAGTGCTTGAGTCCCTGTCACACATGTGGAAGATCTGGATGGTGTTCCAGACTGCTGGCTTTGACCTGGTGCAGCTCCAGCCCCAGCCGCTGAGGCCAACTGGGGAGTGAACCAGAGGATGGAAGATCTCTTTCTCTGTCACTCTTTCAAATGAATAAAACACATCTTATTTTTTTTTAAGCAAGATTATTGTCTTCAATATCCAACAAGTGTTTGATTGTGGTAGAACTGGGCTGTCCTAGGAGACATTCATGGAAGGTCAGAAGGGCACCAGGATACAAAATACAAAAGGACTGATTAACACTGCATGATAAAGGCAGGTGCAGCATACACGGCAAAGAACACACGTGCTCTCAAAGTCAAAGCTGAAAATTATCAGTTCATATCTCCCTCTTTCTCTAACACTGCCTTTCAAATAAACAAAACAAATATTTAACAACAAAAACAACAACAAAGCTGTGGCATAATGAGTTAAGCCACCACAGGCAATGCTGGTATTCCACATGGGCACCGGTTCAAGTCCAGGCTGCTTCACTTCTGATTCAATTCCCTGCTAACGTGCCCGGGAAAGTAGTGCCAGATGGCCTAAGTGCTTGGATCCCTGCCACCCACATAGGAGACTAGGACGAAGTTCCTGGCTCTTGGCTTTGGCCTGGCCCAGCCCTGGTCATTGCAGCCATTTGGAGAGTGAACCAGCAGATGCAAGCTCTCTCACTCTCTCTCTCTCTCTCACTCTCGCTCTTGCTCTCCCTCCCTCTTTCTCTCTCTGTAACTCTACCTTTCAAATAAATAAAATACATCTTTAAAGAAAGTTATACACTTACGTTCTGGCAACATAATCAGAAAGTGTGGGTGGCGGGCATTTGTTAATGGAATAGTTCCACCAATGCTTTATCCCAGATGTGAAATACTACCTGGAAAAGGAAGGGAAGGAATTTAAAGCTCTACCAACAATAGACAATACAGCTGGCCATCCTGATATCTATTTGCTATGCACATGAAAATGCTGAGGTTTCATTTTGAACTCCAAATACAACCTCACTACTTCAGGCCCTTGACAACGTCATCATTTGGTTTGTCAAGGCTGGGTACACCTGCCCGATATTAGGTCACATTCAATCAGCAATTGACTCAGACCCATGACAGGACATAATGCAGTGCTGGAAATCATTTGCTATTACTGACACAATAACATTCATCAAAGCTGCAATGGATGAATTAAATCGAGAAACAGCGAGTCCTTGCTGGAAGAACCTTTGGAGTAAAGTTGTACATGATTTTAAAGGCTTCCCAGGGATTTATGAAGAGTTAGGAAAATCATTGAACCAGCAAGACAAGCTGGTGAAAGATGTGCCGAATCATTTGATGAAGAAGTCAAAGAACGCATTGAAGGCATTGAGAAGTGTTAACAAATGGGGAATTGAAAGAACTGGTTGAGTCATCTACAGGGGAAGAGGAAGAAACTGAAGAAGAATCAGCAATGTGAACATTACCGAAATTTGCTCAAGTGTTCTGAATTGCACAGACATCAAAGGACAAGATCATGGATTATGATCCCTGAATAAACGCAGCGTTAAAGGTCACTGAAATGATTATGGGAGTTAAAAAGAAAGAATCACAATTTCAAATTACAATGTTCTTTCAAAAGGTTTTAGCAAGAAAACTCCACCTATTGAGGATTTCAAACCATTGACATCATCTGCTCCTGACTTTCAGCCTTCACCAGAGTTGTGGCTGAATGACCCTGGATGCTCCTTCTGACATCACAGTGTCTGTATCATTCTCCTCACTTCATCTCATCGTGTGGGCATTGTGGCATCACATGGAGAAGGGTGAGCACAGTACAATATAAGTATTTTGTGAGAGACAGACCACAGTCAGATAATGTCATAGTTTATTATAGCATATTATTATAATTGTTCCATATTATTGGTTACTGTCACTGGTCTCTTATGCCTAATATATAAATTAAATTTTATCAGATGTATGTATATACAGAGGGTGAAAAAACAAGTATATATAGGGTTTGGTAATATCTGTAGTTTCAGGTGTCCACTGGGAGTCTTAGAATCTCTACTACATGGATAAAAGAGGAATATTGTACAATGAAAAAAAAAAAGATAGGGTTTCAACAAATAGTACTGGGACAACCAGGCATCCATATGCAAAAAAAGCAAAAAAGAATCTACATACAGACCTCATATCCTTTGCCAAAATGGACTCAAAATAGATCATAGACCTAAATGTAAAAATGCAAAAACTTAAAACTCCTGGAAAGAACACAGAAGGTTCTAGACTTTGAATATAGCAATGGCTTGTTACAAACAATATCAAAGGTACAATCCATGAAAGAAATAATTGATAAGCTGGACTTCATTAAGACTGAAAACTTTTGTTCTACCAAAGACATCGTTAAGAGTATGAGAAGACAAATCACAGACTGGGAGAAAATATTTGCAAAAGGTATATCTCATAAAGGTCATCATCCAAAAATATACAAAGAATTCTTAAAACTCAACAATTTAAAACTGAACAATTCAACTTAAAAGTAGGCCAATCACCTTAACAGAATCTTCACCGAAGAATATATATAGTAAACAACCCCAGAAAAAAGAGTCAATGTCAGTTCTTATTAGGAATTGCAAATTAGCCGGCGCCGTGGCTCACTAGGCTAATCCTCCACCTTGCGGCGCCGGCACACCGGGTTCTAGTCCCGGTCAGGGCGCTGGATTCTGTCCCGGTCGCCCCTCTTCCAGGCCAGCTCTCTGCTGTGGCCAGGGAGTGCAGTGGAGGATGGCCCAAGTGCTTGGGTCCTGCACCCCATGGGAGACCAGGAAAAGCACCTGGCTCCTGGCTCCTGCCATCAGATCAGCGTGGTGCGCCGGCCGCGGCGGCCATTGGAGGGTGAACCAATGGCAAAAGAAGACCTTTCTCTCTGTCTCTCTCACTGTCCACTCTGCCTGTCAAAAAAAAAAAAAAAAAAGGAATTGCAAATTAAAACCATTTACCACTACACGTGCCCGAGAGAGGCCAACACCCGAAACAGACACTATCAAAGGTTTGTGAGGAGGTAGAGCAACAGCAACTCTCATTCATCACTGGTGAGAATGCAAAACTGCACAGCCACTTGGAATACAGTTTGGCAATTCCTAACAAAGCTAAACATACTGTTGCCGTGTGATCATGGGATCCAACAGTTGAGCTCCTTAGCATTTACCAGAAGGGGCTAAAAACTTAGGTCCACACAAAAACCTGTACGTGAATGTTTGCAGAAGCTTTTCCACAAACTCGTTGAAACCTTCTCATACAAATGGCATTTGAGTGCATTCTTTTTTTTTTAAGAGTAGTACAATATTCTTTTTTTCCAAAGATTTATTTATTTATTTGAAAGACAAAGTTACAGAGAGAAAGGTGGAGCCAGAGAAAGAGAGTCCTACATTTCGCTGGTTCACTCCCCAAATGACTGCAACAGCCAGAGCTGTGCTGATCCAAAGCCAGGAGCCAGGAACCTCTTCCAGGTCTCCCATGCAGGTGCAGGGGCTCAAAGACTTGGGCCCATCTTCCACTGCATTCCCAGGCCATAGCAGAGAGCTGGATCAGAAGAGGAGCAGCCGGGACTTGAACCAGCACCCATATGGGATGCCAGCGCTGCAGGCAGCAGCTTTACCCACTACACCACAATGCCAGCCCCTTGAGTGCATTCTTTTCACAAAAAAAATAAACAATTACAAAAGATTTACCCACCATTTCCAGTACCAGTGGTATCTATTTGAGTCCTTTACACACACCCACTAGTACATATGTGCACATATGTGTGAGTGTGTGTGTGTGTGAGGCTATGGGACATGTTGGTTCTGTTTCTCTGGTGAACCTTAACTAACCCAGACATCCAACTAAGATAAGTCCCAGTAGTGGAGAAAACAGTGAGGGGCAGGGGAAGTGTTTACTAAGGAAATAATACAACTACCATAATGGAAGGAAATGATTTCCTTATCCAAAGACACATTAAAGGTAAAATATCATGTAATGCCACACTCTGGGGGCAAAGAACCTAGAGAGGAAAAAATGAAAGTCTTGGGGTTCTGTGGGGTAATTCAAGGACACTGCTGTGTCCCCATTGCTGGCTGACGCTGCAGCTGTCGCCTGTCTGCCACATCAGTAACACCTGCTCCCCCTGCCTTCCAGCCCTGTTCTCTTTGTCATGCTAGGGTTTTGCCTCCTCTGGCTGTCAAAATTCAGTTCATTCTTCTGCCTCTGGACACCACACAAGCAGCCAACCAATCAGCTGACCACTCGGCCAGTTCCTTGGCTGCAGGGGGGCCAGGGCAGCTCTTTTCATGTGAGTTTGGCCCTGATGCTGAACTGTACGCATTAAACCCCTAAGTCGGGTGCACAGTAGAGGGAGTGATGGTGTCTGTTGGGAAACAGGAAAGCACTGGAAAAAAACGGTTGCCAGTAACTTGAGGGGTAGGAAGAGGCTTTTGTCTGCCCTTGGATGAGCCTTGTTGAGATGTTAATTTGTTTTCTTTAATTATACAAGTGGGTTAAGATACCAGTTAAGATGCTTATATCTACATTGGAGTACTTGGGTTCAGTATTCGACTTTGGCTCCGGACTCCTACCAGTGCAAAACTCTGCGAGGCAGGCTTGCCTGCCGCCCACATGGGAGACCTGGCCTGAGATCCTGAGCTCCTGGCGTTGGTCTGGCCTAGCCCCAGCTGTTGCAGGTATCTGGGGACTGAACCAGCAGAGGGGAGATCATGCTGCCTCTTTCTCTCTCTCTCTCTGCCTTCTTCTCAAATAAGTAATTTTTAAAAACTATACAAAAGGTCTTCAAAAAGTCTGTAGAAAACTGGAATTAGAGGTAATGAAAGCTTTCCATGAATCTTTTGAATTCTTCGTATACAAACAATATTTAAATGCATTCTTTTCACAAAAAACTAAACAACTACAAAACATTTCACTCACCATTCCCAATACCAGAGGGATCCATTTCCAGTCCTTTTCCTCTGTTTTTAAGCAATATCCCTCTATTCATAGAAAATCTATACAGTCAACCTTCTGTGTCTGCGCGCTCACTCACTCTCTCTCTCTCTCTTTTTTTTTTTTTTTTTTTTTGTTTGTTTGTTTAAAGAGAGAGGGAGAGACACAGAGAGGTCTTCCATCCTCTGATTCACTCCCCAAATGGCTGCAACGACTATGGCTGGGCTAGGCCGAAGCCAGGAGCCAAGAGTTTCTTCCGGGTCTCTCATGTGGATACAGGGGCCCAAGCACTTGGGCCATCTTCTGCTGCTTTTCCCAGGCAATTAGCAGAGAGCTGGATTGGAAGTAGAGCAACTGGGACACAAACTGGTGCCCACATGGGATGCTGGCATCACAGGTGGTGGCTTTACCCACTATGCCACAACACAAGCCCTATCTGGCTTTTGTATACATAGATTCAACAAACCATGGATGAAAATGTAATTAGACCTGCAATAGTTTTCAGCCATTTAGAACATGTATCAGGGCTGGTGCAGCAGTAGGGTAAGTCTCTGCCTTCAGCACTGGCATCTCATTTGGGCGCCAGTTCATGTCCTCTTCCAATCCAACTCTCTGCTATGGCCTGGGAAAGCCATAGTGCTTGGGCCTCTCCTGCACCTGTGTGGCAGAACCGGAAGAAGCTCCTGGCTTATGGCTTCTAGCTTCAGACCAGCCCAGCTCTGGCCATTGTAGCCATCTGGGGAGTTAACCAGAGGATGAAGACCTTTCTCCATGTTGTCCTTCTCTGTCTATAACTATCTCTCAGATAAACAAATAAAAATGTTTTAAAAATGTATTGATTTATTTTTCTCTGATTATTCTTTAAATAATACAAAGTCTTAACTACTTCTGTAACTTATACAAATCTCCCATCTTTGTCTTGGACTATACATGGAGTTTGTACATACTATACATGTATGTGCATGTGTGTGTGTAAGTATATATATATATGAGTAAGTATATATAAGTATATATATAAGAGAAAGTATATATATATATATATATATATATATATATATATGAGAGAGAGAGAGAGAGTCACTGTTTTAGTACAAATGCTTAGGTTCTCTCAAGTTCTTTTTGCAAGCAATGAAGCAGTACAGTGCCACCCAAAGTGTGGTCCGGTGCATTATGCTGGCCCACATGTACTGTTTATTAGCAGGCTACAATAAAATAAGAGTAGAAGTTGAGGGTGAGCACTGAGAAGCATTTATAGCAATTTGGTAGAGTATGTTCTCTTGCAAAACAATTTGAACACATGTATTTTGGAAGTCATTGGTTTTTTTCTGAAAATTTTTCTTTCTCCAGTAATTCATTGTTATACTAAAAGTAAAAATATACAAGTTTACAAAAGACTGGGAATAAAAACTGGGGCTTGACCCAGATTGCTGAGAGGCACACTTTTGTAAACAGCCTTCTGCAAGCCAATTCATGACTCTTGGACCAAGTGTCTCTCAGCTGTAGCTCTGAACAAGTGATTCTCTGGGGTATGGGATACAGGCTTCTCTTCCTCTAAGACCCCTACTCTCTTGGTCCATTTTCTGTTTCTGTGACAAAAATGCCAGAGATGGGGTAACTTACAAGAAACAGAGGTTTATTTGGCTCAAGGTTCTGGGGAGATTCTCGGGCTGGGAAACCCAAGAGCTTAACAAATGGCAAAGACCTTCCTGTATAACACATGAAAGGGATCACATGGTTAGACAGGGCCAATGTGGTGGCTTGGGTCTCTCTAACTTTTCTTAGCCGCTAATGGCATCATCTTGGTCCCATCTGAAAACCTACTTGCCTCCCACACTTCCAAACGCCGACTGGGTTGGGACTAAGTTTCCAATACATGATTTTTTGGGGAGACGCATTCAAGCCATGGCAACCAACATCACCAGTATCTTGTTCCTGAATCCCAGGGAGGTGGAGCTTCTGGTTATATGCTTAGTGTCTGTCTCATGAGTCTTGAAGTTGGTGTCAAGCCCTGGGTTGTGATCATCCTTTTCCAACCTTATCTGGATCGAACTTCCCAGTAGTCCTAGGAGGTGGGCCAGGCAAGAGGTCATTTCTGCATTAAATATTCGGATCCCAGCAGTGCAAAATTAAGGCTGAGGCTGCAGGCAGGCCACATGCACTTGTGGCCTAGAATTCCCTCCAGATGGCCCAGGCCCACAAGTCACAAGAACAGGCTGGGACTATGTAAAGGTGATCAAGAGAGGAGTCCGAATAAAGCCAAGGATTAGATCTGCAAGCTCAGGAGAAAAAGAGGAAGCGTGAGAAATCAGGCCCCACTAAAGAACATCTCAGCCCTGGGAAGCAGGGCCTGCTGAAGGTGTCAGAGGAACCTGGGACCAGAGAGATCAGTACAGTCTCTGTTACCCCGACCGTCTGAGCAAGGCAGCAGCCGGGCGGTTCTTCTATTTGCCTAATCTTTCAACACTGCCTGTCGGTGTGGGTGATGTAACTCAAGCTTCTTGAAATAATACAGGCGCTTGCTCCCATCCAACTCAAACAATGAACTTGCAACCACCACCAAGACATTAGGCCAAACCATCACTCACATTGCTCGGGTGTGCCTTTGTGCAAACACTCGCCCTGCCAGGCCTGGGAGGCCATTTCCCGGAACAATGGGTGGTGAGCAGTAACGACCCATCTCCATGGCATGTCAAGCAAGCGTGTAGCAGGGGAGGAGCAGGCCAAGGGAGAAGATGTCAGATTTGGGTAGAGGCCTAGAGCCATCCAAACCAGTCTTTACTCGAATTCGTGGGTTCAGGTGTCGGTTCTCAGTACCATGCCTAGGCCCCAGAGACACCACTTAGATTCTCTGCACCTGCATCTCTTCGTTTGCAAAATGGCAGTCTGTGTATGGTGGGTGTTGCTGTGCCTTGTCTGTTTCTGGTGGCCCCTTACCATCCCCACACTTAATTTTGCCTGTGTGCCTAACATGCCTGGGGCAGCCGTCAAACATTTATACAACAAGGAGTTGTATAAATACTCCAGCTCCCGAGGGTAGCACAACTCTCAGGCTCCCCAGTGAGTCTGAGCTCCTGCTGTCCACTGTGACAATGTGTCTGATATCTCAACTTCCACACACCCCCTGGACCACCCCTGGTATAAAGTACCTGCATTGAATCCTTGTAATAGGGTCAGCTTCTGGGGAAACCCACACTAAGAAACTTCCCAATTTTCTCCCAGTATTGTTGCTGTTAAGATCAGAGGCAGCTCTTGGATGAAGATGAAGGTCAAGCTTATAAAATCTGCATGCCAAGCAAAGGGAGTCCCAAGTCCATCTGAGGTGGGCATTCTAGGGCTTTTGACTTCAAGGTGCTCAGGCGGAGACCTCAAAGTGGCAGGAACAGAAGCCACAAAAGGCAGCAAAACCGGAGCCTCCTGGGGTGCTGCTTAGTTTTAACTGTTCCCAACACAACAATCATCAACTTCCAACTCCAACTTCGAAGAACCAGCTGTGCCAATCAACTAAGGACTGCGTCTTGAGAATCCTGGGGCCTGAAATGGACATCAAGCAGATGGCATGACCTGTGGCCTGGGTAGCTTACACTACACAGAACCCAAAGGGAGTAACTCAGCAAAGTCAGCAGCAAATCTGGGACCATCATGAGGGACCCGGTGCTCAAAAAACACAGAAGCCCTGAAGGAGACTCCAATGGCTATGATTAGAACACTTTTTTAAAAAAGTTATTCATTCTGGCATGGTGTTGTGGCATATCAAGTTAAGCTACTGCCTATGACACCAGCATCCCATATGAGTGCTGGTTCGAGTCATGGATGCTCCACTTCCAATCCAGCTCCCTGCTAATCTGCCTGGGAAAGCAGTGGACAACAACCCAAGGTCTTGGGACCCTACATCCATGACAGGAAACTGGATGAAGCTCCTGGCTCCGGCCTGGCCCAGACCTGGCCGTTGCAGCCATTTGGAGAGTGAACCAGTGGGTAGAAGATCTTTCTCTCTCTGTAAGTCTTTCTTTTTTTTTTTTTTTTTTTTTTTGACAGGCAGAGTGGACAGTGAGAGAGAGAGACAGAGAGAGAAAGGTCTTCCTTTGCCGCTGGTTCACCCTCCAATGGCCGCCGCTGCAGCCGGCGCACCGCGCTGATCCTGGCAGGAGCCAGGAGCCAGGTGCTTTTCCTGGTCTCCCATGGGGTGCAGGGCCCAAGCACCTGGGCCATCCTCCACTGCACTCCCTGGCCATAGCAGAGAGCTGGCCTGGAAGAGGGGCAACCGGAACAGAATCCGGCGCCCCAACCGGGACTAGAACCCGGTGTGCCGGCGCCGCAAGGTGGAGGATTAGCCTATTGAGCCACGGCGCCGGCTCTGTAAGTCTTTCAAATACATAAAAACAAGTCTTTAAAAACAATTTATTCATTTATTTGAAAGGGAGAGAGAGAGAGAGAGAGAGAGAGAGAGAGAGAGAGAGAGAGAGAGAGAGAGAAAGAGCTTCCATCCACTGGTTCATTCCCCAAATGGCCGCAATGGCCAGGTCTGGGCCAGGCAGAAGCCAGGAGCCAGGAACTCCTTTCAGGGTTTCCCATGAAGCAACTGGGTCATCCTTGGCTGCCTTCCCAGGTGTGTTATTGGAAGCTGGATCAGAAGCAGAGCAGCCGGGAATTGAACCAACACTCCAACACGGGAAGCCGGTGTTGCAAGAGGCAGCTTAACCTGCTGCACCACCACGCTGGCCTCAAGGTTGGAACAATTTGAACAATCAAATAGTGATAATGTTGAACCATAACCCATAACATAAAATAAATAGCCATGAGTCCATTCTGATATGAATACATATTGAATTAAATAAGTTGAAAGAGGAGAAAGGACAGGACTTCCCTGCAGAGGAAATGTAGTCACTCAGCACAGAAGGAAGGAGAGGACAAGAAAATGGTCTTGGGCAAACTCCGCCGCGGTGATGGCTGCAGACAAGATGTGCTGACAGATGCCAGAACCAAATGGAAGCTTGAGAAGAAAAGAGATTTCAAAGTCTCAAGATTCCTCTGCCAGGAGGTCTGTTGACAAGGCAGGGGTGGAGAGATGTATAGGAAAAGCCCCCGGGGAGACTACTTCACCAGGAGCTCAAGGCCATTGTCGCAGTGGTAACACATCAAAGGGCCTCCCTGAGACACAATGCACAGAGAACAAGCCCTGCGTCTGTGATGCCCGGGACACACTGCCTGCACTCAAGCACCACAAGCCCCAGCTGCGCCTGAGCAGAGCCACTTCAGCGCAGGAACTCATCACTACCTCTAGGGGCATCCAGGTCTCAGGGCAGGTGTTTAGCCTAGTGGTTAAGACTCCACTTGGGGCATCTCAGAGTGCATGGGTTCAAGCCCTGGCTCTGCTGGCAGTTCCAACCTCCTTCTAATGCACACCCTGGGAGGCAGCAGGTGATGGTTCAAGTAGTTGGATCTCTGCCACCCATGTGGGAGACTTCAGCCTAAGCCAGGGCCTGGATGGGAGTTCTCTGACTGTCCATCTAGATGTCTCTCAGTGTTTCAAATAAATACAATAAAATAGGGGTATGTGGGTCCCAAAAGGCAAGGAATGACTACAAAGCTGTGCAGACAGCAGGGGAGCAGAAAGGAAAAAACAACTAGATGTCAAAGGGAGATCCTGATTGGGATCCTGGAGCAAGAAAAGGATGTTCAGGAGAGAAGTGAGCTTTGCACAGGGCCTTTGGTTTACAGGCAGTGCATCAAGGTGAACTTCCCAAGTCTGATCATTATGCTACGGTTTTGTAAAATTTGTTATGCTTGTGAGGAGATTGTGTGGAGAGTGGGGCAAAGATTTAGAGAAGCTCTTAAGCATTTTTAATATTTATTTATTTGAAAGGCAGAGAGAGAGAGACAGAGAAAGAGAGAGAGAGAGAGAGAGAGATTTTCAATTTGCTAGTTCACTCCCCAAATGGCTGCAACAGCAGGGCTGGACCAGGCTGAAGCCATGAGCCAGGACCTCCATCCTGCTCTCCCATGTGAGTGGCAAGGGTTCAAGTACTTGGGCCATCATCTGCTGCCTTCCCAGGCACATTAGCAGGGAGCTGGACAAGAAGCAGAGCGGCTGAGACTCAAACTGGCACTCCAGTACGGATGCCAGCACTGCAGGTGGTGGCTTAATCCACTGAGCCACAACACTGGCTCTCTGTATGATTTTGCAATGTTTCTACTACTTTTTACCATTTCTTCCTACTACTATTTTTCTAAAGGTAGTTCAAAATACAAAGTTAAAAAAATATCCAGCTTTTCATAGTGTCTTTGTCAGAAAAGCAACGATTATCACATTTGTGTTGATCTGAACTGTGCTCAAAACCAGGGCCATGGACACACACATTCTGAAATGTGTGTGTGTGTGTGTGTGTGTGTAAGGGGTGAGTCTTTCTCTTGTAAACACCCTCTGAGGTTCCAGAGGAGGCAACAATGACAAGACCCTGTCTGAACTGCTTTGGTGGAAAAGATGTCCAGTGTCCCATTCAAGGCCATCACCCGCTTACTAATAACATCAGCCACTCTGCTCTCCTCTTTGGGTCTCCCAGGCACAAGCCCTGGCATCAGTCAACACTGGGATCTGATCTCACAGGAAAAGATGTGTTTGAAGCCACATCTCCTTGGAGGCATCACAATACCTGTTTTCAGAGCATACGACAAAGTTATGGTAATTAAAATAGCATGGAACTGGCCTAAAAACGAAGACACAGATCAATGGGACAGAAAACAGAGCAGAGAAATTAATCCACATACATACAGCCAACTTATCTTCCAACACAGATGCCAAGAACTTACACTGGAGAAGGGATAATCTTTTCAATAAATGGTGCTGGCAAAACTGGATGTGTATATATAGAAGAATGAAATGAGATCCCCACTTCTCACCGTATACAAAAAGAAATGAATGGATCATAGATCTAAATGTAAGGCCTGAAGCTATGAAATTGCTAGAAGAAAACATAGGGGAAACACTCCAAGACATTCTGTGTAGGTGATGATTTCTTGAATAAGACCCCCAAAAGTCCAGGCAGCAAAAGCAAAACTAGTCAAATGGGATTATATCAAACTCAGATGCTTCTGCATAGCAAAGGAAACACTGGAGTGAAGAACGGGAGAAAATATTTGCAAGCTACTTATGTAACAAAGGATTTTTTTTTAAAGATTGATTTATTTACTTGAGAGGTATTGTTACAGAGAGAGAGGGGGAGAGACAGAGAGCTCTTCCATCCACTGGTTCACAATGGCCAGAGCTGATCCAATCTGAAGCCAGGAGCCAGGAGCTTCTTCCGGGTCTCTCATGTGGGTACAGGGGCCCAAGCACTTGGGCCATCTTCTACTGCTTTCCCAGGCCATAGCAGAGAGTGGATCGGAAGTGGAGTGGCCAGGATTCGAACCGGCGCCCATATGGGATGCCAGCACTGCAGGAAGCGCCTTTACCCACTATGCCACAGTGCCGGCCCCATCCAACAAAGGATTAATATCCAGGATATATCAGGACCGTAAAAAAACTCAACAACAAAAACGAACAATTCAGTTAAGAAATAGACAAAGGACATGAACAGACAATTCTCAAAAGCAGAAACACAAATGGCTGACAAATAAGTGAAAAAACGCTCAACATCACTAGCCATCAGGGAAATGCTAATCAAAACCACAATGAGGTATCACTCACCCTGGTCAGAAGGGCTATTCTAGTAATAAATGCTGGCAAGGATGTGGAGAAAGTGAACTCATAGACACTGTTGGTGGGAATGCAAATTAGTGCAGCCACTGTGGAAACCAGTGTGGAGATTTCTTTAAAAACTAGAAACAGACCTGTCATATGACCCAGGATCTCACTCCTGGGTATATACCCAAGAGCCTTGAACTCATTGCAACAGAGAGACACCTGCACCACCGTGTTTATAGCAGCACTGTTCATAATAGCCAAGGTATAGAATCAACCAAAGTTGTTCATCATCAAATGAATGGATAGAGAAATGTGGTATACACACACACACACACACACACATAGTGGAATACTATCCAGCCATAAAAATGAATGAAATCCTGTCATTTGCAGCAAGATAGAACTGGAAGACAGCATATTGATTGAAATAAACCAGACACACAAGACAAATACCGCATGTTCTCCCTTATATGTGGGTGTATAAAAAAAAATACTTTCTCTGCCTCTCCTTCTCTCTTTGTGTAACTCTGACTTTCAAATAAATAAATTTTAAAAAATACAAAAAACAAAAACTCCATCTGAACACAGAATGGTGATGACCAGAGGATGGGAGGGGTCAAAGGAATAGAAGGAGTTTGAGTAAAAAAAATAGGAGAAGCTGGGTATTTCATTAATGTGACTAATTTAAGATGTTAACATGGGATGTGGGGTGAGGAGTCCATGAGATACCTTTGTATTACTACTTCTTTTTTTCTTTGTGAATTTCAAACTATTCTGAAATATAATGTTTTAAAAAAAATTACCTTTTGTCTCAGTTTTTTGGTAGCTTGTGTGACTTGGGACCAGGAGCCAGTGCTGGAGCCTGGAATATTTGGGGGGACATAGAGCTGAGTACTGTAGTTCTAGGCCTGCAGACCAGACAGGGGTAGAGCCAGAGGCCAGGCCAAAGTGTGACCGAGGAAGTGGTGTCAATAGCGGAGTGAGGGGTCGTTGCTGTGGCATAGTGGGCAAAGCCGCTGCCTGCAATGCCTGCATTCCGAATGGATGCAGGTTCAAATCCTAGCTGCTCCATTTCTGATCCAGCTCCCCGCTGACATGCCTGGGAAAGCGGTAGAAGATGGTCCAAGTCTTTGGGCCCCTGCATCCAAATGGGAGACCTGGAAGAAACTCCTGGCTCCTGGCTTAGGCCTGGCGTAGCCCGGGCTGTTATGGCCATTTGGGGAGTGAACCAGCAGATTGAAGATCTCTCTGTGTGTATCTCTCCATCTCTCTCACTCTTTCAAAATAAATAAACAAAAGAAACTAGTGAGACAGCCCTGGCAAGGCCTCGGGCCCCGGGGCAGGGCCAGGGCCAGGGTGAGTCTGTCTGGAAGCCTACCTGCCTAGAAGGGGCTGCCCCCACACACAGAAACACCAGGAAGCAGGGGGCAAGGCCCTTTAAGCAAACACCAGGCAGGCTGAGGCCAGGGAACAAATCAATATTGACAAAGACGAGGAACAGCAGCAAGCCCAGTGGCTGGGCCACAGAGAAAGCTTGGCCTGGAAGGAGTCAAGGGAGCTCAGAGGGAACTGGGGACCCCTGCAGAGGTCCCCCCACAGATCCCCTCCCTGCCCTGCACTGCCAGACCCTGTGCCCTATGAGGCCTCCAAGGTGCTCAGCCGAGCAGGGGCTCACGGCTCCTGTCCAGCTGAGGCATGGCCCTAGGTAGACATCTGCCACCTCTGACAGGTGTCACAGCCAGAAGGGCCTGGAGTCACCCGTCCTGCGTCAGCCGGGTGCTGGATGCGTGCCCCAGCCAAAGCCCTGGCATTCTCGGGGTGAGCCATCTCAGAGTGTGGGCACAGGGTCTAATCAGAGGCTCCTGGGGCGCTGGGTAATGAGGCCCAGTCCTGCACCCCCACATGCTCCACAACGCCCCCTTGAGGCATTGGGATACGGCCCAGGAAGGTGCAGTTGTCCCACCTTCTCTGGTGCTGCCCATACCTGTACAGGTAGGAAGCCATTAGATCCATTAAACAGAAGAGGAAGCAGCCACCAGAGAGGGGACGCAACTTCCTTGGCCACACAGGGAGAGCCAGCGTGGGAGAGTCTGGGCATCCTGGCTTCTCCTCGACCTGACACAGCTGCTGTCACAGCTGCTGACCTTGACCTGCTGCTGTCCCTCTGTGGGACTGCTCTTCACAGACTCCGACTGGGTAACCCCCGTGCCATGCAGCTCTCTGCACTTCCTGTGAGATGACTCCTCAGGGCCCTCCCCTCCAGTCCAGGGAAGGTGCCCTGCCTGTCCCCGGCGCTCCTTGCACTCCGGGCACCAGCAGGCCACCCTAGAGGGCAGCTAACCACTGGTCCTTGACAGCCCCACACGAGCAGGGTGTCCAGCCACAGTGGGCACAGCTGGACGCAGGTGCTCTGGCCCCTCTCCTCAGTCCCGCCTTCCCCCCTCCAGCCCCATGACTCTGACAGCACATACCACAGGGTTGCATCTCCTTGGCCCATTTGGGCGTGTCCTGTGTGTGACCCAGTCAATGCAGAAGGGACTCCTGGTCACACGTGTGTACAGTGGGGCCAGCGCCACCAGCAGGCAGGGACTGAGAATGGAGCAGAGGCCCCCTGGGGGAGAGGCAAGGGGCTTCTACCAAAAGGCAAAGGGGCAGCTGGGTAGGCACAGCTCAGCACCTGTCCACTGCAGGCCTCCTCACCGCCCCTCATCTTACAAGGGCTACTCTTCCACGGAGCCAGTGTTGTGGCACAGCGGGTTAAGCCACCACTTGTGTTGCAGGCATCCCCCACTGGGTCCAGCACCAGTTCCAGTCCCAGCTGCCCCACTTCCGATCCAGCTCTCACTTATGTGCCTGAGAAGACAAAGGTAGATAGACCAGGTACCTGCGACCCTGCCACGCAATGGGGAGGCAAGGATGGAGTTCCTGGCTCCCGGCTTTGCCCAGCCCTGGCGTTTGAGTAAAACAACACATAGAAGATCTCTATTTCTTACTTTCAAATAAATATTTTTTGAAAAGCAAGCAGCTCTTCTGAATTGAGTGAGAGCCTGTCTCTCTGTCTCTCCTGCCCATCACACCTGATTCTGCCTCTTCCTTCATTCAGCCCACAGCCCTGCAAGGGTGCACTGGTAGCTCTCGGGCCCCCGACAGCCACACCAAACCCCACTCTCCTCACAGCTGCGCATGCGTCCTGGGTCCTGCATTCTACCTCATGGACTCCAGATGCTACTCATGATGCTGCCTGGCAGGCCTGACACCTGCTGGTCCCCCCTGCAGGGACCACACTACCAGATTTCTCTCTAACACCTCTCTATTATCTGCCATTCAAAAAAATCTCTCAGGTTGAAGGCGCATCTAAATCTGGACCCCAAAATTCTCCTGGCATTTGAGTCCTTACCTATAAGCCCGCCCTGACTTTTTTTGTTCTGATTATTTGTAATAGAAAAAATATAAAGATATTCAAATTCTCTGGTCTTCTTCAAAGTACTTGTCACTACTCCCTTTCATTTCCATGTGAGATATACTATGTGTGTGCGTATGTGTGTACGCATGTGTATGCATATTTGTGTGTATTTGTGTATACGTGTGTATTTGTACGTGTGCATGTATATGTGTGTTAGGCTGGGCATATTAGTTCACACACGCATGTGTGGAGAAAAATGGTGGAAGAATATTTTGGCAGATCACCTTAGATCTTTTATTTGCTTTTCTGTATTTTCATCCTTAACATCAATTCGGGGGAATTTAATTTTTAAAAACTCAATGGCTGGACAAGAGGCAGTTTGCATCAGAAAAGGCACAAACCATGGGTTTGAATCTTGGTGGCTGTCTGACCTTAGGCAAGGGGCTTGTGCCCTTTCCTGGCTGAGCCCAGGCTTCCGGTGTGATAAACGGGAGTTAGTGTCAGAGGCAGCAGTGAGTGTGATCTGCAGTTCCTCCTGTCCAGGGACGCAGGCTGCCCTGCAAGTTGCCATGGCTAATGGAGCAACGCGGTGTGAACTGAGAGTCCCAGCCCACCCACTTCTGCAGCAGTTAACCCCGCACTCTGCATGCACTCCCATGTTTGACTCTCTTCCCTCAACATGCACAAGGGACTTAAAAGCTCCAGGAGGGTAAGGATTTGCCTGGTTCGTCCACTGCTATCCCCAGTACCCAGCACCGTAGGGCTCAGATAGCTGTGGAATGAATTTCTCGTATCCCCTACTGATTGCAATCCACAGGGGTCAAGGGCCTCCCCAGGGCTAACTCCCGGCATTCCTGACCTGGCGGAGCAGTCACTGCTGGCAGTGACGAGGAAGCCATGAGCTGCTTGTCTGCAGACCTGGGACCTCCAGAATTAGTCCCCAGACCAACGGCTCCACAGGCAAGGTGCAGACGGCACTGGCCGAGAGAGCCCACTGTGTGCAGGAGCTGGGCAGAGACCAGTCGTCCAACACGGTATGCACGCTCATTAAGTACTTGCTGCATGGCTTTGCATGGATTCCCTCCCTTGGTTGTCATAGCCCCTCCAACTCACTGGAGACCAGGCTGATACTCCACGGACCTCGTGAGGGCAGGCCAGGGCCCAGACTCATCAATGACTGACTCTTCTTCCCATTCTACACCTAAGGGGGCCAGGGTGACCCCGAGTCCACAATGTGGGTGGGGAAACAAGTCCCTGCGAAGTTAAGACAGCAACAGAGGCAGCAAGGGCCCAGGGCCAGTCACCCCAGGCCCAAACGTCCTGGGAAGAAGGACCCTGCCTCCGCTGTCCTTAGGGGTCTCTGCCACCCACCACGGCAGCATCTCAGCTAGCACCTACAGGGCAGGAAGGGCTTGCGGCTCCTGCTCTGCTCCTGCTCTGCTCGATCCTGGACAGCTCTGCTCCCCCCACACTGGCCCCACAGGCCCCAGGGGCTCTGCCTATGAGCCCCACCCCCTCCCCAGGCAGCTGCAGGAAAGCTGCGTCTTTCATTAAGCCAGGGAGGGGCCGCTGGGATCCCCCAGTTCTCTGGAGGCTGCTGACCAGGCAGGAAAACCAGGGAGAAGGGTGGTGAGGAAATGACAGAGTGGGAGAGGGCGGGGCTGGGAACTTTCATTGCCTGATTAGCTAAGAGTGGGGGTGGTGGGCCGGCGGCCTCAGGCCTCTGCCTGGTTCCTCACTGTGGGAAGGGCACCAGGGCAGTCCCAGAGGCACCCTTTCTCACCCTTTGACTCCGGGAATCTGACTAGCCTCTCCTGAACCTCATTCTTCTCATCCGCCCAGATGGGGCTGATGAGCACCCCCGGTTCTCAGGATGGGACCGAGGGCGTGGGCAAAGGGGCCGTGGAGCAAAGGGCCTGCGGCAGAGGAAGACCTGGGGGAGGCAGAGCAGAGCGAACCTGAGGGGGAGGGGTTCAACCACACCTGCCGGTCACAAACCCAGCACCATTTCCCACACTTGGCCTGTCTCCTGTTCCCTGTCCCCCACATCTGGGATTCCAGCCCTAGCTGGAGCGAGTGTTGAAGATGACTGGACCCAGAATCCTCCAAAGGGCAATGCTTGATACGCCCTCTCAGGTGGATATTTCAATGTAATTAAAATTATTTTTTAAAGATTTATTTACTTGAAAGGCAGACTGACACAGAGGGAGGGAGAGAGAGAGACAGAGAGAGGTCTTTCATCCACCGGTTCACTCCCCAGATGGCCACAATAGTCGGAGCTAGGCCAGGCCAAAGCCAGGGCTCCAAATTAACACAATTTAACAATCACTAGCCACATTCCAGATGTTTAGTACAGACCAGGGCCAGTAAAAAGGCGAGACACCCAGAGAAATGTTAATTTCAGATTGACCACCCATCATCCATTTAGTGTAAGTAAATATGTCTGAAATTCCAATTTGACAGGATGCAGCTAACGTGTGGCTACCAGCCACTGCATGAGCACAGGTGTAGAAGGAAACAACTACACAGAAAGTTCTATGGGACAGTCAATCCGGAGACATCTGGTTCCTGGGCTCCTCACAGCTGCCACTGGGATTCTGAGGGTGACCCAAGAGCAAAGATTCCTGTGCTCCACACTTGGAAGTAACCACCCAGGGTCACTTCTGTCCCTTTTGACAGGTTATACGTGGGCCATTAAGGCCCATCCAGATGCAAGAGGAGGAAAGTGAGATTCCCTCTGGTGGGGAAGTGGCCAGACCACAACACATGAGCACACAGGGCGGGACACAGCTGGGGACGCTTTTGGAAATAGAACCCTGGAGTAGGGGGCATCAAGTTAAGCAGCCTTGCAGTCATTATTAGGGCTTGGGCTTTTGAGCTAAATGGGGTGTTTTCGAAGGAAATGTTGATCTGACCTATGCTCTTAAGAAAATCCCTGTGGCTGCTGTGTGTGAAGACAAAAACAGGGTCAAGCGAGGGACCAGGGGTAGATTTAGCCCTGAGCTAGACTGACCTCAGACCTGAGCCAAGTCACTGGTGATGGAGGAGTTGGCCTGAAGCTCCTGGCCTGTGTACCCCACTTCGCTTTGAGTTCACCCCAACGAGGGTCCTTGCCCCCAACTCTGGAGCAAGCCCCATCCCCCTGCCCTCTTCCAGTACAACAAGCACTTTCAAAAGAGGTCAAAGCACTGCGGACAACCACCAGACACACATCAGTCCCACTCGAGGCCACATGCTGGGGATTTCCTGTCTTCCCAGGCCAAGGCCAGCTGCATGGAAGGAAGGGGTTTCAAAACCCTGCATCTCAAACTGGTCCCTCTCCTTGTCCCCCTTTAGATTCTTCTTCCTACTCCTGCCACTTTCTTGTTCTGCTCCCAGGTAAGATGCGAGACCACCTGCCTCCCAATACATCTGAATGCTGGTTTCGTGATCCAGTCCGCAAATCCAAGGGGAGGCCAGAGAGTCACAGCTGGATCCAGCCAGAGTTTCCAGGGCTGGCTCTGGCTTGAAGTTTTCCACCCTTGCGGGAGGTGCTCAGTGGCTTCCCAGAAATGTCCCTCACCTCAGCAGAGCAGGACCACGGGGAGCTGGCACTTGGCCAGCCACGGGCATCAGCACAGCCGCACTCCCCTCGGCTATTTGTGGGACATTCTTTTGTCTTAGGTTGACTGCCAGGAGCACCAATTGTCCCTCCTGCAGTTTTGCGATGCGGTTTGGGACGTGGCAACGGACACGCAACCCCCACTCCACCTCCAAACCCCACCAAATGACAGGAAAGGATTCTGCAATGTGGCAGTTCAAGTTAAAGGCCAGTAATAAACAGGACTTGAAGCAGTAGCAGCTGCCAGCCTCCCACGTCAGCGTCTGCAGTGAACTTCAGAGGAAGCCCTATGCCCACCCACCTAGCTCCCAATTCCATTTGACTGATGCTAGAAATGCCTGCAAATGGCACTTTGGCAGAGGGCTGGGAGACGACCCAGCAGTGGGCTGGGTTAGCAAACAGTATTTCAAATATCATAGGTCCCCACAATTTAACAAGATTTAAAGGAATGTAGTAAAAGCATGTATCAGACTCAGTCAAAATGAAAGTCTTCCTAGAACAGCTGAGGGCAAGGAAGCAAAAATTGCTCTAGAGCTTCTGGTAGAGCATTCCGTGAGTCTCCACTACTCCCAAGGGAGAGAAAACCAACAGCTGAAAGCCTCTAGAAACTAAGCCCAGTGCTGGCAACACCCTGAATAGCTTTCAATGAAATATGCGGAGTTAACCGTAAAAAAGGGTTCTTTTTATGTCCTGTATGTGTATCGTTGCACTTCCTTACATCTATAATTGAAAGTAAATATCCTTTAAAAAGTCAACACCTAGGACTGGCGTTGTGGCACAAACAGCTAAGCTACCACCTGCTACACCGCCACCCATGGGGTGCTAAAAGTTCCCAGCTGCTCCACTCCTGCTGCAGCCCCCTGGTAATACGCCTGGGAAAGCAAGGAAGATGGCCCTGCACCCACGTGGGAGACACATATGAAGCTACTGACTCCTGGCTTTGGCGTGGCCCATCACTGGTCTTTGTGGCCATTTGGGGAATGAACCAGCAGATGGAAGATCTCTAACTCTGCTTTTCAAATAAATGAAAAACAAAGTCAACACTTTTGAATGGGGACACCCGAAACCTACAGTAAGTTATCATGTTGGGCAGCCTACCTACGTGTAACCTTTCAGAGGCGGTGGGAGCAGATGCAGGAGGCAGCCCCTGGACCTTAGTCCTCTGCTCTGTGTGTGCAGTTTGGAACCAGTCACCACCCAGCTGTGGCCCTCCTCCCTGCCTTCCTAACGTATTATGTGACCTGGCTTAGACCCTTCGTTTCCTCAGCAGTTTGACACCAGGCCCAGACAGCGAGTTTCTGGAACAGGAGCTCAGCAACAGAGGCTGTCTTGGGTAATCAGATCTGAGGCCCACAAAAACCTGAGAGGGGGCTACAGGCCTGGGAGGACGCTACCCATCCAGAACCACTGATCTCAGCACCAACGCTGAACTCCCTGCTCCCATTGGCACCTTGGCAGCAGGCTGAAGGTGGGAGCACCTGGCAGGTCCCTCAGGTGCCCCTCTCAGGGGCACCTGGAAGCCCCACCAGTTGGAGGCGAAGTGGCTACTCTGGATCACCTCTGCCCCCTACAGGCAGAAGGCTGATGGTGCAAGCTGCTTCCTTGTGTACAGAGAACACCTCCCCAGGGTTAGCTCAAACAACCTTCAAAATCCTAATGAGGCAAATGTTCAGGAAAATAGACCCAGGAAAACAGGTGGAACAAAGCAGTATATGGGAGGTGAGCTGCCCCGTGCTGTGCTGTCACCAAGAGTGGACTGATGTGACATCTTTCTGCAAGGGCGGGGAATATGCATTACCTGTGAAGCAAAGGGCTTTACGTGCTACAATGCAACTTGGCCAGCTGGACTGGCTCGCACCTCACACTCCCCTTGTTACTCCTAGAACCTTTCAAGAAGTGTTCTATAGGAAATCAAGCACATGTGCATTTTTTTTTTTTTAAGATTTATTTCAAAGTCAGAGTTACACAGAGAAGTTGAGGCAGAGTGAGAATGGCCTTCCATCCGTTGGTTCACTGCCCAGTTGGCTCAATGGCCAGAGCTGCGTGAATCCTAAGCCAGGAGGCCAGGAGCTTCTTCCGGGTCTCCCACGAGGGTGCGGGGGTCCAAGGGCTTGGGCCATCTTCTACTGCTTTCCCAGGCCATAGCACAGAGCTGGATTGGAAGTGGAGCAGCTGGGACTTGAACTGGTACCCATATGCAGGCGCCAGCCCCACATAAGGTTTTCCTAGAGGAACAAATCTACAACCCAAAAGCACACCCCCAAACACTGGAACTTTAAGAAACAAACTACCTATTGACTCTGAGGTTTGTTGATGGAATTCTTTCTCAAAAGGCCCACAAAGAACCTGCCTTCCCTGGCCTCAGCTTCAGCATCCCTGGGATCTGCCCAGTGGCACACAATCCGATCATGCTCAGTGTTTATTTCAGGTGTTTCCAAAATGCTGGCCACCTCTGCCAGTTCACCAATACTGTTGACTACCAGTGTACTCATAGAATACTGCATACAAAGACGGTATAAATTCATTGGATGACACAGATAAATGAGAAAAAGGACTACAAACACCCCTGACTCTCATGCCCCCATGAAATTCCATGAGTTGACCTGAGACCTTGAGACAGGGTGCAGTTAAGCAAGCAGAAAATCTGGCAACGCAGCAGGGCCTCACAGAGATCACAGGTCCAAGACTTGAGGGTGGCCTAAAACACTGTAGCCAGCTTTCTCAAAGGGGCCCTGCTTAGGCCACTCAGAGAGCAGCACACCCGATCCTGGCTGCCTTTCTATCCAGCAAGAGTTCTCAGTTCACACAAAATGCACACACAAGGCTCCAGGGCCAGAAGCCAGAGCTGTGAACCAGGTCTGACCTCACTGGTGTTCCTCACACTGGGGTGCTGGCTCTACTACCCTGCTCACCCACAGTGCTGGGGTGACAGGGAAGATCAGACGTGGTTAGAAAGCAGCACAGGCGTCACAACTGCTATACCTAATTAAATCCACTCATTTTGTGGGTTGTTTCCCAAGTATGCACTGCAAAGGAACAAGGCAATATGACAGCACAGCTGTCTGTGGTACAGTGAATTAAGCTGCTGTTTGGGTTGTCTACATCCTGTATCAGCAAGTGCTGGTTTAGGGACCAGCGCTGTGGCATAGTAGACTAAGCCTCTGCCAGCAGTGCCCACATTCCATTTGTGTTCCAGCTGCTCCTCTTCCGATCTCTGGGAAAGCAGCGGAAGATGGTCCGAATGCTTGGGCCCTTGCACTGACGTGGGAGACCCAGCTGAAGCTTATGGGCTCCGATCAGCCCAGCTCTGGCTGTTATGACGTTTTGAGGAGTGAACCAGCACATGGAAGACCTTTCTGTCTCCCTCTGTCTATAACTCTCTCAAATAAACAAAATAAATTCAAAAAATTTTATAAAGTGCTGGTTTTAAGTCTAGGTACCTGCTAATGTACCTGGGAAATAGTAGATGATGGCTCAAGTACCTGAATCCCTGCCACCCACAAGACTCAAAGATGGGAGTTCTGGGCTCCAGACTGGCCTGGCCCAGATCCAGCTACTGTGGCCATCGGGAGAGTCAACCAGAGAATGGAAGATCTGCCTTTCAAAAGTAGGGTAGTGTAGCTTATTTTAACATAGTATCAGAATATCTCCCCCAGTCAGTCACTACAGGGGTAAAAAGTAACCTCCAGTGGAGAAGTACAGGGACAACACACTCCCCAGAGGACCCAGCACTACTCATGTTAAAATGCAAACCTGGGGGCCTGAGCTGTGGCACAGTAGGTTAAAACCCTGGCCTGAAGCACCAGCATCCCATATGGGTGCCAGTTCTAGTCCCAGCTGCTCCTCTTCCGATCCTGCTCTCTGCTATGGCCTGTGAAAGCAACAGAAGATGGCCCAAGTCCTTGGGCCCCTGAACTCAGAAGAAGTTCCTGATCAGCACAGCTCTGGCCGTTGCGGCCATGTGGGGAGTGAACCAGCAGATGGAATACCTCTCTCTCAGTCTCTACCTCTCTCTGTAACTGTTTTTCAAATAAACTAAAAAAAAAAAAAAAAAAAAAAAAAAAAAAACCCTTTAAAGAGTAGAATGGAAGCCCACAGGACACTGGGCAGAAACACTTCTCCTAGTCAAGGCTTAGCTGTCACTGCCTTCTTGGGGCACAGCCTGGCTTTGCTGTCCACAAAAACACTCCACACAACAGCACTGTTTCTTGTTCATTATATGCTTTATTGAAGACAAAAGTCCCAAAACACATCCACCACCCCCCAACCACTAGTAGGCAGAGTCTTCCTTCATGTAGCCATGTCTATGGGTATCCCAAGATATAGCTCTATCCTCGAACATTTCATCTCAACTATAAAAATGGAGCTGCAAAGGGTATACAAAGATAAATGAGATTTTCTTGCCATTGTCTAATACAAACACTTCAGGTGACTCAAGAAACATGAGTAATAAGGAGTGAGAACTATGTAATTAACGAATGGAATGTCTGTTACCTATGTTGGAATTGGCGCCTGACAAAATCAGTTTGTGTGGACATGAGCACATGGAGAAACATGTGCCAGGTGATTGCTTCTATTGGTTTCCAGAAGGCACATGTCTCCTACACCCTCTTGGTAATGAAAGACAAACAACAGAAGTATCCAGTATTTATATCTTGCCCACTTTGAGGTATTGAATGCATAAGGAAAAGATTAGTTATATCCAAATAGCATGCAATAAAAATATTTTTAAACCAACATGGTTAAGTGTTAAAGATTTTTAGAAATCAAAATAGTTCACATAATTTTTAACTAAAGTCAAAGCTAATAAATCTTCCATGGTAATGATTTAAGTGCAAGTGATGCTGGTTTTCTTTCACATTCATTTCCTTCCTTCAGAGTAAAGGTAGATCAGTTGTTCTTGAACAAGTCAATGCAGCTCTGCAAGAGGGAGACATTATTCTGGAAAAAAACCCAAAAGTGAGAGTCTTAAGACCTGCAAAGGTTACACACAAATCTAGACACAGCTTTCCCCACAGGATTCAAAGCCAGCAAAGCCAGGTAAAATTAGATGGTACTTTTCCTTTAAATCCCAATTAAAACCCAATCTACTCTTCACTCAAACACTCCCAGTGAAAGGGGCTAACAGACATGGCTCTAGCAACAGTGATGTCTACAACCAACTTGCTACCAAATGCACCCAAGCCAGTTCTGCTTACTGTTAATTCCTTCATTTAAATATAACATAAATGAATGTGATGAAATTGATGGCCCTGGAAAGGCTAGATGAAAAGCTGCCGGTGGGGCTGGCACTATGTGGTAGCAGGTTAAGCTGCTGCCTGTGATGCCGGCATGCCCTGAGTACTGGTTTGACTCCTGGCTGCTCCTTCTGATTCAGCTCCCCAACTAACAGTCTAGGAAAGCAGCAGAAGATAGTCCAAGTACTTGGGACTCTGCCAGCCAAGTGGGAGATGCGGATGGAACTCCAGGCTCCTGGCTTTAGACTAGACCAGACCCAGCCATTGCTGCTTTCTGGGAGTGAACCAGTAGATGAAAGATTTTCTCTGCCTCTCCTTCTCTGTCACATTGCCAAATTTTTAGAACTTATAGGTAAAGTAAAAATGAAAGTACAAATAACATTCATAAAGGATTCTACATCCAGAAACATTTTGGGAGTGATGTATGTAAAATACTTTAAAGCTCCAATTTAAAGCCATATACAACAGGATTTTGATAAAGTAAGCAAGTGAGTAAAGGTATTTATTCTATAATCAATAAAAATAATTTCAAAACACATACATTTGTGGTCTCCCTGCTTTAATCAAGGGTTTATCCCCATGGACCCTGATGCAAGGGTTGGCCTAGTTACACTGACCAGATAGCTCCCCAGAGGTGCGTCCCTGGAGACACCCAAAGATCCACTCCCAAGGATTCTAAATAAAAAAGATCCCTGTAGATCTAAAGTGTACCAAGCACTGAGAAGCACCATTCTCTACCGCCTGTGTGCTTAATTAAGCTACAGCCATTAAACACGCACTACGGAGAGAATAGAAGTTTGTCTTCCTTTCTAAACCAAATGGGAACACCAGAAGATACTCAGTAAACTAGAAAGCAACCACTTCTAAAACAGTTTTCCATGGAGCTCACTGGTGAGATCACTATGGCAGGTTCTTCAGAGTGGCCTGCAGGGTAGGTCAGAATAATCTCCTCAAAATTACTTCAACAACGGGTTGACTTGATGACACCAGACAGTGAATTGGCAAACAACTTTTTAAAACCACTAAAATGTTACTGAATTAAAGAAATTACTTACCCTGGCATGCTTTATTTCCAGTTCAGACATTTCAATTAGATTCTTTCTAAATGCTGCCACTCTCTTCCGCTTGAAATTTACCAGTTCTGTAAGAGAGGACAAGTTTACAAATTTGACCTTCACTTTTAGTATTACTCTTGTAAACGATCTCAAAAGTATTTCTTAAGCCACCATTATTTTCTCACATTTTTTCTAACTCAGCAGTAACACAGGGCAGGACCACTGTGAAGAGGTTAATACTTTTCAGTAGGTAACAAGCACCGGATCGCCAAGTACAACTGGAAGGATAACAGAGGGCACCAACTACTCGGGGGCCTTGTGACATGCAGCCTCACCTTTACCTTGCAGGAGCCAACAGGCCAGGAGGGTTTGTGTGACTAACATCACCAATAGCTTTAAACCAGTGAAAGCTCATCTCAAGCAACATGCCATTGGAGGGTGAACCAACGGCAAAGGGGACCTTTCTCTCTGTCTCTCTCTCTCTCACTATCCACTCTGCCTGTCCAAAAACAAACAAACAAAAAAAGATCTAGCAACATGACTTCAGGGAACTGAAGTTCATGGAAAATGAAACTAAAACTAGTTTGGCCCAGACTTTTGAAATCTATGCATACTTCTTTCATAGTATTCTTCCATGAACTTTTTGAAGACTCATCATGTATCAATATGAAGAAGGGACATCTGTACTCCCATATTTATAGTAGCATTACATACAATAGACAAGATGTCATCTTAAGTGTCCATTAACAAAAAAAAGGGGGGGGGGTATATTCTCATATACAATGAATACTATCCAGCGTTAAGAAACAAAGGGCTGGGGCCAGTGTTGTGGCATAGTAGGTTAAAGCCTCCACCTACGGTGACTACATCCCACATGGGCACCAGTTCGTGTCCCAGCTGCTCCTCTTCCAATCCAGCTCTCTGTTAATGTTCTGGGAAAGCAATAGAAGGTGGTCTAAGCTCTTGGGCCCCTGTACCCACATGGAAGACTGGGAAGAAGCTCCTGGCTTCAGATAAGCCCAGCTCTGACTGTTGTGGCCACTTGGGAAGCAAACCAGTAGATGGAAGGCCTACTGTCTAACTCTGGCTTTCAAATAAATAAATACTAAAAAAGCAAGAAATGGGGCCAGTGTTGTAGTGCAGTGGGTTAAGCCACCACCTGGGACACCAGAGCCTCCTATCAAGAGTGCCAGTTCCAGTCCTAGCTGTTCCACTTCCAATCCAGCTCCCTGCTAATACACTTGGGAAAGCAGTGGAAAATGGCTTGAGCTCCTGCCACCCACATGGGAGAATGGGATAAAGGTCCGGGCTACTGGGTTCTACCAGGCCCAGATGTTCAGGCCATCTGGGAAGTGAACCAGGGGATGGAAGACGTCTCTGTCTTAAAATAAATTTTTAAAACACACACACAACAAAGAGCAAAGAAATGAATGAAATTGTCATCTGGACAACTTGTACGAATTCCGAAGTCAGTCACAGAAAGACAAATGCTGCATCCTCACAAGCAGAATCTATAAGTTCCCTTCCATCGCATAAGGATAAAATGATGGTTAGCAGAGCTGGGAGCTAGAGGAGCAGAATAGGGTGTTGCTGGCCAAAGGGCATAAAGTCTTAGCTAGAGAGGAGCAGTTACATTCGCTGCATGACAGTGACCAAATAGTCAATAACATATTATGTATTTCAAAATAATCAAATTTTGAATGTCAACAAAATGTAAAGCGCATTTTTCCTTCATTTTCTCACTCCACATTGTATACGCTGTATCAAAACCATTACCTTACTTGACAAATGCAATACAATTATAAATAATTAAAAAAAAAGGTAAAAAGTGCTTTTGCACCAGATATGATCTGTGGAACTATCTTTTTTCCTTTCTATTGCCATCAGAATTCAGGACTATAGGCTTACCGGAAACTATGGCAAAACTAAGCACTGTATTCTTTTCTTTCATCTCCTCATAAACTCAACACAGCCTACCTCACAGATTCAGTCAGGGTTCATTTGGGAGAACCCTACTGTGGGTCATATGGGATGCAAGCACTGAAGGCAGAGGCATCACTGCACCACAATGTCAGCCCTAGAAGTTACCATTTTGCAGTCAGAGTAGAGGAAAGACTGGTTCAAGTAAGAATCATCAATACATGCTAAATCTGGGAAGAAAGCTTTGATAACCAGATAGATACACCCATGGACACAAATTACATCACCATGGCTGTGGAGGTGTAACTAAGCAGGAGAAATCTGGCTCATATCTGACTGCATAATCAAAATTACCAGCTGGCGCCACGGCTCACTAGGCTAATCCTCCACCTTGCGGCGCCGGCACACCGGGTTCTAGTCCTGGTCGGGGTGCCGGATTCTGTCCTGGTTGCCCCTCTTCCAGGCCAGCTCTCTGCTGTGGCCAGGGAGTGCAGTGGAGGATGGCCCAAGTGCTTGGGCCCCTGCACCCGCGAGGGAGACACAGAAGAAGCTCCTGGCTCTGGATCAGTTCAGCTCCGGCCAATTGTGGAGTGAATCAGCAGATGGAAGACCCCTCTCTCTCTCTGTAACTCTTTCAAATGAATAAATAAATCTTTAAAAAAAAAAAAAAACAGTAAAATAAACAAGGCATGTGCTTATAAACACATGCAATGGCTAGACGGGTGTACAAGTGACAATGCACATGGGGACACCTAGTCAACTAGGGAATTCTTAGGGATTCTAAGGGTGTTCTTTGCATCACCTGTGTAACTTTCTTCTCTGTTAAGCATGAAATTACACATAACAAGTACAGAAGAATATCCTGGACCAACCTTCTTTAGCAGACTCAGAAAGCTGTTCAAATTTCTGGCAGCATTCCTGCTGGTGTGCCTCTGCCAACTTAACATCTCTGCTTTTCAGCCGGGCTTTATCCAGAGCTTTGTTTGAGTTCTCATAGTCAATGAGGGCCTTAGTACGTCTGTATAAGAGGTCCTGGGCAGTCAACAGGTACAACATAAAAATCTCCAGGGGAAAAACAGAAGAACGAAGTATCCCAACTGGTTTAGAAAATAAATAACCCAGTACCCATGGTGCCAATGCAACAACCTGAAATGGTAGATGACAAGAATCAATCTGCCTCTGCATCTTGCCCCTCATTCCTTTTCTCAAGATTTAGCAGGGATGAGCAACCCTTGTATCACTGTTATTTAAAATGAAGATTATTCAATCTCACAGTATCTAAAATAGGCAATTAAAACATTATCTGTGGGGCCAGCACTGTGGCGTACCAGGTAAAGCTGCCACCTGCAGTGCTGGCGTTCCATATGGGTTCTAGTTTGAGTTCCGGCTGCTCCACTTCCGATGCAGCTCTCTGCTATGTCTTGGGAAAGCAGCGGAAGATGGTCTAAGTCATTGGGCCCCTGCATCTGTGTGGAAGACCCAGAAGCTCCTGGCTTCAGATCAGCCCCCCTCTGGCCACTGCAGCCACTTGGGGAGTGAACCAGCAGATGGAAGACCTCTCTCTGTAATACTGCCTTTCAAATATACAATGTCTTAAAAAAAAAAAAAAAAAAAAAGTCAGTCCTGAGTTGTGTAAGACTTCTCCGTCACTTTTCAAATAAAATGAAAACAGAAGTATGTTTGTGGCTCAGGACACTGGGGACATATGCACTATAGCATAGTAGGCTCAGCTTCCACCTGTTCACATGGGCACCGGTTTGTGTCCTGGCTGCTCCTCTTCTAATCCAGCTCTCTACCATGGCCTGGGAAAGCAGAAGATGGTCTAAGTATTTGTGCCCCTGTACCTGCGTAGGAGACCCAGAAAAAACTCTTGATTTCAGACCGACCCAGCTCCAGCCATTGCGGCCATTTGGGGGATGAACCAGCTGAAGGAAGAGCTTTGTCTCTCTCCCCCTCTGTCTTTAACTCTATCTCTCAAATAAATCTTACTAACCACGTGAGTGTAAAGTAACCTTCCTTTTTATCAAAACAACTGCTTCTTTGCCATTAGACTCTGGTCACAATAAGGGGGACTTGCCCCATGCTGATGAGGGAACTCAGTGTCTTACCTTTGCGGCCTCTATGTTGAGCATGTAGTAACGGAGGAGTTCTGTGAGCTTTAAATCTTCATCTGATGAGACTCGACCCTCTACTTTCTATTTAAAACAGGACATGTCACCATCAAGGCACAAATCTACAGATTACAAAATATGCATTTGAAAGATCAAGATAAAAAGTCTTACCCTAAGTTTTTCAAACAGCTCAGCAACCTTCAACAGGTACCTAAAAACACACACATGACTTTGGATTAAAGCCTCAAATCACCTACAAAAGATTGCATTAATACTCTCAGGAATGGCTACTTTAGGATTATTATCCAATTAACACTTTCACATCAGTTGGCACAAAGGTACAAAAATCAAACCATTTACAGTATCGCATTCTCTGGCATCAGGTTCTCTTGAAGCCCGCACACCATCTCCTACCCTGTCCAGCATACTTCTATCAGCTGCTAATGCTTTATTAACGAAAGTCAGGTTATAACTAACCACCACGAGTGTCATTTCATCCCCTGGTTCTGCCATCAGCCCTGACAATCGATTGCAAGTCAGATGTAGTGTCACTTGTTATCCTGTTACACTAAGCCCAGGAAGCAGAATATTGCCTCACACTAAAATGCCCGGGATGGGGAAACTGAAAAATAAGTGCAAAATCAGACTGATGTCCTATTATTCTCATGACCACTACAACCACAGTTCTTTAAGAAACTCCAGGGCATCAGCACATATAACAGGAAGCCCCAACTGCCAAGACAACCCAAGCAAACTCCTCTCAAAGACAATTCCAGCATTAACATAATCCGCAAAAGACTGGAGATATTTGACAGGAAAGGCTATGACAACAGCCACGGCGTGTGTTCATCTCTATGACTCCTCTAAGTGTCTCTCCATACACAGTGGGTGGGTTAAGATTTGATGGCTGGAGATGAGCATGTACTCCAGATCAGAACTGAACCCATGTAGTCATTACTCATTTCTTTTACACCACTTGTAGTCTCCACTAGGACATATGGGAAAATGCATTTCTAACAAGCTTACTTTTTGATGACTGTGGGCTCTTCCAAAGCCAGGCTGTGCAAGCAAGCTGCAGTGTGGATATAGTCGTCTGCAACATCTGCAGAAACAAGGACAGCCCATTCAACATGAGCCCAGCCAGGCACGTCAGCAAAGCTGCAAGTGGCTCGTGCGTCAACAGTGCTTACTTTTATGAGACCTGGTCATCTTGTCAGCTTTCCCACAGGAGTCCTTGATCCTGTTGTAGTAGTTAATAAGGAAGGTCTTCTCTTGCTCAAAGAAGTCATCTACCTCCTAGAACGGAAGAAAAGAAACTTGAAGCAGAATTCCAAAGATGCATTATGACAAGTAAGCTTATGAAGTCTAACACTACACAGAGAACTGCCTGTTTGTAAGACTGGCAGGAAGCATCAACAGAGAACCATTCTGATGAGCATCCTGGTAATGCCCAGGAAACTATGATCTCACTCTACGATCCAGCAACTCCACTGAGTGCAGTGGTTCTGCAAGGTGGGATGTAACTTAGATACTTGCAGCTGTATATATGGGTTATTATTATTTTTTAATTTGTGAGGCAACACTGGCACTGGATAGGCAGTGGTCAAGGATATCAAATATCCTACAAAACTTGGATAGAGAATAATCCCACACCTTTTAAATTGCACCAAGAGTTTCCAAATTTCTACTTGGAACACATGTACTCTGGTCTTCCCACTCAGATCCTACAGCAGCAAAGTCAGACAATGCATAGAACCTGTTGAGTCTGTCCAATTACAAGAAAGGTTTGGCTTGGTGGTTAAACGCTAGTTAGGCCACATCTTAGTTTCTAGGTTTGATACTGGGCTCTGGCTCCTGAGAGACAGCAGTGATGGTTCAAGAGACTGGTTTCTGCCATCCATGTGAGAAATTTCTATCGAATGCCTGTATCTAGGCTTTGACCTGTCCTAGTCTCAGCCACCGCCAGTATTTAGGGAGAAGATTGGTGGATGTTTACCCTCTCTCAAATAAATCTTAAACACACACACACACACACACACACACACACAACCCAACCTGGTTCCCTAACTGTTAACGGCCAGGCTACCTGACACTGTGGCTGTTGGACACTTCAATTCTGCCAGAATAGCACGAAACCTGATCACGTAAGCTTACTTTCTTCCATAAAATTGATTAACCCCTCTCCTTACAGCAACATTTGAGAAAATGAAGAGTTAAATGATGAAAAGTTCTTATCACCTTTCCTGAGAGAACAAGGTATTTTCGGAAAATAAGTGAAAACTAAATGAGTATACAAAAATAACCAAACATCTGAAGGAAATTTAGAGTTCTTAAGTTAACACTCTTCATTTCATAGATCACTCTCCCAAGACAATAGGCCACCTATTCACATGAAACACTTTTCTCAAAACAGCCAAAAGCCACTGACCTTAACTCCAGAAAAAAGGACTTCATCAGCACTTTTCACCACACTTTTGAAAAAGCCACCGAACATCTCTTTGGTATTTTTCCGCCTGACACTTAGCTAAAAGAAGAAAATCCAAAACGGCAGTTAAGGTATACATTTTTCTAGGTTCTCTTAGAAGCTCTACAGTACAAGCAATACTCTTTAATAGCATGGATATATGTATGACGAATCTTTAATTCTGTCTCAACCAAATGTAAAATACCAAACAAATAGCTAAAGCTAATAGGCTATCTCATTTCTAAAGGGTAACTTGGGAGATATTTTGAATAACTATCTAGGCACAAAGTCTTGGTGGCTTTTAAATCCTTGTGAGAATTACTACTGTTCTGTTTTATTTACACTGTTTATTAAGCTTCATGGGTTTGAAGACATTTCAAAGTCAGGGCATGGCTCACACGAAGTAGCAGGAACCTACAATATGAATTCCTTTCTACAAAAAGGCTACTATCAGCAGAACAAAACAAATGTAGATCAATTTAAGTTCCTACTAATATCCCAAACTAAACTGAGAACTAATTAGGGAAGGAGAACAAAAGATTAAAATTTTCTTTGAGCAGAATTTTAAAAACTGACTTAAATAATGGGGTTGGGTGTGGCATCTAAAAGATTTGTTGTGTTGAAAAGAAATTCAGAACTTTCAGAAACTGTAAAGATCTTATACATTTTTTAAACTGGATCATGGAAATGGAATTAAAAGGCCTTACATCCTGATCATATTCCAGGAAAACATGAAAGTTGCGATCTTTACTGAGAACAGGATGAGAAGAAAGCCGTTGAAGAAAGACTTCATGGGAGGACACAGTCTTCTTAAAGACAGCGAGATACTCACTGAAAAGAGATGTGCACACAGCTTTCAGTTGGCATCACTACACTGCCTAACCAAGGCTACTCCCAGATGTATTCATGGTTCGGCTTACGGTACTAAGTAAAAAACTGCACAACTGAACCAAAATATTTTGGTACAACTTGGTTTCTAGTTAGGTATAAAGTAACTGCAATTTTGGAATCTGTGGAATGAACCAACCACTGAAAGCAATGATATAGCTGGATGATGGATCACATGTTTGTTCCAAAACTACATGCTAATATTGCTGTTATCTAACAGCCCCAGAACATGTTCCTACAGCCATGTTGCACAGCATGCATCTAATAAAGCACGGTGTGAGCAGAAATTACACAGCAGCTTTAGGTCAACACAGGCATTAAAGATCTCTAAACTTCCTGCTGGAAGGAACCTGGTCTGTTGGGCTCAGTGCTCCACCCCAGACCTGGTCAGCCCAGGCATGCAAGCATGTACTGAATGATTCCATGATGAGGGTGTGAGTACAGCCCCAGGTAACAAGGGCTTGAGGCAGAGCTGCAGAGGTAATGAACAGGAAATTCACCCCAATTCTAAAAGGCTGATGGGGAAAGTGCTTTTGAGCCAAGATAAAGAAGCCCAAAGATCTCATAAGAAATGTTCCAAAAACTCACTGAAGTAAAAGGAGAAGTATACACTATTCTTTGCCTACCCTTTCAGATATTATGGTATGTGGTCTGAGTCCACATTTGATTTTAGAGAAACAAGTACTACTTCAAGAACATTTGGTATTTTTCAGTTCTCTATAACACAGACCTAGAACTGACACAAATAAAAAATTTCCTTGAAATAATTAAAATTACAAGGCAAAAATATGCCACCTGAGGACCAGCCAGTAACTTATTCAGAATGCTTCTCTGTAACAGCATTCACTGTGATCAAATTCCTCCAATACTTCCTTCCAGTAACCAAACTAGATCAGCAGCAGCTTGAAAAATTACTTAGAGACATCAATTTGTCTTTCTTCCCTAAGAGATCAGCATCTCTTCAAAGTACATTCATAGTCTGCCCCAAAACTCTGCTAGAGAATGGCTTTAAAAAGTTGTCAGCTTCTACTTATTTCTGTACATGGCACCATTTTTCTCTACTTCTCACAAGATGAGTTCAAAAAAATCCACTTACGCCTCCAGTTCTTGTTTCATCTTGGCAAATTCTTCCTTGGTCATAGACCCTTCACCCTCTCCAAGTTTCTGCATCTTCTCACGAGGGCCATCAAAGTCAGGCTTTGTAGGTGCAGGTGGAATCTGTAGCAGAGAGGCAGAACTCATGAATACCCTGCTCTGGCTGGCACACAGAAGCCAGCCATCCAATCCACTCCTGTTTTTCTCTTTACCTATTCCTTCTGACCATTTAAAAAGCAGTGTCCTCCCTACAGCCAGGCACTCACTTCGACCACATTATGTGTTCAGTTCACCCATTACAATCAGTAAGCACGAGAATGTATTGCTTCAATGTCAGCCTGAAACTACTGTGACAATGCTTACAACTGGGAATTAACCATCAAGATGTTTTTCTAATTCCAAAGGATAATCAAAATATAGTCTAATTTAGAATGAAGTAAATATTTTTAAATACAAGTGTCAGTATTAGTTTTGTTCAGTTACTAAGAAGTCATTTGGGTTGGTAGAGTTAAAAACATACCAGGGGATTCCAATTCAATCCCATCAAGGTGGCATGTACCAATGCCATCTCACTATTCCAAGTGATCAATTTCAGTTCACAATTGATCATAATGAAAGGACTAAGAGTCAAAGGGAGCACATAAACAAGTCTAGTACCTGCTAACACTAACCGATGGAATAAAAGGGGAGAGTGATCCAACATGGGAAGTGAGATACTCAGCAGACTCATAGAATGGTAGATGTCCTGAATAGTACTCTGGCCTCAGAATCAGCCCTAAAGGCATTCGGATCTGGCTGAAAAGCCCATGAGAGTATTTCAGGCATGGAAAGCCAAGACACTCTGGCAAAAGATCTCTGCAAGTGAGATCCCAGTGGAAAGAACAGGTCTTCAAAGAAGGAGGTACCTTTCTCTGAAGGGAGGAGAGAACCTCCACTTTGACTATGACCTTGTCTAAACAAGATAAGAATCGGAGAACTCAGAGGGCTTCCATAGCATTGGAAACTCATGACTGGAGCATAGGGAGATTACTGATGCCATAGACAGGAGTGTCAATTGGTAAAGTCAACAACAGGAGTCACTGTGCACTTACTCCTCATGTAGGATCTCTGTCCTTAATGTGCTGTGTATTGAGATTTAATGCTATAACGAGTACCCAAACAATATATTTCACTTTGTGTTTCTATGGGGGTGCAAACTGTTGAAATCTTTACTTAATGTATACTAAACTGATCCTCTGTTAAAAAAAAAAAAAAAGAAAAAAAAAGAAATTATCAACTCCCAACTTGACTCTCACTGGGATTAAACATGACAATAGGTCTGATCTGATTTCATCATCATTTAAAAAAAATCATCTATTATTTTTCACTTTATGTTTCTGTGTGGGAGCAAACTGTTGAAATCCTTACTTAATGTATACTAAGCTGATCTTCTGTATATTAAGATAATCGAAAATGAATCTTGATGTGAATGGAAGGGGAGAGGGAGTGGGAAAGGGGAGGGTAGTGGGTGGGAGGGACGGTATGTGGGGGAAGCCATTGTAATCCATAAATCGTACTTTGGAAATTTATATTCATTAAATAAAAAAAAAAGAAAAGAAAAGAAAAAATAAATAAATAAATCTTTAAAAAGGGTAATGATTTGGTGTGCGATAAGACAAGACATGTAAATTTCATATGAAGTCCTTTTTCCTATGGCCAAGAATTAACTTGAAGGCTGACAACTATCTCCTTTACTGCTGGAGCACTTCTGATAAGTCAAAATTGAGGTTTCCAGAAATCAATTCTACAGATATCCCAGAGAAACGACCACAGGGCATTTGGCCTCAGCTGAGTATCTGGGTTCAACCAACTTCCTATTTATTTAATAAGGACACTGGGAGGCAGCAGTGATGGCTCAGGTAGTTGGGTTTCTGCTGCCATCAACACCATCACCACCTGCCTTGTTGGGAGCCCTGCATGTAGTTACCAGCTACCAGTTTTGGCCTAGTCTCAGTCCACCAGTCATCTGAGGACTGGGTCAGCAGATGGGAGCTTTCTCTGCCTCTCAAATAAATAATGCCAGAGGAAAAAACATATACACAAGTGCATCAAGACTTAAAGTATTCAGCTTTTTACCCTTGTACATGTAGTAGATACACTATGCTTCACTTCATAGCTGTTTATTCTCCATGTACATTTTAAGGCTTTACCAGTAGGGGCCGGCGCTGTGGCACAAAGTGTTAAAGCCCTAGCCTGACGCACCAGAATCCCATATGGGCACCGGTTTGAGACCTGGCTGCTCCACTTCCAATCCAGCTCTCTGCTATGGCCTGGGAAAGCAGTAGAAAATGGCCCAAGTCCTTGGGTCCCTGCACCCACGTGGGAGGCCCAGAAGAAGCTCCTGGCTCCTGGCTTTGGATCGGCACAGCTCTGGCTGTTGCGGCCAATTGGGGAGTGAACCAGCAGATGGAAGAACTATCTTTACCTCTCTCTCTATCTCTAACTCTTTCAAATAAAATAAATCTTTAAAAAAAAAAAAAAAACTTTACCAGTAAAGAATTAGCAAACATCCTAGCAAGCAGATAAAATAAGATTTTCACGAACCATTAAAATAAAAAGAAGAAACTAGTTCAATTACTTGTTTTCTAAAAAGCACTCACAATAAGCCCAGCATACTCTGTTGTTTCAGTGAGTGTGTCATGTAGCCACACAAAGTCTTCATGCTGCCTTGTAACAGAAAACTCTGGGCTCTGAAACGTGGGCAGTGTGGTCTGTAAAGAAAGGAGAGAAATTTAAGTGGTAACTACCACTCTTAGATAAAGCGGTTTGGGTTTCCTGGGCTGCCTATGGGAAAATTCTGTATTCACAAAGAACAAAGCAGAAATAAACTCCCCCATGAAGACTAAGATCAAACCACATCTCTAAGAAAATTCTTTACACAAAACAGTTTTCTAAAGCCTGCAATGACCACCCAGAGGCCAGAATTGCACGCTTCTTTCATCTGCTTTCATCAGCACAAAGCAGGCAGAGAATCAATCCCATTGCCTGTCTTCTCATTGCCTCCTTATCAAGTGAGATGTGGCAACCAAGTCACAGAGGCATTAACAACAGGGGAGAAGACCTTCTAAACTCAGGAATTAGGGAAAGATGGACACTTCCCTTAGAGTCAAACAAAAAACCAAAGGTGGAAGCCTTGGGCTGTGTAGGTGGGTGACTGCTGCATTACTCTGCCTGTTAGGCTTTCTCAAGAATACAGACCACACTTAACGACCAGCAGCACCCTCAGCCCCAGGGAAGCAGAAAGCTGAAGCATCAGCAAGTAGCTGATGCTTACTGCAAGTGACAGGTCCTCACGTGGTGCTGGTACAAGACAGAACTCTTAGTATTACGCAGTCACTTACCTTGGTGTGCACTGTAAATTTGACCTTATCTCTCTCGCTGAGTGCATCAGGTATGTCGATCTGAAGTGAAGGATCAATATTCAGGTCCACAGATACAGATCTCAGCTGAAATACATTTGTTTTATATTAGTCTCTAATGTTTTAGCCCCCAAAATTACCCTTCAAACATGGGAACTACTTAAAAGTAGTCTTCATTAGATCATTTAGAACAAAGTAAGTTTTGAGATCTTCACTTCAAGCGAAAACTTCACTCTTCACGTGCCTGAGTCCTGTAATATGCTTCTAATGCAGTGTACATCACACACTTTATAACTACATGAGAAATATTTAGCCAAATACTTAACTGTATGTTAAGACAGCTTGGATGCCTAGAAAGAACAAAACCTAACTTATTACATAAATGCCAAAGTACAAAGAACATTCAAGAAGTATTAACAAGGCTCAGTAGGTTACCTTGTGTTGCTAACATCCCCTGTTAGTACCAAGTTAAATCCCCACTGCTGTTTTCAATCTAGCTTCCTCCTAATGTATTTGGGAAGGCAAGAGAATTCCCCAAGTGTCTGGCCCTTATTTTTTTAAAGAGTTTTAGTTTTTTTTCTTTTTTATCACAACAAGGACTCCAGCTCTGGTTTATTTCTGGTAAGAGCTTCCTTTCTTCAAGTAAGTTTCCATGGGGCAAATACAACCTTCAAAAATACCAGGGTACAACAAACCAAAATGTGATTTCAGAGCAACACTGGCCACTTCACCTACCTTATGTTTCTATCTGCCAGGGGTCAGACAGGCCCACGCAGAGGAATAAAATGAACTAAGTGTAAGAGTAGCAATGAACACTTGTTTAGAGACAGGACAGCCCACAGGATAGGCCTAAAATGCATCCCCCAAAACTAGCCAATTCCATTTCCTGAAATTACAAACCCTGGCTGATAATTCCTTTTTTCCCGTGCTATAAGCCTAGCAAAGCTGCTGAGCCTGTCCAACTCCCCATGAGGGAGCCTGTCCCAACTTTTGAAATGAGGGTTGAAAAGACAAAGCAGGTGTTACCAAATGAACACACTCCTCATAAGTATCTCATAAGTATCACAGTTACAGCTACAATGAACTTTACCAGCCAACTTCTGTTCCACTGAACGATTATCTTCTGGTTCCCACGCTTAACTCTTTTATGAAGTGTCTTCCTCCCTGATGAGTATAGTTTTTCGGGCATGCATGTTAAGACACAAAGGAGGCCGGCAACGTGGCTCACTTGGCTAATCCTCTGCCTGTGGCGCCGGCACCCCAGGTTCTGTTCCTCTTTCAGTCCAGCTCTCTGCTGTGGCCCGGGAAGGCAGTGAAGGATGGCCCAAGTGCTTGGGCCCTGCACCCGCATGGGAGACCAGGAGGAAGCACCTGGCTCTTGGCTTCAGATCGGCGCAGCGCACCGGCCGTAGCAGCCATTTGGGGGGTGAACCAACGGAAAAGAAGACCTTTCTGTCTCTAACTCTGCCTGTCAAAAAAGACACAAAGGAATACAGAATCACTAACTTTTGATGCTTTTGTTAGCAGCCTGATGACTAACAGGGTATCGGGCACCCACACTAGAAAGGATTCGAGCAAACCCCTACCACTTTATAAAGCTTCAACCACCAAATAAACAGCCTGTATTTGGGTCTTAAAGGATTGTCTAAAATATAGCTGCAAAATGTGAGCATCCAGGCTCAGTCTCTAGCCCTGTGCTAAATGAACTTTCTCATATCATAGCCTATAACCTCCAAATGACGCACAGAACATCCAAGAGTAATAAAGGGTTGTGAAATGCTTGGCGTTTCTAAGTCAGCATTCGTGCCCTCACTCCAGAAGCACCAAGTGGGGTGCAAAGTTCTGCATTCCTGCAGATGCTTAGTCAAGGACACTAACTCCACAACCCCTTACCACCATACTTGCTTAAGAAGGTGGGTGGCACTCTTGCCACCCAACTCACTATTCCCTAATCTCAAGATAACCAAAGTACTGGTTTGGGGGTTTGGTTTCTTTTTTCCTTTTCTTTTTCTTTTTTTTAGATTTATCCATTAGAAAGGCAGGGACCAGCATTGCATATGGGTGCCGGTTCAAGTCCCGGCTGGTCCACTTCTGATCCAGCGCTCTGCTATGGCCTGGGAAAACAGTGGAAATCCTTTGACCCCTGCATCCACATGGGAGCCCCGGAAGAAGCTCCAGCCACTGCAGCTATTTGGGGAGTGAACCAGCAGATGGAAGACCTCTCTAACTCTGCCTTTCAAATAAATTAATTAATTAAAAAAAAAAAAGAATTAGAGAGGCAGAGAGAGGGAGGGAATGACAGAATCTTTCATCCACTGATTCAGTCCCTAAGTAAATGGCCACAACAGCCAGGGATGGGCCAGGCCAAAACCATGAGCCTGGAAATCCATCCAAGTCCCCTACATGCATGCAGGGGGTCATCCTCCACTGCTTTTCCAGGCACATTAGCAAGAAACTATAGACTGGGAGTGGAGCAACTGGGATTCAGACCAGCGCACATATGGGGATGCTGGCACTGCCAAGCTGTGACTTAACCTGCTCACTTACCTTGCCGTGCCACAGGGCAGGCCCCAGAAAATGTCTCAGAGGATGACTCACTATGCAGTTGCTCACCTGATCAACAACCCCCCAGCTGGGGCACCCCAAGACCTTGCAGAGCTGTCTTCAAGTACTCACTTTTGGTCCAAATCTCATGACTCACCCTGGCACATGTGACACATGTAACACCACCAGCAGTGCCCCCTCTCCCTAAACAGGTTTAAAGACTCAAAAGATGGCAAAAGGTACCTATGAAGCTGAACATCACAAAAGGAGATCCCAAAACTCAGAACCCACAAAGGGAACAGAGAAAATACAAACTAAAGTATGATAAATCTAAGTTGTTGTGGTACCAGCAAACTGTTTGACTAATGCTATATAACCAAGGCAACAGGACACAGTTGGAAGAAATAAATTCTGCAGTAACTGGTAAGCTAGATGGGGGCTAGTCCAATAGTCATTTAAATTTAGCCAGCTGTATATATAACATACAATGCCAGACCACTGTTTCCACTTTGAATATTAGAAGGAAAACTACCAGATAGACAACTTGTATCTATTTGATTTTCTAGTTTCTACTGCCAAAGCTAAGAAAGGTACTTAGCTAGCACATGCTACATTCCTGCTTTCCCTTCTAAATGTTACTCTGTGGATTTTGCTTTGTTATCCTTCACTCTTTTTTATTTTTTATTATTATTATTATTATTATTATTTTTTTTTTGACAGGCAGAGTGGACAGTGAGAGAGAGAGACAGAGAGAAAGATCTTCCTTTGCCGTTGGTTCACCCTCCAATGGCCGCCGCAGCCGGCGCGCTGCGGCCGGCGCACCGCGCCGATCCGATGGCAGGAGCCAGGAGCCAGGTGCTTTTCCTGGTCTCCCATGGGGTGCAGGGCCCAAGCACCTGGGCCATCCTCCACTGCACTCCCTGGCCACAGCAGAGAGCTGGCCTGGAAGAGGGGCAACCGGGACAGAATCCGGCGCTCCAACCGGGACTAGAACCCGGTGTGCCGGCGCCGCTAGGCGGAGGATTAGCCTAGTGAGCCGCGGCGCCGGCCTGTTATCCTTCACTCTTAAGATGTCTGTCCAAGACTGCCAATGAGGATCTGTTCACAATGTCTAGGTGAAAAGCCTGCGGCTTGGGTCAAATTTTCCTTTCATCATAAAAAGCAAAGGCAGAGTCTATCTCAGCAGGTATGCTATCACTCACACCTTGTCTAATGATCACTGGTGAGAAAATAAAATCTATAACACTCCATATTTGAATTAACTTCTGTACACATTAAAGATCTACAAGACAGCACCTAGGAAACATACTATCATGTTACTGTTTCACCACACAAGGAAAATAATTTTTAATTAACCTTGTTTATTTTAAAATCAGAGTTACAGAGACACAGGCAGAGAAAAAGAGAATCCTCCATCTACTGGTTCACCCCCCCAAAATGGTCACAATGACCAGGGCTGGGCCAGGAGCTTATTCTGGGTCTTCTACATGAATGCAGGGGCCCAAGGCGCTTGGGTCACCCCCTGCTGCTTTCCCAAGACATTAGCAAGAAGCTGGATCAGAAGTGGAACAGCCAGGACTCAAATCCATGCCCATATGGAATGCCAGCTAACTTGCTGTGCTACAGCATCAGCCCCAAGAAAAGTAAATTTCCATTCTCTCAAACTCCACCTTATGCCTCAAGTTTTTGATACTAAACGGCTAAAATGTCTCAAAGAACTGGTACTCAGAACAGTTTTCTTCCTCATCCCGCAAACAATCAAAAGCTAATTTACCTGTATTCTATCCCAGATTTCTGTTGCGCTAGCAAATGAAAAACAATTACATTAACGATAAGAATACATTAACTCTGCCTTTACAGGCCATTCCCTGTGCCCTGCTGGCGTTCTTCCAGTATCTCAGACCTGCAATGTATCTTAATTCTTAAAGGTAAAAAAAAAAAAAAAAAAACAAAAAAAAAACCAAAAACTAAGGACTTCTAGATCTCTGTCTACTAACATATAGCTATGAAAACTTCTCGTGAATAAGCCTAAAAAAACTAGAAGGGCTGCGAGCAAGTGATCAGATTTTACCACTCATCTTGGTGAGATGGGCCCAGAGGGCCTCACCCCTGCTGTCACTAGCCGTTCTCACCAGCAGCCAACCAACACCCGAGCAGCCCACAGTAGAACACTGCAGGCTGCAGGGCATTTGGAGGCTGCACAGCCCCAGCTCCTAGAACAGGAACTGAGGTTTGGAAGACGGTCAGTACAGCGCACTCAGCGAATGGATAAACTGAATCATCATTTCACAAGGTTGCAAGCCCATGCGCTAATTGAATCTCAACATGGAGAGAGAAATCAACTAAATGACTACCCTAAGTAACTAAATCATGTCCAGAAATCCCATTTGGATTGTCAAATCATTTCACAAAAAGGCTTCAGCTATACAAAGGGGTCTTCATAAAGTTCATGGAAGTCCCATTTTCCATAGAGCGTTTGAAGTCCCCATGTATGATTTGTCTGGATTCCCTAGCACAGAAATCCTAATGGGAATTAGCACACCACTGCAGCAAAGAAAGCAACTCCAAAATAAAAGAAAAAACTAATTTCTTCCTTTACTCAGTGCTAAAGCCGTTCCCCTACAGTAGATGCCCTCAAGTCTACCTCCCTTCCTTCCCAGGTTCTTCAACTGGAGGACATCTGTGACAAAGCTGACACACTGTTCTGGTTACTCAAGTGGAAGCGAGTATAAGAACATTCACTGCCAGCCCTTTATGTGATCTCATTTCAGGATCACCAAGATGAAAACATTTATCTTCATTACTAAGAAAGGTAATTCAGGAGCACGGCAGAACTATAGGAATTTAAAACTTACCAGCCATCTCGCAGTTCAAGACACAATGGCAGCATGGAGAGAAGGCTGCCTGCTCTATGGGCGGACTGAGCATGATGAGGGTCATTTTCCAGATGCAAATATTCCAAAGCTTACTTATCACCCACCAGCTCCTTGGTAACCATGAGCACAGTGCCCCAGTGTTGGCTTGCTCTTCTCTGAAGACCACTGAAAGCCCAGACTTGAAGCTACCGCATCTGTACTCTTCACTGACCAGCACGCCCTTCAGACAGAGCTCAGGCTAACAAAAGCAGAAAATCACACTTTACTCTCCAGACCGGAATGCAGCAGTTGAAAAAGTTACGTCAATCTGCAGAAAGGGGAAGAGTCAAGCCAAAGACCTAATTTTTAAACTGTTGTTCAGCTCAGTTCCTCTGGCCCTCCAACTGCAACTTACACACTTCTCTGCTGTATTTATTATCTGCCTTTAAGTTGCAAAACCACTCAATTCCATGTTCCTCTTTTAGGAGAGGCATCTCAGAGTAACTCAACAGCCAGTCAGAAAACAACAGCCACAGGTGAGACACTTCTGTACTTCACTTTACCACATCCAGGGGAGACACGTCTATGCCCTCACTACAAGTTAGGGGATGGAATGCATCTAACCTCACTGCCCATTTCTTGACCTACCCGAGACATTCAAGGCACCAATCTAGTGAACCAGCAGATGGAAGACCTCTTTCTCTCTGACTCGCAAATTATTTAAAGAAAAAATAAAGAATTATTATATAAAGAAAAAATTAAAGAAAAAATTATTAAAGAAAAAAAAAAAAAAAAAAACAGGAGAAGGCTGCTGTCATGTAGGAAGCCACCCATGTTGCTCAACAGTCTACAACACAGGACAATCCCTAGGAAAGAAAATGTCAACACTGCTCAGACTGAGAAACTCTGGTTTAAACTAAAGTCCCAGATTAAGTGTAAGTCACCTTCTAGGTCTCACTGATTGAGAATTTGAATAAGTCAAAACTAGAAATGTGAGCAGATCATGAATGCTAATGTAGCACTCACAAATAGGGGCCTTAAGATGCTGGCTGTGTGCAAGTCACTGACGCAGAACTGTCAGTGTGGGCAGTGCTTAAGACACACTTCCTGAATTAAAAAAAGTCTTGAATACAGCAGGAAACTTCAGTCTATAAGAACTGGTAAGTTTGAGCTTCATGCAGTATTGGTCAAAATTCAGGACTGTTTCCATACTAACAAATCAGACACACCTTCATCCCAGCTGATGCCCTTAAGAGGTAGCTTCCTTACCAGTTTTTTAAAACTATACTTGCAAAAACAAACAAAAAAAACTACTATACTTGCAGGGGCCAGCATTGTGGCATAGGGGTGAAGCCACTGCCTGCCAACACCGTGCTGGCATCCAATATGGGCACCAGTTCATGTCCCGGCTGCTCCACTTCCAATCCAGCTCCCTGCTAATGGCCTGGGAAAAGCAGCAGCAGACAGCCCAAGTGTTTGGCCCCTGCTCCCACTTGGGAGACCAGGGAGCTCCTTTAAAAAAAAAAAAAAAGATTTTATCTATTTATTTGAGAGGCAGAGTTACAGAGGGAGAGACAAAAGTCTTCCACCTGCTGGTTCACTCCCCAAATGGTTGCAACAGCCAGAGCCAGAGCTGGGCCAATCTGAAGCCAACAGCCAGGAGCTTCTTCCAGTCCCTGGTATCTGCCTGGCCATTGCAGCTACCTGCAGTGAACCAGTGGATGGAAGTTCTCTCTGTAACTCTTTCAAATAAATAAAACCTTTAAAACCACACACACACACACACACACACACACACACGCATGCGCCAACATGAACCATGTATCAACCCAAAGCCATGTATCAACCTGTGAAAGTTTAGGTCACCCGGCCCAGGGCCCAGCACCTGCAGAGCCTTACCTTTCCACGAGTTCAACTTAGTTCCACCCATTTGCAATTATAAAGCAGAGAAATCTTAAGTTTTCATAATCAAGAAAAGCCAAGGGGCAGGACTCCAAGAACTACAATGTTACATTTGATTTGCAAGTGTTTGCTAGACTAACAGAAATGACTCATCCCCAAAGAATCCCTCAAGGTATACATTAAATCCATGAGGGTCACCTAAATATAGGGGCCAGCTGCTTACTCCATGACTATTGGCAAACTCAAAGCCTGGAGACCCAGGTAGCATCAACAGAATTTACGTATTGGCTAAACTCTGGTTTTCTAAATTCTATCGTTATATACACTCTTTACCATTAGTAGAGAACTAAGAACTACACTAACTACTTAACTCTCTTGAAATCCACTTTTTGAGGAAGGAAAAACATCCCAACATCTTTGGCTAAATGATATTACAAAATGAAAGTCTTCTGCTGAAGTAGACAAAATGACTATTGCTCAACAGCGCTCAAACTCAAGAATCCAGTGCATTCCCTATTTTTAACCTCATGGTGGGTGGGGTGAGCAAATCCATGAAATCCACCCTCATGGAAATTCCAAAGCATACAATCAGAATATTTAAACAAGTACAAAATATTTCGGTGAACTGACAGAACTGCAATGTGGCAAGTTAGCCCATGACTTGGCCTCTCATTACCACTTCATACGCACCCTTACTCCCTAGATCTGATCAATCACAGCACTACTGTAAGCATAGATCAGGAAGCAAAAAGGCTAATATTTAGTTTTATCTCATTTCTGTAATTCAAAAAAAATCAGAAGTTTCTGAGCCACTAAAACCAGGAGACAGTTAAAGTCCCTGGCAGCCTGCAAATTTTGCTGAATCAGACTGGGGGAGGAGGTCTTTTTATACCAAAGCTGCAACAAGTAAGGAGATGGAGCTTAGGCAATCAAGTCCTTTTCCTTAACTGCTCCTGGCTCAGGACAGCCAGAAGGAATTAAGTTCCAGAAAGAGTAAAACACAAATGGCTCTAAAAATTCATATCCAGTCCCAACACTTTAGGGAAAGTGTTCTGGGGAAAAATAAAAGTCTCAAAGTTCTGACTTCCAGTTTTAGAAAAAAAAAAAAAAAAACTTCTTTCAACTTTCAAAAGAGAACCAAGATGCTCCCAAGCACAACGCTCTACTTTGTTAAGGGACACAGGGTACTCCTGTTCCTACAGTCCAGCGCTCTGGGCCCAACTGTGCTGTGCACGCACAGGAAGGTGTCACCATTGGAAGGTGCCTTTGACTGCTCCAGAAATGCGAGTTTTAAGACCGCTCCCTGAGGGTCTGTTATTCCTTCTATCACCAAAATCTATGATGCTGACGACTGTGCACGCAAAGTCCTGACTCACAAACCGTAAGCATCGCACGAGCCAACAGGAGCGCAGGGCAAGCCTCTGGACCGTCAACTGGCTACGCTAACCTCATTTAATTACGCTAGTAACCGCTCAACCCTCAGCACGCGGCCTGCGGGCGATTTATCCAGACACATCAGACTTCAAAACCTAAGACCGACTTCAGTGAGTATTTGAGCACCTACTAAAGCCCACACAATCCCCACGACAATGCGTTTGGTGTTTGGTGTTTATCGAGTTGAAGGAAGCGTGGTTCGTATACTTGATTTGATGGGAATTCGCCCAGTGGTCTGAGCCAAGAGATCGTTTTCTCCAAAAAGGGAGAGATGGCGCCAATTCGGAGACAACAGGCCCAACGGGTCGTTTTTGCAATGTCAAGTGGATCTCACATCCCCTTTCCAGCCACCACGTTATCAAGGGAAGTTTGGTAATCTTTGCGTTAAAAAAAAAAAAAGAAAAGAAAAGAAAAAACTGGAGCCTGCAGGGATTAACACGGGAACTGGCCTCTGAGCAAGGCCGCGCGTCTCTGCTCTCCCTGGGGTCCACGGGGTCTGCCCCAAGCTCACGGGTGCCTCCCGCGTCGGGCAGGGCCCCCCGGGGAGGGTCGAGGGAGGAACGTGGGGGGCCCCTGGAAGTCGGCGGGTTAGCCCTCACCTTACTGCGGTCCTCCTCCTGCTGCTGCAGCAACTCGGGAACCGCGGCCATGACGACGCGGGCCTCGAGCAGGTGCCGCCTGGCTGTGCGAGGAAAGAAGAGGCTGGGCTGCCGCCGCCGGGGCGCCTCTCAGGGGCGGCCGCGGCCCCGCCTCCGCTGGCCTCCCGGCACGACGGCAGCGGGAGGCCGCCACACTCCGCCACCATCCCAGCAGCCCCGGGAGCGGGCGGGAGGCGCGCCACGTGCTCCCCCAGAGCGGCCTCCCCCGTCCCCGCTGCCGTCCATCTTGAAGCCGGGCAAAGAAGCAACGCGGGGCCTACCCTCGCTCCGCACCACGCGGAGGCCGCTGACCGCAGGACCGCGACGAGAACGCAGAGCCACGGGCACTCTCTGAGCGAGGCACGTCTCGAGAAAGAGCGCGCTCTGCTGCGGGCGAATTTATTACTCAGCCCGAGTCCAAGATGGCGACGAGCGGTGACGTACTCAAGATCTCGTGAGAGCGCGAACGGGCGCGATTTGGAAGCGCCCGCGCTTCCGCCTAAGGGGAGGGGCAGAGGCGGTGCCTCCCACAAAGCGCGCGACTTTGGAGGTGAACGAGAGGCGAGGAGGTGGGGCGTGAGTAGCGCAGTGCATGCTGGGGCTGTCTTGTCTGGGGGCGGGGCTTAATTCCAGACCAAAGCGCGGGACCGATGAAAGTACGGGTCCCGAGAGGTTATTGGGGCTCCGGGACTTAAGCGAAGCGTGGTGGCTTTTGAGGTACCGACCCCCATGCTTTAGGCTGGTTTTCCATTTAGAGCTCTTCCCTAACTCAGACTCCTGCCCGAGGGGCCCCCGCCATCCTGCCGGCGCCATCAGGAAGTAGCTTTTTGGGGACGCCCGCCACTTGCCTGCTCCAACCCTGCTCCGGCAGCTGGAATCCCACGTCTGTCAAACGAGGTTGTCAAAGTCCTCAGAGTCACGTACACGGAGTATTTAGCGAAGAGCCCAGTGTTTAGGAGGCAGGGGACTGTTAACCTGGGACCCGAGGCCGCGGCGGGGCGGGCTCCCTCGTTGAGTCGCCCCTGCCTCCCCTTTCCGGGCGTCCTCTTTCAGATGAAGGGACTGGGGTCGTCTCGCTGGCCCTTGTGGTAGTGATGACCCTTTCGTGGGTTACCGCCTTGTCCGAACGTGCGGGGAAAGTTCATTGACCGCGCTCTCGATGCGCGATCGATGTCGTTCTGATGCAGCTTCCGCCCGGGTGATTCGGATACTCGACGTGTCTGGTACCTAACACTGCTTCTCTCTTTAATAGGAAGACAAAAAGGACACAAGACTGGAAATCAGAGATGAAGGCTTTTCAGGCCGTTTGCAGGCAGCTCAGGCCTTCCAAGGGGTTCCCTGGGGAACCGGCTCCCCGGATGAATTTCTTCACTTCCTCTTACTGCTTTGGCCGGAAGAAAAAGATGAACCCTTACGAAGAAGTGGACCAAGGAAAATACTCTGATTTAGTACGCTCTGTGTTGTCATGCAGAGGCTCTGCCCAGACCCCAGAATCTCTGTTTGAGGAAGACGCTTTGCTCTACGGACCTGTCAGTAAGCGTCATCCCCCTAAGCAGGATAAGGAAGCAAAAGTTCCGCGAAACTGGTTTCCGATCTTCAATCCGGAGAGGGACGTGAGACCCGATGCAAGCGACCCTTCGGTTCCTCTGAAAATCCCCCTGCAAAAGAAAGTGATTCCGAGTGTGACCCGGATCCTTCAGCACACCATGACACCACAACAAGTTTTCTATTTGGAGAGGTGGAAACAGCGGATGGTTCTGGAACTGGGAGAAGATGGCTTTGCAGAATATACTTCAAGTAATGTGCTTACAGTCTGGTCCTGCGTGGTCACTGCCTTTTCTAGAATACAGAGCACCGGGGTTCAGCTAGTAAGGAATCGCTTTCAAATAATGAGCACTAAATAGCGCTTTGTGTGTACATCATTAACTCAATCCTCCTGAAGTTCTGAGTTAGATATTGATAGATAATATTGTCTCCATTTTACAGGTGAAACTGAAGCAGTGAGGTCAAGTAACTTGACTCAGTGATACATAAAATTCATTTGTTTTATGAGATGTAAAACTTAATACTAGAATTGCTTGTTTTCCTTGATTATGGAAAGACGTGGATCACCTGATAACAATTCTAGTTATTTGCTAGGCTTCTGTAAAGAATCCAGTAAAAACACATGGTCCAGATTTAGATCTTAGTAAACTGAGATAATCCAATGATCTTGATTAAGAACTGAGAATAAATAGATGTTAGCCTTCAACCTCTAAGTTAGACAAGTAAGAAAAATGGCTTCCTTAAAAGAGAGTCTGACTAAAAACAAAAACCATTTGGCAGGGATGAAATAGCTACTCCTATAAGGATGGTGTCAGTGTTTTTTGTCAAAATTAAGTTTCACTTTGATCAATCTTTCGCCTGTGCAGTACATGTGCCCCGGTGGTACCCAAGCACTTTTATTTTTCAAGTAGTGTACTTATTTTCTGACAGCTTAAAAACAACTGTGTATGTAAATGTATAACACATTAAACATGTGGCCACATACGTTCTAAAGACAAACGCTAAGTTTACAGGTGGTCCTGGACATGACACAAGTGACCTTAGCCCCTTAAAGCATTCCTCAGCTGTGTGAGGCAGACACACAAAGCAAACAATTCTCTGTATTCTAAACAAGAAACATAAAAATCGTTCAGTGACATCTGGAATTTTTATATGTACCTCTAAAATTTAGAATTGATAGTTTGAGTCTTTAGCTCTTGACACAAAATAAGGAAGTTTTGCTGGTGGCCCTCTTCATAAAGGAGAGGAATTTCTGTTTGGAATGTGAATGAGCCCCAATAGCCCCACCCCAAGGAATTCCAGAGTCAGCTTTTTGATCAAAATTAGCACTCCTCTGTTTTCCTTATCTCAGTATCAACCTTAAAGAAATGAGCAGAATCACTCTTTAGAAAATAGTATAGGTTAGTATTGTGGTCAAAAGAAAGAGAAGACAAGTAAAATCAGAATTCAGTTGATTAATGTGTCCAGAGGAGCAGTCTGAAAAAGCCTGAATTGATAAATTCCTTCCTGCTTGCTCTTGCCGAAGTCCAGAGCGCAGAGATGTGCCCAGAGCTGGCATTCTTCCAAACTCTTGAGCAATATCCCAAGCATCAGTTCACCGTTTTGGTGATAAGCAGAGTGTCTGACTTAGTCTAATTTATAATAAAGGTTGACCATAGTAGAAAGGGCAGGAGTTTATTTGTTATAATGTTTTTGGTATGCTGATTTTTTTAATTCTAAAATAGAAGCCATATCTTGTCAGCTCCAGCATCAGAATATTGGAAATGTATGAACGTTTTTAATGTACTTTATATACTGGGACTTAAAAGCATTTCACTTTCATCCCTTTAATTGAGTGGATACTCGAGCTTGATGCCACCTACAGTGAGTCTTTTCTTGACTGTTTTCTATTTTATTTTTACCAATTGAATCATGCTTAGTGTTCTGAGCCTTAGATTCCAAGGGTGCCATCGGGTAGATTGGCATGCTTGTGGGCCTGTGGCTGTGAAGACCCTAGCAGGGCTTAGACCTGCTGCAGGGAATCAGTTGTTGGTGTAGCCGTGGATACAGCAGTCTTCCTGTTTTTAACATGTTTGTCTTATGCTTCATTAAGCTATGCTGTAGACAAATACTACCCTGGTTTTCACTAGGGTTTTGGTTTTTCTTAAGATCTGTTTATTTATTTAAAAGCAGTGGAGTGATAGAGCGGGGGGGTGAGGGAAGATCTTCCATCCACTGTGGTTCTCTCCCTAAATGCCCACACCAGCTGGGGCTGTGGATACCAGGGACCCAGGTATTTGAGGCATTATGTGCTGCCTCCCAGGGTGTGCATTAGCAGGAAGCTGGAAGCTGGATCAGAACTGGAAGAGTCGGGACCATGTGATACAGGTGTCCCATCCCAAGTGGCTTAATCCTTTGGGATACAACGCCTTTCCCCCCTAGTAGGTTTTTGGGTTTGTTTTGTTTTTGTTTTTTTGTTTTTTTGTTTTTGGACAGGCAGAGTGGACTGTGAGAGAGAGAGACAGAGAGAAAGGTCTTCCTTTTCCGTTGGTTCGCCCCCCAATGGCCACTGCGGCCTGCACACCACGCTGATCCGAAGCCAGGAGCCAGGTGCTTCTCCTGGTCTCCCATGCAGGTGCAGGACCCAAGCACTTGGGCCATCCTCCACTGCACTCCCGGGCCACAGCAGAGAGCTGGACAGGAAGAGGAGTGGAGCGACTGGGACTAGAACCTGGTGTGCCGGCGCCACAGATGGAGGATTAGCCTATTGAGCCATGGCGCCGGCCCCCTACTAGGTTTTAATTCATTGATTTTAAATTTCCTATAAGCCTTTCATGTACTATTAATCCCAAGTAAACCTGGAGTAGAATAACTTGGTTTCTCTGTCTGAATTCCATTTAACTCTCCAAGTAATTTTCCAGAAGTGATTCTGGTTTTTGCCCGTAGTAGAATTGACCTTTCAAAGACTGACAAATGTAATTATGGTTTAGCGTCACCTCATTCGATGAGATTGTTTCCTCCTCTTCCATGGATGGGACTGTAGCCTGTGCATTTCCCTCTCTGTATGTCTGAGTTTGCCCCCCTTGCTATTCTGTAAGGTGGACTGAAAAGAACAAAGACCCTGGTGCCAGGCTGCTGTTCTGACGTCTTGCTTTTTGTCAGTTTAACTGCACTTTCTAGAGCAGGGCCTCATTCATGAAAGTGGAGGTGATGATCCTTAACTTGCTGAATTGTTGTTTGAAAACTAAATAATATTTTGAAGGCACTAAGGCCACTGCTTATCCTAACAAGGCCTCCCTCTTTTTTTCTCTCATTCCCTCACCAAAAGTCAAGTGGAATATGTAGTATTTCTTGGATTTGTTGAATCTACTGCATTTCCTTTTCTAAACTTTAAAGTCTGAGAGGGAAAAAATCAGGACATGGCAACCATGTCAGACTGTCCTGTTACCAAAAACAAACCAAAAAAGGTACAGGAGAATGTCCCTGTCCCTGCAAACTGCATATAATAGCCAATTCATTATTTTAACTTGAGTGTGCCTTAATTTTCATTCCTTGTCAGTCACTAATCCTGTTTGTTAAAGGATTCCCCCATCTATTGTTATTGTAAGTTTTTGTTTGTAAAAGAACTTTAAGCAGAAGCACAGTTCCCTAAGTTTTAATGGTTTTATTTTTCACAATCAGTTAACTTACTGAAGTTTACAGTTAAATACAAGTGGGATAATACAAGTGTGGACCTTTAGCCCCTGGATCTTTGTCCTAATTCTACTATAAATACTTCATTATAAGCCATTTTACTGGGGCCGGAGCTATGGCGTAGGTTAAGCCTTCACCTGCAGCACTGGCATCCCATATGGGCACCGGTTCATGTCCTAGCTGCCCCTCTGTTGATCCAGCTCTCTGCTAATGGCCTGGGGAAGCAGTAGAAAATGACCCAAGTGCTTGGGCTCCTGCACCCACATGAGAGACCTGGAAGAAGCTCCTGGCTCCTGGCTTCAGATCGGCCTAGCTCCGGCCATTGCAGCCGTTTGTGGAGTGAACCAGCAGATGAAAGACTTCTTTCCCTGTGTCCCTCTGTCTGTAATTCTGCCTCTCAAATAAATAAATATTTTTCTAAAAAATTCATTTTATTGTATATACTGTTCTATCCCTTTGGTTTCAAAGTGCATCCTGTGGTTTTACAAGAGGCTGAGGCCGGCGCCACGGCTCAATAGGTTAATCCTCCACCTAGCGGTGCCGGCACACTGGGTTCTAGTCCCAGTCGGGGTGCCGGATTCTGTCCTGATTGCCCCTCTTCCAGGCCAGCTCTCTGCTGTGGCCAGGGAGTGCAGTGGAGGATGGCCCAAGTGCTTGGGCCCTGTACCCCGTGGGAGACCAGGAGAAGCACCTGGCTCCTGCCTTCGGATCAGCGAGGTGCGCCGGCCGCAGCACACCAGCCGTGGTGGCCATTGGAGGGTGAACCAACGGCAAAAGGAAGACCTTTCTCTCTGTCTCTCTCTCTCACTATCCACTCTGCCTGTTTAAAAAAAAAAAAGAGGCTGAAATTTGGTGTCTTTTTTTATTATTATTATTATTTTATTTGACAGGTAGAGTTATAGACAGTGAGAGAGAGAGAGAAAGGTCTTCCCTCCGTTGGTTCACTCCCCAAATGGCCGCTACCACTGGCGCTGTGCCGATCCAAAGCCAGGAGCCAGGTGCCTCTTCCTGGTTTCCCATGCGGGTGCAGGAGCCCAAGCACCTGGGCCATCCTCCACTGCTCTCCCTGGCCACAGCAGAGAGCTGGACTGGAAGAGGAGCAACCGGGACTAGAACCCTGCACCCATATGGGATGCTGGAGCCACAGGTGGAGGATTAGCCACGTGAGCCACAGCACCGGCCCTGAAATTTGGTGTCTTGAAGATTGTCACTTAAAGGAAATTTCTGTATAATTTTAATTTTATCATTTTTAGAATTATTTTTTACTATCTTTTTCTCTTGATTTCCTTTTTAGACATTTTCTTGCAAGGGAGACGGTTCCATGAAGCCTTGGAAAGCATACTTCTACCCCAGGTGAACTCCCAAGGGAGAGGTGAGGATCTCCTCGAATGTGGCTACATCGAAAGTGTCCAGCATGTTCTGAAAGACGTCAGTGGAGTGCGAGCTCTGGAAAGTGCAGTTCAACATGAGACCTTGAAGTACGCGGGTCTGCTGGACTGTGTGGCTGAGTATCAGTAAGTGTGACTTTGTCTTCCTCATAGGCTGGGAGTGAATTAATGCAGCGGGGACAGATGGTGCCCATCAAAAGGTTCTTTCAATTCCTGCTTCGGGGTGTGCCAATAAGTACTGAAGCCTCTGCCTCTTTAAAGTCAAAAACTACGTGATGTCCAAGAGCTGGATGTGGGCCAGGAGTTGAAGACAGATACAGAGGGAAGCACCTACATACTCCACATCAACTAGTATTCCCAAGTCAACTGTTTGGTGGGGAAGTGGTGTACTGTTCAATATCCGTAGCATGGCCTGCTTTCCCACCCGCATTTCTCTTTCCCTTCCCCCAGGAGGACACATACCATGAGATTCCTGCCTTTCTTTCCTGTTTTCCTAGAGATAGCACTGTGATCTCTTGGCCCTGAAAATCAACTTCCTGGCTTCCAGGCAATGTTTGACACAGACAGGAACTCTGAACTTAGTAAAGCTTCCTGCAGTTTTCATATTGCTGCTGTGTTCATTTTTTCCCGGTGACTCTGGACTCTAAGGGTAGCTATCGACTGCAGGTACCCCCATTCCACATAAAGCGTGTGAGCAGTAAGAACAGGTTGAGGTGGGGAAATCTGTGGGTAAGCCTTGGAGCAGTAGTTTAAATTTAAAAGATCAATGGAATAATCATTAGTCTGGAAACCACTTAGACCACAACCTAACAGCTTTGTGCCATCACTGGCTTCTACCTGACAAGAGTCCTGTGGACCCAGAAATTTAACAGGCTGGGACACCTTTGTTGAAAACTATATTGGCCGGTGCCGTGGCTCAATAGGCTAATCCTCCACCTAGCGGCACTGGCACACCGGGTTCTAGTCCCGGTCGGGGCGCTGGATTCTGTCCCGGTTGCCCCTTTTCCAGGCCAGCTCTCTACTGTGGCCCGGGAAGGCAGTGGAGGATGGCCCAGGTACTTGGCCCTGCACCTGCATGGGAGACCAGGAGAAGCACCTGGCTCCTGCCTTCAGATCAGCGCAGTGTGCCGGTCGCAGCGCGCCAGCCATGGCGGCTATTGGAGGGTGAACCAACGGCAAAAGGAAGACCTTTCTCTCTGTCTCTCTCTCTCTCACTATCCACTCTGCCTGTTAAAAAAAAAAAAAAAAAAAAGAAAGAAAGAAAGAAAGAAAGAAAATAACTATAAATGCATGAGTTTATTTCTGGTCTCTTTATTCAGTTCCATTGATCAGTGTGTCTGCTATTACACCCATAATGTGCTATTTTGTTCCAATCATATAAATATATTTTGAATATTTATTTGTTTTGAAAGGCAGAGTGACAGGAGAGACAAAGAGATCTTCCATCCACTGGTTCACTCCCCAAATTGCCACAACAGCCAGGGCAGGTCTAGGCCAAAGCCAGGAGCCCAGAGCTCCATCTGGGTCTCCCACATGTGTGGAAGGGGCCCAAGCACTCGGGCCATCATTTGCTGCTTTCCCAGGCACATTAGCAAGGAGATGGATAAGAAGCAGAGTAAGCAAGACTCGACCTAGCCCTCCAATGTGGGATGTCAATGTCATAGGCAGTGGCTTAACCTGCTGCACCACCAGTCAAGAAGTATGATGTCTCTATCTTAGTTGTTTTTTTTTTTAACTATTATGATAGATTTATTTATTTATTTATTTGAAAGGCAGAGTTATGGCGAGGTAGAGGCAGAGAGAAAGAGAGGTCTTCCATCTGCTGGTTCACTCCCTAGATGGCTGCAACAGCCAGAGCTGCGCCTATCCAAAGCCAGGAGCCAGGAGCTTCTTCCGGGTCTCCCATGTGGTTGCAGGGGCCCAAGGACTTGGGCCATCTTCTACTGCTTTCCCAGGCCACAGCAGAGAGCTGGATTGGAAGTGGAGCGCCGGGACTCAAACTGGCGCCCATATGGGATGCCAGCACTGCAGACAGCAGCTTCACCCACCATGCCATAGCGCTGCCCCCAGGTTTTAAATTCGTAAAGACATGAACCATCTTCACTGCTGCAGGATCCAAAATAATAACTTATTTATGTTTCTGCATAAAATTGGTGTCTGTTGAATGTTGAGGGTTTGAACCCCACTTTGATTTGAACTGCCAAAATTCATAGTCTTTCATTATGAGGACTTTGCTACTGATGTGTTGTCTTTCATTCTCATAGATACTTGAAAGGAAATCAGCCAAAACAACAGTAGATCTGTTTTCAGTTTCCCTGTCAAGTGGTAAAGGGGAGGAGGCCATGGAAGTCCAAAAGAATTACATGAAAGTTTAGAACCTTGAACTACAAAGGTGGTTTCTCAGCTCTCTCACTGGCCCACATCTGCAGCTCTCATGGATGCCTTTCATGATGCATTTTCCATCTTACCCCCGATGGAGTCTTTTTTTTTAAGTTTTATTTATTTATTTGAAAGAAAGAGTTACAGAGAGGCAGAGGCTGAGAGAGAGAGAGAGAGAAAGTCTTCCATCCACTGGTTCACTCCCCAGTTGGCTGCAACGGCTGGAGCTGAGCCGATCTGAAGCCAGGAACCAGGAGCTTTTTCCAGGTCTCCCACGTGGGTGCAGGGGCCCAAGCACTTGAACCATCTTTACTGCCTTCCCAGGCCATAGCAGAGAGCTGGATCAGAAGTGGAATAGCTGGATCTCAAACTGGTGCCCATATGGGATACTGGCACTGCAGGTGGCAGCTTTACCTATTATACCACAGCGCCAGCCCCCAGTAGGTCCTTTAATGGCCTGTTTGGAAAACGGGGAATAGAAGCAATGGTAGTCGGGTGACAAGTAAAGACATGATACATAAGAGGAGAGTTCACCTCGTGAACTTTTCAGTTTGAACTATCATCTGCTGAGACTTCTGGTTTCTCCTTAGGGGCAAGCTGTGTGTGATTGATTGGAAGACATCAGAAAAACCAAAGCCTTTTCTCCGAAATACATTTGACAACCCACTGCAAGTTGTGGCATATGTGGGAGCCATAAACTATGACGCCAACTATAGCTTCCAGGTCAGGACTCAGGCTTTGCTCAGTGCTTATTTATGCCTACCTAAGACCCTGGGGTCTTTGCTCTGCTCTTATCCCACTGCTGACTCTGTTATTTCTTGTTCTCACCCCACCCCACCCCTTTTGTTTTTCTTCTCCCACTTTAAAACACTTTTCCTGCCTCTTCCTGGCTTCTTAAAAATAGTTCCTTTAATGATCACAGCCCATTCTTCATTGTTTTATCTGTCCTCTCTGTTCTCATGTATCCTGGTGCAGTCTTTCAGCAACCCACCTTAGAAATCGGGTAGGAGATATTCCTGCCAATTGTTCTCTACTGAGTTTGCCCTGGGGTAAGAAGGAAATGAACCTGATGGAGAACTGTGGAATTGCCTGTGTTTCCTCCTAGGTTCAGTGTGGCTTGATTGTGGTGGCCTACAAGGACGGATCCCCTGCCCACCCACATTTCATGGATGCAGAACTCTGTGCCCAGTACTGGGCCAAGTGGCTGCTTCGACTAGAAGAATACACAGAAAAGAAGAACCAGAATGTTCAGAAGCCAGATTAGGGGGCAGGAGGCAGGGCGCCATTTGGAAACATTGCAGCACATTCCTGTAGTTCCAGAAGATACACTGCTGTTTACTGTGATCTAAAGATGGAGGTGCCGCCGGAGCCCAGAGCTACACCAACGTAAGCAGAAGTACTAATTTGTTGAAAGTTATTGCTACCAAAAAGACAGAAAAGCCTAGATTTGGAGAGCTGTAGTTCAGTACTTTAAGTACCAACTGTGCTACCCCTGTTGTTGACCTGAGGAGAGGGCCAGTCTGATTGGCGGTCACCTTGATGTCTTTGTGTCTCCCGGGCAGGATGCCCAGCCTTTGAGTTGAGATCGGAAGGCAGTGAGGCTTGGCGTGCCTAGCGTTTCCCCAGGGCTCACAGGGAGGGAAGCACCGAGTACCCCTTAGGGTGTGTGTGGAGGGCAAACGCACATCAGCCAACCAGCCCTGCCTTTCCTCTCTCCCAAAACGTGGGGCTTGCTCCAATTTCCACTAGGGGAAAAACATTTTAAAAAGAACTCTGCGTGTGATTGCTTCGCCTTGAGTAAGTGCTGCTGTGTAGAAAGACGGAGCATATTTGCTGTGTTCCTTTGCAGTATCCCTTGGCACACCCTCAAATGACCACAGCTGTGTCCAGGGCTCAGTCTGCAGAAGGCCACTGTGGGTGTTTTAGTGACAGTTTCTGCTGTGTACACAGGAAATTTGCCATCTGACATTTTTCAGCTACTAGAGGAACAAAGAAATCCATTAGCTTTTAAGCCTGTGTTTGATATGTAATAAGAAGTATTGCTAGTCATTGGTAGTCATTATTAGGTTTTTGGAAACCTAATAAGTGCCCATTGTAGCCCTGGGGTAGGGTTTCCTATTTTATGAAGTGGGTTTGTTAGCATTTAAGTTACTGTTGCTACCTTAAAATAGTAGACTTCTATGATCACTTTTTTTTCTTTTGTTAGTCATTGTTTATAAGAAATAAAATACAAGATATGAGCAATGAGGCTTTTGCTTTTGTTTATTTAAATCTGTGTTTATAGGCTAATTCTGTCTACTGGGAAATTATTCGGACTTTGTTGTTAAATTCAAAATTTGACCACTGGCCCAGTAGCTTTGGTGAGTCCTTCCAGTTCCCTGTGAATAGCCTGGGAAAAGCAATGGAAGATGGCCCAAGTACTTGGGACCCTGCAACCTACATGGGAGACCTGGAAGAAGCTTCTGGCTCCTGGCTTTGGCCTGGTACAGCCCTGCCGTTGCGGCCATTTAGGGAGTGAACTAGCAGCTGAAAGATCTCTCTCTCTGTCTCTCCCCTTCTCTAAAACGCTTTCAAATAAATAAATAATAAAATCTTTAATTAAAAAAAGAAGAAGAAGAGCTCTCCACCATGGTCCCCTGACAAAAAAGAAGATTCAGACAAGAGAGGACTGAGGGAGGCCTTTGGGTTCATTCAGTACCCTTCAGCATACACCCTCAGGCCCTGTGATTGCCAAAGACAAAGCCTCTACTAACAGATTTTTTTTTTTTTTTGCCACTCTGTTCTGTTATGTGGGGAGCAACTGGGAGCAACTCGGACTAGACTAAGTTACAGGAATTAAGACTTATTCTATGCATCTGCTCTCCCACAATATGGCGCTGGGAGAGGAGAAAACAGCTTCTACACAGCTGCCTCCAGTTCAGCCAATAAACTGTAGGACTTGCTCCTGATTGGAGGAGAGCAGCGTACTCGGCGTGTGGGCAGCCGAGTTGGGATTGGCAGAGAAGGACTATAAAGGAGGAGAGAGACGGCATGCACCAGGAACATCTAAGGGGAACATCTAAGGGGAACACCTTGTGCAGCCCTGAGAGAGCCGGCCGGCGGTGTGCCGCTCCCCTGCGGAAGTGGGGAAAGTGGCCAGGGGGAACCGCCCTTCCACAGAGGTGGAAGGGACGGCAGCCAACCCGGGAAGAACCAGCAGCAAACCCGGGGAGGGCCGAGCAGACGAAAGAACAGCGCAGGGTCCTGTGTCGTTCCTCCGTGAAGACGGGGAGCGACATAATGGTGCCGTGACTCGGATATGAAGCCTAGGCAGGGCTTAGTGTCGTTCCTCCATGAAGAGGGGGAGCGACATGTTAAAGTCTCATCTCAGAATTTAAGAGACTAGACCCAGCAAAATAGCATTTTAATATAGTTCTGCAATTGGGTTAATCCAAATTCACCTCAGAGCCATCACTTCATCCCAGGAGTCTCTCAAACTAACGGGGACCTGAAGAGTTCCATTAGCTGGGCCCTCAGAGGAGCCCCAGGGAGGTGCTGTGGTCGGTAGAACAAAGCAGGTACACTCTTTGGACCACTCAAGGGCTCACCAGTTCCCACACTCCTTGGATCTCACCCATTAACAGCAGTGTCAGTCCCGAGAGGGATTGACAATGAAAAGTCACCAGCACTCCTAAGACATAGGAGAAGAAAAAGACAGTTTTCCAAGAACTGACAAGGTGTTACTGGATTTTGGGGTACCACCCCTCCCCCTAAGTGATACACAGCACACTAAACTTCAGTGAAAAGCAACTGCAGATGTACAGTAAGGCAAGTCTGTCCGATTAAGGCTAGTGAAGATTTTTGCTTCCTTTCTGGAGCAGAGCACAGCCCTACAGTCTGGAGAGATGAACTAAGATTCAGAGCAAACCGCATTCCTTTTCCTCTGCATTCCTGATACATTCCACAGCTCACAAAACCATGCTGGCACTGAACCAAGTTTCAGGGTTTTTTTTTTTTAATTTGCTTAAAATTTATTTATTTGAAAGAGCAACAGAAAGACAGAGGGAGAGGCACAGAGATCTTCCACCTGCTGGTTCGCTCCTCAAATGGCTGCAATGACCAGGGCTGGGCCAGGCCAAAGCCAGGAGCTTCTTCCAGGTCTCCAGCATGGGTGCAAGGACCCATGCACTTGGGCCATCCTCTGCTGCTTTCCCAAGCACATTATCTGGGAGCTGGATGGGAAATGAAGCAGCAGGGTCTCAAATCAGCACCCATGTGGGATGTCAACGTTGTAGATAGCATCTTAACTGGCTATGCTACAACATAAAACCCCCAAGTTTCAGTTTCTTAAAAAACTTATTTAAAAGAGATATTAGGGCCAGTGCTGTGGCACAGCGGGTTAACGCCTGGCCTAAAGCGCCGACATCCCATATGGGTGCCAGTTTGAGTCCCGGCTGCTCCACTTCCAATCCAGCTCTCTGCTATGGCCTGGGAAAGCAGTAAGAAGATGGCCCACAGCTCTCTGCTGTGGCCAGGGAGTGCAGTGGAGGATGGCCCAAGTACTTGGGCCCTGCACCCCATGGGAGACCAGAAGAAGTACCTGGCTCCTGCCATCGGATCAGCGCGGTGTGCCAGCCGCAGCGCGCCAGCCGCGGCGGCCATTGGAGGGTGAACCAACAGCAAAGGAAGACCTTTTTCTCTCTCTCTCTCTCACTGTCCACTCTGCCTGACCAAAAAAAAAAAAAAAAAAAAGAAGAAGAAGAAGAAGAAGGAGAAGAAGGAGAAGGCCGGCGCTGCGGCAGAATCTGTCCCGGTTGCCCCTCTTCCAGGCCAGCTCTCTGCTGTGGCCCGGGAGTGCAGTGGAGGATGGCCCAAGTGCTTGGGCCCTGCACCCCATGGGAGACCAGGAGAAGTACCTGGCTCCGGCCATCGGATCAGCGCGGTGCCCCGGCCGCAGCGCGCCGGCAGCGGCAGCCATTGGAGGGTGAACCAACGGCAAAAGGAAGACCTTTCTCTCTGTCTCTCTCTCTCACTGTCCACTCTGCCTGTCAAAAAAAAAAAAAAAGAAGATGGCCCAAGTCCTTGGGTTCCTACACCTGCGTGGGAGACCCGGAGGAAGCTCCTGGCTCCTGGCTTCGGATCGGCACAGCTTCAGCTGTTGCGGCCATTTGGGGAGTGAACCAGCGGATGGAAGACTTCTCTCTCTAACTCTCTGCTTCTCCTCTCTCTGTAACTCTGACTTTCAAATAAATAAATAAATCTTAAAAAAAAAAAAAGTCAGAAATATCTTTTATTCACTGGATCACTCCCCAAATATGCACAACAGCCAGGGCCGGGCCAGGCTGAAAACAGGAGCCTGGAACTCAATACAGGTCTCGCAGGTGAGTAGAAGGGCCCAAGTACTTGACCCATCACCTGTTGCCTTGCAAGTGTGCATCAGCAGGAAGCTGGATTGGAAGCAGAGCTGGGACTCCAACCCAGGGACTCTGAAATGGGATGCAAGTTTCTTTTTCTTTCTTTCTCTTTTTTTAAGATTTTATCTATTTGAGGGGCAGCACTGTGTTGTAGCAGGTTAAAACGCTGGCCTGCAGCACCAGCATCCCATATGGGTGCAGGTTCAAGTCCCAGCTGCTCCACTTCCAATCCAGCTCCCCGCTAATGCGCCTGGGAAAGCTGCGGAGGATGGCCCAAGTGCTTGGGCCCCTGCACCCATGTGGGAGACCCAGAAGAAGCTCCTGGCTCCTAGCTTGAGATCGGCCCAGCTCCGGCCATTGTGGCCATTTGGGGACTGAACCAGCAGATGGATGACCCCTCTCTTTCTGTCTCTACCTCTCTCTGGAACTCTTTCAAATAAATAAAAATAAATCTTAAAAAAAAAATTGTTTCTATTTGAAAGAGAGTAACACATCTTCCATCTGATGGTTCATTTCCCCAAATTCCTGCAGCACCTGGGTCTGGGCCAGGGTGAATCCAGAAGCCAACAGCTCCATTTATTTCTCCCACATGGGTGACGGGGACTCAAGCACTTGGGCCATCAGCTGCTGCTTCCCAGGCACATTAGCAGCGAGCTGGATCAGAGACAGAGTGGCCAGGACTCAAACTGGCATTCTGATATGGGATGCAGGCATATCAGCTTACAGTTCTCGCCCATCTTAACCACCGTGCCAAACACCTGCCTCCCCAGTTTTCAAAAGTCTTTCCCCAAAAATGATGGGCTGTTTCTCTGCTTAGACCTGGCTTCTTCTTTGGAGCCGTTAGGCTCTGATAGTCTGAGAACATCAACCTCTGTAAACATACTATCTTTCTAGGAAAACTTGTCAGCATAGGGCCTAAGGTTTTATATGTGTTGACCTAGTAAATACAGAACAAGGGTTAGTCATAAGTCATTGTGTTTCTAGGTAACCAGTTTGCCTACTGGCTTTACAAGGACTCAACCGGAAGGGTAATTTGTTTTAACAACTGGGACTTTCCACCTGAGCAATTAAACATTTGATTATAACCTACCTACCCCCTCAACCAGTAAGTGAAGCGAGGGAGTAGTTGGAGCTTCTATTTTTAAAGAAACACATAAGTGGTTTCTATCTGGTGCATAAAGAAAAACAGCCTTAAAATAAACCGTTCAATTGACAAATAAAAGGCAGAACTGACTCTGGGAGCAGCAGAAGCCTAAAAGTTAAGCAAACACATGCTACTGCTGGAAGTTTCACCTTCTGATCCCCTGAAGTTACTGAGACTACCGAAGGGACCTTAGGAAATCTCTGGGGAGAGCCCCCTGATTGAGCAAAAGGCTTGGATGTCACCTGGACAATAACAGTTGTCAGATTTGAGTAACACGTTTATGAAGATTCAATCAAAAATGCCATTCTGGGTTAGGGTTTGAGGTTTTGTTTCTTTTTTTCTTTTTGCTCAAGAGGAATCTCTAGGGAGAAAAATAGACAGATATGAAATAAATAGAATATGAAATAAATAGACCATTAAAGATCAAGCCTTTGTCTCTGTTTCCCTAATCCCACTTCCCTCTGAGACGGCCACCATCATAAATTGGGTGTGTCTCCTTTTTATAGTTTGACTCCATGTACTGGGCTCCGTGAATAACACAGCTTTGCTTTCTGCTTTTAGTGTTTGTTTTGCTTTGTCTCGGCGTCTGATTTTGAGAAATACCCAAGGTGACCACCCCAAAGCCCCACGCATTGGTTTTACCACTCTGCGATGTTCCCTCGTTCTTTCTTGCCATGCTCCGGGACCGTTAGGGTAACGGCGTTTCACTGCTACACATGGGGCTGCACTGAACACCGCTATGTGTCTCCCAGTACACATGAGGCACGTGCATGGCTCTGTGACCTACCAGCTCTGTGACTTTGGCCAAGTCACCTGCCCTTCCTGTGCCTGATTTCCTCATTTGTAATCTGGTGGAACATAATAGCACCTGCTTCTTGGAGTTGTGGGGATTCAATGAGGCAAGCACTTAGAGCAGTGTCTGGTGCACAGTAGGGACAAAATGTTTGCCTTCATTGCAATTACCAAATGATCAGACCTAGACCTGCTGCTGGATGACGCGCGTCAACACCACCACCAAATTCCTCCCCGAAATGTTGATTTCAGCTTATACACTCCCAGGTGGTATCTTAAATGCCCTGATTTTCTTTTCTTTTCTTTTTTTTTCCCCAAATTGTACATCTCTTCCCTCTCTTATTCCCACTCTTATATTTAACAGGGATCACCTTTCAGTTAAGTTTCAACACTAAAGAATAACTGTGTATTAATTACAGAATTCAACCAATTGTATTAAGTAGAACAAACAAACAAAAAATACTAGAAGGGATAAAGTATTAAGTTGTTCATCAACAGTCAGGAAATGCCCTGATTTTCTACATGGTCTTTTACACAGAATTTTGAGACTCTTTGGCCTCTCCGGCCTGATGGGTTAAAAAAAAAATTCATTCTTTATTTGGATCAGTTTAGTCCTTGAATACAATCTGCTTTAGAACAGGATTGCCATCTAGTGGTAAGCGCAAGCACTGCATTTATGGGGCAGAAGCCAAAAGTGGGCAGACCTTGTCTTTTGGAATGATTTGGGCGTTTTGGTCGTTAACACAGATCTAGCTTGAATAAGTTCAACTACTAAGAGGAGAGCACTGTGGCATAGCGCGTAAAAAGCCACCGCCTGCAGTACCAGCATCCCATATGGGCACCGGTTCAAATCCCGGCTGCTCCACTTGCAATCCAGCTCTCTGCTATGGCCTGGGAAAGCAGTAGAAGATGGATCAAGTCCTTGGACCCCTGCACCCACATGGGAGACCCAGAAGAAGCTCCTGGCTCCTAGCTTCGGATCGGCTCAACTCTGGCTGTTGCAGCCATCTGGGAAGTGAACCTGTGGATGGAGGACCTGTCTCTCTCTCTCTGTGACTTTGCCTTTCAAATAAATAAATATTTTTTAAAAATAATAATAAGCTCAACTACACGAGAACTCTCCCATTATCTAATCCCTATTTTAGGCAGTTTGTCCTTCCCATTTTTTCTACAACAATACTGCCTTTCCTCTAAGTCCATGATGAAGGAAAACTATGCACAGCCCAAGAAAAAAATGCATCTGGGTCACTGGCTCAGAAGAGAAGACATAAATCAGGAACAAGCCTACTTAGCAAACTGGCAGGAGACTGTAGCTACAGCCTGGTGGCTTTTCTTGAGCAGTGCCACATCAGCGGGAGAGAGGCAACATGGATACCCCCCAGTCCCATCACACATTCCCCACACAGGATTGAACCAAGTGCTTACAGGAGCTCCAGTTAAAAGTCCCTCCGGCACTGCGGCTCAATAGGCTAATCCTCCACCTAGCGGCGCCGGTACACTGGGTTCTAGTCCGGGTCGGGGCACCGGATTCTTTCCTGGTTGCCCCTCTTCCAGGCCAGCTCTCTGCTGTGGCCCAGGAAGGCAGTGGAGGATGGCCCAAGTGCTTGGGCCCTGCACCCCATGGGAGACCAGGAGAAGCACCTGGCTCCTGCCTTCGGATCAGAGCGGTGCGCCGGCCGCAGAGCGCCGGCCGTGGCGGCCATTGGAGGGTGAACCAACGGCAAAAGGAAGACCTTTCTCTCTGTCTCTCTCTCTCACTATCCACTCTGACTGTAAAAAAAAAAAAAAAAAAAAAAAAATCCCTCCAAATCTGCTTTGGAAAAAAAGGGGGTGGGGGTGGTGCAGCAGGTTCAGCTGCCCGTTGGGTTGCCAGTATTCCGTATCATCAATAGGCTAATCTTCCGCCTTGCGGCGCCGGCACCCCAGGTTCTAGTCCCGGTCGGGGCGCCGGATTCTGTCTTGGTTGCCCCTCTTCCAGGCCAGCTCTCTGCTGTGGCCCAGGAGTGCAGTGGAGGATGGCCCAAGTGCTTGGCCCTGCACCCCATGGGAGACCAGGAGAAGCACCCGGCTCTTGGCTTTGGATCAGTGCGGTGCGCTGCCTGCAGCGTGCCGGCCGCGGCGGCCATCAGAGGGTGAACCAACGGCAAAGGAAGACCTTTCTCTCTGTCTCTCCCTCTCCTACTGTCCACTCTGCCTGTAAAAAAGAAAAAAAAAAGAGAAAGAAAGAAAAAATATGTATACATAAATATATATATTTGCATACATATGTATATACATTTTTAAAAAACAACAAAGCTGCCTTGGACAGTCTGCCGTGAATGTTTCTAAAAGCATGGTCTAAAAGGATTTAGGAGTGCATAAATGCTATGTATTAATCTTCAAAGACAGCTATTTGAAAAGATATGTACAAAAATACGTATGAAAGGGTATCAAAAAACAATGCTGCTGGGGTGATCATTCGGCATTACAGTTTAGATACGGCTTACGATGCCTGAAACCCATATTGTAGGGCTGGGTTCAAGTCCAGCTTCCTGCTAATGCAGACCCCAAGAGGCAGCAGGTGATAATGGCTCAAGTGGTTGGGTCCCTGCCACCAGGCGGAGGATTCATACGGAGTTTTTGGCTATCGACTTCAGCCTAACCTTGGTGTTATGGGTGTTTGGGGAGTGAACCAACAGATGGAAGTTATCTCTCTCTCACTGCCTTAAATAAGAATTTAAAAGGAAAATGCTGCTGAACTGTTATCTAATATGGCTTAAACACTGTCGCTAAAGCTAATGAGATAGTAAAAGTTATAAAAAAAAAAAAAAAGAAGTCTAAAGAACGCAAGCACAGGTCACCTAATTAGAAGCATCCACTTGGGCCCACCTGCCTGCAGCACCAAGCTCCTACCCATTTCTTTTTTTAAAACTTTTTTTTAATATTTATTTATTTGGAAGTCAGAGTTACACACACAGAAGGAGAGGCAGAGAGAGAGAGGTCTTCTATCCACTGGTTCACTCCCTAATTGGCCATCTTCTACTGCTTACCCAGGCCACAGCCGAGAATTGGATTGGAAGTGGAGTAACCAGGTCTCGAACCAGCGCCCATATGGGATGCTGCAGGCAGCGGCTTTACCCACTATGCCACAGCGCCGGCCCCTCCTACGCATTTCTAAGCTGCTGCTTATGCTGGTGCCTTTGCCTAAAATAACTTCCCTTCTTCCCTTTGTTCAGCCATGTCTGAATTGTCTAAGGACTTGAACTTGAACTCAAGCCTACTGATGTCCAGCTTATGTCCTGCCCGCTTACTCCCAGGAAACAAGATGGTGGAGTGCAGGAAGCAGGGGCTCAGAGTAAGATAAACACGGGTTTAAATCCCAGCCCAGCCATGTCAGGTGAGTCATGTTAACTCTCCACACCTGTCTCCTCATCCGTAATTTGGGGAGAGTACTGACCTAAGCGTTGCTGGACATTTAACGTGGGAAAATGTGTGACAAATGCTGCACATGGTGTAGGCACCAGGCAAGTAGTAACTCCTTCCTCCTAGGAGCTCCTGAGCGCCATGGTGCCATCGTTTTCCCCGCCCACTTTGACTCACATTTGTGTTCTACCTGTCCATCACTGTCCCCATTCATGGGAAACACCTGCAGTGCTGGGCAGACGTGGAACACCCAGTACATATGCTTTGCATGCCTATACACTGCTTATTAAATGAGCTGTCCTACAGGCCACCACTTTATTTTCCATGACTGCAATCAGCGGTCAGATGTGGGTATTTTTCTTAATCCCAGGCTCGGCTAGTAACTGCAGAACATGATACAGGGTACAGGTGGTCACAAGTTGAGAGAATTGGGTGCACCTTGAATTCCAAGTCAAGAAAGAGGAACATGTAGACAAAAGCCACCGAAGAATGTTCTAAGAGAGAGAGGTCGGGGCCAGCGCTGTGGCATAGCAGGTAAAGCTGCTGCCTGTAGTGGCAGCATCCCATATGGGTGCCAGTTGGAGTCCTGGCTGCTCTACTTCCAATCCTGCTCTCTGCGATGGCCTGGAAACGCAGTGGAGGATAGCCCAAATCCTTGGGCCTCTGCACTCGCGTGGGAGACCCAGAAGAAACTCCTGGCTCCTAGTTTCAGATCAGTCCAGCTCTGGCCGTTGCAGCCATTTAGGGAGTGAACCAGTGGATGGAAGACCTCTATCTCTCTCTCTTTCTCTCTCTGCCTCTCCTTCTCTCTCTGTGTAACTCTGACTTTCAAATAAATCAATCTGAGAGAGAGAGAGAGAGAGAGAACTCACCGATGGGACGAACAGCAGAAAAAGAGTGGGGGATCAGAGTGGCTCACCAGAGTCGGGGTGGTTAGTGCTGAACAGCTAAGGCTGCGGGCTCCCTGGTGAGTGCAGAGATCGGAGTCAGTAAGCCAAGGCTTGTGAAACGGGGCTGTGAGGCAGGACGGGGAGGCGATGCTGAGAAAATCACGGGATTGGGGGTTAGTTGTGTCGGTTTCCCCAGAGAGTCCATGAATACAGACTGCAGGGAGCAGGGAGCGTGGCTCAGTCTGAGTCTGGAGGCCTCAGAAGAAGGGAAGGGCACGTCGTGAAAGTCCCAGCCTGAGGCCAAAGGCCTAAAAACCAGCGGGCCGCTGGCCTAAGTCCCAAAGTGCAAAGGCCAGAGAACCGCAAGTTCTGATGTGCAAGGGCAGGAAAAGAAGGGTGTTCCAGGGGCCCGTGCTATGGCTTAGTGGGTAAAGCCACCATCCGTAGCACTGGCATCCCACATGGGCACCCATTCGAGTCCCTGCTGCTCCACTTCCGCTCCAGCTCCTTGGTAATGCGACTGAGAAAGCAGTGGAAGATGGTTCAAGTGCTTGGGCCCCTACGCCATTGTGAGAGACCTGGAAGAAGCTCCTGGATCCTGGCTTCAGCCTGGCTCAGTCATGGCCGTTGTGACCATTTGGGAAGTGAATCAGTGGATGGATGATCTCTTTCTCTAATCTCTCTCTCTGTAATTCTTTCACATAAATAAAATAAATCTTTAAAAAAAAAAAAAAGTGGGGCTGGCCCTGTGGCACAGCGGGTAAAGCCACTGGCTGCAGTGCCAGCATCCCATATGGGCACTGGTTCGAGTCCTGGCTGCTCTTCTTCCAATCCAGCTCTGCTGTGGCCTGGGAAAGCAGTAGAAGATGGCCCAAGTCCTTGGGCCCCTGTGCCCATGTGAAGACCAAGAAGAAGCTCCTGGCTCCTGGCTCCTGGCTTCAGATCAGCTCAGCTCCGGCCGTTGCAGCCAATTAGGGAGTGAACCAGCAGATTTAAGACCTCTCTCTGGCTCTCTCTCTCTCTCTGGCTCTTTTTCTTTCTGTGTGTAACTCTGACTTTCAAATAAATAAATAAGTCTTTTAAAAGAAGGAGGAGGAGGAGGAGGAGGAGAATAATGTTCCAGGAGGATGAGGAGGAGGAGAATAATGTTCCAGGAGGAGGAAGAGGAGGAGGAGGAGAATAATGTTCCAGGCTTCAGGAGAGAGACAGAGGGAAGGGCACCGTTCCTCCACCCAGGTCCTCAGCTGATTGGGTGGTGCTCCAGTGGGTGAGAGCGGGTCTTCCTTCTTAGTCCACAGATCCAAATGCCAGTTTCCGGCCATCGCAGCTTTACCAGCTGTCTCGGTGTCCCTCCATCCAATGAATCTGCCACCTAAATCATTTTATCACCCAACAAACGTTAAACTTAAGTGCCTGCATATGTCGTGAGCTAGCTTTGTGCAGAACACGGGGGATACAAGACAGATGGGGAGGTCATCATCCAGAAGAGAGCAGACAACTAACAAGGGAGAAATGAGTAAGAAAGTCGCAGAATGGCTGTTGCCCTGAAGAAATGGAGACTCACTGAGCCAGCGAGGGGAATTTCAAGTCTGGGTTGTGGGTCAGAGGGGGCTCCTCCAAGGATGACATACGATGGTATGTCAGCATGTTCAAACAAAAATGGAGTTTGAAATAAGAGCTTGGCACGGGTGTTGCAGCACTTCAGGTTAAGCCACCACTGGAGATGTCTGCATCCCATGTTGGAGTGCCTGGTCTGAGTCCCAGCTACTCCAAAGCTTCAGATCTGGTTTCCTGCTAATACACCTGGGAGGCAGCTGATGATGGCCTAAATACTTGGGTCCCTGCCACTGAAGTGGGAGACCCAGATGAAGTTCCAGCCTCCTGATTGCAGCCCGGCCCAGCCCAGCCCTGTGTGTATGGAAGAGTGAGCCAGCAAATGGAAGATATCTTTCTCTGTATGTCTCTCCTCTCTCTCTCTCTCTCTCTGCCTTTCAAATAAATAAACACATTTTAAAATATGAGTTTATTTTGGTACAAAATTTTCTAGAAATCTATTTTTTAAATATTTGTTTTTATTTATTTATTAGAATTATTTTATTTCTTTGAAAGACAGAGTTACAGAGAGAGGTAGAACCAGAGAAAGAGAGGTCCTCCATTCCACTGGTTCACTCCCCAAATGACAGTAACGGCCAGAGCTGAGCCGATCCAAAGCCAGGAGCCAGGAGCTTCCTCCAGGTCTCCCACATGGGTGCAGTGGCCCAAGGACTTGGGGCCATCTTCCACTGCTTCCCCAGGCCACAGAAGAGAGCTGGATTGGAAGAGGAGCAGCTGGGACTAGAACCAGCGTCCACATGGGATGCTGGCACTACGGGCTGGGGCTTTAACGCACTGCGCCACAGCGCTGGCCCCCTAGCAATCTATTCATAGCTTTTTCATAAATAGGCATTTCCCATGTATTATGAAAAAAATAATTTGCATCCCCAATTTTGTTGTACCAAAGTAAATTCGTGCTTTTTTTTTTTAATTCAAAAGACACATTGAAAGAGAGAGAGAGAGAGAGAGAGAGAGAGAGCTCCCATCTGCTGTTTCAGTCTTCAAATACCCACAATAGCCAGGACTGCACCAGGCCAAAGCCAGGAGCTGGGGAACTCCATCCAGGTATCCCATGTGAGTGGCAGGGACTCAAGTACTCAAGCCATCACCAGTCCCTCCTAGGATCTACATTGTCCAAGAAGCGGGAATCAGGAGCCAGAGCTGGGTATGAGCCAGGCACACCAGTGTGGGTTGTAGGCATCTTAACTAGCATTAAGAGCACTATGCCAAACACCACCCCTAAATAATACTTCTTGTAAAAAAAATTTCCTTTTATTTATTTGAAAGAGTGGCAGAATTTTCTGTCTACTAGTTCACTCCTAAATGCCTGCAACAGCCAAGGCTGGGCCAGACCAAAACCTGGAACTCCAGCCAGATCTTCCAAATGAATGGCAAGGACCCAAGTATGTAAGCCATCATCGGCTGCCTCCCAGGATTGCATTAGCAGGAAGCTGGGCTGGGGGTGGGGAGTGAAGTAGCCAGGACTTGAACCAGAACTGCCCTATGGAATGCACACATTCTGAGCCACAGCTTAATCCACTGCATCACAGTGCCCGCTCTTAAACTCATACTTCTAATTCCATTTTTCCATGAGCTTTGTGAAGTAAAATCATGTAAGATTAAAGCTGATGGATGAAACGTGGCCAGCATCATGATGGACCACAGGAACCACATCCCAGCAGACAGGGATGGGAGCGGCCAGAAAGCAGTGAGGAAGGGAACTGCAGACTGCGGGAGCCAGGGGGTGCCACCCTCTGTGGGCCATGGCAGAGGCTGGATTCTACTCTAAGTAAGATGGGAAGACGGAGGTAATCAGGGAAGAAAAGTCACTCTTTCCCCTTTCTTTTCCTTTCTTTTTTTTTTTTAATAATTATTTTATTTGAAATAGTTACATAGAGAAGGAAAGGCAGAGAGAGAGGTCTTCCATCTGCTGGTCCACTCCACAAATGGGTGCAACAGCCAGAGCTGCGCTGATCTGAAGCCAGGAGCCAGGAGCTTCTTCCAAGTCTCCCATGTGGATGCAGGGGCCCAAGGACTTGGACCATCTTCTACTGTTTCCCAGGCCATAGCAGAGAGCTGGATCAGAAGAGGAGCAGCCGGGACTCGAACCAGAGCCCATGTGGGATACTGGCACTGCTGGCGGCAGCTTTACCCACTACACCACAGTGCCGGCCTCTCTATCCCCTTTCAAGAAAAGCAGTTTGCAGGGGGCAAGAGTTGATAGAGAGGGACAGGGTGGACGTCTCTTATGAGAGTCATAATCGGGGCTCAGCAAAAAATGGCCTATAGGCCAAACCCAGCCCGTTGCCTGTGTTTGTACAGTCTGTAAGCTAAGAATTGTTTTTACCTTTCTAAAAAGGATTTACAAATTTACTTGAAAGGCTGAGTTGCAGAAAGAGAGAGAGAAAGAGATCTTCCATCCGCTGGTTTCACTCCCCAAAAAGTTGCAACAGCCAGGGCTGGGCCAGCAACTCTATCCTGGTCTCCCACATGGGTGGCAGGGGCCCAAGCACTTGGACGTTCTTCCCCTGCTTTCTCGGGTGCATTAGCGGGGTGCTGGATGAGAAGCAGAGCAGCCAGGACTCAAACTGCCACTCCACTATGGGATGCCAGGGCCACAAGTGGAGACTTAACCTCCTCTGCTGCAATGCCCGTCCCATAAATAAGGTCTGATTGGAACACAGGATCACTCACTCATTCTCGTTTGTCCACAGCTGCTTTTGTCCTATAGTGGCCGAGTTAAGTGGTTGCAATGCAGACTGTGTGACCTGCAAATAAAATATTTACTATCTGGACTTTTACAGAGTAAGTTCATCAGCTCCTGGTCCAGATGAGTGATGAAGTGGCTTGGCCTAGAGGAATGGCAAAGGAGATGCCAGGAAGGTGCTAGATTTGAAATGTGTTCTGGGACCAGCGCTGAGGTGCAGCGGGTTAAAGCCTCAACCTGAGGCACCGGCATCCCATGTGGGTGCTGGTTCTAGTCCCGGCTGCTCCTCTTCCAATCCAGCTCTCTGCTGTGGCCTGGGAGAGCAGTGGGGGATGGCCCAAGTCCTTGGGCCCCTGCACCTGTGTGGGAGACCTGGAAGAGGCTCCTGGCTCCCGGCTTTGGATTGGCGGAGCTCTGGCCATTGCAGCCAATTGGGGAGTGAACCATCGGATGGAAGACTCTCTCTCTCTCTGCCTCTCCTCTCTGTGTAGCTCTGACTTTCAAATAAATAAATAAATCATTTTTTAAAAAAAAGAAATGTGTTCTGGGAGCCTGTCTGGGTGGAGACCAGGCTGAGAATTAAATCTAGGCACTCTGATGTGAGATGTTAGGCTAAACACCTATTCTCCTCTCCTTAAAAAAAAAAAAATAGGTAATTGGAGCAAAAGACATGTGCCACAGACTATTACCTAGAGTTTTCTTCTCAATATAATCAGAAAGATAGAGTGTGTGCATTATATATATATATATATATTTGTTATTTGATAAAACCATCTCAAGTCATTTAGGATCATTTAGGCTGAGTCAGAGCAAGAAAGGGTAAAATCACCTGTGCAACAATTTTCCAACCTTGTGGGGAGATGAACACTCACAGGACACAGGGCACAGGCCCAGTGTACCTCAGGGACCTTCCACTTCCGAGCCATGGAATGTGGACCCATCGAGAGTGACATCCGAGGCCTTGATCACCTCAACTGAAACCTCATTAATGACATCTCATAGTCACAGTGCTTCCTCATCTGCCAAACACTGGATATGTAGAGCAGACCTTAAGGATCTGCCCTGAGGCCAGGCATGAGGGAGTGGGCATGGATGGGTGAGTTGTTGAGGCAGGGAGGAGCACACTCCTCTCCCAGGGATGGAAAATCAAGGAGCCAGCCAGCTGTAGGCTCTAGCGAGGAGGAAGGCTGGGGGCCTCTCCCACCACCTTGCAGTCCCAGGGCTTCTGGTTTGTCACCAGCATGTAATCCCACCCATCATCGCCCAGAGCATGGGACTGACTGAGAAGCCTCGCCCCCTCCTGGTGTAGTTTCTGTGCTGAGTACCCTGGGAGCAGATCCCCAGCTGGGGAACCCATGCACCTCTAGGTTGACAAGCAATGCCATCTGTCCCATATACCTGAGAACAGCCACCACACGCAGAGAGGCTGAACTGTCAACAACATCTCTGCAACCTTGAACTCACTGCCGGAGCACCCCCAGTAGCTCTTCTGCCTCCCTTAAGATTTAACAGAAGCTCCTGCTTGTGTTTGCACACATCTGCTTACATATCCATCTCTGCCCCACCTCCAGACTCAGAGAAAGACTTTGTTTTTTTTTTGTTTGTTTGTTTGTTTTGACAGGCAGAGTTAGACTAGACAGTGAGAGAGAGAGAGAGACAGAGAGAAAGGTCTTCCTTCCGTTGGTTCACCCCGCAAATGGCCACTATGGCCAGCGTGCTGCGCCAATCTGAAGCCAGGAGCCAGGTGCTTCCTCCTGGTCTCCCATGCGGGTGCAGGGCCCAAGCACTTGGGCCATCCTCCACTGCCTTTCCGGGCCATAGCAGAGAGCTGGCCTGGAAGAGGAGCAACCGGGACAGAATCCGGCACCCCAACCGGGACTAGAACCCTGTGTGCCGGCGCCGCAGGCGGAGGATTAGCCTAGTGAGCCGCGGCACTGGCCAAGACTTTGTTTTTTAAAAAGATGATTTGAAAGTCAGTTACAAAGAGAGTGAGAGAGAGAGAAAGAGACAGAGATCATCCATCTGCCGAAGCCAGAAGTCTGGAACTCCATCCTGATCTTCCAAGTGGCTGGCAGAGGCCTACGTACTTGGTCCATCTTCTGCTGCTTTCCCAGGTGCAGTAGTAGGAAGCTGGATCAGAAGTAGAGCAGCCAGGACTCGAACTAGGACTCTAACATAGCATACTGGCATTTCAAAGCAGCAACTTAAACCACTGCACCACAAAGCTGGTCCCAGGCCCAGGTTTTCAGTCTCCTCTGTCCCCAGTGCTACCTTGGCATCTGATGTGGAGCAAACAGGAAGAGTGGGTCAGTGCAGCAAAAAGCCATCCCCCCCTCCACACACACACACACACACACACACACACACACACACACTCACACTCACACTCTCACTGCTCCAAATGATAGCTTCTGTAAGAACCTGAGGATTTTTGTCTGGGTGCAGGTCAGGCTACATTTCCAGGAAGTCAACACTGCTGGGGCAACCCTCATCCAGTGAAAAACAGGCGCTGGTGCATGAACAGCCCAGCCCAGGACCGCGCTGGGGCGAGCTCTGCACCGTCACCGGAGTCAGTGCTGAGCCCCAGTTGCCCACAGCAGTGACCTGCTCGCTAACCACCCTGCCTCATCACACTTCCTGCTGCCTCAGGATCTGCTTCCTGGAGAACCCCAATGGGAGACTGTCAAGTAGTGGATCGATTGGGTGTAAGGCCAAGGGTGTGTAGAGCCAAGGAAAAACGGAAGTGAGCCTGCCCGCTGGCCTCTAGCACACGCTGCGCCTTCCCTTCTGGTCTACGTCGGAGCACGTGCCCAGCCATCAGTTCCAGCACAGGAAAAAGCACTTCTCAGCTGTCCCCACCATCCTGCTATTTGTCATTCCATCCATCTGCTGTCCCCACGAAACACTCACCCACGTCAGCTAAAATGGTATGCTGGGCCTGGAACCGGTGCAGGAAATGTCAGGCTGATGGAACAGAGGCGTTACGGAAATAGCAACCATTTGGACCGTGGCAGCAACACAGAACTGCCCCTCGAATACAAGGCACAGCTCCTGGAGCCCCAGGGGCTCAGGGCTGGCAGTGGCCAAGGGGACAGTGGGAGCAGCTGGACCAGAACCCTCCTGCCTTGGTCCCTAATGCTGTTGGCCCCTTTCCCCCATCAAACACATCAGCTAGTGCTTCCAGGCCCCCTCTCCAAGAGCAAGAGAGATTCCCCAGACAGAGAACTGGGTTTATCCCCCATTGCTGTTTACTTTTACATTTTTTTAATGGTTTATTTATTTCAAAGACAGAGATACAGAGAAGGAGAGAGAGAGAGGCAGAGCGAGAGAGGTAGGTCTTCCACCCTCTGGCTCACTTCTCAAATGGCCTCAACGGCTGCGAGTAGGCCAGGCCAAAGCCAGAAGCTGGGAGGTTCTTCTGAGTCTCCCACGTGGGTGCAGGGGCCCAAGCACTTGGACCATCTTCCAATGCTTTCCCAGGCCATTAGCAGGCGCTGAATTGGAAGTGGAACATCCAGGACTCGAACTGGCGCCCATATGGGATGCCGACACTGCAGGCAGAGGCTTAACCTTCCATGTCACAGCGCTGGCCCCTGCTGTTTATTTTTAAATGTCAATGGATTGGTTTTCAAATCAGTCTTCCTTGTAGAAGGTCAACAAAATTGTGTGGATTTTCATGCCTGAGGTTGGTTGCAGGATGCACCTCATGGAAAAGCACATGTGCTGGAAAGTTGTGTTAGTGTCATACTGGAAGTCAGGTGACCAAATGGCCCAATCACAAGTGCCAGCTCCACCCCCACCCTAACGGGATTTGCCGATCCCACTTCCTTACCTCTGCAAAGCTATGTAACATCTGTTCTCCCAGTACTCTGCACTCGGAAGCAACCTGTCAGGTTTCCCTCGCCTGACAATAAACCTTTTCCGTTACTCCGGTGTTTGGTGTGTTTCGTGGTGGCCTTTCCTTTCAAGCTGGGGCATCTCCCCGACAGTGGAAAAGGGTCATTATAAAAGCAAGGCTGTGGGGCCGGCGCCATGGCTCACTTGGTTAATCCTCCGCCTGTGGCGCCGGCATCCCATATGGGCGCCGGATTCTAGTCCTGGTTGCTCCTCTTCCAGTCCAGCTCTCTGCTGTGGCCCGGGAAAGCAGTGGAGTATGGCCCAAGTGCTTGGGTCCCTGTACCTGCATGGGAGACCAGGAGTGCTTGGGCCCCTGCACCTGCATGGGAGACTAGGAGGAAGCACCTGGCTCCTGGCTTTGAATCAGCACAGCGCCGGCCGTAGCAGCCATTTGGGGAGTGAACCAACAAAAGGAAGACCTTTCTATCTGTCTCTCTCTCTGTCAATAACTCTACCTGTCAAATCAAAAATAAATAAATAAATAAAAGCAAGGCTAAGGGCCGGCACTGTGGCATACTGGCTGCTCCACTTCTGATCCAGCTCTCTGCTCTGGCTCAGGAAAGCAGTGGAAGATGGGCCAAGTCCTTGGGCCCCTGCACGCATGTGGGTGACCTGGAGGAGGCTTCTGGCTCCTGGCTTTGGATCAGTGCAGCTCCGGCCATTACGGCCATTTTCGGAGTACATCAGCAGATGAAAGACCTCTCTCTCTCTCTCTCTCTCTGCCTCTCTGTAACTCTGCCTTTCAAATAAATTTCAAAAGTAAAATTAAAAAGCAGGGCTATTTGGATATTAGACAATTAGGTGTTTATATGTTCATTCATCCAACAAATATTTACTGGATGCTTATTCTGAGCTGCACTGTCCCAGGTTCTAAGACTAAAGCAGGGAGACAACAAACAGAATATTTTTTATCTGTTGGGAGTGACAAACTGCCTCAGAAGTAGGTCACTTGAGGACCTGGGGCTTGTGTTGGGGTGCAGAGGGTTAAGCTGCCGCTTCCCAGCACTGGCATCCCATTTAGGAGTGAGTTCCTGCTCTTCTACTTCCAACCCAGCTCCTTGACACTGGCCCTAGGACTTGGGGCCCTGCCACTCACATGGAAGACCCGGATGAGGTTCCAGGTTCCTGACTTTGGCCTGGCCCAGACCCGGCTGTTCCAGGCGTTTAAGAAGTGAACCAGAGGATGGAAGATCTCTCTGTCTCTGCTTCTCCCTCTATCTTTCAAATAAATAAATCTTCAGACAAACAAACCTGCCTTCCAGTAAGCAATCACACCAGGAAAATGAAAAAGAAAAAAAGCTTTCAAATTAGCCCAAGCAGCGATTAAAGGTCACACCCAGGACATTCATCTGTATTCCATGCACCTGATAAGCCGGGGAGCAAACAATGGTATCCTGGAAAGTCCTGGAGTAAAGGAGGAGGGGCCTAAGAAGGAAAATGACAGTTGCCAGCAAGGGCAGGGCCCAGGGCAAGCAGTCTGGAGCCTGTGGCTCTCAGTGGCCCTCTGCCATCTGGACTACAGCCACATCACTCAAAGATCAGTCACTCGAAGATCTGGTTAGGATGAGGGAAGGGCACAGACCTAAGAAAATTTCTCATTCAAAACAATGACAAGAGCATGGTTAGCAGGCGCCGGCCCTGTTCCAGAGAGGAGAACGTGGGGCTGGTGGTGTGGTGCAGAGGGTTAAGCTGCTGCCTGTGCCGCTAGTGTCCCATACTGGAGCACATGCAAAGGCCCCACTGCCTCCCACCATGTCACCTCCTTTCCCACGGCAGCTCCTTCCTAGTCTCCTTTACTGAGACCTCCTTAACTCCCTAAACTTTTTTTTTTTTTAAGATTTAGTTATGTATTTGAAAAGCCGAGTGACAGATGAGAGGTCTTCCATCTACTGGCTCACTCTTCAAATGGCTGCAGTGGAGCCTGGCTGGACCAAGCCAAAACCAGGAACCTAGAACTCCATCCAGGGAATATGAGTGTAGGGGTCCAAGCACTTGGGTCATCTTCTGCTGTGTTCCCAGGCACATTAGCAGGGAGTTGGATCAGAAGTGGAGCAGCCAGGACTCAAACTGGCACTCACACAGGATGCTGGTAGCACAGGCCGTGGTTTAACCCATGGCATCACAACACCAGCCCCAGCTCTCCAGCTTCTACGTGGGATTGCCCAGGGCCTTCTCCTGGCTGGAATATGAGAGCATTCAGCCTGCCGGCTCAGGCTTCCCAAGTCCCAGAAAAGTTCAAATTCCCAAATTCCCAGCTGCACCTCAGACCTTCTTGAACTTCAACCACCCCCTTGGCAAGTCCCCGGTGCTTCTGAGCCCTTGGACTCTCATAAACAACTTGAAAATTTCTCAACCTGGACTCCTGGTTTCTACTCACCCCTGCCCCTCCCCACCCCTTGGCATGGTCATTCCCATTATGGGCCATAAATGACGCCTCCATTCTTCTAGTAACTCAGAGCAAAACCTTTGGACTCCTCCTCAACGACTGGCATGGCCGTGACCTTCATTACACAATCCAGAAGCACCCCAGACAAGCCAGCGTGTACCGTCCGCTCACTGACCCACACTGAAAACTTGTCCAGCCTCCGGCCGTTTCTCACTACCTCCTCCGCAGCCATCCTGCTCCAAGCATTCATTGTGTCCTGCCTTTATTTTCATAATCATCTCCTAATTGGTCTCCCTATTTCCACCCTTGCCTCCCACCCCCAAATCTGTTCTCACTGAGCTAGAGCAAGCCCATAAACACATCACTGAGATCACATTACTCCCCTGCTCAAAGTTCTCCTTGGTCTCCAATCCATTCACAAGGAAGCCAAAATCTACACCACAGCCACATGGCCATCTGCTGCCTGCAGCTCTGGGGCCTGTCTGTCGCCACTGTCCCATCTCTTCTCATCCCAGGTAAACTACTCCAGTCCACACGCTCTCCAGAGAAGTCAAGCACACCCCCTCGTCCTGGCCTCTGCACTTGCTGTTCCCACGGCCTGGAACAAGGTCACATGTCCCTACCTTCCCTATAAAGCAACCCATCCCCCCAGCATCATCTGTACTGGGTCCCAGCCCTCCTTGCCTAATGTGGCAAACTGTATTTTCTGACATTGGCCTTAGCAACAGATATAGTCCCATATGCTCATCCTAGCTTATCTTCCTTTTTGTTGTTGTTGTTTTATCTATTTATTTGAAAGATTTATTTATTTGTAAGGCAGAATGACAGAAAAAGAGAGAAAAAGGCAGAAAAAAATCTTCTATTCTCTAATTCACTCCTCGAATGCAGGCAATAGCCAATGCTGGGCAAAGCTGAAGCCAGGAACCTGGAAGTCCATCCAGCCCTCCCACGTGGGTGGCCGGAACCAGAATAGTTGAACCATCATGTACCACCTCCCGTGGTGTAAATTAGCAGGAAACTGGGTTGGAAGCAGAGTCAGGACTCAAACCCAGGCACTCTGATAGGGATGCTGGCATCCCAAGCAATAGCATAGCTGCTGTACCACAACACCTGCTCTGATTTTCCTCCTCCTGAATATGGATCAGCCTTGCGCACACTTCTAACAAGTAAACCATGGCAGGAGGGAGCCGCAGGCCTCCTTCCGGGGCTCGCTGTTAGTCCGCGATGTGGCTTCATCTGCCTCTCCCCGCCCTTCCGTGGAACCTGCCACATTGTCGCAGCCCAGACCAGGCCACATGGAGAGACCATTCCAGGAGAGGCCTGCAGACAGGAATCAAGGTCCCCAAGCCCCAGCAGGCATTAGCCACCAGAGGCACGATTCCAGACCCCAGCCCTCACGTGTCCCAGCTGGGGCTCCAGACGCTGTGGAAGTAGAGGAAAGCTGTCCCTATGCCTGTGCCATGCCCTGTCCACATTCCTGCAGGCTTTGGCCTCATTAGATGCAGAAGCATCATACCTAGAACACCTCATTCCCCAGAGTAGCTAGTGATCAAAGAAAACGGGCTTTTCTTTTGAATTTAATTACAAGCAGCCGAGGATGGAGGAGGGGAAAGATAAAGGAAGTTAATCAGTGAACAGCGTCCAGGGAAAGCAACAAAAGGCTATTGCATTCCTACCTGTCCGGCCACCAGGGCATCCTGTTCACGTATCAACTTTCTGGACTCTTAACCCCAACCAATCCAGAAGCAACAAGCCCTGCCCCCAGGGACTGTCTTCCTGTCCCAAGGTCCTCTCTCACCCAGCATCTTCCCTCACTGGGATCTGCTCCGTGTAAACCCCGTAGGCTTTTCTTCGCCCACATCTTCATAATAAAAATACTCCTAGCCCTAGGTCTAGCTGGCATTTTCCCAGTTATTGTCTTGATCAGGGAAACCTGTCCCAGGACCTGGTCCTTGCTTGACCAGCACCTGGGACAGCCGCTAAACCCTTTTACTTCAGAGAAACCCAGGGCCTGCAGAGCTTGGGGTGAACTCTTAACACGCTAGTTACTGGTTTTTAACCATCTGTCTCCACCCCACCCCCAAGAGAGTGTGAGCTCTTTGAAGGCAGGGACTTGGGCTGGTTTTTCTCCAGTCTTAGTAACCATAAAAGGACCTGGGACACCGTGGGTATCTGTTGAAAGCATGCATCTTGGTTAATTAAAGAAAATCGCTCCTTACTATAATTCGCAGCACCTTCTGCTAAGGCATGCGACCTTTTCCTGAGCAAAGCAAACTCTGGTGTGTTTTGGACCAGCTCCCTGTTTAAAAAAAAAAAAATCTCTTGTCAGCCATCTGGAAAATGATAAAGTTGGATCCATACCTCCCACTATACACCAGGAAATAGTCCAAGCGGATCAAAGATTTCTATGTGATACAAGCCACTAAAGACCTGGAGAAGGCAGGGCAGAATTCCGACGGAACCTTGGCATGGGAAGACCTTTCTCACCATTTCATGAGGAAGCCTCCAGGGGTCATAAAGGCCACACAAAAATCAAAAACTTCCGGTCAGCCAAAGAAACAAACACAATGCAACACAAAACAAAACAACAACAACAACAAAAACCCTAGCATGAGCAGAATCTAAAGATCAATGACAACCTGGGAGGAATACCAGCAACCTCAGTCACAAAGGGCTAACCTTCCTGAGATAGTAAAATAAGGAAACAAAAATGGTGCAGTTCTCCAAGGAGTCTGGCGGGAACTCAGCAGAAAGGTGGGCGTTCCGGCGGGACACAGAACAGGCAGCTACAAATACCCCCCCTCCGTCACATGAAATGGACACCCAATCCCCTTCTCTCAACATCAGAGCAATGTCACATCCAATGACATTGGGGGAAAAAAAAAACCTCCACCATCAGATTGGCCAGACTCCAAACTCACAGCAATATAACGCTGGCAACGGGACGAGGACATGGGCATTCTCACATACTGCAAATTGGCACGATCTCTACGCAGGGTAATTGGGCCCTGTTTATCAGCGTGACAAAACCAGCAACTTACATTGCAAAGGGACAGACTTCCTGATACATTAAAAAAAAAAAAAAAAATCTTACAAGCTAGGCAGGAAGAAAAAGACCAACAAGCCAGAGGGGAAAACAGATATTGAGGTATAGGTGTTTTGGCTTCAGCGGTTAACTTGCTGCTTGGGATACCTGCATCCCATAGCATACCTGTGTTCCAATACTGGTTCCTCAGCTTCCAGTCTGGCTTCCTGCTACTGCACGCTCTGAACAGAATGGAATTTTGAGCTCCTGGCTTTGGCTTGGTCCAGCCCTGACTGTTGCAAGCATTTGGAGAGTGAGCTAGCTGAGGCAAAATCTCTTTCTGCTTTTCAAACAAAATGAAATAAATAAATAACTAAACGGGTATTCAAGCAGTTCACAGAAAAAGGAACTGCAGATGGCCCTAAATCATATGAAATTGTTAGCCTGGACAATTGCATTTCTAGGAATTTACAGATGGGCTTGCATATATGATGTATTTCACAATAACACGTGTATATAGTTATGGTAGCATTCACCATAGTAGAAAAATTTGGAAAACCACAGAGCATCCATCAGTAGGAGAGTGATAACCTGTGTTAAAGAAGATCTATACAACACAATACTAGATGAATGCAAGTGCTTTTTTGGTACCATTTTGGAGACAAATACAAAGGTGTTATTAAAAAGAAATGTGCGAGATGCCAGACTGTGTACATGGTATGCTATTTGCTAATTAAAATGAGAAAAAAGAACCAGCAGGGAGCCAGAGCACATATATTCATACTTGCTTATATAAATACAGAGCAAAGGGCTCAGGAAAGTTACAGGAAAAACTAATGACAGCAGAGAGACTTGGCAGGTGAGGCACTGCTTTAAGGGGAAGACTTTTCGCTGCATGAATTTTATATCCATTTTTTTGGTTTCTTCAGAAAACAGCACAATTTGTAAAAAAAAAAAAAAAAAAAGAGAGAGAGAGAGAGAGAGAGGGATTGCCCAGGAGCCATAGCCAGTGTGTGGACCCCAATCTTTTTTTTTTTTTTTTTTGACAGACAGAGTTAGACAATGAGAAAGAGAGACAGAAAGGTCTTCCATCCTTTGGTTCACTCCCCAAATGGCTGCCTTGCCATGGCCGGCGCTGCGCTGATCCAAAGCCAGGAGCCAGGTGTTTCCTCTCCCATGTGGGTGCAGGGCCCAAGCACTTGGGCCATCCTCCACTGCCTTCCCAGGCCACAGCAGAGAGCTGGACTGAAAGAGGAGCAGCCGGGACTAGAACCTGGTGCCCATATGGGATGCCAGCGCCGCAGGCAAAGGGTTAACCAAGTGAGCCATGGTGTCGGCCCCGTGGGCCTCAATCGTTTTCACCCCTAAGAATCTCTGCCTGTGGTTTCTCTCTCCCACCTGGTAGTCCTCCTGGGGGAGCCAGCCCCGAGCTACTTAGAGCCTCGGCTGCTGTCCCTGAAACCCCGCCTCCCACGGCAGCTGGCAACCAGCCCCTTGCCTCACCTCTTCACCGCCGCCAGGCTTCGGCAGCCCTCAGCTCTGCCTGGCTTCTTCCTCTGCTGTAGCTTCCTTACTGCTCCTCCTTTCGGGTTGCCTGGAGCCTCCCTTACTAAATCACTGATCCAGAATCCATGCTGCAGGCTCTGCTTCTAGATCCCAACCTAAGACATCAGCAGGAGAAGCCCCACTGATGGGTAGCAGGGCCCTCTCTCCAGAACGGAGACACTTTTGTGGTAATGGATACTTCTGCCCAGCACATTGGACGGCAGTGTTTCCGTTCTGTGCTGACCTCATAGTCAATAGCTGGGTGGACTTAATACAGGTGAATACATGGTTTCCAATAGCTCATGGATCTTCATTTCCAAGACCATCAACAGACCCTAGGTTCCAAGGTCACCAGCCCAAGCACCAGTGACCCTGGGCACTTAGCTGTTTCCTGGCGACTGGCAAAGATCAGGACAGGCAAGCAGGGTTGGGAGGCTGGGAAGGTCAAGATTAGGCATGAGTGTCTGTTGGCTCTGTCTGCCATGGTGGAGACTGGGAGCTACCTCCATAATCCATTGTCCTAGCCGGTCATGCCAAAGTGTTGTGGCTGAAAGGGCTGTATCCCCCCCCACCTCAGCCCACCACCACTTACTTAGAGTGGCTGAATCCTCTGGTGGAGCTTGGGCGGGAGGGCCACGTGTCATCATCAGGCCAGCAGCCTGTACCATACATGCTCACCACCCCTCTGGGATCCATGAATTTCAGGGCCCCATGTGCTGAGCGTTGATCCCTGTTTTTTTTGTTTGTTTGTTTGTTTGTTTGTTTGGGTACAGGAAGCATGTGAGGCTGGTGCACTGGACAAGGTGGTGAGGCCCAGAAACGGACAACCCCTCAATGTCACTAGCTCTCAAAGCAAGGATGGATGGGGCATCAGAGGACCATGTCCTGTGCCCGTCAGCGGGAAACTGAGGCACAGTCTATGTCGCCTCCCCGAGGTCCAGGAGGTGGGGGGAGTTAAGCTCCAGACGCCCTCAGCAGAAGCTCCCTAGACCCTCTTCCCTTTGCTGCTCTTTCCTTCCCATCCCCTCCCTCCTTCCCCCATCACTATCCATGTGTCCTGAACAATCTACCGGAACCTGAGTCCTTGCGTCCACACCGGCTTTATGAGGGACCAAACCCAGACAACTCCCCTGCCCATCGAGACCCACAGAAACCACGCTTCAGCCAAGTACAGGTTGACCATCTCCTAGGGTAGGGCAGAAATCTGGGTCCCTGAGTGGTGGTAAGGAGGAGGCACCCAACTCTGAACCCAACATGCGAGACGACCACCTCTCTTCTCAAGCCAGTTTGTTGGGCTTCTTGGTGCCACAGCTTTGCATTGTCTATTCCAGGGTCCTATCTGTGTCCTCCTGGTCACAGCAGAAGACAGAGGGTAGCTGGGCAACTCACTGCACCCTATACAAGGGAGGCAGGAGCCCGTGGCTCCGGTCTGGGCTGAGAAGGTCTCCCAGGGCTCAGCCATGGTTCAGGGTGGGCTCAGACAGCCCTTCTGTGGGGCTCCTGCACTGTGGGACGTGAGTCTAGGGCCGTGGGAGGCCATCCCAGCTCCACTGGAGCTTGCCTGAGCAAGACGCCTATGTGGAGATACAGAGCTAAAAGAAGGAAAGATAGGTAGGAGATGAATTTTTTAGGACTTATTTATTTGCAAGGCAGAGTTACAGAGAGAGAGAGATCTTCCATCTGCTGGTTCACCCACTAAATGGCTGCAGTGGGCAGGGCTGGGACAGGCCAAAGCCAGGGGCCAGGAGCTTCTTCTGGGTCTCCCACTCGATGCAGGGGCCCAAGAACTTGGGTCATCTTCTGCTGCTTTCCCCAGGTGCATTAGCAGGGAGCTGGACCAGACATGGAGCAGCCGGGTCTCAAACCCATGCTCAGACGGTGGCTTAACCCACTGTGCCACAACGCTGGTCCCCGGGTGGTGACGTGTTTTCAAGCATTAGACCTGCCACCCTTGAAATGGAAACAACCCAGCCGGCGCCGCAGCTCACTAGACTAATCCTCTGCCTTGTGGTGCCGGCACACCGGGTTCTAGTCCCGGTTGGGGCGCCGGATTCTGTCCCGGTTGCCCCTCTTCCAGGGTAGCTCTCTGCTATGCCCAGGGAGTGCAGTGGAGGATGGCCCAAGTGCTTGGGCCCTGCACCCCATGGGAGACCAGGAGAAGCATCTGGCTCCTGCCATCGGATCAGCGCGGTGCGCCAGCCGCAGCAGCCATTGCGCCAGCCGCAGCGGCCATTGGAGGGTGAACCCACGGTAAAGGAAGACCTTTCTCCTTGTCTCTCTCTCTCTCAGTGTCCACTCTGCCTGTCAAAAATAAAAAGAAATGGGAACAACCCTAGACTTCCCAGCCAACATATCCCCTTCTCTGTAAAGCCCTGTGAAGCTGGGTTTCTGTCACTTGCAAGCAGTAAAGCTGTGTTTAGTAGCAATCTGACCTGAAATCGAACACTCCCCTGCGGGCAGTTCCCTGCAGCCAGCACCACCCACACTCCTTTCCAGGAAAGCTCCTTTTTGCTGTGGCTTCGGCACCCAGATACCCGAGGAGGAAGCAAATCAGTGGCTGCCTCGCCTCCCCCCTCTGTGACAGATGCAAGGACAGCAATGATGTGTCCTCCGAAGCCAACTCCCTCAGCACTGGCTCTGTCCCAGTGCACTGGAGCTCCAAGTTCAACTCTTGCCGCAGCTGCAGCCGACCCCGCGGCTCATGCCCGCGCACAGTAGTGTACACTGTGTGGTGCTGTAGGCTTACACCCCCGCCCGAGCCGCAGAGCAGAGCCCACCAGGCCTGCAGGCTGAGCCTCGACTGTCACAGGAGCCCAGGGTGAGGACCCCCAAAGGCAGCCCAGCCCCATCCCTGCCTCAGTGTGGTCACTTGACCCTGAGGCCTTAGCCTTCCTAATCTGAAGGCAGGGTAGAGAGAGAAAGGAAAAGGACTTGGGGTCTGACCCGGGATTCCTGGCCTCTTCCCCTGGACTCCAGCCAGCCGTCTCTGGGTCACCTCGTGTGCCCACGGGGGGCAGGGCTGCGGACCCCCAGGAGTGCTCCGTGAATTGGTCCAGAGAATGGGCAGGGAGAGGTGGCCAGTTCGGGCCTGGGTTGGTTCCCTTCCTTCTGAAAGAAAAGCACTGATTGGGAAGAGAAAAACCAGCTCAAGCTGTAGCACATCCCCTACGATGTCCGTCCACATCTTGGCATGAGAACTGGTTCACCATGCAGGAGAGGAGAGGTAAGGCCAGAGGACGGTGGAGGGGAAGGCTGGAGGCGTGAGGGCAGAAGGAGGAAGGAAGGGAACCGGCACCGTCTCCCTGGCCCAGAGAGGCCCTCTGCCCGTACGTCCTGTACAAGTCACGCAGCGTCCGCTCCCGGACCCGACCAGGGCAGCACCACTCGGCCTCCAAGCATTCTGGGCCCTTCCTGCTGCCCCTCCAGCCAAGCGAGAACCAGGGAAACCACGTCACTGTCTCTGTCCCTGTCCCGTGGCCGCTGTCTCCCATTTGCCCTATCTTGTCTCAGGGTGGGGCTGCCTGTTACCCTTCCTTGTCTCTGGGGCAGGTCTCACAGGTGAGCAGAGGGAGCCTTGCCAAGGGTCACCGCACTCAGCAGCCACCGCCCCGAGGGAAACTCCTGAGGGCTGTGGCTGTGGCTGTGGCTCCTGCAAGTGCACTCTGTGCTCTGGCGAGAGCTCCTCCCGCTCCTGCTCCAGGCTTTGCTGCATGCCTCACCCAGGGCCGGAATCCAACTCCAGAGCCAACGCAGGGCCCTGAGCACGTCCTGGCCTCAGACAGCTCTGCAGGAAGCCGGAGGTCAGGGCTGTGAGCTCCCTGCTCTGCCTCTGCCCACCAGCCTGCTGCTCAGTGCTATTTCTTCCCACCAGGGAAACCCATGCAGCTTTTTTTTTTCTTATTTTTTAAGATGTATTTTTTATTTATTTGAAAGGTAGGCTTATAGAGAAAGAGAGAGAGAGAATCTTCCATTCACTGGTTCACTCCCCAATGGCTGCATGGGCCAGACAGAAACCAAGAGCCAGGAGCCAGGAGCTTCTTCTGGGTCTCCCACGTGGGTGCAAGGGCCCAAGCACTTGGACCATCTTCTACCGCTTTTCCAGGCGCATTAGCAGGGAGCTGGATCAGACTGGCATCACAGGCTGAGACTTAATCTGCTACACACAACACCGGCCCCACAGCTTTTTCACAATACACATTTTCCATGAACTTTTTGAAGGCCCCATGTATGCATGGATTTCAAACAACTCGTACCAAAACAAATCTTTCACTTCCATTTGTTACGAGCTTTCTGAAGTCCTCGTATATTCTGCTACCCATAGCCAAGATTTGCTTCCTCGGGGCCAGTGCTGTGGTGCTGCAGGGATAAGATGCCACCCACAATGCCAGCATCCCCATATGGCACTGGTTTGAGCCTCTGCTCCACTTTTGATCCAGCTCCCTGCTAATGCACCTGGGAAAGCAGTGGAAGATGGCCCAAGTGTTTGGGCCCCTCACGCAAGTGGGAGACTGGGATGGAGCTCCTGGCTTGGGACTGGCCCAGCCCTGGCTGTTGTGGCCATTTGGGGAGTGAACCAGCGGATGGAAAATCTCTATCTGTCTCTTCCTCTGTCTCTGTAACTCTGCCTTTCAAATAAATAAATGAATCTTTTTTTTTTTTTTTTTTTTTGACAGGCAGAGTGGACAGTGAGAGAGAGAGACAGAGACTTTTTTTTTTTTTTTTTTTTTTTTTTTTTTTTTTTTTTTTTTGACAGGCAGAGTGGACAGTGAGAGAGAGAGACAGAGAGAAAGGTCTTCCTTTGCCGTTGGTTCACCCTCCAATGGCCGCCGCGGCCGGCGCACCGCGCTGATCCGATGGCAGGAGCCAGGAGCCAGGTGCTTTTCCTGGTCTCCCATGGGGTGCAGGGCCCAAGCACCTGGGCCATCCTCCACTGCACTCCCTGGCCACAGCAGAGGGCTGGCCTGGAAGGGGGGCAACCGGGACAGAATCCGGCTCCCCGACTGGGACTAGAACCCGGTGTGCCGGCGCCGCTAGGCGGAGGATTAGCCTAGTGAGCCGCGGCGCCGGCCTAAATGAATCTTTTTTAAAAAATTGCTTCTTCAAACCCACCTCCCTTATACAAAATACCCAACCGCCCCCCAAATACCCTGAGGTCAAATACCCCAAATAGACAGCTATTGCTAATAAACAACCAGTGTGTGTTTAAAGAGAAGTTTCACAAGAACATTTCATTTATTAAAATAATTTCTGTAAACTCAGCATAATAAAATGCATTTCCTTGCTTGAGTAGCACATCAAGTGGAAGCACTTTTATTTCAAGGCACCATAAAGTAATCGTCTCTCTAGGAATGCCTCTCCATCCATGTGTGAGAGTCTTTAAAAAAAACAAACATGAAAAAAAAAAAAAAACCCACACACAACAAAAATCCTGCGTGGTGGCCTCGGCCAGCAGGAATACAGACATCAGACTCAGCTGCACACAGCTGTGTTCAACAGAACTTGTGCCGTGGGGCCTGGTGTCACTACGCTAATTCCCAGCCTTGGGACGGATCCTGATGCTCCCCTCCCCAGAGGACAGACAGGTGAGCTGAACGCCTGGCACTGAAGAGAGCCAGTGCGGCGGGGCCCCGCAGAACCCAAAGTCTAGCAGTGCCACAGTCTTGGCTCCCCTCGCCTTCCTCCTCACTTCCTCTCCTCCTCCTCGCTCAGATGGATGCTCTCCTGGTGTGTGGCTGTCAGCTTGCTCTGCAGAAGGGCCGCCAGTTTTTTGGATGTCTTTTTGAGGAATGCACTGCCCGGGTGGGCACTGTTCACGTGCAGGTACAGGTCCTCCTGGGTGGGCCCCGTGTAGCCACAGTCCTCACACACGTAGAGCTTGTCGCGGCGCTGCTTGTAGGCGTACTGCTGCTGCACCCCATGGATCTTCTTCAGGTGGGACTCCAGGGAGCAGCGCTGGGTGAAAGCCTTGTTGCAGACGTCGCATTTGTAGGGACGGATGCCTGCAAGGACAAGGGATAGAGACGTCACTCGCTGGTCACGGCTGAGTCAGAGGCTCTCACCAATGAAGCAGCTAGGAAACATCGGTGTGACCAAGGATTGGTGGCAAGGGAGGGAGCAAACGGCACAACAGAAAGACTCCACCTGACCCTGAGCAAGAATTCTGTTCTTCCCACTCTGCTGCTTTAAAAAAAAAGTTATTTATTTATTTGAGAGGCAGAGTTACAGAGAGGCAGAAAGAGAGAGAGGTCTTTCATCCGCTGGTTCACTCTCCAAATGGCTGCAACGGCTGGAGCTGCGCCAATCCGAAGCCAGGAGCCAGGAGCTTCCTCTGAGTCTCCCACATAAGTGCAAGGGCCCAAAGACTTGGGCCATCTTCCACTGCTCTCCCAGGCCACAGCAGAGCGTTGGATCAGAAGTGGAGCAGCAGAGACTTGAACTGGCACCTATAGGGGATGCTGGTGCCGGCCCCCTCCACTGCTTTAAGTTTCTCATTTTATAGTGGGCCAAGCCAACTGGGTCTTTAATGTTATTTAGTTTGAGTTTTCCAAGAAAGAGATCCAGAGAGAGGAAATGTAAAGAAGTGAGACAAATGAGTTATAGGTGAGTTACCAAGACAGGGTCCCCTCCCAAAGGCCAACCTGGGAGACGAGGGAGGACATACCTCCAAGCTGCCCTGCCCGTAAGGGACTGGGCCCTTTGTCCACCACCACCTGGCATTAGCGGGGTTCACCTTCTGCACGAGAGTTCACGTGCACAGGATACACCAGGAACTCAGCCCGGTCAAGACACAGTCGCTCCGGTTCCCGTCGTCAGTTACGCGCAGTGTGAGTTTATGTAACACACTGGTTAAATGACCTCGCCCAGGGTTTTAGGTGCTTTCCAGAGCCTCTGCATCACCTAGATGGTTTTTAAAAATCCTAACTCGCTGTTGTGGTTTGGGTAACAGCCCTCCCCAAAGCCCGTATGTTAAAGGCCTGGACCCAAAAGTCTGGATTGATGCCAGTGGTTATAGATTAACAGCGGAGGCTTGGTCGGGTGTCCGGGTGGCAGCCCAGACCCTGCCTCTCTGCTTCCCGGCTCACCACGTGATTCCTCTACACCTGCTCCACCATCTTCTGTCCTCCTCGCACGCCCACCAATGGGCTGCCCAGTCTTGAACGACGGCCCTCCAGAATCCTGAGCCTAAATAACCCTTTCCCGCATTTGTAGCTGTGCCAGGTGCTTATTCAGTTGCAGAGATGCAAAGCTCATGAACAGCCTCATTTCTCCTAAGACAGATCCAGCGGGAGGGAGCCAGAAGGCATACCTGCAGCAAATGGCCCTGGGCAGTCTAGTGTTGGAGCTGGCTTTTGGGAGTCCTGATTGTGGTGGTTTAGAGTCGGATCGGGCTGGGCCTGTGTCAGGTATGTATGTTAGTGGCAGGACAGAGACCTCAGACCATGGCCAGCTCAGGGCCAGCTCCTGGCTAAGGCTTCCCCTCAGGCCCACAGCCTGTCAAGGGGCTGAGCATCGAAGGAGGCGGCCAAGGTGACCTGTGACAGAGGCAACCACGCGGGCAGGCGTCAAGAGATTCTGGCTGAGTACATCACGCACGTGTCTGGAGCATCTGCTGAGAGCAGAACGCCGTCCTAAACAGTACAGGGAAATAAACCAAATGATGAGCCACCCATCGGGAGGTCTGACTTAATACGGCCTGGAATCCTGGGAAAAGGTGAAGATCGCACTTGGGGGGCGGGTGTAGAGCAGGGGGGCCTACGGCAGGGGCCACCAAGAGGAATCCCAAAGCCCCTCACAGCCCTGCACCTGCTGCAGGGATCCCAGGCATCCCGGCTGCAGCCAGGGAGCTGCATGTTCATCTCCCTCTGTTTTCAAAAAAGCAAGTCATTCTTCAAATCCAAGTCATATATCCCCAGGCTTAAGGTGAACAAAACAACATTGAACTAGAAAATACAAAACTAAAAGATTACTCTTTCATCCCACGTATCTTTCCCTCCCCTAGTCTCAACTTGTCAGTGGTTCCTTGTGATTTCTTCATGTTGTCTACAAATTATCTACAGGCATATGGATTTAAAAACCTATTCACTTGCTCTGGGTGTGGCCCAAGCAGGAGAAGGCTTAAAACCTTCCCCAGGCCGGCGCCGCAGCTCACTAGGCTAATCTTCCGCCTTGCGGCGCCAGCACACCGGGTTCTAGTCCCGGTCAGGACGCTGGATTCTGTCCCGGTTGCCCCTCTTCCAGGCCAGCTCTCTGCTGTGGCCAGGGAGTGCAGTAGAGGATGGCCCAAGTACTTGGGCCCTGCACCCCATGGGAGACCAGGATAAGTACCTGGCTCCTGCCATCGGATCAGCGCGGTGCGCCGGCCACAGTGCACCAGCCGCGGCGGCCATTGGAGGGTGAACCAACGGCAAAGGAAGACCTTTCTCTCTGTCTCTCTCTCTCACTGTCCACTCTGCCTGTCAAACAAACAAACAAACAAACAAAACACCTTCCCCAGGAGATGCTACCCTGGGCAGGAAAGAAGCATTCTCATTCCGAAGAAATGCACATTGACATGGGCCCCTGCGTGGATACTTTCCTGAGACAGAAACACGAAGCTGGGGCTGGCGCTGGAGCTTATAGTAGGTTAAGCCTCCATCTGCAGGCCGGCATCCCATATGGGGGCCGGTCTGAGTGCCTGCTGCTCCTCTTCCGATCCAGCTCTCTGTTAATGCTCCTGGGAAAGCAGTGGAAGATGGCCCAAGTCCTTGGGCCCCTGCGCCCACGTGGGAGACCCAGAAGAAACTCCTGGCTCCTGGCTTTGGATTGGCCCAGCTCTGGCCATTGTGGCCATTTGGGGAGTGAACCGGCAGATGGAAGACCTTTCTCTTTGTCTCTCTCTCTCTCTCTGTCTAACTGCCTCTCAATTAAATAAATAAGATATTTGAAAAGAAACAAAACGCAAAGCTTTTCCTGAGCAGATCGACTCTGGGTAAGCCTACAGCCTGCCACCGAATCCCCACCCGTGCTATTTGTCATCTCAAACCACAGCCAGCGATCACAGCGCAGCTCGAGCATCCCTAGTCCAAAGTGCTGGGAACCAAAAGTGTTTCTGCTTTTGGATTTTTCCGGACTGTGGAATATTTGCTCAGCCACACATGGCCCAAAGGAGACTTCTGACAGTATTGTCAGTGCACCTGTATTTTGACTGCTGCCTGTTACGTGACGGCAGATCCCATGGAATTTTCCACTTGGTCTGACGTTGGCACTCAAAAAAGTTCTGCATCATTTCAGATTTTGCATCATTTCTGATTTTGGGTTTCATGTTAGAGCTGCTCAAGCTGTAGTAATGTTCCTATTGCTGTGGCTCCCTGGGCAGTGGGATTACAAACTCCGACCCTTGTTCTTTAGAACATGCTAGGGCTGGCGTTAGGGTGAGCTGAGCAAGGCACTTAGGGAACAAAAGAGTCACTAATCAGCTTCAACAATACTTGAAGGCAGTATTTTTTAAATAAAAATTAATACTAAAAAATACATGATGAATAAGTTATCAAAATTTCACATGAAGACAGGCCCTGACTGCCATGTCAAGCCACACTGGGGCTGGCAGTGAAAGGAGGATGTGCATCCTCTGTAGATGTTCTTGTGAATTTAATTTTAAAGTGTATTTATTGGGGCTGGCGCTGTGGCGTAGCAGGTAAAACCTCCACTGGCAGTGCCGGCACCCCATATGGGCGCAGGTCCTGGCTGCTCCTATTCTAATCAGCTCTCTGCTATGGCCTGGGAAAGCAGTAGAGGATGGCCCAAGTGCTTGGGCCCCTGTACCCTGCACCCACATGGGAGACCTGGAAGAAGCTCCTGGCTCCCGGCTTCAGATCAGCTCGGCTCCGGCCATTGCGGCCATCTGGGGAGTGGACAGGTGAATGGAAGACCTCTCTCTGTCTCTCTGCCTCTGCCTCTCTGTAGCTCTGCCTTTCAAATAAATAAATAAATCTTAAAAAATTTTTTTTGAAAAAAAAAAAAAAAAAGCTAGTGTATTAAACTCACATCTTAAAATGAACAAATATTTTATTAATACCCAAGCCAGAATTTATCATGATTCTAGTACCCCTAGCTCTAATGGAAGCAAATTTATCAAAAGAGATTTTCAGTCTCCTTTTGCCCTTGCGGGTTCTTCTGGGGAATTTTCCTTGTTGGTGCTTACAGTTCAATTTCCTTCCTTGTAGCAGCACTCTGGTGTTCTGCTGTGCAGCCATACCCAGATCCCTTACTTTAAAGGCCTTGGCGAGGTGGCATTTGGTGCAGCAGGGGAGCCACTGCTTAGGAATCCCGCATCTCGGCTGGCGCCACAGCTCACTAGGCTAATCCTCCGCCTGCGGCACCAGCACCCCAGGTTCTAGTCCCGGTTGCTCCTCGTCCAGTCCAGCTCTCTGCTGTGGCCCGGGAGTGCAGTGGAGGATGGCCCAAGTCCTTGGTCCTGCACCCCATGGGAGACCAGGAGAAGCACCTGGCTCCTGGCTTCGGATCAGTGCGGTGTGCCAGCCACAGTGGCCATTGGGGGGTGAACCAACAGAAAAGGAAGACCTTTCTCTCTGTCTCTCTCTCTCACTATCCACTCTGCCTGTCAAAAAACAAACAAACAAACAAACAAACAAACAAAAAGGAATCCCGCATCTCATACCAGAGTTCCTGGGTTCGAGTCCGAGCTCCACTCTCCATTCCAGCTTCTGACCAAGGTGCACCCTGGGAGCCGGCAGGCGATGCCTCTAGTACATGGGTCCCTGCCACTTGCGTGGGAGACCCAGACTGAGTTCTGGGCTCCTAGCTCCAGCCTGGCCCAGCCTTGGCTGTGCTGTACATTTGAGGAATGAACAGCAGATGGGAGCTCTCTGTCTCTCTGCCTTTCATATTAAACAAATAAATAATTTGTAAAAGAACCATAGAGGCCAAGGAACCATAGCTCATGTCCCATTACAGTGTTGCGTACAGTGGGTTGACTCGTGTGTGGTTCGTGACCAGCGGCGACCACCACGCCTGGGAGCACGCTGGAGTGCAGAAGCCCAGGCCCCTACTGAACGCAGATGTGAGAACGGAGGTTTTCAGGCTGGAGCATGAGTCAGCGGCAAGGCTTGCAAAACACAGGCCCCTGGGCGCCAGCCCTGGTGCTCCAGCTTCTGGGGTGGAGCTGGGAACTTCAGGTTCTAAGTTCTCAAGTGACGCGGAGCGTGCTGCTGTCAAGACCAGTCCCTGAGTGCCAGAGGCCACCGCTGTGTCAGTTCAGCCTCCAGGACAGCCCCTTAGCTATCTCAGGGCGGCCATACCCCAGGGCTCTTCAAGGTTAAAGGCCCCATTCCAAGATGGCCACTAGTGCGCATGAGTTTCCTGTTTAACTGCACAGATTACAAAAGTCAAAAATAGAGAATGAAAAACCCTCTCCTGCCCTCATCCCACCACCACCTCAATAATTCAAATCTTTTTCATTCTCCTTCTAGTCCACGTCCAGAGACAGATACAATGTCCCACAACACTCACTGGAGTAAAACTGTGTAGGGTCACAGTCCTGGAGACACGCTGCCACAGCCTAACCAGGCACAACGCAGGCCTATGGGACATTTTACTCAGCCTAGAACAAGTGCCAGAGCCACAGGAACTCCTTCAGAATCCTCCGCGTCGGTGCACAGCAGGTTAAGCTGCTGCCTGAGACACCGACATCCCATATGGGCGCCGGTCCGAGTCCTGGCTGCTCCACTTCTGATCCAGCTCCCCGCTCATGTGCCTGGGAAGGCAGCGGAAGATGGCTCAAGTGCTTGGGCCCTTGTGTTTCCCTGGGTCCTTGGGGGCAGATACGGCAGCTGGTAGGTGGCTCCCACCATCCTAGGCAGCAAACCCAATTTGAAGCCGAGGGTTCATCCAAACAGAAATGCACCCAGAGACCAGTTGCTCCGTTCAAGTTGCTGGAAACCACCTGCTAGTGCAGGTGGAAGGCAGCATGTGGACACCAGCCTCTGACCTGGACGCAGGAAACGGGTGTTCCCAACCTGCTCCCGGAGGCCCCACCTCCCAGGTGATCAGTGATCTGCCCCTGGGGAGAGGTTGGCTGTGCTGCGTTATGCCCAGTGTGCATGAGGTCACGTCGCCTTCCTGTCTGTGTTCAACACACCCTGCCCCATGGGCCAGCACCCAACAAGGCCTGGACGATTTCGGCGCCCTGCGTCATGAGGATGATGAAGAGTGGGCATGACTGCTAAAAGGCTTTCCCCGGGAGTGGCTGGCGTCCCTGCCTGGCTGGAAAGACAGAGTTACAGAGAGAAGTAGAACCCCACCCAGCTGGAGGACTTGCAGGCACAGCCGCAGAAAGGGGCGGTCAGGGCATCTCTGATTTCTGCTTCCCCTCTGCACTCACCCCTCACTCCCGCCGCACCCCAACATTTGGGCTTCAATCAATTTAGTGCTCAGAGCAAAGGCCAATCTTGTCCCTGTCTACAGTGCGATGTGGGAACTGAAAATTGCAACCTATGCACCAGACGTCATTAGCCTACTGACAATGACTTAAGCACTGGAGTCCAAGGCCACGGAAAAGCCAGACACTGCAATCGGCTACTCATTAACTGAGTCTGTAGTCAGATTGCTCAGTATCCCCATCTGGGAAATGGGGATTACCTCCAGACTCCCTCACAGGGCTACAGTGAGGATTAACCAAGACTTCACCTCCACAGGACCCAGCAGGGGCCGGTGCTGTGGCACTGAGGGTAAAGCCTTCACCTGCAACGCTGGTATTCCATATGGGCGCTGGTTCGAGACCCGGCTGCTCCACTTCTGATCCAGTTCCCTGCTAACCCACCTGGGAAAGCAGCAGAGAATGGCCCAAGTGCTTGAGCCCCTGCACGTGGGAGACCAGGAAGAAGTTCCTGGCTTTGGATCAGCCCAGCTCCAGTTGTTACAGCCATTTGGGGAGGGGTGATGGGGGAGACCATTGGATGGAAGACCTCTCTCTCTGTAACTCTGCTTTTCAAATTAAATAAATAAATATTTTTTTTTTTTTAAAAAAGGACCAAGCAATGAGATGCGGCTCAATATAATGTAAATATGCCGTATGCAAAAGCCACCTGGTGGGTTCATGGGCATTTCTTATTTGTATTTTTTTAAAAACATTTAAAGATTTATTTACTTACTTAAAGGCAGAGCACCAAAAGGGGAGAGAGAGAGAGAGAGAGAGAGAGAGAGAGATCCTCCATCTGCTAGTTCATTTCCCAAATGCAACAGCCAAAGCTAGGAGCCAGGAGCTCCATCCAGGTCTCCCACACGGATGGCAGGGGCCCAGGCACTTGGGCCATCTTCTGCTGCCTTCCCAGGTGCATCAGCAGGGAGCTGGATCAGAAGCGGAGCAGCAGAGACTCGACGTGGTGCTCTGATACAATAGCAGCCGCCCCATATTTGTCTTTAAATCATCTCCATATGTATGCTTTTGTATCTGCATGCATTTTTGTAAGTATAAAAAAGATAGTGCTTTAAAATGTGGTCACTGAGTGCAGGTGGAGAGGTGGGACTTCCTGCTCTAGTGCCTGCCTTCTTGGCTGCTGCACCACACACCTGTATTCCCTGGCCCAAATAATATTACTTGTTCAGTTATTAGAAAAGATTTCTTCTCTTCTCTTCTCTTCTCTTCTCTTCTCTTCTCTTCTCTTCTCTTCTCTTCTCTTCTCTTCTCTCTTTTCAACATTTATTTATTTATTTGAGAGGCAGAGTTATAGACAGAGAAAAAAGTCTTCCATCCACTGTTTCTCTCCCTGAATGACCTCAACAGCCAGAGCTGGATAGATCTGAAGCCAGGAGCTTCTTCTGGGTCTCCCACGTGGGTACAGGGGCCCAAGCACTTAGGCCATCTTCTACTGCTTTCCGAGGCCATAGCAGAGAGCTGGACTGGAAGAGGAGCAGCTGGGACTTGAACCGGCACCTATTTGGAATGCCGGTGCCACAGGTGGATGCTTAAGCTCCTACACCACAGCGCCGGCCCCAGATTTCTCCTTTTCAAATGCTCTTTTCCTAAATACCAAATCGAGCTGCTTATCACACAGCTTCCAATTCTTTGTCACTGGAACTTTCTGCCTGCTTCCCTTGCCTTAGTTCAAGGCTCCTTTATTGGGCTTTACTGAACGTGAATTTCGGAGGGCAGTTTTTACAGGGCCTCCTCAAGGGAATGGACATTTGGAGCAACTTGCTGGAAATGTAGTTTGGTGACACCCATTAAAAAAAATTCACATTGTTCCTGTGTTTTGTTCTAGCAGTTCCACCTTTGGGAAATCATTCTACAGGTATGCAGATACATATGCAGAGGAGGTCCTGGCAATACTTGAATATTCATGGCAGTATTGTTCAACATTAAAAAAAAAAAAAAAAAAGACAGAAGCCCTGAAAATGCAATCTAGTGTCATCACTTGGGAACAGGATGGTGCCTCCATGTTGGACATGGTGTCATGACTTTGTAAAGAAATACTCTGACAGCTGTTACAAGCTCTAAGAGACATAGGACACCAAGAGTTAAGTGTACTAAAAACTTGTAGAAAAAAAACCCAAGTGGTAGTTCACTTTCAGGAGTGGAGTTGGGGCTTGGCAGGTGGGTGGAGAGCTAGTTTGTTTTTTCCCCCTCTACCATTTCCCCTCATATGCACATTTTTTTTTTTTTTTTAGCTTGTGGTACAGCAGTCACCCCATACTGGGGGCGCTGTTTTGAGTCCTGGCTGCTCTGCTTCCAAGCCAGCTCCCTGCTGATACTCCTGAGAAGGCAGCAGAAGATGGCCCAAGTTTTTGGGTCCTTGCCACCCATGTAGGAGACCAGGATGGTGCCTGGCCCAGCCCTTGGTTTTGTGGTCAATTGGGGAGTGAATAGGTGGGTGGAAAATTCTCTCTCTCTCTCTCTGTCACTCTGCCTTTCATTTCAAAAATAAAACGTAAACCAGCAGGGGAGAGACAGCTTGATAAGTGGCCAGGGCAATTTCGCAAGACCGTGCAGGGGTCACTTCTTTCTCTCTCGGCTGCATCTGCTCCACTCCAAACTTCTCACAACCTGCATTTTTCCCAATCCAGTCATCCTTCCCCTCGGGCTCAAACAAAGACACCATTGTTGCTTCTTTTTTTAATCTAGATGGGATTTGTTTGCCTTCTCATCCCTCTCAATGCAGCCTTGATGGTAGATAAGGCAAGGGGAGGGGCCACACCCCAGTGACCTGGGAACAGGACTGGGCTTCCCCCTCCACTGAGTTTCCTATCTCCTCGGGCCACACGGCCTGTGAACCCCGCCCCCATCTGCATGGCTTACACTTTCTTCTCCATAGCTTTTTCCATAGTTTACAGAGTAAGCAGTCATTTTATGAATGAAAGAGGCACTTCCGGAAATGCAGTACTCACAGAATGAGCCAGCCCAGAGTCAGGCCCCCTGGAGGTGAGCTCCCGGCCTGTGGCTGACACCTCAGAGAGCCGGTCAAGGTGTGGGGACGCTCACTGCAGAGTCCAGCGCAGGCAAGCAAGGGGTTACTACAATCCCGATGTCCCTGCCAACGCTGCCGCCGCCACCACCCCCAACCCATCTCCTTAACACACAGCCGTTCTTAGGAAGCATCCCAGCTGGTTTAACCCAACATACAGAAATAAACCCCAAAGTGCAGTCTATAAACGGACTCATGATGTTTCCATGAGCTGCGAAGCTGTGAACTGAACCCAACAGCCATGGTTCTGACCTCAGTGTCCTGCCCACTGAACAGGGCAACACCCTCCATGATGCGTGTCGTGGACGCCGCTGGTTTCCCACCAAGACCACCACCCCCCTCTTCTGGTTAACACTGGTCCCTCATCGTCAAGGGTGCTGCCAGCCAACGGCTCCTAGCTGCCCCTTCAACAAATGGACACCAAGCCTGACTTCCGGCACGCCCAGGTGAGCAGGCCTGTCCTAGCCCAGGGAAGCCGTGGCCCTCAGCCAGTGTCTGGCTCAAATGGGCAGGGAAAGGACCCCATTGGCCTGGAGGTCCACAGGACAACTCTGGGTGCCGGTCACACTCTCAGGTGTCCCAGGATGAGGCCCAGAGACCACTCCTCTGCTGGCTTCCCTCGCTCCCTTATGGGTTTCAATCAACTTGGACTGAAAACAGCCATTGTTTGCTGATGTGTGCTCACAAAATGTTAGGGTTTTTTTGTGCACTGGTTGATTCCTGTCTTCCAATCTTCAACTGGACATCAACAGACCACCTCTCCCTCTCTCTCTCTCTCTCACACACACACACACATACACACACACACACACTGCTCTGATTTATCCTGTTTTGATGAAGTTATGTCCAAAGGAAGAAATCCTAATTTTTTCCTTTCATCCATTTGGGTGTTGATGGAAGACAGTTTCAGGTTCCAGTTTCCTTGTGCTTACAGTCTTTGCTTAGAGACCTTGTCCCTTCAGTAGATACAGGGGTAGGAAGAGATACAAAAGGGAGGCGGATTAAGCCTGCCGTCTGTGCCACTGTCCTCAGTACTGCAGCTACACTCCTCCGAGCAGGGCACTGCCATCCCAGGCAGGTCTCTGACACTGGCAAGGCCTCTTCTAACTGGACCGAAAGCACTCACACCTCACCACTGCTATCTGCTCTGTTGGAGTTAAGTAAGTGTCTGGATCATTGTTTCTGACATAACTCCCACACCAGCTTAGAAGAGCCCACAGCAAACCTGCAACATACTCAGCTCATCAAAGGCAAAACACCAGGTTCCCATCGAACTCTGCTGAGGCCTTTTGGTTGATGCTGGTTCCGTGAACTAAAAGTCTGAGAACCCCTGATTTCTGCTCTTTGCCCCTGTTTGTCCAAAGCTCAGGAGATGACGGCGCTGGCCAGTTCCTCTAGCTCCCAGCACCTGCTGTTTGCCACCTGCTAATCTGTCCGTAAGCCCTGGTCTCTTCCTTCTGGCACATTTCCACCAGAAAATAAGTCAGGGCAGGGAAAATATGCCCAAGAAGTTTCCATAATTTGATCTATTAATCACTTTAAGAATCAAAATTATGGGGCCAGCACTGTGGTGCCCAGGAGGTGTTGTGCACCATGCTGGAGAAGCGAGGCCAGAGTGCCCAGCCTCCTCACAGTTTGGTACAGTTCTCCCTTGGTACCCATTTAGGATTGGTTCTAGGATCCCCCCCACCAAGGATGCCAAACTCTGCAGGGGTGCTCACGTCCTTAACATAAAACAGGATTTGACACGCCTGCTGTGCTGGCACCCCATAGGGGCACCAGTTCGAGTCCCAGCTGCTCCACTTCTGATTCAGCTCCCTGCTAATGGCCTGGGAAAGCAGAGGAAGATGATCCAAGTTCTTGGGCCCCGGCATCCACATGGGAGACCAGAAGAAGCTCTTGGCTCCTGACTTTAAGACAGCTTGGGCCATTAAGACCATTTGAGGAGTGAACCAGTGGATGGAAGACCTCTCTCTCATTCTTTCTCTCTTCTCTCAGTTACTACTCTGCCTTTCAAATAAATAAGTAAATCTTTAAAAAAGAAAAAAATATTTAAGATGAAAAGCTAATCAAAGTCTTGCAGGCAACTAACTCAGTCGCTACAATCAAGTGACTGAGTTAACTCACAAACTCTTCCAAGGATCAGGAGGCCCTAGTGGTCAATAGGGCATCAGGTCAGTGTGCAAGAGGCAAACCTGGCAGCTAAGCCTCTGATCTCCCTTCACAGTGTCCTAGAGGCCAAGGTCAGAGTCATAACCCCAGCATCCACCCAGCCAGGCCATTGCCTCAAGTGCATCCCCAGACATAGCTAGAGCAGAGAAAACCTTCCAGGGCAGCCAAAGACAAATGACTTACTGAGTGGCTCCTGGTTGCACCTAGAGTCAGTTGTTTGTAGGTCTATCAGTATCAACAGCCTAGGGTCCCTGCGCAACCTGAAAGATCCCCCACTACCCTACCAGACCCCTACCACCACCTACGGGACCATTTACTGCCCTGGGGATACCCCATTACCACCACTCCCTAAGCATCCTTCCTACCCCAAGCTAATGGTCAGCCTGGCCTCCCAGAGGTTAAACTTCCACTGGACAACCGGTACAAAGATTCAAAAGAGCAGCCTCTGGGATGGGCACTGTGGTGCAGTGGGCTAAGCTGCTGCTTGGGACGCCCATCTCCCATATCAGACTGCCTGGGATCGGGTCCTGCCTCTGCTTCTGACACAGCTCCCTGCTAATGCACACCGCGGCAGGCGGCAGATGATGGCTCCACTACTTGGGTTCCCACCACCCATGGGGGAGGCCCAGACAGAGTTCCTGGCTCCCAGCTGTTGCAGGCATTGGGGAGTGAACCAGTGGATGGAAGACTTCTCTCCATCTGTCTCCAGCCTTTCAAACAGAATAAATAAAACTTAAAGAAAAAGAGAAGTCTTGGTGAGATCCAGTAGAGGACATACCATAGCACTCCATTTCTATTGAGTTCAAAAACAGGCAACACTAATTTGTGCTCTAAGAGGTCAGGACAGTGGTTTCCCATGGGGAGAAGGAAGTAGTGACCCCTGCAGGCCGGGAATGCCCTGATTCTTGGTGTGCATGTGAGCCACCTGGGTTTGCTTTGTAAAAATTCCAAAATTCACTGATGGTGGCACTTAATGACATGTGCCCTTTCCTGGATGTGTGCTATGCTTAAATGGAAAACACAGCCACCTTGCAGCACACGTGTCCACTCTGTAAGGTGAGGGACAGTCCTCCCAGGTCAGGGGCAGCTAGCAGCAGGGGCTCTAAGAATAAGGGAGCAGGATAAGAACCAGCAAAAACAGTGAAGGGGGCAGGTGCTGTGGCACAATGGGTTAACGCCCTGAAGCGCCGGCATCCCATATGGGCACCAGTTCTAGTCCCAGCTGCTCCACTTCCAATCCAGCTCTCTGCTATGGCCTGGGATAGCAGTGGAGGATGGTCCAAGTCCTTGGGCCCCTGCATCTGCATGGGAGACCTGGAAGAAGCTCCTGGTTCCTGGCACAGCTCTGGCCATTGCAGCCAATTGGGGAGTGAACCAGCAGATGGAAGACCTCTCTCTCTCTGCCTCTCCTCTCTCTGTGTAACTCTGACTTTCAAATAAATAAATAAATCTTTAAAAAAAAAAAAAAAAGAAAGAAAGAAAAGACAGCGAAATCCCGAGGGTCTAAGAAGGGCCAGGGGTTGGGGGTGATGAGGAGGGAGCTGTTTCCCACCCAAATACCAGGGAAACCCCAAACTCTGAAAGGGCTGTAGGGATTGTGGGGGGCTCCCCAAGGAGAATTCAAGAGGCTGCCTCGAGGAAGACTGGCATTGAAAGGGTTAAGACAGGCTGAAATGATTGGAGGCGCACAATGGGGATTTGAAGATGGGACCCAGGATTTTGTTCTGCCCAGAGCTGGGGATTTGGGCAGGAAATGGCACCCTTAGGATTCTCCCCAAGGGACCACTCCGCAGAGGGGTACACCCCTGGGCCTCAACAAAGCAGGGCAGCCTGGACGCTGAGACCAAACTGATGAGGCTGTGGGTGCAATCACGGGTTAGGAGAGGCCAGAAGGGCACCCCCAGAGCTGCCTGGAACAGGGACACAGAACTGCCTGGGGCAAACTGAGGAAGGTGGGAGAGGAGGCAGATGCTTGCCTGCAGGTTCAAGGAGAAGGCCAGGGAGCTCTGGGGGTGTGGGGTGCATTTCCTTCCCTAGAGACATGAGGTTACTGAGCAGGCTTACTTCCCAGGAAGGAACGTGAGCTCCTGGCACTGGGGCCACATTCCAGCAACGCTGCGACCTGCCCATCCCACCCCCACCCCCACCCCCACCCCCACCCCCACCCCAGCACTTGCGTCACACGTTCTAATCCTCCAGTGATTTACCTTGCACATCACCAGCACTTACTCCATTATCCCCATTTTAACAGGGGCCAACCGAGGCTAGGAGAGGCGTCTTGCCTGGCCTCAGCTGACACAGCTCAGCCCAAGTGCCCCAGCCCGTGATCTGTCCAGAGAAACAACTTGGCCCCACGCTCCCCGTTTGGTGCCTGCCTGCCTCACCTGTGTGCGTGCGCACGTGCCGCTTCAGGTCGAAGGTGTCGTTGAAGCCCTTGCCGCAGAAGGTGCACAGGTGCCGCTTCACCTGGTTGTGGCACTTGAGGTGGCGGTTGAGCATGCGCTGCAGGCGGAAGCTCTTGCCGCACAAGTCACAGCTGTGGACCACCGAGTCGTCGCACGTGCCTGTGGTGAACTGGGAGCAGAGAGGCCGTGAGGGGCGCCGAGCAGGTACGCGCATCCCAGGGGGGGCTTCCTCAGGGGCCCACCTCCCCGTGTTCTCCACCTTTGGCCTGGCTATGGTTTCTGCTCCCTTAAAATCCCAAAACAGGTTTTGGCTTTGGGGAAGGGGAAAGAATGACTGGCAGGTGCCACCATATGCCTTCTCCCTTCTTGAGAACAGACCTCTGACTTCTAGCCTGGATGCTGTCTTACTGAGCAGCTTTACAAGGAGCATGGCCGTGAGGCTGCCTGCCCGGAGGGACGGTTCCTACTGGCTAGAGCCCCAACAGCCACCTTAGACCAGGAGGTGGCAGGAAGCAAGGGCTGAGAGTGGAGGGGCAGAAGGAAGGAGTCTGGGTTCTCATGAGGTCCTCCAGCCTTCTGTAGATGCTCCCAAGAGAGCCCAGTCCATTCCTTCCCCTGGTACCCACACACCTCTCCACCCATCAAGAGATGGACTCTAATTCTCCTCCCCTTGCATCTGAGCTACAGCCGCTTGGACCAATGGGGTGCAGCCATGCTGTGCCAGTTCCAGGTGGCTTCCACTTCCTCCCTCTTGTAATCAGCGGCTGCTGTGTAAGAAGTCCGGGGCTACCATGTTGTGAGGAAGTCTAAGACAGCCAGAGGAGAGCCACAGGCCATGTGGAGAAGCACTGGGGTCCCAGCCCCTCCTGAGAGTCTAGCCCAACCCGAGCCCCATGACTACTCCCTCCCTGAGGCAGCCTTCCCTGCACACTGCAGCCCACGCCCAGGCTGCTCACTGTCCACTGTGGACTGGCACCTCCCAGGCTCCAGGAGCCCTTGCATTCTGCAGGGGAGGTCTTGCTAAAATACACGCTCTGATTCAGGAGGTCTGGTGGGGTCCGAGGTGCTACATTTATAACCAGTGCCCAGGTGTTGCTGTACACAACAATGAAGAGAGGCCAGAACACTAATCCGCCCAGAGTTCCATACAGTTCCCCCATCATAGGACTGGGTCAAGGATCACTCCCTCTCCCCAAGGATGCCGAATTTCACAGGGATGTTCAAGTCCCTAATATAAAATAGGATATTATGTGCATAAAGTCTACACAAATCCTCCCACAGAGGCTGGCGCTGTGGCATAGAAGGTTAAGCCTATGCCTGTGGCGCCAGCATCCCATATGGGCGCCAGTTCATGTTCTGGCTGCTCCACTTCCAATCCAGCTCTCTGCTCATGGCCTGGGAAAGCAGTGGAAGACAGCCCAAGTCCTTGGGCTCCTGCACCTGTGTGGGAGACCTGGGTGAAGCTCCTGGCTCCTGACTTCAGATAGGCTCAGCTCCGGCCATTGTGGCCATCTGGGGAGTGAGCCTGCGCATGAAACACCGATCTGTGTGTGTGTGTGTGTGTGTGTGTGTGTCTGTAACTCTGCCTCTCAAATAAGTAAATAAATCTTTAAAAAAAAAAAATCCTCCCATGTACTTTACATCATCTCCAGATTACTCACAAAACCTAATATACTGTTAATGAGATGCAAATAGTTGAAAGACTGTACACTTGTAATGACAAGATAAAACTTTGTATGCTGGGGCCGGTGTTGTGGTGTAGCAGCTTAAGCCACCTCCTGCAGCACCAGCATCCCAAATGGATGCTGGATAGAGTCCAGGCTGCTCCATTTCCCATCCAGCTCCCTGCTAATGCACCTGGGAAAGCAGTAGAAGATGGCCCAAGTGCTTGGACCCCTGCCACTCACGTGGGAAACCCAGATGAAGCTCCGGGCTCTTGGCTTCAGCCTGGCCCACCCCCAGCTGTTACAGCCATTTGGGGAGTGAATCAGCAGATGGAAGACCTCTCTCTGTCTGTCTCCCTTCCTCCCCGTAACTCTGTCTTTCAAATAAATACAATAAATCTTAAAAAAACACACACACACACACAAAAAAAACCCACAACTTTGTATGCATTCGGTACAGATATACTTTTTCTCCCTAATGCTTTTGATGGGTGGTTAGTTGGATTCTCAGATGCAGAACCTGCACCTCCGTAAGGCTGAGTGTTCCTCATTCCATCTCATTCCAGAGGGTTTATAGTGCTCACACATTTTTTCAGAGTGCATCTGGTATTCTCATCTCCGTGTCTTCAGGACAGTTAGCAAGTGCTCACTCACATTCCTGCCGCCCCTCGTCTCTGCCCCAAGCCTAGCCCAAGGCCGGTGCACAGTCAGGAAGTGTTGGCAGGCCACGGGGAGCAGGTGGCAGGGTGCAAGGAGACTGATGGGAGGCCTCAGACCGTGGACCAGGGCTTTCCAGTCGTCTTTCTCCTTTAGTTCACTCGCATCTGCTGGGGGCTCGATCTGTCCCAGCTGATGCTAACCAGGGCCTGACTGGTCACAAGCCCTGGGCTCAGAGCTGCAAACAGTCACTGAGACAGCTCATCCCCAAGGGCTGCCAGTCAAGTAGGTAGACAGGCCTACGGGTCAATGACATCGGACAAGGCTGCAACACAATGGACATCTTGGAGTGGCACCAACCCCCACATTCCAGAGGGGATGATGGGAACTGTGTGTGGTTTAGGGTGCCTGGCCTAGCCCGGGAGAGCAGTTAATGGAGTAAACAGTGATAGCAGAAAAGGGCAGGGTTCCCCCAGGGGTCCACCACGGACCCCACTGGAGCTGGGATACATCCAGAGGGCGAAGGGAGTCCTTGGAAGTCCAAGGAGGACAGACATCGGAGTCGAGTTTGATGACCCAATCAAGTGGCCATCCAGGACCCCAACTCCTCACATCCCACAACTACTGCTGCCTCAAGGGGCAGAAAGGAAGGCCCAGTTGTACCCAGGGCTTTCCTGTCACCAGCACAGGTCCTGGTCTCCTCCTGGACGTGCAGTCCTCACTCTGTACATCGCCTCCCTTGGAAAGCGAGAAGACCACTTCTGGCCCACTAGAAACTCTGAGCTTCTCAAGGTCACGTCTACACAAGGCAAAGGTCATCTGAGAGGTTGTGAGGGACTAATGAAATAGAGCACAGTCAACCCTGGCCATTCCAATTCAAAATGTGTGGGAATGGGGTTGGTTAAGTCAATGCTTAAGATGCCTGCATCCTGTATCAGAGATGGGGTTTGACTTCTACTGCTCCACTTCCAATCCAGCTGCCTGCTAATGCACCTGGGAAAGCAGCAGAAGATGACCCACATGCTTGGGCCTTGGCCACCCATGTGAGGGACCTGGATGGAGTTTGACACGCTTGGTTCAGCCTGGCCCAGCCCTGACTGTTGCAGCCATTTGGGGAGTGAACCAGCGGATGGAGGATCTCTGTCTCTTTTCTCCTGTGTCATTCTGTCTTTCATATAAATAAAGAAATATTGGAAAATGTGTGGAAAGCTAGAACCGTCTTTGGAAAGTCTTGCCAGTCACAACTCCAACCTGAACTCTCATTTCATTTCATCTTTTTGGTAAATTTCTGTTTAAAATGCTCTACCTGTAACATGGGAAAACTACTACAGTCCAGAATGAAAGGAGCGAAACCTTGAAAGACACGGGGAAGCGAGATGAGCGCACAGGAGAGGCCAGCAAATCACCAGACTGAGACAGAGAAAGCTTTTTAAACCAGGGGGAACTGGGAGTAGGGGGAAGGGGCTGGGGCTGGGGGGGCTCATTTCCAAGGGGTAAGGGGTCTTCCTCTGGTTTTCTTGGAGCAAAAATAGAAACTCTCCAAATACCCCCTCAGCGAAGGCAGTTTTTCCCTTTCCCATCTTCACATGCATCTGCATTTCACAGCAAGGAAAACTGAGTGACCACAAAGCGGCTCACCGAGGGAACACACCCAGAGGTGCTGCCACCCATCCAGGTGCCAGAGGTGAGCAAGTTAGCCCCCAAGCCTCAAGACAGCCTAGTTGGAAGTTGATGTGAGAAAGCCAGCTTCTGCCAGACTATTTTCCTTCTCAGAAAGGAAGGAGTATTTGTAGGATGAACATGAAATTTATGCCAGAAAGTTTATTTCACATGTCCTGTGCTTTGAAATTTGGTCTTTGGTGCAGCCTCAGCTGTTGTGGTCATTTGGGGAGTGAACCAGAAGATGGAAGATCTCTCTCTTTCCCCTGTCACTCCATCTTTCAACTGAATAAATCTTTAAAAAAGAAATTTAGTCTTTAATAGCAAGAGTGAAAGCTAACTATATGTCCATCAATAAACTTGTTAAAGAATGGTATAACCATAGCAGCGGTCTTCAAAAATTTCATGCAAAATGCATATTATGAAAAAACTACATGGATTTCAATGTTTTATGCATCAAAACAAGGTTATCTTTTAATTCCATTTCCCATGAACTTTGTGGAGTTCCCTCATACAATCAAAACAGCCAGATAAAGGTAAGAGGCAGGAGAGTCCAGGGACCAACTGCCAGCCAGGGGGGTGGGTCCTCGCGGATGTCCATCCCAGGCAAGAGTCGCAACTCAGGATCCCACGGAAGTAGAAGATGCGATCCAGCTACTAAGATCAGAAGAACTGGAACAGTAAGGGTCATGGTCCACTCTCTCCAGGACACCAGCTCTGCCCCACTTCTAAGAGTCCTCTCCCAGCAGGGTCTGCATGATCCAGACAACACAGCTGGTTCTGGAATGACGTCCCATGGGCCAGGGGACCTGTTCTCCCTCCTCAGTCTCCACGTCTGCTCCCTGGGCCACTTAACATTACGTTCACACAAGTTTGCATCTAATCCTCTGCCTCCTAAAAGCTCAAAGCAGCGTGAACCTCTCTTAATCTTGTATTTCACCCCACAAACACCAGACCAAACCAACAAGAGTACCTCAAATGTTCCAGGAGAAATGGAATTCAAAGATAAGTTTATTTTGGTGCTAAAAAAAAATCCTGAAATCCACGCATAGTTTTTTCATAATATGTATTTTGCATGAACTTTCTGAAGAAAGTTTGCATGGATTTCAAAATATATTTCAGGGCCAGTGCTATAGTGTAGGCAGGTCAAGTCACCTCCTGCAGTGCAGGCATCCCATATAGCCCCTGCCTCAGTCTCGGCTGCTCCACTTCTGGGAGCAGCTCTCTGCTATGGCCTGGGAAAGCAACAGAAGACGGCCCAAGTCCTTGGGCCCCTGCACCCACGTGGGAGACCCGGAAGAAGCTCCTGGCTCCTGGCTTTGGATTGGCACAGCTCCGACCGTTGCAGCCAATTGGGAAGTGAACCAGTGGATGGAAGACCTCTCTTTCTCTCTCTGCCTCTCTGTAACTCTGCCTTTCAAATAAATAAATATTTTTAAAAAGTTTTTTGTACTAAAATAAACTCATCTTTAAATTCCATTTTCCATGAACTGTTTTCAAGTGTTCCCATAATTACATGTTCTTTATTTCATTTATTTATTTGATTTCCATTTTTATTTGAAAGGCAGAAAGATGCAGCAAGACAGGTCTTCTATCTGCCTGTCCATTCCCCAAATGTCCACATTAGCCAAGGCCGGGCCAAACCTAGGAGAATGGCTGGAACTCCATCTGGGTCTCTCACATGGTGGCAGAGATCCAACCTGAGCCATCATCTGCTGCCTCCCAGGCTGTGCATTAGCAGGAAGCTAGAATAAAAGTTCAGTAGCTGGGACTCCACTGAGACCCTGTGATGTGGGATGTGGGCATCCCAAGTAGCAAATTAACACCTGCCGCTAATAGTTACATCTTAGGCATGTCAGTTAAAGAATGACTATGGAATGGAGAGACAAGAAATGCTCAAGGGTTGAATGAAAACCTAGACCTAGCTAGTCATATGATGTGTGGTATCATTTAGCATCCTCACATGTAAAAAAAGAATAAAACCATATTCGCGATCTATCTCTTCAGCAATCCAAAAAGCTAAGAGCAGAGTCTGTGGGATGTAGATGAGCTACCAAATCTCTCCAAGCCTTAATTTCATCACCTTAAAATGTAGACAAGGGGCCGGTGCTGAGGCTTAGCAGGTAAAGCCTCCTCCTGTAGTGCCGGCATCCCGTATGGGCACCGGTTCAAGCCCCAGCTGCTCCACTTCCAATCCAGCTCTCTGATACGGCCTGGGATAGCAGTAGAAGATGGCCCAAGTGCTTGGGCCCCTGCACCTGCATGGGAGACCCGGGAGAAGCTCCTGGCTTAGGATCAGCACAGCTCTTGCCATTCCGGCCAACTGGAGAATGAACCAGCGGATAGAAGACCTCTCTCTCTCTCTCCTTTTCTCTCTGTGTAACTCTGACTTTCAAGTAAATAAATAAATCTTTTTTTCAAATGTAGACAAAAATGATATCTGCCTCCTGAAAATACATTAAGGAATTAAAGAAGAAAATTACTTAAAAAGAACCTGGTGCTTAGTAAGATCTATCACAGTGAGACCAGCTCCAAAAATCTGTAATCCTAAATAAAAATTGGTCAAAAGCCCTCATTTCTCATTTTGCTTTTTCCTCTGATGGAAGAAAAAGGGAACTGATGTTCAGGGTGGGCCACAAGCTCCCCTCCCAGACCCTCATCTACAACCCTGCAACCCAAAAAAAAAAGCTCTGAAGCCAACATCCTCTCCTCTCTTCCCTGGCTGTGGAATCTGACCTGAGCTGATGTGAAAATCTGCACAGGCTTTATCTCATTTAGTGTCACCATCCATGTGTTTTCATACAGAAAACATTAATGGATTTAATGATGGGAGACTGCTCCAGACCCGCCTGGTGGCATTTACACCAGGCTACCTCCTGAGAAAGCTTAATAGTCTCACCCTTCTTAATCCCACATGAACACATTTGCAAAAATGCTTCCTGTGAAGTGGGCAAACTACCAGAGTGAGTGGTAAGTGATGCCTGTCTGGAATGATTTCAGGGCGGGAAGTGGTTCTTCAAGCCCCCAACTCGATGCTTTTCTGCTCACTGCCCTGCTTTCTGTAGGGTCTCAGCTTTCATTTTTAAAATCATGCAAAATTACTTTGAAGTTCTAAAAAACAGGCCTCTGCAGCACAAACAAACCGGGCATTGTATCAGGGCTGCTGAGAACTTCGGCAAGACCCGGGGAGGCGGGGACCTCGGCTGGCTCTTTGACCAGCTTCAGAGCCGGCTGTGGTCATCTACCTGTGCGACTTGCAAAGAAACAAAGAACAACCCTTCATTCTCTGTTGATGCTGCCACCAGCCAACTTCATCCAATTATCAAACCTCGGGGCCAGCTGGGGAGGCCAGCAATCCACATTGGAGGGCCAGGGTTCAAGTCCCTGCTCCACTCCTGAACCCTGCTTCCTGCTAATGTGCACCCTGGGAGGCACCAGGTAATGGCTCAAGTAGTTGGGTCCATGCCAACTATGTGGAGACCGGAATTGAACTCCTCTCTCCTGGCTTCAGCCTGGCCCAGCCCCAGTGGGTGCAGGCATTTGGGGAGAAATGAACCAGTGGAAGGGATATCCTTGTATCTCTGCTTTTCAAACAAAAATAATAAATCAATAGTCCCATTTCCTGTTCTCTTGGGTCAATGCTACCTTCTGGTGGCCATGTGGACAAGATTTCCATTTACCCATTGATACGCTTGAATGCTTACAAACATGTTAAGATGGGGCCAGTGCTGTGGCATAGAAGTTAAGCCTCCACCTGTAGAGCTGGCATCCCATATGGGCACCAGTTCAAGTCCCAACTGCTCCTCTTCCAATCCAGCTCTCTGCTGATGGCCTGGGAAAGCAGTAGAGGATGGCCCCAAATACTTGGGTTCCTGCACCTGTGTGGGAGACCCGGAAGAAGCTCCTGGCAAGTGGCTTTGGATTGGCTCAGCTCTGGCCATTATGGCCATTTGGGGAGTGAACCAGCGGATGGAAGACCTTTCTCTCTGCCTCTCCCTCTCACTGTCTGTAACTCTACCTCTCAAATAAATAAATAAATAAATCTTTTAAAAAATGTTAAGCATGTCTCCCCAGTTTCCCTGGGATTCAGATTCACCTCCTGATCCTATGTACATTTCCTTAGGCTTAACATCTCCCCTCTATGGCAGAACAGAGAAGCTCGTCACATGCAGAACAGGAAGAGTATATTCTTTACAACCCCCAAGCAGAAAGTGAGGCTCAAAGAGATGGAAGCTGCCTGTGACCACACTACTTACAGGTGCCCACACTGACACTGGGAATGTGGTCTGTTGTCTGTAAACCTACCGTTCTCTCAGGGCAGGTATCTGGGTCTGGGCACATGATGTAGGGGAGCAGGGAGAGTGAACTTCATCATCTGTCTCACACCATAGTGAAGACGTACCTTCAGATTCCTTTTTTTTTTTTTAAGATTTACTTTATTTATTTGAAAGACAGAGTTACAGAGAGAGAGAGAGAGAGAGAGAGAGAGGTCTTCCAGCCACTCCCCAAATGGCCACAACAACCTGGACTGAGCCAGGCCTAAGCCAGGAGCTAGTAGCTTCTTCAAGGTCCCCAACATGGGTGCCGGGGCCTAGGGACTCGGGCCATCTTCTGTTGCTTTCCCAGGTGCATTAGCAGGAAGCTGGATCAGAAGTGGAGCAGCTGGGACTTGAATCAGCACCCATATGGGATGTCAGCACTGCAGGCCAGGGATTTAACCTGCTGAACCACAGTGCTGACCCCAGCTTCAGATTCTTTAATGTCAGACTGTCAAGCATCAAAGCCCCATGGTGACGGTGGCTACCATCCTGGACAGTGCAATTGCACCACAATGCAATGCAATGATGCTGCAAGAATAAGGGACCCTGGGGTTGGTCTTTTCACTAACACTGCAAGAAACTCAAAAAATTAAAACCTCTCAAGATTTACTTTTCCCATCCTGAATGTAAGACGAGTCTAGGCCACAGAGGCTAAAAAGGAACCAATGGATGGACACTCTTGGTTATCTATTCCAATTCAGAGGCAACAGAGCTAGGAACTACATTTCCCAGACTTCCTTGCAGCCAGAAGGCCGGGCTATGACTGGGTTTCATCAATTACATGCACTATCAGGAGCTAAGCAAATTGGGCAGAAGCAAGCAGGAGGCCATTGCTTTACATTCTGCATTAGCAGAGGCATCATGATGCAAGAGCCGGCAGCCATAGAGGCAACAGCTTCCTGACAGGGCAATGGTTACAGTCCTCTAGGTGGGCAAGTCATGCAGTGTGTCTCAGAGTCATTCCCAGGGGCGCAGTTTGGTGTCGGTTCATTAAGTACCATAAAATTAACGATTTTCCATTTCAGCCAGCTATAGTGGATTCTGTTGTCTGCTACTAACCCATGCAGTCTCTTTAAGAATCCATTTCACCTATACTCAAGTCTAAAACCAGTGCAACTAACATATATTGTTCTTTTAATTAACTTCACCCTTATCAAGCATGCATTCCAAGCACTTTCCCATTTTCCTTCAAATGCTGTGTCATTCGCATTTAGGGACTGTTCTTGACTGCTTGCTGACGGTGTCCTAAGAGTCACTGTGTGCAGGGGATACAAGACCAGGAAGAAGTGTTCCCTGGCCCTGATGGGTTCAGAACTGGAAAGAGGGGTCTGGGCAAAAGTGCAACCAGGAAGATGATCAGTAAGCTACTCTGGGGGTTGGAATGAAGGGCATTTAATTCTGCCTTGGGACAGAGCTTATATTCCCTTCCAAATATTAAATGGTTGGGTTTTTATTTTGCTTTGTTTATAGATTTTATTTATTTATTTGAGGTAGAATTACAGATGGAGACAGGGAGAGACGGAGAGAAAGGTCTTCCATCTGCTGGTTCACTCCCCAAATGGCCGCAATGGCCAGAGCTGATCCAATCCAATGCCAGTTGCTAGGAGCTTTTTCTGGGTCTCCCACACAGGTACAGGGTTCCAAGCACTTGGACCATCCTGCTTTCCCAGGCCATTAGCAGAGATGGATCAGAAGTGGAGCAGTCAGGACACGAACCAGCACCTACATAGGATGCTGGTGCCATAGGCAGAGGTTAGCTTACTATACCACAGTGCCAGGCCCTAGGGGCATATCCTATTTATGGTTGAAATAATATGTCTGAGATTTACTGCAAAAGCATATGTCTGGGAGGAGGAATGGGGTGTGAATTGGCAGGCAGGGCCATGGGTGACGGTTACCGGGAGTGGGTGAGTGATACATACTGCTCTGCCTTTGGAACTCTCTGGTATAAACAGTGATAGGCTAAAAAGACTTCACACTCTCACATTTGTTATCACTGGGAGACTCAAGTAAAAGGGTGAGAACACTGTTAAAGGAGTCCAAACTGTTTCTTTTAAAGAATTCCTAGAGGAGGCCAAGGAAGAAAACAGAATAGGACAAATTCACTTGCTAGTTTGTGCTTGCACCTGGGAGCCAGCAGCCACACGGAGTCACCAGCTGAACGAACACCAGTTGAGCTAACAGAGGGACTTTCGTCGCTAATAAACCTCCCAGGGGCTGGCGCTGTGGCACAGCGGGTAAAGCCGCCATCTGTATTTGCTGGCATCTGGTTCGACTCCTGGCAGTTCCACTTCTGATCCAGCTCTCTGCTATGGCCTGGGAAAGCAGTGGAGGATGGCCCGAGTCCTTGGGCCCCTGCATCCACGTAGGAGATGCAGAAGAAGCTCCAGGCTCCTGGCTTCGGATCGGCCCAGCTCTGGTCGTTGATGCCATTTTGGGGAGTGAACCGACGGATGGAAGATCTCTCTCTCTCTCTGCCTCTCAAATAAATAAATCTTAGGGAAAAAAATCCCCAAATGACAATGGGGATCCATACAGTCAGTCTTCTACGCCCTTGGGTTCCACATTCTCCAATCAAAAATAGTTTAGGGGCCGGCGCTGTGGCATAGCAGTGAGGCCGCTGCCTGCAGTGTCAGCATCCCATATGGGTACCGGTTCGAGTCCTGGCTGCTCCACTTTCAATCCAGCTCTCTGCTGTGACCTGAAAAAGCAGTAGAAGATGGCAAAAGTCCTTGGGCCCCTGCACCTGTGTGGGAGACTTGGAGGAGGCTCCTGGCTCCTGGCTTCAGATTGGCACAGCTCCAGCCATTGCAGCCATCCGGGGAGAACCAGCGGATGGAAGACCTCTCTCTCTGCCTCTCCTCTCTCTGTAACTCTGACTTTCAAATAAATAAATAAATCTTAAAAAAATAATTTAAAGAACAGAAAATTTGCATTTGTACTGAATGTGCAGACTTTTTTCTTGTCATCGTTCCTAAACCACACAGTCTAACCATGGGTCACTGAGCATGTCTGTTGCAGTAGTAATCCAGAGATGATTTATTTAAAGTATAGGGGAGGAAGCACAGCAGTGCTACACAAATGCTACACCATTCAAATAAGGAACCTGGGCATCTGCAGATTCTGACGTGCACTGAGGAGGATCCCAGACTGAAGAATGATCCTACTTCCTGTGTTTCTCTGTCCCATAGCTGGAGACCTGCAAATGGGGTCTGGCACAAAACAGACTCACAGGACCCGGCATGTGCTCTCCCCAGCCCCATCTACTTTGTACCTCACAGAATCTCAGTAGTACAGAGCTGGTCACTCAGCCTGCAGGGAGGTATGCAAGGCTGGCAAAGGCCACATTCTCTAACCCACGCCCGGGACTCCTTTCCTGAACCACTGGTCAGTACTGGGGTGGTGAATCCCATGTTCCTGCTGAAGGAAACCAGATGTTGGACCCTGAGAAAGCTTGCTGTAGATCATGGTCAGCTGACTCCCTGTAGGGTGGCTTATACACCCAAGGCCTCTCTCAACCTACACGATGCTTCTGAGGGGTCAATTCTCTTATTTCCCCATTTTACAGACCAGGCTTTCAAGGAGATAACGTATCCATGGCCAACTGAGCTATTCCTTCTCAAAAGCCATCTCGGGCTTCCCGTCTGCCCATGAAGGAGCATTCACACTTCTTGATCTTGGCCCCTTTATCTTTTCATCCTGATCCAGCTGCATGTGCAGCTCCTGGCCTCCAACCCTCTCCCTGATCTCATGGATCCCTTTCCTATCCCCCAGCTGAGTCCCTTTCTTACTTAACAGTGGGACTCACCCACATCATCCTACAGTCTATCTCTCTCCCTTCTCCACAGCCTTCAAATCCACAGCAAGAAAACTTCCCAGGGTGGGCACTGGGCTTAGTGGTTGAGATCCAGGTTGAAATGCTTGTGTCCTATATTGGAGTATCTGGGTTTGATTCCTGGCTCGGGCTCCTAACTCTAGCTTCCTGCTATTGCAGACCCTAGAAGGACTCAAGTGACTTGGCCTTGCCATGTACACGGGAGACCTGGATTGTGTTCCTGCTTCCCATCTTTGGCTCTGGCCCAGCTCAGGTTTGTGTGGGCATCTGGAGAGTGAACCACCAGATGGGAGCTCCCTGGTTCTTTCTCTCTGCTTCTTAAATAATATATAAAAATGAAAAAAAAAAAAAAAGTAAAAAGTGAAATCCCCACTAAGAGTTTTGTTTGTGCTTCTGGCTTAGCACTCACTTTCCTGTAACAGAGTTAATATTTGCGTCTTCCCACAGCACACATAAACCTAGTTCTTGGCCACCCTCCATGTTCTACCAGTAAATCATTTATCTTCACAACTCTGAGGCATGTATCGTCATTGTCCCCATTTTACACGAGCAAATTGCTCACTGTCACACAGCTAACAAGCAACAAGGCCAGAGCTCAGGTGCTTAACCACTATTGCCAGACAATTCTAGAAGGAATGCCAAAGGGGTACCTTTTTAATCTCCCAGCAACCTTCCCATAACTTTAGACAGGGTGCCATCTCTCAGGACACTGGCACAAACCTGTTCTTTCTGTGGTCCCAAGAGTCCACTGGGTCGTCAGTTATTAGAACCATGATGGAGCGGGTATTGTGACACCGCTTGGTACCCATATCCCATATCAGGGTGCTGGTTGGAGTTCTAGCTACTCTGATCTTCCTAGCCAGCTTCCTGCTATTGCACCTGGGAAGTGGCAGATGGCCCTAATACTTTGATTCCTGTCACCCATGTGGGAGACTTGGATGGAGTTCCAGCTTTGGGCTTCAACCTCACCCAACCCTGGCTGTTTGGGGGGCATTTGGGGAGTGAACCAGAGGATGGAAGATCTTTCTCTGTCTCTCCCTTCTCTGTCACTCTGCCTTTCAAATAAATAAATAAGTAAATCCTTAAAAAAAAATCATCATGTATGGGCCTCATCCTTGCGTGGCTTTCTTCCTCTACCACTTAAAAACTGAATTCTTAAGCAAATGCTGAATTGAGCACACCATGCAACAATTATGAGCTCCACAGTGGGCTAAGTCACAGCGCATTCAGTCATTTGAAAACTGCAGATACCACAGCTGTTAATTCTGGAGGCCTGGAGCACAGTGACACCCAGATAGCTCCTTTTGCCAGAGAGAGACAGGCAGAAGGAGTTGAAACATCCTCAGTAAAATAATAATAATAATAATAATAATAATAACAACAAAATAATAACAAAATTTTTTTAAAAAACTCCTGGGAAACTGGCTCTAGGATAACAGCGAAAGAGCAAAGCTTCTTAGTCCCCGCCCCTGCCCAGAGGCAACTGCTTTGGGGAATAAGATGGGCTGGTTTATTTCCTTAAGGCAGAGTTCCGAAAGCCCTGTTTGCCTGGAGCAGGAGAGAGAGATGCCCCAAAATGTCGGTTAATGGATGGGACATTTCTCCTCTGCCACTTTCTCTGCAGCGGAATCTGAGCAATGGGGAGCAAGCTGGCTGCAGTCACTCCCAAAACAACGTTGCAATTGTCCTTCCAGCCTGGTGATAAATATGCAAGTGGGACACCTCACTGAATTTCCCGAGGACTACAGCTATCAGCCCCAGGCAACTTGTTCCCTCCCACTTAACCCCACCTGGCCCAGAACTGCCTGGGGCCAGTTGGCTTTGAATCTCTGCAGCGCTCTGGTTGGTTAAGTGGATACCCACACAGACCCTCCAGCCAGTACCCTTCACAGAGGTCTCGCCTTTGGACTCTATCTCCCGCCCCCAACCTCAATTCATAACCAAATGCGCCCCAGCCCACCCGCCTGGGACAGAGAAGGCTTCTCCCAGGAAAGTAACGGGCATTGTCAATCCACCACACCACAACCGCCCACTTCTCCCTCCCTCCTCACTGCACTCAAGATCCCAACACCGAGCGGGAAAACCCTTAATTTATTGCTCTGGGCACAGGCAGCCCTGTGGACCAGCAGGTTAGGATCTGGGGTCACGCCACTTATAAAACACTATCACCACCCCCAGCTCCAGTGCAATGGGATTTCTGTAATCTTGGGAGGGAGCTGATACTTCTGGGCAGGTGATCACGCAGGTTCTACCCTGCAAAGCGCAGAGGAGCGTTCCCGATGTTTTCTACAATTCTGGAACACTCGAAGGTCCGAAGCACAACAGAGGAGACCAGGCACTCCGGTCCAGTGGGGGTAGGACCGCCACTGAAGTCAGCAACTGAATCCCTGCTTGGCCACCAATGTAATGCAAGCAGATGTGAGCGAAATCTAAAGTGCACAGCACCGACTGCAGTCTAACGGGCTCCCCAGAACTGGGGCTGGGATAAACTGCTGTTGTGAGACGCCCACTGTGTGCCCAGAAACTACCGCTGCTGTCTGCAGGACACAGCAGTCTATGAAACTCTCAGACTCACGGGGAGCAAGCATCTGCGTGCGTCCCAGAGGGTGGGATCCTTTCTTTCCGACCCCGGGGACCCCGACGGCCCCGTCATACATCAGGCTTGGAGCAACGGATAGTGCTGCCCAACGCAGCGGACTTAGCCCAGTCGTTTCTGCCAGTTCCAGCGGCCACCTTCGGTGTCAGGCGGGGCCGCCGGGGTGGCCTGAGCAGAGCGGGCGCGGGAGGAAACCCAGCTGGCGGCAGGACGCGTAAGGCGCCCTGGCTGCCGCCCAGGGGCAGGTGCAGGAACCGCGAGGCGGGCGCGCTCGGGGCGCGGGAGCCGGGGTGCGCGGGCGGGCGGGCGCGGCAGGGAGGGGCGCCGGCCCCAGCAGCCCGACGCCAGGGCGTGGTGCAGGTGGCGGCGGGGGCAGAGTCGACACCCTACCTTGATTTTCGACCTGGCAACCGGGAGCTGCTTCGCCGCCAGGTGTCCATCGGGGCCCTCGGCGTCGCCGGGCTCGGGGGCGCGCGGGGACGAGCTGCTCTCGGCGCCTCCGGGCTCCCCGGCGCTGCTACTCCCGCCGCCGCTACCGCTGCTGCTGCTGCCGCCGTCGCTACGGCAGTCCTCGGGGGGGTCACAGAGTAGGCGGCCCAGGCCCACTGCGGAGGGAGGGGCCGCGCCCCGACACACGCGGCGTCAGGCCCCGGCGCCCGCAGCAGTTTGACCTGCGGGCGGTGCCGCCGCCACCCGCCCCGCCCCGGACCTGGGCACCCAGCCAAGTGGGCAACGTCGCAGGGGTGGGTGGGCGTGCGAGCGAGCCCCCGGCGCCCCTCCCCCAACGGGCTCGGGGTGCTGGGGGGGCCGATCCCCCGCCCCAGCCGCGGCGCCTGCGAACTGGCAGGGCCGTGCGCCGCGGAGGACCCCGCGCGCCAAGTTCCCTCTTGGGCAGGGAAGGGAGCTCGGGCGGGCCAGCCCGCTCCCCTCCCAGTCCCCAGAGGGAGGAGGACCTCTGTGCACTCCCAGTAGGACTTGGGGTTAAGGGGAGCCCCGGCTGCCTTCCAAGCCCCTTCCTGGGCCACCTTGGCTCGCGCTGCAGCCAACGGTCCCGCCGCCGGGCAATTAGAGGCTCCAGCTAGGGGGAAGGGACCGCGGGGCGTCCCAAGCTTCCCAGCCTCCCTCCGCCCGAGAGACCCACGCGTCCCCACCCTCGGGAGGACGGAAAGGAGATGGGAGTGGAGCCCCAGCCACAAGCAGACCCTTCCCCCACCCACACCGGGAGCCCCGCGCCCAGGCCCGGCCCCCCGCGCGGCGCTCACCTGGGATGTAGGTGTCTGCTCTTTCCTCATCCGGGAGCTCATCCCAGCTGCGCACCGAGACCCCCGGGCTTCTCCTCTTCACCAAGAAGACTTTGGGCATGGTGGGGTCCCCCCTCCCGGCTGCTCCCCGCTAGGGACGGCGGCGGCGCGGTCCCCGGAGCCCACCTTCCCGCCTCGCCCGCCCTCTCCAGCCCCGCGGCGGCGCGGCCCAGGCCTCGCCCCCGCACGCCCAGCAACTCCCAGCCGCCCGGCTCGGCGACACCTATGCCTGAAATCGCGGGTGAGACCACGCCGGGGAAAAAGTTTCATAAGGTGGAATAGAAAAGGCACCAGGAAACTTGGGAGTGAGCATGCGCCCTGCAACATAACGGTGTCAACAAGCTCGCTACCTGTCCGACCGGTTCCGGCGGCCGGGGCTGCCTGTTCCAGCCCTTCCTTAGGCATGAATGTTTGCAAAAGAATTTAACGTCTGATTCTTCCCCCTCCCCTTTTAAAAAAAAGGAAGCACTTTTTTTTCCCATCAAGCCCCCGCCCCATTCGCCCATCATCACTCGCACCTCGGGGCGAACTCTTCGAAGTAGCCCCCCGGATCCGCTGCCCACGGCCCCCTCCCACGAGCTGACCCCCCCCCCCGAGTGGACGTGTCTCCCCCGAGCCAGCCGCAAAGTGGCTAGAGTCCCCTGGACCCTGTGGCCGGTCACCGGGGAGGTTGGAAGCGGGGAGGCGGCATGGAGCCTCCTCCGACTCACACTGGGGGCTCGAGCGCCCCATCCTCCACCGCCACACACAGGAATAATGAATTCTGGAGCTCAGCATCTTTAGAACCTGTTATTTTACCGATCTGTGCTATAGAATCGGGAAAAACAAAGCCTACGGTCAAAGCAGCTTGCGCCCCCAGGCCACCCCCCCCAACCCCAAATTAACACACAATGGAGAGAAGCCAGCGGCGGGTTGTGCAAATGCGGCTTCAAAGCCGGGCTCCGACCCTCGCCCACTCCGCTCTCGCCTTATCCCCCAATTCTGAGGCTAGCGAACGCCTTTCCAGGAAACCGGCAAGGGAAAGATTGGCTACACCGTTTCACCGCCCCGCTGGAGAACTTTGTATTTACGTGTTTGTTTGCTTTCCCGATCTACCTTCATACCGGGATGGGGGGTTGGGGGGGGGGTTGGGAGAGAAGGAAGGGGAGTTGGGAAAAGAAAGATGCTAAGTTTCCGAGGCCGGCCATGCCCACGTTGGGGAGCGCGCCGCCCCTCTCCACGCACGACGCCCGTGCGCCCAGCACGACTCGCACAGCCCTCCCGGGGGGCAGTCACTCGAGCGCCTACTGCGGGCGGCTGCGGGGGCGCCCGGCGTCCGCGGGTCACCCCAGCGGCAGCCTCACCTGTCGGTAACTTGACCCGCTTCGCGCCCAGCCCACATGGCCCCGGGAGTCCCCACAGCGGTTTTCCCGGGCCTCTTCCGCCCAGGAATGGCCCTTGGGGACACAGCGGCCTGGTAGCGGATTTGTGGGCTTGGCTGCCTGCTGTGGCCGCGCGGCCGAGGGGGCGCCGCTCTCCCAGGCTGCGGAGGGGACCGGCGCGCCATGTCTCCGAGGCTGCCCACAAGGAGTAACCCATCCTGTCCCGACCGAGTAAAACGGACCAGGAATGCACAAGACTTTGATCCCGGTGAGCCAGCGGAGAGGGAAGACATTTCTGTAGCGGCTCAAGAAACCGCGGCTGCTTTCTTATCTGTGCGGCTGATGGCGCAGCTCCTGGGAGCTCTGCGTTTGAATTTTTAACAGGCAGCAAGCAGTAGCTCGGTTGAGTGAAAGAGTAAAAATAAAGAAAAACTGTGAAATTACAGAATTATCCCCCGTCGCTAAAAAAAAAATCTTCAACGCTTCATTCAAGAGTCCTTATTTTACGAAAAGGAGAATCGATCCCATTGGTAAAGCTCCCCCCCCTTTTACTGTATTTCAAATCAATGAGTGTCTAGGCCACTTTGTCTATTTGTTACTGAAAAGATTACAGATGCTGGGGTTCCCAGCCAGAAACCTCAAAAACCAATGCACCCTTTAGAGGTTGGAGATTGACAAGTACACAACTACACCTTGCTGTGGGATTGTTGGGTGCACAAAGCTAGGACATTTGCTAGGTGTTTCTAGGGAGACAGCAGTTCTAGTGTGTTTTCTTTCTGTCTCTTTTTGTTTTCTCTTGATCAGACTTGATAGGGGTTAATTATTATTAACATACACAAAGAACCAGCTTTTGTCTTGGCCAAGCTTTCTAAGTACTGTGAGGGGGGTTGATAGAACATCTTGCAAAGCAAGCTAAGGAATGAACTCAGCGGCTGGGGTTATGGCACGGTGGGATAAGCAGCTGCCTGAAATGCCAGGAGCCCATAGGGCACAGGTGCCTGCCTCAGCTTCTCCACTTCCCATTGAGCTGCCTGCTAATGGCCTGGGGAAAAGCAGCAGAAAATGGCCCAAATGCATGGGCCCCTGCTACCCATGTGGGAGACCCAGATGAAGTTCCAGGCCTGGCCCAATCCCAGTCATTACAGCCATTTGGGGAGTGAACCAGTGGGTGGGAGATATTCTTTCTCTCTCTTTCTCTCTCCATCTCTTTCTGTAACTCTGCATTTCAAATAAATATTTTTTAAAAAATGAACCCAATTCTTCAAAATCTCAAGCTTGCAGCTGGAAGAGACAAGAGACATGATATGGTTTCCATCCCACCCAATGCTGGTGTGAGGGGCATGTATAGAATCCTGGGTGGGTGCAGATCCAGCCTGAATATGCCCAATGCTACAAAGCTCACTCTCTTAAGAAGTAACCTGTTCTTTATTTAGACAATAGAATTGTTGGAAGCTTTTCCTTCTGCTCTGTGGAAATCTGTGTCACTGAGCTTGCATCCTGTTCTGGGGGGATGCTGAGACCATCCCTGCTCACCTCCCCCAAGAGGTGTATTCAAAATCCTGAAAACAGCCAGCTGTGTTCTTTTCTCCCGTAATAGACAGGTTGCAAGCAGATAGGTACAAACCTGCTCTGTGACATCCTTAGGATTGAGTCTTGGCTGCTTTGCTTCTGCACCAGCTCCCTGCTAATGCACCTAGGAAAGTAGTGGAAGATGGCCCAAGTATTTGAGTTCCTGCCACCCACATGGGAGACTCGGATGGAGTTCCAGCCCCCTGGCTTTGACCTGACCCAGCCTTTGCTATTGTAGCCATCTGAAGAGAGAGCCAGTGGATGGAAGAACTTTTTCTCTCTCTCTATCACTCTACCTTAAAAAATAAGTCTTTCAAACAGCTTTTAAAATTTTAATTGAAGTAGACTACAGTATACTTCAGTGTACTGAAGGACAAATCAGTAGTACACAGCTTGGTATATTTTTACAAACTCAACAACAGGAGGCTGCCTGTCAGACTCCTTGCAGGTGTAATAAGACAAAAAAAAAGAAGAAATAAAGATAAAAGGATTATAAAGGGAAATAAAGCAAAACTAGTATTATTTGTAGTCAGTATGATTGTCTATGTAGAAAATATCAAAGAATCTACAAATTATTAGGATCAATAAGCCACCACCTACAATGCTGGCATCTCATATGAGCACCCATTTGAGCCCGGTTGCTCCACTTCTGATTTAGCTCATTGCTAACACAACTGGGAAGGCAGCAGAAGATGGCCCAAGTGTTTAGACCCTTGCAACCCACATGGGCGACCCTGATGGAGGCCCAGGCTCCTGGCTTGGCCCAGTCCTGGTCATTGCAACTATTTGGGATGTGAACCAGCAGATGGCAGATGGATCTTTGTCTCTCTCTCGCTCTCTCTCTCTTCCTCCCCCTGCCCCCGCCCCCATCCTGTAATTATGCCTTTCAAATAAATAAGTAATTTTTAAAAAGAATAAGACAAGTACACAAAGTTACTGTACAGAAAATCTGTGTGGGTGGGGATGTGTGTCAATTACATTTCATTTTGCCAACAACAGTCAGAAAAAGTCAAATAAACAAAATGACAACAGCAACAAAGAAAAAAGGATCTTGAAATATATCTTTAATTTATTAAAATTTTTTTCCTTTTGTTTGCTGGTTTTTCCCTATTTGAAGTTTTTGTTTGTTTGTTTGTTTTGTTTTTTTACATATGGGGCTGGTATTGTGGTACACTGGGTTAAGCCACCACTTGTGACATCAGCATCCCATATTGGAGTGCCAGTTCAAGTCTTGATTGTTCCACTTCCAATCTAGCTTCCTGCTAATACGCCTAGGAAAGCAGAGGAAGATGACCCAAGGACTTTGGCTCCTGCCACCCATGTGGGAGATGGAATTTCTGGCTCCTGGCTACAGCCTGGCCTAGAACTAACTGTTGCAGGCATTTGGGGAGTGAATCAGCAAATGGAAGATAATCTCTGTTTTTCTCTCTCTCTCTGTAACTCTTTCAAATAACTAATTAAATAATTTATTAATTATAAAAAGATTTATTTTACTGAAATAAATCTTTCTCTCCCACAGAGGGGGGAGAGAGAGAGAGATCTTCCATCTGCTGGTCCACTCCCCAAGTAGTTGCAATGGCCAAGGCTGAGCCAGACAAAAGTCAGGAGCCTGGAACTCCTTCTGGGTCTCCCACGTGGATGGCAGGGGTCCAGGTACTTGGGCCATCTTCTGCTGCTTTTACAGGTGCATTAGCAGGGAGCAGCTGGGGCCCCAGTCAGTCCTCTGACATGGGATGCTGACGTTATAGGCAATAGCTTAACGCGCTGTGCCATAAAGCCAGTCAGCCCCCATTAAAACATCTTTTTAAAAGATAAAAAACCGTGCAAGATTTTTGCGGATAAAATGCTTTATTGCAAAGCAGTAAAAAAGACATTAATGAAAGGAAAGATTTACCTTGCTAATGAATTGGAAGATGCATCCAAAAAAGGTCACCAAATCCACAAATTTATGTGCAGATTTAATGCAATTGTTAAAAATATTTGAGGAAAAGGTGTTTCTTGTGGGACCTGAAAGCATGTTGTAAAATTGATCTGAAGAGGGGTGGTGCTGTGGCATAATGGGTAAAGCTGCCACCTGCGGTGCTGGAATCCCAAATGGGTGCCAGTTCAAGTCCTGGCTGCTCTACTTCCATCCAGCTCCCTGCTAATGCATCTGGGAAAGATGGGTCCTTGGGCCCCTGCACCCACAAAGGAGACCCAGAAGAAACTCCTGGCTCCTGGCTTCGGACCGGCACATCTCTGGCCCTTGCAGCCATTTGGGGAGTAACAGCAGATGGAAGATTTCTTTCTCTCTGTAATTTAGACTTTCAAATAAATAAATAAATCTTTTTTCAAAATGATCTGCAGGAAGAGTCAAAGACTATGAGGAAGGGGTAGGTGTGGAGGGGAGATTTGTCAGAAACAAAAGGAAGTGAAGGGAGGGGGGCTTGGTGTCGAGAACCCCTCACGCAGGAGGCAGCAAAACACCAGCACTGTGGTGCTGAGCTCAGAAGGAACTCGCAGCCCGTCCATCAGAGCCCCCTGTCTGCCCAAGACGCGCCACACACTGGCCCCGGATTTACTCGGGCAGTAGACACACTAGAAGATGTCCAAGAACAAGGTCTCAGCGTCTCCTCCATGTGCTCTGCCTGCTCCTGGGTGCACCTGTGTGTGGAGAAGAGGGGGTGGGGAGGAGTCTACCTGAGGAAGCCACCTGATGTCATTATATCCCCCATCACTCAGTAACTGCGTTCTCATTTTCTGGGGAAACTGATTCTTCCTTAGCTCCCCTCTCAGCCTGCGCAGTTCTAGACAGGCTGTCTCCACAGCCCTGGGAGAGGTGGGCATTTAACCCAGCTAATTAGCACCTTTGGCTAACTTGGCCACAGCGATTGCTTCATGGGCAGATGTGAGACCCAAACAGAACCAGCTATGTTGATGAGCTACTGTCACCACTCCCCTGCCCCTGGGGGGCAGAGGTACCAGTCTGAGGCAGGCAGCCACTTTGGCTACCAGCAGCTGCTGAGAATGATTTCTAATAGAGGAAAGCAAAGCCAGGAGATGGAGGGGGTAACACTAGGTCCTCAAGACCGTGCTGGATCCAGCCCTGCCTGAAGCTGCTTCCACCCCTCTCCCTTGCCTTCTCTCCTCCCTTGCTTAATCTACTTGGAGTTGTACTTTCTCACTTGACACCAAGAATTTCTACTGCATGTCTATTAAAATGACCCTTGCTCTCCCAGTGACTCATGGAAAGTGTATCCTTTCCCAGTGAACTCTGAGCTGGTTCTCCAAGGCCATCTGGCCATAGTACCTTTTTGGCTTAATCTTGAGAGACAGAGGGTAAGGTTCTGTGCAATAAGTATACATGTGTGGAATGACAAATCTCTACCATTTGGAGTGCCATAAAAATACAAATGTAAATGGGTGGGTAGCTTCTGAGGGAGTTGACAATCACCTTAAGAATGACTGATGTAGGGGCCAGTGCCGTGGCACAGTAGGTTAATCCTCCACCTGCAGTGCCAGCATCCCATATGGGCACTGGTTCTAGTCCCGGCTGCTCCTCTTCCGATTCAGCTCTCTGCTGTGGCCTGGGAAAGTGGTAGAAGATGGCCCAAGCGCTTGGGCTCCTGCACCCGCGTGGGAGACCCGGGGGAAGCTCCTGGCTCCTGGCTTGGGATCGGCATAGCTCTGGCCATTGCTGCCATCTGAGGAGTGAGTCAACGGAAGGAAGACCTTTCTCTCTGTCTCTCCCTCTCACTGTCTGTAACTCTACCTCTCAAATAAATAAATAAATAAAAATATTTTTAAAATAATTTATAAAAATAATGACTGATTTAATAGGCACAGGATGCTTATACTTGTGCTTCAATCCAGACCCACAAACACAGATGTGCAGAGAGCAACACTAAGGTTTTATTTAAGTGACTCCCAGGTCCCAGCCCTCCTAGGGGCCCTGTCCTATAGCATCTACCCTCTCCCCCCTCCCCTCTATCCAGTCCCCAGGGAAGAGCATGAAGTCCTCACTTCTCTCTGGATCCTGAGCCTCTGTCCCTCTCCCCAGCCTGGGCAACCTCCCTGTACTCTCTCCAGCCCCTGTCCACACTTGTTTTCAGCACTTGTGACTCTTGCTTTCTTTAAAGGCTGCCAGAGAGGTGCCTTCAAAAGACCTTGCTCCAGTGTTGGCGCTGTGGCACAGGGGTTAAGCTGATGCCTGTGATTTGAGATCCCTTATGAGCATGGTTTCAGTCTCTGCTGCTCTATTTCCCATCCAGTGCTCTGCTAATGGGCCTGGGAAGGTACCAGAAGATGCCCAAATTTTCGGACCTCTGTCACCCACATGGGAGACCTGGATGGAGTTTCAGGCTCCTGGCTTCAGCCTGGCTCAGCCCTGACTATACAAGACATGTGAGGAGTAGACCAATTAATGGGTGGCAGATCTTCCTCTCCATCTCTCTCTGTCTCTCTCTCTCTCTCTGTAACTCTGCCTTTCAAATAAAATATAAATAAACCTTTTTTAAAAGATATTTTTAAATAAATCTTTTAAAATATTTATTTTATTTGCTTGAAAGTCAGAGTTACACAGAGAGAAGGAGAGGCAGAGAGAGAGAGAGGTCTTCCATCTGCTGGTTCTCTCCCCAGTTGGCCGCATTGGCTGGAGCCGCGCTGCTCTGAAGCCGGGAGCCAGGAGCCAGGAACCAGGAGTTTCTTCTGGGTCTCCCATGTGGGTGCAGGGGCCCAAGCACTTGGGCCATCTTCCACTGCTTTCCCAGACTATAGCAGAGAGCTGGATGGGAAGTGAAGCAGCCAGGACTCAAACTGGTGCCCATATGGAATGCCGGCATGGCCATAGCACCGGCCCCATGCTCTACTTCTAATCTGGCTTCCTGCCTCTGCCCCTGGGAAAGCAGTGGAAAACGGCCCAAGTTCATGAGCCTCTACCAACTAAGTGGGAGATCCAGAGAGTACTCCGGGTTTCTGGCTTTGGCCTGGCCCAGTCATAGCCTTTACGGCCATTTGGGGAGTAAACCAGCAGATGGAAGATTCTCCCTCCCTTCCCCATCCCATCACTCTGTCTTTCAAAGAAACAAAAAAGGAAGGAAAGAAGCTTGTCAAAAATGGAATTAAGAGACATCTTTATTATCTCTCTCTCTCTCTCTCTTTTAATATTTATTTATTTGAAAGGCAGAGAGAGGGTATGGCGCTGTGGTGCAGTGGGTTAACACCCTGGCCTGAAGCACTGGCACCCCATATGGGGGCCAGTTCAAGACCTGGCTGTTCCACTTCCCATCCAGCTCTCTGCTATGGCCTGGGAAAGCAGTAGAAGATGGTGCAAGTCCTTGGGCCCCTGCACCTACGTGGGAGACCCGGAAGAAGCTCCTGGCTCCTGGCTTTGGATTGGCACAGCTCCGGCCATTGTGGCCAATTGTGATGGAAGACCTCTCTTGCTCTCTCTCTCTCTCTCTCTCTCTCTCTGCCTCTCCTCTTTCTGTGTGACTCTGACTTGCAAATAAATAAATAAATCTTAAAAAAAGAAAAGAAAGGCAGAGAGAGAGAAAGAGAGAGAAAGGCTCATTAGCAGAGAGTTGGATGGGAAGTGGAGCAGCCGGGACTTGAAACTCTGCCCACATGGAATACCAGTGTTGCAGACAGAACTTCACCCATGACACCATAGCGCCAGCTCCAGAGAAGTTTATTCTTAAGAATAAAATAAAAAATAGAATGAAGGCATTAAATGTGCAAGAAATGTAGTGGGCGAATGTTTGTGAGAGCTATGGAGAGACAGCCAGGAGCAGTTTGAGAACAAGCAGACGGGAATTGAGGGCTGACAAGAGGGCCCTGGGGAGAGAGAAAGATAATTATTTGGGTCATCAGTGCTGCCTCTGAGGGTTCACATTAACAGGAAGCTGGGAGTCAGGAGCCGGAGCTGGGAACTGAAGACAAGATACCCTGATAGAGGACACAGGCATTTAAAAAAAAAAGATTTATTTATTTATTTATTTATTTGAAAATCAGAGCTACAAAGAGAGAGACAGAGACACACAGAGAGAGAGAGAGAGAGAGAGATCTTCCATCCAATGGTTTGATCCCGAGATGGCAGGGACAGCCAGGGCTGGGCCTGGCTGAAGCCAGGAGCCAGAAACTCCATCCAAGTATCCATATGGGTGGCAGGGGCCCAATTACTCAACTTATCTTCTGCTGACTTTCCAGACGAATTAGCAGGGAGCTGGATGGGAAGTGGAGCAGTCAGGACTCAAACTGGTGCCCATATGGGATGCCAGCATCGCAGGCAGTGGCTTTTCCCACCACACCACAACACCAGGCATCTTAACCCCTAGGCTAAATGCCTGCCCCCAGTGCCATGATAAAAGGGTGAGCTGAGTGTTGTTGGTCAGAGGGAATAGTTGTTAATTCCTTTGCAGAGTGAGAGGCAAGGAAGTATCTTTTTTTTAAAAAAAAAGATTTATTTATTTATTTAAAAACCAGAGTTTGACACACAGAGAGAGGCAGAGGCAGAGAGAGATAAGTCTTTCATTCACTGGTTCACCCTCCAGCTGGCTGCAACGGCCGGAGCTGGGCCGATCCGAAGCCAGGAGCTTCTTCCAGGTCTCCCATGTGGGTGCAGAGGCCATTTTCCAGTGCTTTTCCCAGGCCATAAGCAGAGAGCTGGATCAGAAGAGAAGCAGCTGGGATACAAATTGGTGCCCATATGGGATGCCAGCACCACAGGAGGAGGAGGCACAGCCCACTATGCCACAGCACCAGCTCCTGAAAGAGAATGTATGATGGAGATATATGAGAGATAATAGATGAGATAGATAAATGAGGGATGATAGATAGGTAGATGATAGGTAGGCAGATGAGAAATGGATGGATAGATAGATAGATACCTACCTACCTACCTACCTACAAACATACATACATAACATATATTCCTGATCAGCTCTAGCTGCTCCAGTACCCTAGTCTAGGGCCAGGCCTGTTAGGAAAGGTGACCCACACCTCTGGCACCATCTGACTGTAACTACACAAGGCAAGTGACAGCATAAAGTGTAGAGCTGGGCCAAAGAACCTCAGACATGATGATGGGCTCAGGGATTATCATGTGGCCCAAGGTATCTCAGGGAAAGTCGAACCCATGATTTTTGTTAGAAGTAATTGTGAATGGGAGTTCTCTTTCTGCTGGGGTTAATAAACTGGTACAGGTAAGGCTGGGTCTGCTTCTATCTCTCTCTCTAAATGTATATATATACATTTATATATATATATATATATATATATATATATATATATACTCCTGGCCAGGAGCCAGGAGTTTCCTCCAGGTCTCCCACGTGGGTGCAGGGACCCAAGGACTTGGGCCATCTTCTATTGCTTTCCCAGGCCATAGCAGAGAGCTGGATTGGAAGTGGAGCAGCTGGGTCTTGAACCTGCGCCCATATGGGATGCTGACACTTCAGGTCAAGGCATTAACCCGCTGCGCCACAGTGCTGGCCCCTCAATATATATTTTATTTGCATGGACAACAAACATACAAACAAACACATTGCTGAACAAGAAACCAACTCAGAAGCCAGCAAAGAAATTTTCTTTCATGTTAGTGACTCAGGAACCCAGGCAACTTCTTATTCTTCATTTCAGTCCATTGTGTAGAATTAGTCATCTTGCCACACGTAGATACAAGGAGGGCTAGGAAATGGAATGCCTGGATGGAAAGCCACCTCAGGAGACAATTCCATACTAAAGAATGGGCAGCACAAATATTTGGAGGATGAGTAGTCATCTCTGACAGCTGCAGAGACAATGAGGGGACAGGAAGTAACAGCTGGAAAGGTAGGTGAGGTAAGAGTTTGAAGAATTCAGACTTGATTCTATGGATGGCAGAAAAAACTGAGCTAGAGGGTAGCTGGTCAAGTCTGTAACATAAAGATAATTCTCGGGGCAGTGCTGTGGTGTAATGGGTAAAGCTGCCACCTGCAGGGCCAGCATCCCATATGGGCGCCCGTTCAAGACACGGCTGCCCCACTTCCAATCCAGCTCTCTGCTATGGCCTGGGAAAGCAGTAGAAGATGGCCCAAGTCCTTGGGCCCCTGCACCCACTTGGGAGACCCAGAAGAAGCTCCTGGCTCCTGGCTTCGGATCAGCACAGCTCCGGCTGTTGCGGCCAATTGTGGAGTGAACCAGTGGGTGGAAGACCTCTCTCTCTCTCTGCCTCTCCTTCTCTCTCTGTGTAACTATGACTTTCAAGTAAAATAAATAAATCTTAACAACAACAACAAAAAAGATAATTCTGTAATAGGATGAAGGGCAGAACAAGACTGCAATGGCCTCTCCAAAATTCATGTTGAAACTTAATTCCCATTGTGGTTCACTCTCCAAGTTTTCCCAACAGCTAGGCTGAGCCAGGCTTAAAGAAGGAGTCTGGAATTCCATCCGGGTCTTCCACATGGTAGTCAGAGACCCAAGCATTTGAGCCATTATCTGCTACCTCCCATGTTGCATTAGCAGGACGCTGGATCGGAACTGAAGTAGCTGGGACTCAGTTGGGCACTCTAATAGGGGATGCCCACATCACAGAGATAGCTTAGCCCACCCAAATTCACTCTTGTTTTTATTTATTTATTTATTTATTTGACAGATAAGAGTTAGACAGTGAGGGAGAGAGACAGAGAGAAAGGTCTTCCTTCCATTGGTTCACCCCCGCAAATGGCCGCTACGGCCAGAGCTACGCCAATCCTAAGCCAGGAGCCAGGTGCTTCTTCCTGGTCTCCCACGCATCACCCTTGGTTTAATCTCTGTTTCAAAACCATACCCTCCATTGCTCTCAACTATAAGCCTAGTGTATTTATTAAGCCCTACTCTCTGGCAAGCCTTGCACTTTGTCTCCTCTTTGCTGGAAGCTTGGCCAAAATCTACTCGTTCTTTCATCCCCAAACAATATTGTAATTTGGAGAATGTTTTGAGGGAAAAACTGGCCACGTGTCAGGCTCAATCCTCTACACCTTTGCTTTTATTAGAATCTTGGTATCCCGAGGATTGAAGTTCTGCTCTGATCCCTAGCAGAGGGCCTGTGTCCATGCAGGCTCCAAGTCGCAGCCAATTATCCTGGGTTCCCAATAAAACAATGGCTTCAGGGAAATGATTTCTTCAGGATGTCAACCCACTTTCTGTGTTTCCCTGCTCCCTCTAGTGCTAAGTACTTCTGCCGCTTTCCTAAGGCTTTGAGCATAGTTTTTTTTTTTTTTTTTTTTTTTTTTACCGGCTGTCAGTGGTGACACAGGTCAGTCAAAACCCAGTGCCTTATTTCCTTATTCTCTCTAAAAAGAAGCAAACAAAAAACAAAGTAGAACAAAGCACAGGAAAAAATCCCTATTGAGTGGTATCCAGTGATTCCATACAAAAGGGTTTAGAAACAAAACAATTCTTACTATTGCTCATGAGATCTAAGCATTGATAATTATATAATGGAGAAAATTATAAGGAACCCAAACCAGGTGGGCAACTGGCGCAGCAGGTTAAGCCGACCTGCATTCCATATCAGAGTGCTGGTTCAAGTCCTGGCTCCTCCTCTTCCATGCCAGCTGCCTGCTAATGCTCCTGGCAACAATGAGAGGATGACTCAAGGGCTTGCGTCCCTGCTACCCACAAGGGAGACCTGGAAGCAGTTTCTGGCTCCTGGCTTGGGCCTGGTGCCGCCCTGACTGTTGCAGTTTCTCTCTCTCTCTCTCTCTCTCTCTCTCTTTCTCTTTTTCAAAGAAACAAATAAATAAAGCCTTAAAAATAAAAACAACTAAAATCGCCTGTAAATACTTGGATGTCTTTCTCATCCCTCATGTGATCCATGATGGCTTAATATAACCTCATCTTACTTTCTGGTCTAACAGCTCTTTACCCATACTATTTTTTTCCTTCAGCGTAGAGAACTCATTTTGGAGTCCATATGTAGTTCAGCCTCTGGTGTTTCATGTTTTCAAAACAGTTCATTGTCAAAAGCTATTGCATTGGGTGTGATACAGCTGGTTGAGAAACCACATGGGACAACCCCATCCTATTCAGAGTGCCAATGCCAATCCCAGCTCTGCTTCTGATACAGTTTCCTGCTAATACACACCCTGGTCTCATGTGGGAAACCAAGATAGAGTTTTTCACTCCTAGCTTCAAGCCCGTACCAGCCCAGGGCTGTTGTGGGCATTTGGGGAGTAAACCAGCAGATAGAAGATCTCTCCCTCTCTCGCTCTTGTTCTTGCTCTCTCTGCCACTCTGACTTTCAAATAATAATAATAAGTCCTTGAAATTATCATTTAGTTGGCTTAGACTGCAAAACTTCCCTCTGGAGCTTCCCAGCAAGGCTCTGCTTCAACTGAGTCCATTACAAGGGGAGGGGCCAGAGCAGCAAGGCTTTCGCTCACTCTGATGGAAGCCTGGCCTGATGGTGAGGCCTGGGGCTTCTATTGACTCAGGACAGCTGCTGTCCCAATAATCTACTACATAGGTGAAGGCTAGGACATTCTAGAACCACTGGCTGTGGCTCTTAAGAGTGGACCTGGGAATGCACAGCCGAGTTGATTAGGGAAGGTGCATAAGTTGAAGCCATCATGGCACATTTTATGGTGTGAAATCTTTTCTTTTCTTTTTCTTTTTTTTTTTTCCTTTTTTTTTTTTTTTTTTTTTTTTTGACAGGCAGAGTGGACAGTGAGAGAGAGACAGAGAGAAAGGTCTTCCTTTGCCGTTGGTTCACCCTCCAATGGCCGCCGCTGCAGCCGGCGCACCACGCTGATCCGATGGCAGGAGCCAGGAGCCAGGTGCTTCTCCTGGTCTCCCATGGGGTGCAAGGCCCAAGCACCTGGGCCATCCTCCACTGCACTCCCTGGCCATAGCAGAGAGCTGGCCTGGAAGAGGGGCAACCGGGACAGAATCCGGCGCCCTGACCGGGACTAGAACCCGGTGTGCCAGCGCCGCAAGGTGGAGGATTAGCCTATTGAGCCACGGCGCCGGCCTTTTTTTTTTCTTTTCTTTTCTTTTTTTTTTTTTTTTTATTTTTGACAGGCAGAGTGGACAGTGAGAGAGAGACAGAGAGAAAGGGTGAAATCATAATTAGGAAAGATAATTCTATTGACTCACATTACACATTAAAGGACAGGAAGAAAAGCATAGCAACTTCATCTTTGTTCCTAGGAAGAAAGTAACATCTAACGTCCAAAGGAATAAAGAATTGAGCCTAAGTATGTTGTGTAAATTTACATAATTTTTACATGTAATGTTTTCATCTTTTTGTTTAAGATTTATTTATTTTATTTGAAGGGCAGAGTTACAGAGAGGCAGAGGCAGAGAGAGAGAGGTCTTCCATCTGCTGGTTCACTCTCTAGATGGCTGCAATGCCCAGGGCTGCACCAATCCGAAGCCAGGAGCCAGGAGCTTCTTCCAGGTCTCCCATGTAGGTGCAGGGCCCAAGGACTTGGGTCATCTTCCAGTGCTTTCCCAGGCCATAGCAGAGAGCTGGATCAGAAGTGGAGCAGCTGGGAGTCAAACAGGTGCCCATAAGAGATGCTGACACTGCAGGCAGCAGCTTTACCCACTATGCCACAACGCCAGCTCCCATAATTTTTTTAAAAAAGACTTTTTTATTTATTTGAAAGGCAGGGGTACTAAGAGGGAGAGCCGAAGGCAGAAAGAGAGAGAGAAAGAAAGAGAGAGAGAGAATCTTCCATATGCTGGTTCACTTTCCAAATGGCAGCAACAGCCAGGGATGGGTCAGGCTGAAGCCAAGAGCCAGGAGCTTCATCCTAGTCTCCCACATGGATGGCAGGAGCCTAAATACTTGAATCATCTTCTACTACTTTCTCAGGCACATTAGCAGGGAGTTGGATCAGAAGTGAGACAGCAGGAACTCAAACTAGTGCCCATATGGGATGCCAGCATTGCAGGCAGTGGCTTTATCTGCCAAGCCACAGCGCCAGCCCCGGGTTATATATTTCAACCAGAATAAAGCCAAGCTTTCCTAAATACCAGAAGAAATAAATGAGAAAAGACAGCTTCCTTATGCAGAAGGTATCCCAAATACGAGCTGTATTAGTTTTCCACCCTGCTGTACCAAAATTTCCACAAACATAGTGGCATAAATCAACTTAAACGTGCTGTTTTGCAGGTCTGGAGGTCAGTAGGCTGTCACAGGTCGCATCAGGCTAAAGCCAGGTGTTGGCAGCCCGAGTCCCTTTGCCAGGGAAGACAGATCCCTTGCCTTGCCCAGCGTCTGGGGGCTGCCCACTCTCCTTGGCTCAGGCTCTTGCACCATCATCAAAGCCGGCAGCAGAAAGCTGCAACTCACTCTGACCTCCTCTTCTGCCTCCCTCTTCCACTTTTAGGTTCCCTTGTGAATATATCCTGCCCACCCGGATATCCTAGGAGTGAGCCAGCAGACAGACGATCTCTTTGTCTCTCTGGCACTTTGCCTTTCAAAGAAATAAATAAATCTTTAAAAATAAGTAAATAAATAAGACATAGATGCCAAAGAGAAAGTTTTAAAAAATGACGGGTTTAGGGAGATCAGCAATATGGCACAGTGGGTTAAGTCAACACCCACAATGTTGGCATCCCATATTGGAAAGAACACCTGCTCCAGTACTGGCTACTCTGCTTCTGATCCAGCACCCTGCTGGTGCACCTGGGAAAGCAGGAGAAGATGGCCCAAGTATTTTTTTTTTTTAAAGATTTATTTACTTATTTGAAAGTCAGAGTTACACAGAGAGAGGAGAGGCAGAGAGAGAGAGAGAGGTCTTCCATCCGATGGTTCAATCCCCAATTGGCCACAATGGCTGGAGCTGTGCTGATCTGAAGCCAGGAGCCAGGAGCTTCCTCCAGATCTCCCACGTGGGTGCAGGGGCCCAAGGTCTTGGGCCATCCTCTACTGCTTTCTCAGGCCACAGCAGAGATTGGATTGGGAGTGGAGCAGCTGTGTCTTGAACCGGCGCCCATATGCCCACTGCACCACAGCACTGGCCCTCCAAGTATTTTCAAACCCTGTCATCCATGTGGGAGATCTGGATGGAGTTCCAGGCTCATGGCTTCAGCCTGGCCCAGCCCTGACTGTTGTAGCCATTTGGGGAGTGAACTAGCAGACAGATAGATCCCCCCCCACACACACCTGGTCACTTTGCCTTTCAAACAAATATATATTAAAAAAAAAAAAAAAAGCAGAAGACTTCAGATCAGTTTACCAATGAAATCCTTCAAGTGTCTAACTTAAAGATCAACTAATTCCTGTGTAATATATATCTTTCCCCACCGCATAAGAATGAAAAGCTTTTAAAAAACATTTTCTGAGGGAAAAAATCAGAAGAGCCGGACACTAAGGCAAAGCAGATCATAAAATATTAATTTTTTAAAAAGAGTTATTTATTTATTTGAAAGTCAGAGTTACACAGAGAGGAGAGGCAGAGAGAGAGAGAGAGGTATTCCATCTGCTGGTTCACTCCTCAGATGGCCGCAATGGCCAGGACTAGGCCGATCTGAAGCCAGGAGCCAGGAGCCTTCCCCAGGTCTCCCACGTGGGTGCAGGGGCCCAAGGACTTGGGCCATCCTCTACTGCTTTCCCAGGCCATAGCAGAAAGGTAGATCGGAAGAGGAGCAGCAGGGACTCGAACCAGTGCCCATATGGGATGCCAGCACTGTAGGCAGTAGCTTTACCCGCTACACCACAGCACTGGCCCCCCCATAAAATATTTTTAAAAAATGAAATGCTGGGGCCGGTGCTGTGGCATAGTTGGTTAAGCATCCTCCAGCGGTACCAGCATCCCATACGGGCACTGGCTCGAGTCCCAGCTGCTCCACTTCTGAACCAGCACTCTGCTATGGCCTGGGAAAGCGGTAGAGGGGCTGAAGTGCTTGGGCCCCTGCACCTACGTGGGAGACCCAGAAGAAGCTCCTGGCTCCTGGCTTCGGATTGGTGCAGCTCCGGCCATTGCAGCCATTTTCGGAGTAAATCAGCAGATGAAAGACCTCTCTCTCTATCTCTCCCTCTCTGTAACTTTGCCTTTCAAAAAAATTAAATAAATAGTTTTTAAATGCTTTAAAAAGTTACAGCTAATGAATCAAGAAAATGAAGAATGTCTTCTTTTTAAAGCTACAAAGGTAACGAATAAATAAGAATTTAAGAACAAAATACCAGGAGAAATAGAGGGAAGAAGTAAGGGAAATTGCTTGAGTGACGGATTCATGTTGGGAAACTGGTAACCATTGCCCAAGTTTAGTACATCAACACGTAAACAAGGGGTGTGGGTGTTTAGCCCAGTGGCAAAGATGCCCGTGTTCCACATTGGAGTTCTACACCCGACTCTGGTTCCTGATTTGAGCTTTCTAGTAATGCAGACCGTGGGAGCCAACTATGATGGCCCAAGTGATCGGACTCCTGTTATCCACGTGGGAGATCTGGATTGAGTTCCTGGCTCCTGGCTTCAACCTTGGCCCAGCTCCAGCTACTGTGGGTATCTGGGTAGTGAATCAGCAGTGGGAGTTCTCTCTCTTCCTGTCTCCCTTCTTTCAAATACATAACATTTAAATAAGTAAAAGAGTTACCATTGCAGCCAACAACTGTGGGGATTTTTGGTGATGCAGCTCCCATCCACTCCACTTCCAGTAACTGTTCCAAGTTTTGTTTGGACAACTGCCCCTTCCCAACGCTGTTCCAATGGTGTTGCCTCTAACCCAGCTTACATGTTCCTGCCAAGTAAGTCAACCACGTCGTTCCCAGAGCTTTAGAGCCTGGGGTCCAGGATTCAGCACCTGCAAAACCTGTCTTACTTTCCCAGGGGCAGTGCCTGTGAATTAGGGTTTGTTTAATGCTCAGGGGACCTTGTGCTACTATTTTATTTCTGTGTTTATGGGCTTCATATTCTCCTGATGGACAGCATGGGGAGGGTACCCTGTGGCAGACGCACACATCCACTCAGCTTTCACCTCCAATGCCTCTAGGTCCTCTGCCTGGGGAGTCTTTTTGTGTGTGTTTGGTTTTTGGTTTGGGGCAGGGCATGAGAGCAAATTTGGCTGGAAAATGGGACAAGCTGAAAGTTCTGGATAATTAACGAATGTGCCTGGAAGCAGCTCCCCAAGAATGATAGAGGAGGAGCTGACAGAAAACCCTGGCTTCCCCAAGCCTCTGAAGGGATAACTCGGAAGCCTCTTCCTGTCTCCCAGGCTTGCCCAGCGCGATTGGGCTCCAGGGCCCCCCAGAGGAAGCTTGCTTAGCCTTTCTTTATTGCCTCACCTCTCTTTCTTATTTTGCTTCCTTTCTCCCTTGAGATCATCTTTGAAATGAGCTCCTTCTATTTGAATGCAGTTATGCACCGCATTACAATGTCCCAGACAGCAACACCCAGAGTATGCAGTGCTGGCCCCAGAGGATTATAAAGGAGCTGAGACATTCCTGTCACCCAGTGGTGTCACAGCTTTGTAACATCATAGCCCATACATTAGTCACGAATTTAGATGATCCTGGTGTAAACAAACCTACTGCACTGCCAGTTATGTGAGACTTAAGCAGTCCATGATACTTGAAAACGGTAATGGCTACTGGTTTTTGTATTGACTGTATCTTATCATTATTTTAGAGTGCATACCTTCTACCTATAAAAAGTAAGTTAACCTTACAAGTATGGCATGTAGGGTCCAGCGCTGTGCCACAGCGGGTTAAAGCCCCAGTCTGCAGCACTGGTGTCCCAAATGGGTGCTGATTCGAGTCCCTGCTGCTCCACTTCCGATCCAGCTCTCTGCTATGGCCTGGGAAAGCAGTGGAAAATGGTCCAAGTGCTTGGGCCCATGCATCCTCGTGGGAGACCCAGAAGAAGCTCCTGGCTCCTGGCTTCAGATCGGTACAGCTCCGGCTGTTGCGGCTAACTGGGGAGTGAACCAGCGGATGGAAGATGACCTCTCTCTCTCTCTTCTCTCCTTCTCTCTCTGTGTAACTCTGACTTTCAAACAAATAAATCCTTTAAAAAAAAGTGTGGCATGTTACACAGTAATAACCTCCTACATCTTATGCTTGCCATCTCTCTTTCTCTCTTGACTGCATCATTTTCTCTTTGTGCTCCATTTAATCTCATGTTTTGCTCATCATGGCCCTGGGAGTGCTATATTTCATATATGCAATGTATCCAGTGATATATGTGTGTGTGTGTGTGTGTGTATGTATATATATATATATATATATATATATATCACAGTCTAGCTGTGCAGTGAGCTGAGTCGCCGAGGTCTGCCTCATGAAACTTTGCTCAGAGTATATTCCCATTGTTAGGTGATGTAGGGCTATACTTAACTCAGGGTCAGATTCTGGGGGAATCTCATATTGAGACACAGCCAGTCCCAGCCTCTCAGGAGTAACAGCATCTGGGTTTTTATTTCCTTGAAACACTCTCCTGCTATATGTTTCCATAGTAACTTCCTCCCAGCTCCAGGATAGAACACGTGCAGCAGACCTAGTCAATCAGCACCGATCTTTCACAGGTCGTAGGGAGTGGCTCAGGGGTAGCATGTGGTCCATGGGGAGCCAATGAGATAGCTCAAGGCTCTTGTTGGGAGAGAAGCCAGTGACCCTTCTCGCTGGCTGTGAGCCTCCATCCTGCCAGCCTGCCTGAATAATGGAACCAACAGAGAGGGGGGCTTGATGCCAAGTGAGAAACTCAGCCCTGTGCCAGTGTTTGAGCCTCCGCATCAAACTGAGCTTCAAGCCAGAATCATCCCTGGAGTTTTCAGTTAATGAAGCCAGGAAATTCCCTATTTAGTTGAAACCCAATTTGAGTTGTGACTAAGATTCCTAATGGCTACAAGATGGGACAGAGAAAGGGGTGCTCCCCTGGGTCTCCCTCGTGTGTGTGTGTGTGTGTGTGTGTGTGTAAGAGAGAGACATTTTCCTGCCTTGGCTCTGTGACAAAGCAGGTGCATGTGGAGGGGCATGGTGGGAATTGATCTCTGCTTACAGAGGAGGGAAAACCCACAGGGGCTGCTCTGAGCCCTGAGGCCCAGGCACCTCCCCACTCATGGGGTCAGGCTTAGGGAAAGAAGGAGCTGGCACTCCCTGCAGGGAGCAGAACAAACTGCAGCGGGAACTCAGGCAAGATGGAAAGGCAGCAGATCCCTGCTTTTCTTTTAGAAAAATCTGATCCCCAAATACACAGGTCAGGATTTACATGGAAGGTGACTTCCTGGAAACTAGACACCTTCCCCTGTTCCACAGGGGCCTATTTACCAACTGACCCACACCAGTGTTGGGACACAATGTGCGGCCCCAACCTGGTGCTGCTCCAAGTGGCACTGCTAGCTGCTGTCTGGCTTTAATGCCTGAAGAGAGTATATTTTTTTTTAATATTTATTTATGTATTTGAAAGTCAGAGTTACACAGAGAGAGGAGAGGCAGAGAGAGAGAGAGAGAGAGAGAGAGAGAGAGAGAGAGGAGGTCTTCCATCTGATGGTTTATTCCCCAATTGGCCGCAACGGCTGGAGCTGCACCAATCCGAAGCCAGGAGCCAGGAGCTTCCTCTGCATCCCTACGTGGGTGCAGAGGCCCAAGGACTTGGGGCCATCTTCTACTGTTTTCCCAGGCCATAGCAGAGAGCTGGATTGAAGTAGAGCAGCTGGGTCTTGAACCGGCACCCATATGGGATGCTGGCACCACAGGCGAGGGCGTTAAGCTACTGTGCCACAGCACCAGCCCCAAGAGAGTATATTTATTATAGAATTTCATAGAGAGCAGATTTTATAAGGGGTGTGTGTGAGGTAAGGACCTTGGAGGGAGAGACTCAGCCACAGAAGACAGATTAAGAACTGGGGGCCCCCAGGTGTCTAGAGGAGACTTTAAAACAAGGGATGGGACAAGTGTTGTGGCACAGTGGGCAAAGCTACACTTGGGAATGCCCTCATTTTACATTAGAGGGCCTGAGTTGAGTCCTGGCTCCTCTGCTTCCTGCTAGGGCATCCTGGGAGGCAGCAAGACCATAGCGCAAGTGCGTGGTTCTCTACTACTCACTAGGAGATACAAGTGGAGTTCCAGCCTGTTGGCTTGGCCTGGCCCAGCCCTGGTTATCTCAGGCATTTGGGGAGTAAACCAATGGATGGAAGAGCTCTCCATTTTTCTCTCTCTCTTCTCCCTCCCTCCCTCCCTCCCTTCCTCTTTCTCTCTCTCTCTCTCTCTCCATCTCTGTCTCTCTCTGTGGGTGTATCTTTCAAATAAATAAAATAAATCTTTTTTTCAAAGGAGTGATAGAAGGAGAGAGGGAGACTCAAGGGATGTTCTATTTCTGAAAAATAAGAAATTTGTTTTGCCTGGCATTTACCTTACACTCTAAGCCCTTGCCTCAGTCTAAGGCCCACCATAGGCTCGATCTGGCTGTGCCCTTCTATTTACCTATGATCTCTGGCTTCTTTTGCACCACAATGATACAACTGAGTAGTTGCCAAGGAGACTGTGCGACCTGCAAAGTCTGAAATGTTTGCTACGTGGCCCTTTACAGGGAAGGTTTGCAGATTCCTCTACGCCAGTGGTTCTCAAGCTTGAGAGTGCATCAGAAGTCCCTGGAGAGCTTGTTCATGCAAATGGCTGCACCTCATGCCTGGGGTCTCCAGTTCATCTCCAAATATCTCCTTTACTGCTGCTGCTCCAGGAGAAGCACTGGGTAACCTGACAAGATCAATCTGGAATGGAACTTCACAGTTATGGCTGCCAAGGCTCCAGACTACGAGGTGAGCCAGCCCAACCTTGGCCCACTGGGCAATCCCCCAGACCCTGCTTCTTGAGGGTATAGGGCAGAAGCTGCATCATGAAACGCTTGGGAAAGACCGGACCTTGTCTGTTGGACCAAACAGCCTCCAGATCTAGCAGCTTAAATAAGAAAGAAGATAGTCCCTCCTTGTGTCAGTGTAGCCAGGATGTAAGGCTAATTCTGAGTCACAGTAAAGGGTCATTCAGAGACCTGGATTCTTTGCATTTTGTGCCTCTGCCACCCCCCTGGGATGCTGTTCTTGTCTGCGTGTTCAAAGACGGGTCCTTGTCATCTCCACACTCAGGAACCTGAGAAGGGGTAAAAGCAAAAGTCTACGGGTGGGTTCTGGTAAGGTGGAGATGCCCCAGGTACACCCTGGTACCATGCCTTTCTGGCTACTACTCATTGGCCAAGTGTTAAGTCTGGGAAATGCAACTTCTTGTTAGGCTGCAGGGGGTTGGAGAGCAGACTGAGGGGGAGGGGAGGAGGCGACAACCTGCAGTCTCAGCCATTGTTTTCTGGTGACTTCAGAAAACAACACTGAGTTCTCCCCGTGCTGGTGTTTCCTATTCATCCCAGGCAAGCTAGAGGCTTGCTCCAGGTTGCTGTTGTCAGCACTGCAGACCCCAGGCTGGATGAGCGAGTGCTACATTTTTCCAACTTTGCTTTGTTTAAACAAGAAGTCACCCCATTGATTTTATTTATTTATTTACTTTTATTTTACTAATTCACTTGAGCGGCAGAAAGAGCTCCCATTTTCTGGTTCACTCCCCAAATACCTGTAATCTAGGAGCTGGGCACTCAGTTTTGTCTCCCACATGGGTGGCAGGGGCCCAACTACCTGGGTCATCACCTGCTATCTCCCAGGGTGCACATTAGCAGGAGGTGAATCAGGAGAGGTTCGAGGACTTGACCCCAGGCACTCTGATATGGATGTGGGTGTCTCAATCAGTGTCTTAACTGCTGTGCCAAATGCCCACTGCCTCTTGAAAATTTTCTATTGAAATACAACAAAAGGGAGAAAAGTGCACAGATCAAATGTGTGTACCGTTCAGTGGCTTTTCACAAAGTGAACACAGCCATGTAAGCAATGCATAAACAAGTCCCAGAACGGGCTTATTGCACCAGAAGGCCAGTTGTCCCCTCCCCAGTCCCCCTCCCTTGTCAAGGGTAATCACCCTCATGCTTAAACCACAGGTTGGTTTTGTGTATTTTGAATTTTATTTTGCAAATGCTAGTGATGATGTGGGACAACCAGACTTCTCACACATGGTGTGAGGGGACTTGAAAAAGTTCATGGAAAATGGAATTAAAGTTAAGCTTAGTTTGCTGCAAAAAAAAAAAACGAGATCCAGACATAGTTCTTGCATGATATACATTTTCATGAGATTTTGAAGAATCTTTGGATGCATGAATTTCAAAAATCTTTGCACCAAAATAATCATCTTTTAATTCCATTTTCCATGAACTTTTTATATATACTATATGAATTATTCTATGTCTGATTTTCACTCAGCAGTTTGTACTTTTTAAAAAAAGATGTATTTAGGGGCTAGTATTGTGGCATAGTGGGTTATGCTGCTGTCTGGGATGTCGGCATCCCATATGGGCACTGCTTCGAGTCCCTGCTGCTCTACTTCTGATCCCTGTTAATGCGTCTGGGAAAGCAGTGGAAGATGGTCCTAGTCATTGGGTCCCTGCACCCATGTGGGAGACCCAGATGAAGTTCCTGGCTCCTGGCTTCAGCCTGGCCCAGCCCTGGCCATTGCGGCCACTTGGGAGGTGAACCAGTGGATGGAAATCTTTCTCTCCCCACCCACCCCGTGTAACTCTGCTTCTCAAATAAAGAAAAAATAAAGGATCTTTAAATGATTTATTTATCTGAAAGGGAGAGAGAGACAGAGATCATCCTTCCACTGGTTTACTTCCAAATAGCCACAATGACTGGGGCTGAACCAGACTGAAGCTAGGAGCCTGGAACCCCATCTGGGTCTCCCATGTGGGCGGCAGGGCCCAAGGACTTAGGCCATTATCTGTTGCTTTCTCAAGCACATTATCAGGGAGCTGGATCAGAAGTGGAACACTTAGAGCTTGCACTGACACTCTGATACAGGATGCTGGTGTCAGAAATGGTGGCTTAACTCGCTGCACCACAATGCTGACCCATTCATGAGTTTTATCTAAGTTCTTATTTTGTCAAGTTTCACATTGCCATGTAATATTCCATTAACTGATGCTTTCTTTATCCATTCCACTGTGAACAGCCAGCATTTGGTTGATGTATTTGACTATTACTAATGGTGTTTCTATGAACATTCTAACACGTGTCTTCTGATGAATATATAACTGCATTTGTGTAGCAGGTATACATTCACCAGCCTCCTCCCCGCCTTTTGTTAATAAAGATTTTATTTATTTACTTGAGAATCAGAGTTACAGAGAGAGAGACAGACAGAAAGGAAGATATTTCATCTGCTGGTTCACTCCTCAAATGGCTGCAATGCTGGAGTTGGGCTGATCTGAAGCCAGGAGCCAGGAGCTTCTTCCAAGTCTCTCACATGGGTGCAGGGGCCCAAGGAGTTGGGCCATCCTCTAATGCTCTCCTAGGCTGTAGCAGAGAGCTGGATTGGAAGAGGAGCAGCTGGGGCTAGAACCAGCAACCATATGGGATACCAAGCCACAGGTGGAGGCTTAGCCATAGCGCCAGCCCCACCAATCTCCCTTTTTAAAAATATTTATTTATTAGTTACTTAACAGGTAGAGTGACAGAGATACCTTCCATCCAGTGGTTCACTCTCCAAATGGCTGCAATGGCTGGGGCTCGTCCAGGCCAGTCAGGGACCTAGAATTCCATCCAGGTCTCCCACATGGATGGCAGGGGCCCAAGCACTTGGACCATCATCCACTGCCTTCCCATGTGCTTAGAGAGCTGGATTGGAAGTGGAGCAGTTGAAGACTCACACTGATGCTTTGATATGGATGTCAGTACCTCAAGAGACTGTTTAACTCTTTGCACCACAATACTGGATCCTCTCCAAACCTTGGCATTATGTTGGGGTCCTAGTGCTATGGCATATGTATGTTCAGCCTTAATAGTTATTGCCAAACAGGTCCCCAAAGTGATCACACCAATCAACACACCCACGAGCCGTGTACAAGCTCCAGTGCCTCCACATCCTCACCAGTACTTACAACTTCAAGCATACCTAGTTGGACTTTTCTGGAAAGCAAAGAGACCAAATTTCATTTTCAAAAACCACAGACTACAGGGCTGGCACTATGGTGTAGTAGTTTAAACCTCCACCTGTGGTGCTGGCATCCTATATGGGCGCCAGTTTGAGTCCCAGCTGCTCTACTTACGATCTAGCTCTGTGCTAATGACCTGGGAAGGCAGTGGAAGATGACCCAAGTGCTTGGGAGACCTGGAAGAAGCTCCTGGCTCCTGGCTTTGAGTCTGGCTATTATGGCCATTTGGGGCATGAACCAGCAGATGGAAGACTTCTCTCTCTCTCTCTAACTCTACCTCAAATGGATAAATATATCTTTTTTTTAAAAAAAAGCCATGGGCTACTTGGAGAGACACACATGCAACATGTGATGAGTATGATACCTTGTCCAGTACTCTCAGTCCCCATGCCAGGGAGCTCAAATTGGCAACCCAATAACACAAATGTAAAAATCAGAGAGTTCATTTAAAATTCTGGCTACTTTGGTTCTGGGAGAGAGAAAAAAAAAAAAAAAAAAAAAAGAACTAACTATAGAGACCCATGCTACCTCATGACCATGCTTGGGTGGAGCTGGATTCTGGTGGCTTCCAATCTACCCAATACCACCATTCCTTATGTGTCCCATAACTGATCTACTTCATTCATTTCCCATGGCTCCCTGACCACAGTAGATAATTGAGTTTCATGGAGTGGACTCCTTAGCCTCCCTCTAACTCTCATCAAGACAGCCAACAAGAAAAAGCAAGGTGGCCGGCACCGTGGCTCAATAGGCTAATCCTCCACCTGCGGCACCTGCAGCACCGGCACACTGGGTTCTAGTCCCGGTCAGGGTGCCAGATTCTGTCCCGGTTGCCCCTCTTCCAGGCCAGCTCTCTGCTGTGGCCTGGGAGTGCAGTGGAGGATGGCCCAAGTCCTTGGGCCCTGCACCCGCATGGGAGACCAGGAGAAGCACCTGGCTCCTGGCTTCGGATCAGTGCGGTGCGCAGGCTGCAGTGCGCGGGCCGTGGCGGCCTTTGAGGGGTTAACCAATGGTAAAGGAAGACCTTTCTCTCTGTCTCTCTCTCTCTCTCACTGTCCACTCTGCCTGTCAAAAAAAAAAAAAAAAAAAAAAAAGCCAAGGCATGCAGGTATGAAAAATGTGTTGAAATATTTCCTATCTCCCAAAATATCTCCCCGCTACAACTTTTCCTGCAGGCTTTTTTTTTTTTTTTTTTTTTTTTTTTTTGACAGGCAGAGTGGACAGTGAGAGAGAGAGAGAGAGAGAGACAGAGAGAAAGGTCTTCCTTTACCGTTGGTTAACCCCTCAAAGGCCGCTGCAGCCGGCGCACTGCCTCCGGCGCACCGCGCTGATCCGAAGCCAGGAGCCAGGTGCTTCCTCCTGGTCTCCCATGCGGGTGCAGGGCCCAAGCACTTGGGCCATACTCCACTGCACTCCCGGGCCACAGCAGAGAGCTGGCCTGGAAGAGGGGCAACCGGGACAGAATCCGGCGCCCCAACCGGGACTAGAACCCTGTGTGCTGGTGCCGCAGGTGGAGGATTAGCCTATTGAGCCGCAGCTCCGGCCAGCAGGCTTATCTTAAGTAGAATAAAAAACTAGTGGGAGTAAAGAAGAAGTAAATTGTTCTTTTGATGCGGAATACTTCCTGTTGAAGACATAGCTTGCTGTGTTACAAACCATCCCTACATTTTACTTGAACATGATTTTGTGGGTCAGTAGTTTGTTTAGAGCACAGTGGGACTAGCTCATCTCTGTTCTGTGGAGTCTGAAGCCTCAGTAGGAATGGCTCTGCAAGCTGAGGTCTGGCTGGGGTCATAGGTCTCAGCGTTAGTGCTTGCTGTGGGTGGAGTCAGGAGTCAGGAACTTTATCAGGATCTCCCGCATGGATGGCAGGAACCCAAGTACTTGGGCCATTGCCAACTGCCTCCCCGGGTGTACGTTATTAGAAAGCTGGATCAGAAGGGTGGAGTATTTGGGAATTGAACCAGGCACTTTGGTGTGGGATGTGGGAGTCCCAGGCTGTGGCTTAACCCTCTATGCCACAACACCAGTCCCTTTTCCAGTTCCTAATGTATCTAGTGATTAAAATCTCTGGATTTAAAATTTGCTATTGCTTGGCACAAAAAATTATGCATGCAGAGTATTTGAAGCATTTGAAGTATTTACAGGGGATAGATACTATTTGAAGATCATTGGAGTGAGCTCTGGGGAGGGGGATGGGAAGGAAGGATCAACATGGGAGGCAGGGTTCTAATAGGCAAGGGGTGTGGTCCAGGGGGACCCCTTGTATCTTGTGGTTCTGTTGGAAAGTCCCAAGTGAACTGGCTCTTGTGTTGAGGCTAAAGTAGCTTGAAGAAAAAAAAAAACCCACCTCTTTGATTAAGCTGCCACTCAGTGAAGTGTTTTCATCACTGGTCAGTCCATCCCTGGAAAGCAGAGCCTTTGAGTGAGGAGGATGGAGAACAGGATGCTGCAGAGCTCTCTTGGGTCAGGTACCCTAGCAGAGGAGCTGCAAATGGGGATCCGTGTTCACAGGAAGGCCTTGTGAGGGAAGCAAGGTGGGCCAGGAGGAGATGTGGCCAACACAGACGTGGGTCAGGGGAAGACCCCATCTCAGCCTGATCCTTTAAGCAGCTGTGAAACTTAACTTGCAACATGGTGAACCTGCCTGCCTTGAAGCAAGGGAACTGGGCTTCTAGACCCCATCCCCATGATAGCCAGAAGTTGGCTGCAGTCACCCTGGTGTGTGTTTGGGGGCGGAGGGAGGGTTGAATTGGAGAGGTAGCTCCAATTGCCCAAGGGCAAGCACAAGAGAAAGTTGCAGGTGTGAGCCCTTAGCAACAGCACCTGTAGCAGCTGTGGGACAGTAAAGGGGTCCCTGGGGGATCTGAGCAGGGCCCCAGCAGTGCTTGCTACAGAAGATGACTAATTCTTTCCATGATTTATGACAAACCTTAAAATCTATTTTACACACACACCTACAAGCATGGCTAGAATGTCAGGCACACTTCCTAAATGTTGGTGAGGACACACAGCAAAGGGAAGAGTCTTACATTGTTGGCTCAACCACTAAAGTGAAATGTATCAGGAGTCTATGACTGGGTGGGTGTTTGGCACAGAGGTTAAGCTGCTGCTTGGGATGCCTGCATCCCATTTGGAAGTGCCTGAGTTCAAGTTCCAGCTTCCCTCCCAATTCCGTCTTGCTAAGCACACCCTGAGTGGCAGCAGGATGGCTCAAATAGTTGGGTCCTTGCCACTAATTATTGAGTTTCTGGCTTCTGACTTCAGCCTGGCTCAGCCCTGGCTGCTGTACACATGGTCTGTTGTCAACAAACCAGTGTGCGGAGATCTCTCTGTCTCTCTGCTTTGCAAATAAGTAAAATAAATAAATGAGTAAAAAAAAATTTTTAAAGACAAGCTATTAGTACATGCATTAGCACAGAAGAATCCCACAGATGAAGAAGTCAAATATGAAAAAGAACACTGTATATATGAAATTTATTAAACGTGTATAACTTTTTTAAAAAGATTTATTTTATTTGTTTGAAAGACAATGTTACAAAGAAAGAGAGAGAGAGAGAGAGACAGACAGACAGAGACAGAGAGAGAAATCTTCCATCCACTGGTTCACTCCCCAGATGACTTCAACGGCCAGAGCTGAGCAGATCCAAAGCTAGGAGCCAGGAGCTTCTTCTGGGTCTCCCATGGGGGTACAGCGGCCCAAGAACTTGGGCCACTTTCCACTGCTTTCCCAGGCCATAGCAGAGAGCCAGATCGGAAGTGGAGCAGTGGGGACTCAAGTCAGTGCCCATATGGAATGCTGGTGCTGGAGGTTGGGACTTAAACCCTCTACGCCACAACACCCGCCCCATTGTATAACTTAAAATTTAAAAAAGAAAAAAAAAAAAAGAACATATGGGATGGTTCCACTTAAACAACGCCCAAGAATGGGCAAAACTGATCTAAGGTGACACACATGAGGATTATAACGGGAAGGGACCATAGAGGATTTCCCCCCGGGGTGCTGGATAGATGCTGTAGTGTGTCCTGGGTGATAGCATCATTTGTTAAAGTTCATTAAGCTATACGCTTGAGATTTGTGCTTTTATTAGGATAAATAATACTCCCAGTGTTTCAAAATGCTTACAAGTTCTTAAGTGCTTTAACCAGAGTGGTACGTGTGTAGGAGGTGTTATTCAAAGTGCTAACATTCACTGTCAATTGTTGGTTTCTCCACCGCAGACTCCTTATCTCCACTAAACAAATACACACAGGGCACTGTGCTGGGCTCTAGGGACATGGAGGACAAAGACGCCATCCCTGCCCTCGATAAATATTTGCTATTGATAACACAGGGATGATGGTATTGGGAGTTCACCAAGTTCAGGATTGTATTTGGTCCTGCTTGGTGAAAATGCAGATGGATGAGAACAAATGGCATTTTTCCTCCAGAGGAAAAACGGTTTTAAAAGTATATAAAGGGGCGGGCACTGTGGCGCAGTGGATTAAGCCACCTTCTGCAGTGCTGGCATTCCGCATGGACGCCAGTTCGAGTCCTGGCTGTTCCTCTTCTGATCCAGCTCCCTGCTAATGCCCTGCTAATACACCTGGGAAAGCAGTGGAACATGGCTCAAGTGCTTGGGCCCCTGCACCCACGTGGGAGACTGACTCCTGGCTTCAGCCTGGCCCAGCCCTGGCTGCTACAGTAATCTGGGGAATGAACCAGTGGATGGAAGATCTCTCTCTCTCTCTCTCTCTGTCTCTCCTCTCTCTCTCTGTAATTCTGACTTTCAAATAAATAAATAAATAAATAAATATTTTTAAAGATAAAAATTAAACAAATGTTTTAAAGTATCTAAAATACCAGTGTGGGACTGAGAGATAAATTAACCTTCATCTATTGCAACCACTTCCAGAGGAAAAATCTTGCTTTTTAACTGTAAAAGAAGCATAGATCAGAATTCATACAGGACTGTTCAGTGTGTGTGTGTGAGAGAGAGAGAGAGAGATTTACCTTATAATAGAGCCTTCTTTTTTTTTTTTTTTTTTTTTAATTTATTTACTTTGACAGAGTTAGACAGCGAGAGAGAGAGACAGAGAGAAAGGTCTTCCTTCCACTTGTTCACCCCCCAAATGGCCGCCATGGCTGGAGCTCGTCAATCTGAAGCCAGGAGCCAGGTACTTCCTCCTGGTCTCCGACACAGGTGCAGGCGCCCAAGCACTTGGGCCATCCTCCATTGCCTTCCCGGGCCACAGCAGAGAGCTGGACTGGAAGAGGAGCAATCAGGACTAGAATCCGGTGCCCATGTGGGATGCCAGCGCTGCAGGCGGAGGATTAACCAAGTGAGCCATGGCGCCGGCCCCTATAATAGAGCCGTCTGGGAGCATATTATTCTTCCTTTTGTTTCCCATGTTAGTCTGACTTTTGCTTGTTTTGTCCTTTTTTTTTAAGGATTTACTTATTTATTTGAAAGTCAAATGTACAGAGAGAGAGGGAGAAGAAGAGATCTTTTGTTCTTGGTTCACTCCCCAAATGGCCACAATAGCCAGGCCTGGGTGAGGCTGAAGCCAGGAGCCAGGAGCCAGGAGCTTCATCCCAGTCTCCCAAACACTTGGGCCATCTTCTGCTGCTTTCTCAGGCCGTTAGCAGGGAGCTGGATCAGAAGCGGAGTAGCTGGGACATGAATCGGCACCCATAGAGGATGCTGGTGTTGCAGGCAGTGGCTTTACGCAGTATGCCACAAAACGGGTCCCTGCTTGCTTTAGCTTTGATGCTCCTTAAGGTTTCCAAATAAAAGCACAAGTCTCTTCCTTGTCAGAAAAATACTCAATCTTGACTCACTTATTTAAGGAAGTTACTTACATATGTTAGGTTTAATTTAAGTTCTTGGATATTTTTACTTTACCTTTTTCTAAGTTCCCAAGGTACTATTCAGCCTATCCTTAAAATGCAAAAGGTATTCAAAGCAGAAAGAAACTGGGGCCAGCACTGTGGTGTAGTAAGCTAAACCTCCGCCTGTGGTGCCGACATCCCATTTAAGTGCCAGTTCGTGTCCCGGCTGTTCCTCTTCCTATCCAACTCTCTGCTAATGGCCTGGGAAGGCAGAGAAAGATGGCCCAAGTGTTTGGGCCTCTGTACCCATGTGGGAGACCTGGAAGACGCTCCTGGCTCCTGGCTTTGGATTAGCCCAGCTCCTGCCGTTGCAGACATTTGGAGAGTGAACCAGAAGATGGAAGATCTCTTTTTCTCTCAGTCTCTCCCTCTTTCTCTCTATAACTCTGCCTCTCAAATAAATAGAATCTTAAAAAGAAAAAGAAATTGACACAATTGTTTTTTAAAAAAAGACTTCTTTATTTGAAAGGCAGAGTTACAGAGTCAGGGAAGGAGACATAGAGAGAGCTTCTATCCGCTGTTTCACTCCCCAAATTGTCACAATGGCCAGAGCTGGACCCATCCAAAGCCAGATGCCAGGAGCTTCTTCTGGGTCTCTTAGTGGGTGCAGAGGCCCAAGCATTGGGCCATCTTCTGCTGCCTGGGCACATTAGCAAGAAGCTGGATGAGAAGTGGAGCAGCCAGGACTCGAACTGGCACCGCTTTACCTGCTATGCCACAGTGCCAACCCCAAGACAATAATTTTTAAAAATATGGTTAAAAAGCACAATAGTTATGAAATTGGTTGCTATTGGAAAAGGATAGGTACTGCATACATTTCCCCAAAATTAATTCATTTAACCCAGAGAGATCTGCTCATCACCTTTTTCAGGGAGCTGGATTAGAAGTGGAGTACAGATGTCCCAAGTAGCGGGTTAACCTGCTGCACCACAATGCCCAATCCCAAATATTATTATCTGTCATGGCTCCTGTAGGACAGGAACTCACACAGGGCACTGTGAAGATGGGTAGTTCCCGCTTCATGGTTGTGGAGCTTGGAAAAATCTCAAAGGCTGGTGCTGGAACCATCTGAAGGCTTGTAGGTTTACACACCTATTGGTTAGTGCTGGCTGTAGGCCTGGACCTTGGCTGTCAGCCAGCACAATCCTATGTGGTCATGCCACAGCCCTCCTCCAAGGCCAGCCTCATGCTCATCAGGTACCAGACCAATGATGCTGCCCAGTCTTGGACTGCAAGCCTCCAAAAGCATGAGTCAAAATAAACGTTCTTCTTTTCCAAGTAGCTACCCTCAGGTTTCTGTTATAGTGATAAAAATCGGACTAATACAGTGTTCTATGTTCTGTGAGGCTGGGCACGACATGCGTTCATACAGAGTATTTTCACCACCCTAAAAATTCTCTATTCAAGCCTCCCTCCCCCAACCACTGGAACACCTGATCTTTGTGCTTTCTCCATGGTTTTGCTTTTTCCAGAATGTTATTTATTTATTTACTTATTTGAAAGGCAGAGTTACAGAGAGGCAGAGAGAGAGAGAGAAAGAGAAAGAGAGAGAGAGAGGTTTTCATCTGCTGGTTCACTCTCAAGAACCGCCGGAGCTGAGCCGATTCAAAGCCAGGAGCCAGGAGATTTCTCCGAGTCTCCCATGCAGGTGCAGGGGCCCAAGCACTTGGGCCATCTTCTACTGCTCTCCCAGACCATAGCAGGGAGCCGGACTGGAAGTGGAGCAGCCGGGACTCGAACCTGCACCCATATGGGATGCAGGCGGCGGCTTTATCTGCTACACCACAGCACCGGCCCCAGAATGTCCTATATTTAGTAGCATACAGCATATAGACTTTTGAGATTGGCTTCTTTCACACAGTAATATGCACTTAAAGTTCTTCCATATCTCTTTATGGCTGGATAGCTTCTTGCTTTCTTTAAAAAATTTTTTTGTAATATTTGAAAAACAGAGATAGAGATCTCCCATCTCCTCAGCTCACTGCCAAAATGCCTGCAACCACTGGGGCTGGGCCAGGAGCATAGAACTCAATCCAGGTCTTCCGTGTGGGTGGCAGGACCTCAGGTACTTGGACCATCACCTGCTGCCTCCTAGGTTGTGCATTACCGGGACTCAAACCAGTCACTCTGATATGGGATGAGGCATTCTGAGTAATGTCTTCATTGCTCTGTCAAACGCTTGCTCCCATAGTGTACCTTTATTATATTTTTCATGTTCAAGGAATCTATAATAATATCCCCCTTTTCCTTTTTTGTGTTATTATTTATTTGAAACCAGAGAAAGAGAGAGACAGAGAGACAAAGAAAGATCTTGAATCTGTTTCTTTCCCCAAAAGCCCACCACAGTTAGGGCTGGGCCAGGCCAAATCAGGGGGCTAGAACCCAATCCAAGTGTCCCATGTGAATAGCAGAGACTCGACTACTTAAACCATCATCTGCTGCCTCCAGAGTGCGCATTATCTTCTACTCTTCTTCTTCTTTCCGTGGTCTTCATTGAACATTTGATGCGGTTTCATTTCTTTTAGTATATTACTTTTTTGTTTTACCTTTTTCAGTGGATGTCCTGGAGTTTGCCATTTAAATTTACAATTGATCCATGCCCACTTTCATTTTTAAAATGTTTATTTTTGGGCCGGCGCTGTGGTGCAGCAGGTTAAGGCCTTGGCCTGAAGTGCTAGTATCCCATATGGGCGCCAGTTCTAGTCTTGGCTTCTCCTCTACCAATCCAGCTCTCTGCTATGGCCTGGGAAAGCAGTAGAAGATGGCCCAAGTCCTTGGGCCCCTGCACACACGTGGGAGACCCGGAAGAAGCTCCTGGCTCCTGGCTCCTGGCTTCGGATCAGCACAGTTCCGGCCGTTGCAGCCATCTGCGGAGTGAACCAGCAGATGGAAGACCTTTCTCTCTGTCTCTATCTCTCTCTGTAACTCTGTCTTTAGAAAAAAAAAAGAAAAGAAAAGAAAAAAATAAAATGTTTTTATTTTTTATTTATTTTCACTTCCTTGAAAGGCAGAGTGACAGAGAAAGACAAAGAGTTTTCATCTGCTGGTTCACCTCCTAAATGCCCACACCAGCCAGATGTTGAGGTTGATTTCTTCTGAGAGGAGGAGCATGGAGGGGGCAAAAGGTGCGGAGTCACCACACAGACCCCAGGAGTCGGGTGAAAGCAGGCCTGAGGCAAGCAGCCTGCAGACACGTTTATTTCAGTTGCTACAGCAGCTTATATAGCCAAGGCAGCCAATCAGGTCAAGGGGCGGTCTATGCCCTAACCAATCACACCCTGTTGCCAGGCAGTTTCTGAAGCCATCCAATCACAGCCTGTTGCCAGGCAGTTTCTGTTGCCAGTTTATGATAAACCAAGGGCCAGCATCATATTGAATGGGGAAAAGTTGGAGGCATTTTAATTGAAAACTGGCACCAGACAGGGATGCCCACTCTCACCATTTCTATTCAATATAGTCTTAGAAGTTTTAGCCAGAGCCATCAGGCAATAAAAAGAAATTAAAGGGATACAAATGGGAAAGGAGGAAGTCAATCTATCCCTACTTTCAGATGACATGATCCTATATATAGGGGATCCAATAAATTCCACTCAGAGACTATTGGAACTCATAGAAGAGTTTGGTAAAGTAGCAGGATACACAGTCAATGCTCAGAAATCAACAGTCTTTGTATATACAGACAATGCCATGGCCAAGGAAGAACTTCTAAGATCAATCCCATTCAAACAGCCACAAAAACAATCAAGTACCTTGAGGTAAATTTAACCAAGGATGTCAAAGATCTCTATGATGGAAATTACAAAACATTAAAGAAAGAAATAGAAGAAGACACAAAAAATGGAAAAATCTGCCATGTTCATGGATTGGAAGGATCAATATCATCAAAATGTCCATTCTCCCAAGAGCAATTTACAGGTTCAATGCAATACCAATCAAAATACCAAAGTCATTCTTCACAGACCTAGAAAAAATGATGCTGAAATTCATATGGAGAAACAGGAGACTGTGAATAGCTAAAGCAATCCTTTTCAATAAAAACAAAGCTGGAGGCATCACAATTCCAGACTTCAAGACATACTACAGGGCAATTATAATCAAAATAGCCTGGTACTTGTACAAAAACAGATGGATAGACCAATGGAACAGAATAGAAACACCGGAAATCAATCCAAACATCTATAACTAACTCATATTCGACAAAGGAGCTAAAACCAACCCCTGGCACAAGGACAGCCTCTTTACAAATGGTGCTGGGAAAACTGGATGTCCACATGTCGAAGTATGAAGCAAGACCCCTATCTTACACCATATACAAAAATGCACTCAACATGGATCAAAGATCTAGATATACGCCACTACACCATGAAATTAATTGAGACCACAGGGGAAACCCTTCAAGACATTGGAACAGGCAAAGAATTCCTGGAGAAGATCCCAGAGGCACGGGTAGTCAAAGCTAAAATAAACAAATGGGACTACCTCAAATTGAGAAGTTTCTATAATGCAAAAGAAACAGTAAGGAAAGTGAAGAGGCAACCAACAGAATGGGAGACATTATTTGCAAACTACACAACTGATAAAGGATTAACAACTAGAATCTATAAAATGATCAAGAAACTCCACAGCAACAAAATAAACAACTCAATAAAAAGATGGGCCAAGGACCTTAACAGACATTTTTCAAAAGAGGAAATCCAAATGGCCAACAGACACATGAAAAAATGTTCAGGATCACTAGCCATCAAGGAAATGCAAATCAAAACCACAATGAGGTTTCACCTCACCCTGATTAGAATGGCTTACATACAGAAATAAACTAACAACAGATGCTGGCGAGGATGTGGGGAAAAAGGCACACTAATCCACTGTTGGTGGGAATGCAAACTGGTAAAGCCAGTATGGAAGACGATTTGGAGAGTCCTCAGAAACCTGAATATAGCCTTACCACATGACCCAGCCATCCCACTCCTTGGAATTTACTCAAAGGGAATTAAACTGGGAAAAAAAGGAGCTGTCTGCACCTCAATGTTTATTGCAGCTCAATTCACAATAGCTAAGACATGGAATCAACCTAAATGCCCATCAACAAAAGAATGGATAAAGAAATTATGAGATATGTACTCTATAGAATACTATACAGAAGTAAAAAAAAAAATGAAATCTGGTCACTTGCAACAAAATGGAGGAATCTGGAAAACATCATGCTGGGTGAAATAATCCAGTCCCAAAGGGACAAATATCATATGTTCTCCCTGACCGATGACAACTAACTGAGCACATAAAAGGAAACCCGTTGAAGTGAAATGGACACTATGAGAAACAGTGACCAGATCAGCCCTTGTCCTGACTGCTGAGGAACAACTTACTATTTTATTCCTTTTAGTATTTTTTGTTCTACTTAATACCATTGGTTGAACTCTGTTATTATTATTATTATTTTTTTTTTTTGACAGGCAGAGTTAGACAGTGAGAGAGAGACAGAGAGAAAGGTCTTCCTGTCTTCCTTTTTCCATTGGTTCACCCCCGAAAGTGGCCACTACAGCTGGTGCATTGCTGCCGGTGCGCTGCGCTGATCCGAAGCCAGGAGCCAGGTGCTTCTCCTGGTCTCCCATGCGGGTGCTGGACCATCCTCCACTGCACTCCCGGGCCACAGCAGAGAGCTGGCCTGGAAGAGAAGCAACCGAGACAGAATTTGGCGCCCCGACTGGGACTAGAACCCGGGGTGCCAGCGCTGCAGGTGGAGGATTAGCCTAGTGAGCCGCACTCTGTTATTAATACACAATTATTCTTAGGCATTTAAGATTAACTGAAAAGTGATCTCTGTTGAATATAAGAGTGGAAATAAGAGAGGGAGGAGATGTACAGGTCGGCACAGGCTCACTGAGACTTACCTCCAATGGTAGAGCTAGAAATGTGCCAGGGGATTCCAATTCAGTCTCATCAAGGAGGCAGGTACCAATGCCAGCTCATTGATCAGTTTAAGTACATAATTGATCAAAAAGATAGGTTAAGTGCCAAAGAGATTTCACAAATAAGACCAGTGTCTGAAAATAGTGAAGGATAGAATTAAAAGGGAGAGAATGATCCTGCGGGGGAAGCAGTATACACAGCAGACTCATAGAATGGCAAATGCCTTAAACAGTACTCCAACCTCAGAATCAACCCTTGGGGCATTCGGATCTGGCTTGAAGGCCCATGAGAGTCTCGCAGGCATGGAAAGCCAAGACACTGTGGCAAAAACGACCTGAATGAAAGATCTCAGTGAATGAGATCCCAGCGGAAAGAACGGGCCATCAAAGGAGGAGGCACCTTTCTCTGAAGGGAGAAAGGAACTTCCACTGTGATAAGGCCTTGACTACATAAGATCAGAGTTGGTGAACCCAGGAGGTTTCCATAGCCTTGACAGCTCATGACAAGAGCCTTGGGTGATTACTGACGTCATAAATAAGAATGTCAATTGTTAAATCAACAACGGGCGTCACTGTTCACCTGTTCCCCACGTAGGATCTCTGTCCTTAATGTGTTGTACTATGAGAATTAACAGTAAAACTATTAGTCGAACAGTACTCTATATCTTGTGCGGTTGTGTGGGTACAGTCTGTTGAAATCTTTACTTAGTATATACTAAGTTGATCATCTGTATATAAAGATAATTAAAAATGAATCTTGATGAAGAGTGGGATGGGAGAGGGAGTGGGAGATGGGATGGTTGTGGGTGGGAAGGAGGTTATGGGGGAAAAGCCACAATGCAAAAGTTGTACTTTGTAAATCTATATTTATTAAATAAAAATGTTTTATAGATTTTATTTTATTTATTTGAGAGATAGAGTTACAGACAGAGAGAGGGAGAAACAGAAAGAAAGGTCTTTCACCCACTGGGTTACTCCCCAAATGGCCACACCGGTCGGAGCTGGGCCGATCCAAAGCCAGGAGCCAGGAGCTTCTTCCAAGCCTCCCATGCAGGCCTGTCCCATGCAGGGGCCCAAGCACTTGGGCCATCTTCCACGGCTTTCCTAGGCCATAAACAGAGAGCTGGATCAGGAGAGGACACGAACCAGCGTCCATACGGAATGCAGGCACCGCAAGCTGAGGCTTAGCCTACTAAGCCACAGTGAACCCATAATTTCACTCACTCTATCTCCAATGCACTTCCTTTGTTTGTATTGATCTCCCCTCTTTTCCACAGGCGATAAATTCCAAGACTTTTAATAGATGCCTAAAACCATGCTTACCGCCCAACTCTATCTACATACTACCTTTTCCTCTACACACAAGGGTGATGTCTTTTCCATCATAAAGGTGCACTTATCACACACGGTGGTCCATTCTTTCTCAGTTTGAGATTTGGCAGACTTGGCAGTTTCGTTTTCCTTGTTCACAGTTTCATGGATAGTATTTGCTCTTATTTAGATCTTAGCTACCTCACTATATATTTTTTCCCCTTCCTTATTAAGTCAGGAACTTTCCCCTGCTCTCTTAAATGAAGCATATTATGGTACATTTGAATCACCAGCATCACCACTCTTGCCCTTTGGGGCCATTATTAAGTAAGAAAGTTACTTGAACATGAGCACCGTGACGTCCTAACAGTCAGCTGATAACTGGGACGACTACTATGTGACGCAGGTAGCATACACAGCTCAGATATGCTGGACAAAGGGATGTGTCACATCTTGGATGGGATAGTGAGCCAAGGCGTTACATTTCTTCTAGTTCCTCAGAACAGCATGAAATTTAGAACTTATGAATTGTTTATTTCTGGAACTTTCCATGTAATACTTTCAGACTGTGGTTGACTTTGGGTCACTGAATCTGTACAAAGCAAAACTGGTAATCAGGGTGACCACTATTATTTTCCTTGTCTCTGAACAACTTCCTTTAACGTTGCTTGTAAGCCAGGTCTGCTAGCAGGAAATTACCTCAATTTTTCTTTGCCTAATAAAGTTTTTATTTCTCTTTCACTTTTGAAGGACAAGTTCCAGGGTACAGAATTGTAGGTGGTGATTTTTTTCTCTCAGCAACAAATATTTCACTCTCCATGCTTCTTGCATGGTTTCTGAGAAGGCAACTATAATTCTTAGCTTTGGGCCTCTGTAAATATTTCCCCACTCTGACTTCTTTCAGGATTTTTTTTCTTAATCTTTGATTTTCTGTAGTTTGGAAATGATCTGCCTCGGTGTATTATTTTTGGCAATTATTCTGCTTTGTTGTTTTCTGAGCTTCCTGTATCTGTGGTTTTGTGTCTGACATTGGTTTCAGGAAATTCTCAGTTATTGTTTCAAACATGTTTTCTGTTCCTTTCTCTCTTTTCCTTCTAATAGTCTCATCGTGCATAAGGTACATCTTTTGCAGTTGACCACAATTCTTTTTTTTTTTTTTTTAAGATTTATTTATTTACCTGAAAGGCAGAGTTACAGAAAAAGAAAGGGAGAGACAGAGAAAGAGTTCTTCCAACTGCTGGTTCACTCCCCAAATAGTCACAACAGTCCTGGCAGGGTCAGGCCAAAGTCAGGAGCCTGGAACTCCATCTGAGTCTCCTACTTGGGCGTCACCTTTCTCTGCTTTCCCAGGCACAGTAACAGGGAGCTGGATTGGAAGTGGAGCAGCTGGGACCCAAATCTGCACTCATATGGGATGTGGCATCGCAGGCGGCAGCTTAATTGCACTACAACGCTGGCCCTGATCCACAGTTCTTGACTATTTTTTCTTTCTCTTTTCCCCAGTCTTGGAAGCTTCTATTAACATATCCTCAAGCTTAGAAATTCCTTTCTCAGCTGTGTCCACTCACTGATAAGCCCATCAAAGGCATTCTTCATTTCTGTTACAATGATTTTGATCTCTAACATTTGTTTTCAGTTGTTTCTTAGGATTTCCATCTCCTTGCCTACATAGTCCATCTGTTCTTGCATGTTATCTACATTATACATTAGAATACTTAGCATATTAATCATAGCTGTTTGAAGTTCCATGTCAGATAATCCTAGGTTCTCTGCTATGTCTGGTTCTGATTTTGCTCTGTCTTCAGTGGATTTTTTTGCCCTTCAGTATGCCTTGTAAGGTTTCTTTATTTACTGGAGAGGCAGAGTTACAGACAGAGAGAGGGAGAGACAGAGAGAAAGGACTTCCATCTGCTGGTTCATTCCCCAAATGGCCACAATAGCTGGAGCTGGGCCAATCCGAAGCCAAGAGCCAGGAGCTTCTTCCAAGTCTCCCACGCAGGTGCAGGGGCCCAAGCACTTGGGCCATCCTCCACTGCTTTCCCAGGCCATCAGCAGGGAGCTGAATTGGAAGAGGAGCATCCAGGACTCGAACCAGTACCCATATAGGATGCCAGCACCACAGGTGGGTGCTTAACCTACTACATCACAGCACCGGGCCCTGAGCTTATCCCTCTAGACTGTGAACTTCCTAAGTGTGTCTCAGTTTTGTTTTTTTTTTTTTTTTTCTTTTCTATTAGATGGGACAGGATGGCTGGAGCAGGCTGGAGTTGAGTATTTTCCTTCACATGACATGTTAGAATTGGCTGAAGTCACTTTTTTAAATTTATCTCCCTTTCCCTAGGTCGGTAAGGCTATTATACAACACTAGAGGGTTAAGTTCTAATTAACCAATTTCTCCGCCATTGTGTCTGTTCTGGATTGTACCCATGGAGCTGAACAAACTGGAGAAAAACACTTAACGTATATTTCATGGACCTCAGCTGAATACTTGATCCTTGACATTAGATATAATGCAAGATTCAAATTATGTGTCCATTTACTCCCCCATTCTTCTAGGTGACTGTTCCACAACTTCCTCCTTCTCATCAAATAGCCATCTTCACTCTCAGCTGATGGCCTTGTTTCTTACTTCCGAAATCTTGAACCTTATAATGTAGCTTCTCCACTCTTATTGCTACATCTGCCCACCGTCACAGTCTACCTTCATCATGCTGTTATCAGATGCTGTAGTCACTTGTTATGCCCTTATCTAAAGCCAAGCCCCGCCTTTCCTCATACATCAGATCCCATCCTCTCTTGCTTGCTCAAAGAAATCACGCCCGGGGCCGGTGTGGTGGCGTAGTGGGTAAAGCTGCCGCCTGCAGCGCCAGCATCCCATGTGGGTGTCGGTTCAAGTTCCAGCTGCTCTACTTCCAATCCAGCTCTCTGCTATGACCTGGGAAAGCAGTAGAAGATGGCCCAAGTCCTTGAAGAATTTCCTGGCTCCTGGCTTCAGATTGGCACAGCTCCAGCCGTTTCAGCCATCTGGGGAGTGAACCAGCATATGGAAAGCCTTTCTCTCTGCCTCTGCCTCTCTGTAACTTTGCCTTTCAAATAAGTTTTTTTTAAAAAAAGAAAGAAATCACTCTTGAGATTATTCCTCTTTCTTTCTCATACAATCAGCATTTCCTTCTCTACCCGGTCATTCCCATCTGGATACAAGCATGATGTTATTGCTCACATCTTTTTAAAAATATTTGTTTATTTATTTTATTTGAAAGGCAAAGAGAGGAGAGAGAGAGAGAGAGTGAGAGATTGATTTTCCATCCACTGGTTCACTTCCTAAATGGCCACAACAGCTATGTCTTGGTCAGGCTAAAGCCAGTAGCCAGGACTCCATTCTGGTCTCCCACATGAGTGGCAGGAGCCCAAGTACTCAGGCCATCTTTGGCTGCCTACCCAAAGTGCATTAGCAGAAAGCTGGATTGCAAGCAAAGCAGCCAGGACTCCAACCACCACTCAAACGTAGGAAGCAGATGCGGCAAGTGGTGGCTTAACCCATCTCTGCACCACAATGTCAGCCCTTATTGCTCATACCTTAAATAAAACTTCTCTTCATTTCACCCTATCATCTCCCACCCCATGTCTTTACCTTGCAGCCAATCTACTCCAATTTTCTTTATTACTTTCTTTGCCATATTGCTCTATTCTCTGTGAAATTCGCTCCAATTCGGTTTTTATACCCACAAGGAAAATTCCTGAAACAGTTATTTTTATAGTTGCTAATCGCCTGCATATGCAGAAATCCAGGTTCAGCCTTCCTGCTCCTTGAACCGCTATTATTTGACAGAGTTGATCAGTACTCTTCACTACCTCTTGGGACGCTCAGTCACTTGTTGCTTTTCTGACTTCAATGGCCATTGCTGATTCCTCCTCTTCCCTACAATTTCATGCTGGGGTTGTCCTGAGACTTGGCTTGGCCTCCTCTATTCGTATCTATTTCCTTGACAATATCATCCAATCATGATAAAGTTTATATATTTTTGCCCAATACATAGGATTATTCCCCAAAGTCTTATGCTAATGGTACTAAGAGGGTGGAAACTTAATCTGATTATGGTGTTCAGAGGTGGGGCATTGGGTTAGCTCATTATAGTGGAACCGCATGATTGAATTCTGGTAGCTTTATGAGAAGGGGCAAAGAGACCAGGCTGATACTGACAGACACATGCACTTCCTGTCTCTTGTCCTGTGCCATTTTGGAATTTTTCCATCATCACCAGAGGCTAAACTAATGGAGATCACCTGGTTTTCGACTGTGAACCTCCAGAACCATGAACCAAACTAAACCCCTTTTCTTTATCAGTCAGGCTACTTCAGGTATTTTGTTATAGCCACAAAAAGCTAACACAAATCACATGGCTTCAGATCCACATGCAATTAGTAATACCCAAATTTCTGTATCTGAACAGATCTCAACCTTAAATTCCAAAGTTGTATATTCAAACACTCAACATTTCCACTTATAAGTCTTGTGCACACTTCACAACAAACATGTACAAACTGAACCACTGTTTTTTACCCCCAGGTCCTATAACCACAGCCTTGCCTAGCTCAGTGGATGATGATCTCATTTTCCCATTCATCTAGGCCAAAAGCCTTGCAGCCATCCTGGTCTCTTATCTAATACCTCACATCCAACTCATCAAAAAAAAATCTTTTTGTTTCCATCTTCAAATTATGTCTAGAATCCACTCACTTCAGGCCATCTCCGCTGCTGCCACTCAGGGGCAATCCATCCTTATCTCTTCTCGTAATTGCTGAGATTACCCCTACCTGGTCTTTTGCTTCTCACATGACCTCCTATGGTCTGTTCTCTACCAGGCCGACACAGTAATTACTTTAAACAGTAAATCAGATTGCGCCAGCTCTCTTCTGAAAGCCCTGAAATGGCTCACATTCTATCCAGAAGGAAAGTGGAAATCCTTCCCACTTCACTCTGTCACACTGCCCTCCTCCCTGTCTCCACCATCCCCCCTTTTTTAAATTAGATTTATTTGAAAGGCAGAGTTATACAGAGAGAGGAAGACCTTTCATCTGCTGGTTCACTCCCCCAAGTGGCTGATCAACAGCCAGGGCTGGGCCAGGTCGAAGCCAGAAGCCAGGAGCTTCATCAGGGTCTCCCATGGGGGTGGCAGGGGCCCAAGCACTTGAGCCATCTTCTACTGCTTTCCCAGGTCATTAGCAGGGAGCTGCATTGGAAGTGGAGCAACCAGAACAGGAACCAGCACCCACATGAGATGCTGTCGTCACAGACATCAGTTTAACCCTCTGTGGCACAACGCCGTCCTCTGCGCTCCTTTTTATCCTCCAAACATATCAGTCATGCTCCCTCCTCGGATCCTGTGCAGTGTCTTCCCTCTGCAACATTTTCTCTCAAAGGTCCAGATTGTTAGTAAAATGGCGCAGTCTTATCTATGGCATGATCTACACTCTGACACCATTCTAGGCTCCAGCCCCCACCACCATTGCTGGAAGCCAGGTGGCCACATGGCCCAACCACAGTGTCAACCCCACCCTCATCCTAAAGGGATTCACTGCTCCTACTTCCCTGCCCCCCACCCCGCCCCGCAAAGTTTTATAAGGACTTGTTCCTGAACACGAGGCTCTCTTTCTTCTTCTCTGGCTCCTGACCTCTGTCTCCGTCTCTCTCCTACACTCTCCTTCTCCCTCTTTTTCCTTCTTTGCCCCTTCCCTCCAGTCTGTCATGTTTCTCCCAATAAACTCTTTCCCTTACTCCGTTGTTTGGTGTGTTTTTTGGCGGCCTTACACAGATGGTTCTTTTCTAAGCACTTTCATCTGTTTGCACAAATACCACCTCCCCAGTGTGCACAGACTTTGGCTGTCATATCGATAATTAAAATCTGGAAGCCGGCACTGTGGCTCACTTGGTTAATCCTCTGCCTGCGGCACCGGCATCCTATATGGGCGCCAGGGTTCTAGTCCCGGCTGCTCCTCTTTCAGTCCAGCTCTCTGCTGTGGCCGGGGGGAGCAGGGGAGGATGGCCCAAGTGCTTGGGCCCTGCCCCTGTGTGGGAGACCAGGAGGAAGCACCTGGCTCCTGGCTTCGGATCAGCGTTAGCTCCGCCTGTAGCAGCCATTTGGGGGGTGTATCAATGGAAGGAAGACCTTTCTCTCTCTCTCTCTCTCTCTCTCTCTCTCTCTCTCACCATCTAACTCTATCTGTCAAATAAATAAATAAAGTCTGACTTCTTCTCTCCAGCCCAATCCTGGCATTCCTAATCCTTCTACTGTGTTGTACTTTTCTTGTCACTTTCTAACACACAGTACATGCTACTTTTTGCACACAAAACAAACCACCTATTTAAGATGTCTATCTGGGGCCTGCACTGTGGCATAGAGGATGGGGCTGCCACCTGCAGTGCCGGCATCCCATATGGGCGCCAGTTTGAGACCCGGCTGCTTCACTTCCGATCCAGCTCTCTGCTATGGCCTGGGAAAGCAGTAGAAGATGGCCCAAGTCCTTGGGTCCCTGCACCCACATGGGAGACCCAGAAGAAGCTCCTGGCTCCTGACTTTGGATCAGCACGGCTCCGGCCGTTGCAGCCATCTGGGGAATGAACCAGTGGATAGGAGAGCGCTCTCTCTCTCTCTCCCTCTCCCTCTCCCTCTCATTCTCTGTGAACCGTGACTTTCAAGTAAAATACACAAATCTTTAAAAAAAAAAGATATGTATTTACATTATTGAATTTCTTCCTCTAGCATTTCTCTTTTCTAAAGCTTTATTTTATTTATTTGAAAGGCAGAGTGATGGAGACAGAGGCTGGGTCACTCCCAAGATGGCTGCAATGACGAGGCTAAAGCCAGGAGCCAGAAAGCCCATCTGGGTCTCTCACATGGGTGGTAGGGAACTAGGTACTTGGGACATCTTTTGTTGCTTTCTCAGGTCTATTAGCAGGAAGCTGGATCAGAAGAGGAGCAACCAGGGGTCTGGTGCTATGGCATAGAGGATTAAGCCACTGCCTGTTGCACTGGCATTTCTTATGGGTACTGGTTTGAGTCCCTGCTGCTCCACTTCTCTCTCACCCAGCTCCCTACTAATAGCCTGGGGAAGCAGCAGAAGGCTCAAGTCCTGGAAGAAGCTCCTGGCTCCTGGCTTCAGCCTGGCTCAGCCCTGGCTGTTGCAGCCATTTGGGGAGTGAATCAGTGGATAAAAGGCCTCTCTCTGTGTCTCTCCTTCCCCCTCTCTCTGTAATTTTGCCTTTCAAATAAATAAAATAAATATTTTTTTAAAAAAGAAGAAGAAGTGGAGCAACCAGGACTCTCAGTGCTTGGATAAGGGATACCAGCGTTGCAGGTAGTGGCTTAACCCTATGTGCCACAATGCCAGTGCCCCACTAGAATTTTTGAAGGCAGAATCTTTGCACATTTTGTTCCGTTATATCGCAGGTGCCCAAAATAGCATCTGGCATGTAGTAGGCACCAAATAAGTGAATGTATGAAGTGGGACTGAATGAGAATTACCAGAGAATCCTTATTTTTAGAATCAGATTATCAGTAAAGCTGTGGAGAAAGAGCAGCAGTTCCCAACTGTGAGGAGTTCCAATGTTGGTTGACTGAGAATAAAGATGGGGAGCTGGCACCGTGGTGTACAGGTTAAGCCTCCATCTGCAGTGCTAGCATCCTTTATGGGCGCTGGTTCAAGTCCCAGCTACTAACACTTCTGATCCAGCGCCCTACTAATGCACCTGGAAAATGGCCCAAGTGTTTGGGCACCTGCAACCACATGGGAGACCTGGAAGAAGTACTGGCTCCTGGCTTCAGCCTGGCCCACTCCCAGTCTTTGTGGCCACTGGGGAGTGAACCAGCAGATGGAGGGAGAATCTCTCTCTCTCATTCTCTCTCTCTCTCTCTTTTTCCTTTTCTTTCTCTGCATCTCTGCCTTGCAAATAAATAATTAAATATTTATAATAAAAAAGCAGTAAAGACTTAAATAATTCACTAACCATGAACTTTTATGTCGTGAGTACAATTTCTGATATTTTAGATTATGTCCTGACTTTCTCCCATTTATTCCATTCTGCAAACAGCACCAGAAAGAATTCACTTCATTCAAAGATGAACGATAATAATATTTTTTAAATATTTTATTTATTTATTTGAGAGGTAAAGTTACAAACAGTGAGAGGAAGAGACTGAGAGAGAGATCTTCCATCCGCTGGTTCACTCCCCAGATGGCCAAGATGACCAGAGCTGCACTGATCTGAGGCCAGGAGCCAAGAGATTTCTTCTGGGTCTCCCACGCAGGTGCAGGGGTCCAAGGACTGGGGTCATCTTCCACTGCTTTCCCAGGCCATAGCAGAGAGCTGGATAGGAAGAGGGGCAGCTGGGACAAGAACCGGCACCCATAAATGGGATGCTGGCACCGCAGGCAGAGGGTTAACCTACTGTGCCACAGCGCCAGCCCCAAACAATAATAATCATAAAAGAAGCAAAGGACTTGAACAAATGCTCACAAGAAGAAAAAAGAAAGAAAAAAAAAAGTAGATGAGGGGGGGATGGGACTGTGGTGTAGCAGGTTACGCCACTGCCTGCAGTGCCAGCCTCCCATATGGGTGCTGGTTCGACTTCTGGCTGCTCCACTTCTGATCCAGCTCTCTACTGTGGCCTGGGAAAGCAGTAGAAGATAGCCTAAGTCCTTGGGCCCCTGAACCCGTATGGGAGACGCAGAAGAAATCTCTTGGCTCCTGGCTTCAGATCAGCGCAGCTCCGGCCATCGAAGCCAATTGGGGAGTGAACTAGCGGATGGAAGACCTCTCTCTCTGCCTCTCCTTCCCTCTGTCTCTGTGTAACTCTTTGAAATAAATAAATAAATCTTAAAAAAAGTAGATGAGAAGCACTCACCACAGAAAAAATTGTCCAGTAATAGATGAAAATTGACCAAACATTACTACGACATAAAACTCAAAGATACAGTTTGTAAATAACAACACAAAATAGAGCTTGCATGAGTCAGTGTTTTTTATTAGTATACTGAAATACCTGAAGCAACTAACTTTATAAAGATAAAGATTTATTTAGCTCACAGTTTTGGAGGTTCAAAGCCCAAATGGCATGATGTTGATAAGGCTCTGGTGAAGTCCCCTGGCTGATAGTGGCCCACACACACAGACAGGGAGGATCACGTGGTAATCCAGGAAGCAGAGAGAGACTGGGCAGGGCCAACGTCAAGCTGTTGTAACAGCACTCTGTGAGAACAGTCTTAGGAGGACACACTGCCAGCGATTTGAGGACCTCATTCCAGACCCTAGCTCCTAACGGTTCTGCCATCTATCTCCCAGGAGCACCACCCTGAGGACCAAGCCCTTGCTTCACAGGTGCCTTTGATGGGCATTCAGCATCCAAACCAGAGCAGAGCTACAAAAGCTGAAGGCAGCCATAATGAGATAACCCAAGGGATGGAGGCAGTGAGGTTGACAGCAACGGAGGGAAGCTCGGAGCTCTTCTTTTATCTCAGAAAGGTCAAGAGATACCTAGTATATGTCTAAATGAACTTGTTAGAAACTCTGGCAAATAACCAGAGTCTTACAGTGACCAAGTCAAGGCTCAATCAAGATAAAGCCATGTGGGGTTGGCGCTGTGGTGTAGCAGGTAAAGCTGCCACCTGCAGTGCCATCATCCCATATGGGTGCTGGTTCGAGTCCTGGCTGCTCCACTTCCAATCCATCTATCTGCTATGGCCTTGGCCTTGGAAAGCATTAGAAGATGGCCCAAATCCTTGGACCCTTGCACCCACGTGGGAGACCCGGAAGAAGCTCCTGGCTCCTGGCTTTGGATCAGCATAGTTTTGGCCCATGCAGCCATCTGGGGAGTGAACCAATGGATGGAAGACCTCTCTCTCTCTCTCTCTCTCTCTCTCTCTCTCTGCCTCTCTGTAACTCTGCCTTTTAGATAAATAAACAAAAAAACCAAATAAATAAATAAATATTTTTAAGTGCTTTGCAAATGGGGTAATTAGAAAGCCATGCATGCCCAGACAAGATACATACTCAGAAGAGACCTGAAATGACTGATGATTTCACCTCAGGCTTATCTATAGGTTCAGAGAAAGCCTAAATAATTGATAAAGGACTACAAATACACAGTGCCAATTTGAAAAGAATGAGGGAGATGTCTTTTCTGTTTGGGGGATAATGTCTTTCTTTCTTTCCTTTGTGTGTGTGTGTGTGTGTGTGTGTGTGGCCTTTTCAGATCCTGATATTCAAGGAGATATCTGACAAGACATTTGTGAATATTAGCTCAAAGAGCAAAGGCTCCAGTGACACACATAAAGAGTAATTTCTGCATTTTGGAAAAGTCTCAGAACAAATGAATGACTACAGTCTTCAATAATTCAGAAGCGAAAACCTTGAGGAATGAGTGGAATCTGATTTCTAGAATTGCCACATTAAAATAATCAAATGCCAAACTTCCAACAGAAAAGTCAGAAGGGACACAAAAGACAGAAAAACATGGCCGATTCAAAAGAACAAACTAAATTAAAAGTAGTCGTTCCTAGGGAACCTCACCCAATGGACTTACTAGACAAATACATTGAAATAATTTAAATATTCTGTAAGAGCCAGGGAAAAACACACGCAAAGTAAAGCACATCAAGAAAATGATATATGAAGGACCAGTGCTGTGGCATTGCAGATAAAGCCGTCTGCTGTGCCAGCATCCCATATGTGTGCTGGTTCAAGTCCCAGCTGCTCCACTTCTGATCCAGCTCCCTGCTAATGCGCCTGGATCAGAAGAGGAGCAGCCAGGACTAGAACTGGCACCCATATGGGATGCCGGTGCTTCAGGCCAGGGCTTTAACCTGCTGTACCACAGTGCCGGCCCCCATTCTTCACTTTATATATACCCTCCCTCTCCTTTCGGTCTCTGACGTTTCCAATAAGAAACTAGTTGGTAATCTTTGAAGTTCTCATCTCCAAGACAGTTCACTTCTCCCTGGAGGTTTTCAAGAATTCTCTCACTGTGTTTGGCTTTTGATAATTTGTTGTTGTTGTTGTTTTAAAGGACTTATTTATTTATTTGAAAGACAGAGTTACAGAGAGGCAGAGGCAGAGAGAATCTTCCATCCACTGGTTCACTTCCCAGATGGCCACAATGGCCAGAGCTCTGTCGATCCGAAGCCAGGAGCCAGGAGATTCCTTCGAGTCTCCCACATGAGTGCAGGAACCCAAGGACTTGGGCCATAGCTCTCTGCTATGGCCTGGGAAAGCAGTAGAAGATTTTGGATCAGCACAGCTCTGGCCGTTGCGGCCATCTGGGGAGTGAACCAGCGGATGGAAGACCTCTTTCTCTGTTACTCTGTCTTCAAATAAATAAAATAAATCTTTAAAAATAAAATAAAATGAAGAATGGAAAACTTTCAATGAGATGTTCTACATCTGACAAGACTGTTCCTAAAAATGAGGGAAAAAAATTAAGACATTCACAGTTAATCCTACGTTAAGAGATTTAATTATCACTAGATCTGACAGATAGAATGCTAAAAGGAGTTCTTTGGGCTGAAATGAAAAAATGCTATACAGTAACTTGAAGTGATATGGATATATAAAGATTACCAGTACTGGAAAATATAAGCCAGTACTATTGTAATGTTGATTTTAAATCAATTTTTAAAATTTTCTATAGGATTTAAAAGACAAATGCATAAACATAATTATAGATCTATGTTAATTTTATGATGATATAATCTGCAACATCAGTAAGATAAAGATGTAAAAAAAAAATCAACACCAAACAAGGTAGTAATGGAAGAACTGAGAGACAAAAAGCTTTCAGATCCACAAAATCCCAACAGCAAAATGAGATAATTGTGTACTTCCTTACCAATAATTACTGTAAATAAAGTGAATTAAAAGGCATCAATAGAAGGAGTAACTAAAAAAAAAAAAGACCCTAAAGGGCTTAAATTGGAAGGATAAATAAAACACATGACCCAAGGATCTGTTGTCTACAAGAGATGCAGTTTAGATCTAAAGATACAAATCGTGAAAAGCAAAATAATGCAGGAAAATATCCCACACAAATAATAACTGTCATAGTCATCCTGTACTGTTTCATACCAAACAGAATTTAGATCCAAAACTGTTGCAGTAGATAAAGGATATTAGTGATTGATAGGTCAATTCATGAAGAAATAAAACAATTATGAACATTCGTGCACCAAACATTAGGGCTTCAAAATACATGAAGCAAACATTGATAGACTTCAAAGGAGGACTAGATAGTTCTAAAATAATAACTGGGGGCTTTAACACTATTTTCAATAATGATAGAATAACCAGACAGAATATTAATAAAGAAATGGAAGTTTAGAACATCATAAACCAAGTAGACCTAATAATCGCAAACAGAACACTCCACCCAAGAATAGCAGAACACATGTTTTTTCCCAAGTACACATGAGACATCATGGAAGCAGAGAGCAACACTCACCAGACACCAGCGCTAGCATATTGGACTTCCCAGCTTCCAGCACTGTAAGAAATAGAGGTTTATTCTTTACAAGTTATCTACATGCAGGTATTTTATTATAGCAGTAAAATGGACCTAACAGCCATAGATGAAAACTCCACAGCTAACTTTATGCTCATCAGGGAATGATGGAAAAATTCTCCCCTAGGATGAGAAATAATTGGGGCCATTGTTGTGGCACAGTGGGTAAAGTCACCATTCAAGACACCAGCATCCCATATCAGAATGCCAGTGTAGGTCTCAGATGGTTCACTTCTAGTCCAGCTCCCTGCTAATGTGCCTTGGAAAGCAACAGAAGGAGGCCAGCAGTGTGGTGCAGCGGGTTAACACCCTGGCCTGAAGTGCCGGCATCCCATATGGGCACCTCTTTCAATCCAGCTCTCTGCTATGGCCTAGGAAAGCAGTAGAAGATGGCCCAAGTGCTTGGGCCCCTGCACCCGTGTGGGAGACCCAGAAGAAGCTCCTGGCTCCTGGCTTCGGATCAGTGCAGTTCTGGCCATTGCGGCCATCTGGGGAGTGAACCAGCGGATGGAAGATGTCTGTCTGTCTCTACCTCTCTCTGTAACTCTGTCTTTCAAATAAATAAAATAACTCTAAAAAAAAAACAGCCACCGCCGCGGCTCACTAGGCTAATCCTCCACCTTGCGGCACCGGCACACCGGGTTCTAGTCCCGGTCGGGGCGCCGGATTCTGTCCCGGTTGCCCCTCTTCCAGGCCAGCTCTCTGCTGTGGCCAGGGAGTGCAGTGGAGGATGGCCCATGTGCTTGGGCCCTGCACCCGCATGGGAGACCAGGAAAAGCACCTGGCTCCTGGCTCCTGCCATCAGATCAGCGCGGTGCGCCGACTGCAGCGGCAGCCATTGGAGGGTGAACCAACGGCAAAGGAAGACCTTTCTCTCTATCTCTCTCTCTCACTGTCCACTCTGCCTGTAAAAAAATTAAAAAAAAAAGAAAGTGACAGAAGATGGCTGAAGTACTTGGGCCCCTGCCACCCACATGGGAGACCTGGCCCAGTTCCAACCATTGCAGTCATTTGGGATGTGAGCCAGTGAATGGAAGATCTTTTTCTCTCTGTCTCTCCCTCTCTCTGTGTCACTCTGCCTTTCAAATAAACAAAAACAAATCTTAAAAAAAAAAAAAAAGAATCAGGAACAAGACAAGGATGCCCATTCCCCTACTTCTATTAAACAGAATATTGAAAGTCCTAGGCAGAGTGGTTAGGCGAGAAAGGAAACAGAATTCATCAGACTGGAATGGAGAAAGCAAAATTGTTTCTGCTTGTAGATTACATGATCTCATAATACACACACATTTAGAGCTAAGCAATCAATCCAGCAAAGATGCAGGATATAAAATCAACACACAAAAATCAGCTGCATTTATATATATTAACAATGAGAAATCAAGAAGGAAATTGTATTAGCTGCCATTACTATAATGAAATACCTAATTCATGCCGCTTATGAAGGAAGACGGTTTATATTTGCTCAGGGTTTGCAGTTTCACAATCTAAGATCAGGCAGCCCCACTGGTTTGGCTATCTGGTGAGGCCAGAGGATAGCAGCAATAGGGTATGTGTGGAGGAACAAGCACGTGGTTGTTAATACCATTCTTTAATGAAAAGAACCAGAGATCTTTGGAGAAACGCCTGCTTCTAGGACTGGGGCAGGAAATACACAAGATCGGACTGGTGCACCTTGTAGTACCAGAATGTAAGGAAGTGTTAAAAAGAAAAACTCACCATGATGAGAGTGCATCAGAGGAATACAGGAGCTACCAAAGGCCAAATCTAGAACCATCTGAGCAACAAAACAAAGCAATATTCTGAATTTTTATTTATGTATATGAAAGGCAGAGAGAGAATATATCTCATCCATTGGTTCACTCCCCCAGCGCCCAGAACAGCTGAGGCTGGGCTGGGGCTGAAGTCAGGAATGCAGTCCAGGTTTCAAATGCAAGTAGCAGGAATTATTATCTGATGCCTCTCAGGGTGCGCATTAGCAGGAAACTAGAGTTACGAGTTGGAACAAGGTATTGAATCTAGTTAACTCTGCTATAGAACAAGGACATACTAACTTGGGTCAACTGCTAAGCCAAATACCCGCCCTCAAAGGGATTTCTAAGGAGATTTTTTTTCTTTAAGATTTACTTATTTATTTGAAAGTCAGTTACAGAGAGAGGGAGAGACAGAAAGTGATCTTCCATCAGCTGGTTCACTCCCTAAATGGCTCTAACAGTTAGCAAAGGGCCAGGTGGAAGCCAGGAGCCAGGAGCTTCCTCCAGGTCTCTTACGTGGGTGGCAGAGACCCAAGTCCTTAGGCCATCTTCCACTGCTTTTTCCAGGTCCTTTAGCGGGAAACTGGATTGGAAGCGGGGCAGCTGGGACATGAACCAGCACCCATATGGGATGCCAGCAATGAAGGCGGTGGCTTTACCTGCTATGCCACAACACTGGCCCCACCAAGGAGATAGTTTTGACTGTTTTGTATTTTATGTTTTACCTGCTAATGACTAACTTTAGAACCTCAGCCTGAAAAAGTACTGACCTCCAGTAGAACCTATTATAGGGCCATCCATTAGGCAAGGCTCCTAAGCAGCAGAAAACAGTGCTTTTGGGGATGCAGTATTTCTGCAATCACTTGATGCCAAAATTGACACACTTACAGAAAGGTTGGTCACTGGTGCCACCCTCTACCTTCTCCCCAAACTTCCTTCTCCTGGCCTACACTGTCTTTCCTAGCCCTGCCCCATATAACATTGTAACCATCATCTTATGTCTGCCTTCACCTGTTCCATTCATGCTCAACTTCTGTTCCATTTTAAATCTCTGCCTTTTCTTAATAAAGATCTCACATCAGAATACTACTAATCATTACTATTTCCTAAGACAGAAATGACTAAAAACCCAACTCTCCCCTCAGCACTGCAACAACCTGGTTCTGCTTCAAGCCCAAATAGCAGAAGCCAAGCCCCACAGTGGGGAAGCCGGGTTCTCAAGTCCCTGCCCTGCATTTCTGGATTCTTCTCCAATTCCTGAATTTCCAACTTGGAGGTGTCTGGAGGGAAGAGCAAGGGGTAGCATGCTATCCTGAAGAGTTTGAGCCCTTTATCCTACAGGTGTGGGGAGTGGCTGAAAGGCTTCCAAGGAAGTCAGTTTCAGAATCTTGTCTCTGGGAGTCAGTTCGCTCTGTTGGCAGTGCAGTGGTTCTGCTGCCCTGTGATTTAATATAGGAAGAATTACTGCAAGCAATGAATGTGGAAGGGACTTCAAGGCCCGCAAACACTCCAGCCAGGGTCCCAGTCTTCCCTACCCCTGAGCGTGAGCAGCTTTGATCCCAGGACTTCCTGTGTTTGGGTCACTACTGGCCCCTCTGGAGCTTCTGCCAGAACTGACATCGCAGGAACAGGGGATCTGGATGAAGTACTCACTGTCCCCACCAGAACAGTGGTCACTCGGGCACAGCTTGGGTCCATCCAAAGCTGGGAGGGGCAGAAGCTGATGTGATCTCAGAATACCAAGAAGCTAGAATAAAGGCAGACATGCAAGGTTCACAACTTCTGACCTAAAGAAAGCAAGTTAAACTAAATCAATACGCTTCCTAATCTTTGTCACGGTCTGGTAAACATAAAAAAGGACCACATACATCGGTTCAACTTGAGGAAGCTTGGCTGCTGCTTCTTTTAAAATATTTATTTATTTATTTGAAAGACAGAATTACAGAGAGAGAGAGAGAGAATCTCCCACTCACTGGTTCACTTCCCAAATGGTTGTAACAGCCAGGTTTTGGACAGGCCAAAGCCAAGAATTCCATCCAGGAGGAAGGGGAAATTCTTCCACTGCTTTTCCAGGCACATTAACAGAGTTGGATTGGAAGTGGAGCAGCTGGGTCTCAAACTGGTGCTCATATGCAATGTCGGTATTGCATGCAGTAGCCGCACCACAATGCTGACCCCAGCTTGGATACTTCTAAATGGAGCTTTATGAGCAATAATTATTACATTTCTTTGTATATATTCTTTTAAAAGTTTAAAAAGCAGAGAAGTATGACACAATTTAAGTATGGGATGAAAACAAAAATATAGAGTAGTTTTAAATATTGAATTTGTTTGGGGCCGGAGCTGTGGTGCAGCAGGTTAAAAGCCCTGGCCTGAAGTGCCAACATCCCATATGGGCGCTGGTTCTAGTCCTGGCTGCTCCTCTTCCAACCCAGCTCTCTGCTATGGCCTAGGATAGCAGTGGAAGATGGCCCAAGTCCTTGGGCCCCTGCACCCACGTGGAAGACCCAGAAGAAGCTCCTGGCTCCTGGCTTCGTTGCAGCCATCTGGGGAGTGAACCATCGGACAGAAGACCCCTCTCTCTCTGCCTCTCCTGTCTCTGTGTAACTCTTTAAATAAATAAATAAATCTTTAAAAATATTGAATTTATTTAAAATGTCCTAATATCTGTAATTTTTTTTAACGAAAAACCAGGGCTTACTTCTTGTAGTCTAACTTTTTCGTAAAAAGTTTTATGTTTAAAAATAATTTCTGGTCTTAGTTCCTGTACACAATACCTAATCAAGATGTTTTAAATGATGATCTCTTCAATTCTTGATAGTCATCATGTACAAATAATGTTATGTTGCAAGAAGGGATGATAAAATGTAAAGCCATTTTTTTCTGTTCATATTTTTATGTAAGACTTCGTGTGGAAGTGTGTCATGAATATAGATATGAATATACAACCCAAGAGTGCTGCTGCACTAATTTTCACAAACAGCCGGCTCCAGATCAAGAAATTGCATCCCAGAAGCCCTATCCGTGTGTTCTCCTAACAGATACTCCCCTTCCCCTTCCATAGAGTGACTACCATGCTGACATCTCTAAGTGGGATTTATAGATAAGAGGAGATTTCAAAAAGTTGGTGGAAAATGGAATTAAAAGATAAAAGTAAAAAATACACCTTATCTCTAAACACAACTCCATCAAACTCAAGAGTCATGATGAAGCCATTTTATTCATCCCAAAAGAACTGGGAGTCCTGGAAATCAAACCATGTCAATTCAGTCTTTTTTTTTTTTTTTTAAAGCCTTATTGACATAAACAAAATTGATGCCTTTCAAAGATTTTTTTAAGATTAGGAAACAAGAAGTCAGAAGGAGCCAAATCAGAACTGTGAGGTGGATGCCCAATTATCAAAACTCTCACAAAATGGTCCTTGTTTGATGAGAGGAATGAGCAAGAGCATTGTTGTTGTAGAGAAAGACTCTCTTGTGTAGCTTTCCTTGGCTTTTTTCTGCCAAAGCATTGGTTTTCTCAAAACACCCTCCTAATAAGCAGATGTTACTCTTTGGTTCCTGGACAGACAATAAGTAAATTTCCTGAGCATCCCAAAAAAACTATTGCCAAGACCTTTGCTCTCGACCAGTCCACTTTTGCTTAGACTGGACCACTTCCACGTCTTGGTAGCCAGTGCTTTGATTATGCTTTGTTTTCAGGATCACATTGGTGATGTTGCATTTCATCTCCAGTTACAATCCTTAGAAGAAATGCTTTAGGATCTTGATCCTACTTTAACATTTCCTATCGAAATCTCTGCTCTTGTCTGCAGCTGTGCTAGGAGCAATAGTTTCAGCACCCAAGAGCACAAAGTTGGCTCCACTTTAATTTCTCAGTCAGAATTGTGTAAGTTAAACCAGCTGGGATGACTATGCTATTGACTATTGTTTCTGCTGTCCATTATTGGTCCTCTTCAATTAGAGCATGAACTACATTGTTTTTTTTCCTCACAAATTACATGAATGATTTGCTTCTGATTGTTTTATCTTCAACATTGTCTTGTTCTTTCTTAAAGTGAGTTATCCATTTGTCAACTGATGATTTCTTTGGGGGCATCGTCCCCATAAAAACTTTTTGTACAGCATCAGTGATTTCAATGTTCTTCTACCCAGCTTCATCATACAGTTGTTTCAATTTTAGCAAGAATTCATATTGCTCTAATAGGGGCTCTTTTCGAACTGATATCTTTTCTTTTTTAGTGGCTTGAACTAAATCTTGTTCAAACATGTTATAAGTTAGTATGAGTTTATTTTGGTGCAAGAAAGTTTTGAAATCCACACATAATTTTTTTATAATATGCATGTTCTGTGAACTTTTTGAAGGCCTCTCATACACTTTTTTGCAGCTGACCTGTTTCTCCCAACACTGTATTTTTGATTCATCCATGCTTTATTTTATGTAGCAATAGTTCATTCATTCTCAGGATTGTATTTGATTGGATGGAAATCCCACAACTTAGCTGTCCATTCTCCTGCTGATGGATATTTGGGTGGTTTCCAGTTTTTGCCTATTGTGATTGTGCAGCTATGCATAGTGTCTATGCATCTCTTTGTGCACATATGCCTGCCAGTCTTCTGGGAATATGTGTGGGCTTGAAGTTCCCGGGTCACAGTGTACAGGTGGTACTAACTGACAGGCCTATCAGGAGCCCAGAGATGTCAGCTCTTTCACATTTTTGACAACACAAGGTATTGTCAGCTAAAGCCTTTTTTAAAAAATAAAATAATAAAGTATTCACAGGAGTTGAAATTATATTTAAAAGATCTAACAGCTTTTTGTCTTCCATTAACTATGGTAATATTGACATTTTTTTTCTGCTGGTGTGAGTGAATTTTTAATCCAAAACAATTTAGCCATATTAAGTAACTAAATGCTTTGAAATAACAAAGCTCTAATTCACAGCCTGGGCAAACACCGTTAGGGGGAATCATACCAACACCAGCTGGGATGTCATCAAAAGGCCCACTCAGCTGCGAGTGAGCATTTTCTAAATAGATGAAGAAAAAGATTCAGGGCTTCTGCTTATAGAAGTAGTAGCAGAAGACCCCCAGCCCCAATCTAGCCTTCCCCCATCCCTGTACCCCAGGGCAGAGGAAGTCCAAGTCGTCCAACTCCCAGGCGACCACTGGAGGTTGATTAATCATCTGAACTAGCACACCAAAGAGGTAGAAGATATGCTGCTATCGCTGTGGTCCAGAGCAAAAACCTGAGGCCCAGAAAAGTAGGAGATTGGGTCCAAAGCACGAGTGAGTGAGCATCGGAAGGAAGCCAGGAGCTGCACTTCCCGCTACTTTCTTGCTGCATAGCTTTGCTTGCTCACAGAGGACAACTGACTTCTCTGTTTCCTTTTTTGCTCTTTCTTGGTTTTTGTCCCCTACCTGGTTCTCATGGTGAAGAGGATATCCTCTGACATCTCGCTGGAGGGCTGTCCCAGTTCCCCTAATGGAAGGGAGGAATGGGGGACTGGAAACAGAATTCTAAAGGGCGTGTCTTTTGGAAGTCCATTTCCAGGGGGCTGGCACTGTGGCATAGCGGGTAATGCTGCCACTTGCAGTGCCGGCATCCCATACAGGCGCCGGTTCGAGTCCTGGCTACTCCACTTCCAACCAAGCTCTCTGCTATGGCATGGGATAGCAGTGGAAGATGGCCCAAGTCCTTAGGCCCCTGAACCTGCGTGGGAGATCCAGAAGAAGCTCCTGGCTCCTGGCTTCTGGATCAGCACAGCTCTGGCCGTTATGGCCATCTGGGGAGTGAACAAGCGGATGGAAGACCTTTCTCTCTGTCTCTCCCTCTTACTGTCTGTAATTCCACCTCTCAAATAAATAAAATCTTAAAAGAAGAAATTCTTCAGTTTTCTCCCTTGTAAAACGGGGGAGATAATAATCCTTACTTTACGGGATCATTGTGAATATGAAATCATTTGATTAAAAATAACTTAAAAAACATGCACAGTGCCTGAGCTTGCTCCTTGCTAACACTAAGAAGTGTATTTCCTTTATATTTTAATCCTTTTATTTCCATTTTACTTCAAAGGCAGAGAGAGAGAGAGAGAGAGAGCCTCCATCCACTGATTCAATCCCCAAATTCCTGCAATAGCCTAGGCTGCGCCAAGCTGAAGCCAGGAGCCTGGAATTCACTCCAGGCCTCCCATATGGGCGGCAGTGCCCCAAGTCCTTGAGCCATCATCTGCTGCCTTCCAGGGTGCACCCCAGAAGGAAGCTAGAATTGGAAACAAAGCCCAGACGCCTGAGCCCAGACACTCCCACAGGGGATGCAGAATCCCAAGAGGTATCTCAACCACTGCACCAAACTATTGCCCCTGACCTTTTTTGTTTTCTAACCCACCCTGTAGATGAGAGGGCTGTTTTAAGTCTTCCTCCCTCTGTACAAGTTCCAGCTTACTTACCTTTGTCATCATTTCAGAAGCACCTCTCACCCAGAGTCTCCAGTGTTTAAACAGGACTTTGGTATTTAGTGGGCATTAGTGGTGACTCAGCACAGAAAGGAAGCCAGGAAGGAATTCAAGTGCATCCAGCACCTGATTTCTGGAAGAGGATGGCTGCAAGGTTCTGGCAGGTCTTGAATCTTCTCCTGTGTGAGTGTTACTGAGTCTCAAGCAAGGGATCTACACTCACACTTAACTTTGGGGCTACAAATTATTTCTCACAGTTTTGGAGACCAGGAGGTCTGATTATCAGGGAGCTGGCATGGATTGGTTCTGGTGAGGATCCTCTTTCTGGCTTGCAGATGGCCATCTTCTTGTTGTGTCCTCATACAGTGGAGAGAGTGACTGCTAAGTGCTTCTCTTCCTGAAAGGGCCCTAATCCCACCATAAGGCTTCAATCTTATTATGATCTCCTCTTAACGTAATGACCTCTCCAAACCTCTACTTCCTTATACCATCCCTGCTCGGGGCTGGGTCTTAGCAACATATGAAGTTGAACACAAATGTAACTCTCACTACTCACCCCCTGTCTCCCATCTTTTTACTGTGATTATTTCATGTACTAGTCCGTCTTCCATGGGGGCCCTGAGCTGTATGAGGGATGTGGGTCCCTTAAATCCACTGTTCCTGGTACATTCAAGGTTTGCTGAAAGAAGGAATGTAACTGACATCAGGAAAAAGCTGATCAGCAAGTCTAGACTTCCATTTTTGAAAAATGTATTTAGTAGAAATTCTTCAAGCTGTTTCAGAAAACTGCTTTTATTCAAATGCACTGCATATGCTTGGAAATGTACTCAGACTAGATGGAAATTATTTTAACATGGAAAAAAATAGTTGCTTTTCAATGTGTGATAGCATGCAGTCACTCCCTCACAACTCAGTAAATTAAGTGACAACAATCACATAAGACATCCTGCTTGGGTTTATAAATATTTAAACAGAGAATCTGCTATTTTATTTGACGAGTTAACACATAAAGGACTAGAAAAGCAGAATTTGGGGTGCTGTGGTGCAGCGGGTTAAGCCACTGCTATCCCACATCAGAGTGCCTGAGACTAAGTCCTGCCTCTGACTCTGACCCAGCTTCCTGCTAATATGCCTCGGCGGAAGCAGATGATGGCCCAAGTACTTGGGTTCTTGCCACCTGGATGGAGTTTCTGGCTCCTGGATTCAGCCAGGCACAGCCCCAGTTATCATAGACATTTCAAAAATGAAGCAGCAGATCAAAGTCGTTTTCTCTCTGCCTTTCAAATAAATACTTCTCGAATGCATTTCGAGAAGACAAATGGAAAATTATTCACAATAGAAACAAAGACCACTTAACTTCTTGATGTTCATTCTAAAGACATACAGCTTTGTTGAAGGCTCACTGACTTACAAGGGGGAACAATTTAGGATCTATCATAAGTAAAAAAGCAGAACAGAGGCCGACGCCATGGCTCACTAGGCTAATCCTCCACCTGCGGCGCTGGCACCCCAGGTTCTAGTCCTGGTTGGGGTGCCGGATTCTGTCCCGGTTGCTCCTCTTCCAGGCCAGCTCTCTGCTGTGGCCGGGGAAGGCAGTGGAGGATGGCCTGAGTGCTTGGGCCCTGCACCCGCATGGGAGACCAGGAAGAAGCACCTGGCTCCTGGCTTTGGATAGGCACAGCGTCGACCGTGGCGGCCATTTGGGGGGGTGAACCAACAGAAGGAAGACCTTTGTCTCTCTCACTAACTCTGCCTGTCAAAAAAAAAAAAAAAAGAGAGAGAGAGAGAGTAAGAGAGAGAGAGAGAACCTTCCATCCACTTGTTCACTCCCTAGATGGCCACAATAGCCTGAGCTAGGCCCAAGCCAGGAGTTTCTTCCTGGTCTCCCACGGGGGTGGGGTGCAGAGGCCCAAGCACTTGGGCCATCTTCCACTGCTTTCCCAGGCTCACTCGCAGGGAGCTGGGACAAAAGTGGAGCAGCCAGATGAACTGGTTATGGCAGTCCGGGGCTTAACCAGCGCCTGACCAGCCGCCTGTGGCGTCCAGGTCAAAGCAGGTGACCATGGACACAATGTGTAATTACGGACCCTTAAGCAAGCAAGCAAGCAAAAATCACAAAATCCACGAGGACGCCACCGGTGCGCCTCTGGAGGCGCCCTAGCTGGGCCATCTCCCGATGGGGGCCAGAAAAGTCTGCGTGTGGGTGAAGCCGGTATCCCGGGTCAGCCAGGCGCTCAGGAGGGACAGCTGTGGAGAGGGGTCCGCAAGGAAGGCCGTGGGGATCCCGCCCCCTCAGGAGACCCCAGACCGGGGGAGTCGGGGACTGCACTGAGCCAGCTCAGACACCCGGTCCCTCCACTGGCGAGGTCCTCGGGCCAATTCTGAGCCGGGGCTCTTCAGAATTTGAATTAGGGATGTTCTAACCTTGCCACCCCCTACCCCCACCCCCCAGCCCCAGCCGTGGACGCAGAGGTCTTCGGTGTCCCACGGCCGCTGACGAAACTCTCTCTGTCCCCAAGCAGGGACGCCGTTCTGTGCTCGGCTCTCGATTGCTCGCTCCTGACGGCGGCGGGCGGTGCGCGCGGCGGTTGGGGCTCTGCGCTCGAAGGGTCGAGCCTGGCCCCAGCGACCAGCGGCGCGTGCTCCACAGCGGTTCCCCGCGCCTAAGGCGGGCCGAGGCCGCGGCGGTCGGCGCGGGGATGTCGAGGAGCTCGAAGGTGGTCCTGGGCCTCTCGGTGCTGCTGACTGCAGCCACGGTGGTCGGCGTGCACCTGAAGCAGCGGCAGGACCAGCAGGTCGGTGTCACGTGACCGTGTCTTCCGGGGCCCGCGCGCAGCGGTGGCCCCGGGGCCTCCTGTGGGGGTCTGCCCGCACTGTTCCCCCGCTCCTCCCAGTGTCTGTGCGACCCCCTACGCCTTCTGCCCGGGGCGCTGCGGGTTCCCCGCCGCCCAGAGATCCCGCGGAGCCGGGTCCTGAGCGCTCGCGGGCAGCCTGCAGCGCCGCGGGCCTGTGGCCTCTCCCCCTGGCCGCTGCACGGTAGAAGGCGGGAAAGGGTTTCCCTTCCTTGGGGGCGCCCTCAGCGAGGTGCCGGGCCCTCCCCACCCGCAGGCCGAAGGGTAGGAGTCGACCCTGGTTTGTTTTCAGTGCTAACGATTTCATCCCGCGCTGCTGCGGGCTTCCCCGAGCGCACCCTCCCTGCCTTCGGCCAAGGTAGATGGGGGAGATAATTGCATTTTTTTGTTTGTTTAAATGAACAACTTACTACGGAAGCTGTGGTTTCTGGGGTCGATAGAGACGCCAGCCCCTAGATTTCTTATTTTTGGCGTGTTTATTTCCGGAAATATCCGTCACTGACCGTCTCCTCGGACTCCTCGCCGTTTGTATTTTGTTATTTATGTTGGCAAGCTTTGAACGCTGGTGTGCCAGGGCATCCTGCCGGGCACCCAGGGAATACCCAGATCGGAAGCAGCAGCTCCAGGGTCTATAAATAACTCCCAGTAGTGCTGAGTGGTGCCAGTGGGTCGCTGGTCAGTTTTTAAGTAGCACCTTGACAGGTGACGGGATGGAGCCTCGTTTGTCAAGGGTGGAAAGCGGTGGCCTGCACTGATCAAGGGTAAACAGCCTTCTTGATTTGCTGTCCAGTGCTTTGTACACAGAGATGAGCAAAGTGTTTGATCTCGCTGTTCACCAGCTGTGGGAATCAGAGAAGCAGGCAAGAGGACCCGGGAGATCTTAGAGGTCGGAGCTTAAAATATGTGTGGTTCTGCAGGAGTAGCATTTGGAGCAGAGGCAGCAGACCCGTGGTCCTCCCCCCACCCCCCAAGGAAGAGGACGAGATGGTGATCCCAGAAAACCTGGAGCTGGAGTGTGGTGGTTTGTCAGGTGTAGTTCTGAAGTCAGCAAGGTCAAGGGCAGGAATGGGTTAGAGCGGTTCTCTAATACCACCTGATTTTTATTTTTAAAGCTATTTTTTATTTATTTGAGAGAGTTACAGAGAGAAAGAGGGAGAGACAGAAAGGTCTTCCATCCGCTGGATCACTCCCCAAAGGGCCCAAATGGCCAGAGCTGTGCTGATCTGAAGCCAGGAGCCAGGAGCTTCTTCTGGGTCTTCCACATGGGTTCAGGGGCTCAAGGACTTGGGCCATCTTCCACTGCTTTCCCAGGTCATAGCAGAGAGCTGGATCAGAAGAAGAGCAGCTGGGACTGGAACTGGCGCTCATATGGGATGCCAGTGCTTCAGGCCGGGGCTTTAACCCTCTGTGCCACAGCCCCGGCCCTTGATGACCTTTGTTTAAAAAAATGTTTTTGAAGACTTATTTATTTGGAAGTCAGAGCAGCACAGAGAGAGGGAGAGAGATCTTCCACCCTCTGGTTCACTCCCCAAGAGCCATCGTCCACTGCTTTACCAGGAGCATTAGCAGAGAGCTAGATCATAAGTGAAGCCGGGCCAGCACTGTGGTACAGTGGGTTAAGTAAGCCAGCCACTGCCTGCAGTGCTGGCATCCCATATGGACACCAGTTCGAGTCCTAGATGCTCCACTTCTGATCAGGCTCTCTGCTATGGCCTGGGAAAGCAGTGGAAGATGGCCCAAGTCTTGGTCCCCTGCACCCACATGGGAGACCTGGAAAAAGCTCTTGGCTTCCATCTGGCCCAGCCCTGGCTGTTTCGGCCATTTAGGGAGTGAACCAGTGGATGGAGGATCTCTCTCTCTCCCTCTCTTCCCCCCCCCCACCTTCTCTCTCTGTAATTCTGCCTTTCAAATAAGTAAATCTTTATATAAAAAAAAATGGAGCAGCTGGGGCTTGAATCAGCACTCTGATGTGGGATGTTGGTGTTGCAAGCAATGCTTAACTTGCCAAGCTGCAACACTGACTTTGGCCTTTTTATTTTATTTTTTTTCTCTGCTAGTAGCATTCCTTTTCCCTCCCTCCTTTTCTCTGTTATATAATTATTAATTTTGTATAATTTTTACCATTTCACTTTTCTGACTAGAAAAGCTGATTCTTGTATTAATTGTTCAGACTAATATTTTTTCTTCTGGTGTTTATTATTCAAGCTAGGATGATTGCTAAGGGAAAAGTAGTTCATAGTATTACTGTAGCAACTCACCAAGTTTTAAATATATCATATATTGGTTAAACTTTTTAAATGCAACATAGTGCCAGTTTTTTCTTTTTTGTTATTCCCACTAAATTTTCTGTACTAGGTCTTCAGGAATTTCTTTAAAAGTGGTACAAAGTCATTTCAGTAATAAAATAGCACACCACCAAATTTATTTGGTGGTTTATTACATTTTACATTTGTACAGAAAGTTAAAATAGTAATTGGGTATCTGTTTTAAGCGTATTTTGGTAACACTGTTATTTGGATTTGAAAGGCACCAGGGTGGGAACACCTGTTCGGGGTGTTACTGAAATCTGTTTCCTACGTTTTTAGAGGCTTCGTGACGGAGTGATCCGAGACATCGAGAGGCAAAATCGGAAAAAAGAAAACATTCGTCTTTTGGGAGAACAGATTATTTTGACTGAGCAACTTGAAGCAGAAAGAGAGAAGATTTTACTGGAAAAAGGCTCTCAGAAAACATGATTTGAAATGACGGTGAACTGTTGGAAGGACAGCGTGCAGTGTGTGTGTGTTGATGGAGAATAGCTTAAGGACCTTTTTTTGGTCATTGTCCTTGTAAACTTATCAAATAGAGGATAATGGATCATATAATCTACAGTGCTGCTGTAAAAATTCCTTCTGTCTGAATGAAGAAGCCGTGGGCGGGTGCCCTCCTGAGGAGCTTCTGTCTCTGTGGGAGCGCATGTCAGCTCAGCGCTCAGAGCGTAGGATTGGCGCTGAGAAGCACTCCTGAACCTGTGAGAAGGAAGGAATGGATAGCAGCATCCACCTGAGTAGTCTGATAAGTCGACACGACGATGAAGCCACGAGGACGTCCACCTCGGAGGGGCTGGAGGAGGGGGAAGTGGAGGGGGAGACGCTCCTGATTGTCGAATCAGAGGATCAGGCATCTGTGGACCTGTCTCATGACCAGAGTGGGGATTCCCTCAACAGCGACGAAGGAGATGTGTCCTGGATGGAGGAGCAGCTGTCCTACTTCTGCGACAAGTGCCAGAAATGGATACCAGCCAGTAAGGAGCTTCTCCATTGCTTTGATTTGTCAATTCCGGTGTGAGGGTTTCTTTTTCCAGGATAGGAAAGAAACATGAATGTAAGATAGACCTAAATGAAAGGATAATTATCATATTATTTAGTTTATTAACCACAAACTTACATAAAACGAAGGTGCTCTTGAATTAATAAAAGTTATTATCAACCTCTTTCACATGGTTAAATTAGTACTCTTAATAGTAAACCAGTAAAAATTGGAAAATTGTAAATCCTGTGTTAATGAATTAGCCACATTTTTCTAACATTTGTGACCAAATCTAATCCCATTGTAGATTTCTTTGTTTTTTGTTTAAAGATTTATTTTATTTTGAAAGAGCTACAGAGAGGGTGGGCTAGCACTGTGGCTCACTTGGTTAATCCTCCGCCTGTGGCACCGGCATCCCATATGGGCATCGGGTTCTAGTCCCAGTTGCTCCTCTTCTAGTCCAGCTCTCTGCTGTGGCCCAGGAAGGCAGTGGAGGATGGCCCAAGTGCTTGGGCCCTGCACCCGCATGGGAGACCAGGAAGAAGCACCTGGTTCCTGGCTTCAGATCAGCGCAGTTCTGGCCGCAGCGACCATTTGGGGGGGGTAAATCAACGGAAGGAAGACCTTTCTCTCTGTCTCTCTCTCTCTCACTGTCTATAACTCTACCTGTCAAATAAAGAAAAAAAAAGAAATCAAAATGATCTGCAGGAAGAGTCAAAGACTATGAGGAAGGGGTAGGGGTGGAGGGGAGATTTGTCAGAAACAAAAGAAAGTGAAGGGAGGGGGGCTTGGTGTCGAGAACCCCTCACGTAGGAGGCACCAAAACACCAGCACTGTGGTGCTGAGCTCAGAAGGAACTCGGAGCCAGTCCATCAGAGCCCCCTGTCTGCCCAAGACGCGCCACACACTGGCCCCGGATTTACTCGGGCAGTAGACACACTAGAAGATGTCCAAAAACAAGGTCTCAGCGTCTCCTCCATGTGCTCTGCCTGCTCCTGGGTGCACTGTCTATAACTCTACCTGTCAAATTAAAAAAAAAAAAAAAAAAAAAAAGCTACAGAGAGGGAAAGAGAGCGCTCTTCCATCTGCTGGTTCACTTCTCGGATGGCCACAACCATGAGGGCTGGGCCAGACTGAAGCTGGGAGCCAGGAGCTTCCTCTGCTTTCCCACGTCGGTTGCAGGGACCCAGACACTTGAGCCATCTTTGCTGCTTTTCTCAGGCCATTAGCAGGGAACTGTGTCAGAAGTAGAGCAATTGTTAGAAGAACTGGTGCCCATTTGGGATGCCAGCCTTGAAGGTGGCGGCTTTACCAGCTGCACCACAACACATTATAGATTAAAGTTCAAGTTCTTGAAAAGTACCCTGTTAATATTTAACTATGTGGAAAATGACTGCTGTTTGCTACAGCTCAGCATGAGCAGGTTAAAGATGCTTGTGCCCCTTTCCTGGGGTGGTCTTGTTTCTCACCTTCTGGCCTGCCCCCATCTGCCAGCACACGTATTCCCAGGTTGCTTCATTCTGAGCTTTGCCAGCCATCATGTGATTCGTACCCAACAGGACTGGGCCATTAGGCAAGGGCTTGAAGAGCTGTAGGTACTGGAGGAATGCTTTTGCAATAGAATTCATAACAGACAAATTTATATGTATGAAGGGTCTTTGAACAGTTATGGAAAACTCATATTATGGAAAAGCTGTACCTGGATCTCAAAACTGTTTTGCACCCAAATAAACTTATCTTTTAATTCCATTTTCCCCGAGCTTTCTGAAGTACCCTTGTGCATGATTGTGAAGTGGGCCATTTTCTGGGATTTGGAAATGTTTTTGTTAAAATGGGTTCAGCTATTCCGATTAATAGTTGCCATTTGTAAGTTAATGATGGCATTTTCACAGAAAACATGCCTGGAATGTGCTGCTTACTACTGGCTGTTGCTTCTGAGCTGTCCCTAGCGATTCAGGGTTCTGCTGAGCGGCTTTCCCTGTCCTTGCAGGATCAGTGCCTCGCTGCTCTCATGGTCAGGCCCCTGCTATCGCCCTTGGTTCCTCCATCCCCACACAGAGAGAGAGAGCTTTGGGAGAGCTTTCTTGTGCCGAGGATGTGGCCTGTCCTGTGTCTCCTCTGCAGTCTGTGTGCCCTCCCCTGCATGCACAGGCTCGCCCCTTCACCGGGCCAGCTTCGAGTTCTCCCTCACGTGCCCCTGGGACCCAGCCCTCTCTTTCTAGCTCCCCTGTCTTCTTATTGGGTTGGACACCCTGTATTGTGCCCTCACACTGCCCTGTGGTTGCATCACACTCCACTCCCGTGTCTTCATGTCACCTGGGGACTGTTAGGCCGAGGGCCGGGCGCCACTCCAGAGATGGATTCTTTTTGTCTGGGGTAGATCCAGGCACGTTTAGAGAAGCAGAAAGCAGCTTCCTGGTGACTGTGAGGAATGGTGAGAGTGGAGAGCTGCCCTGCTTTTGTGACTGCCTGTCTTCTACGCAGGCCCCGCCACAGGTTTGTAAACCCGTGAGGACAGGTCCCATGCCTGTCTTGCACATTGTATTCCTCATTCCTCCCCCAGTCCCTGGCATGCAGTGGGAGCTCCGATTTTTTTTTTTTTTTTTTGAAAGAATATATGAAGGGACCTGCCCGTAGTCAGGAATGTGACATTTGGAAAGCCAGTTAGAGCAATAATACCTGCTTTTCCTGTACCTCTCTCCTAAAACTTAAGGGACCACAGATCCTCGAGGGCATACGCTTGATGTGAGAAGAATAAGCATCTTTCTCTTCCTTCCCCACTCCCACCCTGCTATTGGGGGTTGTCTGAAAGGAATAAAGCAAACCACAGCCTGGAAACCCTGGAACCTGGCTGCTGCACTGATGAACCCCTCGGGTGCCGCTGCCGTGGATACACCTGTGATGTGACTTTCTGTTTTTCTCCTAGGTCAGCTGAGGGAACAGCTCAGTTACCTTAAGGGGGATAATTTTTTTAGGTTTACTTGTTCGGATTGCTCAGCAGATGGCAAGGAGCAGTACGAGAGGCTGAAGCTGACGTGGCAGCAGGTGAGTACGGAGCTGTCCTATGCAGTCCCGAGGCTGACCTGACCCCCGAAGAGTTGGTGTGAATGTCTGGAGCCAGGAGCTTCCAGATGGCTTTTGAGTGATTTCAAAGGACACTTTTAGTAATTTCACAATGGAAATTTGATACTAACTCTGTAGAGAGAGAAGCCCTTGATGAAAAATGCTTGCTGTTCACCTGGTGAATTGGGTTTGAGATTCTTGAAAAATCTCATGTGTCATTTATATGTAAACCAAGTAATGAGGTTCACATTTTTCTGGTATCCATTTTTAGAACAATGAAACTAATTTTTTTAGGTAGATGTGATGATGACTACATTGGAAATTACTACATTTGCAAGAACAGTGTTGACAACAAAAATTAATATAACCTAGCTTTTCTGCATTTGAACTCAAGATGTTTGAGTCATTTTTGTTCAATGAATACCTATGTATACTTTCACCCATCACCATAGCCAACACCCCAGTCCAACTGTAGCTTAAACAATTGCTTTTTACTGATCTCTGGGTTGTATTAATTTTTTTATATTAATTATATATGGTAAGGCACCAACATATAAATAGTCTTTTAAAAAAAAAAGCATGAATTATATACATTAATTGGTTTTCATGTTTACTCAGTCCACCAAAACTGAGTGCCTGTAATGAACCAAGCCTAGAAAAACTACCCTGATAATGAAATAGCTGAGTCTCCTGTCCCCAGTTGGCTGACAGTCAACAACTGTTTATTTTAGGTAATGAGCAGATAAACAAGGTAGTTACCCACAGCACTTTTTGATTTGAAGGAAATAGGTAATGGGAACGATATTAGATAGATTATACCATTTTAGTTACTGACAATGTTCCTTATAAATTGTAGTTGCTATAGTAGCCTTAGTCTATTATCTTAATGATCCATGCTTTATTAGGACAGCTGGGGAAATCTGCCAGTGGTGAGTATAGGAAACTTTTTTTCAACTTCCTTGGAAATACATACATATATTTTTATATATATGTATAATGGGATATTTTTCTCAAAGTGTGCCTAAGATCTAGGCAACGTTGTTTTTGTACAAAGGAAATTAAAAAATGCATAGAAAATGAACTTTACAAAACACTGAATTTTAAACATTTTTTCCACCAGAATAAACTTATCATCTAATTGCTTTCCCATGATCTTTTTGAAGTACCTTTGTATGTGAATTTAACTTTGAGTCATGAGATACCTCATATACACAGGGGAGGGCTAGAAATAGCACACCCTTGCCCCCGAGGTGAGCAGTGAATACGTCTTTCTGGGACACTTTGGATATCTGAAAGTGGATAGAGGTCATTCTGTAATTTTCTGAAAGCATTTCTTAAGCAATAAATGTTTAAATATTGTGAAATACACGTAACATAAAATTTACCATTTCAGCGTACAGTCCAGTAAAATGCATTCACGTTGTTATGTAACCGTCACCACTATCCGTCTCCAGAGTTTTGTTTCCAAACTGAATTGCCGTACCTCTTAAGCAATAGCTCCCTGTGAATATTAACCGCCTTAAGGCTGATGTTTGTGGGCTGATAGAGACTGGATGGCAAGATAAGTGGAAAACATTTGGAAAATCTGTCCACGGGGCAAGTTGTGTGGTAGACTGCCTGCAAGCATTACAAGGTGAAGGAGGAGGGAATTGGAACTCTGAGTAGTAGTACGTCCTCTGAGTGGAAAAGTCACATGTCTCCTTGTCCAGCCATTGAGATTATAGGCTGTGAAAAGAGGTCCCGGGGCGTTACTGCAGTTCACTGGCTAACAAGAGCTTCAGCATGCTCCTGTATAAAGAATCTCAACGGATTCTTTTCGAGATTCTGGGTCCTCTTTTCCGTTTCATTGGCCTAATACAAACCATGATTCTTATTTGGTTGAAAACGTAGTTTTGAATAGCTTGTGTAGATTTTGCTCACTTACCTAAAATCACATGTAAGACATCCATATAAATACAGATGCCAAGAGAAATGTCCAGAAGGACAGTATCTGAAATACTGAAAGGGATTATTTCTTGGTTGTAGATTTCCAATGGTTTTTGGCTTTCTCTCTGCTGTTTTCTGTATTATTGAAGCCTTCTACAATGAGCATATATAAACTTAGATTTCTGGAATATACTTCCTCGTCTGGGGCCATTGGTTCCTCATCTATTTGACTGGTTAGTTTTCCCCTTGAGCTGTGGGGGAGAGTGCTGGTGCCCCCTGAGACTGGACTGAGCAGCCAGCATTTCAGTTCTCTGTCCCTTACCTAATACAAAGTTCACTTGAAGAACAGTTTCCCCAGCTAAAAATGGCTCAGTCCTTGAGTAAATGGCATCTAGCATTATTGTTGGCACTGAAATTCTGAGAGTTGTTTTTGTCCTCTAAAAAGCATAGAAAAGTATATGTGCCTGGGGTGATTTGCAGACTATTTAATGAAATGCTGGCTGGAACAGGCACCTGGAACCTCCCTCTGGCCAGTAGTCGGCCCTTTACCTTGGGCTGCGTCACACCTGGCGTGGGCATGCTTGGAGACTGTGCCCGTGGGCAGCTGACACACAGGCAGCCCCATGGTAACCATCAGTTCAGCCACACATGAGCCCTGCGTATTTGACACCGCAGGAACAGTGTACGTGAGTGGATTAGTGGTGTCTAATGGAAGCCACGAAGAAAGTGGGATTCTGCTCTGAGAGTAGTCCCAGATGTTATCCTGCCCTTGTCCACACCCCACTTCCCCGTCCCCCACAGAATGTAGAACAACCGACACTGCCCAGTGACACTGCTGTCCCAGCCCTGGTGTTTTGTGTTTTAGGTTGTCATGTTGGCGATGTACAACTTGTCTCTGGAAGGAAGTGGACGTCAAGGTTACTTCCGGTGGAAAGAAGATATCTGCGCTTTCATTGAGAAACATTGGACGTTTTTACTAGGGAATAGGTAATGTGATTTTTAAAATATCCTGTACTTGGAGGTGGGCGATTAGTGCAGTGGTTAAGACTCCGCCTGGGACACCCCCATTCCATATCAGAGTGCCTGTTGGGTTCTAGTGCAGCTCTGCTTCTGATCCAGCTTCCTGCTGATATGTGCCCTGGGAGGCAGCAGATGATGGCTCAAGTACTTGGGTCCCTGCCACCCACAATAGGCGACCTGGATTGAGTTCTATCCTCTTGCCTTTGGCCTGCCTGTTGTGGGCATTTGGGAAGTGGACCAGCAGATGTGTTCCTTGTTAGTTTTAAAGTTGTCATGTTGGCAATGTACAACTTGTACATTTCTCTCTTTGTGTCTCTGTCTCTTTTCCTTTCGAATAAATTATTAAAGAAAAAATACACTCATATACTTGGGCTGGCACTGTGACACAGTAGGTTAAACTGCTGCTTGGAATACCAGCATCCTGTATCAGAGTGTTGGTTTGAGTCCTAGCTGCTCTGTTTCCAATCCAGCTTCCTGCTAATGCTCCTGGGAGGGCAAGTACTTGGGCTCCTGCCACCCATGTGGGAAACCCAGATGGAATTCCTAGCTCCTGGCTTCTACCTGACCCTGACCTGGCTGTTGCTGCCATTTTGAGAGTAAACCAGTGGATGGAATATCTGTCTCTCCCTGCCTATCACTTTGTGCTTAAAATAAATAAATATTTTTATTTTCAAATTTTTAAAAAGATTTATTTATTTGCTTGAGAGGCATTGTTAGAGAGAGGTCTTCCATCTACTGATTCAATCCTCAGATGGCCACAACGGCTAAACTGAGCCGGGAGCCAGGAGCTTCTTCCAGGTCTTCCACGCGGGTGCAGGGACCCAAGCACTTGGGCCATCATCCACTGCTTTCTAAGCCCATAAGAGAGAGTTGGCTCAGAAGAACAGCCGGGACTAAAACCGGCACCCATATGGGATGCTAGTGCCGCAGATGGATGCTTAACCTACTATGCCATAGCGCTTGACCATCAAAAAAATAAATCTTTCAAAAAAAAAAAAAACTTGAAGAAGGAAGATATAAATAACAAAGTATATAAGATAGGAGACTGCCTAATGTAGTTCCCTTACTTACTTGTGGCAGCTACAAAGAATTTTTGAATTCCAGAAAATGTTTTTACTTATTAAAATTAAAACAACTTGTTTATGAAGAGTCAAAGTAGAGGTGTGGCTCTCCATGCTTCTCCCATTCTGCTTGTAGAGGAAAATACTGGTTTCTGCTGAGTGTGATATTTTTGAAGATAATCTTAGGATGTTAAAAATTGAGGAAGAGTTTGATTAAATAGGGCTTTTCAAGAGTTGGATGATTATTTAATTTGAGGAGACGGAATTATTATGTCCTTTTCTTAGAAGAAAACTAACAGCAGGTATTGGCTGCAGCATTTAGATGGTTCTTAACTAACAGTCGTGTGTTCTCAGGGCTTATTTGTGTCACTCTGGAAGGCAGGCACTCTTTGCTGTTACTTTGCTTCCATGACTGTTCTTTGATTTCACTGTTGAGCCCCACTCCTTGGTGGCTGCTGCGGGGATGAGCATCAGACTTCGGAACACACAGACATTGAGACCGCGCAGTAAGGGTCCGGGTGGCTCTAACAAGATTGTCATTGCTGTTAGGGCCTAGAAAGTTTGCTACTCCATTGGTGAATTTTGCTTGATAGTCTGAGTGTTAGTTGTTGTCTGAGTCCAGTGTAAGATTCATGAACCTTGCATGATGAGATCATTGTAGACGTGACGAAGGCTGTGACCACTTCAGGTCATAGTAGGGATTCGTCCCTGTCCTCACTTGGAGTGCTCCGCAGCCTGTTTGCTCAAGTGCTGAGCAGTCACAGCTCTGCTTATGTTACGGAGAGGATAGGGAGGGCAGCCGAGAGCAAGCTGGAGGAAAAAATAGAGTCAGCGTGTTTTTCCTGAAGGGGTTTCCCAAAGGCTGTTGAGTAGTGCTAGGAAGGGAATTGACACTGTTACTGGTTCTATCTCATATGAAAAGGAAATGTAGTCTTAGTTTAATGATTTAGTGCTATTTATAGAACTTAATATACCCTGTTTATATGGGGAAAATGGTAAAATTAGATCTTGGGATTTTCATGGTCTCTGAGTGCTCCTCTATAAAGTGAATTGTATTCTGGAGTAAATTGGGCTTATGTTGCCTGTTTTTAAGGATTTTGCTAGTTTTTTTTTTTTTTTTTTTTGACAGGCAGAGTGGACAGTGAGAGAGAGAGACAGAGAGAGAAAGGTCTTCTTTTGCCGTTGGTTCACCCTCCAATGGCCGCCGCTGCAGCCGGCGCACCGCGCTGATCCGATGGCAGGAGCCAGGATCCAGGTGCTTTTCCTGGTCTCCCATGGGGTGCAGGGCCCAAGCACCTGGGCCATCCTCCACTGCACTCCCTGGCCATAGCAGAGAGCTGGCCTGGAAGAGGGGCAACCGGGACAGAATCCGGCGCCCCGACCGGGACTAGAACCCGGTGTGCCGGCGCCGCAAGGTGGAGGATTAGCCTATTGAGCCACGGCGCCGGCTTATGGATTTTGCTAGATTTTAACAAGTTACCTTGCTTCTTTATTTCTAGAATGTGAAATGAGAGGAATCAGCTAAGGCTTTTTGTTCTTTTTAACATTCTAGTGAAAAGCATTAATACCTCTCCAGCTTTTGTATGGTTTAACCATTAAACTAGCGTTTCTGGCCTTACTGGTGAATCACCTGAATTACTATTTACTTAATCTTCTATTTAAATCACGTTACTTAAAAAAAATCCATTAGGAAAAAAGGGAACCCTTATTATTTACTATAAACAGAATGTTTGAGGAGATGGGATTATTATGTCCTTTATAATCATACCGCAAGGAAGGCAGTGTTGTTCGGTTTTAACTGTATCACGGCAGGCAAAGGCCGTCAAGGCCGGCTTCCTCGGTCAGAAGGAGCTGGCAGTGTTAGGATTTAAAGCAAAGAACTTGCTCCCTGATCTGAGTGGAGGAGAAAAACGGGATTAGAAATCACCCTGTGATTCCTTGCCCCAGTGTGATCCTTCACTTTGGGATCAAACCTCAGTGACTGGAAAAGTCCCTGGAACCACTCATCAAGGGGTCATCACGTGCTAGACGTCTCCATGGGTGAACATTAATGGGCTCCCTGCACCTGGACGAGCAGTCTGTGACAGGCACTTCGGTCAACATTTTTAGAGCTACTGAGAATTTTTTTTAATATTTATTTATTTGAAAGGCAGAGATACAGAGAGAGAAGAGAGAAATATTCCATCCCCTGGTTCACTCCCCTAAATGGACACAACACTCTGGGCCTGGCCAAAGCCAGGAGCCAGAAGCTTCCTCTGGATCTCCCATGTCAGGGCAGATGCCCAAGGACTTGAGCCATCTTCTGCTGCCCTCCCAGGCACATTAGCAGAGAGCAAGATTGGAAGTGGAGCAGCCAGGATTTGAACTGGTACCCTTATGGAATGTCAGCATTGCAGGCGGCGATTTTACTGACTAGATCACAATGCCAGCCCCTATTGAGAAATTTAATTGCTATACATAGGACAGGTTTTAAATTCTTTATTAATTTTTTTAGGGAAAGGAATGTTTTGTTTTATTGATTTATTTTAAAGATGTATTTATTTATTTGAAAGGCAGAGTTCCAGAGAGGCAGAGGCAGAGAGAGAGGTCTTCTATCCACTGGTTCACTCCCCAAATGGCTGCAATGGCTGGAGCTGAGCCAATCTGAAGCCAGGAGCCAGAAGCTTCTTCTGGGTCTCCCACACGGGTTCAGGGGCCCAAGGACTTGGGCCATCTTTTACTGCTTTCCCAGGCACATTAGCAGAGAGCTGGGTCAGAAAAGGAGAAGCTGAGACTCAAACCAACACCCATATGGGATGCCAGCAGTGCAGGCAGCAGCTTTACCCATCATGCCACAGCGCCAGCCTCAGGTTTTAAATTCTTAAAGATTTTAACCGTCTTCACTGCTGCAGGATCCAAAAGAACAGTGTACAGTGTGATGAAGTTCTAAATTTGATATACCTCAGCTGTTTGTAAACAGCTTAAAGATTAAATCTATAAAGGCTTACTTAGGGCTAGCCTTATTTAGTGCTAACCTGATTTATGTGTCATTATAGAAACAAAAAGTACATGAAAGGTTAATTACTACAGACTAATTGCCATTGAGTGTGTGATCATTTAATCTGCTTTTACAGTCCTAGTTTTATAGTTTTGATTGGTGAAGAATAATTTGAATGCTTTCTTCTATTAGCATACTTTACTGATTTTAAGATACATAATCTTTCAGGTTTTGACATCCCTGAGAGCTGGATGCATCATACAATTCATGTCACAATTTAGTTGTAGCTCATTTTTTTATTTATACATAAGAGGGTATACCGTGAAGTTATTGGATTTCAGATTTGGTGGACTGTGGTAGGACACATTCATAGTATTTACATTTACAAAACTGCCCAGGAAGATGGCAGAGTAGGAAGCACCAGGAATGTCTCCTCACCCAGGCAGCAGTCACACTGGCAGAAATCTGTCTGTGGCTGTTTTGGAGCTCTGGAGTCTAAAGAAGGCTTGCAACGTCCAGGGAAATGCTTGGACAGTAAATTAGGTTAATTTTGGCCAATTTCTCCCCGCCCCAGCAACCGCAGCACAGGGAGCTATGTATGTTCTTGCAGCTGCTTGCACAACCTCTTGCACGTTCCAGTGTGGGCCAAAATCCTGTCCTCCACGTACTGGGGATTTGTGCTCTGGCCACTGGCTGCTGATTCTCATCACAGAAATAAACAGGCAACAGCCATTACCCTTGCATCTCCCCCCATTATTATAAAACTGGGTAAAGGAATTGAATAGATGTTTTTCCAAGGAAGATATAAAAATGGCCTTTGGGACTGGTGTTGTGGTGTGCAGGTAAAGCCACCTCCTGCGATGCTGGCACCCCATATGGTTGCCAGTTTGTGTCCCAGCTGCTCCATTTCCCATCCAACTTCCTGCTGCTGTGCCTGGGAAAGCAGTGGAAGATGGCCCAAGTACCTCGGCCCCTGCCACCCACGTGGGAGAACAGGAAGAAGCTCCTGGCTCCTGACTCCTGGCTTTGCCCTGACCCAGCCCTGGCCATTGCTGCCATTTGGGAAGTTAACTAGCACCGATAGGAGTTCTCTCTGTCTCTCTAACTCTGCCTGTCAAATAAATAATCTTTAATAAATAAAATGGTCATTGAGCACATGAAGAGATGCTCAAAACTGCTAATTGTTAGGGAAATACAGTTCAAAACTGTGATACCACTCAAACCCATTAGGATGGCAGCTATTGAAAAAAAAAAAAAAAACACGAAAAACAAGGGCTCAGCGTTGCAGCATAGCCAGTTAAGTCACTGGCTGCGACACTTGCATCCCATACGGGCATAGATTCATGTTTCAGCTGCTCCACTTCTGATCTAGCTCCCTACCAATGTACCTAGTATAGCAGCAGCAGATGACTGGAGTCCATGTGCCCCTGCCATCCATGTCACAAACCCCAGTGGGGTTCCAGGCTCCTGCCTTTGGCCTGACCCAGTCCCAGATATTGCAGTTTATCTGGGGAGTAGACCAGCAGACGGAAGCTCTCTCTAACTGCCTTTCAAGTAAATAAATATAGGCCAGCGCTGTGGTGTAGTAGGCTAAGCCTCTGCCCGCAGTGCTGGCATCCCTTATGGTGCCAGTTCATGTCCTGCCTGCTCCTCTTCTGATCCAGCTCTCTGCGATGGCCTGGGAAAGTAGTGGAAGATGGTCCACATGCTTGGACCCCTGCACACATGTGGGAGACCCGGAAGAAGACCCAGAAGGTTTCAGATCAGGCCAGCTTCAGCCTTTGAGGCCATTTGGGGAGTGAACCAGCAGATGGAAGACCTTTCTTTCTGTCTCTCCATCTCTGTAACTCTCAAATAAATAAATAAATCTTATTTATTAATAAATAAATTTATTTATTTATTAATAAATATTTATTTATTTATTTATTTATTAATAAATAAATCTGATTTATGAAGAAAAGGGGACAGATAGAGAGATCTGACATCCAGTGGTTCACTCCCCAAATGGCTGTAACGGCAGTGTTGGGCCAAACCCGAGGAGCCCAGAATTCCATGTGGGTCTCCCACATGGATGGAAGGGCCCCACTAACTCGGGCCATCTGCTGCTGCTTTCACAGGCCTGTTATCAGGGAGCTGGGTCTGAAGTAGAGCAGCTGGGACTTGAAGTGCTCATACGAGTTGTCGATGTCATAGGCGGTGGCTTAACGTGTTTTGCCAAAATGCTGGCCCCTTAATAAATAAATCTTAAAAAAAAAAAAAAAACTGTTGATAAGAATGTGGAGAAATTAGAAACTTTGGGCACTGTTGATGGGAATGTGAAATCATAACCACCATTGTGGTAGTTCCTTAAAATGTTAGAAATATTATTATATGATGCATTAATTCCACTTCCGGGTATATACTCCAGATAATTGAGAGCAGGGTGTTGCAGAGATATTTGTATGTCCTAAGAGCAGCATTATTCACAACAGCTAAAATGGGGAAGCAACAAGAGTCCACTAACCTATAAAGTGGTCTGTCCACACATGGAGCACTATTCAGACTTAAAAAGTAAGGAAAGTCTGGCACAGGCTGCAGTATGGATAAACCTTGAAGACGTTTTCTTAAGAGAAATAAGCCAGTCACAGGAATATTGTATGATTCCACCTACTGAGGGACTTTCAGAACTGAAACTCATAGATACAGAAAGTGCGCCAGCAGTTTTTTCCAACTGTGAGTTTGACCTTTTCGTGAAAAAACTCTTTGAGGGTTTCTAGTAATTGATTTATGTTTTCAGGTAGAAATAGAACAGTTGCCTTTGAAACAGTTTTCAGTGGGAGGAACCTGAATGGCTGACATTGTGCATGTTTTATGGTGCTGTGTGTGCTCTGTGTTTGTGAAACACACCAGGTAGTCTTATTCTCGCTAGAGTACTCAGGGTAAGGAGGAGCACACCGGGAGATCACCCAGCTTTGAGCTGTACCATCAGCTGAACTGCTTACCAGGGCCAACCACGAGCTTTTATCACAAAATGCTCACTCTTGTTTGGTTGATTTCTTGAGAACTGTGCTTCATTCACATATAAAAGCGCTACAAGCTAATTAAATATTAATAATTAATACTTAATCGTGGTTGTGATAAGTGTTGTATGTGCTTTGAGTCACTTCATTTAAATCCTCATAGCAACCCTGTGAGGAAAGTCCAGTTGTGCAGATGAAAAAACAGGCAGATGGGAGGTTGTGGAGCCAGGATCCGAAGCCAGGCAGACCTCAAATCTCTCTCCAGACCCCCATGCTCTGCTTCCAGCAGGCTAGAAGTCAGAGTCTTCTGTAGAGCGTACCTTCTAGACAATGGTCCAGATGAATTGCCAACCATTGTTAATTCTCGCACTTTTTAGGAAAAAGACTTCGACGTGGTGGAGCACAGTAGCGGGTTGCCTCAGTGTGGGAAGTCCCATGTACTTCCGTTCAGGGGCTCAGGAGTTTGGAGAGCCAGGATGGTGGAAACTTGTTCACAACAAGCCCCCAACAATGAAACCCGAAGGAGAGAAGCTGTCTGCCTCTACCTTGAAAGTAAAAGGTGCTGCTTGCTGTAAGAATAGTGCAAAAGGTGCTGGTGGGCAGAGCCCAGCAGGTGCCCGCTCAGGAGACAGGCAGGCACTCCCAGGCTCTGCTCAGGTGCCTCTCGAGCTCTGGAGACACTTGTGTCTGCTTTGCAGCTTCTACACGCGTACTGTGTAGAAAACGCCACCGTTCCCTAATCAAGTCCCCATTCTATAAATCTCCTTTGATACCTGAAAGGTCCGTGTCTTCATTTTCAATTTTGATTTTTATTTTTAAACCTTTTACTGTGGACGTGTTAAAACATACAGAGGTGGGGAGAGTACCGAGTTTCCGAGTGTCTCCTCGGCTGTTAACTCCCGGCACTCTCCTTTTAGCCAGACTCCAGTGCTTTGCTTCAGCCTTCCACCTTCCCCACTCTTGGGTAATGTAGAAACAAATCCCAGGCATCAGCATTTTATTTTTAACTATTTCAGTATTATTTCTAAGAGATAAGGATTCTTCCCTTTGTGCAGTCTAACCATAATACCATTTTTCACTTTAAAAACATTAACAGTAATTCCTTATTATCACACATCAATGTTTCCACTTACAAGTTTTTAATGAGCTTTAAATTTTTTAATGTGATTGGGGTAAATGAGCTAATGCTGAGGAGTACAAGGTCTGAGAGTGTCCCTGCCCCTGCACAGGGTTTCCTGTGCCCAGAATAACCACTTTTGTCTCTTCAGAATGTTTTTAGAAATATCTCTGCATTGTTAGCCATTTTCTCATTTTTCAGAAGAGCTTAAGCGGACTCGTACGTAGACTCATCCTTGTTCTCCATCCCCACCCCCTGCTTGCTGCCAGCATATGGTAGACCAGCAATACGTGCAGACCTGCCTGGCTGTGACCGTGCAGACCTGCCTGGCTGTGACCGTATCAGACCATTCCTGTACTGATGGACATGATGCTGGCTGCTGCCATTTTTGCTGTTCTAAACAGTGTGTCAGCTGTACAGATTTGTGTCCCTGTGCGAGATGTGCTAAAGTTGCTGGGTCAGAGGGTGTATTCGTTGGCAGTTTTGATCAGTATTGCCAAGTTCCCCTCCGGAGAGCTGAAGTAAGAGGTGTACCTTATTAAAAGGTCACCAGAGTGCCCACGACCCCATACTCTGGCTGAACATCAGCCTGCAGTGGTCACCACTGTAGAAGTCGGGGAGATGCCGTGTCTAGTTGTCTAAATACGCACAACTTTTTTGTCTTTAAGAGACAGCTAAGTCTTTAGGACATTCATTGAACATTTCTCTCTCCTGAACACAATAAGAGATTAGCAAAGAGAAGTTGAGTCGTCTTTTTAATGTTTATTCTTTTCTGCCAGCCTCAAAACCCACGTTAGATCCCATCATTACCGTGGAGGGACTTAGAAAACGAGCAAGTCGGAATCCTGTGGAATCTGCCATGGAATTAAAGGAGAAGAGGTCGCGGACACAGGAAGCCAAAGACATCAGAAGAGCCCAGAAGGAGGCGGCCAGCTTCCTGGACAGGAGCACGTCTTCCACGCCTGTCAAATTCATCAGCCGGGGCCGCAGGCCGGACGTGATTCTCGAGAAGGGAGAAGTGATAGACTTTTCCTCCTTGAGCTCCTCCGACCGCACCCCTCTGACCAGCCCGTCTCCTTCCCCGTCTCTGGATTTCTCGGCCCCCGGCACGCCTGCCTCTCACTCTGCCACACCCAGCTTGCTGTCGGAAGCAGATCTGATTCCCGACGTGATGCCACCGCAAGCCTTGTTTCACGGTAAGACTTCCCAGGCCTGCATCTTCTGTTGTGTGTGTGTCGGGGTTCGTGACAAAGCGTGGGAAGTTTCGCCTCATGGGCTGAGTGTCTTGACGGCACTGTTCTGTACTTGGCACAGATGATGACGAGATGGAAGGGGACGGCGTCATAGACCCCGGGATGGAGTACGTCCCACCCCCTGCGGGGTCTGCCTCTGCGGGACCCGTGGGCAGGAGGAAGGTCAGAGGCCTGGAGCAGATAAAGCAGGAGGTGGAGAGTGAGGAGGAGAAGCCGGACAGGATGGACCTGGACAGCGAAGACACGGAGTCGAACACATCCTTGCAGACGCGGGCTCGGGAGAAGCGGAAGCCGCAGCTGGAGAAGGACTCGAAGCCCAGAGGCCCCAAGTACACGCCTGTGAGCATCTACGAGGAGAAGCTGCTGCTCCGGAGGCTGGAAGCCTGTCCCAGCGCGGTCGCTATGACTCCCGAAGCTCGGAGGCTCAAGCGGAAACTGATTGTCAGACAAGCCAAAAGGGACAGGGGCTTACCACTCTTTGACTTGGATCAAGTTGTTAATGCTGCTCTCCTGTTGGTGGATGGGATTTATGGAGCCAAAGAAGGGGGCGTGTCCCGGCTCCCAGCTGGACAAGCCACGTACCGGACCACCTGTCAGGACTTCAGAATCCTCGACCGATACCAGGTGAGTGCGCAAGTGTGCTAAAACTGCTGTGGCTGGAGGGGAGAGGGCAGGCAGCAGTGAACAGCTGTGCTGTGACGTCTCACCTCGTGAGTAATCTGGGGAGGGAGGAAAATGTAAGTATCCCTTGAGACGTCTGGGTGTTTCTTTTCCATGGGCATTTATGACCTAACCTAGACTTTTTCTTTGTACATGCCCATCTCCGAAGGCACCTGTACCTGATTGGTGTCATGATTTTGATTGACAGATTTGTTGAGGCCATACACCGACCAGACATCGTTGGGTTGTTATCTGCAGGTGTGTGAACACTTGTGTAGTTAGGGCACAAAACGGGGAAATAGCAGCCAAGCTGTCAGTGTGGGGTCAGCAGTGCTCAAAGGCTGTTCCATGCACCCCAGGTTCTGAGACTGCTCCCAAGAACATAAGTAATTCCACTCCAGAACCGTCAGCATCAGCCCTCACCCAGCAGGAGTGAGAGAGGTCTTCGTGAGCCCTCGCTACTAACCAGCCTTTTTGAGTTTTGCTAATTGGCTGGTTTTTATTTGCATTTCTTCGATTACAGGCGAGGCTGAAATGTTTCCATGTCTTCTGGTTGTTTGTCTGTGAACTGCTGACTGGAGTCTGCACATTTTGCTGTCTTCTCTGGCAGCTGGTGGGGGCTCCTCTCATCACAGCGTTCTGAGATTACTCAACAGTGTACCCTGTGTGGGACTTCTCTTCCGTTGTTAGGCTGGGCGGTTAGAGCATGGGCCCTTTGACTCTGAAACTCCCGAGTTCTGGAAGGTGTTCTCGGCTTCCTGTCTTCTGTTCCCCTCTGTCCTCTCTTTAGACCTGCCCTATATGGATACTGGGCTCTGTAGGCAAGAGATAGGCAGGACGAGATGGTGAACACCACAGAGCAGCCCCCTCAGCTCTGTGGTTATGATGGGTATGGCCCTGTTCTGTGAAATTTGATTCCTAGCAAGGGATATGGAGCGGGATTTGGCCTGTGGGCCAATTTGCTAAGACCTCTACTCTAGGTAGATCCTCTTCATTTTCTTTTTTCTCTCCTTTCCTGGAAAGCGTTAACCTGTTTGCCTGCATTCTAGGAGCCAATTGGGAAGGGGCCTGGAGCTCGAGCCTCAGTGGGTAAATCTCTCCCTCTCCAGACAGTCCAGTCTTCTGCCTGGGGAGGGAAGTACTGAGCCTCTCAGGCCATCACCCTCCTGCCTACTCTGGATGCCAGCACTTGACGTCTCCCTTACTGAGACCTGTTTTCAGCCATGTTTCACAAATCACCCTGGCCCCGGGCTGTCTTCCCGCATAGCCTTAGACATTGGTTTTGTTTTAAAGATTTATTTATTTTATCTGAAAGGCAGAGCCACAGAGAGAAAGAGAGATGGAGACAGAGAAAGAGAGATCATCCATCTGCTTGTTTCCTCCTCAGATGGCCTCAGTGGAGCTGGACTGATCTGAAAGCAGGAGCCAGGAGCCTCTTCCAGGTCTCCCATGTGGGTGCAGGGGACCAAGGACTTGGGCCATCCTCTGCTGTTTTCGCAGACACATTAGCAGGGAGATGGGTCAGAAGTGCGTCAGCCGGCGCTCAAACTGGCACCCACATGGGATACCGGCACTGCAGGCGGTATCTTTACCCACTGTGCCATAGCGCTGGCCCCAGCCTTAGACTTTGGATATCTTCTGAGTCGTTTGCTGCTTATTCATGTGCTTTTGTTACAGCCCTGTTTATCCCTGTTGTATTCTTGTGGATTTGTTTTTTAATCCTTGTGTTCTATGTTTTTACCTGTGAAATGTGTCACACCAATAGAAGCAGGCTCAGAACATAGGGTTATATATGAATGCCTGTGTGTTCATCTTCGGGGTTAAGACATAGTGCGACTGACTCCTTAGAAGTGCTCATGTACGTGTTCAGCTCTCCCCAGTGGGAGCCATGCTCTGGCTTGTAGTGTGAATTACTCTGCTTTTCAAACATATGTATCCCTAAACAATATGCTTTTCATTAAAGAAAACAAAACAAAAAAAACTGAGTAGCAAGCCCAAGTCTAGCTGTGTCAGGAAATCGCCACTGTTAGCTGAAGGCTTTTGGGAGGAGGTGAGGTGGACAGTCTTCCTGGGTCACTTTGTGAATTGAAATGTGCTTTCCCCACCCCTAAGGATTTGTTGACCTCCCAGCCCCTGGGGCCAATGAATGTGACTTTATTTGGGCATACGTGCTTTACAGTATGAGCTAAGATAGATAGTCCTATTATAGTGGTATGATCCCTTATTCCCGTCTGACTGATACCTTTCTTAAGAGAAGAGACGCAGAGACAGACCTGCATGTGAAGATGGAGGCAGAGGCTAGACTTGGTGTATAAAAACCAAGGGACACCAAGGATCACACAACAGCAAAAGCTGAGAGAAGGACGTGCAGCAAATTCTGCCCCGCCGTGCAGTCCCTGACAATAAATCTCTGCTGTTCTCAGACACACAGCTTGTGGTCCAGTCTCTGTGGGCTCTGTAGCCACAGATTGAGCCAATCACAGGCTGGAAATATTTGAGAAATGGAAAGTTGTGTCTGTACTGAACACATGCAGACTTTCTTGCTTGTCCTTATTCCCTGAACAATCCAGTGCTACTATTCACATAGCATTTACAGTGTATGAGGCACTATAAGGAATCTAGACATGACGTAAAGTATGTGGAAGGAGCCGTGTAGTACTATAAAGTTACTGTGTCGTGTCATATAAGGGACCAGAGCATCCGTGAATTTTGGTCTTCAGAGGGAAGGAGGGCCCTGTAGCCAATTCCCTGTGCATAACAAGGGAGTGACTGCACTTCCAGACCCCCTGGCTTCAGCTCCTGTGAGCCCCATGTGTGGAAGTGAGAGTTCAAGGTCATGAAGAAGACCTGGGCCCCTCCCCAGCATGAACATTAGGCAGGGCCCTCTTGTGCGCCTTGGAATGCTGCAGGAATCTGAGCAGAGCCGGGAGGGCCTCTGTGTTTCCTGCCTGAGCTTGGCTTCTGTCCAGTTTGCCGGAGGTCAGAGCAGTCATCTACAGAGTGATCGTCTTCCGCTGATCCAGGGAGTGGGTGTGAAGGGGCCGTATACAGGAGGCTCACAGCACATGGCTGGTGCAAGCTGAGCACAGCCAGAGATGATTCTGGGCCTTGACTCCTTAGGTTTGAAAAGTGGTTCACGGCCACAGAACTGAGTGATGACAGCCTCAGTGTCACTTGAGTTGTCCCTGTCCAGGCTGTACTGCCCCTGTGTATGAAACTTAGTGGTGGCCCCAGGATCTCCCCTCTTGTGTGTGCAATCTCCTGTTCTCCTGTGGTCCGGAAGCCCATCCTTAACAGCTTCCTGAGAAAGGCTACCTGGGAGGTAAAATTTGAGACTACATGTCTGAAAAGGCCTTGACTTGAAAATCCCAAGCCAGCGCTGGGTTAAGTGGAAAACCAACTTAACCCCACCCTGGAAGCCCGTGGACCATGGTGCAGCACTTTCAAGTTCTGAGGGGGATGGAGTGGAACCTGGAATCCGGTGCACAGCCACATTATCTGAGTGAGTCCTTAGTGGAGGGCGCCCAGTCCCTGCCTCTCGGCATCCCCTTGTGGGCGGGTCTGACTCCCCCAGGGAACTTCCTGCCTCAGGACCTGGTTGCCCTGTGGGGGAAAAGGACCTTAGCCATCTGCCTGTGCGGCACTCACACCTCAGGCACTGTACCAGCTCCCAGAGCCCCTTAGTTCCTGAGCCTTCTGCAGAGGCTGGCCCTCAGACTCCTGGGGAGGGCAGCCAGCGCCCACCAGCTGAGGGGGCCCGCAGCTTGTCTGCTTCCCATGCTACAGTGTAGGTTGAGGCTGGCTCTCGCCTTACCTCAGGGCGGCTGGGGACTTGGGTGCCACAGTCACTGTTGCTTCTTCTCCTGAACTTTGTGTTCTGATTCTCTCTCTCTCTTCCTGTTAGTTTGTTCCTATAATTTTAGTGGGGTTTGGAAGGCAGTAAAATTGTGTGCTTATGCCTAATCCCCTTTTAACCAAGACTTCTTGAATGATTTTAATGCAGTTCCACAGAGGAGCAGCTGTAAATTGCATTTTTTAAAATTTTATCTATTTATTTGAGAGGTAGAGTTACAGATAGAGACAGAGACAGAAAGGTCTTCCATGGGCTGGTTCACTCCCAAGATGGCCACAGCCGCCAAGGCTGAACCGATCCAAAGGAGCCAGGATCTTCCAGGCCTCCCATGCAGGTACAGGGGCCCAAGCACTTGGACCATCCTCACTGCTTTCCCAGGCCACAGCAGAGAGCCAGATTGGAAGAGGAGCAGCCAGGACTAGAACCAGAGTCCATATGGGATGCTGGCACTATAAGCGGATGATTAACGACCTTGCCACAGCGCTGACCCCTGTAAATGCAGTTTTAAATGCATGTTTTTGGGGCCGGCACTGTGGAGTAGCAGGTAAAGCTGCCGCCTGCAGTGCTGGCATCACATGTGGGTGCCAGTTTGAGTCCCAACTGCTCCACTTCTGATCCAGCTCTCTGCTGTGGCCTGGGAAATCAGTGGAAGATGGCCCAAGTCCTGGGGCCCCTACGCCCATGTGGGAGACCTGGAAAAAGTTCCTGGCTCCTGGCTTCAGATTGGCTCAGCTCAGGCTGTTGCAGCCATCTGGCGAGTGAACCAGCAGATGGAAGACCTCTCTCTGCCTCTGCCTCTCTGTAGCTCTGCCTTTCAATTAAATGAATAATCTTAAATAAATAAATAAATCCATGTTCTTTTTGCTTTCTGATAAATGTATTCATAGCTACAAATTTCCCTGTGCTTACTGCTTTAGCTATGCCTTGTGACTTTTGAAATGGTGTGAGTCTATTACTTGCCAGAATTTAGCATTTTGTAATTTTTCGCATGACTTCACCTTTAACCCAAGAGTTATTTAGTGTTATTTTTTGGTTTTCAGATTATGAAAAATTTAAGCTATCTTTTGACAATTGATTTTATTTCTAGTCAGATTGTATTAAGGTCAGAGAAAATAGTCTGTATCTGTTGATTCTTTTTTTTTTTTTTTTTTAATTTTTTAAAAATTTATTTGACAGAGTTAGACAATGAGAGAGAGAGACAGAAAAAAGTCTTCGTTCTGTTGGTTCATCCCCCAAATGGTCGCTGTGGCCGGAGCTAACACCAATCCAAAGCCAGGAGCCAGGTGCTTCTTCCTGGTCTCCCACACAGGTGCAGGGCCCAAGCACTTGGGCCATCCTGCACTGCCCTCCTGGGCCACAGCAGAGAGCTGGCCTGGAAGAGGAGCAACCAGGACTAGAACCCGGCACCCATATGGGATGCCGGTGCCGCAGGCGGAGGATTAACCAAGTGAGCCATGGTGCCGGCCCCTATATCTGTTGATTCTTTAAAGAAAATTAGTGGCTGGCTGTTGGCATAGCAAAGAAGATGATGCTTAGGATACCTACATTCTGTGTTGGAGTGCTTGGATTCAGGTCCCACCTCTGCTCTCAATTCTAGCTTCCCCCTAATGCACAGCCTAGTAGGCAGCAAGTAATGGCTCTAGTAGTTGGGTTCCTACACCAACTGGGAAGACCTGGATTGAGTTCCTGACTCCCAGCTTCAGCCTGGCCCACCCTGGCTGTTTATGAGTATTTGGGGAGGAAACCAATGGGTAGGAGAGTGTTCTCTCTCTCTCTCTGTCATGCTCACTTGCTCTCTCTTTCTCACTCTGCTGCTGCCTCTCTTTCAGTCTATCTGCCTTTCAATAAATAAGTAAAATTTTATGAAAGTTATACATTTTTATTCTTTTTATGTCTTAAGTAACTTATATTTATTAATTTTTTATTATTACCATGTAATTTTTTCCCCAAAGAAAAGAGTACCTGTCTGCTCCCATCTGTCTTTTCTCTTCATTGCTAGACTAAGCTGTGTTGCGTACTTAAGTGACAGAAGACCCACTACATTGTTTATTCATTCTTACTTCCCATGGCAGAACTACTTCCTTTAACAGTTGCTAAAATTCAGACCTTCTTAGGGCAAACATTTGGCACAGTGGTTAAGACCTTGCTTGTTCCTTTGCTTCCAATCCGGCTTCCTGCTGGTGTGCACCCCATCAGGCACCAGATGACAGCTCAAGCAGTTAGGTCTCTATCCACCACGATGGGAGACCTAGATTGCATTCCTGGGTTCCAGCTTTGACCTGGCCCAGCCCTGGCTGTGGCAGGTTTTTAGGGACTGAACAAATCAATGGAGGCTCTTTCTGTTTCTCTCTCTCTCTCTCTCATTCTCTGCCTGCCAAATAAAGTAAAAGTAAATGGATACGGATTTAGGGGGATGATGTCTTCCTGTTAATTTTGAACACGTGTTTGCCTGAGAATCTCTTCATTTCACTCGCCTTTCAATGGTGGCATAGCATAGTTGTATATAAAACTAAGTTTGTTGTTTCCTCTACTGTTCGGAAATTATAATTCCTCTATCACTTTACATTAAGTATTGCTCCTGAGAGCCCCAAACTCTTGTTTCTTTGTAGGTGGCCTTTTGTTTTATAGTCCCACCTCCTGGAAGCTTTTGAACTTGAACTATTTTTGGCTCTTGTCTGTCTTGCTTGAGAGCTCTGCTCGCTCAGAGACATCCTGAGTGCTTCTTGGCCTTTGTCCTTCCCGGTGTTCTGAGAGCTCCCTGGTGCTGGAGTTTGGTGCCTGATACTGCCTGGGCACAGTTCCCTGTCACTGTTGCTTCAAATATTTGTTATTTCTTCCCACATTCTTTTTAAAACTTTTTATTAATATAAAGAGGACAGATGTCATGTATTTCATAGATGTCATTCTAAGAAGATAACCATACTTCCCTCCTTATTTCTTTCCCTCCCTCAGTCCCCTACCTTCCTTCTTTTTTTTTTTCCTTTAATTTTTGCAAAAACATAATTTCAGTCCATTCTATAAGCACAGGCTTCATGCATCTTCCTGTATTCCTGTAATGCTTGTTACACCTTTTGTAGTTAGTTGTCCAGTAGTTCTTGAGTAGTCTAGATTTATTTATTTTTATTTACTTGAAAGGCAGAGTTGCAGAGAGAGAGAGGGAGAGATCTTCTATCCCTTAGTTCATTCCCCAGATGCCTGCAATGGCCAGGGCTGTGCTGATCTGAAGCCAGGGGCTTCTTCCAAGTGGGTGCAGGGGCCCAAGGACTTGAGCTAACTTCTACTGCTTTCCCAGGCCATAGCAGAGAGCTGGATCGGAAGAGGAGCAGCCTGGACTAGAACCAGCCCCCATATGGGATGCTGGCACTGCAGGCAGCGGTTTTACCCGCTACAGCACAGTGCCGACCCCTCACCTTTATTTCAAATAAGGGTTGCTGGAAGGTTGAAGGAAGCAGTCTACAGAGCAGGCAAATTATAAAGGAAGGCAGCTTTCTTTCAACAAACTTATTTTCTAGACTAAGAGCAAACTGAATCTACAAAAACAACTTTAGTTTCTAAACTTCATCCAACCTTTGGCAAACCACTTTATAAGTATGCCTTTTAATCTTCCACCTGAGTCTTTGCTGTACAACCCTAATTGCCCGCGATCTGTTTCTACATGACCGAGGGCCCTGGAGCGGCACGTGTTAAGAACAGCTCACCTCCAGGCTTGCTCCGGGGGTGCAGGACAAAGTGCGTGAAGCCCACTGGTGCGTTAGTCCTCCCTCCCAGGGGACAGGGGCTGCTTCTCATTTGTACCTCTGTAGATGCTCGGCTGCTGGGAGCTGTTGTAGGGCTGATGCTGCACTTCATTCCTTGTTTCCCTGTGGAAAAGAGACATGGCACAGTTGCTCCCTATGGCTGCTTGGGTAATAGAGTGGCCATGTAATGTGTGGCCCATGTCTGAGTATGTGTTGCCTGCTTCAGTATTGAGTAAGTGGATTGAAGCATAGTACAGATGAAACGAAGCCTACAGAAGCTGCAGATCCAGTGTTGAGTCCTGTGTTTCACTGACTTGAGTGACTTAAAATGTGTAAAGAGAAAATTTTTAAAAATCTGGTTTCAGACTATTACAGCTTGGGTTAGTTTTTCTTATCTGGTTTTACACAAAGGTGCCTACAAAGGTTTGTACTGAAACTTGAGCTTTCCAAATAAGTCATGCAAAAAAAAGATTTACTTAAGCCAGCGTTGTGGCGAAACAGGTAAAACCACCACCTGTAATGCCAGCATCCCATATGGGCACTGATTCGAGTCCCAGCTGCTCCTCTTCTGATCCAGCTCCCTGCTAATGGCCTGGGAAAGCAGCAGAGGATGGCCCAAGTGCTTGGGCCCTCTGCACCCACGTGGGAGACCGGGAAGAAGCTCTTGGCTCCCGGCTTTGGCCTAGCCCTGTCTTGGCCACCGTGACTATTTGGGGAGTGAACCAGTGGATGGAAGAGCTCTCTCTGTCTCTCTCTAATTCTGACTTTCAAATAAATGAAAAAAATTTTTTTAAAGATCTAAAGACCTTGCAGACACATAAAAATATCAGTTACTAATTCTATACGGAAATTAACCAATCCTCTGAATGATGTTTTTAATACATCCAGTGTTTCTTTCTCGTAGACCTCCTTGCCCTCCAGGAAAGGATTCCGGCACCAGACCACCAAGTTTTTGTATCGTTTGGTCGGATCAGAAGATATGGCTGTGGACCAAAGTATTGTCAGCCCTTATACTTCCCGGATCTTGAAGCCTTATATCAGGTAAACAGAAAAGAAGTGTGATGTCCAGTGTGTCTCAGGGGATGACGTTTGTGGTTTGTGCCCCCTGTTCTCCAGTCAGAGTGAAAAAGCCCAGAAACCGAGCAGGATTGGCGAGCTCTGTGCTCCGTGTCAGGTCGCATCCTTTGCTCGTTTCAACTGTACTCTTTTGCATAAACCATGGTCCTTTGAAAGAAATGTAAACAGCAAAGCTGAGTTAACTGTTCAGTTTCTTTGTGCACATGATAATGACCGTTTCATCTTAAATGTTAGTTATATGCCTTTTAGAAACTGCAGTGACAATGTGAGAAAGATGCTCAGCTGAGCCCATACCCGGGCGGCGTGTTGTCCGGGCCGGGAAATGGCAGCTGAGCTGCTGGAGAGGCCCCTCGCAGTGCCGGGCACCATGACTGAGAGAACGCGCTGTCTTTCTTGTGCCACACTTCCCCTACAGCTCTGTAATCCCCCTGACCCTCCTTTGCCTCTGGTGCTCCCCACTGCCCAGCAAGGTCAGTGTTGCCACCCGAGGCCTTCCATAGCCCTGGAGGTGCATCCCCACGTGCAAGCTGTACTCCGAGTGAACCTGGGTACTGTTCGTTTCCTCGCGGAATGCATTAAGACCAGTACCTGGCAGTGTGCCTGGTGATTGTTAATAGAGTGAACGTTAGATTTCATACAGGACAGGTACAGCTGTAATCAACGAGCCACCAAATAAAGCAGTGCAAATTAGCGTGAGGTTTGAAGCAAATCAAAGAGTTTATGTAAGTTAAGTAACCAGGAATAATACCGAGTATTTTTATTGACTTGAGTTTGTTTATCTTCTGTGGTACTGCAGGCGTGATTACGAAACAAGACCACCCAAACTACAGCTCCTGTCACAGATCCGTTCCCACCTGCACAGGAGTGACCCTCACTGGACACCTGAGCCCGACGCACCTCTTGATTACTGCTACGTCCGGCCAAATCACATCCCAACCATCAACTCTATGTGTCAGGAGTTTTTCTGGCCTGGTATGTTCCCCCTCCTAAACCAGGCAGATCCGTTTCTGTACAGTACATCTCAGTCATTTTTAAATTAGTGTGTGCCACGTGACCCTAAGGCCTTGATGCATATAGTTTGTTTCTACTAACACAGAAATACTAAAACATAAATACTTCTTCTCCTAAGATCAAAAAGAAGACAGCAATTAAAGTAATAAACAGTGTTTTTGTTTGTTTCTCTTCCCTGTTTGTCTCTGCTTCCAGAATAAAAGATTCATCCTGTTTTGCTTCTACATATGTTTAGATACCAGGTAATGTCTATCAAAGCTACACAGACTGGTAGCCTGGGCGAGTCTGGACACTTTTGCTTTTGGCTTAAAGATTCCTTATGCTTTGTTTAAGTGTTCCTTCGAGAGTGTTAATACAGCCAAAGGGTATTTTTTAAAAGCCAGATACCCCAATCACAGCCTTTGAGAGTCAAAAGTAAACTCAGTAGGCTTTGTCATTTTATCAGTCCTAACAAAATGGCCTCTGAAGGCCAAAGCCAGTTACAGTGACACACACTAGCCGCTGAACGTACAGACGTGCTTTCTGGGTCTGCTTTGAAACCTGAAGGCAGTACCGGCAGGTTTTCCAGGTGGGAGATGAGGTCTCATCACACCACCTGTCCCATTGTCTGATAGTCGGGAAGAGGTGCATGTGGTGGGCGAGGCAGGACCTTTACCCCAGTCTGCCAGGTCGCCCTACGTGCGGCAGACACTGAGCCCCGAGACTGTGCTCTCCCCGCCCCCTCTCCCCGCCCCCTCTCTTCTTAACAAATGTACTTGGAAAGGACTGTGTTAATTCTGGTGCTTTCTAAAACGCATCTTTATTTTTATGATCTGACTGTGTGGTCTCTATGGTAATTTCTTTGCCTCCCATTCTGGGCTTGCTTAGCACGCAGGTGTAGCTGTCGGTATAGATTGAGCTCTGGAAGGCCCAGCCCTTGAGTCCCTGCTGCTTTCTCTTCTTTAGGCATTGACCTGTCTGAGTGCCTGCAGTATCCAGACTTCAGCGTAGTTGTCCTTTATAAGAAAGTCATCATTGCCTTCGGCTTCATGGTTCCTGATGTGAAATACAACGAAGCGTACATTTCATTTCTGTTTGTCCATCCCGAGTGGAGGAGAGCAGGGATCGCCACGTTCATGATCTATCATCTGATTCAGGTAAGGTGTCTGTTCGTCTCTGCCACCTTGCCTCCGGGCTCCCCTGAGAGACATGGAGGAGGAATGAGGCTGGCCCAGTGGAATGGGCTGCCTGGAAACTGATCATCACCCCTCGGGAGGTTGTTAAAGGACACAGACAAAAACCTGACTCCATAGTGAGATGACTACTGGGACTCAGGTTTAAAAGAACATGTGTTGTGAACAGAATGACAGAGTACAGAAGTGAGGCCCGAGCACGTGTGCTGTCCGTGGTGTGGTCGCTGCTGCTCCTAGAGTCAGCGCTGACACAGCTCTGAGAAATGGAAGGGGAACTATGATGTTTTAACATTTTTTATTTGCTTATTTATTTGAGAGGTAGAAAGATAGCAAATGCAGCAAGCTCCCTTGAGCTGGTTCACTCCCCAGATACCTGCACCAGCCAGGGTTAGACCAGAGCAGGGAGCCAGGAATTCCGTCCGGGTCTGCTGACTGCTTGACTCAGCTACTTGAGGTATCACCTGCCTCCTCCCAGGGCGAGCATGAATAGGAAGCTGGAATTGGGAGAGGACTAGAACCCAGGCACTGTGACATGGGGGCGTCCCAGCGGGCATCCAGCTGGTACCTTAACTGCCAGGCCAAATGCTTACCCCCGAACTAGGGTTTCTGTTTTTAAGTATCTCTGAACATTTTAGCTCAAGGGCATCAATAAGCAGTACATATTCTATACTGCTGATCATTTTCCATCTTAATACCACTGTATAAGCTGTTACAAACCCTAAGATTGATTCTAATATTGAATATTGAAGAAAAGACCATGTGTTTATGTACTAACATCAGAACACATGCAAAGATTGTTTTCTCCAGATTTTTTCTGATGACTTTTATTTCCAACACATGCTCCTTTCTCTGCCCCCACCAAATTGCTCTCCACCCTGCTGACCTTCTTCTGCCTTTTCTATTCTGCTGAGGGCCTGAGGGCAGGTGCAGGCACATTGAACGTGTGTGCATCCTTGGTGCCTAACTCACAGCCTGGTGCAGTCCGTCGGTGCTGGGTTTGTGGGGTGTGTGGAGGAGTCGCTCATTCTTTGTGTGTGGCTGCTGTGTGCCCCAGCCAGGCCATATGCCCCAGGTCCCAAACACAAGGTGCTTGCGTTAGAGGGCTGGATTGAGTTCTCAGCTCCCAGCTTCATATCATGGCCATTGTAGACATTTAGGGAGTGAACCAATGGGTAAGAGCTCGCTCTATTTCACTCCCTCCCTCCCTCCCTCTTTCCCTCCTTCCCTCTCTCTTTTTCTCTCCCTCTCTCTTTCCCTCCTTCCCTCCTTCCCTCTCTCTTTTTCTCTCCCTCTCTCTCTCTCTTTCTTTCTTCTTTCCTTCCTTCCTCCCTCCCTCCCTCCCTCCCTCTCAAATTAAAAAGCAATAATAATAGAGAAGTTCTTAATTCTTTAGAGTTAGTAGCTGGAGTTGGCTGTGGTTGGTCAGGTGTATTTGCAATCTGAAGAACACTAGCATTACCACGCAGAATTTGCTCTGTACACGCACATGCTCTTGTCACTGGTATAACAGTATGCTGTCTCCTCATTTATTTATTTTTTTATTTATTTGACAGGTAGAGTTAAAGACAGAGAAAGAGAGAGACAGAAAGATCTTCCTTCCGTTGATTCACTCCCCAAATGGCTACTATGACCGGCACTGCGCCAGTTGAAAGCCAGGAGCCAGGCGCTTCTTCCCGGTCTCCCATGTGGGTACAGGGGCCCAAGCACTTGAGCCATCCTGCACTGCCCTCCTGGGCCACAGCAGAGAGCTGGACTGGAAGAGGAGCAACTGGGACTAGAACCCGGTGCCCATATGGGATGCCAGTGCCGCAGGCGGAGGATTAACCAAGTGAGCCACGGCACCAGCCCCTGCTGTCTCCTCTTAAAGATGCCTTTGGACGCACAGTGTGTGAGTTCAGCAGAGAAGACAGCAGTCAGGTGGCCTGTGGCAGAGTACGTAAATAGACGCTTTCAGGGACCGTGAATTCCAAATCTCAAGGACTCAGCTTCACTGTTTCTCATTTCAAAGCAAGTTCTCTGTGGAAGTGTTTGGCCTGGTGGTCAGTGCATCAGTTAGGATGCGCGCGTCCTCCAGTGGAGTGCCTGAGTTCAGTTCCTGGCTCTGGCTCCTGATTCTAGTTTACTGCTGATGCAAACCTGGGAAACAACAGCGATGGCTCAGGTAAGTGGGTTCCTGCCACCCATGTGGGAGGCCTGCATTGAATTCTTGGCTCCTGGCTTCAGATGCCAGCCATAGGGGGCATTTGGGGATTGATCGCATGAGCAGGAGAGCGTGTGTTCTCTCTCTCTCTGCCTCCCAAAAATCATCTTAGTAAACAAGTTCTTTTTTTTTTTTTTTTTAATATTTATTTGTTTATTTGAAAGTCTGAGTTACATAGAGAGAGAGAGAGAGATAAATCTTCCATCCTCTGGTTCACTCCCCAATTTGCTGCAATGGCCAGAGCTGCGCCGATCTGAAGCCAGGAGCCAGGAACTTCCTCTGGGACTTCCCATGCAGGTGCAGGACCCAAGGACTTGGGCCATCTTCTACTGCTTTCCCAGACCACAGCAGAGAGCTGGATCGGAAGTGGAGCAGCCAGGTATTGAACCGGTGCCCATATGGGATGCTGGCACTGTAGCTGGTGGCTTTACCTACTACGCCTTGGCCCCGAGTTCTTAATTTATGTACCTTGTTCTGTGTAACTGATAAAAGAATTTAAGAGTTGGGGGCTGGCACTGTGCCTCACTTGGTTAATCCTCCACCTGTGGCGCCGGCATCCCATATGGACGCCAGGTTCAAGTCCCGGTTGCTCCTCTTCCAGGCCAGCTCTCTGCTGTGGCCCAGGATGGCAGTGCAGGATGGCCCAAGTCCTTGGGCCCTGCACCCGCATGGGAGACCGGGAGGAAGCACCTGGCTCCTGGCTTCAGATCGGCGTAGCTCAGGCCGTAGAGGCCATTTGGGGGGGTGAACCAACAGAAGGAAGACCTTTCTCTCTGTGTCTCTCTCTCACTATCTAACTCTGTCAGATAAAAAATAAGTAAATTTATTTGTTTGAGAGGGAGAGAGAAACAGAGCGCTCATCTGCTGATTCACTCCCTTAATGGCTGCAGTGGCTGTGACTGAGCCAGGGCAAAGCCAGGAGCTGGAAAGGGCTCGGGTCTCCCACGTGGCAGGGACCCGACTAATGGAGCCATCACTGCTGCCTCTCAGGGTCTGCACGAGCAGAGCACTGGCGTTGGGAGCAGAGCCAGCATTTGAACCGAGGCGCTGTGATGTGGGATGCGGGTGTCTTAGCTAGCATCCCAACCCCTTGGCCAAATGCCCACCCTGGTCCTCAGATTTTATCACTAAATTATGTTTCATATCTGTGTGAAGAGTTTAGCATCTTTTCTAGCAGGCCTTGGGAGGGGATTTTTACACATTTGAGGAGGGTACATGATAACATCTCATTGAAAAAAGCAGAGCTTATCTTGTTCTCGGTTTCTTCATGGTTGTCATAGTGCTGGTATCGATATGTTTGACAGTTAAACGTGATTATAAACCAGTAGTGAAGTTGACAGTGAAATGTGACCCCAGGCTCCTCACCCATGCCGAGCTTCTCTGGTCTTGAGGACGTGTGGATCCGCGGCACAGTGCTGCTTGCTTTCCAGCCTGCGCAGCGTGGCGGTCGCCCCGGTCCCTGGTTTCTCTGGTGTCCGTAACTGACTGCCCACACCCAGACAGGCTTCTTCACCTCCCTGTCTTCCCTGAGGCCTTCTCATTTTCGTCCTTTCCCACTCTCTTGGCAGACCTGCATGGGCAAGGATGTAACCCTTCACGTCTCAGCAAGCAACCCTGCTATGCTGCTCTACCAGAAGTTTGGCTTTAAGACTGAAGAATATGTTTTAGATTTTTATGATAAATACTACCCTCTGGAGAGCACAGAGTGTAAACACGCGTTCTTCCTGAGGCTGCGGCGCTGACGGGAAGCCGGCTCACGCAGAGAGATGCGTGTGCAGCGAGAGGCCGCGTCTACGCAGACCAGGCTGCGATCGGGTGGGAGCCCTGTCACCTCTCCACTGGGGCCCGAGAGGCCAGGAGTGAGCAGCCCTGAGCCAGGGTCACTCTCCAGCCCTTCCAAGAGCAGCCCTGAGCCAACGCGTCGGACTCCTCCGTCAGCTAAAGCTGAGTGCTGCCTCCTGCCGCCGTCCTCCTCCCCCGGACAGCTTGCAGGCATGAGAGCCCCGGACTGAAGCTCCCGGCAGAGACCCTGTCTGCCTGACTTAAAGGACGAGGAAATGGGGGCACGGTTGAAAACTGACGCAGTGCCCAGGAAGCGCTGCGCCGTCCCGGGTGATGGCAGGCGATGCGGTGCTCACAGGAAGGGACCCACCCTGACCTCAAATCCAGGAGGGCGTCCCGGGCACTGCAGGCTGTTGTTGCTTGCTCACGTTGGGCGCAGTTGGGAAATACAGACTAAACGTTGCTATCTACACGTGACTTTACCTGTTCTACTTATTAGCATCTCCCTGCAGGGGCTTTGGCCTCCGCAGTTGGTTTGGGATGGGAGCGGTTGAGCTGCCTGTCACTTAGCTTGCCTTCCCTGGCCATTCTCAAACCCGGGACAGAGGCTGCCAGAGTCACCGTGGACGGAGCCTGTCTTGTCTGCAGGGTGTGTGCTGGGTGTTCGAGATGGACTATCAAGCCGTTTGTTTGTTTGTTTTTGATCAAGCAAGAACATTTTCTAAAATAATCAGATGTTCTTCAATAAAAACCTTTCTGTGTGACAACCAATGGCCTCCGTCTGGTCAGTCTGCTTTCAGACCCTGTTTGATTAAGAGCAGTGGTTCTGAACTTTTTGGGATCACTTTGAGAATCCAAGGAAAACGGCCCCCTCGACCCCCAAGTGAAGAACCTCTGTTCTGGGGCTGTGCGTGCAGCCAGCCTGGCTGCCTTGTCCGGGGGCCTGCCTGGAGCCCTGCTGTCGGGACTGTCGGGACAGCCGGGAGTTGTTCAGTCTCCTGGGGAAACAACTTGGACTCAGTTCCATTCATGTGAGGACTTTTTCTTCCTTCCTCCCCAAGAGTTTCTACCTTTTAAAGGTTGATGTTAACAAAAAGAAACCAACATGTGAGCACAGACTTCTGTGGCTGCTAAGGGGTGGCTTCAAGCCATTGTTTCCCATTCCTTAATTATGAGAGTAAAGCCCCCCTCCCCCCCATGCTCACCAGTAACCCAGATTTTGCCACTGGTGTTTCATTTATCCTCCTGTTTCTTTGCTAAAGCCTTTGCAAGTAAATCCCAGATATCAGGTCATTTCATCACTGCTTACTAAGGAGGTGTTTCTAACAAACGTGGGTATTACATAACCACAGTGCCTATTACTACTCCTCAACATGGGCACATTTTTGGGATTGCAGTCAGGCTTTCTGGGTTGTCTCAGAAACGCTTCCACAGCTGGTTCATTTGGGTCAGTGGTCAGGCAGGGCTCACCTGGGCAGTTGGTGAGTCTCCTGCCCCTGGGCATGACGGACACTGCGCCGGTTGCCCTGCAGAGCGTCCCACGGTGCAGGTTCTGTTGCATCCTGTGGTCCTTTGCAAGGCAGGGCTAACTGGGCAGGTGACCAGCAGACCTGTTCTGGCCTCTTCAGCAAGAGGAAGCTGACGGTCCCTGTTTGGGCATTAGGGCAGGTAACCATTGGTTTTGATCTGGCCTTCCTCCCCACCCCCACCCTCAGGCTAGCACTGTGGCGCAGCGGGTTAACGCCCTGGCCTGAAGCGCCAGCATCCAATATGGGTACTGGTTCTAGTCCCGGCTGCTCCTCTTCCAGTCCATCTCTCTGCTATGGCCTGGGAAAGCAGGAGAAGATGGCCCAAGTCCTTGGGCCCCTGCACCCATGTGGTACAGAAGAAGCGCCTGGCTCCTTGCTGCGGATTGGCACAGCTCTGGCAGTTGTGGCCATCTGGGGAGTGAACCAGCAGGTGGAAGACCTCTCTCTCTGTCTCTACCTCTCTCTAACTCTGTCTTTCAAATAAGTCTTAAAAAAAAAAAAAAAAGTGATTTCTCCACATGCAAGGAAGGTGGCCGGGGTGAGGAAAAATATTTGCAGATTTCCATGTCTCCGTGAATTTGTGGTTGTTTCAAGTAGGGGAGCTTATTTTTTTTTTTCCTTCCACAAAAGTGGGCATTAAATTCAAAAAGCCAAAGATCGGCACCCAGATCAGCTCCAGTGCTGGGTGATGAGCAGGAAGTTGGGGTAAGGAATTGTGGACCTCAGTACCGGCAACAGCCATGAGTTCATGAAACCCTCCATCAGGGCTCTCATACTTGGCTCTGAGAACTAGGTGTTCATGAAGGGGAAAAAAAGCCTAACTTCCTAAAAGATTCTCCTACTCCAGCCCCAGCTGGAGGTGGCTGGGTAACGCCTCCCTCACAGATTTGTAGTGATAGCCCCAACAAGGCCAAGAAAATGACAGATGGAGGCCCCCGGTTCAAAGCTTGACGGTCTGGAGGCAGCGCCTGCAGGCTTTCCCGCTCTGGCTGACCCTGGGAGAGGCTGAGGGAGTCTGCTTGGCTCGCCGCCAGCCCCCAGGGCTGCACAGAGGCAGGGCTCCATGGGCCTGGCTGAGGGAGCCGGAAATGAGCTGAGCACCAGGAGCTCAGTGGGCTGAGAGGCCTCTGTCACGCCTCCTGTTTCTCGTTTTCCAGACCTGTGTGTAGACTTTCTGTCTACACAGAATGTCTACACAGATGTTTCTCACGGCACCAGCCCCTTCTCTCTGCCTGGATAGGTAAAGACAATGCTTGTCTCTTAGACTCTTACAACATTGTGTGCAGGTTCCCCTGAACCCTGCGAAAGTAACCAAAGCCTGGGCAAAGCTTGGATTCTGTGAGCTGAAGGAGACTGGTGACCGCTCAGGTAAGAAGCTGGAAGGGGGCTCAATGAGTGTGCAGGCTGGTCCGGCTTTCCCCTGCAGCTTTGCTGCTGATAGGAGGTGTGGTCAAGAGGGACCCTAGTCAGTAGCAGCTTGCACTGCCTCACTGGTGGCTGGTTCTAGGAAGGAACATTCTAGAAGCACAAAGCCCTGGCAGCACATGCTTATCAAGTCTCTGCTTCCAACATGCTCACCAGTGTCCTACTGACCATGGCTGAGCTCAGTCTGCGTGCAGGCTGCACAGGTGCTGAATACCAGGTCTTCAGGTGGGCCGCCAAGTAGAAGTCACCAGCCAGGGCCACTATAGAAAACTCATCATTGGCTCTATCGCCCAAGATGGTGGTCCCGAAGTTGGAGGACACATTCTGAAACCACGCCCCTATACAATGCCTTTGCTGTAGGTGTCCTCAGGCCCTAGTCTGTCTCCCTGCCTCAGTGATGTTTCTTTGCCCTTCTCTGATGATCGCAAATTAACCTCTGAGTAAGGAGTCACTGACTGCATGGAGGGAGTGGGTCCCAGCTCACAGGACTCCTGAGTCCACTGATCTCCTGGATAGATAACATCTGGATGTTAGGCCGCTCTTCATGGTTTTGTTTTTGTTCTTGCTTTAACTGGAAACCCAGGCCCTGAGCAAACAAAGTAACAACCATCTGCCTCTAGCCCCCAGAGTGGCTGGAGGCCACTTCACCATCATCAAAATTCCTCAAAGAGCGGGATGACCTGCTCTATTGCTGACCCATCAAAGGAAGACCATGGGTGCAGTGGACCAGCCAGAGACCTGCACAGAGCGGATCGTGGACCCCTCAACCCCAACTTCAGTCTGTAAGGTTTCTCACCCTTAATCCCTTAAACTGCCAGTTCTTGCTCCGCTCTTTGCAGTCATAAACAGCTACTTCCCTCACGATCCTGGTGTCAGTGATTGGCTGGCTGTGCACTAGGGAGAGGCCCCAGGTGTGGGGTCCTAGAGCAATCCATGCTGGGAATTACAGTGAAGGCAACAGCTGGAGGAAATATGTCACCACACCCTCTAACACTCCTCCCAAGGCCAGCAACCCCAAATTGCTACTGTAGTAAAGCCACAGTCCAGAACCAGTGCCACCGGAAAATATCCAGCACGGCTGATACCTGCATCCCCATGATCACCTCTAACTTTCATAACGTCGTAGCATCATGATGCTACAGCTGCCGTGGCTGACACTCCCCACTCCCATCATGTACCTGATGCCATGACACTTCTAAGACTTCCCTGAAAGAACAGAAGATGGTCAGTCACCAAGTTACTGGAAATCCCTATCCTTTCTTGGAAAATCTTGCCCAAAGCCTTACCTGCCGTGCCTGTAGACTACATGAAGGGATGACCCCGAACCTCGTGGGTTGCAGCTCACTCTAGAGCATGTCCATACTCCCTGTTGAGTGTGTACTTTGGCTTTGCTAATATTATTCCTCTGCTAACCTTTATCTGTGTCTTGTCCTCGAATTCTTCTGTGCATTGGAGAGAGAAGGAAGAGAAAGAAAGAGAGAGAGACAGAGAGAGAGAGAGAGAGAGACAGAGAGTGTTCCTCTGCACTTGAGGGGCTGGCCTGTGCCAAAGCTGGGATCCAAGAACTCACACTGGGTCTCGCCCCTTGGTGGCAGGAGCACAAGTGTTTGAACCATCACTTCTTTCCAGGGTCTGCATTAGCAGGAAGCTGGAGTCAGGAGCCGGAGCAAGGTATGGAACCCAGGCACTCTGATTTAGGACTGAAGCATCTTTTTCAACCGTTAGACCCAGTTTATCATACTTAAAACATCTACTTATTTTAATGTTGGATAGACAACTTGTGAGGTTCCACATGAAACTCCAGAGCACATCTGGTTTTCAAGGCAGTGTGGGGAGGACATAAGGACAGAAAGCATGGAACAATGGAGTAGAATTGAGAGCTTAGAAACAAACCTTAATGTTCACAATCCACTGATCAGTGTGAAAGGGATACAGGGGCAGGTGCAGTGGCACAGCAGGTTAAGCTGCCACTTGGGACACCCGCATCAGTGCCTGGCTTGAGCCCTGGTACCCTGTAATTCTGATGCAGCTTCCTGCCAATGCATAGCCGAAGCAGTGGATCATGGCCTAGGTTCTTGGGTTCCTGCCACCCACGTGGAAGACCAGATGGAGCTCCTGGCCCCTAGTTTTGGCCTGGCCTATCCCTGGCTATTGAGGGCATTTGCAGAGTGAACCAGTGGATGGAAGATATTCTCTCTCTCTCTCTCTCTCTCTCTCTCCCTGCCTCTATCTATCTTCTTTCAAATAAATAAATCTTTGAAAAAAAAATCTACTTATTAACCTCATTCCCCAGTGTTTACAATAGACAATATCCAGTTGGATAACATTCTAATTACTAAAACATTCTTGTTTATCTTGGCTTCTGGTGAGCCAGTAACCCAGATACCAAAATGACTGAGTCTTCATGTGAGGAGTGAGTTGGGGAAAAGAAAAGCATTCAGATAACTGTTTAGATTCCAGAACTTGGTTCCTCCGTTTATGACAGCGAGTCCTGAACTGACAACACTGCTGACCATCTCATTAGGACTCTGTGAGCCAGGAACTGAGAAACCGTGACTCAGGGTCCCGTGAATCATGACCTTGTAGTCAATGCAGCACGCTGGCCTCAACCTCCTGTGAAGGAATGCCCACCAGGGGAATCTGAATGTCCACTTGCCTAAGTGTTGCTCGGCTCATTAAAATGCTAAGTGGCCGGTGCCGCGGCTCACTAGGCTAATCCTCCGCCTTGCTGCGCCAGTACACCGGGTTCTAGTCCCGGTCGGGGCGCCGGATTCTGTCCCGGTTGCCCCTCTTCCAGGCCAGCTCTCTGCTGTGGCCAGGGAGTGCAGTGGAGGATGGCCCAAGTGCTTGGGCCCTGCACCCCATGGGAGACCAGGATAAGCACCTGGCTCCTGCCATTGGATCAGTGCGGTGCGCCGGCCGCGGCGGCCATTGGAGGGTGAACCAACGGCAAAGGAAGACCTTTCTCTCTGTCTCTCTCTCTCACTGTCCACTCTTCCTGTCCAAAAATAAAGTAAATAAATAAATAAATAAATAAAATGCTAAGTAAGCCATTTTTCTAGTTTCCTCCTCTGAAGGGGGAGCTTTTTTGGTAGTGAGAAAGCTTTTTCTTTCAGGACTTTGACAAATGAACTCCCAGGCACATTAGCAGGGAGCTGGATGGGAAGTGGAACAGCCAGGACTTGAACATGTGCTCTAATACGGGATGCCGCGTGGCATGCGGGAGGCAGTTCAGCCCTTTGTGCCTCAGCATTGGCCCCAATAAGTCAATTCTGGCAGAAGAGGAAGTCAGACAGTATGCAAAGTACCAAGCACAGGGCCTAGCAGCAGCTGGGCACCCACAAAGTGGTTACCCTGGGGTGGGGCTGGGACTGTGGGTTTCCCAGCCTTAGCTGCACCAAAGCTACAGTGCTGGGCTCAACCCCCAGAGTCTCATGGAGCTGGTCTGGGCTGTAGCCTAGATATAGGGATTCCTGAAAGCTTCCCAGCCTAGGTCAAGGTTGAGGGCCCCAGGCTAGACCAGGGCCTGCACTTTATCTCCCAGTTCCCACCCCCCAGATTCCAGCATCCAGCCTCAGAGCACCCCAGGGCAGCTGTCCCCTCAAGGTTGGGTCACACCCACCTCATTTGCTGGAATGCATTCCTTCTCTCAGCCTTTGGGAACGGACCTGTTCTCCAAAAAGCCAGAGGACTCCTCTCCAGGTAGAAGCTGACTCCGTGTTGACCTCCATTTTGTTCTCACGAATGCTGGGGCGGGGGGGGGGGGGGGCATACTGGTGCTTGTTCTTCTCTTTCTTTCCTTTCTTTGGACAGAAAAACAGATTTGTATGCTCCAAAGCTAACCCCGTGGAGGAGCCCAAGTATAACCGAATGTTTGAGAAAAGTCAGTTTTCCCCTAAGCCAGCCAGAGACTCCCTAGGGCTTGAGAAGGTGCACATGAAAAGGGTGAGGTGCTGGGGCCAGCGCTGTGGTGTAGCGGGTAAAGCCATTGCCTGCAGTGCCAGCATCCCATATGGGCGCCGGTTCGAGTCCCAGCTGCTCCACTTCCGATCCAGCTCTCCGCTATGACCTGGGAAAGCAGTGGAAGATGGCCCAAGTCCTTGGGCCCCTGCACCCATGTGGGAGACCCGGAAGAAGCTCCTGGCTCCTGGGTTCGGATCAGCCCAGCTCCAGCAGGTAAAGCCAACTGCGGAGTGAACCAGTGATGGAAGACTCTCTCTCTCTCTCTCTCTCTCTCCACCTCTCTTTCTCTGTGTAACTAACTTTCAAATAAATAAATAAATCTTAAAAAAAAAAAAAAAGAGGGGGGTGAGGTGCTGGCAGGCTATGCAGGGTGAACCAGGCAGGATGTTTTAGGCTGCAAGTACAACAGTACCCTTTATCCGAAGGGAAAATGTTCCAGGATGCCCTTAGGTGTCTGAAACTGTGGCTAGTACAGAACGCTTTATACAAGCATACTTCAAAAAGTTCTTGGAAAATAGAATTAACAGCTAAGCTTATTTTGGTGCAAAAAAAAAAAAATGCATGAAATCTATGCATACAAGGGGGTGTTCAAAAGGTTTGTGGAAAATGCATATGATGAAAAAGTATGCATGGATTTAAAATTGTCTAGCATCAAAATGAGTTTTTACCTTTTTAAAAAATTTAGTTATTTGAAAGGCAGAGCTACAGAAAGAGAGGGAGAGACACAGAGAGATCTTCCAGCCGCTATTTCACTTGCTAAATGGCTGCAATGGCTGGGGTTGGTCCAGGCAGAAGCCAGGAATCTGGAACTCCATCTGGGTCTCCCACATGGGTGGTAGGGGCCCAAGCTCTTGGGCCATCTGCTTCCTTCCCAGGTGCATTTGCAGGGAGCTGGATTAGAAGTAGAGCAGCTGGGACTCGAACTGGTGCTCATAAGGGGTGAGCTGCATTGCAGACAGCAGCTTAACCTGCAGTGCCACAACACTGGGCCCTTCCACATAGTTCTTTTTAAGGTGTCCTTGTGTATCTTTTTTCCTATATATATGTACCTATGATGCAGCCGATTTATAAACTAGGCACAGTAGATATTAACACCAGTAGCTAATAATAAACTGGACAGTGCTTTCTGGCACAACACGTTGCCACCCACTAGAACGTGTTTTCTGTTCTTCCACCAACAGTGCCAAGTGTTTCTTGTGTGTCTGCAGATTGGCAGGGCCTGGGTGGGCCCTTCAATTCAATCTGTGTCTGCCAGCACCCGTTCCCTCTGGGTCCCAAAGCAAGACTGCAGCAGGCCCCAGGGGAGTGCTCATTCCATAGCAATGGAGAGGGAACCACAGAGCAGAGACACGCAAGGCCTTGGCCCCTTGTCACTTTGCCCCCTTTGCTTTAGCCAAATCGTCACATGTCTCAGTCCAGCATCAGTGGGAGGGGTGCGGAGGCACATGGCAGAGGGCGTGGCAGGTTATAGACAACCTGCAAAGGGAAAGCAAACAGACAGATTAGCTGAAAGTATTTTACTATTTAATATTGAATTTAAAATATTTTTTACTTCCTTTTTGACCCATGGGTTACTTAGACATGAATTATTTAACTTCTGTGTCTTTGGGGGAATTCCTGTTGCTAATTTCTAGTTTAATTCTCTTATGATCAGAGAACGTACTTTGTATCAATGTTTTATTTAAAAGTGAGGGACTATTGTTAGAAGTTACTAATTTATTTTTATTTTATTTGAGAGACAAAGAGAGATCTCTCATCTGCTTTTGCTCCCTAAATGCCTACAACAGCCAGGCCTGGGTCAGATTGAAGTGAGGGTCTCAGAACTCAATTTCGGTCTCCCCGCGTGGGGGTCAGGAGCCCCAGGACTTGAGCCGTCATCTGCTGCCTCTCGCAGTGCACATTAGCGGGCAGTGGATAAGAAGCAGAGTAGCCTGGACTTGAACCAGGTTCTCCAATGTGGGGTGTGGTGTACCAAAGGACAGCGTAACCACGACAGCACCCACTCTTTTGGGAATGCTCAGAGACATCCCTCCATTTCAGAAGACATGAATTCATTTTGCTTTTTCAAAATGTTATTTATTTTTTGGAAAGAGAGGCAAACAGAAAGGGATCCTCCATCTGCTGGTTCACTCCCCAGGCGCCTGCAATAGCAGGCACTGGGCCGGTCTGAAGCCAGGAGCCAGGAATTCAATCCAGGTCTCCTATGTATGTGGCTGGGACTCAACTACCCAGAACATCACCAGCTGTTTCTCAGGTAGAAGATAGCAGGAAGCTGGATCAGAAACAGAGCCAGGACTTGAACCCAGGCTCTCTGATATATGGGCGTCCCAAGGGTCATCTTAACCACCCAACAGCCACCTCCTTAATTTACCTTTCAACAGAGCTGCATAATAGTTCATAGACACAAAAGTACCACAGTGTCTTTTTTTTTTTTTTTTTTTTTTTTTTTTTGACAGGCAGAGTGGACAGTGAGAGAGAGAGACAGAGAGAAAGGTCTTCCTTTGCTGTTGGTTCACCCTCCAATGGCCGCCGCGGTCGGCGCACTGCGGCCGGTGTACCACGCTGATCCGATGGCAGGAGCCAGGTGCTTCTCCTGGTCTCCCATGGGGTGCAGGGCCCAAGCACTTGGGCCATCCTCCACTGCACTCCCTGGCCACAGCAGAGAGCTGGCCTGGAAGAGGGGCAACCGGGACAGAATCTGGCGCCCCAGCCGGGACTAGAACCCGGTGTGCCGGCGCCGCAAGGCGGAGGATTAGCCTAGTGAGCCGCGGCACCGGCAATACCACAGTGTCTTTAAGCAACCCCTTATTGGTGGGTATCTGGCATTTTCCAGGTTTTTGACACTACAAACAAGGCAGCAAAAAAATATCCTTGCACGTATAACCTGTTGTATTGGGGCCAAATCTGTTAATCACGCCTGAATTGGAATTTCAGAGACAAGCAGCACCACAGATCCTGCAAGACACAGTAGGCGCCAAGCTGCTCCGCAGTGGGCGTGAAGACTGGGCTCCAGAGGCCATCTGCTCGCACCTCGCGTCCAGTTGCGTGCCAGCCCAGTGTTTTCTGGAGGAGGGCTGCCTCGTGCTCCAGGAAGCTGGGCGCATCAAGTCTCTCTTTGGACATGAAGAGGCCGTGCTGTCTCTGTCAGGGCCCCCACATTGGGGAAGTGAGCCCAACTTTACCATATGGCCACCGAACCTCATGCATCCCTTCTCAGCTCCTTCTTGGGTGCCCGTTCATTACATAACTTCAGAAAGGTTTTTGCTACACATTTTAGGCAGGGCCCAGCCTTCTGTAGGTGGGGCCACATATGGTTCATAAGCAGCTAGTTGGCTGTTCAGGTGGAGCCAGTTTCTGGAACAATTCATTTGGCTGAGATTTTAGTTTTGATCTCCACAGGGGACACATCAAAGAATAAGAGTTAAGATTCATGGGTGTCGCCTCATGTCAGGAACTGAATTAAACACCTTCACGTAGACCATCTCAGTTAATTCCCTCTACAGCTCTGTGAGTATGAGAGTTGTACCACCCTGCTGTATCACTTACCCATCACCACAATAATTTTGCATCAAGCCCCATAAAAACTTGGTGGCTTTTAAAACAACCACCTATTATTTATTTATGATTCTGTCCTTGATTTGGGGGCGGGGTGGGCTCAACTGGGTGGTTCTTTTGATTTTGCCTGGGTTCCTTCATGTGTCTGTGATGAGGGGACACCTCAGCTTCTGGGAGTTGGCTGGCTGTTGGTGTGGGCCGTAAGAATTTTTCTCTTTTGAGAAGGAGAAAGACAGAATGTTCACCTGTTGGTTCATTCCTCAAATGCCCTCAGTGCCCAGACAGCCAAAGCTAGGAGCCAAGAACTCAATCCAGATCTCTCGCATGAATGGTAGGGACCCAACTACCCAAGCCATCACCACTGCCTCCCAGGGTCTGCATTAGCAGGAAGCTGGAGTCAGGAGCCAGAGCCAGGCATCGAGCCCAGGTCCTCTCATGGGGAATGGAGGTGTCCTAAGCTGTGTCTTAACCCCTCGGCCAAATGCCTGCCCTGGCAATGAGGACTCTCACGCTCCAACAGGCTAGCCTGGGCTTATTTACATGGCAATGGGGGAGAGGGATAGGGATTGTGAACTCAAGACAAGTGAAGGCCGGCGCCGCAGCTCAATAGGCTAATCCTCTGCCTTGCGGCGCCGGCACACCGTGTTCTAGTCCCAGTCGGGGCACCGGATTCTGTCCCGGTTGCCCCTCTTCCAGGCCAGCTCTCTGCTGTGGCCCAGGAGTGCAGTGGAGGATGGCCCAAGTGTTTGGGCCCTGCACCTGCATGGGAGACCAGGAGAAGCACCTGGCTCCTGGCTTCGGATCCTCGCGGTGCAGCAGCCATTGGAGGGTGAACCAACGGCAAAGGGGGACCTTTCTTTCTGTCTCTCTCTCTCACTGTGAAGTGAAGTGTGAAGTGAAGAGCAGAGAGCAGGATAATGAGGGTCAAGGCTTCCAAGGTCTGTTGCAGTTGATTTCTCAACAATGTTGCTGTGGATTCATTCCTGAGAGGAGCAGCGTGGTGGCGGCAAGAGGCACGGAGTCACCACACAGACCCGGGGAGTCAGGTGAAAGCAGGCTTGAGGCGAGCAGCCCACAGACTCGTTTATTTCAGTTGGTACAACATCTTATATAGCCAAGACCAGCCAATCTGGTCAAGGGGCAGTCTATGCCCCAACCAATCACAGCCTGTTGCCAGGCAGTTTCCAAAGCCATCCAATCACAGCCTGTTGCCAGGCAGTTTCAAAGCCATCCAATCACAGCCTGTTGCCAGGCAGGCTCCATTGCCAGGTGGGTTTCAAAGCCATTCCTGAGTAACTGACGCTCACTTGCCAGTGGCCATCTTGGCATGGCCTTCTCATTCCACCACAAAGGTCTACCTGAAAACTGTCATATCACTTTGCCACATTCTGTTGGCCAAAGTCACAAGGGAAGCCCAGGTGCAGGAGTAGGAAAACAGGCCCCACCTGTGGATTGAGAGAGCTGAAAAATCACATTGCAAAGGGTAACTACAGAGATACAAGGAAGAGTGAGAGTCTGTGGTCATTTTTGTAGAAAATGTGTGATCATCTTTTTGTAACTTACCTCACCTGCTCTTGCAGATAAGCAGAGCCAGAGACTGACCCCTCAAAGCCAGCAAATGATGGCTTTGAACCTGAACAGTCCAACCCCAGTCTCCAAGCCCTCAGCCTCTTCTCCTGTCCTTCTGTGCCTGCGAAGGCTTCTGGATTATTTCCACTCCCCAATGATGTCACCTTCTTTGAAAATCTCTAGCACACACAGTGACCTGCAAGATAAAAGCCATCTCTCCAGAGGCCATTAGCTACTCAAAGGAGACTTGGGTGACAGGGTCTGGAGATAGCGCACTGCGGAGTCTGGTGGATGGATGGGTGGATGAATGAACAGATGGATGGACGGATGAGTGCTGCAGATGTCTAGACAGGTGCCATGTTTGGACGGGGGGCGGGGTGGATGGATAGGTGGCCTTTATGTAAATGTATCTCATGCTTTCCCACAGGTACAGTTACTAATTGGCACTAACCCTGCCCTGCAGGGATGGAGCTCCTTGATGATGAGACAGGGACCACCATGCTAACTAAGCTGCAGGGTGCACAGTGGGTGTTCATTCAAAGAAGGGCAACTGGTCTCTCCGTAGTGCAGGGTGCAAGAGCACAAGCTGCTTGTGTTCCAATCCTAGTTACTTACTGCTGGGTCACCTTCGGCAGGTTTCTCAGCCACTCTGGACCCAAACCAAGGAGGCCAGCAGTGCAGACGCTCCTGAACTTACAATGAGGTTGCCTCCCACTAAGTCCGTCCTGAGTTGAAAATATCTTAAGTTGCAAATGCAGTGCCTGCAGGAAGTTACAGAAGGTCCCAGCTCAGCAGCGCCCCCTACTGTAGAGCGTCAGGTGTTTTCCACCCACGCTGTAACTGCCCGGGGCTACCTGGGAGCTGAGACCCCGGCCGCCGTCCAGCACCGCAGGAGAGGATCGGACCGAGTAGCACGAGCCTGGGGAAAGATCAAAATTCAGAATTCGAAGCACATTTCCTACTGTGTGTGCATGGTTTTTGCATCATCGTGAAGTTCAAAATTGGGAAGTCAAACTATCCTAAGTCAGGGGTGTACTTGACTTCTGGCGTCATTGGGATGACTCAGTGCATCAGTATTACAACGCTCTTGCAAACATCTGGAACACACTGGTGCGGTGTCAGTACCTGCAAAATGAACGCATGGGAAAATAGTTTTTCTCCACAGCAGCTGACGGCAGGGGTGAGCCCTCTTTATAAACCACCATCTCTTGAATCAGGGGTCAGCAAATGACAGCCTGCTTGCCACCTAGCTTTATAAATAAAGTTTTATTGGAACACAGACATGCTCCCTGGTGTCTACGGATCCTGTTGTGCTACTGTGACAGAGCTGAGGAGTTGCAACAGAGACCATACACTCCACAAAGCCTCAGGAGATTATGATTTGGCTTCTTCCAGAATAAGCTTGGTGCCCACTGCCCTGAGTTCTCTGAATTATGCTATGGCTTTAATGCTCATTGCTCTGACCTGTGGATGGATGGGTTTAAATGCCCTCACCGATCCTCTTTTGATTTTTAAAATGCTTATTTATTTTTCATGGAAAGGCAGAGCAACAGAGAGGGAGACAGACAGATTTGCATCTGCTGGTTCACTCCCCAAATAGCACCAACAAGCCAGGGCTGGTCCAGGTTGAAGCCAGGAGTCTGGAACTCCATTCAGGTCTCCCGTGTGGGTGGCAGGGGCTCAAGCACTCGGGCCACCTTCTGCTACCTTCCTAGATGTGTTAGCAGGGAGCTGGATTGGAAGCAGAGTAGGTGGACTTGAATGTACACTGTGATTATGGGACACAGGCATCCCAAGCAGCAGCTCAGCCCACTGCACCACAGCGCCCACCCCGCACGAGCCTCCTTTGTAAGTGAGGACCCCCTGGAACTCCCACAAGTTTCCTTGCCCTTCATTGTGGCCCCAGCCTTTGGTGGCCCTTGGCTGGGGGAGGTGGGGTGGGCTTGAACTTGTGGTCTCTGAGAGCGGAGGACAGGTGGGAAGGGAAGAGACAGGCCCTCTGGGAATTCAAGGCCCACACAGAGAGAAGCTGCCCCCTGCCTCCCACACTCCGCATGGGCACACTCACAAACCAGCTCGTTTGAAGTGGTTCATGAGTGCTGGCCTCAGGCAGAGCTGCGGTGAGTCTGCCACCTCCTCCAGCTCTTTCCACCCAGCTTACTGTGGGAGATCACCCAGAAAGGCGCCGGAGACACAGTAATGGGATCTGACTTCTCCTGTAAACCGGGGGCTGTTCTCAGCAGGCCAAGGTGGACGGATGGGGCCAGTGCCCGGGCCTTGGGGCTGCTACCCTGCGGAGTGGGCCACAATCACCGGGGATATTGATGAGTTCAACATCAAGGCCAAAAGCTCACCTAGCAAAGAGATGAAGCCAAAGAACAAGGTTCAGAGAGGAAGGTTGTAGTAAAACAGTGAATACTATGAGGAAACTTCAAAAAATGTGTGGGAAAATGAAACTAGGCTTAATTTGATGCAAAGATAGAGAAAATATTGAAATCTTTGCATTTTTTTCTTATTAATATGGTATTTCTTTGTCTTCCCTCTGTCAAACTCTGAGTCAACCACGTTCCCCAGGCTGCCGGGGGAGGTACAGGGCAGGCGAGGCTCTGGAGAAAGAACTGTGGGAGGTGGAAACGACTCCTTCCCGTGGCAAAGAGGATGAAGAAGGCCGTCTGGGGGATGAACCAGTGGATGGAAGATTCGCTCTCTGTGTCCTACTCTGCTTTTCAAATAAGTTAATTAATTAAAAAAGAAAGAAAAGATTCCAGGGGAGGGACCAGCATTGTGGCACAGCAGGTGAAGCCACCGTCGGCAACACCCACATCCCGTATCAGAGTGCCGGTTGGAATCCTGGCCTCTCCACTTCTGATCCAGCTCCCTGCTAATGCACCTGGGAAGGTAGCGGAGGATGGCCTGAGTACTTGGGCCCCTACCACCAACATGGAAGACCTGGATGGAGTTCCTGGCTGTTGGCTTTAGCCTGGCCCAGCCTTTTGTGGCCATTTGGAAGAGTGAACCAATGGCTAAGATCTCTCTCTCTCTCTCTCTCTCTCTCTCTCCCCTTTTGCCTCTGTCACTCTGCCTTTCAAGTTAATTTATTTTAAACACAAGATTCCCAGGGAATGCAGACACAGCCCAGATTGTCCCTGCAGGACTCAGTGTCTGGTGGGTTAGGACATCTGGAATCTGGAAGGAGCCCATCTCCACAGCTGAGTTTCTGGGAAGCCGACTGGGGGTGCATCTTCCTCACCCGGCTACAGGGCTAAGTGAGAGACTGAGGGTGAAGAAGGACATTAAGGACATTTATTGTCCAAACGTCGGTCCTTTTCCTAGGGGCACCTCTAGTGTGTTGTCTTAGGAAGAATTCAGGAGGCAGAAGTGTCGGGTGCTATTTTTGGTTCAACAACTTAGCAGGATGTAAGCAGTTATTTTTTTAATTTTTATTTATTTGAAAGACAGAGTGGCAGACAGGTAGAAGGAGATGCTGGAGATATGGAGACAGAGAGAGAGAAAAGAGCTAGAGATGATAGAGCTATATAGAGATGGATGATAGAGATCTTCCATCCGCAGCTTTACTCCCCAGATGCCCGTAACAGCCAGGAGTAGGCCCAGAACGCCATCTGGGCCTCCTGTGTGGGTGACTGGGGCACCTACTGCCTCACAGAGTGTGCATTAGCAGGAAGCTAGAATCAGGAACCCGGAACCTGAACCTGGGCACCCTGATGTGGGCACCCAAGCACTGTCTCAATCACTGTGCTAAATGCCCACCCCTATAAGCAGTTATTCAACTGAAACCTAACCAACTCATACTGAAAGACTTTCTACCACACAGCTTCTTTTTTAAGATTTTTATTTATTTACTTGAAAGGCAGAGTTCACAGAAAAAGAAGGAGAGACACAGAGAGATCTTCCATCCACTGGCTTACTCCTCAAATGACTGCAATGGCCGGGGGCTGGGCCGGGCCAAAGCCAGGAGCCAGGAGCTTCTTCCAGGTCTCCTATGTGTGTGCAGGGCCCAAGCATGTGGGCCATCCTCCACTGCTTTCCCAGAGCATTAGCAGGGAGCCGAGTTGGAAGTAGAGCAGCTGGGACTCGAATTGGCATCCTTATGGGATGCTGGCACTGCAGGCCGTGGCTTTAATCTGCTGAGCCGTAGCACCTGCCCTCCACCGCAGATTTTTCAAAGTTGCCAGAGAAGAGTAGAATCATAAGGCTAGGAGAGAACTACACTGAGACTGGGACAGTACGTAGCAAAACCATGCAGTGTGATCCGGTCCATCTCTATCCTGTTTTCCAGATGGGGAACCCAAGGCAGCAGAGAGTGTGTGACAAGCCAGATTGCTCCCGGTGATACCTTCTTTCTGTGAGAACTTCGTGGGTGTATCTCCACCTGAGGTGTTCCTCTCTTAGTGTTCATCTCAACAGTTCGGATCAGCTTGAAAAAGTTTCTTAACACCCCAGAGGCTATAGAGTTGAGGGTCTCAAGAACCCAATAAACTTTGAGTTAGCAAACTATATTGTAATTTATAAAGGCTCTCAACTGGGCAAAGCAACAGTTGATTATTTTGTTTTACCTGGATTTGGAAATGAGGAGCCTTTTATTAAAACTCTTACCAAGATTGAAATGACCCAGAATGATTCTTTTTTTAAAGACATATTTTACGTATTTGAAAGGCAGGGGGACAAAATGAAAGGGAGAACAAGAGAGAGAAAGAGAGATTTTCTATCTGTTGGCTCAATCCCCAAATGGCTATAACAACCAGGGCTGGATGGGCCACGCTGAAGCCGGGAACTGCATCTGAGTCTCCCTCAAGGGTGCCAGGAGTCCATGTCCTTTGGTCATCATCTGCTACGTTCCAAGGTGCATTAGCAGGAAGCTGGATTGGAAGTGGAGCAGCTGGGACTCAAGCTGGCACTCATATGGGATGTCAGTGTTGCAGGTGACAGCTTAACCCACTGTGCCACAGCACTGGTCCCCCAAATAATTTCACTATAAAATCCCAGGTGCAGGGCTGGCTAAGTAGTAGGCTAAGCCTCTGCCTCCGTTGCCAGCATCCCATACGGGCACCAGTTTGAGTCCCAGCTGCTCCACTTCTGATCCAGCTCCCTGCTAATGCTCCTGGGAAAGCAGTGGAAGATGGCCCAAGTGCTTGGGCCCCTCACTCACATGAGAGACCCAGAAGAAGCTCTTGGCTCCTGGCTTTGGATTGGCCTAGTTTTGGCTGTTGCAGCCATCTGGGGAGTGAAACAGCAGATGGAAGATTCTCTCGCTCTCTCGCTTTCCCTCTCTCTGTGATTCTGCCTCTTAATCAGTCTTGGGGAAAAAAAAAAAAAGGTTACAGGGCACACATAACATCTCTCTCTGTCATCCTGTCTGTGCATCACTTCTTCAAGTGTCTGAGGCCAGCTTGACCCCAGCCCTGGACTCCCCTGCAGGCAGGGAAGTGCGTGGACCGAGCAGTGACCTCAAGCACTCATCGCCAGGAGCCTGGAGTGTCATGGGAGCTTGATGACCTAACCATCAGCTTAACTCCAAATTCCCCTTTATTTCAAACATGGGTTGCTGGAAGGTTGAAGGATGCAGTCAACAGGCAACATTAATTTTAGTGCAGTTTCTGCCACAGGGTCACCAAGGTGGCTCTGAGGTGGGCATGAGGCCGCCATTTCCCTGTGCATAAGGCAGAAAAATACCTGCTCCTTGTCGGCTCCCTGCAAATCATGAGAATGAGGACACAGGTCTGAGCCTCTCAGAAGACAGTGCTGGACCCACACCATGACCCACACTCGCCAGGTACTTTAATCTGTAAGCCCCAGCCCCAGGCCCACCCCAGGAGGCACTGAAGGAGACCCAGAAGTAATGAAATCCACCAGAACGTGAGTTCCATGAAGTCAGGGCCCTTGGTTTCTTTTTCTGTGTGTTTTCACCATATCCCAGAGCTCTGCCTGCCATATAATGTCCTGAGAAACAACAGCTGAGTGAGTCTCTTCTTTTTAAAGACATATTTATTTACTGGAGGGCAGAGTTGTAGAGAGAGACAGAGACAGAGAGACATCTTCCATCTGCTGGTTCACTCTCCAAATGTCCTCAATAGCCAGGACTGGGCCAGGGCAAAGTCAGAAGCCAGGAACTCCATCCAGGTCTCCCACGTGGGTGGCAGGGGCTCAAGTGCTCGGGCCATCTTCCTCTGCCTTCCTAGGTGCGTTAGCAGGGAGCTGGATTGGAAGTGGAGCAGGTGGGGCTCAAACCAGCACTCATATGGAACTCATATGGGATGCTGGTATTGCAGGTGGCGGTTTAACCCACTGCACCACAATGCCGGCCCCAGTCATTTCTGCTCCTGTTCCCAAAGGCAAATGGGAAAGGAAGGCAGCGAGCTTGCCCTCTTCTCTTTGTCCGCCCCTATGTCTAACACGAGCACCTGGTTCATTACCTCAGGCTCTGCTCTGCTCTGCGCAGCCCCACTGAAGAGGGAGCACTGACCCCATTCGTGGTTTCCAAAGAGCCTTCACATTATCTTCTCATTGGATGTCGTCAGCCTCCGGGTGCGGGTCCCCGAGTCTATCCTCCTACAGATGGGAACAGCCAGGAATCCAACAGCAGTCATGGTTTCTTTATTGTCTTCTTTCTCGTGTTTACTCAATCACCTAGCTGCATTTTTTTTTGTCCAGTAAAACAAAGGTTGCAAATATTAATCAATCCATATTTGTTAGACACAGCTTTGTGTCACTGCCCCAGCCACCCAACCTGGCCACAAGTTTGGCTTATTTTATTTTATTTTATTTTATTTTATTTTATTTTTTAAGAGAAACGTTCAGACCAATCTGTAGAACATTTAATCTCACAGCTTTTTTTTTTTAAGATTTATTTTATTTATTTGAAAGAGTTACAGAAAGAGGTAGAGACAGAGAGAGAGAGAGGTCTTCCATACGCTGGTTCACTCCCCAATTGGCCGCAACAGCTGGAGCTGCACCAATCTGAAGCTAGGAGCCAGGAGCTTCTTCTGGGTCTCCCATGTGGGTGCAGGGGCCCAAGGACTTGGGCCATCCTATACTGCCTTCCCAAGCCATAGCAGAGAGCTGGATTGGAAGAGGAGCAGCCGGGACTCGAACCGGTGCCCATATGGGATGCTGGCGCTTCAGGCCAGGGTGTTAACCTGCTGCATCACAGCGCCGGCCCCAGCTTATATTATATAAAGACAAGTAAGTCAAAGGAATATCAGAAAACATTTCTGTTAGTCTTTCAAAAAATCAGATGTATCACAGAAGAGATACCTGATTGTAGGGAGCATCAGGAAACTTGAAAAATATGTTCTTATTGAATGTTTTTCTTGCCGGTCAGCTGGCATCACTAAAGTTCAGAGCAACTTTTTAAAATCTTAAGCTAGCTGTCGCCGTGGCTCACTAGGCTAATCCTCCACCTGCGGCGCCAGCACCCCAGGTTCTAGTCCCGGTAGGGGCGGCAGATTCTGTCCCGGTTGCTCCTCTTCCAGTCCAGCTCTCTGCTGTGGCCCGGGAAGGCAGTGGAGGATGGCCCAAGTGCTTGGGCCCTGCACCCCATGGGAGACCAGGAGAAGCACCTGGCTCTTGGCTTCGGATTGGCAGAGTGCGCCAGCCATAACGGCCATTTAGAGGGGTGAACCAACGGAAGGAAGACCTTTCTCTCTGTCTCTCTCTCTCACTGTCTAACTCTGCCTGTCAAAAAAATAAATAAAAATAAAATAAAATCTTAAGCTAAATAATTTGTCCTTAGACATGTTATATGGAAGTATCTCTAATAATAGCTCATTAATTATTCTTCCAGTCAACTTCCAAATGAATAACTCCTGAGAATTTGAAGTCCAGCATTGTGGTGTAGTGGGTTAAGCTGCCTGCAAGAAGACTGGCATCTCATCTGGGCACCATTTTGAATCCTGGCTCCTCCACTTCCCTCTAGCTCTCTGCTAATGTGCTGGGGAAGGCAATGAAGATGGTCCAGTATTTGTATCTCTGCCACCCATGCAGGAGACCTGAGGGGAGTTCTAGTCTCCTGATTTTTTCCCATGGCCTGGCCATGGCTGTTGTGGCTATCTGGAGAGTGAACCAACAGATAGAAGATCTCTCTCTCTCTCTCTCTCTCTCTAACCTGGCTTTTGAAATAAATAAATAATATTAAAAATAGCTTCTGAGGATTTCACTTACTTTGGTTGGCCTTTGGATAAGTGCAGCCTAATGTTGATTTAATAAACATCATCATGGATAGCAGAGAAAACATGCTGTCATAAAAATTAAAGAGATTTCATAATCCTGAGTTTGGAGCACACTGACTGGAGCAAATGCCTAGAAAATCTGAGGTTCTAAATTCTATGTTGAATCAACTAGTTTTATAAACCAAAAGAATATGGGGCCAGCGCTGTGGCATAGAGGGTAAAGGGGCCACCTGCAGCACCGGCTCCCATATGAGCACTGGTTTGAGTCCCGGCTGCTCTACTTCCCATCCAGCGCTCTGCTATGGCCTGGGAAAGCAGTAGAAGATGGCCCAAGTCCTTGGGCCCCTGCACCCACATGGGAGACCCGGAAGAAGCTCCTGACTCCTGGCTTCGGATCAGCGCAGCTCAGGCTGTTGCAGCCAATTGAGGAATGAACCAGCGGATGGAAGACCTCTCTTTCTGCCTCTCCTTCTCTCTCTGTGTAACTCTGACTTTCAAATCAATCTTTAAAATAAATAAATAAATAAACCTGGGCTGGCACTGTGGCATAGCGGGTGAAACCACCGTCTGCAGTGCTGGTGTCCCTTGTGGGCACTGGTTCTAGTCCCAGCTGCTCCACTTCCGATCCAGCTCTCTGCTATGGCCTGGGAAAGCAGTACAGAATGGCCCAGGTCCTTGGGTCCCTGCACCCGCATGGGAGACTTGGAGGAGGCTCCTGGCTCCTGGCTTCGGATCTGTGCAGCTCCAGCTGTTGCGGCCAATTGGGGAGTAAACCAGCATATGGAAGACCTCTCTCTCTCTCTCTCTGCCGCTCCTTCTCTCTCTGTGTAACTCTGACTTACAAATAAATAAATCTTAAAAAAAAAAAAAAGGATGAAAGAAAAGTAAAACTGAAGAGAAAAAGCAAAAGGAACAAATAAAAACCATACAACAAAATGGTAAACTCTAATCAACTGTATTAATAATTATATTAAATATAAATGGACTAAATGCATCAACCAACTAGCAGGGATCATCAGACTAAATATAAAAGCAAGTGGTTGGCACTGTGGCATAGCAGGCTAAGCCTCTGCCTGTGTTGCCGGAAGCCCATATGGGTGCCAGTTTGTGTCCTGGCTGCTCCTCTTCAATCTAGCTCTCTGCTTATGGCTTGGGAAAGCAGTAGAAGATGGCCCAAGTGGTTGGGCCCAGGCACCCGTGTGGGAGACTTGGAAGAAACTCCTGGCTCTTGACTTCGGATTGGCCCAGCTCCAGCCATTGAGCCATTTGGAGAGTGAACCAGTGGATAGAAGACCCTTCTCTCTGTCTCTCCCTCTCTATCTCTAATAAACAAATAAAAAATCTTTTAAAAAATAAAATAAAAGCAAGATCCAGCTATATCCCATCTACTAGAAATGCAATTTAAATGTAATCAACACACAAGGTGGGATATTCTTTTTTCATTAAAGATTTATTTTATTTATTTGAAAGACAGAGTTAGAGGTAGAGACGGAGAGTGAGATGTCTTCCATCCGCTGGTTCACTCTCCAAATAGTTGCAATGGCTGGAGCTAAGCCGATATGGAGCCAGGAGCCAGGAGCTTCTCCCAGGTCCCCCATGTGGGTGCAGGGTCCAAGGACTTGGGCCATCTTCCACTGCTATCCCAGGCCATAGCAGAGAGCTGGATTAGCAATGTTGCAGCCAGGACTCGAACAAGTGCCCATATGAGATGTCGGCACTGCAGGCAGGGCTTTAGCCCACGGCTCCACAGTGCGAGCACTGTGGATTATTCTTATCTGGGAAAGGATATTCTTACCTGGTGTTGTTTTGGCAATTAGGGGTCCAATTCTTAAAAATCGAGCAGGCTTCTCCAACAGTAGTGGATTCAAGGGAAGGGACACAGATCTCACTTCTCCATGGGAGGAGAATCAAAGCATCTGTGCCCATTTAAAGAAATGTAACAAGGATAAAACAACCTCTCTTATGGGTTGGCTTTAAGGATCAGCGTTGCTCATAATGCAGACATTGAGCGTGTGATTAAGCGGTTACCAGTATGATTATTAGACCTGTCACAGAGTGAATTATCTCAACCACCAATCGGTGGGTTCTTTCCAGTCCAACCCTTGCAACTTCAGCATCACGTGAAATCCCTGTGTGAGATTATCAGAAACTCCTTGTCATGGGTCAGGTGCCTTGGAAGCAGACTCTGAGTTGAGGACTTGACTTCGGCTTAAGAACATGCTCAGAAGACCGATATGGAAATGGGGAAGGGCTAAGTGAGTCCGTGACTCCTGGCAAAGTCCTGTGGCTTCAACTTGATCCCATAGGGGAACTCAGAAGCGTAAGCTATGCCTATATATAATATATATATATATTATATATTAGTATATAATATATACAAATATATTTATTTATTTATTTTTATATATATCCCACCTGCAACCATCCCATCTCCTGCTCCCTTTCCCATTCCATTCTTCATCAATATTCATTTTCAATTATCTTTATATACAGAAGATCAACTTGATATATACTAAGTAAAGATTTCAACAGTTTGCACCCACACAGATACACAAAGTATAAAGTACTGTTTGAGTAGTAGTAGTTTTACTGTTAATTTGCACAGTACAAGACATTAAGGACAGAGATCCAACATGGGGAGCAAGTGCACTGTGACTCCCATTGTTGATTTAACAATTGACACACTTAAAGTACTCGGCTAAGGTACTCAGCTGTCCATCCCCCTAAGTCCTTTGGGCCTTGGCCATAAGCTGCCCTGGGTGCAAGGTATAAACTTACAGGCACTTCTAGCAACCTGGGTGTAGAAAAACACAGGTCCAGTAGCCTGAGGCCAGACCTCCAAAGAAGAGTGTCAGGTGTGAGTTCTTGGGAAACACACCGCAGGGAGTATGGCCAAAACAGCTCCAGGGACCCAAGGGAATCCGGACAGGCCCCTGACAGAGTCTACAGCTCTTGCTAACATTTGTTATGCTGAGTAGACATTAGGTCAAAGGCTTTCAGCTAACACCCAGCTTGTCTGCTGGAAGGCAGCATCCTTTCATGTCTGTAGAGAGAGGAATGAACACCTGTTGAAAAGCCACCAGGTGTGAGGCCCACACAGACACATTATAAAGCATTATCTTGTTTAATCTTCAAACTGCCCTAGGAAGAAGGCTTCATTAGCCTTTTTTTAAGGAAGAAGAAAGCTTCGGAGAGATTCAGGAGCTTGCCAAGGTGATGGACAATAAATCGTGGAGGCAGGAGTTGAACGCGTGGGTCTGCCTCCCTGGTGTGTCCTGAGGATGTTCTTGGGAAATAAATTCGCCTTGTGAAACCCTCAGAGTCTGGAGATGGTCTGTGGACACATCACATTTTACAGCAAACCACCGTGAATGTGCATCTTCCCTCACTGCTGTGCAGTCTTCCTAGGTACACATAGGAGATTGCATCCGGGACCTCTGGGACACCAAAACCCACAGACACGGAAGTTCCCTACGCACCTGCAAAAGCGGCTCAAACCGGGTTGACTCTGCCACTCACTGGATGTCACACGGTATTGCAGATGCTGCCGAGCCAAGACCGGGAGTTGTGTAACCTGGGAATGTGCTGAGGGGGAAGGGGAGCCAGGGGTTCCTTACCGCAGGACCCAGGGGACTGGAACACGAACACAACATCAGCACCGGAGCCACTTCTGCAAGAGGGGTCCCTTGACTCGGATGATCCTGCTGACACCCACCTCACCCACCTCCCTGGAAATGGACTGCTTCAAAGCTCTCCCAATCAAGAATCGCCTTCCCAGCCCTTCTGCATACTGGGCTGTCTTCCCCAGCCCTTAAAACCTGCCCCCAGCTGGGGGAGACAGATTTGAACCTACCTTTCCTCTCCTTGCAGGCTTGCTGGTCTTTCTCTTCTCAAATGCTGGTCTGTAGTATTGGCCTCTGTGAGCAGCAGGCAGCAGGTCTTTGCTAGGTAATGCTTATTCACATAAGTAGTGTAGTGTGTGTATAACCTCCGCATATCCCCTCATGTACTTAAATCTTCTCTACTGAACATACTCATACAATGTCAACTAATACAACTAAAACAGTTTGCTATGCAAATAGTTGCTACACTGTATTGTTTATAGAATCATTACAAGAAAATAAGTCTGGGTATTTAGTACAGATGCAACACTTAAAACTTATTTATTATTGGGGCCGGCACTGTGGCATAGTGGGCAAAGCCTCCACCTGAGATGCTGGCATCCCATATGGATACTGGTTCTAGTCCTGGCTGCTCCTCTTCCAATCCAGCTCTCTGCTATGGCCTGGGAAAGCAGTGGAAGATGGCCCAAGTCCTTGGGCCCTTGGACCTGTATAGGAGAACTGGAAAGAACTCCTGGCTCCCGGCTTCAGATTGGCTCAGCTCCTGCCGATGTGGCCATTTGGGGAGTGAAGCAGCAGACAGCAGAACTTTCTCTGTGTCTCTCCCTCTCTCTCTCTGTAACTCTGCCTGTCAAATTTATTTGAAAGAGAGAGAGAGAGAGATCTTCCATATGCTGGTTCACTCCTCAAATGGCTGCAGAGGCTGGGGCTGGACCAGACAGAAGCCAGGAATCAGGAACTCCATCTAGGTCTTCCATATGGGTAGCAGTACCCGGGCCATCTTCCATTGCTTTTCCCAGGCCATTAGCAGGGAGCTAGATCAGAAGTGGAGCAGCTGGGACACAAACCAGCACCCATATGAGATGCTGGCGCTCCAGGCAGCGGCTAAGCTGCTATGCCACAGTGTCGGCCCCCAGATGCAATTCTTTAAAAGATAAATTCCATCCAGGACAGTCACAGCACCTACAAACACTGGGGGACAATTGTTCTAAGTGTCCTATCACTTCCATGACAAAGGATCACAACTGGGGTGGCTTTAAACAACAGAAATGTAGTCTCTCACAGTTCTGGAGCCCAGAAGTCCAAGAACAAAGTGTTGGCAGGGCCAGAACCTCTGAAGTCTCTGGGGAAGCTCCGTCCGCAGCCTCCTTCCAGTGCCTGGAATCCTGTCTTTCCTCTGCTCGCAGCTCAGTACTCACGTCTTCCACACCCCTTCTCCCTATACATCTTCTGCTGCCTTCTGTCTGTGTCTGCGGCCAAGTTTTCCCTTTTAAAAGGATACCAGGGATCCTGTGTCAACTTGGTTAAATGGGCAAAGGCCTTATTTGCAAATAAAGTCACGAGGATTAACAGCTCAAGATGTCTGGGGCCGGCACTGTGGCATAGCAGGTTAAAGCCTCTGTCTATAACTCCAGCATCCTATGTTGGACCACTGGTTCAAGTCCCAGCTGCTCCACTTCCCATCCAGCTGCCTGGTAATGGCCTAGGAAGGCAGCAGATGGTGGCCCAGGTGCTTGGGCCCCTGCCACTAACGTGGGAGACCTGGATGAAGTTCCCGGTTCCTGGCTTCAGCCTGGACCATCCCCGATTTTTGCAGTCATCTGGGGAGTGAAGCAGCAGATGGAGGATCTCTCTCTCTCTGTTCTCTCTCTCTCTCTCTCTCTCTCTCTCTCTCTGTCTCTCTGCCTTTCAAATAAGTAAAACAAATTTTAACAAAGGCATCAGCATATCTTTTTCAGGGGACACCATCCAATCCATAGCAGGTGCCACCCTGCCAACCGTTTCTCTAGTGTGGTTTTCCAGCTTCCCAGACATAAGGATTCAGACATAAGGATTACAGATATGAAGAAACACAAGAGTCCTCTTATGCTCATTTAACTCCTTCTAAAAATGAATAAATAAGATAATGCCTCCTTTACTGTAGTCCCTCTTGATGGCTGGGAAAACAGCATCCATGCCAAAAGCCCCAAGTTGGACCCCATGTGGTGGGTGAGCCTGGGAATCCCTGTTCTTGCTGTGCAACTTCCACCCCGTGAACAAGACCAAAGACATCCATCTCAGGGACCCTGGAAGTAGGTGATGTCTTTGTGCCTACCTGGCTCTGTGCCCTTGCTAAGCCCAAGACTGACTTAGGAGGAGGAGGGCTCGCTCTCAACAGTCCTCATGCTTTTCCCATTTTCTAGCTCCTTGTTGAGTGTGCCTGCTAGTTCCCCCTGCTAGTTCCCCCAGGGAGTATACCTGCCCCACAGCACCCGTGAGGGCACATCACGTGGAGGCAGAGCTGCAGGCTGAGGGCCCTGAGCTCTGGCTTCCCCACCACTGCCTGCAAACAACCTGCAAACCTCTGAGCTGCGAGGTGGCAGGTGTTGGTCATGTGATGATTCTTTTTTTTTTTTTTTTTTTTGACAGGCAGAGTGGACAGTGAGAGAGAGACAGAGAGAAAGGTCTTCCTTTTTGCCGTTGGTTCACCCTCCAATGGCTGCCACGGCTGGCGCGCTGCGGCTGGCGCACTGCGCTGATCTGAAGCCAGGAGCCAGGTGCTGATCCTGGTCTCCCATGGGGTGCAGGGCCCAAGCACTTGGGCCATCCTCCACTGCACTCCCGGGCCACAGCAGAGAGCTGGCCTGGAAGAGGGGCAACCGGGACAGAATCCGGTGCCCCGACCGGGACTAGAACCCGGTTTGCCGGCACCGCTAGGTAGAGGATTAGCCTATTGAGCCGCGGCACCAGCCATGTGATGATTCTTGAATCATCTCTATTTTGCTTGGCTGGGTGCCTGGACCAATCTATCCAGGGAACACTGGTGAGAGGGACTCCCTAAATTTGTTTGCTTTGCTGTTCTGCTCTTTCTCATTAAGATTTAAACAGTGCTGGGATTGAGATTGAGCAAATCCAGGGGAAGATAGCAACCCCCACCATCTGGGACAGCAGGCTTGGCAGCCCTCTTGCGGTGGTGGTGTTTTGATTCTCGTTCTAATCCCCTGTGTCCTCCTGCTGTCTTCTTCCTTCTCTTTCCAGTTCTGGGTTCAGTGAACACGATTTCGGATTGAGAGCTGTTCTAGGCATAAGATCTGGAGAGAACAGACACCACCCAACTGGTTTCTACAGTATCCTCAAAGGAGAAGAGAACCCCAAATTTAGCCACATGAATAATTCTTCTCAGGTTAAGGAAGAAAAATGCTAGCATGGACCATGCATTCACAGAGAGGTTATTTTCCTTTGCCAAACTCTATGATACAGTTTTTCCTCACTGAACCTTGACTATGTACTGGCCTCAGGCAGGACAAGGGTGCTTCAAAAAGTTTGTGGAAAGTGTAATTATTCATTAGGAGGAAACGGATCAGGAGTAGAGCCAGGTATCCAACCCAGGCGCTCTGATAAGGGACACAGGCACCTTAACCACTAGGCCAAACACCTGCCCCTTGTTAGCATTCTATGGAACTTTCTTCAATAGTCTTTCATGTTTTACTTTTCATACAAAGTTTAACTTTACTTTTATTTATTTGAAAGGCAAAGCGACAGAGAGAGGGGGAAAGGCAGAGAGCGATAACAGGGAGCCTGATTGGAAGAGGAGGTGGGACTCAATCCCAGGGACTCTGATATGTGATGTGGGCATCCCAAGCATGAGTTACCCCACTGCATCACAATGCCCACCTCACCTGAACTTGAGAATCAGCTTGCCTAATTAAAAGTTGATATTTCATTAAATTTTTAGATAAATTCAGGAAAAAAAAATAAGGTATGTCTTGCCATTGATTCAAGTTTTTCCTAAAGATTTATTTATTGAATTTGAAAGTCAGAGTTCAGAAGGAGAGAGAGAGGATCTTCTATCCACTGGTTTGTTCCCCAGATGACAACAGCCAGCACTGGGCCATGCCAAAGCCAGAAATCCAGAACTCCATCTGGGTTTACCTCATGGGTGCAGGGGCCTAAGCACTTGGGCCACCTTCCACTGCTTTCCCAGGTGCATTAGCAGGGAGCTGGATCAGAAGTGGAACAGCTGGGACTAGAACTGGCACTCATATGTAATGCTGGCATCCCAGGCAGTGGCTTACCCCACTGTGCTACAAGGCCAACCCCAAGTTGGTTAAATTTAATGAGCATTTCTTGTGTATTCAGCACTTTAAGTCCAGACAGCCTGAGCTCTTTCCCACCATTTACAAATAAAGAAACTGGGGCTCAGAGAAGTCACAGCTCCAGGTCTTCCAGTCAGCAGGTGGTAGAGCCAGTACTGAGACTTGGGAGAGAAGAGCCAGAGACTACAGCTTCTGGGGAGAGGGGGCTGCCACTCAGTGGTTCAGCTGGTGGGAGCTGAGGAGGAGGTCTGGGTGCAGAGTGAAGACTGTCACTCTGTACTCAGTGTGTGGAAAACCACACAGGCTGATGGCTTCTCTGGTCTGGGCCAGCAGATATGGGAGATCTGAGTGCCAAGGCTGCTTCAAAGCCCTGCTGTGGGGTCCCCGCCAGGGACAGAGATGTCCCAAATGCGGATGCCTATACTTTCTGGGGCCCCAAGGATGGCTCCCTGAAGGTTTGGGTGTCGGCACCTCTCAGTTGCTGCAAGCCAAACTTCTGCTGCCCCTCATTCCACCCTGGGCACTGGTGCACCTGCCAGGCTGGCCTCCCTCATTGACCCAAGTGCTCTGCTGCTCACCAGCTGGGAGATCTTGGTCAAGTTACAGGAATAACCCACTATGCTGCCCACTGGGTGGACGTGTGGCATACGCAGTTACACGCAGATCAGAATACTTGATAATAATCATATGCAACTGAGTTTATTTATTTAGTATTTAGCATATACTATGTTTGTATTATTATTATTATTATTTTAAGATTTATTTATTTATTTATTTGAAAGGTAGAGTTACAAAGAGAGAGAAGCAGAGGGAGAGAGAGAGAGAGAAGTCTTCCATCCACTGGTTCACTCCCCAAATGGCTGCAACAGCCAGGCCTGGGCAGGCTGAAGCCAGGAGTCAGGAGCTTCTGGGTTTCTCATCTGGGTGCAGGGGCCTAAGCACTTGGACCATCCTCTGCTGCCTTTCCAGGCGCATTAGCAGGGAGCTGGATCAGCAGTGGAGCCGTTGGGACTCCACCCGGCGTCCACATGGGATGCCGTCACTGCAGGCAGTGCCTTAACCCACTATGCTACAGTATTATTATTTTAGTGTGTACTCCCTCTACTTATCAGGAAATGTAAAACGGTATGTGGTGTGAGCCTCACGCAGCTCCTGTTTACTGCATCCCTTAATTGCATGTAAAGGCCGCATGGAGCGGTACACCTGCATTAGCTGGGTTGGACAGGGGAGCTCTATGATGTCCACACAGTGGTGAAATTGCTTAGTGATGCATTTTACAGAATATACTGCCATCATTAAGTAACACATGACTGTATTTAACCTCCTTGTGCCTCAGTCTCCTCATCTGTACAGGGGGATTGCTAACAGGACCTGCCTGTGAGGGTTGTTACCATGATTTAAATGAGTTAGTGTTAACTCATGGGTGAGTGCCATTTACATGTTTGCTATGTTGAGTAAGTAAATACAACTAGAGATCTTTGCATGGGACATGCTGAGTACAGAAAAGGATCTGTTTCATTTGGAGGTGGGATGTGTCAACAGAGAGTTGGCTCCTGCGGTGCTCCCCCTGCCCTGATCTGCTTGCTGTGGCCAGCTACCCAGAGCTTATTTCTCCCTGCCAGCCCCTCTGCTGGAGTGAACTGGTTGTAGCACAATGCTCCTTTATTCAGGTTCTTCTACTAATAAATATGTCAGGTCTTGAGTAGCATTTTTTTTTTAAAGATTCATTTATTTATTTTAGAGGCAGAGTGATAGAGAAAGAGAGACAGAGATCTTCCTTCCGGTCCCTGGTTCACTTTCCGAATGGTTGCAATGGGTGGGGCTGGGCCAAGCCAGAGCCCGAGCCCAGAGCTCCGTAGGGTCTCCCGCATGCACGGCCGGGGGCCAAACACTTGGCCAGCTTCCATGGCTCTCCCACACACATCAGCCCAGAGCTGGATCAGAGGCAGAGCAGCGGAACTAGAACCGGTGTTCCTGTGTAAGATGCCGGTGTGATAGGCAGTGTCTGAGCTTACTGTGCCACAGCACCAGCCCTGGAAAGGTACATTTATAATGTTACACATCTTGTTATTGCAAAAAATTGTTTTCTTTTTTCTTTCTTTTTCAGCACAGGTGTACTGTGTCAAAACATTACATTGGGGGCCTGTGTGGTGGGGTGCAGCAGATTAAGCCTCTGCCTGCAATGCTGGCATCCCATGTGGACGTCGGCTCAAGTCCCAGTTGTTCATTTTCCGATCCAGCTCCCTGTTAATGTGCCTGGGAAAGCAGCGGAAGATGGCCCAAGTCATTGGGCCCCTGCATCCACGTGGGAGCCCTGGGAGAAGCTCCTGGATCCTGGCTTTGGCTTGGCCCAGCCCTGGTCATTGCAGCCATTTGGGGAGTGAACCAGCAGATGGAAGATATCTCTCTCTCTCTGCCTCTGCCTCTCTGTAACTCTGCCTTTCAAATAAATAAATCTTTTTTAAAAAATTACATCGTATCCCATAAATACATGCAATTATTATATGCCAACCAATATTATAAAAATGTTAATATCTCCCTAATAAAGTATTTTTAAAAATCTTCTCTTTAAAAAAAGGTACAAGGAAACATGTCCTCTATTTTAGAAAGATTTCTGTCAAAATTGATAAAATAAAATATGGCAGTTGAGGAAGAAAAAAGTAAAAGAAAGAGTACAGGAAAACCGTAATGCATTTTACAAAGATGTTATCCTCAAAGATGAGTGAAGACGATTTTGCCGCGGGAGGGGTAGCAGTGAGGTGGTCAGTGATCTGGAAGAAGTCCGGATGTGCTCAGTCATCCCTCACAGATTTGCTGGCCCCTCACTGGCACGGAGACCTGGGAACTGGGGCGGAGAGCTGTGCCTGCCTCTGCTTTGCACCAATACGTGCCTGTGGCTGCTGCTTTGGCCTCTCGGCATTTGCTTTCTGCTGTAAACAGTGGAGCCGAGGGGCTGGTGTTGTGGTGTAGCAGGTAAAGCTGCTCCCGTGACGCTACCACTCATATGGGTGCCAGGAAAAGTCCCGGCTGCTTCGCTTCTGATCCAGCTCCCTACAGATGCGCTTGGGAAGGCAGCAGAAGATGGCCCAAGTGCTTGGGCCCCGGCACCCACGCGGGAGGAGCACCTAGCTCCTGGCTTTGGCCTGGCCCAGCCCTGGCTATTGCAGCCTTTTGGGAGTGAAGCAGATAGAAGATCTCTGTCTCCCTCTCCCCTCCTCTCTCTGGGTTCATCCCCAAGACGTGTGTGTCTGCCTTCCTGACAGTGAGATTCTGGGTGATTGACCAGGGTGGGTCTGGGAGGAAGCGCAGCAGAGGATGCTGTCGGTCTCCCCGACACACTAGGCCCCAGGTTCAGTGCTCCATGTCCTCACGTTCTTAGCCAAAGTTCCCGGCTCCTGGCCACAATTCAGGGGGAGTGGCCCGCTGGCGGGGCTCAGTCACAGAGGGCGTTGTCAAGGGCATTAGTCACCAGGATAACCCTCCCTGTGTTTGTTCTGAACAGTGTGGCAGCAAGAGAAAGGTTATACCAGCACCTTCTCTGGCACACTTGACTCTCATCACAAGCTGCTGCCGTTTACTTAAAAGCACAGGTGCCCACAAAATATAGCACCAGGGACTTGAGTTGTGCACCTGGTTGGCCCCCTCCAGGGCCTCAGGCAGCTCTTCCTGAAATCTTTGGGGCCCAAGATATCACTCCCTGGTCACACCCAGATTCTTGGCTGACTTCTTAAGGTTTGCAGGAAGAAGGCCCTTTCATTATTTGCTTGGCTAAAACTTTGGGGCTCCTGTTCAGAGCTGCGCGCCCAGAGAAGTGAGACAGGGTCCCCAGAGAAGTGAGGTGGGGTCCCCAGATTTTCTCAGCATTTTCACAGGTTCTGAGGGGGCACTGCCAGAGACGTGTGAGGCTGAGTCGGGGTGAGTCATTGACCCGAAATCCAGACATACAGACAAGTTGAGGGTAGGACTGAACGTCCCAGCAGGGAGTCACAAATCCATGTCTCCCTGGGTCAGGCAATAGGGGGAGGTGAGGGCTGAGGTGGGCTGGAGAATCCTTGTCCCTTCTGCAGCGCAGCCCCCACCACTGCAGCCTGCCATCACCTTGTGAGAATCACTGCTCAGCTTTGCTTTGTCAAGAGAAATCCGGAATTTGGAGTGGTGGCATTTCCTGATTTTTTTCATGTCAGTAACTAATTGAAAATCATAATCATAATCATGAAAACCTCTTTCATTGAGGCAGAGTTGAGTGGTGATGGCCAGGGGCGAGGGTGGTGAGTGGTCGGGAAGAAAGGGGGAGTTGGCCTTTACAGAGTTTCGGTTTTGCAGGATGAAAAGAGTCTGGAGGTGGTGGCACAACTTTGTGCCTGGACTTAATACCACTGAACTGTCACTTGCAGGGAGCTGACAGTTCCCGCTCTAGGTTCTGTGTATTTTCCTACTACAACAACAAATGAACAAAAGCACAGCAAGGGCCAAGCAAAACATGTTTTGGGCCCCGTGGAGCCTCAGGCTGCTACCTTGTCCCTTTGGCTGCACATGACCATCCACGGTGGCTCGGTGGTGGTATCATTTCTTAGCCTAGCCCTGCTCTGCATAGTCCTGGGAGCTGGGCACACCTGGGTTTGAATCCTGGCTCTGCTTGCTACTGGTCTCAAGAGGTTGGGTTCTACTCCTATCAAGAGGTCGGGGATTCTAAGCGCTTTGTCCCCAACTGTCTTTGTCACCTACCAGGGGTCTCTGGAGGCACTCGTCCCACACGACTCAGCCCAGAGGCCCTGGATTCACTGACCTGGATGTGACATTTGTTGATCCTGCATGCTCTGTGTGATACCGAAGTCGGGCTCCGCTCCTGGCCACAGGAACCGGTTACCAACCCACAGATTCGAGCCCATCCTTCACAGCTCTCTGAATCTGTGCTGGGCATTTTAAGAGGAGGGCAGCAAAGTCTCCAGGGCACATTGAGGGTGAGTGCTCACCCAGGGCCAACACAAACACTGTGAAGAGAAGGAGGAGAGGACATACATTTGCAAACTGACTTTCGAATAACACCATTTCCTCAGCTTTCTTGTACAGTTTATACTTTTTGTTGTAGCCTGTTTTTGTCTGAGGGATTCCAACTGACTTGTTTTTACTTACAGTATCAAATGCAGTGAAATAAATTAGGATTTTAAAAAATATATATCAGCAAAATTTCTAGTTACAGTCTTATAATTTAGCAATTTTGGGGGGGGCAGGTACCAGAGATTCTAAAACAAGTAAGTTGTTTATTTTATTTTATTTTTTTATTTTTTTATTTTTTTGGACAGGCAGAGTGGACAGTGAGAGAGAGAGAGACAGAGAGAAAGGTCTTCCTTTGCCATTGGTTCACCCTCCAATGGCCACCGCGGCCGGCGCGCTGTGGCCGGCGCACCGCGCTGATCCGATGGCAGGAGCCAGGAACCAGGTGCTTTTCCTGGTCTCCCATGGGGTGCAGGGCCCAAGCACCTGGGCCATCCTCCACTGCACTCCCTGGCCACAGCAGAGAGCTGGCCTGGAAGAGGGGCAACCGGGACAGAATCCGGCACCCCAACCGGGACTAGAACCCGGTGTGCCGGCGCCGCTAGGCGGAGGATTAGCCTAGTGAGCCACGGAGCCGGCCTAAAACAAGTAAGTTGTATAGGACCCCTGGCCTCAAAGGACTTATATTATAGAGAAGTAGGTAGGAAAGCAAATATACTTTTTTAAAGTCTTCTTTATAGATTTATTTATTTATTTATTTATTTTGACAGGCAGAGTGGACAGTGAGAGAGAGAGACAGAGAGAAAGGTCTTCCTTTGCCGTTGGTTCACCCTCTAATGGCCATCACGGCCGGCGCGCTGCGGCCAGCGCACCGTGCTGATCCAAAGGCAGGAGCCAGGTGCTTCTCCTGGTCTCCCATGGGGTACAAGGCCCAAGCACTTGGGCCATCCTCCACTGCACTCCTGGGCCACAGCAGAGAGCTGGTCTGGAAGAGGGGCGACCGGGACAGGCCCTGCACCCTCATGGGAGACAAGGAAGAAGCACCTGGCTCCTGGCCTCGGATCGGCTTCTGTAGTGGCCATTTTGGGGGATGAACCAACAGAAGGAAGACGTCTCTCTCTCTCACTGTCTAACTCTGCCTGTCAAAAAGAAAAAAAAAAAAAGTGGTGGCTTCAACCACTATGTCACAATGCCAGGCTCCCACTCACCCTTTTGCCAGTGCATAGTCTGTTTCCAGGGGCCTTTTTTTTTTTTTTTTTTTTTTTTGACAGGTAGTGTTATAGACAGAGAGAGACACACACAGAGAGAAAGGTCTTTCTTCCGTTGGTTCACTCCCCAATGGCCGCTATGGCCGGCACTGCGCCAATCCGAAGCCAGGAGCCAGGTGCTTCCTCCTGGTCTCCCATGCAGGTGCAGGGCCCAAGCACTTGGGCCATCCTCCACTGCATTCTCGGGCCACAGCAGAGAGCTGGACTGGAAGAGGGGCAGCCAGGACTAGAACCCTGTGCCCATATGGGATGCTGGCGCCGCAGGCAGAGGATTAACCAAGTGTGCCATGGCGCTGGCCCCTCCAGGGGCCCTTGTTGATCACTTGGTTCCCAAGTGAGGACCATGTGGCCTTGCGTGGTGTGCTGTGTCTTCCCCTGGGCCTGTGAGTAATAAACCACTGTAGATCCCATCTTTCCAGATTCAGGTGGCTGTGTTCTACTATTCCTATAACCATAGGATGGGAGTCCCTCCCTTGCCAGTACAAAGAACAGGAAGGGATGAAAACAGTATCCATGAGAGATGTGTGTGACAGCCACACATCAGCATTACTGGGCCCCAGTGAGGCTGGGAGCAACACGCTGGCCATGAAGCAAGTGGAAAACAACCAGCTCAGGGAAGTTCTAGTGCCTTTAACTAGGCATCTGGGTCATATGGCAGGAGTTCCTCAAGTGTGTCCCTCAGGGGACAGCACTGGCCACAGTCAAATTCTAAATAGATGAGTCTGGCCAGAGTGGCAGGTCAAGGGAGAAAGACTAGGGGTGGCAAATGTGACTAGGGAGCTACTCAGGTACCCAGATAAGAGGTGACAGGGACCTCAATTAGGACCAGGAGTGTGGGGATGGAGAGGGAAGGGGAGGCTTGTAGAAAATGTAAGCAGGTTGCCCCATTTAATCAAAAGGCAGTAGATACGTGTTGAATATACAAGTGAATTAATGGATATTATTTGAGCTTTACTGGTCCTTGCAAGACTGCAGGTTAAGGTAAGTAGGGCGAGGTAAGCACTACCCAAGGGCAGCCAGTGGTGGGGATCTGTGAGGCTGCAGAGTCCACTTTGTGTTTTGCTTACTATGCATTATCCAGAAGTTTTTAGTGAGTAACATGAAGACCTAAGACACTACACTTGATCTCAGCCAAAAGGCCGAGAAGCGATGAAGACCTAAGACAAAGATAAAGGGCTGACATTGTGGCACAGCAGGTTGAGCCACCATTTTCAATAGCAACATCCAAGGTTCAAATCTCAGCTGTTCCACTTCCAATCCAGCTCCCTGATAATGCACCTGGGAAAGCCAGTGGAATATGCTCCAAGTACTTGAGCCCTTGCCACTCACATGGGAGACCTGAATGGAGTTCCAGGCTCCTAGCTGTTTGCAGCCAGTTGAGAAATGAACCAGGGAATGGAAGTTCTTGCTTTCTGTCCCTCCCTCTCTCTCTCTGTTACTCTGCCTTTCAAGTGAATAAATAAATAAATGATAAAATAATACAAAGAGTTGGGCTTCTTGGGATAAAACTTTTCTGCCCTTTGAGAAGAATGAAACTTCAACTTGTTGATTCAAGTGTGGATTAAACGATGGATCCAAATTTAGGGGAATGGGGTCTTGTTTTTGTTTGTTTGTTTAACATTGTATTTATTTACTTGAAAAGAATAATAACAGAGAAATAAAGGGAGAGACAGAGAGATACACAGAGAGAGATATCTTCTCTCTGCTGATTCACTCTCCAAATACCCACAATTGTGGTAGAATGAGAAGGCCATGCCAATATGGCAGCTGGCAAAGGAGCCTGCCTGGCAACTGGTTGTGATTGGTTAGGGCAATCTGCCCCTTGACTGGATTGGCTGCCTTGGCTATATAAGCTGCTGTACCAACTGAAATAAAGGAGTCTGCAGGCTGCTCGCCTCTGGCCTGCTTTCACCTGACTCCCGGGATCTGTGTGGTGACTCCACGCCTCTTGCCCCCACCACGCTCCTTCTCTCAGAAGAAATCCACCTCAACACACAATAGCATTTACCTCAACAGTAATTAAAAGTTTATTTTGGTACAAAAACTTATAAAACCTAGGCATAGTATTTCTTTAAAGATTTATTTATTTATTTATTTATTTATTTATTTGAAAGTCAGAGTTACACAGAGGGAAGGAGAGGCAGAGAGAGAGGTCTTGTATCTGCTGGTTCACTCCCCAGTTGGCTGCAACAGCTGGAGCGTGCCCATCCAAAACCAGGAGCCAGGAGCTTCCCCCAGATCTCCCACGCAGGTACAGGGGCCATCGTCTACTGCTTTCCCAGGGTATCCATAGCAGAGAGCTGGATCAGAAGTGGAGCAGATGGGAGTCAAACTTGCATCTATATGGGATGCCGGCACTGCAAGTGGTGTGGCTTTACCTGCTATGCCACAGTGCCGGCCCCTATGAATAGTATTTTGATAATATACATTCTCTGTGAACTTTTTGAAACAACTCTCATATTATTCTTTTTTTGAACTCTCATATTATTCTAAATCAATGCTCAAACATCCAGCTCAGGTTCTCAGAGCAATCAAGATTTATACGTATAGGTGGCCCAGCACGGTGGCACAGAAGGTTAAGCTGCCACCTGCAGTGCCGGCATCCCACATGAGTGCTGGTTTGAGTACACTTCCTGTCCAGGACCCTGATAATGTGCCTGGGAAAGCAGCAAAAGACAGTCCAAGTGCTTGGGCTCCTGCACTCATGTGGGAGACCCAGATGAAGCTCCTGGCTCCTGGCTTCAGCCTAGCCCAGCCTCAGCCATTGTGGTCATCTAGGGAGTGAACCAGCAGACGGAAGACCTCTCTCTCCTCTCCTTCTCTATCCTTCTCTTTCTGTAACTCTGCCTTTCAAGTAAATAAAGTAAATCTTAAAAAAAGATCTATAAGTATAAAAAGGCTTCAGGTAGAAAGAAAAATTATATTCAGGATTCACTGAGCCCAAGTTTGGCACATTATCAAACATTTTGATGGGCCAGCTGTTGCTCAACCTGTTGTAGGTGAAGCCTAGTGAGTTAATAACATTGACATCTTGAGTCCTCATCAACATTTTCTCTTTCAACTTCTCCATGCCCTAAGGTAAACCATAAATTTAGGCTTACAAGGACTTAGAGGATTCTACCCCCCGAAATAAGTCTCTCAACGGGTGTGGCAGAGGCTAGAGAAACCTGCTTTTCATGTGCTCCTGGCTTCAGCCGCTGTCTGTTGCCCACGTGGTTTCTAGCAATTTCTTCTGTTTTCTGACCACTGGAATTACTAAAAGGCACTGTATCCCAAGGCCTATTCCCACAATCACAGATATTTTCCAAAATGGAAAAAAAGTGGAGTCTTCCTCAAACATGCTCAAGCTCCCAAACTACTCATTCATTCATGGAAGGGTGTAGGACAACCATCAGGGCAAATCATGGACTCCAAGAAAAACCTGGCTAGAGGAGTATATGAGGGTACCTAAGCCATGAAAAGATGGAATTAAAAGATAAGTTTATTTTGGTGCAAAAAAAGTTTGAAATCTATGCAGTTTTTTTTTCCATACAACGTTTCCCATGAACTTTTTGAATACCTCTCATGTGCAAGGATTTCAAGATTTTTTGTACCAAAATAATTTTTTTTCAATCAAGGGCCAGCATTGTGGCATAGCAGATAAAACAGCCATTTGCAACATTGGCATCCCATGTGGGCACCAGTTCCAATCCTGGCTGCTCTGCTTCCAATCCAGTTCCCTGTTAATGTGTTTGGGAAAGCAGCAGAAAATGGCCCAAGTCCTTGGGCCCCTGCACCCATGTGGGAGACCTGGAAGAAGCTCGTGGCTCCTGTCTTTGGCCTGACCCAGCCCTGGTCATTAGGGACATTCGGGGAATTAACCATCAGATGGAAGATCTCTCCCTGTCTCTCTGATTCTCCCTCTCTCTATGTAACTCTGACTTTCAAATAAATAAAATCAATCTTTTGTAAAAAATCAAACTATTTATTTGAAAGGTAGAGTAACAGAGTGAGGGGAGGGGGCAGAGAGAGAAAGAGAGATCTTCCATCCACTAAGTCTTAGTCCAGGTTCTTGTCTTCCTTCAAGTAAGAATACAGCCAGGAGGCTGGCACTGTAGTGTAGCAGGTAAAGCCACCGCCTGCAGTGCTGGCATCCCATCTGGGGGCCAGTTTGAATCTCGGCTGTTCCACTTCTGATCCTGCTCTCTGCCACGGCCTGGGAAAGCAGTAGAAGATGGCCCCAAGTCCTTGGGCCCCAACACCCGTGTGGGATACCCAAAAGAAACTCCTGGCTCCTGGCCTAGGATCGGCACAGCTCTGGCATTGCAGCCATCTGGGGAGTGAACCAGCAGATGGAAGACACCTCTTTCTCTCTCTGCCTCTCCTTCTCTCTCTGTGTAACTCTGACTTTCAAATAAAAATAAATAAAATCTTTAAAAAATATATATAAACTCCCCAAATAAAAATTGAGGATATATTACTACATGTCCAACAGAAATCAAAAGGACTGTAAAGGAAGGAGATGATGAAAAAATTCCTAACAAGAAGTGACAAAACTGATTCACAAAGTCATATAAAAATCTGAGTATATTAAATCAGTCGTAATTAGTAATTTTATCAATTAGAATCAGTAATTTAAAAAATTTCCCACAAAGAGAAGCTCAGGCCCAGATGAATTCTCTGTAATTCCTTTGAGGAATTCCCTGGTGAATTCCATCAACGGAATGAAAATGAATGGGATGACCCAATCTTATACAAACTCTATTTTTTTTTTTTGTCAGGCAGAGTGGAAAGTGAGAGAGAGAGAGACAGAGAGAAAGGTCTTCCTTTGCCATTGGTTCACCCTCCAATGGCCGCCACGGCTGGCGCACTGTGGCCGGCACACCATGCTGATCCATGGTAGGAGCCAGGTGCTTATGCTGGTCTCCCATGGGGTGCAGGGCCCAAGCACCTGGGCCATCCTCCACTGCACTCCCTGGCCACAGCAGAGAGCTGGCCTGGAAGAGGGACAACCGGAACAGCATCCGGCGCCCCGACCGGGACTAGAACCTGGTGTGCTGGTGCCGCAAGGCGGAGGATTAGCCTAGTGAGCCACGGCGCCAGCCCACAAACTCTATTTTCAAAGAATAGAAAAGTAAAGAACAATATCCAGCTCATTTCATGAGGCCAATGGTATCCAGATTTCAAAGGTAAAGAAGGCCGGCGCCGCAGCTCACAAAGCTAATCCTCCACCTAGCGGCGCCGGCACACCGGGTTCTAGTCCCGGTCGGGGCGCCAGATTCTGTCCCGGTTGCCCCTCTTCCAGGCCAGCTCTCTGCTGTGGCCCGGGAGTGCAGTGGAGGATGGCCCAAGTGCTTGGGCCCTGCACCCCATGGGAGACCAGGATCAGCACCTGGCTCCTGCCATCGGATCAGCGCGGTGCGCCAGCCACGGCGGCCATTGGAGGGTGAACCAACGGCAAAGGAAGACCTTTCTCTCTGTCTCTCTCTCTCACTGTCCACTCTGCCTGTCAAAAAAAAAAAAAAAAAGGTAAAGATATCACAAGAAGACTACAAATATCCCTTGTGAACACCAATGCAAAAATCTTTACCAAAATACTTTAAACTCAATGACTTACTAAAAAGGAATGTAATAAGAACTAACTACAATTATTCTCAAACTATTCAAAACAATTGAAAGAGAGGGAATCCTCCCAAATTCTTTCTATGAAGCCAGCATCACCTTAATTCCTAAACCTGAAAAACATGCAGCAGAGAAAGAGAGTTACAGACCAATTTCCCTGATGAACATAGATGCAAAAATCCTCAATAAAATTCTGGCAAATAGAATTCAACAACACACCAGAAAGATCATCCACCCAGACCAAGTGGGATTTATCCCTGGTATGCAGGGATGGTTCAACATCTGCAAATCAATCAATGTGATACACCACATTAACAAACTGCAGAAGAAAAACCATATGATTATCTCAATAGATGCAGAGAAAGCATTTGGTAAAATACAACACCCTTTCATGATGAAAACTCTCAGCAAACTGGGTATAGAAGGAACATTCCTCAACACAATCAAGGCAGTTTATGAAAAACCCACGGCCAGCATCCTATTGAATGGGGAAAAGTTAGAAGCATTTCCACTAAGATCCGGCACCAGACAGGGATGCCCACTCTCACCACTGTGATTCAATATAGTACTGGAAGTTTTAGCCAGAGCCATTAGGTAAGAAAAATAAATTACAGGGATACAAATTGGGAAGGAAGAAGTCAAATTATCACTCCTTGCAGATGACATGATTCTTTATTTAGGGGACCCAAAGAACTCTACTAAGAGACTATTGGAACTCATAGAAGAGTTTGGAAAAGTAGCAGGATATAAAATCAATGCACAAAAATCAACAGCCTTTGTATACACAGACAATGCCACAGCTGAGAAAGAACTTCTAAGATCAATCCCATTCACAATAGCTACAAAAACCATCAAATACCTTGGAATAAATTTAATGAAGGATGTCAAAGATCTCTATGATGAGAATTACAAAATCTTAAAGAAAGAAAGAGAGGAGGATATCAAAAAATGGAAAACCTTCTATGTTCATGGATTGGAAGAATCAATATCATCAAAATGTCCATTCTCCCAAAAGCAATTTATAGATTCAATATGATACCAATCAAAATACCAAAGACACTCTTCTCAGATCTGGAAAAAATTATGCTGAAATTCATATGGAGGCACAGGAGACCTCAAATAGCTAAAGCAATCCTCTACAACAAAAACAAAGCTGGAGGCACCACAATACCAGATTTCAAGACATACTATACAGAGTAGTTATAATCAAAACATCCTGGTGTTAATACAAAAACAGATGGATAGACCAATGGAACAGAATAGAAACACCAGAAATCAATCCAAACATCTACAACTAACTTATATTTGATTAAGGATCAAATATAACCAATTCCTGGAGCAAGAACAGTCTATTCAACAAATGGTGCTGGGAAGACTGGATTTCCACATGCAGAAGTATGAAGCAAGACCCCTACCTTACACCTTACACAAAAATCCACTCAACATGGATGAAACATCTAAATCTACAACCCGATACCATCAAATTATTATAGAACATTAGAGAAATCCTGCGAGATATAGGCATAGGTAAAGACTTCTTGGAAAAGACACCAGAGGCACAGGCAGAATTAACAATTGGGATTACATCAAATTGAGAAGTTTCTATAATGCAAAAGAAACAGTAAGGAAAGTGAAGAGTTAACTGACAGAATGGGAAAAAATATTTGCAAATTATGCAACTGATAAAGGATTAATAACCAGAATCTGCAAAGAGATAAAGAAACTCCATAACAACAAAACAAACAACCCACTTAAGAGATGGGCCAAGGACCTCAATAGACATTTTTCAAAAGAGGAAACGCAAATGGCTAACAGACACACGAAAAAATGTTCAGGATCACTAACAATCAGGGAAATGCAAATCAAAACCACAATGAGGTTTCACCTCACCCTGGTTAGAATGGCTTACACACAGAAATCAACTAATAACAGATGCTGGTGAGGAGGTGGGAGAAAAGGTACACTAATCCACTGTTGGTAGGAATGCAAACTGGTAAAGCCACTATGGAAGCCAGTTTGAAGATTACTCAGAAACCTGAATATAGCCCTACCACATGACCTAGCCATCCCACTCCTTGGAATTTACCCAAGGTAAATTAAATTGGCAAATAAAAGAGCTATCTGCACTTCAATGTTTATTGCAGCTCAATTCACAATAGTTAAGACCTGGAATCAACCTAAATGCCCATCAACAAAAAACTGGATAAAGAAATTATGAGATATGTACTCTATAGAATACTATACAGCTGTAAAAAAATGAAATCCGGTCATTTACAACAAAATGGAGGAATCTGGAAAACATCATGCTGAATGAAATAAGCCAGTCCCAAAGGGACAACTATCACATGTTCTCCCTGATCTGTGACAACTAACTGACCATCTAAAAGGAAACCTGTAGAAGTGAAACTGACACTATGAGAAACAATGACTTGATCATCCCTTGTCCTGACTATCAAGGAATAGCTTACTATTTTATTCTTTTTAGTATTTTCTTTTTCTACTTAATACCATTGGTTGAACTCTTTAAGTAACACAGTTATTCTTAGGTGTTCAAATTTAACTGAAAATTGATCCCTGTTAAAAATAAGAATGGGAATAAGAAAGGGAGAAGATGTACAATTCAGCACACGCTCACTCGGACTTACCCTAATGGTAGAGCTAGAAATGTGCCATGAGATTCCAAATCCCATTAAGTTGGCAGGTACTAATGCCATCTTACTAGTTAAAGTGATCAGTTTAAGTTGATAATTGATCATAAAGATAGGATTAAGTGTCAAAGGGATCACATAAACAAGACCAGTGTCTGCTAATAATAACTGATAGAATTAAAAAGGAGAGAACGATCCAACATGGGAAGTGGGATACACAGCAGACTCACAGAATGGCACATGCTCTAAAGAGCACTCTGGCCTCAGAGCCAGCCCTTAAGGCAATTGGATCTGGCTAAAAAGCCCATGAGAGTTTTTCAGGCATGGAAAGCCAAGACACTGTGGCAAAAAAAAAAAAAAAATGACCTAAATGAAAGATCTCTGTGAGTGAGATCCCTATGGAAAGAACGGGCCATCAAAGAAGGAAGTACCTTCCTCTGAAGGGAGGAGAGAACTTCGATTTTGATTATGGTCTTGTCTAAATAAGGTCAGTGTTCATGAACTCAAGAGGCTTCCATAGCCTTGGCAGCTCACGGCAAGAGTCTTGGGTGATTACTGGCGTCATAAATAAGAGTGTCAATTGTTAAATCAACAACGGGAGTCACTGTGCACTTACTCCCCATGTAGGACCTCTGTCCTTAATATGTTGTACTATGAGAATTAATGGTAAAACTAGTATTCAAACAGTACTTTATACTTTGTGTGTCTGTGTGGGTGCAATCTATTGAAATCTTTACTTAGTATATACTAAGTTGATCTTCTGTATATAAAGATAATTAAAAATTAATCTTAATGAAGAATGGGATGGGAGAAAGAGTAGGAGATGGGATGATTTGTGGGTGGGAGGGTGGTTATGGAGGAAAAACCACTATAATCCAAAAGTTGTACTTTCAAAATTTATATTTATTAAATAAAAGTTTTTAAAAATTAATGCATGGATTTCAAAATCTTTTTGCACCAAAATAAACATTTTAATCACATGTTCCAAGAAAAAAAATAAAAAAGTGTTCCAGCCTAAAAAAAAAGGTATGTAGTGACTTCCAAATGTTTTCACAAACACTGTCACACTCCTCCCTTCAAACTATGGTGCCTAACGCTCCTCTGGCTGGCTGGCTGGACTTGGTGACTTGTTTGTAATGTAAAGATATGGTGGAGTTGACAGTGTTAGGATTTTTGGCATAGACGGAGAAAGGCATTCTGGCTTTCTTTTTGCTCCGTTCTCTGTCTCTGGGAGAACACAGCTAACCTGCCCTCAGTACATCCAAGGGGCCCTGTGAGGAGGTGGATGTGGCAATGAACTGAGGCTCCTGCCTAGATGGTTCCTGAACTAAGCATCCTGGAACTGAGTCCTCCAGGTTCAAACAAGCCATCAGATTACTGCAGCCCTGGTTAGCATCTTTCATTTTTTACAGTTCCTTCACTTTTTCACTGTGGTAAAATCAAAATCACAGAAAATCAACCAGTATAATTCAGTGGCATTGACCATGGCTCAATGTTATATGACCATCATGCCTATCAAGTTACAAAGCATTTTCTTCACCCCCGGGTAAAAATCCAAAGATATATCTATTAATCAGTCACTCTCCATTTCCCCTCCCCACAGCCCCTGGAACCACCAATCTGCTTTCTGTTTCTATAGATAGTAACTGTAAAGAGAATTATACAATCCATGGTTTTGCTTGATTTGTAGCCCATTCTTATGGTAGCATGTGTCAGTACTTCATTCATCTTAATATATAAATAATATTCCATTGTATGAATATGCCATATTTTGTTTATCCATTCATCAGTTGATGTACATTTGGGTTGATTCTACCTTTTGGCTATTGTGAACAGTGCTGCTATAAATATTTATGTACAACTATTTTTGCGAGTAGCTAATTCAATGTTTCTCTCTCTTTTTTTAATTTTAAAAGATTCAGGGCTGGCATTGTGGAGCAGCAGGTTCAACTGGCACCTGCAACGCCCACATTCCATATGAGCACCGCTGGGTCAAGTCCACTTCCCTTCTGCTTCCCTGCATCTGCTCCTGGAAAAGCAGTGGAAGATGGCCCAAGTCCCTGGGCTCCTGCACTCACATGGGAGACCTGGCTGGAGCTCCAGGTTCCTGCTTTCAGCCTGGACCAACCCTGGTTGTTGTGGTTAAAATCCTCCCAGTCCTCAGTCTGCTGTAATTACAGCAAGTGATCTCATTGTGCTGCATTAGTAGTTTTGAGTGCCTATAACAAGGCTTAATTAAAAAAATTAAAATAATACCTATTCCTTAGTTTCTATGTCTGACTGCCTTCCTTAGGGCATGACTAAAGATAAAAGGAAGATAGTGTAAGACATAAAACACTCAAGTAAAAGACATTATGCTAAATGAAATAAGCCAGGAGCAGAAAGACCAATGCTGTGTGATCTCACTTTTATGAGGAACCTACTGAAGCAAACTTACGGAAGCAAGGAGTAGAATGATGGTTTCCGGGGGCTGGGTGGAGGTGGGGAGAGTTGGGGAGACCCTGGGAACAGGGAACCAAGTGTTGGCAGTGCAGGATGAGCAAGTTCTGGAGTTAATAATGACGCATTGCATATTTGGAAATTGCTAACAGAGTAGGTCTTTTTTTTTTTTTTTTTTTTTTGACAGGCAGAGTGGACAGTGAGAGAGAGAGACAGAGAGAAAGGTCTTCCTTTGCCGTTGGTTCACCCTCCAATGGCCGCCACGGCCGGCGCGCTGCGGCCGGAGCACTGCGCTGATCCGATGGCAGGAGCCAGGAGCCAGGTGCTTTTTTCCTGGTCTCCCATGGGGTGCAGGGCCCAAGCACCTGGGCCATCCTCCACTGCACTCCCTGGCCACAGCAGAGAGCTGGCCTGGAAGAGGGGCAACCGGGACAGAATCCGGCGCCCCGACCAGGACTAGAACCCGGTGTGCCGGCGCCGCAAGGCGGAGGATTAGCCTAGTGAGCCGCGGCGCCGGCCCAGAGTAGGTCTTAAAGGTTCTCACCTCAAAAAATTAAGTCTGTGAGGGTATGGATATTACTTTGCTTGATTTAGTCATCACACCAAGTATACATGGATCAAAACATCACTTTTTTTTTTTTTAAGATTTACTTGAAAGGCAAGAGGTACAGAGAGGCAGAGGCAGAGAGAGAGAGGTCTTCCATCCACTGGTTCATTCCCCCAAATGGCTGCAACGACTGGAAATGGGCCAATCTGATGCCAGGAATCAGGAGTTTCTTCTGGGTCTCCCTTGTGGATGCAGGGGCCCAAGCACTTGGGTCATCTTCTACCGCTTTCCCAGGCCATAGCAGAGAGCTGGATCAGAAGTGGAGCAGACGGGACTTGAACCAGTACCCATATGGGATGCCAGCACTGCAGGTGGCGGATTTACCCGCTATGCCACAGCACTGGATGTACAAAACATCACTTTGAACACCATAAATATATACAATTTAATTTGTCAAGTATATCTTAATAAAACTGAGGTGGAAATAAAAAATAAAATACTCAAGAGAACTGCATTTGAATCCAAGCTCAGTCCAAATTACTAGGAAGTCACCTTCAGCACTTTCTAGAAAAAAGATGTATTTATTTGAAATATGAGGTGGGGGAGGGGGAAGGAAGGCAGAGAGAGATTTTCCATCCTCTGGTTCACTCCTCAAATGGCCATAATGGCCCGAGTTGGGAGGGGCCAAAGCAAGGAGCCTGGTAGTCCATCTCATGTGGCAGGGGCCCAAGTACTTGAGCCATCATCCACTACCTTCCCAGGTGCATCAGCAGAAAGCTGGATAGGAAGTGGAGCAGCCTGGACTGGAACTGGCACTCCAATATGGGATGCTAGCATTGCCAGTGGTAGCTTAATAAGGATTTATTTATTTATTTATTTGTTTACTTACTTACTTATTTCAAAGTCAGAGAGATAGAGACAGAGATCTTCCACTTGCTGGTTCACTCCCTCAAATGGCCCAATGGTCAAGGCTGGTCCAGGCTGAAGCCAGGAGACAGGAACTCCACCCTGGTTTCCCACATGGTTGGCAGAGACACAAGCACTTGGGCCATCTTCCACTACCTTCTCAGGTACATTAGCAGGGAGCTGGACAGGAAGCACAGCAGCCAGACTTGAACTGGCAACTTTCTTCGCCCATGTATGAAAAGGACTCTATGGCTGCTATGGATTTGTTCTACTGTATAGAAGAGCTGCTCCCTGGGCACAGGTGGAAGACGGAGTACTGACTGGGGCTTTGGACTGTGTATCCAGGGCTTCCTACTGAGCAGATTTCACTCTGTGGGGTGTGGAGTGGGCGAGGAGGGCTCTGTCCCCGGCGTTGATATGGGAGAAGCCTTGGCTTTCTTTAGATGGTACATCAATTTTTGTTAGAGTATGATATGATATACTAAGAAATAAATATTTGGCTTCTACCACCTGGTACCTGGCACAGAGGTCCTGAAAACCTTGTGGATAGCGGCACCAGGAGTATCTTTTGTTCTAGTGTTTGACCTTTGAGCCCAAATCTGGAGGAAACGGAGCTCCCAAATCCTTTGGAATTTCCTGGGTGATAAGAGAAGCTTTTGTTCTAGGGAGGTGATGTCGGAGAGTTCCTGGAGCACCTCAGGATGGGGCTGTTGGCCAGGGGCATCACCCCTGTGATTAGAGGGTTGAGGCTCTTAGCTCCACCCCCCATCTCTGGGAGAGGGGAAAAGGCTGAAGGTAGAGTTGGTCACCAACAGCCAGTGATTTAATCAATCAAGCCCGTGTGATGGATCTTCCATGAAACTCCACAAGGATTGTATTCTGGGAGCTTCTGGACAGCTGAACACCTGGAGGTGCCTGGAGGGGGTGTAGCTGGAGAAGGGTCAGAGCTGTGTGCCCCTCCCAACGCTCTGTCCCATGCACCTTTTCATTTGGTGATCCTGTGTATCTTTGCTAACAGGTGGGGAAGCATTCTACAATGCTTCCCTGGGTTCTGTGAGTCATTCTAGCGAAGTAATAAACCCAAGGAGGCAGTAAGGGAGCCCTAAATCCAGATCTGAGGGGCTGGCACTGTGGTGTAGCAGGTAAAGCCGCTGCCTGCAGTGCCAGCATTCCCATATGGGCGCCAGTTCAAGATCCGGCTGCTCCACTTCCAATGCAGCTCTCTGCTATGGCCTGGGAAAGCAGTAAAAGATGGCCCAAGTCCTTGGGCCCCTGTACTCGCATGGGAGACCCGGAGGAGGCTCCTGGCTCCTGGCTTAAGACAGGTGCAGCTCTGGCCATTGCGGTCATCCTGGGAGTAAACCAGCAGATGGAAGATCTCGCTCTCTCTCTCTCTCTCTCTCTCTCTCCCTCTCCCTCTCCCTCTCCCTCTCTTTCTCTGTGTAACTCTTTCAAATAAATAAATAAATCTTAAAAAAAAAAATCCAGATCTGAGCAGTAGGTCAGAGGTGTCAGTGATGACTTACTACTTGTGGCTGCATTGGAAGGCAGGGTGGCTTTGAGGGACTCAGCCCATAACCTGTGGGGCCAGATGGATCTCCAGGCAGTTAGCATCAGAAATGATTTAGATTAGAGGATACCCAGCTGGTTTCTGGTAGAGAAGTGCTTGGTATGTGGGAAAACCCCCACCCCAGCCTGGACACACACACACACACACACACACACACACACACCTGGGGTCAGATGGCGTGTGTGAGCAAGGATAGATGGGAAAAACACAATGGGATTTTCTTTCATCTCTCTCTGTAGGACACTCTCCAGAGTTTCATTTCCAGGTTTCAATATCCTCATCAGAAAAATAGGGATCAAAAACCACACGTGTCAGGAAAGTTGTGCAGAATAAAGAAGATAGGGCTTGGCATACAGTAGGTATCACCTGAGTGATGAATTCAAACCTCTCATCACACAATTTTCTTCGGTACACAGGGTATACAGGGTGGGATCCAGATGCTTGCAAAGGGACTCATGCCCACAGCACCCTTGTGACCATGGATCAGTGATCTTTCAGCACGGATCGAGTCTGGGCCATGGCAGGCTGAGCAACGTCCAGCCCGTTACCACATAATCATTTGTCTGGCTCTGCCAAGGCATCCACAGGTGGAACTTGAAATTCAATAAATCTTCATAGCAGGCTAATTTTTAAGTTGATAATTTTGTATGGCCCACGAATGATGTTAATCAATATCCAAATTGCCCTTGGCAGACAAAAGGTTCTCTACCCCAGAAAGAGTGTGTAACCCTTACCATGGGGGGCTTCAGTGGAGAATGACCTTGACCACATGTTCCTGCCACCCCTAGCACTCCGCCAACCTAACGCAGTACACCACAGGCACACAGCTGGCAGTGGGGCTCCTGTGAGACACTGGGAAGAAAAGAAGTGGGGACCAGAGTTTGGCCTCACAGTTCAGATGCATATCCCATATCAGGGTGCCTGTGATCAAATCTTGACTCTGCTCCTGGATTCCAGCTTCCTGTTGATGCACACTCTGGGCGGCGGTGGAGATTGTTCAGGAAGTTGGGTCCTTGCCATGCCTGTGGGAGACCTGGATTGAGTTTCTGGCTTCTGACTTTGGCTTGGCCCAGTCCCAACTGCTGGAGGCATTTGGGGAGTGAACAAGTAGATGGGAGCTCTCTGTTTCAGTGTGTCTCCCTGCCTTTCAGATTGAATGAATGAATGAGAAGTAAGAAGTTGCAGGTGTTGAGTGCATGCAGTCAGTCTAGGTCCCTGAGGAAGACTGAGATGGGCTTACCCACATCTGTCTTCTGAGTTTCCCCACAGGACATGGGGTGGTGTTTTAGACAGGGCGCTGTCGCTTGGCCTGTATCCAATAGCCCAGGTGCCTAACACAGTAAGTGTGAGTTTGGAAGGAAAAGACAAGTTGACTCTCAGAATACCACCCCCCTCTCCATCCAGTATTTACAGAGGGCAGGAACCAAGTCTTCTGGAAGGTCAGTGTGCTGCTTTTGAAACATGTCCATAAATTCTTTGAAATTCTTCTCCTCTAAAGGTGTCTCTCTTCTCCTTGGCCCCTGCCCTTGAGTGTGGGCTGAACCCAGTGACATACTTCTAATGAGTAGAACATGCTGGAAGTGATGGCCTGACACTTTGGGACCAGGTCATTTGGCTTCCTCCTATTTCCATTATTGCCCTCAGAACCCATTGAGCACCTCACCAGGAAGCTTGGGGCCCTGCAGAAGGAAGTGTGGGTGCTCCAGCCAGCAGCCTCGGTTTCATCCTCATCAACCACCTGCTTTCAGATGATTCTGGTGCCAGCCTTTGAGAGTCTGACAAACCATCCCCGTTGTGCCCTGTCTCAAACTCTGAGAAATCAGAAGTGACTCCCATTGTGTTAAGTCGCCAAGGTTTGCTGGAACTGGCTATGTAGGCATAGACAACCAACCAATCTAGCCACTTTGCTGTGACTAGCAAGAGAATCTTTAAAGTGATTCCACCATCAGATCTTTCCACTGATACTTAGATTCGGGTTTCAGATGACTGTCACTCAATTATTTTTCCAAAGACCTAGAAGAGTCTAGACAATTTGAGGAGGTAATGCAGTAACCTGCAATAGGGTACCATTCCCACAGGGGGCCCAGAAGGCTATGGAAGCACAGCTGGGATGCAGCAGGGCTCCTAGATCTCCAGTGATGTGCAAGGTAGTCCTGCCAAATAAAGGATTACCTCTGATGCTGCTCACCTGTTTCCACTGTCTTTGCCCGTGGGCTTCTGTTGGGCATTGCCAGCGTGAAGCATGGAGGGGAGACTGGAGAGGAAGGGAGGGTACTCACTACCCTAGTCTCTTTCCCACCAGACTGGGTCAGAAGTGACCAAGCTCCCCCAGGCAAGGCCCCAGCTCCCGTGGCAGTGGAGAGAATCTGTCCCCTTTAGCTCAGTGGCCACTGAGCTCCATTAGTTGCTCCTCCCCTTGGGTCTTCAGAACAGGCATTGTCCTGGCTTTCCACCTGTCCCAGCCCCTGAGGACTTCCGTCTTCACCTCCCTGCCCCTCCGTGAAATGTTCTCATTCCCTCCTTCAAGTCTAATACCTGTCCCCAGGGAGCACCCAGCGATTGCTGCTCCAGAAGTGTGTTTGTCCTAATGGGTTACTCCTGCTTGTGCTGACTCTTCCCCTGTTTTTCTCCCATCATATACAAATAAGTCTGGTCCATCTTACCTGAAACGTTTATTGCACTCTCTCTAACCTTAAATATTTTCCTTTATTTCTCTGTAGTTCTCACTAGAATGCATTCTGCACTTCTCATTTACTTTCAAATTCACTTATTCTTTTTCAGTAAGTGTAACTAGCTAACATCTACACATGGTGAAAACATTTACTCTTTTATGTTTTCTAATATGTTTCTTATGCTTTCTAGTCAAGCTAGAGCAGTTATATATTGAAATATTTTTTGCATATTATTTCTTCATAATTTACTTTTCTCTGGCTTCATTATAGTTTGGAATGTGTGCAAATGTAAAAATACACATATATGTATATGACATATGCTTGTATATAATATATATAAGATATGTATATATATTTTCACTTACATATGTGTAGGTAGGTCACATTATCTGTGAACTTTATTTCTGAAGAGTGAAGGAGATTTAGCCACTATTTAGTTATAAGAGGAAGGCCATTAGACCTCATGAGGTTAAGGACTCCCAACGTAAGAGCTCCACGGTGTTTGGAAGGGACTTAGCAAGGTCTCCTACATGACTCTGGCCTTTGCTATCCAACAGACCCCTTCAGCAACCATATGACTGTGACCTTCCAGAGAACAGCAACCTATCAACGCCCAGAAAGGATTCCTGAGTATAGGAAGCTTTAGTTTGAGCCTCTCGGCCCTTGAATAGTCCAAAAGCATGGTGGGGATTCTGAAACCCACCAAACCGCCTGGAAGTCTCCGGGTTGCTCAAGTTGTTGAAATCACTTTCCTAGGATGGAAATGGACAGATGATGTGGCTTCCTTGGCCACATTCACTTACCCTGTCCTCCACTTCCAAAGACACTGGATACATGCACCAACCCAGACTACAGGGTGCTAGACAATGTGTGAGTCCCCCACCTCCATTCTGAAGAAGAGGTTTGACTGCTGAACACTGGAAATATCCTAACGGGCATGCCAGTGCCTCCTGCAGAGTGCATGGGTGTTCAGGATTATTGGAAAGAAGGTGCATCATGGGGCTGGCGCTGTGGCACAGTACAGCATAGATGCTGCCTGTGATGCCAGCATCCCTTATAGGCACTGGTCTGAGTCCTGGCTGCTCGACTTTTGATCCAGCTTTCTTCTCATTGCCTGGGAAAGCAGGGAAAGACGGTCCAAGTGCTTGAGACCCTGCACCCATGGGGGAGACCTGGAAGAAGCTCCTGGCTCTTGGCTTCAGATTGGCCCAGCTTTGGCTGTTGCAGCCATTTGGGAAGTGACCCAGCAGATGGAAGATGTCTCTCTCTGTCTCTCCCTCTCTGTCTGTAACTCTGCCTCTCAAATAAATAAGAAAAGGCATCATTACACACCATCATATATGTTAACTGAGAGTCTCTTTTTAAAAAGATTTCTTTATTTATTTGAAATGCAGAGAGTCAGTCAGAAAGGTGATGGGGGTGGGGAGATCTCCTATGCCCTGGTTCATCCCCCAAATGGCTGCAGTAACTAAGCTGGGTAGGCCAAAGCCAGGAGCCAGGAACTCCATCTGGATGTCCCACATGGGTGGCATAGAGGGACAGGGCCAACCAGAAGACTCTGGAAGCCCCTTTTTGGACTCTTACCTACTTATACAAGCATTTGCTTGATTAGATAAGAGGCAATCACTGTGCACTGTGTACCTTTTTTTTTTTTTTTTTTGCCACACTCAGAGCCAGTTTATGCTTCCTTTTGTGATGTGCATGTCAGCATCACCAGAAAATTGTCTGAACTTTGTGCAGCAACAGAGTGCTAAAGACCTTCCTACTTAATATGTGAGCTTGTGATGCTTGTCACCTCCCCTCTGAGACTGTGAGCGCTGCAGGTGCAGGAGTCGGACCCCCGCTTTTCCTTCTAGCAGGCCAGCTGAGCAGGTCACCGTGGGCACCAGTAAGTGGCTGTCAGCTGTCACCACATTCGAGCATGTTCTTCTCTACTATAAGTGAATGCTTGTGGGAAGAATCTGTCTCAGTTTAAAAATTAATTTATTTAAATAGTTATCATCTAAGATGATCTTTTTGATTCTTATAAAAAAGGTTCTGAAAAAATTTGTTTCTTAGCCATCCCCCCAAAAACTACTTTTGGATCAGTGGATTTAAGTATGCAAAATAATGGGACCAATTCATCTTTCACTTTCAGTAGAAACTTGAACTCTAAGGAACTCAAAATATATAAGCAAGACAATTCACTTCCATAACAATTTTGAACAATAAATTGGAAGAAGATATAAAAAATATAAGCAATTAATGCCTGATCCCTTGCTGGAGGCCATAAATCAATTTGAGAACCTGGGTCTTTCAACTCCCTGGCTAAGTAATTCTTTTCTTAGTACCTGTTTTTCTAAAGATGCTCACTTTGCAGTCAACAGCACAGATCCTTTGGCTTCATTTTGCAAACCCCCAGTTCAGTAGATCCCTAGAATATCAAGTGCACCTCAGAAGGAAATACTCTGGCGAAAATATGGAGTTGTAACCGTCTGAACTTTCTAGTTTTTTAACAACCAGAGGGCCACCAGGTCAACCACAGTCATCTGCTCTGTCCCTAAAGCTCATTGAGAGTTGCCCCAAAGCTCCTGGGCACATCTTGCCTGTTACCATTATCTTTCCTTTTAAAGTTTAAATCCATCCTTGTTACTTACAGAGGGGCAGCTCTGAGTGTGTTAGGAGAACTGAGACTCAGCACCCCCTTTGCGAGGGGACACCACAGGCAACACACGATGCTAAACTATTTAGATGGGACTTTGTAAAACGTGCTGCTAGTCAGCTGAAGGGGAGGAGGTGAGCGTGGGGAGGCTTCAGAGAGGAGACGGAACTTGAGCTGACATCTGAAGGAGGAACAGTGTCCTAGGCGCAGAAGGTGGTGATACGCCGTCCACAGAGCACAGGAGGGGGAGGGAGTGGAAGCACAGCATGTTGACAGAATGCTAAGTTGCGTGAGTGGTGGGCAATACCGTGGGCAGAGAAGGGAAGCCCGGAGAACTGTGAATGGTGAGTCAAACTAAGGCCAAGTTGGGCAACAGCTGAGTTTTTTTCATTTTTAACCAAATTTATTTTTTTTTAAGATTTATTTATTTATTTGAAAGTCAGAGTTACACAGAGAGAGAAGGAGAGGCAGAGAGAGAGGCCTTCCATCACTGGTTCACTCCCCAGTTGGCCGCAATGGCCGGAGCTGCGCCAATCCGAAGCCAGGAGCCAGGAGCTTCTTCCGGGTCTCCCAAGTGGATGCAGGGGCCCAAGGACTTGAGCCATCTTCTACTGCTTTCCCAGGCCATAGCAGAGAGCTGGATCGGAAGAGGAGCAGCCGTGTCTTGAACTGGCGCCCATATGAGATGCTGGCACTGCAGGCCAGGGTGTTAACCTGCTGCGTCACAGTGCAGGCCCCAACAGCTGAGTTTTGATCCTGAACGCAGCAAGGAACCACGAGAGGTCAGCAGATAGTTCAGGGAAGTGGCTGCAGTTCTGTTCTCATGATAGAAGTGCAGGAAATTAAAAAGAGGTCAGGAGAGTTGGCAAAGGTCAAAACACCAGCTGAAGCTGAGGCATTAGTCTTAGGGTGAAGGGGCAAGGGCCAAAGTCACATTCACAGCCAGGGGCAATGGAAACCGAGAAAATCCAACAGATCTAAGGACACAGAACAGGTAAAGGGGTTGGTGGGAGGAGGGAAAGACTCTAAAAGGGTGATTAATCATTTGTGTAGCTAAGAGCAAAGTCATGAAGCACTCAGAGACCAGCAGAGAAGGAGGTGTGAGAAGGGAGAGAATGGGATGAGCTTAAGGTGCCTGATCGTCATTCAGGCAAAGACATCTGCCTTCCATTGGAGAATGGATCGGGAGCACCAGGAAATCAATATGGATGGGTCTTGCTTTCTCCCACATAGGAGACAAGACTTTGCCTTTGATTCAGACATTGCACAACCACTTTAATTCCAAAACAATGGAGTCAAGACTCATTCAACAAATGTGACAAAATCAGGAAAGCTAATCTGGTAGCTGAGAAAGACGGCTTGATGCCTGATGAGACTGGGGAGTTTTCTGGGTGTTTTTGCAATTTTATTTGCTTGCTTTATTGTTGTTATAGTGGTGGCCATCTAGATATTAGCTGACCCAAGAAGGGACTCACCCCTAGGACTTGCTACAGGTTTATTATTTGTTTTTTAAAGATTTATTGGGGCTGGTTTTATGGCATAGCAGGTAAAGTCACCACCTGCAGTGTTGGCATCCCATATCGGGGCCAGTTCGAGCCCGGGCTGCTCCACTTCTGATCCAGCTCTCTGCTAAGGCCTGGGAAAGCAGTAGAAGATGGATCAAGTCCTTGGGCCCCTGCACCCACGTGGGAGACCCAGAAAAAGCTCCTGGCTCCTGGCCTCGGATTGGCACAGCTCTGGCTATTGCAGCCATCTGGGAAGTGAACCAGCGGATGGAAGACCTCTTAGGAAGGCTGTTTGATATGGTTGAGTGGGGTGTGCACTGAACAAAACTAGGAGATGTAGTCATATTTTAGACCTGGATATTTATTATGAAAAATTGCAGGCAAAAGGCAGTAAAATGCCTTAAGGAAAGGGACATTTTCTTTTTCATGTGCACAAAGATGCTCTCTGGGCTACTAGAAATTCTCTCTTGCCTCTGTAGATGGTTGGCTAGAGTGAAATCTAAGAGCAGTCACCTATCCATTTCACTCCAAAGTTAAAAGACTGAAGAAAACACAATCATTCATGCTCCAGTTGCTGGATGCACATTACCAACATCAGCCTAAAATTCAGTCTATAACCCAAACACACACAATTCAATATATGCTCAGGCTGAAAACCCTGATGCAGTCAAATGCAACCTTCTTTCATCAAAAGAGAACGTGGAACATCTCTGGTTTCTGCTTACTTCTCATGGAAGTGGAGAAGGAAGCCAGACAACACCCTTACTCGGTTATTTTCTGGGATTCATATATCAATTCTTTAAGAGAAAAACATTCTCTCACTTGAACATACAAAATCAGAAACACACATAGTATTTCAGTGGTAAAGTTAATTCCAAGGTGGGACCAGCATTGTGGCACAGTGGATTAAGCCACCACCTGTGATGCTGGCATCCCACATGGGCACCAGTTCGAGTCCTGGCTGCTCCACTTCTGATTCAGTTCCCTGCCTGAGAAAGCAGTAGAAGATGGCCCAACTGCTTGGGCCCCTGCACCCACATGGGAGGCCCAGAAGAAGCTCCAAGCTTCTAGCTTTGGCCTGGCCTAACCCTAGCCATTGCAGCCATCTGGGGAGTAAAACAATGGTTGGAAGATTTCTCTCTCTCTGTCTCTCCTCTCCCTGTAACTGTGCCTTTCAAATAAAAAAAATTTCTTAAAAAAAAAAAAAAAAGGCTGCTTTAAGGCCTTAGCTACTCATATGGTGAAGAGAAAATGCTGGCCTCTGGACAACTGTCTTGAGAAGCTGGCCTGCCACCCTATTTTCTGGCTGGATTGACAACAGGGCTGCCCGGAAAGTGAAGAGATCGCTGCGTTTAGGGCGCCCCCTTCTGTTCAAAGGGCTGAAGCTGCATGGAGAACCAGTGCCAGGCTGAGGGTTTTAAGCCAAAGATGAGTGAACCATAGATATTCATTCCTGGAAAGTATCTTAGAAATGACTAGTTCAAACCCACATATTACATATGGGAAAACTGAGGTGCAAAGAGGACAAATATCTTGTCCACGGGCACACAACCGGTTAAATCTCAAAAGGGAAGGAGCTGGAATTCTCTGGCCAGTGCCTCCCACTAAGGATGGGAAGTTGCGCTAATTCAGTGAATGAAATGGAAGAGTGAAATTGCACTGATGTGACCTGTGAGGAGACAAGAAACCACGCTATCTTGGCACGTGTCATAGCTGTAGCTTTTACATTCATTATGAACTCCATCTTAATAGCATTAACTATTTATTTATTTGAAATGCAGAGTGACAGAAAGGGAGAGGGAGAGGGAGGGAGAGAGAGAGAGAGAGAGCACGAGAGAGAAATCTTTCATTCATCGGTTCATTCCTCAAATGGCCGCAACAGCCAGGTCTGGGCCAGGCTGAAACCAGGAGCCAGGAACTCCATTCTGGTCTCCCACATGGGTGGTAGGGGCCCAACCACTAGGGCTATCCTCTGCCTTCCCAGGCTTATTAGCTGGCGGTGGGACTGGAAGTGGAGCAGCCAGCACATGAACTACCACTTCAATACAGGATGCCCACATTGCAAGTGGTGGCTTAACCTGCTGCGCCACAATGTTGACCTCAACAGCATTCGCTTTAAAGACTCAGTGGTATTATAAGGAAGTTAAAAGAAAAAAAATATCTTATATACTTTTCATTCCTTTCTGCATATCTGAGTTTTCATCTTGCATGAAACTAATGTTTCCTGTTGCCATAAGAATATCTTTTGGCATGTTTTATAACGCAGGTTTGATGGCAATGAACTATAGTGTTGGTTTATCTGGAAATGTCTTTATTTTTTCTTCATTCGTGAATGATTATTTTTGCTGGATATTGAGTTGGTGATTTTTTTTTTTTTTTTTGGACAGGTAGAGTTAGACAGAAAGAGATAGAGACAGAGAGAAAGGTCTTCCTTTGCCGTTGGTCCCCCCCACCCCAAGTGGCCGCCACAGCTGGCACGTTGCGGCCGACACTGTGCCGATCCAAAGCCAGGAGCCAGGTGCTTCCTCTTGGTCTCCCATGGGGTGCAGGGCCCAAGGACCTGGGCCATCCTCCACTGCACTCTTGGGCCACAGCAGAGAGCTGGACTGGAAGAGGAGCAACCGGGACAGAACCGGCGCCCCAACCGGGACTAGAATCCAGGGTGCCAGCGCCGCAGGCAGAGGATTAGCCTAGTGAGCTGTGCCGCTGGCCTCCTTCAGCGCTTTAAAAGATGTTCTTTCATTCTGTTTTGACCTCCATGGCTTACAAGGAGAAGTCAGCTTTAACTTTCACTGCTGTTCTCTGTATATAAAGCCTCTATGTCTACTCTTGAGGATTTGCTTTGTCTTCGGTTTTAAGCAGTTTGAAATTGATGGTGCTAAAGGTTTTTGTTGATTGGTAGTTTTCAAATTCTAGAACAGGAATCAATCTGTTGACTGCCCTTTTAGTGTTGGGGATGATGCATGGCTGGGAGGCACACAGGCACCTCCCAGAGAGATGTTGTATGTCACAGAGGGCTTTGGGCTTTCTGGGTATCTGCATTTTTCAAGACTCATTGACTAGTACATTGAAAAACCATGATCTTAATCAACTTCAAGAGGGCAAGTAACTCGCCCATGATCAGAGCCAACTGGGACCAGGTGTTTCAAGCCCATGCTGTCAGAGCGGGCTTCCAGACCACAGGTGTGACACGGGAAAGGGTAAACATGAAGATGTGCATGAACAGAGACTATGTACGCTGGAGACAGCAAGCCCAGTGAGACAGGGCAGCTTTCTCAGAAGAGGAATGTGACAAGTGATGCCAGAAACCCCTCTCTTAGACGGAGGAAGTCTGGGAGACAGAAAGGGTGCAATGACCTCAACTGTGGTTGACCCACAGTTCATATGTAGAAACCTCAACTCCAGTGTGAAGGTATTGGAGATGGGGCTCAGGTGAGCTAATTAGCCTTGGACTGGTCATGAGTATGAGGTTCTCATGATGGGATGAATTAGCACCTTTATAAGAGCTACCAGAGACCTTGATACCTCCCTCACCACCAAGAGGACACAGCAAGGAGGTAGCCACCTGCAAGCAGGAGGGCTCTCACTGGACCCTGACCATGATACCAGCCGACTCCTGAGTTCCAGGTTCCACAACTGTGAGGAAATGCATTTCTGTCATTTAAAACACCTAATCTAGGGGCCAGTGCTGTGGCTTAGCAGGTAAAGCCACCGCCTGCAATGCCAGCATCCATATGGGTGCCGGTTCAAGTCCCGGCTGTCCCACTTCCGATCCAGCTCTCTGCTATGGCCTGGGAAAGCAGTGGAAGATGGCTCAAGTGCTTGGACCCCTGCACCCATGTGGGAGACTCGGAGGAAGCTCCTGGCTTCTGGCTTTGGGTCGGCACACTTCCAGCCATTGCAGCCATCTGGAGAGCAAACCAGTGGAGAGCAGACCCCCCCCCCCCACCTCTCAAATAATAAATAAATTAATTAAAAAAAAAAAAAACATGTAATGTATGGGATTTTGTTACAGAAGCCTGAACAGACTAAGATACAGGGCCAGAAAGTCTAAACAGTAAGAAAACAGCACCTCAGTGATGCCTCCTTCCTTCTCACCTGTTGACTGCTGTGTCACCTGCACGAAGCTTCCCCTCACCTGTACAGGAATCCAGCAGATCCTGTGGCTCCCCATGGACAGCTTCCACTGCAGGGGGAGTTTTGACTTGGAAAAGTGTAACTTCCGATCCTAGGTAAAGACACTGAGAGAATGACTGCACGTTATGGCCTCAAGGTGTCATTTTGGAACTCAGAGTTAAATTGGGTTGAGAAGACAAGAGCACAAAGGGCCTCGGAGATCAAACTCCAGCAGTAGGGGCCGTGGCTCACTTGGTTAATCCTCCACCTGTGGTGCTGGCATCCCATATGGGCACTGGGTTCTAGTCCCGGTTGCTCCTCTTCCAGTCCAGCTCTCTGCATGGGAGACCAAGAAGAAGCACCTGGCTCCTGGCTTCGGATTGGCGCAGTGCCAGCCGTAGCGGCCATTTGGGGGGGGTGTGAACCAATGGAAGGAAGACCTTTCTCTTTGTCTCTCTCTCTCTCTCTCACTGTCTGTAACTCCACCTGTCAAATAAATTAAAAAAAAAAACTCAAGCAGTGAAAAGCAGGATGAATAAGAGAGGGAGCCTCACTTCACTGACATAGCACATTCAGTAAGCTCCTCGCTCGGAGGATGGAAATACATTTGATTAAAAGATTAATAAACCCAGACTTTCCTTGGGGAAAGTGAAAAAGCATGTGTTTGTTTACAAGTCCAATCCTAAGGTAAAAGTCAGCCAGACCTGGGAACTGTTCCGTGCCCTGCCTTTTCTGCATGAGGGGTTTAAGCTGCTCAGCGAGTCAGACTTTTAGCTGTAGGAGAAGCCATCGTCGTGCAGTAAAACCAGACTGCGCCAGGTCTCCAGCGTCAGCTCCCTGTTAGGGCTCCTTCTGAGCTGGACTCCACGGCTTCACAGCTCCTACTTGGAAGGCACAGCCTCATCCCTGAACACCATGAAAGCCTCTTATGGTTAACACAGTCCTGCTCTCTGTGGCTACCCTGGTCCATGGCTCCAAGTGAGGCAGCGAGAAGGTTGCCTTGGGAAAGCAGGTCAGATGTCTGCGTCCTGCTTTTGACTGTGAGCCTGATATTCAGAGGCCGCTCTCTTCCCACTGATGTCTTTCTGCAGCTCCTCATCTTGCCCGCTTCCCTGGGGCAGCTGAGGTAGCCCATCATCCTGGAAGTCTTCCCTGGTCTTTTTCCTGCCAGCAAGCGTCACTGGACAATCAACACGGGCGTCCCTGCATTGTTTCTCAGAACCTGCGCTGTATTCGCCGCTCATTTGTTGATGAAAGATTGAATGAAGGATGGGGCAGCGAGGGATGGAGCCACGTGAGACTGGGCACCTCTCGGTCAGGACTGAACTCACGATGCACGATGAAATATCAGGGCAAGAGAGATAAATGCATTCATTCCCCACGAATTAAGCACAAATTTAAGTAGTTTCCTCTCTCCCCGGCCCCCTTGGTCCTTTGTGTTGGTCTTCCTAGAGAGGGCTGAAGTTTCACAAGGCTGTCTGAGGAAGGCGAGGGTGCCCGGATGGAAAAGTCCAATAGCGCGTCAAATCGGGCAGTCCTGGATGGCACCAGCGCACCCCTCCTCAACCAGGATCCGGAACGAAGACCAAGGGAGTCTGGCCGACAGCGACTCGACTCGGCCTCGTGCTCTGGCCCAAGAGTGAGGCTCCTGTTCTCCAGGAGATGGAAGTTTGCCCACAACTTCACGGATTCCAGTAAGAGGAATAAAGGTCTCAGGGCCCCTGCCCAAGTGGCTGAGCGCGTCAGCTCGGCTTCTCCACTGCTTTAAGTTTAAAAGCTACACGTATCGAACGAGACCACGGCTGCCCGGGACTCATGGAATATGGCGCACAGGTTCCCAATTCTGGGGCTGGAACCAGGTAAACCACAGAGCGCAGCAAAAGCGACCCACCAGTCTAAGACGTTCTGTCAGGTAACCGCACATCGTGCCCAATCGCAGCGGCCGATTAGAAGAGCACGCCTCTCTACGTCATTTCCGTGCGCCGACGGGTGGGCCCGATGCTAAAGTTACCGCAGGGGTCACTGGGGAGTGTAGTCCTCGAGGCAGAGGCGTTGCCAGAGAGGGTCACGGCCGGGCCAGCAGCTTCATCCTGGAGCCTCTACGTGTTTTATGAACGTGATTTTAAGAAAAAAAGATGGGTCATCGAGGTGCCACATTCTCTGCCATTCTGCAAGTGCCTGGAGCGTACGAGGCCAGGGCGCTGTTGGTGGCGCTGAGCATCTTGGGAAATGTGGTCCCAGCGCCGTCCGAGGAGTGTGGGTAGTGTGGTCCTGGCGCCCGGCTGGAAGAGGTTCCCCAGCTGGTGGCTCGAGTGACCCCTTGTTGTTTGGTGGCGCTGGTTAATGAGGCTCCCGTGGGATCCTTGCTGCAACCGTGCCCTCTTCTGCGCGGAAAGGAAAGTCTGGAAAGGTTGGTCAATGGGCTGAGCCCGGGCTCGGTGCTGATGGCGCCGGGGAGGGGGTAGTGGTGGTGGGACGTGCTGGCGTGGCTCAGGCCAGGCTCCCCCGGATTTCTTCTTTTTGGAGTGTGGGCGCGCATCTCCGACGAGATGAGCCGAGCTCAGCCGTGAAACTGGGCTGGTGTATAGGTGCGGGGCTTGGGCCTTAAGTCCTGGAGGTCTTATGGCTGCAGACAGGCTCGGCCTTGGCAGCATTAGGAGAGGGTCGTTCATGCCCTCGCGTTTGAGGGTCCGTAGTGGGGTGGGGACCGTCCCTGGGACCTTGGGGTTTTTGTTGGTTGGGAGCTGGTGCCGCTTTGCTGGGGTGGGGTGCGGAGCAGGCTGACTTGGCCAAACACGCCCGATTTGAACCGGTGTGGAGTGCAGTGTTGGTGCAGTGTTCGTCGCCCATGGCTCCAGGTCTTGGAGGAGGTGGTTGAGCTGGGGCTTCCTCCAGCGAAAAAGAATAAAAGCAAAACAAAGAACTGTGTAAGTTTTTCAAAGTTCCAGGGGACTGTGTTTGAGTACAAGAGTCACGAAATCCCATGTCCCTGGTGTGACCAGGCTTTGGAGTTTATCAGTTCTATTTCAGATTTTTTATTATTACTGTGGATACGTTTCACACAGCCAGAAGTAGACTCTGTAGAGCCATCATCAGATGGGACAGTTAGCAGCACGTGACCAGCTACGATGCATCTCCCGGAGAGAACCCTGCAGCCCACAGAGGTCTGCTGTCACCGCCCCTCCTGTGTGAGAGCGTGGGGTCCCCGGCTCGGTCTTCTCCAGGCTGTGTCACTTTGGAAGAGAAGCCGACTTTCCTGGGCTGTAAAATCCACTTCGTTGGGTTATTGTAAGGAGAGAAGAAGGTCGACCTCATGCAGTGCCTGGAGCAGTCTCTGCTGTGTTCTCAGTGCATCTCCTTATTCATGCGGGCACGGGGAGGACCACCTCCTGGGCCTGGCGGCCAGGCTGTGTTCTCAGCCTCCACCCCAGCTCCATTCCCAGGCAGCTGCCCACGGCTTTCCTCTAAGGCAGGTCTATTCTGATGCCTTTAAGGAAAAGGAGGCACTGCTTTGCTGCAGCTTGCGGATTACCAGTGACTTTGCGGAACCATTTTTAATTCTTGTCCCACCTCCCGTGGCCTCTTCCTGCTTGCTGTGGGCAGGGAGGACGTGTGGGCTCCTGAGAACCCAGCTGCAGGTGGGTACCAGTTATCTTTCGCATTCCGAACCATGAATGCGTTTGCTTTGCCCAAGGGTGACACCTGTGTCCTGTAATGGCCCCTCTGAGAATCAGTGACCAAGCTGCTTCATACACACACACCACGCCCCCCGCCCACCTCCCACCCCTACCCAAAGGGGGACGTTTTTCCCAGGGAATATTCTCAGACCTCACTCGTTACACCCCCATCCTTGCTTCTGCATTCCTTGTCTCAGGTGCTATGGAGTGGATACCCCTGTTCTTCGCTTCCAGTGCCCTCACTTACTCTTTAGTAGTTTGCAGCAAATCCCAGTTACATTGGTCCACTTGCAGATGCTTCAGTAGGGGCTTTTTGTTTTAAGGTATCTATGATTTCATTGTTATAGCATCAAAATTAAGACTCCATTAATAACAGTTAATACCCACTTCATATTTAGTTTCCCTGATTGTCTAAAAATAGCTTTTTTTTTTTTAAGATATATTTTATTTATTTGAAAGAGTCACAGAGAGAGGTAGAGACACAGAGAGAGGTCTTCCATCTGCTGGTTCACTCCCCAGATGGCCGCAATGGCCGGAGCTGAGCTATACGAAGCCAGGAGCTTCTTTGTGGGTGCAGGGGCCCAAGGACTTGGCCATCCTCTGCTGCTCTTCCAGGCCATAGCAGAGGGCTGGATCAGAAGAGGAGCAGCTGGGATTAGAACCGGCACCCATAGGGGATACAGGCACTTCAGGCCAGGACCTTAACCCGCTGTGCCACAGCGCCGATCCCAATAGGTTTTTGTTTTTGTTTTTGTTTTTTTAAAACCCTATCCAAACAGCCCTGGTAGGAGATAGGAAAGGGAGAAGTATCTGGAATTGAGCGTCATGATTTCCCTTGTCTCTCCCTCTGTCTCCTGCATCTTGTGACCTTGCAATCTGTGTTAACAGCTGTAACTTCCACTTCTTCATCCAAGCTGGACCACTGAGTTTTCCCTGTCTTGTTGGTCTTTCCACGCTTACTTTCCCTTTGTCCATTTGATTGGCTTTTCAATCATTCCACCTGTGCATCCTCCTTGCTTCCCATCTCCTTGCCTTTGTCTGCATTCTTTGCTCCCTCAGCTTCCCGATTTTCCCTCACCTTCTCGCCCTGGGTCTTTATTACAGTTTAGAGCTAACTCCTTTAAAGAATTACCTGCGTTTGCTGTCTTCATTTCTGCCCTTCTGTCCAATAAAGGCCAAATTCAATTCTACTCACCAAAAAAAATTTTTTTTAAAGATTTTATTTATTTATTTGAGAGGTAGAGTTACAGAGAGAGGGAGAGACAGAGAGAAAGGTCTTCTGTCTGCTTGTTTACTCCCCAAATGTCTGCAGTGGCCTGAGCTGGGCCGATCTGAAGCCCAAGAGCAGGGTCTTCTTCTGGGTGTCCTATATGTGGGTGGGTGCAGGGCCTAAGCACTTGGGCCATCTTCTACTGCTTTCCCAGGCCATAAACAGAGAGCTGGATGGGAAGAGAAGCAGCTGGGACACAAACCAGTGCCCATATGGGATGCCAGCGCCACAGGTGGAGTCTTAGCCTACTATGTCACAGCGCTGGCCCTTTGTCAAGGTCACTATTGTTCTCCCAGTGGCTGAATGTCATAGTCATTTCTCAGCAATATTTTACATCCTTGCTAACTTTTTTTTTTTAACTTCCTTTTTCTTAAAGTATCTTCCTCCCAGTTGCTCTTGGCTTCCAGATTTCCCTAGTTTTCTCCTCTCTCCTAGGCTACTCTTCCTGTGTCTACTTTGGGGGCTCCTCTTCTCTCAAACCTGCACTATGGAAGGCTCCAGTTCAGTTCCGAGACTTTGTGTCTTCTCCAGTCGCTCTCTCTCCTGGGCAGCCCTGTCTACTTGTGACTTTAAATGCCCGCTCTCTAAGGTTTAGCCAAGACCCCTGCCTTCAACTTCACATTGCAGTCCTCTGCTCTCTGTGTCACGTTTCCACTTGACTATCTCAAGGGTATCCCAAACCTAATGTGTCCACCAATACACTCTGATCTCTAATGCTAGGGTGAAACATGAAAGCAGTAGGTAGTAATACTTCTCTATTACTATAGAGAACTGTTTCAAGTTTAGCTCTAAAAGACAGCACAGATACTCCTTCCTTCAGATCAGTCAGGCTCAGAACCTTGAAGTCATTGTCAGTCCCTCCCTGCTGTTACCACCATCCCTGATAAGCAAATCTGGACTCTCACAGTCTCAGCTCCTGCTGCTTCCATCATGGTCCAGGCCACCTTCCCTCCTGAGTGGTCATAGACTTTGAATGGTCTCTTGCTTCTTCCCATGTCATCCTAAGGTATATTTATCAGTATAGCGACCAGGGTAATACTTTAAAATGTAAAGAAAATCATGTTATGCATTTGCTCAAAACCCTCCAGTGACTTTTCATACTGCCCAATGTCAAAACTAGTATCCTACCGAGCTAGGTGTGGTCTCCCACATACACAGTTAGACCTCAGCTGCACCACTCTGTCTCAGTCGTGCCACACTGGTTGCAATGAACTGTCTGACCCTTGGGCATCAGGGCCTTTGCACTGGCTCTTCTGTTGCCTGAGATGTCTGTCTTCCTCCCCTTGCCTTTCATGTCAGTGAGGGCAGGTGTTTTTGTCCTTGTTCATTTCTGTATCCCCAGTGTTCAAAATAGTACCTATCGCACAGCTGGAACTTAATAAATATTTTATGAACAAAGAAATGAGCCAGCTTTGTGTGTGGAGAGCTCATTCTGGGAGCGATGGGTTAGGCTGACCGTGATGCGGGCACATGGTCTGCAGAGTTCCTGCCAGGAAGCTTTGGCCATTATCAGTCCCACACTGGTGTCGGGGTGGGGAGGGACTGGGAGAGTCTGTAGAGGTGGAATCAGTGGGCCTGGGGAACTGATTAGATATGGCCGGTAGGGAAGTAGTCACAGTGACTTGGTGACCCCATGGATGGTAGGGAAGGTGTTTCTGTCATTAAGAAAGCCAGAGAGGAAAGCATAGCATATGAAACAGTTCTGATCCCCAGCTTCTGCACAACAAACCAAGTGGCTTAGAAGATTAACCATGTTACCATTTCTCACAGTTCTTTGAGTTTACCCACATCAGCTGAGTGTTCTTTTGCCCTCTTTGAATTATAGAGCTCACTCTGGCTGCAGTAAGTTGGGTTGAAACATGCAAGAAAGTTCCTTCATATATTTGAGAGTTCCCGTCTCTGCACTGGCTGTCACAGGATGGACACAATCCCTTCTCTTGCCTTGGTGGTACCTAGCAGAGTCCAGCTCCAGCTCTGGAGTTGGGACTCACTCTATCTGCAGTCTTCCTCTGTGTCGCTCTTTGCTCAACTCATGAGTCAGTCATTCGTTAGTAAACTCTACATTGGAAACAATTCTGTAGCGTTGGGCAGAATCCACATCCCTTTGTTTAGCTTCAGGACTTCTGCTAGCTGAGAGGGACATCACAGTAACAGAAGAGGAAGAACCACAGTAACTGTCCTGGCAGAGTCTGTCAGAGGCACCTGTTTTGGAACTGGAGTCTAGCTACATGTTTGCGGCATCCAGAAGAAGACGTGGAAGAGAAATCACAGCTGACTTCCGCACTGAGGCAGCAGTGGCTGCCTATCCCCTGTCCTCCTACCCTCACAGCAGCTGAGTGTGCAAATGGCCCTGCACCGTGGCTTGTGGGAGCCGGAGTAGGCAATACATATTAAGGCTCTATGTTTTACTCCAAATATCGAGGATCTGCATTTTGATTGCTTTTCCTGATCACAGCAGTGGTCCACTCACTGTTATTGCAGACCCCACTGCCTGAAGCAGCTTCCAGGGATTTAAAGAGCCAGAGCCTGTCCCCTGCCACCCATTCTTTTTCCAATTTTTTTCCCTCAAAAGCTACTGCATAAAAGAGAATTTAGAAAGTCACTACACATACCCATAGAAAGATAGAGGTTCAGAATACACCTGAGAAGACCTTAAGTTTACACCGCAGGTATGGTGCCACTCTCCATCAATTAAAATAAATAAAACAGAACAACAACAACAAACTCCCAGCAAACCTCGGGAAGGGGAAGAATCTGACTTCCAGTGTTACCATGTCCAGTTGTTAGCAAAAATATCACAAGGCATAAAAAGAAACAGGAAAATATGACCCATTCAAAGGGAAAAACTCATAGAAAACATCCCTGAGGAAGTTTAGGTGGTGGACTTACTAGAGAGAGACTTTGAAGCAGCTTTTTTTTTTTTTTTGAAGATTTATTTGTTTTATTCAAAAGGCAGAGTTATAGAGAGAGAGAGGAAGAGAAAAAGAGAGATCAGTGTTGCATCTGCCAGTTTACTCTCCAGATGGCTGCATGCATCTGCCAGTTTACTCTCCAGATGGCTGCAACAGCCGGAGCTGGGCCAGACAGAAGCCAGGAGCTTCTTCAGGTCTCCCATGTGAGCACAGGGGTCCAAGCACTTGGACCATCTTCTGCTGCTTTCCTAGGCACATTAGCAGGGAGCTGGATGGGAAGTGGAGCAGCTGGAAACTGAACTGGTGCCCATATGGCTTAACCCACTACGCCACAGTGCCAGCCCCTAACACACCTGTCTTAAAGATGCCAAAGGAAGATGTGAAAAGAACAAAACGGAAATATCAGTAAAGAGATAAAACACCTGAAAAGAAATCAAAAAAGAATTTTGGAGCTGAAATACACAGTAACTGAAATGAAGATTTCATTAAAGGAATTCAGAAGCAGATTTGAGCAAATAGAAGAATCAACAAATCTGAAGACAGGACAATTGAAATTCTCATGAATCATGGAGAAAAAGATTGAACAGAACTTGAGGGACCTGTGGTATACCACCAAATGGAGCAGCATACACACTGCAGGATTCCAAGATGAGAAGGAGAAAGGGACAGGGAGATTATTTGAAAAGCTTATGGCCCCAGACTTCCTAGATGTGATGAAAGACATGAAAGTAAACATCCAGTAAGTGCAGAGAATACGCTGAGACAGATTATACTCAAAGCATCAAAAGCCAAAGGCAGCATACAGTTTAGAAAGCAACAAGAGAAAATCAACTTAGGATATACAAAGGATCCTCAATAAATTTATCAGCAGATTTCTCAGAGGTCAGAAGTGAGTGAGTTGAAATAATCAAAGCGCTAAAGAAGAAAAAAACAGCCGGCGCCGCGGCTCACTAGGCTAATCCTCCGCCTAGCGGCGCCGGCACACCGGGTTCTAGTCCCGGTTGGGGCGCCGGATTCTGTCCCGGTTGCCCCTCTTCCAGGCCAGCTCTCTGCTGTGGCCAGGGAGTGCAGTGAAGGATGGCCCAAGTGCTTGGGCCCTGCACCCCATGGGAGACCAGGATAAGTACCTGGATCCTGCCATTGGATCAGCGCGGTGTGCCAGCCGCAGCGCGCCGGCCGCTGCAGCCATTGGAGAGTGAACCAACGGCAAAGGAAGACCTTTCTCTCTGTCTCTCTCTCTCACTGTCCACTCTGCCTGTCAAAAAATAAAAAAAAGAAGAAGAAAAAAAAACAAAAACAAAAAAGCAGAGGTGGGTATTTGGCCTAGTGATCAAGATGCCACTTGGAGGCCCACATCCTGTGTTGGAATGCCTGGGTTCAAGTCCTGGCTCTGCTCTTAATTCCAGTTTCCTGCTAATGCACATGCTGGGAGGTAGCAGGTGATAGTTCAAATAGTTGAGTCCCTGCCACCGATGTGGGAGACCTGGATTGAGTTCTTGGCTCCTGGCTTCAGCCTGGTCCAGCCCTAGCTGTTGCAGGCATTTGATGAGTGAACTAGAAGATGGGAGATTGGTATCTCTCTCTCTCTCTCCACCTCTTAAAAACATAAAAATATTTTTAAAATTCAAGCAAGAATCCTCTATTTGGAAAAACTTCCCCCTCAATACTGAGAGCAAAATGAAGACATTCTAAGATAATCAAAAGCTGATGGAAATCATTACAACTGTACCCGCTGTGCAGAAATACAAGAGTCTTCAGTTGAAATGAAAGGACACTAGACAGTTACTTAAAGCCATATAAAGAAATAAGGTTCTCTGGTAAGTGAAAATATGAAGATGAACTACTGTTATTGAGACTTTGGTTGTTAACTTGACTTTTTGTTTTGTACTTGGCTTAGGAGACTGTTATAAAAATAGTCTTTTTTTTTTTTTTTTTTTTACCACACACTGCACACAGTTGTAATTCTGTGACATTAGTAACTCAATGGAGATGAAAGTGAGCTGTTCAGGAACAGAGTTTTTGTATGTTATTGAAGTTAAGCTGGTAATAAGTTCAAATTAGAGTAAATAGAAATAGAGGAATTGAATAACAAAACAATTTAGCTGTAGCAGACATATTAGAATGTTAATATAGACATATTAGAATGCTAAATGCAGTCTCCATGGTAACCAGAAAGAGAACTGTTGCAGATTATATAGAAAAGGAAATGAGAAGGGAATTTAAAAGTTGCACTAGGAAAATTAACTAAAAGCAAATGGCGGTAATATGAGAAATGAATGACAAAAAAGCTACAAGGGGGCTGGTGTGGCGCAGCAGGTTAAAGCCCCAGTCTGCATCCCATATGGGCACCGATTCAAGTTCCAGTTGCTCCATTTCCTATCCAGCTCCCTGCTAATGCCTGGGAAAGCAGTAGAGGATGGGCCAAGTGCTTGGACGCCTACACCCACATAGGAGACCCTGAAGAAGCTCCTGGCTTCTGGCCTCTGCCTGATCCAGCCTTGGTTGTTGCGACCATTTGTGGAGTGAAGCAGCAAATGGAAGAGTTCTCTATCTCTCTCTGTTTCTACCTCTCTGTAACTCTGCCTTTCAAATAAAATAAAAATAAATCTTTTTTTAAAGAAAAGCTTCAAGGCATAGAAAACAAAACAAAAATGGTAGAAATTTTCTTAGGCCGGCGCTGCGGCTCAATAGGCTAATCCTCCGCCTGCGGCGCCAGCACACCGGGTTCTGTCCCAGTTGCCCCTCTTCCAGGACAGCTCTCTGCTATGGCCCGGGAGTGCAGTGGAGGATGGCCCAAGTCCTTGGGCCCTGCACCCACATGGGAGAACAGGAGAAGCACCTGGCTCCTGCCTTCGGATCAGCACGGTGCACCGGCAGCAGCGCACCAGCCGCAGCGGTCATTAGAGGGTGGGTGAACCAACGGCAAAAGGAAGACCTTTCTCTCTGTCTCTCTCTCTCACTGTCCACTCTGCCTGTCACAAAATAAAAAAAAAAAGAAATTTTATTATCAGAAATTAATTTATATGCAAATGGATTAGACTTTCCAATCAAAAAACAGAATTTGGCATATTGGATAAAAAAAACACATGAACCACTTATATGCTGTATACAGTAGACTCTTTACATCCAAAGATACAAATAATTTGAAAGTAAAAGGATAGATGAAGATGTTTCATGCAAATAGTAACTAAAGAAAGTGTGGAGGGCAATGGAGTGGCGGGGGGAGGAACTGTATTAATATCAGAAAGAATCAACTTAAAAGGGATGCAAGAGAAATGGAAAAAATTAAATATATATAAATTTATTTAAAGATTTATTTATTTATTTGAAAGGCAGAGTTAGAGAGGCAGAGAGAGAGAGAGAGGTCTTCCATCTGCAGGTTCACTCCCTAAATGGCGGCAATGGCCAGAGCTGGGCCAATCTGAAGCCAGCAGCCTGGGGCTTCTTCTGGCTCTCCCATGTGGGTATACACCATTGCCTTCCCAGGCACATTAGCAGGGAGCTGGATCAGAAGTGGAGCAGCCAGGACTCGAACTAGAGCCTATGTGGGATGCCAGTGCTGCAGGCTGTGACCTTACCTGGTATACCACAGTGCTAGCCCTGAAGAAATTACATATTGATAAAAGATTCAATACAGCGAAATATATAGTTATATACACACACCTAATATCAGATCAACAAAACATATGAAGCAAAATGGATAGAACTGAAGGGAGAGAGAGTTCTACAATATTACTTGGAGATTTCAATACCCTACTCTCCATAATATATAGAATGACAAAACAGGAGATAAATAGAGGACTTGAACACACTAAACCAACTAGATCTAACAGACATATACAGAACATGCTGCTCAACAAAGAATATACATTCTTCTCAAGTGCATATGGGACATTTTCCAGGGTGGACTGTATGTTAGGCCACAAATCAAGTATCAGTAATTTTTTTTTCAAGATATACAAAATATCTTCTACCCCAAGATGAACTTAGAAACTAGTAATAGAAAGAAAATTGAAAATCACTGATCTGTGGAAATTAACATACTCTCAATCAATCAGTGGATAAAGAAGGAATCTCAAGAGAAATTAGAAAATACTTGGAGATAAATGAAAACAGCATACCAATAATTAGGGAATACAGGCAAAGTGCTAAGAGGGAGATTTTTTGGAAAAAAAAAAGATTTACTTATTTATTTGAAAGTTGGAGTTACACAGAGAAGGAAAGGCAGAGGCAGAGAGAGAGGTCTTCCATCCGCTGGTTCACTCCCCAATTGGCCGCAACAGCCGGAGCTGTGCGAATCTGAAGCCAGGAGCTTCTTCCAGGTCTCCCACATGAGTGCAGGGGCCCAAGCACTTGGGCCATCTTCTACTGCTTTCCCAGGCCACAGCAGAGAGCTGGATGGGAAGTGGAGCACCTGGGTCTCAAATTGACGCCCATATGGGATGCCAGCGCTTCAAGCCAGGTCATTAACCTGCTGTGCCACAGCACCAGCCCCAAATATTAAGTGTTAAAATGAACATATAGATAGGATTAAGTGTTAAAGTGATCATAAAAATAGGATCAAGTGCCTGGTAATAATATTAGATAGAGTTATAAAGGAGAGAATGTTCTAATATGGGAAGTAGTCCACACAGCACACTCATAGAATGATAATCGCTTTAAGTAGCACTCTGATCTCAGAATCAGTCCTTAAGGCATCCTGGTCTGCCTGAAAAGCCCATGAGAGTATTTCAGGCATGGAAAGCCAAGACATTGTAGCAAAAAATGTTCTACATGAAGGATCTCTGTGAGTGAGACCCCAGTGGAAAGAAGTGGCCATTGAAGAAGGATGCACTTTTCTCCAAAGGGAGGAGAGAACTTTGACTTTGCTTTGTCCAAATATTGATGGAGTTTTTGGACTCAAAAGGCTCCCATAGCCTAGGCAGCACATGTCAAGAGCCTCAGGTGGTCACTGACAACATATATAAGAGTGTTAATTGTTAAATTAACAATAGAAGTCACTGTGCACTAACTCTCCATGCAAGACCTCTGTCTTCAGTTAGTTGTATTGAGAGTTAACTGTAAAACTAGTTCTCACTTTTGTGTGTATTTTGTGTGTGTGTGTGTGTAAATTGTTGAAATCTTTACTTAGTATAGAGTTTATCTTCTGTGTATAAAGTTAATTGAAAATGATTCTTAATGGCCAGTGAGACTGGCAAGAGGAGAGGGAGGAGGAAGAGGGATAAGAGTGTGGGTGAGAGGGTGGGTATGCTGGGAAGAATATCTACATTCCTAAAGTTGTACTTATGAAATTTTTATTCCTTAAATAAAAGATTTCTTTGGGGGGGGGGAATAGCATCAAGTAGAATAAAATACTTGAGAATTAACCAAGGTGATTAAAGATTTATCCATTGAAAACTATAAAACATTCCCGAAGGAAATTAAAGAAGATATAAATAAGTGGAAAGATAGCAAATATTTATGGATTTGAAAACTTAAAAAATGTTAAAATGGCAATAGTACCCAAACTGTCCAGTGTTATCTTTGTCAAAATCTCTATGATCTTTTTTGTTTGTGGAAGTAGAAAAATTGATCCTGAAGTTTATATAGAATCTGAAGGGACTCTGAATACTCAAAACAATCATGAAAAAGAACAAAGTTGGAGGACTTAACCATTTCTGATTTCAGAATATCCTTGCAAAACGACAGTAATCCAAACTGTGGTGTTGACAAAAAAATACTTAACAGACCAATAGAATAGAATAGAAAACACAGAAATAAACCCTTGTATATATGATCTAATGATTTTTTAAAAGATTTTTTTACTTATTTGAAAGAATTAGAGAGAGAGGGAGGGGGAGGAAGAGAGTGAAAGGGAGAGGCAGAGAGAGAGAGGTCTTCCATCTGCAGTTTAACCCCCCAATTGGCCACCTCAGCTGGAGCTGCACCGATCAGCCAGGAGCTTCTTCAGGTCTCCCACATGGGTGCAGGGGCCCAAGGACTTGGGCCATTTTCCACTGCTTTCCCAGGCCATAGCAGGGAGCTGGATCGGAAGTGGAGCAGCCAGGACTCAAATTGGTGACCATATGGGATGCCAGCAGTGCAGGCGGTAGTTTTACCTGCTACACCACAGCACCGGCCTGGTCTAATGATTTTTAACAAGAGTTCAAGACCATTCTTTGTGGAAACTGTATATTTAACAAACGTTATTGGGAAACCCACATATCTACATGCAGAAGAATGAAGTTGAACCCTTACCTAGAACCAGATACAAAAATTAACTGGAAATTAATCAAACACTTAAAAAATGTAAAGATGAAAATTACAGAACTCTTAGAAGCAAACATAGGGAAACTGTGGGGAGCAACTCGGACTATACTGTTACTGGAATTAAGACTTATTCTATACATCTGCTCTCCCACAATATGGCGCTGGGAGAGGAGCAACAGCTTCTACCCAGCTGCCTCTCACCAACTTGACAAGCTGCAGGAGCTGCTCCTGATTGGAGGAGAGCAGCGTACTCGGCGTGTGGGTAGCAGAGTTGGGATTGGTGGAAGAGGACTATAAAGGAGGAGAGAGACAACATGCACCAGGAACATCTATCTGAAGGAACACCTGTGCAGCCCCCGAGAGAGCCGGCCGGCGGTGTGCCGCTCCCCCACGGAAGTGGGGAAAGTGGCAGGGGGAACCGCCCTTCCACGGAGGTGGAAGGGACGGTAGCCAACCCGGGAAGAACCAGCAGCAAACCCGGGGAGGGCCGAGCAGACGAAAGAACAGCGCAGGGTTTAGTGTCGTTCCTCCGCGAAGAGGGGGAGCGACAGGAAACATCTTTTTTTTTTTTTTTTTTAAGAGTTATACAGAAAGAGAAGGAGAGGCAGAGAGAGAGAGAGAGAGAGAGAGAGAGAGAGAGAGAGAGAGAGATGTGTCTTCCATCTGCGGGTTCACTCCCCAGATGGCCGCAACGGCTGGAGCTGTACCGATCTAAAGCCAGGAACTTCCTCTGGGTCTCCCACGTGGGTGCAGGGGCCCAAGGACTTGGGCCATCTTCTGCAGCTTTCCCAGACCACAGCAGAGAGCTGGATCAGAAGAGGAGCAGCCAGGACCAGTACCAGCGCCCATATGGGATGCGGGCGCTTCAGGCCAGGGCATTAACCCGCTGCGCCACAGCGCCGGCCCCGGGAAACATTTTTACAACACAACTTGATGATACTTTCTTGAAATGACACCAAAGCACAGGAAACAATAACAGCAGAATAGAGAAATTGGATTTCATCAAAATGTATAACTCTTATTTATCAAAGGCAGAAAATGTAGTTGGGAAATGTATATCTGCTAAGGGATTAACATCCAGAATATATACAGAACATCTACAATTGAATAACAGGAAAAAAAGTTAAAAAATGAAGAAACATTTCAGTGTGTCATCTTTTTCTAAAAGACAGACAAATGGCCAGTAAGCACATGAAGAGATGCTCAGCAGTGTTAATATGAGGAAAGTGTGGATGAGGTACCACTGTACTTACACCCAGTAGTATGGCTGCTAACAAAAGAACAGGAAGCAATTGTTGATGAGAATGTGGAAATGCGCTGCTGGTGGGAATGCAAACTGGTTCTACTGCAGTGGAAAACAGTATGGTGGTTCTTGATAACCTTGAACATAGAATTACCATTTGACTCAGTAGTTATACTTCAGGGTATATACCCTAAAGAATTAAACTTAGAGAAACAACTATTTGTATGCCAATGTGCATAGAAGAATTGTTCGCAATAACCAGAAACTAGAAGCAAACCAAATACCCATGGACAGATAAATAAATAAACAAAATGTATGGACAGTGGAAATTTTGAACTTAGGAAGGAAGGACATGGATGCATCTTGAAGACATTATGCTCCTTCAAATAAGCCAGACAGCAAAGGGTTTAGTTTAGTTATATAGGATAGCCAAATTTATAGAGAAAAACAGTCATTACCAAGTGTGAGGGGAGAAGAGAATGGGAAGGTAGTGTGTAATGGTTACAGAGTTTGAGCTGATGAAAAAGTCTTGGAGCATGAAAATAGTAATTTTTTGTCCTGTATATTTTGCCATAGTAAAAATTTAAGAACTTTATGACCTGCTTCCCTTGTCCTGTCTGTATTATACCAGTAGAAGCGCCTTTGATCCCTCCTCTGTGGTCCTCCTGCCACATTTCTACTTCCTCTGCTCATAATTCCCTAAGTCCTTTCCCCAAATGTCTGATCTGGAAAATACCTGGCACTTCTTCTCTTAACCTTCCCATTCTTCAAAACCAAGTTCCCAGGCCCTATCTTGGGAAATCTTTCCTAGTATGTCTGTCTCAGTGTGGCCTTCATTTTGAAATAGTGCTAAGGGAGATTAGGGGGAAAAAAATGAAACAAAACTGGTCAAGATGATGAGTGGGGAATGTTTAGGGCAAGTGGGCAGGAAGTTTTCTGTTCTGTTTCACAGTTGAGGAAACAGACAGTAGTTGGCAGCAGAGGTGGGCCTCAAACACAGGCACTATGACTCACATACTTCATCTCTCGCTGCTTGAGTCTGTCAGTCCGAGAAGGCTGAGGGGCTGTGCAGTTTACAGGGAGCACCAAGTTGTATTGTCTTTACCGTTGTTAGATTGTATGAACTTCAGTCACTCATACACATCAACACTAATATGACTGGCTAGGCTATTTGACCTTTTAAATTCTTAAACTCAATGGCTGCTGTGCTTTTAATTTTTGTGTTGTTTGGCTTGTCTGTCTGCCTAGATTTGAAGTTCCTGATTTTTTAATTTTTGCATTTATACCCCAAACAGCCCACCTAGGACTTTGAGCATATGGGTTCACAAATGCTGCTGGCTGGATAGAAGCAGGTTTGAAGGTCTTGGAACACATGGCACCAGGGTCACGGTCAAAGGCAAAGTCTAGATGTATCACCTGCCTCCCCAGGCAGCCTTCTGGTAGACTTCTCTCCCTGGGCAGGCACTGGGTGAGCAGGGCTGTGTTTTGTGTTACAGGCACACATGGCTTTCAAAGATGTGGCTGTGGATTTCACCCAAGAGGAGTGGAGCCTGCTGAGTCCTGCTCAGAGGACTCTGTACAGAGAGGTGATGCTGGAGAACTACAGCAACCTGGTCTCCCTGGGTAAGCGTGGGCTCTTACCTTTCACATGCTTACTGCTGGGAATTGTAGGTCATGCTTGAAGCGGCCATTTTGGTTTCTGAGTTGGCTTTTAAAAATACTTATTTATAAGACCGAGTCACACACACATACACACACAGAGATTTTCCATGTGATATTTTACTCCCCAAATGACTGCAGTATCTGGGGCAGGGCCAGGCTGAAACCAGGAACCTGGAACATCATCCAGGGAGCTGGATTGGAAGTGGAATAGCCAGGACTCAAACAAGTACTCTGACATGGGATGCTGGTGTCTCAAGTGGTGGCTTGACCCACTGCAACCTAACACTGACCCCCTGACTTGGCTTTTGTGCTGGACTCAAAAGCAAAGACATTTTGTTCTGTTTCCCCAGGGAAGGTCTGATTTTATAGAGTTGACAGTGGGAGGTATGTGTGTGCATGTCTCTGTGTCAGAGTGGGGTGGGGGTTACTTTCCATTTTATGCCTTTTCCCCTAGACTGCAGCTTTCTGCCTTAGTTTACTTGCTGACTGCTTTTAAAGGAGACGCGTGTTCACTCACCTGGCCTGCTGGAGAAGCAGTTGGCATTCGTCCAAGTTCGCCTTCCCTACTCAGCCCTTCCATTGCTCAGAGCCCACTCCTCTCTGGTCCCAGTACCGCCCAGTTTGGCTCTGAACTCTTGACTGGATCCTTGAGCTTATGCCCTGCAGTCACCTATTTTCTTTTTCTGTGAGCAGGAATTCCATTTTCTAAACCAAAACTCATCACTCAGCTGGAACAAGGGAAAGAGACCTGGAGAGAGGACAGAAGATGTCCACTGGCCGCCTGTCCAGGTGAGCAGAACACTCTCCTAAGAATGAGAATCTCGAGGATTGAAAATGGATGTGTGGTGAGGTAAAAATAAAGCTTTGATGTCTAAGTAGAGCTTACCGAAGACAAAAATAAATTATTTTTCATATGGAGGAGAGAGATTATATACCAAGTCATAGTTCCCCTTTAATTGCCACTTTTCTTATCAGTTTTCAGCTTTCTGTTTCTTGATAATGAAATATAATTGTATATGTGGTTAGCCATGTATATTATACAGTGCTGATGGACAGTGAAGTTTTACTTTTCAGTCTCTGAAATAATAAATTTAATATAAGATTGATTGCTTTAGTTTAGACAAAAATACAGTAAAGTTCCTGCATGAAGGCTATATTGTTTTGCTTTTTGTATTTTATTAGGAATTTTTTATTTTTAAATTTTTATTATTTATTTGAGAGGCAGAAAGATGGAGAGAGAGAGAAATCTCCCTTTTTGTTTACTCCCTACATGTCTGCCACATGAGTTTTAGGGCTGTTGGTGTGAGTTCATGTTACTGAAGCAACAACGTATATATTAAATAAAGTGCCTTTAAATGAAAAAATATCCAAGACAAGGTTGTACAGGGCTGGGCCAGGAGCCAGAAATTCAACCCAGGTCTCCCACGTGGGTGTAAGGGACTCAAGTACTTGAGCCATTATTGCTGCCTCCCAGAGTGTACGTTAGCAGAAAGCTGATATCAAGAGCAGTGCTGAGACTTGCAGCTCGGGCACTCTGAAATGAGACGCCGATGCCTCAAGTGATACCTTAACCTTTAGGTCAAATGTGCACTCCAGGACAATCTTTAAACAAAAATACTAATTCTGATAATGATTTTCTAACAGAGATCTTGGAAACTAGAAAGCAATATAATCAGTGTTGAAAGTAAAAATTGCCTGAAAAATATGTTATTTCTGGAATTTATTTTGAGTAAAATAAGTATAGAATCACAGTTTCCAGCACTGTCTATAAATTGTAAGATATTAATTGGACACATCTCTACATTTTCCTAATCTAACATTTTTGAATGCAATATTAGCTTATTGGATCTTTAAAAATCAGTATGTCAGTCTTGGAAGTTTAATTAAACATTTTTTGGGAAAGAGAACCATGATTTATGTCACCATTATGTAATGTTATATTTATACTCTGATAAAATCAAGGAGAAAGTATTTGTCTGATTTCTAAGTTTTACCCTATTTTAAAGTATTCATTCTCACCTCTGTAGTTACATGCCAGCTAATAAAGTTCTTTGTGTAGTTTATCAGCTCTAAAAAATGCTTCTCATTCTTAGAGTGTAACCTAATATCCGAGGCTGCAGCTTAACTCACGGCTTACCTGTTTTCTGTTGAGCTAGAACTCAAGCTGCAACAGGCAAGATTTCCTTCAGAACCAGCGTGTTATTATCAAGGGAAATCTGATTTTGGTTTTAACTTGGATATTCTTGAGTTTTCAAGTTTTAAATTTGTATTGGTGCTCATTTATCTCTGTAAACCTCTCAGGATGGGACTACCTGAAGACTGAAAGCGCTTTATTGGGGCAGGCCTTGGTGCAATGGACTCCTGCCTCCCATTGCTTATTTTAAAAATTTTTTTGTTATTTTTAAAACTTTATTTATTTGAATGGCAGTTACAGAGAGAGAGAGGGAGAGACACAGATATAGAGATCTTCTTTCTGCTGTTTACTCCCCAGTTGGCCACAATGGCTAGGGCTGGGCCAGGCCAAAGCCAGGAGTCAGGAGCCTGGAATTCATTCCAGGCCCCCAACATGGGTGCAGGGGCCCAAGTACTTGGACCATCTTCCGCTGCTTTCCCAGGCATATTAGCAGGGAGCTGGATTGGAAGAGGAGCAGCTGAGACTCAAACTGGTGCTTATATGGAATGCCAGCATCAAAGGTAGCAGCTTAACCCAGTATGCCACGCTATGCAGCCCATTTCTGAGTGCTGGTTTAATCCTGATTCCTGAGGTTCCAATCCAGATTCCTGCTAATGCATCCTGGGAGGCAGCAGATGATAGTTTAAGTGCTTGAGTCCCTGCCACCCATGTGGGAGACCCAGGTGGGAGTTCCAGGCTCCTGGCTTTGACCTGACTCAACTCTGGCTCTTGCAGGCATTTGGGGAATGAACCAGTGAGTGGAGGACCTCTCTCTGCTTTCTATCACTCTTTCAAGTAGATAAAAAAATAGAAAAAGGTACACATTTAAAATACCAAATGGTTCTGTTTTTCTTCTGTCACCCCATGTAGATGTAACTGTGTTCAAATGTCCTGGAAGGGGTAGCTGTAATTCTGAATTAGGTTTTTTATAAGTAAAACTGCCACTTTATATACAGACACAGATGTTAGGACTGTTCTAAGCGTACGTAATAATAGAAACCTTGGTTCCCATAAGGGTAAGTGGAATGATACCTGTATCAAAATCACAGTGGCATGCTTACCCAGAACAGAACAGCAGTGCCTGCTGCTGGGAGACTTGCTTACCATGTCTCTGTGACCTAATATATATGCATTTAACCCAAGGCAAAACCCCAGCATTTGCTTCCCTTCTCAACATATTCAAGAGAAAGTAACAGGCAATAGATTAAACGTAAAAATTCCAACAAACTACAGAGTTACCAAAACTCAAGGTAGTTGCTGGCCAGAAATGGAAATACAAAATCAGTTACAGATTGTGGACCCCGAACAACCGAGAATAAGCAAAATAGACTCAGTGAGAATCAGGGAAAGCTGCCAGGGCTCGTTCTCTGCTGAGAAACCCAGGCCTGAGGGTCGCCTGTGGGTTCTCATCTGTCATCAGAGCCAAAGTCCAGGCTAGCAGAGCTGCTGGAAGGAAGGAAGCTGAGCTTATGGACTGGCCAGGCAGTGAGACGGCGGAGGGAAGGCATTCACTGGTCTGCTTGGTGGGAACAGTGAGAAGCAAGGGGGACTGTGCTATTTAACTAGTGTTGAAAAGTAGCATTCTGTGTAGGATGGGAGAATTCTGGAATGTAGGTGCATACAGAGTTTAAATGTTAAATTGTTCTTTGGCCAAGAGTATTCAAGTAAATCCAGCAAGATCATATGCAGTTCCTGAAACTGTTTGATCGCGGATTACCTTCCGCTACTTAGAGCCAGTGGTGATGAAGCAGTCCATTCAGTGTTGTCTTCTCCTGCACAGGAGGTGCCTTACATTGAAAATTTCTCCTTTACGTGGATTTCTGAGGCAATCTTTATTTACACTAAGTATAGAAATGTTTTTAAAGGCAATTTATTTATTTATTTTTTTGACAGTGAGAAAGAGAGACAGAGAGAGAAAGGTCTTCCTTTTCCGTTGGTTCACCCCCCAAATGGCTGCCACAGCCGGCGCGCTGTGCTGATCCGAAGCCAGGAGCCAGGTGCTTCCTTCTGGTCTCCCATGCGAGTGCAGGGCCCAAGCACCTGGGCCATCCTCCACTGCACTCCCAGGCCACAGCAGAGAGCTGGACTGGAAGAGGAGCAACTGGGACAGAATCTGGCGCCCCAACCGGGACTAGAACCCGGGGTGCTGGCGCTGCAGGCAGAGGATTAGCCAAGTGAGCCACAGCACCAGCCCTAAGAATAGAAATTAACAGGGCCCGGAAGGAGCATCTCTTGTCAGTGGGGGCCTAGACTGTGTGTGGTCCATTGCTGAGAGTCTGCGGCCTTGTAGCAATCCTGGCACAGTGTAATCTAATAGATACTTGTCACTGAGTGCAAAGACTGCACACTTGGGTGTTTCACACACTCTTTCCCTCTACCCACTCCCCTGTACTGCTCCCTGTACCGGCTGTTCTCCTTCCTGTCGAATGACTGCTCTTTTAGTCTGTGTCTCAAAGGGCAAGGATGTCGGACATTGCCACATTGGTCCTAGGGCTAGGTATCTTTCCGTTGCAGAACAAATCCATGTGGACCTGGATTGCATGAATATGAAGCTGTGCTTTAGAAGTAACTGTGGGCCGGCGCCGCGGCTCACTAGGCTAATCCTCCGCCTAGCGGCGCCGGCACACCGGGTTCTAGTCCCGGTTGGGGCACCGGATTCTGTCCCGGTTGCCCCTCTTCCAGGCCAGCTCTCTGCTGTGGCCAGGGAGTACAGTGGAGGATGGCCCAGGTGCTTGAGCCCTGCACCCGCATGGGAGACCAGGAAAAGCACCTGGCTCCTGGCTGCTGCCATTGGATCAGCGCAGTGCGCCGGCCGCAGCGCGCCGGCCGCGGCGGCCATTGGAGGGTGAACCAATGGCAAAGGAAGACCTTTCTCTCTGTCTCTCTCTCTCTCACTGTCCACTCTGCCTGTCAAAAAAAAAAAAAAAAAAAAAAGTAGTAACTGTGGTGGTAATTTTGTAGAGACCGTTGCATATGTGGCATATCGGCCCTAAGCCACACTTGAAACTCCCTGAATTGCTTTTATAGACTATAGGTCTTTGAGTGGACCATTAGGTAGCAGATGTAAGACATAACGGTGGGATGGAAGGTAGGTCACGGTAGGCTCAGGTAAAGGGAGTCTTGGTTGGGAAGCATTGAAGTTTGGAGCACTTTGAAGAACAGGAAGTTGAGTCTCGCCATCAAACTAGGCTGAGTTGCTCAGGCTGCCCCTGAAGGCTCCGTTGTGACTCCAGACTTTTCTCTCTGCAGCGGGAACAAAACCAGAGCTCCACCTTGGTCCTCTCTGCCCTCCAGATTGCTCCACTCAGAAACTCCCCGTGCAGCACACGCTGTGTGATCCTCCCCCCTGGATCTTCACATGCTTGTGTGCAGAAAGCCACGCTGAGCCAGGGGAACTGGACCCCGGGGAACAGGAGAAGCAGCAGCAGCAGGCATCGGATGGCGGCTCCTGGAGCGACAGAGCAGGCCGGGAGAGAGATGGCCCCCGGCCTTTGTTTGGAAGGACACGGAAGAGGGCTCTGGGAGCACTCTCCAGGCCGCCACAAAGGCAGCCAGGCAGCTCTCAGAATGGCATCAGAAGGGAAGAGACAGAGGCCAGCCCAGCTCAGACGGGAAACCCTGAGGAAACAGCCAAATTGTTGAAGAGGATAGAAGTCTTAGGATTTGGAACGGTCAACTGCGGGGAGTGCGGGCTGGGCTTCAGCAAGCTGGCAAACCTGCTTAGTCACCAGAGGATACACTCAGGGGAGAAGCCGTACGTGTGCGGGGTGTGTGAGAAGGGCTTCAGTCTGAAAAAGAGCCTGGCCAGACACCAGAAGGCCCACTCAGGGGAGAAGCCCATCGTGTGCAGGGAGTGCGGGCGCGGCTTTAACCGGAAGTCAACACTCATCATACACGAGAGGACACACTCTGGTGAGAAGCCTTATATGTGCACTGAGTGTGGGCGAGGCTTCAGTCAGAAGTCCAACCTCATCATCCACCAGAGGACACACTCGGGGGAGAAGCCGTACGTGTGCCGGGAGTGCGGCAAAGGCTTTAGCCAGAAGTCGGCTGTTGTCCGACACCAGAGGACGCACTTGGAGGAGAAGACCATTGTGTGCGGTGACTGCGGCCTGGGCTTCAGTGACAGATCAAACCTCATCTCCCACCAGAGGACGCACTCGGGTGAGAAGCCCTACGCCTGCAAGGAGTGCGGGCGTTGCTTTAGGCAAAGGACAACCCTTGTCAACCACCAGAGGACACACTCTAAGGAGAAGCCCTATGTGTGTGGAGTGTGCGGGCACAGCTTTAGCCAGAATTCAACCCTCATCTCGCACAGAAGGACGCACACAGGGGAGAAGCCGTACGTGTGTGGGGTGTGTGGGCGAGGCTTCAGCCTGAAGTCACACCTCAACAGACACCAGAACACACACTCAGGGGAGAAGCCCATCGTGTGCCAGGACTGTGGCCGAGGCTTCAGCCAGCAGTCCAACCTCATCAGACACCAGAGGACACACTCAGGGGAGAGGCCCATGGTGTGCCAGGAGTGTGGGCGAGGCTTCAGCCAGAAGTCCAACCTCCTCGCACACCAGAGGACACACTCAGGGGAGAAGCCGTACGTGTGCCGGGAGTGCGGGCGAGGCTTCAGTCACCAGGCGGGGCTCATCAGGCACAAGAGGAAACACTCGAGGGAGAAGCCTTACACGTGCAGGCAGTGTGGACTCGGCTTTGGCAGTAAGTCAGCTTTAATCACGCATAAGCGAACACACTCAGAAGAAAAGCCTTGTGGGGGTGGGCAGTGTGGCCAAAGCTTTTCCCAGAAGTCACACCTCACCTCACATCAGCTGACACACAAGGGGGAAAAACCTCACGTGTGCAAGACGTGCGGGCAAGGCTTTAGCCAGAAGTCTCACCTCAGCAGACACCGGAAGATAAAGGCTGTCCACCACAAACCACCACTCCACCCTGACTCTGAGGCCTATTCAGGGCAACCTCCTGGTCCTCTGTACTCTCTTGGCAAGTGAAGATGGTGGTGAGGACCAGCTGTCAAAATTTTCACACTTCCATGAAACATGAAATGGAATAGAAGATTGCATTCCGTAAGTGGTCAAAGGACATCTGACCTAGTTTACTTTCCACACACTGTCTTCTCCATGTTTTGTGGCCTTTTGTTATAATAAACTTTCCCCCTTTACAGATCTGTTACCTTGGCTGTGTATCTCTCTCACTTACCTGTAAAGATAGGGAAGAAGGAGTGATACTGTCTAGTATTCCACAAGAATTCATTTCCTTGGAAGATGTAAGAATCGGGTCTTCATGTATTTATTGGAGAGTCCAGTCCTTTGTGTGGGGGAGAGAATCCAGGAGCTGTAATTCAGTGATTTCTTTAGAGGAAAGGGAACCTCCCAGAAAATATGGCTTCCTCTAGTCTAGTGTCGTCTGCAACTCCACCCTTCCTTGGCTTCTGTGACAGCTCCCTTTCTTGCTTCTCCTTCTAGCTCTGTTGTTGGTCTTTGCTAAATCATCCTCTAACTACTTTTATTGCTCTTCTTGGACTTGGGTGTCTGGGCCTCCTGCCTTGGGATCCTTACTAATACACTGTTCCCAGCACTCCAGTACCAGAGCTTGGTCTGTCAGCTGTGACCAAGCAGTCTATAGTCTCAGAGCCTTGGAGCTCAGTCATACCCGTATAAGACCACCGAGAACATGAGGATCCTCACCCACCCACAGCAGTACCACCTCACTGACCCTCCATTAACTGTAACAATCTTTAACCATATGTCTTCCTCAGTCCTCTGATAATAAAGATCCCTGAAGCCCTGCTCCCAGATCAGCCCTACTGTATCAAGAGGTTTGGACTGTAAGTCCTGCGTTCACCCCAGGACCCACCCCACACCAGCCATTCATTAACTGATTGAAGGTCCCCTAGCCACAATCCTTAGTTCTCCCATCAGGCTAAACTATTTAACCATATTTAAAGATTCTTACCCTTAATTCTCCATTGTGTTCCCACCCAAAGTGGTTTTGCTCAGAATAAGTGACCTTTAAGGTGTAACTATAAGACTTATTTTTAAGACTTCTGTAAGATTTAAGTATGAAGCTTCTAAACTATTTAAAATGGTTTCTGTGAATTTTCAGAGTATTTTCCATAGCATCTTGACAACCATACCAGGGAAGCATTCATCTTGAAGATCTTTTGTGAATGTGATTTTGTCTTAGGGAATGAACTTCAATAAGGAGGGTTGGAAACCCATGGCGTTTGTAATAGAAGCAACAGCTTGGTCTGAAAAGAGAAGCCCCTACTTTTCCATGAGTGGGAAGGCAGGCACACGTAGGCTGTTTCTCATGAAAAAAGAAAAATAGTTCAGAGTGCAGACACAAAAACGGGAGAATCACTCCCGCTGGGGCAGTGCTGGGCTGGTAGCATGTTCTCAACTGAATTGCTGGATTTTAGAATTCCAGAGAGTTATAATGGAAGTGATAGGGACTTGCTTCTACGCTTCAAACCTTTCTGCTCTGCTATGGAATTGACGGAGACGCTGAGGTCATGAGCTGCAGCTGAGCTAGCCCACAGTGAACATCAGCTCCAGTCGTGTGAGAGAGCTATTGTGGATGTCCTGTCCGGACTTCAAAGACTGAAACTTCAGCCAACATCTTCAACTATGTGAGGGGCCTCAATATGCCTGAGTTTTAGATTAACAATAGAACATTTTTAGGAGAACAAAGATGGGGGACTTAGACTTCTCAATTTCAAAACTATTAAAGCTACAGCAGTCTGGTAGGTAGTCAGTGGACTTTTTTCTACAGCCCCACCGTCAAATTTTCTTCCAAACAAAACATCCCAGGAAATGTAAATTTTCATCCACTTTTTTTTTTTTTTTTAAGATTTAGTTATTTATTTGAAAGAGTTAGAGAGAGGCAGAGGCAGAAAGAGAGGTCTTCCATCCACTTGTTCACTCCATAGATGACTGCAACGGCCGGAGCTGCGCTGATCCAAAGCCAGGAGCCAGGAACTTCGGGTCTCCCATGCGGGTGCAGGGGCCCAAGGACTTAGGCCATCTTCTACTGCTTTCCCAGGCCATAGCAGAGAGCTTGATTGGAAAAGGAGCAGCTGGGTCTTGAACTGGTGCTCATATGGGATGCTGGCACCGCAGGCAGAGGATTAACCCACTGCACCACAGCACCAGCCACCCAAGTTTACTTTAAAACATTGATTTTTACACCTAAACTTACTAGTTGCTCTGGAAAAGTGATTTTTCAATTAAATTGGCTCAACTTGTTTTAGGACAAAATTTCTATTTCAGAATTTTCTTCCAGAGTAACCTAACAATGTGATATCTTACCCAACTTTCCATAAATTGTGATTTTTTGGATAAGTATTTTGCCAGATTATTCTTTTTGCAAATGGTTGGAATACATTTTTTAAAACTTAGCAACATTGTAAGATTCATTAGATGCCAATCTTCTTTTTTTTTGGGGGGGGGGGGACGGGTAGAGTTACAGACAGTGAGAGAGAGAGAGAAAGGTCTTCCTTTCATTGGTTCACCCCCCAAATGGCCGCCATGGCCGGTGCTGCGACAATCTGAAGCCAGGAGCCAGGTGCTTCTCCTGGTCTCCCATGCAGGTACAGGGCCCAAGGACTTAGGCCATCCTCCACTGCCCTCCTGGGCCACAGTAGAGAGCTGGACTGGGAGAGGAGCAGCCGGGACTAGAACCCGGCGCCCATATGAGATACTGGTGCCACAGGCAGAGGATTAACCAAGTGACCCACAGTGCCAGCCCCTAGATGCCAATCTTGTGCCACATTTTCTTCTAAGATGGCCCCCAAATATTATATTTTAAATCCAAATTCACTACAAAGTACAGGTTTTTTGCACAATAGCCCCATGTCAGTTTTTCTTTCAGTGTAGGTTTCTTTGGATATATAAGTCCCATGCAAATTTTTGTGTTACAGAATGGCAGAAAAAAATCACCCAAATTTGGCTGAAATATCATTTTGGGTCTTGAAATATCACGTGGTACTACTTTTCTTCTAAAGTGACATAGAAAATACTTTATCCAGGCCAGCACCACAGCTCACTAGGTTAATCCTCCACCCACGGCACTGGCACCCTGGTTTCTAGTCCCAGTCAGGGCGCCGGATTCTGTCCTGGTTGCTCCTCTTCCAGTCCAGCTCTCTGCTGTGGCCCAGAAGGGCAGTGGAGGATGGCCCAAGTGCTTGGGCTCTGCACCTGCATGGGAGACCAGGAGGAAGCACCAGGCTCCTGGCTTTGGATTGGCGCAGCGTGCTGGCTGAAGCAACCATTTGGGGGTTGAACCAACAGAAGAAGACCTTTCTCTCTCTTTCTCTCTCTCACTGTCTAACTCTGCTTGTCAATAAAAAAACAAACAAACAAACAAAAAACAACTTTATCCAAATTCACTAAATCATTTGTGTGTGGGGGGTAATTATTCACCTAATTTTTCCCCAAAGTGACACAGAAACACAATTGTAAAATCTATTCATTCAAATTGTGAGGTTATCTTCCACAATTTCTAAGGCAGTTTTCTCCCACCAAATAGCCAAGAAACAGGATTTTTAAAATTCAGTTGGGTATTTTGGATATAAATCTTCTGCCAGATTATTCCAAAACTGGTCTGGAAATGTGGTTTATTTTTCATCCAAGTTCTCATAAATCACAGGTTTGTGTCATTTTCAAGTCTTGACACAGTGAATTCCTCTCTAGACGAGGATACTATTTCACCGATGATTTATCGCTGTGAGAACAAACGCATACCGTACATCCCAATATAAATTGTTCTCAGGATCCAAAAATGGCCTAAGGGAGATGCTAATCCTGCATATATGTGAGGCTGAACATCTAGTCTAATAAGAGGCCTCTATATGCCGTTCACACATAAAATCTGGTCTTTTATTTGAGGCTAAGATTTCTTTTAAACTTTAGGGCCTGGTATTTTTTTTCCCATATTAATAATGTTTATTTGACAGTGTTTAACACCTAGTTCACTAAAGAACTTCTATATTAAAAATTAGACAAGAGGGCTGGCACTGTGGCGCAGCAGGTGCTGCAGGCCACAGCTTTAACCTGCTGAGCCACAGTGCCAGCCCACAAATGGTCATTTTTTTGTAATATGTGAATTTTACTTGAAATTAAAAAAAAAATTATCCAAATCCTATAAATGTGGACGAATAGAACAGCAATGCAAAACAAAATCTGGGCCATGTATTACTTTTGTGGTGCCATAAAAATATCTGAGGATTAAAACTATCAATATAGAAAAGATGGGCCGGCACCGTGGCTCACTAGGCTAATCCTCCGCCTAGCGGCGCCGGCACACCGGGTTCTAGTCCCGGTCGGGGCGCCGGATTCTGTCCCGGTTGCCCCTCTTCCAGGCCAGCTCTCTGCTGTGGCCCAAGAGTGCAGTGGAGGATGGCCCAGGTGCTTGGGCCCTGCACCCCATGGGAGACCAGGAAAAGCACCTGGCTCCCGGCTCCTGCCATCGGATCAGCGCGGTGCGCCAGCCGCAGCGCGCTGGCTGCGGCGGCCATTGGAGGGTGAACCAACGGCAAAAGGAAGACCTTTCTCTCTGTCTCTCTCTCTCACTGTCCACTCTGCCTGTCAAAAAAAAAAAAATATATATATATATATATGTATATATATATAGAAAAGATTTAATATGGCGCCGGCACTGTGCTGTAGCAGGTAAAGCTGCCACCTGCAATGCTGGCATCCCATATAGGAACCAGTTCAAGTCCTGGCTGCCCCACTTCGAATCTGGCTCCCTGCTAATGGCCTAGGAGAGCAGTAGAAGATAGCCCAAACCCTTGGGCCCATGCACCCATGTGGGAGACCCAAAAGAAGCTCCTGGCTCCTGGCTTCGGATCAGCTCAGCCCTAGCCACTGTGGCCATTTGGGGAGTGAACCATGGATGGAAAATTTTCTCTCCCTCTCTCTCTAACTCTGCCTTTCAAATAAATAAATAAATGTTTAAAAAAAAAAAAAAAAAAAAAAAACAGAAAAGATTAAACAATCAGTAAACCCTAAATGGCCGCAAAAGCATGTCAATTGTTTCCTTAAGTTTCCTAAAATAAATTATATATCTTTGGAAACAACTCAAACAAGTGACAACTTGCTCTGAAAAACCAAGGCCCTTATTTATGGCTCACAACTAAGTCACATTAAATCCTTTAAATGAATATTTCTTAACCCATTAAGTGTGGAAGCATCTACCTCAGGAGCAGATTTAGCCATCCCTCTGGGCAGCTAGCCAAAACGAGTGCCTGATTTTCATGAAAATGTCTCCCAAGAGTCTCGAGGGCATTGTTTCTAGAACTCATGCTTTCCTGCTCCCTGAGGAACACAGCCTTGTACTCCACACCTCCATCTCCCAGACTGTCAATTCCAGACTGTGGGCTGTGGGCTGCAGTGGAGTTGGTGCCCACACCCACTGTCTGAGGAAGGTGCCGCTGCTTCTCTTCTCTCTGAATCTCATGCAGTGACTCCGGGGCCAACCCTGAAGGGAACCGTAAGGGAAGAGAATCGTGGGCAAGGTAATTCAGGTAAGCTGAGCCATCCCGGGAAAACCACCAGACAGCAAACCAGTAGGTCATGCTCTCTGGTGTCTCTGGACACCATCACCCACACACACTGCTGAGGAGGTGACCTGGAAGGAAGCCAGTGCCAACGCCTGTCCAGCCCCATGGGAGGCTTGTGTCCCAAGGACTCTGCACCCCTGTGTAACCTACAGCCAGGATGTAGTCTGGGGAAATAAACACGGGTACTGAGTGGTAAGTAGTAAGCACCTCAACAAGGTCTACTAGTTACTGTGCTGGATTAGTTATTCTAAATCAATAAATACTCTATTAGGGACTCCACCACCATTACCACCCAAGACTGAGGTAACTCTATGAAAGAAGGAATAAGTCAAAATTACACATTCCTGCAAGTTTATTCAAGGCTGATTTATCAACTAAAATCAAGCCAGGATAATGGGAATATTGATGAGTTCAACATACAAAAAAATTTAAATAAGCTCATTCTTTATGTACTAACTTGGAGCCACTAAGAAAAAGACAGATACAGAAGTACGTGGTATGGTACTATTTGTTAGAAGGGGAAAGAATGTGCTTTGCACATTTGTATTTTATATATGCTATATGAGTACATGCACAGGTACCATACATGGTTATGTGGACCTGGTCCTGTGCCATCCCTGGAAAGACAGAGTTGACACAGTTGTCACTGGTACCTCTTGGGAGGCAGTGGTGGCCATGCGACACAGATGGGAAGGACACTTCACGGCACAGTACTTGATGCATTTTACCTTTGAATCATGTGATTATTATCTATTGAAAAATAAATTAAAAACTGAAAACCAAATTCCCCCAAATCCATCAATTTGCATTAGCAAATATACACAAAGCTCTTCACAATTCAGAGAATATTAGGAGCTGCCCATGTGGCACCAGTGGCTTATGCTGTCATATAATTTTAAAGAAAAAAACGAATCTCTTGAACTCCTTGCAACCTCAATCCTAACCTCAGGGAGACACTTCAGAAAGAAATGAATAAAGTGGCCACGGAGCCCTCAGGTCTAATGGTCATCCAGGCTGGGTTTCCTGTGTTCGGTCATGCAGTCCTTGAGCTCTTGGCCAAACTTAGCAGCAAAGAGTGAGATGATGAGGGCATCCCCAGTTTCCACAGCCAAGTCATATGCAGTCTGGCCTCTTGTGTTCTTCTTTTGGATGCTTGCATTGCATCTGCAAAGGAAGTGGAGAAATGGAAGTGCGATGAGGGACTTGGACACATGACCTGCAGGGCCTGACTCTTCCTGCTGCAGAGGCCAGCGTGGCCCCCTCCTGGTCCCACTACCCAAACCCGTCTCCAAGAAGCCTCCTGAGACTTTAATTATCAGGCATGGCTCTATCCTGAGACTTTTAAGGGACTCTGTCATTTCTAAATGTTCAACTGCCAGTCCTGGCCACTGGAACCCATTGCACCAGAGTCCTACATCCAACCATGCCATTTTCATGTCAGGAAAGGTGTCCCAGGAACCGTGGTGGGAACGTGGTGTTCATCCACAGGCACAGCAGCTCAGGAACCGGGCCCCTCGGATCCTTACAGGCCAGTGGGACGTAGCTGTGGCCCTCAGAAGGGTCCACCAGAGGCCAGGGAACATACCCCAGCAATGTGGCGATGCTCTCCCTTCCTGCCAGGCCAAGCAAAGCTGCTTCATGGAGAGCTGTATTTCGGAGCCTGTTGGAGGAGGGAAAAAAAATTCCTGGATAAGTGGGAGAGGTGATCACAGGGCCTTGGTTTTATTCACTGATCTATTTAACTAACCTGGGAAAACCTCAAGTCTCCCCTCTCTGCCCATTCCCTTGGAGGAATACCGTGAAGGCGGGTGAGCAGTGGTACTAGATAGAAGGTGAAAAGTCTACGAACACGCACAGTTTTTAGTGTGAGGAACTCACGGGGATCTGGTGTGGGGCAGCCCCTCAGCTGACATTCCCCACTGGGTCCAGAGATTCCACTCACCCAGTCTACTCCTCACTTCAGATATAAGTGAACAGCAAAGAATGCAGCACCCAACAGAAAAGCCAAGATACACAACACAAGACACTTAAAACGAGTCACAAACCCAATTGGTGTACCAAAGGGACAATAGAAATTTTTCCTGAGGTGAAGAAAGATAGAACTTTAAAATTTTTAAAAATTATTTATTTTTATATATTTGAAAGGCAGAGAGAGAGAGAGAAATCTCCTATCCAGTGGTTCACTCCCAAAATGTGGAAGTCAGGAATCCAGAATCCAACTATCTCCCAAATGAGTGGCAGGAACCCAACTACTTGCCTCAGTCGGAAGCTGGAATCTGGAGCAGAGTTGGGACTCAGGCACTCAGATATGAGATGTAGGTGCCCCAGATGGCAGCCTAAAGACAATGCCAAACATTCGCCCCCAATACATGACTTTAATACTGAAAGGGCCAACTGGGAGAATGAAAAGCAGCACATCTAAACAAAATTCCACAGCATCAAAAAAAAAAAATCTATAGCATCAAGGGTAAATGTTCCCTAGAAAGAATAACCAACAAATAGGTCACAAATGCACAAATGTTCTGTAGAATTTAAATGGGCTATGCTGAACACTCAAAATCAAGAGTGAAGCTTTCTAAAACTTGGGAAAAAATTATCTCAAACACAGAAACTAGTACCAGTCAAACTATTAATCAAATTTGAAGGGAAAAGAAAGTCATTTTTAGGCATTCAAAGAATCAGAAAGTTTATTGTGACATACCCTTTCTGAAGAAGCTACTCAAGGTGATACTCAATGCCTGACAAAAGTTAAAACCAAGAAGGAGAAAAAATTGAACAAGAATTACAGGTAGATTCCAATGAAAACAAATTTCATGATAATCACTAAATCTGATAATCACTGAATGTGAGTAGATATGTACTTCAAGAAGAGTATCTCTAAAAAGAACAGCAATGAAGAAAAGAAGCCAGATGGATTTATGGATATGGTGAAGGCATATTCTTTTTCAAAATAGGAAAAACAAAGGCAATCAGAAAGTCTAGGAACTCAAAGACAAAAAGCAACAATTTACTTAGGCCTTATGAAAGAAAATAAATGTGACATTCTTTTGAATAATTTATGAGATAGGAGAAGAATCTATTTGACATTACTACCAAGAAAATTCCATTTGAGTGGCCTGGGGCTAACAACCTTGAACACACAAAAAAGGAACATGTAATCACAGCATACCATTTGGTTCTGCAATAAAAAATATTTATGTAGCTATTATAATGTAATTGCCCTTTGGTGCTTTTCTTCTTCTTATTCTTATTATTTTTTTTTTGACAGGCAGAGTGGACAGTGAGAGAGAGAGAGACAGAGAGAAAGGTTTTCCTTTGCCCTTGGTTCACCCTCCAATGGCCGCTGCAGCCTGTGACCAGCACACCGTGCTGATCCAATGGCAGGAGCCAGGTACTTCTCCTGGTCTTCCATGGGGTGCAGGGCCCAAGGACTTGGGCCATCCTCCACTGCACTTCCCTGGCCACAGCAGAGAGCTGGCCTGGAAGAGGGGCAACCAAGACAGAATCCGGCGCCCCGACCAGGACTAGAACCTGGTGTGCCGGCGCCGCAAGGCGGAGGATTAGCCTAGTGAGCCGCAGTGCCGGCCGCCCTTTGGTGCTTTTCAACTGTTAGAATCAACCTATAGAAAAAGAATGGAAGTCTACATTACATTAACACAAGTGAATTACCTGTGGTCAGCCTATGATAAGTAAGCATACACTAACAGAAGCTGTGAGGTGAAGGGGGAAGGAGAGGGACAGGGAAAGGTCAGGACCACTAATATCTTTGGTGTGTGAGGCAGCCAAGAGATACTGTGGAAAAATGAAAGTCAGAGAAGTTTAGGCATATGGTTTATAGTTAGGACAATCATCTTAAAAGGAACTAAATATAGTAACAGAATGATCAGAATAGCAGAGTGGCAATGATCACCACCACAAAGCATTAGACTTAAATGCTCTAAGAAAAGCTTGTCTTTGTATTCTAAAAACAGAGTATACCTTAACACACAATGAAGTAGCACTGTTTTTATTACTAATAATGGTAACACAACTGTGGATAAATGAAGAAACTGACACAATATGATGAATATAGACCCCAAGAAAACTTGAAAAAGTAAATTCCAGCCATCAAAGCCTGACACTAACAGCAAATATTCTGCTATAAAGCAAAGCTAAAAGAGGAGGTAATGTCTATTGATATAGCTGTCCTACTGGGCAGGAGCTTTTTAAAATACACATAGAAATATTAACAGGGGTATACAGTGGAGAGAAACACTAGAGAAAAGGTTGAAATAGAGAACAGAAGTCCCTTGGTGGCTTGGCATACACAGCAGCACAGACCAGACCTTGTCTCAGTAAGAATTGATATTGTCAGGGCCTGCACTGTGGTGCACTGGGCTAAGCCTCCACCTGCAGCACTGGCATCCCATATGGGTGCTGGTTTAAGTCCTGGCTGCTCCACTTCTCATCCAGCTCCCTGCTAGTGTCTTGGGAAAAGCAGCCAAAGATGGCCCAAGTGCGTGTCCCCCTGTCACCCACATAGGAGACCATGAAGAAGCTCTTGGCTCCTGGCTTTGGCCTGGCCCAGCCTCAACTGTTGGGGCCATCTGGGGAGTGAACCAGCAGATAGAAGACTCTCTTTTCTTTCTCTCTCTTCTTTTCCTCTCTCCCTGTAGCTCTTTCAAATAAATAAATAAATCTTTAAAAGAAAATAGGGGCCAGCGCTGTGGAATGGTGGGTAAGGCCACTGCCTGCAGTGCCAGCATCCCATATGGGCATCGGTTCGAGTCCCAGATGCTCTACTTCCAATCCAGCTCTCTGCTATGGTCTGGGAGAGCGGTGGAGCAAGGCCCTGGAGCTCAGGCCCCTGCACCCATGTGGGAGACCCGGAAGATCTGGCTTCTGGCTTCGGATTGGCCAAGCTCTGACCATTGCAGCCATTTGGGGAGTGAACCAGTGAATGGAAGGCTTCTCTCTCTCTCTTTCTCTCTCTCTCTCTCTCTCTCTCTCTCTCTCTCTCTCTCTGCCTCTGCCTCTCTGTAACTCTGCCTTCCAAATAAATAGATCTTTAAAAGAAAAAAAAGAAGCTGGTGCCACGGCTCACTTGGCTAATCCTTCACCTGTGGCGCCAGCACCCCGGGGTTTTAGTCCCGGTTGGGGCGCCAGATTCTGTCCCAGTTGCTCCTCTTCCAGTCCAGCTCTCTGCTGTGGCCCGGGAAGGCAGTGGAGGATGGCCCAAGTGCTTGGGCCCTGCACCCATATGTGGGAGACCAGGAGGAAGCACCTGGCTCCTGGCTTCGGATTGGCGCGGTGTGCAGGCTGTGGCAGCCATTTGAGGGGTGAACCAACGGAAGGAAGACCTCTCTCTCTCTCTCTCTCTCTCTCTCTCTCTCTCTCTCTCACTATCTAACTTTGCCTGTCAAAAACAAAAAGTAGAGAACAAGAGACTCATAAGGCTGGAAGGTGTCATGAGGAAGTGTTGCACCAAGACTGGGAAAGCAGCCAAGCACCCACCGTGAATGATGCCTTGTCATCCTGTTTCACAGGTGGGGACCTCAAAGCTTGAGGTCATGAGGTGAACTCAGGTGTAGCAGCTTCTCCCCAGTGCTGTTAGCAGCTGAAGACCCTGTGCAACATTTTCTGTCTGTGTTAACTCCAGGGAGATATTTCTATGGGGAATACACTAGGGACTATCTTAGCATTGTTCTCAACAGAGCAGACATGATGAAAAGGGCTTAACACCTCAAGGGCCAGGCATCTGTGGCCACACAAAAGTTTAAATCAGTGATTTAACAAAATGTATCATCACTCATAAAACCTACTAAGTTAGGCAACTTATGGCCAACTTTTAAAATGTTGTTGCCAAGCTTTGGAAGACAGAGCCATTATTCCTCTTATTGAGACTGAAATAGTTGCCAGAGCTGTGCTATAGTAGGCTAAGGCTTTGCCTGCAGCGCCAGTATCCTGTGTGGGCATGGGTTCATGTCCCAGCTGCTCCTCTTCCAATCCAGCTCTCTGCTTATGGCCTGGGAAAGCAGTGGAAGATGGCTTAAGTGCTTGGGCCCCTGCACCTGTGTGGGAGACCTGGAAGACACTCCTGGTTCCTGATTGGCTTAGCCCCATTCATTGCAGCCATTTGGGGAGTAAACCAGCAGATGGAAGACCTTTTTTGTCTCTCCCTCTCTGTAATTCTCTCTCTCTCAAATAAATACATCTTAAAAAAAAAAAAAAGACTGAAGTGGTTAACATAGCTCTAAAGTGGTAGGTGGCTGCCACACACTGCCTCGGCTCTGCCTTCAGTGTGTTCCACTCACGGTCCCCACTGCTGGTCCACATCTGCTCCTCTCTGCACGAGGACCGGGACTGCTTCATGGTGCTTATTCACAACAGCCACAGAGATGGCAGGTCGGCCTTCATCATCACTGCAGTTGGGATCTGCTCCCTACAGCACATGCAAAAGGACAAACTTGCCACGGAACTCTGCACCCCACAGTGACCAGCCACCGCCCTACTGAGTGCAACAAACATCCTCTTAAGGAGGAGATGAAGTTCAATTGATTTAAGATCCAAGGAGGGTATTGTGCAATGGGTTAATCTACTGCATGGGAAGCCCATATCCTGTATCAGAATGCCTAGCTACCCTGTTTCAAATCCTGTTACCTGCTAAAGTGCCTGAGAGGCAGCAGATGATGGTTCATCAAGTACTGAGTCCCTGTCACCCATGTGACAACTGGCTTCAGCCTGGCTCAGCCCCAGCTATTGTGGGCATCTGGGGAATGAACCCCAAAATGGAAAATCTCTTTCTCTCTTGCTCCATCTCTGTCCTTCTCTGTGTGTCAAATCTGTCTCTCAAATAAAATACATCTTTAAAAAAAATCAAAGGAGAGGTAAAGCAGGAAGCTCAAACCTAACCTATAAGGGCCAGAGCTGCCAAGTCACCTGCGTGATAAAACCTCATTCTCAGCCGGTGCCGCAGCTCACTAGGCTAATCCTCCGCCTGCGGCACCAGCACCCCGGGGGTTCTAGTCCTGGTTGGGGCTCCAGATTCTGTCCTGGTTGCTCCTCTTCCAGGCCAGCTCTCTGCTGTGGCCTGGAAAGGCAGTGGAGGATGGCCCAAGTGCTTGGGCCCTGTACCCGCATGGGAGACCAGGAGAAGTACCTGGCTCCTGGCTTTGGATCGGCGCAGTGTGCCAGCCTAGTGGCCATTTGGGGGGTGAACCAATGGAAGAAAGACATTTCTCTCTGTCTTTCTCTCTCTCTCACTGTCTAACTCTGCGTGTAAAAACAAACAAACAAAAAATTCATTCTCATGTTCTCATGACCCAGGAACTGTATCCAGCCTCATACATGTTATGTGGGCTCATAAGTGTATGTCTACTTATCATCTTTGCTATAGAAAAGAGTTGTGTGGGTGTTTAGCATAGAGCTTAAGATGCTGGTTAAAACATCCCACATCTGAGCACCTGGATTCAACATCTGGCTCTGGCTCTGGGCCCCGGCTTCCTGCTAATGTAAACCCTGGGAGGCAGCAATGATTGCATAAGTAGTTGGGTTCCTGCCACCCATACACAAGACCTAGATTGCTCTCTCTCTCTCTGCCTCTCATATCAATTACAACTAAAAATCAAGAAACAATTAATGGGAAGCTTTTGATAAGCCATTCACTGCACTCTGTTTTTAACTAAAGGGCAGCAGGGTTTCACAACAGTGAACAAAGAAATGCAGGTGGGGCCCCGGCCTGACCTCTGCAGAGACGTGTTGTGGCCACACTTACTTCATCCAGCAGCTGTTCAATCACAGACACTCTTCCTTCCCCTCTGGGTCCCACTTCCTTCAGCAGGAACCTGTCTTCAGGCTGCAGGGTCACAGAACATGGTCATTTCTGCCACTTCAGTCCCAACACTCAGGCAAATGCTTCCCTCTCAAGGTGAGCAGCCTCATCACCGGCTCATTTCTGAGCCACAGGGACTGGTGAGCTTGGCTATGTGTAGGTGTGAGTATGTGTGCACGGTCTTTAACAGCCAGCAACACAAACATGGATACATCCAATGTCCATCTCGCTGGTTTCCAAATCCTTGCCTTGGACAAGGACCCCACATTGACACTGTCTTAATTTATGAAGGACAAGGATGCAATGAGAAACTTCATAAAATCACAAAAACCCAGAAACTCCACACTAGTTTTCAAAAATGTCTAGGAAACGTAACCAAATACATCCTAAAGTTCACATTGCACATTGTTCCAGGTCAGCCTCAAGATCACAGCAGAGCCCAGGTGTTCACCTGAGGAATGAGTGAATTCATAAGCTCAACCCCTTGTTTAGGAAAAAAAAATCTCATTTATCATCAGAAATCTGAAGGATTTACCTTTCACATTTTCAAAATGCCGTAAAAACCCACTTTAAAGCTTCCTTTCAAAGGCTGGAAGTGAGGGAAGCAGCTTGGAGAGCAGGAGACATCCAGTGTCTGTACCGCTGGATCCCAGGCCTCACTGTCAGGTGGTCCCAGGCCCACCTGCCCTTCAGTGGCTCTCTGGGGAGCCCTGAGGATGACAAGGTCAAATAAGGACTCTGAGCCTCTCAGAAGATGATGCTGGGGGCCAGCACTGTGGCACAGGGGGTTAAGCCACCACCTGCAATGCCAGGATCCCACATGGGCACTGGTTCCAGCCCAGCCACTCCACTTCCAATAGAGCTCCCTGCTAATGGCCTGGGAAAGCAGCAGAGAATGCTCCAAGTGCACCTGCACTCATATGGGAGACCTGGATGGAGTTCCAGATTCATGGCTTCAGCCTGGCCCAGTTAGGGCTGTTGTGGCCATTTAGGGAGTGAACCAGTAGATGAAAGATTAGTCTCTCTGACCCTCCCTCCCTCTCTATAACTCTGCCTTTCAAATAAAAAAAAGTTGAAGAAGAAAAAGAAAAAAGAAAAGAAAAAATGGAAGGGAGAGAGGGAAGAAGGGAGAGAGGAAGATGAAAGAAGAAAGATATTGGGGGGTGCCGGATGCTGTTCCTGTTGCCCCTCTTCCAGGCCAGCTCTCTGCTGTGGCCCGGGAGTGCAGTGGGGGATGACCCAAGTCCTTGGGCCCTGCACCCCATGGGAGACCAGGAGAAGCACCTGGCTCCTGCCTTCAGATCAGCGCAATGTGCCGGCTGCAGCGCACCAGCCGCGGCGGCCATTGGAGGGTGAACCAACGGCAAAGGAAGACCTTTCTCTCTGTCTCTCTCTCTCACTGTCCACTCTGCCTGTCAAAAAAAGAAAGAAAGAAAGAAAGAAAGAAAGAAAGAAAGAAAGAAAGAAAGAGAGAGAGAGAGAGAGAGAGAGAGAGAGAGAGAGAGAGAGAGAGAGAAAGAAAGAAAGAAAGAAAGAAAGAAAGAAAGAAAGAAAGAAAGAAAGAAAGAAAGAAAGAAAGAAAGAAAGAAAGAAAGAAAGAAAGGGAAATTGGATCCTGGCTGTGTCTCCCCAGCCCACTAATGCATCCATCTCTGACCACTGGCTTGGAACAAGTTACTCTAAGCAATAAGTCCCCAGGAGAGATCTTGGGGAGTGTCCCTGTTTATACTGAATTCTATTCCTTATAGGAAAATGTACTCAAATGTGAATGTCAGCTTCATTCAGTCCAAGATCTTTATGTCTTTTGTTTTATTTTCTTTCTTTCTTTTTTTTTTTTTTTTCTTGACAGGCAGAGTTAGACAGTGAGAGAGAGAGACAGAGAGAAAGATCTTCCTTTTCCATTGGTTCACCCCCCAAATGGCTGCTATGACCGGCACGCTGCAACGATCCGAAGCCAGGAGCCAGGTGCTTCCTCCTGGTCTCCCACATATGGGTGCAGGGCCCAAGCACTTGGGCCATCCTCCACTGCCTTCCCAGGCCACAGCAGAGAGCTGGACTGGAAGAGGAGCAACTGGGACAGAATCTGGCGCCCCAACCGGGACTAGAACCTGGGGTGCCGGCGCCGCAGGCGGAGGATTAGCCAAGTGAGGTGTGGTGCCGGCAGTCCATGTTTTATTTTCAACACCTAGAACTGTGCCTGGTTGGGGCCAGCACTGTGGTGCAGTGGGTAAAGCTGCCGCCTGCAGTGCCAGCATCCCATATGGGTGCCGGTTTGAGTCCTGGTTGCTCCATTTCCCATCCAGCTCTCTGCTATGGCCTGGGAAAGCAGTGGAAGATGACCCAAGTGTTTGGGCCCCTGTACCCATGTGGAAGACCCGAAAGAAGCTCCTGGCTCCTGGCTTTGGATCGGCTCAGCTCTGGCCATTGCAGCCAGTTGGGGAGTGAACCAGCACATGGAAGTTCTCTCTCTCTGCCTCTCCTTTTGTCTCTGTGTAACTCTGACTTTCAAATAAATAAATCTTAAAAAACAAACAAACATGCTGTGGCCCGGGAAGGCAGTGGAGGATGGCCCAAGTGCTTGGGCCGTGCACCCGCATGGGAGACCAGGAGGAAGCACCTGGCTCCTGGCTTTGGATCAGCGCAGTGCACCGGCCATGGCGGCCATTTGGGGGGTGAACCAACGGAAAAAGGAAGACCTTTCTCTCTGTCTCTCTCTCTCACTGTCTAACTCTGCCTGTCAAAACAAACAAACAAAAACAACAAACAAAAAGACCTATGACACTGGCAATACAGGGGACCCCAAGACTTTCTCCTGATTCCTGCCCAAGGCCTACAGAGGGACTGCAGCCCACACAACCATGCTGGGTACCCATGCTAGCCCCTGTGCTAACCCAACCAGACCTTCATTTGTCAAATGACCAGACAACCAAGGACCATCATGTAGTTGAAAGAAAACCAGAAATAAGAAAGCAGGGCTGGCATCTGGCACAGCCGTTAAGACACCTCTTGGGACACCCACAGTCCACATCCCAGTGCCTGGATTCAAGTCCTGCTTCTGTTCCCATTCATGGCCTTCCTGCTAATGTGCACCGTGGGACACAGCAGACGATGGCTTTAAGTAGTTGGATCCCCAACACCCACACGAGAGACTTGGGTTTAGTTCAGCCTGGCTGAGCCCTGACTACTGAGGGCATTTGGAGGATGAGCCAGTGGATGGGAGACACATTCTCTCTCTCTCTCTCAAATAAACAAATAAATAAAAAAAATTTTTTAAAAAAACACATGAAAAAGTGAGCAGACAAAACTGACCCAAGAGGAAACAGATGATTTGGCAAACTGCTGAGCTTTAAAATAATTCCAATTCAAAATCTTGAGATATTTTAAAGGATCCTCTGTGGGGAGCAACTCGGACTAGACTAAGTTACTCGAATTAAGACTTATTCTATGCATCTGCTCTCCCACAATATGGCGCTGGGAGAGGAGGAAACAGCTTCTACGCAGCTGCCTCCAGTTCGACCAGTAACCTGCAGGAGCTGATCCTGCTCCTGATTGGAGGAGAGCAGCGTACTCGGCGTGTGGGTAGCAGAGTTGGGATTGGTGGAAGAGGACTATAAAGGAGGAGAGAGACAACATGCACCAGGAACATCTATCTGAAGGAACACCTGAGCAGCCCCCGAGCGAGCCGGCCGGCGGTGTGCCGCTCCCCCGCGGAAGTGGGGAAAGTGGCAGGGGAAACCGCCCTTCCACGGAGGTGGAAGGGTCGGTAGCCAACCTGGGAAGAACCAGCAGCAAACCCGGGAAGGGCCGAGCAGACAAAAGAACAGCGCAGGGTCCTGTGTCGTTCCTCCGCGAAGAGGGGGAGCAACAATCCTCCCTCCATAAAACAGAAATATGCTCTTACAAAAAAAAGTAACAGGAAATGAGAAATGATTCTTCCATTTAAGGTGAAAACGAAACATTAAAATGACAGGTTGAAGACGACAGCTACGAGGAACCTGGCACCTACCGTAAGCTGCCGCTTCTTTTCGGGGAATGTTCTGGTCTTGAAGCTCCTTGCCCTCTTGATTTTCTCAGTGCTCTCTGAGGCGCTCTGGCTGTAGTCACTCACTGAAACGACAGAGTCCAGGACCAAAGTGATGCTGTCCCCAGCCCCTGCCCCCTGCCACCTGCAAGGAGCTCCTCGCCACTGCACTCTGCTCCTCCAGAGGTCAGAGACGTTTCAATCTGGCTCAGCTTTGAGCCTGGCAGGCGGGATGCCTGGAGCCACCCCTTCATCCAGGAGCCAGGGCTTGGGTGAGAAGGAAGCAGAGGGGACTTCAGCCTGCAGATGCAGCTCCCCAGGTCCTGTGTGGGCCTCCAAAGTCCCGCCTGACCTCAGCCAGGGAAATAAAATGGTTGGAACACGAAGCACGATGCGTGACTGGGATGGCACATTTTAAAAGCCCCAGAAGGCTACAACTCACCCAAGCTGGATCTGCTGCCATACAGCCTGTCCCCACCCTCGGTGACACTGCTCAGGAAGTGGTCGCTGAAATTCACCGCCTTGTTGACGTACAGGTTCTGGCCAATGGAGAAATTCAAGCGCTATGAATGACGAGGCCACTGTGGCCCAACAAAAACAGTCATGTGCTCCCCACCTTTTTTTATTTTCTTTTAAAGACTTATTTATTTATTTGAAAGGCAGAGTTAGAGAAAGAGAGAAAATATCTTCCATCTGCTATGGCACTCCTCAAGTAACGGCAATGGCTGTGGCTTGTTCAGGCCGAAGCCAGGAGCCCAGAACTTCATCCAGGTCTCCCACATGGGTACAGGGGCCCAAGCACCTGGGTCATCTTCCACTGCTTTCCCAGGCACATTAGCAGGGAGCTGGATCGGAAGTGGAGCATCTAGGACTCAAACCAGCACTCATATGGGATGCTGGCCTTGCAGGAGGCGGCTTTACCCACTGCGCCACAGTGCTGGGGGCAGGTAAGGTGGTGGGGTAGGCCACAGACCATTTCTATGGAAATGTGCTCCATTCCTACTGAAATCCCTCCAGAGCCTTGGGATTACTGTGGGGCCGCACTCTGTCACCTACCAGCTCAGTGACCTTGGAAGAAGCAAGCTACTGCTCTTGAGCTTCAGCTTCTTCACTTACAACGTGGAAACAGTCTGACCTACACCTCAAAAGGATGTTGTGAAAATAAAAATGAGGTCAAGTGGGTGTCTACGGAATGAGGCTGGATACACAGGTCAGACATGGAAGTCTGCGTCCATCTGCCCGTTCCTCAGCCCAGCATCCTGCCCAGCTCTCTCGTGTGACAAGGAACCGCTGCTGCTCCCTGGGCACTAGAGCATGCGGGCTCAGAGAAAAGACATCCTGACCTGCCACAACTCTCCCACTTCCATTTGACAGGGTGTCTTGCAGAGACTCTGGGTGGCTTGCCCAGTTCCCTCTAACCAGCCAGGAGACCCATCCTAGCTGCTGAGGCTGCTGCTGAGAGCTCAGAGCTAATGCTGCCGTCCAGGGAGGTGTCCCTGGTTGATGGGCACTTCCTTGCCCTAGAGGTTATGCCCTTTCTGTCTTTGCCTCAGTCTGGGACAACTCTATGGCGTGATTCATGTCCAGAGTACCCTGTGGGTCAAGCTAAGTCAGATTTTACTTTTATTGCTGGTGTGTGTGTGTGTGTGTGAGAGAGAGAGAGAGAGATTTATTTATTTATTTGAAAGGCACAGTTAGAGAAGGAGAGACAGAGAGAGATCAATCTTCCATCTGTTGGTTCATTCCCCAAACAGCTGCAATAGCCGGGTCTTGGCTAGGATGAAGCCAGAGCTAGGAACTCCATTGGGGCCTCCCACACGGGTAGTACGGCCCCAAGCACTTGGGCCATCTTCTGCTACTTTTCCAGGCGCATTAACAGGGAACTGGATGGGAAATGGAGCAGCTGGGACATGAACTAGCGCACCCATATGGGATGCTAGTGTTGCAGGCCATGGCTAAACCCTTTGCACCATGACGTTGGCCCCTCAGCTTTACTTCTGACTACCTATTCTTTTAGTCCCTTCCCCTGCTACCCTGTTTCCCTCCTTCCCCTCTCTTGAAGAACCTCCCTGACCCAAGCTCTGCTCTAGCTACATCACCACAAACACAGCATTTACTGTTTAACCTGGTTTCAAAGCACTTTCATGTACATTAGCCCATTTGATACTCTCGGCCTCCTCCTGAGTCAGGCGGGGCCCATGTTTCTATCCTAATATTGATAACACCATTAGTTCCCTGCAGGGCACAGGCCAGGGACTAAGAATGTTAGTTCCTCTCCTTTTCTTTGCCTTTTTTGTCCATCTTCTCAATGCATTAATTATTCATCTACATCTTCTGACTTGTGCAATGCAACTAAAGCTGCTAATCTAAAGTCTGTCACACACTTGCAGGCTCAGTGGCAATGCCCCAGCCATCATATTAGAAGCAGCATAAAGAGAGACATGGCCACAAAGTTTGGCTTATTTTATATAAAACAAGCAGATCAAAGTACATATCAGCAGACATTTTTGTCAGTCTTTCCCCAAATCAGTTACGTCACAGACATGCCATCCATAGAGTATGAACAAACCTGAGAACCACAGGGCCAAGGGTGGCTGATAATTCCTGTTCTTATTGTATCTGTACCTGAAATCTGACTTCTCTGAGATTTAGCTCAGTTATGTATGAATTTACTATGAAATTACTTGACCTGCAGTCAAGTTTCTTAATGTTTGAAACGTCTCCTTTTGAGACTTCTATAGAGGCATTTCGATAAATTGTATGTCATAATTTACTGGTTCCATCAATTATTATCAAGTGAGTACTTGCTGAAAGTTCACTTACCTTGTTTGAGACTTGAATATAATTCAGTCTGATGCTGACTTCACAACCATCTTCATGGACAGTAGCAGAGATAAGCTTTTAAAAGAGTTTAATTGACACAAAAGAAGTTATGAAAAGAGAAACAGAGGGAAAAAACTTGATAAGTATAAAACAAAGAGCAAAATGACAGATCCAAACCCAGATACAACTCCATTAAATATAAATGAACTAAATATTCTAATCAGGAGGCAGAGGCTATTGGACTAGATAAGAAGGCAAGTTCTAAATTTATACTTTGTTTAAGAGACACACTTTAATCAAACCACATGGCTGGAACCCAGCATAATTTGGAAAACGTATCCTGGTGGGTGGGTAGGGTGAAGGTCTCGACACTTTGGGGATAAGTGTCACAGTTGAGCAGCTTTCTTTGTAAGTAGGGGGAGGGATTTAGATTCAGCCAAGGGGAAATAAATGTTTTCAGGGAAAGTCAGATAGAAAATATTTTAGGTCTTGTGGGCTATATGTTCTCTGTCACAAATACTTAGGATTGCTGTTGCAGCACAAAGCAGCCATAGAAAATAAATAAGCGAATGGGTACAGCTGTGGCCTAATAAAGCTTTTCTTATGAAATCAGGCAGCAGGTCAGGTTTGTGCCTCAGGCTACAGTGTGCAGACCTCCAGATTAGGTCAAGGAATTTATAAACTAACATTAAGGAGTATCAAGAAAAGGAGATGGTTTCTTTTTTTTTTTAACTTTTATTTAATAAATATAAATTTCCAAAAAAAATATGGAACACTTCACGAATTTGTGTGTCATCCTTGTGCAGGGGCCATGCTAATCTTCTCTGTATCGTTCCAATTTTAGTATATGTGCTGCCGAAGCAAGCACAAGGAGATGGTTTCAATGTTGGTTTATGGAGTGGATGGTCTGATTTTAAAAGGCTCCTTCTAATCTTGTGACAAACAAGGATAGGTCCTCTTGCAGAGTTATCTTGATAATGGTGGTGTGGTGCCAAAGGGTGGGCAGAGGGCTTGGGGTCCAAATCCTGAATCTCCTGTGACTCAGCAGTGTCATCTGGGGCAGGATACCAAACCTATCTGAGCCCCAGTTTTCCTGGGTGTCAAATAAGGCTGTTCTGATTATCTGTTACAATGTGAAAAAGCACCTAGATTGTAGTGGCATTAAACAGCCACTTTATTATGCTCATGGATTCAGTCAGGACAAAGTACAGACAGTTTGTCTCTACTCCCCAAGTTGAGGTCTCAGCTGGGAAGACCCCAATGGCTACAGGTGGCAGGACTTGGTGGGGGGAGGGGCTGGAATGATCCAGAGTGAGGTCAGTCATTTGGCTCCTGAGCTGGGATGACTCAGGGACTGGCTTCCCTGGGGCGACAGACTGGTGCACCTGTGGCCATGTTTGCTTGGGCTTCTCACAAAGGGTGGCTGGGCTCCAACAAGGAGGTGAGCATGTCAAGCAAGAGGAAGCCACACAACCTTATGTGACCAAGTCTTGGAAGTCCTTTAGCATCACTTTCAACATACACTCAGCCAGTCACAAGCCCACCCAGATTCAGGAAAGGGGACATAATTTCCTCCATTTGTGGAGAGGACTATCAAAGAATCTGTGGCCATTTAAAAAAATACTCCTTCTGTGTAGTGTTGTTATGAGAACTACAGTGATGATATTGAGTGCACCATTAAATGGTAACTCTCATGAATGCTGTTGTGTTACATATCAACGGTGTATGAAGTAAATTTGGATGTTCTGGGCTTTGAGCTCTACTCATCAGAATTTCCACAGCACGTGGCACCTATGCACGAGACATTCAGAACCTTGTTGTCCTAGGTCAGGAGCCTCAGAAGGAGACCTGGAGACAATTCTCATATGCAAGTGATTTACTGGGGCAGAGCTCACAGGGAAGAAGAGTACGGAAATGTGGGAAGAAGGCAAGGGAGGAAAAGGAGCCGAGCAAGGGGCGGTGTCAGGCGGCAGCCACAGCCTGACCTCACGGAAGCCCCGGTGGCCAAGTCTCGGCTTACCCACCTTTCCCATCCTGGGTTCTGCAATCAAGGCCCGGAATTCAGGGTTGTTCTGAGCGTAAGACCTCAGGTGGGCAGAGATGTGATCCACCTGTTTTCTCCAGTATCCTAAAAAAGAAACAAAACCCAGCCATAGGGATAATTCTTCTGCGGCTAAGAAAGACAGGTGATAGCATGAGACATGTGTTCTCAGGGAGGTTATTTTCCTTTGCCAAACACCACGATGGTTTTTCCTTACTAATCCTCAGCTGTGTACTGGAGTAAGTTCCATTTTCCCGCCCCAGGCTTCTTGTTACATCTGGCTAATCATAGACTATTAGACTCTCAAAAGAAAAAGTACTTTCTTTTGAGAAAGTACTTTTGAAAGTACTTTTTCTTTTGAGATCCAGAAAGTCTTTTCGTCTTCTATTATTTGATCCCACACATAACTTACAGATTTTTTTCCTTCTTCTTTTTCCCCCAAAGTATTTTAAATATACAGTTTGAGTTTTGCCAGATATACACATCTCAATCAATATAGAGAATATCTCCATCACTCCAAAAAGTTTCTTTGTGCCTCCTTTCTGTCTATACAAGGTTTAAAACACATGTGAATTGGCTGGCACAATTTAAATAACATAGGAGGTTTTACACGAGCCAGGGTGTCTGGTGTCCCATGTGCAGGTGGAAGGTGCACTGCACTGGGACCAGCTACCTGCCTTAACTTCATCACTGCCCTGTGCTCACTTGTCTGCAAACTCTCATCCCAGTATTTCCCATCTGAGTTGGTTGAATATACAGATATACCAAGGGCCAACTGTATGAAGGAATAAGTTAACAAAAATATAAAAATGTACACCCTGAAGCCTGCATGACTGAAAGAAATTAAAGAACATCTAAACAAATGGAAAGATATTTGATGTTCATTAATTGGAAGGTTTAGAATTATTAACATGACAATACTCGCCAAAAGGCCCACAGATTCAACACAATCGCTGTTAGAATCCCAGCTGGATTCTTCGTAGAAATTATCGAGCTGATCCTAAAATTCATATGGAAACTCAAAGACCCAGAATAGCCAAAATAACCTTGAAAAAGAATGAAGGAAGAAGACTCTCACTTCCCAGTCTCAAGGCACTCTACAGAGCAACAGTAATCGCAGTGTGGTTCTAGCCTAAGGACAGACCCGTGAATTAATGAAATAGGTGAATTAATGAAATAGAACTGAAGTTTAGAAAGAATTCAAGATATTTATGTTGAACTGATTTTTCATCAAGGATGCAAAGAGCATTCAGTGGGGAATGAAACATCTCTTCAACAAACGTTATTGGGACAAGTGCACAGCCCCATGCAAAAGAAGGGAGTGTGACTCTGACTTCACATGATATACAAAAATTAACTCAAAATGGATCAAAGACCTGCATGTGAGAACTAAAACTACAAAACTCATAGAAGAAAAGACAGGGATAAATATTTGTGATCTGGATTTGGTAACGGATTCTTAGGTAGGACCAAAAACATGAGCAACGAAAGAAAAATCAGGTAAATTGGACTTAATCAAAATTTAAAATCTTTTAGCTTCACAGGATACATCAAGAAGATTCAAAGACAACTTATAGAATGGTAGGAAGTATGTGCAAGTCATATATCTGGTGAGAGTCGAGTTTCTAGAATATGTGAAGCACTCTTACATCTCAACAATAAAGTCAACCAACAAATTTAAAAATGGGTAAAGTAAAAAATAAAAGTAAAAATGGGTGGGGCCGGTGCTGTGGCACAGTGGGTTAATGCCCTGGCCTGAAGCACCAGCATCCCATATGGGCGCTGGTTCTCATCCCGGCTGCTCCTCTTCTGATCCAGCTCTCGGCTATGGCCTGGGAAAGTAGTAGAAGATGGCTCAAGTGCTTGGGCCCCTGCACCCCCGTGGGAGACCCAGAAGAAGCTCCTGGCTCCTGGCTTCAGATCGGCACAGCTCCAGCCGTTGCAGCCAATTGGGTAGTGAACCAGCGGATGGAAGACTTTCTCTCTGCCTCTTTTCTCTGTGTAAATCTGACTTTCAAATAAATAAATCTTTTTTAAAAAAGTAAAAATGGGTAAGGTATTTGACAGATCTTTCTCCAAAAAAATAAATGGCCAACAGCACATGTAAATATGCTCAACATCATTAGCCACTAAGGAAATGCTAACCAAAACTACAATGAGATACCACTTCACACCAACCAGTATGCCTATGATGACAGAAGTCATATACCAACAAATGCTGGCAAAGAAGTAGAGAAATCAGAGCCCTGATACCCTGGTAGTCAGAATGTCAATGAGTGCAGCCACGTTGGAAAGTGGTCTGGCAGCTCGTTAAAAAGCTAAACATGATGTTACCATCGGACCCAGCAACCATAGTTTTATATATAAATCAGAGAGAAATGAGAACATACGTCCACTGAAAAAGAAATGTTCACAGCACTGTTGTTCTTAACAGCCAAATGGAGAGCAGAACGCAAATGTTTATCAGCTGGTGAATGGATACACAAAACTACATATTGGTATACTCACAACAATAGACTGTTATTCAGAATGAAGTATGGAAATGTGCCATAGCATAGCAAAACCTGAAAAATATTATGCTAAGTGAAAGAAGGCAGGCACAAAAGACCATGCATTGTGCAATTTCATTTATGAAGCATCTGGAATGGGCAAACCCATAAAGAGAGCGAGTGGATGAGGGGCTGCCAGGCCCTTCCCTGGGAGAAGTGGCACAGGGACTGATGGCTTAGAAGAGCACAGAGCTCACTTTTGGGGTCATGGAAATGTTATGGAAACTGTGCTGTTGGGACAATACTGTCAATGCACTGCAGGGATCACTTAAAAACAGTCACTCTGTGTTACGTGACCGGTACCACAATAAAAAAGAGCCACTGGCAAGGTGGCAGTAATAAAGCAGACTAACCACATGCCCCCCAAGGGAGAAGAAACCCACGTGTGCCATGCCATGGACCACATGGGGCTGCGATTACAAGGGAGTACTTAAACTTGAAGGAAGAGCTACCATCCCGACAGAAACAGCACGAGTTTGCCTCTGACCAGCAGAAAGGCATCACTTCCTCCTCACCTCTGCCCGGGCTGACGGCGGTGAGCAGAGGTTTGTGGTCACTCATCTTCTCCTGTGTCTGCTGTAAAGAAGCCAGTTCCTGTTCCTTCTTGGCTAGTAGCTTGCTGGATGGGTAGAACAGGCCAACGGTCTGCGTGCCTACGTCCTTCTTGCTCCCAGCATCAGACATGGGCAAAGGAACACTGAGGGACTGCCAGGCAGCTCGGGCCTGTGGGTAAGGCAGAAAACATTATAAAAAAAATCAGAAGACAATGAATCCTTCATCTTACTCAATGAAAGCTACTTAAATTAGAATGAAAAGTATCTCCCCCTCAAAAGAAGAAAAGCATGGACTTTGAACTGAAACGGGTTTTCCAGTTCTTATTCCATCTTCCTTGCTTCTCTCTTCCCTGGCAACTCCCAGCAGGATCCATGAAACTAGCCCCATCCATTCAGCCCTCTAGTGACTCAAATTCAGCACATCCTGGATGCTTCCTGTTGTGCCTGAGGCCTGAAAGACAGCCATCTTCTCAGCTTTGCAACCCAATGGAGACAGAATCCACAGCTCGCCCACATTCAACTACTGGCACCAACATTCTCTCTGATACACTGTCCGGCGTCAGGACCTGGGGACCTGAGAGGACCAACCACGTGAGATTCTGTGGGCTAACCACTGCATCCTGTCTAAAGGGGTACCACTCACATGGTGGACGACACATGTTCACATATTAGAATACGCATACTACATGTTCTGGTAGAGGATAGAAAATGTCTAACACGATCGCTACGCTGCAATCAAGTTCCGACAGGTGGCAGTCGAGAGTTCTGAGAGGAGACATTTGTTTCATTTGCACAGAGGTAGCACACGGGGCAGCGGCAGTCCCAGGATCCAGGTGTCTCAGCGTACATTAAAGAAGTCATAAACTCCCCTACAGCTGCATGCAGAGGGTGGGGCACATGTGCCTTCTCTCTAACACTTGTCAGCCTTCCAGCTCTTATGACAGAAAGCTAGGAAGAAACCCGGGAAGTCTGTACCCAGCATACAGAAATGCACCGAAAGCTAACATGAAGCCAGTTTGCAGACTTTCCTTTTGCTGAAAATAACCATACATGCTCTCCCTGCAACTATGCCCAGCTGTTATACAAGGAAGAAGTAATCTTATGTACCGGACACAAGTTCTCTGAAATATGAGGGTATTTTAAAAAGGTCATGGAAAATATATATTATTTAAAAAACTAAGTGTGAACTTCAAAAATTTTGAGTGCCAAAAAAAGTTTATTTTTTAAAATTCAAATTTGCCACAAACTTTTTTTTTTTTTTGACAGGCAGAGTTAGACAGTGAAGAGAGACAGACACAGAGAGAAAGGTCTTCCTTCTTTGGTTCACCCTCAAAATGGCTGCTACCACCGCCACGCTGTGTCGATCCAAAGCCAGGAGCCAGGTGCTTCCTCCTGGTCTCCCATGCGGGTGCAGGGCCCAAGCACTAGGGCCATCCTCCACTGCCTTCCCGGGCCACAGCAGAGAGCTGGACTGGAAGAGGAGCAACTGGGACAGAACCAGCACCCCAACCGGGACTAGAATCCGGGTGCTGGCGCCGCAGGTGGAGGATTAGCCTAGTGAGCCGCGGCGCTGGCCTCCACAAACTTTTTTAAGTGTCTTCATATACAAGACCAGGGGGAAAATTCTCAATGCTATGTAAGAATTCAACAGAAGCACATTCTATCCTAGGCATTTAAAATCCACTTCTTGGGGGAGGGCATTTGATGCAGTGGCTGGGCTGCCACTTGGACGCCTTTGTCCCATGTCAAAGTGCTTGGTTCAAGTTTTGGCCTCATTGCTTTTGATCCAGCTTCCTGCTGAAGTGTACCTTGGGAGGCAGCAGATGATGGCTCAAGTCCTTGGGTCTCTGCCACCAATGTGGGAGACCTAGAGTGAGTTCTGAACTCTTAGCTTCAGCCTGATCCAGACCTGGCTATTGCGGTCAATTGGGGAATAAACCAGTGGATGGAAGAGTACGCTCTCACTCACTTGCTCCCTCTCTCTCTCTCTCCTTGCCTTTCAAATAAAATGGAAATGATTTCTTTTTTTAAGTTTACAAAGCTCCACTTCTCCTTAGTGGCAATCCACTGCCTTGCCAAAACTATTAGACCTCAATCTACTACAGAAAATTTAGATTGCATCTCTGATTTCCAAAGAAATTGTTTGAAGGTTTTAAACCTAAGTTGAATTTATTTGCACTCCTGGTTTTTACTACAGTGACAGCCTTACCTCAGAAAACGGGCGACTGCTGTCCAAGCTAAGTCTTGCCAAGGTCTTCAAATAAATACCACAGGAGCCACAGAATTGGGCAGACAGCTGATTGCTGGCCCCACATTTAGAGCAAACAGAGCAGCCAGAAGGAATGCTGAGCTAGAGGACAGAGAATATGTTTAAGATCTTAGTTATAATTTTCCCATTTAAATTGTTTTCATACCACCTCATCTCTAGCTATCAAAACAGTACATGCCCATACCCTCTGATCCACCAATGCTTCCTTCTAGAATTTATCCTACAGATGGACAAGTACTCAAAGAGATATATTCCAGGCCATCTCCTGCAGAAGAAGTCATTGGAAACAACCTAAGTGTCCAACCATAGGGGATAGCCTAGATAGATCATAGTACATACATGTAGACAATGAAATGTTATGAATCCACTGGAAAGAATGAAGAGGTAACTAACAAGCTATATTGCTAAGTGAAAGGACTGGATCATTTTACTAACAGATGCACTGAACAGCTGAAGTAACACCCAGAAAGGGGGTAACAGTGATTAGTTAGTGATGGCTTCTGGGGAGAGGAATTGTGGCACTGACATGAGAAGGGAGAGTAACCCTGCACCCTAAACCTTTTTTATTATTTGTATGCAATACTTTCTCAGATGAGGACATACAGCAAACAATTTTGAGTGTCGTATTGTAAAAGGTAGGCTAACACAATTCTCATAAGAGATGAAATGTCAATAGTCAAATAAATGAGGGGAAAATGTTGAACCTTAAAGAGATGCAAACCGAATGGCAATGCAAGATGGTTCTCTCCAGATTCTTGGGGAAACAGGCACCAGTATGGCAGTCACAGGAGTGACTTCTGCAAGGCCATGGAGGCAGGGTGTGGCTCTCCAGGCCAGTGGTGAGGTGTATGTTCAGCACAACGAAGCTTGCTTTTAAAATACCCACCGCGGCTCCACACCAGTCGCAGAAGCGGGCCTCCCGGAGATTTCGGCGACCACATTTGGAGCAGGAAGTGATCTCCCCTTTCTGAGTGGGTGGGGGAGGGGCTTTATCTCCACTGCACATCCACTGGTGAACAAAACAGCATCCACAGGTAAGATCAATGCCAGTCTCCAAACCCCCTCCCAACCCCAGAACAATGCAAGTCCTGGAAATACAGGCATTTTACTCCCCTGCCAAAAGATAAAACTTTGATGGGCTTTACCAATTAATAACTTGGTGGGAGGAACACATGTTCCTTCACAGGGGTCAGAGGGAGCCAATGGTGCCTCACACATCCTGATCTCCTTCAGTAACTTCACTCATCAAAGGTCGCAAGTTTGCCATTGATTTGATAGTAGAGAAAGAATGTAAAGAGAGCTGAGCTACCTAAGGTATTGTGGGTGAGGTTTATCTTCTATTCCTTGAGACTCTGGCTTCCAAAAGGAAATGTGACATTATTTTCCACTCCGGATACATAAAAAATAGTTTCATTTTGGGGAGGGGAGTGGAGGGAGACAAAACTGTTTCACAAGAATTTCTGAGACTTCCGTAGGCAGACCTAGATTAGAGGCTTTGCTCAGGCTACTTACAATTGGGACAGTAACAGGGCCTGCCACCTATTCACCTGCTATGTGAGGCACTGCTCTGAGCGCTGCCCTGTGCCCTCCCATCAATCCACACAACAGGCCTGGGAGGTGGGTGCCCCCGTCACAGTGAGGGGGAGGGGAACCAGGGCATGAAGACACCAAGACCCCAAATTCAACCCCAGGCCTTCTGACTTGACAGCCTGACTTTTATCCACGACTCCTCACAGCCGCTTCAATACAACGCAGGTGTGTAGGGGATGCCACACGACTGACAGCCATTAAGTACCCAGGAAGGCGTGGCACAGGAGCAGGCTCCAAAGCCAGCTGGCTGCCTTCCGGCGCTGCTGGCTGCTAGATCCTGACTTCATGAAGGGAAAGGACGTGACAGTTTCACATCTTCCCCACCAGCACAGTAGCTGACACCTTGCACCCAGGGCATTCAAACAGTTCCCAAATCAATGGGTAACTGATTCAGCCAGTAACTTGGCAGGTGCACCGCCTAAGATGCCCACTCCGGAGAAGGTTTCCTAAGGATAGCTCTTCCTCCAGAGGCACTTGATTCCCCAGCCCCATCGTGCTTTGCTGCAGGGCCTGCTCTGTGACCCTGCAACCGAAACCTAGCCAACAAGAGGCCACATCGGGCCCCGCCACCCACTGGGGCCTGGGAAAGGAGAGCCCTTGCTGTGTGCGTTTACTCCTGTTTCTGTGCAGCGCCAGTCCTTCAGGGAAATTAAAGGAGAAACTCTTGCAGACTTTCGCTCTCTATCTTGTATTTCAATTACTTTACTGTTAAAATAGGGCTTGGATGGAAAACAAAATTGCCAGTCTGGGTTTCTGTCTTCAGACCTTTCCTTGAAATGCATCTACCATTCAAGTGGATTTCTGAATAATCACATTGCTTTAAATAAAAAAAAAAAAAAAAAGGAAGAAAGGAAAGTTACCTTACCCCATCGTATTAATGCTGCCAAACAAAGAAAAGACATAAACCTATCAGATTGAATGTGCCTGGTTACTTCTATGGTACCTTCATTCTCTCATCTAAATTCTAACATCTTCACATGAACATCTGACTCTGATATGCCATTCAGATAAAGATACAATTTTTACAACAAACTCAACTTTACAATTGTTATAAAAACAGTTTTGTTGATAGATACGACCCATCACTGACAGATAGGACCCAGAAAATTCCATCACTGATAGTTAATAAAATCAACCTAAATTATTGTACTATTAAAGTAAGAAGTCCAGAATCCCCGAGGAAAGAAGTCTGAGTAATTTATTTAAATCTCCTGGCAAGATCATCCCTGGACTGAGTCCGTAATTGTCGCTCTCTTCTATGTTCATGTTTTCTCATTCTCACTGTCTCTCTGTCTCTCTCTCTCTCGTCTTGGAAAATCTCAGAGGGCAACTGCACAATGGGAGAGCGACATTAAGTCTGAAACCACATGACCACACCGACATTCAAACAACTATCGACAAAAGATTACCCTAAAATTATAGCGGATTTGATTCAGGAATAATGTGCTTTCTGATTACATCTGACAGCTCGCTATCAAGTTTTGAGTCTCAGTTCTGAAAAAGAAATGCATATTAAGTAACAGAAATTATCTTCCTAAAAGACTACATGGACACTTTCCTTCTGGAAATGACGATCACTCCCAGGGAGAAAACAATGAGAAAATCTGCTCCTCACACATGGAGGCACTGGGCTGAGTGAACAGGCAGGTGGGCCCTTGCACACACACAGATGGAGGGAGTTACACAGAGCGAGTCCCCATCTCCATGGCCTGTAGGCTGTGGCTACTGGCAATCCCCGCAGTGCCCATGAAGCGGGGGGACAAAAGGCATTATTTTCAGCCAAGAGCACCAGAAAACTGAAGCTAGCCTTGGCTGCTGAAGACGTAGGGAGCACTCAGAGAAAGACAGGGAGGGACCCCCAAGTCCTGTGAGCTTACATCTCTTACAGACCCCTGAACAGCACAAACGCAGCACAGACTCAAAGCTCAGCTAAAGACAAAACACCTGATTAAAGACAACTTGGGTTGTCTTTATTCAGGTATATTTTATAAAATTAAAAATGAACTTAGACAGGAAGCATTTATCCAAGAGAAATGACAACTATGTTCATATGAAGAGTTGTATATGAATGCAGCACTATTGATAATATTCCCAAAGTGAACAGCCAGCGCCGCGGCTCACTGGGCTAATCCTCCGCCTTGCGGCGCCGGCACACCGGGTTCTAGTCCCAGTCGGGGCGCCAGATTCTGTCCCGATTGCCCCTCTTCCAGGCCAGCTCTCTGCTGTGGCCAGGGAGTGCAGTGGAGGATGGCCCAGGTACTTAGGCCCTGCACCCCATGGGAGACCAGGAGAAGCACCTGGCTCTTGCCATCGGATCAGCGCGGTGCACCAGCCGCAGGGCACCAGCCGTGGCGGCCACTGGAGGGTGAACCAATGGAAAAAGGAAGACCTTTCTCTCTGTCTCTCTCTCTCACTGTCCACTCTGCCTGTCAAAAAAAAAAAAATATTCCCAAGTGAAAACAGCACAAGTACCGATGAATAAGTCAATCAGTGGTATATGCATACTGCAGAATCAATATCAAATATAAAGATTATGTATAATAATGAATATTTGCCAAACTGTGCAATGAAATCAGGTGAATTTTATTGCATATAAATTATGCCCCAATAAGACTAGGAACCAAAAGTGTTCTTTCAACTCCACTGGTCTTAGACTGTCAGTGTTTAGACACAATCTTCAAGGATACCTTGTCCACCTCCTCCATATGGTCGAATTGTGCCTCTCTCAGAGAAAGACATTCAGCACCTCAGAATGTGCCCTTACTTGGAAACAGGGTCTTTATGGAGGTTGTCAGGTTAAAATGTGGGGTCTTCAGAGTGGATCCTGATCCAGTGTGACTGATACCCTTAAAGAAGAGGGAAATCTGGGCACAGAGGCAGACACATAGGGAGGGAAGCTGATGTGAAGACACAGGAGAACCTTGGGTGAGGGCGAGGGCAGATGCTGAAGGATGCACCTAGAAGCCCTGGGGAGCGTGAGGCTACCAGCAGCTCGACGAGGGGCTGGGACAGTTCCCTCCCCAGTGCCCTCAGAGGAGGCATGGCCCCACTGATACCCTGATTTTTGGATTTCTGGACTCCAGAACGTGAGGCCATATATTTCTGTTGCTTCCAGTTGCTTGGCTTTAGCCCTTTGTTTCAGCAGTGCTAGGAAACTGAAACCCTCCCATGTGATACCAACCATGATGACCACACCGATCAGCATGCACTGTCCAGTTTCCCGAGGAGCCTCTCTGAGAAGACAGCAAACCCCACAGGCCACAATATATATGACAGCCCGACAGAAACACTTTTTTTCCTTTTACGTTGGCTAGTAGATGCCAGCTTCTTCTTGGAGTCAACTGGAAGTCATTTTAAAGTTTATCAGACATACTTTGTAAACATAAACAGATCATCTAAACTGAACCCATCCACTGTACTTCAACTGCATGCGCCTCTATTTCTTCAACACTCAACACAGACTGGCAGGAAACCTAAGAAATGAAGTGGCTACCAGGTTCTTGATTTCAAAAAGCAGCAGGTGCACCCTGTCAACAGAGATGAACTTGACTGAACAGAAATTATAAATGGGGCCCCACAGGCTCTGCCAGTCTCCCAGGCAAGGCTGTTAAACAAAATTGCAGAAATTGTCAGTTTTTACTGATTCCTCTCAAAGTTAAGGCTTTGGAGGGGAAAACGATTTTGCATGGATGGATATATAAATTCTTCCCCATATAGAGAAAGGTTACTTTCAGTTTACCATGAGTAAGCTTTATTTTTGGCCTCTCTCCCCACTGCAGATTATTTTTCTCTTATCAAACATGTAGCAGCTACTAAATACAGGACTGGCACACGCAATCCACCTACCTCTCGTGATGAAGGCAGGGCCCCCTCACAGGTGACACAGTATCTCAGGTGAGCGGGATTCCCCGTGCCACAGGTGCGGCAGATTGCCTTCTCCTTGACAACAGGGAAAGAGAAATACACATTCCACAATTGTGTCAAGAAATCGTCAAGCAGTCGCATCAGCGTACTAGACAGCTAAGGGCCCCATTACAACACCCAGGCCCTGAATACTCAGTCTGTTTAGTAATTATCACAGCACAGTGTCAGACAACAGAGCTGTAAAAGAAACGAGACTCCAAACAGAGTATTCATGTGATCTTGGGAAGACAAATGGAAAATGTTGCACTCAGTATGTGTAGGTTTGTTTATTTTCCAATGTGGGAAACTTGATGGTCAGTAGGCTGTTCATTTCGTGGCTTAAACAGGGAACAGAGGGACTCGAGACCAGCAAAAGCTTCTAAGTGTGTTTACAAGTAGTCTGGCTCTTGGACTAGGATTTTCCCCCATGGGGCTTTGTGTTAAACATGAATTCAGGTTTGCTCTGTAGTTTCTCACTGTTGGGAAGGGGAATGATAAGTGCAACTTTCCAAGTCAAGATCCTGGGTTTACAGGTGCAATACTGAAAAAAAAAAATTTGCTTACTTGCTTCTAAGCTCAACAGGGCCCACCATCCAAACCTAGTAAGTCACGATTTCACCTAATCCAAACATGCTCTAAACTGGACCTGTCTTGCAAAATATCCTTTAAAAAATTTCTAATAAATTTTATTTTTTTTTTAGTAGTTTCAGGTTTACACAAAATTGAGCAGAAATCACGGGGGCCAGGAATGCTCACCCCAGCCCACACACAATGACCCCGTGTACTGACATCCCATGCCATGGTGGTACATTTGCTACAACTGATGACCCCACGCCGACCCAGGAGTATCACCCATGGCTTGCATCAGGCTCACTTCTACCAAACCCTGTTTAAAATCATCCAATCCCTATGCACATCTTTCCTTCTTCTCCCTTCAAAGACACTACTAAGACTCTCAAAGTGGCCGTCTACCTTACTGCATCAGGCCCACTGCACATCATTTTCTTGGTCAGTAGCTTTTTTCCATGGTCTTGGGTGGCTTCTAATGCCATACCTGGACTTCCTTCCTTCCAGAGCAGTGGTGATGACCCACAGTTAGAAATTATTTTAGGGGCTGGCACTGTGGTGCAGTCGGTTAACGCCCTGGCCTAAAGCACCAGCCTCCCATATGGGTGCCGGTTTGAGACCTGGGTGCTCCACTTCCAATCCAGTTCTCTGCTGTGGCCTGGGAAAGCAGTGAAAGATGGCCCAAGTCTTTGGGCTCCTGCTCCCACATGGGAGGCCTGGAAGAAGCTCCTGGCTCCTGGCTTCGGATTGGCACAGCTCCGGCCATTGTGGCCAGTTGGGGAGTAAAGCAGCAGATGGAGCACCTCTCTCACCTCTCTCTCTCTCTCTGCCTTTCCTCTCTCCATGTAACTCTTTCAAATAAATAAATAAATAAATTTTTTTTAAAAAGAAATCATTTTAAATCACAGACTCACAGACTCACAGCTGTTTGCAGGGATGATCCGGGACCGGGGCCACAATCAGGTGGCCTCAGTAAGGATGCTAGATATCTATGAGGATTTTTTCTTAAGTCAGTTTCCTCATTCACCATCCCATTGCAACATATCATTTATTTGCCTGGTACTAAGCAATTTAGTGACTCAACTTAGTCACTGGGATAAAACTTCTCCTTATAAAGCAGTTAGGAGAACATTTTTTATTTATTCATTTATTTGAGAGATAGAGTTGCAGACAGAGAGATGGAGAGACAGAGAGAAAGCTCTTCTATCTGCTGATTCACTCCCCAAATGGTCACAATGGCCAGAGCTGGGCCAATCTGAAGCCAGGAGCCAGGAGCTTCTTCTGGGTCTCCCATGTGGGTGCAGGGGCCCAAGGACTTGAGTCATCTTCTACTGCCTTCCCAGGCCATAGCAGAGAGCTGGATCGGAAAAGGAGCAGCCAGGAAACAAACTGGTGCCCATATGGGATGCCAGCGCTGTAGGTGGAAGCTTAACCTACTCTGCCACAGTGCTGGCCCCAAGGAGAACAATTTTCAAACTCCCCCAAAATAAGTCTTAGTTGACATAATAAAATGAGCAAGAACGTTGGAAACAAACTAACAGGCCATTGAACACTTAATCTCAGAGCTGACTCTGTGAGATGCTAAGCTAAGGTGCTGCTTGCTGTAGAGTCATAATGCTGGCCTCAGCCCACATCACTGCGCGCGGGGCTCAGTCTCACAGGCAGTGACTGTATCCCAGTCACGGGAATCCTCAGATTCAGGGTAATGACTTCAGGAGGATTCCAGCCCTGAGTCTCGTGGATTCTAGGAACCCCAACATGAATGAAGTCCATGTTGCTCATTAAAGCTCAAAGGAGGGGCCAGTGCTGTGGCACAGCAGATAAGGCCCCTGCCTATGATACCCACATCCCCCATGGGTGCCAGTTCTTGTCCTGGCTGCCCCACTTCTGATCCAGCTCCCTGCTAATGGCCTGGGAAAGCAACGGACGATGGTGCAAGTATTTGGGCCCCTGCTACTCATGTGGGAGACCCAGATGAAGCTCCTGGCTCGGCCCTGGCCATTGCATCCACTTGGGGATTGAACCAGTGGATGGAAGATCTCTTTCTCCCTTTCTCTCCATCTCTCTGTAACTCTGACTTTCAAATAGACAAATAAGTCTTTAAAAAAAAAATAAGTCCAAAGGAAACTGAAGCATCTCTTCTTGCTGAGGGAGAGTTAATGTCTTCAGGTGAAAGGAGATGAGAGGAGAGAAGCTTGTAGGCTCCAAACATAAAGAAAAACTAAGGAAATGGAAGTGTCCATGACCTGATGTGGTCAGTTTATACAGCATACATGTGTTGAAATATTGCACTGTAGCCCATTAAAAATGTACAAGTAGTACATGTCAATTAAAAACTATTACATGTTAATCAAAAAATTATTCAAGGTACATTTGAGAAAGCCCCCCAGAAACTGAGGGCCACAGCCAAAGGAGCTGGGTGAACCTACAGGATGGTTCATGGACACCCCATGGAGAGAGATGCCAGAGGCCTGGGACAAGACCCAAGCACCTGCTGCTCTCAGAGTCCTGGCCTGAAAACCAAGCTCCTGCATCCTCCCAATCTTTCCTGTTCAGATGCTTGCTCAGGTTCATATCACTCCCTGTGAAACCCTGGCATTGCTGGGAGTTCAGATTTCTTCCAAATACTCCTGTTTTTTTTTTTTTTTTCCCACAGTCTATTTTAAAGTAATCACAGATCATTAAAACCATAGTATATTCCAACAACGCCTTACAGTGCAGAACACACTATATCTGTGGTTAGTTTTCCAAACAGAAGGCAGAAAGAGGTGATGCCAAGAGTGAACAAAATGTTTTCATGAAAGAGACATCATTAAGAGCTTAATTGTTAACAGTATAAGATGTATATTTTTAGAACGTATGTCTTTTAACAGATCTTAAAAACCTAATGCTAGGGGCTGGCGCTGTGGTGTAGAGGGTAAAGCTGCCGCCTGCAGTGACAGCATCCCATATGGTCACCAGTGTGAGTCCCCGCTGTTCCACTTCCCATCCAGCTCTCTGCTATGGCCTGGGAAAGCAGTGGAAGATGGTCCAAGTCCTTGAGCCCTTGCACCCGTGTGGGAAGACCTGGAAGAAGCTCCTGACTCCTGGCTTCAGATCGGTGCTGCTCCGGCCATTGTGGCCAATTGGGGAGTGAACCAGCAGATGGAAGACCTCTCTCTCTGTTTTTCCTCTCTCTGTGTAACTCTTTCAAATAAATAAAAATATCTTTAAAAAATAAAATCTAATGCTAAAAAACACAATACAGTAGGGAAGCACACAGTGCCAGTGGAAATCATCATGAGGTTCTCACTTCTTGACAAGACAGTAAAGGTCGAGTCATTATTTCCTAGGATCCTGGGAAGAGTAACGTTGGACAGAGCCCTTTTATGAAAGCTGGACCAAATTCCAGGAACACAGTTAATGTGAAGCTTGTTTACTCAATGCTTTCAAAGTCCATAAAATCCCTTGAAAACTCAACATCAGAAGTTGATTAGGCTTGATTTTCTATATTTCATTACTGAATTCTTAGTTGGTTTCCTCGCTGTAAGGTGTATATTCTAACTTTGGCCCAACAACCAAGTAGAAAAAAGCTACAAGTGACCATCTCTCTCTCTCTCTCATCAAATTTGCCCTTCAAGGGCCACTCCTGTATTTAATGCTACTAATCAGATAGAAGTTCTGTGTTTATCCTCAGTATAGAATTTACAACAAAGTGGAAGGAGAAATTACTTATACCTTTATATCTCCCTGCCTTCTCACAAAATGAGAACAACTCTGGATTCCAAATACTCAAGACAGCATGATATATGCTGAATTCTGGCCACAACTAACACCCTTTCTGAATATTCCAAAGAGTTTGGAATGGTATCATCTTCAAACAACCTGAGCAAATACATTAAGAAGTTCTGCTGTGAGTGACAGAAGACCCAGAAGAACAGTGGCTTAAACAAGAGAGAAGCTGCTTTTCTCTCGTGTGTAAGAGATCTAGGCACTGGCTTCTGGGGCTGGATAGTGGTTCTCTATGGTAGTTTTCAAAGTGCCTTAAGATTAAACACAGTCATCTCAAAAAAATCTTAGTAAATTTTCATCTATCTGACATTGACCTAAGAATTTATTCAAAATCTCCTTTCTGAAGGCTTTGCATAGTCTGGAACACAACACTGATCTTTTCACTGTGAAGGGTGTTTGGAGGTGAAAGAAAAAATAATTTATCTGTTCTCTTAATACATTTTGCCCACATAGAACCCAAGACCATTCTAGAAATGTTACAGTCCTGATTGTACATTAGTAAACCCACAAATTTGCATACTGATAAAAATTCTTGCTTTTATGTCCAGAATGCCTTTTATCAAATCATTTTATCCACTATGGCCCTCATTTAGAATTGAAAAGGTAAATGGGGTTATATGTTAAAACTGATGAAAAATATAACTTTATATTAAATGATTATGCCAAAATTTTTTTAATTTTATTTTTTATTTTTTTATTTGAAAGTCAGTGCTACACAGAGAGAGAAGGAGAAGTAGAGAGAAGAGAAATCTTCCATCCGCTGGTTTACTCCCCAATTGGCCACAATGGCCGGAGCTGTGCCGATCCGAAGTCAGGAGCCAGAAGCTTCTTCTGGGTCTTCCCACGCAGGTGCAGGGGCCAAGGACTTGGGCCATCTTCTACTGCTTTCCCAGGCCATAGCAGAGAGTGGGATCAGAAGAGGAGCAGCCGGGACAGGAACTAGCACCCATATGGGATGCCGGCACTGCAGGCGGTGGCTTTGCCTGCTGTGCCACAGCACCGGCCCCCTGCCAAAATTTTTAATGGTATAATTTCTCTAGTTTTTTAAATGTATGCAATAATATATAAGGTTTTCTCCATGTGACAAGGTCTAATAATTCTTCTTCAACAAAAGCATGACGCCATTTTAAGGATGAGATGGTAAATCAATATTAAACGCAATGTTGCAGTTTAAATTCAGGCAGCAAAAAACACTAAGTTAGCAGTCGTGCAATTTGTTCTTCAAATCAAAGTTCAGGAAATATATCTCTTGTAACATTACAGATCCTGCTGGCAAGCTGAACACTTGGTTTAGCAGGACACCTTATTAGAATGGCTTTTGCAGGGCCATCATTGTGGTGTGGTGTGGTGTGTTAAGATGCTGCCTACAATGTCAACATTCCATATGGGTGCTGGTTCAAGTCCAGGCTGCTCCACTTCTGATCCAGCTCCCTGCAAATAGCCTGGTAAAAGCAGCAGAAGATGGCTCAAGTGTCTGGGCCCCTGCCACCCATGTGCGAGACCCAGATGAAGCTCCTGGCTCCTGGCTTTGGCCTGGCTCAGACCCAGCTGTTGCAGCTATTTGGGGAGTGACTCAGCAGATGAAAGACCTCTCTCTCTATCTCTCCCTGTCTCTCTGTAACTCTACCTTTCACATAAATAAAACAAATAAAATCTTTAAAAAATAAACCAGAAAGGGTTTTGTTTACAGATGCTGTTGTCCATTCTATCAGCTGAAGACAGATACAATTATTAGACATTACTTTCCACATATTCCACTCGTGTTTTTACAAAGCCACACTTCTTTACCTTCAAGTGGAGGCTGGCCTGTGGCCGCAGCTGCAGTGCCAGGGTGGCCTCGCACACCACACAGATGGGAGTGTTCATGGGCACCAGGTTTCCACATTCGGCACACAAGCCCATCTGCACAAAGCAAAGGCCAGGTCTGTCTTGGGCGCAAAGACTGAAGGAGGGGGTAGATCTTAGGATGTAAACGTTTTGTTTCCTGCCGTGAAAACAACTTTTAAAATAATTACCTTACATTACTATTTTAGTTTCTTTTATTTCTATGAAGAGTTAAAATATGTTTATTGTAGAAGAGAGGGAGTGCATGCACATGGGGAGGGGCGCAGGAAAGAAAAAGAGCCATGGGAAATTAACTTCAGCACAATGGAATGAGGAGGTCAATAAACACCATTCTCAAAAAATCAGCTATAAAGTCCAATGGAACTGTCAAATGTCAATCACTTCTGCACTCTGAAAGTCAACCCAAGGCAGGAAACAAACTGAACAGTTCCTAAGTCTGCCTGACCTTCACACCACAAGTCCTTGTGGTTCCCGCACGGGGCTACTTCCTCCTTCCCCAGTTCTGTGTGTGGTCACTCTATGGGGCAGGGCTGGCTATGAAAACCAGCAGATACGTGGCTGCTCATGGACAGGCCTTGCTTCCTCCGAGCAGTTGTTAAGACGGCAATTCTCAGTGATGGGCAAGGAGGAGGGAATGGTGCTCCACTAGCCCAAGAGTATGGTCCTGCTTGGGATAATCAATGGACAGTCAAACCCACGAAGGACTTGATAGGGAGCTGCAGCGGCTAAACTGACTACACTTGAGAAACTCTGCACATGTCCTTTGTTGACTGGGGGCCAATACACACCTGCAGCATAAGTCATGGTGGGCCCAAGGCACGGACACCGCCCTGGCTGATGGAGACTGCAGAGGATATGCAAGAGTTCAGCACAAAGTAGGAGACAGCGGGAAGCATGAATGATCTACCCATCCCACAGACAGCCCCAAAGGCAGAGAGCAGAAGCCCAGCTGACTCAAGGTGGTGGAGCATAATTTCTGGTCAGCCTTCAGTTGGACAGTAATAAATGCAGACCCAAGGGTAACTCCAGGATTAAACACAAAAACAAGAAAAAAATTAACCTCTGACATCAGTGGCCACACACTGCAGAGAAGACGGGCATTAAATATTTAATCCACATAAATAAACAAAAAACAATAACCCCAAGGGGGAAAAGACAGTATCCAGAGTTGCTACAATGTAGCATTCCTTCAAATGTTCAGTATTCAAGAAAAAATATGAAAGACACAAAAAGACAGAAACCAAGAAAGCATGACCCACATCCAGGGGGAAAACAGTCAACAGACTGCCTCAGATAAAGATGTCAAAGCAGGGGCTGGTGCTGTGGTGCAGCAGGTTAAACCGCAGCCTGCAATGCCAGCATCCCTTATGGGCGCTGATTCGTGTCCCTGAGGCTCCACTTCAGATCCAGCTCCCTGCTGTGCTCTGGGAAAAACAGCAGAAAATGGCCCAAGCTGGGCTCCTGCCACCCACTTGGGAGATCCAGATGAAGCCCCTGGCTCCTGGCTTCAACCTGTCCCAGCCGTAGCTGCTGTGACCCCCTGGGGAGTGAGCCAGAAGATCTGTTTCTCCTCTCACTTTGTAACTCTGTCAAATAAATAAACTTTTAAAAAAGATTTCAAAGCAGTTATTATTAAAAGTGTTCAAAAAACTAAAGGAAACCACATTTAAGACATTAAAGAAAGTACGGCAACGATCTGATGAATGGGGACTCTCAATACGGAAACAGAAATTCTGAAAAAGAACTGAGACAAAATCTGGAATCAAATCTGTTAAAAACAAGAGAAATGAAAAAAAAAAATCAAAGAGGGACTGAACAGCAGATTGAGATGAGAGCAGAAAGAATCTGTGAACTTGAAACAATTCAACATAAATGATTCAATCTGAAGAACAGAGAAAAAAATACTTAAGAAAGACCAGTGGGGCAGTATCAAGCCTACCAAGATACGCATCATAGAGACAGAAAAAGAATTTGAAGAAACAATAGCCAAGAAATGCTGCACAGAGGAAGAAAAACAGTAATCTCTCGGGAGCTGGCAGAACAGCTGGAAGGCTGCTGAGACAAGCTGGGGGCTGCCCCTGGGCTGCCAGTGGGACTCACCAAGAAATGCAGAGGCGTCAGCACAACTGGGCATCCTATTGGTTAGCTGACCACCACGGAGCAAAAAGAGAGGAAAGCATACCAGAGCCAGGAAAAGAGGTGAGCCCGTTCGCTGGCAGAGTCCCTAGGAGCAGTGTCCCTCCCTCTAGGGACAAAAACTTCCAGCCAGCGGGCAAAGGAGAAACGCCTACAGGGGGCAGCACCACGGCCATGATGCAGGGCAGGGCAGGGTGGATTTGGAGCCGAGGTGCACCTGCACCTCTCTACCGTGCTCCACTGAGTGTCCAGTGCCCAGGAGGAGGAGCCTCCCCTTGAGATCCCAGCAGCCCAGCTTAATAAATGGCTGTTGGTTCAAACTGCAAAGTTATTCATAATTCATCATTTCATATATGTATACTCTCTAATAATCATTTCTCCCTACAAAAGCAAAATAATTTCTGAAAATCTGTTTCTACGCAAGTGGAAATAACGTTGACGTTGCACAAACAGGAAAATTTGAAGCTAATGGGACCCATTCACATTTCACTTTCTGTATTGTCTTCTGCAAGGAGCTCAAATGTATTACAGAGGTAAATTAACTTCTACCATAATCTTGAGCAACAAATTGGAGGAAGAGTTAAAAAAGAGATACCCAGTTAGCACCTGATCCCTTGCTTGAGGGCATAACTCAATTCTAAGACCTGGAACTCACTGAATTTGTAAAGTTTTCTTAGTGACTGTGTCTCTAAAGAGCATCATTTTTCACTCAGCATCACAGATCCCTTTAACCTGGTAAACTCCAGTCCAAAACAACCCCATATTTCAAGTCTTTTTAAAATATTGAACATATTTTAGTGAAGGCTTTCATTTTTAGCAAGGCAAATATGTCTTCCAACTAACTGCAACTTAAGTGGTAAGATAAAATCAATCATCACCTACACATAATCAGCCAAAGCTCACAGACTTAAATGGACTGATCAATTTTTAGCTTCTTTGGACAGAATGCTACATCTTATGGATATATAAAATATACAGATATAGATAAAGTAATTAGTACTTCTCTCCATTTATTTCGAGAACATGTTTCCTCAGCCATGAACAGAAATATGAAATGGGTAGGGAATACTTCTTTATCCATGCAAAGTTCATTACAATGGTTAAGATCTCAACATTTTTCTGAGCTTCTATTCTGCAAGGACACACAAAGGAAACGACTGCAAACACGTGTTTCCATTGCTAAGTGGGAATCTGCATAGTAAGAGATGAATTTGCCAGGAACGCCATCACCCGGTATTTATATCTATGGTTCATGGGTACCTGGCGCTGTGCTACTGCTGTAATTGAAGATCAGATAAGCCAGTGAATGATGTCTATAAGGCATGTGCTTGCTCACCTGGGCTCCTTCTGGGGGCGGGAGACGACAGCCAAATATGGGTGGGACAGGAGAGCCACATTCTTGACAGAAGCGAGCAAAGGGATCAGGTGGGCGGGGGGCAAGGCAGTGGGCACACCTACAACAAAACAGGTTCCTGATTGGCCATGTTCTGATGGCCTGGGAAGGCTGGTGAAATTCCGAATGTGTTCAAACAGTTTTCCAAACAAAGCAAAACACAGGCAGACGGTTCTCAATAGCGATAGCCCAGGGTGAGGACCGGAGATTCTGCTCTGGGTCCTTTCACTACAAAGCAGCCTCACATCTGGAGCCTCTGGGGTCTGTGCCTGCCGGCCAGGCCAACCTCACTTCCTGTCAGAGGAGGTTTATCAAGCAGCCTTGACCTCACCTCTTACCGAGGCAGTGTCTTGTTGGATTCGGCACTTTAAGCGTGAGCCTGGGGAATTCCGGTAATGTTCACGTTGCATCTTTCTGACTTCTTGTTTGGCCATAGAGCCCTCTCTGAGTGACAGGTCTTCCTGTCTGGCACTCCGGAGGACCATCATGTTTTTCTTCAGCTACCTGATGAGTCCCAAGGTCTTGCCCTAGCAACATCTGGCCCCATTCCTGGCCACCTGGATCCTGCCACTTAGCACCCAATTACCTAACTGGGTTGTGACCATCATCCAAAGTGAAAGGATTCTTGGAATTGGGCTGCTGTATGACTACACCTTTCCACCCAGATTGGACCCATCATCCTGTCACCTACTGATCTGACCTGCTCAGTAGCCATGAGCCTTGGACACTGGGCCCTTGATTGCCTACTTTCTCCATGGCCTCTCAACAACTGTCAGCCATCATAGTTGAGTTCACATCCCCAGGCTCTTTATCCTGCTCAGTCCTTCCTTACTGGACCACAGTATAGAGTTTTCACCATACATCCAGCCTGGTCAACAACCAGTTGGCCCTTTCTAACCTCAAAGCTCACGAAGTGTTGCTCAACAATCCAGGGAATGACCCACCTTGTCTCATTGCTCTTATCTCAACTGAGGACTTGGAGTTGTGGATCTGAGATGTTTAAGGCAAGTGGAATTTTTAGGAAAGAACACCAGAGGAGAGCTGCAGTAAGAGCTTCAGAACTCGGCAGAGGGTCCCCCTCAGACCTCCAACTGGGCACTACAGTCAGGGCAGGCGATGGGAGAAACTACGCATGATCATAAAATAAACATAAAGGTGGATCAGAGGAAACAATCTTCGGGACTCACATAAGGCTGTGAAGTTCATGCTTGTATCAGCCAGATGGAAAAAATTGACATGGGGCATCAGTTAGACCACAGCTACTTGAAATGTCCCAATTAAGAGTACAGAAATGATCAGGTATGGATTTAGCAAGAGCTAACTATATGCTGCTTAAAAAAATCAAATTAAGAGAGGCAAAAACAGACTAGAAATGAATGGATATAAATATATATATATACATATATATAATGCAAACGCTAATGAATAGAGAATACTTAAACAATGCTACCAACTAACTTACCTAATTAACACATTAATCCTAGCAAAATACACACTGTTCCAAAGTACACCTGGAACATTTACTGATCAAATCATACACTATGTATTCTCTGACTATAAAGGAAATAAACTTAAAATAAATACCATAGGCTGGCGCCGCGGCTCACTAGGCTAATCCTCTGCCTTGCGGCGCCGGCACACTGGGTTCTAGTCCCGGTCGGGCACCGGATTCTGTCCCGGTTGCCCCTCTTCCAGGACAGCTCTCTGCTATGGCCTGGGAAGGCAGTGGAGGATGGCCCAAGTGCTTGGGCCCTGCACCCCATGGGAGACCAGGAGAAGCACCTGGCTCCTGCCTTCGGATCAGCGCGGTGCGCTGGCCGCAGCGCGCCGGCCGAGGTGGCCATTGGAGGGTGAACCAACAGCAAAGGAAGACCTTTCTCTCTGTCTCTCTCTCTTTCACTGTCCACTCTGCCTGTCAAAATAAATAAATAAATAAATAAATAAATAAATAAATAAAATAAATACCATAAGAAAAATCTTCTGTTTTGGAAATTTAACAAAACATTTCTAATTAACTCATTGATCAAAAAGAAATAACAGGGGTGAGCGTTGTGGTACAATGGATTAGGTTACCACCTGAGATCCCTGCATTGCATATTGGAATGTCTGGTTTGAGTCCCAGCTCCTCTGTCTCCAATTCAGCTTCCTGCTAATGCGCACCCTGGGAGGCAGCAGATGATGGTTCAAATACTTGAGCCCCTGCCTGACATCTATGTGGAAAAGCTGGATTTAGTTCCAGCCCTGGCTGATGCAGAGATTTGGGGACTGAACCAGCAGATTGATCTCTCTGTGTGTGTGTCTTTCAAATAAAAGTGTAAATATTTAAAATTTTTTTAAAAATTCCCAAAAAAAAAAACATTAAAAATTTCATAGAAAATTCTGCTATTTAAAAATATGCATGTGAAGCTGGCGCTGTGGCATAGTGGGTAAAGCCACCATCTGCAGTGTTGGCATCCCATATGGGCACTGGTTCAAGTCCTGGCTGCTCCATTTCCAATCCAGCTCTCTGCTATGGCCTGGGAAAGCAGTGGAAGGTGGCTCAGGTCCTTGGGCCCCTGCACCCGTGTGAGAGACCTAGAAGAAGCTGCTGCCTTTGGATCGGCCCAGCTCCGGCTGTTGTAGCCAGTTGGGGAGTGAACCAGTGGATTGAAGATCTCTCTCTCTCTCTCTCTCTCTCTCTCTCTCTCTCTCAATCTGCGTCTCTCTCTCTGTCTCTCCTTCTTTCTGTGTGTAACTCTGTCTTTCAAATAAAAATAAATAAGTCTTTAAAAATGAATTTAAATTTTTGTGCCAAAATAAACCTATTTTTTCCATTTCCATGAACTATTAGTAATCTTTTTAAGAAAACTCCTGACTCCAGTGATTTCACTGATGAATTCTACAAACACATAAGGAAGAAATAATAGAAATTTTATGCAAACTCTTTCCAAAAACTGAAAAACAAAGAATACTTTCCAACTAATTACATAAAGCCAGAATTAATCTAACATTAAAAGATGAAAACATTCACAAGAAAATTCCCCAATATCCCTAAGGAACATGCACGCAAAAAATTCTTTAAAACCTGTTAGCCAGGAGAGGGAAGAGGAGGGGAAGGAGGTGAGTGGGAAGGCAGGTATGATGGGAAGAATTACTATGATCCTAATGTTGTATTTATGAGATACATACAAATAAAAAAAAAATCCTGTTAGCAAATCAAATTGAATAATACATAGACTATATAAAACTTTAACAATGGAGCCGGAGCTGTGGTATAGTGGGTAAATGCATCACCTGCAGTGCCAGTATCCCATATGGGTACTGATTTGAGTCCCAGTTGCTCCACTTCCAATCCAGCTCTCAGCTATGGCCTGGGAAAGCAGCACAAGAAGGCCCAACTCCTTGGGCACCTGTACCCACATGGGAGACCCAGAAGAAGCTCCTGGCTCCTGGTTTCAGATCAGCACAGCTCCAGCCTTGCAGCCAACTGGACAGTGAACCAGCGGATGGAAGATCTCTCTCTTTCTCTGCCTATCCTTATCTGTGTAATTCTGACTATCAAATAAATAAACAAATCTTTAAAATAATAAAATATTTGACAAACTAAGAATGGAGTATGAAAGAAAAACTAGACTTCATCAAAATTTGGAGGCTTTAGTCCTCTGAAAAACACTGTTAAGAAAATTAAAAAGCTTGGGGCTGGCGCTGTGGTGCAGTAGGTTATTCCTCCACCTGCGGCACCAGCATCCCATGTGGGTGCCGGTTCTAGTCCTGGCTGCTCCTCTTCCCATCTAGCTCTCTCCTGTGGCCTGGGAAGGCAGTGGAGTGAACCAACGGAAGGAAGACCTTTCTCTCTGTCTCTTCCTCTCACTGTCTGTAACTCTATCTCTCAAATAAATACATAAAATCTTTTAAAAAAAGAAAATTAAAAAGCTAAATATTGGGAGAAAAGATTTGCAAAACATATGTCTGCCAGAGGAAACTATGCACAATTCTGCAATAAAAAGATTATAAAGTGACTGGTACCAAGTTAAAATGCTGCTTACAATGCCAACATCCCATATCAGAGCTCTGGCTCAAGTCTCAGGTTCTCCACTTCCAGTCTAGCTCCCTGTTAATGCACCTGGGACGGACCCTACCATCCACATGGGAGACCCAGATGGAGTTCCAGGCTCCTTGCTTTAGCCTGGTACAGGCAATGCCTATTGTGGCCATTTGGGGAGTAAACCAGCAGATGAAAGATCTCTCTCTCTGTCTCTCCCTCTTTCTGTAACTCTGCCTTTCAAATAAATAAATAAATACTTTTTTTAAAAGTAGCACATGAAAAGATGCTCAAATAATTTGCCACTAGGGCAAGGCAAATTAAAGCCACAGTGAGACAGCACTACAATCTCACCAGATGGCCCACACAATGCTGGTGGGAGCACAGTATGAAACAACCACATTGGAAAACAGCTTGACAGCTGCTTAAAAGGTTAAACATACTTGTGTATCTAGCACATGACCCATTCATTCTACTTCAAAGGAAACAAGAGCATATATGTATAGGTCTTGTGTACAAACGTTCAAATCAATGTTATCTATAATAGCCCAAAACTGAAAATAACATGCATGTCCATGAATAAGGGAATAGGCAAGCAAATTTTGATGTATTGATACAATGGAATACTACTTAACAACAAAAACAAATAGATGAATCTCAGAATTATTATGTTGAGTGAAAGAAGCCTGGCAAAGAAACAGAGCAGATACCGAATCACTTGACTTATACATTAAATCAAACACAAGCTACGGTAGTGTGACAAGAGACAGAGCGACACTTGTCTGGGGATAAGGGGATGAAGAGGAAGGGTTACAAAAGGGTACAATGCAGGACTTCTGGAGGGGATGGTTTGTTCATTTCCTTGATTCTGGGGATAGTTTCATGATTACATTTATGTCAAATTCAAATCTTTAAATAGATGCAGTTTATTGTATGTCACATAAACCTTTAAAAAGCTGTCAAATTTTGGGCTGCATTGTGGCATAGCTGGTTGAGCCATTGCCTGTGATGCTGGCATCCCATACAGGCACTAGTTTGAATCCAGGCTGCTCCACTTTGGATCCAGCTCCCTGCTAACACACCTGGGAAAGCAGTGGAAGACAGCCCAAGTGCTTGGACCCCTGCACACACATGGAAGACCCAGAAGAAACTCCTGGCTCCTGGCTTCTGCCATTAGGCCATTAGGGAGTAAACCAGCAGATGGAAGACCTCTCTCTCACTTTCTGTCTGTTTCTCCCTTTCTGTAACTCTGTCTTAAAAAAAAAAAAAAAGCTTAAAATATTAATTTAAGAAGTTAGGCTAGGCATATCCATTGTTAAGTCTCTCTTTAAATTCTCTTTGACCATCATGTATCTTTAAAAGATTTAAGACACAGTGAAGAAAATATGATACTTACTTAAGGAAGTCTGTCTCTCTTTGAATTCTCATGATCTCTGTGCTTGTCAAACTCTTCCGGCCAGGTATATGTGCAAAACCAGGGGACTAAAATTAAGAACACAAACACACATAAACACAGGTAATCAGTGTGGTAAAGACCATGGTATAGTACAACTCCACTAAAAATTCATTTTAATGTTTATTGTTTAAAAGTCACCATTTACTTTTTTAAAAAGAGTTATTTATGTATTTGAAAGGCAGAGTTAGAGAGAGGCAGAGGCAGAGAGAGAGAGAGCTCTCATCAGCTGGTTCACTCCCAAGATGGCCACAACTGCCAGAGCTGTACCGATCCAAAGCCAGGAGCCAGGAGCTTCTTCCAGGTCTCCCACAGGAGTGCAGGGGCCCAAGCACTTGGGCTGTCTTCCACTGCTTTCCCAGGCCATTAGCAGAGAGCTAGATTGGAAGTGGAGCGGCCAGGATTTGAACCAGTACTCATATGGGATGTCAACATGGCAGGCAGCAGCTTAACCCATTGCACCACAACACTGGCTCCTGGAGATGTTCTTATAGGTGAGTCTTTTTTTTTTTTTTTTTAACAGGCAGAGTGGACAGTGAGAGAGAGAGACAGAGAGAAAGGTCTTCCTTTTGCCATTGGTTCACCCTCCAATGGCTACCGCGGCCGGCCCACTGCGTTGATCCGATGGCAGGAGCCAGGTACTTATCCTGGTCTCCCATGGGGTGCAGGGTCCAAGCACTTGGGCCATCCTCCACTGCACTCCCTGGACATTAGCAGAGAGCTAGATTGGAAGTGGAGCAGCCAGGGTTTGAACCAGTACTCATATGGGATGTCAACATGGCAGGCAGCAGCTTAACCCATTGCACCACAACACTGGCTCCTGGAGATGTTCTTATAGGTGAGTCTTTTGAGTTTCCTAGAGGAAGAATCTTTGAGATAAATGTATACCAACTTTTTTTTAATTTTTTTATTTTTGACAGGCAGAGTGGACAGTGAGAGAGAGAGACAGAGAGAAAGGTCTTCCTTTTTGCCGTTGGTTCACTCTCCAATGGCCGCCGCGGCCGGCGCACTGCTGCCAGCGCACCACGTTGATCCGATGGCAGGAGCCAGGTACTTATCCTGGTCTCCCATGGGGTGCAGGGCCCAAGTACTTGGGCCATCCTCCACTGCACTCCCTGGCCACAGCAGAGAGCTGGCCTGGAAGAGGGGCAACCAGGACAGAATCTGGCGCCCCGACCGGGACTAGAACCCGGTGTGCCGGCGCCGCAAGGCGGAGGATTAGCCTATTGAGCCGCGGCGCCGGCCTTAATATATACTAACTTGTATCCAACTCAGGCCCAGCCATTGAGGCCACTTGGGGAGTGAACCAGCAGATGGAAGATCTCTCTCTCTCTCTCTCTCTGTAACTCTGCCTTTCAAATTAAAAAAAAAAAAAATCTTAAAAAAAAAAAAAAAACAGAACATCTACAACAACAGTGTGCTGTTGTTACCCAGACACATTTACCTCATGTCATGTCAATGCATTTTTTTAAATATATTATTTATTTATTCAAATGAAAGTCAGAGTTACACAGAGAGAGAGAAGAGGCAGAGAGAGAGAGAGAGAGAGAGCTTCCATCCGATGGTTCACTTCCCAACTGGCTGCAATGGCTGGAGCTGCGCCAATCTGAAGCCAGGAGCCAGGAGCTTCTTCCGGGTTTCCCACGTGGGTTCAGGAGCCCAAGCAGTTGGGCCATCTTCTACTGCGTTCCCAGGCCATAGCAGAGAGCTTGATCGGAAGAGGAGCAGCTGGGACTAGAACCGGTGCCCATATGGGATGCTGGCACTGCAGGTGGCAGCTTTACCCTCTACTCCACAGCGCTGGCGCTTCAGGCCAGGGCGTTAACCCACTGCACCACAGCGCCAGCCCCATCAATGCATTTCTATTTGAGCATATACTTTTTTTTTTTTTTTTCAAAAAAAGATTTACTTATTTATTTGAAAGGCAGAGTTACAGAGAGGCAGATGCAGAGAGAGAGAGAGAGAGAGAGAGAGAAAGTCTTCATTCCCCAGATGGCTGCAGCAGCCGGAACTATACCAATTAGAAGCCAGGAGCCAAGAGCTTTTTCCAGGTCTCCCCTGCAGGTGCAGGGGCCCAAGGACTTGGGCCATCTTCTACTTCTTTCCCAGGCTATAGCAGGGAGCTGGATGGGAAACAGAGCAGCCAGGTCTTGAACCAGTGCCCATATGGGATGCCAGCACCACAGGCAGCGGCTTTATCCACTATGCCACAGCACCGGCCCCTTGAGTGTATACTTTGTACCAGGCACTGTGCTTGACTCAGGGAAGGAGGCAAAGAGAAAGGTCACATGGCCCCGAGGAGCCGGCCTTGTGTACATGAAATCACATGGTTTCAGGAAGGTATCCCATTTGTGTTGAATCCCATGGGAACTGGAAAGGCGGGATATGGAGAAAAGTTTCTCAAGTGGACAAAAGGACAGAGGGGATTCCCAATGGAGGAAACCCAACGGCAAAGGCACGGTGCAGGGAAGTGCCTGGCCCATCACAGGAATCATGGTTCCTGATGTGGTCTAGAAGGCCCGGTGGCAGGAAGATGGGGCAGAAAGCAAGGCTGAAGAGAGGACAGGAAGGGAAGAAGGGAACGAGGGGTGGGTGGATGGGGGGCAGTGATGTCCAACAGTAGCAGCATGTGCCTGAAGGCTGCAGCAATTATCTCATTCACATCTCACCATCATGTGAATGGCAATAGGCAGTGTTATCCTCATCTTATTTTATTCTTCCATGTTTTATTTTGATATCATTTCAAGCTTACAGAAAAGCAGCAAGGATAGTACTAACGACTCCTGGGGATCCAGCCTGATCAGCTGGGTAGGTTAACATTAGGTCCCCCATTTGCCTTCGTTCTCTACCTTCCTCTGAATCACATGAGAATAAGCTGTAATCATGATCTCCCTTGGCCCCTAACAACTGTTTACACTGCCTAGAAACAAGTCTTCTTACACTACAGTGTATCAAAACCAGAAAAGCTGGCGTGGTCATTCTGTGTAGAAGTTAAGACACCCCTTAGGGACGCTAACACTCCATATTGGAGAGCCTTGTTTGAGTCTCAGCTCAGCTCCACTCCAGATTCCAGTTCCTGCCAATGCACACCCCAAAAGCCACAGGTAATGGTTCACGTGCTTGAGTCACTGCCACCCACATGGGAAACTCAGATTGAGTTCCTGACCCCTAGCTTTGGCCTGGTGCAGCTCCAGCTGTTGCAGGCATCTGGGGAGTGAATCAGCAGATGGGAGATTCTTTTTCTCTGTCTCGTTCCTTCCCTCTCAGTCTTTCAAGTAAATAAATCTATTTTAAAAACTCAGAAAAATTAACAGTGACAGAGTAACTATTATCTAATCGTCAGACCTTTGTCAAGACTTCATGAGTTGTACCAATATGTTCTTTACAGCTGTTTTTTGCCCCTGGTGTAGGAATGAGATCTATAGCACATTTTCATTTAGTCATTGCTATGGTATGAATAAAATTTGGCTCTAGAACTTATACAAACATTTAAACCCCAAAGCCATAAATGAATGATACAAAGAGGGTAGGAACTCAATCCAATTATGGCATTTAGAAAGTGGGGCCTAGTGGCCGGCGCTGTGGCTCAATAGGCTAATCCTCTGTCTGTAGCGCTGGCACACCAGGTTCTAGTCCCGGTCAGGGCGCCGGATTCTGTCCTGGTTGCTTCTCTTCCAGGCCAGCTCTCTGCTGTGGCCAGGGAGTGCAGTGGAGGATGGCCCAAGTGCTTGGGCCCTGCACCCGCATGGGAGACCAGGAGAAGCACCTGGCTCCTGGCTTCGGATCAGCACAGTGCACCGGCCGCAGCACGCAGGCCACAGTGGTCATTGGAGGGTGAACCAATGGCAAAAGGAAGGAAGACCTTTCTCTCTGTCTCTCTCTCTCACTGTCCACTCTGCCTGTCAAAAAAAAAAAAAAAAAAAAGTTGGGCCTAGTGAGACCTTAGGTTGTTGGGGATGTATTCTCAGAAGCGAATTTTTCACAAAAGCCTTGTTATAAAAGCCTGAGTCAGGCCAACCTCTCTCTGCTTCCTGACTCGCCATATGATCTTTCACTGGCAACTCTCTCCAGACATCGCACATAACTATGGCTACGTAAGACTTTTAAAAACAACAATCATTGTGTTTTTTATTTCTTTTATTTATTTATTTATTTGAAAGATAGACAGTGAGAGACAGAGACAGAAAAAAAGGTCTTCCTTCTGTTGATTCACCCCCTAAATGGCCACTACGGCCGGAGTTACACCAATCCGAAGCCAGGAGCCAGGTGCTTCTTCCTGGTCTCCCACACGGGTGCAGGGGCCCAAGTACTTGGGCCATCCTCCACTGCGTTCTCGGGTCCCAGCAGAGCTGGACTGGAAGAGGAGCAACTGGGACTAGAACCCGGCGCCCATGCGGCATGCTGGCGCCGCAGGCGGAGGATTAACCAAGTGAGCCACGGCGCTGGCCCCTGTGTTTTGTCATATGCCATCCATTCTTCAAAACAACAATTTTATCTCAAACATATTTATTTGGGCCACACTGGTGTATACTCCTCATTGCTCATTAGTCCATTTGGAAACCAGAAAACCATTCTTTGCAGAAGCTTGGGAAGTGCCCTTTTGCTTACTGGAGTTTGTAAGCAGACCTTACCGGGTGTGTGGTCTCCGGCCTGGGTGTTCTGCTCTCCAATGAATGCAGTGGGAGAGCAAATCAAAGAACCCAGGGTTCAGGCTGAGTCCCGTCTCTCTGACCCTTCAGCCAAATTTGCCTGGATTCCCACCACCTCCTGTCCTCACCATCTCTACAACCTGGACCCAAGCCACTGCCACCTCTTCCTGGAACAAAGCCTGCCCACCCACCTCACGCCTCATCCCTTCGCTCCGCAGGCCGTCCCTGTCATTATTGCTGCTGAGTGCGTCTCCCTAAGACTTTCTCAGGGCTGGCTTCTGCTCATCTTTTTAAAAATTTTTTAAAGATTTATTTATTTACTTGAAAGTCAGAATTACACAGAGAAAGAAAGATAGGTCTTCCACCCACTGGTTCACTCCCCACTTGGCCACAGTGGCCAGAGCCAGGACGATCCAAAGCCAGGAGCCAGGAGCTTCTTCTTGGTCTCCTGGGTGCAGGGGCCAAAGGACTTGGGCCATCTTCTACTGCTTTCCCAGGCCATAGCAGAGAGCTGGATTGGAAGAGGAGCAGCCAGGACTAGAAGCGGCGCCCATATGGGATGCGGGCACTGCAGGCAGCAGCTTTACCCACTACGCCACAGCGCCGGCACCTCTGCTCATCTTAAAGGTTCCAATCAAACATTTGTCTCTCTTACTGCCCTCATTTATAATCACACTTGTTCTTCCTCCACATTCTGTATCCTGGGGGTTTCCACACGCTGCTCCTGCTGCCGCTGCTGCTGTGGTCTAGGTACCCCACTTTGAGAACCATGGCTGTACCTCATTACCAAGTTTTATCTTTTTCATGACATTTAACCACTGCTTTAAATTTCCTGTTGATGACTGTTTAGTATCTGAGTGCTCCCTGGATGTGGGGACTTCTCTTGCCCCAGGCAGCATTCCCAGCCTGGCCAGTGATTGGCTCAGGCACCAAAAGCCTGGATACATTGCCTTGAAGGAAGCCTTCAAAACACAGGAGGTAATTCAGTGCCCTAAAGGTTTTACCTGGGACTGGTGCGTGGGTGGGCCGAGACCTGATCCTCCCCGGCCAGCTGGGATTTCCGGGGGACTCTCTGAGAAGCGGAAATCTTTCCGAGCTTTCGGGTCAGTTCTCTCATCCACGCCAGGGTCTACAATTACATTAAAACATCATCTGTGAGCCCCTGTAACTATGCCATCATGCACACAGACCCGTGTCTTCACAGTCTGAGACCTTCAGTAAGGGATCACTGGTGTGGCCTGCAGAGGCTGAGCCCAGAGGTATCAGCTGGACTGATTATACAAAGAGCCCTCCCCCACCACTCAGTGAATTAGAACCCAGAAGGTAAAAATAAGCCCAGACTGGGATAATAATCTTCCCTGCTACATCCTACCACATCCCACATCGGGCTGGGAAAACAGATAGATCAACCCAAGTACGCGGTGGCAGGTGACACTTCTAAGGACACACTGCAGCTGTGAAGTGTCCTAACAGCCAAAGAGGAAACTCTGAACTGGGAATGGGATCATGCCTTTCCCTCCACATAGATTTCTTGTCCTACTAGAATATAACCCAGACTCCTTGCCATACAACTAGCAACTATGACTCTCAACCAAGTCTGCCCATTAGACTCATCTGGGGTGTATTATATTAAAAAAAAATTCCCAAATCCCTCATTGTAACTTAAATCAGAATTCCTGAGGTTAGGACTCGGGATTGGCTTGAGCGCCTCTGCAGTCATATCTGAGACCCACCTGTTGTAGGCAGGCACACAGGCTAAAACTGATCAGCTTTGTGAGCTGGAAGACCACGCTTTCACCACGCCCCTGTGTGACCGCATGCCTCTACCTGGCCACAGCTGTGTGCCCACAGTCCAATCAGACTAATTAACCACTCCCCTTTGGAAGTGGATTAAAGGCCTGGGACAAGGTGGGCCCAGCCCTTTTTTTTTTTTTTTTTTTTTTTGGTCCCTTTTTCCTTCTACCCTGGACCTTTGGGGCATGTGGCCTTCAGGCCACCTGCTCCATGCTTTCTGGCCTGCATGCTCTTCCATGTGGCTGGTATGAATCCAGATTTCCCTTTCTCTCTTTTGGATAGGGCCCTCACTCTCCTATGCATTTCTCCCACTGAATAAGATGCTTAAAACTTATCATGCTGCCTCGTTCATTTATGCTAGCATTCAGAATTCTTCCCTGAATATGAGGCAAGAACCCACTGGCTCATGAAGGGGTATGTCTCCGATTACACACCCTCTGTGAGTGACTATGGCTTTCATACTGAGAAACATGGCTCTCAAAAATCACAGACGAGCAGAAACTTTGTGGTCTGCAGTTATATCGGTAAGCACCCAACACCCGACTCTGGCTGGGAGGACCTGAGGCAAAAGCAGCTTCTATTACAGCCCTGGCACACGGCTTCAGGTGAGGGCTTTGGAACAAACATTTTGTGTATTTCTCTGTGGTCCCCTTCTCAGTCCACACCTGATGTTGACCCCTGAGCACACAGCCTTGCTTTGCTTTGAACCTACCAAAAACTCGGGTTTTATGAGTTTCACCCAAACTCCACCCTTTAGCCAGACTCCAAAAATCCCAACTTTTTCTTTGCTTGCTGAGCTGCCCCATGGGTCCCTGGTGTGTAGCCTTTCTGCATGCAAAGAATGAGCCAACAAATTTGACCCCGTCGGATTGTTTGCTTATCACTCTTAAGCTATTGGCTAAGACAGCAATAAAATGCAAATCATGGCCTGCTTCCTTATTCCAACACTTCTGTGGCTAAGACAGCTCGCAGTGAACCTGTTTGGTGGGTACAGAATATTAAACCTTATCTTTGTTCTTACCTGGAAACTTTCTAAAGTTAACATTCCCACTAGGTTTATTTTCAGCGTTCTTATATTTCTTCTTCAGTTTTGATCCAACAAATCCATTTTTTAATTCCTAGGAATGAATAGATTGCATCTCAATCTCTTGACTATGTCCACTTAGAATGGGAAAATTAAAAGTTATATAATACAGATAGTGCCATGATGTGCATTTCTTACTTGAAAGCATTCATACAATCTCTGGAGTCTGAGTAAACAGCAGGACCACCAGATCTAGGGGCAGGGGTGGGGTCAGACTCAGAGGGGGCTTCTGTATACTACCTGCCCACACACAATCCTTAAACAGTCTTCTCTTTGACTTTCTCCCCCATGCACTTTGACCTTCACAGCTGATTCAAGTCTGAGCGCCTGCTGATATCCCTGGGCTCAGCCTCTGCAGGCTACCCCAGCCCAGTGAAGACCCCTGCCTTGACTTAAGACCCATGCCATGCCTGAACCCACTGCTGTGGTCCCACAGCTTCCTCTTCTTGCCTCAGATCCGCTAATGGGCTTAAGCGACAACTCCGGAAACCTCTTCTGTTGCTTGGTTGGTTGCCTTGTTACGTCTAGTCCATCCTCTGTCCCTGCTCCTTGAATCTATTCCACTGATGCCCACAACCCATGCATCCTTTTTAGGTTGAGTTGACTCCCTAAGGAGGTGAGGCTTTGCAGATATAGTCCTGCATTGCCTGAGGACGGACTGCATTCTGAGATATGCTTCATTAGGGGATGCTGTCATTGTGCAATCACAAACTAAGACAGCCGCGATGTCAACTGAGACAACCTCATGGGACCACCATCATATATGCAACGATCATTGGCCACGCCACGAGGCAGCACACAAGCATGTTTGGAGATGAAGACTTCAACATAATAGAAGTCAACACTCAGAGGGCTTCTACTAGCCTGATGCATCTGTTCACTAAATTTGCACTCACCATGCTCTCCTGCCTGCTCCCAAGAAAGGCAACAAGGATGGTAGCCAAACCCTCAGCCACTCTGCAGCTTACAGTGCGTGGAAGACAGATGAGGACCCAAGTGATCACAGGATGGAAGCATTTTATAGGAGGAGGAAGGCCTGGGTGCTCCATAGCAGTAACGGAGTTCAACATATAGTTAGGTAAGCAGGAGAATGTGCTACAAGAGGGAGGGCCACAGACGAAGCAAGCAAAGCTGACCAGGGACAGAGGACACATGGATGGCAGCAGGCTGAGGGCCTCTGATCCCTCCAGTAGGTAAGGGGCAGTTGCTGAAGCCAACATTGCCAAGCAGGAATTCTCATCTGAGGAGGAGGAGGGACTGACTACACATCAGTGAGCATGCGCTGCAATGGTTAATCCCAACTTCAATTCCAAGTACCTGATGGTGAGCAGGGAAAATATGCCCACTGAGAAAGAGGAATCGAGAAGAGGTTGACCATCTGAACGCACTAGAATCACTACTTGCCTGCTTTGAAGATCCTCTGAGGACATTTTCACCGTTTTCTTCGGAAGAGACTGAGGTGGGTGGTTCATAGTCAACCTGGAACACCTTTGTTACAATCCCACTCTGTCGACAGTCTCCTCTGGAAATGATTTAAGAGAAAATAAAAAATCTGTTACACAAAGATTCAAAGAAAAGGTGACAAGTGATTAAGATGAGTTTAACATCCTTTAGTTTTTTTTTTTTTTTTTTTTTTTTTTTTTGGACAGGTAGAGTTAGTGAGAGAGAGAGACAGAGCAAAAGGTCTTCCTTCCGTTGGTTCACCCCCTAAATGGCCGCCAAAGCTGGCATGTTGCACCAATCCAAAGCCAGGAGCCGAGTGCTTCCTCCTGGTCTCCCATGCAGGTGCAGGCGCCCAAGCACCTGGGCCATCCTCCACTGCCCTCCTGGCCACAGCAGAGAGCTAGACTGGAAGAGGAGCAACCAGGACAGAATCCAGCGCCCCAACCGGGATTGAACCTGGGGTGCCAGTGCCACAGGCGGAGGATTAGCTTAGTGAGCCGTGGCGCCGGCCATCCTTTAGGTTTCTTAATCCATTAATATTTTACATTGGAGAAATCAAAATGCAACTTTTTGAAAGTTCTTTGTTGTGGGTGCTGTCCTGTGTGTTGCTGGACATTTAGCAGTGTCCCTAGCCTCTGGGATGAGGTGCTGCTGGCACACTATCACCCCAGCTGCGGCAGCCCAGACTGTCTGCAAATGTCCCCAGAGCTGCCTGAGAACACGGCTGAGCACCTGTGGGTCAGGGACATGAAGGAGTCGAGTGGAAAACACCTGCCCAGGCATAGTTTTTCAAATACAAGGTTTGTCATTTGAACAGGGTCACACCACAGCCATCTTTCAGCCCTCTGTTAAGAATCTGATAACAAGCAGGCGCCGCAGCTCACTAGGCTAATCCTCCGCCTGCGGCGTCGGCACACCGGGTTCTAGTCCTGGTCGGGGCACCGGATTCTCTCCCGGTTGCCCCTCTTCCAGGCCAGCTCTCTGCTGTGGCCCGGGAAGGCAGTGGAGGATGGCCCAGGTACTTGGGCCCTGCACCCGCATGGGAGACCAAGAGGAAGCACCTGGCTCCTGGCTTTGGATCGGCGCAACACGCCGGCCGCAGCGGCCATTGGAGGGTGAACCAACAGTAAAGGAAGACCTTTCTCTCTGTCTCTCTCTCTCACTGTCTACTCTGCCTGTCAAAGAAAACAAAAAAAGAATCTGATAACAAACAACAATAACAATGGCAGTGCCTAGTGTGTTAGTAACTCAATCTCTGATCATCACAACAGCTGTCAAGTACATTCTAGCAACTTTCGTTAACAAAGGAGGAACCAAAAATCAGAAGGCCACCCAATTTCATAGAGGTTGCACAAAGAGGAAACGATAAAACCTGGATTAAAATCCAGACCCTCTGGGGCAGGTGCTGTGGCACAGCAAGTAAAGCCACCGCCTGCAGTGCTGGCATCCCACGTGGGCGTCGGTTCGAGTCCCAGATGCTCCACTTCTGGTCCAGCTCTCTGCTATGACCTGGGAAAAGAGCAGAAGATGGTCCAGGTCCTTGGGCCCCTGCAACCACATGGGAGACCCAGAAGAAGCTCCTGGATCCTGGCTTTGGATTGACGCAGCTCTGGCCATTGCAGCCATTTGGGAAGTGAACCAGTGAATAAAAGACTGACTTTCTTTTTTTTTTAATTTTTTAAAGATTTATGTATTTATTTATTTGAAAGAGTTACACAGAGAAAGGAGAGGCAGAGAGAAAGAGAGGTCTTCCACCCGATGGTTCACTCCCTATTGGCTGCAACGTCTGGAGCTGCGCCAATCTGAAGCCAGGAACCAGGAACTTCTGAGTCTCCCATGCAGGTACAGGGCCCAAGGACTTGGGCCATCTTCCACTGCTTTCCCAGGCCACAGCAGAGAGCTGGATTGGAAGTGGAGCAGGTGAGTCTCCAACCAGCACCTATATGGGATGCCAGCGCTTCAGGCCAGGGTGTTAACCCACTGCACCACAGCGCCAGCCCCAAGACTTGACTTTCTCTCTCTCTCTCTCTCTCTGCCTCTAGTTCTTTGTAACTCTGCCTTTCAAATAGATAAATAAATAAAGAAAAAATAAACCCAGACCCTCAGTTCTCCCAAGTCCTGTCCTCTTTCCATATCCCAAGTTACCTCTCTCAAAACACTTTCTTTCTGGCCTCTGTTGCTGTTGACGGATGTGACGTCTGCACGTTCTCTACACACAGAATATCCTGTACTGAGTCCCAGAATGCATCTCCATCCCAGGTTGGATAGAAAGACCTCCAGGAAGGAAGTTAATAGTTTAGGGTACGTTCTACATTCCAAGCAGCTGCAGAATGCAGGGAGATGCCCGGGGAACTCACCATTAAGTTTGTTTTATGAACCACTGTAGCAAAATTGCAAAATCCCTCATGGTTCTGCTAAAGAAAACAACTGTTCTTGGAAGACTCTAAGTCCCCCAACTACCTGCCTTCATTACATCAACATCTGATGACCTCTGAGAGGATCCCGAGTTCCCGGCCCCTCCTGTCACCTGCCGCCTTTCCTGACCATTCTCCGATGTGACACTCACAGATACATGGCCACAGGGAAGCACACATACCAGTCTCTGGCTACAGAGCTTCACAGAGTATCTTCTTTTTATGCCAGCTGTGCTTTATGTTGTTACTCCCTTCATCTTAGGATACCATGCTTTAATAGAAGTGTATTTCCTAAAAGTGTGTCCTTCAAAGTTCTACCAGTGAAAACATTTCCCCCAGTGGCTTATGTCAGTTGTGGTCAATTTCGGGTACCTATTGGAATCCCCTGAAAACTTTAAAATACTGATGCCCAAGTCATTCCAGAGGATTGCTATTTAACTAATCTAGGGCATGGCCTGGATGTGGGGGGAATTCTGCAAACTCCCTGGGGAGTTCTAATGCACACCGTGGTTGACTGTTATTCTAATGGGCCCCATGCACTGAGCCTTCCAATATCTGTGCCTTTGAAGAATCCTCTTCTACGTTGCCTCTGGGTGGGGCCATGTGACTTGCTTTTGGCCAATGAAACATTAGGACAGGGACATCAGCAAGTTAAGCAACTGCTTGCAACACGGGCATCCCATATCACAGTGCCCATGCGAGGCCCTGCTGCTCTGCTCCCAGCTGAGCTCCCTGCTAATGCGCCTGTGAAGCCAGTGGATGTTGGCCCAACTGCTTGGGCTCCTGCCACCCAAATGGGAGACCTGGATGGAGCTCCTAGCCCAGCCACGGCTGTTGTTGGGGAGTGAATCAGCCAATGGAAGATCTCTGTCACTCTGCCCTTCAAATATAGACATTCCTTTTTTTAAAAAAAAAAATTACCATATGCAACACAAGCAGAGACCAAGAAAATAGCTGAAATAGATGTGTGGCGGGGCTTGCCTTTTCTCTCACTGCTTTTGCACTGGGACACTATGAGGAAAAATCTCAGCATAGCCCACTGCAGACACATGGCTCAGCCAACAGCCAGCTTCAGCCACCAGAGCAAGTCAAGCTCTCAGACCACGAGGACGCCAGTGCTCCCAGGGCAGGCCAGCAGAAGAACCGCACTGCCGAACGTACCTCAAAGAGCTGACGTGCAGAACACTGAGTAATGGAAACGAATGCCTTTCAGAGTGGTTTGTTATGCAGGAACAGCCCAGGGTGAGCAGCACTGGTTACATGATCATTTCAGCGGTCCTTTGTGGGGAGCAACTCGGACTAGACTAAGTTACTGGAATTAAGACTTATTCTATGCATCTGCTCTCCCACTATATGGCGCTGGGAGAGGAGGAAACAGCTTCTACGCAGCTGCCTCCAGTTCGACCAATAACCTGCAGGAGCTGATCCTGCTCCTGATTGGAGGAGAGCAGCGTGCTCGGCACGTGGGTAGCAGAGTTGGGATTGGTGGAAGAGGACTATAAAGGAGGAGAGAGACAATATGCACCAGGAACATCTAAGGGGAACATCCGGATAACATCTGAGCAGCCCCCGAGAGAGCCGGCCGGCAGTGTGCCGCTCCCCCGCGGAAGTGGGGAAAGTGGCAGGGGGAGCCGCCCCTCCACAGAGGTGGAGGGATCGGCAGCCAACCCGGGAAGGACCAGCAGCAAACCCGGGAAGGGCTGAGCAGACGAAAGAACAGCGCAGGGTCCTGTGTCGTTCCTCCGCGAATGGGGGAGCGACAGTCCTTCACCTTCTTTATTACATTGTTTATTATTATTATTTTAAAGATTTATTTATTTATTTGAAAGTCAGAGTTAACAGAGAGAGGAGAGGTAGAGAGAGAAAGAGGTGTTCCATCTGCTGGTTCACCCCCTAGTTGGTGCAATGACCAGAGCTGCACCGATCTGAAGCCAGGAGCCAGGAGCTTCTTCCTGGTCTCCCGCATGGGTACAGGGGCCCAAGGACTTGGGTCATCTTCTACTGTGTTCCCAGGCCATAGCAGGAAGCTGGATCAGAAGAGGAGCAGCCGGGTCTTGAACTGGTGCCCATATGGGATGCCTGTGCTTCAGGCGGCAGCTTTACCTGCTACGTCACAGTGCCAACCCTATTATTATTATTATTATTATTATTATTATTATTACCGTGTTACAAAAATAACTCTCACTGCTAAATTCTGGAAGCTACAAATGTTATCAAGAAAACAGCAAGCATACATGATTGTATCACTGGAGGCAAAGGCTACTCAAGTTTTTATCTTTTAGTCTTTGTACAGTTTTAAACATACTTAAAATAATACAGTATAATCTTGTATCCTAATTTTTTAATTTTTTTTTTTTTTGACAGGCAGAGTGGACAGTGAGAGAGAGAGACAGAGAGAAAGGTCTTCCTTTGCCGTTGGTTCACCCTCCAATGGCCGCCGCGGCCAGCGCGCTGCAGCCAGCGCACCGCGCTGATCCGGAGGCAAGAGCCAGGTGCTTCTCCTGGTCTCCCATGGAGTGCAGGGCCCCAGGACTTGGGCCATCCTCCACTGCACTCCTGGGCCATAGCAGAGAGCTGTCCTGGAAGAGGGGCAACCGGGACAGAATCCAGCGCCCCAACCAGGACTAGAACCCAGTGTGCTGGCGCCACAAGGCGGAGGATTAGCCTATTGAGCCGCAGCGCTGGCCCTGTATCCTAATTTTTACACTTGTTATATCATAGTTTCCTATATCATTCAAAACTTCATGAAAATTTTTCTTAATGTTAATAACCTTCGACTGTTAACAGTCTCATGTATGTTTGTCTCCTGACTAAGAAATCGATTACCTTAAGTAACTAGAAATAGATTTGAATGAAGCAGAATTTCCATAAAGAATTATTTTATTATAAATTTACAGAAGCACTAATTGAGTTGAAAATCAAAAATTTTTGTAGAAACACTTTCCCTAAGTTGAGCATATCTGAAATACTGTAGCAGTTTCTTCATTCTCTCAAATAAATAAAATAATTTTTTAAAAGATTTCTTTATTTATTTGGAAGTCAGAGTCACAGAGAGAGGGACAGACAGAGAGAGATCTTTCATCTGCTGGTTCACTTGCTAACTGGCTGCAATGGCCTGGGCTGTGTCAGGCCAAAGCCAGGAGTCAGGAGCTTCTTCTGTGTCTCCCACCTAGGTGCAGGAGTCCAAACACTTGGGCCATCTTCTGCTTTCCCAGGCATATTAGCAGGGAGCTGGATCAGAAGTGGAACAGCCAGGAAATGAACTAGTGCCCATATGAGATGCCAGTGTCGCAGGCAGCAAATCTACCTGCTATGCCATAACACCAGCCCCTAAATAAATGCTTTTTACCCCTAGTGCCTAATGCTGTAAGCAGGCCCCAGTAGAAGCTGCGGATAGCAGTCTAATGAAGAAGCATGTAATGCCTATGTCATCTGATGAGTTAAAAACATCTTTCAGAAGAGTCTAAAACTACGGTCATTGTGCCACTCTCCATCCCACTGCATGCCCACTAAGTACCTATCCCTGTGTGCATGCCCGGCGGTGTCTTGGCGGCCACATCAAGTGCCCACCCCTCAAATAGCTTCTGAATTTGTAATGGATCCGAGATGATTTGTTTGGACAGAAATGATCTGGCAAGTGAGAAAAGGCCACAAATTCCAATGTTCAATAAAAAATATAATATCTATGAAAGGATTGTTTCGCTTCATTTTAATTATTTAATTTCCAGATGCCAAAGCAATCATCTTTAATGTAGGATCTGCAGCATGAGGTGGACATTTGGTGCTGTGGGTACGATGCTGTTTAGGGTGCCTGCATCTCGTATCCAGGTGCCTGGGTTCAAGTCCCTGATCCACTCCCAATTCCAGCTTCCTCTTCCTGCTGATGCACATTCAGGGAGGGAACACATAATGGCTCAAGCAGTTGAGCCCCTGTTGCCCACGTAGGAGACTTAGACTGAGTTCCTGGCTCCTGGTCTTAGCCTGGTCCAGCCCTGGTTGTGGTTGTTGTGGGCATCTGGGGAGTGAACCAGTGGATGGAAGATCTCTCTCTCTCTTTCTCTGTCACTCTGCCTTTCAAATAAATAAATCTTTAAAAAGAACACAAAAGTTACCTATATAGGGGCGGTGCTGTGGCTTAGTGGGTAAAGCCACCACCTGCAGTGCTGGCAACCCATATGGGTGCCGGTTTGAGTCCTGGCTGCTCCACTTCTGACCCAGCTCTCTGCTATGGCCTGGGAAAGCAGCGGAGGATGACCCGAGTCCCTGGGCCTCTGCACCCACATGGAGACCCAGAAAAAGCTCCAGGCTCCTGGCTTCAGATTGGCGCAGCTCTGACCGTTGTGGCCAGTTGTGAAGTGAACCAGCAGATGGAAGCCCTCTCTCTCTCTCTCTCTCTCTCTCCCTCCCTCTGCCTCTCTGCCTCTCTTTCTCTCTGCGTAACTCTTTCAAACAAAATAAATCTTTTTTTAAAAAGTTACCTATGTATCCTGAAATGAAAAATAATCATTAGCGCTCTGATTCTCTTAAGAAGAAAAATAAAATTGAGACACCACCTTGTTACATTATACATTAATTTGATGACTGTGTCCTTAACTTACTTAGAGACTGCAACAGCTTTCACTTGTATTTTTCCATCAGGCAGGGTAATGGGTTTTGTATACTTCAATGTATTGTTCTCACCATACCCAATTCTCTTTATAAATTCAGGTTTGCTGCCATCCAGGGTATAATATATGTTGACATCTGGGGTGTCTGAAAAAAACAAAACAGGATATCTGTAAGGAGCAGTAAAGTATCAGGTCCATGAATAACACCTGCAGGTCGGGTACTCTGGAAGATTTTCTATACACTGGAAATGAACACTAATAATTAACAATAATTCATTCTTTCTCTGTGTCAGCACTGTGCTTTTTATGAACTGGCTCATTTTACCTGCTGTTCCCATTTTATATCCATTTCACAGATGATGTAACTGAGCCTTGGAGAGATGCTGAAGCTTGCTAAGTAACAGGAGTTGTGGTTCGACTCTGCTGGGCTGGCTCCATACGCTATGCTGTTGAGCCAGCACCTGTTGTGCCTCGCCAACAGGGCACTGATACGCATGGAATAGGAGTCAGTTTTAAGATAACAATACCCACAAAGTACAAGCTAAGTTTTCTTTTTAAAGATTTTATTTATTTGGGCAGGCGCTGCGGCTCACTAGGCTAATCCTAAACCTGCAGCGCCAGCACCCCAGGTTCTAGTCCCAGTCAGGACACCGGATTCTGTCCCGGTTGCCCCTCTTCCAGGCCAGCTCTCTGCTGTGGCCAGGAGTGCAGTGGAGGATGGCCCAAGTGCTTGGGCCCTGCACCCCATGGGAGACCAGGAGAAGCACCTGGCTCCTGGCTTCGGATCAGCACAGTGCGCCGGCCGTAGCACACCAGCCGCAGCGGCCACTGGAGGGTGAACCAACAGAAAAGGAAGACCTTTCTCTCTGTCTAATCTGCCTGTCAGAAAAAAAAAATATTTTATTTATTTGAAAGGCAGAGTTACAGGGAGAGAGGAAGAGGAAAAGACAGAGATGGGTCTTCCATCCACTGGATCACTCACCAGATGGTTGTAAAGGCTGGGGCTGGGCCAGGCCAAAGTCGGGAGGCAGGAGCTTCTTCTGGGTCTCCCATGTGGATGCAGGGGCCCAAGAACTTGGACCATCTTCTGATGCTTTTTCTCAAGTTCATTAGTGGGGAGCTGGATCAGAAGTGGAGCAGCCAGGACTCAAACCAGTGCCCACATGAGATGCCGGCATCATTGACGGCACCTTTACCCACTATGCCACAGTACCAGCTCCAGAAGCTAAGTTTTAATTTTTGAGCATCTCTTAAGAATCCTCTATTATATTTTATTTGAACTTGGTAAATGATCCCTATACTTTATAGGAAAAAATTAAAGGTAATAAACTCAAGATTCCAAAGGTTCAAAAGGGATACACAACGAAAATTCTCCCTCCTACCACAGAGGCGTCCAATGGTATGTTGAGTATCCTTAAAAAAAGTTTAATATCCATAGAAAGACCTATGCATATATTCTTATTTACCCACTTTTTTCACATCAGTGGTGGAATACCATCACTCAGTCCACACATTTCCATTTTCATTTAACAGCACGTCTTGGATATCGTCCTGCATTGGCACACAAAGGTCTTCACTCTCTGTTAAGGTTACATCACAATCTCTTGCAGAGTTGAAAGATAGTTAACCAATTTCCTACAGATGGATAGGTAGGCTTGTTCATTGTCATTTTCTTTATTTTTATTTTGCAATTACAAGTATTCTTATGGATAACCTTGTAAAGAGTTTTCTTGGGGCTGGCATTGAAACAGGGGGGTTTAGCTGGCATTGAAACAGGGCAGCCCACAGTGCCAGCATCCCATGTGATTGCTGGTTCACGTTCTGGCTACTCTACTTCCCATCCAACACCCTGCTAATGGCCTGGGAAAGCAGCAGAAGATGGCCCAAGTGCTTGGGCCCCTGCACCCACATGGTATACAAGGAAAAAGCTCCTGGCTCCTGACTTCAGATCAGCTCAGCTCTGGCCATTGTGGCCACTGGGGAGTGAAACAGCAGATGGAAGACCTTTCTCTGTCTCCCCTCTCTGTCTATAACTCTGCCTCTAAAATAAATAAATTTTAAAAAAAAAAAAGCATTTTCATGAGGGCTGGTGCTACGGTATAGCAAGTTAAGCCTCAGCCCGCAGTGCCAGCATCCCATGTGGGCACCAGTTCATGTCCCAGCTGCTCCACTTCTGATCCAGCTCTCTGCTGATGCACCTGGGAAAGCAGTGAGGATGGGCCAAGTACTTGGGCCTCTGCACCCACATGGGAGACCCAGAAGCAGCTCCTGGCTCCTGGGTTCAGTCTGGCCCAGCCCTAGTCGTTGCAGCCTTTTGGGGAGTGAACCAGAGGATGGAAGACCTCCGTCTCTCTGTCTCTACCTCTCTTTGTACCTCTGCCTTTCAAATAAATAAAATAATTTTTTTTTAAAAAAATCATGTTAGCTGTTAAGATAAAGGAGGTCACAGTATAACATCTTAAAAGTCTTGGTCTAGGGGTCATACTAGAAATGTAAATAATTAGCATACAATTTATTTACTAAAGTACATAATTGGAATCTCAAAGTCTTTTTTTATACAAATGCTGCTTCATATTACCTACAGAAACTAGTTTCTTATTTTAAGTGTATACACATATACAAATATAGATGTGGGTTTGAAGTATATTCAGTACCAAAAAATACAGTTGCTGTTTTATTTCTGTAATAATAGCTAAGATTCGCTTTGGCATTACTGCCTGCCAGAGGCCGTACACCTCATGTGTATGCCAGCTCACCTAACAGTCACAGTGGCTCTAAGCGGTGGATGGTATTATCTTATCTTTACATCACAATGAAGGAACCGAGACTCAGAAAGGCAAAGAAATGTGCCCCAGGTCACCAGAAGTTGTCAACGCTGCGACTCAACCTCTGATCTGTCTGACTGGAAAGTCTGTGAGTAGATCAAATTTATTATCCCAGGAAAATAATGGGCAGGGGCGTCCCAGGAGCATCTGAGTAGGCACTGGGACATCTGACCTTGGGTGGCTTAGGGAGGAAAGGCAATGCTACAACTAAACACCAGCAGAAGCGCAAGGCTGATCCGACCTAACTGCATGAACCTAAATACACAGCACTTTATACACCATCCACGTCCAGCACTGTTCAAATCTTGGAAGTTTTCAACTCCAAAGTCCTGACTATAGAAAGCACGCCCAGAGAAATCAGCTCCCAGATAAACACAGAAAATAATAATGTCATTTTAAGCCATTTCAGATACACACGACTCCTACCTGATTTCATTTCCAAGAGAGTGTTGTTGTCGATTTCATGGTTTGCTCTTCCCGGCTGGGGCACTCGCAGTGGAATGATCTGAGGGACACACACTGAACCAGCCGTCATCTCCTCTCCTTGCATGGAAAACATTAGGGAAAAAAAGACATCCCAACGTGCACTTAGGCCCAAATATAGACGCTGAAGAGCAACATAAATGCAGCAAAAGTGGTAAAATCTAAAGCGAACACCGCTAATATGCAACTGCAAATATTATTCAATTTTCAACTGAAGTAATCATGATATGTGAACTAAGTTTGTGCTGTTGAAGTCCTTTGTGAAATTTTAACTGTCTACATCAGGGGTGGAGAATGTCATTTGTTCTGGCCCTGTCAAGGTAACCACAGGCAGGACTCAAATTCAATAAACTTATAGCAGGCTAATTTTTAAGTTGATAATTTTGTATGGCCCACAAATGATGGATAAAAAAAAAAAAAAAAGATTCCCCCACCCCTGCAAACTAGTTCTGAGAAAGGAACAAGAATGGATAAAATGGGGGATAAAAGAGTCATTTTAAATGGGCAGATTAAATAAATAAGGCAGGGGCTGGTCCTGTGGCACAGTGGGTTGAGCTGCCACCTGCGACACCCGCATTCCATATCAGAATGCCAGTTGGAGTCCTGGCTGCTCTACTTCAGAGCCAACTCCCTGTTAACACTCCTGGGAAAACAGTGGAAGATGGCCCAAAGTGCCTGAGCTCCTGCCACCCGTGTAGGAAACACACATGGAGCTCCAGGTGCCTGGCTTCGGTCTGCCACAGCCGGAACCATTGTGGTCATTTGGAGGATGAATCAGCAGATGGATCTCTTTCTTTCTGTGTCTTTCCCGCCACCCCTCTCTCTGTCACTGTGCCTTTCAAATAAATAAAATAACCCTTTAAAAAATTAGGCAGAGCAAAGACCATCGCTAACATTCTGACCTCAGTTCCTTCTGGATCAATACCGTTCCCTGCCTTTGCTAACTGTGCCACCTCGGCCTGGGAAAAATTCATTACACACGCAGAACAAAAATAACTCTGTATGTAGCATGAAATGTTAATTTACAACCAACTCCTCTGGGAAAGCTCCAGGTCCTTGGCCCTACAAATGTCACCAGAAATTATTTCTAAAAGCTGTAAAGATATTTTAGGACAGCAGGATATTACTTCTCAGCAGAAAGGAAGCTGGTACAGATACAAAAAGTACCCAGCAGGGGCCTGTGATGTGGTACAGCGGGTTAAAGCCCTGGCCTGCAGTGCCGGCATCCCATTAAGGAGCCAGTTCAAGTCCTGGCTGCTCCACTTCCGATCTACTGGGAAAACAGTGGAAGATGGCCCAAATCCTTGGGCCCCTGCACCCACGTGGGAGACCTGGAAGAAGCTCCTGGCTCCTGGCTTTGCATTGGCTCAGCTCCAGCCATTGCAGTCGTTTGGGAAGTGAACCAGCTGTTGGAAGACTCCTCTGTCTCTGGTTCTACCTCTCTCTGTAACTCTGTCTTTCAAATAAAATAAATCTTTAAAAAAAATTTTTAAAAGAAGTACCCAAGAAACATGTTTCCCAATCAATTTACTGTACTTATAAATAACTGAATACCAGCATGAAATCCTTATTGGTCTTTTTTTTTTTTTTTTTTTTTTTTTTTTTTTTTTTTTTTTTGCTGGAGGGGGTGGGGGCTCAATTTTTTAATGTATGCGCTTGAAGGGAAAAAATTCCTCATTGTAACAGCAACCATTTGCATCTCTGTACTGCCTTTCCCAATTTCACTGATAATGGACACATAGGCTTTATTCCACTATAATCTAGATATCCATCCAATTCTTAGAGTCTACTTCTTGCACCTTCACTTTATTATTTACAATTGCTCTTGTGCTTTTTATTTAAAAAATCAATTTGCAGTTAGGCTATTTCCAGCATCTCTTGGGTTTTAGTTGCTGCAGTTCTACTAATGCTGTTCTTTTTGGCCTGAGTGTTGCCAGAGGCTGTAATTCCACCAAGTGGAAGAACTAAACCTAACATCTTCTTGTTGGACAGTTCCAGACTGACAGCCAAGAATATAAACGACAGCATAGCAGTCGCCCCTGGAGACCGGCGGGTGGACTCGGGGGGTGGGGGGACCTGCCCGTACTCACGTGTCCATTCAAGAGGAGGACCTGGCAGTTAAAATAAATTTTTTTAAATAGTTGAAAATAAAAATATTTAGGGAGGGAGTCGCACGTGGCAACCAGTAGCTGCCCTTGGGAGTCTGGGGAGGCCAATGGGGCCCTCGCCAAGAGGATCCGGAATCAGGCGGATCGGCTGGGTCCTAGCGGAGGGGTTGGTCACCAGCATCCCGCAGTGCCCACCCGACCGCTCCCTGCATCGGCCCCGGCCCCTTGCCGACCAGATCCGGAACGCGTCTGCTCCTCGCCCTCGCCCACCAAGGACAGGTCGGCTGGAATGAAGGATGCCCTCTTCCTTCTGCAGCCAACAAGACCGAGGTCAGAACTTCCAGAGCACCTCCGCCGCCCACAGCAGGGTCGCGCTGGTCGCTCACCGCCACTCGCCTCCTTCGCTCGGGCCCAGGTTACCACCGACGCTTCGAGCCGCGCCCCGCCCGCTGGGAACTAGGCAGATGATTGGCGGAAACGCGGCTCCCTAGCAACCAGCCCCGCCCATGCCGCTGGCGTGGAGACCCACATGCGCCTGGAGCGCCTTTCCCACGGCTTTGTCGGGGGCGTCCAAGAATATGCCTGCTCGGAGGTTGCAAAATATTGAAAAGGTGACGTCCCAGCGTAGAATGAAGGAACCAGGCTCTTTCTTCCCACAAGGGGGGGACATCCTGGACAGCGAATATAAGGAACTGTAGAGGGGTCGGTCCGAGTGCTGGAACAGGCGCGGCCTGGCCGCCCCAAGCCGACGGGCCAGGAAGGACCGGCCGCGACACGAGGAAGAAGGTCCCCTAGTCCCGGCTCTGCGTTGTCTACCGGCGGCTCCAGGGTTCCCCCGTTGGCTCTCTAGCGGCTCGGTGCACCTCTCCCCAGACGGAACGCGAACTGCGCCCTCATGGCTGAAGTGAAGGTGAAGGTGCAGCCGCCTGACGCGGATCCCGTCGAAATAGAAAACAGGTAAGCCGGGAACTGGGTTCCCGGCGCAGGACGCCTTGTAGGCAGCCAGCTATTTGGGCAGCTGGACCCCTTCTCTAGGCTCCCTGGACCCCGGCCAGAGCAGGTTGGGTGAGCATGCGGGAAAGTGATGGTGGGAGCCGGCGCCGTGGCTCAATAGGCTAATCCTCCACCTTGCGGCGCCGGCACACCGGGTTCTAGTCCCGGTCGGGGCACCGAATTCTGTCCCGGTTGCCCCTCTTCCAGGACAGCTCTCTGCTATGGCCAGGGAGTGCAGTGGAGGATGGCCCAGGTGCTTGGGCCCTGCACCCCATGGGAGACCAGGAAAAGCACCTGGATCCTGGCTCCTGCCATCGGATCAGCGCGGTGCGCCGGCTGCAGCGGCGGCCATTGGAGGGTGAACCAACGGCAAAGGAAGACCTTTCTCTCTCTGTCTCTCTCTCTCACTGTCCACTCTGCCTATCAAAAAAAAAAAAAAAAAAAAAAAAAAAGTGATGGTGGGTTCTGGACCCTCTCTCTCCAATCCGCTTTTTCCCTACGAGAAAAGTTCAAAACGGGGTTGACAGCTTGCAACTTGGAGTTAACTTTGGTCTGGGAAGTTATGAGTGTGTGTTCTGATCCAGGATCGCTCCTATTCCTGGGGACTCCTGAGACTGGACGTTTGCACTGAGTTGGGGTGCAGTTTGTGATTATAAATCCAGATTACGCCACACAGCTTCGTGTGAAATGTTAAAAAATATTTATTTGAAAGAGTTACATAGAGAGAGGGAAAGACAGAGAACTCTTCCATCTGCTAGTTCGCGCCCCAGATGGCCGCAATGGCCATGGCCGGGGCCAGGCCAGGACCTTCATCCAGGTCTCCCTTCTGGGTGGCAGGGGCCCAAGCACTTGAGCCATCCTCCATGCGTTTCCCAGGCCATTAGCAGGGGGCAGGATGGGAAATGGAGCAGCCGGGCATGAACCAGTGCCCATATGTACGTCACCCACAAAGCCGGCCCCCAGTGTAAAGTATTGAACTTAAGGTTTTAGGGCGCCTAAAGCCTCTTCCAATTTTGATTATTTTGCCAGTGCTCTGTTATTTCTGTTTTATCACATGATTTTAAGAAGACCCTGACTTTCTCAAACTGCACAGGTAACGCATTTATTGATCCTAAGACAGGATTTGGACTTCTGTTGTTTGATAGGGATAATTCTAAAAACAGGCCTGGGGCCTGAGTTGTGGCACAGCAGGCAGAGTCACCCCCTGCAGCGCCGGCATCCCAAATGGGTTCTGGTTTGAGTCCCAGCTGCTCTACTTCTGATCCAGCTCCGTGCTAATGCGCCAGGGAAACGCAGTGGAAGATGGCCCAAGCGCTTGGGCCCCTGCTACCCTGAAGAAGTTCCTGGCTCCTGGCTCCTGGCTTCAGCCTGACCCATTGCTGGCTGGTGCAGTAAGAGGAGTGAACCAGCAGATAGAAGCTCAATCTCTCTCTCTCTCTCTACTCCGCATTTCAAGTTTAAAAAAAAAAAAATTGGGCTTCCTATTAGCAATATTTGATTTGCCTTCTAACAGAGCTGTAGCTTAACTTTGTTTACTTATTTCATCTGAGAAAATTGATGTCTTAGCTAGAATATTTTTTCTGTGTTTTTATTAAACTTTTGCTCTAATTAAAAGTTCATATTAGCCGGCACTGCGGCTCACTAGGCTAATCCTCTGCCTTGAGGCACCAGCACACCGGGTTCTACCGGGATTCTGTCCCGGTTGCCTCTCTTCCAGGCCAGCTCTCTGCTGTGGCCAGGGAGTGCAGTGGAGGATGGCCCAAGTACTTGGCCCAAGTGCTGCACCCTATGGGAGACCAGGAGAAGCACCTGGCTCCTGCCATCGGATCAGCGCGGTGCACCGGCCATTGGAGGGTGAACCAACGGCAAAGGAAGACCTTTCTCTCTGTCTCTCTCACTGTCCACTCTGCCTGTCAAAAAAAAAAAAAAAAAAAAAAAAAAAGTTCATATTGGTGAGGGATACTTCCCTTAAAATAACAATAATTTTAAAATCATGTGAATACATATATATAGATAGTGTCTTCCTCAATTTTTGTCATGCTTTGGTTCAAAACTAAATAGAAGCCTGGATTATCTGCCAAATGTGGGGGAGGAGGGACACAAACTGCTTTGCTCGTATTCCCCACAAACCCCACCCCCACCACTGCCTTTTGGAAGGTAAATGAGAATGGAATCGTTCTCCCTTTGTTTCTAGGATTATAGAATTATGCCAGCAGTTCCCTCATGGCATCACAGACCAGGTGATTCAGAATGAAATGCCTCACATAGAAGCGCAGCAGCGGGCTGTGGCCATCAACAGACTCCTGTCCATGGTAAGGGGAATCCAGCTAGTTCCTGTGATTCCTTATTTCTAGGTTTATTGCCCCTTGTCCGAAATACCTGGGACCAGGGAAGTTTCAGATCTTGGAGTTTTGGGGATTTTAGAATATTTCCATAGACTTTACTGATTGAGCATACCTAATCTGCAAATCCAAAATGCTCCAATATCTGGAACTTGTGAGCATCCTGTGGACACTCAGAAAGTTTCAGGATTTGCAGCATTTCGGATTTTGAACCAGGGATACTCAACCAGTGTGGCAGTGGTCAGTGCTGCCCAGTGTGTAGTTGTGGTGGTTACCCTTATGTATCAGCCTGACTAGGAGATGAGGTTCACAGGTACCTGGCCAGCCATTGTTTCTGAAGATGTCTGGAAAGATATTCTGGAAAAGGTTAGCATTTACATTGGTGAGCTGAGTGAAGCAGATGGCCCTACCCAGCGTGGTGGGCGTCATCCCATCCGTCGACCGCCTGAATAGATCACGAAGGTGGAGGAAGGTGGAGGTTACCGTCCGCCGGTTTGGTCTGGATGCCCGTCCCCCCTACCTTTGATCTATGCCTTCAGCTTTCCCAGCCTGGTATTGCAGAGGGCACATCATGGCACTTCTCAGCCTTCGTACTCTATATATAGAGATTCAAAGACACTTAAACCTTTCCTTAAACCATTCCCTTCAACCTTGAAGCCCAGGGGTTGGCAATTTTTTTTTTAATAAAATGCTAGATAGTATATTTTGGGCTTTGTGGGCCTTATGGTTTTTGCCACAATTACTCAACTCTGTCATTTTAGGAAGAAGCAGCCATGAGTGATGACATATAAATGGATGTGGCTGTGTTCCAATAAAAATGTCATTAATAAAAGCAAATGGTGGGCCAGATTGCCAGTCCAAGGGAACACAAGGGTTGAGGTTTTCTAGTCATTTCGCTGTGATACGGAAGGAGAGAGGAAGGGATTCTGGGAGGTTGTAGCAGTGGCAAATACTCCTTTTCGTCCTCTGGTTTCCCTCCCAGGCTTTTCCTTTCCGACTGAAGATTGTCCTCAGTGCCTCCCTCTCTCACCAACACTGCAGCCATCTACCCACTGCCGTAGGCTTCAGGTGTGGGAGAGCTATCAGACGATCACAAGCAAGGGAGTGGCTGTTAATAAGTGACAAAACAGTGCTGCTTTGGGCTCTGCCGCCGTGCTCAGATTTGATCCCCCATTTGCATTCCCACTGCGCCCTCTGTACTCAGGCTCTTGGCATTTGCCTGAACAGTTGCACTGGCATCCTCCCTGGCAGCCCCAACCGTGTCTGCCCCAGAGCAGCCAGCCTGATCTACCATAACTGCAGCTCTGACCAACTCACTCTCCCACCTAAAATCCACGTGCACTAGAGAATGAAGTCCGGGCTGCTGGGTTTCCACACTGAGCCCCTGCTTATCTCCTGCACCACTCTGCCTCACAGCTCCGACTTCAGAAGGGACAGGTTGTTTCTCATTTCCTGCCACATCATGTTGTTGGAAGCCTCAGGACCTTGGCTCCTGCTGTCCTCCATGCTTGGAATGCCCTTCCTTCTCCTCTTCACAGACTGCCTAGCTCCCTGCTGTCCTATAGGACCAAGCTCTCCCACTGTCTCCAGGAAGCCATTGGTGAACCCCCATATTGTGCCACAGACTCTTCCCTGAGTGCCTAACCACCCTTAATTTACCTTTGTCTTGATGCGAATCAGATGCTATTGAAGTTAGTTGTATATTTCTCTTTTAAAATTCGTGTTTCTCCCTGCAGACAAGCTATCCTAACACGGGGCACGGTACAGGTGTTCAGCAAATGTTTATAGGCTGAGTAAATGACTGGAAGGAGCCTCTGAATTGAGCTGTGTGGTCCTGCTTTGCCACTTGGTGGGAATAGGGGAGGGAGAGGGCCGTCGTTCCTCATCCATTTCTAGGTCACACGTCTGCCCAGTTTTAACACATGGAAACGGGTTCCCTCTCAGCCAAGGTTTCCCAACTGCAAGAAACCCAATGGGACCACCTTCGAGGTTCTCCCAAGTTCACATTCAAGGGATTTCAGAAGCATGGTAGAAAACACTGTATTTGACTTTTGATGTATTATATAAAAACAAGACTACTATAGGCCTTATTCATTGGTTGACCTTTCTACCTCATTTTCAGGTAACTCTGTAAGTTACTCATATCAATAAGTATCACCACTAACTATATGAGTTTTATTTACTTGGACCATGGGATATTTATTCATATTTAGCCTTTTTTATTTCTATTATATATATAATAGTTGGATAGTTGAATTTGACTGTGGGTATTTACAATTCTAAAACTGCTTTTTAAGAATTCTGTATATATTGGTCATATAACCAAGCTGGGATGTAGCATATAGGAAGCTTTTATATTGGATATTTTAATTTGAAATGAAAAGGCTATTTTGAAAAATACGTTGTATGTGATATGTTGGTAAAAACTTGTCCCATGTGAGAACTGACCAGTAACCGTGCGAGGAAGGATATTTTAGTCTGTATAATACAAGATGTTAAAAGTCACTGGATTTGATTATCTCTAATATAATTAACTCCTATTTTCTATTAAAAAAACACTTTAGGGTCAATTGGATCTCTTAAGGAGTAATACAGGCCTTTTATATAGAATAAAGGACTCTCAGAATGCTGGGTAAGCACCTACTTTTAATTCTTAGAAAGTGTTAATTATTACAAAAGTAGTAAATGTGTTGGGAAAAAGCTGATGCAGAATTGCGTAGTGCAGACCTGTCCTGTACATCATCCCCACTCCTGTCATGAACTCCACTTCCCAGATTAACTGCTCCTAGTAGTTGGTGAATACGCTTTCTTCTAGTTATATATAAATACACATAAATGGTTATATATTTATATACTTTGTATTTATATATAATCTTTTTTTTTTTTTTTTAACAAAAATGGGACCATGCTATCCATGCTGTTTTATAACTTGTTTTTTTCACTTACTATATCTTGGACATCTTTTCATGTTGGTACATACAGCTCTGTCTCATTCTTTTTAAGGTAAGCCTTTCTTTTGGTGAATAAGTCAGTGTGATGACTGTGTCTGCTCATTCATTTACGTAGTGATGTAGATTGTTAGATTATCCTGTACCCCCTTGCCTTCCTCATTCTGTTTTATTTCCCTACAGTAAGATGAAGGGATCAGACAACCAAGAAAAACTAGTATATCAAATCATAGAGGATGCAGGAAATAAAGGTAAGCATGTGAGGACGAAGCAGCAAAAAACATTGTCTTGGAGGTTAGATACAAGGACTGAGATCCTGACTTTTCAGGGATTGGACTAGGGAGCAGATTAGTATGCTGCCCTTGGTTTTAAGAGGGAGAATAGGAAAATGACACACACATATAGCATACATGTCATACTCTGGAGGACACCCAAGACTGATGCTGTTGTTGCCTCCAGGGAGGCAGGAACTGGATAGCAATGGCCAGGGATGGAAAGACTTCTGAATTTTGAGCCACATAAATGAATTATCTGTTTAAAATAAATAAGTTAAAACTTAAGTGTTTTTAAAATCTTTGCTTTGTAATACATCCCCTTGAACAAGTTACTTAAACTCTGTGAGTCTTAGCTTCTTCATCAGTTCTGTAAATCGTGGATAGTAACACCTCTGGTTTTTGCAAGGACAAGATGGATGATTGGTATGGCACCCCCTGCTGTTGCGGTGTGTACTTCAGCAGCTCTCCTTCCCTCTCTCATAGAAGAACTGTATCAAGATTATAGTTACTGTCATTTTTTTAAGGGAAAAGGTTTATTGACGGGTGGGGGAAACCCGACAGGCTGCCTCCCTGTGTACAGAGAGAACAACCTATACTTATTATTATTTAGAGTATGTTGAGTATTGATGTTAGCTTGCAAATTTGGTGTGATCTAAAACGTATTAATTTGTGTATGTATTAGATTAACATTTTTAAAGTAATCTTAGGAGAAAGCATTCTCTATTAAAAAAAACCATCCTATCTCATTATGCATCTACATTAGAAAGAAAATAAAGCAAAGTATATTTGTATACATTCCCTTTCCACATGTAACTTCTCACACAGGGCTTTAGCAACTGTAAGAACCACAGACTTCCATTTTCCATTGCACAGCTGCAGTGTTGTATAAAGAATGGACGTATGCGCACACGAGTATGGAACACAAGGGTGGTGTTGTTCCCAGCCGAGCAAAGTGTTGACCCTGACCCAGATTTTACATTGCTTTTCACGTTTACTATCTAAAGAGAAAATATACGAAAATGAGGGAATGGAGAAGACCATTATAAATTAATTCAAAAGCATTCATGATTTTTTTCATTGCAGTTATTTCCTTTCTATACAGCTTTTAAAGGGTGCCACACGGAGATTCCAAGAAATTTTCAGTTAAAATGTAAAGCATATGACTTACTGTTTTGCCTACTTCCTTTACTTTATGCACAGGTCTTAACTCTATTTCAATTGGCCTTTTTTTTTTTTTTTTTTTGTAACATATTTACCTAAAGCTTCTTGTTCAAAGATTTACTATCAGCTTTACGTTGCTAGTTTGGGGATGAGATAGAATCCATAGGAATAGAAACAAAAATCCATGAACTCCATAATTCAACTTATTTTACTTTATTTTCTTATAGGAATATGGAGCAGAGATATCCGATATAAAAGTAACCTGCCATTAACAGAAATCAATAAAATACTTAAAAATTTGGAAAGTAAAAAGCTAATCAAAGCTGTTAAATCTGTAGCAGTGAGTAATTTTCTCTTTTTTCCCCACAAATGTTTATTTCATATGTTGTTCCCTATCTAGTTTTGATTCTTTAAGCCATGTCATGATTTAAGACAACTGGTGAAAAAAGACTTTTTAAACGTTTAGCTCACATTGGATTGGTTTGAAGATGTTGCTTAGATTTGTGCCAATATAGTTAACTTCTGTTGTCTTATGCATTCAAAAATCTAAAGCTACTTCATTTTCTTTGGTGAACAATTTTTGGAGTCAAACAATTCTCCAGATACAGTGGTGTGTAAGAAAATTCACTTGATCCTAGCATGTTAGCTTTCTCACTGAACACTTACCTACTGAGTGTTTGCTAAGTGCCAGGCCCTGTTGTGGGTGCTTGGTTATGAATTAACAGACCACAGAATGACCTGTGCCCTGGCACAGCATCCTGTCCAGTGCTAACCAGTGTTCCTGCCCACCCTTCAGATTGGAATATTGCTCAGTAATCAAGAGAAATGAGCTCTCATGGAAAGACATGAATAAATCTTATACATATTGCTAAGTGAAAGAAGGCAATCTGAACAGACTGCACACTGTATTCCAACTGTATTATGCTCTAAAGAAGGCAAGACTGTGAACACAGTGGAAAAAGAAAATCAGGCGTTGGGGACGGACTGGTGAGGAAAGTTGAAGAGGTAGAGCACAGGAGAGCTTTGTCAATCCAAAGCCAGGAGCCAGGAGCTTCTTCTGGGTCTCCCATGTGGGTGCAGGGGCCCAAGCACGTGGGCCATCTTCCACTGCTTTCCCAGGCTATAGGCAGAGAGCTGGATCAGAAGAGAAGCAGCTGGGACACCTAACAGTGCCCATATGGGATGCAGGTGCCGCAGGTGTAGCAAAGAAATTAAATTTTACAAATGTGGGAAAAACCCACATACTGAAGAGAGTAGAGGAGTGAGGTGCTGACATAAGTGACTTGGGAGTGAGTAGTGTCCATAAGACTAAAGGTGAAAGGAAATGTACATGGGCACAGCACTTGGGGTCATCACGTCGTTTTCCTTGAGGTTCCTACTTAGAAATTCTGATGCCACTCTACACAGTAGACTAGGAGGGAACATTTATATAAATGGATGAGGGTTGCTGGTTGCAATGCAATTCTGACATGAAGTACTGAACTCAAATTTCACAGATCAAAGGTACAATCCTGTGCTCACTTTAGACACCAGTTACAACTTCAAGAGTCTCCAGAACACCCAGGCTTTGACCAACTAGTGACAAATTTAGGGGATCCTACATCTCCTTCAGGTTCAGTCATTTGCCAGAAGGACTCAGAAAATCCAGGAAAGCACTAAAGTTAGCATTACAGTTTTGTTTAGATGATACAAAGAACCTGCCAGTTGAAGCACAAGAGCTGAAAGGGTTTCAGACATGAAGATTTCATAGCCTCGAGAAGCAGCACTTTCCTGGCACACGGCTGCATGATTACCAACCGTGGAAGTACACCCACGCTTTAGTGTCCAAAGTTTTTATTGGCAAGCATTACATAGGCTTGATTGATTGAATCCTTGGCCATGTGACTGAGGTCAATCGCTAGTCCCCTCTCCATCTCAAGAAGTTAGGCTGATGTCATGTGGCCCAAAGCCCAAATGGTTGTTCCAGAATGGAGAGCTTCTGTCCTGACACATGAGTCACTTTGTGAGTATCTACCCAGGGGTGGTCTGTGGACCCAGGAACCAGGGACAAAGGCTGTCAGGTTCTTTATTAAACAGTGGTGGGATTCGGGTTTCTGGGAAACCGATAAACAGATAAACAAGCGGAGGAGGCTGCAGTGATCCAAGTGGAAATAGATGAGAGTTGGAGACATCAGTATGAACTCATGTTCAGTCTAATATAAGTGTAGGTGTTACACAGATACTCATCCTAATTATTACTTTTATGAATTATGGTTAGTGTTCACACATACATCTCATCTGTCACCTGAGAAGGCCTAAAAGCAACAGTACCTGGAGCAATTAACATACCTGGCACCTGTACATTGGTTGTTAATACCGTTCTCCACTAAAAGAAATGGACAATAGTTTCCTCAAAGCATACATTTTCTTCAGTCTTTGTGAAAATCCATATGTAGGGATTTCAGAAAAAAAAATTGTACAAAAATCAACTTCCAATGTCATTTTCCGTTTTCATTTTTCAAGTTCCTTCGTACATAAGATGATGCTGACATCTAAAGACAGCAGGAAATAAGAAAGTGCCAGAACACACACACAACAACAAGAGTGTCATACAATGGAAGAGCTCCAATGCTCTAAGCTGGTACAATTGAGATTATAAAATAGTACTGGATTATAACTAAACATATAAAATAAATATTCATGTGTCCATACTCATATAGATGAGAAATTGTCACAACCAGAAGGAGACCAAGGAAAACTGATGACTAAATGTAATACAGTGTCCTGGATGGGATCATGGAGAGAAAAGGACATTAGGGGAAACTAGTAAAATCTGAATAAAATGTGGCCTCTAGCTGATAATGATATGTCAGTATTGACTCAGTGTGGACGGTATTCCATACTAATATGAGACATTAATAATATGGGTGTGGGAGCATACAGAGACTACTGTCTGTGTGACGATTCTGTACGTAAAAAGCTGTTCTAAAACAGTTTATTATTTTTTCAGTTTGTTTTTTGGATGCTGTTATCTTATTAACAGTTGAATGTTTTTCTTTTCCTAGGCTTCAAAAAAGAAGGTGTACATGCTCTATAACCTGCAACCAGACCGGTCCGTGACTGGGGGAGCCTGGTACAGTGACCAGGATTTTGAATCTGAATTTGTAGAGGTGCTTAACCAACAGTGTTTTAAGTTTCTACAAAGCAAGGTGAGGCATAATTGAGGAAATATCACAGATTTTTTTTAAAGATTTTTCAAAAAGAATGATCTTTCATATCATATTTTTAGAAGATTGAAAATACTGAAATTGGTAGTTTTAACAATTTGTTCTGCTCTTGTATAAATTGTATTCAGGAAACATTCACCCTTATTCTTGCTTGGATCTCTTATGTTTCAACCCTGACAGGCAGAAACTGCACGAGAAAGCAAACAGAATCCGATGATACAAAGGAATAGTTCATTTGCTTCTTCGCATGAAGTGTGGAAATACATCTGCGAACTGGGAATCAGTAAGGTCAGAACTCAATTTCTCAACGTTTCATGTAATTTTCATCTTATTTTTAAAAATGTATTCATCACCATAAGGATGCACTTTACAGTGTATTCCAAACATGGTGGGCCCAGGCCCCCTTTTCAGTGACGGCTATGACCCTTCTGCGGAGCCCACGTTGGGGAAGCATTGTCTTGTGCCTCAGGCACAGCTGGGCATTGCCTTCAGGCAGTCTCAGCTGTTCTGGAGCTTGGGGCCGAGAGCAGGCCTAATGGTACATTTCACCACTCAGATCCAAAGTCAAGTTCGTGATTTTCTCAGCGACATTTCAGTGCATTTGCAAAATATCAGACACGATCATTTATGGGTATTTTCATACTTAGGAGATGTTAGTGGTGTCACCCACATATTAAAGGATTATCCATAAGGACCCTGATGATTTCCACAGTTTGCAAATGAGTCAGAGTGGCATTTGGACAAACCATTATCATTTCCCAGGTCACAGATGAGGAACTCGGACTATCTGATATCTGAAGTGCTTTTTGCTCAAGCATTATGTAAACCTCTATCAAGTTTTTGCCCAAGGAATGTTACTTTTTGAACTTCTAGATTTTAGTTAGGGTGAAGACATCACAAAGTGTCAGACCCTGCAACAGGTTAGACTTCTGTCTGGCATTTTAGAGGTTTGTGCCAACTTGAACCATCATTCACTCGCCCTGTTTGCTTTCAGTTCTTCTCCAGCATAGTGCTTCCCTGTGTCGCCAAGAAATCCTGGCCCTTTACAGTTTATAACACCCTCCAAAAGGATATCCCCTTGTCCTTTTTGTCTCCTTTCTAACATACCCCTTTTGTAGGTAGAATTGTCCATGGAGGACATTGAAACCATCTTGAATACCCTTATTTATGATGGGAAAGTGGAGATGACGATCATCGCGGCAAAAGAAGGCACAGTTGGCAGTGTGGACGGACACATGAAGCTGTACCGGGCAGTCAGTCCAATCATCCCACCCACAGGTTTGGTCCGGGCACCTTGTGGCCTCTGCCCGGTGAGTTCAAGTGGCTTCTCTTTACCTTGACTGCCACCAGGTACAAGTGACACCAAGGAAGAGAGCAGACCACCCAGTTTTCTCAGAGTCTTAGGGGTGAATAAGAGCTGCCAAACCTCCCTATAACTTTGATGAACAGACCTGTAATGAACAGAGTGCTATGCATTCTCTCTTGCAATAACCAGGTCAAAGATGTTCATGGTTGCTACCCTTGGCCTTGATTTTTTTTAATGAGGGCTAATCATTTAATGTAAGTAGAAAAGAAAATGAGATCTGAAAGCCTGCTGCAGGCCAGCCATGTTGTTAATGATTGTCACGTGTCTTATTTAACCCTCCTCCTGTCTGTAGCACTAGTGGTGGTCTGTCCCCTTAAGAGTGTTTAGGCTTAGGAAACCTGAAGAGCATACAGCTTGGAAGTAACAAGCAGTTCAGCCTCAGAGATTCATTTCCAGGTCATGTAGGTGTGTCAGTTGCCTGCTGTACCAACCCAGGACACCACAGAGCAGGAATCCCTGGCCCACTCCTCACAGCACTTAGATTGTTGGGCTGCCAGTCATGTTTCGTTATACTGGCTCTTATCTGTATGCCCAAGCTCTCCATGCCCTAATTTCAAAATTCCTAGAAAAAGAAACAACGCATTGGGAAATCTGTTAAGCACCCTTCACAAACAGGAGGCAGGCTAGCGGGAAGCATCCAGTTAGTTGGAGTTAAGTTGTTCGTGTGCGTAACTCCCCGCCTTTTTGCCCTGTGCACAGGTAAGCACAGTCATCTCGGTGCTGCAGTGAAAGACCTCTCATTGGCCGACTTTGGGATCACAGAGCGTTCTTACACACAGTCCCAATCCCTTTCAGATTGTTTTCAACACTGCTTTAAATACATAGTCGGGTCATGAATATTTTAAAACTTCAGTGTGAATAAAAGCTGTTTTTTCTTTTTTAAAGGTTTTTGATGACTGCCATGAAGGTGGTGAGATTTCACCATCTAATTGTATTTACATGACAGAGTGGCTCGAATTTTAATGGAGAGCTATGAACTTGACTGACATTTTGCAAGTGAAGTTACTTTGGGAGCAGATCATTGAATTCATGAAGAAACATGAAATTTCCTTGAAAGCAAACTTCACAGTAACGGATACAGACCTGCTGCTATGGAAATATATTTTTTATTTATGAAGACTGAATTTATATTGGTAGAGTGGCCAACAGAATATGAAAGAGTTTGTAGTGAGATCCATTCTTCAGTAAATAAAATACTTTGAAGCTCTGGAGAAATATATCTTTTGAAGTTTTTAAGACTTTTTTGTGACAGTTCAAGGAAAGAAGTCAACAAATCCATACTGACCAAGCACTCTGGTAATACTAGAGCATACAGATGTTCATTTTGAAGTTATTTATTAAAGCCGTCTTTGGAAATTTTGTGATTTGGTTCACTACCAATGTTTCTGCTTTCTATTTCCTAGTGGTTTCATGTAAGTGGTGAAGGTAGGAATAGCGGGGATATATTCAACTGAGAGCACAGTACGGGAGTGAAGCATCCCTTTCTTCACACTATTGCCATTCTTTCCGAGGAGTATGACGTCATACTTACCCCAGTGGAGACTTGCCAGGGGTGTGTTTTCAGTGCATAAATGCTGATTACCATTACCAGCCTAAGGAGAATATTCTCATAGTCCCTTCTCTGTTAAAGCCTTCAGAGTTTCCGGGGCTGGTGCTGTGACACAGTGGGTTAAATCCCTGGCCTGTAGTGCCAGCATCCCATTTGGGTACCAGTTCAAGTCCTGGTTGCTCCACTTCTGATCCAGCTCCCTGCTAATGTGCCTGGGAAAGCAGCAAAGAATGGCCCATGTCTTTGGGCCCCTGCAACTATGTGGGAGACCCAGAAGAAGCTCGTGGCCCTGGCTTTGGATGGACTCAGCTCAGCTGTTGGGGCCATTGGAGAATGTGAATCAGTGGGTGGAAGACCTGTCTCTGCTTCTACATCTTTGTAACTCTGCTGCCTTTCAAATAAATCTTTGTTTAAAAAAAAAAAAAGTCTTCAGAGTTTCATCCTATGGCTCCATTATTATTTGCTAAAATTTTCCCTAGATTCTTATTTAATGTCTGCAATAGACAAAATCAGATGTTGAAATCTAATCCCCAGTGTGATGGCACGTGGAGGTGGGGCTTTTGAGTACAGTGATAGACACTGAGGATGGAGTCTCTTGAATAGATTAATTTTATCCCGTAAGAGCCAGAGAGCCCCGTCATCCCTTCTGCCACATGAAGATACACTGAGAAGACCGCTGTCTGAACCAGATGCTGAATCTACAGTGCCTTGATCCTGGACCTCTAGCATCCAGAATTGAGAAACAAATATGTGTTGTTGAGAAACTGCCCAGTCTGTGATGCTCTGTTACAGCAGACAGAAGAGACAGCAATGTCTAATCATGTAGCTAAATTTAAAACTAGACCCTTCCTTCCATTCACATTTCAATTTGATGATGGGGGCAGGGTACAGTTTGTTTTCTCATCCTGTTTTAGTTTTTTGTTTCCTTATTCTGTTTGAAAAATCACCGTGTGATGTGTCTTTTTAAGATTTTTATTTATTTGAGAGACAGTTACAAAGAAAGGGAGAGACAGGTCCTCTATCTGCTGGTTCACTCCCCAAATGGCTACAACAGCTGGAGCTGGGTCAATCTGAAACCAGGAGCCAGGAGCTTCTTCCAGATCTCCCAGGCAGGTACAGGGGTCCAAGGACTTGGGCCATCTTCCACTGCTTTCCTGGGCCATAAGCAGAGAGCTGGAGCTGAAGAGGAACAGCTGGAACAGACTGGAGTCCATATGGGATACCAGCACCACAGGCAGAGGCTTAGCCGACGGCCACAGTGCTGGCGCCGGTGTGATGTGTCTGAGCAGAAAGTCATAGGGGCTGGCATGTGGTGCAGCGAATTAAGCCCCAGCTTGCAACATCCCATATGAGCACCGGTTCAAGTGCCGATCTGCTTCTGCTTTCTGTTAATGTGCCTGGGAAAGCAGCAGGTGATAACTCAAATGCTTGGGACCCTGCCACCCATTTGGCCTGGCTCAGCCCTAGCTGTTGCAGCCATTTGGGGAGTAAACCAATAGATGAAAGATATGCCCCCACCCAATCACTCTGCCTTTCAAATAAATAAAATAAATCTTTAAAAAGCCATTATAATTGTACACAGTTCTAACCGTGAAAAACATGGAACCACCAAAAAAAATTCAAGCCCAGCTGCTACTGAGGACTGTGTTCCAAAACCAGTTGGAGACACTCTAAGTGGCCACATCAGAAGAATTACTGAGATAAATGGGATCAGTAAACTTCAGCTCAGTAACCAATGTCTATCAGATAAATCCTGTGGCCAGCTCTATAAAATCAGCATTTGGTGACACCAAGAGCATGTCAGGGACTGGATGAGTAAGCTATAGAAAAACAAGGGAGCCTGCAAATTGCAGGGGCTTTCTCTTCCACACTCAGCAAGAGCTGGACGTCAGAACCATGTATGTCCTCCCTGGGCCTGGCTGTCGTCCTCGTAACAAAACTAGACTTGGAAGAGAGTGAAAACATGTTTTAAATCAGACTTCACATTATGTCTTGATAGCCAGAAATTGATTCTTAAAGCTTAGAGACAGTGAAGACAAAAAACTCCTTGCCTCATCAGAACAAAGAGTCCCTTTAATGTTTTCCAATAGCATATTTTTTATTCTGAATATTATCCAAAGGAGATAAGAGACAATAACCTAAAAATACAGCACTCTGATACATCATTACGTGGTTTATTTATCCTGCATGGATAAACACCAAAACACTGTGAAGCCCTCACGACAACACCAAAACATCAAATCGCAAGTGAAGAAGTCCTAATACTTAACAGTTGATCTCCAGTTAATATTAGGTATTTTCCTCAGCTGAGAACAGATGCTTTCCAGGTCTGTTGAGGCCTCTCAACATAGAAACGTGAGAAACAATGAGATTCCATTGTTCTGTGGTTTTCATTAGATGTTTATGTAGATTCTCACTTGAAACCCCTCTGATTTACTTTAACGATGAGTAAATTTTATAAGCTTATGATTTTAATGGTGATTAAGCAAACTAGAAGTAATTTAAAATTCAGTCACTTTTACTTAGAACTATTCATTGTACGGTGGCTAAGGAAAGAATCTAAAATATGTGCCCTAGACCAATGCTATCCAATAGTTTTCTATAATCATGGAAATATCCAAATCTCTCCAATAAAGTAACCAGCCCTGGTAGCTGCTGAACACTTGAAATACAGCTCACGTGATAGAGAAGGAAGTTTAAATTTTATAGCTACTGTATGGGGCTACACAGCTCTACAATCCTAAGTCTTTCTTAACTGTTTTTATAGGAATATTAGAAGTAATTCTCAATTCTATTTGTGGGTTTTTTCCCATTCTGAAGGAAGAGGACAACAAAGCATTATGAACTGTTATTTGTGTAAATCTGTAATTCTTTAAAGAACTTTAGGGAAAAAAAGGCAGAGAATAAGGAATACTATGACTAATTGGAAATTTCAATATAATGAAACTTAAGAGTACAGGTTTGGTCAGATCAATGTTAAACAGCCTCCAAAATTACTATTATTCAACTGACTAATTTGCTTTTTGTTAGTGTGTCAAGAAAGTTGTTTTGAATTTTAATAATTATTCATTAGTAAAATTATCAGTTCAATGTAAAAAATTCAAATTGTGTGTGACAGCATTTCTGTAGCATAACTCAGGTTCTGCAGTGTCATGCATGAATTCACTGGAAGTCATTTGAGGCAATACTTGGGATCATAATAGCCCCCTAAAAATGTTGGGAAATGAAAAAGGGGTTCCTTTGGAGGAGTATGATCAGAATAAACATGCTGGAATGATACCTAAAAGAGATTTTTAAGGAAGTTAAAAGTTGAACTCTACAAAGCAAAATTTGACATGTGGAAAGGTTGCTTAAGACTTTGTAAAAATCCAAATTGTTCCCATGGCTTTCACCCTTTGACACATGTTCACTTTGGTTATTTTACACTTTTCTCCGGCTTTACAGAGAATAGAGAAGAATCTAAACACACCTGGCTAAGTTAGTTCTTATGGCAAGATCACAACAAATGGATGACTTGGGTTTTGTTCATCTTGGAAGTATTTCTGAATCTTTTTATTTACACTGATTGTTAGCAAGGAACAAATTCTACATAGATACAGACATAGATGATATATATTCTCCAGCTTTTAAAACCACTGTGGGAAGACTTTTCCTTCAAAAACTGGCCACACCTTGCCACATGGCTATGTGGCAACAATTTCGATGAGGCATGTCTTACACAGATCTAGTCACTGTGCTCACATATGTAGGCTGCGCCTGTCTGCCCTGCCTCACCCCGCTGACCACAGACTCAGCTGCCTTGGGTAGTAGCCCTTCTCAACACGTCTGGGGGATGAGGGGCTGGGGTGAGGGGCTATCCAAGGGAAAGGCCCCAGCCTGGGATTAATAACCTGTGCCAGCTTCAAAAGCAGCTCAGCGTTTTGAGCTCTAAGCTAACACTCTGGACCTTTAGTCACCTGCCACCCCCAAAATTTAAAAAAAAAATGGAAAATAAAATCTTATTTCAAAGAGGAAACAAGCACAACTCCTGCAACATACACTAAAGCCTGTTCTGTCTTCATCTGAGAGTGAGGAGACTGGCTCCACTCTGATGCACTTGGGTCAATAAGAGCGGGTAGGCTGCTGTCGCTCTCAGCAATTCGAAGATGTTTAGATTCTACACAAAACAGAAATGCTGTTCAGACACTTGCTTTGAGAACTAGAAACTCATGTTTGTTTTTCAGGCACTTTGGGGACTTCACTGGATGTTTCAGGTGTGTAGTAATCAGTAATAAATATTAGTACTCCTCCCCTCTATTGGAATGCAAAATAGCAGGCGTCACCCTGTTTATGCTGCCGCTTCCAGCATGGACTTCACCGCGTTAACGAGTTCGTGAAACTCCGTGTTCTGAAAGTGGCCACGGTCAGTGAATTTGTACAGTTTGGCATCCAACCTGTCGGCCACTTCCTGCTGTTCCTTCCAGGGGAGGAAGGGGTCATCAGTGGAGCCAAACTGCACGATAAGAGGGCAGTTGGCCTTGATCTTCTCCCACTGCCACGGACGGCTGAAGTACCCTGTGGGAGAACAAACATGACCCGTCAGTGCCCGTGGCTGATCTTCATCCTAGGGCTTTGAAAACACCTGGTGGAAACCCTCGCAGAGACACATAAATCACAGCCTGAGTGTGCATTAGAAGCACTTCCAGGGCTGGCGCTGTGGCGCAGCGGGTTAAGCCCTGGCCTGATGCACCGGTATCCCACATGGGCACTGGTTCTAGTCCTGGCTGCTCCTCTTCTAATCCAGCTCTCTGCTATGGCCTGGGATAGCAGTGGAGGATGGCCCAAATCCTTGGACTCCTGCACATGTGCGGGAGACCCGGAGGAAGCTTCTGGCTCCTGACTTCGGATTCGCTCAGCTCTGGCCATTGTGGCCACCTGGGGAGTGAACCAGTGGATGGAAGACCTCTCTGTCGCTACCTCTCTCTGTAACTGTCTTTCAAATAAATAAAATAAATCTTAAAAAAAAAAAAAAAAAAAAGCAGCATTTCCTTTGCCTTCAGATCTTGCAGGTGTGTTACCCAAAACTGTTTGTTGAGGAAGGAAGAAATAAAACTGCACCCTTGGGTTGGAAACAGATCTACCAACTCCCAAAGTACCTAATCTATCTCCAAATAAAGGCAGTGAGTCTCTCTCCAATGCCACTTTTTTTAAAGCCTACCTAAAAGGACAGTATCGTATTCTAACCTGAAAGGGCAGCCCACGTGTAGGGGAAGGGCTTTTCAGGGGTCTCTACCTTCAGACTTACCACTCGCTCGCTCATTTGCATCCCCCAAGTCTGACGTGTAGGCAGACACCAGAACGATGGCGTACACTGGATGTGTTTCTGCGTACCTGCAGAGAGAAAAGCGACGTCAGTGGATACACGATGTGTGACCACCAGTCGATACGCCACTTAAAAAACCACTCATTTGACTCAGCTTATAGAATGGAGGCTGATGTGAAAACCAGCCAGAGCTGCAGAGCTACAAGGCCAACCCTGGCTACTGGGTGAGCTCCTATTTGTGTTTCAAGGTAGTCTGAACCTCTTCTGCCACCCTTTCCTAGTAAACAAAAAGACAGTCACCGTTCTCTCTAATATGTGCACGGACCCACCTTTAGTCTACAGGAGCATTATTTCATTGGTTAAAATGCAGGTGTCCAGGTTGGACCCCGGAGTAGGGATTCAGAGGCTAGGAACCGAGGCCCAGGAATCTGCATTTGAAGGCATGATAGCACCCCCCCCAACTGAGGTGACTCTGATGCAAGCTGTCTGTGAACTATATTTGAAGAAATATTACAAAACCAGGAATGCAGCTCCTCATTACACTGTGGTGTTCATTTGTGTGTATTACATCTGTTTCTCCAGTAAACCATCAGCTTTTTAGTGGCAAGCAGGAGCCGTATTAATCCTCGTGTCCCTTGTGCCTGGTACAGGGCTCGGCAAGGAAACACCCAGCTCACCACTGCAGCCAGTACCCTCGCTCCACAAACACCAGGCTAAGAAAAGACAGAGTAGTGATAGAGTTAAGGGGCATTTCCCCCAACCATTTATTTTGAAAAATAACCACACCTATGAAAGTGGAAAGAGCAGTAAGCATCTAGATTTAGTGTTCACATTTCACCCTTCCTTTCGCATGTATCTCCTAAGAGCAAGGCCATTGTCTTGCATAACCCCAGGCACATGAGTACACCCAATCAATTTAACATTGATGTACTGATATTAGTTGCGTTTCCCCCCAACTGTATCAAAAATGTCCTTTAGAGCTAATTTGGCAATGCCAGATCCAGTCAAGGATCACGTGTTGGATTTGGTTTTCCTGATTCTTTAGCCACTTTAAATTTTTTTTTTTTAATACACTTTTTTTTAAAAGATTTATTTATTTATTTGAAAGATGGAGTTAGAGAGGGAAAGGCAGAGAGATCTTCCATCCGTTGGTTCACGCCCTAAATGGCCAAAATGGAGGGAGCTGGGCCAGTCTGAAGCCTGGAGCCAAGAGTTTCTTCGGGGTCTCCAACACGGGTGCAGGGGCCCAAGTGATTAATTAAAAGCCATCTTCCACTGCTTTCCCAGGGGCACTAGCAGAGAGCTGGATCAGAAGAGGAGCAGCCGGGACTCAAACCGGCACCCATATGGGATGCTGGCTCTGCAGGTACCCACTAAGCCGCAGCGCTGGCCAAAATTTTTTGTTTTCAGTGACAATGACTCTGTTTGAGAGTTTAGGCTAATTGTCTTGTACATTTTTCTGTAAGCTTGCTTTGTCTCTTTTCTCCTAATTAGACAGAAGTTAAACACTTTTGTCAAGAGTGCTACATACATATTGTGTCACTCCCACACATTCACATCAGGGGGCATGTGACACTCGTCTGTCCCAGTATTAGATAAAATTCAATCACTTTTTTAAGGTGCTACCCACCAGATCTCTCTATTGTGAAGACACAATTTTTCCTTTGTGATAACAAGTAATCTATAGGGTGGTCCTCTGTGACCAAATCAATAACCTTTTCTCCAATGGCTTGGGCACCCATTTATCTCCTTGTCTCCTTGAACTTCAAAAGTCCTCTCTTGGAAGGTTGTTGACAGGTGCAGGCATTTGGCTTAGTGGTTAAGGTACTGCCTGGGACGTCCACGTCGGAGTGTCTATGATGAAGTCCCCAGCTCTGCTCCTGACTGCAGCTTTCTGATAATACACCCTGGAAGGCAGCAGCAATAGCTCAAGAGGTTGGGTCCCCGCCATCCAGTGGAAGACCTGGATTGGTTTCCGAACCAGTGGATGGGAGTGTGTCCTCCACCCCCATCTCTCTGCCTCTCAAGTAAAAATAAGTGATTAATTAAAAGACAAGGTTATTAAAAAAAAAAAATGGTTACTGACAATCCTCTAGTAAGCGCTGGGGTTTTTAAGAGAAGGCACGTCTTTACTACTCAATGGCTTGAGAAAAAATTCCATTGGCCTTGAATTAGGACAGATTTCAGCAACAAAGGGACCTCTTCATTGTCCAGACGACCTAACAACTTTTTTTTTTTTTTTTTAAGATTTACTTATTTAAAAGGCAGAGAGAGAGAGAGAGAGGTTGATTGATTCTACCTGCTGGATCATTCTACAAATAGCTGCAACAGCCGGGGTATTTTGTTGTTGTTGTTGTTGTTGTTGTTTTTGAGCCATGATGAAACCAAGAGCCAGGAGCTCCATCCTAGCCACCTATCTGGGTGGCAGGGACCCAAGCACTTGGACCATCATCCACTGTCTTCTCAGGTGCATTAGCAGAGAGCTGGAGTTGGAAATGGAGCCGCCAGGACTCGAACTGGCACTCAGACACAGGCATCACAAGTGGCGGCTTAGCCTGCCACACCTGCACCAACGCCGGGCTGCTCCTGGCAGTTTCTATACATCCCTGACACTATGACTGTACCATCACCTCATAACTCCAAACTGAAAAGCATTATTCTTATAGTTCTGGTCCATGTAGCTGAAAGAGTATGAAATTTGGCAAGATTCCCTGACACACAATTCATGTGATATTCTGAGCGACTGTTTGGGACAAGCAGCTTTACAAAGAAAAACTGTTGGGGCCGGCGTCGTGGCGCAGTAGGTTAATCCTCCGCCTGTGGCGCCGGCATCCCATATGGGTGCTAGGTTCTAGTCCCAGTTGCTCCTCTTCCAGTCCAGCTCTCTGCTGTGGCCCGGGAAGTAGAAGATGGCCCAAGTCCTTGGGCCCCTGCACCCACATGGAAGACTGGGAGGAAGCTCCTGGCTCCTGGCTTTGGATCAGCATAGCTCCGGCTGTTGAGGCCATTTGAAAGGTGAACCATCAGATGGAAGAGCTTTCTCTCTGTCTCTCTCTCTCACTGTCTGTAACTCTACCTGTCAAATAAATAAATAAATAAATAATCTTTTAAAAAACAACAACTGTAGGCCGGCGCCGCGGCTCACTAGGCTAATCCTCCGCCTTGCGGCGCCGGCACACAGGGTTCTAGTCCCGGTCAGGGCACCGGATTCTGTTCCGGTTGCCCCTCTTCCAGGCCAGCTCTCTGCTGTGGCCAGGGAGTGCAGTGGAGGATGGCCCAGGTGCTTGGGCCCTGCACCCCATGGGAGACCAGGAAAAGCACCTGGCTCCTGCCATCGGATCAGCGCGGTACACCGGCCGCAACGCGCTGGCCGCGGCGGCCATTGGAGGGTGAACCAACGCAAAGGAAGACCTTTCTCTCTGTCTCTCTCTCTCACTGTCCACTCTGCCTGTCAAAAAAAAAAAAAAAAAAAACAAAACTGTTATTCTTCATCATTCAGCCTAGCAAACACGGAAGAAACCCAACCCCAGAGGGTTCACTCACTCCTACATCCCAACTTCTGAGACCTTCTAAGGCCAAGTCGGGGAGATATATGTTCTACAGGAGACCTTCGGGGGTGTGCTTGTGAATCCTAAGGACTGGGGGCTGCAGGTAGGTGGGGAGTAACAGCCCCACCCTCCAACAAATATTTCTTGTGTGCATCTACCATTTGTGAGGCTCTCCTCTAGGCACTAGGGTTTCAGTGTCAGACAGAACCAAGGCCCTCACTTACACAGCTAATGTTCTATTGGCAAAAACCAGACAAGAAATAAACAGGGTGTCAGATGGTGGAATGGGTTATAGTTGATGAGACAAAGGGGATAGGAGCCAAGAGGGAGAGGTTGTTGTTTGGAAGGCCTCACCCAAAGGGAACATTCAAGCAGAGGCTTAACAGGGAAGAAAAAAACAAACAGGCGCAGGACCGTGTCCCGGGAAGAAGGGAGAGAGCAAGGCATGGGGGGTGGGTGCTTGGCATGTTCCAGGAACGGCAATGAGATGAACCTGCCAGGGAGACCAGGAGGGAGAATAGAGATGGCGTTTGAGCTGAGTGTTGGGCAGCTACAGGGGCTTGGAGCCACTTAATGTTTTAAAAGGATCACTGCATCCCAATAAGAGCAGTATTTTATTTTTTCAACCCACTAAAGCAAACCAGGAAGGAATTAGGACAGATCATGTTACCTCTCTTGAGGTCAGCACTGTTTCCTCTGTGATAAAAATTAAGAGCCATACAAGTGTTTCCCAGGCAGGCAAGGCTGCAGCCCACAGAGTGACAATTCAGCAAGGATCCCACCTCATGGCCGCAATGGCCCCCGAACTGTGGCCGATGATGATGGTCTTCTCGTCACAGTGCAGCTCCGTCTCCATGAAGGGCAGCCAGATGCTCTCTCGAGCTGTAACTAGGGTTCAGGGTGGAGAAACAGGCAGTCATTTAATGGGGACAGTCTCAGTTCAGTGCCGCCCCCACCTTTCTAACAGACAGCTGCTGAGCAGTTTACAACTTGGAATCCGCGGGACCGCAGTGGGAGATGGGGCGGTTCTAACAGAGGCAAAGATTCTATTGCCGCTTGGAAGACCTGAATCTGTAGACTTTGCATATAGTTGTTTTTTTTGTTTTTTGTTTTTTTTTTTTTTTTTTTTTTTTTTAAGATTTATTTTGTTTATTTGAAAGACAGAGTTACAGAGAGAGGTAGAGACAGAGAGAGAGGTCTTCCATCCACTGGTTCACTCTCCAGATGGCCGCAACAGCCAGAGCTGTGCCGATCCAAAGCCAGGAGCCAGGAGCTTCTTCTGGGTCTCCCACGTGGGTGCAGGGGCCCAAGGACTTGGGCCATCTTCTACTGCTTTCCCAGGCCATAGCAGAGAGCTGGATAGGAAGAAGAGTAGCTGGGACTAGAACCGGTGCCCACATGGGATGCCAGCACTTCAGGCCAGGGCATTAACCTGCTGTACCACAGCGCCGGTCCCTGCTTTTATTTTCTTACCGTGTTCTTGTATGAAAATACTGAGGGACAAGCCACATTTTTATTTGCTTCTGCTTTCTTTAGCCTTTGTCTGCCTATAAAATCCACCTCTGCTGCTCGGCTCATTGGAACACTTATTCTAGCTTACAGAATGAAGTTTTTTTGGTTTTTTGTTTGTTTGTTTGTTTTTTGACAGAGTGGACAGTGAGAGAGAGAGACAGAGAGAAAGGTCTTCCTTTTGCCGTTGGTTCACCCTCCAATGGCCGCTGCGGCCGGTGCACCGTGCTGATCCGAAGCCAGGAGCCAGGTGCTTCTCCTGGTCTCCCATGCAGTGCAGGGCCCAAGGACTTGGGCCATCCTCTACTGCCTTCCTGGGCCACAGCAGAGAGCTGGACTGGAAGAGGAGCAACCGGGACAGAATCCAGCGCCCTGGCTGGGACTAGAACCCAGTGTGCCGGCGCTGCAGGCAGAGGATTAGCCTATTGAGCTGCGGCGATGGTCCCAGAATGAAGTTTTAACTAATTCTAGAACTGAAAATAAAGCTAACTGAATGTACTACATATAAATAGATATACACTAGGGAATAAAAAAGAATGAAATCCTGTCTTTTGCAACAAAATGGATGCAACTGGAAAACATTATGCTTAGTGAAATAAGTCAGTCTCAACAAGACAAATATCATATGTTTTCTTTGATATGTGGTAGTTAATATAGAGCACAAAAAATGTATAAGAACAAAACAGGGACTGGCGCTGTGGCCTAGCAGGTAAAGCTGCCAACTGCAGTGCCAGCATCCCATATGGGCACCGGTTTGAGACCTGGCCACTCCACTTCCGATCCAGCTCTCTGCTATGGCCTGGGAAAGCAGTAGAAGATGGCCCAAGTCCTTGGCCCCTGCCCCCGTGTGGGAGACCCAGAAGAAGCTCCTGGCTCCTGGCTTCAGAATGGTGCAGCTTTGGCCTTTGAGGCCATCTGTGGAGTGAACTGGCAGATGGAAGACTCTCTCTCTCTCTCTCTCTCTCTCTCTCTCTCTCTCCCTCTCCCTCTCATTCTCTCTCTGTGTAACTCACTTTCAAGTAAATAAATTTTTTTAAAAAAAGAACGAATCAGACATCTTATGATTTGATTGTTCTTTTTAGTCTTTGTTTATACTCCTGTGGAACTGTTGTCTTCCTACTTTTTATTTGTTAAATATTATGGTTAGTGGTGAATTAAGCCTGTGATTATTATAGACTGGATTGAAAGCATGTCTTTGCAAAACCTAAAGAGAAAAAAAAAAAAGGTAGGAAGGATAGGAAGGAAAGAGGGGGAGGGAAAGGGCGAGGGAAGGATGTATGAATATTGCCTTAGAACTGCACCTATGAAATACATGAAATCTGTTCTCTTTAATATTAATAAAAAGAAAGCTAACTAAAATCTTTAGAAGAAAGAAAATACTGAGGGAATAATAAATAAAGTATGACTCTGAAGCTTTAATGTAAATTTCAAACTTAAAAAAAAAAAAAAACTCTTGGGATAGGCATTTGGCTGAGCAGTTCAGGCTCTTGTGGTCCATATCTGAGTGCCTGGGTTTGATTCCTAGCTCTGGCTCTTGACTGAAACTCCCTGCTAATACACACCCTGGGAGGCAATAATGGCCCAAGAAGCTGGGTTCCTGCCACCTTCATGGGAGCTGGGGATTGAGTTCTCAGCTCCCGCCTTTGCAGGCAATTGAGGAGTAACCAGGGAAAGGGAACTCTTTCTTGCTCCATCTCTCAGACAACCTCTTCAGAACATTCTCTCTAAAATTCCTTCTTTCCACAAAGGAGGTTCCTAAGATAGATATACCCAGAGCAAAAATGGCAATATTACATTTTTAAATATTAGGATCTCAAATAGATGCTGTAAAGTTTTCTCTCTGCCTCAAGTGGAACACCCACAAATTTTGCCTGAAAATATCTCTAGACTTACGGAAGAAGACATCAAGTTGCTCACAAAGTTGAACCTGAACTGAACTTGGTAAATTAAGTTCACCAAGCCCTGGTGATTTTCTTGATTCCTACTAGAATTGTTTTTGGCTCATATCTGCCTCCTCCAGTTTCATGCCTTGTTTTCACTCTTGGTTACCTATTCATCTTTGGCTTCTCTACTCTGATGGTCCTCTTCTCCTCTAAGACATGGAGAGCTCAAAACCTAACAAGAAGAGAGTATTTAAAGACAAGTGTAAAACTTACTTGGATCAGGCATGTTTTTAGCCAAACACTGGAAACCAGGTATCTGTGATAAGAGGAGGAGGAAAAAGCTAAAATAAAGATCTCAATTACAACTAATACTTTGCTAATAAGAAATAAGACACCTGATAGGATCTTTATCAATTCAGTTAAGTATTTGCTTTGAATACGAGATGAAGTGGGAGAAGCACTGTAGGATTACATATGATCATATAGTTCCCGCTGATGAATTCCACTTGCAGTTCTACAAGGGCACTTTTGTGGGAAATGAGATCAATGGATGTTTATTTTGGTGCAAAACATTTTAAAATCTATGCATATGAGGGGACTACAAAAGGTTCATGGGAAAATGAGTCTTATGAAAAACTATGCATGGATTTCAAAATGTTTAGCACCAAAATACAATATTTTAATCTTATTTTGCCAGAACCTTATGAAGTATCTTCTTACACCTCTACAGAGATCTGTATTTGCATTTGTACACACATAGGCATTTATGTATGCAGAGGGTGTGAGTTAATGTGTTCTACACAAATTGACCTGGAGCTAAACTGTGTGCCAAGGGGTAGGTAAAACATGGTACAGAGTTGGGGGATTCCATTGCCTTGGTTGGCTCTAGCCCCTGACTTTTTGGGTTAGTTTTCAGGCAAATCCCATTCCAGAGACCTACTACTATTCTCTTGAATTTGTTTACTGTACTGAATTTATTACTCTGTTGAATACCACAGATAATTATGGAAAGGGGTTTTAAAAAAGGCACAAGATAACCAAAAGCAGCATACCATCTTTATAATGCTCACAAAGCACCCAAATTAAACAATATATTACTTAAAGGTTACTGACAAAGGTTGTAACAATACTATAAAAAAGAGAAGCAAATGAACACACATTATTTCAGGATAGCAGGGATATGAGACAGGTGAAACACACAGGTCATTTCAAAACTACTTGGGGGTAGGTGTTTGGCCCTGCAGGTAAGATGCCAGTTAGGATGCCCACATTCCACATCAGAGTACCTGGGTTGGATGCCTCACTCCAGCTCTGGGTTCCAGCTTTCTGCTAATATAGATCCTGGGGAGCAGCAGTGATGGCTGGAGTAGCTTCCTGGGTACCCTCCCACCTCCTTACCCCCATCGCTTCTCTAACCCCTGTACTGATGGACATCTGAAAGGTGAACCAGTGAATAGGAGATCTCTGTCTCTCCAGCTCTCAAATAATCTTTTCTTAAAGATACCAGAAACGTTCTAGATTTTAGTTTGGGGATTCGCTAGATAATGCTACATAATTCTAACACACGTTACATACATCCTTTGCATAAATTTTCTTTAAAAATCTGAAGCAGGAAACAATGCAGACAGACGTAGAGTCATCTGGGAAGTCCCAGATCCGAGGGCCACACAGAGGGGGCAGGAGGGGGCTCGATCTCTATAGTTCTAAGAGGTGGTTCCTTTCATTCGAATCACTGAGCCTCCAGAGAAGTCTTCCAGGCTGTTTGATCACAAAGTCTTGACCATTAGTTCTAGAGTCTGAGCGAGGGCAGCAGTGGAGAGGCGCAGAGATACACAGGCTTTGCTGAGGGCAGGGGGACACACGTTCAAACCTCAGTCTGCCTCCCCTCTGCCCCAGGCTGACTTCCCAGGGCAGTGGACCCTGTGTCTCTTACCTGCTCCAGCCTCTTCTTCACCCAGCCATACCAGCCGTGGGTGGCCACATCGCCGCCTCCATTCCCGGGAACAATCACTGCCTTGCTAGGAGGAGCCATGAGCACAGAGCAGCCGAAGTCCCTCCAGCCAGGTCCTGCAGAGCAAGAACCAAAACCGCAACTTCTGCTGGGAGTCTGCACTGTGGCATTCTGGGAATTGTAGTTCTACGGGATCAGTAGGCTACTTCAAGTATTTCGGGTTTTCCTCGCAACTGCCGCAGGAGGCAGCCACAAACAAAACGTGCCAGTTTCTAACAAATGTAGAGCCCCTTTTGACCTTTAGTATAGCTCTTTATTCCCTCCTTTTTAAGAATAAGCTATTGCATGCCCAGAATGTGCATGTAAGGAACACGGTTAGCATTAACACTTCAGCTAGCTTAGAGATTAGAGGAATTTAGGTACCAGTGAAATGGTCTACCTATTACAGTACAGTGATCCTGAACTGTTAGGAATGATTATGCTTTACAGGCATATCCAAACATTATGAAACAGAGGTGGACAGAAGTACATTCATGCTTTTACAAATGAGAAGGAATAGAAAAATGCCTCTACCCTTGCCCTGCCATGGCCTTGCTCACTGTGTATGTCAGGCTTGTCAACACTGACATTGCAGACACTCCCTGCTAGTGCAGCTTTTGAACGAGCACTGCATGGATCAATGATATGCTGCCCCACCACCATTCTTCAGCAAGAGCAAGACACACATTTTCGTCTTGAACCTGGACTCTGAATGTTCTTTCTTTTTCTTAAGAATTATTTTATTTATCGGAAAGAGTTACACAGAGAGAGAAGGAGACGCAGAGAAAGGTCTTCCATTCTGTTGGTTCACTCCCCAAATGACCCCGATGGCCAGAGCTGAGCTGATCCGAAGCCAGGAGCCAGGAGCTTCTTCCAGGTCTCCCACATGGGTGCAGGGGCCCAAGGACTTGGGCCATCTCCTACTGCTTTCCCAGGCCATAGCAGACCTGGATAGGAAGAGGAACAGTCGTGATTTGAACTGGCACCCATCTGGGATGCTGGTGTTACAGGCTGGGGCTTTAACCCGCTGCACCACAGTGCCGGACCCTCTGAATTTTCTTAAGAAGTCTCTGAAGGGTATAGAGGAAAAACAAACTCTGCTTCTCCTATTACCCACTCACAAGACAGATCACAGAGTGAGAGGATGTCTTTCACACTAGCTAGCCAGCCACCGCATCTGCAGTAGACACCAGTAGAGTGTTCTCCGATCCAGTTGCATTCTGATACTCTCTACCTGGAGATAGTATTGAGGTTAGGACTCTGTCCCCCAAGACTGGCCCCTCTTCAGACACCAGTCCCAATTCTGGGTCTCTGGAACTTCTGACTCACCAGCCTCAAACTGGGGTTCCCAAAACTTCCTCTTAAGCCTGGCTAATTTGCTTGAATGGCTCTCAGAATTCAGGGAAACACATTTACTGGATTATTGCAAAGGATATTGTAGGGGTCATAGTTGTGACACTGGCACTCTGTTTCGGAGTGCCAGTTAGAGTCCTGCTAATGTACCCAGGGAAGCAGTGGAAAGTGGCCCAAGTACTTGGGCCCCCACTATCTGTGTGGGAGACCGGGATGGAGTTTCTGGTTTCTGACTTTGGCTTGACCCAGACCTGGCTTCATAGTCTCCCGCCTCTCCTTTCCTCTCTCTGTTTCTCTTTCAAATAATAAAATCTTTTTAAAAAGTATATTGTAAAAGAAGCAAGTATATTTTCAAGGGTATAATCTTGCGCTGGTGCTGTGGCATAACAGGTTAATCTGTAGCATGTGATGCCAGCATCTTATATGGGCACCAGTTTGAGTCCTGGCTGCTCCACCTCTGATCCAGCTTCCTCCTAATACACCTGGGAAAGCAGCCTTTGTGGCCATTTGGGAAGTGACCAATGAATGAAAGATCTCTCCTCTATTTCTGAGTGTGTGTGTAATTCTGCCTTTTAAATAAATAAATCTTATTTTTTCTTTTACATACATCTTTTTTTAAAGATTTATTTTTATTTATTTGAAAGAGTTACAGAGAGAGAGAGAGAGAGGTCTTCCATCCACTGGTTCACTCCCCAGACGGCCACAATGGCTAGAGCTAAACAGATCTGAAGCCAGGAGCCAGGAGCTTCTTCGAGGTCTCTCACACAGGTACAGGGACTCAAGGACCTGGGCCATCTTCCACTGCCTTCCCAAACACTTTAGCAGAGAGCCAGACTGGAAGTGGAGCAGCCGGGACTTGAACTGACACCTATATGGGATGTTGATGCTGCAGGCCAGGGTTTTAACCTGCTGCGCCACAGCGCCAACCCCAATACAAAAGGTAGGGTTTTTTTTTTTTATTTGTTTGTTTGTTTGTTTTTTTAATAAAGGATATAATCCCATGTTAGTAGATGGGAAGTCCAGCACAGCCTGTCTGTCCAGATTCCTCCTGGTCTTTTTGTGCCGTCTTCCCCCACAGATACAGGACAGGATCCTTCCTAAAAGAAGGACTTATGATCTTCTATTAGAGAAGGTAAAGTCAGGGGGTTTCCTCAAGGCCAGCTCCAATATAGAAAGGCAGGGGGAGATTATGGTTAATGTCTACAACCCACCTGTGGATGAGAAATTCTAGTTTCTATATGACCTGGCTTGGGGAGAAAATGGTTCAGGAGAAAAGCTGACAGGAGAAGGTGAGAGATTTGGTTTACTGAGGCCTAAAGCACCCCAACATTTTTTTTTTTTTTGACAGGCAGAGTGGACAGTGAGAGAGAGAGACAGAGAGAGAAAGGTCTTCCTTTGCCGTTGGTTCACCCTCCAATGGCCGCCGCTGCAGCCGGCGCACCGCGCTGATCCTGGCAGGAGCCAGGAGCCAGGTGCTTTTTCCTGGTCTCCCATGGGGTGCAGGGCCCAAGCACCTGGGCCATCCTCCACTGCACTCCCTGGCCATAGCAGAGAGCTGGCCTGGAAGAGGGGCAACCGGGACAGAATCCGGCGCCCCAACACCCCAACATTTTAACAGAAGACTGCCTGTCACCTTCAGCACCCTGAAGCTGTTCTGAAGCTGCTTCAGGAACCAATGAAAGAAGGCCAAATATTTTAACCTTCCTGCTCTATTTTTAAAGAAACAACAGGGCTATGGAATTATGGTTCAGGAACCATGGACAAAAACCAAAACAGGGCCGGCGCCGCGGCTCACTAGGCTAATCCTCCGCCTAGCGGCGCCGGCACACCGGGTTCTAGTCCCGGTCGGGGCACCAGATTCTGTCCCGGTTGCCCCTCTTCCAGGCCAGCTCTCTGCTGTGGCCCGGGAGTGCAGTGGAGGATGGCCCAAGTGCTTGGGCCCTGCACCCCATGGGAGACCAGGAAAAGCACCTGGCTCCTGGCTCCTGCCATCGGATCAGCGCGGTGCGCCGGCCGCAGCACGCCAGCCGCAGCAGCCATTGGAGGGTGAACCAACGGCAAAGGAAGACCTTTCTCTCTGTCTCTCTCTCTCATTGTCCACTCTGCCTGTCCAAAAAAAAAAAAAAAAAAAAAAAAAAACAAAACATACAGAGATCACAGGAAAATGGAATTAAAACATAATGGGTGGGGCAGGCACTGTGGCACAATGGGTTAAAGCCCGGGCCTGAAGCACCAGCATCCCATACGGACACCAGTTCTAGTCCTGGCTGCTCCTCTTCCAATCCAGCTCTCTGCTATGGCCTGGGAAAGCAGTAGAAGATGGCCCAAGTCCTTGGGCCCCTGCACCCGTGTGGAAGACCTGGAAGAAGTTCCTGGCTCCTGGCACAGCTCCAGCCATTGCAGCCATCTGAGGAGTGAACCAGCAGATGGAAGACTTCTCTCTCTGTCTCTGTGTCTCTCTATAACTCTGTCTTTCAAATAAATAAAATAAATATTTAAAAAATAACATAATGGGGGCCGGCACTGTGTCGAAGCCAGTAAAGCCGCCACCTGCAGTGCCGGCATCCCACATGGGTGCCGGTTCTACTCCCTTCTGCTCCTCTTCTGATCCAAGATGACCCAAGTCCTTGGGCCCTTGTACCTGCATGGGAGACCAGGAAGAAGCTCCTGGCTCCTGGCTTTGAATTGACACAGCTCTAGCTATTGCAGCTAATTGGGGAGTAAACCAGTGGATGGAAGACCTCTCTCTCTCTCTGTCTCTCCTCTCTCTGTGTAACTCTTTCAAATAAATAAATATATAAAAATTTTTAAAAATCATAATAGACTTCTCCACGAATGTTTTGAAGATACCTTGTATATCATAATATTAATGAAACATCAATATTATTCAACTTTCAATGTAAACTTACACACTTAAACAATGAACTATTGATATACACAATACCACAGATGAATTACAAAATAATAATCTTGAGTGAAAGATGCCAGACCAAATAATAGCACATACACTAAGGATCCATTTGTATGAAACTCTGAAAAATGCACGGGGCAGAAGGAAACTTTTTGGGGTCATATATGTCCATATCTCTGTTTTGGTGATAGGGATCAAAACTAAACAAATTATACACCTTGACTGTGTCTCACTTGTTTTAAAGAGTAAAGCAGTTTAAAATTTAAAAAAAATAATCAGGGGTATTCCTGTATCCACATGGTTTTCAGTTTAAGAAACATAGACACTTCCTATACAGGATCTGTGGGCTACAAAAGGACGAGACCTTCCTGGAGATCTGCTCATCTTCCTTCTAGAAGGGGAGAAAAGGCAATGGCATCAACTCTCACCCTTCTCAGATGGCTCATGCCAACAGTGATCACTGAGAATATATAATTATCACAAATCTAGCCGGCGCCGCGGCTCACTAGGCTAATCCTCCGCCTGCGGCACCCGCACCCCGGGTTCTAGTCCCAGTCAGGGTGCCAGATTCTGTCCCGGTTGCTCCTCTTCCAGGCCAGCTCTCTGCTGTGGCCCAGGAAGGCAGTGGAGGATGGCCCAAGTGCTTGGGCCCTGCACCCGCATGGGAGACCAGGAGGAAGCACCTGGCTCCTGGCGCAGAGCACCGGCTGCAACACGCTGGCCGTAGCGGCCACTTGGGGGGTGAACCAACGGCAAAAGGAAGACTTTTCTCTGTGTGGCACTGCAGGCGGAGGATTAGCCTAGTGAGCTGTGGCGCCGGCCTTGTAATGTGTACGAGCATTTTCTGATCTTGTTATTATCACGGAAGAAATGGCTTTGATTTCAAAACTGAAAGTCAACATTTTGACGAACTTTTTTTTTTTCGCGGACTCGTTTATTGGGGGGCGGGCGGGGCTCAGTCCTTCTTGGCGGCCGCCTTGCGCATGGCGGCCAGCATGCTGCTCATCTCCTCGCGCTTCCTCTTGGCGCGGATGTGCGTGCCCACCCTCTTCTTGATGAACTTGAGTGCCCGTTTGTCCTTGGACACCTTGAGCAGCTCCATGGCGCGGCGCTCGTAGGTTGCGAAGCCGCACACCTCCTGGATCATGTCCCGCACGAACTTGGTGTGCTTGGTGAGGCGCCCGCGCCAGCGGCTGTGCCTCGGCTTGCTCACGTTCTTGGTCACCTTGTGGCCTTTGTTGAGGCCCACGGCCATGGGGTAGCGCAGGGCCATGGCTGCGGGGGCAAGAGTCGGAGTGAGTCCCAGCTCGGGCCCCGCCGCCGCTCAGAGCACCACGCCCCGACTCTGCCGGACGCTCCCGCCGCTCCGGCCGCCTCCCGACCCGCGTGCAGAGCCTAGGACTCCGGATGCCGAAGGGACGAACTTTTTAAGATCTGAAAATCATGGGGCCAGCGCTGTGGCGTAGCATATGAGGCTGCTGCCTGCCGTGTTTGAATCTCATATGGGCACCAGTTTGAGTCCCGGCTGCTTCCAGTCCAGCTCTCTGCTATGGCCTGGGAAAGCAGTAGAAGATGGCCCAAGTCCTTGGGCCCCTGCACCCGCATGGAAGACTTGGAAGAAGCTCCTGGCTCCTGGCTTCAGATCGGCACAGCTCCAGCTGTTGCGACCAACTGGGGAGTGAACCAGCAGATGGAAGACCTCTCTCTCTCTGCCTCTCCTTTTCTCTCTGAGTAACTCTTTCAAATAAGATAAATAAAATCTTTTTTAAAAATCTGAAAATTCACAAATTTACCTGGTACATCACTCATTAATATTGAAAGTTGCTCCCAAGAACTTGCTGAAGTGACAGAGACAGCGAGAGAGAGACAGAAAGACAGAGATATCTTCCAGGCATTGGTTCATTCCCCAAATAACCATAAGTGGTCAGGGCTGGGCCAAGTTGAAGCCAGGAGCCAGAAACTCAGTATGGGTCCCCTATTTTGGTGGCAGAGACCCAAAATACTTGTGCTTCCCAGGGTGCATATTAAAAGAAGCTGGAATTGGAATTGGCAGTGGGGCTGGGACTGAAAGCCAGGGACTCTGATACAGAATGCAGGCATCCCAAATAGCTGCTGCTGCTTCTTTTTTTTAAATTTTTTTTATTTTTATTTTTATTTTTTTGACAGGCAGAGTGGACAGTGAGAGAGAGAGACAGAGAGAAAGGTTTTCCTTTGCCCTTGGTTCACCCTCCAATGGCCACCGCGGCCGGCGCGCTGCGGCCGGCACACCACATTGATCCGAAGGCAGGAGCCAGGTACTTATCCTGGTCTCCCGTGGGGTGCAGCACCCAAGCACTTGGGCCATCCTCCACTGCACTCCTGGGCCACAGCAGAGAGCTGGCCTGGAAGAGGGACAACCAGGACAGAATCTGGCGCCCCGACTGGGACTAGAACCCGGTGTGCCGGTGCTGCAGGCGGAGGATTAGCCTAGTGAGCCGTGGCGCCGGCCCCAAATAGCTTCTTAACCATTAGGTGTTGACATCTGACCCGTGCCTGAAGTTGTAGAATCAAAGCTGATGGCTAAGTCTCTTCACCTCTTCTTCTAAGGGTGTAAGATGTTTTACCAGCTTAAGTTATATTATTATTTGTCTTCAATTAAGGTGCTCTGTTAGTGAATTTATGGAAATAAACATACACATACATAAATCACATATTCCTAAAATTCCCAGAAAACAAGATAACTAATCGGCTAGATTTTTAATAAAAAAAAATCCTCTGGAAGGTGGTTTTTAGCAGCTCTGCCAGCAGAAGGGTGTTGACAGCGTAGCAAGGGTTCACTGTGGTGCTTAGATTCTCACACAGTGCCAGTATTTAACCATATTGTGTCAAGCAAAAGGGCAAAGAATATGGACACCTAGAAGTCCCCTCCATATATAGTATCCAATGTCTGCCGTGTTTGACCAGTCACAGATTCGGGAGTTCAGAGGTCTTTGCCATGATTTACCATTACAGAGATGTTTCATCAACAAGAAAGATTTGCATATCCTTGCCTCATTGCAGAAAAACACAACTGATGAGTCTTGGGATGTCATGATGAATGAGGCTCCAGACCCTATCAGTTTCACCACATTTCTCACCACATTTGGTGAGAAGTTAGAACGGCAAAGATCCAGAAGATGTCATCACAAACGATTTTATTAGGGCTGGGCATTGTGGTGCAGTGGGTTAAGCCACAGCCTGCGATGCCATCATGCCTGATGAATGCCAGTTTCAGTCTCAGCTGCTTTTCCTCTGTTCTAGCTCCCTGCTGGTGTGCCTGAGAAGGCAGTGGAAAATGGCCCAAGTGCTTGGCCTCTGCCACCCATGTGAGAGACCTAGATGGAGTTCCAGGCTCCTGTCTTCAGTCTGGCCCAGACCTGGCCACTGTGGCCATTTGGGGAGTGAAACTTCTCTCCTTTGGCTATGCCTTTCAAATAAATAACTGTTAAAAAAAGAAAAAGAAAAAGAAAAAGAAAAAGAAAGAAAGAAATGGTCTTACTGGGAACAGGTGTTCAGTCTGGTAGGTAGGACTCCTGTGTCCTGCATCAGAGCACTTAGGTCTGATTTCTGACTCTGGCTCCTGGCTCCAGCTTCCTAATGCATACCTTGGGGGGTAGCTGTGATGGCTGAAGTAGCTGAGTTCCTGCCTTCCATGATGGAGACCTGGATTGGGATCTGTGCTCACAGCCTCAGCCCTGACCTACTCCCAACTGCTCTGGGCATTTGGGGGAGCGAACTGAGTATGTAAATTCCCACCCCCAAGTCTGCTTCTCAAATAAATAAAATTTGTGAGGCCGGTGATATGGCATAGGTGACACTGCTGCCTGCAGTGCTGGCATCCCATATGGGTGCCAGCTTGAGTCCTGCCTGCTCCACTTCAAATCCAGTTCCCTGCTAACCTGCCTGGGAAAGTAGTGGAAGATGCTCCAAGTGCTTGGGCTCCTGCACTTGCTTGGGAGACCTGGAAGAAGCTTCTGGCTCCATCCGTTGCAGCCATCTGGGGCATGAACCAGTGGATGGAAGCTCTCTCTCTCTCTCTCTCTCTCTCTCTCTCTCTGCCTCTCCTTCTCTATGTAACTCTTTCAAGTAAATAAATAAATCTTTAAAAATAAATCTGTAATGCTTTTGCTTGCTTTGGTGAAGAAGTAACTGGCACCATTTAGGAAGATTACCTGAGGAAGCTGCTAACAACTGGAGATGGGTTTATAGATGAGGAGGTGGACAGGTGCACAAAGAAGCACTAATTGACAAAAAAAGTGAATTTCAACTACGTTGAACTGAACTTCAAATGCCAGCCAACATTTCTTGTTGCCACTTCAGAAATTTCTGGCATTTTTCCCTATAGCCTATTGCATATGCCTTACCTTTACAGCTTTCATCGTTTTCACTGTATTTCTCCTTAGCCATTTTGGCACATGTACATTTATACTCAAACTAGCAATGGATTTTTCTCATTTTCAGAATACAAAATAGGGTAGATTTACCAGTCCCTCCCCGCAGTAAATTAAGTATACAGAGTCAATATATTTTTTAGAGAAAATTGCTTAGCCTTCTTCTAAATCATAATTAAACTTCATTAATAAATTTAAAAGTCTTTCCTACATAAATTGCTAGTATGGAAAGAATTTAGGTTCAAATAATTAAGACAAATCTTTGGTAAATAATATTATGCTAATTTTTGGTGTAAAAAGAAAAATCCCAGTTAAGTCCTTTCTCTGTTAAGTGTAAAATACAAGTATACTTTATTTTAATTGGTCTTTTCCATTAAATTTCTTAAATTTATACAACTTTACTGATTAAAATAAGCTAACATTAACATCGAGTTTAAGATTAAAAACCAAAGTTTTCAACAATCATCCGATAACTTACATGAATTACATTTCATAGTGCATTGACTAATTTCCATTATCTATAGGGAATTTAAAACTTTGTACTTAGTTGAGCTAATTAGTGGCTGCTTCTTGAGTGCCTGGATGTGTCCCGGCCTTATTTTAAGCTCATCCAGTTTTTGCTTGTTTTACTATGCCACGCCTGAGTCAGAACTACAAAGCGCTCATTCTGTTAGCTGTCAACAAAGTGTGAAAAGACATGGCGGCTGGGACAGTTGGGTTCTGTGGAGAGTGAGCCTTGCTGGTTTCCTTCAGGGCCTGAGTGCAATCGTTCACCTCCTTGAGGAGGGGATGGATGTTCCGAGAGGGGCAGTTAGAGCCAGGCTGAGGAGGAAACCTTGGCGGATAGACAAACATCAGCTAGCAGAGACCACAGGGAGAGCACTCGCACACCCCACCACCACCAGCAAACACACATGAGCCCCCTTTCGGCGTGCTGACGCCACTTCCGGCCACTTCCGTTCCTTCCGGCCGGCGCCCCGCCTTCCGGAAGTACACGTCATCGTTCTCGCTTCCTGGTAACTAAGGCGATGAGAGGGCTTTCCCACGGAAGCGAGCGGATGTCATCTTGTGTGAGGGCGAACCCCCGGGGCGTGCTGGCTAGTAGCGACGAGGGTGCGGGTCTGGGAGGCGCCGGGGTTCTCTGAGGCAGAAACGTTTCGGGGTGGATGTGGAGAAACGTGTTGTGAGAAACTATCTTTGAAGTGGAGGCGTGATCGTCTTGCCCGGGTCCAAGATGACGGCGTGGCGTCTCTAACCGTGTCGCTTCCGCTCGGTCGTGCGGAAACCGCTCTTTGATTGGCCAGCGGACGGCGCCGTGGCGTGACGCGCAGGGGCGCCGGCCAATCCGTTGAGAGCTGAGCTGGACTTGGAAGTGGGAGCGAGAGCCCGGCTTTTCCAGCTGTGGACGGCGGTGGCCAGGTGAGTTGTAATCCTAGGTGACGGAGAGCGGAGGACGCGGTCGCGAGTTCTACCGGGAGCCTAGTGGTTTGCTCCTGGGATGGGGCCTCTTTCTGGCAAGCAGAGAAATAGATTACTCAGGAGGAAATTGATAACCCGGAGTCGGCTGAGAGTGACGCTCCCGGGCCAGGCCGGGCAGCCAGAGGACCGGTATTGGGGTCCTGAGCATTCAGGATTGGGGGTGAGGCAGTCATCCCTTTTAGTTGAGCAACCTAGCTGAAAGGACTTTTGCTTTGGGATAGAGAACTAGAACCCAGATCTTCGGGCTCCCTGCGAGGTTAAACCTCACTGAATTCTGTCTACGGATGGTCTCACTATGTCCTGAAATGTTAGGCAGCTGGGAGTGGCTCCGGTGTTTTTTTTTTTTTTTTTTTTTCTTGCGGATCCTCTAACGGTATCTTCCCAGGCCTTTCATTCCTTCAGCGGTTCGTTCATTCGGCTGGTAACTTCTTCCTATACACTTGCCCTTTGGGGAATTTGGTGTAAGCCCAGACCCGGCTCCCTAGGAAAATGCACATTGATTCACAGATTGATTCACAGTTGTCCGAGCAACGTCAGAGGACTCGTGTCCCCCCCCCCCCCCCCGAAGTCCTCCGTGGTTCATACGGCCAAGGTCAAAAATCTGTGCTTTGGAGGAGATAGGTCAAGAAGCGGTGTGAAATCAGGAGAGCAGGTGACAATAGGTAGACATCTGGGGACTTGAGGTAGAACCCACTCCTTTTTTTTTTTTTTTTTTTTAAAGAAAGATTTATTCATTTATGTGAAGGACAGAGTTACAGAGAGGTAAAGAGAGAGAGAGGTCTTCCATCTGCTGGTTCACTCCCCAGATGGCTGCAACAGCTGAACCGGAGCCTATCCGAAGCCAGGAGCCAGCAGTTTTTTCCGATCTCCCACATAAGTTCAGGGGCCCAGGGACCTGAACCAGCCTCTGCTGGTGGAGCAGCGGGGAATTGAACCGGCACACTTATGGGATGCTGGCACTGCAGGCGGCAGCTTTACTTGCTATGCCACAGCGGCCCCACAGGCTCTTTAACTTGTTCTGCTTTTCTTGAAGGGCTTGTTCCCCTGAACCCCACTTCCTGAGGTGTATGGTGCCCAGTATTTCAGACGTGTGACCATGGCGTGTATTAAACACCGCATGAAGCTGGGATTGCTGGGGTTGAAGCGTAATCTGCAGTACTGTTTCACTGCCCAGATTCAGGCCCGAGCACCTGCGACTGTGGTGCAGGTCCCGATGAGGCTCAGCAGAACGGCATTTGGCCTTGGTTGTTTCTGTTAACTCCAAGTGGAACTACTTCAGCTCGGAACTGGTTCCCATTGTGAACTGGACTGGCCAATCAGTAACTCATTCTTCACAGTTAACCAAGCTGGAGAGGAGAAAGGCCCCAAAACAACATCACTTGAAATGTAACATTTAATAATGTATTTAATTTCATTAAAGAAGGAAGGGTTGGGTTGTGAAACAGTGTCTGAGACTGGCCCTTGGGCAAGGGTCCAGATCGGCTTGACTGAGATGACGTGGGGTCCCTGAGGAGGATTCCAGTGGATGTTTTGACTGGGTGCAGCTTAGAGATAATCAGATGGTGGTGAACCTCCTCCCTCGTTTGTGTGATTTTTTTTAAGTGCTAGAGGGGGGAGAGTTGAGAAAGAATCCATCAGCTGGGAGTCAACTGACTTTTGAGGCCAGTGGGAAGGTAGGAGTAAAGAGGGGAGTGTTGAGGCAGGAAGCGTCACAGCTTTGGGGTCAGAGAGAAGGTAGGTAATGTCATCCATCCGCAGCAACAGATTCTTCCAGACCAACGTCCAAACAGAGTCAGATGACCATCTTTGAAATTTCAGATGAGAGTGTTACACTCAATTAAAGCTGTATCTTCAGTTTCCTTTCAGACTATGGCAACGTATCTGGAGTTCATTCAGCAGAACGAAGAGCGGGATGGCGTGCGTTTCAGCTGGAATGTGTGGCCCTCCAGCCGCTTGGAGGCCACGAGGATGGTTGTTCCTCTGGCTTGTCTCCTCACACCTTTGAAAGAACGGCCCGACCTGCCCCCTGTACAGTATGAGCCTGTGCTCTGTAGCAGACCGACTTGCAAAGCTGTTCTCAATCCTCTTTGGTATGGATTCTTTTAAACATTGGTAAAAATATTGAATACGATAAATTACCACGTTTATGTGATTCTGATAAATGACATTCATTTTGGGCAAGGTGTCAGATTTGAGATGAGTAGTAGATGGTGAGGTTCTTAGGGGATGAATGCTGGTAGAAATCTACCTGGCCTAATACCCCAGATAAAATTGGAATCTTGGCCGGCACCGTGGCTCACTAGGCTAATCCTCTGCCTGCAGCGCCGGCACACCGTGGGTTCTAGTCCCGGTTGGGGCGCCGGATTCTGTCCTGGTTGCTCCTCTTCCAGGCCAGCTCTCTGCTGTGGCCAGGGAGTGCAGTGGAGGATGGCCCAAGTGCTTGGGCCCTGCACCCACATGGGAGACCAGGAGGAAGCACCTGGCTCCTGGCTTCAGATCGGCGCACTGCGCCTGCCACAACATACTGGCTGTAGCGGCCAGGGGGTGAACCAACGGCAAAAGGAAGTCCTTTCTCTCTGTCTCTCTCTCTCACTGTCCACTCCGCCTGTCCAAAAAAAAAAAAAATTGGAATCTTATAGGAATTAAGTGAAGGTAGAGAAAAGAGGTTTGTCATTCACTTTTTTTTTTTTTGCCAATTATTAACTTAACTGTAGATGTTATTGGTGCCTTTTAAAGTATTTTTCAAAAAACTTTGAGAGCTTTAGAACATTTTCTCATACTTTACCTGGTATGATGAAGATATGTAGCTGGACGCAGTCGTAGGCAGAAGAAATTTTAGCTGTGAGTGATTTTGTTAAAGTAGTTTTCTTTGTAACTGAAGAGTAGCCTATGATATTTCTCTGAGAAGTGGGTGCTATTTTAACTGTTAAACAGGTGGGAAATGTATAATTTCTGTTTGAGGGGACATTTTTCACTTTCTTCTTATTTAATGCACCCATATATAAGAATGCTGCTGTTGTGTTTTTAAAAAATCATTACCCCTGTTTTTTAAATTTTTTAAACATTGAAAGGAGAGAAAAGCAACTGAAGCACTATTTAGAATGAATTGTAGGAGGTGGTAAATGTAGAAGCAAGACTGCCCTACATTTCTTCAAGTACAATGGACATTTGGTAATGTCACATAGCTGGACAGTAAAATTATTAGGGAAAAAATCATGAAAATAATGTTAATAGGCAAAGAGAAATAGCCTATAATTTATATAAATCATGAAATTTAAAAAATTTTCTAGGATCTTAGGAAAATGAAAGGGGTCCGCTGATTCTTCATTGTAGCTTTTTAAAGGACATTTTCTGGTGTGGTTAATAGCCAAAATTCTAACTGCAGCCAGCAGTTTTGTTTATGCATACACATAGAAACGTGTTTATGTGCTTTACTGACCTTGAAATTTATATTTGAATGCTTTCTACCTTAAAAATGAATAGGGCTGGGTGTTTGGCAGTTTGGCCTAGCAGTTAAAATGCTCATGACCCATACGGGACTGCTTGGATTCAGTACTAGCTTCCTGATAATGTGGACTCTGGGAGGCCACCATCGTGCCTCAGCTGATTAGATTCCTGCTACCAACATGGGACATCCGGGTTGAGTTCCTGGTTCCCGGCTTTGCCCCCGCCCTGGCCATTGTGGGCATTTGGGGGATGAACCACTGGATGGGAACTCTGTGTCTCTCTGTCTCTCTCCCTCTCCAATAAATATAAAGTACCTAGTTGTGATATTTATTTTTTCTTACAGTCAGGTTGATTATCGAGCAAAACTTTGGGCCTGTAATTTCTGTTTCCAAAGAAACCAGGTATGTGAATTATTTTTAAAAATGTTGTATGTTGCATTTTTAGTTGTGAAAAAAGTGGGGTTGAATTTGTGTCTACATTGGTAGTCAGCAATTTCTGCTGAACTCAAAGTGATAGCTTTTGTTTAGCAGAATACTGAGCGTTGAGCATTTGTGATTTTTCTGTTGATGGTTCCATTATTTGAGTCCTTGTCATTTGCTGTGGAGGAAATGTGGAGTTCTCTTTCCTTGCAAGCTGCTAAAGACAGGAAATCTGTTACCGTAATAATAGACCAGTAGCCCATATTTCACTTAATTTCAGTGTATTTGAAATGGATAGTGTACATTACTAAATTCTTATTTTCTGATCTTTTGGGATTCAAGTGTCAGTATTGCTTCTTCTGATTTAAAAAAAAACTTTTAAACTACCAAACTAGAAGGAGCTCACAAATCACGAGAGACCGCTCTTTAAAATTTCCTGTGCCTATGATGGAAAATGTTCTAAGACAGAGTTGTTGCACAACTCTGTGTGTTTACCAGTAGTCATTGAATTACACACTTAAAATGAGTGAATTTTATGGTATGTAAACTATGCCTCAATAAAGCTGTTAGAAAAAAATCTTGCCCATCCTATTGTACATTGTCCCAATAGTACCTAAGGTATTCATAACCTGCATTTATTTATTCATTTATTTGATAATTATAATTAATCTCATTCCCAGATATGACACATAGCCAGTGATGACATAAGCAGTGTACAGTTGTTGACTAACTAGGTGTTCAGAAACTAAGTAGGTTCCATTCACTATGTATCTCCTTGAGAGATTCAGAATTCTATACAATTTGGGGCAGTATTTAGCCTAGCAGTTCAGATGCCTGTGTTGCGTTGGAGGACCTGGATTTGCGCCCCAGCTCTTGATCCTGACTCCTGCTCCCTGCCAGCACAGACCCTGGGAGGCACCAGTGATGCCTGAAGTAGCTGGGTTCCTGCCACTCACAGGGGAGACCTAGACTGTGTTCCGGCCCTCAGCTTCAGCCTTGGTCATAGTGGACATTTGGGGACTGATGCTGCTAATGGGAGTTCTCTGTCTCTGCCTCTCAGATTAAAAAAAAAAAAAAAAGGTATATATAATACCCTGTTATGTGCAGAATTGATGTTGTCTGTGTTTCAATAATTTGTCATGAAAATTCTCAAGCAGGATGGTGATTATAAGCCAGGACGCTGTAGCCGGACTGCCTGGGTTTCACTCAGATCTGTCACTTCCTGTGTGGCTTTGGGCAAGTCACTTCATCTCCTGTTCTAGTCTTTAAGATTAGAATGATAGTAATATACCTGCTTCATGGGGTTGTTAGAATTAAACTGAACTGATGAATGTGCAGGATTTAGGACAGTGCTTGACACATTGTAAGCACCACGTACATGGTATAATGATGCTTACCTGAGATCGCCACCTGCCAGTTGACAGGCATGCTCTGCAGTCTGTGTGTTGCAGGCAGGCACGGTCATTTGTAATCCTCTCAGCTGGGCCTTGCAGAGGTGAGCCTCTCAATGAGTGTGGAGCCAGGAGGAGAGGGGCGGCTCCCTGGAGGAGTCAGAGCAGTCTTAGTCGCCTCTCCGCTTCTGTACAGACAACTGAGTGGGTGAACAGGGCCTCTCCAGGTTGCTGGGATGTGGCCAGTGTGGCTGGGCTGACCTCTGGGTTCTCCTACACTATTTTTTTTATAGTGGGAGACTGTGGGGTATTGCAGCCAATAGAAAGTCAAGGCCAGTTTGGGGACAGAGGTCTTGCTGTCGTGCTGAGATACCCTTTCTAGCCACTGGCCCTTTAGAATTGCCTGTCAGCTTCCCAGCAGGATTTGTATGTGGTTATCCTGAGGTGATTGTCCTAGAGTGAACACCTGCTAAACTTGGTGAGCTGCACCTAAACTTTGTGTGTGGGTGTGTGTGTTAATTATTTGTTAAAATCACAGATACAAAGCGGGGGTGGTGTAGGGGGAGACAGAGAGATCTTCCATCCCTTGGTTTCACTCTCTATATGGTCTCAACGGCCAGTGCTGGGCCAGGCTGAAGCCAGGAGCTTCTTCCAGGCCTCCCATGTGGGTAGCAGGGTCTTAAGCATCTGGGGCATTCTCTGCTGCTTTTCCCAGGCCATCAGCAGGGAGGGAATTGGATCAGAAGTGGAACAGCCAGGACATGAACCAGTGCCCATATGGGATGCTGGTGTTGCAGGCTGCATCTTTACCTGCTACACCACAACCCCAGCCCCTAAACTTGATATTTAACATAAAGCTAGGGGTAGGCATTTGGCACAGTGGTGAAGCCACTGTTGGGATGCCTGCATCCCATTTTGGAGCACATGGGTTCCACTCCTAATTCTTCTGTCCATTCCAATATCCTGCCAATATGCACCATGACAGCAGGTGACGGTTCAAGTAGTTGGGCCCCTGCCACCCATGTTGGAGACCTGGATAAAGTTCCTGGCTCCTGGCTTCCGCTTGGCCCAACCCTGGCTGTTGTTGCCATTTGGAGAGTGAACCAGTGAATGGGGGCTCTCTGTCTGTCCATCTGTATGTCTGTCTCTTTGCCATTCAAATAAATTAAATAAATAAATAATAGGCTCAATTGTGCTCTAATATAAAACATCTGGAAGAAATTACACCAAGATGTTATCAGTGGCTGTTTCTAGGTCACAGGATTTGCTTTTTTTCCTTCTTTTTTATATTTTCCTAAATTTGCCAGGTTTCCTACCCGAACATGTATTACTTTATTGGTAGCCAAAATAAGAAAGAAAATAAAGATGTTAGCCTGTGCACAAATCTCAGTCTTTAATTTGTAGGACAAAGTTAGGAAATGGTTTTTAATAGTGTTTTTAAACATTTGGAAATTACAACGTAACTTGAAGCTGCCTTAAAAAATAAAGATTTTTTTAAAGTTTCAAAATGATGTAAGACAGTTACAAGTTTTAAATCATGATTTTTCAATTTTTATGAATGTTTTGTATTTTGTTAAAAATTTATTTTACTTAATTGAAAGGTAGAGTTTTGGCAAGAGAGGGAGAATGGAAAGGAGAGAGAGAAATTGAACTTCTGTCCTCTGGTTCACTCTCCAGATGGTTGTGATAGCTGGGACAGGCTAGGCCAAAGCCAGGAGCCTGGAGCTCCTTCTGGGTCTCCCACATGGGTGGCAGGGGCCCAAGCACTTGGACCATCTTCTTTTGCCTTCGCAGATGCATTATTGAGGAACTAGAGCAGAAACAGAGCAGTTGTGACTTGAACTGGTGGTCTGATATGGGATATTGTCATTGCATGTAGTGGCTTAACCCACTTGTGCCACAGTGCTGGCCCCATTGTTTTATATTTTGTGATTTCAAAATTAATATATGGTCATTAGCCATTTTCATAAATGGAAAATAAAAAGTATAGTGTAAGTATCTTTCAGCTGTAACAAAACAACACTTGGTTTTCTTTTCAGTTCCCTCCAGCTTACACAGGCATATCTGAGGTGAATCAGCCTGCTGAGCTGATGCCCCAGTTTTCTACAATTGAGTACGTGGTGCAGGTAACTTCTTGAGTTTCTCTGAAAACCCTGTTTTTCATGTGTCTTAGCTGCCCAGGGGATTTAAAGCCAGTAGGGCAGCTGGATCCTACACATTAGATTATGGTGTGTGTGCACACACCGGCAGTCTCCTCCTTGATTTTGCCCTTACCCATTTACGTTTGTTTCATAACCCGGCGGCCAGAGTACATCTAAGAAATGCGTATCACGTTACTTATCTGTTCAGAAGCCTTCAGTGGTGAAAAGAGCTCGTCTTTTGGCCCAGAGTAGAAGACTTTTCAAAGCCCTGTGTGCCACCTCTCTGACCTCAGTTCTGCTGGGGTCCTTGTTCAGCCGGCTGGGCCTCCAGCACGCCAGGAACACTGTAGCCCGACAGCCTGTGCTCTTCCCTCAGGCTGCAACTGTCTCTGTGTGTGGCTCCCTCCTTGCTTTTATGTTACTTTCTTAATGAGGCTGCCTGGCCCCTCTCAATCCTTGAACCTGTCCCCTGCCTGCACTCCTGGCTTTCACAGCCCCCCTTAATCTCTGCCTTCCAGAAAGTTTGCTCCATGAGGCAGGCAGGGACCTTTGTTCTTTCTGTTCACTGATGTACCTGGGTCCTGGAAGCATGCCCAGTACATAGTGGGTATTCCAAAATGTTGAATAAATTGTTGGGAATAGTTTTTAAGTATAATTTGTTACAAAAAACAAATCTTAGTCATCCAATGAAATAAATAAATGGAGGTTTGTGTAGATGTCCTTATCCCCTGACAGTAAATGTAGATGAAGACTTGGTATTTTAACACTCAGTCAAAAAAGAGCTAGTCACGTGTATCTGAATACTGATCATTTTGCTGTTCTCTTTTCCAAAAGCGAGGTCCCCAGACCCCTCTGATCTTTCTCTATGTGGTCGACACATGCTTGGAAGAAGATGACCTTCAGGCACTCAAAGAGTCCCTGCAGATGTCCCTAAGTCTCCTTCCTCCAGATGCCCTGGTGGGGCTCATCACTTTTGGGAGGATGGTGCAGGTGCACGAGCTAAGCTGTGAAGGAATCTCCAAAAGTTACGTCTTCCGAGGGACCAAGGATTTAACTGCAAAACAAATACAGGTTTGTGTCTCACTTGTACAGAAGCAAAGATGTTTCTTAGAAGTGAATTAGTTGTTCACTCTTAATGGTATGGGAAATGAGTCTTTTTGTTTCTGTTTTCTTTAGGATATGCTGGGCCTGACCAAGTCAGCCATGCCCATGCAGCAACCAAGACCTGCTCAAGCCCAGGAGCACTCTTTTATTTCAAGCAGGTGAGACACAGTGTCACACACACGCCATAATGGGTGTGCAGGATAGTCCAAGGGAGTCAGGAAGGACCCTATTAGAACTTTATTCTCCTGTTAAAGAAAATTCAGCTTAACTGGTATTTAACATTTTGTCAAAAAGGTGTGGACACCACCTTACTCAGTCATTCTCCTCCTCTTAGACTTATGGTTGTTGCCCTTTCTAATCCTTATGTAAAACTGAAAAACTTGAAAAGACTTTTTTTTTTTTTTAAGGGAAAGAGTTTATTGGGGGAAACCTGACAGACTGGAGGGAAGGGGTGAAGAAGGAAAAGAGGAAGAGGAGAGTGTAAGAGAGACAGACAAAGAGCGAAAAGACTTCTTATTGAATGCACACAAATAAGATACTCACTTCATTCAGGCTACTGAGTGAATGGGCGATGGTAGTGGCCAGCAAATTCAATAAAATGCATCACCTGCAGGCTGGGCTGAACTTCTTCCTCTGGGAAGAAACTAGAACATTTCTCTCTGTGTTACTCCTCAGGCTGAAGAGAAACAAAGTAAACCTTTGCAGTGGTGCAGCTTGGCCACATCAGTGGACCTTCCATGTACCGAATTCCATTAGATGGGTCCTTAGCATCCCTTTGCTGCTTAACACTTAGTTAAACTCATTTATTCTCTTTAAACTGTTATTTTTCCTTGCCTCATATGTGATTGCTAAATATTAGACTTTATATTCCCTAGTAAAATTTCCTTGAGTTGTTTTGTGTGTGTAGTTAGAGATGACCTTAAAGAAGAAAATGACAGTTGTTTTTCCTACTCTGAGTAATTGTTTGAAGAGCAGTAACTAGGAGCCCCCTGAAGTTGAAGACCAGAGTGCTTTGTTAAGCCAGGACTGATGTTTCTCTTCAAAATTTGCAGATTTCTGCAGCCCATTCACAAGATTGACATGACCCTCACTGATCTTCTGGGAGAGCTGCAGAGAGACCCGTGGCCAGTAACTCAGGGGAAGAGACCCTTGCGCTCCACCGGGGTTGCGCTGTCCATTGCTGTTGGCTTGTTGGAGGTAATTCACAATTCACTGGGAAATTTGTCCTCAGAAATTTTATTTGTTGGCTTTGCTTGAAAACCAGTTGTGACGTAAATCAACCAGATGCCCATGTTAATGTAAGTCATTATTGCTATCCACATGGAAGGAATCCCTGGATGTCTGAGAGTACCAGAAGCTTTCAGGAAAAGCGTAGGGGCATTAGAGCAATGGGAAGTGCTCGCCGTAAGTTAATACCAGTGTGCAGAACCCTCAGGCTGGTGCTGCCCCTCGGCAGCATCCTCTGTGTTGATGTGCAGCTGCATCTGGTCGGGGCAGCTGGAAAGACTCAGTCTTTGGAACGTTTCTGTTGGAGGTTGAACCACACTTGGAGGTGGGCGTATACCTCTGAAATGCTGCTGCTTCCTATTCCAGGGCACATTTCCTAACACCGGAGCCCGGATCATGCTGTTCACAGGCGGTCCTCCCACCCAAGGGCCTGGCATGGTCGTTGGCGATGAACTAAAGGTTCCTATTCGTTCCTGGCATGACATTGAGAAAGATAATGCGCGTTTCATGAAGAAGGCAACCAAGGTAGGTACTCATGGGCGCGGGCTATAATGGGAGTAGCCCTGTGCCGGCTTTGGGCTGCTCTGGAGTGACAGCTACTGTGCTGAGACCCCCACATCACGGTCAGCAAGGCCCTCTTCCTGAGACTGTTTCCACGTCTTGGCTGCTGTTAGACTACTTCTACTGTCAGACCTTCGTCACAGCAGATGACCTCAAAGTGTTTTATAACTGGAAACTCAATCTTTATTTTCCCTGTGTGTTTTTAAGAAAACGATATATAAAAAAGATAAAAAAAAGAATAAAAATAATAAAATAAAATAAAAATAATATAATAAAAAAGAAAAAATACTATATAAAAGTAAATAAAATAACAAAAAATAAAAAATATAAAAAAGAAACTAAAAGATAAATAAACAAAAAATAAATTAAAAAATTTAAAAAAGAAAAATTAAAATAAAAATAAAAAACAAATAAATATAAAAAAGAAAAAAAGATTAAAAAAGCATATAAAAAATAAAAAAAAACAAAAACAGAAAAAAAGAAAAATGTATAAAAAATAAAAATAGAAAAATAAAAAATAAAAAAGTAAAAATAAATAATAGATAATTAAAATAAATATATATAAAAGAAAAAACTAATAAAAAATAAAAAACCTAAAAAATAAAAAATATAAAAATGCAAAATAAAGAAAATATAATAAAAAATAAAAAAGTAATAAAGAAAAATAGAAAAAATAAATAAAAATAAAATTAATAAAAAGATTAAAATAAAGAACTTGAAACAAATACAGAAAAAAACAAAAATAATAAAAAAAATAAAAAAAAAGATCTCCATTCCTATGTCCTTTGGGATGTTAAGGCATACCATGGCATCACGTTACTATTTCCTAAAGAATGTTTCCTCTCTTCACAGCATTATGAGATACTTGCTAATCGAACTGCTGCAAACGGCCACTGCATTGATATTTATGCCTGTGCCCTTGATCAGACTGGGCTTTTGGAGATGAAGTGTTGTACAAACCTCACTGGGTATGTTGACCGCAGATATCTGGGGAAAGTGAGGGGTAAGGAAAGAGGAATCAGTGATGGGAACATGGGGATGGGTAAGGTCACCCCACAGGAGCTTTCAGGTAGCCCTGGGCCATGGTTTCAGTGACTGTGGTGTGGGCCCGGGTGTGTTAATCTTACTCCAGGCTCTTGTCTTGCACAGAGACAAGCATTCTAAATTCAGACATGCACATGTATAAGATGCTCAAAGTGGTAAGAAAATTTATTCAGAAAGTGAGAAAGTGAACAGATACGCACCAATGAACATGGATTGCCCCACACAGAGAAATTCCCATCCCGAATGGGCAGCAGGCCAGATGATTGCCAGAAGAGAGGTGGGGTGGCAAGTGGTGTGGTGGGTGGAGAAAGGGCGCCTGGGTAGCACCTCCAGCTATGGGCCCTGCCAAGGAGAGAGAACTTCTCCCATTTGTTGGCCTCTTTTGTGAAGGTGGGGTGGGGCCTCTGCAGGTGTGAAGCTACCTAGGAATTTTATGGCACCTCCTCAAGTTCCATGTGGAGCTTGATAGCCATATGTTCATGACATTCCCCACCATAGGTCCCAGATGAAGCAGGTACATCCCAGGAAAGGGGATGTTTTGATTGACAAGTAAGAGGGTAGAATTACACATGGCACCTTGTAGGACTTCCAGCTCAAGCAGACCTAAGCCAGGTACCATATCAATTGGGGAGGGGGTGTTGGCCCCTCAGAGGAAGAAGCAGATTAGCAGGAGGTCTCAAGGGTTTGCTGTAAGAAGTTACACCAGAGTAACTTCATTTCTTCCTTAAAGTTTTAAGATTCACAGAGAGCAGGCCAGGAAAGCCGGCAAGCGGGGAGTGCATGGCCTTCAGCAGGGTACTTCCTGTGAGCCAGTGGAAGGATAGAGTCTGAATGCTGGAGCAGTGAGGAGCAAACCTGACCTGACTGAGGGACTGTACTTTGTGACCCATACCAAGTACACTGTAAGCCTAGAGGGCGAACTACAGGGTGCTGGTTTGGAGCCTGAGGCTGAACTGTACTCACAGGTCAAGGTGGAAAGCAGTGGTTCTCAGTGTGCACTGGTGCCTGGACCAGCAGCCTTAGGGGTTCCTGGGAGCTGATTAGGAATGTGCTGCCCGCATCCTGTCCCAGACCTGGTGAGTCAGAAGCTCTGGGGAGGAGCGCTCCGGGAGATTGCAGTGCACCTGAAAGGGTAAGAACAGCTGATGGGGCCACTGGTCTGGAGCCGGCTGCACACCAGAGGCACTTAGAGAACTTGGAAAGCTACTCTTGCTTTGGGTCTTGTCCTCCAGAGTCTGATTTCCTTGCATGGGGTGTGGCCTGAGCATCTGCATGTGGGAAAGTTCCTCCAGCAATTCACCCATGAAGTAGAGTTTGAGTCACACAGCAGCAGCCACACCGGGGAGCTTGTTAAAAATGCAGCACCTTGAGCCTTGCTCCAAGTCTGCTGAATCAGAGCTTCATTCGAACAAGATCCCCAGGGAATCTGCATGCACGGGACAGTTTGAGGAGAAGCGGTGTTGAGCGAGCCATGGTGTGGGCCTGAGATTCTGCGTTTGTCACAGGCTCCCAGGTGATACTGCTGGTCCTCATTGGAAAAAAAGGGGTCTGAGAGGGAGCCCAGGTCACTTCAACTGTGCTAGAGAGCAGCAGATGTGTTAGGGGATAGAATTAGTGCCCAGATGACACAGATGGCACTGTCTAAGCGAGCCAGATCTCATGATGAAGTCTTGCCAGGGCCCACCATGAGTTCTTGGCTGTGAGAAGCCACAGGAATGCTGTAGTGCATTGGTGAACTTCCTGAGATGGTCTGTCAGTGTTCATGCGTGTGTATTTCTTCTGTGGGGAGGTGCCGTTGCTTCCATCACGTTCTCCAAGATTATGTTGTTTTCCACACAGAGCATTTCTGCTGAGAAGGTTGGATCAGTGGCTTGGCGGTGCTCACAGGGGAGCAAAAGGCATGGGGGAGAGCACCCGAAACTCAACCTTGGGGAGAATCATTGAAGGAGCTAGTACAGATTAGGCTGGAGACAGACAAACACACAAGAACTGAACTCAAGTTTTGAAGGATTGCTGTGTGGAGAGGGAATCAGATCTGTTCTGTTTGTGGGCAAAGGGTAGACCAGAACCAGGGGCTGGCAGCTGGTCTCAGTATCGAGACCCCCTTCCTGACAGTCAGCGCCCCAGACACGGAGAGGCGGCTTCTCAAGGGCTTACGCTCCCTGCTGCCCGGGGTGGTGACTTGGCAGGTACTCAGGTGTCGTTGAGGGGTGAGTCATGATTTATATGAGTGTGACAAAAGCCTACAACAGCTTTCTCTGTCATGGAGGTGGCCAGCCTAAGGCTGGCATCCTGATTTTATCATAATCAGGAGCTGAAGGTCTCTGATTATATAGAGGATATAGAGGGAAAAACAAACTCAGACTCAGTTTCTCCTGTGCCCTCACAACTCAGGTCGCTTCTGACGCCACATGTGTTTTTGCCCACATACCAAGCTAGCAGGCATGCTGCAGCAGCACACTCCTAATTTAATTAGATCCCCTAATCTACTGGGGGTCCTTTTAGACTGCATAATTTGAAGGCTCAGCCCCTGGGACTGCCCCCACCCCTAAATGCCAGTCACAAGCCCCCAGGTTGGTTTCACGCTGCTTCTGACTGACTGGCTATCAATAAGGATTCCCACTACCCCCTCTCTGTAAGTTTGATTAATTTGCTTAAGTGACTCCTGGAACTCAGGGAAGAACTTAGGATTCCCAGTGGCTTCTTAACAAGGATATCACAAAGGATATGGACAGAGCAAGGTGTGGGGAAGGGGTGTGGTCCTTTCCTGCCCTCCCTGGTTGCATCACACTCTAGAACCCCCAGATGCTCAGCTATCCAGAAGCTCTCCAAACCCTGTCCTATAGGGTTTGTATGGAGACCTCGTTGCATAGACATGATTGAATCTTGGGCAGCAGTAGAAAGTGACTGGACAAAAAGGGTCTGATCAAATACCGGCAGATTCAGTGGAGAAGCCCAGCCTGGCCTGTCCAGATCCTTCTTGGCCTTTCTGGCCAGCATCCTTTCCTTACTGGTATGGGGAAGCTCCCTTCTGAAATGCGTTTTAGGATCAGAAAAGCGTAGGTCAGACACTTCATAGCCATCTCCAAGATGGAAAGGTGGGGCAGATCTGTGTTTCTGAGCCACTTTGGGGAAGAATAATAGTTTCCAAGGCCTACCTTGGAGAGAGAAAGAAACGAGTGAAAGGGCAGAAAGGTCAGAGAGAGGGATGTTGCTTCCTGAGACTTGTTAACGAGGTCCAACTCACCAACCCTTTTCTAGAAACTTAGGAAATAACAAGATCTGTGGATGTTGTTAGCCAGGAACCACTGACGAAACTCAAAATAGATACGCAATGTCTCAGGCTCCTCCTGAGCTGTTCCTGCCCGCTTCACCTGCGGCTGGAGTTCAGGCTGGTTGCTGGAGCTCCAGCCACGTCTCAGCAGTAGGAAGCAGGAAAGGTCAAAGACGGACATGCCCCTTCCCACAGGAATACACCCCACACATCATAAAGGACACTTGAGCAAGCAGAGCCGAGTCGCGGGGCCACGTGGATGGCAGGGTAGGAAATGCGTCTGTATTTCAGGCGGCTATGGAGTACGCGATAAAGGAAGAGGAAGAGAGTGATTATTTGGGGCAAATAGCTGACCCCCCCTCGCTGGAAGGGTCAGGTACTCCAAGACGGGTGGACCGTGTGATTGTTCCTGTGCTCTTCCCTGTTCAGAGATCTTGCTTTAAAATGGCTTCTGGATGCGCAGCTTGCACCAAACTGTGCTGCTCTGCCTACATGCATGACATTTTGAACAGTGTTTTCCTTTAACTTCAATAATGGGTGACTATCATATTGAAAAATGAGGAAAATAATTCTTGTCAAGCATTCAAGGTTTTGAGGCAGTAAATGTGGGTTTCCCACAGGGCTGGTTATTTTCTTATCCCAAAGAACTGTATGAAGGATTGGAGATGTTTTCCCAGTAGATAAATTATTCAAACTGGTGGGTCTGGGGCCAGCATTATGGCACAGTGGGTTAGGTTGCCGCCTGTGACAATAGCATCCCGTAAGAGTGCTGCTTCTTAGCCGGTGCCGCGGCTCACTAGGCTAATCCTCCGCCTGTGGCGCTGGCACCCCAGGTTCTAGTCCCAGTCGGGGCGCCAGATTCTGTCCCCATTGCCCCTCTTCCAGGCCAGCTCTCTGCTGTGGCCAGGGAGTGCAGTGGAGGATGGCCCAAGTGCTTGGGTCCTGCATCCACATGGGAGACCAAGAGAAGCACCTGGCTCCTGGCTTTGGATCAGCGCGCTGAGTGCAGTGTGCCGGCCACAGCGGCCATTGGAGGGTGAACCAACGGCAAAGGAAGACCTTTCTCTCTGTCTCTCTCTCTCTCACTGTCTGCTCTGCCTGTCAAAATAAAAAAATAAAATGATAAAATAAAAGAGTGCTGCTTGTTGTCCTGTGCTCCACTTCCCATCCAGCTGGGAAGGCAGCGGACAATAGCCCCTGTACCCATGTGGGAGACCCAGATGGAGCTCCTGGCTCCTAGCTTTGGTCTGGCCTAGCCCTGGCCATTGCAACCATTTGGGGAGTGAGCCCCTAGTTGAGAGGTCTCTTTCTGTCTCTCTCTATAACTCTGCCTTTCCAATAAGTAAGATCTTTTTTTTTTTTTTTTTTAATAAACTGGTGGGTCTATTCAAGGATTTTTTTCTTTTTCTTTTTCTTTTTAATTTGAAAGACAGAGTTACAGAGAGGCAGGGGCAGAGAGAGAGAGAGGTCTTCTATCCACTAATTCACTCCCCGAATAGCCACAATAGCCGGCGCTCAGTCAGTCTGAAGCTATGAGCCAGGAGCTTCCTCCAGGTCTCCCACGTGGGTGCAGGGGCCCAAGGACTCGGGCCATCCTCAACTGCTTTCCCAGGCCATAGCAGAGAGCAGGATCTGAAGTGGAGCCACTGGGACTTGAACCAGCTCTCACATGGGATGCCAGCACTGCAGGCTTTACCTGCTATGCCACAGCGCTGGCCCCGCAGGTGGCGTCTTCACCCACTGTGCCACAGCGCTGGCCCCAAGGGTTCTTTTTCTTTCACTTTCTTTTTTTTTTTTTTTTTTTTTTTTAATTTGACAGGTAGAGTTAGACAGTCAAGAGAGAGACAGGGAGAAAGGTTTTCCTTCCATTAGTTCACCCCTCAAATGGCCACCACAGCTGGCACGCTGCGCCAATCCGGCGCCAGGAGCCAGGTGCTTCTTTCTGGTCTCCCATGCAGGTGCAGGGGCCCAAGCACTTGGGTCATCCTCCACTGCCTTCCCAGGCCACAGCAGAGAGCTGGACTGGAAGAGGAGCAACCAGGACTAGAACCTGGCACCCATATGGGATGCCAGCGCCGCAGGCGGAAGATAAACCAAGTGAGCCACGGCACCGGCCCCACTTTCACTTTCATTTTGAAGTAATTATAGATTGAGAAAAAGTAAATATAGAGGAAATACGCACAATGCTTCTGTTTCCTTCATCTGGTTTCTCCCAGTGGTAGTATCAGTACCGGGAAACTGATACTGGCACTAAGCAGTTAACAGTACTGCAGACCAATTAACTGTACTGGGCCATATAACTCTTTTAGCTGACCTTGCTTTAGTGTGGTGTATGTGATGGCACGGAGAATTTTGAGTTCTCAGGGGTAGGTTCAAGTCCTGTAATTTTAAAAATAAGAGGATTTAAGCCTCTCTTATTGTTTACTCTACCAAAGTCACTGTTCTGTTAGACATATTTCTAAATGTGTGGCTGAATACTTAATAGTATCGGCACACAGACCTTACTTGGGTTTTACCAGTTTCACAAGCATTCGTTTTTCCTATGTGTGTGTGTAGAGTTCTCTGCGATTTTATCGACTGTATTGAATTGTATAATCACCACAGTGATCAAAACATCAAACTGGTAAGGATTCTATGCTTAATGTTTTAGGAATAGTTTCTTTCCTAAAGTACACAGATTGAACTTGCTGTTTTGTGGACGTGATTTGTTTTGGTAGTCTTCCTTAAACTATTGTTTGTACAAACTGAGGGGGTACTTGAATGGTTTCTGTCAATGCTAATGTTCGCTTTCTTTTTTCTTACCTAGAGGCCACATGGTGATGGGAGATTCTTTCAACACTTCCCTCTTCAAGCAGACATTCCAAAGAATTTTTAGTAAGGATTTTAACGGAGATTTCCGAATGGCGTTCGGTGCTACTTTAGAAGTAAAGGTATGACAGACTTTAAAACGTTAATGGACTCACAGCTTTGTATCTGAACATTTCCCTAGCCATGGATTTAACAAGCTGAATTCAAAACTTTTGGGGGAAAATTTGTACTGAACATATGTAGCCTTCTTTTCTGTCATTCCCTAAGTAATACAGTTTAACAGCTTTTACATTATTTCCTAAATAATATAGCGTAACATAGTATTTACATTGTTTGGGGTATTAGAGTGATGTAGAAATAATTTAAATTATCTGGGGAGATATGCATAGGTTATATGCAAATACCGCGTTCTTTTCTACATGGATTTTGGTGTGTGTAGGGGCATCTGGGACCAGTCCATCTTGGATATTGAGGGATGACTGTGCAGTGTTCCTGCTTACTCATGGTTAGGCTTCCAGCAACCTCAGTCTGTTGGACAGAGATGTAAATGTCCAGACCACAGTGGCTGTCATAGAGTTTATTATTCACATCATCCCTTCGCTTCTCCAGGCTGACCTGCATGTGTGTTAGTACTCAAAACAGAGTGGTCTAGTTCCCCTGCAGACCTTGCAGCACTCTGGAGTTAGAGAGACTATCTATTTTCGCCACTGTAGGAGAGCTGGTGTTGGGGTAGGGGTTAGGAATAGCACTGAAATCCAAGGACAGAGGAATCCACACAGTGGGCAGTGTCCCCCAGCAATCAGTGTGGGGTCCACACTTCCCAGAGCTCTGGTTTTCATTTAGTGACTGTTGAATAGACAGCATTGTGAGTTTTGATTTGTTTTTCCATGAAAGGACTCCTGGCCCTCTACACAGTTAATTCTAAGTCACTGAGAAAACTTTAAAAGGCGCCTTTAGAAAATACGAGTGGAGCTAATACTTACAGAATTGGCAATTATCATTAAGTCATTTAGGTTCAACTTTAATAAACATGGTTGAATTTTTTCTTTTTTTGAAGATTATTTATTTATTTGAAAGATGGAGTTACAGAGAGAGAGGGAGAAATAAACAAAGAAAGAGATCCTCCAACCTCTGCTTCACTCCCCAAATAGCCATAATGGCCAGGGCTGGGCATGGCCAAAGCCAGGAGCCCTATTCTGCTCTCCCACATGGGTGCAGGGGCCCAAGCATCTGGGACATCCACTGTTGCCTTTCCAGGCTCACTAACAGGGAGCTAGATTAGAAGTAGAGCAGCTGGGACCTGAACCAGCAACTATATGGAATGCCAGCCTCGTAGGCGGCAGCTTTACCTGCTGTGCCGGCCCCTTTTTTTCCTTTTTAATATGAAGTGGAATGGGCATTGTTAAAATGAATTCACATTTAAAAATCTGAGCATGGGGGCAAGCATAGTGTCATATTTTCCCTCTGAATTTGTGTTGTAACCATCGTGGGGACAGAGTGGGTCTCAGTGAATTTTAACTTTATACTTGTATATCATTTGTTTTTAGACCTCTCGGGAACTGAAGATTGCAGGAGTCATTGGTCCGTGTGTATCCCTGAATGTGAAAGGACCGTGTGTGTCAGAAAATGTAAGGGAAATTCTTCCTTCATCACCCTCACCCCCTGCTGTAGCTGTAACTGGTTAGAAGTGTTGGAATACGAAGCCTTGCAGTATGTCACGGTAGAGAGTGTCTGTGGGAGGGGAGAAGGGCTAATCCTCGCTGACCACCACAGGTCTGGGGGCTGGCATCATTTCCACCTGTCCATCTGTTTATCTGAAAGAGAGAAATGGAGAGAAGGAGGCATGGAGAAGGTAAGTATCTTGCCTAAGGGTCAGAGCTGACATGGAGGAGCTGGACTCTAGGTTCCCCTGACTCCACTGCCCGTGCTTGGGTCGCTGTGCCAAAAAGCCAAGAGTGTTGTGTTCAGCACCAGGGAACCATTCAACAGCTCCTTCAGGAATAAGCCTGTGTGTTCTTTGCCCTTGAAGTGGTACCTTTATCTCGCTCTTATCTAGTAACGAGCCTTATACAGTGAGATCAGCCTGAGTTGTTGAACAGTAGAAGACACTGTCATGTATGGAGACAGCTGTGTTCACTAAAACCAGATTTTGCGTGTTCGCTTATCATTCAGGTTGGTGGCTTTGCTGGTGGCCCTCACCTTCTGAATATACTTCAGTTGCCAGGGCACAGGCTGTTTCATCTGATGAGGCCTTTGCAGGGCTGCTGTTACGCAGTCATGTCCTTCCCTTTCATCCTCAGTGGGTCGTATACAGGTGCGACAGACCAAGGCCAGGAGCTTCTTCAGAGTCTCCCACATGGGTGCAGGGACCTAAGCACTGGGCCATCTTCTGCTTTCCCAGGCACAATAGCAGAGAGCTGGCTTGGAAGTAGAACAACCAGGATTTGAACTGGCGCCCATATAGGATGCTGGCATTGCAGGTAGAGGCTTAACCTGCTGGGCCACAACACTGGCCCCATGTTATTTGCTCTTTTTGAAAAAACTTCTGAATGTACTGTCTTGTTGAAAAGACAGTGCTGGGTGTCTTCTCTAGTGGAATGTCCCACACTCAATGTGCCTGGTTGTTTCTTTGAACTGGTGTTTAGCTTATGTCTGTCCTCTGTGGATTCCGTGTGAAATGGAGGTTAGCTCTGAAGATGTGACAGATTCAGGGTCATCTTTTGGTCAGTTGTACTTCCTGGCTGATGTGTAGCCCATGCTGTGTCACATCCGGAGGCACTTAGTGCCGTTGTCCCCTGTACTGGTCCTGAGGTTGGATCTGGTGGGGAAGGTCTTTCCATTATAAAAAAACATTTCCCCTTGGAATGTGATTGCAGTGCAATATGAAGATTTTCTTGCCGACGGCCTCATGATTTTAGCCTCATTGGTCATCCTCACTGGAATCAGCTTATTTAATTGGAGGTTATAAAATGATGATTCCCTGGTTCTGTCTTTATAATTCCACCAGTAAAGGCATTTAAAGGTTAAATGCTTAAGTGTATGTTAGTAAGAAAATGGAAGGTTTGGGCCAGCGCCGCGGCTCACTAGGCTAATCCTCCACCTTGCGGCGCCGGAACACCGGGTTCTAGTCCCGGTCGGGGCGCCGGATTCTGTCCCGGTTGTCCCTCTTCCAGGCCAGCTCTCTGCTGTGGCCAGGGAGTGCAGTGGAGGATGGCCCAAGTGCTTGGGCCCTGCACCCCATGGGAGACCAGGAAAAGCACCTGGCTCCTGCCATCGGATCAGCGCGGTGTGCCGGCTGCAGCGCGCTGGCCGCGGCGGCCATTGGAGGGTGAACCAATGGCAAAAGGAAGACCTTTCTCTCTGTCTCTCTCTCACTGTCCACTCTGCCTGTCAAAAAAAAAAAAAAAAAAAAAAATGGAAGGTTTGTAGCCACACTGGGCCTGGTGCCTAGAGAAAGGGTTAGCAAGGCAGGAGGGGAGGCACACGAACTCCTTTCACTTCTTTGATGCTTTTCCCAAGTGTAGTCCTTCAGCTTCCAGCAGGTGTTTTAAAAAGGCCATGAAAGGGTTGGGGTGAATCTGTCCATCTCATGATTGTGCCTAGGAAGTACTGTTGGAACAAAGCAGTGTGCCCTCTATAGCTCTCCACTATAGAGCTCCTGGTTGATTTCACTTAAGAACCTTTCCTGGGGCTGGTGCTGTGGCACAGTGGGTTAAAGCCACTGCCTGCAGTGCTGGCATCCCATACAGGCACCGGTTTGAGTCCCAGCTGCTCTACTTCCTATTCAGCTCCCTGCTAATGCACCTGGGAAAGCAGCAGAAGATGGCCCAGGTCCTTGGGCCCCCATACCCACATGGGAGACCTGGAAGAAGCTCCTGGCTTTGGCCTGGTCCAGCCCTGGTTATTGCAGCCATTTGGGGAGTGAACCAGCAGATGGAAGGTCTCTCTGTCTCTCCTTCTCTCTCTGTAACTCTGCCTTTCAAATAAATAATTAAATATTTTAAGAAAGAACCTTTCCTTTTCCCCTTTGACCATCACTGGTTTTGTGGCCAGGTACGTAGGCTCCTGGCATGGCTTTGTGGAGAGAACATACTAGGGTCAGCTGACAATGTGCAGTGTGGGTGAAGTTGGAGTGAATGAAGAAATAGTGTGACTCTCTAAGTGCATAATCGTGTCACTTTCCCAGCACAGTATTCTGCAGAGTGATGTGAGGTGTTAGAATATGCAGTGCTTAGGCCGGCGCCGTGGCTCAACAGGCTAATCCTCCGCCTTGCGGCGCCGGCACACCGGGTTCTAGTCCCGGTCGGGGCGCCGGATTCTGTCCCGGTTGCCCCTCTTCCAGGCCAGCTCTCTGCTGTGGCCCGGGAGTGCAGTGGAGGATGGCCCAAGTGCTTGGGCCCTGCACCCAAGGGAGACCAGGATTAGCACCTGGCTCCTGGCTTTGGATCAGTGCGGTGTGCCGGCCGCGGCAGCCATTGGAGGGTGAACCAATGGCAAAAGGAAGACCTTTCTCTCTGTCTCTCTCTCACTGTCCACTCTGCCTGTCAAAAAAAAAAAAAAAAAAAAGAATGTGCAGTGCTTGGGGTAGATGCATTTGGCCAGGCAGTTCAGACACCGTTTGGGATACCTACATTCCATGTGTCAGAGTACCTGGGTTCAAGTCTCTGCTCTGCTCTTCATTCCAGCCTCCTGCTAATTTGCATTCTGGGAGGCAGCAAGTGACGGCTTAAGTAGACATGGGCTTTGGCATGGCCAGCCTCAGCTGTTAGGGACATTTTAGCAGTGAAAGAGCAGTTGGGAGTTTCAGGGTCTCTCCTTGCCCCCAACCCCTACCCCCAGCATCTCTAACTCTCTCTGCGTCTTAAATAAAAATAAGAACAATGATGTTTGTATTCACATTTTAGTGAACCTCATGTTTTAGTGAACCTCATGTTTATCACTGAAAGCCATTTAACTAGTCTATAAAATAATCCTCTCATACCACTACAATCCCCTCAGTTCTGTTACAATTTACATATAGCTTTTACCTAAAACAATTGGATAGAAAATTAACATTTTATAGTTAATGTTCTGTAACTATTTCTGATTTTAATAATGATCATGAAAGAAATACATAAAACTTGAAGCTAACTAGATAATTCCTTCTCCTACTATTTACTTCTTCCCCAAACCTGCCTTGATTTGTTATTGACTTCAGTGTTATGTACCATTTTTATAATATATATGATGTAGTGTACACTGGTCACACTACCAACATAATAAAAGCTTAATTTTAAGATACTATAGATTTAAATATTATGTCTTCTTGTCTGTAATTGTGCTTTTTTCAGTAAAAAAAAACTTTTTAATTAGATTTAAATTTTCACCTAAAAGGCGGTATTCTAGGTGACCTGTCCTAAGAGTATCTCGTCAGGACTTCTGCTCAGCAGCTCACCCTGAGGGTGATGTTTGTGTTTGATCATTCCTCTGCCCACCCCAGGAGCTTGGTGTTGCTGGCACAAGTCAGTGGAAAATCTGTGGCCTGGATCCTACCACTACGCTTGGCATCTACTTTGAAGTTGTCAATCAGGTGAGCTGGATTTTTATTTTATTTTTTTTGGTTACATTTTCATGTCTTAATGTCCTATTTTTCATATTTATTACAAACCAGTGACATCTGGTTAACTGCTCCATGAACTGATACCATTTTGATATTGTATGAGATTCTTTAAGAAGTTGATGGAAAATGAAATTAAAAGATATTTATTTTGGTGCAAAAAAAATTTGAAATCAGGGCTGTGTTGTGGTAACATGGGTTAAGCTGCTGCCTGCATCTCTGGCATCCCATATAGGTACCAGTTCAAATCCTGGCTGCTCCACTTCCAATCCAGCTCCCTGCTAATGGCCTGGGAAAAACAGCGGAAGATCGCACCAGTGTTTGGGTCCCTGCCAACTACTTGGGGGACCCAGGTGGAGCACCTGGCTCTTGGCTTCAGCCTGACCCAGCCCTGGCTTTTGGGGCCATCTGAGGAGCAAACCGGCAGGTGTAAGAGCTCTCTAACTCTGACTTTCAAATAAATAAGTAAATTTTTTTAAAAAAGTGAAATTACATAGTTTTTTCATAAGACGTATTTTCTGTGACTGTTTTGAAGACTCCTTATATGTATGAATTTCAAAATTTTTCTTGTACCAAAATAAACTTAGGAGAGTAATGACTTGTACCAGCCATTGTAATGTTGGATTTTTCAGTGTTTCAGTCTTTCCCCAATATTTTCTTGGGTTCAAAAAAAAAAAAAAAAAATCAGAAACCTGCATTACAGGAGACTGATAAAACTGCATAGTTAACACTCTGTGCCCACCACCTGGATTCTGTAATTAGTGTTTTATTGTATTTACTTTGTTAACATATGTGTTGATTTCATCCTTCTTATTTTTGATGCATTTCAAAGCAAATTGAAAGTCATCAGTGTAAATTCACCCTAAACACTTCAGCATGCATATCATTAACTTGAATTCATTGTTAAATGTGCTGTTTTAGTTATTTTTTTTTTTTAAGTGAACATTCTGTATAGAAAAATATGCAAATCTTAAGTGTACCATTCAAAGTGCATCCAGAACCATACTGTCCTGGCCGTGGCAGGCTCTGCCACTGTATTGAAGTCATGCCTGTAACAGTAACAAGATGTCTGGCTTCTTGTCCCTGCAGCACAATGCCCCAATTCCCCAAGGAGGCAGAGGCGCCATCCAGTTTGTCACGCAGTATCAACACTCCAGCACCCAGAGACGCATCCGTGTGACCACCATCGCCCGAAAGTGAGCATTCCCACGTTCTGCATTGGCATTTTCCCTCTGAAGAGATGGTTTAATGTTAGTTTGCCTTTATGGTTTCCATTGTTTGGCTCTTGCCAGTCCTTGAAGTTAACTACCATATATCCATATATATGGGGGTGCTTCAAGGTTTGTGGAAAATGCATTTTATGAAAAAACTGTAGGATTTTAAAAAAAGTTTGTACCAAAATAAACTCATTTTCCATTTTCCACACCTTTTTGAAATAATCTTGTGCATGTGCAGCAGCTTTTTATGTTTAAATAGCTGTGTCGGTATCCAGTATAACTCACTTTGCAAGCCTATTTATGTTTTTCCATGGCTGCATAGTATTGCATGGCATGTGTGGGAAGTATAATTCCTCTGTTAAAGGACATTTCAGGTCCTGCCTGCCAGTCAACTTCATGGTAGTTAAATTTTGATACTGCAAACATTGGAAGGAAAGTGTCCTGTCTCCTGAATAACAGTGGATATTTTCAATCTTTCACATGCAAATCATGAACAGTTTCTCACTGTCATTTGTCTCTTCCCATTTATCAATGAGTTGAGTACTTCTTTATGTTTATTGGCCATATGTATTTCTTCTGTGATAGCCTTGCCCATTTTGCAGAATAGATTTCTTGTTCTTGTTTACTGCATTGCAGAGACTGTAGGTATTCTGGATATAGTTATTGTGTTTGTTGCATACATTTATTTCTGGCCTATGTTGATTTTTATTTTTGTTCATGATGTATTTACCCATCTGGAAAACTTTTGTATATGTGCAAATTATTTTTTTTCCAGGCATGTGATGCTGGGAAGTCATTTTGTGAATTTGTAAACATTTAGTTTTTTTTTAAGATTGAACAAGAGGAAGCAGTGCTGCATTGAATATTTACCTGCATAATGTCCTGAGGACATGGGGAAGTTCTGCTCTCTAATTTTCTTGAGTTTACAGTTTTCAGAGATCACGTAAGGGTGACTGAAAACGTGCATAGAATTCCTGTGATTCATTACTGAAAATGAAGCTCACATCTGTGTGGTCTGAGAGGAAGGAGCAGGATCTATGGTTCTCTATCTAAATGAATATCTGGCTTTCTTGTCTCTCCTGTACATAACTGTGGCCCTGCCTTTGGCATTGTCAGCTGGGCAGATGCGCAGAGTCAGCTCAGGCACATTGAAGCCGCATTCGACCAGGAGGCTGCAGCAGTCCTGATGGCGCGGCTTGGGGTGTTCCGAGCGGAGTCGGAGGAGGGGCCCGATGTGCTCCGGTGGCTGGATCGACAGCTCATCCGACTGGTAAGTTGGGAACAAAGGCATTAGGTTCTGTCTTGATCTCTGATCTACTTTTTTTTTTTTTTTTAAAGATTGATTTATTTATTTGAAAGACTTATAGAGAGGGAGAAACAGAAGAAATCTTCCATCTGCGAGTTTACTTGCCAGATGGCCACAGTGGCCGGGGCTGGGCCAGGCTGAAGCCAAGAGCCATGAACTTCATCTGAGTCTTCTGTGTGAGTGGCAGGGGCCCAAACATTTATTCCAAGCACTAGATGTTCTGAGAGTGGTATGAAAGAAGTGATCAATAATGTATTTTCCCTTCAAGGGCTGATGTATTAATTGAGAAGAAGCAACGCACATTTGGGGAGTGATGCAGATCTGTGCATGTTAAGAACTGAATTGTGAATCCTGTATTTTCCTCCTTATCTGGAAGGTGGTTTTGGGAAATAAAAGTCCAGGCCCAGTGAGTTTAGGGAGATGCTTCATATATTAGTCTGGGTCCAGCCAGGAGTGAGAAATCACACTGTAATTTTTTAAAATATTTATTTAAATATTTGAGAGTCAGAGACAGAGAGCTCCCAGCCACTGGTACCGTGGCTTGGTGCTGGGCCAACCAAAAACCAGGAGCTGGGAATTCAATCCAGGTCTCCAGTGTGAGTGGCAGGCACCCAACTGCTTGAGCTGTCGCTTCAGCCTCCTGCAGTGGCCATTAGGAGGCTGGAAATTGTGAAGCTGGAACTGAAATCCAGGCTCTCATAATGAGATGTGGGCATCCTAACTGCATCTTAACCACTAGGCCAAATGTCAAGATCGCACTGAATACTTTAGGTAGGGAATGTTTTATATAATGGCTGCTACAACAGATGAGTAGCTTGAGGGACTTGTGAGTAATAAATAAAACAGGGCACAGCCACTACTTCTGGGACAGAGAAGAGCCCTCCTCCACCCTACACCCAGGGCTGATCCAGACCTAATTGGGCGGTGATGGCCATGGCTGAGTAAATTTTTCTTAGCAAAGAAGTTGCCATGGTAATATGCCTGAGGAACTTACTAGAATTTGACAAAACCACACCTCTGGGGTCCTGGGGAAAGCTGTTCCCAGGGGAGCGTCTCTGCAGAGGCACGTGAGGGTGCTTAGATAGCTAGCTGCTAGCTGCCATCTGCTCCAGTAGCTCAGTACTGGACAAGCCACAGAGCATCGGGGAGGCTGCTGGGTGAGCACCTGGCCCCAGGAAACACTCGCCTCCTGCAGCCTCCACTGACATACTTTAAAACACTGGGGCATCTGGCAGGGGAATACTGGTTAAAAGGCCCACATGGTTTTTGCAGCAGGCAGAAGGGATGAATTTGGAAGCATGAGGCAACAAATTAACAATTGGCATACCACATCATCCTGTCTTCTTGGAGTGCACAGCATGTGGTCAGAGGTACTGCAAAGCCCAGTGAGGAAAACCATTTCACTTTGTTTAGCTCAGTCATTGCCCTTGCCATTGCATGGAACCATTTTCAAACTCAAATTGAAAATTGCTCCTCTAGAATTGCAAAGACACAAGAGATGACTGTCCAAGTGGTTGGCAAAACCTTTTTGCCTAGTGAGCCTTGAAGCACATTTTTTCCCCATTGATTTGTTTTTATTTATTTGAAAGGCCAAGAGAAGGAGAGACAGAAAGAGAAACAGAGAGAAAGGACGCTGTGATTGTGATCAGAGGCAGTACTTGAACCCAGACACTCTGATATAGGATGCTGGTGTCCCAAGCTGTGTCTTAATTGTCATGCCAAACACCAGCCCCAGACCTTTTTATAAAGAGTAGGCTAATAGAGGAGGAGGCATGGCTTGCTGCATAGTGGCCCAGCATGAACAAGCCTGAGGGAGGTAGCTGTACCTTTCATTTGTATGCTGGGAATGTTGGAAAGATCACTGTCACAGGAAGCCAGGTTGGACAGTTGGACAGTGGGGAACAGAGGCAGTGAAGGTACACCCTAACTGGAACACTGCAACTGCAGGGAGAGAGGGAGACTTGGGTATGACTCTTTTTTTTGTTTTGTTTTGTTTTTAAGATTTACTTATTTGAGTGGCTCAATAGGCTAATCCTCCACCTTGCGGCGCCGGCACACCGGGTTCGAGTCCCGGTTGGGGCGCCGGATTCTGTCCCGGTTGCCCCTCTTCCAGGCCAGCTCTCTGCTATGGCCAGGGAGTGCAGTGGAGGATGGCCCAGGTGCTTGGGCCCTGCACCCCATGGGAGACCAGGAAAAAGCACCTGGCTCCTGGCTCCTGCCAGGATCAGCGCGGTGCGCCGGCTGCAGCGGTGGCCATTGGAGGGTGAACCAACGGCAAAAAGGAAGACCTTTCTCTCTCTGTCTCTCTCTCTCACTGTCCACTCTGCCTGTCAAAAAAAAAAAAAAAAAAAAAAAAAAAAAGATTTACTTATTTGAAAGGTGGAGGTAGAGAGGCAGAGAAAGAGAGAAGTCTTTTTTTTTTTTTCTTTTAAGATTTATTTATTTGAAAGAGTTACATAGAGGGAGAAGGAGAGGCAGAGAAAGAGGTCTTCCATCTGCTGGTTCACTCCCTAAATGGCTGCAGTGGCCAGAGCTGGTCCAGTCTGAAGCCAGGAGGCTCTTCCGGGTCTCCCACACGGGTGCAGGGGCCCAAGGACTTGGGCCATCCTCCATTGCTTTCCCAAGCCAAAGCAGAGAGCTGGATCGGAAGTGGAGCATATATGGGATGCCAGCACTGCAGGCAGCGGCTTTACTCGCTATGCCACAGCGCTGGCCCCTTGGGTATGATTCTTAGCAGGAGTATGGGATCAGTATGATGCTTCAGTTTACATCTACTGTCATCATATAAGAGAAGTTTCAGGGGGAAGGAGCTACTGCTGTGATGGAGGATTTTGCAGGCTCATGGAGCTGAGATGAAGGTAGTGGCAGTATTAACAAAGACAGGAGAAGGTTTTGGACCAGGATGTACTCTGAATAAAGAATTGATAAAACTTGGTAAAATGACTGTAGGCAGAACCAAAAGCCAAAAAGTCAGTGTTCACTCACATTTCAATTGAAGGTAACTACAAGAAAAGTGAGATAGAAAAATGGGAAAATTAGAATTGGAGGGTGGGAGAGTGTTAATCTATTTGTTTTGGATGTGATCGTTTATTTTTATTTTTATGGGTGGATTGTGAACTAACTGGGGAAAGTATGTCAAAGGAATGCAGTCCTGTAGTTGGGTGGAAGTCACAACTGGGATTCGGGGGGGGGGGGGCGAGCACTGGACACTAGGGGAGGGATGGATTTGAGTGACTTCGCTCTGCTTCCAGTGTGCACATGTGGCTAAAGCAGTGAAAAATGGGAGAAGGACGCCAAGAACTGACCTCTGAGGAGTCCACAGTTAGGAGGAAGGCACTGAAGAAGGCGAACAAGGTTTGGTAGGCCAGGTGATGAGGAATAGGTGGGCAGTATTTTAGCAGCTGAGGCATGAAGTTTTGGGAAGTCTGGGAAGTCCGCTGGCTCATGCTGCCAGAAGTTCGAGAAGGTAGGAGCTGTGAAAGCACCTCAGATCTCAGATTTGGTAGGAAGAAGGTAATATTAGAGGTGAGGTTTCTTCAAGTGGAGGCTAGCCTTGTTCTAGTGACCATGTGAAATGTGTGACCAAAAATAAAGGCAGTTTTTCTCTGCATAGATTCGGTCTGGCTGTAAAAGAAATAAAATAAAATAAAATAAATGCAGAAAAAAAAAGGATGACTGTTCAGAAACCTGCCCTGGAAAGGAAGAGAACTGAGTGGTAACTTGAGAGAACATCAGGGTGTATCTCTGACTGCTGTTTCTGTGATCCTGGAGGGTCTTCCTGTGGAAATGGCACCTGAGAGATTACACAGCCCCTCTGTGGCCGGGATGACCTCGGCCAGCATTGAATGGGAGCTGCTAGAGGAGGGGAGCTGCAGTTCCTCTCCAGAGTCTGCATCTTAACCCCCACCCCCCCACACTGTGAGTGGTGGTCATCTGCCTCTTGATGCCTGAGAGACACTAGTCTAGACTCAGTAGGTGGCAGAGTTGAGACTGGAACATAGAGGCCAGCACTGTGGCACAGCAGGTTAAAGGCCTACAGCGCCAGCTTCCCATATGGGCACCGGTTTGAGTCCCAGCTGCTCTGCTGTCTGATTCAACTTTCTGCTAATGCACCTGTGAAAGCAGCAGAGGATGGCCCAAGTCCTTGGGCCCCTGCACCCACCTGAGAGACCCAGAAGAAGCTCCTGGCTCTTGCTCCAGATCAGCTCAGCTCCAGCTGTTGAGGCCATTTGGGGAGTGAACCAGTTTATGGAAGACATCTCTCTGTCTGTCTGTCTCTCTCTGTAACTCTTTCAAATAAATAAATCTTTAAAAAAAAAAAAAAGAAGATGACTGCATTTTAACACCTGACACTATCTTAGTTTTTTGTTTGTTTGTTTTTAATAATATGTTTCCTTTCCACAGTGTCAGAAGTTTGGACAGTATAACAAAGAAGATCCCTCTTCTTTCAGGTTATCAGATTCCTTCTCTCTATATCCTCAGGTAAGTAATACACATTTTTAAGAATTCCTGCAGAGTAACCATTGCAGTAAAGTGAAGAGTGTGTCCCATTTCCAACCTCTATGAGGAGCTGTAGGAGTTTTATTAACTGAAGACCAGGTTGTGTGTGTGAGGCACGACCCCAGGCCCTACAGAAGACAGCAAGAACAGTCAGGAGAAAACAAGTGCATCTAGTGTCCTGAGAAGGCGAAGCAGGGTCTTTGGCAGTAGGCCACAACCAGATCTCTGATTTGCAGAAGTTAGTTCCCTCAGCAGCAAACCAGGAAAGTGAGGGCAAGATGATTTAACAGAACGAAACCACAGTTAGTATGACAGGTTATTAACATAACATGACAAGCGTTTCGCAGTGAGTCTGTGGTTATCCAGCTGCGTCCTATTTAGGCATCGGTAGTTAGCAGCTCTGAAAGTAACTACAAAAGGCTGAAACGAAGCACATGGCTGCCCCTGGGCAAGGGAAGAGAGGAGAGAAGTGGATGGAGCAGGAAGCTGCTCTCATGGACCTAGGTTTCCACGTTTCCCAGACTTCCGCCCTTGTCTGTGAGTGAGCTAGAGCTGAGCTCTGTGGCTGGCTTTGAGGGCTCCATCAAGTACTGAAACCTGGTGCGGTGCCAGCCACCTGTTCAGTGCTTCGTGTGAGCCAGATGACAGCAGGAGCCTGGGACTTGCCGGGGTCTGTGCCCGGCAGGTGGAGGCCAGGTGGAGTTTGTGAAGATCAGAGCAGAGTTGCAGCTCTCGCCCCACCACTGCTATCACAGGTGAGGTCCCAACCCCTGTGGATTTCAGTTTAGAAGGGAGGAGTTGGTCTGGAGAAGTGATTTGCAGTCCTTTCTCCAAGGGGCCCTCCTCAAAAGCTAGCACGTAAAGTAGAGGGACTGGATGCCACTCTGTGCCCATGCACCCCACCCACCCAGTGGCTCCCCCAAGCAGTGCCCTTAGCATTCGCTTCACTGAGATTCTTGAAGAGCAGTTGGAAAACCAGCAGATGAGGTTTTCCTAAGGAGTCTCTGTCAAGGCATTCTAGGATAGACGTCAGGAGCCCAGTCTCTAGAGCCAGTGGCCTGGAGGAGAGTCCCTCGCTGCCACTGCATAGTGCGGTGACCTGGGGCAAGTTGGTCACACCTGTCTGCCTCAGTTTCCTCAGCTGTAAATAAGGAGAACTCGTGGGTTTATTGGAAGGATTCAATGATTCTTGGCAAGCACGTCGTGCCTTGCACGTAGAATCTACTGAATGTCAGGCACGTTAGTCTTTAGTAGCCTGTGGTTTAATTCTGAGCCTCAAGAAGCTTTGTACTTCTCAAGGCAGCTCACTGTCACATGCTGGCAGCTCTACACACTGAGCGAAAAGTCTGCCCCCCAGCCCCCTGTAATTCTTGGGGTGAGGACCATGACCTCCCCAGCATTGTCTCTCCCCTGTACCTGTCACTGCAGCCCCAAGGACTAGCTTGCGCCCTGAGCTCTCATCTGCCCTTCCTAGGCCTGCAGTCCCCTCTCTCTGACCTCCAGCCATCCCATTCATGTCTTTCAGGATCTATCCTCAACTCCACAGCTCTGGGTAGTGGGCTGGCCCATCACCACCCCCACCTGCTGTAGTATTTTCAGTGCTGTGGCTGGTGATGTGAGGATGCCCCAGGGGGCTTTTTCCCCATGGGACCTGACTTCTCCGAGAGCAGATATTCTGTCTGCACAGACCAGATGCTCTGGAAATTAAGTGTTTCTTGACCTTTTCCCTTTCACGTGGAAGCTCTGCCATATCCCGAGGACCTTTAAACATTGTTTAAATCATAGTCAAAAACATGTAACTTTAAAATGCACCCAGAAACGTTAACCATTTGTCAATGTACATTTGGGTAGTGTTAAGTTTATTCACATTGTTACCCAGCAGATCCCAGAGGGTCTCATCTTGGGAAACCGAAATTCTCTTTTTCTTTTTTTTTTTTTAAAGGTTTATTTATTTATTTGAAAGTCAGAGTTACACAGAGAAGGAGAGGCAGAGAGAGACAGAGAGAGAGAGAGATTTTCATTCTGCTGGTTCACTCCCCCAGTTGGCCATAATAGCCGGAGCTGTGCTGATCTGAAGCCAGGAGCTTCTTCTGGGTCTCCCACATGGCCCGAGGATTTAGGCCATCTTCTGCTGCTTTCCCAGGCCACAGCAGAGAGTGGGATCAGAAGTGGAGCAGCCGGGACATGAACCGGCACCCATGTGGGATGCCGGCACTGCAGGTGGCAGTTTTATGCTATGCCACAGCTCTGGCCCCAAGAAAACCAAAATTCTCAACCCATTCAACAAAAGTCTTCATTGCCCTCTCCCCCGACCCCAGGCACCACTTTCTGCTTCCTGTTTATGTGAACGTAGAGACCTTTCTCCTGAAGTTGGGGCTCTGCTGTGTCGGTGCTGAGGTGGGCCGCCTCTGCCGGACCGCAGCAGGGTTGCAGCTTTGTGCCTTTGCCTCTCGCTTTGTGTTTGCAGTTCATGTTCCACCTCAGAAGATCGCCGTTCCTCCAGGTGTTTAACAACAGCCCTGATGAGTCGTCGTATTACAGGCACCACTTTGCGCGGCAGGATCTGACGCAGTCCCTCATCATGATCCAGCCCATCCTCTACTCCTACTCATTCCAGGGGCCCCCTGAGGTAGGTGCTATGTGGGGGCTTTTTGGAGAACTGCAGTCACCTCATATGTCTTTTTTTTTAATTCTCCCCTAGCAAATTTACTTTTAGAACAGAATTTTTAAAAAAAAATATTGAAAACTTTAAGTTTCTGTAGCAACTTAACCTTATTTTTGAGTATTAAAAATATCCATAGGAAAAAGACTGGACGTATAAAGCTGTTTACAAACTATTAAAATAGAGAGTTAGATAATAATCTGAGTGTTTCATAGTAGAAAAATAAGTAACCTATGAAATATTCACAAAAATTATGTAAACATGTTACTGAGAAAAATCGAAACAGCAACTTTTCTAAATGATGTTTTTCAAGAATCCTGCAAAAATAAAGAACTTTATGAAAAGAAACCAAAATATCAATATTTGTTTATGTGAGTGCAGAACAAAATACATTTTGTAGTAAACTTGAAGAACTTGTACTAAGTGTTACTTTGTGTATCAGCATCCATATTCTCTCTCATCTACAGCTGTAATAGATTTGAGAGGCAATATCCCTAGGTGACAAAATGCATTTTCAGCACAAAACTAAGAGTGTTTGGAGAGATTTCCAGGCTCCAGATCACAGGATTCCATGCTACCCCTTCCACTTGCTGAGAGATTACTTGGAGCTGTTTCCCCTGTGCACTTGAGCCTTAGACTGAGCTGGGGGACGGAACGTGGGAGTGTGGTGTGAAGCAGGGAGCCCTTGTCGGCGCCGCCGCCCTGTCCAGGGAGCGGAGCAGTGCGGGACCATCTCCCTCCCACTGGGGCAGTGCGAGGCCGTCTCTCTCCCTTTGTCTGCAGCCAGTGCTCCTGGACAGCAGCAGCATCCTGGCCGACAGAATTCTGCTGATGGACACCTTCTTCCAGATTGTCATTTACCTGGGTGAGGTAAGAGGACAGTGATGTCTTTCTTTACTCTTGCCTTTGTTTTCTTCGGATTTATTAATTTAAGGCTTTCTAAAAATGACATGTGAAACAAGAATTTGAGCTTCGAAAATCCAAACTTTATTCTAATGAATACAGTGGCTGTTAGTCTAATGAATAACATCTTTGCCAGGTGCCCTGGGGTATTTGTATGTTTAATAATATAATATTTGCTGTACGTAAATTTTAGATGGTTCTTTTAAGTCACCATAATTTATTACTTTCTGACTTAATAGGCAAAACTAGTTTGTTCTTCTTCAGTAAACTTTTTGCACATTCTTGCATCTGTTTCAGAGTTATGTTGGAGTTAAGGTTGGAACTAAAGTTTTCCTCTCATGATGTGATGTGACCCCAATAATGTTCCACTACCATGGCCCTGGTGCCTTACAGGGAGAGTCCTTTCTTTCCCAGGGGGGCTCATGATCTGAGAAAGGAATCAGACCTCTGAATTATTTGCATCTCATGGAAAAATCCTTTAATTGAGCATTATGTTCAGTGATGCTTTGTCCCGTACTGTGCCTTCTTTACCTGTGGTAGATTGTTTTGGGGCTTGATTTGGCTTTCTAATGCCTGCACATTAGAAGTGACATCAGATGTCCTGAAAAGATGCAACTTGTGTTTCAGGATTTCCTCAAAGGCTTAGGAAGTATTGGTGCCAACCACTTGCCCCAAATGCTAGACTGTCAGTAATGGGAGCCCAAGAGCCGTGGGTGGACCAGCTGCTCTGCCCACTGGTTCCTTGGATGGCATTCCTGATGACGTAGCTTGCTGTGCCTTCACACCTGCTGTAGACATTCTGACCATTCAGTCTCACTCATTCACGCCTTTGTTAAGTGCTTTCTGTGTGCAGGTGAGGGGTGGAAGTGAGAGAAGTAGTCTGGCATTGTTCTTGCCTTCCTGAAGCCCTGAGTCTGCCGTAAGCAGGTGCTCTTAGGAACCCCTAGATTCAAGTGAGCTTATAGGCATTTCTCCAGTTCACCTGTCAGTCAAAAATTAACACCCAGAAAATGCCAACTGTCAGTTCTGAGAAGGGGAGAGCAGGCTACACGAGGAGACATCTGAAGAGATTTAGTATCGTACAAAGCTACTTCAAAAAAAACCATGGATAGGACAGCGCCGCGGCTCACTAGGCTAATACTCCGCCTTGCGGCGCTGGCACACCAGGTTCTAGTCCTGGTCGGGGTGCCAGATTCTGTCCCGGTTGCCCCTCTTCCAGGCCAGCTCTCTGCTGTGGCCAGGGAGTGCAGTGGAGGATGGCCCAAGTGCTTGGGCCCTGCACCCCATGGGAGACCAGGAGAAGTACCTGGCTCCTGCCATCAGATCAGTGCGGTGCGCTGGCCGCGGCGGCCATTGGAGGGTGAGCCAACGGCAAAGGAAGACCTTTCTCTCTCTCTCTCTCTCTCTCTCACTGTCCACTCTGCCTGTCAAAAAACAAACAAACAAACAAACAAACAAAAAAACCACGGATAGATGGAGTTAAAAGATACTTATTTCAGTGCCAAATATTTTTGAGCTCCATGCATAATTCTTTCATAATTTGCACTTTTCATGAACTTTTTGGAGACCATGTTAAGGGATTTCAAAAATTTTTACACTGAAATAAACTTGCTTTTAATTCCATTTTCCATAAACCCTTCAAAGTATGCTTCTGTCAGTACTTCTGTTAAAACACACTAGTGCACTGGTTACATTTTCTTACTCTCTTTTCCCTCTCGTTCTCTTGTTGTATTCCCTACATTACATATGATTACACTGCAGTTTAATTATAAAGATACAGAAATCAGTTAATGAATATTTCTTCATTTCCTGTGTGTATAAATATTTCCTGGAGCACTTGTTGAGGAATGAGACACAAAGTGGTTCTTAGCTGAGTTGGAGAGAAAAATCATCCTCACTTTCCACATGTTACTCTGTTGCTTCAATGGGTCTCTTTTGACTGAGGACTTCTCACTGGAAACAAGTAACCCCGGGTGGAGGGTCACCCAAGGCTGTCGTCACTGCATGTCCACAAGAGTTTTGGTGGTTCTGTGTTGGTGCAGACGATAGCCCAGTGGCGGAAAGCGGGATATCAGGACATGCCTGAGTACGAAAACTTCAAGCACCTCCTGCAGGCACCCCTGGATGATGCACAAGAAATCCTGCAAGCGCGCTTCCCAATGCCGCGTTACATCAACACGGAGCACGGAGGCAGTCAGGTGGGTAAGCGAGCTCCGGCTCCGACGTGCTCTTCGCTTTGTGATCTGCTTTTACAGCTCCAAATCCAAATAGGTGGTTACTGTCTTACATAGTGACATACCCTGGCATTCAGGTAATCCTCCAGCTGTGACTTTTTAAAATGAGTGGTCAAAATATGCTGCTGTAAAAGTTGAGAATTGCCAGAACAAAATATATATTTCATGTTTTATGATCTTTCAGAAATGGAGAGACAGTGGGCTTTAAGCTAAAGAAATAGGTTTCTGTGCAGTAAACAAAATTTCAGATTTAACCAAAGAACTGAGAAGACCTCATATTTTTTCCTAATATACTAATATTAATGTCACCTTTAATATTTCATTTTTTTACAGGCTCGATTTCTTTTGTCCAAAGTGAACCCATCTCAGACACACAATAACCTGTTTGCCTGGGGCCAGGTGAGAAATTGTCCAGTGTTTGCTTCTTAAACTTGTTTGAAAAATTGTACAGTTGCATCTCTTTTGGCCCATAGATAGAAAAAATTGGGTATTTTGTTGGGGGGTGTGCACTTTAATAGCACAGTGGAGAGGAGTGGAGAGAGGGCTGCCCTGTGTGGGTCCCATCACTGCTAGCATCTCTTATGTCGCCCTGTTTTGTTTTGTGTTGTTCTATTGTCCTTTTATTTGAAAAGCAGAGACAGAGAAATCTTGCATCCATTAGGTCATTCCCCAGATACCCACAACAGCCAGAGGACTAGGTCAGGCTAAAGCCAGGAGCTAGGAACTCAGTTCAGGTCTCCCACATGGGTGGCAGGGACCCAAGTACTTGAGCTGTCATCTGCTGTCTCCTGGAATGCACATTAGCAGGAAGCTGGGTCAAAGCGAAGTAGCCAGGACTCAAGCCAGGCACTCTAGTATGATACCTGGGTGTCCCAAAGCAGTGGCTTACCTGCTGTACCAAATGCCTGCCCCCATTGCGTTTCTTCCTACCCCTTTGAGATTTATTTATTTTATTTGAAAGGCAGAATGATAGAGAAAGAAGAAGAAACAAAGAAAGAGAGATGTCTTCTATTCACTAGTTCACTCCCCAAATGCCTACAACAACCAGGGCTGGGCCAGGTCAAAGCCAGGAGCCAGGAATTCCATCCTGGTCTCTCAAAGGGTGGCAGGGACCAAGTCCTTGGGCCTCTACCACTGCCTTTTCAAGTGCATTGGCAGGAAGCTGGGTTGGAAGCAGTGTAGCCAAGACTTGAACTCCTGTTGGGTGGATTTGGCTGCTGTGGTTTTTGAGAAATCAGTCCAGTATAAAACTTAAGGTGTAAAATTGCTTGTAGTACTCGCTTAGCATCTATTGGATCTTCATAGAGTCTATAGTGGTGCCCCTATTTCATTCCTGATATCGATCTACATGTGTCCTCTGTTTCGCCTTTTCAGTCTTACTTAAGTTTTGGTAATTTTACTGTTCTTCTCAGAGAAGCAGCTCTTCATTTGATTGGCTTTTCCATGTTGTCTTTTCTTTTTAATTCCATCAGTTTTGTCTGCAGACATTGTTTCCTTCCTTCTGTTTGCTTTAGGTTTTTTGGTTTCTTTTTTTTTTTTTTTTTTAATTCTTTTTCTAGGTTCTTAACGTGGGAGACTATATAGTAATCTGAGACTTTTTCCTCTCTTCTAATTTGTAGACTTGCTGCTGTTTTCCTCTCAGCAGTGTTTTAGCTTTGTCCTGTGAGTTTCAATGTCAGCGTATTACTTAGATTCCAAGTATTTGGGTATTTTCTTATGTGTCTGTTACTGAATTCTGTTTTGATTCCATTGTGGTTGAAGAATATACTTTGTATGATTTCAATTATTGCAAGTTTGCTGAGGTTTGTTTTGTGGCCCAGGATGTGGTCTGTGTTGGCTTACATTTCATGGTCACTTGAAAAGAATATGTATTCTGTGGCTGTTAGATGAACGTCCTGCAAGTGTCATTTATAATTGATAGTTATTGAATTGTCTTTATGCCCTTGCTGATCCTCTAGCTTCATCAGTTTTGAGTTGGGGTACTGAAGTTTTCTCAATTTTTTCTTCACACGTTTTGTAGCTTTGTTTGGGGCATACACACGTAAGATTGCTGTCTCTGCCTGATGGATTGACCTTTTTATCATTATATAATGCCCCTGTCTGTCTATGGTAATTTTTTTGCACTGATACCTACTTTATCTGATATTACTGTAGCCATTTCTCTCCCTTGATCAATGTTTGCATGATACAGCCACCTTTTGCTTAATGATGGGGAAATGTTCTGAGAAGTGCATTAACTAGGCAGTTTTTTCTTTTGACAAGCATTATAGTGTGCATTTCCGCAAGTCTGGATGGTGTGGCTTCAGTACACACCAAGGCTGTATGCTTATAAAAATATGGAAAAAGAAATTGAGCTTACATAATGACTGTCATAAAGTATGTGTATTGTATATGTATGAAGGTACTTCAGAAAGTGTGTAGAAAATTGAATTAGAAGATGTTTATTTTGGTGCCAGAATTTTTGAAATTCACGCATGGTGTTTTCCTGGTAGGCATTTTGAAGACTTGCCCCATGTATATTTATTTTCTTTACAAGTTTGAGATTTCACTACAGATTTCTTTCTAGTCAGATCTTTTCCTATAAAATTAATGAAATCGTAGGTGTTTTCTGATATTGCACCTACGGTTCTGTGGAGGTCCTGACTCCCTCAACACTCACTCTTTTGTGAATGTGCCCCTGTGTCAAGGCTGCTGTGTGCAGAGCGCTTCAGAACTCGGGGACTAGGTGCTGGCAAAGGGCGAGGAGGCTGGGAGAGGGGTCATGGGTCTCAGGAGGAGTGAGGGCCGGCTGAGTCATCAGGACTGTGGAGAAGGGACACCACTGAAACGCAGGTGCTCAAAACTCTTGCGGGCAGGGGTGGTCTGATCTCAGTGGATCAAGATCCAGAAACAGGTTTTCTGCTGGAAGAAGTCATTCACAGGCAGGGGAGAGGACAATAGCAAATGCTCAGGGCGGGGACACCTGTGAATGTTCCGAGGCAGAAGATCCCTGACACTTTGGAATTCTAGCCAGCTCTTAAGGGAGGTGCCAGTAAACCCTTCTCGTTACGTTGCAGGAGACCGGAGCCCCCATCCTCACTGATGACGTCAGCTTGCAGGTGTTCATGGATCATCTGAAGAAGCTGGCGGTGTCCAGCGCCTGCTGAGGGCCAATGTGCCTGGAGGGGAGGACACACACTGCGAGTGTGTGCACGGTTGTTTGTAAAGGCTTAGTAACGTTCCTCTCACTCTTCTGGTGGGTTTTAACAGGTCATCAAAGGAAATTCTGACTGCAGCCCTCGATTATAAGTTATTTGTATTCCTCTCTGTGCCCTTTTTGCTGCACCATGCGATTACAAGGTCATCACTGGTGTGCTGCTTGTGGATGTTTATGTTCTTTTTCTGTCCTGACTTTTATAACCTGTGTGAAATCAGAGGTCATGTATTTTGGCAGCTTGTTTAAATAGAAACCTTAATCATCATAATGGAAATAAATCTGGCTGGAAAAAGCACCGACTAAAACAATGCTAATATAGATTTGATCTTCTGAGGTGTGTGTGTGTGTTATGTTTTAAGTCTTAAGAAGCACTTCCTGAATGTAATACTCAAATACTGCCTAGATGTTAGGGAAGCCAAGAAGCAGTCCACAGTGTGTGCAAGTGGGTGAGGCGGAGCAGCTGGACACGCGTGGCCGGGGAAACGTCAGGCGTGGCTGCCGGCCCGGGGGGCCCAGTGCAGTCAGGATACGTCCACCCCGGGCATCAAGTAAAATAACTTGAACAAATACTCTTTTTTTAATCAGAGTCATACAACTGCACAGTCCAAGAAACAAACCCCAAACAAAAAGAAATACCTTATCCTAAGAGCTAAGAACAGATAGCCTCAGTCCCCTCACTCCCTAATCCTAACCTCCTCTTCAGGGAGAAGAATTGCTTTTAACCTTTTTTACACTTTTTGTTGTTGTTGTTGTAGAATACTATTTTAGCTGCTATTTCTCAATTCCCATTTTCATAGAATGTGGATATTAAGACCTTTCTCTCCACCCTCCATTTTTGGTCGGTTCTACCTTTACTTTTATATTATCAAGATTGGCAAAATCTAAATTCTGGCCTGTACCATAATTCCTTCTTTTTGTCTCTGAGTTGGCTGTGGGAGTGAAAGCTAATAAAGAGCATCTCCAGCATTGTGCTGACGTCAGTGTCACTCACGCCTGAGTCAGGTAGGAGCGGGACCTTTTCCTCCAGGAGTCTGATGTCCCAGTCTGTCCTTGTACCACTTGAAGGAGAACATTCCAGATGACAGAAGCAGTCCATGTCCTCACATGCCATAATGCTGCATCCTGGCTTACTTCCTTTTTGTATTATGAATTTTTAGATTTGCTATTGTTTTCCCCAGAGTTCCTAATTTTTGATTTTTAAAAAAGGTTTGTGTATTGATTTATTTAAAAGGCAAGGAGAGACAGAGATCGCCCATTTGCTTACTCTTCAAAATGCCACAATAGCCAGGGCTGGGCAGGGTGCAGCCAGGAGCCAGGAACACCATCCTGGTCTCCCATGTGGGTAGCAGGAACTCAAGTCCTTGAGCCATCTTCCACTGCTTCCCAGGCACAATAGCAGGAAGTCGGGCCAGATTTAGAGGTAATAGAACACACACTGTTACTCTTATATGGGATGTGGGTGTCCTAAGCAGTGGCTTAACACACCGTACCACAACGCCAGCCCCTTGTTTGCTTAAGAGGAAAAAATACTTTGCTCTCTTCTAAGAAATTCCAGCTTCTTGGGGCCGGCACTGACGTAGCGGGTGAAGCTGCCACCTGCAGTACCAGCATCCCATATGGGTGCCGACTTGAGTCCCGACTGCTTCGCTTCAGATCCAGCTCTCTGCTATGGCCTGGGAAAGCAGTGGAAGATGGCCCAAGTCCTTGGGCCCCTGCACCCACGTGGGAGACCTGGAGGAAGCTCCTGGCTCTTGGCTTTGGATCAGCACAGCTCCGGCCGTTGTGGCCATCTGGGGAGTGGACCAGTGGTTGGAAGACCCCTCTCTCTCTCTGCCTCTCCTTCTCTCTCTGTGTAACTCTTTCAAATAAATAAATAAATCTGAAACAAAGAAATTCCAGCTGCTTATTCTACTGAATAAAGTCCATGGGTGATTCCCAGTCTCCAAATGAGGAAAATAAAGAGAAGCTTTGTTTCCTTTTGGGAGTGGTGTTGGTAAGTTCAGTTCTGGATATTTTGAGTTGAAGGAGCTTGGGGGATCTGCAAGCTGAAAATTCCCTGCCTTGGCTTTCAGGAGGGAGACCAACAGGGACGGTAGGTGACAGGAGCAAGGCTGATGAGATGGAGAGATGGGAAGAGAAGCAAGCTCGAGACAGATTACCAATTTGTTTTGTCTTTAACAATGTTATTGAGGTGTGGACTCAAGTGGTGGATGCAGAGGCTTAAGTCAGCCAGGGTGCCCTGCACTGACCAAGCAAACATCTGTGTGCTTTATGGCGTGAACTTGTCATTGCAGGCCCATTGTAGGAAGAGTGATTTGCGGCCAATGTTGCCTTTCCATACATACAGATCACATACTGTGTGGGAATGTAATATGCCTCAATCATTAATCAGTCGCTGTTCACTAACACCAATTGTTCCTTTCTTTTTTCTTTTTTGCAAGGCAGAGTTAAGACAGTGAGAGAGAGAGTTATAGTTAGACAGTGAGAGACAGAGAAAGGTCTTCCTTCCGTTGGTTCACTCCCCTAATGGCCGCTATGGCCGGCGCTGCGCCGATCTGAAGCCAGCAGCCTGGTACTTCCTCCCGGTCTCCCATGTGGGTGCAGGGACCCAAGCACTTGCGCCATCCTCCATTGCCCTCCCAGGCCACAGCAGAGTGCTGGACTGGAAGAGGAGCAACAGGGACTAGAACCCGGCTCCCATACGGGATGCTGGCGCTGCAGGTGGAGAATTAGCCAAATGAGCCACAGCGCCAGCCCCTTGGCTTTCAATGTCATTGATAACGACAATACATAAATCTGGATTGTTTAAACTCAATTCAGTGCATGTAATCAATTTGTGAGAAAATTATAAAAACCTGTTACCCAACTTGGGCTTGTGACAGCCAGCTTGGGCAAACTGTTTTTTAATTTAAATAATTTGATTACCCAAGTAAACTTTAACTTTGATGCTTCAACCAGACCCTTAAGTATATTTTACATGTAATAAAATGCACCCAGTTGGGTCCAGTGCTGTGGTGTAGTAGGCTAAGCTTCTGCCTTTTTTTTTATTTTATTTTTTTTCTTTCTGTTTTACAAACCCTTGTGTCGAGGGCTGACTTTAAATAGATCACAGCGAGGGAGCTGCTCTGCTACGTACGTAAGCCTCTGCCTTTATTTTTTTATTTTTATTTTTTGACAGGCAGAGTGGACAGTGAGAGAGAGAGAAAGGTCTTACTTTGCCGTAGGTTCACCCTCCAATGGCTGCTGCGGCCGGTGCGATGTGGCCGGTGCACCGCGCTGATCCGAAGGCAGGAGCCAGGTACTTCTGGTCTCCCATGGGGTGCAGGCCCCAAGCACCTGGGCCATCCTCCACTGCACTCCCTGGCCACAGCAGAGAGCTGGCCTGGAAGAGGGGCAACCGGAACAGAATCTGGTGCCCCGACCTGGACTAGAACCCGGTATGCCAGCGCCGCAAAGCGGAGGATTAGCCTAGTGAGCCGCGGCGCCGGCAAGCCTCTGCCTTTAATCTGCCTTTAGTGCTGGCATCCCATATGGGTGCCAGTTCAACTTAGCTACTCAACTTTTTAAAGAGTTATTTTATTTATTTGATTTTTAGTTACAGAGAGAGGTAGAGTCAGAGAGAGCGGTCTTCCATCCTCTGGTTAGCTTCCCAAATGACCACAATGGCTAGAGCTGAGCTGAGCTGAGCTGAAGCCAGGAGCCGGGAGCTTCTTCCGGGTCTCCCATACAGGTGCAGGAGCCCAAGCACTTGGGCCATCTTCTACTGTTATCCCAGGTTATAGCAGAGAGCTGGATTGTAAGTGGAGCAGCCAGGACTTGAACTGATATGGGATGCTGGCACTGAAGGCCAGGGCTTTAACCCACTGCACCACAGCGCTGGCCCCAGCTGCTCAACTTCTAATCCAGTTCCTTGCTGATGGCCTGGGAAAGCACTAGAAGATGGCCCAAGTGCTTGGGCCCCTGCACCATGATGGGAGACCCAGAAGAAACTCCTGGCTCCTGGCTTCATATCAGCTCAGCTCTGACAGTTGTGGCCATTTCGGGGGTTGAACCAGTGGATGGAAGACTTCTGTCTCTCCCTCTGTCTGTAACTCTGTCTCAAATCTTTATTTAAAAAATAGTAATGGGGCCAATGCCTGCAGTGCCATATGGGCACTGGTTTTAGTCCCAGCTGCTCCACTTCTGATCCAGCTCTCTGCTATGGCCTGGGAAAGCAGAAGATGGCCCAACTGCTTGGCCCCTGCCCAAGGAGGAGGAGACCCCGAAGAATTTCCTGGCTTCTCACTTTGGCTTGGCTCAGCTTGAGCCGTTGTGGCCAATTGAGGAGTGAACCAATAGATGGAAGACCTACCTTTCTCTCTCTCTCTCTCTCTTCCCCCACCTTTCCTTTTCTCTCTGTGTAACTCTTTCAAATAAATAAATCTTAAAAAAAAAAAAAGTAAAACTGGCATCCTTTAAAAAAAACACCCAGTTAGAATGTACAATGAGGTTTTTTTTAATAAAAAAGATTTATTTAGTTATTTATTTGAAAGTCAGAGTTACACAGAGAGAGGAGATGCAGAGAGAGAGCGAGGTCCTCCACTCCCCAGTTGGCAGCAATGGCCAGAGCTACGCATATCCAAAGCCAGGAGCCAGGAGCCTCCTCCCGGTCTCCCACACAGGTGCAGAGGCCCTAGGATTTGGGCCATCCTCCACTTCCCTCCCAGGCCATTAGCAGAGAGCAGCATTTGAAGTGGAGCAGCCGGGTCTCGAACCAGTGCCCACATGGGATGCCGGCGCTTCAAGCCAGGGTATTAACCTTCTGTGCCACAGCACCGGCCCCTACAATGAGTTTTAATAAATGTGTCCACCCATGAACCCACCAACATACAGAACATTTCAACAGCCCCCAAAACTTACTCAAACCCCCTTTAGTCCTTCACATCTGTATCCTGGCTGCAACAGCTACTGGTCAACCTTCTCCCACTATCACCCATTTGTTTTATCTGGTTTTTTTCTCTCACTTAGCATAACCCATTTAAGACTCATCTGTGAGTTGCATGTTATCAGTAGTTCCTTTGTATTGCAAAGTGCTATGTCACATTTCATTTATCCATTTTCTACCTGATGGACATGTACGTGGTTTCTATTTTTTGCTGTTATAAATAAAACAATATCTGTGTAGATGTCTTCATGTGGACATAGGTTTTCAGTTTTCTTGGGTTAACAACTAAGAATGGAATGTCAGGGTTGTATGGTAGATATATGTTCTGGTTCTAGGAACTGCCAGTTTTGTAAACATGTTGTATCATTTATGTTTCTGCTAGTAAGAGTCCCCAATAGCCCCAAATTCTTTTTTTTTTAACGGGGTAGGGGGCAAGGGGGAAGGGAGTGTAGTGTCATTATTTTTTGTATCTATGAACTACATCGAATCTCTTCTCTTTGTGTTGATATCACATTCACACAAGAATTGATGAGAATCGTGTTGCAGTCAGGACCGTGCGTTATTCCCTGTGACCCTGGGAATCTAAAGACTTCTGGCCGGCACCGCGGCTCACTAGGCTAATCCTCTGCCTTGTAGCGCTGGCACACCGGGTTCTAGTCCCGGTCAGGGCGCTGGATTCTGTCCTGGTTGCCCCTCTTCCAGGCCAGCTCTCTGCTGTGGCCAGGGAGTGCAGTGGAGGATGGCCCAAGTGCTTGGGCCCTGCACCCCATGGGAGACCAGGAGAAGCACCTGGCTCCTGCCGGCGGCCATTGGAGGGTGAACCAACGGCAAAGGAAGACCTTTCTCTCTGTCTCTCTCTCTCACTGTCCACTCTGCCTGTTAAAAAAAAAAAAAAAAAAAACTAAGAAGAGAAAAAGAAAACGTAAAAGATGGGGAAAAGAAGGAATGGAGGTTTAGAAAGAAAGCCATGAGGACACGACAAAGAGAGGAAACACATGAGGGATGAGGGAAGGTAGGAGACAAAAATGAAACCAAAATAAGGAAGAGAGGAGAAAGCATGAAGATTTAAAAAGACAGAGAGAGAGAGAGAGAGAGAGAGAGAGAAGGCAAGCAAGTGGGGAGAAAAAATTTAAAAAAGGACAAAGAATATCAAGTCAAATGGGGAGTGAGAAATAAAGTTGTAAGAAAAAGAAGCTAGAAGGAGACAGAGCGGGAAACAGCGAACATGAGAGCAAGAGACGAGACAACAGGGAATAAACTGAGAAAGAGAACATAAAAGAAAGGAAGAAAAGAAAAGAGAAAAGAAAAAAGAAAGACGCCAATGGTAACCCACAGGGGACTCAGCTCACCCAGGGTGGGGCCGACCCCAGTCACGGCCCGCTCCCGCCCCCTGGCCAGCTTCCCACCCATCTCGCGGCAGCGGCCGTGGTGGCAGGGGCGCCCCAGCCCAGAGAAAAATGCACACCCCCCCGCCGACCCCACAGCAGAAAGCCGCCCCAAATTCTTACAACTGGTATTCTCCGTCTAAATTTAGCCATCCTAATAGGTGTGTAGATGTGTCCCATTGTAAAATGCGGAGTTAAAAATAAGTATTTGAAAGGCAGAGTGACAGAGGGAGAGACAAAGAAAGAGATCTCATCTGCTGCTCCATTCCCCAAATGCCCACAATGGCCAGGGCTGGGCCAGGCCAAAGGAAGCTGGAACTCCATCCAGGTCTCCCACATGGGTGGCAGGGACCCAAGCACTTGGGCCAATTTTGCGCTGCCTTCCCAGGTGCATTAGCAGGGAGCTGGATGGGAAGCAGAGCAGTCAGGACTGGAACCGGCTGTCCTATACGGGATGCCAGCATTGTAGGCAGCAGCTTCACCTGCTGCACCACCCAACACAGGCCCCAGAGTGTCTAATTTACATTTTGGTGGTGACTGAGGCCCAGTCACATGTGTTGCCTGTTTTCCAGTTGTGTTGTCTGTAAGGGGTCCTCATATATCCTGGGTATGTATCCCTGTTCACATATATGTATTTTGAATATTTAATTCAGTGGCAACTGGCCGGCGCAGCGGCTCACTAGGCTAATCCTCCGCCTTGTAGCGCCGGCACACCGGGTTCTAGTCCCGGTCGGGGCACCGGATTCTGTCCCGGTTGCCCCTCTTCCAGGCTAGATCTCTGCTGTGGCCTGGGAGTGCAGTGGAGGATGGCCCAAGTGCTTGGGCCCTGCACCCCATGGGAGACCAGGATAAGCACCTGGCTCCTGCCATCGGATCCGCACGGTGTGCTGGCCGCAGCGCGCCGGCTGGGGCGGCCATTGGAGGGTGAACCAATGGCAAAGGAAGACCCTTCTCTCTGTCTCTCTCTCACTGTCCACTCTGCCTGTCAAAAAAATAATAAATAAATAAATACAGTGGCAACCTTTTCATTTTCTCAACTGTGACTTCAAACAGCCAAAGTTTTAACTTTGAAAAGATCAGGTTTTTGCATATGGTTCAATGCTTTTCGTCATGTTAGGAATCTTTGCTTATCTCAAAGTGACAAAGATTCTCTCCTGCGTTTTCTTCCAGGTTTTTAGCTTCAGCTTTTACATGTTAAGCAAGCCAGTGGTTTATTTAGAGTTAATTTTTGTAGGTGTGGATTTCTGTAGGGCAGAACCACCTTTAAAGGGTGGGCAACATAAAAAGATCCGGGGGGAGGGAGGGTTCGTGGCACTGTGGCTTAGCAGTAAAGCCGTGGCCTGTAGTGCCATCATCCTATATGGGTGCCGTTTTGAGTCCCGGCTGTTCCTCTTCCGATCCAGCTCTCCTCTATGGCCTGGGAAAGCAGTGGAAGATGACCCAAGTCTTTGGGCCCCAGCACCCACATGGGAGACCTGGAGGAGGCTCCTGGCCTCGGGTCGTCGCAGCTCCTGCCATTGCAGCCATCTGGGAGTGAACTAACTCATGGAAGATCCCCACCCCTCCCCTCTCTTTCTCTCTGCCTCTTTGTAACTCTGGCTTTCGAGAAAATAAAATCGATTAAAAAAAAAAAAAATCCCTGCGAGATTCCCGGGAAAGTGACGTCTTCGAAGCCAGGGTGTCAGATGCTTTAGAAATCAAGTTTCCGAGTGCGGTTGGAGCAGGTACCCGGGATGTACTGAGCTTAGCCCGGCCCAAGCACATCAGCCCCGCTATTGCAGCGCTGGAGATCACGCTGTGAGGAAGTGCGAATGAGAGAAATGTGAAAGCGGGCAGCAGGTGCACACGCACGTGTACATGGCTTAGAGTCAGCCAGGATTGATAGGAGCGTGGGGTGGGAGCCAGGTGTCACTGATGGAGGCAGGAAAGCAGGAAACCCAGAGCACAGCGGAGGGACCACGTTGGCCTGGGGGTCCCCAAAGTTCACCCAAACTGACCTGGAGGGAAAGCAGGGAGGAGCAAGAGGTGCGGTTTAGAGACAAGAGATCGCCGCACATTTTGAGAGCTTGCAAGAGATGGAGGTGAAAACAAACAAAAAAAGAGATGGAGGTGACCTCGTCAAATCCTGCCAAGCAGGCATTACACTTTTTCAGATGACAAGTGTCTGCTCAGAGAAGTTGCCATCTGGTCTTTCGCGTGGTATGCAGGGTCGGCCTCTCGCAGCTCAGGACCAAGTCCCTCGAGGTCCAAGCCGAGACGAGACGGTTGGGACTACAAGTCCCAAGAAGCATCGGGGCCAGAGCAGGAAGCGGCCGTGGTGGCCGGCTTCCAATTGGTTGCAGTGGCGGCGGCTTTGGAGCGCCAGCCAGAAGTCCCGCCTCCTACGGGGGCCTTGGCGGATCCAGGCCTCCAACCGGAGGCAGCATGCAGCCTAAGCAGGCCGCGAACTGGTACCGGCGGATGTCTGTGGTCTACGCAGTGGGCGCCTGGACCCTAATGGGCTCCGTGTTTTTTCTCAACCGCAAAAAGAAGCCGTCAGGTAGGGCTCTCCGGTGGCGCGTGTCTCCGGACCCTCGGACTTCGGGTGGACAGTGCCCAGGGGGTAGTGCCAGTTTGTTCTGCAGAACTTGTAGTTGCCAAAGAAGGATCTTGCGCCCCTGCACCCGCGTGGGATCGGGTCTTCCTAGTTATTGGGTGTAAGGAAATCTATAGGCCGGCGCCGCGGCTCACTAGGCTAATCCTCCGTCTTGCAGCGCTGGCACACCGGGTTCTAGTCCCGGTCGGGGCACCGGATTCTGTCCCGGTTGCCCCTCTTCCAGGCCAGCTCTCTGCTGTGGCCAGAGAGTGCAGTGGAGGATGGCCCAAGTGCTTGGGCCCTGCACCCCATGGGAGACCAGGAGAAGTACCTGGCTCCTGCCTTCGGATCGGCGCGGTGCGCCGGCCGCAGCGGCCATTGGAGGGTGAACCAACAGCAAAGGAAGACCTTTCTCTCTTTCTCTCTCTCACTGTCCACTCTGCCTGTCAAAAAAAAAAAAAAAAAAAAAAAAAAAGGAAATCTGTAGAGACAGGAAGTTGACTAGAGAGGTTGTCATAGGCCAGAAGGCTAAAGGTATGGGGTCTTCCTTTTGTGGATGGAAGTATTCTGATGTTTTGCTGGCTGCCCAAATCTGAATATAATAAAAAGCATTGAATTGTACATTTTAAGTGGATTGTTTGGTATGTTAAGAAGCTCAGTAAAGCTGTTGTGAGAGAACGGAAGGTTCTCATTTTGTGATGAAGACTCGTTGTGGCCAGGCCAGCGTTGGGGACACAGGGGTTAAACTGCCTGCAGCACCAGCATCCCATGTGGGTGCCTCCTCCATTCCCGGCAGCTCCACTTCCAGTCCAGCTCCCTGCTAATGTGCCCGGGAGGGCAGTGGAGGGTGGCCCAAGTCTTTGGGCCCCTGCATCCACGTGGGAGACCAGATGAAGTTACATGTTCCTGGCTTCGGCCTGAGAATTGCAGTCTTTTGGGGAATAAACCAGCAGATGAAGATATATATCTCTCTTTCTGTAATTCTGCTTTTCAAGTAAATAATCATTTAAAAAATTGTCAGTGGCCTGAAAATACACATATCTAGCATTAAGTACTTATTAAAAACATTTTAATATTGTAGTGGCCACATCTGTTCTTTTTTCCTTTCCTAATTTTTTTCTTTTTTGAGAAGATGACTATAATACTCTGTCTAATTTTTTTTTTCTTTTTAAGGTGATGAAGTAGAACAAAAGGATACCTCAACACAGGAAACTTCCGTTCAAACAAATGAAATACTTGAGGCTCCCAAAGGGTTTTATGTGGAAACAATTGTCACCTATCGAGAAGATTTTGTTCCAATTACTGAAAAGATTCTCAACTATTGGAAATCGTGGACTGGTGGCCGTGGTCCAGAATCATGATTGAGTGCTAAATTATGAAAATCAGGACTTGGGTTCAGCACTGACACTCGATAGATGACTTGATTTCCATTTTATGTTTGTGGAAAGTAGAAATTTAATATTTTTTCTGTAAAAATATAATCACTAATTATGTGCAATAAACTTTTCCTTGAGAGAAAGTGGACTTGCATATTCAAGATGTGTTCCTCTTGATATACCTGAGTGAGACACTGGCATGAAATTCACATCCAGCTTCCATTAGCCCATTTTCTGAAACTACTTAATGTGGCTTTATGTTTCCATTAGACTCAGCTGTAGCAGTCCCTTTAAGGTTAGAGTCGGCAAGTCTCCATGTTGAGTCTGGGATTCACAGATCCCCGTGGACTGGTGCATGGATCACAGTTCCTAAGTTGCATAGACGTGTCCTGTTCTTCAGTTCTGCTACAGATCCCCCTCATCCCTTTGGCGGGCACGGCTTGTGGGTCGCCTGCTGCCGGTGCCAGTCTGGATGCTGGGCTGCTACATCAGGACACCATCATTACTGCCTCACTAGTCTCCTGATTGGTCTCTTGGGTTGCAGGCAACAGACTCACCCAGGAGAGCTTAAATCGCAAGGGAATGTTTGTGAAAAGTGTGTTTCAACAGCTCAGAATTAAAGTATGTTGAGGTTTGCAGAGGGCCTGACTCCAGGAATCAGAATGTAGGTAGCCACTCAGAGCCTCCCTGGGCTGTCCTGTTGGTTTTCCCCTCTTTCTGTGGCTCCTAGACACAGCCCTAGAGGATAGTACTTCACAGCTGCAGCCTTGCAACCTGATCAGCCTCTCCTCTCCCCAGCACAGTGCTTGGCTTCCACCATGTGAGAACCTCATCTGAGTTTTCTTCGGATTCCTATTTTCTGGATCATGTGCTGCCTCAGTTATTAATAAAGTGACATTTTTGTCTCATTTGGGTCACTTTTCTTGTGCATCGCTGGTTGAGACCCAGTGTGGATGTGCAGTGGGATAAGAAATCAGGCCGTTCTGGTTTCTTCTACATGACTATCACCTTTAAACCCTCACCATGATTTCTCTTTGGTGCCAGTTCCATCTTACGGGTGTCCTGAATAGTGTTTGGGACAGTCCATTGCAAGGCAATATGTCACAGAGCTCCAGATGGTCAGCCCCAGAGACTCAACTTCCCAAGGAGTATCAAAGATCAAGAATTGGTCATATTGTTGGCGCAGAAGAATTAAGCTGCTTCTTGGGACACCCACATCTCATATCAGAGTGCCAGATTGCGTGTGGGCTGCTCTGCTTCTGATCCAGCTTTCTGCTAATGTATCTTGGGAGGCAGCAGATGATGGCTCAAGTGCTTCAGCCTCTGTCACCAACATGGAAGACCTGGATGGATTTCCAGGCTCCTGGCTTCAGCCTGGCCCAGCCCTGGCTGTTGGAGACATTTGGAGGAATGAACCAGCAGATGGAGGATTGTTCTATTGTTCTCGGCTCTTGATTGTGTTCTGTCTTGCTATGCCTTTCAAGTAGATGGAAATAAATAAGCAAAATAACAAACAAAATTGGTCATGCCAGGTAGGGGTGTTCCCCAGTGAACCATTATGACTGGGGTCATTCATCCCAGGTTTCCCACATGGGTGGCAGAAACCTAATCGCCTGAATGATAGTTCGCAGTAACATAGAACCCAAGCACTCCAATTTGGAATGTAGGTAACCCAACCAGCACCCTAATCGCTATGTCAAGTGCCTGCCCCAAACTTTATCCAAAAGAGTTTGCTCAAATAGAAGACTGCCCAAATCCTTGGGCCCCTGCACCCACGTGGGAGACCCAGAACAAGCTCCTGGCTTCAGATTGGCGCAGCTCTGGCTGTTGAAGCCAATTGAGGAGTGAACCAGTGGGTGGAAGACCTCTCTCTCTCTCTGCCTCTCCTTCTCTGTGTATCTCTGACTTTCAAATAAATAAATAAATCTTAAAAAAAAAAAAAAAAGAGCTTGCTCAGGTTTACAAAAGCTTCTGCCAAGACTTTCACTGTTGATTTTCTTTTCTTTTCTTTTTTTTTTTTTTTTTTTTTGACAGGCAGAGTGGACAGTGAGAGAGAGAGAGAGAAAGGTCTTCCTTTGCCGTTGGTTCACCCTCCAATGGCCGCCGCGGCTGGTGCGCTGCAGCCAGCGCACCGCGCTGATCCGAAGGCAGGAGCCAGGTGCTTCTCCTGGTCTCCCATGGGGTGCAGGGCCCAAGCACTTGGGCCATCCTCCACTGCACTCCCTGGCCACAGCAGAGAGCTGGCCTGGAAGAGGGGCAACCGGGACAGAATCCGGTGCCCCGACCGGGACTAGAACCCGGTGTGCCAGTGCCGCAAGGCGGAGGATTAGCCTAGTGAGCCGTGGCGCCGGCTTGACTGTCGATTTTCTTAGGGGTTCCTTTTTTTTTCTCCTGCAGCCTTCCTTTCTCTTGCCTCTTCTTAGGCTGTGTGTTCACATAGTAGCAGCAATTTTTCAGCTGTAATATAGTCTTCTTTTTTTTTTTTTTAACAGGCAGAGTTAGAGAGAAAGGTCTTCCTTTGCCGTTGGTTCACCCTCCAATGGCCGCCGCGGCTGGTGCGCTGCAGCCAGCGCACCGCGCTGATCCGAAGGCAGGAGCCAGGTACTTCTCCTGGTCTCCCATGGGGTGCAGGGCCCAAGCACTTGGGCCATCCTCCACTGCACTCCCTGGCCACAGCAGAGAGCTGGCCTGGAAGAGGGGCAACCGGGACAGAATCCGGTGCCCCGACCGGGACTAGAACCCGGTGTGCCAGTGCCGCAAGGCGGAGGATTAGCCTAGTGAGCCGTGGCGCCGGCTTGACTGTCGATTTTCTTAGGGGTTCCTTTTTTTTTCTCCTGCAGCCTTCCTTTCTCTTGCCTCTTCTTAGGCTGTGTGTTCACATAGTAGCAGCAATTTTTCAGCTGTAATATAGTCTTCTTTTTTTTTTTTTTAACAGGCAGAGTTAGAGAGAGAGAAAGGTCTTCCTTCCGTTGGTTCACCCCCCAAAATGGCCGCTGCGCCGATCTGAAACCAGGAGCCAGGTGCTTCCTTCTGGTCTCCCATGCGGGTGCAAGGCCCAAGGACTTGGGCCATCCTCCACTGCCTTCCTGGGCCACAGCAGAGAGCTGGACTGGAAGAGGAGCAACCAGGACAGAACTGGTGCCCCAACCAGGACTAGAACCCAGGGTACCGGCACCACAGGTGGAGGATTAGCCTAGTGAGCTGCGGTGCCGTCCTGTAATATAGTCTTATGGGACTGCTGTACTTGTATGAATCAATCAACTTTTTGCTTCTACAGCAAAATACCTTGGAAAGGTAAAAGTCTTTGACTCACAGTTTTGGAAGTTCACAGTCCAAGATTGGGCAGCCCCGTTGGTTCAGCATCTGGTGTTGGCCTTCTTGCTGGCCATCTTAATGGCAGTGGCAGTAGCACGTGTCAAGAGGGAGTACTGATGTCTGTCTTTCCTAATAAGGCCACCGTGGTCCATGGTGGTCCGTGGTCATGGGGCTCCACCCAGTCACCTAATCCAATCTAAATACTTCTCTAAACACCTTAATTGGTTTAACTTTCCACTCTGTTAGTACCATTAGTGTAAGATTTAGGGAGCCAAAGGCCTTTGGAAGATACTCAACTTAATACCCAAACCATAGTGGTCACATGGGGAATGTCATTGACTGAAACACTGTTGTGCTCTGCATGGCTGTGTTCCACTCTATCCCCTTCTCCCATTCCCCTTGCCTCCATCCTCTATAGTAATCTTCCATCCTCTGATGATCCTCCATCCTCTTGTCTCATGTGTCCTCAAATCCCTACTCTTACCCTGTCTCTACTTTTAGTCCCCTACAGCAGTTTCAACACTATTAACATGATTTTTTTTAAAAATGTATCAACAGGGGCAAGCATTATGGCACAGTGGTTTAAATCATTAATTGGGGCATCTGCATCCCATATCTGAGTGCTGGCTCAAGTCCTGATCACTCCGCTCTGATCCTGCTTCTTGCTAATGCTCCTAGGAAGCAGCGGATTTTGACTCAAGTACTTGAGTTCCTGCCACCCACATGGGAAACCCAGAATAGAGTTCCTGGCTCCTGGCTTTGGCCTGGCCCAGCCTTGGCTATTGTAACCATTTGGGGAGTGAAACACTGGATGGAAGATCTCTGTCTTTCTCTTCTCTCTCTCTCCCACTCTACTTTCCAAATATATAAATTATTTGATTTTTAATAAATTTTTATCAAAGCAACAAATACATTAAGAAATAAAATAGTGTTGAAAAGTCTGTAGGGGCCGGCACTGTGGTGCAGCAGGTTAACGCCACGGCCTGAGGCACCGGCATCCCATATGGGCACCGGTTTGAGACCTGGCTGCTCCACTTCTGATCCCACTCTCTTCTGTAGCCTGGGAAAGCAGTAGAAGATGGCCCAGGACTTGGGCCCTTGCACCCGCGTGGGAGACCCTGAAGAAGCCCTGGCTCCTGGCTTTAGATTGGCGCAGCTCCGGCCATTGTGGCCAACTGGGGAGTGAACCATCGGATGGAAGACCTCTCTCTCTCCCTCTCCCTCTCCCCACCCCCTCTCTCCTTCCCTCTCCTCTCTCTGTGTAACTCTGACTTCCAAATAAATAAATAGGCCGGCGCCACGGCTCACTAGGCTAATCCTCCACCTGTGGCTCCGGCACACCAGGTTCTAGTCCCGGTTGGGGCACCGGATTCTGTCCCAGTTGCCCCTCTTCCAGGCCAGCTCTCTGCTGTGGCCCAGGAGTGCAGTGGAGGATGGCCCAAGTGCTTGGGCCCTGCACCCCATGGGAGACCGGGAGAAGCACCTGGCTCCTGCCATCGGATCAGCGCGGTGCGTCGGCTGCAGCGTGCCGGCTGTGGTGGCCATTGGAGGGTGAACCAATGGCAAAAGGAAGACCTTTCTCTCTCTCTCTCTCTCTCTCACTGTCCACTCGGCCTGTCAAAAAAAAAAAATCTTTTTTTTTTTTTTTAAAGTCTATGATAAGAAACAGTTCCTATTTTGCGCTCCCCAACCCACACCTTTTCAACTATTAGCTATTTTTCTTTTTTTGGTCTTTATTTCTATATTTCCAAGTAGCAAGCATTAACCTATATCTTTGATGTAGCAATCATTTATTAATGAAAATTTTATCCTTTTCCTCAATACTTCCTTTCCAACTGTACCTAATAAAGTTACTGCATATTTTGTTGAATGAATTGATATTTACTTTATTTTAGCCATTCAAATACAGTGTGTTCCTAAGCCAAGTAATAAGCTGACATGGTGTTTTGTATATATAACTTTTCTTTCTGGAGTTAACTGCACACTCTTTTTCGTTTGTTTAGTTTCCTTGAGACTAAGCTTCTATTCTTTCTGTACCCTCTAACCTCTCAGTATGATTTCCTATAAAACCTTTCCGGCACTTAATTTTTTCTTTTTCTTTTTTTTTTTTAACTTTTATTTAAGTAGATATAAATTTCCAAAGTACAGTTTATGGATTACAATGCCCCGCCATAACTTCCCTCCCACCTGCAACCCTCCTATCTCCCGCTCCCTCTCCCATTCCATTCACATCAAGATTCATTTTCGATTATCTTTATATACAGAAGATCAATTTAGTATATATTAAATAAAGATTTCATCAGTTTGCCCCCACATAGAACACAAAGTGCCAAATACTGTTTGAGCACTAGTCATATCATTAATTCACATTGAACTACACATTAAAGACAGAGGTCCTACATGGGAAGTAAGTGCACAGTGACTCCTGTTGTTAACTTTGTCGCTCCCCCTCTTCACGGAGGAACGACACTAAACCCTGCCTAGGCTTCATATCCGAGTCACAGCACCATTATGTCGTTCCCCCTCTTCATGGAGGAACGACACAGGACCCTGCGCTGTTCTTTTGTCTGCTCGGCCCTCCCCGGGTTTGCTGCTGGTTCTTCCCGGGTTGGCTACCGTCCCTTCCACCTCCGTGGAAGGGCGGTTCCCCCTGCCATCTTCCCCACTTCCGCGGGGGAGCGGCACACCGCCGGCCGGCTCTCTCGGGGGCTGCACAGGTGTTCCTTCAGATGTTCCTCCTAGATGTTCCTGGTGCATGTTGTCTCTCTCCTCCTTTATAGTCCTCTTCCACTAATTCCAACTCGGCTGCCCACACGCCGAGTATGCTGCTCTCCTCCAATCAGGAGCAGGTCCTGCTGTTTATTGGTTGAACTGGAGGCAGCTGTATAGAAGCTGTTTTCTCCTCTTCCAGCGCCATATTGTGGGAGAGCAGATGCATAGAATAAGTCTTAATTCCAGTAACTTAGTCTAGTCCGAGTTGCTCCCCACAAACTTAACAAATTGACACTCTTGTTTAAGGCGTCAGCAATCTCCCCAGGCTCTAGTCATGAGTTGCCAAGACTATGGAAGCCCCCTGAGCTCACCGACTTTGATCTTATTTCGACAAGGCCATAGTCAAAGTGGAAGTTCTCTCCTCCGTTCTTTCTTTTCTTTTCTTTTTCTTTTTTTTTTTTTTTTTGACAGGCAGAGTGGACAGTGAGGGAGAGAGAGACAGAGAGAAAGGTTTTCCTTTGCCATTGGTTCACCCTCCAATGGCTGCCGCGGCCAGTGCACCGCACTGATCTGAAGCCAGGAGCCAGGTATTTATCCTGGTCTCCCATGGGGTGCAGGGCCCAAGGACTTGGGCCATCCTCCACTGCACTCCCTGGCCACAGCAGAGAGCTGGCCTGGAAGAGGGGCAACCGGGACAGAATCCGGTGCCCCAACCGGGACTAGAACCCGGTGTGCCGGCGCCGCAAGGCGGAGGATTAGCCTAGTGAGCCATGGCGCCAGCTGGCCTGTTCTTTCCACTGGGATCTTACTCGCAGAGATCTTTCATTTAGGTGGTGTTTTGTTGTTGTTGTTTTTTTTTTTTTTTTTTTTTTTTTTTTTTTGCCAGAGTGTCTTGGCTTTCCATGCCTAAAATACTCTCATGGGCTCTTCAGCCAGATCTGAATGCCTTAAGGGCTGATTCCAAGGCCAGAGTGCTGTTTAGGACATCTGCCATTCTATGAGTCTGCTGTGTATTCCGCTTCCCATGTTGGATTGCTCTCTCCCTTTTTTATTCTATCAGTTAGTATTAGCAGACACTAGTCTTGTTTATGTGATCCCTTTGACTCTTAGACCTATCATTATGGTCTATTGTGACCTGAAATTGATCACTTGGACTAGCTAAGACCTGGAATCAGCCCAAATGCTCATCAAAAGTAGACTGGATAAAGAAATTATGTGACATGTACTCTACAGAATACTATACAGCAGTAAAAAACAATGAAATCCGGTCATTTGCAACAAAATGGAGGAACCTGGAACACATCATGCTGAGTGAAATAAGCCAGTCCCAGAGGGACAAATATCATATGTTCTCCTTGATTGGTGACAACTAACCGAGCGTCAAAAAGGAAACCTGATGAAGTGAAATGGACACTACGAGAAACAATGACTTGATCAACCCTTATCATCACTGTTGATGTACAGTTTAATACTGTATCCCTTTTAGTATTTTTGTTTGTTCTACTTAATACCATTGGTTGAGCTATGTAATTAACACACAATTATTCTTAGGTGTTTAAAGTTAACTGAAAAGTGATCTCTGTTAAATATAAGAGTGGGAATAAGAGAGGGAGGGGATGTACAATTTGGGACATGCTCAAGCTGATTTGCCACAAGTGGTGGAGTTAGAAATATGCCAGGGGATTCCAATACAGTCCCATCAAGGTTGCATGTACCAATGCCATCTCACTAGTCCAAGTGATCAATTTCTTTTTTTTAAAGATTTATTTTATTTATTTGAAAGAGTTACAGAGAGAGGTAGGGCTGACAGAGGGGTCTAGGTTCCCTCAGACCTTCTGATTCCACTTTTTTTTTTTTTAAGATTTATTTATTTATTTATTTGACAGGTAGAGTTACAGACTATGAGAGAGAGAGAGAAACAGAGAGAAAGGTCTTCCAACCAATGGTTCACCCCCCGAATGCCCGCAATGGCCAGAATTGCACAGATCCGAAGCCAGGAGCCAGGTGCTTCCTCCCGGTCTCCCATGCGGGTGCAGGGGCCCAAGAACTTGGGCCATCTTCCACTGCCCTCCAGGGTCACTGCAGAGAGCCGGACTGGAAGAGGAGTAACTGGGACTAGAACCCCGTGCCCATATGGGGTGCCAGCGCCGCAGGTGGAGGATTAACATAGTGCGCCACAGCGCCGGCCCCCTGGGTCCACATTCTTAGCAAATTGCTTCCATCCTTGGGGGTCACAGGATGGTTGCTGAAACCCACACATTCCTGGGTGGAAGGAGGGAGTAGAGTAACATGAAGTGACACGTTTACTACATGCTATCTCTTTTTTTTTCCCCCCTTTTTACAAAATTTTATTTGTAAATGTACAACAGGCTCCAAGTTAACACTTAACTCTTAACACTTCATTCTAACTACGGGTGGCATAAGATGTTACGGCCGGGAATCGAGATGTTTAGCTAGGAATGCAATCAAGGGCGTCATCACTTCAGGCACAAGGAACAGCTTACTTTTTGCCAGATTTCTTAATTCCACCTGTGGCCAGGGGGCCCTTCCCTGCCGCCTTCGCTTTTAGCTCCTTGAGTTTCTTCTGCTCCTCTTTCTGTTTTTGCTTGAAAGCCTTATCTTCCTCATCCATCTCCTTGGCCTGCTTCTTGAGCTGTTTCAGGGGCTTCTTCTTGCCACCTTCCCGGCCGGACATGGCGCCTGCCGCCCCTTCCCCAGACCCTGCCACCGGAAAACCTACATGCTATCTCTTAATAAGCATTCTTTGAGGGGCCGGCACGGTGGTGTAGTAGGAAAAGCTGCTGCCTGCTGTGCCGGCATCTCTTATGGGTACCGGTTTGAGTTCCAGCTAGTTCACTTCCGATCCAGCTCTCTGCTATGGCCTGGGAAAGCAGCAGAGGATGGCCCAAGACCTTGGCTCCCTGCACCCATGTGGGAGACCTGGAAGAAGCTCCTGGCTTCTGATAGGCCCAGCTCTGGCCATTGCGGCCATTTGAGGAATGAACCAGCAGATGGAAGACCTCTCTCTCTGCGTCTGCTTCTCTGTAACTCTGCCTTTCAAATAAATAAATAAATGTTATTTTTTTAAAAAAAGCATTCTGGAGTCCCACCTGGCAACCTCCCCTTACATCTCATTAGTCACCCTGAAATCCAAGGGAGTGGCGGCAGTGCCCTAGCTCAACCAGAATTTGTCAGCCTTTGGTTACTACAGTGACATACCTGAGACAAGCTTCCGGTGAAAGAAAAAGATTTGCTGGGGTGTAATGGTTCTGGAGGTCCACATGCAGATGCCATGAAGGTATCCTATTTTTTTTAATAGACGTATTTATTATTCAAATAAGTAATTATTTGAAAGGCACAGTTAAGAGGGAGGGGGGAGAGACATAACGACAGAGAGACAGAGTGAAATCTTCCATCTGCTGGTTTACTCCCCAAATGTCCTCAATGGCCAGGACCGAGCCAGACTGAAGCCAGGAGCCTGGAACTCCATCATGGTCTCCCCACGTGGGTGGCGAGGACCCAAGTACTTGGGCCGTCTTTCCCTGCTTTCCCAGGCATAGTAGCAGGGAGCTGGATTGAAAGCAGAGCAGCCAGGATTCAAATCGGTTCTCATATAGGATGCTGATGTCACAGGCAGACGCTTCACCCATGGTGGTACAACACTGGTCCCATTAGTGGCATTCCTGCTGGCAGATTCCCGGAGCCATCACGTGGCTGGTAGGAGGCTGTGTCTGTCTATGTCCCTGTGGTCTGTTACAAAGCCACCAGGATTTAATCATGGGGCTTTACTCTACAGGCCTAGTGCAGCCCCTTTCCCAAAGGCCCTACCATCAAACATTATCATTAGATTAAGTTTCCACCCTCTTAGTACCATTGTGTACAGCGGAGGATGATCTTCCTCTGTGCCCTTTGTTGTGTTGTAAGCTACTCATGCAGAATAGAGCTAACAGGGAAGGCCTGAGAGGGCTCTCCAGACAAGGGTCTGCTGGCCAGGTGGGTCCTTAGCTAACATTTTGGAATCTGGATTTCTGCAGGGTCCCCACCATGCTCCAGCTGACAAGGCTGAGCTGCGGCTCAATTGTTGGTTAGGAAAGAACGAGGCTGATGCTGAATACTTGGCTTTCTTTTGGGAGCCTGAAATGTTGGTACATGCTCAAGAGAGGGTATCTACATACATAATCCCCAGTAAAGCCTTGGACACTGGGTCTCTAATCACCTACCTACCCTGGCGGTCTACTCTTTGAAAGGGGTGTCACAGTTCTGTGTGGGAGGAACACAGCATGTCCTATACAGCTTGGACTTTGCCCCAAACCCCTTTTGTTTTTGATGATACTGCTTTGTATCCTTTATTAAAGTAAGTCATAGACATGTGGATAACTATGTGCTGAGTTCCATGAGTTGCCTTAAGCAAGTCACTGACTCTGGGCGTGGTCTCAGGTGCCCTGGACACACTCTCCAGGCCAAGTGCATCTCACTATGGAATGAGATGGCTGCTGTAGTTTCGCTACATAGGTGAAGCATAGAGGCTGGGGATTGTCAAAATATATTTTTCAAAAGTTAAAAACGTGAATCTAATACAAACAGAGAATGAGCAAATATCAAATATTTGTTCAACTCATTACCGAGAAAGCCTGCAGGATGGCAAAGCTGGTTCAAAGAACAAAGGAGCAGGGATTATTTAGGCATCGGAGAAAGAAAGGGCAGAATTAGATCTCCAGCTAATGTCCACAAGTGAGTTGAATTCCTAAACTGCTATTATCATTTTCTCAGTGGAAAAATCATTTCTTCATCAGACAACCTTGATGTCATCTAAGTGTCCAGAACTGTGAGTGAACAAACAACCCTCTTTACTTATTTGAAAGGCAAAATTACAGAGACAGAGACAGAGGGAGACACAGAGATTTTCCATCTGCCGGTTCACTCCTCAAACAGCCGCAACAGCTGGAACCAGGCCAAGCCGAAGCCAGGAGCCAGGAACTTCTTCCTAGTCTCCCACATGGGTGGCAGGGGCCCAAGTACTTGGGCCATCTTCTGCTGCTTTCCCAGGCACATTAGTGGGGAGCTGGATGGGAAATGGAGCAGCTCGGACTCCAACCTGCGCCCATATGGGATGCTGGCACTGCAGGCGGTGTTTTTACCTGCAGTGCGGGCCCCAGCCCTCTTTTCTTTGATGTGACCAGTCCCAGGTGATTTGTCATAGCAACGGAACATGGACTGCTACAATTTTGCTTTGACTCCAGGAAACAAATGGGAACATTTATTTAAATAGCAATAACCTGAGGGCTGTAATAGGGAGGGTTGGGGGAGGGTGTTATTCTAAAACCAACTGGTATATTACAATTCAGTTAATGGCACTAATCCTCTGATCCCACAAATTTAAAGGCACAGTCTCCCCAAAAGACTGCCCTTATTTCAGAAGCCAGCCACACATGGGTATCCCCCAGTCCACCTGTACTTCTGATCAACTGGCTACAAATCTGGAAGCTTTTGTGACTCCCTCCGGGTTCACGATTCATTAGATTGACCCACTAGATTCAGGGAAATACTTGCACAGTTTTATGATTAACGGGGAGAAAGCAGGAGCAGCGAAGGAAGAGACACACCAGGCAAGGTCTGTAAGAGTGGCAAACACCAAGCTCCTGTGTCTCCCCCTACCCTAGGACTCTGAGCAGGACACTGAGCCGTTCACCAGGCGCCTCTACAGAAGCTTCACTCTCCAGAGTTCTGGCTGGGGCTTCATCATGTGGCATGAATGATTGAATCGTTAACCATGAGGATGAATTCAATCTCTAGCACTCCTCCCCTCCTGTATTGTGGAACTGGCTCAAAGCAATATCCCGGTGTGGGCACTGCGCATGGGGGTTAGATGCCACTTGGGATGTGTGCATGCCATATCAGAGGGTCTGGGTTTGAGTCTTACCATTGAGGTTTCCTGATAATGTGCTTTCTGGAAAGCAGCAGGTGATGTTGAAGTACTTAGGTCCCTAGCATCAATGCAGGAGACTTAGGATTGAGTTCCTGGTTCCTGGCTTTGGCCTGGCCTAACTGCAGCTGTTCGGGGCTTTTGGGGAATGCACCAGTGGATGGAAGATCTCTGTCTCTCTGCTTCTCAAATAAAGTACGTAAATTAAAAAAAAAAAGTAAATGAAAATCTCCAAGTCTCTGTGATCCCATGATTGGTCTTTCTGGTCACCTGCTCCCAGTCTGAATTGTCCCATCTGTATACATTCAGGTGTGACCAAGGTACTGATGAATAACAAAGACACTCCTGTTGTCACAGCACTTGAAACAGAACCTGGGCTCCCTTGTCTAAGGCACAGTGAGCCCATCGATGACGCAGGGGTGGTAGATGACAGTGGGTGTTTGTTTTGCAGTGTGTGGCGCTAGGAGTCAGTCAGCTATGGCTCAATCCCCAAACTCCCCCCGGGGTATTTCACTGATTCAAGTTGGGGCTGAGCCGTGCGTGATGAGCTCGTGTGCGGGTCTCTGGTCCACAGTGCTCAGGGCCTTCCTTGGATTGCTCAGCAAGAGGAAGCTGGCCTCTTCTTCAGAAGATGCTATTGTGGCAAAGTGAGCTGTCTGGGGTCCAAGGGTAGATGGGTTATTATTTTGTTTGAACAGGGCTGGGAGTTCCTGTGTAGCATCTCAAAATGAATCTGACATTAGGATGGTAAGTACAGTGGTGACTAGTGAATTCTGAGTCTTGTGATCCCAGGTCCATGGGGCCAGCCTGAGCTATGCACCAATCCCTTTATTTTTTTAAATTAAATAAAAAAAATTTCTCAGAGGCAGAGCTATCTATGTCTGTATAGCTTTGCACATCCATCTATCCATTTATATCCATTTTCTACCTATATCTATATATTTATCTGTATCTGTCTATCATCTATTGACAGAGATAGCAAGCTCCCATCTTTTAGTTTGGCCCACAAATGCCCACTTGGCCCTGGGCTCGGTGGAGCCCAAGCCGAGGGCCCAGAACTCAGTCCAAGTCTTTCATGGTAGCAGCAGAATCCCAACTACTTGATCATCACCACTTCCTCCCGGGATCAGGTAATCTGATAGGAACCTGGGCATCCTAGCCAGCACCTTAACCCCTAAGCCAAATGCCCGTCCCCGCTCCCTTACTTCAGTGAGATAATCTTTAGTTAGGAGCTAACCTGTCATCATCAAAGGGAAGACAGAGGAACTGCCAGTTTCAGGGAGAGAGAGTATAGGAACTACATCAAAGGTATTAGGGATGGAAGCTGTTTCACTTTTTAAAAAAATTTTTAAATGCTTTATTTATTTAAATTTGAGAAGTAGAGCTATAGACTGAGAGAGGGAGAGACAGAAAGGTGTTCCATCCGCTGGTTCACTCCCCAAATGGTTGCAATAGCTGGAGCTGAGCTGATCCAAAGCTTGACAGGCAGAGTTAGACAGTGAGAGAGAGAGAGACAGAGAGAAAGTCTTCCTTTCATTGGTTCACTCCGCTAATGGGCACTATGGCCGGCACTGCGCCGATCTGAAGCCAGGAGCCAGATGCTTCTTCCAGGTCTCCCATGCGGGTGCAGGGGCCCAAGCACTTGGACCATCCTCCATTGGCTTCCTGGGCCATAGCAGAGAGCTGGATTGGAAGTGGAGCAGCCGGGACTAGAACCAGAGCCCATATGGGATGCCAGTGCCACAGGCGAGGATTAACCTACTGTACCACAGTGCCGGCCCTCAGTTCACTTTCACTCAGGAAATTCCAAGAGTTTGGAAGCTCCATAACAGAAAACCCTGAAGAAAGTCCACCTGAAATCTTTATTCCACAACAGGGTAGGAATCCTGGATTCTGTTTTAAGTTTCTAATTTTGTGATGGCTGCAATTCTTGGCAGTGGAGTTGTTAAGAAGGCACCTGGAAGCCCAAGCTCAGAGGAGCTGTGTCGGGGTGGAAATGGACATGTAGGAGCCAAGAGCTTGAAGGTGGAATTCAGACAAGAACAAAGAGCAAGGCTAAGAAACCCAGGGCCTGTGTCTGAGCCCTGGAGGATCCCCACGCTCAAAGTGGGGTGCAGGAAGCTGAGCAGCGGAAGAAGGAAGCCAAGGAAAAACGGAAATTTAGAAGTCAAAGGAGGGGACAAGGCCACTTGAAGAGATGCCGCTAGAGGCTTTTTTTTTTTTTTAAGATTTATTTATTTATTTGAAAAGCAGAGTTAGAGAGAGAGAGAGAGAGAGAGAGAGAGAGAGAGAGAGAAAGTCTTCTATTCGCTGGCTCACTCCCCAAATGGCCTCAGCTACCTGAGCTAGGCTGATCCGAAGCCAGGAGCCAGAAGCTTTGTCCCGGTCTCCCACGCGGGTGCAGGGGCCCAAGGGCTTGGGCCATCTTCCACTGCTTCCCCAGGCCATAGCAGAGAGCTGGATCGGAAGAGGAGCAGCCAAGACTTGAACCAGTGCCCATATGGGATGCCGGCGCTTCAGGCGGCAGCTTTACCCATTACACCACAGCGTCAGCCCCACTAGATACTTTTTTCTACTGCAATTGACCCTTTCAGGTTTAACAAATATAAAAACGAACCCTGGTGTTTGCGACTAAATTGGAGCTACAATGTCCTTTTACCTCTAACAATATAAGTCCTTTCTAAAGAACAAGAATGATGTCTTCCACAAACATCAGATTAACCTCATGCCTTTATCAAATCTATCAGTGCTCATACGGGGTGCAGGCGTGGCAGGCAGTGGTTTAACCTGCAGCCCCACATGCAGACCCCTCTACTACATGTAAATATCCTAACAGCCCTTTGGGAGGGAGAGGTATTTATATCACAGGAGGAATCAGAATTATAGAGTGAATCTATTTACTATCAAGAAATTAATAAAATTAATTACTGTTAATTATTAGCTATTAAATTAATAGACCTTTTCAGGCAGCTGACCCTTTTGTGTCTAAGAATTTGGAACAATCTGAGGACAGGCGAGTATCAGGAAAATGACTCAGGACAACACTAGGATTTAGACCCGATGGGCTCTAAGACCCGGGGTGGGAGAAGACAGCGACCTGAGTGTGAGCAGGGAGTGGGGGCGGGGCCAGGGCTGCCTATCACTGAGGGCGAGGTTAAGGCTAGGCTGCAGGTGGGCGTGACCGACGTGGGCGGGGCGGGGCTAACGGGTCGTGGGCGGACTTATCGCTAGGCCGGGAGTGGGCGTGGCCGACGCGGCACCGGCGGCCGCTGAGCGGGTCGGACCCGGCCGCGGCGCGCACTTCCGGGTGTCACCTCCAGAGGGCGCCGGCCGCGGAGCCGCTCGCTGAATCGCCAGGCCGCACCGAGCGCGGCGCCGCCCCGCTCGCCCCAGCCGCCGCCATGAAGGCCGTGGTGCAGCGCGTCACCCGGGCCAGCGTCACAGGTCAGTCGGGCGGGGCCGGGCGGGGACCGGCGGTCTCGCGTGGGGCTCCCCGGCGCGCCGGAGAGCACCGTGCACGTGCCGGGTGGGGCCCCGGCGCGTCCGCGGTGCAGCATCTCGGTTTTGGGTTCAGGGAGAGCGCGCCGTGCGCTCGTCGTCACCATGGTTTGTCACCGGGGAGCGTCTCCGGAGCCCCATTTTGCCCGTTTCTGCAGAGCCGGGCTGCTGGGGCGCGGGCTCCGGCGCGCCGAGCTGACGGAGTGTGCCCACGTGACGGGCGCCCGCCCCGCACGCGTCCCTGCCCCGGACGCCGCCCCCTCACTTGCCGGACCCTGCGGGTGGCGGATCCCGGAGACTCCCAGCTGAAGTACTTCTTCGCCTGTCATTTCTTGTGCTCGGAGGCACCGGCCGGTGTGTGTCCCCTCAGCGTTCAGGGGGAGCGTCAGGGGGCCAGGTGATTGACCAGAGCCTGTGGCCGTTTGAAAAACGCAAGCCTCCGTAGGAAAGATTATTTTGGAAAAAATTTAAAGTGACAAGTTTTTCTCTCTTTTTTTAAAGATTTATTTTATTTATTTGAAAGGCAGAGTTACACAGAGGGAGAGAGAGAGAGGTCTTCCATCCGCTGGTTCACCCCCCAAATGGCTGCAACAGCCCAGGGCTGGGCCAAGCCCAGGAGCTTCTTCCAGGTCTCCCACGTGGGTGGCAGGTCCATCCTCCGCCGCTTTCCCAGGTGCATTAGCAGGGAGCTGGATGGGAAGAGGAGCAGCCAGGGCTGGAACCGTTGCCCAAATAGGATGCTGGCGCTGCAGGTGGCGGCCTTACCTGCTGTACCACAGCGCTGGTCCCTACTTTTTTAACCCTGTCCAGTGATTTCAGAACTGTTCTGGTTACTTCAGGTTGGGAGTTGGTCCTGGGATAAAAAGGAATAGGATAGTACTAGAGTTGATGGAATTTTAAAGGTTTTATAGCATTTCAGTAAGTACTTAAGTTCACATAGACTTGACGTGGCCAATTCATAGATGAAAGATTGTTTTCACTTTTTTTTTTTTTTTTTTTGGACAGGCAGAGTTAGACAGTGAGAAAGAGACAGAGAGAAAGGTCTTCCTTTTTCCGTTGGTTCACCCCCCAAGTGGCTGCTATGGCCGGAGTGTTGCCGATCTGAAGCCAGGAGCCAGGTGTTTCCTTCTGGTCTCCCATGGGGTGCAGGGCCCAAGCACCTGGGCCATCCTCCACTGCACTCCTGGGCCACAGCAGAGAGCTGGCCTGGAAGAGGGGCAACCGGGACAGAATCCAGCGATCCGACTGGGACTAGAACTGGTGTGCCAGCGCTGCAGGCGGAGGATTAGTGTAGTGAGCCGCGGTGCCGGCCTGTTTTCACTTTTTGAAGGAGAATATTGGAGTCAATTGTATGTGGTCAGCACCAATAAATTTAGATTTTCATCTTCTCTCCCCTGATGTCCCCTTCTTGCTGCTCTAGAATATTGAAAACCTGTGAAATCAGCAGATTTATAGAGTGGTGGATGTCCTAAACAGCACTCTGGCCTCAGAATCAGCCCTTAGAGCATTTGGATCTGGCTGAAAAGCCCATGAGAGTATTTAAGGCATGGAAAGCCAAGACACTCTGGAAAAAACCTAAATGAAAGATCTCCAGGAGTGAGATCCCAGTGGAAAGAACGGGGTCATCAAAGAAGGAGGTACCTTTCTCTGAAGGGAGGAGAGAACTTCCACTTTGACTATGACCTTGTCTAAATATGATAAGAGTCGGTGAACTCAAAAGGCTTCCATAGCCTTGGCAACTCATGATTAGAGCCTAGGGAGATTACTGATGCCAGAAACAAGAGTGTCAAATTGTTAAGTCAACAACAGGAGTCACTGTGCACTTACTCCTCAAGTAGGATCTCGGTCCTTAATGTGCCGTGCATTGTGATTTAATGCTATAACTAGTACCCAAACAGTATTTTTCACTTTGTGTTTCTATGTGGGTGCAAACTGTTGAATTCTTTATTTAATATATACTAAACTGATCTTCTGTATATAAGAGAAGTGAAAATGAATCTCGATGTTAATGGAAGGGGAGAAGGAGCGAGAAAGGGGAGGGTTGCGGGTGGGAGGGAAGTTATGGGGGGGGGGAGCCATTGTAATCCATAAGCTGTACTTTGGAAATTTATATTCATTAAATAAAAGTTTTAAAAAAAAGAAAACCTGTGAAATAACACAAGAGGTTTTTTGTTTGTTTTGGTAAGATTTATTTGTTTGAAAGGCAGAGAGAGGGAGAGACATAGAGAGAGACATATTTAGTGCTTCACTCCCCAAATGGCTGTAGCAGCTGGGGCTGGACCAGCCCAAAGCCAGAAGCCTGGGATTCCTTCAGGGTCTCCCATGTGGGGGCAGGGGCCCAAGCACTTGGGGCATCTTCCACTGCTTTCCCGGGTGCATTAGCAAGGAGCTGGATCGGAAGTGAAGCAGCCAGGACTCCAGGGATGCTCAGTATAGGATGCCCTTGTTGCAGGCAGTGGCATCACCCACTGTGTCACAGTGCTGGCCCCAAGTTTGAGTTACTTTTGTGTTTTATTTAAGTTGTATGCCTTTAGTCAGACAATCCTTCCAATTGAAAAGGTAAAGATGTTGACTGCGGGAAGGTGTTAAAAGCTTGGGAATTCTAGGTTGGGGAACCATAGAATTCTCAGTATTTGAGGGACCCTTTAGTTTTGCAGGCCTTCTGCAAATGAATGTTAATGGAAGAGGGTTTTTCCGATTCCTTAGAAACATAGCTGATTGCACTGAAATGTGGCTGCGTTCAGATGACATTTCATTTTATGGGTTCTAACGTGTAACTTCTAATAGGTGTTATGGTCAGGATGGAGTAGACTGTCACAAGTCACACATCTTATTATGTGACAGATTCCCCTTCTAAGATTGCTGAGACACGGTCACTGATTTTCAGAGTTGGTTGCAGCACAGTTTAGACACATGCACTTAACAACGTAGCTGAAAGAGGACAATTAGGTCCTCTTTAGGACTCTTAGGCCCCATCCCTGTTTCAGCAGCTAAAACCTGATGTGCACGATGTTATGACAGGATCTAAAAATGATGGATTGAAAGGAGTTGTTTTTAGAGGCTGTTGCTATGGATTCTTTTTTTTTTTTTATTAATTTATTTAAAGGCAGAATGAGGGGGAGAGAGAGAGAGAGATGAGAGTGCGAGAAAGAGATCTTCCATCTGCTGTTTCACTCCCCAAATGGCCTCAATGGCTGGGGCTGGGCCAGGACAAAGCCAGGAGCCAGGAGCTTCTTCCAGATCTCCCATGTGGGTGCAGAGGCCCAAGTACTTGAGCCAGCTTCTACTGCTTTTCCAAGCCATAAGCAGGAGCTGGATCAGAAGTGGAGCATCCAGGACTTGAACTGATGCCCATATGGGATGCCGGCACTACAGGCAGAGACTTGACCTTCTATACCATAGTGACAATCCCCAACATTTATTTATTTATTTATTTTTTAAAATTTATTTTTTATTTATTTGAAAGAGCCAGAAAGAGATAGAGAGATCTTCCATCTGCTGGTTTACTCCCTAATTGGCCGCAGTGGCTGGAGCTGTGCCGATCTGAAGCTGTGAGCCAGGAGCTTCCTCCGGTTCTTCCCATGCGGGTGCAGGGGCTCAAGGACGTGGGCCATCTTCTACTGTTTTCCCAGGCCATAGAAGAGAGAGGGATGGGAAGTGGAGCAGCTGGGACTGGAACCGGCGTCCATATGGATGTCGGCACTGCAGGCGGTGGCTTTACCCGTTATGCCACAGTGCTGGCCACACACTTTTTGGAAAAAATATATTGACATTGTAAGAAACTAAGCCAGGCCGGTGCCGCAGCTCACTAGGCTAATCCTCCGCCTTGCGGCGCCAGCACACTGGGGCGCCTGTCGGGGTGCCGGATTCTGTCCCGGTTGCCCCTCTTCCAGGCCAGCTCTCTGCTGTGGCCCGGGAGTGCAGTGGAGGATGGCCCAAGTGCTTGGGCCCTGCACCCCATGGGAGACCAGGAGAAGTACCTGGCTCCTGCCATCGGATCAGCGCAGTGCACCGGCCGCAGCGCGCCGGCCACAGCGGCCATTGGAGGGTGAACCAACGGCAAAAGGAAGACCTTTCTCTCTCTCTCTCTCTCTCACTGTCCACTCTGCCTGTCAAAAAAAAAAAAAAAAAACAAAAAACAAAGCCAAACACTTTCTGAAGCAATGCAAATAAGCAAAGCAAGCCCAATTTAAAAAAAATATTGAGATGCAGAGAGAGAGAAACAGAGGAAGTGAGATCTTCCCTCTTTTACTGGTTCACTCTCCAAAAGCCATCAACACCTGGGGCTGAACTGGGGAGGAGCTGGGAACTCAATCCAGGTCTTTCATGTGGGCAGTGGGAAGACTCCACCTGCTTGAGCTGTCACCATTGCCTACAGGGTCTACATTAGCAGAAAGCTGGAATCAGGAACAGAGTTGGGGATTGAACCCAGGTGCTCTGATAGGGGATGCAGGCGTTCTGATAGGTATCCGAATCACTGCCAAATACCTGCCCCTGTTTCAGCTTTTGAGTCAGGACTCCAAGGTCAGATGGTCACACACAGTCCATTATAAAAGAAAAGCAGCACAGAAAGGAAAATCAGGATTCTTATTTTAGCATACAAATAAAAATTTGGACTGGCATTGGGGCACAGCAGATTAAGATGCTGTCTGGGACCCTGTCATAGCATATGGGTGCCGATTTGAGTTCCGGCTGTTCCACTTCCACTCCAGCTCTCTGCTGTGGCCTGGGAAAGCAGTAGAAGATGGCCCAGGTGCTTGGGTCCCCGCACCCACATGGGAGACCTGGAAGAAGCTCAAGGCTCCTGGCTTTGGTCTGGCCCAGCCCCTGCTGTTGGGACCATTTGCGGAGTGATCCAGTGGCTGGAAGATCTCTCTCTCTCTCTCCCCCCTCTGTAACTCTGCCCTTCAAATAAATAAAATAAATCTTAAAAAAAATTAAGTTTACTGTATTTTCAGCATGAGTTGATGCTGAGGCTCCCGTGGAGTCTGAATGTGGGGTGGCCCCTCGTCATACGTCTGAAATACAAGTGGAGTTTCTCTTCTTGACTTGCGATGTGGTGCAGCGTGGCATAGTCTGTGTTGCCTTGTTAGGTATATTTACAGATGTTATTATCCAAAAGAAGCCTATGACAAGAAAATGGCAGAGTTGACCTTTTTATTACTGATTGGAATGTTAGATCGGTACACGATGAAATAGCACAGTAATAAGACTTGGCAACAGTTGGTAAAAAAAAAAAAATCAAACATCATCAAGATCTCCATTGGAAATCTGGTTTATATTCACCATTATTATGATGAATCTCAGCTCAAGTGCTGTGCCCACATCTGAGATGCTGTCTGATGGTAGCGGAGCACATACTTGGCCATAAATACACAAAGCTTAGACATTTTTAATGAGTGATGCTCATGATTTGAAAAGATTTGGGGAACCCTGACTCAACGTGATTTTACTGCTACCCTGGGAACCAGAGCAGCTTGCTGAGGTGAAGCTTAACATGTAAAGCAGAATTTTTATGCATATGTGTATCTTGTCTGCAGGAAGTAGGAAAAACACTGGTTTTTACGAGGTGAACATTTTCTACTTTGTGCAGTTTGTGTTGTGTTGTGTTACTAAATTCCAAGAAAAATGTATCTCTCCTGCCTGAGAATTAATATAGTTGAACTGGACTCTCTGGGGGAGGAAAACACTGTTTTTTTTTTTTTTTTTTTTTTTTTTTTTGACAGGCAGAGTGGACAGTGAGAGAGAGAGACAGAGAGAAAGGTCTTCCTTTTTTGCTGTTGGTTCACCCTCCAATGGCCGCTGTGGCTGGTGCGCTGTGGCCGGCACACCGCGCTGATCCGAAGCCAGGAGCCAGGAGCTTCTCCTGGTCTTCCATGCGGGTGCAGGGCCCAAGAACTTGGGCCATCCTCCACTGCACTCCCGGGCCACAGCAGAGAGCTGGCCTGGAAGAGGGGCAACCGGGACAGAATCCAGCGCCTCGACCGGGACTAGAACCCAGTGTGCTGGCGCCACAGGCAGAGGATTAGTCTATTGAACCGCGGCGCTGGCCACTGTTCTGTTTTTATACCTGGGCGTGTTCAACTGTGGAGTTTCAGGTGTCTTACCCAGGGTGATGCAGGTGAAAATGTAGCCCTGAAATCCTGCTTCGTGGTTGCTCACTGTGCGGCTCCCGTTCTTTGCCAGCATGAAATCAGGAAGGGTGGGTACCATTGACCTCACACTACATTCTTTGACTCCTGTCAGTTTTGAATGCTTACCGACATGAACCAGAAAAATTGTAAGAAATCCACGTGATGCTGAAAACACTCCTGTGGGCACTTACAAGCCTTTCCTGCGGCCTGCTTGATTCAGAGTCTCTTCTGCCTTTTGGTTCCTTTCAGTTGGAGGTGAGCAGATAAGCGCCATTGGACGGGGCATCTGTGTGTTGCTGGGGATTTCTCTGGAAGATACACAGAAGGAACTGGAGCACATGTAAGATGCCTGCTTCTTTATCATTTTTTAAAAAAGATTTATTTTTAATTTATTTTGAAAGAGTTACAGAGAGGGAGAGACAGAGAGAGGGAGAGAGATTGTCCATCTACTGGTTCACTCCCCAGATGGCTGCAATGACCAGTGCTGGACCAGGCCGAAGCCAGGAGCTTCGTCCGGATCTTGCATGTGGGTGGCAGGGGCCCAAACACTTGGGCCATCTTCCGCTGCTTTTCCCAGGTTCATTAGCAGGGAGCTGGATCAGAAGTGGAACAGCTGGGACATTAACTAGCGCCCACATGGGCTACAATGCCAGCCCTAAGATGTCCATTTCTAAGCCATTGAGTTGGAATGTGGTATGTGGTGACCATGCTGGGACTTCCACAGTGTTTTGTGTTCGTCCCGTTTGAGGTGGTTTGGTTATCTCCCAGTTTGAGATATGGAGAAGAGATATGGAGAAGAGTAATCTGGAAACTTCACGTGCTGAGACAGTGGTGGAGCAAGAGGAGCCCAGCTTAGCTTTCATCCTGATTTGATGCTACTTGCAAGGCTTTGCCTCTTTTTCTCTTAATGCAAGAGCCCAGTTTTTTTTTAGGTGTGGTTTCTCTTTTTAATTTGGATGAAATGATTTTATTTTATTTATTTACTTTTTAAAAAGCTGGATTTTTTTAAAAAAAGATTTATTTATTTATTTGAAAGGCAGAGTTAGAGAGAGAAGACTTTCATCCTCTGATTTACTCCCCAAATGGCTGCATTGGCCAGAGCTGGGCTGACCCGAAACCAGGAGCCAGGAGTTTCTTCTGATTCTCCCATGTGGTGCAGGGGCCCAAGGACTTGGACCATCTTCGACAGCTTTCCCAGGCCATAGCAAAGAGCTGGGTTGGAAGTGGGGCAGCCGGGACTCAAATCAGTGCCTATATGGGATACCAGCACTGTAGGTGGTGGCTTTACCCACTACGCCGTAGTGCCGGCCCCCAAAATGATCCTTTTAAAATGCCTAGTTTTTCATGATACATCTAAAGATCTGGAACTCAGAGGTAAAGTCCTCACTGTAGGTCGTACACATAAACTTAGTAAGAAACCTGAACCTGAATTAGATTCTGGGCTGTCTGATCTTGAAGCAGGTGCTCTTTATACTAAGGTGGGGGCATTTCCCATTGCTGTTTCCTGCCTGGCTCTCTCAGTATAGTCAGCCCCTCCCATGCTCTCCTTCCTCCCCTGCCCCACTAGGCACATTTGCTTCAGATGCTGTGGCTGTTTATGCTGCCCCTGGGTACCTGGAACCCAGCTGTCCCTTTTCTATGAAATTGGAGATCAGATGTGGAACTTCATTCCTGCTAAGATGTTGGCCACTGATAAGGACAGTTCTGTACGGCTTCAGGGATGTTGATAGTCTTACAGCTGTCCCTGGACACTCAGAGAGGCAGTGGAGATGGTGATGGTAAAAGACGGGGCTCTGGGTCTGATCTCTGTGTGACTGTGGCATACTAGATAGCAATGCTTAACTTGGTGGTTAAGAGATGTGGCTCAATGTAAGACTGTCCTGGCTGTGGGGAGGGGGTAATGAAGAGTTCCCACCACAGAGGGCCCTTTTAGGAAGAGTCAGGGGATTCGTATCATGCTCCTGGGCACGTCTTTGCCTTCAGCATTGTCCAAAAGGGTGGCTCGGGTGGTGGACTTGCAGCTATTATGCATTGATTTTTCACCACGCTCCTCCAAGCTGACCCTGTAAACGCTGCCTGGGCTTTCTTGTTATCCCGGCGTAAGGAGCAGGTGACGTAGTTGTCAAGGTGCCTTTCCCCAGATCTTTTTGTATTTATGCAGTAACCAGGAGTTTCCTTTCAGAGCGCTTCCTGAGCTGTTCATTTGGAATAGCTCCAAGGAGAGGTTTAGAAAAGGGCTGTTGCTCATCCTTGTGTAGAGATTGGATTCTTCCATAAGAGATTAGCACTGGACCCATGTCTTGACACATCCCTCGCCTGGAAGGACCCCTGTCGCTCCCCCTCTTCGTGGAGGAACGACACTAAGCCCTGCCTAGGCTTCATATCCGAGTCACGGCACCATTATGTCGCTCCCCCTCTTCGTGGAGGAACGACACAGGACCCTGCGCTGTTCTTTCGTCTGCTCGGCCCTCCCCGGGTTTGCTGCTGGTTCTTCCCGGGTTGGCTACTATCCCTTCCACCTCCGTGGAAGGGCAGTTCCCCCTGGCCGCATTCCCCACTTCCGCAGGGGAGCGGCACACCGCCGGCCGGCTTTCTCGGGGGCTGCACGGGTTCCCTTAGATGTTCCCCATAGATGTTCCTGGTGCATGCCGTCTCTCTCCTCCTTTATAGTCCTCCTCCGCCAATCCCAACTCGGCTGCCCACACGCCGAGTACGCTGCTCTCCTCCAATCAGGAGCAAGTCCTACAGTTTATTAGTTGAACTGGAGGCAGCTGTGCGGAAGCTGTTTACTTCTCTCCCAGCACCATATTGTGGGAGAGCAGATGCATAGAATAAGTCCTAATTCGAGTAACTTAGTCTAGTCCGGATTGCTCCCCACAGATCCCCCTTTCTTTTTATTTTTTAGCGTTGATACGCGCCTGTCTTCGGTGTCCCGCGGCACACACTCTGCTCTACTTGCTAGAGTTGCCACAGGCTCTTACAAGTCCTATCAGGCAAACCGAATCCGGGTCCTCTCTTCGCCATGTTGTGAGGAGGTTTTTAGGCGCTGATGCGTGCCTGTGTTCGATGCCCTGCAGCGCATGCTCTGCTCTGCCTGCAGGGGACTTACAAGACCTATCAGGCAAACCGAATCCAAGCCTTCTCATTGCCTTATTGTGGGGGAGACTTATTAGTGTTGGTTCGTGCCTATCTTCGGTGACCTGCAGCTCATACTCTGGTCGAGCTGCTTGCTGGCGCTTACCGCCTTAATCAGGCAGACCGAATCCAAGCCTTCTAATTGCGGTATTGTGGGGAAGCCTTACTGATGTTAATTCGTGCCTGTCTTCGGTGACCTGCGGCGCATAAGCTGCTAGCCGCCCAGGTGCTCATCGCCTCACTAATCGGGCAGACCGAATCCAAGCCTTCTAATTGCCATGTTGAGGGGAGGCCTTTCTATTTCTCTATTTCTCTATCTCCGGGCATTCCTATTTCTCCCATTTTACTTCTATCTCCCAGCATTCTTATTTCTCTCATTTTATTTCTAAACTTCTATTTCTCTTATCCCTGCAGCTTCCCGCTCTCATTCCATTTCTAAACTTCTGTTTCTCTTATCCCCGCGGCTTCCCGGCTGCGCCCGCCCCGAGGCTGCTTCTCGGCAGCTTTCCGGCGCCTCGTGCTGCCGGCAGCTTCACGGCTCCGCGCAGCTTCAGCCCGCGCCTCATCTGCGCGGCTCGGCTTTGCGCGGCTTGGCTTCACGCGCTCCGCGGTCTCGCACTTAACCCTTTCGCGTCTGAACCACGGCCTCGCCAGCCCCGTTCCCTATCTATTCACGCCCCGTGCTCTCTCTGCACGCGGCGGCTTCCGCGAGTAACACAGCGTAGCTTACGTGTCCGCCACTAGCATTCAATCTAAGTTCCCCGGGCTAGCCTGGCGAATTCAACCCAGCGTACGTCTCCGCCCCACGATTTGGCTTCCCGTCCTTTGCTCCCCGGGCTAATCAGACGGATCCCAATCTGGCTTACGTCTCAGCTTCTGGTTTCAACTTTTCGCCCCCTATTCCCGGGCTAACTTGAGAATCCCAAAGTGGCTTTCGTATCCGCCTCGGCCTGCACTCGCGGCTTCATTTTCCCTAACATTTTTCTCTACCCGGTATATTTCCCCAAGCTTTCCTCCAACAATACTCCTCCCTCATTTCTCCTGGCCTCTCCCCACAGTCCACATCCGAGTCTGTTTGTTCTAGCTTTCACTTTCGCTTTCGACCTTAGAGATTTCTCCCAGCTTCCCCCCGTAGTCTGTATCTGAGTCTATGCCTAGGCTTTCAATAGCTTCTTCCGGCACCCTTTTCGTCCGGCTTTTCCCTAGGCTGTTTGCTAGTCTCTCTCTCCGGTATTTTCCCAATTCTTCCCGTTTCTTCCCGTTTCTTCCCTCCTAAGTTTGCTATCCGTTCTAGGTTTCCTAATCCGAGCTAGGTTTCCTATCCGAGTCACGGCACCATTATGTCGCTCCCCCTCTTCGTGGAGGAACGACACAGGACCCTGCGCTGTTCTTTTGTCCGCTCGGCCCTCCCCGGGTTTGCTGCTGGTTCTTCCCGGGTTGGCTACTATCCCTTCCACCTCCGTGGAAGGGCAGTTCCCCCTGGCCGCATTCCCCACTTCCGCAGGGGAGCGGCACACCGCCGGCCGGCTTTCTCGGGGGCTGCACGGGTTCCCTTAGATGTTCCCCATAGATGTTCCTGGTGCATGCCGTCTCTCTCCTCCTTTATAGTCCTCCTCCGCCAATCCCAACTCGGCTGCCCACACGCCGAGTACGCTGCTCTCCTCCAATCAGGAGCAAGTCCTACAGTTTATTAGTTGAACTGGAGGCAGCTGTGCGGAAGCTGTTTACTTCTCTCCCAGCGCCATATTGTGGGAGAGCAGATGCATAGAATAAGTCCTAATTCGAGTAACTTAGTCTAGTCCGGATTGCTCCCCACAGACCCCCAGTGGGTGGTTTCCTCTACCCCCGTTCCAATTGGTAGCCGCTGTGAGCTGGAGGGGTGGGCAGCAAAGAAGGAAGTGCCCAAACGCCCCGTGGGGTGGGGCTTCTCCTGTATTACAGATGAGGAAACTGAGGCATGGTGTGGCTAAATGACTTGCCCAGAGTCATGCCTTCTGTAAGCAATGGAGTCACCCCACGTCCCTATTCTGCAGAATGCTGATGGCTCTTTAGAGGCCCGGTGTTGTGTTGGGGGCTCCCATCCTTCAAGTGCCTTTTACTGCTCTTTTCCCCTGTAGGGTCCGAAAGATTTTAAACCTGCGTGTGTTTGAGGACGAGAGTGGGAAGCACTGGTCGAAGAGCGTGATGGACAAGCAGTATGAGGTGCTGTGCGTCAGCCAGTTTACCCTGCAGTGTGTCCTCAAGGGCAGCAAGCCCGACTTCCACCTGGCCATGCCCTCGGAGCAGGCGGAGGGCTTCTACAACAGCTTCCTGGAGCAGTTGCGGAAGGCGTACCGGCCGGAGCTCATCAAAGGTAGGCAGGAGGGCAGAGGGGCCTGGACTCGCAGCATCTGGGCAGGCAGGTCGTTGCTGATGCTTGCTACCTACTCAACACCACGTGGCCGCAGCCTCTGCTGTCGCACTTAACACGGGTCCCCTGCTTGTTCCTGACACCATTCACCCTCTGTGTTCATCTGTTCACACTGTGAGAACATTTCAGGGCCCCGTGCTCTGTCTGATACAGTGATGGCCCTTTGATTGCGTCATCAGCCACACTGAATAGAAATTTTGTTGTGAGCCTTGAATCTGAGCCAAAGGTGTCCTTTAATTTCTAGCAGCCATAATAAAAAAGTAAAATGAAACAGATGAAATTGGTTTTTCGTTGAGAAAATTTAACATGTAGCACTGTTATAGCAAGAACAAATAACCATATATAACAAATAACCACTGGAGGGTGGGTACCAATGTTTTTTTTTTAAGATTTTTAAAATTTATTTGAGAGGCAGAGTCACAGACAGAGAGAGAGGTCTTCCATCCACTGGTTCACTCCCCAATTGGCTGCAGCCGCTGGAGCTGGGCCAATCCAAAGCCTAGAGCTAGGAGCTTCTTCTGGGTCTCCCACATGGGTGCAGGGGTCCAAGCACTTGGGCCATCTTCCATTGCTTTCCCTGGCCACAGCAGAGAGCTGGATTGGAAGAGGAGCAGCTTGGACTCGAACCACTGCCCATATGGGATGTTAGTGCTACAGCCTCAGATGGAGGCTAAGCCTACTGCACCACAGTGCTGGTCTCACCAATGACTGCACAGGATGTCAAAGGGGTAGGGACGGCAGGGGGAGGAGCCAGGGTCTTTGAGATCAGCAGAGAGCGCCCAGCATCCCAAACCAGGTGATGCTGATGCTGTGGTGAGCAGCATCCTTCTGTCAAGCAAACTCTAAGGATCTCTCATGCTGGCGGGGCCTTCACCGGGTGTTCCATCTACAGACAGCACCTTTCATTGAAGTTGTCCAGTATAATTCTGAAAATGCAGAAAGTGTTGGAGTTTGGATGCTATGAGACAACAAAAGTCCTTAGAAATCCATTAGCAAAACTACAGGGTCGAAAAAATACTGAGCCAGATGGCAGGGAAGGCTTCGGAGACCCCTGCTGGCCCATGGATGGACACCTGTGGCGGGAAACTGCTTTCTAAAGGTGGAAGGTTTCAGGGGAGGGGAGCTAGGGCTCCTAGAGGCCAAGGCTCTCCCCCCGCCGACTTCAGATTTAGGGCTGAGCTGTTAGTTTAACACAAGGTTGTCTCTCACTTTGGAGAATAACCCATCCCTGAGCAGCGTCTCAAATCTGCTATGATTCCACAGTACCGTGGCAAAACTGTTTAATATGTAGTAGATAAAAGCTTCATCCAAAATAAAGTACAAGAAAGATTCTTGTAAACCCTACCCCCAACACCAGTTCCTGGCTAAGTCATTCTAAAGTTAAGCCATCCTTGGTGCTGTTAAAAGTTGACCATATACTTAATTGGAAACGTGGATCCAAAAGACTGAAACTGACTGTCTTCACCCCCAAAAAATGAAGTGAAGTGAGTCATTTGAGGTTTATGGTGTAGCGTTGAGGTGAACACAGGTGCAGGAGAAACAGAAGTGGTAGAAGCAAAGCTGGTGGTAACACGTGCTTGGTCGGGCAGATGCTCTTTTAGGGAGTGAGGGGGAGGGTCAGGAGAGGCTCCACATGGGTTCAAATGCATGCATCTGGAGGCACCAGACCCCACTGGGACAGATCCAAGAACAGGGAGCTAGGGGAGGAGGCCCTTCCCTCTTATTTCACTTGCAAACTCCATGTCAAAGATGATAGAGATGTATGGTAGGATAGTGCCGAGTCCTTAGTGGTGTTGTAGTTGTGGTCTGGAGAGACTGTCCATCTGGCTCCCTGACTCACAATCATCCAGGTACCACCTTCCTCCCATCCTCAGATAGTCTCCTGTTCACCTCACAGACTTTTTTTTTTTTTTTTTTTTAAGATTTATTTATTTATTTGAAAGGCAGAGTTACACAGAGAGAAGGCGAGGCAGAAAGAAAGAGAGGTCTTCCATCTGCTGGTTCACTCCCCAAGTGGCTGCAACGGCCAGAGCTGCACTGATCTGAAGCCAGGAGCCTGGAGCTTCTTTGGGGTCTCCCACGTAGGTGCAGGCACCTAAGGACTCAGATCATCTTGTACTGCTTTCCCAGGCCATAGCAGAGAGATCGGAAGTGGAGCAGCTGGGAGTCCAACCGGTGCCATATGGGATGTAGGCGCTGCAGGTGCTGCTTTATACGCCACACCACAGCGCCGGCCCCATTTTGCAGAAACTTAAAGGGCTTATTTCTGTCCCAGGGGGAGTCAGATTTCTATCCCTCTTCAAGCATCCTGGTGTAGTGCACCATGTGGTTCTGGCCTTGCCTCAGGAAGCTGCACACGTCCCTAGGGGAGATCATCTGCCTGCACTGTTGTGGTAGCAGTGGACGCTGGGCAGAGTGGACTGAGAACAGACCTGGCAGTTTCTCCACTACATTTTTTTTTTTTTTTTAAGATTTTATTTATTTATTTGACAGGCAGAGTTACAGACAGAGAGAGAGAGAGAGACAGAGAGAAAGGTCTTCCTTCTGTTGGTTCACTCCCCAAGTGGCTGCAGTGGCCAGAGCTGTGCCGATCAGAAGCCAGGAGCCAGGAGCCAGGAATCTCCTCCCGGTCTCCCATGTGGGTGCAGGGACCCAAGCACTTGGGCCATCCTCCACTGCTTTCCTATGCCGCAGCAGAGAGCTGGACTGGAAGAGGAGCAACCGGGACTAGAACAGTGTCCATGTGTGATGCCGGCGCTGCAGGCGGAGGATTAACCAAGTGCTCTACGACGCTGGCCCCTCTCCACTACATGTTAAACACGTGTGTCCCATGTCAGAGTACCTGACTTCGACAGATGGCTGTAGCTCCTGATTTCAGCTTCCTGTGAATGCAGACTGTGGGAGGCAGTGGCGATGGCTCAAGTAATTTTGTTGCCGCCACTCACATGGGAGAACTGAGATGAGTTCTGGGCTCTTGGCATTGGCCCTGGCCTTGGCCAAGGGGCCACTGCAGTCATCTGAAGAGTAAGCCAGGGATGGGAACGCTTTCTCTTTGTTTCTGGAATAAATAATTAATTAAAAATATTTTATTTCGCTCAGTATGTCCAAAATATGATATTACCATGTAATCAGTATAAAAAGTTATAAGATAATTTACATATTTTTAAAGGATTTTGTTTTGAGTCACGTTAGGTCTACAACAAGATTCAGGCAGTGCAGAGATCCCTCGTGCCCCCGCCCCCTTCCCCACACACAGCTGTCCTCACTGAGAGCATCCCCCACTAGAGTTGTAAGAGGGGTCTTCGAAAAGTTCATGGATATTAAAAAAAACTATACATGGTTTTCAAAATTTTTGGCACCGAAAATGAACTCATACTAACTTGAAATAACACATCTGAATAGGATCTAGTTTGAGGCACTGGGAAGAATAAGACATCATTTGAAAAGAGCCCTGACCAGAGCACCATGAATTCTGCTGAAACTGCTGCAAAGGCAAGCATCATGTTCATGGTGAAGCTTGGCTGGAAGAGGGTCAGTGCTCCCAAGAAATGAGCAGCTTCCAGGTGGTGACCTGGCCTGCCATAGGCCACCCGTATCAGTCTGCAGGGGAAAATCGTGTTGGTGCCCTGACCCCAGAGGATCTGTGATGAACTTGGTGCCTTCTGACTTCCTTTGGTTTCCTGATCTTAAATGTATTTAGAGGGCCCCCAGTTTCTTCAGGGAGTAATGTAAAGAAGACTGCACTGACGTGTTGAAATTCCGGGAGTCTCTGGTCTTTGGGGGCAGAGTAAGTGGCTGTAGTCATCACTTATAGAAGTGTCTTGTTGGAACTCCTGTAGAGAAATAAAGTTTACACTTTAAATTGTTACTTTTTTTTTTTTTTTTAATTTAATTTGAAGGGCAGAGAGGTGGAAAGAGAAAGAGAGAGATCTTCTTTCTACTAGTTTACTCCCCAAATACCTGTAGTAGCTGGGGCTGGGCCAGTCTGAAGCCAGGAGCCTCAGTTGAGGTATAACGTGGGGGTTGTGGGGAACTAGGTTCTGGAGGCATCATTGCTGCCTCCCAGAGTGCCCATTAGCAGGAAACTGGATTAGAAGCAGAGCTATAACTTGAATCCAGGTATTTGGATATGGGATGTGGCATCCCAAGTGATGTCTTCACTGCTGGACCAAATGCCTGCTCCTAGTTCTGTTTTTTTTTTTTTTTTTTTTTTTTTTTAAAATAAGATTTATTTATTTATTTGAAGGAGTTAGAGAGAGAGAGAGAGGGAGGGAGAGAGAGATTGAGAGATCTTCCATCCGCTGGTTCACTCCCCAAAATGGCTGCAACAGCCAGAGTTGGGCCAAGGTGAAGCCAGGAGCCAGGAGCTTCCACATGGGTGCAGGGGCCCAAGCACTTGGGCCATCTTCCACTGCTTTCCCAGGCTTATCAACAGGTAGCTGGAGTATAAGTGGAGCTGCTGGGACTTGAGCCAGTGCCCATATAGGATGCTGGCACTGCAGGTGGTGGTTTAACTTGCTGCACCACAGAGCTGGCCTCTCTAAATTCCATTTTCTAGGAACTTTTTGAAGTCCCCTCATACAGTTTTACACTCAGTAAACCTTCACTGACACATCATTACTACCCACAGTCTATAGTGTACATGTTATATGTACTATATGGGTTTGATTATGTTCACCATTATAGTATCATACAGAGTATATTCACTGCCCTAAAATCCTCTGTGACTCTCTTAGTCATACTTCCCTCTCAGCCCAAACCCTGGGAAACACTCATCTTTTTCTGTCTCTGTAGTTGTGTCTTTTAGTTGAAATTACACAGTAGGTAGTCAGATTGGCTTCTTTTGCAAGAAGCATCTGTTTAAGATTCTTCCATGTCTCCTCATTTCTTTTTAGTGCTGAATACTATTCCGCTGTCTTGTGTACCACTGTTTGTTCGCCCACTGAAGGATACCTTGATTGCTTCCAGTTCTAGGCGGCTGTGAATAAAGCTTCTGTAAACACTGGTGTGCAGGTTTTCTGTGTAAATTTTCAATTCCTTTGGGTGACTACCATGGAGTAAGACTGATAGATCGAATGGTAGCGGTATGTTTACATCTATAAGAAACTGATAAACTGGCTTCCAAAGTGGCTGTACCATTTGCATTCCCACTGTGGGTGAACGGTTTCTGTTGTTTCACATCCTTGCCAGTATTTGTTGTTGGCCTGGATTTTGAAAATTCTGTGTATGTGGTGTTGCCGCATTGTTTTAGTTTGCATTTCCCTGATGACATGTCCTGTAGAACGTCTTTAAATATGCTTGCTTGCCATCTATATATCTTCTTTGATTATGTGTCTGTTAAGGTCTTTGGCATATTTCTAACTCAGAGTGTTCATTTTCTTGTTGTTGAGCATTAGGAATTCTTTGCATATTTTGGGTACCAGTTCTTTATCAAGTATATTTTTTCCAAGTATTTGCTGCTAACTTTTTTATTGTTTTGACAATGTCTTGACAGAGCAGAAATTTTTGATTTAAATGAAATGTAGCCTATGAAGTCTTTGATGGATTGTGCTGTTGGCATTGTGCCTAAAAAATTATTGCCATACCCACTATCATCTAGATTGTCTCCTGTATTATCTTCTAGGAGTTTCATTGTTCTATATTTTGAGTAATTTTTGTAAAGGTATAAGGTCAGCGTCTAGATTCATTTTTTTGCATGTGAATTCCAATCATAGTATACCATTGTTGAAAAACCCCCTTTCTCTATTTTGTTACCTTTGTTTTTTTGTACAAGATCAGTTGACTTATTTCCTTGAGTCTATTTCTGGTCTCTTGTTTTTCTGTTCTGTTAATTTATTTGTCTATCGTATTGCCAATACCATGCTCTTTTAATTAACATAGCTTTATAGTAAGTATTGAGGTCATGTAAAGTAAGTCCTGCAACTTTGTTCTTCTCTTTCAATACTATGATGACTATGCTGGTGGTCTTTTGACTCCATATAACTGTACGATCAGTTTATTGATATCCCCAAAATAACTTGCTGGGATTGTTATTGGGATTGCACTTACTGTGTAGACCAAGTTAAGAAGAACTGATATCTTTTTTGCCCTAGATTTTTTTTATTTATTTGAAAGGCAGTATTACAAAGAGAGAGAGAGAGAGAGAGGGAGAGAGAGAAAGAGAAAGAGAGAAAGAGAGAAAGAGAGAGAGAGAGAAAGAGAGAAAGAAAGAGTTCTTCAATCTGCTGGTTCACTTCCCAGATGGCTACAATGGCTAGAGCTGGGCCAATCTGAAGCCAGGACTTTCTTTCGGGTCTCCCACATGGGTGCAGGTGCCCAAGTACTTGGGTCATCTTCCTCTGCTTTCCCAGGCTTATAGCAGGGAGCTGGATCAGAAGTGGAGCAGTCGGGACTCAAACTGGCGCCCATATGAGATGCTGGTGCTGTGGGTGGAGGCTTAACCTGCTGTACCACAGCACCAGCCCTGAAGAACTATCTTTTTTAAAAAGATTTCATTTATTTATTTGAGAGGTAGAGTTACAGATAGTGAAAGGGAGAGACAGAGAGAAAGGTCTTCCCTCTGTTGGTTCACTCCCCAAATGGTTGCAACGGCTGCAGCTATGCCGATCCGAAGCTAGGAGCCAGAAGCCAGGAGCTTCTTCCCAATATTCCCACTTGGGAAGGACTTGGGCCATCTTCTACTGCTTTCCCTGGGCCACAGCAGAGAGCTGGATTGGAAGAGGAGCAGCTGGGACTAGAACTGGTGCCCATATGAGATGCCGGTGCTGCAGGCGGAGGATTAACCTACTGTGCCACGGCACTGGCCTACAGAACTGATACCTTGACTATTGAATATTCCTGTCCACTAATGTGGAACATCTCACCATTTATTTAGTTTTCTTATTTCTAAATCTTGTATTTTCCTCAAATATCTTTGTAATACTTTGTTAAATTTAAGTTTTTCATTTTGCGGGAACATTAATGTAAATGGTATTGTGGGGTTTTTTTTTTAATGGATTTACTTATTTATTTGAAAGTCAGAGTTACACAGAGAGATGGAGAGGCAGAGAGAGAGAGAGAGAGAGATGGCTTCCATCTGCTGGTTCACTCCCCAGTTGGCTGCAACGGCTGGAGCTGCGCTGATCCAGTCAGGAGCCAGGAGTTTCTTCTGGGTCTCCCATGCAGGTGCAGGGGCCCAAGGACTTGGGCCATCTTGTATTGTTTAACCAGGCCTTTTCAGAGAGCAGGATCAGAAGTGGAGCAGCTGGGGCTTGTCCATATGGGATGTCAGCACTGCAGGCAGCGGCTTTACCTGCTATATCACAGTGCCAGCCTCGGTATTGTGTTTTTAATTTCAAATTTGAGTTGTGCCTTGCTGGTATATAGGAAAGTGATTAATTTTTTTTTTTTTTTGACAGGCAGAGTGGACAGTGAGAGAGAGAGAGACAGAGTGAAAGGTCTTCCTTTGCCGTTGGTTCACCCTCCAATGGCTGCCGCGGCCGGCGCGCTGCGGCCGGCGCGATCCGATGGCAGGAGCCAGGAGCCAGGTGCTTTTCCTGGTCTCCCATGGGGTGCAGGGCCCAAGTACTTGGGCCATCCTCCACTGCACTCCCTGGCCACAGCAGAGAGCTGGCCTGGAAGAGGGGCACAAGCACTTGGGCCATCCTCCACTGCAATCCCTGGCCACAGCAGAGAGCTGGCCTGGAAGAGGGGCAACCGGGACAGAATCTGGCGCCCCGACCGGGACTAGAACCCGGTGTGCCGGCGCCGCTAGGCGGAGGATTAGCCTAGTGAGCCGCGGCACCGGCCGGAAAGTGATTAATTTTAAACATTTTTTTATTTGTTTGAAAAGCAGACAGAAAGGGAGAGAGAGAGCTTTCATCTGCCGGTTCACAGCTCAAATGCCTGCAGTAGCCAAGGCTGGGCCAGGCTAGAGCTGGGAGCTGGGAGTTGGGAGGAGCTGGGAGCTGAATCCAGGTGGCTCATGTGTATGACAGGGTCCCAAGTACTTGAGCCATCATCTGCTTGTCTTCCAGGGTTTGTATTAGCAGGAAGTTTGAATTGGGAACAGAACTGGAGCTGAAACTCAGGCACTCAGATATAGGATGCAGGTTTCCCAAGCACCATCTTAACTACTGTACCAAATGCCTGCTCTGATTTTTGTATAAGAACTTTATGTTTACAACTTGAATATAATTGATTATTGATTCCAGGAATGTTTTGATTGATTCCATTTGGATTTTCTTCCTAGATAATCATGTCACGAAGACTTTTTTTTCCCTTTCTAATCAATAAACTTTTTCTTTTTTAGTATATATATATATTTAATAAATTTATTTGACAGAGTTAAACAGTGAGAGAGAGAGACAGAGAGAAAGATCTTCCTTCCATTGGTTCACCCCCCCCCCCCCCCCAATTGCCGTTATGGCCAGAACTATGCCAATCTGAAGCCAGGAGCCAGGTGCTTCCTCCTGGTCTTCCACACGGGTGCAGGGGCCCAAGCACTTGGGCCATCCTCCACTGCATTCCTAGGCCACAGCAGAGAGCTGGACTGGAAGAGGAGCAACTGGGACTAGAACCCAGTGCCTATATGGGATACCAGCGCTGCCGGCGGAGGATTAACCAAGTGAGCCGTGGTACCGGCCCCTCTTTTTTAAATTATATTAGGTAAGACTTCCAGTACAGTATTGAGAGTGGGTAGTGAGAGAGGACATTTTGTTTTGTTCCTAATCTTAATGGGAAAGCTTCTAGTTTCTTCCTGTTAAGTATGGTGTTAAAGGGCTGGCGCTGTGGCACAGCAGGGAAAACCGCCGCCTGCAGCACTAGCATCCCATATGTGTGCCAGTTCGAGTTCTGGCTGCTCCAAGTCCGATGCAGCTCTCTTCTGGGAAAGCAGTAGAAGATGGCCCAAGTCTTTGGACCCCTGCACCCATGTGGGAGACCCAGAAGAAGTTTCTGACTCCTCACTTCTGATCGGCTCCAGCTGTTGTGGTCATTTGGGGAACAAACCAGCGGATGGAAGACCTCTCTCTCTCTGTCTCCCTGTCTCTGCCTCTCTGTAACTGCCTTTCAAATATATAAATAAATCTTTTTTAAAAAAAGATTTGTCACATTGAGGAAATTCCTCTCTATTCCTATTTTACTGAGAATTTTTGTCGAGAATGGCGTTATATATTTTTTTTCTGGAATTACTGATTTGATAATAGGATTTTTCTTCATTAGCATGTTGATTAATTGATGTATGAATGTTGAACCAGTCTGGTGTACTTGGGATAAATCTACTCGGACATTATGTATAATTATTTTATGTATTATTGAATTTGATTTGCTAATTTTTTTTTTAAATGTTCATGAGAGGTATTGGGCTATAGTTTTCTTGTATTGTCTGTCTAGTTTTGGTATTAGGATGGTTTTGCCCTCGTAAGTGAGTTAGGAAGAATTCCCATTGATGTTGTTATGAAATAGATTGTAGAGAATTGGTGTAATATCTTCTTTAAATGTTTGGTGAACTTCACCAGTGAACCCATATAAGCCTTGTGCTTTCTCTTGGAAGGTGGTTTTTTTTTTTTTTTTTTTTTACAGGCAGAGTGGACAATGAGAGAGAGAGAGACAGAGAGAAAGGTCTTTCTTTTGCAGTTGGTTCACCCTCCAATGGCCGCCGCGGCCGGCGCACTGCGGCCGGCGCATCGCGCATCGCGCTGATCCAAAGCCAGGAACCAGGTGCTTTTCCTGGTCTCCCATGCAGGTGCAGGGCCCAGGGACTTGGGCCATCCTCCACTGCACTCCTGGGCCACAGCAGAGAGCTGGCCTGGAAGAGGGGCAACCGGGACAGAATCCGGCACCCCGACTGGGACTAGAACCTGGTGTGCCGGTGCCGCAAGGCAGAGGATTAGCCTATTGAGCCACAGCGCCGGCCAGGAAGACCTTTCTATCTGTCTCTCTCCTCTCTCTCTCACTAACTCTCCCTGTCAACAAACAAACAAACAAAAAACCAATATAGACCTCTTCAGATTTATACTTCTTTTTTAGTTTGGCAAGTTATGTTTTTTGGAAATTGGCTTGTTTTATCTAGGTTACCTAGTTGGTTTCTCTAGGTTTTGTGGATCCTGAGATCTGTGGTGATGTCCATGATTTCATTTCTGATATTAGTAATTTGAATCCTCTCTGTTTTTCTTAGTTACTCTGTCTAGAGGCTTATTGAATTTAGTTGTCTTTTTAAATAATCAGCTTTTTCTTTTCAAGTTTATTTCTCTATTTTGCAACATTATATTTTACTTGCTCTTCATTTTCTAGTTTCCTAAGGAGGACGTGTAGATTACTGATTTTAATTCTTTTTGTGATATTCACAATCATCTCTATAAATTTCTTTCTGTCCATTGTACCAAAAATTGCTATGCTAAATCTTCAAAAATCTGATTTGTAGATTAAACTGTCTCAACTTGGATCAACCACATTTCAAGTACCCAGTAGCCACGTGAGGCTGGGGTTGTCCTGTTGGGCAGTGGCTTTAAGTCTTTGCTTGCTTGTTTGCTTTTTGTTGGGAATGCTAGCCCTGTTTGACTAATCCAGAATTAGTCTAGAAAATGTCTCAGAATAGTAGTGGTCCTGGTTTGTCGGAGAATTGTGAATCCAAAAGACTTTGAGAAGACCACTCATTTCTACTTTCTTTTCATATTTCTTAGAGGTACATCACATTTGATACCATCATGGTTTGCTTTTCTCTAAAGTTCTTATAAAACATATTCATCCTCCTTTGCACTTCATTTTGAGACCTTTCTGAGAATTTCTCAGTATCTAAGAGTGGCATCTCTTGCTCATGCCATCTCTGTTGACATCTGATAACTGTTAACTCTAGTGTTTCCTGCTCTTCCATTTTTTTTTTTTAAAGATTTACTTATTTATTTGAAAGGCAAAGTTACACAGAGAAGGAAAGGCAGAGAGAGAGAGAGAGAGAGAGAGAGAGAGAGAGAGGTCTTCCATCCGCTGGTTCACTCCCCAGTTGGCTGCAATGGCCGGAGCTGCGCCGATCTGAACCCAGGAACCAGGAGCTTCTTCCAGGTCTTCCATGCGGGTGCAGGGGCCCAAGGACTTGGGCCATCTTCTACTGCTTTCCCATGCTATAGCAGAGAGCTGGATTGGAAGTGGAGCAGCCGGGACTCAAACTGGTGCCCACATGGGATCCCAGCACTACAGGTGGTGGCTTTACCGGCTACGCCACAGCACTGGCCCCTCTTCCAATTTTCTGTCTCTGGATCAAACAAACCCAGGTCCCTTTTTGGTTGGACCTATTTTCTTTTCTTTTTTTTTTTTTTTTTTAAGATTTATTTATTTATTTGAAAGAGTTACACAGAGAGAGGAGAAGCAGAGAGAGAGAGAGAGAGAGAGAGAGAGAGAAGGAGAGAGAGAGAGGTCTTCCATCTGATGGTTCACTCCCCAAATGCCGGAGCTGCGCCGATCTGAAGCCAGGAGCCAGGAGCTTCTTCCGGGTCTCCCACGTGGGTGCAGGGGCCCAAGGACTTGGGGCATCTTCTACTGCTTTCCTGGGCCATAGCAGAAAGCTGGACAGGAAGTGGAGCAGCCAGGTCTCGAACTGGTGCCCATATGGGATGCCGGCGCTTCAGGCCAGGGCGTTAACCCACTATGGCACAGCGCTGGGGTTGGGCCTATTTTCAACACTAAACATCAACACTTATGAGATTTTTCCAAGTTCTGTAGCAAAGCCCCTCGTGGAGGCTCGTCAGCTCCTCAGGTCTGCTAGTTTTTAGCTGAATGACGGTCCTACCTCTTGGAATTTGCTTTTTTTTTTTTTTAATTCTTCTCTCACTGGTGAAAAGTATCCAAGTATCCATTTGCCCGTGGGCAGGGCACTCCTGCTCCTCGTATGGGTCCCGAGAGAGCAGACTATGTTTGCTTCTCCTGGAGATACCCCAACTACGAGCTCCATTCACAAGTCCAGTTGTCGGTGCCTCCAGTGCTTTATCCTTCCCCATGGCCTCTGGGGTCCCCGACGCAGCTTTGCTGTGCAAATTTCAGTTCAGTCCAGTCCTTTGTGCTGTGCCCAGGGTTAGATGCAGCCAGTGTGGTCCTCCCTGCCTGCAGGGGTGTTTGGAATGATCCTGTTTCCTAGTGCCTGTGGATGTACTTGGGGGTGCACTGAAGCGCCTTGACGGGACGAGCACTGTTAGGTGGTACAAGGCGCTGTGACCTGGGGCGGCACTGAGAGCTGTCAGGAGGGCTTGAGAGGAAGCAGAGCGGCTTTCGTCCAGGTCTTTAGACACGAGGGATTTATGTGTTATTAGGTGCTTCGTGTTCCTAAAAACACCTTCTACTTTTTGAAAAATGATGTATATTTTATTCTGGTAATTATATGAAGTGTCTGAGCAGCATACTGTAAGCCATAGAATTTTGTATTGGATCAGAATGGAAACTCATGGGATATGGTATATCTGATCATTTCCATGAAAAATCTATGGGATAATAAAACATTTCTTTCCAAAGCTTTTGGATTTGAAGAGCGACAAAATTTATGTTAAGAATGAGTACATCACTTGCTCTTTTGGCCTTATATTTCTTTTACAGCCTTTAGTGGAATAAAATGCACAGAGTATATTTTATATAGTTGCTGGCTTCAGGCTAACTTTGAGAATTTGGCTTCTAGCTCCAGTATGGAAAATCTGTGCGAGCTGAATGGAAATTGGAATGCACAGTGATCAGAATGCTTTTTTTTTCTTTTTAAAATTTTTGATTTATTGATTATTTTATTTATTTGGTAGAGAGAGAGAGGGAGAGAGACATCTTGTATTTGCTGATTCACTTCCCAGATGCGCACTAGGGCTGGGTGAGGCTGAAACCAGGAGCCAGGAACTCTGTCTGGGTCTGTCCTGTAGGTGGCAGGGACCCAACCTTGAGCCATCACCTTCTGCATCCAGGGTGTACGGTAACAGGAAGCTGGAGTCAGGAGTGGAGCTAGGGCTTGAACCCAGGCACTCTGATGTGGAACGTTGGTGTGACCCAGGCAGCGTCTTAACTGCTGTGCCAAGCACCTGTCCCAATATGCTTTCTTTTTCTTTTTATTTTTCTTTTCTTTTTCTTTTTTTTTTTGACAGGCAGAGTGGACAATGAGAGAGAGAGACAGAGAGAAAGGTCTTCCTTTGCTGTTGGTTCACCCTCCAATGGCCGCCGCGGCCGGCACGCTTCGGCCGGTGCACTGCGCTGATCTGAAGGCAGGAGCCAGGTACTTCTCCTGGTCTCCCATGGGGTGCAGGGCCCAAGTACTTGGGCCATCCTCCACTGCACTCCCTGGCCACAGCAGAGAGCTGGCCTGGAAGAGGGGTAACTGGGACAGAATCCAGTGCCCCGACCGGGACTAGAACCCGTTGTGGCGGCACTGCAAGGCAGAGGATTAGCCTAGTGAGCCGCAGCGCCGGCCCCAGTATGCTTTCTTTGTTTAGGATTTTCTGAGCCACTTCAGCAATTTTAAAATTTAAAGCAGTTTAATTAGATTTAACATTTCTTTTTTTTTTTAAAGTGTTTATTTTATTTCCATCTGCTTGAAAGGGAGAGCAACAGAAACAGAGAGAGAGAGTGGTAGAGAGAGAAAGAGGTCTTCCATCTGGTGGTTCACTCCTCAAATGCCTGCAACAGCCAGGCTGAAGCCAGGAACTGCGATTCCATCTGGGTCACCCATATAGGTGGCAGGGTCAGAACACTCGGGCCATCTTCTGCCTCCCAGGAAGCATTAGCAGGACGCTGAATGGGAAGTGGAGCAGCTGGGACTTGAGCCGACCTCCAATGTGGGATGTGGGCATCCCAAGTGGTGACTTAACCCACTGATCCACAATGTGTGCCCTAAGATTGAACATTTCCTTTCACTTCTCCTTTCAGAACTGAAGCTTTATTTTACATTTCCCTTTAATTTGTTTTCTTGCTTGTTATTAAAACCTGTATAGAGATAAGATTGTTGTCCCTTTGAGTTCTTCTCTGTGTACCTTCCGTCCCCCACCTAGTGCCCATATGATTACAGGCATTTCCTAACCAAACACAGCTCTTCCTGCACGGACCCAGCAGCAGTTGACGGGCTGGACAGCAGAGCCTGCTGTCTTTGTGGTCTGCTTGGTGATATGACCTCAAGCTGTTTCTTGGTTCCACATGGAGTAGGAACCCTGGAGGGTAAGGCAGTTAGGGTTTAAAGATCGTGGCTATTGTTATTGTGTGGCCTGTCAGGGTATACCTGTCCAGGCTTTGTATGTTCTAGGCCCTGTGCAAAGTAGTCACTCTCCATTCTTTATTGTGTTGAATCCTCTTTTTATCTTTTGGTTAAAATTTTATTTATTGGGGCAGCATTGTGGCGTGATGGGTTAAGCTGTCACCTGCAAAGCCAGCATCATATGGGTGCTGGTTCAAGTCCTGGCTGCCCCTCTTCTGATCCAGTTCCTTGCTGATGAGCCTGGTAAAACAGTAGAAGATGGCCCATGTACTTGGGCCCCTGCCACTTACATGGAAGACCTGGATGAAGCTCCTGGCTCCTGCCTGGCCCAGCCTTGGGTGTTGTGGCCATTTAGGGAGTGAATCACTGGAGAAGATCTCTTTATCTCTCTCTTTCTCTGTAATTCTGCCTTTCAAATAAAAATAAAATATTATAAAATTTATTTATTTGTTTTCATTTTATTTGAAAAGTAGAAAGAAACACGGAAACAGAGATGGAGGGCTCCCTGCTGCTCATTCATTCCCCAAATACCTGTAACATCTGGGGCTGGGCCAGGCTGCTTCCAGGAGCCAGGAATTCAGTTTGGGTCTCCCATGTGGGTGGCAGGTACCCAAGTACTTGAGCCGTCCTCTGCTGCCTTCCAGGGTGTGCATTAGCTGGAAGCTGGAGTCTGGAGCAGAGGTGGATCTCAAACTCAGGCACTTGGCTATGGGTTGTGGATGTCCCGAGCGGTAATCGCTGCACTGGTACTCTTACCAGCTCTGTCAGGTGGTCACTAGGATTACCCCATTCTACAGCTGAGTACACAGAGGTGTGGCCAGCTAACCTGTAGGTCACCCAGCATGTAAGTGGCAGTGTCCGAAATTGAGACAGTAGCCCTTGCTACAGCCTAAGCTTCGTGGTGGTGTTTGCTGCACTGTGACATTCACACCCTCTTGCCTTGTTAGCTTTCTTTGTTTTCCCTCTGTATTTATTGGGGCTCGTGGACCTTCCCCACCTTCTTGACTATGCTCCAGGAAGTTAGCTGGGGTTTTGGACATCCGGTGGGTTTAATGAGGGGGGAGCAGTGCACCTTGTAGCCAGATCGTCCTTTATTTTGGAGCAGGGATTTAATGCACAATTTTAGTTTTGTTTCTGCCATGGGATGTTTTATGGGTTTCCCTTAAAGTCCTGCTTTGGTGATTTCTCTCTCTGTAAGGCACTGTTTATCCACCAAGCCTGGGATGAGACTGCAGGTGTACAGTGTTGAGCCGCAGCTGCTGCCCCTGCCCTAAAGGAGCTCACAGTGTATGCAGTGGAGATCCTGAGCACCTGGCTCCATTCACCTGCAGCGCGGTGCCTGTTCCTGGAGAACCTCACCTCCTGCAAGACCACCACCAAAGCTCTCAGAGCCCTGGGAGAAATGGGGGAGACGGAGGAGCACGGAGCCCCGCGGCTGGGCTCGGTGCCAGTCGGCACGTGGTTCTCACTTTGTAACAGAGTCAGAGGGGCTTCTGCTGAAACTGAGGGCATTTGCTTTTCTGCCCAAGTGGGTCATTTTATTCCCACCACTCTGGCCCTCCTTGCCTGAGGAAACCCACTCCTGCTCTGACTCAGCCGCTGAGGCACTCTCACCCTCTTGTTGACCGCTTGTGAGTGAATTCTCACTTTAGAAACAAGAGTTGTCAGAACCCTCCGAGGCGACCGGTGTGATACATGCTTTGAGGGAGCGTGGGGGTGGATAGCAGGGTCAAGTGCGAAGGTGGTGGTAGTGGGGGGTGTGCTCAGGCTCCCCTCTTCTGGTGTGTGTTTAGGTCATTTGTTGGACCTTCTTTTCTTAGAGTTTGTTTTATTTGTTTTCTTTTTTTTTAACTTTTATTTAATGAATATAAATTTCCAAAGTACAGCTTATGGATTACAATGGCTTCCCCCCCATAACGTCCCTCCCACCTGCAACCCTCCCCTTTCCCACTCCCTCTCCCCTTCCATTTACATCTAGATTCATTTTCGATTCTCTTTATATACAGAAGATCAGTTTAGCATACATTGAGTAAAGATTTCAACAGTTTGCTCCCACACAGAAACATAAAGTGAAAAATACTGTTTGAGTACTAGTTATAGCATTAAATCTCAATGTACAGCACACTAAGGACAAAGATCCTACATGAGGAGTAAGTGCACAGTGACTCCTGTTGTTGACTTAACAAATTGACACTCTTGTTTATGGCATCAGTAATCACCCTAGGCTCTTGTCATGAGCTGCCAAGGCTATGGAAGCCCCCTGAGTTCACCGACTCTGATCATATTTAGACAAGGCCATGGTCAAAGTGGAAGTTCTCTCCTCCCTTCAGAGAAAGGTACCTCCTTCTTTGATGACCCGTTCTTTCCACTGGGATCTCACTCGCGGAGATCTTTCATTTAGGTTTTTTTTTTTTTCCCCAGAGTGTCTTGGCTTTCCATGCCTGAAATACTCTCATGGGCTTTTCAGCTGGATCTGCATGCCTTAAGGGCTGATTCTGAGGCCAGTGTTTTATTTGTTTTCATACACTTGAAAGGTTGGATGACATACACACAGAGGTCTTCCATCCACTGGCTCACTCCCCGAATGCCTGCAACAGTCAGGGCTGGCCAGGCCTAAGCTAGGAGCCCAGAATCCCTTCTGGATCTCCAGCGTGGGTTGCAGGGGCCCAAGTGCTTGGGCCATCATCCACTGCCTCCTAGGATGCATTGGAAGGAAGCTAAATCAGAAGCAGCGATGCCAACACTGGAACTAGCACTCTGATATGGGGTGTGGGCATCCCAGGCGGCGGCTTAACCTTCTGCACCACCACATCCACCCCATGTCGAATCTTCTTGATTTGTTGTTTGTTAATATGGTTTTACCTGAGCATACACTGGGGAGCGTGCTACTAAAATTGGAAACACTCCCCCTTGTTTCATTTCTCCAAACTTCCTGGGCCTCTTCGCCTTCTGTCTCAGAGCAGAGTTCAGATTTGCCGTGGCTCTTCTGATTGAGCACTGAGAGAATCCCACACCCTTGGAGCTCTTCAGGGCTGTGCAGACCAGGATGACTTCGTGGCCTTGAGAAGCAGCTCTGTGGCAGGGAAGTCCTCAGTGCAGCCAGGACCAGAGGGTGTTCTCGGTGCAGTGTGCAAAAAACGCTTTCCTTTTTGTGTAGGAGATGAGCTAGGGGTTAGGATGAACATCAGGGCGGGAGCAATGACTGTCAACCCAGTAGAAGGAATGGTACTGCTGACAGTTGAATGCCTAGGAAGGATGCAGGAATGCCCAGCTGTAACAGGTGTATGACTGGCCAGTGAGTACCCAAGGAGTTCAGAGGCAGATTTGGATGGGGTGGAAGAGAGACTGCAGTGTTGAAAAATGTTCTTGGCAATTGGACATCTTAGGCATTTGCTGTGCCTTGGCTGGCTTCTGTCTGTTGGCAGCAAAGATAATTGGGAGAGATGTTTAAGCTGAGACCAGAAGAATGAGAAAAGATGCAAACTGTGGTATCGGGAGTGTTGTGTGTGATCCATTCAGAGGTTCTTGCTATGCCCAACAAGCTCCATAGACGGGTGTACCTTTTCCCTCCTTCCTTCTTTCCTTCTTTTTTTTTTTTTTTTATTTATTTTTTTTTTTTATTTGACAGAGAGAGACAGAGAGAAAGGTCTTCCTTCCGTTGGTTCATTCCCCAAATGCCCAAAAGGCCGCTATGGCTGGTGCTGCACCAATCCGAAGCCAGGAGCTAGGTGCTTCCTCCTGGTCTCCCATGCAGGTGCAGGGGCCCTCCTGGGCCACAGCAGAGAGCTGGACTGGAAGAGGAGCAACCGGGACTCGAACCCGGCACTTACATGGGATGCTGGCACTGCAGGCGGAGGATTAACCAAGTGAGCCACGGCGCTGGCCCCTCCTTCTTTGCTTCTAAAATGATGCTGGTGTACCTGTTTACCCCTCCTGCAGCCCTCCCTCCATTCCTCCCCACATCCTCTCATCCTCCGAAGCCTTTCCATGTTGCTCAGACTTCTCAGAACTGGGTGCTGTCAGGGTAGTTGGATTTACTCCTGCTCTGAGGGCATTCCAAGACAGGAAGTGGAGGTGTCAGTCCTTTAAGTTCAGACTTGAAAAGTGTACATCCTCACCTCTGCCATATACTATTGGCATATGCCACCCAGATGCCAGGGGAGGGGACATATTCCCGTTCTGCAGTGCCAGTGAGCCTTTAGCTGTCTCTAATCTTCCAGCTCATAACTCTGGTGCTCCCAGTGGTGGAACTTTGCTCAGTCTTTGGCTCTTCAAATAAATCCTTCAGGGGAAAAAAAATATAGAGCACAGCTTTGTCAGTTTTCCGCCTCTGCTTTGGAATTGGGCCCCCAGACTAACTGAGTGGGCTCAGGAAACTGGGGCCCTTGTGGCTGTGCAGGCCCCACCACCACCCCAGGCTTTCCAGCCTTGAATGAAGGCTAAAAGCACCATTTGATATGAGACATTAAATGCTTTCCAAGTTGAGTGTGGAACATGCTTTGTGTTTATAGTTAGGAAAAAACAAATGTTACACCAAAACGAAACATCCGATAAGAAGGCCCTCCATTCTCAGACTTCTGTTTCCAGCTCTGAGCTGTTTTCAGTGAGCCCAAGAGAGCACTCACTTGTGCAAATCAGAACCTGCTATGGTATTAAAAAGAGCTACCTGGGGGCTGTGCCGTGGCACACTAGGTTAATCCTCCACCTGCAGTGCCGGTATCCCATATGGCCCCTGGGTTCTAGTCCCAGCTGCTCCTCTTCCAGTCCAGCTCTTTGCTGTGGCCTGGGACAGCAGTGGAAGATGGCCCAAGTGCTTAGGCTCCTGCACCTGCATGGGAGACCAGGAAGAGACTCCTGGCTCCTGGCTTCGGATCGGCGTAGCTCCGGCTGTTGCAGCCGTTTGGAAAGTGAACCAACAGAAGGAAGACCTTTCTCTCTGTCTCTCTCTCTCATTGTCTGTAAAGCTCTACCTGTCAAAAACAAAACAAACAAACAAACAAAAACAAAAAAAAAGCTACCTGTATGCTCTCTGTGGGCTCTGACCTGTCATGGCCATTCACTGAGAGCTGGAGTAATGTGGACAGACATGTGAGCATGGCCGCTGGTGATGGCATGAGCTCTGTGTGCTGCCTGGGTTGGCCTTTGTGTGCAGGGCCCTGTAGCTGCTACCACGAAAGGAAGGCATCAGGTGCTGGAAGACCACGTGTAGTCCTTGCTGCATAGTTAGTGACTGATTTCTGTGGATTTGTTTAAGTTTCTACTCTTTTTACACTTAACTCATTTTAGCAATGTGAACTAAAGAGGAATCCTGTTTTATATACTTTGGCAAGGACTGTGATGCCAAAGGCATTATTATATTTTATAAAAGCTTATTTGAGAGAGGGAGAGGGAGAGCCAGAGAAAGAGAGAAAGATGGGGGGAGGTGGGGAAGGGAGGAAGAGAGACAAGAGAGAGACACAGACACACAGAGAAGTGCTGTCCCAGCTCTGGTCTGCTGGTTCATTCTCCAAATACCTGCAGCAGCTGGGAACTCCATCCAGGTCTTCCACATGGGTATCAGGGACACAATTACTTCTGCCATCACTGCTGCCTCCCAGAGTCCTCATCAGCAGGAATCAGGAGCCCGAGCCAGGAACTGAACCCAGGTACTCTGATGTGCAACAGAGATGTCCTAACCTTTGGCTTAATCATTTGACCAAACGCCTGTCCCCAAAAGGCATTCTTTTTAATGTAAATTTAGGAAGTTACACTGTGGTGTTGCATCCTCATTGTTAGTGACTGATGGGCCAGCAAATTGTGGTACAGGCTAATGCAGCCACATAGATGTTTGATATAGATGTGTGGCTGATTTTGGGCAAATTGGTTAATAAGTTCTGTCATTCTTCCATCCTTTCCAGTAATTCGCTTATCTACTTCTTTATTCCTGCCTTTTTTTGCTCTTACTCTTACATCAGCTTCATAAAGTTTAGTCTCCCTTTTCCCAAATGAGAAGCAATATCCACTTTCATGCTTATATCCCATCTTTTTCCTTCCTTATCACTGTGAACAGCAAGCTGATCTTACCCCTCTGTTCCCCTACTCCAGTTATAGTACAGCGGTGTGGTGGTGTTTTGTGCCCCTGCAGTGGTGGCAGGCTGCTTTATGTAAAGTCGATGCTTAGTTATTGTGCAGTGAGTGCCTCTGGGTTCAGGGAGCTGAGAACAGACTTATTTCGGTGGCTTTGCTGTCCCTTCCATCCCTCCTTTCCTGTTTGGACTCCTTCTCTGTCCTTATTCTTCCCTCTGTTTTATCTCATTTCCTGAGCTTGCTCCACACTTCTGATTATGAATTGCAGGGTCGTACTTTCTGCCCAACAGAGCCTATTACGGCGGCTCAACTGGAAGCAATAGAGGCAGATTTATAGGGGAGATACAGGCGTAGGGTGAAGCTCCTGCTCGGCCGTGTCACAGTCAAGTTCACATGCCTGCGATGTCCTGGGATGAAAGAGAAGTCTGAGCTGCCCACTCTGCAGGAGGAGTAGGATAAATTCAAAGCCTTATTGACTCAGGGCCTTAAAATCCAGAAATAGTGTTGAATTAATTGGCGCCCTTTTTATATTTGAAAAGTTTGTTGAGCAAATGAATAGTATAGGTGGTTTAATCTCTCAGTTGTTCCTTCTCACCTTCCTTCCTTAAGATTCATTTATTTGAAAGAGAGAGAGAGAGGAGAGAGAGAGATCTTCCATCTGCTGGTTCACTCCCCAAATGGCCACAATGGCTGGGCCAAAGCCAAGAGCCAGAAGACTCATCTGGGTCTCCCACATGGGTGCAGGGGACCAAGGACTTGGGCAACCTGCTACTGCTTTCCCAGGCACATTAGCAGGGAGCTGGATCAGAAATGGAGCAGCCTGGACTCGAACCAGCATCCATATGGGATGCTGGCACCACGGACAGCTACTTTATCCGCTGAGCCACAGTGCTTGTCCCGTTCCTTCTCCTTTCTGTGTCCTGATGAATCCTTCCAGTTTCCTAATTCTTCCTTTGATTAAGACCAGTCCAGAGCATAGCCTGTCATTGAGTTTTAAGTCAATCATATGTTTTTCATTTCTAGTATTGATTTGTTCTTAAATTAATTTGTTCTTTTTTTGTTTATTGTGGTAAAATACTTATCAAACTAGTCCTGTTTAAGTGCAGAACTGAGTGGCATTTGGTGAATTCACAATGTTGTACGCCCATCACCACTGTCTAGTTCCAGGACCTTTCATCAGTCCTGGAGGAAACCCCACACCCATTAAGCAGGCACGCCCCATTCTCTCCTGCGCCCAACCATGAATTTGCTTTTAGTCTCTGTGGCTTTGCCTACCCTGGATGTTTCATGGAAATAGAATCATACTACGTGGCCTTCCCATTTGCCTTCTTTTTTTTTGACTGGCAGAGTGGATAATGAGAGAGAGAGACAGAGAGAAAGGTCTTCCTTTTTGCCATTGGTTCACCCTCCAATGGCTGCCATGGCTGGCGTGCTGCAGCCGGCGCACCGCGCTGATCTGAAGGCAGGAGCCAGGTGCTTCTCCTGGTCTCCCATGGGGTGCAGGGCCCAAGCACTTGGGCCATTCTCCACTGCCTTCCTGGGCCCAGCAGAGAGCTGGCCTGGAAGAGGGGCAACCGGGAAAGAATCCGGCCCCCCAACCGGGACTAGAACCCTGTATGCTGGCGCCGCTAGGTGGAGGATTAGCCTATTTAGCCCCAACACCGGCCCCCATTTGCCTTCTTTAACTCAGCACAGTGTGTTGAGGGTTCCTCCATGGTATAGCACGTTTCAGAACCTCAATCCTTCTTAGGAATAATATTCCATTCATGAATATAGTGTATATTGTTTAATCCATTCATACCCTGATGGACATGTGAGTTGTTTCCCTCTTTTTAGTTATCGTGGGTTGTATCACCATGAACATTTGTGTACACGTTTTTGTTTGAACTCCTGTTTTCAATTCTGTCGCGATTCTAGGAGGGCAATTGCTGGCTCACATGGTATAATTTACTGAGGCACTACAAATTGATCCACAGTGGCCAAACCATTGTACATTCCTTGCAGCAATGTATGAGGGTTCCAGTTTTAAGCATCCTTGCCAACAGTTGCTATTTTCTGATTTTTTAAAAATCATCACCATCCTGTGGGTTGCAGAGTAGTATGTAATTGTGATCTTGACTTGCATTTTCCTAATGACTAATGAGACTGAGCGTCTTTTCATGTGCTTGTTGGCCATTTGCATGTCTTCTCTGGGGAAATGTCTATTCAAGTTCTTTGCTATTTTTTTTTATTTTTTTATTTTTTTTGACAGGCAGAGTGGACAGTGGGAGATAAGAGACAGAGAGAAAGGTCTTCCTTTGCCGTTGGTTCACCCTCCAATGGCCGCCGCGGCCGGTGCGTGGTGCACCGCGCTGATCTGATGGCAGGAGCCAGGTACTTATCCTGGTTTTCCATGGGGTGCAGGGCCCAAGTACTTGGGCCAGCCTCCACTGTACTCCCTGGCCACAGCAGAGAGCTGGCCTGGAAGAGGGGCAACCGGGACAGAATCCGGCGCCCCGACCAGGACTAGAACCTGGTGTGCTGGGGCCGCAAGGCGGAGGATTAGCCTAGTGAGCCGTGGCGCCAGCCAAGTTCTTTGCTAATTTTAAAATTGAGTTGTTTGTTCAGTTATAGGAATGATTTATATATTCTGGATACCAGACCCTTATCAGATAAATGATTTGCAGATATTTTCTTGTGTTTTGTGGTTGTCTTTTTGCTTTCTTGATAGTGTTCTTTGACGCACAAAGTTTCTAATTTTGATGAAATCCAGTTTCTCTTTGTTTTCCTTTTGTTGTTTATGTTTTTGGCATTTTATCTAAGAAAGCCTCGCCAGACTCTGGTATCTTGAAGATTAACCCCATATTTCCTTCTCAGAAGTTCATGGTTTTAGCTCTTCCATTGAAGTCTTTGATCTAGTTTAAGTTAATTTTTACATATGGTGTGAGGTCAGGGTCTAGCTTTTTTTTTTTTTTTTAAGATTTATTTATTTATTTATTTGAAAGGCAGAGTTACAGAGTTACAGAGAGGCAGAGGCAGAGAGAGAGAAGTCTTCCATCCACTAGTTCACTCCCCAGATGGCCACAACAGCCGGAGCTGTGCTGATCCAAAGCCAGGAGCCAGGAGCTTCCTCGTGGTCTCCCATAGGGGTGCACAGGCCCAAGGACTTGGGCCATCCTCTACTGCTTTCCCATGTCATAGCAGAGAGCTGGATCGGAAGTGGCGCAACCAAGACTCGAACCAGCGCCCATATGGGATGCCGGCACTGCATTTGGCAGCTTTATCCATTATGCCACAGTGCCAGCAGGGTCTAGCTTTATTCTTTGCTTGTGGACATCCAGTCACCTCATCACCTTTGGTGAAAAATCTGTTTGTTGTCTCTTGGAATGGTCTCTGTCATTTGATGCAAATCAGGTGATTGTATGCATATGTGCAGGCTTATTTCTGAACCCTTAGTTCTCTTCTATTGCTCTCTGTGTCTGTCCTTATAGCAGTTAGCAGTACTGTATACTCTCTCTCTCTTTTTTTTAAGATTTATTTACTTGAAAGGCAGAGTTAGAGAAAGAGAGAGAGAGAGAGAGAGAGAGAGAGAGAGAGAGAGAGATATCCACTGGTTCACTCCCCAGATGCCTGCAACAGCTAAGTCTGGGCCAGGCTGAAGCCAGGAGCCAGGAGCTTCATCTGGGTCTCCCACAGGGAGCGGGATCTGAAGCGGAGCAGCCTGGATTGAACTGCTCACGTACTGGATACCAGCACTACAGGTAGCTACTTAATACGCTGCACCACAGCCCCGGCCCCGGCCCCGGCCCCAGCCCCGGCCCCGGCCCCGGCCCCGGCCCCGGCCCCTGCCCCTGCCCCTGCCCCTGCCCCTGCCCCTGCCCCTGCCCCTGTGTGCTCTTGAGTATTTTAACTTTGTAGTGGGTTTTGAAATTAGGCAGTGAATGCTGCAGCCTTTCAGTTCACATTTGAATGGATGGTGTGATCAGGTCATCCAGACATCAGATGGTAGGAGAAGGTCCACCTTGGGAGTGTGCCTCTCATTTTGTCCCCATCCTGCCCGCTTCCCATGCTTTTAGTGATCACTTTTGTTACTTTTTTCCTACCCATCTACTGTTTCTTTATGCAAATATGAGCAAATGTGAATCTATAGTTTTATATTTCCTTTCAAAAGGTGGCATGTGACACACTGTTTTACATCTTGTTTTTTAAAAATTTTCACAATGTATTCCAGAGATTCTTTCCATAGTTCACAGAGACTTCCTCACATCTCCTTAATAGCTCTGGAGTGTACTGTGGCCTGACTCAAAATGCTTGTGTGGCACTTTTGTCCTGTTTCTATTTTTTTTTTCCCTTAAAACACCACTGAATACTTCTGTACATTCGCTACTTCATGTTCTGGCCAATCCAGCTTTGGGAAAGAGCCTTGGGAGCCGTGTGAATGGTGCTCTGCTGCAGCAGGTGCCACAGCCTCATCGTTTAGCCGACGCAGTGTATGTGAACTTCTAGAATTTTACTCATGGGACAGAGATCTTACTGTAGTTTTTTTTTTTTTTTTTTTTAATTTATGTATTTGAAAGTCAGGGTTACACAGAGAGAGGAGAGGCAGAGAGAAAGGTCTTCCATCTGATGGTTCACTCCCCAGTTGGCTGCAACGGCCAGAGCTGTGTTGATCCAAAGCCAGGAGCCAGGAGCTTCTTCTGGGTCTCCCACACAGTGTAGGGACCCAAGCACTTGAGCCATCCTCCACTGCTATCCCAGGCCATAGCAGATAGCTGGATCAGAAGTGGAGCAGCCAAGACTCCAACCAGTGCCCATATGGATGCCGGTGCTTCAGGCCAGGGCATTAACCCTCTGTGCCACAGTGCTGCCCCCCCCCCTTTTTTTTTTAAGATTTATTTATTTGAAAGGCAGACTGTCAGAGATAAGGGAAGAGAGAGAGAGAGAGAGAGACAGAGACATAGAGAGAGAGAGACATATCTTCCAGTTGCTGGTTTGCTCCCCAAATGGCCAGGGTTGGGCCAGGCCAAAGTCAGGAGCCTGGATCTGCATCCGGGTCTCCCACGTGGGTGGCAGGGACCACTTGGGCCATCTTCTGCTTTCCCAAGCATGTTAGCAGGGAGCTGGATTGGAAGTGGAGCAGCCAGGCCTGAATCTGTGCTCTGGTATGGGGTGCCAGTATCACAGGCGGTGGCTTAACCCACTGCACCACAGCTCTGGCCCTCTCTTGTAGTTTTAAGGTGCTCAGTGTGTTGAACATTTTTCAGATGTTTTTAAGTGACTTGAGTTTCCTTTTCTGTGAATTGTTCATGTTCTTTGTCTGTTTTTCTGTTATTTGTCAAGTTCTTTATTTCTGAGCTTTTTCGATGTGCTGTGAGTTTCAGATACTTTCCATCTGTTGTCATTTGCCCTTTGACCTTGCTGCACGGGTTGATAGAAACAACAGAATAGAAGCAGTTTTTTGAAATGTCTGCTGCAGTTTGAATCCTGGTTTCTGTGACTCCTGTGACATTTCCCACTCCAAAGTTAGAAAGAAATACAGCGTTTTTTTTCCCCCCATTGCCTTTATGCTTTCATTTTTAACTTTTAAACTTTTGATCTATTTTGAGTTTCTCTTGTGTAAATATGAAGCATGGGCTTGAAATTTATCTTTTATCCAGGTGTTTACTCAATAGAGTCCTAAATCATTTATTTAAAAAAACTATCTTAAAAAAGGAATGTAGGAAAACAAAACAAAACAAAACGTCTGTTTCACTAATTTGAGATCCTGGCTTGATCTCCTGTTGAGTTTTTATGTGTATTTTATGCACTCATATGTTTTGTTTCTGTCGGTCTGCATGCCGTGCTGCACTGTTTTACTTAGGGTTTCCTACACTTTTCCACCAGGTAAGGCGAGTTGCTCTCACACAGCCACCCTCCCCCCCCCCCCTTTTTTTTTGACAGGCAGAGTGGACAGTGAGAGAGACAGAGAGAAAGGTCTTCCTTTGCCGTTGGTTCACCCTCCAATGGCCACCGCGGCCGGCGTACTGCGGCCGGTGCACCGTGCTGATCTGATGGCAGGAACCAGGTACTTATCCTGGTCTCCCATGGGGTGCAGGGCCCAAGCACCTGGGCCATCCTCCACTGCACTCCCTGGCCACAGCAGAGAGCTGGCCTGGAAGAGGGGCAACTGGGACAGAATCCAGCGCCCCAACTGGGACTAGAACCCGGTGTGCCGGCGCTGCAAGGCGGAGGATTAGCCTAGTGAGCTGCAGCGCCCCCCCCCCTTTTAAATTTATTTATTTGACAGGTAGTGTTATAGACAGTGAGAGAGAGAGAGAGAGAGAGAGAGAGAGAAAAGTCTTCCTTCCGTTGGTTCTCTCCCCAAATGGCCGCTATGGCTGGTGCTTTGCGCTGATCCGAAGCCAGGAGCCAGGTGCTTCTCCTGGTCTCCCATGCGGGTGCAGGGGCCCAAGCACTTGGGCCATCCTCCACTGCCTTCCCAGGCCACAGCAGAGAGCTGGACTGGAAGAGGAGCAACTGAGACTAGAACCCGGCGCCCATTCGGAGTGCTGGCGCCGCAGGCGGAGAAATAACCAAGTGAGCCATGGCGCCGGCCCCTCACACAGCTCTTCTCTGTTTTCTCAGCTATTCTTTATTTTTCTGTATGAAATCTTAAATCAGCTCGTCTACTTCCAGGAAGCAGTCCATGTTAGTTTTATTTGGAGTGCCTTAAGCTTGTGGATTTGTAAATCCTGTGGTCCATGACAATAATCTCCTTCTAGCATGTTCCCTCACAAAGGCTGAGGTGTGTTGACCGTAGTGCCAGCTCTCCACGTGCTCTGCCTCTGCGTCTGTGCAGTTGAGTGTGGCTGCAGAGATCCTGCCTCCACGTCCATGACCGTGGCCTGCAGGTGGGGCCACAGCTGTAACTCACTGACCCGTTCCTTCATTCTGGGATCCTTCTGTCTGCCTGTACTCTCTACTCAAGCCCCCTCTCCCCTGCTTTTTCTCTTGGATGTTGACCTTATTTATCCTTTCCCAGAGGAAAATTGAAGCTCTTAGAAGAGGACTTCCAGAAGTCTCCCCTCCCGGCCAGCACCTGCCAGTGTCTGCCTTGAAACCAGCTTTCTTCTCCTAGTGGTTGGCCGTGGGCTGCACACCAAACCTGAGCTTCTTTGCTGTCTTTCTAGCTCTCCCACATCAGTTATGGCTTCCTCTCTCCTGGGTTGTTCCCTTTTGCTTCAAGTGGGCCGTGAACCCCACCTTCGAGGCCAGCCCCTCCCCTGCTCCTGTGGACAGCAGATTCTGTGTCATGAGTCTCTAACTCCTTCTATGCTTTCATAGACCCGCCCCAGTCAGCCTTTTGTCCCCATCCCTCCACCCACACTGTCCTCAGCCAGGCTCATGGCCTTCATTTTGCTGAGTCAGTTCACGTCCCAGCTCAGGGTCCCGACAGTGGGGTTTGATCCTGTTGCTTCCTCCCTCCTCCTCGACACTTCTGCACTTGGCTTTTAGGACTCCGCACTGCTGCTTTCACCTGCCTCACCCACATTCCCTTCCAGCTCGTGGCTCTGTGGCTGCTGGTTCTACCCACTGGCTTCTTGGCATCACACAGCTGAGTGCTTTTTTCCTTTTCAAGATTATTTCTCTTCCTCCTCCTTCTTCCTTCCTCGTTCCTTGGAAGGTAGAGCATCAGAGAGAGAGAAAGAGGTAGTGGGGGAGAATGAGAGAGATCGTTCTTCTGTCTGCTGGTTCACTCCCCAAATGGCTGCAGTAGCCAGATCTGGACCAGGCTGAAGCCAGGAGTCAGGAACTCCATTCTGGATTCTCATGTGGGTGACAGGGGCCCAAGCACTTGGGCCATCTTCTATTACTTTCCCAGATGAATTAGCAGGGAGCTGCTGGATGGAAGTGGAGCAGCTGGGACTGGAACTGGCCCTTAACCTGCTGTGCCACAACACTGGCCAGGGCTCTGTTCTTTGGTCTTTTCCTCATTTGTCCTCCATCCTTGCTCATCGTGTCCTATTTCTGGACTTCAAAGACCAGCTGTGTGCTGGTGATTCCCAGATTTCTCCTTGGCTGGATCTTCACACTTTGGCCTCCACTCTCATCTGCCAGCTGTCCCTTTACATATCACCACTTGGGTGTCAGACTCGCCTCACTCGATCTCAGGGCTTACTCCCTGGCCCATACCAGACCAGGCTGCCTGCAGGCTTCTCCATCCCAGTTGGTGGCAATGCCAACCTTTCATGCTGGCTTAGGCCAAAAACCGCTCAACTGAACTGACTAAAATGCTGAGTGGAATCTAAAAAAAGAAAATCCTTTATTTTTAAAACATTTTATTTTGAAATAATTTAGACATACAAACAAGTTACTGAAACTGTTTACTTCATCTGATTTCTGCTGGTGGCATCTTATGTGGTAGGGACATTTAACAAAGCCAGGAAGTGAAATTGATGGCATAGCTATGACTTAACGACAGACGTTATCCAAACTTGGCCAATTTGGCCACGGATGCCCTTTTCTGGTCCAGGATCCAGTCCAGAACCCCACATTGCAGGTGGCTGTGGCACCTGCTTAGGCCCTGCCCTGTCTCTGGGCGACTCTCAGGACCTTGGCACTTGTGAAGAGTCACTTGTTTGGTCAGTTACAGGGTGCCCTCTGTACGTGCCCACCTGATGTCTCCTCATGGTTGGATTGAGGTTATGCATTTTTGGAAGGAACGCTGCAGAACTGGCATTGGGCCCTTCTCTGTGTTTCACATCAGCAGGTACCTGGTTTCTCTCTCTCAGGCTACTGTTTCGCTCTTGGCAGTTGGTGAATGTTTTCTGTAGAGATACCTTGAGACTATGTAACTGTTATTCAACACACGCTCACCCACTACTGTTAGCCTCCACCTATGGTCTTTGCCTGCTTTAGTTACTGAGGTATTTGCTTAATCAACCCGTCTTTTAATTTAAGTCATTAGTTAATTTGAGAGGCAGGGAGAGGGGGAGGGGAAGAGAGACAGAGATTGTTTCTCCATTTGCTGGTTTACTCCCCAAATGCCCATAATGGCTAGGGCTGAGCTGGGGCCAAAGTTAGGAGCTGGGAAATCAATCTAGGTCTCACGTGGGTAGTGGGAACCCAATTGTTTGAGTCATGGCTGCTGCCTCCCTAGCTCTACATTAGCAAGAAGCTGGAGCCAGGGGCCAGAGCCAGGGAATGAAGCAGACCATGCTTTTTGGGTATAGCTGTATGTCCCAGCCCCTCCATTTGTCTACATACTACCCTGGCCAGTGGCAGGTGTCATGATAATGATAGTGGCTGAGATTTCCCTCACACTTATGTGCTGACTCGTGTGCACCCTCATCGTCGTCCCAGGGTGACTGTCCTGAACAGAACAGCCCAGAACACCTTGGCTCGTGATGCCAGTCAGTGGGCATTGTCAGAGAGACATGCATATGGGGGCTCCTGGGATGAGGCGCTCTGGTGAGGGTCTGGGCCAGCTCTGCTGGGGACCAGTTCAGGGCTGCTTGGGCTCTGGGTGGGGGGGTCGTCCTGCTTGGAACATGTGGCACCAAGCTGTTTGACACGTGCCTAGCCTGCAGCTCTGGTTAGAAGCCTGGGGCTTAGATTTGAGAATAGCTTGATGATGTCACTGAAGCAGCCCACATACTGTTTTGTTGATGGGCTTTTGTCTTTTATTTTTTTTTAAACATTTATTTTCCTTGGCCAGCGTAATTTTTCTTGGGGGCTTTACCCTTTGATCTGGACTGGAAAAAAAATGTTACCATTTTAAGACCTCTTAAAGCATGTCGTAGATTTATTGTGTGTACAAATGGAAATTCAGATAATAGTTCTGTTCTTAACTGAGGAAAAACAAGCAAAGAACATAAATTTCTTGCTCCTTGGAATGGTAAACATGGTGAGGCATATGCCATATATCCTGGCAACAGAAATTCAAGGTTGGAAATAATTCCTTCCCTCCTGAGTCTGCCTTCAGCCTCCCTGGGGAGTGCATCTGCTGAAATTTGCTACTAATTGTAGCCGTAATTTTAGCATGCAATTAAACACATGATTTCCTTCCCAGCTGATGTCTTTCTCCTGGTTGAAACAAAAGCCCTGTTGATGTGAATGGCCACGTTAACATGATGGGAAGCCATGTGGAGTCACCACTGTTTGAGCAGATCTGGCGACCTCGGAGGAACGCCTCTTGCCTGTCAAATGGCAAACAGTGAAGGCCTCTAGTGTTTCCAGGGCTCCTGTCTGCTGGCGAGAGTAAACCAACCACTGGGGCCAGTCTTGCCTCTGAGAGGAAGACTCAGAGGAGACACATGAGGTGGCAGGAGTCAGAGGTGGGGCCTAGGGGGATGCAGTGGTAGGATCAGAGGCTGATAGGGGGCCCTCTGCTCCTAGGGTTGTTAGGTGGTCTGGGGTCTGAGAGCATGAAGCTGGTCTGAGCCCAGAAGGCCCAGGTGAAGCTGGGGGAGGCAGAATTTATAGGATATAGCACTAAGGTGGCCTTCCACAGGGGGTGAGTCAGGGATCTTCCAGTGGTCCATCCCGTTACCTATGTTCTCCCAGTGTACCTTGCCATATGACACCCTGTCACCCAGTCTCCCAGTGTACCTCCCCATGTGACATCCTGTCATCCGTGTTCTCCCAGTATACCTCCCCATGTGACACGTGTCACCCACGTTCTCCCATTGTACCTCCCCAGGTGACACCCTGTCACCCGCGTTCTCCCAGTGTAGCTCCCCAGGTGATACCCTGTCACCCGCGTTCTCCCAGTGTAGCTCCCCAGGTGACACCCTGTCACCCGCGTTCTCCCAGTGTAGCTCCCCATGTGCCACCCCTGTCACCCGCGTTCTCCCAGTGTAGCTCCCCAGGTGACACCCTGTCACCCGCGTTCTCCCAGTGTAGCTCCCCAGGTGACACCCTGTCATCCGCATTCTCCCAGTGTAGCTCCCCAGGTGACACCCTGTCACCCGCGTTCTCCCAGTGTAGCTCCCCAGGTGACATCCTGTTGCCTTTGTTCTTCCACCGTTGGAGTAACCATGCCTTCTCTCTCCTCATGGTTGGGCAGGCAGCAGTTTCCGTGCTGTTTGATCTTGCCCGTCCCTCGCTTGTTGTGGTATTAGCCTCCTTTTCCTTCACTTCAGGGCTGGTCTTACTCCCTGGGTTTCTGATTTCATCTACCTGAGTGAGCTTCCTGGTAGGGGAATGTGGCCCTTCACCTCTGGTAACTACCTGAAATGCTCTTTCAGATGGCAAGTTTGGTGCCTACATGCAAGTGCACATTCAGAACGACGGACCCGTGACCATAGAGCTGGAATCTCCGGCACCTGGCGCTGCTGCCTCTGACCCAAAGCAGGTGAGTCTGGAGTGCAGGGCTCGGGTGTCTTCTGGGTGACTGTAGTCTTTTTTCAGTTTTGTTTTAGACCCCGCAGTAATCTTTAGTCTGAGGTGGAGAGACCTTCATGGCTGTGGCCTTGTGTTTATTTTAATACTTCGTTTCCCAATAATGTCTGTTGGCACCACGTGCCCTGAGCACTGTGGTAGGATGGGACTGCCCATTTCCCTTGCCTCCTCCTGCCTTTGGATTCCGGTGAAATGTTCTTTGCCCAGCCCCTACCTCTGGGTTCTTGTTCCTCGTCCAGATGCCATGGTGTTCACCTGCCACTGGGTGGCAGCAGAGTAGTGGCCCAGGACTGGACGGTTCTCTGGTTTGGAACAGTTAGTAACCTGTTTTTTACAGTGTATCGTCTGCATGTGACAAATGTTACCCACGTTCTGTCCAGTGTACCTTCCCCACGTGACATCCAGGTGACATTTGTCACCCCTGTTCTCTGCAGTATATTGTCACCATGTGAGATCTTGTTACCCATGTACCTTCCCCATGTGACATAATGTCCCAGGTGTGGGTAGATGTGCCACATCTTCTTTTAAGCCTTCATTTTTCTAAATCAGCATCTGACCTAGATTTACTGCCACCTCTGTGAGCTTCCAGAAAAACAGGTAATTAAAATAAAGAAAGGAAATGTGTTAATGTCGTTGCATTTATCTGGTCTCACATGGGCTGAATACACTTTAAAAGGCTTTGATTAACACTTGATGAGATGTGTGGGCCTGGCAGGCAGAGGAGTAAGGACTGAAGGGACGTTCCTGTTCTGCTCGCTCGCCTTCCTCTCTTCCTGGGAAGCTGTGAGGGACAAGGGCGCAGTCGATGAGGGATGTGTGGAGACTTACAGCTGGGTGACTGGTGCATAGCCGTGTCTTCTAGGTGGAACAGACCCTTTCTTTCCCGTTACTGATGCTGTGTCAGGGGAGAAGTAGGGGCACGGCTGATATGGTCGTGCTTGAGGGCCCTGGAATTACCAGTAACATTAAAAAAAATCACAAATATCTGCATGAAAATATAAGCTTTTTATTTTGCAGTTACTTGAGACTTAGAGAAAAGACAGAGTTCCTGCCTCCCCTAATCTTAATATTTTACATAGTCATAGTATAAAAATCAAACATTGAAATTAATATTGACACAGTATTATTAATTACATTACTGTGTTTGGGTTTTACTAGGTTTCTATCTTTTAATGTTCTTCTTTCTGTCCCAGGATAATGTGGGTTCCCATGTTTCCTTTAATTGTCATTTCTCCTTTGTAATTTGCAGTCTTGGACAGTTCCTCAGTCTTTCCTTGTCCTCCATGATCTTGACCCTCAGAGACTGTTTGGCTGCTTTGTGGAATATTTTTCAATATGGGGTTTCTATGATTATATTAAGGCTTTGCATTTGGCAGGAATAGCATAAGCACAAACATGAGCTTGTGTCCTTCTTAGTGGTGTCAATTTGTCTTATTATAGGTGGTGTTAACCTTATCACTTGGTGAGGGTGGAGTCTGTTAGATTTCCCCATCCCGCAAGAACTTCTGCCCTCTCTCCCCTTGCCTGTCCTCTTACTCATCATGGCCGACAGCTCGCTTTCTGCTTCCCCACCACAATAACAGGGCTGCTTTTCCCTGGCCAAGGCCAGCCTTTCCACCTAGGCTAGCTCTGCCTGCAAAACTTGTGAGGCCGCAGAGATCATAGGCCTGTGGAGCCCCCCTGGCCTGGTCTTGGAACCATCCCTTCTTCCTTCTCAGCAACCTCTGTCCTCCTGTTAGGTCTGTGTCTTTTGCTCACGCATCATATTTCTGCTGACATTATTCATTTTAAAAGCTATACTTGAAAGGCAGAGCAACAGAAAAAGGGGAGCAGGGGAGAGAGAGAGACAGAGATCTTTTATCCTCTGGTTCACTTCCCAGATGGCTGCAACAGCCGGGGCCAGGCTGGGCCAAAGTCAGAAGCCAGGAATTCCATCTAGGTCTCCCTTATGGGTGGCGGGGGCTCAAGCACTTGGCCACCTTCCACTCTTCCCCGAGTGCATTTGGCAGGGAGCTGGATCAGAAGTGGAGCAGCTGTGACTCAAACCTGCTGGTGTTGCAAGGGATGGCTTGCCTGCTGCTCAACCGTCTCCACTGGTGCTCTGCTTTGTGAAGGCTGTTGCTGAGATCCCCAGTGGCCTCTGCGCTGCTTCGTCTTGTGGCTGTCTTCCAGGCCTCCTTGCCGGCCGTCTCGGTAGCCCCTGCCCCCATGGCCCTCTTGCCCTGGAAGCCGCTGTAGCCCTGTTTTCCAGGATACCCTTCTCTTCTGGTTTGCTTCTTGTCTCTGGCTACTCCCTCTGGGTTAATTTGATCGCTATCCTCTGGTTTTGATGTATTAGCCTGCTTTACTTGGAGAACAATTTTATTTTTTTTCCCCAGTCTAAGTATCTTTCTGGAAATGTTAGAGTACACAGTACACCTTTGGGATTATCAGCTTTTTTCCAGCTTTTGCTGCTGTCTTGTTTAGGTCGAAGGGTGCAGAGATGGCAGTTATTCGAGGCGAATAAGTTTGGAGATCTAATGTGCAGCTTGAAGACTTTAGTCCTATATTGTATTATGTACTGGAAATTTGCCAGGGGAACAGATTTTAGATACTTTCATAACACACATACACACACACACACACACAAATAAAGGTAACTGTCAGTTGATAGATATGTCATTTTCTTGGCTGTAGTGACCATGTGTGCGTGTATCAAAGTATCATGTTGGCACGGGCATTCGGCCTAGAGGTTGACCCACCAGCTGAGGTACCTGTATCCCACATCACAGTGCCTGAGTTTGAGTCCCAGCTCACCTGCTGATTCTAGTCTCCTGCTAATGCAGATCCGGGGACACAGCAGGGGATGTCTTGAGTTCCTGCCAGTCATGTGGGAGACCCTGACTGAGGGCTAGGCTCCCAGTTTCAGCCTGGTGCAGGCCCAGCCATTGCTGGCTTTTAGGAAGTGAACCAGGGGATGGGAGATTTCTTTCTCTCCCCCTCTCTCTGCGCCTCTCAAATAATAATAAAAAAAGCTGTATATCTTAAGTATATATAATAAAACAGTCACAAAATTAAAATTAAATATTTCTCTCTTGTTGAAAATATTTATTTAGGTGCCAGCACACCGGGTTCTAGTCCTGGTCGGGGCGCCGGATTCTGTCCCGGTTGCCCCTCTTCCAGGCCAGCTCTCTGCTGTGGCCAGGGAGTGCAGTGGAGGATGGCCCAGGTACTTGGGCCCTGCACCCCATGGAAGACCAGGATAAGTACCTGGCTCCTGCCATTAGATCAGCGCGGTGCGCCGGCCGCAGCGCGGCTGCCACAGCGGCCATTGGAGGGTGAACCAACGGCAAAGGAAGACCTTTCTTTCTGTCTCTGTCTCTCTCTCTCACTGTCCACTCTGCCTGTCAAAAAAAAAAAAAAAGAAAGAAAGAAAGAAAATATTTATTTATTTGAAATGCAGAGTTACAGAGAAAGACACAAAGAGACGGGGGGTGGGGGAGGAGAGTGAGCCATCCACTGGTTCACTCTGCAGATAGCCGCAGTGGCCAGCAGTGGGCCAGGCTGAAGCCAGGAGCCTGGAGCAGGAGCTTCTTCCAAGTCTCCCACATGAGTGGCCCAAGCACGCGGGCAATTCTCCGCTGCTTTCCCAGGCCGTTAGGGAGCTGGATTAGAAATGGAGCAGCCGGAACACAAACTGGTGCCCACATGGCATGCGGGCATCACAGGCAGTGGCTTTACCTGCTATGCCACAATGCCAGCCCACATTATTTTTTATAACTTTTCATGAGCTGTGTTAACTTATTAGCATACTAAACGTCTAGTTATTTCTGAATCCTTTGGTGCTGTCTCTTGAAATGCATGTGTTGTCTTGTGTCAGTGTCAGTTATTTGTGTTTCCTGATCCTGGAGTCTGGTGCACAGCTCTCCAGTAGGTGGCAGCCAGCGGGCACAGAAGGGCCACAGTGACTAGTACTGGCCTCTGCCTGTGGCCTCTCTGCCTCTACTCAGTGAGAAGGTGCCTCCTCTTAGAGCAAATGCTGATTTGCTTGCTTTTGTGTTGATAGGACAGAGTCCAAGCCAAATTTGTTTTACTGATAAATATGCGTCTCCAGCCACTAATGTTCTAATGCTGAGTGTTTTATTTTCCCATTATATTCCAAACTGCTACAAGTACACTACAGAAGAATGGTTCTTCATGCTAGTTGTTTTTAAAAGTGGCCTTTTTAAACTGTCCACACAGGTGAACAGTGTGTACATGTATGCCTGTGTGCACATGGGTGTGGAAGTGTGTGCCTGTGTGTTTGTGGAAGTGTGGGTGAGTGTGCCTGTGCGTGGAGTGTGTATGTGCGTGCCTGTGCAAGTGTAGAAGAAGTATGGATGTGTTAGAGGTGTGCCTGGCACTGTGAAGAAGAGAAGGGGTGCCGCCACTCGGTTCCTGTGACAGGTTAGCAGCAGGGACAGAGGTGAAGCACAGGATCAGATAACTGAGGAACCGGCCAGGACCATCCAGTGCATGCCCCTCCTTAAAACCCTCTCAGTGCCTTCCACCGGTGTTCCGATGGTGCTCTAGGCTTTTTCCAGCGGCTTGCCCGCAAGTCTCGGTGCCTCATCCGCTCTCGGCTCTCTCCATCCTGACGGTGGGTTGAGCTCTCTTCTGCCCTGGGATTCTTCTCTCAATTCAATGTCTTGATGATTAATTTCTCCACCTGCTCGTTCCCTTGTTTCTTCTTGGTGTGCACCTCTCCTAAAAGTCCAGCTGCCCGAGTCTCGCCTGCTGCCGTGCCCTGGGAGGTGGACCTGGTGTGTGTCCTGTGGAGGAATGGCGACCTGGCCCTGGGCTGTGCTGTCTGTGAAAGCCAGTACTACCCCTGCTGCAGCAAGCTGGGTAGGCTGCTCAGGGCACTGGAGCTTTTAGCTGACCTCTGAGGGTGAATAGAGGAGAAGGGACTCGCAGTGGTCCTTTGCAAACTTGTACTTCAAACACTGGATTCTTTCAAGAGTCTCAGAGCTCTCTTAACAGCTGACACAGCGACTGCTGGCAAAGACGAGGCTGGTCCACGTAACGAGCGATTTGCCCGCCTTAAACAGCTCTGTCCTCCTTTTGGAAGCTGTATGTGGTTAGAAGGCGGAAGAACATCGCAGTCTTGCTCTGAAAGATGCATTTCTAGAGGAGCAGGGCATGGAAGCAGTAGCTGAACCACTGGGCAGAAGCTGGTTTCCCTGCTGCATTTCCATGAACAGACATGTTTCTGGAACATTGTGATTATTACCTGGTACATGGTTGCTGGGACATGACTTCTCCCAGGCGCAGCCAGACATGGGGAGGCTGCACCCCCTCGCCCGCCTTTCCTATGGTACAAGCTGACTCTTGCTCTTGTTTTAGTCCTAAGTGCCCTTTCCTCAGTGGGGCGTCTCTTCCTGGGCCTCCCACGTGTGAGAGCAGATGGATGCTTTTTCCTGGTGACAAGGGGAAGTTTTGATTTGAGGGACTCGTCCCTGGAGCCCAGGGCCTGTCTAGTTCACAGTGTTGCCATTAATTATGTTCTCATTTATTTAGAGCAATTGAAAACCTCACTAAATTGAAATGCTGGAAAGAGCTGAAAAAAATGAACTTTCAAATACACGTCTCTGAGTTAACTGATGTGTTTATTGACAAACCACTGGGATGAACTGGCCAGTGAAAAATGGTGTGTTTGATTCTATGAAGCTTTTAATTTTATGCTTCTCTGAATATCCTCATGGCTATATCTATAATTTTCTCTGTGTACGTGTCTTAGCAGCAAACATCTATCCCTGTGCTGGACCTTGGGATGTCAAGATTGAGACATGCATAGCCTCTGTGGGATTGGAAAGAAATATGTAGGGTAGGAAGGGGGATGGGAAGACAGTTCCAATGGGTTTGCTTCCAGAGAGGGGCTGCCTCTTCAGTGAGGTGTGCTGTGGAATCTGAAAGATGACTGGCGCTTCCACCTTTTTTTTTTTTTTTAAGATTTATTTATTTATTTGAAAGGTAGAGTTACACAGAGGCAGAGGCAGAGAGAGAAAAAGAAAGGTCTTTCATTTACTGGTTCACTACCCAGATGGCTGCAATGGCTGGAGCTAGGCAGATCTGAAGCCAGGAGCCAGGGTTTCCCATGCAGGTGTAGGGGCCTAAGGACTTGGGCCATCTTCCACTGCTTTCCCAGGCAATAGCACAGAGCTGGATTGGAAGTGGAGCAGCTGGGACTCAAACCAGTGCCCACATGGGATGCCACACTGCAGGTGGTGGCTTTACCCGCTATGCTACAGTTCCAGCCCCTTCTTCCACCTTTGATACATTAAACATTTTGGCCGCCCATCAGGGCAGAGCATCTGTTTTGCTTTAAACCAGTTCTGAGGACACTAAAGGGTTCAGGCATGTCAGGGTTATGGGCTTTATTGATTTGTTCCTGTGTACATGTATTGGGCAGCTTTCTTCATTATTGTAATCTCCTCCCATTTGTGGGCGTGTTAAAGAGAAGTAAACCACTTACCTTACTGGCTTGATTTGCCAAAGGTGAACAGGGTCTCTTGTGATACCAAGGGGAGGGGAGGTAAGGTTTATCCTTCCATGGGTTGATACAGTGAGTAGAGCAATAATTTAATTATGCAGACTCAAGGTTTTGATGGAGAATTCTTAGTGTTCCAGGTAATTTATTAGATGCTTCATAGTCCCAGATAGTTGTAGCAGAATGTTCTGCCATTTGGTGGTGTCTTGTAGAAAGCCTTGTTCAAACGTTTGCATCAGTAGTGGAGAGAGAAGAATGATCTGACAGAAATAAGGAAATGCAGCCCTTGGGGTGATTGCTTTCAAGGTCTGCTGCCTGTGCACGGGGCTTGCCCACATGTTGCATTTCAGGTGCAGTCCCTGATGGCCGACACGGTCTTCACCTTTTTCAATCCAGGTTGTCTCTAAGAGAAGGGGAAGGTGAGTGAGTGGAGCGTGAACTGGATCAAGTAGCTTTTAGCGGTTCGTGAACTGCACTCATCCCCTATGTTTTCCATGCACAGATGCATGCACATGTGCAGTCATGCCCTTGAGTGCCTTTTTCCTGGAGAGAAGGTGCAGCACTTCCATCACAGTGGCCGAAAGTCTCAAGAAGTGAAGCTGCTGGCGGACTGGGGGCTGTTGTGTGTGCAGGGATTGTGGGATTGTGTATTTTTCTCTCTGCCAAAGTCACCCGGGGCACATAGTAGTGTTCCTCCTGGGGTGGCCTAAGGACGCTTGGCATTGAGCCACCCAGAGAATTATTCAAAATGCAGAGTCCTGGGCCCCCACAGGGATTTTCTGAATCAGCATTCTCAGCACGTCTGGATGTGGCGTGCAGAAGAGCAGCACGGTTAGGTTTCTGTGCAGGTCTCGTGCGCTCTGTAAGCACACTGGCATTTGAAAACTGCTGGACCAGAGAAAATCTGACGTTGCCATTATCATCTGCTCCAGGCCCTGGTTTCCTCTGGCCAACTCTACCCTCCCCTCCCCACCCCAAATGTCTAAAAATACTTTACAACCTGTGTCATTGCTGCTGCCGGGAAGCAAGATGGTCTCCCAGCACCCCCCACTGATGCAGTGGTGGAAATGTTCCCAGAACATGGTGCCTTCTCGACACACTTACAGAGGTGCCAGGGAGAGCCGGCAGAGCAACGAGAGCTATCGTATTGACAACAGTGACTGATGATCGGCCACTGTGCTGGTGACATGACGCCTCGGCATGTGCTGCCGGAGTAATCGTTTCTTAAAAGAGAGGAGCGGAGCATGTGAGCTCCTCTGGAAGACTGTGGTGGTGTAGCTTCTTAGGACTTTTGACTGAAAAGTAATTTAGAGTTCTTTGGGCTTTTTTGTTTGTTTGTTTTCCCTCCCTCCCTGCCTCCCTCGCTCCCTCCCTCCCTTCCTTTCAAAAGATTTATCTATTTGAAAGGCAGAGTTAGAGAGGGAGGCACAGAGAGAGAGAGAGAGAGAGATCGATCTTCCATCTCCTGGTTTACTCCTCAATGGCCACAATAGTTGGGATTGGGCTGGGGTGAAGCCAGGAGCCAGAAACTTCTTCTGGGTCTCTCATGCGCCTCAGGGGCCCGAGCACTTTCCCAGGCCATTAGCAGGGAGCTGGAACAGAAGTGGAGCAGCCAGAACGCCCGTAGCCCACTGTGCCACAATGCCGGCCCCTCATTTGCTTTCTTGACTACCAGACATCGAGTGGCATACTCACCTGTCAGTATATTAGTGGGCCTAGAATAAAAACCCAGGACAGCTGACATCTCAGCCTTTGCACAGAAATTGCAACTTAATGAAATGCATGAATGTCCCGGCTCCCATGGGCAGTTGGCTGATTTTATCTATTTAAATACCCATGGCAAATCGTCGAGGGCTCATATTTTATGGTGTGCTATTACCTGTTAAGCACATGGTAAAAGCTTCTTACGGTGAATCACAGCCTAGTTTCCTACAGATTATTTACTGTTTCTTGAATAAGTGTCAGTTTTTTTTCTCTTGTGTTTCTGTTCATTCACCTAACGTGAGTCCCCTTCTGTGAATGTCTTCCCCGTCTTGGGGGTCCCTTTCACACAGCTTTTCATTCATAGCGCTCGTCCCAGTGCCCATCCTGCCTGCCTGAATCCCGCTGTGTGGTGTGGCGTGGGCGTCTCAGTGGTAATGCACTTGAACTAAGCCCGTGCTCCTTCACATGTCCCTTTGTTTGCTTGTTCCTTTATCCACTTCTCCAACCCCCGATGTGTGCGGCCACACCTGTGTACCCATCCATCCAGACAACCCCCTGCTCATCACTCATCCAGCAGACACTTCCAGGGTGCCTGTTCCGTACTGCCTGTGCATAGCCCTGAGCCAAGGCCTGCTCTCAGAGCGTTTACATTCTAGTGCAACACATGCAGAAAAACGGACAATTAAAGTTGTGATTATGTAAAGAAGCCAAACAGGAGTCAGACGTAGAGAATGCCATTGGGGCGGAGGCTGCCTAGTGGACAAGTATCGGGGAAGGTCATCGAGCTGAGAAGGAGCCAGGCACGTGAAGACTGAGGGAAGAATGTGCTGGACAGAGAGAGAGGGCCCACAAGGGTAGAGCTCTGGGTGACTGGTGGAGGAAAGGCCCCTGTGGCTGGAGGTTGGGCAGGGCGGGGAGGCCAGAGTTGGGGCTGGGCCTGGTGGTTGGGCAGGGGGCTGGGTCTGGAGGTTGGGCAGGGGTGAGGCTCACACGCCGGTAGCCTCCACTGGTAGTGAGCTGGAGGGTTACCAGCACGCCGAGAGCTCTGATGGGTGTAGATGGAGACGGGTGAGGCAGGATTGTAGTGTGGGCTCAGGAAGAAGGGTGGCGATGATGGCCCAGGACAGGGCAGCAGAGAGTGCCTGTGGCAGCTCTGCAACAGGGGGCTGGGACAGGTGGTGAGACTCTGGGAACGCGCTGGGGCTCTTAACCCCTCTGGTGATTTGCCGGGCATGATAGAGCTTTTCTGTCAGTGGCGCCCTCTGTGACCAAGCCGTACCGTAGTCTCACCCCACCCAGGTCCACTCTGCACAGACCCCGATCTTGCTTCCTGTGATGAGATCAGACAGTGGATAGCCGAGAGTGTGGTGTTCACCCATGCTTCTGAGTGGCCTTGGGCATGGTGGGGACACACAGCCAGCACCCACCTGGTGGGATTTTAATAAAACAAGCAAGCAGGTTCTCGCGGGGGTAGCAGGGGAGGCATCATCCTTCTCTAGGTCAGCATGAAGCCAGTTTCCCCCAAATTCAGAAAAACCTGAATTATTAAAAACAAATCGTAAAACAAAAGCCCAAGAAACCTCACTTATATTGGATTTCTCTATACCATTTTAGCTAATTAGTGTCAGGAAAATTTCTGCATCTGAGTCTTGGGAGCTTCTCAGAAGCAAGAGAGGTCTATTTCTGGAAGAGTATGTTTCCTGGTGTCCATTGATCTTGGAATAGCAGCTCCCGAGGCGGAGCGGAAACCCAGGTCTGGAGGAGGCTGAATCCCGGCGGCCCCCACTCTGCCTGTGCTGGTGGCGGCTCTGAGCCCGCTCTGGCTCCTGCCACCGCCTTAGTTCTTTTTGTGGATAGGAAACACGGAAGAATCACACTTCTGTGAAGATCCTTGACGCAAAGTGTCCTCCTTTGACTGCTTTCCATAAAACGGGAAGTCAGTTTCTTTTTCTATTTTCAGTCATGAAAGTGAAGCCTGGAAGCCTCCATTTCTGTGTAATGGAAAGATCTAAGTCTGGGGCCCTGTTTCCGTCTTCCACTGTGTCTGCTAAGTCAGGAGCACGCTCCCCACCCCACAACCCAGAGCGGTGGCCCTGGTCAGGGATTGCACCGCTGTTGACTGCACAGGGAGGGCAGAGGTGGGTATTAACTCTGGTGTCAGTGCTGCGTCATGGAACCTTCTGGGGATAACAATGGGATCTATAGAGTTTCATTTCAAAATGCAGACGCCATCGGGCCTTGGGTGCCATGGATTTTTTTGTTTGTTTGTGTGCAGTTTTCAAGTGTCCATTTGCCCCCTTCATTTTCTTCTGGGAAGAGTCTGTTAGCATTGTAATTATTATTATTATTTTTTAAAAAAATATTTCAGGCAAACAGGCAGTGTGTTAACTGGAAAATACCAATTGAGAAATGTTATTTTTTAACAGTGAGCTTTTATAGCGTTCTTGGGTAGAAAGGCATTTTTATAGAAACAGTTCTTTTCCTGTCTTTTATTTTTCTCATGAGCCTATAAAGTAACATTTTATATCAATTTCTGTTACATGTGATACATAAAATCAGTATTCTTTAGAAAATTTAGCAACTTGAGGTACAGTAAAAATACTTTTGGTGGCAATCTTTCTCAGAGGTAGCGCCATTGATAAGTTCTATGTATTTCCTTCCAGGCTTAATAAAAATGTTTGTCTACATTGACATAGTCATGACAAATACATGGCATCTCAGAGTGTGTATATGTCATAAGGTTTAAAAATAGATACTCAGCATAACGTTTGCCACTGCAGCCGTTTTCAAAGGTACTGCATTGTTGTGCAGTCGTCATCACCACCGCTCATACATGAGACTCCATTTCGCAAAGCTGAAACTGTACTCATCAAATTCTAATTCCCCCTTCTCCCTTCCCTTTCCTCCAATCCCTGGCAACCACCATTCTGATTTCTGTCTTCTGATTTTGACTTTAAGGATCATATGAATGAAACCACTTGGTATTTTTCATTTTGTGACTAGCTTACTTCCTCTTTTGCCTAATGTCTTTTTTTTTTTTTTTTTTTGACAGGCAGAGTTAGAGAGAGAGAGACAGAGAAAGGTCTTCCTTCCGTTGGTTCACCCCCCAAATGGCTGCTACGGCCGGTGCGCTGCGCCGATCCGAAGCCAGGAGCTAGGTACTTCCTCCTGGTCTCCCATGGGGTGCAGGGCCCAAGCACTTGGGCCATCCTCCACTGCCTTCCTGGGTCACAGAAGAGAGCTGGACTGGCAGAGGAGCAACTGGGACAGAATCCGGCGCCTCAATTGGACTAGAACCCAGGGTGCCGGTGCTGCAGGTGGAGGATTAGCCTAGTGAGCCGTGGCACCGGCCATGGCCTAATGTCTTCAAGGTTCATCCCTGTTGAACTTTATGTTTATAGCAAGTACCAGAGGTTCCTTTTCGTGGCTGAATAATATTCCAGCGCAGTATATGTGCCACATGTGTTTATCCATTCATCCACCCTGTGCATTTGGGTCATTTCTACTTTGTAGCTGTTGTGGATGGTACTGCTGTGACACTGGCGAATAGATACCTCTTCAAGATCTCTTAAATACTTTTGAGTGTATACCTAGAAGTGGAACTGCTGGGTCATAGAGTAGCTCTTTAAGTTTTTGAGGAACCGTCATGCTGTTTCTCACAGAGTCTGCACCATCTTACATTCCCACTGCTAATGCGCAAGAGTTCTGTTTCTCTGTCTTCTCACTCACACCTTGTGTTTATCCTAGCAGAGGGGAGGTTGCATCTCATTGTGGTGTTGATTTGCATTTCCCTAGTGATTAGTGACTAAGCATCTTTTCATGTGCTTATTGGCCACTCTTTAGAGAAGTTTTGATTCATGTCTGTTGTCTATGTTTGAATTGAGTTGTACATTTTCTTATTGTTGAGTCATGGGATATATATCTATATATCTATCTATATTATATATATATACACACACACTCACATTTGTATATGTATATAATATTTATTTATTTGAAAAGCAGATAGAAACCTTCCATCACCTGGTTCAGGCCAAAGCTGGGAGTGAGCCTGAAACTCAGTTGTGTCACCCATATGCATGTCAGAGATCCAGTACTTGAGTCATCACCTCCTGCCTCCCAGGGTCCACAGTAGCTGGAAGTAGAGTCCGGACTTGAACCCAGGCATCCAGCACCCACCCCTGTACTCAGTACATTAATTCCTTATCGAGTTTATGATTTACAGATTTTTTTAAAGAGATTTATTTGTTTTATTTAAAAGACAGACTTAGAGATGAAGAGAGGGGGGGGGGAGAGTTTCTTCCATCCACTGGTTCATTCCCCAAATGGCTACAATGGCCAGAGTTGGGTCAGCCTGAGCCATTGGCTAGGAGCCTCATCTGGTTCTCCTGCATGGGTGGCAGGGCCTCAAGTACTTGCTCCATCTCCCTTCTGCTGCTTTCCCAGGCCATTAGTGGGAAGCTGGATTGAAAGTAGAGTAGCTGGGACATGAACCTGCACCCATAGGGGATGCTGGCATCCTTAGATGGCAGCTTAATCCACTATGCCACAATGGAGTCCCATGATTTGCAAATATTTTCTACTATTCTGTGGGTTGTGTTTACACTGTTGATAGCATCCTTTGCTGTCCAAAAGTTTTAAAATTTGATGAAGTCTAATTTGTCTATTTTTTTAAAAAAGATTTATTTATTTATTTGAAAGGCAGAGTTACAGAGAGGTAGGGGCAGAGAGAGAGAGAGAAAGGTCTTCCATCCTCTGGTTTACTCCCCAAATGGCTGTAATGGTTGGAGCTGTGCCGATCTGAAGCCAGGAGCCAGGAACTTCTTGGTTTCCCACGCAGGTGCAGGGCCCTGAGCACTTGGACCATCTTCTACTGCTTTTCCAGTCTATAGCAGAGAGCTGGATCGGAAGAGGAGTAGCCAGGACTTGAACCCCTGCCCATATGGGATGCCGGCACTGCAGGTGGCGTCTTTACCCCCTATGCCACAGCACTAGCCATTTTAATTTTTTTTTTAATTTTAGTGCCTATGCTTTTTTTTTTTTTTTTAATTTATTTGACAGGTAGAGTTATAGACAGTGAGTGAGAGAGAGACAGAGAGAAAGGTCCTCCTTCCGTTGGTTCACTCCCCAAATGGCCGCTACGGCAGGCGCTTTATCTATCCAAAGCCAGGAGCTAGGTGCTTCCTCCTGGTCTCCCATGCAGGTACAGGGGCCCAAGAACTTGGGCCATCCTCCACTGCCCTCCTGGGCCACAGCAGAGAGCTGGACTGGAGGAGGAGCAAGTGGGAGTAGAACCCGGCACCCATATGGGATGCCGGCACCGCAGGCAGAGGATTAACCAAGTGAGCCACCATGCTGGCGCCTGCCTATGCGTTTTTCTTTCTTTCTTTTTTTTTTTTTTTTTTTTTAAAGATTTATTTATTTATTTGAAAGTCAGAGTTACACAGAGAGAGGAGAGGCAGAGAGATAGAGAGAGGTCCTCCATCCGATGATTCACTCCCCAGACGGCTGCAACGGCCAGAACTTCACCAATCTGAAGCCAGGAGCTTCTTCCAGGTCTCCCACATGGGTGCAGGGGCCCAAGGACTTGGGCCATCTTCTACTGCTTTCCCAGGCCATAGCAGAGAGCTGGGCTGGAAATGGAGCAGCTGGGACTCGAACTGGTGCCCATATGGGATGCCGGCGCTTCAGGCCAGGGCATTAAACCGCTGCACCACAGCACCAGCCCCAACCTGCGTATGCTTTTGATTTTGATGTCATGTTCAAGAAATCATTGCCAAATCCAAAACTGTGAGACTTTGCCCTTATGTTTTCTTCTAAGGGTTTTATAGTTTTAGCTCTTTCATTGAGTTAGGTATTTGATCCATTTCAAGATAATTTTCATACATGGTATAAGGTAAGTACTAAGTTTTGACTTGTAGACAGGTTGAACAGACAGTACCAAGGACGTTTTTTATGGAACCATTCGAGAGTAAGTTATTGATCTGATGCCCCATTACCCCTGAACTCAATGGTGTATTTCCTACAAACAAGGACATTTTCTTACAGAACCCCCCAAACACTCAGCAAAAACAGAAAGTCACCACTGACGTTAGCATCCACTACTCAAACCCACTGACATTTTACCAGTATAGGTCTTTTATAATAAAAGGTTGTAGTTCAAAATTGTGCATTGCATTGCTGTCATGAATTTTTTTTTTTTTAATATTATTTACTTGTGGGGCTGGCGCTATAGCATAGCAGGTAAAGCCATTGTCTGCAGTGTCAGCATCTCATATGGGTGCCAGTTTGAGTCCCAGGTACTCCACTTCCGATCCAGCTTTCCGTTATGGTCTGGGACAGCAGAAGAAGATGACCCAAGTCCTTGGGCTCCTGCACCTGTGTGGGAGACCTGGAAGAAGCTCCTGGTTCCTAGGTTCAGATTGGTGCAGCTCCGGCTGTTGTAGCCATTTGGGGAGTGAACCAGCAGATGGAAGACCTCTCAGACCTCTCTCTCTTTACCTCTCCTTCTCTCTCTGTGTATCTCTGACTTTCAAATAAGTAAATAAATCTTTAAAAAAAAATGAGATGATTTACTTGAGAGGTAGAGTTACAGACATAGAGAGGGAGAGAGAGAGGTCTTCCATCTGCTGGTTCACTTCCCAATTGGCTGCATTGGCCAGAGATGGCTGGTTTGAAGCCAGGAGCCAGGAGCTTCCTCCGGGTCTCCCACGCGGGTGCAGGGGCCCAAGCAGTTGGGCCATCTTCTACTGCTTTCCCAGACCATTAGCAGAGAGCTGGATTGAAAGAGCAGCAGCCGGGACTGGAACTGGCACCCTTATGGATGCCAGTGCTGCAGATGGAGGCTTAACCTACTACACCATAGCACTGGCCCCAGTCATGTGTCTTTAGTGTCCTTTATTCTAACTCAGTTTCTCCAAGTTTCCTAGACTTTAATGACCTTATTTTTTGGAAGAGGAGAGGCATTATTCTTAAGTCTGTCCCTCAGGTTAGGTTTCTCTGGTAGACCCATCAGGGTTAGATTCAGGAGTGTGTGTGTGCGTCTGTGTGTGTTGTGTGCCCGTGTATAGCAACATGCACGCTTGACCTAAATGGTAATGTATATATAGTTTTGAAACATGCTTCCTTTCTTATCCAGTACCATTTGTATTTTTATTTATGCAGCCAATTCATTCATTTCTAACTACAAGATAAGATTCTGTCATATGAATATATTGCATTTTGTTTAGCTCTTCTCCTTGTCATGAATTCATGGAGTTGTTGGCAGATTTTGCCGTTACTAACGATGCAAAAATCCTTGTTTACATTTCCTTTTGTGAATCTAGATTTCCTAGGCAATAGAAAATTGCTCCTCTGTTATGCTTATTTTTTAAAATTTTTTAAAAATGTATTTATTTATTTGAAAGGCAGAGTTACAGAGAGGCAGAGGTAGAGGCAGAGAGAGAGCGAGCTCTTCAATTCCCTGGTTCACTCCCTAAATGGCTGCAACAGCCGTAGCTGTGCTGATCCGAAGCTTCTTCCAAGTCTCCCACATGGATGTGGGGGCCCAAGCACTTGGGCCATCTTCTGCTGCTTTCTCAGGCCTCAGCAGAGAGCTGGATGGGAAGTGGAGCAGCCAGGACTCGAACTGGCGCACATATGGGATGCCAGCACTGCAGGTGGTGGCTTTACCTGCTACGCCACAGCACTGGCCCTTATTATTATTTTAAAAATCTGAAATAGTTCAAACATACTAAAAGTATAGAGATTAATATAACAGCACCTAGCTTTAGCAAATGTTAACACTGTTAGAATTTTTGAGTTGATAAAATTGTCATCCCATTGAACAAATGGCTAAATTGAGGGGGCCTTAAATGGGATTTCAGTAGTTAGTGTTTCACTGAGTGAGAATAAATATTAATGATTACATGATCTCAAAAATATGTGGCATTTCCCAAGAGAGAGATTTTTGGGAAAACCAGCCAGGGTTGAAAAACAGAAACTGGAGGCCTACCTCGCAGATGTGACCTGTGAATAAAACACCAGGTGGGCTCAGCCAGCTCGACTTTTAGGCTTCTTTCATGTCTTTATTAATAGAATTTAATAAAATGAAACAGGAGGAGGACTCACCAAAGGTTAAGAATAATAAACCTGGAAGAATTGCTTGGAACCTGAGTGGAATCATTTCTCATTTGGATCCCTGACTTGGCTCTGGCGTCGGGTCAGATGAGAAGTGCTTTCGGGAATTCATTCCCAGGCTGCTTCAGTGCCCAGGGCAGACGTGTGATAAATCAGTGCTGCCCGCATGCAGAGTGTGAGGCGAATCAAGTGCAGGAGAGGGAAACGGGTCAGATCCCAGCCCAGCTTACATCCCCAGCATGGGAGATGCAGTCCCCTGAAGACAGACGACAGATAAATCCTGGGCCTGATGAGGGGTGATAACAATAGGCAGTATCAGGCGTTTTGCTGAAGTGTCTTGTTTTTCCCTGAAGAAGTGAAGGAAGATCCTGTCTCGTAAGCCAGACCCCCGCGGGGAGGGATCTCGGAGTCCTTGGCCAGGAGCGAAGCGTGTGAGCAGTGCCTCTGCAGCAGTTCTGGAGCTCGTGGCACGCGGAGATACCAGCTCCCGTGAGCTCTGCAGACGGGCTCCGTTCCTAGAGATGCAGTCTCCGTGCTCCTGTGGGCAGACATTTCATAGGTTCTGGTTTTAATGCTAAAGAGCATGGCTGGGAGAATTCCTCCTGGCTTGTCTAATAATAGAAATCAGAGGAACCACTGAGATTCCTAACCTTTACACTGCATTGGGATTCCATTCCAGGCAGAAACGGTGTTTGGCTGGAATGTGAGTTGTTGTTTTTTTTTTTTTTTTTTTTTAAAGGTTTATTTATTTTATTTGAAAGGCAGAGTTATAGATACGTAGAGGTAGAAGAGAGAGAGAGGTCTTCCATCTGTGGTTCACTCCCCAGATGGCCGCAATGGCTGAGGCTGAGCCCATCTGAAGATCTGAAGCCAGGAGCCAGGAGCTTCTTCCGGGTCTCCCACGTGGGTGCAGGGGCCATCTTCCACTGCTTTCCCAGGCCATAGCAGAGAGCTGGATTGGAAGTGGAGCAGCCGGGACTTGAATCAGAGCCGCTATGGGATGCCGGCACTGCAGGTGGCAGCTTTACCCGCCACGCCACAGCACCGGCCCTGTGACTTGTGTTTTTATGTTGTGATGCCTGGATGGTGGATAAGGATAAAAAACCTCTCTGCAGCCTGAAACACAATAGCCACAGCAGTGACCACAGCAGGAGACAGCTGGGCTTTGGTGGGCTCATCTTCCATCAGGTTTAAGCACTATCTATTTCAAAGCTGTGAAAATGAAATGACAGTGTCCTAGCGGCAAGCAGAGTGGACGTCTTTGTGTAATCGGTCTGGGGTGCTGAGTGGAGAGTATACATAATCAGTTTGAGGGTGTTTTTCCCTGCCTTTTTCATTGTTTGGCATTGCAGGTGGTGCCATACAGAGCCTCACATTGAGGCTGTGGGGCTTGGAGACCTTAGGGAGATGTTGACCTCACACCTGTCCCCAAGGCCCTGCAGGAGACCAAGGCGGAAGTGAGGCTCTCTGGATGAGGTGGGGAGTGGGGTAGCTACACCAAACCTCCACTGTGAACCATGTCTTTGTGGCCGTTAGTTAGCAGCTGAGTGTGGTCTGGCGATTTGTCAAGTAGGAGGCCACAGTGTGTGTCGTACAAGATAAATGCCATTATGGGCTTGAAAAGAAAGGGCTTTCCTGTGCTGCAGATGCACTCTGGTGAGCCCAGACCTGGCCATGGAGCCCGTGGGCAGCTTCTCGGTGTGGAGGGCAGAGGGCGCCTGGGCTTCTTGTCGTCCTGAGTCCCCAGCTGCCCCAGCGGCCCCTTTATGAAAGTCTGGGGGAACAGACTCAATGCCACGTGCAGCTCCTTCCTCCTTTCCTTATTTGTCCCTCCTGGGGGCCTCTGTGGAGTAGGGAGAAAGGGAGGGTCGTCCACAGCAGGGCTGGGAGTCGGGTGCCTGGGGATTCTGACTGGACCCCAGCTACGTCACAAGAGCCCCTCGGATTCTGGGTGTTCATCAGGTCAGAGGGCTGGGCCCTTCCCGGTGCCACAGAGCTGGGGGGCTGTTGTGCCGGCAGTTGGCTATTGGAGGACCACTTCCTCACCTGCCCTCCTGGGCGCTGTCTATTGACGCCGCTTTTCCTGAGGCCTTTATACTTCAGAAGAAACCCGCAACCCAAAGTGGTTTTGAAATCTCCACTGGGGACTCTTAGGAGCTCGGCAGGCGTCAGACTCCGTGCACCTTGATGGAAATCAGATGTCAGAAGAGGAAGGCGTGTATGGTAATGAGCCATCTGGGCCCGATTGCATTTCAGGCTCATCAGCCCTGACCTTCTGAGATGAACCACTTACACTTGGCTTTAACTTGAGCTCAGCAGAACAAAGTAAAGCCCTGACAATGGGGGAAAGGAATTCCAGCTTTCTCTTCTCTAATCAGCCAACCCCGAAAGTCTCAAAGGCCAAGCATTGTAGAAATAACAAATGCAAACAACTTAACTTTTGCATCGGGAGTTTATATCTTCCAAGACGTATTGCTGTTTTCATTGGCTTTGAAGGAAGGCTAATTTCTACACTTGACCCCTGACTAGATATGTAAAAATGTGGGCAGTTTCCTGCACTTGGTTCCTTTTCATAAATATTTGTTGACTACTTTTCATGTGCCAGAGTCTGTGTCATGGGTACTAGAAAGAGAAATAAGGCATGGTTTCTCCCTTCAGGAGGCTCCTATTGAGTGAGAAGGAAGTCACACTTCCGAGGGGACGCTGTTTGCTTGCGGGGGTACGGAATGGATGGAGCCCAGGGAGGGACATGGTTGGCAGCACAGGTGCGCACCAGCAGACAGCCAACCTGAGCCTTGGAGGGGGAGGAAGAGGTAGCCAGTCTGAAAGCTTGCAGAGGGGGGGCACATTCCTGGAAGAGCACGGACAAAGGCAGGGAGGCTTGAACTGCTGGTAGAGGAACAAGCAGTTGAGTCTGCCAGGGGAGAACGATGAGCCAGATGACGACATGCTGTGCCCTTGGGAGGAACTTGAACTTGGCCCCTGGGCAGTGGGCAGCCAGGAAGGAGAGTTCAGTAGAATGGGACAGGCAGGTTTACAGCGTGGCTGTGACCTTCTTGTGGCAGGATGGTGCAGAGATCAGACTGGGGAGGACAGGGGATGAGGGAGGGGCTGAGAGGTAAGCAGTGCACTAGGCCAGGCTGGAGTGCAGCAGAGTGGGAGCCATAGGACAGGGAAGTGTGGCATCATCCACCCAGGGGGTCCACATCAGGAGCACTCCTTTTATTTATTTATTTTTTATTTGTTTGAGAAGCAGAGAGAGAGAGAGAGAGTGAGCAAGCTCCCCTCTGCTGGGTCATTCCCCAAATTCCTGAATAGGTCCCTGGCCAGGACTGAAGTTGGGATTTGGAAACCCAATCCAGGTCTTCCCAGGGTGGCAGGAACCCAACTCCTTGAACCATCCTGCTGCTTCTCAGGCCCTGCATTAGCAGGAAGCTGGAGTCAAGAGCTACAGCTGGGATTCCAACCCAAGCCCTCTGATGTGGGATGTGGGCATCTCAGCTACTGGCCTGAATGCCCACTCCAGGAGCAGTAGCTTTAAAAGGGGCTCTTCTGTTTCTGGAGTCACCGTGGGTCCTACAGGACCAGCTGTTACATTTGTTCATTGCATCCTTTCTCTTCAGTGCTGATAATTTTCCTCTCGTGCTTAGGGCAGGACCAGGAGGACAGCTTTTGTCCTGGAGCATTATCTGAGGAGGGATCCTTTTCCCTAGTGCATATGGAGAGCTGGGCTCAGTGCAGAGTAGGGATCTTTTCCCTAGTGCATCTGCATTGGCAGGGCTCAGTGCAGGTGAAAATGCTGAGCTCCCAGTTCAAACAGTGCCTTTAGGTACCAAAATGTGAAACTTTTCCTTTTCTTTCATGGTCTCTCTCTCAACTTGTCATGGTGCTTTTTATTTTGTGTTTAGTGTTCATTCTAACAAGGAAACATAAATGATTAGCATGGATTTTACCATTTACATTACCCAGTGTCAGTTTTAAATACAAGTTTAACTCCCAAGTGGATCACCAAAATTACACTATCTGTGTTTTGCAGCTCGTGCATGCACAGGGGTTTCATTTTCACCAGAATGTTGGAAATGAACTTACCTATTTTTGCTTCTCTTCTTGGTATGTGTATGTTCCACCAACACCCTCTTCTCTGGTTCACTGATGAGTAAGGGAGGATGGACAGGGAAAGAGCTATGGGCTGCCTTGCATTTCCCTTTCTGTGTCGTGTTCAGGGTAGGCAGTGGCTAATACAGGAAGTGTCATGAGTAGGAAGAGTGATGAAGGGGTTCCACCATCTCTTGTCTTTCTTAGACACAGTGCTCTATTCAGAGAAAGTTCAGATTCAGATGGTACTGTGAGCCTTTGGGGTCCTTACTCAGTTGTAGAGTAAGGGGCCTGTCTCATGCTTGATTTGACTGTTGCTGAGCCTAAGCATCATGAAGGCCCCAGAATTCTGTGCTTGTGGGGCAGCAGGGAGGGGTGGCAGACACCGTGTTGTGTGTGTCTCCTCTGTTCAGGCACACTTGACATGGTCCATGAGGACTTTACCCACAAAACACGGCTTCAAAGAGGACATTGCCAAGAGCCCCAAGATGGGGATAGCAGAACACTGAACTATGTGTTTGAGAGCAGGGCCCTTTATGCCTGCTGCAGCCACACGCCCCTGGAGTCAGCCCTACCACCTCGGTCACACTGCAGCCCACCCCTCTGACATCCACGCTGCCCTGCTGCCCTGCGCTCTGAGCCCTACACCCTGCCCACTCTCTGCCACACTGCAGATGCCCTGTGTAGCACTCTCAGTGTCCCGCTCTGCTCCTCATCTTGCTTCTGTCAGACCAGTGCCTTCTCACATATCGTGACCCTCTGTGTTGGTTGTGTACGTTTAAAGTGTATTGTCTGCTCCCCCTGCTGGAAAAGACTTTCCCCAAGGCCAGGGAGTGTAGACAAAGATGCAGAAAGGCAAGAGGCAGTTCAGAATTGAATATGTGCTCTTTATTGTGCAAGCCATATATATATATGTATAAATATATATATTGTATAATATATATTATCATATATACACATATATATATGATAAAACCGGCACTGCAATTTTTTAAGATTTATTTTACCTATTTGGAAGAGAGAGGAGGAAGAGACAGAGAGAGGAGGAAGAGACAGAGAGAGAAATCTTCCATCTGCTGTTTTACTCCCTAAATGGCCACAATGGCCAGGGCTGGGCCAAGCTGAAGCCAGGAGCCTGGAGCCAGGAGCTTCTTTCGGTTTTCCCACGTGGGTGCAGGAGCCCAAGCACTTGGGTCATCTTCTTGCTGCTTTCCCACACCATTGGCAGGGACCTAGATTGGAAGTGGACTTGAACCAGTGCCTGTATGGGATGCGAGTGTCTCAGGTGGTGGCTTTACCCACTGTGCCACGGTGCCTGCCCCAGGCATTACAAATTAATGGCAGATGGAAGATTTCTCAGTAAACAATAATTGTGCAACTGGGTGACAATTAGGGAAAATTAATGACTTTAGGTCTCTACTTTATATCATACCTTAGATTAAATGCAGTTGGACTTAATGCCATAAAAGTAATTTAAAAAAACTCACAGAGGGTACTGGTCATCATAAATTTCTTTTTCTTTTTCTTTTTTTTTTTTTTTTTTTTTTGACAGGCAGAGTGGACAGTGAGAGAGAGAGACAGAAAGAAAGGTCTTCTGTCACTCCCCCTCTTCGCGGAGGAACGACACTAGACCCTGCGCTGTTCTTTTGTCTGCTTGGCCCTCCCCGGGTTTGCTGCTGGTTCTTCCCGGGTTGGCTACCGACCCTTCCACCTCCGTGGAAGGGTGGTTCCCCCTGCCACTTTCCCCACTTCCGCGGGGGAGCGGCACACCACCGGCCGGCTCTCTCGGGGGCTTCTCGGGGGCTGCTCAGGTGTTCCTCAGGTGTTCCCCTTAGATGTTCCTGGTGCATGTTGTCTCTCTCCTCCTTTATAGTCCTCTTCCACCAATCCCAACTCTGCTACCCACACGCCGAGCACGCTGCTCTCCTCCAATCAGGAGCAGGATCAGCTCCTGCAGGTCATCACTCAAGTTGGCGAGAGGCAGCTGCGTAGAAGCTGTTTACTCCTCTCCCAGCGCCATATTGTGGGAGAGCAGATGTATAGAATAAGTCTTAATTCCAGTAACGGTCTAGTCTGAGTTGCTCCCCACAGTCTTCCTTTTGCCGTTGGTTCACCCTCCAATGGCCGCCGTGGCCGGCGCGCTGCGGCTGGCACACCATGCTGATCCGAAGGCAGGAGCCAGGTGCTTCTCCTGGTCTCCCATGGGGTGCAGGGCCCAAGTACTTGGGCCATCCTCCACTGTACTCCCTGGCCATAGGAGAGAGCTGGACTGGAAAAGGGACAACCGGAACAGAATCCGGCACCCTGACCGGGACTAGAACCCGGTGTGCTGGCGCCGCAAGGCGGAGGATTAGCCTAGTGAGCTGTGGCGCCGGCCAGTCATCATAAATTTCAAAATGCCTTACACATAATAGTAATGAAAACAAGTGTAGAGCAAGAGAACCTATTAGCAGATTAGCTAAAAGACCAGAAAGAGAGCCTGATTGTTCAAGGAAAGTGGGGAATATAATAATGATAGCATTCAGATCATGGGCAAAAGGTGGATTTTCAAAAGAGGTGTGATGACAGCTGACTGGTTTACAAAATTGGAAACACTGGAGATTTATGCACTTATATGGGAAAACACGAGGCACTAGCTATATGGTTATGTCAAATAAGCACGGCCCCAGAGAATCCATGTGGAGCGTTTCCATTCATGTAAGAACAAAAGCTGACATAGCCAGGCTAGACGCCACCCGTGTTTGTGGGTCTTCAGCCTCTCGTGCATTTTGGAAAAGAGAGGGGTTTATCTTAAGCCTCTCAGTGAGCAGCCCCTTTGACAGCTGTCATGGCACTCACGGCAGGCCATTGCCAGCTGCACTCCTGCTCAGTATTGTTGAGTTCCCAGGTCCCAATGCAAGGCAGGACCCTAGGCAACCTGGGACTCACCTCAAGACAAGTCCATGTGATTTTTCTGGGGGGTCTGTACATCAGGACATTCCAAAGCCTCCCAGGCGAGTCCATTGTGCAGCCTGGGTTGGGAACCACGGTTTGAGTTGGATCTGGCATCCTTTTGGGGCATGAGATCTGGGTCAGGAACACTTTTCCAAGGCTGAGGATATTGGGCTTGCCAGGTTGTGGCAGTCGTGTAGGTGCATGTCTGGTCCTTGTAGCCAACCCACTCGGTTGGGGTACACAGAATGCTGTCCAGCCTTATCTGCCCAGCACACGAGAGGTGGCACCCCTGGCACTGCTTCCTGTCCCCATTAGCTGCCCATGCAGGCCAGCAGGCATCCAGGAAGGCCTCAAGACAAAAAGACCCTCAGTGCGTGCTTGAGCAGTCCTGGCTGTCCGCTGGGCTGGAGCTACCTGGAGCTGTGGGCAGTGATTGGGATGGACATCAGTGGTGGGGCCAGGGACAGAGGGTGGGCACCTCCAAGTCCCTGCATTTCAGTGTTTGCTTGCACTCATGTACCCACCCTTTTTCTTTTTCTTTTTTTTTTTTTTTTTTTTTTTTTTTTTTGACAGGCAGAGTGGACAGTGAGAGAGAGAGACAGAGAGAGAAAGGTCTTCCTTTTTGCCGTTGGTTCACCCTCCAATGGCCGCCGCTGCAGCCGGCGCACCGCGCTGATCCTGGCAGGAGCCAGGAGCCAGGTGCTTTTCCTGGTCTCCCATGGGGTGCAGGGCCCAAGCACCTGGGCCATCCTCCACTGCACTCCCTGGCCATAGCAGAGAGCTGGCCTGGAAGAGGGGCAACCGGGACAGAATCCGGCGCCCCAACCGGGACTCGAACCCGGTGTGCCGGCGCCGCAAGGTGGAGGATTAGCCTATTGAGCCACGGCGCCGGCTTTCATGTACCCACCCTTAACATTAAGTGCACTTTTAGGTATTTTTTAGGAGAGTTCCAAAAAAAAATATCATATGGAAAATAGTAGTGTGAGTGAGAGAAAAGCCTCCTTTGTGGGTTGTGTTTTCAGTTGGGTAGAGTAGCTCCTAGGAAGACTCAGTCAGTCAGAATCCCAGGCAAAACTTTCACTTTCTGGTCCTGCTCGGCTTCATTCAGGAATTGGCAGGCTGAGTCTGGAGAGGCCCTCCTGCTTTGGTGCAGCCTAGAGGGCCCAGGCGGGCTGGAGCACCCTCCCAGGGACATAGTGAGCAATGCTCCTGGCTCTGGTTTTGTGATGCATGCCTCTGTCCAGGCTAGCTCATCGTGTGTGTTACCTTAAGCTTTGAGGTCAAATATGCCCGTGGACAGAGGCCCTTGGACCTCACTTTGGATGGGCGCTGCCCACTTGAGTTTGCAGACCTGTCTCAGATGTGAGGAGCAGCACCTGAATTTGCATCAGTTGGAAGCAGTAAGAATGGGAATACAATAGAAACAATATTTTATAGATTGGAAACCTCTGTGTTGAATGCTGGGTGGGAAGAGAAGTACTAAGACTGATGGGAGATTTTTGCTGGGAGGAATTTAGAGAAGAGTGGTGGAGCCCCTGAGTGAGGACTCTGTGGCAGGGGGGATTCCAGGAGAGAGGTGCTTGGGGCAGGTATTGGCTGGCTTCACTTGCAACAGAGGTTTCTGCCAGCACATCTGAGAATCTCTGAGGCAAACGGGCATCTGGGTGCAGTTACAGCTTTTAACAAGTGGTCTTGGGTGAGTACCATCCTACTTAATAATTAATTTAATAAAATTGGGTGCTTGGCCCCTGTACCCATGTGGGAGACCCAGAAGAAGCTCCTGACTCGGCTTTGCATCAACCCAGCACCGGCCATTGCAGCCATTTGGGGAGTGAACCAGTAGATGAAGACCTCTCTCTGTAACTCTGACTTTCAAATACATAAAAAAGATTTATTTATGTATTTGAAAGGCATGGGGCTGGCGCTGTGGTATAGCGGGTAAAGCCGCTGCCTGCAGTGCCAGCATCCCATATGGGCGCCAATTCGAGTTCCAGCTGCTCCACTTCCAATCCAGCTCTCTGCTGTGGCCTGGGAGGGCAGTGGAGGATGGTTCAAGTCCTTGGGCTGCTGCACCAGTGTGGGAGACCCAGAAGAGGCTCGAGGCTCCTGGCTCCTGGCTTCGGATCGGCACAGCTCTAGCCATTGTGGCCAATTGGGGAATGAACCGGCGAATGGAAGATTTTTCTCTCTCTTTCTGTCTCGCTTCTCTCTGTGTAGCTCTGACTTTCAAATAAATAAATAAATCTTTAAAAAAAAAAAAAAAAGAAAGGCAGAGTTACAGAGAGGCAGGGGCAGAGAGAGAGGGTCTTCTATCCACTGGTTCACTGCACAAGTGGCTGTAACAGCTGTAGCTAGGCCAGTCCTAAGCCAGGTCTCCCATGTGGGTGCAGGGGCCCGAAGACTTGGGCCATCTTTCACTGCTTTCCCACACCACAACAGAGAGCTGGATTGGAAGTGGAGTAGCCAAGACTGGAACCGGCGCCCATATGGGATACTGGCACTGCAGGTGGCGGCTTTCCCCTCCGTGCCACAGCACTGCCCCCCACCCCTTTTAAAATTCGTGGACTTCTAATCTGCCTTCGTTCTTAGGTTAGTGTATTTTGTTACTGTAATGACATACCTGAGGCAGACTCACTTTATAAGGAAAAGAGGCGTACTGCGCAGCGTTTTGGAGATCCGAGAGCGGGGTGCTTGCTCTGGAAGGGACATCCTGGTGATGGCATCACACAGCAGGAGTGTGTGTGGGAGGCAGAGATTGCATCTCCGAACAGGAGGCCAGGGAGAGCTCCAGGGCTCCGGCTGCCTCTGACACGGCTCACTCAGGGACTCCCTTGATCCCTCCCTTGGACAGCATTCCCAACCGTATCACTTCTAAAGCTGCACCACCTCCCAGCACCAGCACCCGGAGGGCCAGGCCTCCAACACACAAACCCTTGGGGAGCGCACGCCAGCCCTGGTCAGATGACAGCAGAACACAGCTCTTGGCATTTGTCCCAAAAGTTTATTTTCTTTTCTTAAATGAAATGTTAGGAAACTGTGTTTTGGAAAGGTCTCACACTCACAGTAAATCTTGCTTTGGAAAATGAAGTTATTACATATGACGGAGGATTATAATAAATAGCGTACTATAATAAAAACGTTTTTTGAGAACAACTTCTAAGTTCCACTCCCTTGCGTGCGACCCTCATAGCCACTGCAAGAAGGGAGAAGCATGCTTATCCTCTTGAATGACTTATTCAAAGTCACATGACAGGGCTGTTGAATAAGAGAGCAGGGCTCTAATAGAAGACTCAGAGAATCTCTATAAATGTGATCTTTCATGAGGCCTGCCTTGTGGCACAGCAGGTTAAGCCCCTACTTGCGACGCTGGTATTCCATTCAGAGCACTGGTTCTGGTCTTGGCTGCTCCCCTTCTGATCCAGCTCCCTGCTAATGCACCCGGGAAAGCAGCAGAAGGTGGCCTGAGTCTTTGTGCCCTTGCTACTCACCTGGGAGATCTGGATGGAGTTCCAGCCTCCTAGCTTCAGCCAGACGCAGCCCAGGCCCTTGTAGCCACTTGGGGAGTGAACCAGCAGATAAGGAAGATCTCTCTGTACCTCTCCCTCCTTCTCTGTCATTCAGCCTTGCAAATAAAGAAAATAAAGCAAAAAATAATATGATCTTTCTGATTTATAATATGGCCTGTGTAAGCAGTTAGAGTCCCACGATTGCTCAGGCCAAGGAGTGGCACTCCAAGAGTTCACCGCGCCATTCAGTGTTCATGTCCTTGCCATGCGGTCTTAGACGCACAGCTCAGGTCAGGGTGTGTAGCTCAGGGTGTTGCCTTTGTCCCCGAGGCAGGCCTATGCTGATGGGAGTCCCTTACTACCTGCTGGCAAAGCTGTTCTTCAGGACTTACCCATCCTGCAGTATTTTTCCAGGAAAAGCTCTTGTGTATCTCACCGTTGGAAACATTCTAAATGTTTGACAGGTTGAGGAAAAAAAAATCTGTGAGCAAAAGGTGAAGTTAACATAAGCGGCTTTGGTGTTAGACATTTTACAAGTAAAAGTTTCTGACAGCATGAGAAGAACCTCCTGCTTTGAGCATAAACCAATATTAATTCTGTTCTTTCGGTGAGATTATTTACTATTATTTTAAAAAGCAGTCATGGAGCAGACATTTAGCTTAGTGGCTGGGACACGTTTCCTATTGGAGTACGTGGTTTCAGTGTCTGCTTCTGGCTCCTGACTCCAGCTTCCTGTTGGCACAGGTCCTGGGAAGCCCCAGTGATGTTTTGGAGAGCTGGGTTTGTGCTACCCATGTCAAGACCTGAATTGAGTTCCTGGTTGCAGGCTTCAGCCAAGAGCCAAAGTGAGGACATTTGGGGAGAGACTCAGTGGATGAGGGCTCTCTGTCTCTATCTCTGCTTTTCAAATAAATAAGTAAAACATTTTTTTTTACTGGGTCAGCGCCGTGGCTCACTTGGTTAATCCTCTGCCTGCGGCGCCAGCATCCCATATGGGTAGGGGGTTCTAGTCCCAGTTGCTCCTCTTCCAGTCCAGCTCTCTGCTGTGGCCTGGGAAGGCAGTGGAGGATGGCCCAGGTCCTTGGGCCCTGCACCCACATGGGAGACCAGGAGGAAGCTCCTGGCTCCTGGCTTCAGATTGGCATAGCTCTGGCCGTAGTGGCCGTTTGGGGGTTGAACCAACAGAAGGAAGACCTTTCTCTCTGTCTCTCTCCCTCACTATCTAACTTTATCTGTCAAATAAATTAAAAAAAAAATTTTTTTTTTACAAAGTAAGTATGACTTGGAAAATGAATAAATTTTTTAAAGACTTATATATTTATTTATTTGAACGCAGAGTTACAGAGAGGCAGAGGCAGAGAGAATGTGGGGAGCAAACCGGACTAGACTGAGTTACTGGAATTAAGACTTATTCTATGCATCTGCTCTCCCACAATATGGCGCTGGGAGAGAAGTAAACAGCTTCCGCACAGCTGCCTCCAATTCAACCAATAAACTGTAGGACTTGCTACTGATTGGAGGAGAGCAGCGTACTCGGTGTGTGGGCAGCCGAGTTAGGATTGGCGGAGGAGGACTATAAAGGAGGAGAGAGACGGCATGCACCAGGAACATCTATGGGGAACATCTAAGGGAACCCGTGCAGCCCCCGAGAGAACCGGCCGGCGGTGTGCCGCTCCCCTGCGGAAGTGGGGAATGCGGCCAGGGGGAACTGCCCTTCCACGGAGGTGGAAGGGATAGTAGCCAACCCGGGAAGAACCAGCAGCAAACCCGGGGAGGGCCGAGCAGACGAAAGAACAGCGCAGGGTCCTGTGTTGCTCCTCCACGAAGAGGGGGAGCGACATAATGGTGCCGTGACTCGGATAGGAAACCTAGGACGGATAGCAAACTTAGGAGGGAAGAAACGGGAAGAAGTAGGAAAATACCGGAGAGAGAGACTAGCAAAGAGCCTAGGTGCCGGAAGAAGCTATTGAAAGCCTAGGCATAAACTCGGATATGGACTGTGGGAAAAAAGTTAGGATTGAAAGCGAAAGTGAAAGCTTTCATAGACTCGGATGCGGACTATGGCGGGGAAGCTAGGAGATTGAAAGCGAAAGTGAAACCTGGAGGAGGCTTGGACTCGGATACGGACTGTGGGGAGTAGCCAGGAGAAATGAGAGGAATATTGTTGGAAGAAAACTTAAGGAAACATACCGGGTAGAGAAAAATGTTAGGGAGGATGAAGCCGCAAGTGCAGGCCAAGCCATCTTGGAATTCTTCAAGTCACCCCGGGGAGCAAGAGGCGAAGATCTGGAACCAGAGGCAGAGACGTGGGCCGCCAGGATTCGCCAGGTTAGTCCGGGGAACTTGGACTGAATGCCGGTGGTGGCGGAAACATTCGCGGAAGCCGCCGCGTGCAGAGAGAGCACGGGGCGTTGGCGCGAGGCCGTGGTGCGGGCGCGAAGTGCGTGGAGACCGCGGAGTGTGCGCGCGAAGCCGAGCCGCACAGATGAGAGAAGCGCGGGCTGAAGCGGCGCAAAGCCGGGAAGCCGCCGCGGGGCGGGTGCCGGCGGGGCGAGGCGCCGGGAAGCCGCGCAGAGCCGTGAAGCCGCCGCGGGGCGGGCGCCGGCGGGGCGAGGCGCCGGGAAGCCGCGCGGAGCCGTGAAGCTGCCGGCAGGGCGAGGCGCCAGGAAGCCGCAGGGATAAGAGAAACAGAAGTTTAGAAGTAAGATGAGAGAAATAGGAATGCTGGAAGATAGAAGTAAAATGGGAGAAATAGGAATGCCCGGAGATAGAGAAATAGAGAAATAGAAAGGCCTCCCTACAACACTGCAATGTGAGAGCTTGGATTCGGTCTGCCTGATTAGGGAAGTGGTGAGCACCTGCGGGCGGCTAGCAGCTTATGCGCCGCAGGTCACCGAAGACAGGCACATTATCAACACCAATAAGTCACCCCACAACATGGCAATGAGAGAGCTTGGATTCGGTCTGCCTGATTAGGGCGATAAGCACCAGCAGGCAGCTTGACCAGAGTATGAGCTGCAGGTCACCGAAGATAGGCACGAATCAACACCAATAAGCCTCCCCACAAAAAGGCAATGAGAAGGCTTGGATTCGGTTTGCCTGATTGCTAGGTTTTGTAAGCCCCTGCAGGCAGAGCAGAGTATGCGCTGCAGGGCACCGAACACAGGCACGCATCAGCGCCTAAAAACCTCCTCACAACATGGCGAAGAGAGGACCCGGATTCGGTTTGCCTGATTGATAGGACTTGTAAGAGCCTGTGGCAACTCTAGCAAGTAGAGCAGAGTGTGTGCCGCGGGACACCGAAGACAGGCGCGTATCAACGCAAAAAATAAAAAGAAAGGGGGATCTGTGGGGAGCAAACCGGACTAGACTGAGTTACTGGAATTAAGACTTATTCTATGCATCTGCTCTCCCACAATATGGCGCTGGGAGAGAAGTAAACAGCTTCCGCACAGCTGCCTCCAATTCAACCAATAAACTGTAGGACTTGCTACTGATTGGAGGAGAGCAGCGTACTCGGCGTGTGGGCAGCCGAGTTAGGATTGGCGGAGGAGGACTATAAAGGAGGAGAGAGACGGCATGCACCAGGAACATCTATGGGGAACATCTAAGGGAACCCGTGCAGCCCCTGAGAGAACCGGCCGGCGGTGTGCCGCTCCCCTGCGGAAGTGGGGAATGCGGCCAGGGGGAACTGCCCTTCCACGGAGGTGGAAGGGATAGTAGCCAACCCGGGAAGAACCAGCAGCAAACCCGGGGAGGGCCGAGCAGACGAAAGAACAGCGCAGGGTCCTGTGTTGCTCCTCCACGAAGAGGGGGAGCGACAGAGAAGTCCTTCAGTCTGCTGCTTCACTCCTCAAGTGGCCACACTGGCTGGAGTTGGGCTGATCTGAAGCCAGGAGCCAGGAGCTTCCTCCAGGTCTCCCACGCAGGTGCAGGGGCTCCACGACTTGGGCCATCTTCCACTGCTTTCCCAGGTCATAGCAGAGACCTGGATCGGAAGTGGAGCAGCTGGGACTTGAACCGGCGGCCATATGGGATGCCGGCACTGCAGGCAGAGGCTTTACCTACTATGCCACAGCGCCGGCCCCGTGAATAAATATTTATGGACCATGCTTCTGTATTTTATTTTAATCTGTAATTTAAAATACAAAGTTATTTTCAAGAGCATTTTAGTTATTGAAGAGCTAGGCTGTGCAGTGATATTTCATTTAAATTTAATATTAACAACAGAATGAGAACTCAGAATTTTAGTTTCCATGAAGTCTAGGAAATCAAGGTCTAGTGTGAAAGCATCTAATTCTGTATTTTGTTTTTACGAACTCTCTTAAATTAGTCTAGATACAAATAGCTTCAATTTCCACAGAATTTATGGGAGTGATTATTGTAGACTAACGAGTTAATCCATTAGCAACCCCATTCTAACCACTGCTGTGCCTGGCCAGTCACTTCATCTGCCTGAGTTAGCGTTTGTGTTTCTTTTAGTGAATGTAGTCATTTCCGTTTATCCCCAGGGTTAGGCTGTTTTCATTGTGGCAATTTTTCTGAAATATCAAGTTTTAAAATTTTGTGTTGCAGAAACTTTCGAATTCACAGAAGTAGAGAGGACAGTGTAACACGCCGCTGTGTACCCATCATCATGTGTCACCACAGAGCAGACCCATTCACGGGTATCCCTGAGTGAGGGGCAGTGCTGTCGACACCACCAGCCAGAGGCTCAGCTGGAGAGGAGGAGTGTGGGCAGGACACTCGTGGGGCACATGTGGGGCCCCAGGAGGATACTCCAAGGAATGACCATATTCTTTACTGATATATGGGCATTTAGTTTGTCATCATCTTTTTTATTTATTTATTTTTTGCTAGCACTGACAGTGTGGCAGTAATCAGTGTTGTCTGTATTTGCTTCCTTCTGGTTTTCTGGAGGAGAACGGAAGCTCAGATATTTTCCTTCTCCTCCATGAAGGTTTTGTTAGGACCTGAGAACTTCTGGCCTGTCACGTTTCTTGTGGAAGTTCTAGGTTTCTGTAGTGCGAGTGGAAGTGTCTTTGTTGGGATGGTGAGAAAGGGCTGGCTGCTCCAGAACTCTGTGGCCCGACAAAGTCACAGTTCCTTTCACCTGGGGCCTACATGGTTTGGGAGGGGTCTGCTCCATCTGCCGCCCCAGGAATCCTGACTCCTCCTGGCTTGTGTCACCATCTCCCCTGGATGGGCAAGGGCAGGGGCAGTCATTTACTCTGACCCGTCACCTCTGTCTGTGCCCTCCCACCCTCGAATCATTCACTCCGTGGGAGGCTGGGAAGGTTGGGGAGCACTGTCTGTACCCCTCCTGCAGTCATCAGTGGTGTGTGGTTGTCCGTGGACAGCTTGGTCCCTGCCGCCCTCCTCCTACACGCACTGTACACCCAAACCCTGGAAGTCTTCTGCTCACCAGGGAATGGGAGGTTTGAAATCGAGCTCAGACTGCACACGTGTCTCAGTCCCCTCCTTGGCTGTGGCCTGTGAGAGCTGCCTTTCCAAGGACGGCTGAACCCTGGCATCAGAGCCTTCCAGGGAACGGGGTTAGGTACGTGTGAATTTTAACAGAAATTGTCTTTTTTGTTGTTGCTCTAAATGGCGCCTTTTTTTTTTTTTTTTTTTTTAAGATTTTACCACTTTATTTGTTTGAGAGTCAAAGGGACAGAAACAGGGTTCCCATCCACTTCGCTCATCAAATGGCCATAATGACTTGGGGCTGGCCAGAGCCAGGAGCTGTGGATGTGGTAGGTCTCCCACGTGGGTGGCAGGAACCCAACTGAGCTGTCTCTGCGGCCTCCCAGGGTCTGTGTTGGCAGGAGGCTGCGTTCAGCAGCCATTGTTTCACTGCTGGACTAAATGCTGGCTCCCAAATTTTATTTTTTAATCTTTTTTATTTTGAACAATTTGTCACATAAATAAGTTTCAAAAATACTATACCTGTAGAAGGTACCTGTATACCTTCTCCCAGCTTTTCTTAATGTTTGCTTTTTTCATAACTGTAGCATAAAGGTCTATAACTGGAAATTAATAATTGCTACAATGCTAATCTACAGAATTTACTTAAATTTTGTCAAAGGTAATAATCTCAAGCCGGAACTGTTCTCAGGTTCCCGTTTGCACATCCCCATCACCTGTGCACAACCTTGTCACCTGTGTACATCCCTGTCACCCATAGACACCCCTGTCACCCACACACATCCCTGTCTTCCATGTATGCTCTGATCATCTACACATGCCCCCATTGCCCACATACATCCCCATCACCCACGGACATCCTTATCAACCAGACACACCCCCGTCACCCCTGCATATCCTCGTCATCCATGTATGCCTCCATCACTCACTCACAGCCCCATCACCTGCAGACATCCTTGTCAACCACACATATCTCTGTCATCCATGCACAACCCTGTCACCAGTGTATATCCCCATCACCCGTACACATTCCCATCACTCACACACAACCCCCATCACCCCATACATCCCTGTCACCCACGCACACACACCCCTGTCACCAGGGTCATCTTTCTTTAGCCACAGGTTCCCTTACTTTACAGATGAGCAGGATGCACTGAGAATCCTCAAAGGGCTCCAGTCTGGGCCCTTCTCTACTGAGTAATGTGTGACCCAGTGCAGACTGCTCTGTTAGCAATGAGTTGAAATAAACAAGGGAAGGAGAGCCTTTCTTATGTAGTAGAAAGTAAATGAGACCCTCTAGTAGTCTTGGAGACTTTTAGGATAAATATGAATGAAACTTGGACCATCACTTTTCCATAATAGTCTCACTCCTCTATGGCCTTGGATAGCAACCCTAATCTTAACTAATTGTGTTACCCAGGTCTGGGCTTGGCATAAAAGGTGCAGAGTGAAGTGTTTGATGAGTCAGCAGGAAACATTTCTTGCTACTGCCTTAATTCAAGCCAATAAGCACTTACTTATTGTCTACTGAGTGCCTGGAATCGTGGGAGAAACACAGGTAGGTCAGCCACTTATTGCTGTGTAACAGATATACCAAACTCGGTGGCCTAAAAGAATAAGTGAATATTGTCTCCTACGAGTTCTGTGAGCCAGGAATCCAGGAAAGGCTCAGCGGGGTGGTTTGGCTCAGGGCTCCTTGTGAGTTGGCTGGGGCTGCAGCCATCCGAAGGTTTGGCTGGGACTGGAGGGCCCGTTCCAAGGTGGTTTGTTCAACAGGAGGCCCCGGCTCTTCTCTCCTGGGCTTCCCCGCAGGGCTGCTGCATGTGACTGTAACACGAGGCTGACTTTCCCAGAGCGAGCAGTTCAGGAGAGAGTGAGGTGGAGACCTCGGCAGACACAACACAAGCCCCTCTTCCACAGTCACTTGCTGGCCTCACAGGCTGCCTTGTTCAGTGTTGGAGGGAGAACAGCAGGCCTGGATCCCAGGACTGGAGGACGCTGGGGGCCTTCTTGGAGGCTGACTGCCTTGTGGGAGAGAGAAGTGCCAAGGCTCTGGGACATCGGCTTATTGAAGATAACATTCATGAAAATGATGGAATAGTGGAGGTATGGTTCTTGTGGCTAATGTGGTGTTTGGGATTTTAATGAAAAACCAAACCAAATTTGAAACTGAAAAAGGGTGGTCCTTTTCTTTCTCTTTTTAAAAAATATGTATTTATGTATTTACTTATTTGAAAGGCAGAGCAACAAAGAGAGACACAGAGAGAAATATCTTCCATCTGCTGGCTTACTTTTCTAAGTGTCTGGGGGCTGGGCCAGGCCAAAGTCAGCAACAAGGAACTCTTTCCGGGTCTCCCGTGTGGGTGGTAGGGGCCCAAGCACCCGGGCCATCTGCTTCCTGTGTGGGCACAGTAGCAGGGAGCTGGATCGGGAAGCAGAGCAGCCAGGACTCAGACCAGTGCTCAGATATGGGATGCTGGCGGCGCAGGCAGTGCTTTACCTGCTGCCCTCAACGCTGGCCAAAGGTGGGCCTCTCCTGTCTGCAGTGGGGTTTTGTGGGTAGAAGTAGAGTTTGAGTCAGGAGGCTTGGATCGCAGCAATGATCTGCTTGCTGCGGGGCAGTGTGCGGGAGCTCCGCGTCTCCTGAGGCTCTCTCCCTGAAAGGGCCATGTCGATGCCTGGGCTGTGCACCTCCCAGGTGGGAATGGAGGAGGCAGCCCTGTGGGAGGGGTTCCTTGGTTCTCTGATAGGTGTATCAAATGTTAATGACGACAATGAAGAGAGTTTTTAAATGCATTGAAGTCCCCTCAGTATTTAAACCTAGAACCAACTGGGTGTGTTTTACCAAGCTGAATGTTTAAGATTTGCACTGTGTTTTGTTTTTTTTTGTGCTGGCTGAGCATTTCAGTGGCTATGAATGAAGAGCTGTGACGTCTGACCAGTGGCGTTGGTGGGAGGAGCCGTCACAGTTCTGTGTGGGGGTCCTGTCCATTGGCCCTGGCGGGAGGAGCCGTCACAGTTCTGTGTGGGGTCCTGCCCCGTGAACAGCCCCCAGGATGTGTTCCTCAGCACCTTTGTGTCTGCATGTGGACCTTACCGTGCCTGACAACTCCACGTGGCCAGTCCTGACATTTTGCCTCGGATATCCTTTTTTTTTTTTTTAAAGATTTATTTATTTACTTGAAACTCAGAGTTACACAGAGAGAGGAGAGGCAGAGAGAGAGTGAGAGTGAGAGAGAAAGGTCTCCCATCCACTGGTTCACTCCCCAGATGAACGCAACGGCTGGAGCTGCACCAATCCGAAGCCAGGAGCCAGGAGCTTCTTCCGGGTCTCCCACGCGGGTGCAGGCACCCAAGGACTTGGGCCATCTTCTACTGCTTTCCCAGGCCACAGCAGAGAGCTGGAACGGAAGTAGAGCAGCTGGGACTCGAACTGGCGCCCATATGGGATGCCAGCATTGCAGGCAGCAGCTTTACCTGCTATGCCACAGCATTGGCCCCTCAGATATCCTTTTATAGCTCAGTGCTTCAAGTAAGGCATCCTCTCTCTGACTGTTCTGTTATGAGTAGGCGAGGACTCACTGGGGTCACACCCTAATGGTGGTTTACAGGGTAAATGGCTGAACATTTGGGGTGTTCTGAGCCACAGGCCTTGGAGAACAGGTGGGAGCATGAATGTCTTAATCCTTTGATGCTGTGGTATCCCCAGTGACACTCAGCACCTAAGTAGGATTACTGCCTTGTCAGGTGGAGATTCCTGAAGATGCAGATCCAAGAAAGGTCTGGACTACTGTAAATATATGGAGCCCACTGTTTTATTTATTTTAAAGGATTTATTTGTTTATTTATTTGAAAGGCAGAGTTACAGAGAGGGAGAGATTGTTCATCTGTTGGTTCACTCCCAAATGACTGCGACAGCCAGGGCTGAGCCAGGCTGAAGTGGGTAGTTAGGAACTCCATCCAAGTCTCCCACATGGGTGGGTGGGGGGCCCAACTACTGACTTTCAAATACACAAAAAACAGTAACTTAGAAGAAAACAGAGAGGCCGGTGCTGTGGTGTAGTGGGTTAAGCCTCTGGTTGCAGTGCTGGCATCCCATATGGGCGCCGGTTCGAGACCCAGCTGTTCAATTCTAATCCAGCTCTCTGCTATGGCCTGGGAAAGCAATAGAAGGTGGCCCAAGTTCTTGGGCTGCTGCACCTATGTGGGAGACCCAGAAGAAGCTCCTGGCTCCTGGTTTTGGATCGGTGCAGCTCCAGCTGTTGCAGCCAATTGGGGAGTGAACCAGTGCATGGAAGACCACTCTTTCTCTCTCTGCCTCTTTTCTCTTTGTGTAATTCTGCCTTTCAAATAAATAAATAAATCTTTTAAAAAAAGAAAAGTTAGACTAGGAAAAATATTTATAATTTTTTAAATCAAAGAATTTTAAAAAAGATGTATTTTATTTATTTGAAAGGTAGAAGTACAGAGAGATGGAGAAGACACACACAGAGAGAGGTCTTCCATCTGCTGGTTCACTCTCCAGATGGCTGCAACCGCCAGGGCTAGGCTAGACCGAAGCCAGGATCCAGGAGCTTCTTCTGGGTTTCCCATGTGGGTGCAGGGGCCCAAGGATTTGGATCGTCTTCCACTGCTTTCCCAGGAGCATTAGCAGGGAGCTAGATCAGAATTTGAGCAACTGGGACTTGAACAGGATGCCAGCCAGCATCACAGGTGGCTGCTTTACCTGCTGTGCCACAGCACTGGCCCCATTAAATCAAATTTTTATTGAGTTAGTTTTAAGTGCACACACAATTGTAAGAAATAACACAGAGGTGCTGTGTCCCCTTCACCTAGCTTTCCCTAATGGAAGCATCTTACAAAATGGTAGTGCCATATCCCCAGTCAGGGTATTGGCATTCATAGGGTCTACTAATTTTTAGGTCAAGGTTCATCTTCAACCTTTTTTTTTTTTTTTTTTTTTTTTTTGCCTATGGATATCTCATTTGTCCAGTGTTCTTCACTCCATTTTTATGCCTTTGTCAAAGTTTAGTTAAACCTCCTGATTTGGATCTATTACTGGGTTCTTGATTTTGTTCCATTGATTTTTTTTTTAAATGGTTGAATTCTATATTCAATATATGATGATACATCAGGGTTAGTTAGCACTTCTGTCTCCTAAACACTTAAGCACATTTTGATTAACACTGAATAGTTGTATATATCTGTGGATACAGTGTGATATTTTAATAATTGTATATAGTGTATACTGACCAAAACAGGTAATTAGCACTTCCTCGCCTTATATCACGTGTGGAGGCTTTGAGCTCTTCTGTCCTTCCTTGAATGGTCCTGATTACTGTGGCTCTGCAGTAAGCCTTCACAATGTTCCCATTTGATTTTCTTTGGTCAGACTAGTTTTTTTTTTTTATTTTTAAAAAAGATTTTATTTATTCATTTGAGAGATAGAGTTACAGAGAGAGGGAGAGACAGAGAGAAAAATCTTCTACTCACGTGTTCATTCCTCAAATAGCCACAATGGCTGGATCTGTGCTGATCCAAAGCCAGGAACCAGGAGCTTCTTCCAGGTCTTCCATGCGGGATCAGGGGCCCAAGCACTTGGGCCATCTTCTACTGCTTTCCCAGGCCATAGCAGAGAGCTGGATCGGAAGTGGAGCAGCAGGTCTCGAACCTGTGCCCGTATGGGATGCTGGCACTGCAGACTAGTTTTAACTCTTCTAGGGTCTGTTCCTTTCCATACAAATTTTAGAAAAAGCTGTCTGTTTCTGCAAAAATTCTGCTGAGATTTTGAGAGGACTTGGGTTAAACCTATACCAAATTTACAGATTTAACTTCCTTACTGTTTTGTCTTTTTTTTTTTTTTTTTGTAAGATTTTATTTATTTGAAAGAGTTACAGAGATAGAGACAGAGAATCTTCCATCTGCTGGTTCACTCCCCAAATGGCTGCAATGGCCAGAACTGAGCTGATCCGAAGCCAGAAGCCAGGAGCTTCTTCTGGGTCTTCCACATAGGTGCAGGGGCCCAAGGACTTGGGCCATCCTCTGTTACTTTCCCAGGCCATTAGCAAAGAGCTGGATTAGAAGTGGAACAGCCAGCACCATTATGAGAGGCCAGCGCTGGAGGCTGAGACTTTAACCTGCTATGCCACAGCACCGGCCCACTGTGTTGAATCTTCTGATCCTGGTGTATCTCTCCATTTATTAAGCCTCCTTTTTTTTTTTTTCCCTGAAGTACTAATATTTGGAATTCCTAAAGAGCGTCTACAAATCAATAGGAAAAAAGGCCAAAGAAAGTGAGAAAAGGCTATTCACAGCTAATTCCCAGAAGAAATGCAAACGGACTTTAAGACTTGGAGGTGCTGGATCTTACTGATGATCCAGGAAGATCCTGTTGCTCTGCCTCTTCAGATTGGTGGAAATTGAAATTTGATGATGTTATCCATGGGTGAGAGTGCCAGGACATGGGCACCTTGGTGCACCGTTGGTGAGAGCAAGCTGGTGATGACAGTTTTGGAAGGCACTTGGGGACCTGGACCAAAACTAGAACAGCTGTAATTTGACCAGGCCATGCCAGTGCTGTGGGTCTCTAGAATTGTGTGTGCACATAACTCTCAACACCACAGTGTTGCTGAGAAGCTGAAATGCTAATCATAGAGGAGAGGGTAGAAGATGGTGTCTGTCCATGGTGCAGAATACCTGTGCACCTGTTAAAAACACTGAGGTCTACCCTTAAATACTGAAATTTCCAAATAGATAAGTAGAGAAGTCAAATAGTACCCCTCCCCTTTAGATTCTGCGTTCCTTTGAAGCAGATGCAGAACAGCCGCTGGTCAGTCCTGGCCTTCCTGTCACCCTCGTTAACTGAGACAGCTGCTCCGGATAGCTTCGTGTGACTCAGGGAGGTGAGAGTCCCAATAAATTACCTTTCTTTTTATAGCTTTTACCTCGCAGTCATTTTTATTGCTTTCATTGTGTCCCCGGGACCCTCGTTCCTCGGGCCTGGGGATGGAGTGTTGACTCAGCAGGGAGGATGTGTCCCTGGCTGTGCTGAGGGGCCTCGTCCTCCTGAGCTCCTTGCTGTCCTGCTCAGGTCAGATGGGCATCGCACACCTCTCTGAGAAAAGTCTGGAAGGGCCGGCATCCTGAGGAAGTCTTGTTTTCACGATCCACTGTGGGAGAGAAGTTTCATAGTGAGTATCTGTAGAACAGGTCATTTAAGTGTCTTGATCTGTATTCTTACCAAAAGGAATGGCTCATTTAACTTAATAATTCACATGATTTTGTTTCCATAAACCTTTCCGAATAGAATTGCACAACCAGAGTGCGTGTTGTATATGTTCTTTGCACTCCCCCCCACCCCCACCCCAAGTTCTAATTTAACACTCGGAAGAGGAAATCATACAGCAAGCATCTGTGCGAGCGGCTTTGAGCGTGAGGAAGCGTCCTTGTCCCCAGAGAGGCTTCTGCGGTGTCTTCACAAGGACACTGGCTGTTTTAGCACTGCCTCCCCTCCACGCTCTGCTTTTGGGCTGGATGGTGGTGTCTCAGCTCCGCTTCATGCGGTTGCTTCCACTGTTCTCCACAGAGATACAGTGCGGAGAGAGGAGGCTCGGGAGCAGACTCAGAAAGGGCTTCTTGTTTCTTTGATGGTGCGATTTAGTGTTCGTCTAAGGGATATAGAAGTTACCCCCGTGCACCTGCCAAAGCTCTTGCAAGACTGTCACCCTTTGATGGGCTGGGGGGCTCTTGCCTTTTCCAGCTCAGCAGTCTGGGTCTGGGCCCCTTTCCCCAGCCTTCCCCCCGCCCCCCATCTTCTGTATCACCCTCCATAGCTACCTGTGTGTCTCCCCTTTATCCCTGTCTTTCTCTGTTCCTTCGTCTTTTCTGTCTACCCTTCATATCTATCTGTGCTTTACCCTTTCTCCTCCCATCTCATCTCCCCATTGCTCTCTTCTTCATTCAGTTCTTCCATCTATCCATTAATTAACCCAGCACTCTGAGCATCCACTGTATTAAGGCCCAGTGTGCTGGGACAGTGCTTCTGTCCTCATATCGGGTACCTCTGGGTTTGTAGAGTCCTCTTGAGGTCCCTGTGTTCCCAGCCAGGACTAGGCTCCCTGGGCTGGGCATGGTGGCTGGGTGCCCAGCACACAGATGTTGCTGAACAGCTGGGGGCCTGGCCATGGGTATGCCAGTGGTGTTTTTAGCCTGCCGAGGAGTTCATCACTGGACTCCTCACCTGGTACTGTGGCTAAGTGCTGTCAGTGCACTTTGGACGTAGGTTTCTGAGTGCAGCTGTGCAGAAGGGAGGGCCTCAGATTGTACCTGGGGAGCATCTGCTTGCAGCCCCAAGATGCCCTGTGGCCTTCCTACAGGTTCTTTTGGTGCAAGGACCCCAATCTCGATGTTGAGGTTTGTGCACATCGTCCTCATTGCCCCGGCGTGACCTTCCCTGAGACTCCTGGGGCCCTGCGGAGGGCTACGTGCCACACTGGCACTCTGTGTCTTCACAGATGAGGGCAAAGAACCCCCATCTTCCTGAGTTGGTATTGGGAATACTCATATACATCCATGGTAGGTAGGTAGCAGGGGACGGAAGATGGCTTCATTTTAAAGCTTTCTGTAAAAGTAAATTAGTTACCTGGACTCAAGTTGTCCCTAGCAGCCCTGTGAAGCCCCACACCTGGGTGGGGCAGAGGTGGGGAGGAGGCAGTGTCCCAGGACCAAGGGATTTTCTGGACTGTGAGGCTGTATAGGAAGTGCAAGAACTGGGATGGTCCTGGGCAAACAGGCGTGGTTGGTGCTCTGGAGAAGCTACTTCTGCCAATGAGTGAAGTTGGGTGGGGAAGCCTGAGAGACCCTTAGCATGAGGTCTCTAGTCATGGTCTTCTGCTATTTGCTCAAGCCTCTTTTTAAAAGAAATCCTCTTTTTTAAAACTATGGTTATCAACACTTTATCATTCTTGTATTATAAACCCTTTCTCTGAGTTTGATGCAACTCCTTGATATTTTCATCTCCTAATTTCTTCACATTTGAAGTTTGTAAAAATCAACTTTGTCTTAGAGAAATGTTGCATGGTCAGGAGTTCCTGCATATCCCTCATCCAGCCTTCCCCATTGTTACCGTCTTACATTCCCACTGCACGTTGTCCACACTGAGAAACTGACATCATCTCCATCCATCTTAAATGTGACTGGGAATTCACCAGCTTTCCCCTCCGTGAGCTCTTTCCATTTCAGAATCCAGGCTGGGGGAACCACATTGCATTTCAGTGTCTGGGGTGTTTCTCAGTTTTCTTTATTTTTCATGACGTTGATGTCTTGAGGAGTACCAAGCCACGGACCCTGTAGAATGTCCAGGATTTTCTGGGGCTGGGTGATGCTTGGGTTTTGTGGGAAGAGCCCAAAGGTACAGTATGGGATGTGACATCCCCGTGACACCTGGCAATTTTTTTTTTTTAAATATAGGACGCTTCACGAATTTGCATGTCATCCTTGTGCAGGGGCCATGCTAATCTTCTCTGTATCGTTCCAATAACCTGGTGATGTTAACCATGACCACCTGTCCACTGTCATGCTGGCTAGGGTTCTCCCCTGTCAAGCCACATTTTTCCCTTCTACTCTTCTGCCTTCGGAGAGTGGGTCACAGGAACAGCCCACCCTCGGAGTAGGGAGGACTCAACCCGTCTCGTGGAGGGGTAAGTATCTACATATGTTGTTTGTAGGGTTGCAGACACCAAGATAAATCTGATTTTCAGATAAACAAGGAATAATCTTGTAGTGTAAGTATGTCTCTTGGAATATTTGAACTTCAGATTTGACTGTGTGTCCTGTATTTTGTTAAACCTGGCAGCTCTCATTATTTGGAATTCTTCTGTAAGAAGGATGAGTCTCTTCTCCTGGACATTGGAATTTTAGTTTGAATTCACCATTTTCTTGGTGTGGTTTTCTTCCCATTTTCTGTCATCTGTGGCAGAGTTTGATATACTTTAGCAGTTGCACTTTGTCTACTTTCTTTTAAAGAAACATGGAAAATAGTTTTGTTTGCTTCTAAGAAGGAATTAGTTTGTGTGTGTATTTTAATCAAAGGATTTTTTTCTCATTACACGAGCCAAAAAGCACATTAGTTTCCAACCCCTATAAATGAAACCCAGAGTTGAAGGAAACAAGAGACTGATGCTGAATTTCCAAGTGCAGATAGTGGGCGGGGCAGGAGAGCGAGACACCAGTGTTCTTGTTCCTTGAAGCAGCCCCAGGAGGCTGAAGCATCAGTGAGCAAATGCAGTCCATCAGACTTGGCAGCGTGAGGCCCTTGGGATTGCTGAGGATGCCAAACTTGTAGCAGGTGGGAGCGAATTCTGAACAGATGTGGCAGTGACAGAGGCTGGGGTGGTGAGGATGCCGAAGGGATCTGTGTCCTTTGCTTTCCAAAGAAACCCAGAGCCCTTGCTTCCTGGGCGTTCGCCCCGCCCATGAGACGGTAGTGCTTTTCGGTAAAGCAGCAGTTCTGCAGCCACGGCTACCTGGGACATTTTGTTCCTGGCAGCTGGTGCCCGTCAGGTCAGGGTCTGCTTGTCAGCAGCAGCAGGTGCTCCAGGAAGCAGGAGGGACTGCGGGGTTCAAAGACAGCTCAGTTCCTCCTGGAGAAGAGACCACTACTGTCCTAGGAGCCCTGCCCACGCTTGTGCAAAGCAGAAGGCACTGATGGGCCAGGCAGGTGTAGGGGCTGGGTGTGCTAACTGTGGCTGCTCTGGCCACAGAGCCTTCTTGCCAGTCCACCGGAAAGGCATTTGGGAGGGTACTGTTGCTTGAAGGCGAGATCCGGGCTGGCACACGGTAGGCGTTCTATTAAACATTTGTCAGTCAGATGCAGGCATTCGTTCTTTGCCCAGCTACACTTTCAGGTAATACTCAGCGATCGTGACATGAATCCGTCCAGTTTACTTAAATTGACAACTGTCTTCTGTGTTCACAACTCTAGTCACTTATCATTCTTCTTTGGATCAGCTTTCATGAAGGACAGAGCCTGTCTCCTACCAGGCCTCTGCAGAGGGCCTCCAGCATGCCCCAGGAGGTCTAGTGCCCATTGGTTTGGGTGTCCTGTCCTTTCTCCCCTGGTACTTAGCATGCCCCTTGACCTGTAGAAGACCCTTGCCAGACCTGTGGGGCATGAATGCGCGCACTCCTTCCTCTGGCTGACATGACTGTGTGTCCTACATAAGCAATGCCCACAGCACAGAGATGCCCAGGGCAAGGCACTGCAGTATCTGCATGTGTGCAAGTTGGCAAGTCTTTCTTCCTGAGAAAACAAGAGGCGTCGCTTTTAACATAGCTCCCGGAAGGTGTTACAACTGTCTGTGTTTGGTTCTTGTAAAACTGTTGAACAGAACAACATATGTTTGTCCATGTGTTTATGTTGTGAAGATACCAGATGTCCGTAGTGCCAGTTTTTATTATCTATTTTTGAATCCTGTTTTGAAACTTAAAAGTATATTTTGGGATACTGCTATAGCTTCAAGTGCCGAGTGCTACCTAACCGTGGGCTGTAGTTGGGCAAGCTCTGTGGAATTTTACATTTTGGTGAATATCTGAGTATGGGACTCCAGTGGGTTAAGTACACAAATTGTAAATGGTTCAGTTCCCAGCAGCGCTCTTATTTTAAAAAGATTTATTTATTTATTTGAAAGGCAAAGTTACAGAGAGAGAAGGGGAGAAATAGAGGAAGAGATCATCCATCTGCTGGTTCTCTCCTCAAATGGCTGCAATGGCCAGGGCTGGGCCAGGCCAAAGCTAGGAGCCTAGAACTCAATCTGGGTCTCCCACATGGGTGGCAGGGGTCCAAGTACTTGGGCCATCTTCTGCTGCTTTCCCAGCATTAGCAGGGAACTGGATCAGAAGTGGAGCATCCAGGACTTGAACCAGCACTCATTTGAGATTAACCTGCTGCACCATAACACCAGCACCCACTTACCTTCTCTGGGGCTTTCAGAGTGAAAGTTTGAGGCCTGAGGAATGGCAGCCGAATTCTGCTATTCTCTGTTGTGGGTGTGTCAGCTTGATCCATGCCCATGGGTAAAGCCTGTCCTGGCTGTGTCCATCAGAGGCCTGCTGGCAGCCAGCGCTCTGTTCACAGTCTGGGGAGACACTTGTCCTCCCATGGTTCTGAGGAGCTGTGCCCCTCTGGGCTGGTGTCTGGTGTGTCCCAAGCCATGGTGGATTTGCCCAGTGGGATGAGCTGCAGAGAATTCCCTTTTGCACAGGGCAGTCCCCTCCGAACTGCCCCCTTGCTTTCACATGGAAACTTAAGCAGCTTTGCTTGCTGTTTGCCAGATTTCTCTGCTTCTTGGCTTTTCGTGGCTGAACATGAGATGGTGTGAAAGTTTTCCTTTCAGCTTTGATGCTGTTGAATGGAACATGTTTGCAGCTGTGGCCCCTCTTTTGCAGGTGTTTATTTCCCTTTGTCTTGGCTCACGAGCATCTCAGAGGCACAGCCTCCCACTAGAGTGGGGGTGTCTGTGAGGCACAGCTCACCATTGGGGCTCAGCTTTGTCTTGATTCACAGTCAGGGAAGGCTACTGTACAGTTTTCAAGCTGTATTAGCAGGGGATGACCTTGCAGACATATGGTTGTATCCAGATGCCAATAGAACAACACATGAGCTGCTGTTTGATGTGGAGACAAGGGCTGGGGCGTAGTCAGGTGCTAGAGGGCTCCGAGCTGTGAGAAGGCGGGAGCCTGGGGGGATGCTCTGGAGTCAGGTGTTGGGGGCAGGGCCTCCTCATGCTGGTTGAGGGTCTATCTCAGATGCTGTCTCCTCCAGGATCTCACTAGGCCAGCGACCCACTCTGAGCCAGCATTAAGTGGCACCCAGGTATTTCTGCTTGGCAGTCAGTCAGGCTAAGTGTTTCTCTGCTGAGTTCCTCTTTCCCTCGGACCTGTTCTGGATTCTGTCATCGGCTCAGGCTGATTTCCTGTTCCTCATCTGTTACCAGTGTGCTCATCCACATCATTGTAATAATGAAATCAGTGGCCCCCGTTGGTTGGGCACTTGTTCCACTGACTTTGAGTGTTTTATGCATCCCTTACCCAGCCTCTAAATTTTCGGAGCAGATGACCTATATTTTCCATGTTTTGCTGAACATGATGATATCACTTCAAACCGGGTGTATTCTGCTTGCTGCCGGTGGTCTGCTTGCCAAGGGTTTCTGTGGTGCATCTTGTACACCACGGTCTGCTTAGTGTTTTCTTGAACATGTTGATCACAGCAGTCCCTTCTGCAAGTCTGTGCTGGCTCCTCTTCCCTTAGGGTGAAGATCAAACTTGAGCCCACACAGGTCTGTGGCTGCAGTCCTGCCTCCCACTGCCTCCCTGTGGGAATTTTAACAGGTGCATGCGTGTGTTCCGGTCCCAGGCTCATGCTCTAACTCTTACCTATACAGCTGCAATGCAGTACACCTTGCTGTCCTTGCCTTACTAGCCTGGCCTTGGGTCTGCTTCACAATGAGAATGGCGGGCATGGTGTGTCTATGTGTACTGCTGGTGCATAGCCATTTGTTTGCATTCTCATTGCCTTGAAATGTGAGTTTCCATTTGATTTCTCAAGAGCTCATCCCTGTTCTGCAATTAAATTTTGAACTCAAGAACCAGAGCTTAAAAAAAAAAAAAATCCCTCCCCCTCCACAGCACCCATCGCAGTGTTGGCAGTCAGCAAATATTTGTTCTCACTTAGAGCAGAAGCTCTGTGTGGCTGGCATGAGGCTGCAGTGTAATGCAGCCTGTTGTTCTTAGTCGGCTAACGAGAAATGCACTCCGCCAACCAAACAGAAGAATGGAGAAGCTGGTGGAGCGAAACTTCCCGCGGGTTCTATACATCAGGACCGTGTTATCTAACAACAGAGAAATGTGAGTGCCACTGACATTCATAATGGTTTTGCATCATTTGTTTCCCTGTTGGTCACGTGGAGCAGCCGTACGGCTTCTGGGTGTGCTGGCCTAGTGGTTGGGGCTGACATCCTCGTGGAATTGGGAGCTGAGGGATCCTTTGTCACTCCCTGGTTAGCGCTCCTGAGAGTCTCCAGGGGTCAGCGTACTAGAGTCTGCAGAGCATCGGGGCTCCTGCTGCCTAGGAGAATCAAGGAGAGGGGACAGGGAGGCCCATGGCTTCCTGTGACATTCTCCGTCTGCGGGGCTCCCTTTCTCATTCTGAGACCGTGGTCTCATTGCAGTGTGCATTTTATTCTCTCACGTGGGCGTCTTATTTCGTGGAGAACGTTTCAATAAAGGAAATGTTTAAAAGATTGCAGTTGTAAAGAATCTGGGGTCAAGCAGAGGTTTTAATTGATCCCTGGGATGAACGAATACAACTCCTGGGCAAGGAGCCCCCTTTTCATTACTTCTCAAGGCTTTTAGCCCGGCTCCATCAGCGCGGAACAGCTTAATGTTTTTGGCTGATTGTATTCTGAGTTATGCTACTTTTAAAGTATTGACTTCATAACCAAGAGGCTGAAGCCAGAGTGAGCTGGATAACTTATTCCTGTGCTATTTATTGCACAAGGCATTAAAAACAGCACCAGCACGGTCATCTGTTTTACTTTTCATAGGCTCTGTCATCACTTTAATTGGTTGTTGTTAGAACAGATGTTTTAAAAGGAATATTTTGGCATGACTCTATTTGCTTATTTTCTGATGCCTTGCAGGACATTTATATCTGCTTTTTTTTGGTGGTGGGGGGAAGAGCTGTAGGCTGTGGGAGCGCAGCAACCCTCTGGCCCTCCCCAGACCTGGATGGGAGAGACAATGAGGTTGCTGGGGAAGAAGTTGGAGGGCAGGCAGCAACATGGAAAGTGGGGCAGCAGAGACTACTCCACTTACCGTCCGTGAGACAATCTGTCCCAGTCCGAATGCTAACTGCCTGGAAATATGGCTTTTAACACTACAAAAGCTGTTACCATTGTTTTAAGGTAAGTAGAATTATGGGTCCAGTAATGCTGGTGTCCCACATCAGAGGTCAGGTTCAAATCCTGGCTGCTCCGCTTCTGATCCAGCTTCCTGCTAATGCACCTGGGAGGCATCGGAAGATGGCCCAAGTGCTTGGGCCCTTGCCACCTATGTGGGAGACCTGGGAGGAACTCCAGGCTACTGGTTTCAGTCTGCCCCAGACCTGACCGTTGCAACTGTTTGGTGAATGAACCAGAGGATGGAAAATCTGTCTCTCCATCTCTGTCTCTTTCACTCTGCTTTTCAAATAAATGAATAAATCTTAAAAATCAAAAGAAAAGTGTCAACCTGATTAGAGAGAGCTTATGAACCAGTCAAGGCCTTCACAACTTCCATATGTTTATACAATAGTGAACTAACTTCAGACTTGAACACAATGCTTGTTTCACATGCCATAGCTAAATAATCTAGTGAAATTAAATGGCTACTTTTGGTTTTTTGAACTTGGATATTCATAGAAAAGCTTATCCATACTAACTAAAGCAAAAAGATTTGTTTCTGTGTTTGGGTCAAGATACAGTTCCAAAATTATTATTTCCTAACAATGTTTGCAAGAATAATTAACTCAACATTTTGAAGGATATTGGATCCTGAAAATGTCTGTAAGGATGGAAGGGTTATTTTAAGCATTCTTTATTCTCTGATACGATTTGAATCATCTTTCCTCTTTAAAAAATTTGGATGGATGAGAGAACTGCATTGGTTGAATCTAAAGCCAGATACCTCGTTCATTAACCAGCTCTCATCGTCAGAAGTAGCCGTGCTGAGTCCTTAGCATCCAGCAGGTTTCCTTTAGTAAATTGGCACATTAGCTGGTTTGGGGCAGTCCTATCAGGATTGGGTGGAAGGTATTTGTTATAGGGAGCAGATAGGTGCTGCTCAGTTCATAATTAGACTTTATAGTTATAGAAGTTTCTTGCTTGTGAACCAGGAAATGAGCATGTGTGTTGTGGTCCATTGAGAGAACTGCTGAATTAACTGTACAACGGGTTAACTGACGCGGTGTCCTTGAACACAGGGAATAGCTTATCAGTGGCAGGCCATCTGGCTTCTACCATCTTATTGTTATCCATGAATGCAGCTGACAGCCTCAATGTTTAATCTGTCCAGTGTGCTCAAGACCTGAATTGAAATTCTAAGATTTTCTGTGATGGTAGTGTGACTTGTTACTTAATGTCTCAACCATTTGGGATCAACTGACCAGTCTTTTTGTCCTTTCTATTTTGTACCCACCTAAACACCTTACAGTTAACAAAACTGAACCTCTTCAGGTGTGAACAGCGCTAGAAACCAAACACATGGCAGAGTGTATGTAGGACTCCTACCCTCTTTTGTGACTGTCATTCATTTTTTGCATGTTACTGGATGAGTGGATGGGAAGACTTTAATTTTTACCAGGTTCTGGGTCTTACATAACACAGAGGGAAAGGTCTAGAATGACTAACATTTTTCTTGTCAAGTTTATGACCCCTGACCTTTGCAAAATAGAGTCTGTCCCAGCTGATTAGGAAATAAAAGGGTGATTCCTTTGATAGACTGTCACTCAGGATCTTCCAGAGAGCTTTAACTCTTTAAAGCCTGTTCTTATCTAGAATGATACTCAAACTTTGCCCTTACACGATAGTGAAATGATGTTTCTGGCTTATGCCTGGAGAGACAAGTGCAGCCGCCTTACCTGGATTTTTTGATGCCTGAGTGAGATGTTCTCCATTCAACGCTCCCACTAACCCACCCTTGCAACTCGATGAGTTTTTCTCTGTGAGAAATGTTTGAACCCCAAATGAAATAAAACTCGATATTAAGATATTTTTTCCAACTGGAATTCAAAATGTAAAACCTTTATTATACGTGATCTATTCTGATACAATTTCAGAATCACCTTTTCAAAAGTATTGGCAGTGAAGTGAAGAAGACGCTTAATTTCTCTTCTTAAATTTCCAAATTAAGTGTCTCAGGTTTATATATTTTTCTGGTAATTATGTTGTCAAATTTCTATATTTCTATGTAGAGTTAAGTAAGAAGTACTTCTCTCCTACTTTGGTGATTTTTTTTCCAGTTTATTAACTTGATTTGATGATATAAACATATCCAGAAACTGTTGCAGTTGAAATATTCTGAGCAATAATAATTTTATTGACTTGGAAGCCTGGCTGTCCTGATTTCTAGTGGTTGCTTGCAGTGTTTAAAGTAACTGACAACCCTGAGATCATTACCAAGAGTTTATGGTTGAAAAAAAAATAGAGGGGTAGAGTGGGGAGATGGAAAAAATGCTGTTTAAATTACAGACTGTTTGTAGCAGTCCCACAGGGAGGGCAGTTAACCCAAGTCACTTAAAATGTGCTCATAATACTGAGAGTTAAAAATAATTTTACTTGGAAGGGACTTCAAGAAGAAATATCAAAAAGTCCCCATGAACTTAAAAGCACGTCACAGGAATTGCTGGGCAGCACGTGCAGTTTCAAGTGTCACTCTGTGGAAGGCTGTGCATTTTGTGGGTGCACCTCACTTTGGGGCCACGTGAGGGCCTGTGACTCCAGACCCGTTCCAGTGTGCCCACTGATGAGGTGAGATGCTGCCTCCTCGGGGGAGCGGGGACCTCATCCCTGTCTCCCGGTCTTTGGGAGGCAGCAGGCCTCCTGACTGTCCTGCAGGAGGATGGAAGTGCACTCCTAGCCCTGGTGCCAGCCCACACTGGGCAGAGCAGCGTGCTGGTGCCTGTGCAAGGGGCTCCCAACCTTTACCTGCAGCAATGCTGGAGAAGACCCTTGGCCCCTGCTCCAGGAGGGAATTCAATGTGGTTCCCATGGGCCCATACTCTAGGTCCTACCATCTGTGTTAGTTACCCAGGGCTGTGTAACAAATTACCCCAAATGTAGCAGCACAGCACAACAGTCAGCATCCACACAGCTTCTGTGGTCAGGAAATCGGTCACTTTCACTGGGTGGTTCTGGCTGGGGTCTTGTGGGATTGCAGTTGGCGGGGCTACAGCACACCAGCAGTGAGCAGGCGGGAGGCCTTGCTTTCCAAGTGGCCTGCTGTGTTGGCTGGTGTGTTGGCAGGAGGCCCCCGTTTCTTGCCATTTAGACTCTTGTACAGGCTGCTCCAGCATCCTCACAGCATGGCTGTTGGTTTCCCCCAGACACCTCATCTGGGAAGCCACATGCTACCATTGCTACAACATCCTCTTGGTTCTATGGGTCAGCCCTGTTCATCATGACCTCACAGCGTCATGACGACCAGGAGATAAGAATCACTGGGGACCCTGTCTCAAAGGCTGATGGCCATGCAATTCGGAACATGCCTTCTGGTTGCTAAGATCCATCCTGTTGGTGTGCCATCCTCAGGTTACAGGTGGGCAGCCTGCTTGCTGTGTGCGGAGAGAGTGGGAGGCTAGTGTCTGCTGTTTTGGAGGGTGGCGCTGGGCGCTGCCTCCACATAAGAGGCTTTGTTCTTGCCGAGTGTGTGGTGGACGCGTTTTATCCTAACCCTGTTCTCCTTACACCAGTCGTGACACTCACTCTTGTTTCCACGAAGAAGCAAAGACACTCACCTTTACCTCTACCCTCCACAGTCTGGAAACTTGTAGTCTTTTCTCTCTGGAGTCCTTTTCCCCTGTGCCTTTATGTAGTAAATATTCCCTCCCTAGCTATTTATAAGTTACAAATGAGATTACACTGTACTGTTTTGTTACCCGATTTTCCACTTATAATAACATAGACATCTTCATGTCTCTTCAAAGACTCTTCTCCAACCTGAATTTCAATTTTATTAATTTTCATTTTTACCTGAAAGGCAGAGAGAGAGAGACACACACACACACGCACACACACACTGGTGCTATGACGTAGTTGGTAAAACCACTGCCTGCAGTGCCGGCATCCCACATGGGGCCGGTTCAATTCCTGGCTGCTCCACTTCTGATCCAGCTCTCTACTATGGCCTGGGAAAGCAGTAGAAAATGGCCCGAGTCCTTGGGCCCCTGCACCCACGTGGGAGACCCAGAAGAAGCTTCTGGCTCCCAACTTCAGATCAGTCCAACTCTGGCCATTGTGGCCATTTGGGAAGTAAACCAATGGGTGGAAGACCTCTCTCTCTCTGCCTCTCTGTAACTCTGCCTTTCAAACAAATAAATCTGAGAGAGAGAGAGGAAAAGAAAGAGAGAGAGAGAGAAAGAAAGAAACAGGTCTTCCATCTACTGGTTTACTTCCCAAAGGGCTGCAACAGCCAGATCTGGGCCAAGCTGAATCCAAGAGCCAGGAGCTTCATTCAGGTCTCCCGCATGGGTGACAAGGGCCCAATTAGTTGGGCCAATATCTGCTGCCTTCCCTGCCACATTAGTGGGAAGCCAGGTTGGAAGGGAAGCAGCCGGCACTTGAACTGTTGTTCCTACATGGTATGCTGGCATCACAAGTGGCAGCTCAGCCGGCTGAGCCACAACACCAGCCCCTACACTTTATCTGTAATTGGCAGAGTGCACAGGTTGGATTCAGCGTATCATTGTGAAACTTTGCCAATTTTGAAGATTTAGAAAAATGGAATAATATAGCAATTTTGTTTATCTAGAGTATGCTTCATTAAAAAAAATCAGCTAATTGCTAATTGCCCGAAGAAACTGGGTGGAGAGAAGGGGAGTAGCATGTCCTGATCGAATTGTAACCGCCAAGCAATTCAGGCAGAACCTAGGCAGTCTCCCTTTGGAGAAGCCGTTTCCTCTGCCTCGTGCTGTAGCCAATACGTTGGAAAATTGACTGTTTTATGTTTCAACCCTCATTTCTTTCTGCCACCACCATTCCCTTGTGCCCCCCAAATCTGAAGGTTCTGCCAAGCAGTACAGCAGGCAAGAGAAGAGAGCAAAGGCACGGGGGCTCACTCCCAGAGTGCTTGCTAAGGGTGTCCTGCCTGCCCCTGCCCGCTGCCACTGCTCGGTGGGTTTGCGTTCTGGACAGATCTGTTCCTAGTTTCTGCTGGCTGCTGGCTAACCTAGGGCTCAGCCACTGGCAGACCTCTGGATCCCAGCCTAGGGCCTCACGCTTGTGGGCCCTGCCACATTCTTGTTGTTTAGTCATTCCATCCCAAGGCCCCCAAAAGGGCAAGGAAGGGAAGGGGAGAAGGAACTGACATTTGCTCAGCGTCTGGCTCCGACTTCCAAGCAGGTCTCTTGTTTATATTCTCACTGCCCCTCCCTAAGAACAGAAACAGGCATTTCGTGTACTTGCTCTTACATGTGAACTTTATGAGCAAGTAAATATTTTCTCATTCAGGGCTTTTGTTTTCTCTGCCTGGATTCTAGACCTTTGCAACCCTTCACAGCCCACGTGCATTTTAAATGGTTTGAGGTTTCAGTGTGTTGTTTCCACAAACCTGAAGAAAACACACACGACTTCTTCCATGGAGCGGATGATGCTGTGTCGACCACTGGACTTGTGGCTGAAGAAGCATGGGTGCTGTGTTTGTGCAGCTCAGAGGGATTTGGGGAAACACTGCAAAGCAGAAGGGCTCTTGCTTCACTTTGCTAGGCTTTTTCTCTTCCTAGCTGTTTTCTGTAACTTAGGAAAGCTGGGCACGGGATTGAGGGAGGGCAGTGGGGACTGGCCACTGTGCCTGCTTGCCCGCCGTGCTCTGGGGTTGCACGTCCTGGGAAACTGCCCTGACTGACTGCTTTTCCTGCGGTCCCTTCCCGGTGCCGTGGGTATTCAGCAGGCATTGCTCAGTGAAGATCTTTGCTCTCCAAAGTGTTCAGAGCCTTCCACAGGTGCTGTTTGGTTCTGTGTCCCTCCCTCCCCCATGTCAGAGAACTGCCTCCATTTTCCTGATAAGGAGGAGAGAGGACAGGGAGGCCGAGAACTAGGCTGAAAGTTCTCTTTGTTTTCTTCTCTTTCCTGGACTTGACCAGACTCTTATGTCATACATCTGCAAACAAAGACAAAATGCAGTAGTTTCCTTTTAAATATCAAACCTCAGCTCTTCATATGGACACATGAGTATGATCTCTTAAATGTGTTTCTAAAACACTGCACTTCTTGATTCTGTGGTCTCTTGGGGGATAAGTTTTAAATGCAACTTTATAGGTGTATCCTTATGAGGGCCTTATGAGTGGAAAAGTAAAAGAAGAGGCTTAGAAAATATTTGAAATGGTGAGGTCCTCTGAAGCCAGTAGGGACACATAAGACAGTGAAGAAGAGACGGAAGTGAGAGTGCTTGGGTGTTGGATGGGCCTTGTGTGACAGCCTTGGGGTGATGGACACCTTGAGAGGGACTGAAGCTACCTCTGCCATCTGTTTGGAGGTGCATCAAGCCCAGCCACCTGGGTGGGAGGAGATAGGGCTGATTTTAAGAGGCTTTTAAGTGAGGGACTGGTCGTTAACACCTCCACTGGTAATTGGGCTTCACTCTCTGGAAGTGGTTATTTCACTGGAACTTGTATTTGTTTAGGTTAATCTGCTGCCTGTTCTCCCCCACATCTCATTAGGGATGGGTGTCTCTTGATTTGTGGCACTGGTCATTTTCTGGAAATTGATTTTTAGTATATTTCAAGGGGAGTTATATTTGGAAACTTGATTAAAGGTGAGACCATTGTGTAACTGATCTTCTGAAAGAAGAGATCCAAAAAGTGAATCCAAAACAAACTTTTGGAGTTTAGAGTGGATATTATCCAAATGTTCCATGTTGAGAAGAAGTTGTCCGGGATAACTCTTCCCTCCCCAGGAAGGCTCATTTCCCCGTTTTGGTCTCATATTCATTTTCTCTCTCCACCTCCCCATTCCTGTCCAGCCCCTGTCACTGCCTCCTCACCTCTTCCTGCATTGCCAGCTCTGCCTTTTATTTCTTTTCCGTATATGTTGGGCTTGCAATTAGTACTCTTCCGTTCACAGGCCTTCTCAGTGTCCAGTGCCTTAGTTTCCAGGGAGTAATTCCTTTCTGTTTGTGCTCTGTGCTGTGTTGGGTGGGGAGTGGGAGGAGAAGCTGCTGTTGGTAGGTCCTCTTTGCTGGTAGATTTGGCATTCCCTTAGTATTTAAAATTCAGCTTATCCCGGTCCCAGAGTGAGGCAGCAACTTAGTTCTGGTTTTCCCAAGACCATACTTTGGAGTTGTGTGAAAGGGTTTCTTGATTTACATTGCCTTTGATTGCTTCTGACAAGGCCTGTTGGCCTGACAACAGTTGCTATGGGAATGATACTGGTGGATAGTGCTATTGGCAGTCGCCGTTATCCAAAGCATCAGGTTCCTGTTTATTCATGGTGTGGCATACATTCTGTTGGGAAGCACATGAAAATGACTTACCGAACCCCATTCTCCTGTCTCACTGTATTCTGAGGGGCTATATGATTTCCATTCAAAGTGATTATAATTTGCCATTATGTCTTCACTTTCCTTTTATTTTTTTTTAAAAGATTTATATATTTATTTGAGAGGCAGAGTTAGAGAGGGAGCGATAGAGATATCTTCCATCCACTGGTTCACTCCCCAAATGGTTGCAACAGCTGGAGCTGCGCTGATCCAAAGCCAGAACCAGGAACTTCTTCCAGATCTCCCATGTGGGTGCCGGGGCCCAAACACTTGGGCCATCTTCTACTGCTTTCCCAGGCCACAGCAGGGAGCTGGATCAGAAGAAGAGCAGCTGAGACACAAACTGGTGCCCATAAGGGATGCCAGCGCTGCAAGAGGAGGCTTAACCCACTAGAGCACAGCATCGGCCCCTTTACTTTTATAAAGAGTCAGTCTGGGAACTTGGCAATACTGTCATTGATGAACAGATTTAAAAATAAGATTTCAGATAATTATGTTTTCTGGTATGATATATATAACACTGACCTGTCTTGTTGGGAACTGACCTAATCAGCTTGGATGTGCACAGCTCTCAGAGTCTGGTTGGTAGAGTCACTGCCAGGATGTTTGAGTTGGGTGGGTTGGCTGTTCCCCCCACAATCTCACTGCCAGAGGTGACAGAAACAAGGATCTGACCGAATTCTACTCTGCAGGATTTGTTAAGAAGATGTGCGTTAACAAACAGGCACAAAACGGTCCTACAGCCTATTTTGTTAGCTGGTAAATGCTCAGAGGCAGGAGATAAATCCTTCTGGAGTCTGCATTTGGCCCTCAGAGTTTCCTGATTCGGGGTCGATGTACACTACACTGCTCAGGAGTTAGACTTTGGATACCTTCCCTAGTGCCTAGAGGCTGCCAACCTAGGTGAATTCATTTACCCTGTTTATGTGTGGGTGGGGAGTGTGCTTCATATATGGTAACCAATCTGCATTTTATGAATACCATCAATTTCTTTGGTAAAAACCCATTTCTCTCTGAACGGAGAAGAGAACTTCCACTTTGATTATGGCCTTGTCCAAATCAGATTGGAGTTTGTGAACTCAAGAGGCTTCCATAGCCTTGGCAGCTCATGACAAGAGCCTCAGATGATCACTGACATCATAAACAAGAGTGTCAATTGTTAAATCATCAACAGGAGTCACTGTACACTTGCTCCCTAAGTAGGACCTCTGTCCTTAAAGTGTTGTACTATGAGCATTATTGGTAAAACTAGTCTTCAAACAATACTTTATACTTTGTGTGTCTGTGGGTGCAATCTGTTGAAATCTTTACTTAGTATATACTAAGTTGATCTTCTGTATATAAAGATAATTAAAAATAAATCTTAATGAAGAATGGGATGGGAGAGGGAGTAGGAGATGGGATGGTTTGCGGGTAGGAGGGTGGTTATGGGGGGAAAAAAGCTCTATAATCCAAAAGTTGTACTTTCAAAATTTATATTTATTAAATAAAAGTTTCTTTTAAAAGAAAAACAAAACTGTAAAAAAAACCCATTTCTAATACCATTGTACAGATTACTGAATCACTAATTTTATTACTGAATGTCCCTTCTGCCCTTCCAAGATGTGGCTAACTGGTGTCACCGCCTCTAGAGTGTAGTGTGCTGATCAGCTTAGTAAAAGATGCACATGTAAGCTGTAGGGCAGCGTTATTGATATGTGGAGAGTGCGAGCAGTTACTGGTGAAGTCCTTTGTATGCTAATCTCCTCCCCTTTCAGGCAGCATGCTCTGAGGGTGATGGGTGACGTGACCTGTGTCCATTTGATGGGTTATTTCTTGGCCCACTGTTGACCCAGTGTGCTATCAGTGTGTTCCATGGTTTGAAGGAAGAAACATAATGTGGTGGTTGACTGGACACAGGTCTTTTCAGTGCTTTTTCAGCATTTTGAGCATTAGATCTACCACCTAGTATACAAAGGCCAGTCTAGACCAAGTGCCTATTCACATCACAGTTCATCTGCAGGAGGTGGTCCCTTGTCTGGCGTCCATTTGCCAGCTGTGTGTGGGACCTTCCTTTGGGGAGGGTCTGCCCTGTAGCTGTCTCAGTCTCTTTCTTGCCGACAAACAGGCAGTCCTTGTTGGCATTTTGTGCTTAGAGGGAGGCAAGAGTAGTATGTTGACAATCAGCCCATCTCTGCCTTGCTTTATCTCCCCTGTGGCTGTCCATTTCCTGGGTCCAGATGTCCACTTGTTAGTCTCAGTCACCTTCCATCCTGGAAGAGGATTCTCACAGGCATCACTGTGTCCATTAAGCCACTAAAGTTACCATAATGTTTTCCATAGGGACAGGCCCCACATGGACACCCTTCCATCTGCCTGCCCATGTGGTAAGCCATGGCTGCTGCCCAAGAGTCTGTATACTCTCAAACTTCAACACCTGTCATATTATAATTCTTGCATCATTATAAGGAAAGTATTATACAGTTTAGGCCTCTGAGCTGATTTGTTCTTAACTTTCTTTAATCAGGGTTTCCCATCAGCTGGCTAATGCTGCCCACCCATCTTAGAGTGTTATCCATAAGCCAGGCAGCTTTATGCTGATCTCTTTGGAGTTGTACATAGGGCAGTAGGATTTGCCAGCTCTTTAGGTGGTTCCAGGGTAGCCCTGGGGGAAAACAGGCTCCCTGCTCATGAGTACCTGGGGGCCTCTTTGCATTCCTCTGTTAGCATGAGCTTCATAAACCATTTCCATTTTAAAATACAATTGTTACTTATGAGAGAAAGAAAGAGAGAGTTTCAAACTTTAATTTTAAAATATAGGCTGGCACCACGGCTCACTAGGCTAATCCTCCACCTGCGGTGCCAGTACCCGGATTCTAGTCCTGGTTGGGGCTCTGGATTCTATCCTGGTTGCTCCTCTTCCAGTCCAGCTCTCTGCTGTGGCCCGGGAAGGCAGTGGAGGATGGCCCAAGTGCTTGGGCCCTGCACCCGCATGGGAGACAGGAGGAAGCACCTGGCTCCTGGCTTCGGATCAGCGCAGCGCGCCGGCCGTAGCGGCCATTTGGGGGGTGACCCAATGGAAGGAAGACCTTTCTCTCTGTCTCTCTCTGTCTCACTGTCTAACTCTGCCTGTCAAAACAAATTTTTTAATAAAATTATTTGTTATTTATGAGAGAGAGAGAGAGAGATTTTCAGAGACAGCTCCCGTGTGCTGCTTCACTCCCTGAATGCCTGCAAGTCAGGACTGGGACAGGCTGAAGCTGAGAGTCAGGAGCTCAATGTAGGTCTCCCATGTGGGGTCTGTCCTTGTGGAAGCCACCAGGGTCTGCATTAGCAGGAAGCTGAATTGGGAGTGGAGCCTGAGACTTGAACCAAAGTGTTTTCACATGGGATAAGAGCATCCCAATGGACATCTGAACCGTTAGACCACATGCCCACTTCTCTTTCCATTTCATCATGGAACTCTTCTGGGAACAGCCTTCCTTATTAGAGTGTTTTTTGGACATTACTTAAAGTATTTCAGATTTCAGGACTGTTGTGTGTCCTTCAACCACAGGACAGTTTTCATTAATACCCTGTAACAAGCCAATAATGGTGTCTACCAGCGTGTCTAGAAGTTTTTCTGGTTCAGCATTCCCATGGTTGCTCCTGGGTGCACTCAGGTTTTGCTGTAAGTTTCAGTTTGGGTAAGTGCAGACTGAAGACATGAAATCTGGGTGTGGATCACAGGGCCCACAGGCATTGACTGAGCCCTGGCTTTCTGCAATTCAGATGTTGCCCAGTGGTGTTCAGACCCCCATTGTAATGTAGCCATTTTTGGGTTTTATGGTTAGGAGCAGCTGGCAGTATTCCCAGAGGTGGGATATGCATGCTCCAAGAATTTGAGCAACCTGAGTAGGTGCTGTGCTTCTTGCTTGGTTCCAAGGGTAGGCAATGACAGCAGTTTATTTCTGGCTCTCTGCAGAATATCACAGGGGGCTCCTGCTCAAGTTATTCCAAAGAATTGTACTGGTTTGCTAGGCCCTTAAGGTTTGCTGGATTTATCAGCCAGCCTCTGTTAGTAGTGTGTGTCACAACTTCGTTTAATTCAGGCCTGGTGTGCTCTTCAGTTGCTGATATTACCATGATATGATCAATGTGAAATGTCATCACACTTGGCACCTTCTATCTGAAGCTGATGATTTCAGAGAACTGTGGCAGCTCAGTAAACTTGAACTGGGATCTTTCCCTCGTGAAGGCAAGTTGCCTCTTTCTTTTTTTTTTTTTTTTTTTTTTTTTTTTTTTAGATAGGTATTGAGGGAAAAAAAGTATTTACTAGGCTTTTTTACCTTGCATTTTTGGCACCATCAAAACCATATCAGAGACTGCTAGAGGTGGAGGTACTTTATTCAGACCTCAATGATGTACTGTTGCTTTCCAGAGCTGTCTTACCTTTTCGGAGGGCCAGTGGTTGGAGCATTTTTTGGTACTTCTAGCATGTCATTAATTAAGGTGATATTTTCTTTTGGTCCACAATGTATTCTGTATTTTGTCAAATAAGTGATACTAGGAAGGAGATGTCTTCCACCAGTCAGATGTCATTTCCAGTCATAACAATTCATTCAGATTAGGTAGATGTGGCTAATTCAGAAAAAGTCTGCCTAAATGTTCCACTTTTCCTCCAAATTTTTGTCTTATTCCCAATGTTTCCCTGTATCCCCCCAGCCTAATTGTAGCTCCCTCAGGCCACACCAGTAGGTTTGGATCACAGAGCAGGGGCTTCCGTATCAGGGGGTCCTGAAAAGTTTCCTCTTTACTCCCTGGCCTTGGGTCCCCAACCAGGGGTCAGGCCAAGAAATCCTGGCTCTGAGGGTTGGGGGGAGGAGGGGGAGAGGGAGAGAGGGAGAGAAGGAGAGAAGAAGAGATTTTCCATCCACTGATTCACTCCCCAGATGGTCTCAATGGCCAATGCTAGGCCAGGCTGAAGCCAGGAGCTTCTTCTGGGTTTCTCATGTGGGCAGCAGGGGCTCAGATACTTGGGCCATCATCCCCTGCTTTTTCCAGGCCAGTAGCAGGGAGCTGGATTGGAAGTGGAGCAGCTGAGACACGAACAGATGCCCACATGGGATGGCAGCACTGCAGTTGGCAGCTTTACCCATTCCGCCACAGCACTGACCTCTTTCATGCATCCTTATTCTGCTGAGTTGGCCATACAGTCACCCCCATGACTCAGGGTCAGGCATCTCATTGTCATCCTTGCCTTCTGGTTTTTAAAATGCCTGCAAACTGTAGTGAATGGAACAGATTTGTTGAGGGTCCCTCAGTGCTGTGGACCTGCAGGGGCTTCCATCAATTGACACAGCCTTCAGTAATGCCACACTTTCCTGTGGCTCCATCATGTTGACTTTGTTCACTCCATTCCTCAATAACCATAACCATTTACAGACTTCTGCTCTGTCTGGAAGAGTTCCGTGGCTGTCTCCTTTGCCCTTCCCCATTCTCTTGGGAGCTACTCAAATCCGCTTAGCATCTTGAAGACCTGTGCTGGAAAGTTGAGACAAATCTGATGTGACTTCTCAAACTGTTACTTGATTTTGCAGCAGTGAAGTCACATGGGATGGGGGAGGGTCCATATACAAGGGAACCCTTTAGTCAAAGCATTTTTCATGACCTGGATAAGGGACACACCAAGCAGATGGGTGTCCCAGTCATTATACGGTCAATTCAGTGTGGTAGGCTAGGCTGTCAGCTCCTTCATAAGGGGTGTTCAAAGGAGGGGCAGGATCATTCCCCTGCCCAGGATAAACAAACTTTACAGCCGCTTATCTCCAGTCTGCCAGACTGTCCCTCTTGGGAGCAGGCCATTGTGTGTTGTATCTTGCAGAAACCATCTGTGGTTCTTCAGTAGCAAGCTGTGGGGCCAGCCTCAACCCCAGCATGCTACTCCGTTCTGCAGTGTTCAGAACCAGGCCAGACTGCACAGCTGATTTTAGTTAAGGTTCATGAGGAAGCTGGCAGTGTCCACCCCCAAAATAGCCTGTACCCCCTGGTTTCACCCTCCCCCCACCTTGACCTGGGCTACCACTTTGGTGACCTGTGTCGTAGAGGTGCTGTGTGTTGTTCCAGCACAACTTTTCTGTTGGATAGTGGCCGTGAAGCTAGTAGTGTGGCATAGACAGGCCAAGATCGGCTTGGTGCAGTGCTGGGATCTGTCCCCACACTGTACTCCCATTCTAGTATCTCAGCTAACAACAGTGAAGGGGTCATACATGTAACCTCTTTCTCATTGTTTCCCATCTAGTGAGCCAACTTTTACCTCCAGGTCACCAGGAAGCTGCTTTCTATAGCATGTGCTGGGGGTTGCTAAGACCACTCACAGGCTTGATGATTTGCTGGAAGAACTCACAGGACTCAGAAGTTGTTATAGTCATCGTTAGGGTTTATTACAATGAAAGAATACACAGCAAAATCAGGAAGGCAAAAAGTGCATGGGATGAAGCCTAGAATATGGCAGGTGCAAGCTTCTGTGTGTCCCTGTCAGTGTTCAGTTCCCCAGCAATGATGTGACAACCTGTGCAAAATGTTGCTGGCCTAGGAAGTTTACTCAATCCTAAGTGTCCAGGTGCTTTTTGGAGGGCAATTGTTTAGGCAAACAGCACCAGTCATTGAAGCTCCAGACTTGGAGGAAAAACAGGTGTTCACCTTCAGCCAGAGCATTAGTTTAAACTCTTTGGACAAACTTGTGCACTTTACCATATAGAAGATTGTAGGTGCTCAGTTCCGAGCAGCCACCCAAAGCTTCTTATGAAGACAGGCCTTTAATAGCCTTGTGTAGGGTTTTTGAGCAACCCAGACCTGCTGTGTTAACCCTTCTCTGAACACCTGATAAGGCTTTGTTGCGAGGTAGTTACATTTATATGGAAATAAGGACAGAGGTGAAAAGATGTTTAATGTGAGGGGTTTTTTGGATTTTTTAAAAGATTTGTGTATTTATTTGAAAGGCAGAGTTACAGAGAGGCAGAGGGAGGGAGGCGGGGAGAGAGAGAGAGAGATTCAGAGATCTTTCATCTGCTGGTTCACTTCTCAAATGCCCACAACAGCAGAACTGAGCAGATCCGTAGCCAGAAACCTGGAGCTTCTTCCAGATCTCCCACATTGGTGCAGGAGCCCAAAGAGTTGGACCATCTTCTGCTGTTTTCCCAGGCACACTAGCAGGGAGCTGGATTGGAAATGGAGCAGCCGGGACATGAACCAGTGCCCATATGGGATGGGGGCACTACAGGCGGTGGCTTTACCCTCTACGCCACAGCCGTAGGGGTTGGATCTGTGTAATAGTTGTTATGTCTGCAGGTGCCAGAGGCTTCACATTCTCACGGTGTCCATGTGTTTCTCTCCTGTCTTGATTTTGGGCTTCTGTGAATCCACCTCCTCAGAGAAGGTCTGTGGCTTCCAGCTCTTTCAGCTGCATCCAGTGCTTCTTACAGGAGCCCTGTTGGTGAGGCAGTAAAGTGGGTGAAGGTGGAACATTCTTTATTCTTCCAGGCAAACTTTGTCTTTCCATGGGCATGGGTCCTGCCGTGAGATTGCTTTTCCCAGATCGCGGGCCCCCTTCCCTGCCTGAGGAATTCTCTGCATCTTTCCTTGAAGCCCTGACCTTTTTTGTCTGTTTCCTCCCCTACTTAGACAGATATTTGGGAGCCCTGGGTGCTGCTCCTGCTCCAGTGGCACCTTCTGCAGACACTTGGGTGTCAGTTTTTCTTGCTCTCACCCTTATATGTTTTTGTTTTTGTTGTTGCTACATGCTTAACTCCAGCTTAGCCCCCAGAGTCTTGACTAGAAAACAAATCATCACATTTCATCCTTGGTCCCTTGTCTTTCTTTTTTCAAAGCTAAATATCTAAATAAAAACTGTGCTTTCATAGGACATTCCCAAAGGCGTTTATTTTGATGCATCCCAGAAGTGTGGGGAATAAGAGATGGGAGAAAGCCAAGCAAATAGATTTCCCTTCTTTCTTCTCTACTCCATCTATCCGTGGTCACTTTTTGCTTGCCTAGGGAAAGTCCCATGTGTGGTATAAACTTCTTGTGCTTTGTAGCCTTGCTGTAAAGCCCATGTGGTCTTGCATTTCATCCGTGTCATTCTTGCCTCTTTTCCTAGTGGCCTCCCTTTTGCCACCCTGGGTCTGCACCTGCTCAATAAAGCTGCAGGATCTGGGCTGAGACACTTATTCACATGTGCCAGTGACATGGGTGTCTTCTCCTGTATACCACAGTTCGTGTCCTGTTTTCCCTTAGTCATTTTACAAACATTCCTCCCATTTCAAGTAGTATTCTTGAATATGATTGCAAATGGGTGCAGAGAATTCCATGATATGAATTTGCGAGCTTTTTAAAGCCAGTCTGCAGTGAGTGGTTTCCATTTTTTCTCCTCCAAATGCTGCAGTGTATGTCTTTGCACATCTATTTTTGTCTATCCTCTGGTGATTTCTATAGGACAAATTGCTAGAAGTGGAATTCCTCCTATATTTTGTTATATATATATATATATATATATCTCCTTTAGTCATCCAGAAAGTTTATAATTTACATTCCTAACATGGATAAAATGGTTTTGTTGGATTCTTACCAATTTTGTATATGCTTTAAAAATTAGTCCTTGAGTGAGAAATAATCTACCTATAATTTATACATCTTTTCTTGTATGTGAGATTGAACTTTTAAAATACACTGTGTGTGTGTGTGTGTGTGTGTGTGTGAAGTGTCTGTTCCTGTTTTTGGCTGATTTTTTTTTCATTTTAATCAAGGTGTTCTTTTTCTTCTTGATTAATGTTCCATCTTTTCCCTGCTGTGGCCATGTTCTTCCTTAGAGTGGACCATGTCTTTGGCCCTTCTCAGAACAGGTGAGAGCAGAAAGTCTTGTGGAAGAGATGTCATTAGAATGTGAGTCACTGCAGTGTAGACCCACTTGATCCTTCTGCAGATGTTTGTTTAGTACCTACTCTATGCCAGGCATATTTTAGACTCTCGGGAGATGGCAATGAACACCAGAAAATCTACAGAGCTCATATTCAGGGAGGTTTGCGATTGTGGACCTCTGGGAAACAGCACAGAAATGAACGTATGTGTCAGGTGGCAGTGAATGTGATGGAAGAGGTCAGGCCAGGACACGAGGGGGCTCCTGGTGGGAGTCCAGGCCTGAGGGAGGAAGGGAGGAGCCATGCAGGGGTATCAGGGAAGGCATTGTAGGTGGAGGTGAGCCTGTGTGGTTCTGGATGCTGGCACACAGGGCCTGGAGCGATGGTGGGAAGGAGGTAAGAGCAGCAACAAGGCCTCCAACGTGAACTGCTTTATAGTTAACTGTTTCAGAGGGACTGGACTTGTCTAGGGCTGTGGGCCACAGTAGGGTCTCCTGGTAAAGGAGCAGGCACTTCTCTGCTCAGAGCCCAGGCCAGACGGCGAAATCCAAGGGTCCTACTACCAGAAGGGTGTGGGAAGCACACATTTGTCTTTTCATTACATTGTTCGTGAACCTCTCGAGGTATCCTGTAAAGAAAGAAGAATGAGGTGTTGGTAGTGCGTTATGTTTTTAAGTGGTGGGCTGCACAGTCTTTGGACAAGGATGGTTTTCTAGAACTTGTGAGAACCTGCTGCAGAAGGCTCTCTGATACGTCCTTATCTCTTGCAGTTAGTTCAACTCATGTCCTGGCCTTCTGTATTTGAGGCTAAAGTTATATCAACACACGTTTTCCTGATTCTCAAAGATGTTTATCCAATCACTTACCAGTTTGTTCATCTGTCGAGTATTACCAATGGCTTGCTGTCCCATACTCGGTACCAGGCATTTGCGAATCGATGCTGAACAAAAATGACTCTGAACCTCCCACAGAGTGTTCAGACTGTGGGGGTGGGGCAGAGTTCTCCACTTCATCCTACAGCAAAGTATGCAGTTACAGACTGTGATCAGTGCCCTGAAGTGCGAGTCCAAGGCTGGGTGGCATGCGTTTGAACCTGGGGAACCTGGACTCATCTGCCATGTAGGGAATATGTCCCTGAGGAAGCGGAGTTGAGCTACAGAATGAGGGGTGTTAGCCAGGTGAAGAGGGGAGGGAAGAGCACACAGTGGGAGAAGGTGCAGCCTGTGCAAGGGTCCTGAGATAAGAGATTGCAGGGTAGCGCTGGGTGTTTTTATCCCATGAAGGGATAGGACTTGGTTAGGTACACTTCGGTGCAAACACAGTCACCCTGCAGGTGTCTGGAAGACCTATCTCCCTGACCTATCTCCCTTATCCTACTACCCAGCACCTCAGAGCTGGGGGTTATTTTTGTTGCCTGCTCTAATCTTGTTTTCTAATGTTTGCTCTTTTAGCCATGAAGCATTCATAGACTGATCTAATGAGCAAAGATTTCCTTCTTGGGGAAGTGGTGTTTGATCAAGTAGCCCATACATGCACCTGAGTGAGCAGGTAACCCATACACCTGGGAGGAAATGCCTGCAGAGCCTTGAGTGGAGAGCAGGAAGTCCAGCCTTTATTCCCCTGGGAAGGGCATGAGGGGCTGGGGAGCCTGGGTGAAGGAGGGTTGGGAACACATAATATGTAGCAGATGGAGCCAGTAGGGGCCAGGAAGGGGTGGCCAAATGAGGAATCAAAAATTCAGAACCCTCTGAAAGCATTACAGACCATTATGGGAATTGAAATTAGAAACATTGAATGCATTTTTAATATTTTTGCTAGGAAAAAGACTGTAGCCATGTTAATGTTTAATGCATGGACCCTAACAGAGAGCTGAACAGCTCGCCAAGGCCCCATTTTCCAATCTTAACCAGAAGAGAGAAGTTAGCATCTATTTTCGGCCTGTCTGGGGAAAGAAGAGCCTACCAGAAACGTGCTGCCTTGTTTCTCCTGTGTGAAAAACGGTGTGCTCTGTGGTAACTGCCCCACCCATTTGTATGCCCAAGGGTATTTCCAAGAATGTGTAAAAAAATAGATAAAAAGACAAGTTTATTGTTGGTGCAAAAAGTTTAGAAATCCATGCATATGGGGAGGTCTTCAAATAGTTTGTGGATAATTGTGAAAAAAACTGCATGGTTTTCAAATTTTTTTTTTGCACCAACAATAAACTTATCTTTCAATTTTATCTTTTTCCACACGCTTTTTGAAGTCCCCTCATATGTTTTGGGAAATTCCAGGGGTTATAGAATTCTTTATTAGTTTTCTCTCCACATTTATACAGAACTAGCTGTGTCTTTCTTGGGACAGGAGAATAGAGTAAAATACACACTAACCTTTTTCTTTCTCTCCTTGCCCCCTGTGTGTTTTTGTTTTTTGTTTGTTTGTTTGTTTTGTTTTTTTTGACAGGCAGAGTTAGACAGTGAGAGAGAGAGAGAGAGAGAGAGAAAGGTCTTCCTTCTGTTGGTTCACCCCCCAAAAGGCCACTATGGCCGATGTGCTGCACCGATCCAAAGGTTTCCCATGCAGGTGCAGGCGCCCAAGTTGGGCCATCCTCCACTGCCTTCCCGAGTCACAGCAGAGAGCTGGACTGGAAGAGGAGCAACTGGGACAGAATCCAGTGCCCCGACCGGGACTAGAACTGGAGTGCTGGCGCTGCAGGCGGAAGATTAGCCTAGTGAGCTGTGGCGCCGGCCTTGCCCCCTGTTTTTAACATTAATTTGAGTACTATTGTACCCAAGATGTCAGTTTGCTCTTGGATTAAAGTTTTCTATCATGAGGTAGATTTATTTAGACAGTGGCACATGCTGATTCTTGGCAATTGTCACCATTTACCTAGAAGTTACACTTAAAAAAAGTTTTTTTTTAATCATTTGAGAGGGAGAGAGAAGGAGAGGAGGAGAGACAGAGAAAGACATGGAAAAAGAGCTGGAACCATCTGCTGGTTCACTTCCCAAATGCCTGCAAAAGCTGACGCTAGGCCAGGCTGAAGCCAGGAGCCAGAAACTCAATCCAGGTCTCCCATGTGTGTGGCCGGGTCTGCATTGTTGGGAAGCTAGGGTCAGGAGCTAGAGCCAGGTATTGAACCCAGGCACTCCAGTGTGCGAAGCAGGAATCTTAACCACCAGGCCGCCTATGTTTACTACTAACATCATCCTAACAGTCTTCCTGCTAAGCAGGATAGAGCTGCATTTTCTTAAAGTATATCAAACCTTGAAGTCTTTCAGTTTGATGCTATGTGTACATTTGGACATTTTCTAGAAACGTGACTTGTATATTAATCTTCTCTGCTTGTAACTGGCCTCTGAGTAAACAGCATTTACTTTTTTTTTTTTTTTAAATTATGTATTTATTTGAAAGGTAGACAGAGAGAAAGATCTTTCATCCGTTGGTTCACTCCCTAAATGACTGCAAAGCTGGGGCTGGGCCAGGCCAGAGCCATGAGCCAGGACCTCCATGCATGTCTCCCCCATGGGTGGCAGGAAATCAAGTGCTTGGGCCATCTTCTGTTGCTTTCCCAGGCACATCAGCAGGGAGCTGGATCTAGAGGGGAGAAGGCAGGACTCAAACTGGTGCTCTGCTATGGGATGCCAGGGTTGCAAACTGTGGCGTTAACCTCCTGTGCCACAGTGCCTGCCGCTTGAGAACACTCAAGTTTTTTGATAACTAGTGAATTTGGTAGCAAAATTATTCTCTGCTTTTCCTTTTTATCTTTTATTGCTCTTCTCTGTGATGGTTGGTTGGTAGACAGGGAGGGAACAAACAGTACTTCTCATGACTCATGTCAATGAAGAGGAATCGGTCATTGAATAACACTGTTTCCTACCAGCTTTGTTGTAATTTAAAAATTATGCTCTCAGCATGAGTCATGCTTCCTTGACATTCATTTGGTTTCTGCCTAAGCTCCTCTTGGAGCCACTGTGTGTCACACAGAAGGTGGATGTGTGCAGGAGCCAGGGTCTGCAGCCCCCTTAGCATAGGTCAGATGGGTTCATGGAACCTTGCCATGTGCAGGCAAGGAGAAGGAAGCCGTGAAAACAAGAAAAATTCTATATTTTGCTTCGTCATGGTAGCCATGTGTGTCTCCTGACTACTCTCTGCAGGACAGCACAGAATAGCACATTTCCGTCCTACCCGAAGTCCCACCGCACAGCACTGTGGTCGGTATTCTTGGCGTGAGTCACCAGATATTGCCAAGGATGCTGTCCTTGTCAGGCCCTGTCCTGACCACAGGGACACTGAGGAGCAGAAGGGCCAGGCCTGGAGCCCATGGAGCCCATGGAGCCCTGGACCAGGTGAGGAGAAGGTGTGAGCTACTAATGCAGACATTCCCATGTTAATGGGTGTCAGCCCTGTGCTCACTGCTCCCTGGGAACACATCCCGGTGAAAAAGGTCCCGTCCCTTTGCTGACCAAGGAAGAGCGCTTGGAAGCAGAAGAGGAGACTGATCAGGCCAACAGGATTAGCCCCACATGTGCTTTTGGTTAGCCCCTTAACCTCTTTGAGTTTCCTCTCCTCCACTTTCATAATGGGGCATTTAGTATCTGCCTTACAGAGCAATGGTGAGGGTTAAAAGGGCAAAAATGGTAAAACCTTCTGTTCAGCACTCAGCATTAAATAAATTGAGGCTGTTATTACTCTAACCTTTTATATGTCGTAAAAAATGGTTTAAGAGTTTACAGAAAAAAGCAGCTTCAGCTAGAGTCAGGGGGAGGGGAGGCCTTTACTGCAAGCTGGAGCAGTAGGTTCAAGTGCAGCTGGCCTCACCCTGTGTGTAAGCAGTGATCGCATTCCCTTGTTGTGAAGAGCCTCCTGTCTGACCACCTCTGTGCCCAACCCCACTGTCCTCCGTGCCTGTCAGTCTTCCTGAGACTTCTCCAGGAGAGAGAGGAACCTGGGTGTTCCCGGGACCCCTGAGCAGGTCAGGCCGCCTGTCCTGGATAGTGTCAGCATGCGTGAGAACGGGGACCTGGAGGCGCTTCTCAAGCCCGAAACAGGGGACATGTCACTTTCCTTGTCTGTCTCAGACTCAGGAGGTGCCTGTCTAGGCTGGGGTTTGGGCGTGAGAGAAATGGATGGTGGGAGGGAAGTCACGTGGGTGCTTGACCCATCCAGCAGAGTCTGGGGAGGAGACACTGCACTCCTGGGTGTCTCTCGCTGTCATTTTCCATTAAAAAGAAAAAAATCCGAGACACTAGAGCAAGATCTTGTACTCAACAATGGATACATCTCTTCAAAGTGAACAGACAGGGTTACAAAATAGTGCATGCCAGTTAAAAAGAAAACCAATTTACTCATCTTAATGCACCTATTTAAATTTCTCATGTCTTTCTAGTACTTTCCAAATTTTCACATATCCTTCATGTCAATAGCATCACCACACACTTTTCACTTAAATATTTTCTTAAACATTTTCAGTAAGGGTGACTCAATTTTTATACATCCTTTTTTATGTTTGTGTACTGTTTATTAAATCAGACTAACCTACCAATTTTACTTTATTGTTGGGCATCTAGCTGAATTTTTATTTCACAGTTTTAGGTAATACTGAAGTGAATATTTTTATTCAGATAGTATTTTCCTTTGACGAAAGAGAAATTTTAAGACATGCGTATGAACACTTATAAAAAAGCAAATCAATAAACCATTGGTGAATCAGATGTCAAATTTTTACTATTCTTACAAGCTTTTAAAATATATTTATAAATATATATATATATATCCAATAGTGATTACCTAGTTCTGCATTAGTAATTTCATATAACAAATTTCTATCACGGGAAGTTTTCAAACAGAATACATCACTGAACCCCCATGTACCCAGCATCCAACATTGACGAATGCACAGTTGTGGCGTCCCTGATTTTGTCAACCCTCTGAAAACCCCATGTTACTTTGAAGTGAGTCTTGACATTATTATTGTTTCATATGTACATAGTAACTTTAAAAAAAAAGATTTATTTATTTGAAAGGCAGAGTAACAGAGAGAGAGCAGGCAGAGAGAGAGAGAGGTCTTCCATCTGCTGATTGACTCCCCAAGTGGCCACAATGGCTGGAGTTGAGCTGATCTGAAGCCAGGAGCCAGGAGCTTCTTCCAGGTCTCCCATGTGGGTGCAGGGGCCCAAGCACTTGGGTCATCTTGTACTGCTTTCCCAGGCCATAGCAGAGAGCTGGATCAGAAATGGAGCAGCCAGACTCAAACCGGCACCCAATATGGAATGCCGGCATCGCAGACAGCGACTTTACCCATTACACCACAACACCGGCCTCAGTAACTTTTTTTTTCTTTTTTAAAGATTTATTTTATTTATTTGAAAGAGTTACAGAGAAAGGTAGAGACAGAGAGGTGTTCCATCTTTGGTTAACTCCCCAAATGGCCGCAACTCCTGGAGTTGAGCTGATCTGAAGCCAGGAGCTTCTTCTGGGTCTCCTACATGGGTGCAGGGGCCCAAGGATTTGGGCCATCCCCTGCTGCTTTCACAGGCATATTAGTAAAGAGCTGGATCACAAGTGGAGTAGCCAGGACTCCAAGCAGCACCAATATGAGATGTCAGTGCTGCGGGCCAGGGCTCTAACCCGCTGCGCCACAGCACCAGCCCCAGTCAGTAACTTTTGTAAGCATCCAGATGTACGCCAGTCCTTAATTGCCTGTCTCACTGCATAACCCACGTGCCTACCAAGCAGCCCCTGAGGACAATGAGGCTTAAATCCAAATGAGGGCAAGGGGAGGTGAGGACCGAGGCTCAGGTTCTGCGGGTTGGGTGGTGAAGAGATGGCACAGAGCAAGGGAAGGCTCGTGGGGAGGCTGCTGGGAGATGCCTTTCCGTGCAAAGCCCCACACAGACGAGAGTGCATTCTAGTGGTGCCTAATGCTATGAGGTGAAAAAGCCACTGGTGTTTGCCGGAGTATTCCTAACAATGCCAACACATCCCTAAACCACAGGTTAACTGACAATTTTTTCATTCATTATAAAATGAAGGATGCTGGATTCTTTAGTTAGGGATCGTAAGCCCCAGAGAGTTGCCATCCTTGTCCCTGAAAGTTTCAGGGATCGAGTGTCCCTGCCTGGGGTCTCACACAAGGACATTGTCATGTATCAGGTTGTAAGTGGGCAGGTAGCTTTACAAGTAGAGCCAGAGAATGTTACCTGACGAACTTGGTAAATGAATTCCTGACAAATGAGACACACTAGCAGGTATCCTGACAAAGCGAATTTGTAGCAGATGTCTCTAATAAATAATACAAGCGTTCTTCCCTAAATAGGTTAGTTCTCATGAATTCGTCATGTCCCTGGTTAGACCCTGGCAGCGGGTTTTTGGACTTTTTAATGATAGGAGTTTTGCTCTATACATCCCCTTCCTTGTATATAATCTGTGGACAGGTTGGAGCAAGACAGTAGGGAGACATAGGCTGGAACATCCCCATTACCCTGGGTTCTGTTTGCCCTTGTATGAGCAGAACATATGCAAGGAGTCTGTCTGGCCTTGTAATGTCCAAGAGGGCAGTGAGACAGAGCATCCACAAGACCCTTAGGAATCTGCGTTGATTTCTCCCAGTGCCTGAGGTGCCATAGGCTTTCAATAAATATTCACTGGGGGTTCAGTGCTGTGGCATAACAGGTAAAGCTGCCACCTGCAGCACCGGCATCCCATATGGGCACCGGTTTGAGTCCCAGCTGCTCCTCTTCTGATTCAGCTCTCTGCTATTGCCTGGGAAAGCAGTAGAAGATGGCCCAAGTTCTTGGGCCCCTGCACCAATGTGGGAGACCTGGAAGAAGCTCCTGGCTCCTGGCTTTGGATTGGCGCAGCTCTGGCTGTTGCGGCCAATTGGGGAGTGAACCAGCGGATGGAAGATACTTCTCTCTCTCTCTCTCTCTCTCTGTCTCTGCCTCTCTAACTCTGCCTTTCAAATAAATAAATAAATATTCACTGTGAGGTGAGAGCTATGGTGCAGTGGGTTAATTTGCCACCTGGGACACCCTTATTCTGTATCGGTAATGCCTGAGGTTGAGTCCCACCTCTGCTTCCGATCCAGTGTCTTGCAAATGTGCCTGGGAGGCAGCTGGTGATGGTCCAGGTATTTTGGTTCTTGACAGCCAGGTGAGAGACTTGGATAACATTCCTGGCTCTCGGCATTAGGGAGTGAACCATTGGATGAAAGCTCTCCCTCTCCCTCTGCATCTCCCTCTGTGTCTCCCTCTCCTCCTTCCTCTTCCCCTCCCTATTCTCTCTCACACTGCTTTGCAAATATATTTTTTAAAATAAAGGTCTGCAAATCCATTTAGACATTGTGGTACTTTGTTAGTTTCTATCACATTACAGCTTTTAAAATTTCATTGAGTGAATATTCTGTGTGCTTGTTTTGGCTTCTACTTTTAAAGAATCACTTAGTAATTAGTCTTTTATATTCTGATTTGTCTGTCAGATAAAATGTGTAGAAGTAAACTGATAATTCTGAATAGAGGCAGAATTAATTCCTGGTTGATTTAAAATGTCATTTAGAGCTGTTCATTTTGCATGGAGCTAATGTATGATAACTGAGGTCTATTTTAAAATCTTGCTATGTAACCTTATTTATGATGGGCAGAATTTGTGTATAATCATTTTCATTTGTTGCATAATAAATGCTTAGAGAGCCTCATACTCACATTCATTCCAGACTAAGCATCTATTTGTATGTCCTTAAAAACAGCACAAAGGTGGAAGGCAGAAATGCTGAAAGGAGAGACCCTTTCATTGGGCCTCTGAGCTCAGTCAAGGGCTGGTAACCTTTTCAAAGCAGGAAAGATTTGGTTTCCGCTGCAGAGTCCCTGAGTAACTCGCAGCTGTGTGTGGTGTTCCCTCTGTCCCCATCTTGGAAACAGTCTCTCCTTTCCTTCCTCCCTGAATTCTAATTTTCTTGGTGATTGAGTCTCTCCATTGGGTGCTGTTAGCTGGCTCACTATTTTAAATTTCCTGGTTCCCAAGATTCCAAGACTGGGCATTGGTTGACTTCAATATGAACTGGGAAAGTTGGCTGATTTCAAATAAAGCAATGCAGGATGAAGATCCAGGTTGGAGGCAGGCAGAGTCAGTACCTGAGATTAGAGAGACCTTGATCTGCAGGCAGGTCAAGCTTAAGTCTCGTGTAACCTGACAGGGATTGTAGCTGTCAGCTCTGATGACCAGGAACAGGGCAGTCTTAGATGCCTGTGTGACACTGTGTGGGCCAGGGATACTAAGCAGAGTAATGCCTGTCATGTAGGGTGGGAATCCAATTGCAAAGGTGTCACTAGTTCTGTTAGAATAGAAATTGAGTCTGGGATAAGGCAAGAATCAGAATTGTCCATAAAAATTTTTAAAAGGATTTATTTATATGAAAGAGAGGGGGAGGGGAAGAGATAGAGGAAGGGAGGGGGAGCGAAAGAGGGACGGGGGTGGGGTGGGGAGAGAAATATGAATATTCCGTCAACTGGCTCACTTCCCAAATGGCTGCAACGGCCAGAGCTGCACTGATCTGAAGCCAGGAGCCAGGAGCTTCTTTCAGGACTCCTACATGGGTACAGGGGCCCAAGGACTTGGGCCATCTTCTACTGCTTTCCCAGGCAATAGCAGAGAGCTGGATCAGAAGTGTAGCAGTCAGGTCTTGAACCGGCGCCAATATGGGATGCTGGCGCTTCAGGCCAGGGTGTTAACCCACAGTGCCAGCCCCATGTCTATCAAACTTTTAACAGAGGGGCTGGCTCTGCAGCAGTAGACTAAGCCTCTGTCTAGGCGCCAGTTTGAGTCCTGACTTCCTCTTCAGATCAATCCAGCTCTCTGCTGTGGCCTGGGAAAGCAGTGGAAGATGGCTCAAGTGCTTGGGACCCTGCACCCATGTGGGAGACCCAGAAGAAGCTCCTGGCTCCTGGCTTAGGATGGGCCCAGCTTCGGCCTTTGCAGCCATTTGGGGAGTGAACCAGCGGATGAAAGACCTTTCTCTCTGTAACTCTGCCTCTCAAATAAATAAATAAATCTTTAAAAAAATTTTAAAAGAATTTGTAGACTAATGTGCTTACCACATGCTTGTGCCATTTTCCTTCGATTCCCTTCCTACCCCTCATGCTTTCTGTGTCGTGGGACCAGTTTCCTTCCCAGAGTCCTGGGACTGTGCTTGCGGTGCCCAGCGTTAATCTGTGTGGTTCCTCTTCCCTTACTCCTGGGCCAGGCCTGCCTTCTGGATCTTTCGCTGTCATTGTTTTTTCTTAGGTTTCTTATTTATTTGTCTGGAAGCCCATCTTGAAGCTTCAGATGAACACTTTCTGACTTTGTTATCAATCTGAAAATGTCTGCATAGCCCTTACACTTGATGTTAGTTAGGTTGGGTGTAGAGTTCTGGGTGCAGAATCCCTTTCCTGGGAGCTGCGATGGCTGTGTTTCTGTGGGGACATTTATAGGTCATGGCCTCACCCCTTGGTGGGATCTTTTTTCCTTCTGGATCCTCTAGAGGTTGGTTGTGGTGTCCTCAGATTTCATGAACGGGGGTCCAGTTTTCATCCTGTTCAGTAACACAGGGTCTCTTAAACCGAGGTTCTGTTGCCTTCTCCATCTCTGGGATCTTTTCTTCTCTGTCGTTACTGTTTCTCCCCTCCCTTTGTTGTCCTTTCCCCCTCCCTGGAGAGCAGTTGGTAACCTCCTGAGCTGCTGCTTGGTCTTTAATACTCTTCATATTTTCCATGCATTTTTTTTGCTCCTCCCCTGCCCCTTAGAAATCATTAAACTTTGTTTCCCAGCTTTTTCTACTGATTTTTTTTATTGTGGCTATCATATTTTTAATACCCATATACTTTTTTTTGGGTGATTGTTACTTTTGCTCTAACTGCTGCTTTTTCACAGCAGTCAGTTTTTTCATTTCTTTCTTCTTTTTTGCTTATTTTATTTTTATGTGTATTATATCTTGATGCTTTCTGAAGATACTAGTTGGGATTTTTTAAATGACCATTCTTATTTGCTGAATTATCTCTGTTTTCTCTGGATGAGTTTTCTGTTCCCTCTACTTGACCCTCTTTTCTGAACTGTAGGTGCTCTGTCAAATGTTTGGATGTCTCTGGCTATCTGTCATGCTGAAGAGTGTGGACCAGGTTATAGGTGGATCATTCTGGTCTCCAAGAAGCCTCTTCCCTGAACAAAAGGAGAGCTGGGCACTTGCTGTGTGCACACATGAGCACGCACGTCAGCCACACAGAGCAGGTGTACCAATCCATGCAAGGGGTGGAGAAAGGAGCAAGCAGGAGAGGGTAGCCTGGTTCTGTCAGATAAACAGCTAATGTCGCTTCTAATCCTGAGAACAGTGTTTATGTTGTACCTGTTGTTCGTTAACAGTTCTCTCTAGAACACTGTGCACTGAGGGACGCCTTACAGTGTCTGGAGACATTGTTGGTTATCATAAATACAGGAGAGCAAAGTGCTACTGGCTTCCAGTAAGTGAAGGCCAGGGGTGCTGCTCAGCATCCCAGAATGCACAGGATGGTCCCCACGCCAAAGAACTGCTTGGCCCTAAGTGTCAGGGGTGCTGAGATCCAGAAATGCCACTATAGACAAGACGGTGAAGGAGAAGCATGGGCCTCTGGCTCAGGACAGCTGGGGTAGGGGAGGCGTGTCACTTCCTATTTGGCTTGCTCTACTCTGCCAAAGGCAGGGACTTGAGTAACTAAGTTTCCTTCTCAGAGAACTTGTTAAGGGAAATGGTCTAGACTGGTGCCATCCAGTATGGTGGTGACTAGTGGCTGTTTAGATGAATGAAAATGCAGTGAAATTGCAAATTTAATCAACATGTACTAGCCACATTTTCTGTTCTCAACAGCCACTTAGGACAACTGTACTGGACAGTGCAGAGGTGAGACATTTCCATCACAGGAGTTCTCTTGGATAGAGCTGGTCCAGATGGTACTGGTGACACTGTAAGAAATTTGAAGATTAGAAGGAACATTATTATGTTTAAAAATTAGGTTTTGTGTTCCCAGTATCAAGGAATAAGAGGTGGGAGGCCAGTGCTATGGCGTAGCAGGTGGGGCCGCCACCTGCAGTGACAGCATCCCATATGGGCGCCGGTTCGAGTCCTGGCTGCTCCACTTCTGATCCAGCTCTCTGCTATGGTCTAGGAAAGTAGTAGAAGATGGTCCAAGTCCTTGGGCCCCTGCACCTGCGTGGGAGACCCAGCGGAAGTTCCTGGCTCCTGACTTCGGATCGGTGCAGCTTTGAGTGTTGTGGCCATCTGGGCCACAACCCAGATGGATGGAAGACTTCCCTCTCTCTGTAACTCTGTCTTTCAAATAAATAAAATAAATCTTTTTTTTAAAAAAGGAATAAGGGGAGCCGGCGCCGTGGCTCAATAGGCTAATCCTCCACCATGCGGCGCTGGCACACCAGGTTCTAGTCCTGGTTGGGGCGCCGGATTCTGTCCCGGTTGCCCCTCTTCCAGGCCAGCTCTCTGCTATGGCCAGGGAGTGCAGTGGAGGATGGCCCAAGTGCTTGGGCCCTGCACCCCATGGGAGACCAGGTAAAGCACCTGGCTCCTGGCTCCTGCCATCGGATCAGCGCGGTGCGCCGGCTGCAGCGGCGGCCATTGGAGGGTGATCCAACGGCAAAGGAAGACCTTTCTCTCTCTGTCTTTCTCTCTCACTGTCCACTCTGCCTGTCAAAAAAAAAAAAAAAGGAATAAGGGGAGTGTGAAACAAATTACCAGTTGGCATGCATTCTGGATTTTCACAGATTAACCAGAATTTATCACCATGCTCACACCTGTTACACATCCATAATGCACCCCCAGCAGAGAAGCTACTGTACCCTCACAGCAACCCCTCCCTCCAGCCCATACCTTTTTGCCACTATTAATTCATAATTGCTACAGAAAGAGGGCTAGAACTGTGGGAGTGAGGGCAGCTTTTGATGTTGTCCAGCAGTTTCCTTCAGGAAGGTCTAGGGTACAGATGCTCTACACAGAGCCAAGGGCACAGATGAGATTGGAATCCCAGCCTCAGTTGAGCCCAGGATGTCTCGTGTTGGACCAAAGGAGCCCTGTGTGAGATGGACCAAAGCAAAGACTCGGGGACTCACTACTTTGCTTCCCTACCCTGCTCAATGAGAAGCATGCACCTGCCATAGGCAGACTTCCTGGAAAAGACTGTGTAGGCTTCAGAAAAACTTCAGAGAATGAGTGTGCAGATGTTAGAGACAGAATAATCACTGGCATCCTGAATATAATCTGGAAATGGGAGATTCTGCCCTGGAGCCCGATGTATTCTAAGATCATTTGCTGGGATTTGAGGCTGTGTCCTTTTGAATGTGTGGTCCTTTGAACCCTTCTGGCGTCATCTGTTTCCTCCTTGGCTGTGTGGACTGGTGAAGCCGTGACTGATCAAGCCTTTAGCTAAGGCTCTAATGGTAAAGGGAGTTGACCTAGCACCTGTGGTTTTTGTTCAGTTCTTTTCCCTTAGTTTTGGGCAAGTAGGATAAACAGTAGGGAGCTACTACCCGCACTTGCGGTTTGATGTGAAGATTTAGCATTTGCTGGCTTAGAATGTGGAATCCTGGGGTTGTTACCAACCAAGGAGTGTGAGCTATTCTGCTATCGCAGGGACTGAACTAAGGCAACTGGGCCTATAGAGGAAGGAGTGGTTGGTCATACCTGCGTTCGTGGTACCACATTTGCTTCCCTCACTGAAGTCTATATGGGGCATTGTTGTTCTTTAGTACTTGGAAAGAGCTGTCTGTGAAGAGCATATTAGAACTAGAAGGTAGAGACAAGTGAAATAAATAGTACATGATAATCTCTTTGCTGCTGCTTCAGAATTTCTTCTTGTGGCGGTGTTATGGAATAGGACCATGTTCTTTGAGTTTCCAAACACGCAGCCTGTCAGGTGGGCTGGATTGCTTCTGACTTTGGGCAGTCCAGGATTTTTCAGGGTTGGCTTGGGAAGGAGGAAAAGGTGTATTGGGACTTCTTTATGGGTGGAGACCCCACTGCTGGTAAAATAAGAGAACTGGTCCTTTCACAATACTGGGGGGAGTCACCCTCGAGGAGCTGGATTAACAGCCAGTCTCTGGGAAAAACAACACCAGAGTTGACCTTTCATTGTGTTCTCTGGGGCAGACCAAGTGGAGTGCGTTTGTGGGCAGAGAACATTTCGTGTGAATTATACCCAAGGCAAGCAGCATACCTCAGGACTCTGTAATTAGCCCTGTCTTGGTATTTAAGCCACTGAAAGCAACTGCTACTGTTGCAATTGAGTTTTTTTTAATCCCTTTAGTGGCACATTTACATATTTTAATTGAATGTCTCAGAATTCAGCAGGTGAAGCATTTCTGAGTGTTGGCATCGGATCAGTCAGGTGTGCCCCGTGGAGAGCCTGTGCCCTCTGGCCAAGGGGCGGCGTGGAGAGAGTGACTGCCCAGAGCACCTTGCGCATCTCTTGCTGTTCCTGTGTTCTGGCTGCCTTTCACCTGGATGTTCACCGCCTGCCTGCACTTAGTAGCCTCAAGGATTGGGATGACTCCAGTTTCCTCTTCTCCCATGGGTGTTACTGGGGTTTCTGCTATAACCAGAAAGATAGCACCTTGTTAGATAAGCACAGGATGATCTGTTAGGGGAGAGCCAGCAACCTGCTTGGTCTCCTTTCAAGATTTTCTAGTCCAAACCATATTTTTGTGCTGATTAGAAACCACCCATAGTTGTTGTCTGAGTGAAATGACTCTGGAATACATTAGAGTGGACACTTGTTGTGTGCTGTATGTCTGGGACTGATCTTGCTTGGTCTCTCGTGTATGCCTGCGGTCTCACCCAAGGTTCCAAGCTGTGGTGGGAGATACTTTGGAAAATTGCCAGTGCCCTTGGCCATGGGTACTGTGCATGCGATAAGGGGGCGAGCCCTGATTGCCTGAAGGGTTCATGACTGTTTACAAGCAAGTTTCCCCAGGCGTGGGGCTTCAGGGGTCTTACAGCTGGGGCTTTCTGAACAAGTGGACTCTGCCACGGAAAATCTTAAAGCTCCCAATCACACACGGATCCTGTGCTGCCTCCTCCTCAGAGTGGAGGGGACCTGACCAGAGAAGGCCTGAAGGGACACAGCTCTCTGAGCCTAGCCTCTGTCCCTCCCCCACGGCCTGCTGGTCCGCAGGACCCTGTTGTCCAACAAGCGGCTGGACAGAACCTCTCATGGAAGGCCCTGCAGCTGTGCCCTGGCGTGCAGGCCTCCCAGGACGGAGCCATCCTCGTGAGTGTGTCTGGGAGAGGATTGTGGTGCCTGGAGTACCTGGCACCTGTATGGACCCAGCCAGTGCAGCTGATTCTGACCTTGGGAATGGCTTGAGGCACGTGGCTCAGACGCAGGAGAGCAGTCAGGAGCTTGTGGGGGAACAGGGCTGTCTGCCTACCTCTTGACGGGTACTTGGTCCTGGTTGAATTGTGCTGTGGAAATAAAGTACATGCTGAATTTCAAACACTTAGTATGAAGAGAAGATGAAAGATTTGTTACTAATTTTTATATAATACATATGTAGTATTAACATTAATCTCCCTTTTCTTTCTTACATTTTGTTGTCTGCTCCTTACAGTCCTCTTGGCTGTGACAGTTTCTTAACCTTTCTGTAGTTTTGATGACTTTGAGGAGTTTTGAAGAGTGCTGGTCAAGTATTTATAGGATTTCTCACTGTTGGAGTTTTTCCTATGTCTTTCTCATGGTTCAGCTGGGATTGTATGTTCTGGGATGAGGATCTCAGAGTGCAGTGTCATTTTTGTCCATGTGGTTAATTGGCATGACTAAGTACTGTTGACCTTGGCCCTGCTCGCCTGGGTGCAGGAATGGTGCATTCCAGGTTTGAGAGTGGCCCTTACCTGTGGCTTGTGTTACGTTTCTATTCTATGAGATAGTGCTGGTTGAAGGCCTGGGGCTTTAGCTGTTAGTAGGGACAGCCTGCTGAAACCAGTGCTTCTGGACACAAAGTCACATTTGCCCATCCCTGGGCCTCCATAAAAAGGACACTTTGTCTAGGCACTGTTAACAGAAAAGCACACAGAAATAGGAATGTGTGTGTGTGTGTTTGCATGGGTATGTACATATATGGAGATTAAAATGACTTGAAACCTAATTGTAAGCATTAAACTTTTCTTCTCTTTACGTCTCTTTGCCACATCTCGTAACAGCGTATTATGAGAAAACTGCAGGAGAATGATTGCTGTAGTAAAGTGTTTGGATCTCCAGGGAGCAGGAAAGTACATTTACTGTAGAAATAAAATGTTGTTGAAATAAAAATGTTTTCACATGAGGAGGTGATTTTACTGATGGGACAGGGACAGGAATGTGGTTCAAGATTTTTCTGCCAATGATACCATCTGTTTAAAAGATGATGCTTTGTGTCTCCTTTTTGTCCTAATTGGTTAATTTCATGCTATTGTTAGCGTAAATAGGGTGCATCCATTCCTGCCTACCCAAGAGAGGTGAGTAAGGGAAACAGAGCTTTTCATATGAATGATTAAACTGAAGTTTTTAAGAGTTAAGATCTGATTCTCATGCAAATGTTCAATGAGCAGGTACCAAAGATGTACTGAACTCGCTAGTGAGAGAACCAGCCCCTTGGTGGTGAGTTCTGGGAGGCTGGGCGAGGCTGGTGGGAGAGGCTGGTTGGCTTCAGAGCACTCATGTGGGGTCACCAAGGTCCCTATGAGTTGGTTAGTGACAATCAAGCCATAATCTTTGGGATTTTTCCATCACTCCCCAGCCTTCCAGTCTGCAGTTTGACTCAGCCGGAAGTAGCAGGTAGCAGAGTCCCGTCCCCTGCTGCTAGCCCCTGCTTCAGCACAGCCTCCAGAGGGCCCCTGCCGTGGTTGGCCTGGTTTCCCAGTTCCCCACAGAACAGACTCAGTGTTCATTTCCGCAGGGCCCTTCCCCCTCTTGCAGACTCGGGTGGGGGGCACGTGGGTGTTTTAGGACCACCTGAGGCACAGGTTCTCCTCTGCCATCTGTCCCGCCCCACATCACCCCACTCCTGCAGCCCCCGGTCCTCATCCTCTTGACCGGGCTGGAGTCCTGGTCAGGATGCAGTGGAGGTGACACAGGCCTTGCTGAAGCCCTGCTTTCTGTCTGTGTGGGGGAGGGCCTGGCTTTTCATAGTTGATTTTGCTGTTTTCGCCTTTTTTTTTTTTTTAATGTCCGGTCTGTTGAGTTCTAATACAATAAACATGCACAACAATGTCAAAGTGCATGAAGTTTGGAAATACTCTTTTTTTTTTTTTAAGACTTATTTATTTTATTTGAAAGGCAGAGTTACAGAGAGGCAGAGACAGAGAGAAAGAAAGAAAGGTTTTCAATCCACTGGTTCACTCCCCAGATGGCTGCAACGGCCAGAGCTGTGCCAATCTGAAGCCAGGAGCCAGGAGCTTCTTCTGGTCTCCCACGTGGATGCAGGGTCTCAAGCACTTGGGCCATCTTCTACTGCTTTCGCAGGCCATAGCAGAGAGCTGGATTGGAAGTGGAGCAGCCGGGACTTGAACTGGTGCCCATATGGATGCCAGCGCTGCAGGCAGTGGTTTACTCAATATGCCACAGCGCCGGCCCAGCACTCTTACTTTTGATACGCACCTGCTTGCAGGTACAGCAGCATGGGGTGGTGCAGGCTGCTGCCTTCACTCCGAGCAGCACTGGCTCAGAGGGCCCTCTCTTCCTGCACCTCTGTCAGGATAAAGCTGCAGTCTCCCTCTCCCACCCTACTCCTGCTCCCCACCCCCGCCTCCTGTAGGCTCCTGCAGGCTTCTCAGAATGCATGGGTGATGCATGGGCTTGCAGCTTCAAGACAGAACTGTCCTGTCACCCCTCCCCTAACCCAAGTGCCACTCACTGCCAGGCCTCTCCTCTGGAGAACTTCTGGGCTATCCCTGTCTGCTGTGGGAAAAAAGGGGCTTGCTGCTAGCCCACCAGTTCACACTGTGGATCCCCACATGCTCAGCAGGGAAGACTTCAGGGTGGAGAGTGTGCCACACCCCAGCCTCTCCTACAGAGTACAGCCTTTTGAAAAGAATCCTGCACCGTAACTATATCCTCACACACACACCCCTCGCCCAAGCGTGGCTTTGATCTTTCAGAAGAGGCTAGCTTTCCTTTCAAAGGGCATCATCATGCATTCCTCAGTCATTAGGTAAAAGCTGATTCATAGTTAAAAGTTAACTTTCAAACCAATCAGTGAAACCCCCCACCATCCTCTAAGGTTGAATGTATTTTCCTTCCTAGCCTGTTTCAATTTCCTTTAGTGTCAGGGTTCCAGGAGCTTCTGTAATCAGCGTGACCTGGCTCTGCTCTTGGCATCGGAGCCCTGCCCAGGTCTGTGGGTGGGCAGGTAAGGTGCTCCTTACGCGTGCTGTTCCTGTCCACCCGTGGAGGAACTGGAAAGCTCACGGCCATGGCGAGCTCAGCACGCCAAGCATGTGCTCTGCCGCTGGAGCAGTTAGAGCAGTTGTCCACAAACATGGGCGCTACACCTGCATGCTGGCACTGATTTTGCATACTTGATGGTCTAACGAGGCCTCCCCTCTGCTGTCCTTTGGCTGTTGTGCTTTCCTGGGAAGCCAGAGTTCCTGTCTCCTTGGAATGCTGCATTTCGCCTTGGCAGCCACGTGGGTTCTGTGGAGGTCTGCACATTACACATATCTTTACCTCCACAACTCTGTGTGGTATGTGCAGTGTCTGTGCCCACCTGGCTTCCTGCTTCACATGGTCTGTAATGCATGGGAGTACTCTCCTAAGGCCCTATTTTGAGGACTGGTCGTAGTTTATTTTAGGGAATTTGATCAGACAGGCTGAATACCCAGGCTGTTCACTTATGGATCAAGAACAACCTAGCCATATTAGTAGAATAAGCATGTTTACCCAAATATATAAGACCAAAATTTGTAAAGTGAGAACCCACACAAGTTTGTCAAGTTCAGTATTTTAAAATGGGATTGCCACTGTTATAAAAAGTTGATGTTCTCAGCTTTCCACCCAAATCAAAGACTGTGGCCCCCTGGGCCGCGGAGATAGCCTGATGGCAGTGGTTGTGTCTGAGTGACAGCGGCCTCCTTTGCAGGTGGCCCTGGCTCTTCTCTCAGTCACTCATGTTACAGGTGTCTGCACCTTCCTTATGTCCTTGCAGGAGCTGGTTTTGGTTCTCCTGGGTGCTAATTGGTGCTACACAAGAGCTGGTCTCTACTTGTGGAATCATTATGTGTGGTGGGAATTGGGTATGGTCCAACTGAGCATTGCCAAGCCTCAGTTTTGTATACACAGCCATCTGCAGTGAAGTGTGTGCTTACATGAGCTCCATGGTGTATACTGGTGTGGGTGATGTCATTCTGTAAGGGGCCACTATTTCTCTTTCTCCTCTAAATCATCGTTATGTCTGGGTAAACAGGTTGTCATTCCTTCCCTCTCTTGCGGTCACGGTTTCTCTGTGTTTATTTTGTTAAGGATCCACATATAAAGTAAGCCACTGGTTTAAAATGTCCAGTAAATGATAAGCTTTATAGCTGTAAAAGGAAAAGCCAACACCTCAGTGACCAGGGGTCCTCAAGAAGTTCATAGAAGATGTGTACTGTGAAGAAACTACGCAGGGCTAGTGCTGTGGCGCAGCAGGTGAAGCTCCAGGCTGTGACCCTGGCATCCCATATGAGCACTGGGTCAAGTCCTGGCTGCTCCACTTTCCTGCTAGTGCACCTGGGAAAGCAGCAGAAGATGGGCCAAGTACTTGGGTCCTTGCCGCCCATGTGGGATACCTCACTGAAGCTCCTAGGTAGGCCTGGTCATTGCAGCCTGGTCATTGCAGCCATTTGGGGAGTGAACCAGTAGATGGAAGATCTCTCTCTCTCTTTCTCTCTCTCTCTCTCTGTAACTCTGCCTTTCAAATAAATAAGAAATAAATCTTTTTTTTTTTAAACTACGCAATGCTTTCAGAATTTTTTTTGCACCAAAATAAACTTACCCTTAAATTCTACTTTTCCTTGAACTTTCTGACATATCCTTATATTTTAAATTGTATCAGCCTTAGAAATGACTACATGATTAAATACACTATGGGGAAAGACTCACTGCTCCTTCTCAAGTAGCAAGCCTTAAATGAAGGTGACCGACAGTGGCAGATGTCACTGATGTGATCAGACTGGGATGCCTTGTGGCCCCGGACAAGAGTGCCACCAAAGCCATGTGCCTTCCTGTGGCGAGTCAGAATGGAACCCTGTGAGCTCAGAGGCAGGGCCTGTTTTCCCTTATTCTCTCCTGCAGCCACAGGAAGGTTAAGAAGCTCGGGCAGGCAGTTCTTGTATTCCTGTACACATGCTCCAGCTTTTATTTAAGTGACTTGGAGTCAGTGTAATTCTTTTAGGTCTGGTTTTTATCGATTGTTTGGAGAGTCCAGGTCTGTGGTCAACAGGGCTAATTATTCTCCACTCACAGGGTGAGTATCTTCTGAGCAACCTCCCCTCTGCCCGGTGCATGATAAGGTTCTCTGGTCTGGCTGGTGGAAAACACACTGTTCTGAGCCCTGTGTGAGCACCAGGCGCTGTGAGCTGTATCCCACTGAGTGATTCCTTCTCCAGCCTCAGATGGTGTCCTCAGCCGGCCCCACGCTTCTCTGTGTGCAGCTCTCTCCTCCAGTGCTCTGTCGCCAGCACCTGAGCTGCTGTGTGCCCCAGCACTCTCAACTCCATCTCCCCTGTTCAGGGAGTTGGCCAGTCTCTGCCTCAGTCCCCCTCACGTCCTGCAATCTGTAAACTCTCTCCAGATCATCACCGGGGCTGCTGTAGGCTCACCTTGCTTCCCTGCCTTCGCTGCCTGATGTCCAGTGACTTGGAAATAAATTGCTTATGCTTGTCTTCTCTCTCTCTCTCTCTCTCTCTCTCTCTCTCTCTCTCTCTCTCATTCACTTGTGAGGGTAAATTTGGCTCCTGTTTTTCCATCTTGGATAGAAGCAAAAGTCTCAGGATAGTGTTTAAAAAAACAAACCCACATGATTTGGTGTAGCTTCTTTTTCCTAACAAGCCGTCCTGGCTTACAGCCCTCCAGGATCAAGGGCAGTGTCTGGATCGCCTTAAACCCCTTCCTCCTTCTTTAAGAACTGTCCCAAATCCAGCTTCCTTCATAGATATTTTAACACTGACTCCAGTTTGCATGGGTTTTTCCTTTCTTGGAGACCTGGGCACTCTGGCAGTCCATGGCATACTGTCCAGCAGTATTTCATCTTAGCTTTATAGGAAGTCAACCGTGGCTCCCCAGATTTCTCAAGCCAGCTTCTCTGTACCTTTTATGCTCTTCCTAGTGAGTAGCACAACAGTTAAGTCCATAAAGAATCAGCAAGCACTCGTTGGATTTGTGACCAGGTATGAGGTCAGGGCTCCTGGACCCAAACCAAGGATCTGGATGAGAACCCAGACTGTGCTAGGTTCTAGACAGCTCACCTGTGTCAGGCAAGGGAACTATCATAAGAACCCACTCTGTGCCCAGTGGTGCCAGGTAAGGACATTTCTTGCTTTTATGGCCAAAGGGTGCAGAGGGTGTGTGTGTGTTTGTGTGTGTGTGTGTGTGTGTGTGTGTTCAGGGTAGAGGGAGGATGGAGTTGTCACCCCAGGCTCAGATGTCAACAAGACTGTCCTTGTTCCTGCAGCAGGCTTTCCCAGGCTGTGTTTAGGTGGCCTTTCAGTTGCCATGGTGTCACCAGACCACACGCATGGAGCGTGCCCTGAGAACCACATGAATCCCAAACCATCATCACCTTCATCATTGAGACAAATTCCACACAATTAGATCCTTCCCTTCTCACGGCCTTGTTAGGAAAGAGGCAGTGGGCGCTCTGTGAGTGCACAGATCTCCAGTGGAAATAAAGCCCCCAGGTGCTTACCCATGAGGTCTGCAGGCTCGGTGGGTGCTTGTCCACTGTGGCTTGCTCTCTGTCTCAGCATCAAGTGCTGTTGAGCTCACGCTCACTCATGTGGGCCCTGTTGTGCCAGCAGCTGGAGTCTTCTTCCTTCGGTCCACCCAAGTCTTTGTGCATACAGGACTTCCTTTCTTATCAGCCACCTAAGGCACCAGGCTCTCCTGGGCTCTCCTGGGCTTTCCTGGGCTCTGCTGGGCTCTGGCTGGCATGGGGTGAGCGTTCTAACCTGCCCTGGACCTACATTCCCCAGTGTTCCTTCTGTTCCCTGGGCTCTGGCTGTCATGGGGTGAGCATTCTAACCTGCCCTGGACCTGCATTCCCCAGTGTTCCTTCTGTTCCCTGGGCCTTGGCCGGAAGAGGCTGCCGGAGAGCTGCTCCAGGGCTCGCTCAGCTTCTCTGCCCTGCCGGGGGCTTCCCATGGCAGCTGGCCAGCCCGGCGTCCTTTGCAGAGGTCGCTCTTTGAAGGATGCCTTTTCTGTGCTCCTTTGCCGACTGCTCTTTCTTCCTAGTGTGTGTCCTTTTGGCATTTCAGCAGCTGTTTCATGTAGTGGCTGACTCTGTAGGTGTGTACCTAATGACTATAAAAAAGCTTTATTTTTAGACAGCTCTTTCTTCCCCAAACCTTTTTGCTCCTTCAGAAATGTCCCCTTGTTAAAATCCTCCCAGGATTCCTGTGCCTGGTCGAGGACTTGATGCTCCAGTGTGACTGGGGGATCTAGTCCAGTGCTGTGGAAGAATGTACTCGACAGGATCCCAGGGGCCACACGCGTATATGTGAGTTGAGCAGCCCAGTGCTTCCTGTTCAGAGAAATCAGAGTTGCTCCCTGCTGGGCTATGCATTTGGAAGGTGCTTGGCCTGGGCTCACGTCCCCATCCTCACTGTCAGCCCTTGTGCCTGTCACACTGCGGTCCAGCAGAGGCTGGGTCTTCAGCGCTCATCCTCCCTGGACGCTCTTTTACTTCCCCTCAGCCCTTCACTCCTACCCCTGCCCCACCTTCCTCCTACAGTGATACCTTCCTGGGAGCTGTACCTCCATCTGGAATGGTCCCTGGCAGCCTGTGGTATTCTCTCTTCAAGGGCAGGTTCTGCTCCTTCATTTTGCTTCCCTGTCAGGACCTGGCACCACTGGGCACAGAGTGGGTTCTTATGATGGTTCCCTTGCCTGACACAGGTGAGCTGTCTAGAACCTAGCGCAGTCTGGGTTCTCATCCAGATCCTTGGTTTGGGTCCAGGAGCCCTTACCTCACACCTGGGCTCCACTGCCCCTCTCCCCCAACCTATTTTGTGGGAGGACATTAGGCAGAGTGCCTCTTGGGCAGAGCTAAAGGTATGTCCTAGTTTTAGTCAGTAATTCCTTAAAATGTGGCATTTGAAGAATCAGCCACTAAATCCTGTCAGCTAGAGTGGCTGGAACCATCCCACGAAGTGGATATCAAAGAGCAATCACGTTATTGTTAACAGGGTCTGTTCACTTGGGGTGTCCCCAGCTAATCAGCCTCAGGTGGGAGGTGCTCAGAGGAGAGCCTTACTTACTGTAAAAAGTAAAGGAGATGGTGGGAAGGCAAAGTCCCCGAAAGAAGCTGCCTCCCGAGAGGCCGTTTACCAGGGCTTGTGTAGCAGGGTTTGGGGGATGTGGAAGAGGGAGAGAAAGGAGACCCTTCCTGCTTGCAGCTCATGTCTCATACATTGTATGTTTAAAAAGCTGACTCAAAACTACTTCTTAAAAAAGATTTATTTATTTATTGAAAAGGGAGAGTGGCAGAGAGACAGAGAGCTCACGATAACTTCCATCTGCTGGCTCATTCCCCAACAATCAGGTCTGGGGTCAAGTGCCAGGAACTTTATCCTGGTCTCCCACATGGATAGAATGAACCCACGCCCCTGGGCCATCCTCTGCTGCCTTCCCAGCATCAGCAGGGAACAGGATCAGAGCTGGAGGAGCTGGGATGTCACAAGTGGCGGCTGAACCCTCTGTGCTGCTCGCTGGCCCCTGGCTGGTCTCTTGCTCCCTTGGTGGTTTGCAGTGCTCTGGGCCCTGAGGGTGTTGCAGGAGAAGCCTTCCTGGAGTCTCCTCCGAGAATCGAGCGCTGATGCACCAGCTGCCTTAGTCCTCTGCCTCTGTTCCTGCACCCTCCTCTTGTCTGAATCCTGTACTCTGGTCACAATGATGACATAGCTGGTCATTCTGGGACAAAAGTTGTGAACACAGGGAGTGACTGTGGTTGTCAGAGCGCAGCGCCTGCAGGTGGAGCTGCCGGACGCTGAGTCCTGACAGCAGGCGACAGACACGCAGGATCAACTGGGGCATCCCCCTGAGCTCTCAGAAGGAGACACACCTAGTGCCCCCTGCCAGAAATCACCTTTCTAAGAGTACACAAATACTTGTCTAATTTAGTTTTCAAGTTTATTCTTCATACTTGTTACATGTTGCACATTTCTATCGGCAAATTTTCTTCTCTATTTCAAACAGATTGTATTATAAAGGTTTTTTTTTTTTTAAACATGTAAACTAGGATATAATCATTGCCTAGGCTCCATTGTGTTTCTTTCTTTCTTTTTTAAAAATCTATTTTATTTATTTAAAAGACTTACAGAAAGAGAGAGGAAGAGACAGAGCTCCCTAAATGGCCACAACAGCCAGGGCTAGGCCAGGCAGAAACCAGGAGCCAGGAGCGTATTCCAGGTTTCCATGCAGATGCAGGGGCCCAGACTCTTGGGCCATCTTCCACTGCTTTCCCAGACTTATTAGCACAGAGCTGGTTTGGAAGTAGAGCAGCTGAGACTTGAACTGGCGCCCATATGGGATACTGGCGTCGAAGGCAGTGACTTTTTCAGCTGTGCCACAACATCTGCCCCCTCCATTGTGCTTCTAAAGACACATGTCCATTTAGGTATTACATCCTGCCTCCTCGCTGAACAGACTATCTAGTGTCTTTCGATTCCATTGGCTGGTTAGGCCATCTGTCACCAGGGACAGTTTTACATCTGCCTCAGTGATCTCTATGCCCTCATTTTCTTTTTCTTGTCTTTCTGCGTAACTTAGTGCTTCAGTGTGATGCAGAACAGAGTGGTGAGAGCAGATATTTTTGGTTTTGCCCTAATTTTATTTTATTTTTATTTATTCACTTGAGAGAGAGCGAGCGAGCACTCCCATGTGCTGATTCACTCCCTAAAGGCCTGCAGTGGCTAGGGCCAAAGCTGAGAGCTGGGAATGCGGTCCAGATCTCCTATGGAGATGGCAGAACCCCAATAATTTGTGCCATTACCACTGTCTCTCGGGGTCTGCATTTGCAGGAAGCTGGAGTCGGGAGCCAGAGTTGCATGGAATCGAGGCCCTCCACTATGGGATGTTAGCGTCTTGTCCGAGAGGCTGAATGCCCACCCCTCCACCTCTCTTTAAAGGGAATACATCTGTTGTTTCACTCAGGTGATTGCTGTGGGTTTGCTTTGTTTTCTTTCTTTCTTTCTTTCTTTCTTAGATTTATTTATTTATTTGAAAGTCAGAGTTACACAGAGAGAGAAGGAGAGGCAGAGAGAAAGAGAGGTCTTCCATCCACTGGTTCATTCCCCAGATGGCCACAACAGCTGGAGCTGCGCTGATCTGAAGCCAGGATCCAGGAGCTTCTTCTGGGTCTCCCATGTGGGTGCAGGGGCCCAAGCACTTGGGCCATCTTCTACTGTTTTCTCAGGCCATTGCAGAGAGCTAGATTGGAAGTGGAGCAGCCGGGACTCGAACCAGCGCCCATATGGCATGCTGGTACTGCAGGCGGTGGCTTTACCCGCTATGCCACAGCACTGGCCCCTGTTACATTTCAATGAATACACTTCATCAGATTCAAGGAAGTCTTCCTGTACCTGGTTTTTAAGGGCAGTTGACCATGTTGTAAATTGATTTTTATCCAATGATGATCATCTACTGAGGCAGGCACAGGAGCCTACCCCTCTTAATCTTCAATGTTCTGAAGTACATTCAGTTTTCTTTTTTTTTTTTTTTGTCCAAAGATTTATTTATTTATTTGAAAGGTGGAATTACAGAGAGGCAGAGGCAAAGAGAGAAAGGTCTTCTATCCACTGGTTCACTAGAGAGCAAAGGTCTTCTATCCACTGGTTCACTCCCCAAATGGCCACAATGACTGGAGCTGTGCTGATCTGAAGCCAGGAGCCTGGTGCTTCCTCTGGGTCTTCCACATGGGTGTAGGGGTCCAAGCACTAAGGCCTTCCTCCCCACTTTCCCAGGCCACAATAGAGAGCTGGATTGGAAGTAGAGCAGCAGGATTCGAACCAGCGCACACATGGGATACTGGCACTGCAGGCTGTGGCTTCACCTGCTTTGCCACAGTGCTGGCCCAATTCAATTTTCTAATGTTGAACTATCCTAGCATTTCTTGCCAGATTTGATGACAATATATCATCATTTTATTAGCTTTGGTTTATAATTTGTTTAGGATTTTTGTATTGGTATTTATCATTTTTGCTTAGGTTTTGTAATTGAGTTAATATTATCATCATGGTGAGGGGCAAGTCAAGCAGGGCATGTGGAATTGGACATCACATTTAAATAAAGGAGACCAGCCGGCGCCACGGCTCAATAGGCTAATCCTCTGCCTTGCACCTGGCTACTGGCTTCGGATCAGTGCGGTGTGCCGGCCATAGCGCACCGGCTGCAGCGGCCATTGGAGGGTGAACCAACAGTAAAGGAAGACCTTTCTCTCTGTCTCTCACTCTCACTGTCCACTCTGCCTGTCAAATAAATAAATAAATAAATAAATAAAGGAGAGCAAGCTGGTTTTGGAGGAGAGAGAAGAACTTTATATTTATTAAGACACTGCACCATGTTTGATAGCTGTTTTGAGTGTATGCTTGGTTGATAGGGATTTGCAGTTTTCTGTTGGATTCATTTGGCTTAGATGAAATGTACTTTTAAAAAAAGATTTATTTATTTATTTGAAAGGCAGAGTTATAGAGAATGAGAGGGAGAGACAGAGACAGAGGTCTTCCTTCTGCTGATTCACTCTCCAAATGGCTGCAACTACCAGGAGCTTCTTCCGGGTCTCCCATGTGAGTGCAGTGGCCCAAGCACTTAAGCCATCTTCTGCTACTTTCCCAGGTACATTGACAGGGAGCTGGATCGGAAGGGGAGCAGCCAGATCTCGAACCAGCACCCATATGAGATTCTGGTGTTGCAGGCAGCAGCTTAACCTACTACACCACAGCGCTGGCCCCAAAATGTATTTTTTTATTGCCTCAGTCACTGCATCAATTTTATGACTCAAGTTTACAGTCTCAATGTATTGGTATGGGTCAGGGCTTGTACTTATCTCCCAGGGACACTCTCGGGCCGTCTCATTCCTGAGCACAGTTAGAGACAGCACACCAGGTGGCTGGTCTTGCTGAGACTGCAAAATATGCTTTTAAGAAACCTGAGCTGTCTTCAGGGTAGAGGTGCTGGGCACATGGCAGGTTGATGCTTTGCAAATCGTTGAGGTACAGCAAGCAGGTTTTGAGTGTGCCCCAAGTTCTCCCAGCTGAGTGACATCAGTGAGCATCATCACGCCGCACCTGTGTTCCCTGGGGCTCCATCTCCCAGCTGAGGCCTGACAAGACGTTGTATCCTGCATCTCAGCTTTCAGCTGGACCCCTCGGTGGGTGGGGGCATTGCCCTGGGCTGGTTCTGGACTCCTGGGCTCTGTGTGTGACTCACTAGGCCTGTGTTTTCTGTTACCTGGAGGACGTCAGTTTGTGCTTGTTTGGGATCCGCAAGGGTTCAGGGATGTGTCTGGGTTTACAGGGGTGGGGGAGGGGAGGGCTCTGGCACTGACTCTCCATGCGGTGTTGATGAACCTGGCATTGAACCTTAAACATTTATCGTGACAGTCTGACCTTCCTAGAGACAGCGGGGGCACTTTCTCACCATGCTTTGTCAAGTTCATCTGTTTGTCCAGAAATGTTCTCGAGCTTGATGTAATAATTGAACATCATGTGATTTCTTTGCTGGCCTCTGAGCCCCGTATTTACATTAATTCTGCTCACGGGATTGCTCCGTCCGAGTCATCTAATGCCGTAAATCCAGCAAGGATAGGGGATGTTTCACCGAGGGTTTTTTTTCTTCCCCAGGTTACTGACATAATTCAGCCCGTTACTCATCAGTGTAAATGTCAGCTACTGTCGCCAGAATTTAGGTGCTTTGAGCATGGATGTGAAGAGGTTGAGCATCGGGAGATGCAGAGGGAAGCCCCTTTGGAATGACAGGGAAGTCTAGCCCATGCCAGTGGAAAGGCGTGTGTATCCCTTGGCTGCTGAGGAAGAGCTGGACCTGGTCCCCGGGCCCTCATTCGTTTCTCCTGTCCCCTTTCTTGGGGGAAGATGCCTGTCACATTCCTCTCCCTTCTTGTGATAGCTCATGTCCTGTCTCCGCTTTTGCTCCCAGCCCAGACAGGGGAGATGAGAACAAACTGTTTTCCTAAGATGCTGATTATTTGTGGGGGCTGGAAGGGATTCTCCTTGGGGTTGACTGCCTTTCCCACAGAAGGGAAATGGGACTGACAAGGGTTAAACAGGGACCATTTTGCATTCCAGGGACCTGTTGGCGCTGGCTTATCAAGAGCCCACTGGGACAGTGTGGACTTGGGTGCTGGGGCCTGTTTCCATGTACAGTGAGCCAAGTGACTGTGCTGCCCTTCCCTCTGCTGGGGTCACGTGATAGATACATGATCCAGAGCCCATGGGTGAACTCAGAAGGTCCTCACTGTGGGCTGCAGACTGTGGATGTACCCTTAGCTCCCAGGGTACAAGACCTTGTGCAGCAGGGACCCAGAGGAGGGACTCTCAGCCCAGCTCTGAGTGAAGACCAATGCGGATGCGACACAGGAATCGCTGGCACAGCGGTAGCCTGGACTGGGACATGAACTGGTAAGGCAGGTGGAGAGGCCAGGCCGTGGAGGATACTGCTCCATGCTGAGCAGCTGGACAGCTGGACGTGGTTGTGACCACCATCTTGCCTTTTATCCTGACAGTTTATGGGATAAAGGAAAGCACTGAGATAACCAGCCAGGCTTGTCTGCTGGGCCCAATCCTGGACTGTCCCTTATCTAATGGTTGGGATAGTAATATAGTAATGTTTTTGAGGGAGTCCAGGTCCACTTAGGTTAGCCTTAGGCCACCTTTGTCTAACTTATGACTGACCGGGGGCTTGGAGATTCATGTGTTTCGTGGTGACCTGAGGCTGCAGTTTTGTTCATCGGTCCCCCTGGTAAGTGACACTGTCTGCTGTTGCAGTTGTCCTCTTTCTTCAGTCTCATGGCACCTTCCACCTTCTGTGGCCAGTTCTCACGTGCTGACCCAGTTTTCCCAAACAAGCTGGAACATAGGCCCCTTACAGTATAGGGAGCCCTGGCAGGGTTTAGAGTGATGTTATTTTTTTTTAATCTTTTTTTTTTTTTTTTTTTTTGACAGGCAGAGTTAGAGAGAGAGAGAGAGAGAGAGAGAGGGAGAAAGGTCTTCCTTTTTCCTTTGGTTCACCCCCTGAATGGCCGCTACTGCTGGCGCGCAGCACCGATCCGAAGCCAGGAGCCAGGTGCTTCCTCCTTGTCTCTCATGTGGGTGCAGGACCCAAGCACTTGGGCCATCCTCCACTACACTCCTGAGCCACAGTAGAGAGCTGGCCTGGAAGAGGAGCAGCCGGGACAGAATCCGGCACCCCAACTGAGACTAGAACCCGGTGTGCTGGTGCCGCAGGCAGAGGATTAGCCTAGTGAGCCGTGGTGCTGGCCAAGAGTGACGTTATTTTTTATTTGTTTATTTTTTTTGACAGGCAGAGTGGACAGTGAGAGAGAGACAGAGAGAAAGGTCTTCCTTTGCCGTTGGTTCACCCTCCAATGGCCGCCATGGCCGACACGCTGCGGCCGACGCACCATGCTGATCCGAAGCCAGGAGCCAGGTGCTTCTCCTGGTCTCCCATGGGGTGCAGGGCCCAAGCACTTGGGCCATCCTCCACTGCACTCCCTGGCCACAGCAGAGAGCTGGCCTGGAAGAGGGGCAACCGGGACAGAATCCGGCGCCCCGACCGGGACTAGAACCCAGTGTGCCAGCGCCGCAGGCAGAGGATTAGCCTATTGAGCCGCGGTGCCGGCGAGTGACGTTATTTTTAAAAATAACTTTAGTGAGGTTCCCACACACCCTCCAGTTCCCCCCTTGAAACGTGCAGTTCAGTGAGAGTGTATTCACAGGGTGGTGCAGCTGTCACCACGATGCATTTTGAATATTCCCACCAACACACAAGGAAACTGCCTTTAGCTGGACTCTTCTCCCCAGCGCTAAGCTGCTGCGAGTCTGTTTGCTGTGGCCATGGATCTGCCCTTTCTGGGCATGTCCTGTAAGTGGAGTCATTCACGGCCTGGCCTGTGCCCAGCACAGCATAGTCAGTGTTGGTCCACGCTGTAGTAGGTGCCAGCGCTGTAGTTCTTTTTCCTGAGTGATAGTCTGTTGTCTAGAAATGCCACACGTGTTGCTTCCACTCTTGGGTGCTGAATGAATGATGCTGCCGGCGAGTGACAATACTGTCCCTTGAGTGGGCACTTGGACCACATTGCTCGGGAGCTCTGGGGACATGATGAGGCAAGGAGCCTCACTAGGTAGTTCCAGTGGTCTCCGTGAGTGTCTTCCAGATGTCTCTCAGGGTGGACTGCTGGTGTTTGACCCAAATCTCATGTAGAACTCAAGTATATAAAGCAGATAAAAATGGGCCTACTAGCAACAGTGGAGGAGAAGGCCTGGAAGCCCACCCACTGCCTCCCCTCCCCTGGGGGTGCTGGAGCATCGGGCATTCTAAAAATGGCCAAGGTTGGGGCTGGTGTTGTGGTCTAGTGGTTACAGCTGCCACCTGTGATGCCAGCATCCCATATAGGCGCTGGTTCATGTCCTGGCTGTTCCACTTCCAGTTCAGTTCCCTGTGAATGGCCTGAGAAATGCAGTGGGAAATGGGCTCAAGTGCTGGGACATGTGTCACCCATGTGGGGAAATCCCGATGAAGCTCTTGGCTCATGACTTTGGTCTGGTTCATCCCTGGACATTGTGCCTATCTGGGGAGTGAACCAGAGGATGGAAGATCTCCCTCTCTGTGTCTCTCCCTCTCTTTCTCTCTAGATCTGACTTTCAAATAAGTAAATAAATCTTGAAAAAGAAAAAGAACATGGCCAGAGGTTGGTTATATTCCCCTAAATCCATCTCCTGGGCAGTGGGCTGGCCTCAGGGGGAGGAGGGTCTGAGAGAACTGGAAGCATCATGGCTGTGGTTAAGAGGACAGAGTGTTAAGCAGTTCTGGTTGGTGGGGATGGTGCTGGAGAAGACAGGCCCCGTGACCTGTGAGGTGAGGGAGCCCGATGGGACCAGAAAGAGTGTCACCTGGGATGACAGTGAGGCCTGGACCAGAGACCTGGTGACATGGGCTCTCTCGAGGTCAGTGAAGATAGAGGATGGTGTAGAATGAATGACAGACCTTTCCCCCTCTCTTCCTTCCTCCTTTCTTTTCCTTCCTTCCTTTTTTGAGATTTTGTTTATTTATTTGAAAGGCAGAGTTACAGAGAGAGAAAGGGAGGGAGGGGGACAGATATTCCATTGGCTAGTTTGCTGGTTCACTCCCCAAATGGCTGCAACAGCCAGAGTGGGGCCAGGCTGAAGCCTGGAACCAGGAGCTTCTTCTGGGTGTACCACATAGGGGGCAGGAGTACAAGCACTTGGGCCATCTTCTGTTGCTCTGCCAGGAGATTAGCAGGGAGCTGGATCAGAAGTGGAGCAGCCAGGACATGAACCAGCACCCATTTGGGATGCTGGTGTCACATGCAGCAGCTTAACCCCACTGTGCCACAACACCAGTCCCTGTGGAACTCACTAACTCAAAGACCTTCCTGGGATGTGGCTGGGACAGCAGGGGAGGGAATTGGGAGAGGACAGGCCCTGTTGTGGGTGGCGGGCAGGAGGACAGGGTCCAGGAAGTCGTGCACTGGGGGCCTTAGAGAAAGCAGGGTCCAAGTGGGAGAGGCAGCCTAAGGGAAGGCAAGTGAGGTTAGTGGAGAAGAGGGGCTTGTTTTCCGTGCGAAGGCGATTCCAGGGCGCCTAGAAGAGGGCAGGACAGGTAACGAAGAGCCTGGATGTCAGGTGTGTGTGTGTGTGTGTGTGTGTGTGTGTGAGAGAGAGAGAGAGAGAGAGAGAGAGGAAGAGAGAGGGAGGAGGGAGGGGGACCTGGAGGTTTTGTATTTGGCTCCCCTATTTACTTGGAGTCTGATTCCCCCTGCCTCTCTGTCTTTCTCTGTGGCCTAGGCCACTTACTGGACACTAGGAGCCCCTTAGGAGCACCTGTAGAAGGCTGGTGGAGTGCACTGCGGAGATGGGAGTGGGAGGGAGGTGGTCCCAGGGGCTCTGCTTCTTGGTTGGTGGTGGCAGCCCCTCTCAGGAGCCTCTCTCTGCAGTCTCACTGAGTGCCATCCTCCCGTGCAGCCTCAGTTTAAGCTAAGCCTGCTTGCCTAGGGCTCCCAGGGTTTGAGGTGCACACGAGTCCCTTGGAGCTCTGGTGCAGGTCTGGCTGGGGCCTGGGAGTCTGCATACGAACCAGTGCTCGGGTGATTGCCGCTGCTCTGGGGACCCGGCCCACTTCCAAACAGGCGGTTCTCTTCCTCAGTGCCCCTGCCTTGGGGTCTGGATGTTGGGACATGCAGGTAGAGAGCATCAGTGTAACCGGTGTGGTTGGTCTAACAGTGGCAGATCTTGCAGGACCTCAGTTGCGTAAGAACCTCACAACAGCTGCTGTTAAGTAATGACAGTGGGTCTCTCTCATAGCCCGGGGCAGTGCTGATGCGTTCAGGAAAAGCCCCCTTCTGCTTCTCCCTGGTCTCTGCAACAGGATGTGTGTTTTGAGGCAACAGAAGCAAGATAGTAAGGTGGCTGTGAGCGGTCCATCGATTCTCCAGTCCCATTGTGACTGAGCTTCCTCTGGGGAAGTGGTAATTCCTGAGAGCATCAGGATGAAAGATGAGTTGTGGCAACTGACAGAAATACCTGGGGCTGGGTGCTGTAATAGTGGCTGACGCTGTTATAAATACAGTGAGGTTTTTGTCCACACAAATGGAATTCTTGAGAGACTTGCAGGAGCTTGCCAGCGTTTATTTTTAATATTTTTAGTGCTTATTTATTGTCATTTATGTGAAAGGTAGAGAGAGAGAGAAAAAAAATCTCTCCATTTGTTTATTCTCCAAATGCCAGCAATAACCAGGAGCCCAGAACTCCATCCAGGTCTCTCTCTTAGGTGGCAGGGGCCCAAACACCTGAACCATCATCTGGTGCTCCCCAGAATAGATCAGCGGGAAGCAGAAAGACAAGGACTTGAACCAGCATTCTGATGTGGGATGCTAGCATCCCAGGCATGCTGCTTAACCTGCTGTGCCACAGCACCCACCTCTATTTTTAGAAGTAAATGGCAATGATAGCAAGTGTGAAATTTCTAGAAATTTTGCCTTCAACACTTCTAGTTCCTTGTCAGGTATCTACAATTGGATCCTTAGACCAAACAGGCTCAGCTGTGACCCAGGGTGTTCCGCGCTGAGCTTTCCATTAAATTCACAAATGTGGCATAGCAATACTTTTGAAGAGCACTTCATTTTCTCTGACAGGCTGCATATGAAGAACTCTTAAGTTCAACAGTAGATTTTTCTCTCGTATCTCCAGATTACCATAGGTATTTGGGCAAAGCCATGACTAAAAATGAAGTGTCATCACTTAGTGTTTTTCTAAAATAGTTTATTATATGATACTCAGTAGCTGAAAAAGAATCTCTGTAGCACACACACGTGTACAAAGCATAATGAGGAGCACATACCAAGGCTCTGCCTTGCTGCCTAAGAGCTGGAGCATCCCCCATGCCCCTCCCGTCCCAGGCCCTCCCCGGCCGTCCCTGCCTCACCGCCCAGGGGTGACTGCTGCCCTATTTTTGTGTTTATTGTCCCTGTCCTTTCTTCTCTCTGTCAAAACAGTGTAAACACAGAGATGTGTTCCCTAAGCAAGAGCATTTGGCTTTCTTGTTCGTGCACCCTCCTGGTGGCATCCTTTGCCTCTCGTTCTTTCCCATTGGGCTGTGCCTGTTGTGTGTGCTGACCTGTTTCAACACCCTGTGCCCAGAGCACCTCTCAGTTCCTCAGGCTGGATGTCTGCTGTTCCCCCAAATATGCTCTTTTCTTTTTATTATGAAAGAGATGGGACTTCTACTTTTGATTACTGCAGCCTGTATATTTTCCATAGCAACATCTGAAATGGTAAATCCATCTGTGCAGAATGTCTCACTGTCTGTTTAAATAGTCCTCTTTTTTGTGGGCATTTCCATTGATCCAAGGTTTTAATGACTGCAAAAGGCAATGTGGAGCTGATATTTGGCCTAGAGCTTAGGACACGACTTGGGGTGCATGCATCCCTTTTAGGGGTGCCTGGGTGCCAGTCCTGGCTGTGTGTGATTCTAGCCCCCTGCTATTGTGTGCCCCGGGGCTCAGGTCATTGGGTCCCTGCTTCTCTCATGGCAGCCCTGGATTGAGTCCTCGTCTCCTGGCCTGGCCCAGCCCTGGCTGTTGGTGAGCATTTAGGGGATAAACCAGTAACGGGAGATCTCTCTTTGTCTCTTCCTTTCAAATAAAAGCCAGTAAAATGATGTCCTTTTGCATGTATCTGTGTGTTTGATAGCTAGTTATTTACCACAAGACCAGTGCTAGGAGGTGAAATTGCTGGGTCATAAACTGCATGTACCCAGTGCTTTGAGATGTATGTTGCTGAGTTGTGTTTCCCAAGATCCATGTTTACACCCCCTGTGACCAACATAAATTTCTTTTCCACAAACTCTTGAAAAGACTATCGTAATTACTATTATTTTTTGAAAGTCAGAGTTACAGATAGGGGGTTGTGGGGGAGAGAGAGAGAGAGAGAGAGAGAGAGAGAGAGAGATCTTCCATCCACTGATTCACTCCTCCCAAGTGACTGAAATGGCCAGGCCTGGGTGAGGCTGAAGTCAGAAGCCAGGAACTACATCCAGGTCTCCTGTGTGGGTGGCAGGGGCCCAAGTACGTGGATCATTTCTGCCATTTCCAGAGGCATATTAGCAGGGAACTGGATTAAAAGTGGAGCAGCTGGGACTCGAACCAGTGCTCATGCGGGATGCCAGCATTGCAGGCAGCCGCTTAACCTGTTGCAGCATAACACTGGCCCCAATTGTAATTATTTAATTCATGTCAATTTGGTGAATCATATGTTATTTCTCATGGTTTCCCTATTTGTATCAATTTAGTTGCTAGTGAGCTTGAACTTTTTTTTAAAAAAAAAACAACCTCTTTTTTAAAAAAAAAATTTATTTATTTATTTGAAAGGCAGAGTTACAGAGAGGTAGAGGTAGAGAGAGAGAGAGAGAAGTTTTCCATCCACGGGTTCACTCCCCAAGTGGTTGCATTGGCCAGAGCTGTGCCAGTCTGAAGCCAGGTGCCAGGAGCTTCTTCTGGATCTCCCACGTAGGTGGTGCAGGGGCCCAAGGACTTGGGCCATCTTCTATTGCTTTCCCAGGCCACAGCCGAGAGCTCGATTGGAAGTGGAGCAGCCAGGACTTGAACCAGCACCCACATGGGATGCAGGCACTGCAGACAGCGGTCTTACCTGCTATGCCACAGTGCTGGCCCCGAACTCTTTTCGTCATAAGCTCCTTAAGCACTTGCATTTCTTCACATTTTAAAAATTGGGGCCAGTGCTATGGCATTGAGGGTAAAGTTAACGACTGCAGTGCTGACATCCCATATGGACGCTGGTTTGAGTCTTGGCTGCTCTACTTCCGATCCAGCTCTCTGCTATGGCCTGGGAAAGCAGTGGAAGATAGTCCTTGGGCCCCTGCACCCACATGGGAGACCTAGAAGAAGCTCTTGGCTCCTGGCTTCGGATCGGTGCAGCTCCAGCTATTGTGGCCAGTAGGGGAGTAAACCAGCGGATGGAAGACTTCTCTCTGCCTCTGCCTCTAACTCTTGCTTTCAAATAAATAAATAGATCTTAAAAACAACAACAACAACAACAACAACTGTGAATCTGTATTTTAGATACAGATAAGTTTGATTAGTTTTTCATTTGCATTTTCTTATTCAAGGATTAGTTTTAGACTTTCTATAACTGTTTGCTGGCTGCATAACATAATTTCCTTCATTACTCTTCAAGGGGCTGGAGTGTTTTTATGAGTAGTTCATTTATGTGTTAAAGATGGGAATGGTTGTGATACTTTGTGAATACTTGCTTATTTTAGAATGCCTTGTTTGGTATAGGATATTTGAGTCACCATCTTTTTTTTTAATATTTATTTTTTTATTTGAGAGGTAGAGTTATAGACAGAGAGTGGGATAGACAGAGAGAAAGGTCTTCCATCACTGATTCATTCCCCAGATGGCCACAACGGCCAGAGCTGGGCCAGTCCTAAGCCAGGAGCCAGGAGCTTCTTCCAGGTCTCTCATGCAGGTACAGGGGCCTGAGAACTTAGGCCATCTTCCACTGCTTTCCCAGGCCATAGCAGAGAGCTGGATTGGAAGTGGAGTAGCTGGGACTGGAACTGGCGCCCATATGGGATGCCAGTGTCACAGTCGGAGGCCCATCTTACTGTGCCACAGTGCCAGCACTTTGGCACCGGCTTTCACCCTCATGCTCTGTAGATGTTGTGCCATGATGGCTGGTTGATCTTGTTTCTTCTTTCTACACACCTGTCATGCAGTTACCCTCCCACTAGTTTAACATGAGTTTGTCCATGTTTTGCTCTGCTGTGGCTCTCTGATGGCCTTTAATGGTGTGGAAGAGAAAGTGGGGACTCCGAGAGCAGCTCTCCCAGGTGCCTTTGGTACGCCCCAGCCTTTCTCCAGCCCGTGGAATGTCCTGCGGTAATCTCTTTACCTATTGCCTTTTCTGCATCTGCTCTGGCCCCTCTTCTTACAGTTCCTGTCCTACACATGCCTGGATTTCCTGTGTTGAATTTCCAGGCTTCTGTTCCCTTCACTGACCTTTTGTTCCTCTGACCATGGGAAGAATTACACGAACTGGTGTTTCTGAGTCAATAGTTTTATTTTCCATAGTGCTGGATCTATTAACTACATCTGTCACATGCATTTTCTTTAAGTCAATTTTCAATTGTTTATTAAAGTAATTATGCACTTAATTAAAAGCTATGTGATGCCTGAAGGTTTATAATGAAACATAAGCCCTGCCTGTTCCTCCCTGTGCTTTGTCCTTGTCCCCAAAGCCTTTTCTTTAACCAATTCTGAGCTCCTTTTTGGGTACTTTTTTCTCTATCCTCATATAGTAACCTTTTACTGTGTTTTGATTTATTGAATTTTGATGTTATTTTTTTCATAGATAAGGACTTAGCAGTGTTCACTCCCATTACATCATAATTTATAATTGAAGTGGCAGTTAGTACTTACACTGTCATGGCTCTCACTGTCGGTCACCACAGAGACAAGTTGGGTCCTGTGATTTTTGTTATTGGGCAGCCTTTTGTTTTTCTAGGAATGTTTCCTTGTCTTTCTTTTCATCTTGCAGTGTTGCTGAAAATACTCTATTTACTCCTCCCTCCCAGACCTGTTTCCCAGGCATTCTATCTAGTGCCCGAGCCCATAGAACTCTCTGGAGCTCTGGCCAGTGTTCCAGAGAGTTCTCTGCTGGGTGCTGAGCACTCCTCTTGCCTGGACGTGGCTCGCACTTCTCTCCCAGGTCACAGCCACTGCTTTTCTGGATCCCATGTCTTCCTCTTTTCTGTTTGGTTGTTATTTTGTACAATAACTCTTCATTGTTCCAAATCTGCCCTCTTGGCATTTATATAGGCCAAATGGAGGGGAGAAAAGCCTACCCCTCTTTTCTTAAGACTTCTGCAAATTGAAGAAACATTTTGAATCACTTAAGGAACACTATTAGTTTAAAATGCTCATGGACAGTTGTCTGTTACCAATTATGCCTTGGAATACCAACGCTGACATGGTTTAAGTGTCTCCATCAATGTGCTGCAGTTCGGGATTATTAACCAGACACGTGCCAGCAGTGTGATCCAGATCCACTGAGAAGGTGCATATTACTGTGGCCTTCCAGTGGTTTATGGCCTAAAACATGGTCCATGCACACAGGCCTTCAGGAGAGGGAGGCAAGGAGTGGAAGGAAGCAGCCCCTGGCCTCCCCATGCCCTCTCTCCTGCTTCTCTCCCTGTGCAGGGGAATCAGTTAACTTCTCTGTCATCACTCTTGAAATGTGGTGATTGGCTTCTGTTGAAGGAAACACCCAGGCCACAGAGGTGGTGAAGCGAGGGCACCTGCAGCACTGGGTATGTTAGAGATGCAGTCTTCCCCGTGCTCCCCAGCAGAACTGGGGAATGGAGTGCCCTGTGATAAAACAGTCCCGGCTGCTGGCATGTGTGGTTTGCCTTGTAAGTGGATTGCTAGCTCTCAAAGAATTCGCATGCATAGTACAAATGCCGCAGGATTCCACGCAGGCTTGCTCCACAGGCCTTTGCTGTTGCAGCATCTTTCTGTGCCTTGTGGGGAAGGGGCGGTCGTCCTGAATATCCACCATTGCCCACCAGTGTCCATGACTGTGACCCAGCATAGAATTCTGGTTAATAGCGGGCCAGATGACAACCAAGTGACACCTAATGAGCGATCACCTGAAGAGGTGGTTCATTGAAAAATGCATGTGGGTTGTAACCCCTGCCTCCCATTTCTTGATGACTCGGGATCACTTCTCAGGCACTAATTTCCCAACACCCTGGTCCCCTCCTGTGGCCAGAAGGTGCCTGTGACAGAGAGGGCCAGGTGCTCAGAGTAGGAAGACACGGTCCTGCAGGGCAGTTGTCCATGGAAGTTGCAGGTGACCCCTGGGCTGGGGGACACCAAGGGCTCTGACAGTGGCTGCTGCAGCTGGGCTGGACTAGCCTTGAACTCGTCCACATCCATGTGGCCTGAAAGCTGGAGTCATCCCTGCGTGTGCTGAGCAGTGGAGGGATAAACCAGAGACTGAGCTGAGTGAATGTAACAGGGAGCAGCTGAACCACCCTGCCTTTTATTTTTGCATGCCTGAGAGGGTTTTTATAAACAATGGGAAATTAGAAAATAAAATTAGCTTGCATGATTTCATATGGGGACAGATGCTTGCCTGCTTGATTTTTTTTAACCCCCAGGAAAACCTCAGAGTTAATAATATATGAAAATTAGGTACCAAGTGTGCACTTTGCTTTGTAATGTTTTTATTAAGCAGCCATTGATTTAAAAATAACACAGTGCAATGATTGGCATAATGGCAGACTGCACTGTGTATGAAAACATCCTTTGTGAGTGTTCTGTCAGGTTTTCCATTACATCAGAACATATTTAAAAGAAAAAACTTTCAGAATTATCACATGATACAAAATTATATCAAGCTGCAGTGTGGTCAAATTGTCCCCAAAAATAAATTACAGTTCCTTTTTTTTTTTTAATAAAAAAGATTTATTTATTTATTTGAAAGGCAAAGTTAAAGAGAAGCAGAGTCAGAGAGAAAGTAAGTCTTCCGTCCACTGATTCACTTCCCAAATGGCCACAGCAGCTGGAGCTGTGCCAGTCTGAAGCCAGGAGCCAGGAGCTTCTTCGAAGTCTCCCAGGTGGGTGGTGCGGGGCCCAAGGACTTAGGACATCTTTCCCTGCTTTCCCAGCCCATAGCGGAGAGTTGAATCAGAAGTGGAGCAGCCAGGACTCGAACTGGTGCCCACATGGGATGCCGGCACCGCAGGTGGCAGCTTTACCTGCTACGCCACAGCACCAGCCCCACAATTGCTTTTTTTAGAAAACAAAACCAAAAACAGTGGCTTAGTCAACTAGAGATTGGCTTCTACAGGAAGAAGTCAATTTCCCAGACGTTTTTCAAATGTTGCAGTAGACTCTGACTCAATTCCCCTGAGCTTCACCGGAATCGTTTGCTGACCAGAGTTTGCCTTCCCTTCTTCCTCCTTGCTGCCCCCGCCACCTGGCCTGTAAGGAACAGGGAGAAGGTGGTCATGGAGCTGCCCGGAGCTCAAGGGGTGACCCAGTTCTGAATCTACCTGAGGCTGTTGTGTGGTTATTAGACCTGCCAGTCATCTCATAGTGAAGGTCTCCATCATTCCCTTAAAGAGGTGTCATGGCTCATGGCCAAGGGCTGTGGACTCGCGGTTGCTGCGCCAGTTGCTTTGGAGCTTTATTTTATCTGCACAGTAGTGGGGCAGGGTTACTTTCCAAAAGTTTCTGTGGCATCTGGTAGCTGAGGCAGTGTGGAGTTCAGTACTTCAGGCTAACCTAAGGAGGCTTGTTGTTGATTGAATTTTTCTGTATTCCGTAGCATGCTTTACTTGCACAAGGGTGCTTCACAAAATTCATGGAAAATTTAATAAGAAGATAAATTTATTTTGGTGCAAAAAAAATTGAAATCTATACAGAAAACAGAGGGGTCTTCAGAAAGTTTATGAAAAAGGCATACTGTGAATTTCAAAATTGTTCTGAACTGAAACAAACTTAAATTCCGTTTTCCACAAACTTTCTGAAGCACCCTTGTCTACTGCCATGAAATTGTTAGCTGTTCAACAAAACACGTCCAATGACAGCTTGTAGTGCTTATCTCCATCCCGAGAGGAAGTTCAGGTGATGGGATGTGATGGTAAAGGTGTTTTCCCTGGAGTTGGTGGGCACTTAGGAAAGAAAGTAAGCATTGTAAAGAGAAATTCCTGGAACTATTGAAATGAGCGAAAGGACTGATTTATTTGGGATATTTTGTGCTTCTGCATATAACTTGCGTCTGTACCCCGAGGGGCCTGGATGGGCGCGTCCTCCCTCCTGCTGCACCCTATGATTGCCCAGATGTCCCTCCCAGCATGTGCAGAACCAAGGTGCGGGCTCTCACCCCCAGAGTAGCAATACCATGCAGACTTTTAAGGAGTGGTCACAGAGGGGACATTTGCTCTTTATGACTTGCACCGTGAGACTTTCTTGGAAGCCCTGTAAGGGCTTGGTTGGAGCTGAACTTTTCCATCTACACTATGGTCTATAAAAATCATAGGAACTGACTTCATGGGGCTTGAGCTTTCTTCTTGCTGTTTGCTTCACTCTCTAATTAGATTTTGCTCATATGCAGAGCAGAATCGTTTGGCAGGAAACAGTCAGCATTAAAATTACCCTTAATGCTGGACCACAGGGTCCATTGCCCTGGACCTGGGACAGTCCCCAGGAGTCCCTTGGCAGGTGAGCATTTGCTCCTAAAGGAGCCAGGTCATCCGGGGCCTTGGCTGGGAGTCCCAAGACCTGGCGCCCTCCCCAGACCGACCGCTGCCTGGGTGCAGTGTTGTGCAGGCTCTCTCTTCACTGACCTGATTGTGTTCAGAAGCAATCTGGGAAGAATAACATCTGCGCTAACCTTCTCAGAATGCTAACAGGGTTGGATTGACTGTCAGGACCCAAGGGATCATTTGTTCCCCAGGTATGAAGATGGACCTTCAAGAGCTTAAATTACAACATCGGGTTTATGGACTTGGGCCCCCGGAGGGTATAAGTGGTGGACTCACGTAAGGGAAAGATCAAGACCGGAGTTGTGTTCATTGTTACCAAATGAACCACAGATGTCTTAATCCATGAAATCCATGAGACACTGCCATTTTCCACCATCATTCCCCCAAATCATGACAGAGGCAAGTTTGAAACACCCTAAGAGCAGTCCTCCCACCAGGAATGCTTGGGCACCAGTTTTGTTTTGAAATGGCTGATAAAGAAGTTGTTTTTCTAGAATCCCTTCAAACTTGGACTTAAGGCTTCCTGTTGTTGTAGGTTGGGATAATCCTGGAGGGGAGGAGGGAGCTGGGACAGCAGCCACAGATCACTTCTGCTGGTGCAGTTTCAGTCCTGTCAGCCTGGATGGGTGTGACAGCTGCAGGGCCTCTAACCTGAGCCACCTTCTCCCAGTGAGTGGGATCTCCGGGAGGCCCAGCGCCCATCTATATGTGAAGCGCTGAGCTAGCTCCTTGGTTTGTTCAGTGCGATGTTCCTTGCAGCTCATCAGTGTGTGTGGAAGCCTGGAATTACTCAAGTCATGTTTTGTGTCATCGTCTCTCAGTGTGAAGGGATCAGTATTTAAATGTGGTTGGGTATGTTGTGTTATGTGTGCAAGAACAGGGGCAGGTAACCGTTTCTTGCTGATTTGCTGCCTTTCACCTTGAATGTGTGTATCCTGCAGCCACATGCTCCTCATAGTGCTGGCCACGTCCTTTATGTCATTTACAGAGAAGCAGGCAGAGGCAGGGGCATTCGATGACCTGCCCCAGTGGCGGTTTTTCCATTTCCCGGGGACTGCTGGCACTTAAGAGACAGATGCTCCAGCCCCAAGAGCAGGTCGCTCACCTGTCACACCGATGCTTGTACCCACTGCTGTGCAGGTTCCGCACTCCCCTGGAGCTGGTGCTCAGCTGTCTCCTGGTCCACTGTCCCTGTCAAAACTGGGCTGGTTCCTTCCTGTCTCCACTCATTCATCTCGTGCTTCCTGAGTGCCACAGTGTGTGAGCCCCTGCATGCCGCTGGCCGTGCCACCCTGTCACCCACTCTGTCCTGTGTCTTTGGTGATGATTTCCACCAGCTGCTGCCTGTAGTGCACTTAGCTGTCACCGACCCCTCCCTCATCCCTTCTTGGATCACCGTGTCCTCACTGGGCCTCTTGTTCTCCAGCTTCTCCCCACATGGCCCTTGATTCTCTGGTCCTCGGTCATCTCCGTGTGCAGTATCTGCTTGCATGGTGTGTGCCGCCATGGTGTGCCTGGCAGTGAACACTGGAGGGGCCGTGTTGGTCCATTTCCCTCTCATTGCTACACCAGGACCTGGACCTGCCTCCCCCACCCCACGTGGGCTCCCACTGCCCGCCTGTGAGGCCCCATGTCCTCGCCGCCCGTTCCCTGCTGTGATGCTCTGACGCTGACTGCTTTCTGAGGCCACTGCTCAGGAGCTGAGCCTTCCCAGTCTATGCCCCATCTGTTGGGCTGCCCCTTCCCTGGGCCTGGGGCCAGGCTTGGCTCCCTCCGCCCACTCAGCCCACCACCATTGACAGGCCATGTGGGGCCCCTTTCTGAGGCCGAGTGCCAAGGGCATCAGGGAGCCAACGCCAGGCCCTTGTTGCTTGCCGGGCTTTCCCACCCTGCCTCTGATCCAGGCCTGTTGTGTTAACTTGCGGTAACTGTGTTCAAGCCTAACACACAAGCAAACTGAGGTCCTGCAGCAGCCTGTGGCTGAACCGCCAGGGCACCAGACCTGAGTGAGGTCCAGTTTTGCATTTGGCCGATGGAGGTGGCCCTGCACACCCGCGTGTTTTCTGCCAGTGAGGACACCTGTGAAGGAGGAGGTTGCAGGGGTGTCAGCAGGGCTGCGGGGCCCAGGCAGAGTGGGCTGTGGTTTCCAGGCACCCCCGGCCCCGCTGCATTAAGATAAGGGTTTGACCACCCGTCAAGTGCTTAGGACAGTGGGGTCAGCCGGTGACTGCTCTGGTGGACAGTCAGCCCAGGAAGGCAGGGCCTCTGCTTGGTTCTCTGCCATGTCCCTGGGACCTAGCATGGGGCATGACAGACAGCCAATGCTCAGTTAATAGCCGTGGAGTGAGCTGGATAGATAGAGGAAGAGAGGCCGCACCGCTCCCTGGGGTCTGGAGACCTGCGGCTTTGTTCCACCCCAGCCACTCCCGGGCTGCGGCACCTCACACAGGTCATGTGGCCTCGCTGAGCATCCATCTGCTCCTGTAGCAGGAATTTCACTTTCAGCTGCGGATGTGCAGACCTGCGCACGTGTGGCTGAAGCAGGAGCAGTGTAATTACCCCTCCCAGCTGGAAAGCGGACCCCTCCAGCTCGGCCTGGACTTCGGTGCAGCCCTGGACGCTGCTCCTCATTCTGAGAGCTGCACCTTTTCCTCCCCTGAATGTGGCCCAGGAGCAGCAGGAAGGCTGTGTCTCCTAGCCCCTGTGTTTATCAGGGAGGGAAACCTTTCTCTGAAGCCTTGCAGCCCCCTGGGGTCCTGTTGACTGAGACTGTCACCTGCCGTGTGACAGGTCAGATGCTGTCACCTCTGAAGCGGGGACTGCCTGTGCCAGCAGGGGGATGGGAAGGCACTGGGAAGCTGACCGTGACTGCGGTGCACACACTGGCTTCCCTGTGGGATGCTGAAGGCAATGGAGCTATCACTGCACTAAGAGAACACAGGATCCCATAGGTGGAGGTGCAAAGTGGAGGTCTGTGACAGGTGATTCATACCATGGTTGTTTTTATTTTCCCTGGGATTCATTTATTTTATTTGAAAGAGTCAAAGGGTGGGGGGAGGGAGGGAGAGAAAGAATCTTCTATCTGCTGGTTCACTCCCCCAAATGGTCATAATGGCCAGGGCTGGGCCAGTCCAAAGCTCCATGTGAGTCTCCTACATGGGTACAGGGACCTAAGCACTTGGGTCATCTTCTGCTGTTTTTTCAGGTGCATGAGCAAGGATCTGGATTGGAAGTGGAACAGCCAGGAATTGAATCAGTGCCTGCATTGATAATCAGTGCCTGCATATGGGATGTCTGTATTGCCGGTGGCAGCTTAACCTGCCATGCCACAGTGCCAGCCCCCAGATACATGTTTAAAAAGAAAAGGAGATTATGGCCGGCGCTGCGGCTCACTAGGCTAATCCTCCGCCTTGCGGCACCGGCACACCGGGTTCTAGTCCCGGTCAGGGCGCCAGATTCTGTCCCGGTTGCCCCTCTTCCAGGCCAGCTCTCTGCTGTGGCCAGGGAGTGCAGTGGAGAATGGCCCAAGTGCTTGGGCCCTGCACCCCATGGGAGACCAGGAGAAGTACCTGGCTCCTGCCATCAGATCAGCGCGGTGCACTGGCCGCAGCGCGCCGGCCGTGGCGGCCATTGGAGGGTGAAACAACGGCAAAGGAAGACCTTTCTCTCTGTCTCTCTCTCTCACTGTCTACTCTGCCTGTCAAAAAATTTAAAAAATAAAAATAAAATAAAAAAAAAAGAAAAGCAGATGGGAGCCAGCCCTGTGGCACAGCAGGTAAAGCTGCCGCCTGCAGTGCCAGCATCCCATATGGACACTAGTTCGAGACCTGGCTCCTCCACTTCTAATCAAGCTCTCTACTATGGCCTGGGAAAGCAGTAGAAGATGGCCTAAGTCCTTGAGCCTGTACATCCGCCTGGGAGACCTAGAGGAAGCTCCTGGCTCCTGGCTTTGGATCGGCACAGCTCTGGCCGTTGTAGCCATTTGGGGAGTGAACCAGTGAATGGAAGTTTGTGCGCACGCGCACTTTCTCTCTCTCTTTCTCTCTCTCTCTCTCTCTCTCTCTCTCTCTGCCTCTCTGTAACTCTGCCTTTCAAATAAATAAATAAATAAATAAATCTTTAAAAAAATTAAAAACAAACAAACAAAAAAAAGAAAATAGAATGCCCTTAGTAAGGTGGAACATATCCAGTGAGGCCTCAGTCTCAACTATACCTTATCGTCTGCCTTTCAGATAAATAATAAATCTTTTTTTTAAAAGCTTATTTTTACATCATGTAATTAGAGTTTAGGTGTCTTAAAAAAATCCTCCTAATTTTGCCATGAAATTTTTCAAAAAAGATTCATTTATTTATTTAAAAGGCAGAATTAGAGATGCAAAGATTTTTTTTTAATATTTATTTATTTGAAAGGTAGAGTTACAGCGACAGAGGGAGAGACAGAGAGAGAGAGCTCTTCCATCTGCTGATTCACTTCCATCTGCTGATTCGCAACCCCTGGAGCGGAGCTGATCCAAAGGCAGGAGCCAGGAGCTTCTTTGTGTCCTTCCACGTGGGTAGCAGCAGAGACCCAAGTACCTGGACTGTCTTCTGCTGCTTTCCCAGGTGCATTAGAAGGGAACTGCATGGGGGGATGGCGCCATGGCTCACTTGGTTAATCCTCTGTCTTGCGGCGCTGGCATCCCATATGGGCCGCTGGGTTCTAGTCCAGGTTGCTCTTCTTCCAGTCCAGCTCTCTGCTGTGGCCCGAGAGGGCAGTGGAGGATGGCCCAAGTGCTTGGGTGCCTGCACCTGCGTAGGAGACCAGGGGGAAGCACCTGGCTTCTGGCTTCTGATCGGTGCAGTGCTGGCCGTAGCAGCCATTTGGGGAGTGAACCAACGGAAGGAAGATCTTTCTCTCTCACTGTCTATAACTCTACCTGTCAAAAAAAATTTTTTTTAAAAACATATAAAAAAAAGAGAACTGCATCAGAAGTGGAGCAGCTGAGACTTGAACTGGTGCCCATATGGGATGCTGGCACTGCAGGCAGCGGCTTTATCCACTGTGCCACAGCACTGCCCTGAGAGAGTTTTTCCATCTTCTCTTTACTCCCCAAATGCCTGCAACAACCAGGGATAGGCCAGGCCAGGCCAGTGCCAGGAGCCAGGAACTCCATGTGGGTCTCCCACGTTGGGGAGCAGAAACCCAAGTATTTAAGTCATCATCTGCTGCCTCCCTGGTGCATTAGCAGGGAGCTGGATCGGAAACATTGGCTAGCTGAGGCTTGAACCAGGCCCTGTGATATGGGATGCTAGCATCGCAAGCAATGGCATAACCCATTGCACCACAACGCCTGAGCCTTCTCAGTAAATCTAAACCTGAATTGTGGGGGTTGCCCCCCGTCTTTGGCACCCACTTTCCCTAGCTCCACTGTGACAGGTGCAGGCTGAACTTTGGATCCTCGGGCCCTGGCATGTCTGTGTGCCCAGAATTTCCTTTGGAGGGTTTGATTGGGACAGTGTCTCCCTTGCGATGGATACTCTCAGCAGTTGATTAATAAATGAGCAAAATAAGGGTGGATGTTTAGTGGTTAAGACACCAATTAAGAGGCCCTTGTCCCGCATTGGGGTACTTAGGTTTGATTCTGGGTTTTGTCCCTGATTCCAGCTTCCTACTAATGCAGACCCTGGGAGGCAGCAGTGGTGACTCACATGGTTGGATTCTTGCCACCGATGAGGAAGACCTGGATGAATTTGGGTCTCAGATTCAGCCCTGGCCCAACCCTGCTGTTGTGGGCATTTGGGGACAGAACCAGTGGATGTCAACACTCTCTTACTTGCTGTCTCTGTGTCTCTCTCTGTCTGCCTCTCAAAAACATTTTAAAACAGAATAGTTGGCCGGCGCCGTGGCTCAATAGGCTAATCCTCTGCCTGCGGCACCGGCACACCGGGTTCTAGTCCCAGTCAGGGCGCTGGATTCTGTCCCAGTTGCTCCTCTTCCAGTCCAGCTTTCTGCTGTGGCCCAGGAGTGCAGTGGAGGATGGCCCAAATCCTTGGGCCCTGCACCTGCGTGGGAGACCAGGAGAAGCACCTGGCTCCTGGCTTTGGATCAGTGCGGTGCGCTGGCCACAGCACGCCGGCCACAGCACGCTGGCCACAGCAGCCATTGGAGGGTGAACCAACGGAAAAAGGAAGACCTCTCTCTCTGTCTCTCACTGTCCATCTGCCTGTCAAAAAAAAAAAAAAAAAAAAGAAAAGAAACAGAATAGCTGTATCTTTTAAAAAAGAATAACTTAAAAATAGGCAAGCAAACAACAAATCAAAGGCAGTGCATTTTGAGGTTCACAGGTCGTGAGTTTGCAGAGTTTCAGTGTTTATGTTCTCCGTGGACACGCACCTGCTGTTAATCTGAAAGCTGTTGACCTTTCATTTGAGCCTATGTGCAGTACCAGTTTTTTTCTTTTCTTTCTTGCTCATTTGTTTCATCCAAAAAAAAAAAAAAAAAAATCCAGCTGCACCCTTGCCTTGAAATGTAAATTCCACATTTTGGCTGCTTTGAATTTCAAGTTTTCTGAGAAAAGGCTTAGATTTATTAGGCCAGTTCACCATGTTCTCACAGAGAAGTTTGCTCTGCAGCGTGGAGCACTTGTGGCTGGAACGCTTCACGAAAAATCCTCTAGGAGAACCAGCATCCCGTCATTGGCAGACATGTGGGCTACACTTGTCGCTTAAAGAAACCATCGCGCATGATTTAAATGTGTGGTTCGTGGTGGGAGGGGATGGCACTGCGGTGGAAGGTCAAGTCCGTGGTGACCACTCTGGTGATGGCGCTGCTGCATCACATGGGCGTTAAGTGGAGTTGAGAAGCCTCCAGTGCAAAGCTTGCATGTGGGCCTGGCACTGGCAGAAAAGCCCTCCGTTAAGTTTCCGTCTGGGAGGCAGATGAAACTGGGTGTTGCTGGCTCCTGAGCTGTGCTGCAGATGGCCTTTTTTGGTCCAAGAAAATCCTGTGGCTCAAACCATGGTCAGCCCTCACTGACCGGTTTCCCATCAGGCCTCTGGAGTGGCTGTGCAGTTGCCTAGGGCACTGATGCTCTCGTGTCTGTCTACCTCCAGCCTCTGGTTCCTTTGAGCCAGCTGGTTCCTTTGAGATACCCAGGGGACAAGGTTCCGGTGGAGTCCAACGTCACCAGCAGGGAGCGCGCAGAGGTCCTAGTGCCCTGCAGCCATGGGTAACTGCTGTGCCGCCTGCCAGGAGCTCCCAGTACTTGATTTCCCAGCCTTCCCTCTTACCTTCAGCACAAGGTAGGGAGTTGGGAACACTTTTTAGAAACAGAAAGTGGGAAGATATCTTGGTGAGCAAAAGCTATGGAAAGAAGGCATAACAAGCCTAATGCCTGAGCACTCACAGAGCCCTCCCAGGCCTGGGGAAAGGGGCTGCGGCCTGGCCGCCCAGGCCAGGTGGGGAGAAGTTAGGGGTGGGAAGTCAAAGATGCCGGCACGAGCCACACGTCTGTTGTGACGCCTTAGGCGCCTGTCTGGTCACGTCTTGCATGGGACTCGGCATGAGGGAACCTTGGTGGTGTTGCCGGCGTCATGAGGGAACCTTGGTGGTGTGCCGGCGTCGCAGACAGAAGCTCCTGCGGTGGTTTGGCTCCTGCCATGGTTTGGCTGGGGTGCAATGGGGGTGTTGGACAGGACCACGTGTTCCTGTTTATAAAGTGTTGTTTTTTGGTTTGTCTGTCTGTTTCAGCTATCCAAGCTTGAAAAACAACAGCAGAGGAAAGAAAAGACCCGAGCCAAGGGACCCTCAGAGTCCAGCAAAGAAAGACCCGCACCCCGCAAGGAAGACCGCAGTGCCAGCAGCGGGGCCGAGGGTGACGTGTCCTCCGAGCGGGAGCCGTAGGTGTGGTGAGCAGAGGACCCAGGTAGACCTTCCTCGCCTGGGTGGCCATCATCCTCCCAAGTCTGGGGAGGGGGCAGAAGTCATCCTGTGAACATTCATTCTTAAATCTGCTGCCTGCCAGGGTGGAGAGAAAATTAGCAGATAGCATGGGATTTTCTTCACTGAGATGCGGGCAGGAGGTGGGACATTGGGGCGCCCCCAGACCGGGAGTGCTCTCCCAGCGAGGGTTCTGCGAGCACCGACGTCCTCAGCTGCTTGTGTCAGTGCACACTGGTGCTGCTGTGCTGAGCTTGTGCGGAGCACCCACAGACGCGTGGTCCCGCAGCTGCTGGGCATGCACGTGCCCACTGTCCTGCCCTCCCAGTTCTTGCTCCCTGCAGCCCCAGTGGTGGACACTGAGTTGTGCACTGGCCGCCTCTCCTTGAAATTCCCAGCATCAAGTTCTGCCACTGTTAGCTTCCCCCGCATGGCTCTGCCCAGTGACTTTTCCTAAATGGTGCTTTATTCTCGTCACCCCCATGCCCAGGAGTGTATTGGGTACATTGTCTCTGTCTGAAACTCAGAGCCTGTTTGCTCTGATTTAACCACCCACGGCCCTTTGCTTCCCTCCTCAGTGAACCTTGTGCTCTGGGAGCCTCCCGTTTGCTGAGCACTGGGCCAAACCCTGAGGGCGCAGATGTGAGGGGCCAGGACCTTCTTCTAGGCAGTTCACAAGTTCAGGGAGATGTGTGTAAATGTTCAAGCCACAGCGTGGTGCGTTGTGGCCATGATGTAAGTGAGGTGAGGGGTGGAGAGGACCCTGGAACCAGACCTCTAAGAATACACACCATTGGAGAACCAGACCTCTAAGGACACACACCATTGGGGAAATGAAAGGCAAGGGCAGGCAGGAGCTGCCTAGGCCAAGAGACGAGCAGGTGCAGACCTGTGGGGAGCAGGGCAGCATAGACCGATGGGTTTTGGAACAGGAACTGAAGACTGGCTGAAGGGTCGGGTGCCAGTGACAGGCAGCGGCCCCTCTGAAGTTAGATAAATGTGTGTGGGGGGGGGGGGATCTGCATTACAGAGTCTGCTGTGCAACTCTGAGGGACTTGGATTTCATCCTGGGCTGACGGGACCTCTGGAAGGTTTTAAGTGTGCCTGTGACATAATCAAGATTTGGAGTTTAAAGGGATCACTCCAGCAGCCTTGAGGAGTGAGGCTGGAAGCAGATAGGCCAAGGAGGAGGCCACTGCAGAAATACGGAGAAGACGTTACACTGGGGATAGAGGGGAAAGGGTGGGATTGACAGGCATGAAGGAAATTGAATCATTTCAACATAGTGACCCACTGCATGTGGGAGAAAGCACACCAGATGACTTGGGATCCTGATTTGAGGGACAGGTGAACACAAAATAGGCACCCATGGGGAGCCAAGGGTGGTGCCAGTGGTCTGTGAGTCTGCGGGTTTGGAGCTGAGGACCGAGGGCTGAGGGGCACATTTTGGAGGCTTCAGCTCATAGACTGTGGTTAGGACCCAGGCAGCACACAGGTTTGCTCAGGAGGCACCAAATTGCAAGAGGAAAATGTTTGTAAGGTGGTTTTCTGCCATTTCATTCCCTTCTTAAAGGGAGTGGGTATTGGGAGTCTACCTGTGAAATGGCCTCAAGGATACGCAGAGACTGATATGCAAGAGTACAAAAAGTGTGTGGCCTCATGAGTGGGATACCCACTGGGATACAGTGCCTGGATTGGAGTCTCAGCTCCACTCCTAATTACACTCCTAATTACAGCTTCCTGCTAATTCAGACCCTGGGAGGCAGCTCAAGTGCTTGGGCCCCTGCACCCACGTGGGAGACCCAGAAGAAGCTCCTGGCTTTGGCTTGGCCCAGCCCTGGCCATTCATGTGGAAGATCAATCCCCCCCGCCTTGTTTTCCTCTTTATAACTCTGCCTTTCAAATAAATAAAATAAATGTTTAAAAAAAAGAAAATAAATAAGTAAACTCTTTAAAAAGTAGAATATGGAATTAAAAAGATAGATTATGTTAAAGCAGAAAATTTTGAAATATGTACATGTGAGAAGTTGTTAAAAAGTTAATGGAAAAATGCACATCATGCAAAAACTGTACATGGGTTTCTTTTCTTTTTCTTTTCTTTTTTTTTTTTTTTTGCACCACAATAAACTTACTTTTTACTTCCATTTTTTCTGTGGAAGTGTTGACATCCCTAGTATTTGTAATACTTGGTTGCACTGGGCTGGCTCCCAGATGTCAGAAGAGAGTGCAGAAGGGGTGGCTTGTGGATTCATAGATAGTTTTGGGGAGACTGCATAATGCATCCTGCTGACCTCCTGACACCCCCATCACTTTTTCTTCCGGTGTAACCATGGGGAGATGCCAACACTGCAGGTACTGGGCCTGGCTTGCTGATCTCCACTCCCTGGAGCGTGGTGTGGGGGTCAGGGGGATGTCGCCGTGCTCCTCACTTCCCACAGCCCCCAGCCCCACCTTTCCCTGATCTTGATGCTCAGAGATAAAGCCATTGCATGTGCTCAGAAGGTTGCTGTGGGTGAGAGCGAGTCACGTGAAATGTGGCCTTGGCATCTAAATAGTGGTAAATGTTGAGAAGTCACACTGAGTTCTATGTGACCTTCATGTCATCAAACGTCCATTTTCACCCTCCAACCTTTCGTGCTGATCCGTTCCTGTCAGTGGGCAGTTTTATCATCACGAGATTGCTGTTACTTCTGATTTATAATCCAGCCAGAGAGCTTTAATCCGGGGACGTAGAAAGCATCACATCAAGACAGTGTACACAATGGGTCTTTTTCTTTTTTTAAGATCTATTTATTTATTTGAAAGACAGAGCAACAGAGAGGCAGAGGCAGAGAGAGGCCTCCCATTTGCTGGTTCACTCCCCAGATGGCTGCAACTGCCAGAGCTGTGCTGGTCTGAAGCCAGGAGCCAGGAGCCTCCTCTGAGTCTCCCAAGTGGGAGCAGGGGCCCAAGGACCTGGGCCATCCTCCACTGCCTTCCTAGGCCACAGCAGAGAGTTGGATCGGAAATGGAGCAGCCGGGACTCGAACCGGTTGCCCACATGGGATGTGGGCACTGCAGGCGGTGGCCTCACTCACTATGCCACAGTGCTAGCCCCAGCATGGGTCTTTTTTTTTTTTTTAATGATTTATTTATTTGAAAGAGTTACATGGAGAAAGAAGAAGAAGCAAAGAGAGAGAGAGGTCTTCCATCCACTGGTTCACTCCCCAGTTGGCTGCAACAGCTGGAGCTGCGCCAATCTGAAGCCAGGAGCCAGGACCTTCTTCTGGGTCTCCCATGTGGGTATAGGGGCCCACGGACTTGGGCCATCTTCTACTGCTTTTCCAGGCCATAGCGGAGAGCTGGATCAGAAGTGGAGCAACTGGGACTTGAACTGGTGCCCATATGGGATGCTGGTACTGCAGGCGGTTGCTTTACCCACGAAGCCAGAGCGCTGGCCCCAAGCAGTGGGTCTAAGTTGGCTTTTCTTTTGTTCTGATTGAACAGGTCAAGCAGTAATTCAGAAACTCATTGAGGCTTACCTGACTGTCAGTGCATCCTCCATGGTGCTTGTCCTCCGTGAAAGAATACAGCTCCCCTCCCTGAACCGTGCGATGCAGTCGTGATGGCAGACTGGGGGCCAGGCTGGCCTTGCCTCCTCAGTAGTTCCTTGCAGCTGCTTCTCTAGCTTCTGCGACCTTAGGGGGTGCACCCTGTAGTGAACGTCCCGCACCTGCCCCTGTGCTCTGAGCGAGGGCAGCAGGGCCGACGTTTAGAGGCCATGTTGTAACAGTGGCTATTCACTTGGTTCAGAAACAAGAACTAGACCAGACACTGCAGTTGTCACCCGTGGGCTGGGGGCAGCTGCCCAGGCTTCCTGCTTCTCTGCTCTCTCGGCCCCACATAGGCATGGCACTCTGTGTCTCCCTTTGTTGAAGAACCTTTCCCCAGTGGACTGGAACCTTAGCAACAAGTTTGAAGCAAACTGAAATTCCGTAGTCTGATGATGAGATCAGTGAATGAGAGGGAGGGTTGAAAGAACAAGTACCCGGAGCCAGCATCGTGGTGCAGCAGGTTAGGCACCTGTGCCAGCATACCATGTTAGAGTGCCAGTTTGACTCCTGGCTGCCCTGCTTCTGATCCGACTCCCTGCTAATGCACCTGGGAAGGCAGCAGAGGATGGTCCAAGCATGTGGCCTCCCATCCATGAGGGAGACTTGGATTTGGCCTGGCCTAGTCCCAGTTTTTGAAGCCATTTAGAGAGTGAACCAACAGATGGAAGATTTCTGTCTCTCTATGTCTCTCCCTCTCTCTGTCACTGTGCCTTTCAAATAGATAAAGATATAAATAAATAAGTATATGTATAAATACACATACACATGTATGTACTTATCTCCCAAACACAGCTTGTCACTTTAAATAACACATACACATGCACACACACACAGCAGATCCCAAAGTGCTTTGGAGCTCTGTTTTTTTTTTTTTTAATATTTATTTATTTATTTGAAAGATTTACATAGAGGAGAGGCAGAGAGAGAGAGGTCTTCCATCTGATGATTCACTCCTCACATGGCCACAATGGTCAGAGCTGCGCTGATCTGCAGCCAAGAGCCAGGAGCTTCTTCCAGGTGCAGGGACCCAAGGACTTGGGCCATCTTCTACTGCTTTCCCAGGCCATGGCAGAGAGCTGGATCAGAAGAGGAGCAGTGTCTCGAACCAGCACCCATATGGGATGCTGGCGCTTCAGGCCAGGGCATTAACCCACTGGGCCACAGTGCCAGCCTGGAGCTCTGTGTTTTCAAAACAACTTTTAAAAATTCTGATGCTATCCAGCTGATTCCTTTCTGGATTGTATTATGAACCCACTAATATATTTATGTCTTGCTTTTTCCTTTACTACTAATACCTGATCAGTACTTTGAAAATATTTATTTTACATTAATTGTTATATGTTTTGTCCTTAATTTTTAAATTTCATTTTATTTTTAACTGTCCCATAAAAAATTGTACATATTTATGGGGTGCCATGTGATTTTTTTTAAAGATTGTATTTTATTTGAGTGGAAGAGTTAGAGGGGGAGGGGTGAGACAGAGAGAGAAAGAGATCTTCCATCTGCTGGTTCACTCCCCAAATAGCAACAATGGCTGGAGCTGGATTGATCTGAAGCCGGGAGCCAGAAGCCATGTTTCACTGCTTTCCCAGGCACATTAGCTGGGAGCTGGGCTAGAAGAGAAGCAGCTGGGACTCGAACCTGCATTCATAAGGAATGTTGGCACCGCAGATGGTGGCTTTACCCGCTGCACCACGGCTCCAGCCTTGCCATGTGATGTTTTGATACAAGCATACACTGTGTAACATTTAAATCAGGGTAAACAAATCTATTTTTCTCAAAGACTTACCCTTTCTTTATGGTGGAAGCCTTCAAAATCCTTTCTCATTCAGTATGAAGCAACGGCTTGGATACTTGCTGCACAGTGCGCCATGGGAGTCAGTGGCCTTTGAGCGCTGGGCAGCCTGAGGGCGGTTTTGCTATTTCTTCGAGCAGGAAAAACGTGGGGACAGGTGACTTTGAGTGTCCCAGAGCACCCAGGGCACATAGGCACAGCAGGGAAACCGAGGCAGAAATAGAAGGGCGGGACCGTTTCTGTGGCACGCCTCCCGGGTTCCAGACGGGGAGTGCCTCGTGGGCGTGGAGGTGTCTGCTGCCGGCTTCTGCGAAGTCAGTGAAGTTTTTCAGACTCATAAGTGCCCTTATTTCCCTCTCAGGAAGTGCAGACAGGGCAGCAGCAAACCAAAGGGAAGGAGGGGTCGCTGTGGTTTCCTTTGCCTTTCCCCTGGTGTGCCCCTTCACTGCAGCCGTGGCATCTCAATGACCCGGGCAGGAGGGGCGTGGGGACAGGAAGTGGGGTGCAGCGGGAAAGTTGAGGATGGTGGGGAGGCAGGGGTGGACTGGGGCAAGCCAGAGCCCATGCTTTCTCACCTATTCTGACTCCTGCTCCAGCCAGAAGCTTCGGGGTGAGGGTCAGGTTCAGGGGACACTAGAAGCTGCAGGGGCCTGTGCTCGGGTCCCTAGTGGGAAATCTGGAGGGAGACTGCTGTGCGGGATGGTGCGAGGTCTCCACGGGGCTGCTGCAGTGGAGGGAGAAGAAGGGGCAGCAAGATGGGGCTCGGCACCAGGAGGCCCGACAGCGCCTCCAGCAACAGCCGGGGGTGCACAGCCGCTGGGAGGGCTGGGCTGGCCACGGAGCATGGGTAGAAGGAGCGTGGGGATCCTGCCCCCGAGACTGTGAGGCCATGCGTCACAGCCTCAGCTCTTCACTGCACTTGCAGACTCTGTCGGTCTCCTGAATGAGACATCTTTTCAGGGGTCTGCAGTGCTGGTGAGAGCCCAGGGGAGGCTGAAAAACCAAGCCTCAAGCGGCCCTGCCACCTTGCAGTGGTGGCACCCAGGCACAGGCACTGGGCCCAACCAGCACCCAGCCAGAGAGGGCCCTGAGGACCTAGCGTGCTGTTGACACAGATGAGACCCAGCTGCGTGTGCCGTTCAGTGCAGGGAAGCTCCTGAGTGGGTGCAGGCCGGCCCCTGACTACGCAGAAGCCACGTGTCCTCGTCTTGATCCTCGTAGTGCTGTCTGGGTTTTGGAGTAAGCACCCAGTGAAAGCCGTCACGCAGGTGTCCATCTATGGTGACCTACATTAGAGGCGACAGCAGTGGACCCTGGGGACCTGTGCCCATGCCCAGGCACGGATGAGGTCAGGGCACGGTGGGGTCCTCCTCAGCTTGCCTGCTGATTGTGCCTGACGCACCCACAGCCAGCCCTGGAGCAGGGAGGGGAGTAGTTACCCCCGCTCTGAGGCATTGGCCATGTGTTCAGATTTGAGGCCCTAAAGGGAGCCAAGGCTAAGTGACAGCCGGCACTTCGGGGATGCGTTGGGTTCTTGTTGCTCCTTCTGATGAAATGCGTCATCCCAGTGGACCACAAAATCACCTCCTCATACTCAGGTGTCCGGAAGAACTGAATCAAGTAATGACCTCAGGGGTGACCTTGGCGTTTGCTCTGCTGCATGGAAAAGCAGCGCCGCCCCCCCCCCCCCCCATGAAGGGAGCCGCAGTTTTCATTTGCTTTGCTTTAGACACAGCAAGAGCCCCCAGGAGCCTCGCAGGCCCTAGGGAAGCAGCTTTAAGTTTCCAAAGAGTAAGAGAGAAAGAAATGGCAGAAGAAAGGGGGATGAGGAGCCACAGGATCTCGGGCGCATCATTCTTTGAAGGCCAGCCACAGACCTTGATGGTTCACAGGGTATTCCCAGGGCGTCCACACTTCTCATCTTATCCCACGGATGTGAGATTGCTAAAATTAACTCGCGCTTTTGTCGCCTCTCTCGTCCTTCACACTCCCTCACCTTGCTGGGAGGCCACCAAGTTCCTCCCCCTCCCTGGCTGCTGCTGCAGGCGCCAGGTGGCCTCTTGGCCGAGGAATGTGGTTTCTGCTTTTGCTGGAAGGTTCCCTTCACGTAGCTGCTGGGGTCAGGGTGTGCGAGAACGTGCTTCTGACCGGCACCCCACAGTTCTGTCCGCACGTGCCTACACACCCTGGGAGCCAAACAAGGGAAGTGTTCTGGAAGTTGCCATCTATTTGCTTTTCCACTGGACCTCTGTCAGAATAGGAAGATGTGCCCTGGCTGATCGCACTGCTTCCTGATGAGCTGGAGCGGCTGAGTGTATGCGTGTCTGTGAGCATGACTTGTGTGTGCATGTGAGTGTGTGTGTATATGTATGTGTGTATGAGTGTGTACTCTGTGAGTGCATGTGTGTGTACTCTATATGAGTGTATATGAGTGTATACTTTATGTATGAGTGCATATGTATATACTCTGTGTATGTATGTGTATATGTGTGTACTCTGTATAAGTGTATGTGTATGTGTGTGTGAGTGTGTGTATGTACTCTATATGTCAGTGTGTGTATGTATGAGTATTCTGTGTATGAGTGCATGTGTGTATGTGTGTGTATACTCAGTGTGTATATGAGTGTGTATATATGTACACTGTGTATGTGTGTGTACTCAGTATGAGTGTATGTACTCTGTGTATGTGTGAGTATATGTGTGTGTATCTGTGTGTGAGTTTATATTCTATATGTGGGAGTGTATGTGTGTGTATGAGTGTATACTCAGTGTGTATGTGTGTGTGTATGTGTGAGTGCATGTGTGTGTATGAGTGTGTACTCTGTATGTATGTGTGAGTGTGTTTATGTGTGTATTTGTGTGAATGTTCTATTACAGGGTATTTGATACCTTTCCACTGTTTCTCTCCCTCTATAAGGTGGGTCTCCTTCACTCCTAGGTCTTTGCTTTCCTGTGTCATGTTTACATCACTTTTCCAAGTCCATGTGCTGGTAACTCATGGTATTACACTAGCTGTGTCTCTGAAGCGGTATTTTTATTTATTTTTAATTTAAAACAGTTGTCATTTTTCCTAGTGGTGGCCATAGAGTTTACAGTACACATATTTTTTTAAAGTTTTTTTAAATTATTTACTTGAAAGAGTTAGAGAAGGAGAGGCAGAGAGAGAGAGAGAGAGAGAGAGAGAGTCTTCCATCCACTGGTTTACTCCCCAGTTGGCCACAATGGCCGGAGCTGTGCTGATCTGAAACCAGGAGCCAGGAGCCAGGAGATTCTTCTGGGTCTCTCATGAGTGCAGGGGCTCAAGGACTTGGGTCATCTTCTACTGTTTTCCCAGGCCAAAGCAGAGAGCTGGATTGGAAGTGGAGCAACTGAGACTTGAACCAGCACCCATATGGGATGCCGGCACTGTGGCAAAGCAGGCGACTTTGCCTGCTATGCCACAGTGGTGGCTTTGCCCACTATGCCACAGCGCCACTCCCAACAGTATACATTTTTAACTTAGGTAAGTTCACCTTTTAGTAACGCTGTCCCAGCTCACCTGTAGCACAGGTGCCTTGCAGTAACCACGTATTTGCAGTTCCTCTCTCTCACCTGTGATTTGCTGTCAGTAGTGTTGCTTTCCATATGCTGTAGTCACCAAGTACGCAGTCACATTAGCACTTCAAATTACTTTTTTCAGGATGAATTAGCATTAAGAAAAAGGAAATATTTTATTTTACTTTCTTTTATTCTCTGGCATCAGCTCTTCCTTTCATTATTTGAATCAGAGTTTCTGACATATATTGCATTTCTTCTACAGCAGACATTTGAGAAGTCTTATTTTTCTTTTTCTTTATTTGAAAGATTTTAAGGGGAGGGAGTAAGTGAATGGGAGAGAGAGAGATGGACGAGAGAGAGAGAGAATGAATCTTCTTCCATTTGCTGGTTCACTCCCAAAATGGCCACAATGTCTGGGGTATGCCAGGCCAAAGCCAGGAGCCTAAAACTCTATCTGGGTCTCCCATGTCAGTGGCAGGGGCCCAAGTGCTTTGACCATCTTCCAGTGCTTTCCTGGGCACATTAGCAGGGAGCTGGACTAGAAGCAGAGCAGCCAGAACTCAAACTAAAGCCCTGATATGGGATGCCAGCATCACAGGAAGCAGCTTAGCTTGCTGTGCCACAATGCTGGCCGCTTTCTTTTGCTTTTGAAGAATAATTTCACTGGTATTTATGGATTGAGTTCCATACTCCTGGGTTCATCCTGGCCCAGCCCTGGCTGTTACAGGCATTTGGGGATGAATCTGTGGATGGAAGCTCTCTCTCTCTCAGCCTTTCAAAGAAAATGAAAATTAAAAAAAATTTTTTTAGATTGAATAAAAAAAGAATTCTAGGATGGTATTTTTTTTTTCAGTATTTAAATATTGCCTTCCAGTCTTTTGTTGCTTGCACAGTTTCTGCTGAGAGGTCTTCTGTAATTCTTATCCTTGCTTCTTTGAGGTAAGTTGGATTTTTCCCAACCCACCTCCCTGTCATTTTCTCTTTGGTTTTCTGTAGTTTGAATAAGATATTCCTGGATGTCCTCTGAGCTTCCTAGATTTGTGATTTTGTGTGTTTTGTTGAATTTGGAAAGTTCTTGGCCATTACAACCTCAAATATTTGTTTTCTCCTTCTTCTTCTTCTTCAGTATTCCAATCATGTGTATCTTATACCCTGTGCAGTTGCCCTAGGGTTTTGCATAGTCTGTTCCTTGCCTCGTCCTTTTTCTCTTTGCATTTTGTTTGGAACGTTTCTGCTGACCTGTCTTCCAAGCCCACCAATCCGCTGCCTTGGCTGAGTCCGGTTTATGGATGAGCCCATCAAGGGGGTCCTTAGTTTCTGTTACAGTGTTTTTGATTTCTGTTATTCATTTTGTTTCCTGCTCAGAGTTTCCGTCTTCCTGCTCAAATCACCTATCTGTTCTTGCAAACACCCTTTTCCGTTGGAGCCCTTAACATATTAATCCTAGTGTTTTAAATTCCCAGTCTGATAATTCCAGCATCTGTGCCATATCTGAGTCTCATTCCAGTGACCACTTTGGAATCCATAGTCGTAAATGTTTCACTTCATTTGGGACATTTTAAGTAGGACCTCTTCAGGTGTTTTTTCTGCTCCCTCCTCTCTTCACCTGGAGGAAGTCATTGCTTGCAGACCTGCAGAGGCTCCTGGTACTGTCTGAGCTGGCCTTCCTCCTCCTCTGAGCAGAGAAGGCACATCGAGTCCCTTTCTTTACCAGCAGGAGGGCTGGATTCTCTCCACCTGCAGCAGTAGCCTCATTTATGAGAAAATGAGGTGACAAGAAGCTGGTTGTGATTAGCGATTCTGTGTATTGTTGAGTCCAGAGCTAAGCTTACTAAAAACCCAGAGTGTGCCACTTAAAATGGTAGCTATTAAGTACCTGTGCATATTTAAATGTAAATTAACTAAAAACAAAATTTAATATTGAGTTCTTCAGTCACAGGAGCCACATTTCAAGTGCTCAGGAGCCACACCTGGCTAGTGGCTGCTGCCTCGAATGGACAGTGCCAGTACAGCAGGTTTCTGTCTTTGCACTAACCTAGAGGGATCAGGTTATGACTTTTTTTCAGACCGCTGTCTGAACCACTTTAAGTTCTCTAAGACTGACGGTGTTGAATACATAGAGATTTGTGTGAGAAACACACAGGGCAAGGACTGAAGTCAGAAAATAAAAACCAAAGGCTGTCGGAGATTGTTCCTTCCACCTTCCGGTACCATCAGGGTCTTGTTAATTGCACCGCACCAAGCTTTCCACTGTTAATTAGGAAATGGAATCACCCCTGTCATCAGTTAATCAGGAGCATCAGCACCCAGCAAAGAGAGAGTCTGCTTTAACACTCAGCAGGGGCTCCCGGGGTCTCCAACAGTGCCGGCAGACCAGTGTGCACCCTTCTTTGATAACATAGACTTCCCAGTGATGCTCATGTTTTTTTTTGTATAGAACAGCCCTAATTTTCTAGGTAAATGAATTCTGATGAGATTCCCAGCTGAGATCTGAAATAAATAAAAGCTTGGTTCTTTTGACAGCGATTTTGAGGGCAAACCTGTGGTGTCTGTCCTAAGTCTTATATTTTGTGATTACTTGACTGGCCTGAAGCCTGAGACTCAGTGTTTAAACAGACTATGGAGGGATTCCTTGCTTCTGGTCCCCATTGTCCCTGACACTTGAAAGCAGTAAGGGAGAACCACGCCTACAGCTGAGCGAGCTGGCAGTCCCCCTAGTTTCCGTCTTAAGGCTGAGATGTTGTGACACTACTGGAGGCAGGTGCATCCAGCCTGCAGGTCCCATGTGCCTTCAGGCAGCATTTGGAGTAGACCCCATCCTCTTGGCAGCTCTCAGCAGGTGTCACATTACCCTTTATCCAGGGTTTCTAAACTCTAGGCCTCAGTGGTTCACTGTTTTCTAGAGAATCAGTATTTATCAGCTTCAACACTACTTCTGCCCAGGGTTGCTTCTCCTCCTCCTCCTTCTGGAAGAAAGTTTATTTCCACTTACAGTTTTGGAGGTTCGCAGTCCAAGATCAAGTGGTGGTTCAGGCATCTGGGGAAGCTGTAGGATGCTGGAGAGCTGATCATGATCACATGGTGAACCAAGAACTAGAGAGACACAGGGGGATCACAGCCTTCCTGCCCTGCACTTCCACTTTTTTTTTTTTTTTTTTTTTTGACAGGCAGAGTGGATAGTGAGAGAGAGAGAGACAGAGAGACAGGTCTTCCTTTTGCCGTTGGTTCACCCTCCAATGGCAGCCACGGCTGCGTGCTGTGGTCAGCGCACTGCGCTGATCCGAAGGCAGGAGCAAGGTGCTTCTCCTGGTCTCCCATGGGGTGCAGGGCCCAAGCACTTGGGCCATCCTCCACTGCACTCCCTGGCTACAGCAGAGAGCTGGCTTGGAAGAGGGGCAACTGGGACAGAATCCGGCACCCCGACCGGGACTAGAACCTGGTGTGCCGGCGCCGCTAGGTGGAGGATTAGCCTATTGAGCCGTGGCGCCGGCCAAGCACTTCCACTTCTGATCTGGCAAATGGACTTTGCAGACAGCTAGCCCACTCCCACCTCCCTCTTCTTGCTTTCAGCTCTGTGAGCTCCCAGATATTTCAGCTACTCCTAGCCAGATCAGCAACTTGGATGCTAGGTGTTTTTGTTTGTTTGTTTGTTTATGGCTTAATAATTATGTTCAAAAAAATGAGAAGGAACATTTTAAACAAGTGAGATTATAAGTAGCATCTGTTAACTGCTCGGTAGATCATGGTGGGCAGTAGCTTTTAGCTGGAATTTGGTCTACTCCTGGGGTGCATTTGGGAGCTAATCACTCATGATCTAATGTCAGTGCAATGCTTAGACCTCTTAGGACTCCCAGAGGTAGCACAGTTAATTCTGAAGTCATACTTAGTTGTAAGCTCTTTTATCAAGTCCCTGCGCCTGAGTTTACCTACAGCCTCTGAGCATGCCTGGGCTGCAACTTCCTGGGCTCCTGTCCAATTCTCTGTTTCCCCAGTAGGGAACTGGGTTTGCTAAACTGACTTTCTTTCATTCAATTGCTCCTTCTCCTTCTCTTTCTCCTTCTCCTTCTTCTTCCTCTCCTTCCTCTTCCTCCTCTTCTTCTTCCTCTTCCTCTTCCTAATCTTCTTCTTCTTCCTCCTCTTCTTCCTTTTCTTCTTCTTTGTTACAGATACAGAGAGGGAGAAGCAAAGAGAGAGGTCTTCCATCCAGTGGTTAACTCCCTAGATGGCCACAGCAGCTGGAGCTGGGCCAGTCTGAAGCCAAGAGCCAGGAGCTTCTTCTGGGTGTCCCACGTGGGTGCAAGGGCCCAAGGACTTGGGCCATCTTCCATTACTTCTCCAGGCCATAGCAGAGAGCTGAATTGGAAGTGGAGCAGCCAGAACTTGAACCAGAGCCCATACGGGATGCCAGCACCACAGGCAGATGCTTAGCCTACTATGCCACAGCACAAGCCCCTCAATTTCTTCTGAAAACCATTTTTAATTACAAAATTAACACAGAAAATATCATTCTAAGATAGCCATCTTTGACATAATGCTTTTGGAATGTTTCTCCTAAACAGGTAATTTTTATATTCCTCTAATTTGACAGAGCTGAAGATCTACTTTACATAAAATGTCACTTGCTTTTATCATTTAACAGAATATCATAACACATTTCTAGGCCACTTATTCTTCTATAGCAAACTTCATAATTTCTTTCTGCACATCATTTGGAGCATAAGCATGTTATTCCAAAGCAATTAAGAATGTAGAATATTTAATTGAAGTAAATATAAAGGATAAATACATTCAACCAGGATCTGAAAGCTCATCTTAAGTTTAAAAACAAAGGTTCTGGGGCCAGCATTCTAGCACAGCCTGTTAAGATCCTGCTTGTAACACCAGCATCCCATGTGAGCACCAATTAGAGTTCTGGCTGCTCCACTTCCAATCCAGCCCCTGCTAATGCTCCTGGGAAAGCAGCAGAAGATGGCCCAAGTGCTTTGTCCTTTACCACCCATGTTGGAGACCCAGATGGAGTCCAGGCTTTTGCTTTCAGCCTGACCCAGCTGTGGTCCTCGTAGCCATTTGGGGAGTGAACCAGTGGATGGAAGTTGTGTGTGTGTGTCTCTCTCTCCTCCCTATAATGGCCTTTCAAATAAATAATATATCTTTTTACCCAGAGCGCTTTCACAGAAGTGACACCGCCATGGCTCCCCTGCTGTCGGCAGTGTCTTCCATTTTCATGGAAACTTGGCCAGTTAGAAGTTAGACCCAAGGGGAAGGAGCTGTTCTGATAAGCTCGGGATTTAGTTCAACTCTTGGATGGCAGATGCCTCCTCACCAGTCTTGGCACTGTCAGCTGGTTTCTGTGTTGTAGCCTCAGAATTACATAGGGAAACCTGAGGCACCTGGGCAGTTTCTACCAGAGAACCAGCCGTCCTTGGGTAGCATTGACAGTATCCCAAGAGCAAGTGTTCAGTCTTCTATGGGCTTTCCTTAACTCCACCCCCCAACCCCCCCACCCCCCTGGTAAGAGGATTTGGCCAGGAGACTTTTATGTTTATTTTTAAGGCATTTGTCCATTGCATCTGTATTGTCTAATGTGTGAGCATTAGCTATTTGTGATATATTCTTTTTTATCTTTTTAATGTCTGATGTTCCCTCTTTGATTCCTGATGCCGCTAACTTTATGCCTTCTCTGTTTTTTCTTGGTAAGTCTGGCAAAATGTTTTTCATTTATTTTCTCTCTCCTTTTTCCATTTCAAGTTTCTACTCTATTCTTTTGCTTCTGCTTGTTTTGGATTTACTTTGCTTTTATTCTTTTAGTTTCTTAGGGTGGAAACTCTGATTATTGATTTGACAGTTTTTTCTGCTTTTCTAACTTAATGCTATGAATTTCTCTCTAAGCACTCACTGTCTTATATGAGTATCACAGAGGTTAATATGGTGTACTTTCATTTTTGTTTGCTTCAAAATATTTTTTAATTTGTTTTGTGACTTCTCACTGACGCAAAAGCCTTTTAGAAGTGTGTTCAGATCTTTGGCTTAGTGTCTTTGAGACGTAAGAATGGAGTTATAACAGACTAGACACCCTTTGATGAGAAGGTGATTTGGGCTTACGCATGGTAAGATGGCAGTTTTTCCACAGTGATGTAAAACGCTGTCATCCCAGGACTGTTGTATGAGCTTGAAGGGACACCCTGAGCTGTTTTGTTGTGCTGAATGCCTGTGTCTGTAGAATTTGAGGGCGCATTTTGGCAGTCCTTCTTAGTAATGTGTCTTCTCTTTACTGTTTTCAGTGCATGGTCATTGGGCAAAAGTCATTCCTGAAAAATTCAAGATGCTAAGCCCTACACTGCTTTAAGAATTTGGAACTGAATCGTGAAAAAGGAAACAGAAATAAGAAATTGGGACCCTGGACATCCCTGCAGAAGACACCCAAGGACCCGTTGCCATCTTTTGTTGCTGCCATGTGGGCGAGGCCATGGTTGCTGCTCTGGTGGAGTAGTGGGCGTGGTGGAAGGGCCATGCCTGTGCCATCCCCACAGGAAGGCTCAGTTGGCTCCTGCCATGCCTTGGCTTGCTTTTGGAACAGGCTGGCCACCTTCTGTCACCCAGTCCACTGTGGTGTATTCCACGTGCGTGTCACGGGTCTCCAACACCTCCACGCTGTCCGTGCTCTTTCCCACACCAGCTCGTAACCAGGGCCTGTGTCACGGTGTCAGGAAAGCAACCGTCACTGATGATGTATCCTGGGAGACCTTCGCATCTTGTAAACTTTCTCTTTTCTAAAAATAAATAATAAAACCCACGTCTCAAAAGCAGCACTTTATTATCAAATGAATCCTGCTGTGTTTCTGCTTAATGATGTTGTGGATAGAAATGCAACACGTCGGCCCCTCCCTAGATGTATATACACTGCTTTTTGGGGGGCTGTCCTGGGAGGCCCACTCGACCTCTGATTGCGTGCTGAGAGCCTGTATGTGGTAACTTACAGCTCACGGCATTTGACTTGGAGGTGAAGTAGGCGGCCAGGGGAGTATAACTGGGAAGGGAGTCCAGTTTCAGAATGGTCGGACTGTTCTGACTGGGACCAAGTGTGGCTGCCATATCCGGTTTGCCCACCTCCGGGAGGTGGGAGGAAGGCCCAGCGTGCCAGAAAGCTGCCTCTCCTGTAGCTGCACGGCCGTCTCTCCTTCCGGAGCTGTGTGAAGAAGAAGTTCTGCAGAAGGAGTTTCTCGGTCGGTGAAGCCTTATCTATTAATGGTGCATCCACAGTGGCTATTTTTGACATTACATCATGTTAGCAGTTTTATATATAAAATATTCATGCTCACATAAGCAGTTCTTCCTCTTAAAATCTTTCTTACTCAGCCATAGAAGGGACAGCCTTACTTGGCAGTGTTGCAGTGTGAAACTTTGGCTACCTCTGACCTTTACAGTAACTTCCGAGTCCCTCTAGTCTTCCCCGTGGTCTACTTCAAATGAAAACATATTAGAAAACGTGAGAAAAAAAAACAAAAAACAAAAACCAAAAGATCAAGTCGAATCTCCAGTGCCTGTTCAAGTACGTGGAATACAGAGTTCAGAAAGGGTGTGGAGATCACAGAGATTCTGAACCAGTGCCGACGGCTCACTGTCACACAGTGGCTTCAATCTGTATAGGTCTGAAAGCTCTACACCCCAGACACGAAGCCCACTCAGCTCCCTAGCTCTGTGGTCAGTGAGGCCCAGGAGATTTTCCCGCCTGAGTTCTCGAAGTAGGGTTTTACAGAGCGAATGCAAATTCACTCTGAAATGGCTGGAATCCATGCATTTGTAAACTCAGCCACAGGGCTCGGCCTGAACAGAATTGTCATACATTTTCCTGCCACGGCATTTAATCACCTCCAGTCGATGTTTGCAGAGCAGCTGTGGACAGGGGTAACGAGGATTGCATGGGGATAAGAGCTAACATGCTTGCTGCCTGGGTGGTGGTGACGTGATAAAGACCTTCCGTGCTCACAGCCCAGTGCCTCTATCCTGTTTCAGTGGGACAGGGACCCTCAGTGTGAGCAGCAGCGCGTGGTCAAAGTTGCTGAAGAATCTGACCACCATTAAGGCAGAAAAGAGCTGAAGGAACTGGGACTCTGGTCTGGAGGGGGGAAAAAAAAAACTGAATACTTGAAAGATGTGGAAGAGACTCTTGGCCCCGGGACAAAAATCGGAGCATTCTAGATGCTGACTTTCTACCAGTTGACAAGATTCCAGAGCGGGCCGTGATGTTGGGAGCCTTAGCGTTGGAGCAGGAGTTCCGAGTCTGTTTATGGAGGGGGCGCTCTTTTGTGTGGACTAATTTAAAAATCTTCCCTCCCTCCCAGTATGCAGGGAACAAGGCAGATGTCAGGAAACGTTGGTAGCACTGGCGTGAAGTAGGCTCTTCGTCGTCCTGGACATCACTTCCAGTTCTCAGGATTAGAGAAGCCGCAGTGAATACATTGAAGACTGGCTCTAGGGGTTCCGTCTGGACACAGGGCAGGGTGACAGAGAGACAGCGACAGCTCAGGAAGACCCTCTGCACACCCCCAGCCAGATGCAGACGGGGGTTACTTTCCCCTTGAAGGTCATTTCCAGCTCTTTCTGTGGGGCTAAAATTAGGTTGTCTGGTGCAGTTCTACTTACAGAGCATAAAATGCTCAATCTTTTACGTCCCTCCTAGCATTGGTCAAACTGCTGCTTTCTGCTTATTTATAAAACTTGCTGTTTATTGTCCATTAAAACAGCATTTGAATGAGGATGGGAGAGGAGGATCGCACCATGTATGGCTTTTCTGAGAAGTCCTGGCAGACCGTGGGCCCAAAGCTTTAAACAGCACTGTGCCGATGGCTCAGGGTAGCAGGCTCCAGTTAATCTTGCCTCCCGTGGTTTACTTTATAGGACACTAAGCTCTTGTGGCTACACAAAACATAGACCAAATAAAGTCATCTCCTGGGCCCGGGTTCTCTAAGCTCCACCCCGTGGTTGGTGGGGTTTTCTCCAGCAACTGCACCCTGACGGTGGGTGTCAGATGGAGTCAGAGTTTGATAGGTCATTGACTCTGCCGTAAGGAACAGATGGTTCCACAAGTGCCCCGTTTCCTCCCGCCTGGGGTCACCTAGCTAACTCCAAAGCCAGAGAAGTGATCTTTCTGTCACTGATCTGTTGGATTTTCTGCCAAGCACAGTTCTTAATTTGCAATTCATTGCTGATTTGGGTCCTTTAAAAATAGACTTGAGTCATCTTATCTCAGAAAACGGAAGGGTAGCAAAAGGAGAGCCTCCCCCAGATTGTACGGAAGAAGAGGAGGGAGCCGCTGTTCAGAGAGGACCCCGCCGTCTGCAGGCTTTGCCGTGCCTTCTCTCTCTCCTGGGGCACAGATGCCAGTTACTCAATTGTTAGCGGTTCTGGGAAACAGGGCCTTAAATTTCCATTATGAAAGCGTCTCGCTTCGTGATGGTATTTTAGGGTTTGTTAAATATAAATTAGTGCATTAATTTTGGATGATGTACTCAGAATTTGTAGAAGCCTTAAAAATCACTTGTTTTTGACTCCTCCCTGGGGGAAGTGAGTGAGAGGCCATGTCGCGGAGCAGGGCACGCCTTGGGGGTGGTAGTGAGCTGCAGCTGGCAGAGAGCAGGCCCAGTTGTGGGTTTGACAAGGTGGCTCCCAGAGAATGGGAGACCCACAGGAAGAGGAGGAGCTGGCCTGGCAACAGCAGCAGGTGATGGGGGAAGGTAAAACCACAGGTATGGCTGCCTTAAGGTGTGAGAGAAGAGGCATTCAGACAATCGCCAGCAGGCCCGTGGCCCTGGATCTGGGCATAGGGACAGAAGCAAGACCTCAGAGGTGAGCAGGGCCTGCACCGCAGGGATCTGGCTAATGTGTTCTGTGTCCCCGCCCGCCCACCACCTTATGCAGGCAGCTTTGTTCTAATTCCTGAGCAGTTTGTCACGGGATGTGAGTGTGGGAACCTTGAGAACTGGATGCACCTGTGCCGCTGTGCTGTGAGGGTCCTCAACATGGGCAGCTGTGTTGAGGTCTCCATAGACCATGGGGTTGAATCCTGGCTGTGCTGGCGACCTGCTGCATAACCTGGGGACAGCTTCTTCAGCCTCCACACCTTTCTTCTCCCATCCACGTGGAGACACAACCTGGCCCTTGGAACATGCTTGCAAGGGCTAAACAAGGGAGCGTGAACTTCACCCAGTGTGGACAGTCACCACCCCTGCAGCCACACCACGTTGGCGGCTCACTGAGCCTACCGGAAACAAAGAACCCTGGGTTTACTCTGTGACCTTGCAGAGAACCAAAGGAAGAACTCAGTGGTACCCCTGTTGGGCTCGGCCTGAAGTCACGGTCTGTTGCCATATTTCTGTGTCATGCTGGGCACTCCTCCAGGCGCTGTCATCTTCAGATAGATGTGTTCTGTGTCTTTAGGTCCTGGCTCACCATGGTAGCCAGAATAGAGTTGGCACTACGCTAGAAATCCTCCTTCCCCATCAAGAGATGCTTTATTTATGTTCTCACTCAACCCACGCTCCTCCAGCCCACATTGCCCATTTTGGCTGGAATCAGGCTCTCCTATTTTCAGAGAATTTGGGTGATTAATCCAATGATCATCTCTCTCTATCTATCTACACACACACACACACACACACATATTGGCACAGTCCAGGTGCTGTTCGTGAACTCTTCCTGGCTTCCAGAGGTCTCTGTGTTCTGTTCTACAGGCTCACAGCCGTCTGTTCAATCATCTCTCTGTTCTAGATTGTTTTCTGGGGCCACATCCTGTGGGCGCCATCGGCAGTCTCTGGAACCCATCATGCTGAAACTGGAGTTTTTGACATATTTGCTTTGTTGTCCCCTCTCTTCTTTTTAGAATATTTTCGAAAGCTCCCAGTGCCGACTCTGTTTCCCAGTCACAGTGCCTTTATGTTATTTCAAGGCCTTTGAATCTTCGGTTCATTCGGGGAACCTCGTAGGTCTGTCCCCTCACCCAGCTTGGGCTTCGAGTCCCTTTTTTTTTTTTAATGTTGTTTGTCATTTTTTGAGTTTGAAACATTTGCTTACAGGAGTGGATAAAGTAACTCATCTGATCTGAGCATCCAACCAGAAACTAGTACCAGCTCTGGACGAGTGTCAGCTCTCATAGCCACTGTGGTCCTTTCACGTGTTCTCATCACACACGCTGGGACTTGGGGAGATGGAGGCACTGTGGGGAGCTGTTTGCCAGGTGAGCAGTCAGCCTGCAGCAGCGTCATGGGAGCCGGCAGAGGGCAGGACCCTGGGTCAGGGGCGGGACTGAGCCTTGCCACTCCAGCAACAGCACAACGCCAGTGTCCATGTTTGTGCTGGCTCCCGAGTCCTGTTCCTGCAGGGGACACAGGGCCAGGTGATGACATCATCACATGCAGTGGGAGTCCGGAGAACGCAAGTCCCCTCTGCCTTCTGACCAGAAACAGAATCGCAGAGCAAGAAGGATGGCTGGTGGTGTGAAGAAAGGCCAGACACCCACAGAGGGTTGTCCGCTGGGGGAACTACACCGAAAACGCCCCATCAGGAGCAGCTGCACTCAAGGTTCCAAGCCGGGCGTTTGGGCCACAGCTCCTGCCCTTGTGAACCCCCCACACTGTGCTGCCCCTGTGACGACCACAGTGCAGGACGGAGGCGCTGAGCTGGGCCTCCTGGGGGCTCACACTGCTTGATGCGTGCCTTTTGGATGTGTGATGGCACTGTGGATGTCCTTGTTCTGACCCTGTCCCTCTCTCTCGGAGTTGAGCGAAAAGTCTCCCCTCTTTCCTCTGTGCCAAGTACAGACCCAGTCTTTGCCTTCTTCGTGGTTCAGTGGAGGGGGAGCCACTCCGAGTCAGTGGGTTTTGTGGGGTGCTCTGCACACGACGTAAGAGAAGCTGGTGTTCCCCCCAGATCCATGTGAGCAGAAGGTCAGAAAGAGCAATGGATGTGGGGTCAGAAGCCCAGGTCTGTCTACCTGTCCTGCGTGAGCTCCTAGAGGTTGGACTGTGGTCAGTTCATTTGGCCTTTGAGGCTCTCCAGTCTGCCCAGTGGCTGCACCCTCTCCCTGGCTGGCTGTGTGGGGCGGGGTGGACTTTTAGGAGAGCAGGTGCAGCAGGATGCCAGTGGCTGAGCCGACGGTGCCACAGTGCAGGGAGAAGTTGGGGTGGGAGATTGTGGTCACGATGGCTGCGTGCATGTCAGACCAGAAGCAAGAGGCCCTGAGAGAGGCCTGCTGGGCCTCCATAGGCACACGGCTCTTCTCAGGGTTAGGTTTTCTTTCTGGCACATGTTGATGGGAGTTTTGCTGCTCAGCTAAGAAAACAGAAATACCATGTGAATAACTGATAACAAGAAGTCTCCTCCCACGTTTCTCACTCCGTGCTGGAGGTATGCTTCCAAATAAAGATGGAGGAAGCCCTCCCTGGCCGGAGGTGGAATCCCAGAGAGCAGGGCAGTGGCTGTGTGTTGCTGGTGGGAGAGAAAAGGCCTTGACTTTCATCGTGGTCTTGGACTCTGGTAGCCATGTCCCCTCAGCAGGCTGACCCAGGTGCCCCTCCATCCCCAAGAGGAGAATTGGCCAGGTTAGCAAACTCACTACTCAGAAAACCAGTCTATACCAACAATCAGAATAAATTAGACTTTGGCATTTGGGGGGTCAGAGATATGGAAGACACTAAAAATAGGAGGAGAAAAAAAATCCTTGGATTTCTAGGCACATAGGTTTACAACTTATTATAATAATGGGCTTAAAGGATTCCTTTAAAACCTTTTATCTGGAAGTAATTTCAAACTTACAGAAAAGTTACAAGAATAGTCCCCAAAATATACTTTATCCAGATTTTCCCAGTGCCAACATTCTGACCCATTTGCCTTGTCATTCCTTCCATCTCTCTTAATAAAATGTGCATATTTTCCTGACCCATTTGTATTTGAGGGTGAGTGCCATCTCTCATGCCCTTCACCCTTCCTCAGTGTGTATTCCTAAGAATAGGAGCCTCTTCTTACATAACCTCTGCATGGATATCATCTTCAGTAAGTTTAATGCTCATTTCTCTGATTTATTGTCCGTATTCTATTTTGGTCTGCTAACTTAATAATGTCTTTCGTAGTATTTTTATCCTTCATAATAGAATCCAGCCGAGGACCAGGCCGTCTGGCTGTAGTTTCTCTCCTTTCAGATCAGCCCGTGAGCAGTCACTCCCTTGACCTGGGCTGTGCTTTCCTGGTCTGTAAGATGTGGGAGTCAGAGTAGCTGACATGGAATCTGCCATCATCAGATAGCCTTGCTGTGCCTTGCACAGTGCTTTGTGTTACAGGAGCTCTTGAGATGTTAAACTGAACTGCACTCCAGAGGGCCTTGGAGTACTTTGCTGGTTTTGGAAGCCAGTCTGAAGGCTCTACAAGACCTCAAAGTTAACTAGTTCAAGTCATCATAGTAACAATGTATCTGGTGATGCAGCCTATGGAAAGAAGAGATGAAAGACACAGTGTGTCAAGGCGTGAGAGAGGGGAATTAAAGATCTTTTAAGGTATCTGAATGTCACGTGCAGTGTAGTTTTATTTGAAGGTGACTTAGATGAGTTTAAAATGTATATTCTAAACCTAAGAGCAACAACTATATTTGTGTATTTTCTACAAGTAACCCACTGTAAAGATAAACTTGCTTATAGCTTCGAAGTGCAGAGTTGGAGAAAGATATACCATTCTAACACCAATCCAGAAAATTGAAGTAGCTATGCTAATAGTGATCAGAATGATTAAAATTATCATGGACAAAGTGGATGAATTCTCCAAGAAGATGTAATGAAAAATATGAGGCAAGAGCTGATAGAAATAAAAAGAGAAATAGACAAACCCACTATTACAGTTGGAGACTTCAGCATCTCTCTGGTAGTAATTGATAGATCAAGCAGGCAGAAAATCAATAAGGATAGAGTTGGCTTGAGTAGCACTATTAATCAACTTGATCTAATTGACATTTAGAAAATATTCCGTGCACCAACAGCAGAACATATATTTTTCTCAGGCTTACATGGAACATTCACCAAGATAGGCCACATTTGGGATTATAAAACTCACCTTGATAAATTTTTTAAAATAGCAATCATATAATGTCAGTCCTCAGACTAGCGAGGTATTAAACTAGAAATCAACTTTAGAAAATTATTTGGAAACTCCTCAAATACTTACAGATGCAACTATATTTCCTAACAGATCCATGTGCCAGAGAAGAATTCTTAACAGAAATTTTAAAATATTTGGAACTAAAAGTGAAAATACAACTTCTGAAACTTTGGGGATGAAGTAGAAGTAGTGCTTACAGGGAAAATTTATAGCATTAAATCAATGTACTAGAAAAGAAGAAAGAGCTAAAATTAAGAATCTAGACTTCTGTCTTAGGGATCTTAAGGAAGAGAAAATCAAACCTGAAGTAGGCAGACAAAAGGGAATTAAAAATACAAGAACTTCAAAAAGTTCGTGGAAAGTGGGAGAAAATAATGGTGCTAATAACCGCAGTAATCAGCGATGAGGAGGAGGGTGCTGGTGTTATGGACAGCACCTGTGCCGCGCTCTTCATCCGCCAGATGCTGTTCTGAGCAGACCTCATGAAGTCGCACATGTAATGCCTGCAGTGACCCTATGAAGACAGTGCGATCAGAGTCCCCATTTCACAGAGACTATGAGTCACAGAGCCACTGAGTGTATTGCCCAAGGGCACCCTGCCCCTAGGGGGAGGAGCCAGAAGAGGAGGAACTACCCAGTGCCTGTTCTGCCCCACTTTTCTTCTCCTCCTCCTCTTCCTCCTCCCCCTCCCCCCTCATCCCCTCCTCCCCCCTTCTCCCTCCTTCCTCCTTCTTCCTCCTTCTTTCTTCCTTCTTTTTTGACAGGCACAGTTAGTGAGAGAAAGAGAAACAGAGAGAAAGGTCTTCCCTTTCCATTGGTTCACCCCCCAAAATGGCTGCTACAGCCGGCGCGCTGCACTGATCCGAAGCCAGGAGCCAGGTGCTTCCCCTGGTCTCCCATGTGGGCGCAGAGCCCAAGGACCTGGGCCATCCTCCACTGCCTTCCTGGGCCGCAGCAGAGAGCTGGACTGGGAGAGGAGCAACCAGGACAGAATCCAGCACCCCAACCGGGACTAGAACCCAGGGTGCCGGCGCCGCAGGTGGAGGATTAGCCTAGTGAGCTGCGGCGCCGGCTTCTTCTTCTTCTTCTTCTTCTTCTTCTTCTTCTTCTTCTTCTTCTTCTTCTTTAAAGATTTATTTATTTATTTGAAAGAGTTATACAGAGAGAGTTAAGGCAGAGAAAGAAAGGTCTTCCATTCAATGGTTCACTCCCCAATTGGCCACAATGGCCAAAGCTGCGCTGATGCGGAGCCAGGAGCTTCTTTCAGATCTCCCACGTGGGTGCAGGGGCCCAAGGACTTGGGCCATCTTCCACTGCTATTCCAGGCCATAGCAGAGAGCTGGATCAGAAGAGGAGCAGCCGGGACTCGAACTGGCATGCACATGGGATGCCGGTGCTTCAGGTCAGGGCATTAACCTGCTGCCCCACAGCGCTGGCCCCCTGCCCCGCTTTTCTCCAGAAGAAAACTGACGTGTCTTCTGGAACAGTTTCTGTAGACAGGGGATATAGGCCAGGGAGGAGCAGAGGCCTGAGATGCCGTCGTTGGGTGTGCAGGGAATGCTCTTCTGACCCTGGAGAAGCTACTAGAAAAGCCTGAGAAGTCGTCGAGGACAGGGGTGCTGTGGGAGCTCCTGGGGAAGCCACACTGTGCTGCTCCAGACAGCTTGGACAGAGCTGAGCTCATCCAGTGGTTGGCAGGATCTAGGGCACATTTTCTTTTTTTCTTTCTTCTTTCTTCAGGCAGAGTTCCAGAGAGAGAGAGACAGAGACAGAGAATCTTCCATCCACTGGTTCACTGCCCAAATGGCCATAACATCACGTCTAGGACTGGACCAGGTCAAAGCCAGGAGCCTGGAACTCCATCAGGGTCTTGCAAACATGGATACAGGGGCCCAAGCACGGGGCCATCTTCCACTGCTTTCTCAGGCCATTAACAGGAAGCCGGATCAGAAGTGGAGCAGCAGAGACTCAAATTGGCACTTATATGGGATGCTGGCATTGCACAAATGAATGCATAGTGCTACAGTGTCTGTCCCTAGAGCATATTTTCAAAATAACACAATTAAACAAGGTGATTTGGATTAAAAAAAAAAAAAGCTTGGCAAAATTCAGATCAGGGAAGACCTAGGTGAAGAAGAATGTGAGAATGAGCTCTGGGTTTGGTGAACCACAAGCTGCCAATGAGTTGCCAGTGTCATTAGTGGCCAGAATGTGTGATTCTATCTGCAGTAGCATGAGAAGAAATCTGGTGTTTGTGCTAGAAGCCCTCATGCCGGCAGATGCATTCAGAAATTATTAATTCCTGAGCCCCAACCCTGGAGATTCTGGACTGGCAGATCTAGGCTTATGTGAGCGACTGAGATTGTTTAGAAGCCCTTGAGGTGTTCTGGGTGGTGCTGGGATTGAGAATTGCAGGTCTCTTGGGTAGGCATTGACTGGCCCAGAAATGAAGTCAAGGTGTCATGACCATCAGGGTGGAGCAGCCAGGCCTTGCAGGACCAGCCTGGTTCACTGCAGGTGCCTATGACCATGTGAGCATTAACAGCCACTGGGTGTGAGGTCCCCCCGGCTGTTACCCTGTGGGCTACAAAGGCCTCCTAACCTGTTCAACTCCACAGGCTGGAGAATCTTCTTCGCTAGGAACTGTCGCAGCTGCCAGGAGTGAAGTCAAGAGACTGTAGCCTTTGGGAATGGATAACAGTGCTGGTTAGGAAGGTGTTTTGATGGAAGCCTGTCCCTTCCAAAGGTGTCGGGCCCCTGCCTGCCTACCCCTTTCTTTCTTTCTTTCTTTTTTTATTTATAATTTTAAAAATTTATTTGACAGGTAGAGTCATAGACAGTGAGAGAGAGAGAGAGAGAGAAAGGTCTTCCCTTTCCGTTGGTTCACTCCCCAAATGCCCGCTATGGCCAGTGCTGCGCCAATCCGAAGCCAGGAGCCAGGTGCTTTATCCAAGCACTTGGGCCATCCTCCATTGCCTTCTCAGGCCACAGCAAAGAGCTGGACTGGAAGAGGAGCAACCAGGACTAGAACCCGGCCCCCATATGGGATGCTGGCGCCACAGGCGGAGGATTAACCAAGTGAGCCATGGTGCCGGCCTCTCTCTCTCTCTTTTTTTTAATTTAAATGACTGATTTATTTGAGAGGCAGCGATACAGGGAGGAAGAGAGAGAGAGTGAGCTTCCATCCACTGGTTCACTCCCCAAATGGCCACAACAGTTGAAGCTCTCCCACATGGATGCAGGGGCCCAAACACTGGGGACATCTTCCACTGTTTTCGCAGGTACATTAGCAGAGAGTTGGATTGCAAGTGGAACAGCCAGGACTCAAACCAGCATGCATATGGGATGGCAGTGACTTAACCCATTATGCCACAGTGCTGGCCCCATGCCTGTCCCTTTTCTTGTCCTCTGGGTATGCAGCATACACTATAGCTGTGCAGGCTTTTCAGTGATGTGGTTGCCAGCCTCCCCTCTGGACCCTTGCTATTGTCACCCTATAGTTGATTGTCACCTCTGTCGCTGAATTAGGTAGGACTGATCCGTGTGATCAAAAGAACACAGAAAAATGAATGATGCGCAACTTCAAAAGCAGGTCGGAGAAGGCACTGCAGCTTCAACCTGGTTTGCTCAGATTGCTTCTCTAGGGGGAGGAAGCCAGGTGCCATGCTGTTAGGATGCTCAGGTTGCCATGCGGCACATGGAAGGAACTGACTCGAGCACCAGCTTGCCAGTTTGTGAATGAGCCACCTTGGAAATGGGTCCCTGGACCCCCCAAGCCTGAGATGACTGCAGTATCAGCTGGCAGCTTGCTTAGCCAGCACTGCAGCCATGCACTGAGGCCACTAATGGTCTAAGCTGGGGGTTGGCAAACAATAGTTCATGGCCTGGACACCTGCTTATAATATTTTTTTTTTTGACAGGCAGAGTTAGTGTGAGAGAGAGACAGAGAGAGAGTTATAGACAGAGAGAGAGACAGAGAGAAAGGTCTTCCTTCCATTGGTTTACCCCCCAAATGGGCCCCACGGCCAGTGGCTGTGCCAATCTGAAGCCAGGAGCCAGGTGCTTCCTCCTGGTCTCCCATGCGGGTGCAGGGCCCAAGCACTTGGGCCATCCTCCACTGCCGGGCCACAGCAGAGAGCTGGACTGCAAGAGGAGCAACCGGGACAGAACCGGCACCTCAACCGGGATTAGAACCTGGAGTACTGGTGCTGCAGGTGGAGGATTAGCCTAGTGAGCCGTGGCGCCGGCCTTTTTTTTTTTTTTTTTTTTTTAAGGACAAGGTTTATTTGTTTGAAAGTATAAGGAAGGGAGGGAGAGAGAGAGAGAGAGAAAGAGGGAGCTTCCATCCACTGGTTCAGTCCCCAGATGGCTGCAATGGCTAGAGGTAGACCAGGCTGAAGCCAGGAATCTGGAACTCCATCTGGGTCTCCCACATGGGTACAGGGGTCCAAGGACTTGGGCCATCTTCTACTGCTTCCCAGGCGCATTAGCAGGGAGCTGGATGGGAAGTGGAGCAGCTGGGACTTGAACTGGCTTCCATATGGGATACTGTCTGAACAGTTGGCTAACTTGTGCCTCAGCGCTGGTCCCATTATAATGTAGTTTCTTTTTTTTTTTTTTTTAAGATTTATTATTTATTTGAAAGAGTTATACAGAGAGAGGAGAGGCAGAGAGAGAGGTCTTCCATCTGATGGTTCACTCCCCAGATGGCCACAGTGGCTGGAGCTGCACCCATCTCAACCAGGAGCCAGGAGCCTCTTCCGGGTCTCCCATGTGGGTGCAGGGGCCCAAGGACTTGGGCCATCTTCTACTGCTTTCCCAGGCCATAGCAGAGAGCTGGATGGGAAGTGGAGCAGCTGGGTCTCAAACCGGCACCCAAATGGGATGCCGGTGCTTCAGGACAGGGCGTTAACCTGCTGCGCCACAGTGCCGGCCCCTATAATGTAGTTTCAATAGACACAGTCAGACTCCTTTGTTTACATGTTGTCTGTGATTGCCACCAAACTATAATGGCAAGACAGAGACTATGAGGTTCACAGGCTTAAAATATTTGCTATTTTGTCTGACTCTCTGGGACAACATTTGCCAACCTTTTATCTAAGCCATTGTTTTTTTTTTTTTTTTTTTTTTTTTTTTGTTCTCCTTGCCGCTGAATGCAATACCTAAGTGACAAATGGTCCAATCCACAGGATTTGTTCTTGAAATATCAGGTGCCTCGATGTTGGGAAAACTCCTGAAGGATTTTGTCAGGAATACCATCTGGTTTTCTAAATCCTGCACTGACCAAAGGCTGGGTCTCTCAACAGTTTCAGCAGGAAGCAGAATCCATCTTAGCTGAATCAAGAGACTAACAAAAGGACTTCTTACAGAGATGAGAGAAGCTGAAGAGGACAAACACAGGATACTGAGGGCCTGGAGACCTGCAACAGTGAAAGCCATTACCTCTTGCAGGGAAGGGAGAGAGAGGAATTGGTGTGGTCAGAGCCCTTTGGGTGCCCTTGGTCCAAACCAGCCTTGACCTGCACTCACAGATTAGGATCCATGAGCAATTATGGTTCAAGCTACTCTAAGCATGCAGTTGGAATCAGCTGTAGCAGGGCAAAATTGGGTGCCGGAACAATTACTTGGAGGAAGCAGTCCCCAGGACTCACTGTTGTTGCAAATTTTGTGGCGAAATAGCTTGTGGCAAAATAGCTTGTGTTCTCATGTGTCTGTTTTGAATGTATATGCTGATTTTTAAAAATCTTGTTGCAAATCCCCAAACCATATTTTAGTTGTCATTTTTTATCAGTTCTTTATTTTTACCCACAAGTGTTACCCACAATTAAAGGGGAAACTGCCCGAATTCCTGTAGCATATTTTACCCCAAGAGCAGCCCAAAATGTTCCCATTCTCTCCAAACTACACAGTATTTTCTTCTCAAGAGATTTTCCAAAGTTATACTTGATGTATCAGAGTCAAAGGCACCTTGGGAAACAGAGCCAGGAAAGGGCTCTTTCTTTTGCCCTGCCCAGGGTCTGTGCATCAGAGAAGAACCCAGCACTGCCACACTGGCTCTTTTTGGGGAATATCGACAGTCTTAACTAAGAATATACGGGTACTTCCAAAAGTTCACGGAAATGGAATTAAGAGAGAAGTAAGGTTTGCTGAAAACATTTAAAATCCGTGCATATGAGGGATCTTCAAAAAGTTCATGGAAGATGCACAGAATGCAAAAATCTAGGCCCAGGCTGCACAGCTGAAACACTGTTGAGATTGAAGCCCCTGCTGATCCTGGGAAGAGCTGCACGCAGGATTTCCTGGCAGAGTTTGGCAGACTTTGTTTTAGTTGTGATGCTGACTGGGGCGGAGGTGAGCATTGTGCCGGCCCTCGCTTGCCCACAGGAGCAGGTCCTACCCCAACAGTGTTGTAGACGTCCTGGCAGACTCCAGGGCTCTTTACTGGGACATGTTGGTGACAACATGCAGTCCAGAGCTGCCGGCAGTGGGGGTCCACGGGCATTGCCACCTTTGTGGGTAACTTACCCTCCCTTGAACCAAGGAACAGTGGCATTGGTTCTTCTTCTATTTTTTTTTTAATTTTATTTATTCATTTGAGAGGTAGAGATATAGTGAGAGGGAGAGACAGAGAAAGGTCTTCCATGTGCTGGTTCACTCCCCAAATGGCTGCAGTGGCCAGAGCTGAGCCAATCAGAAGCTGGAGCCAGGAGCATCTTCTGGGTCTCCTACGCAGGTGCAGGGGCCCAAGCACTTGGTCCATCTTCTACTGCTTTCCCAGGCCATAGCAGAGAGCGGGATCAGAAGAGGAGCAGCCAGTACTCAAAAACCAGTGCCCATATGGGATGCCGACACTGCAGGTGGAAGATTAACCTACTGTACCACAGCGCTGGCCCCAGCACTTGATTCTAGCGTTGTTACCATTCCAACCAGAAACTGTCACAAGTGCTACTGTGTCGGGCTTGTACCCAACTTATTAAGGCAAGGGCTGACTTTGTTAGTGATTTCCCCTATCTTGGTTGTAGGGTTGCTCAACGGAATCTGTTTTTTTCTTTTAACATCGGCAAGGAATTGTTTCACACTCAGTGCCTAGGCATGTAAGTGTGTGGGGGCATGTTCACGTTCTGCCTGTCCTTGGAGATACCAGCTTCAAGGTCACCCACACCTGCAGCCACAACCAGGACAGCACAGTCAGCCCGAGATGTGCCAAGGATCACAGTTTTGAGGAAGCCTCTGCATGCTGGGGCATCACTTATAGGCTCATAATAGCGGCTGGTCTCAGATGTCCACATGGATATATGCTCATGCGAGGCTTTTAGCTTATCTCAAACCCAGGCCTGCTTGGAGGAGCCCTTTCCCACTTCAGCGACCTGCTGTGTGAATGTTCTCATGGGTCTTTTGCCGATCTTCTTAGACCAGAGTGAATTCTGTTGTCTATGACTAAGAACATGGCTGGTATAAAGGTGATTTTCCCTGCTCTTGTGTGTAAACGTCTATCAGCAGACTTGCTGGACTTTACTGTTTTTTGCAACCCCACTAGCACTCAGAGTGGTATCCACCTGCTTTTCATGTAAAACTTTATTTATTTGAGAGATAGAGATGATAGAGATTGAGACAGAGGTGATAGAGAGAAAGGGAGCGGACCCCCATCTTCTGGTTCACTCCCCAAATGCCTGGAATGGCCAGGGCTGGGCTGGAGCCAAAGCTGGGAGCTGGGAACACCATCCAGATCTCCCACATGGGTGGAAGGGACCCGGCTATTGGAGCCATCAGCACTGCCTCCTAGGTCTGCATTAGCAGAAGGCTGGAGTCGGGAGCGGGAGCTGGGACTGGGACCCAGGCACTCCCAAGTGGGCTGTGGGCATCTTACCTGGTATCTTAAACACTGGGACAGGTGCCTGCTTTGTCACCACTTTATTGATGTTTTTAAAAGACACAATGTAATTTTTTTTTTTTTTGACAGGCGGAGTGGGCAGTGAGAGAGAGAGACAGAGAGAAAGGTCTTCCTTTGCTGTTGGTTCACCCTCCAATGGCCACTGCGACTGGTGCACTGCGGCCAGCACACCACACTGATCCGAAGCCAGGAGCCAGGTGCTTCTCCTGGTCTCCCATGGGGTGCAGGGCCCAAGCACTTGGGCCATCCTCCACTGCACTCCCTGGCCACAGCAGAGAGCTGGCCTGGAAGAGGGCCAACTGAGACAGAATCCGGCGCCCCAACCGGGACTAGAACCCGGTGTGCTGGCGCCGCAGGCGGAGGATTAGCCTATTGAGCCATGGCGCCGGCCAAGACACAATATAATTTTAAAGAGGATTCAGGATCATACTATGTCTTCGAATGGGGGATGAGAGATTAACACACACATGTACATTTTTAAAGGACTTTGCAGTACAGTAAAAAAGTATTCTTGTTTGAGCCCAATGCCTTACTTTTGTTGACTGATAAAGCCATAGATGAAGAATTTAGGGAAGTCTATTACTTGAGGCTTTGGTTTAAACTAGATTTAGTTTCTCTATTGGCTCCCTCCCCTCAGGTGGGTGGGTGGAGCTGTATCATATTCCAGAATAAGGTTCTTTTTTTATGATTTTATTTATTTATTTGAGAGGTAGAGTTCCAGAGAGAGGAAGAGACAGAAAGATACATCCTCTCATTCACTCCCCAGATGGCCGCAACGACCGGAGCTGGGCCAATCCAAATCCAGGAGCCAGGAGCTTCTTCCAGGTCTCCCACGGGGGTGCAGGGGCCCAAGCGCTTGGGCCATCTTCTCCTGCTTTTCCAGGCCTCAGCAGAGAGCTGGATTAGAAGAGGAGCAGCCAGGACTCGAACCGGCACCCATATGGAATTCTGGCACTGGAGGCGGAGGCTTCGCCCACTTTGCCACTGCACTGGCCCCAGGTCAGGTTCTTTACATCCTTTGGTTGTCCTATAAGTGGGAGATGAGACTAGGAATAAAACGGCTCAGTTCCCAAGTTCAGTCTCAGGACCAGTCTGTAATTGAGTTGTCATTTTCACGTTGAATTAAGAAACATTGAAGACAAGAGGCATATGGCTTACAGTTAATTAACAGCCTCGACGGAATTCTTATCAGTTTAGGAGATTGCACTGATCTGAAATTCTTTCTGGCTCCCTCTCCTAATAGGCTCCGCTCCAGCCCCCTCCTCCTGGGTTCCCAGCATTTGTTGTGGAGCTAGAAGAGGATTTCAGCTTGCTCACCAGCCAAGACCCAAACCTTGCTGGGGCTGGAATCTGACCTCAAGACCCCAACTCCAGTTTTTCATGTGCAGGGAATTTTCTTGTTTTGCCTTCCAAGGCAGTGTTCTCGGAAAATTGGCCCGGATATCCAGAGACATCATTGGCTGTCAGCATCGGAGTCTTTTCAGGAGGGGCTGTGCCCAACCCTGTGTTTGCTGGTGTAGAAGGAGCAAGGCAGAGAGCAAGGTGGTTGGGGAGGGGACGGCAGAGGGGGGAGGTGCCCTCATGCCAAGGCACACGACAAACGCTTCTGGAAAATCCTTCATTTCAGTACTGCCTTTTCTTCCCTCCCTGGTGCTGATGACTGGGACCAGGCTAAGTCTGGTGACTGGAGCAGGATGGGTGGAAGCTGACCTGTTCATATTGAAGCTTTGTCTCACACGCCCTTCCTTCAGAGTGAACACAGGAATCGCATTGTCTCGTGCCTCACTGTGTGTGCGCGTGTTTGTATAGTTATTTTTTTGTTTTCATTCTGTTTTATTTATTTATTGACAGTTGTACATATTTATGGGGCACACTGGGATGTTTTGATTTGTGCTCCACTTTTGGAGCTCCTAAAACTTGGAAGTTTGCTGTCAGGTCTCAGAGGAAGCAAGAGGTTAAAATGGCAGCAATGGGGCTGGTAAAGATTTGATTCCCTTTCGATTCTCTCCTTACAACCCAGTGCATCTGTCAGCCTCTGCTTGGTAACAAGCTACCCCAAAATGCAGTGGCTTAGAACACACGCTTTTTAGTGAACTTGATTTGTAGAGCAGTCTTAGAGTCACAGAAAAATGAATCATAGGGTGTAGAGCCTCATAGACCCTCTGTCCTAACACACACACACACAGCCTCCTGTCCGACAGCCCATGCCTGAGTGACACATCTAACACACACACACACACAGCCTCCTGTCTGACAGCCCATGCCTGAGTGACACATCTAACATACACACACACACACACACAGCCTCCCGTCCAACATCCCGTGCCTGAGTGACACATCTAACACACACACACACACACACACACACAGCCTCCCCTCCCAACACTCCATGCCAGGTGACAGATCTGTTACAATGGATGAGCCTACAATGAAACACCATTATCAACCACGTCCTCAGTGTACATCAGGATTCTCTCTTGGTGCTGCACACTCTGTGGGTTTTGACCAATGTGGAATGACTTGTATTCACCATTGCAGCAGCCTGCCCTAAAAATACCGCAAGCTCTGCCTACTCATCCATCTCTCCCTTTGGCCCCTGACAAACACTGATCTTTGCGCTGTCAACTCTGCGGAGTTGCCTTTTCTGGAATGTCATGTCATTGGAATCCTACAGTATGTAGCCTTCGCAGATTGGTTTCTTTCAGTTAGTAATATGCAGTGAGCATTCTCCCATGGCTTCATAGGTCATTTGTTCTTAGTGCCGAATAGTTATTTCACTGATTGAAGGGGCCACCGTTTTATTAATCTGTTCACCTACTGAAGGACCTCTTGGATGCTTCCCGCTTTTGGCGATTACAACTAAAGCTGCTATAAATATCAGGTTTTGTGTGTCTGTAAGTTTTCAGCCACTTTGGGTAAATCCCAAGGAACACGCGATTGCTGCCATGTGTGCAAGGGTCTATTTAGTTTCCTAGGAAACTGCCAAGCCATCCTCCAAGGATGCGCACCACTTCACATCCTTAGTGGTGATGCATGAGAGCTCCCACTGCCCCACACCCTTGCCAGCATTTGGTGCTGGCAGTGTCTGGATTTTTGACATTTCACTAGGTGCACAGTGGTCATGTATGTTTTTATTTTAAGAGTTTGTGGGTTGCCCAGGTGGCTCTTCCCATCTGGGCTTTTCAGGTGAGGCACAATGGTCTTGCGTGGTCTCACTCCATGTCTGGGGCCTTGCCTAGGATGGCTGGGGCCTCACTTCACGTGACCTCCCGTGCTCCCGTAGGCTTGCCCAGCCTTGATGGTGGGAGGGTTGCCAACAGCAGGAGAGGGCATTATTAAGCCTTTTCGTTTTGCTTTTTTTTCATGATTGCTACATGAGAAAAAGGCAAGTCACAAGTCCAAGTCTAAACAGGAGAGATCTGGAGTGCACATCTTGATGACAGGGGCTATAAAATAACATGGCCACCTTTCCCCATTTATAGCGACCAGTGGCTGCGATGCCTAACCCAGCAGAGCAATAACCTCTGACCTTACGTGAATGCCACTCCACCTCCCCATCAAGGGGAGTGCTCATCAAGGCAGCTTCCCTAGGTAGTACAGGGAAATGCCATAGGAGGGAGCTTAATTAATCTTCTAATTATCCAAGTGGTTTTGTTCCACAGGGACAGCCATCATTGCCTTAGACCCCAGCATTAGGCATCAGTTGGGAAGCAGGTGCGAGCGATGGACATTGGAGCTCAAGGTAGCATCTCTGTGGCTGGAACAGCAATTCCTGTGGTTGGCAGTACTGGACTAGAGAGTATGGTTTGGGGGCGAGCCAGACAAGGCTCCTCTGTCTTCCCCAGGGACAGACTTGGGATGCCCGGTGGGAAGGGAGCCCGGGGCTGTGGAGCAGGTCCACAGGGTTGGCCAGACACCAAGAGGATTTTTGCCTATTCCCTGTGGGGTCAGGGTGGTCAAGATAGAAGGGCTCAGAAACAGGGAGAAAAGGAGCCACACCGGCCATGTGTGGGTGAGGGGCGAGTGGGCTCCTTCTCCCTCTGCAGCTCCAGCTGACACAGAATTGCTCTCCCTGGGGGCTGGAGTGAGGGGTGGACGTGTTCCCCCAATACTTCCCATTTTAACTTTTTTTTCTAACAGTGGGTTAATACACATTTTGTTTTACCTTCTCATTGCAGCATAATACGGTCAGCCCTCTGTTTCTGTGGGTTTTGCATCTGTGGATCTAATCAACTACAGATCGGAAATAGCAAGGAAGAATTGTGCCTGTACTGAACATGTACAGACTTCTTCGTTCTTGCTGTTTTTGCCTTAAAATAGGGTACAACTATGTATTCAGATTTATTGTTTGAGGTATTATAAATAGCCTAGAGATGATTTAAAGCATGCAGGAAGATTGTGTAGGTTATATGCAAATGCTAAGCCATTTCTGTAAGAGAGTTGAGATTTTTATATCTGCAGACGGTCCTGGAACCAATCCCTCTGGCTACCGAGGGATGACTATATACACAAGAGAGCAGCACACACCTGAAAACACACGGCTAGGAATGGGCATTGTGGCGCATTGAGGTTGAGCCCCTGCTTGGGATGCCCACATTCCATAGCTTAGTGTCCAGGTTCAAATCTTGCCTCTGTTTCCAATCTGGCTTCTTGATGATGTGCAGTCTGGGAGGCTTAAGTAACTGGGTCCCTGCCGCTCATGTGGGAAGCCTGGATGGAGTTCCTGGCTCCTGGCTTTGGCCTGGCCCAGCTCCAGCTGTTGTGGACATTTGGGGAGTGAACCAGCAACTAAGTGCTCTCCACCCTCCCCCCACCCTTTTCTATTAATCTCACTCTTCCTATCAAATAAATAAAAATAAATAAAAGCAAAAAACTGGCACTGAGCACCCACATCAAGAACTGTAGCATTACCATGGCTCCCTTTTTGCTCGACTTTTTTTGTTGTTGTTGTTCAAAATGATGTTAATGTGGCCACCACGTTGTGTGTATCTGTAGACTGTTCATGGTGAGTGCATTGCAGTTTACCCATTTGACTGTTGATAGGCGTATGTGTAGCTTCTAGATTTGGCTGATTAAAAACATTCTGATACTGTCTGTGTCTTTTATGAAAACACGCAGATATTTCGGTTGGATGTAGCTCTAGCAATATCCCCTAGAAGCCGAGAATTCCACTTCTGTAGATAGACCCGACAAAAATGCCTAGCGATTTTAGGCACTGAAAACTGTTTCCCAAAGTAGAACCATTTGGCACTCATGTGGGCTGTGTGATGAGAATTCCAGATGCCCACTCCTTGCCCCTCTCCCCCAGTATTTTGGGAGAGGTGGAAATTCCTATTCTACAGATGAGGCGAGAAAATGAGTCCCCTTATCACCCAAAAAGAAAGACTTTTAAGAATATTTTTTCAAAAGCATGTCAAAATGCGTTAATCTGACTTATTTTTTTTACACAGTTAAAAAAATTTTGCAGTCAACAGATGGAGTCATATTTGGTGCAATACCTACCTACAAACAGGGGAGTTATTTATGATCTAACTTTGGAAACTCAAGATGCTCTCAAAATCTCACCAGGCTTTCTGGAAGGGTTCTGTGGACAAGAAGTTCCCTCTGCAGAAACTGAGATAAAGCACCAATTAGCGACTGCAGCAATGAAGTGGGAGCGTTTAACCTTTCGGGCGTGCCAACAATGTGCTCCTTCATTTGAAAATAGGGTACAAAGTGTTAGCAAGTGAAGACTACTCATCGTTCATCACTCAACCTGACATAGCTTTCTTTCTGCAGCAGAGGCAAGAGATGGGATCCTCTCTGCCCCGTTTGTTCTGGCTTTCACCTCACTTCTCCGAGAAAGGACCAGATGCTCTAATGAGGGGGACCAGATCCTGAAAATATCTGAACATCAGGGGGAAAAAACAGGCTGGGAGCTTTCCTCTCGGGAAGCTTCCCCTCCCTCTGAGCTCCACGGAGCCCTTTGCATGCAGTGTCCAGCATCAGGCCCTATTAGCCCTTTCTGCAAACGGTGGTGGAAAAGTGTTGCAGGGAGACGCAAAAGGCTCACTGGAGGCCACAAGGGAAGCCGAGTGCTCAGCTCAAAATAGAAACGGGGAGCCCTGGGAGACGGAGACAGCCTGAGAGCATCCTTTTATCTCTGGACCCATCTGTGTCTTTTTCAACAATAAGCCTTTCCCTGAAAGACATTTTTTTTTCCTAATGACAGAGCTGCCAAGTCTCCCTCCAGGATGTTGTAAAAAGGTGACATTTAACTGAGGAAATTGAAACTCTAATTGACTTCTCCTAAAGTAGAAAAATAAGTGGCCTGCATTCCTTCTCTTGGACAGATGTTTGCAATTGTCCCCTCGGGATACTGCCTTGTGGGGAGCCGCAGAGGCAACATAAAAAGGCCTCTGACACTCTTGAGACTGGGGGAGTCCATCCAAGCAGGCAGGGGTTCGGGGAGCAGGCTCTAGCTCCTGTCACTAGACTCTGGGACCAAAGCAGGCTTACAATCTCTTGCAATGTTGGACGTGGAGCTTGGGGTAGACCCACCATGTCTACAGCTAGGTGGATAGGTTCCTGGGATTTTTTGGATTCATTATGTTACTGGCTTTGGATGATGGAATGTTAGCAGAGATGATGCAGGCAACACCTTGACGTGTGCTTGCATAGGGCATCTTGCTCTCTTGTGTTGCATCGGTCAGCAGGCAGCCTGCTGGTCCAAGGATAGTGAGAGACACATGGACCCTGGAGTTTAGCCCTGCAGAGCCCAGCCGAATGGACCGGTCCCTAGCCACTCTGTAGACGTGTAAGCAAGAAAGAATTGTTTGTTGTTGGGAGCCACTGGTTTTTGTGGTGGTTTGTTACATAGCACATTATGTAATAGCTGACAGGTACAAGGCTGTTGAAAAGAGAAGAGGGTAGAGGGAGAGTCTTGGTGTGCTGTAGACAGTGCTTGCAAAAATGCTTAGTCTAGGGTAGTCCCATAGCACGCACTGTCACAGAAACTGGACCCAATGGGTGGTTGCATTTAATATAAAAGAATAGAGTGAGCCCCATTAAACATTTTCAGGGTTTGGCCTGTGTGTTGATAACTTCTTTTCAATTGACAGTAACTTCTAGATGCTCTCTATATCCGGTAAAGTCTTTCCTATCTCTCCCCCAGTCAATATGTTGTCATCTACCTCTGACTTGGTGAACTACATATCCACCACCTCGTTTCCACAATTAACATTTTTTCTGCTTTTTTAAAAAGTCTTTCATCCATGTACCAGTCCCTCTTATTTCTGATGCATTTCAAAATCAGTTGCTGGCATCAGTACAGGTCACCCTTATGGTGGATTTCGACAAATGCACACACTTGTCACGCCTGGAAGTCTCCTCTCTTCTGCAGCCCTCCTTACCCACAACATAGACGCTCTTTCCTTCCGCCATAGGTTCGTTTAGGCCGTTCTTGAACGTCACACTGTGGCAGGGACCTTTGTCTTTTAATTAAACTTGTCTCTAACTGACAAGGTTAAAGTTGTGGTAGGGGCCTTCCCAAGGTCAAAAGCAAAAAAAGGGAGGCTCTGTCCTGGGAATGAAGTGTGGTTGCTATCTGCTTGCCTATGAGAGCTTCTACTGTGGTTCCCATCTGCTCATTGTAACCATGTCAGGTTCCACTTGTTAGTACAGAGCAGTGATGTTAACCTTTGCCAGACAGCAGACGGTTCAGTATGTGTATGAAAAAAAAAAAAAAAAACCTCTTCAGTAACTATGTACACATGCCCATTACTGTATCAATTCCTATGGCTGCCGCATGATAATATCCAATCAAATATATATATGTAGCCATATAAGGGAGACAAAGAAGCTAAAACCATACATAGGAAAAGACCCCTCTTTGTTCCAGGCTCAGGCTTTGAGATAAGAAATTCCACCTGGTCCTAATGCCAGCATAATAAATAACTACTTCCTGTTAAAAGAACTTGATGTCTTGTCTCTGTACACGAATCCTGCTACAATATAAACAGAGTTGTGCACTAAATAATGGCTTTGGTGAGCAGCCTTTCCCATTTGAGATTAAACGTGTTATTGCGGAAAGACTGCATTTTGGGGTCTTTGTGGACTCCTCCCTACCTTAACATGTGGAGCTTCTGGGATGTGTATGTAGACACAATAACCACCTTTAATTAATAACTGCAAATCAAATCAGCCCTGAAATCGGCCTCTCTCTTGCTTAAGTGACAGAGACCTTGGTCCTCTGGTTTTAGCCACCCCCATCCCACCTTGTTTAGGGCGATCAATCTTTCAGAACTGCAGGGAGAATTTATTGATATTCGTCTCGTGGGCACAGTGCTTTTGATTTACTGAGTTCACTTAGATGTGGGCACTGATGAAGCTCTCAGGATTAATTGCATCTGGCTCTCCCTCAGGTTGTCAGTGGTGTATCCTCGACAGACCTCACGTCTGTGTCCAAATGCAAGGTTAGCGGGCTGACTGAAGACTTGCCAAGCCAGGGTGAGGCGTGGGAAAAATTGAGTTAAAATGACGTATCCCTCCAGTACTCAGTATAGCCCCACCACTTTACTCCCTAGATTAAGCTTGAGGTTTTTTTTTTTTTTTTTTTTAGATTTATTTGTTTATTTCAAAGGCAATGTTACACAGCGGCAGATGGAGAGAGAAATCTTCCATCAGCTGGTTCACTTCCTAAATGGCCCCAACAGCTGGAGCTGTGCCAATCCGAAGCCAGGAGCTTCTTCCAGGTCTCCCAGGTGGTGGCAGGGGCCTAAGCACTTGGGAACTAGTTGGGAAAAGGAGCCGGGACTTGAACCAGTGCCCACATGGGATGCTGGCACTGCAGGCAGCAGCTTTACCCACTTCGACACAGCGCCAGCCCCTAAGCTTGAGGTTTTAATGAGGCTGCTCCTAAACACCACAGCCACACTCAGTATGGTACAGAGGCTTCTTACAGTGCCAGGCCAATTCAGCGGAAATGACGTTGCCAGCAGGCTCCTAGGGTTGGCCGGGACCCTAAGGAGGTCTCAGAAGGCGGAAGTGACGCAATGCAGCGTTTTTTTCACATTTGAGACACTGGTGCCGGTTTCCAGAGGCAGTTACAGCCCCCAGAATTGCCCCGTCCGTGGGTTCACCTTGAAGGGGTGGGGCTCTTCCTTCAGCTTCCCAAGGCCTGAGCTGTTGTGTGCAGCAGCTTCAAACCTCTCCGACCCTGATTTCTGGGCAAGGCTGGACCTCTGGCCTGCAGCAGACACAGAAGATCTTTGAAGAAACTTTGAGAAACAATGACTTGATCAGCCCTTGTCCTGTTGAGGAACAACTTACTATTTTATTCCTTTTAGTATTTTTTTTTGTTCTACTTAATACTGCTGAACTCTTTAATTAACACACAATTATTCTTACGTGTTTAAATTTAACTGAAAAGTATCCCTGTTAAATATAAGAGTGGGGATAAAAGAGGGAGGGGATGTACAGTTCGGCACATGCTCAATCAGACTTACCCCTAATGGTAGAGTTAGAAATGTGCCAGGGGATTCCAATTCAATTCCATCAAGGTGGCATGTACCAATGCCATCTCACTAGTCAAAGTGATCAGTTTAAGCTCATAATTGATCATAATGATAGGAGTAAGTGTCAAAGGGATCACATAAACAAGACTAGTGTCTGCTGATACTAACTGATATAATTAAAAAGGAGAGAATGATCCAACATGGAGACCAGGATATACAGCAGACACAGAATGGCAGATGCCCTAAACAGCACTCCGGCCTCAGAATCAGCCCTTAAGGCATTCGGATCTGGCTAAAAAGCCCATGAGATTATCTCAGGCATGCAAAGCCAAGACACTGTGGCAAAAACAAACAAACAAACAAACAAAAAAACTAAAATGAAAAAATCTCTGTGAGTGAGATCCCAGCGGAAAGAATGGGCCATCAAAGAAGGAGGTACCTTTCTTTGAAGGAGAGAACTTCCATTTTGATTATGGCTTTGTCCAAATAAGGTCAGAGTTTGTGAACTCAAGAGGCTTCCATAGCCTTGGCAGCTCATGGCAAGAACCTCGGGTGATTACTGACATCATAAATAAGAGTGTCAATTGTTAAATCAACAACAGGAGTCACTGTGCACTTACTCCCCATGTAGGATCTCTGTCTTTAATGTGTTGTATTATGCAAATTAATGGTAAAACTACTACTCAAACAGTACTTTATACTTTGTGTATCTGTGTGGGTACAAACTGTTGAAATCTTAGTATATATTAAGTTGATCTTCTGTATATAAGGATAATTAAAAATGAATCTTAATGAAGAGTGGGATGGGAGAGGAAGTAGGAGATGGGATGGTTTGGGGGTGGGAGGGAGATTATGGGGGGAAAAGCCGCTATAATCCAAAAGTTGTACTTTTGAAATTGATATTTATTAAAGTTAAAAAAGTCATAATGAAAAGGCTATCAGAGTGAAAAATCATTTAGTATTTGTATGAACTCTTTTGAGAAAAAATTATAAACATTTTATGTTCTAATATAAGTCATGTGTTTCAGAAAAAAATCATTTATTTAATTGTAAAAAAAAAAAAAAAAAAGGAATCAGCCATGGAATAGCCTGCCGGTTCCTGTTTGCCTGGGACCCTTCCGCTGGTTCACTCCCCAGATGGCCGCAATGGCTGGAGCTGTGCCGATCGGAAGCCAGGAGCCAGGAGCTTCTTCTGGGTCTCCCACACAGGTGCAGGGGCCCAAGGACTTGGCTCATCTTCCACTGTTTCCCCAGGCCATAGCAGAGAGCTGGATGGGAAGTGGAGCAGCCGAGACTCGAACCGGTACCCATATGGGATGCTGACACTGCAGGCAGCAGCTTTACCACAACACCGGCCCCAACCCATAAGTATTAAACATACTGGATGACTGGTCACTCTAGCTCTGCCTTAGAATGTCTTTAATGTGAGATAACAATCACATTTACTGCCCTCCCCTCAACCCCCTGCAAAGATTTATTTATTTGAAAGGCAGTGTCTCTCTCTCTCTCTCTCTCTCTCACACACACACACACACACACACACACAGATCTTCCATCCGCTGGTTCACTCCCCAGATGGCCACAACTCCATCCAGGTCTCCCGTGTGGTTGGTAGGGAACCAAGTATTTGTGCCACCTTTTCTGCCTTGCCAGGAGCATTAGAGGGAGCTGGATCAGAAGTGGAGCAGCAGGGGTTCAAACTGGAGCTCATTTGGGATGCTGACGTCACAGGCAGAAACCTAACCCAACTGCACCTAACACCGGCCCCCTTGTTTTACATATTTAAAAGGATAAATGAATTATTGGGATTTTAAGAATTTATTGGCTGGCGCCGTGGCTCAATAGGCTAATCCTCCACCTAGGGGCACCAGCACACTGGGTTCTAGTCCCGGTCGGGGCGCCGGATTCTGTCCCAGTTGCCCCTCTTCCAGGCCAGCTCTCTGCTGTGGCCCAGGAAGGCAGTGGAGGATGGCCCAAGTGCTTGGGCCCTGCACCCTATGGGAGACCAGGAGAAGCACCTGGCTCCAGCCTTTGGATCAGCTCGGTGCGCCGGCCGCAGCGCGCCAGCCGTGGCGGCCATTGGAGGGTGAACCAACGGCAAAAAGGAAGACCTTTCTCTCTGTCTCTGTCTCTCACTGTCCACTCTGCCTGTCAAAAAAAAAAAAAAAAAGAATTTATTAATACATGAGTTTGATGTAGCTCGGTGATTTTTCCCTCCTACAGGTGTGGTAGATTAATTGCATAATTGGTCTGGATTCTTCACTTCTACCTATCTGTACCTTTTGCTGTGTGACCAGCAGTGCCCTCCCACTGTGACTGTGGGATTGCCCATGTGATCTTCCTTGGCCAATAGATGCAGAGGCTTGGAAAGCATTATGTAGTAGGGATTGTCTGCTCAGATCTCTGCCTTCTCCATGACAGTGTGCCTAATTAGCCTGGGAGACAAGTGCTTCATGGCCCTGGGAACCCCTGGTGCCACAGCTGATAGACAACTGCCAGACATGTGAGACCAGAGGAGGCCAGAAGAATCACACAGCAGAGCCCAGCCTACATCAAGATCCATTAACTCTGAGCTAAATCAGTGCTTATTGTTGGGGGTGGTTTGTTACGCAGTATTGTTGTGGCAATTGATGACTAAGACATCTTTTATCCATCAGAGATGATTTGGCAAGGGATATAAGCTGTACAGGCCACTGTATCATATACAATTTAATTCTGAAATTGCCCAGTACTCATCCACTTCGGTGCGCATGTGTCCCATTCAGAGATCAATGCAGCAGCACTATTTAATTATGTAAATCTCAGGCCTTTAGCTGTGTCTGTAAATGGGTATTCCCTGACATGAGCCGGATCCCACCACTGGGAGTTGTTCATTTTTCTACCTGTATAATAGTCTGAAGTGAGTTACTAGAAGTTTTAGGAATTAATTTATTTTTAAGTTTTATTTATTTGAAAGAGGCAAGAGAAAGATATTTTTCATTGGCTGGTTCACAGCTTGAATGCCCACAAGAGATGGGGTTGGGCCGTGCTGAAGCCAGGAGCTCAGAACTCCATCTGGGTCTCCCACACTGGTGGTAAGGACTCAACCACTTGAGCCATAACCTGCTTCCTCTCAGGAAGTGCTCAACAAGAAGTTGCATTGGAAGCAAAGCCAGGACTCAGAGCCAGGAACTCCAATTTGGGATGAAGCTATTATCCCAAGCAACAGCTTAACCCCTGTGCCACATGCTTGCCCCTAGAAATGAATTTTTATTTGAGTCTTGAGTAATTCAATAATTCAAGATGAGCAGCATCTACGAGATGGCCATGGAACTTCCTTCCTGGGGTGGGCCCATGTTGGAGTAATTCCCCAGAATGAGGATGGGAAGTCATATATGACTAAGTTAATTGTAGTCAAATAAAATTGAAAACTCGGTTTCTGTCACACTATCCAAATGTCAAGTGTTCAGTAACCACATATGTTGAGGAGCTAGTGCTTTGGACAACATAGATGCAGAAGCACTGGTCTTAAATCTCCAAATTTCTCCTTTATAGAATCTTTTCTGTCTAGATGTCTAGTTTCTGCTGACCAGTTGGTTCCGGCAGCTGCTCACTTTGTGCGGCTGTCTCTCTCTTCCCAAACTATATTATCAGTGTGTATGTACTGTATCTGTTCTAGGTGACTGCTAACCAATTGCCACTAAACCTATCAGCAGAAGAGGATATTTATTATCTTAATTTCCATGTGTGGGAACTTTGGGAGGTTTAGCTGGGTGGCTCAGTCTTAGGGTCTCCCTTCAGCTTGCAGCTGAGCTGTTGGGCAGGTTGACGTCAGGTTTGACTGGAGCTGGAGAATTTGGTGGCAGGGTGGCTCCCTTGCATGGCCATAGGCCTGGCCTCCCTCTGTTCCTCACCAGGAACACCTGTCCCTGAGAGGCGGTGCTTGAGCCTGTTGTGTCTGGTTTCACCGAGAGTTGACTGACTCAACAGAGAGCAAGCAGGAAGCCACAGCGCCTTTGTGTCCTGGTCTTGGGCGTCATATGCCCTCGCCTCCTCACATATGGAAATTGTTAGAAAGAAATTGCTAAGTGTAGCCCATTACGGGAGGGGAATGAGATCCACTTTTTGAAGGCAGAAGTGTCAAAGAACTTTTTTTTGTTGTTGTTGTTTTTTGTTTTTGTTTTTGTTTTTGACAGGCAGAGTGGACAGTGTGAGAGAGAGAGAGAGACAGAGAGAAAGGTCTTCCTTTTGCCGTTGGTTCACCCCCCAATGGCCGCCACGGCTGGCGCGCTGTGGCCGGCGCACCGCGCTGATCCGAAGGCAGGAGCCAGGTGCTTCTCCTGGTCTCCCATGTGGATGCAGGGCCAAGCACTTGGGCCATCCTCCACTGCACTCCCTGGCCACAGCAGAGAGCTGGCCTGGAAGAGAGGCAACCGGGACAGAATCCGGTGCCCCGAACAGGACTAGAACCCAGTGTGCCGGCGCCGCTAGGTGGAGGATTAGCCTATTGAGCCATGGCGCCGGCTAGAACTTGTGATCATACGTTGAAGCCATCATGTATGAGGGCCTTCAAAAAGTTCACGGAAATACCATCGTGAAGAAACATTTTGCACGGCTTTCAAAGTTGTGTTGTGCTGAGACAAGTCATCTACAAACTATTGAAAATATCCTTGTGTATCTTTCTCGTGGCGCTTAGAACAGGTTGCCTCATATCTTAGCTAATTAACTGTATTTTTCATCTCCTCCTGGCTATCAGCTGATTTGTTGACATTTACTTTACTTGTGTATTTTTTTATCATGGAAAAATACACAAAACATAAAATTTAGCATTTTAGCCTTTTAAGTGTGCAGTACAGTGGCATTCAGCGCACTCGTATCATTTGGGAAACCACACCACTCTATCTCCTGACACTTCTCGTCTTCCCACACTGGAACTACGTAGCTGGTAAATAATATCTCTTATTTCTTCCTCCCTAGAGGCCCTGGCCCCTGCTGTTTCGCTCTCTGTCTCTATGGATTTCACTGGTGTAGATGTTCATGTAAGCGAAGTCATACAGTGCTCGTCTTTTCGTGTCTGGCTGATTTCACAGCAGAAAGCCCTCAAGGTTCATCCAAGCTGCAGCACCTATCAAGATCTCATTCCTTTATAAGGTTAAATGGCAGGGGCTGGTGCTGTGGTGTAGTGGGTGAAGCTGCCGCCTGCAGTGCTGGCATCCCATATGGGTGCTGGTTTGATTCCTGGCTGCTCCACTTCTTTTTTTTTTTTTTTTTTTTTTTTTTTTTTTTTTTTTGACAGGCAGAGTGGACAGTGAGAGAGAGACAGAGAGAGAAAGGTCTTCCTTTTGCCGTTGGTTCACCCTCCAATGGCCGCCGCTGCAGCCGGCGCACCGCGCTGATCCTGGCAGGAGCCAGGAGCCAGGTGCTTTTTCCTGGTCTCCCATGGGGTGCAGGGCCCAATGGCTGCTCCACTTCTGATTCAGCTCTCTGCTATGGTCTGGGAAAGCAGTGGAAGATGGCCCAAGTCCCTGGGCCCATGCACTCATGTGGGAAACCCAGAGGAGGCTCCTGGCTCCTGGATTTGGATTGGCTCAGCTCTGGCTGTTGTAACCACTTGGGGAGTGAACCAGAGGATGGAAGACCTCTCTCTCTCTCTCTCTCTCTCTCTCTCTCTCTCTGCCTCTCTGCCTCTGCCTCTCTGTAACTCTGCCTTTCAAATAAATAAATAAATCTTAAAAAAAAGGTTGTATGGCACATTTTGTTCACCATTCACCTGTTAGTGGACATTTGTCTTGCTTCTACCTTTTAGCATTTGGGGAAAATGCTGCTATGCACGTGGGTGCACAGATAGCTGTTTGAGATCCCACTTGCAGTTCTGTTGTGTGTAGAACCCCAGGCGTGGGACTGGGTCAGATGGGTAATTGTGTGGTGAGTGCTTTGAGCAGCCACCACCATGTTTTCCACAGAGCTGCACCCTCTTACACACACACCCACCCCCGCAGTGCACAAGGGTTCTAGTCTCACACTTGTGTGTGTGTGTGTGTGTGTGTGTGCTTAGCGCTGCCCCGTCTAGTGCTTTCCATAGAGCAGGTGCCCAGTCAACAGTTGTTGAATGAATGGATGGGAGAGAAAGCTTAGGGATTTTGAGTATCCTCATTGTCTAAATCCTTGCAGAATTCCTCGTGACATCCGGTGAAGAGAAGGGACCTCAGAAGTTCTGGAACATCTCCTCAGAACACTGAAGCTTTGGGAAGGGGGTCAGCGGCGTCCAGCGGGTGATGACGGTGAGATGGGGGGGGGGGCTGCCTGCCAACTTCATGGCTGGATAATTGCTGCCGGATGTAGATGCAGGTCCAAGGTGACAGATCGCTCCTTGCGTAAGAAAAGCCAGAGAGCTGCATCTTAAAAAGTGACGTTGTCTCCCTCTTTCTATGTCAGTAGGTGCGCCAGACTGCATTATTGCTTCTACTCCCCCCACCTCCCCGCACCTCAGCCTGTGTGTGGAATGACTGTCCCCTACCTTTGACTTTGGGTCTGACTCCAAAAGTCTGTTTTGTCACCAATTCGTGGGCAGGAATGGCAGTGAGCCAGTGCCACCCCCAGGCCCTGAGAGGCTGTGGGTGTTTCTGCTGCTGCTCTTTTGGCTCCTGATTCCACTTTAGGAAAAGCATCGCCTGGCTGCCTGGCTGGCCCCAGAGGGTGGATGAGAGGCACGAATGTCCTGGGAGAGCTGTCCAGGCCAGCTGACCCCTGCCATCTGATAGCCCACCATGGGAAATAGACATTTCATGTTACATGCTGCTGAAGTGTGGTGTTTTTTTTTTTTTTTTTTTTTTTTTTTTTTTTTTTTGACAGACAGAGTTAGACAGTGAGAGAGAGAGAGACAGAGAGAAAGGTCTTCCTTTCCTTTGGTTCACCCCCCAAATGGCTGCTACAGCCAGCACGTTGCACTGATCCAAAGCCAGGAGCCAGGTGCTTCCTCCTGGTCTCCCATGGGGTGCAGGGCCCAAGCACTTGGGCCGTCCTCCACTGCACTCCTGGGCCACAGCAGAGAGCTGGATTGGAAGAGGAGCAACCGGGACAGAATCCAGCACCCTGACCGGGACTAGAACCTGGGGTGCTGGCGCTGCAGGTGGAGGATTAGCCAAGTGAGCCGCGGTGCCGGCTGCTGAAGTTTTGAGACCATTTGTTTCTCTGCATATTGAATGTAATGAGAATTATCAGGTAAGAAGTCGCCAAAAAGTTAAATTATGCATCGCATTGCAGTGGTAGCAATTAGCATTGATAGAAGAATTCTTAAAAAAATTCCAGTGCGATCTCTACTTTAGAGAGAGCCTGTACCAGTTGCAGCACACATTTTTGTTTTTAAAGTCAGGTTTGTTGAGGTATCATGTATAAAGTTAACTTTACCTTCCCTACTGCACAGCTCTGAGTGGTGACGAACCTATACAGTTGTAAAGTCACCCCTGCAATGAAGACAGAGAAGAACAATCACCCCTCACTCAAAAAAATCCCTGCAAAACTCTTCTTTGCCCCTAATCAGTAAAGCCATTCTGCAGGCCGGTCCTGCACCCACTGGCTGGCTTTCGGTCACGTCTCTCACTCAGTTATTATAATGCATCTGAGCCTCATCTGTGTCACGGGGTGAATCCGTAGGTGGTTCCTTTTTATTACCCTAGTGTTCCATCCTGGGATTACATTATGTGTGCACCCGGTCTCCTGTTGGTGGACAATGGGCAGCGCTGCAGGAAACATCTGTTGCCTGCCTTTCTGTAGATGCAGCATGTTCTAATTTCTCTTTCACTAATGCCAAGACAAGGGACTCATGGGTTGCACTGCGCGCCACTCACTGGCAGTATGCAAGAGTCTGGTTGCTCCACATCCTTGCTAGAGCTCAGCATTGCCAGTCTTTCCAATTCTAGCCGTGCTAATGGATGTGAAGAGGTATCTCATCGTAGATTTTTTTTTTCAGTTTTATTTATTTGATTTGAAATGTAGTTACAGAGAGGCAGAGCAGAGAGACAGAGAGAGAGAGAGAGAGAGAGAGAGAGAGAGAGGTCTTTCATCTGCTGGTTCACTCCCCAGATGGCCACAATGGCCAGAGCTGTGCCCATCTGAAGCCAGGAGCCAGGAGCTTCCTCTGAGAATTCTCACGCAGGTACAGGGGTCCAAGGACTTGGGCCATCTTCCACTGCCCTCCCAGGCCATAGCAGAGAGCTGGATTGGGAGTGGAGCAGCCGGAACTCGAACTGGTGCCCATGTGGGATACCGGCATTATAGGCAGCAGCTTTACCCGCTACACCACAGTTGGGCCCCTCTCATTGTAGTTTGAGTTTGCGATTCCTTACCAATTAATGATGTTGAACACCTTTACATGTGGTTATTGGCCACCCATATTAGGATTCCATTAATGGTAGAAAACCAAGCAACAAAGATATAGAATGGAGTTTTAGTTAAGAAAGATTTTACGTCCTAACGTATGAGGATAGACCAACAACAAACATTCTGAAAGGAAGTCATGCCTTCAAAATGTCCAAACCCATAAACTCTGAGGCCCCAAGTCAGTAGCTCTGTGTCTTTGGACAAGTTACCCAACCTCTCACTTTCCTCATTAGTAAAATGGGAAGTCTGTTGGTTCTAATGCAGAATATTCTGAGGATTAAAAGGATTTCTGACACTGCTTGTAAGGTTGTTTCTGTGCAGTAAATGTTAATAATAATAATATTAGTAGTAATGTGCAGTGTTAATAATAATGATTGGCTCCACTGTTACATACTTCCATATTTTTTAAAAAAATCTATCGACGAGCATAAGCTTATTTTCACACAAAATTTTGCACATGAATGTTTATAGCAATTTTTAAAAAGATTTATTTATTTTACTTGAAAGTCAGAGTTACAGAGAGAGGAGAGGCAGAGGGAGAGAGAGGTCTTCCATCCGCTGGTTCACTCCCCAGTTGGCTGCAACGGCTGGAGCTGCGCCGATCTGAAGCCAGGAGCCAGCAGCTATGGGGGCTATAGGGCCACATGGTGTGCAGCTTCTCATCATTCAAGTTTGTTTGATGCAGGTGTATGTACTGGTTAAATCTCGGCAAATATACACCTAAGATTTTTACATTTTTTTGTTGTTAAAGATTTATATATTTATTTGGAAGGCAGAATGACAGAGAGAGAGGGAAGAGACAGAGACAAAGAGAGATTCCCCATGTGCTGGTTCACTCCCCAAATGGCTGCAATGGCCTGGGTTGGGCTAAGCTGAAACCAGGAGCCTGAAATTCCATCCTGGTCTCCCACATGGGTAGTGGGGGCCCAAGTATTTGGGTCAACTTCCTCTGTGTTCCTGGGTGCATTAGCAGGGAGCTGGATTGAAAGTGGAATAGGCAGGTCTCGAACCAGTACTCCGATAAGAGATGCTGGTGTTGCAGGCTGCGGCTTAACCTGCTGTGTCACAATACTGACCCCAGATTTGTGCATTTCTTTGTACAAAAAGTTAAATTAAAAGAGTGTAGACAAATACTGAATCCGAGTAAATACTTTGCATGTTTGAGCGCCTAAGGGTTATAATGCAGGCACTTTACTTTGAAATGGCTAAGAAATGAGATGGAGGGATATGAGCAATTATAATAAAATGTCAATCCTAGAATATTGGTGCGTGTGTGGGTGTTCACTGCACACAGCCTTCAACTCTGATACACCCTGCTGGTTCTGTTCCTCTGGGGAACCTTGACTGATAACCGCGTGGTCCCACCCCCACGATTACTGACTCAGCAGATCTGGGGCGGGGCCTGAAAACCTGCATTTCACACCTGTTCCCTGCTGATGATGGTCTGGGCACCCCCAGTGAAACCATGGGGTGAAGCCATTATTTGTCTTGATGGTAATGGTTGTTATTTGAAACGAAAAGCATCCTGGTTAAGAAAATGGCTTGGCAATTTGAGGTGGGGGTGGGATCACGTCTTTAAGTCTCTCATATTCCTTGAATGCATTTGCAAAATTGAGAAACCAAAAGCCCCAAACATGCCACGAATGGATTCTTAGGTCTCAATGGCAACTGGAGGGGGAAGAAGCGCACAGGGGCTGTAGGCGATGGCAGTGTGATGGTGATTTGTTGTTTTTATTTTTTATTTTAGAGACAGAGACAAACAAAACTCCCATTCATTGGTTCACTTCCTTGTTGTTCACAATGGTCGGAGCTGTGTCAGGGCTGGAAATATGGCGTGCAATCCAGGCGTGTCATATGGGGAGCAGGAATCCAATGATTTGAGCCATCACTCTGCCTCCTGGTTTGCATTGGCAGGAAGCTTGGGTCAGGACTCTGGAAATGGACCATTGTGCTCCAGTGTGGGATGTGGGTGTCTTTGCTGCTAAGCTAAATACTGTGCGGATGCTGTCCACGTGTGCTGGCCTCATGGGAAAAACTTGGCTTTGTGTTAGTGCTGGAAGTTGATAACACCGGCTCAGCCGTCTTTGCAAATGTACCAGAGCCTTTTTCATTCTTCTGCATTCCTCTCAGAGGGAACAAAGCTACCAGGAACTCCACTCAATGTAGCTCCACCTAACTGTGTGTGTAAGAGCAGATTGGCTGGGCTGGCACTGTGGCATAGTAGGTTACGCCTCTGCCTGTGATGCCAGCATCCCATAAGGGTACCGATTCAGGTCCCGGCTGCTCCTCTTCTGATCCAGCTCTCTGCTATGGCCTGGGAAAGCAGTGGAAGATGGCCTAAGTGCTTGGAGCCTGCACCCGTGTGGGAGACCTGGAAGAAGCTCCTGGCTCCTGGCTTTGGATGAGCCCAGCTCCAGCCATTGCAGCCATTTGGGGAGTGAACCAGCAGATGAAAGGCCTCTCTCTCTCTCTCTGTCTGTCCCTCTTTCTGTTTGTAACTCTGGCTCTCAAGTAAATAAATAAATAAATGGGCTGGGGTGGCTTTACAGATACACCCCAGTGCTGGCCCCAGGCTATTTTCTTACCTGCAATTGTCAGCTGAGGCCTTCGGGTGACCCCAGGGACATTTACTTTCTCTCTCTCTCTCTTTCTCTCTCTCTCTCTCTCTATATATATATATATATACATACATACACACACACACACACTTCTATACACACACACACACACACACACTTCTGGAAGGTTTCTGATGCAGGCCCTGGTGTTGACTCCTCCTCCAATCAGCTGCTTTAGCCTAAAAGCATTTCCTTCTCCAACAGCAGCCTGACAAAGCCAAATCCAGCACCGGAATCTCCATCCTGAGGATCATCCACATTCAAAGGAATTGGAACTGCTGTCAGTTAGGGCTGCTGTCTAGGACAAACTTGCACTGGAAAGAATCGATGCCACCCACGAATGTCTGGGCCTTGTTTCCCTCGTCTACTTTGTGGGTCCAGGCCCTTTGGGTTCTTGGGACTAACACCTCTGATTGCTGTGTGTGTGTGTGTGTGTGTTTGCTTCACATTGCCCTCACTACCTCACTCCATGTCACATTCCTGTTGGGCCAATAAAACTGCAGCACACAAACCAAGCTCAGCCCCTGCTCGGGCCTTGCCTTTGATGTCACAATCTCACTTGTGGGTGTCAATCTGGCCACAGCTGCTCCCAAGCCAGACGGCAAGGTCAAGAGGACCAGCACAGTAAGATGTGGAAGAGAATTGACCATCAACCCAAGATCAAAGCAGGGGATGGAGCTCAGGCAGGCCGGGTCAAGGCTGTGGGTTCAGCTCGCAAGCCTGCCACGGCGCACCCTCCAGAGCTGTCAGAATTCCAGAGCTTCTCGGTGTGCGAGGACATTAGCCGTCACATCAAGGAAGTGGGGGCCCAGCTGGTGAAGAAGGTCAATGCCATCTTTCAGCTGGACATCACCAAACACGGGAAGACGGTTCTGCAGTGGACCATTGACCTGAAGAACGGGCCTGGGGACATGTATCCCGGGCCTGCCAGGCTTCCCGTAGACACGGTCTTCACAATCCCAGAGCCTGTCTTTATGGAGTTAGTTTTGGGCAAAATGAACCCGCAGAAGGCTTTCCTGGCTGGCAAGTTCAAAGTGAGCGGCAAAGTTCTGCTTGGCCAGAAGCTGGAGAGAGTTTTCAAAGACTGGGCTAAATTTTAAGCCTGCAAATAAAATGAAACAAACCAAACCACCAAGGAAACGACCAAGCCTCTCCGGTGATAATGCCGAGCGGAAAAAAAAATCATGCTTAAATTGAAGATTAAAGTACAAAGTATTCCATATTTTTACTCAAATTCTTCCTATTCAAGTCTGATGACTTTTTCTGCTGCTGTGTACTTCTCAGTGAGGGTTCTGGAGCAGTAAAGCATTTGGAGTGGATCACCTCTACGCCCTTTGTCTTTTTCTTTTCTTAGCTCCATGTATGCTGCGATATGCCAGAGCGAACGACGCGGTGGAGACATGGCTGATCATGCTTGTGAAATTTAAATGCTGCAGTGGTTGAGTTGCTGGGGATTGCTTTATCTTTTTTTTTTTTTTTGCCCCCAGACAGTTGGGTGCTTTGGGGAAAGCAATGATCAGCGTCACGGTACGGGTCCGTGTTGCACGTGGTCACGCGGTTCTCAGGGTTCTCAGAGGGGCCTCCCTGTGGTTGAAGCCCAGGCAACAGAAGGGTGATGGTCTTGGTGCATTATTGCTTCTGACCAGTCAACTCTGGGAATGTCGACAGCCTTGGAAGATCTTCTATGCCAACGAAACCGAAGTACACGTTAGGGTGACCTTGAATATTGGGTCAAGTCTTTAGGGTTTCTGCTCCGGGAAGGGGGGCCGGGCAGGGGAGAACTCTTTCTCTACACGTTTCCAGGAGACACTGGTGGAGAATGGTTGCTCCACTTCACTTCACAGCCAGCTGTCAGTGGTGACTCCGACTCTTCTATTCCAGACCAGCGCGACACTGCCACGCTGTGCGGGATCTCCTGGAGCCAGAGCCATTGCTAAGGTGCCGGTGGCTGTGGGGAGCTTGTGCGCTGAGTGTTTTACAAAACCAGAGATTGTTCTAGGAGATTGCCCTGGAAGCCTTCCACACGTGTCATCTGGGGGAACTGGCTGCGCTGATGTGAGCTTGTCTTGGGCGAGTGTGTGTCACTGCTCCACGCGTGGCCTGCGTGTGCCTTTATCTTGGGCTGGCCACACACACAGTTGCTGCCATACAGGTCACAGCCGGCTCAGAATGTGCATCTCTGTTCTCTTGGTTCTCCACAGGCTTGGCCAGCACAGGGTTTTTAAAAATTGAATTTGAACATTTTATTTATTTGATTATTTTAAGATTTATTTATTTACATGAAAGTCAGAGTTACACACAGAGAGAAAGAGAGGCAGGGTGGGGGTGAGGAGAGGTCTTCCATCTGCTGGTTCACTCTCCAGATGGCCGCAAGGGACAGAGCTGTGCCAATTTGAAGGCAGGAGCCAGGAGCTTCCTCCGGGTCTCCCACGTGAGTGCAGGGGCCCAAGGACTTGGACCATCTTGTACTGCTTTTCCAGGCCATAGCATGGGGCTGGAAGTGGAGCAGCTGGGACTCAAACTGACGCCCATATAGGATGCCGGCACTGCAGGTGGTGGATCCTGTTGATGAATCGGATGATTTGGCCACAGTGAGTCTGTGTGTCTGCCAGGCAGTGGCCTGGAGGGTGGACAGAGGAGTTAGCTCTCCAGAGAGGCCCAGGCCTCACTCTCAGCAGCGTGTCCCCGATCCCAGGCTGCATCCAGTAGCTGCTTAGCATGGAGCTCTCATGGTCACTTCCTCAAGCTGGGCCCTGCTTGCTCGGTCCCTGTTGGGATTTGTCTTCACAACCACAGCTCCCTGCAGTCAGTGGTCCTCAGTATTCCCCTGAACTGAGCTGTCCGTATCAGCTTCCTACTACTGTGTCACAGGAGTCGTCACAAATTCAGCAGCTGAAAGCAACACCCGATCGCTGCAACCCTGATTTCCCAATCAATCAGTCGATCATTGGAAAAATAAAGCAACACCCCCGTGTTATCTGGAAGATTCCACAAGTCAGAGATTCCGGTGGGTTTAGCTAGAGCTTCGCCTGCCGAGGCTGGCGTCAAGGTGTTGGCCAGGCTGGGCTCTAATCGGGGGCTGGCGGGAAAGTCTGGGCTGAGCTCATCCAGACTGTGCTGAATCAGCTCCGGGCAGGTGTGGCACTGGGGTCCCTGCTTCCTTGCTGGCTGTCACCAGGAAGCTCTCCCAGCCCCTTGAGGCTGCCCACGTTCCTGGTCACAGGGCTCCTCCAGTGGCAAAGCCAGCAATGGTGAGTCGAGTCCTTCTCAGGGCTATGGACTTGTCTGCTTTCGTCTTCTGCCTCTACTTTAACAGACTCCTGGGCCCGCCCTAGAGAGTCCAGGATAATCTACCTTGTTTTTCTTTAATTACTATTTTTAAAAAGGTTTCTTTCTTTCTTTCTTTGAAAGGCAGAGTTACACATAGAAGCAGAGAGAGAGAGAGAGAGTGCTTCCATCTGCTGGTTCGCCTCCCAAATAGCCACAGCATTCAGGGCAGAGCCATACTGAAGCCAGGAGCCAGGAGCTTCCTCTGGGTCTCCCACGTGGGCAGCAGGGGCCCAAGCCCTTGGGGGATCTTCTGCTGCTTTCCCAGGTATATTCATAGGGAGCTGGATCAGAAGTGGAGCAGCAGGCTACGTCTCCACCCATAACAGCGGTATCCCATTAGGGCACCGGTTCTAGTCCCAGCTGCTCCCCTTCCAATGCAGCTTCCTGCTAAGGTCTTGGGAAGAGCAGCAGAGGATGGCCCAAGTGCTTGGGTCCCTGCTACTCTTGTGGGAGACCCAGAAGAAGCTCTTGGCCCCTGGCTTCAGATTGGCTCCACTCTGGCCATTGCAGCCATTTGAGGAGTGAACCAGTGGATGGACAATCTTTGTCTCTCCCTCTCTTTAACTCTTACTGTCAAATAAATAAAACCTTTAAAAAACATAAGTGGAACAGCCAGAACATGCATGGGTGCCCATAGGAGATGATGGCGTCCCAGGTGGTGGCTTAACCCACTACACCACAGTGCTGGCCCCTTTTATACTATTTTAATTGTACATATTTGTGGGGTGCGGTGTGATAATTTGATACATGTATACCAGATCATGATCAAATCAAGTTAGTAAGCGTTTCTAGCTTCTAACAGTTTTTCGATTGATAATTAATCTCCCCATCGTAATGGATGACTGATTACAAGGCTCCCTCGGCACCTGCCAGGCCTGCTGGGCTGGGTTATCAACCAAAGGACAGAAGTGTCGGTTGAGGGTGCTTGGGTCCTCTCTGGACAGGATTAGGTGTGTGCTGTGCTCTGGAAGGGATGGAGCAAGCGGCTCGTGGTCCCTGTGCAGGCCTCTCTGCGGAGTCCTGGCCCGTGTGGAGTCCAGCTGAGACTCTGGAACGTTAGGCCTCTGTAGTCTTGCACTACAGAGTCTTCCACTCCCCAAACCAGAAAGAGAGAAGCGGGGCTGTCTCAGTTCCTATGCATGGGTGAGCACACGTGGTCGGGCACGAGATTCAGGAGAGGCAGCAAGGGCGATGTTTTCATTCTAGAGGATTTATTTATTTATTTGAAAGTAAGAGTTACACACACACACACAGAGAGAGAGAGAGAGAGAGAGAGAGAGAGGGAGAGGTCTTCCATCCACTGGTTCACTCCCCAAGTGGCCACAACAGATGGACCTGTGCCAATCCGAAGCCAGGAGCCAGGAGATTCTTCCAGGTCTCCCACACGGGTGCAGGGGCCCAAGGACTTGGGGCATCTTCTACTGCTTTCCCAGGCAATAGCAGAGAGCTGGATCGGAAGTGCAGCAGCCGGGTTCGAACCGGTGCCCATATGGGATGCAGGCACTGCAGGCAGCAGCCCCACCTGCTATGCCATAGCGCCGGCCCCACTGGAGGTTTTAAGTTAGAGTCAGTTTGGGGGGCTGGTGCTGTGGCTCACTTGGTTAATCCTCCACCTGCGGTGTCGGCATCTGATATGGGCGCCGGGTTCTAGTCCCGATTGCTCCTCTTCCAGTCCAGCTCTCTGCTGTGGTCCGGGAAGGCAGTGGAGGATGGCCCAAGTGCTTGGGCCCTGCACCCGCATGGGAGACCAGGAAGAAGCACCTGGCTCCTGGCTTCAAATTAGTATAGCTCTGGCTGTAGCAGCCATTTGGGGGGTGAACCAACGGAAGGAAGACCTTTCTCTCTGTTTCTCTCACTGTCTAACTCTATCTGTCAAATAAATGAAAAAAAAAATCTTAAAAAATAAAGTTAGAGTCAGTTTGGGTTTTTTTGTCCGTGAACTGCCCGGTTTCATTTGCTCATTGACTGCTCAGTTCATCCATTCATCTAATAAGTATTTATTGAGTGTCTATCATGTCCTTGGCATGAATTACTCTTGGAAGGGCTGGCATTGGGCTAGTCTTCCTCAGTTATATCGGTGCTGATTGGTTAAACCCAGTGCCATGTTTGGATTGGCTTCTCCCTTGTCACACACATTATTCAACACTCCATATAGTGCTTCTGGTGCGAGGTGTCGGTGAGCAAGCTGGCCCCTGGAGCTTATGTCTCCAGGTGGGAGATGAGAGTAGGGGGTAGAGAGACAAACAATAAACAAGTGGTCCAGCAAAGTCCTTGCGGAAAGGAATGTATTGTGGCTGAGGGGAGCTGGGGGTGACCAGGGAAGGCCTGAGAAGGGCTTCCATGGCTTGCGTGTCCCCCACAAATTCAAGCCACAGTCGCCCACGGTGGGGTAGTAAGAGGTGGGGCCAGATACGACCTTCAGGAGGTGGTTGGCCGGCGAGTGCTCTGCGCGCATGCGTGGATGAGTCCACTGCTGAATTACCGAGGCCGTGAGGTTGCTGCAAACGGGAGCTCGCTCTCGCTCGCATGCTCTGCTTCACCCTGGGCTGGCCTGAGCCGCCTCGCACTCTGCAGAGGGTACTTGCCAGCAGAAAGCGACCTCCAGGTTGCGTCTCCTGGTGCTGAACTTTCCAGTCTTCAGAAACTCAAGCCAAACAAACCTTTCTTCTCCACAAGTCACCCACTCTGCGCTGCTCGGTCATAGCCACAGAGGATGGACGAAGACAAGGGCCTGCCTGAATCGGATGCTCCAGAAATGCACCCTGGGGCGAGGACTTGGCTGGCAACTATTGGTGTGGGAGGTGATTCCAGGAAATGCTTGTTGGGGAGGGCAGGGAGGTGGCTGAGGGTTTGTTGTCCGGGCAGCTGGGGTTCAGCCTCACAGGGCAGACCTGGGAGACACACCGTGGAGTTCCCTTGCTGAGGGAAGAGAGCTGCAGAATTTTAAAACCAATCCACAACCATCTTCAGTTGGGGGCTCTGGAACAGGGCTTGGTGACTCCCCAGCCTTTGGTAGTTGGAAGTCAGCTGGTGGGGACAGTGATGGGGAGGCCCAAAGGAGGATGCCAGCGAGCGCTGTGTTCTGGCTTCCATCAGTGGGGCGTGGCACAGCCATGTGCCGGAGCTCACTCTCTGGAACCGGACCGCCTGCACCTGGCTCTTGCCCCAGCCATTTCCTATCTCTGGGACCGTGCACAAATTGCTTTTATTTATATATTTTTAAAATAAACTGTCTTTTAAAAATTTTAGAGGTAGAAAGAGACACACATATATGTAGACAGCTCTTATGTACTGATCCACTCTCCAAATGCCTCCAACAGCTGAGATTGGGCCAGGACATAAACCAGGAGCCTGGAACCCAATCCAGGTCTCCCATGTGGATTTTGGGACCTCAACTACTTGAGCCATCACCTCTGCCTCCCTGATGAACATTAGCAAGAAGGTGGAGGCAGGAGCCGGAACTGGGGCTGGAACCCAAACATGCCAGTGTGAGACACAGGTGTCCCAAGCCGTAGGCCAAACACTGGCCTCCACAAAGAAATGTTTCATCGACGAATAGCACACACAGAGAGTCATCTATGTACCCCAACTGTGCAGCTCAACAAACTGTCTCACATGGAACACACCTGCGTTCACCAGCAGCTGGCTCAAGAAACAGGGCACAATCAGCACCCCAGAAACAGCTCCTCCCCACTCAAACATCAGTCCGGTTCCCATCTTCTTGAAGGTAACCGCTGCTTCCACATCTGACACGCAGGTGTGAATCCTCGCCCCTTTGTGTACTCTGTATCCATGAGCTCACACGCTCTGTTGGGTCCGGCTTCTTTGGCTCAGTTTTCATGTCTGAGACTCCACATGTGGCTGCTGTTCATGCATTTCATTGCGGAATCGGGCTCCGTCTGCTTTGGGGGATTCCAGGTTAGGGTGATGTCCGTGCTGCTCTGAGCATTCTTGCACACCTGGGTGCTTGCCATCCTATTTGGTCACTTATTATTTGTTGGTGTCTTGCACACAGTCAGCTTCCTGAGTGAATGAAGAGGCGTGAGAAGCGCAAAGGCAGAGAGGTTAGCCCGTGTTGGGGGCTGGGGCTGATTCCCTTGGCCTCTGATCTCTGCTCCATGATCTTGGATCTGGACCCCATTTTCTGGGTCTCAGAGGGAAACCCTGACAGCCGCAGCCCCGAGCAGAGGACTAGGAGGGGATTCTGCCCAGCGTATGCGGACACACACAGCCAGGCGCCCAGCTTAGCCACGCCAGGAAGCACCCCCAGGTGACGGCCGAGGGAGGATCCTCATTTACTTTGCTTCTGGGAACATAAAGAACTATTCTTAGAGACCTGTGTCTTGACTCATGACAAGAAACAGCTGTAGCCTCCCAGAAATATCTGCATGGTGCTGTTTTGGGGAGCGCAGTATTTATACAGCCCGGCAGTGTCACTGAGTCGAGGACAGTGAGCTCTTGGGAACAGCTGGAGGCTCCCCAAATCCGCCTGAGACCAGTGGGTTGGACAGCCCCTCCGGGATTCTTCCTGCAGGCTCTGGCTGGGGTGGGTCCTGGAGATGGGGAGGACCACGTGCGGAGTGGAGAGAAATCATGGGAAGATGGAGGCTGCTGCGCTCCCTGGGGCGGTGGGAGATGGTTATCTCCAGGTCTCCACCTTGGAGCATCATTTCCTGCTGAGGAAGTTTTGCTCTTAAAGGGCTCCTCACAAAGTGCTTTTTTTTGTTGCCTGGTAGCCTGGGGAGGTGAAGCGGGGTTGCATTGATCTGGAAATCGCCTTGGTTCCAGGGTAAACACAGGTTGCATTTTGATGGAGGTTTTAGCCAGCAGCAGGTGGAATCCGTTTTCTCTTGCTTCAGAGAAACAAAGAGCCCAGCCATGTTTTAGGCGCAGGGCTCCCAGGGCTTTTTGGAGGAGGAGTTTCTCATTTGAACCCCCAGGGCCCTGCACAACAGGACTGGAGCCCGTGTGGGCGGGGTCTGGCGTGGGGACCCCTCTGCAGCCCGAGACTCCACGGAGCCATCCAGGCCTTTCCACAGGCTCCTCTCGGGTGAGACTCCGGGGGACCCCTAAGGAGTTGAAGCCTGGAGTGAGAAGGCAGCAGCTCCTTCCTCTGGAATCCTGTTCTTTGCAGCCCCCAAATCCATTCATTCATTCATTCATTCACTCAGCCATTCATTCTGCATACTGCATACAGTATGTACTCGGCCATGTGCCAAGTGCGAGGCACACGATGGTGAGCAGGTGGACACCCCTGTGCCCTGCAGGGAGGGCTAGGAAGGAAAAGCCCAGGGAGGCCTTGCAGACCGGGACTGCTGTCCTGAGGAAGGGGTCGGAGGCAAGTTGAGATGGGGCCACTCGTGGCAGAGGAAACAGCATGTGCAAATGCCCTGTGGCTGGCAGAGTGGGATGTGTTCCAGGAACTGGAGATGAGGTCAGTGGGACCGGAGAACAGGTGTCAGTAGTGGACCAAGGCAGGATGCTGGAGAGGCACAGGAGCCAGCTGGGGTGTAACCTTCTAGATTTGGGATGTGACTCTGGCCATTACCCTCATGTGATCTGAGGCCAGGAAACACCTGCTAAGATCTGGACCCCATGCTGGCCCTACTTTATTCTGGAAAATGTTGGGATACAAATGTTACTCTCCAGTGGGGACGGTGTTGCCTCACAGCGGGTTAGGCAGCAGCTGTGGCACTGGCGTCCCATGTTGGAGCACTGGTTTGAGAAGGAGCTGCTCTGCTTTGCAGTCAGCTCCCTGCTAATGTGTGTGGGAAGGCAGCAGGTGATGGCCCAGGTGCTTGGGCCTCTGCCACCCTCACTGGGGACCCAGGTGGAGTTCCAGGGTCCTGGTTTTAGCCTGAGGCAGCTCTGGCTGTTGTGACCATTTGGAGAGTGAACCAGTGGCTGGAAGTTTCTCTCTCACTCTCGCTCTTGCTCTCTCTCTCTTTCTCTCTCCCTCTGTCTCATGTTCTGCCTTTGACATAAATAAACAAATCTTAAAAAAAAAAGTGACTCTGCAAGTTGAGTCCGAAAACCCTTAAGGCTGTGATCTAGACTTTTCCACCTTAAAATCTGTGGCCCTATGTGGGGAGCAATCCGGACTAGACTGAGTTACTGGAATTAAGACTTATTCTATGCATCTGCTCTCCCACAATATGGCGCTGGGAGAGAAGTAAACAGCTTCTGCACAGCTGCCTCCAGTTCAACCAATAAACTGTAGGACTTGCTCCTGATTGGAGGAGAGCAGCGTACTTGGCGTGTGGGCAGCCGAGTTGGGATTGGCGGAGGAGGACTATAAAGGAGGAGAGAGACGGCATGCACAAGGAACATCTAAGGGGGAACATCTAGCTGAAGGAACACCCGTGCAGCCCCCGAGAAAGCCGGCCGGCGGTGTGCCGCTCCCCTGCGGAAGTGGGGAATGTGGCCAGGGGGAACTGCCCTTCCACGGAGGTGGAAGGGATAGTAGCCAACCCAGGAAGAACCAGCAGCAAACCCGGGGAGGGCCGAGCAGACGAAAGAACAGCGCAGGGTCCTGTGTTGCTCCTCCACGAAGAGGGGGAGCGACAGCCCTAGACTCCCTCAAGCCCTGATGGTGACCATCACAATGGAGGTGGCACTATGGTATCATTGAAGGGACAGGTGCCAAAGGTCTAAACCCAAGATACCCTTGTTCTGAGGGCTCCATTCCAGCGTCTGTCCAGACCCTAGCCTAGTGGGTTTCGGTAGGCAGGAGGAGGGACCACCACACCCTTGCCTTCCCAGTGATGTCATCTTTTTGTCCAGACCCAGAGGAATCCCAAGGCCACACACGTGTAGGAGGGTGTGCACGGGCAGGCTAGCAACATGGCGCCATGGGGAATGTGCTGGGGGACGATCAGGGTTGTGTCAGCGCCCTGGTTCTGTGGCCAACCCGAGCTGTGCTGGTGCCCTTACCTCTTCACCCTCACATGGAGGAATGACCCCAGAGGATCTCAGTCTCCCATGGTTATTCTTAATTTTAGAAAAAACTGTTTGGTGGTTGAAAGTAAATGGAGGAATGAGGTGATCAGCCGGGTGACGCCAGCAGGAAGTGGCCTTTTGGGCACGCTCCTCTTTGCCTGGCACTGTACTCAGGGTTTAATCTGTGTCATCTGATTCCTTGTTACCACGTCTCCTAAAATTATTCCCATTCCCACTGGGAAGGTGAAGAGCTGTCAAGGTTTTGGCCTTGGTGGGGTGGTGGTGTTCCCCACAATATCCAATACAGGTCACCAAGAAACATTAGAAGATGGGGCCGGCTCTGTGGCACATTGGGCTAACACCCTGGCTTGAAGTGCCAACATCACATATGGGCACTGGTTCAAGTCCCGGCTGCTCCTCTTCTGATCCAGCTCTCTGCTATGGCCTGGGAAAGCAGTAGAGGATGGCCCAAGTCCTTGGGCCCCTGCACCTGTGTGGGAGACCTGGAAGAATCTCCTGGCTCCTGGCTTTGGATCAGCACAGCTCTGGCCATTGCGGTCATTTGGGGAGTGAACCATCAGATGGAAGACCTCTCTCTCTCCCTGGCTCTACCTCTCTCTGTAACTCTGTCTTCCAAATAAGTAAAAATTAAAAAAAAGATTATGCTAAACCACAAATCAAGCGCCAGATAGACCAAACAACTTCCGGATTTTGTTTCATAATGACGAGTTTCTTTTTTATTTTGAAATATATATAGTTGTGTAGTAGTCATGGTTTTTTTAAAATTTAAAAGTTTGTAATTCTGGCTGGCGCTGTGGCTCAATAGGCTAATCCTCCACCTGTGGTGCCAGCACACCGGGTTCTAGTCCCGGTCGGAGTGCCAGATTCTGTCCTGGTTGCCCCTCTTCCAGTCCAGCTCTCTGTTGTGGCCCGGGAGTGCAGTGGAGGATGGCCCAAGTCCTTGGGGCCTGCACCCGCATGGGAGACCAGGAGGAAGCTTCGGATCAGTACAGTGCATCAGCTGCAGCGGCCATTGGAGGGTGAACCAGTGGTAAAGGAAGACCTTTCTCTCTGTCTCTCTCTCTCTCACTGTCCACTCTGCCTGTCCAAAAAAAAAAAAGTTTGTAATTCTGAAATAGTTTAATATAAAATAACAGCAAATTCTCACTTTATGACTCAAATGCAAAATAGAATTCTCCAAAATTAAAGACAATTGGGGATTGTGTAATTTCTTTGTTTCTTTTTTAAAGAAGATTTTTAAAATTTATTTGAAAGAGAAAGGTAAAGACAGAGAGAGAGAAAGAGAGGTCTTCTATCCATTGGTTCACTCCCCAAATGGTCACAACGGCCAAAACTGAGCTGATCTGAAGCTTCTTCAAGCCTCCCTCAGTGCAGGGACCCAAAGACTTGAGCTGTCCTCCACTGCTTTCCCAGGCACAGTAGCAGGGAGCTAGATGGGAAGTGAAGCATCTGGGACTCAAACTGGTGCTGCAGGCAGGAGCTTTAACCCCCTGTGTCACAGAGCTGGCCCTTAGAGATTGCGTAATTTCAGAACTAGAAAAGTAGACTGCTTTGTGAGCTGCGTATCAGCTTTTTAAAATTATTATTATTCTATTTAATTTGAAAGCCAGAATGACAGATACGACTGAGAGAGAGAGAAAGAGAAGGACAGAGAGACAGAGTTCATCCATCTGCTGGTTCACTCCCAACATGGCCGAGACAGTTGGGGCTGAAGCCAGGGGCCTGAGACTCCATCAATTCTCCTCCGTGTGTGGCAGAGACCCAAGCACTTGGCACCATCTCCTGCTACTTTCCCAGGCACATTACTGGGGAGCTGGATTGGAAGTGGAGCAGCTGAAACTTGACCTGGCGCTCCAATCTGGGATGCTGGCATTGCAGGTGGTAGCTTAACCCAGTGCACCACAACCCGGCTCTGTGTGTCTCAGCTGTTGACCAAGGCCGAGGGCAGCTCTATCCAGTAAGAGGAAATCCCCTGTCCTTTGTGTGAATGCGTGGGAAGATTGGTCTTGACCTCTGTGAGCTGGGATTTATCCAAGGCCCTCAGGAAGGCCCCTCTTCAATAAATACAACTGCCATGTAGCCAATTCTTTTGGGAAAAAAAATCCCAGGTCCCTTTGTATCGTGTGTGGCCACAGCAGGCACTTGCGGTGCCACCTCCTGGGTCATTTCGGGGGAAGAGAAGTTAATTGACTTGCAGAGGGACACACGGTCAGGGTGAATCTGGATTTGAAAATGCTTCTGTTTGACTCCAAACGTCTCATAGAGCTTGAATGTCCCTGACCTCGTCTCACAAATGTTTAAAAAGATCAAAAGGCTGGTGAGGGCTTTGCAGCTCATCCGATGTAGGGCCGGCCTTTTAGAGTTGAATAAATTGGAATCCAGGGTTCCTGGGCACTTGTGGGGATCCTCAGTTTCCCAGGGGGATCTGTTGATGGTGGATCTGAGCTCTGCTCCTTGCTGGGTGATTCCCAGGGAATCAGTTGAGTTGGATTAGGTGGACTTTCACATTCTTTCAAGACTTAAACTTCTCTCTGATTCCAGCCTCTTAGCATTGATTGGCTGGTTTCCCATGGTCTCTTGAGGGGAAACAAACTTGGGGTGGTGTCGTAGGCAGGCCCTGCAAGAGATATGGGATTAATAAACCAGGTGTGCAGTGTGATTTTCTAAGAGGAGTTTGCTTAGTAGAGAGCAAATACAATTCTCTTTCCTTTTTACAAAAAGAAATAGCCAGTGTCAGAGCTCGGCCAACAGACCAGTCTGCAGTGAATTTTAGTTGTCTTTACAAAGACTCCTTGGAAGAGGCACTCCCATTTTCATACAGAACACATGAAACAGCACACACATGTGCACTCCTGCACAGCCACAGCCTCTGGCCATCAAGCATCGACTGTGAACTGACACTGAGGGGTTATTCGAGGCAGCCAGCCAGGAGCCAGCTTTTGTAAGTTCAAGTCTATTCTCTTCTGGCTGCCCACCCTGCCCCTTGAGTTGTCAGTGGCTGCTCCTATCCACGTTGCCTGATTCAAGGGGTCATTGCACACCCAAACATCAGTGCTGAAATCCCACCCTTGAGGACACTTGCTCTCCCGCTGTTCAAAGGCATCTTCTCTGGAGCCTCCCGTGTCTCTTGTGCCCCAGGGAGGAAAGGGAACATGGCTTTTCCCGAGAACTGAGCCGCAGCAGGAATCAGGCAACACTTGGTCTCTGAGGGGCTCAGGATTCTGCCTGCCCAGTTCAGGGCGTTGCCGTGGCGGTCAGAGGTCTGATGCAGTCTTTAACTCAACCTCATCCTAATGTGCGCCGTTATGTTACTCTTGCTAAAGAAGACACAGCACCCCAGTTAAAATTACGGCATTCTCTTTTCTTTGGCATCTTATTTTTTAAGTCGTTTGAAAGGGTTCTTTCAGATTTAATTAGATGAAAATTTGTATCAGAGAATACTCTTGGGGGAGCATCAAAAGGAAAACCATAAGCAAAATAAATGGGTTAATATAGTCTAGATTTCTTAGCATTGACCTGATTTTTCTGATTCACTTTGGATTCAAGTTGTTGAAGTCTATGGCTCTTCCACCCCCCAGACATTATCATCCTCTACTGCCATCAACAGCCTTGGTAGCATAGTCATTTTTTGTTGTTGAATTTCATTTTAATCGACAATAACTGTATATTTATAAGTACAATGTGATGTTATGATGCACATATACCTTATGGAATAGCTACATCAAGCTAATTAACATACCTACCACTTCAGGTTTTTTGTGTGTGATAAGAAGAGTTAACATCTAATCTTTAAGCAATTTTGAAGCATGTGGTGCAGCATTACTGATAGTCACCATTCTATGCAACAGGGCACTAAAGCTTATTCCTCTTGTCTGGTTGGGATTTTGTACCTTTGATCCATATCTCCCTTCCCCCATTCACTGGGTCTCCACAGCCTCTGGCAACCTCCATTCTTGTCTGGTTCTATGGGTTTGACTTTCATAATCCACACAAGAACGAAGAACCTTGGCTCCGGGTGCTGAAGCTGTTTCTGCAATTGTGACAGCTAGTTGGCTTCCATTTCTGCTTGGGGAAGACCACACACACATGCTTCCCCCTCTTCTCTCCATGCCATCATGGGTGGCTCTAGGATTTCCACACACACTACTGCTGCCATCCATGCTGCAGAGGTGGGCGCTTTTGATACTCAAGCATGCACAGGGAACAGCAGCTAGACGTCCCACCTGCTTTCAGAGGGCATGGTTGGAAAGAGCCTCTCAATGAGATGGCGTCCAATACTAAGGCTGTTAGGAACGGAAAAAAATTCCTCTCAGAATCAATGCGAGGGGCCAGTGTTGTGACACAATGGGTTAAGCCAAGCCTGTGACGCCAGTTCCCTTATTGGAATTCCAGTTCAAGTCCCAGCTGCTCCACTTCCAATCCAGCTCCCTGCTAATGTGCATGGGAAAGCAGCGAAAGATGACCCAAGTGCTTGGGTCCCTGCCACTCATGTGGGAGACTCAGATGGAGTTCCTAGCTCTTGGCTCTTGGTGTCAGCCTGGCCTAGCCCTGGCCACTGTGACCATTTGGGGGGTGAACCAGCAGATGAAAGATCTCTCTCTCTCTCTTTCTCTCTCTCACTCACTCTCTCTAGCCTTTCAAAATAAGCAAATAAATCTTTAAAAAAGTATCAGTTCAAGACCTCATTCCCATAGCAGCCTATAGTTAGGCTCTCCCATCCCCCGAAGCCGTAGGCTTCTGGAAGCCTTGTCATCATTGTCGTGTGTGTCTGAACACTTACTGTCTTCCTCTTTCTGAAAATACTGTCTGTAAACTGGTTATATCGCTCCACTCCCCTCCAGAGTCAACCAAGCAATACAATTCAGTGGTTTTTGTGGAGCAGAAAGGAAGAGTCGGATCCACGCTTAGAGCCAGGACAGAGGAGGTGGCCGCTGTCCAGTCCTGAAGCAGCTCAGCGTGGATGCAGCTCTGGGGAGGGTGAGGCCCAGGTTGACTTCATCCCGCTTTCCCCATGGTGGGGCGGGTCACAGGTCTGGACTGATGAGAACTGAACCTGGGAGAGGAGACAGAGCAAAGACCTGGTTTTCTGCTTGCTTCTCCCTGGTTGGCCTGGAAAATGGAAGCTTGTTCATTGCCCCTCCCTTACAGTGCTGCCTCTGAGACCCCTGTGAAAGGAGATGGCTGTGCTTGTTTTCTGGACAGGGGTTCATCCCAAAACAACCTCAGGCGAGTGTCCAGGGGTCTTCTCTCTCGGTGTTTAGTGGCTTGGAAGCTGACAGATTCATCATTCATCTTTCTGTCTTTGAGCCTGCCTGACAAAGGGTCTGAAGGGTTGACAGGTGCTGGCTTTTTATGACTTGTATTCTTCTCTGAGGGTCTCACGCGGATGTTTTAGCACAATCCTGGCCATGGCGGAAGGGCGTCTGGCTGCTCTACGCAGAGGCTGGGGGCACGAGAAGGCTCTTAGCAAGCTTCCTGGGGTTGTGCTGGCAGAGACCCGTCATCACGGAGGAGACAGTACGCTCTGGGGAGAATAAAACAATCCATCAGGCCCAGACAGAGAGGAATGTTTTGCAGAGGGCAGGCTTTTCTTGAAGCTCTGGAGAAAGGAACCATGGGAGAGAGGAAGGGAGAGGGAGGTAGTGTGAGGCTAAGGAATGACACGAGTCCCTGTTGTAGGAGTTTATATAAAATGGATTTTTTTTGGGAAAGATTTATTTATGGGGCAGGCGTTGTGGTATAGTAGGTGAAGCTACCGCCTATGACGCTGGCATCCCATATGGGTGTCAGTTCGAGTCCCAAATTTCTGACTCACAGAATTATGAGTTGTGTAAGTTATTATTTTAGAGAAGTCTGTTGCAGACATATAGGTAATACTGTCGGATGGGTGGCCTAGCAATTTCTACCAACGGCATGGTGGGCGGGTGGCTCTGGCGGTCACACCAGGCTGTCTTTATCGTTCACCTCATTTCTTATAGAAGGGAAAGTCCCTTGTCATTGGACTAAACACAGAGAGAGGGAAGCAGCGGAGCAGTCCCGTCTACCTTCAGTGTCTGTGTCTGAGCTGACAGCCATACTTGGTCTTGTCTGGTAGCACTCATCCTGACGGTCGTGGTTTTCTTTGGAAGCAGCCTGTCCCAAGGCGGGTCGGAGCTGGTGCCGTCTCATGAAAGGCGGTTTCCAGAAGCAGAGGGTTCCTGTTCTTTGCTGCTCAGCTGCCTTCTGAGCCATTCAAGAACCTACCTTGGTGTTGCTCCAAAGGGGGAATTAGCAAACACAGCCTGGCAAAATTGCCTTCAAGGAGAAGGATTAATGTAAGGATGTGAGATGGACGGGAGCAAAAACTGTAATTGGGGACAATGGCAGGTGAGGAATGGATGGAGGGAAATGTGGGTGCCTGGAGCCCCATCTCCTCCAGCTGTCACTCCCCATGTTCGTCTCCACCAGGCCCCAAGCTGGGTTTGTTTCTTAAACACTTCCCCCTGGCTACCTTGTGCCATGTTCCCAGCTGTGAAGTTGGATCAGCTCAACGAGGTGTCTGTCCCCAGTGTTCCGCCCAGGCCCATGTGCCTCTCAGTGTAAGGATAGTACCCAGAGGGGCTCACTGCCCGCTGGCCTCCCCCTCCGTCCCTGAGGACCTGACTGCTCCTGGGATCCAGAGCCTGTGTCTGCAGGATGCTCTTGGGGAGCAGCCAGAGGCAGGGGAATGACTTTGGTTGGTGTTTCCTGACCCCCGTTGTCTTTCAGACTGGGGAACTTGTCTTGAAGCTCAATCCCGAGAGAAGGGGAGAGGAGTCTGCCCAACAGAAAGAAGTGGGCTTGGGGGCCAGGCAGTGGGGAGCTGTATTTTTGGTGAGTTTCTGTATTTGCGGAGCCCTGCACTTGATAACTTCTTTGAAGTCAGAATTGGACTTCTCAAGAGGCAATTACTAATGGGTGATATGGTAATTTCGAGGTGAGGTTGGGAACATTGGGGATCTGTCTGCCTCGCCCAGGGATGCCTATCCATCCACCCTCAGCTGACTCCCGTGAGGATTCTGTGGCTACGCAGAGACACGAGGCTTTCTAGAGAGACTCAAAGCGTTCCAGACAGAGAACAACACCCAGCCCTTACGAGAGTGCTCATCACTACTCATTGCTTCATTAGCACCAGGCATTAGCATGGGAATGATAGGTGAACTCATTTTTAAAGCTTCAATGTGTTAGTAACCTTGGGCTACACATTTTGGCAATGTCAGTAAACAGAAAACTCTGGTTGTCTTTTTTTTATTTTCCAAGATTGATTTATTTGAAAGTCAGAGTTATAGAGAGAGAGGAAGAGACACACAGAGAGAACTTCCATCTGTTGGTTCACTTACCAGATGGCCTCATTGGCCAGGCTGGGCCATTAAGATCTAGGAACTTCTTCCAGGTCTCCCTTGTGGGTACAGGAGCCCAAGCTCTTGGGCCATCTTCCACTGCTTTTCCCAGGCCATTAGCAGGTTCTGGATCAGAAGTGGAGCAGCTAGGACATGAACCAGCACCCATATGGAATGCTGGTGTTGCAGGCGGCAGCTTCACCTACTGTGCCACAACACTAGGCTCTGGTTACTTTTTAATTACCTTTTAATATTAAAGCTGTCAATCCATTGCCTTTCCTAATGCACACTGTTTTCCCCATTGAATTGATTTTGACTTTTGTGGGTGTGCTTTTGCTATTCAGAAAATTGAGGTCATGAGATTTGTCTTTTTTTTTTTTTTAACTAAAACACAATGAGTTTTATTTTCTCACTTTTGTAATATCTAGATTTATATATTTTTAACTTTTATTTAATGAATATAAATTTCCAAAGTACAGTTTATGGATTACAATGGCTTCCCCCCCATAACTTCCCTCCCACCCGCAACCCTCCCCTTTCTCACTCCTTCTCCCATTCCATTAACATTGAGATTCATTTTCATTTCTCTTATATACAGAAGATCAGTTGAGTATATATTAAGTAAAGATTTCAACAGTTTGCACCCACATAGAAACACAAAGTGAAAAATACTGTTTGGGTACTAGTTATAGCATTAAATCACAATGTACTGCACATTAAGGACTGAGATCCTACATGAGGAGTAAGTGCACAGTGACTCCTGTTGTTGACTTAACAAATTGACACTCTTGTTTATGGCATCAGTAATCACCCTAGGCTCTTGTCATGAGCTGCCAAGGCTATGGAAGCCCCCTGAGTTCACCGACTCTGATCATATTTAGACAAGGCCATGGTCAAAGTGGAGGTTCTCTCCTCCCTTCAGAGAAAGGTACTTCCTTCTTTGATGACCCGTTCTTTCCACTGGGAATGAGATTTGTCTTCTATAGTTTCCTCCTTTATTGTGTAGAAAAAATGCCTCCTCCTGACATTATATGGGTCTCTAACTAATTAGCAGTTTGATCTCTTACCTCGGACTCTTTGAGGCAGGTGGGATTTATTTGGGGCCCTTCTATAAGGTATAAGCCTGACTTTTATAGGAAATGGCATTTGGAAGGTTCAGCAGGACCCCAGTTCCAAACCTCCTGGGTGGAACTGGGAAAAAGTAGCCCCCCAAGCACTGCTGGTGTCTTGAATCCAGTGGAACTCCGTGTGTGTTGGCTGGAGCGTGCTCTGGGGTGGCCCCCAACGGATGTTCAGCTGCTGACTGATAGCATGTTGCCTCTCCAGGTCATTCTACCAGTGCAAGACCTCAGCAGGATGACTGTAAATTCACATGCACCCAGGACACTCTTGAGGGTAAAAAGGGGCACCACTAACCATTACACAAGGGCTAGAAGAATAAAGCGAGATTTTTTTCCCAAGGTGGAATGGAATGTTTTGCTACCCTGCCAACTGTGGCCGACTCTCCCTCCTCTAAGGGTTGAGGACTGATGTCTCCTCCCAGCCGCAAGAGCTACATCTTGGTAGCTCATTTCACTGAGCGCAGCTTCTGGGTGAGCAGCGGTTCCCTGGGAGGCCCTTTGACAAGGAATATGTAGAAATGGGCGAGGATGGAAGAAGAATCAACATTATCCTTGGGGAAGGGAGGCTTCAGGATATGTCACCTTCAGCACTGGCACTGTTACGGCTTAGTTCCATGGAGATCTGTGAGTGTTTCAATGAACCAGCTTGCACATCCATGGATCTTTGTTAGCTCTGAGTGTAACAATCACTTTCCTAGGACCGGAGTGGCCTCATTTTTCAGGAAAAGGATAATCTGACAGTGTTTGTTTTTTAAAAGAAAGGTGATAGCCATAAAGATATCCTCTAACCAATGTATTGATTTTCCCTTTATGCAATGGAAGAACTGCATTCTCTAGAGAATGAGACTGTCATGGCTCATTTGCAGGAAGACCCTGAGTTGGAGGTTTGATACCGACATCTAATTTGGGAAGTGGAAGGAAGTTTCCAAACAGCTGCTAAAGTTAGGAGTTCCTTGGCTTAATCTTTGTGTTCAGCTGATCATTCACATAGCAGGTGGATGTCAGAGTGTTTCCCACTCCTTCTAAGGGGACAGGCCAGGAAGAGTGGGGCTGAGTTAGTGCTAAAGAGGTCAGAAAGGTTTTGTTGTCAGTTCATTGTGGAGACTCTGGTGGGCTCTGTGATGAACTAGCTTGATCTACCATCTGGATTTCTCATCCTCCCCCTTCTGGGGGTGTTGTCAGCAGACAGTTGTCAGCCCATTTGGGAATTGGCTGGCTTGTGGTCAGACTTCCTTGTGGGGGCAGCCTGCATCCACAGGCTGGCTGATGAGGGTATAGAGGTCTGACCCCCTGACCCTCAAGGAGGCAGTTCTGAAGGGCCCTTTGAGCAAGAGCTCCATGGGATTGGCTGAGGCCTTGTTGAGCCTGCACTGTGGCTTCAGCATTGTGCTCTGCCTCTTCCTGTTCCCTCTCCTCCTCTCCCCCTCTCCCTCTCCTCCTCTCCCCCTCTCCCTCTCCCTCTCCTCCTCTCCCCCTCTCCCTCCCCTCCCCTCCCCTCCCCTCCCCTCCCCTCCCCTTCCCTTCCCTTCCCTTCCCTTCCCTTCCCTTCCCTTCCCTTCTCCAAGCATCAGTCCCAAGAGCACTCCTTACAAAGCCTCCCACAAGCTAATCATCATCCCAGAACCTGCTTTCCAGGGATTCCAACCTGTGGCCGTGACATTGTCCATGACATTGAAAACAACCCTTACTGGCCGGGCTCTCTATGTTGCATCTTGACACATTAGATTCGTTCCAGCCTCAAAGTTGTCTGTTTAACAGCCCTTCTCCCGTGACAGTTCCAAGAAGCATCTGATGTTTAAAATGCTGCTGGCTGCTCTTCTTAAGTTTCAGAGAGAGTGCCAGCTCTCATTTCCTGGTGACATCTCTGCACAGAAGGCGAGAGCTTTTGTTTCCTTTCACATCGAGGTGTCATTTAGATCCAGTAAAAGGCACCTATTTTGAACGCACAGTTCACTGAGTTTTGACAAACGTCATGCCTGTGTCATCAACACCCTCGTCAGGCTGCAAAGCATCTCCCTCACCCCAGAAAGTTTACTTGTACCATTTTTTCCCAGTCAATTCTTCACTCCCCCCTACCAGGAGCAAACCTTGTTCTGCTTCCTACTCCCTTTGCAGGGGCTCTCCCAGAGTTACACGTGAATGGAATTGTATGATCTACATCCTCTTGTGTCTCTTTCACTTAACGCAGTGATGCTGGGACTCATCCAAGTTGTGGCATGTTTTATTAGTTCTGTCTTTTAAAAGTTTTTATCTTACTTTCTTTTATTTATTTGAAAGGGAGACAGAGACAGAAAGATGGAGAGAGATCTTCCACCTGCTGCTTCCACTCCCCAAATGCTTACAACTGCTAGAGTTGGGCCAGTCCAAAGCAGAGAGGAGGGAACTCCATTCAGGTTTCCCATGTTGGTGGCAGGGGCACAACCACTTGAGCCATCAGCTGCTGCCTCCCAGGATGCACATTATCAGGAAGCTGGAATTAGGAGCGGAGCTGGGCCTTGAACCCCGGCCCTCCAGTGTGAGATGTAGCTTAACTCTTGCACCAAATGTCTGCCGATGGATCTGCCTTTTTGTTGCTGCGGGGCTCTTGCACTGCAGTTTATCCATTTTCCTGTTAATGAACATTTGGGTTATTTCTAGCTTTTGCCTGCAATACTCATCCAGATACCAGCATTTGTGTGGACTTATGAAGAGATAAGTTTGTGTGGACATGAAAAAATATGTTTTCGGGGCCAGCACTATGGAGCAGTAGGTCAATCCTCTGTCTGCGGTGCCAGCATCTCATATGGGTGCCGGTTCTAGTCCTGGCTGCCCCGCTTCCAATCCAGCTCTCTACGATGGCCTGGGACAACAGTAGAGGATGGCCCAAGTCTTTGGGCCCCTGCACCCACGTGGGAGACTTAGAAGAAGCTCCTGACTCCTGGCTTCGGACTGGTGTAGCTCCGGCTGTTGCGGCCATCTGGGGAGTGAACCAGCGAATGGAAGACCTCTCTGTCTCTCCCTCTCACTGTAACTCTACCTCTCAAATAAATAAAATCTTTAAAAAACAAAAAGAAAAAAATATGTGTTCTGTTAGGTCTCTAGAAGTAGAATTTTTGAGTCACATGTAAGTGCACATCCAACTTTGAAGGAACTTACAGAATAGTTTTTTAGAGAAGTTGCGTTTCTTTCTTTTTTCCCAGGGTAGGAATTTTATTGTCTCTCTCTCTCTCTCTCTCTCTCTCTCTCTGACAGGCAGAGTGGACAGTGAGAGAGAGAGAGAGACAGAGAGAAAGGTCTTCCTTTTTCTGTTGGTTCACCCTCCAGTGGCCGCTGCTGCTAGCGCACTGCGGCCGGCGCACCGCGCTGATCCGAAGCCAGGAGCCAGGAGCTTTTCCTGGTCTCCCATGTGGGTGCAGGGCCCAAGGACTTGGGCCATCCTCCACTGCACTCCCTGGCCACAGCAGAGAGCTGGCCTGGAAGGGGGGCAACTGGGACAGAATCCGGTGCCCCAACCGGGACTAGAACCCGGTGTGCCGGCGCTTCAAGGTGGAGGATTAGCCTAGTGAGCCACGGCACCAGCGGATTGTCTCTTCTTCACCTGCTTCAGCAAATGTTGGACAAGGTAGCGATGTGGGAGTTCTGCTTGTCTACCTCCAGTGTTAGAATAGCAGAGAATCATACTTTGGGCGTGGGGTCTGTAGCTCCAAGCAGCCAAGCAAGTACCAGTGAGTCTCGGGACTCATCCCACTGGCTTGTGGAGACTTGTGGTTCTACTCAGGCTGTAGATGCAATTTAAAAGGGGCGGGGCTAGGACGGATTCAGCATGGTGTTCAGCTGAAACCATAAAGACGCTCAACATGGTCAGAGGATTTGGGGCACACTCTTCCCTCTCCCGGGGCTTCACGGTGTGTCTCTGGGGGGGACTTAAGCCAGTTTCTGGGAAGCATGCTTCTAGTCCTCTCCTTTATTTTTGGAAACTGAAACACAGGTGCAGAGAAGGGAAGTGGTTTCTCTAAGGTCACTGACCGCTGTCCAGTGAGACACACTTGGCATACTTGGTCACCAGAACCTGATTTTCTTAACCAGCAACCAAGACACACAAGGTCATACAGTGCAGGGAACCCCAGTCACATTTCCTTGCTCCTCAAGGTGGGCAGTAAAGGGTCTGGCTGAGTGGCCATCTCTTGTGCCGGGTGTGTGTGTGTGTGTGTAATGTTTTAGACCTTCACTTTGCTCCTTGCTAATGGACCAATCACCGCCAGTTCTTCTGAAGGAAGGAGGGGGCTTCTGTTTTCCAGGCAAATAAAATCCCACATCTCACTTTTAGGAGCCTCAGGATGCAAACACACAGAAAGGTCATGCAGATTAAACCATTAATACAGCAGAGGGGATGACCGCCAGTGGTGGCAGCGATTAGAAACACAAGTATCACACTGCAGGTGGTGGCCCAGAAATAGCAGCCTAACCCAAGCCCCTGGTGGGGAGATTAGCATGGAGGCGGGAGAGATGACGGTGATGCTGGGAGACGTTTGGCTCTGTGTTCTGTCTGCTGGCAGAGCGAGTGTCTCTTCTTTCATGCAAGAAGTGAGCCAGGGGCTAGCCAGGCCCACACTGGACCAATCCACTACATAGCAGTGATACCACAGGGCTCTGTGGTGTAAGGGCTGTGAAATGACCCCTGGGGTTTGCTCCAGGTCAGCCCCTGGCAGACTCAGTGTGCGGGGTGGTGGGTGCCATGCTATGATGGTTTCATCACTCAGCAGCTTGTGATGGTAGAAAGAGGCATGTGTGTGTGTGTGTGTGAGTGTGTGTGTGTGTGTGTGTGAATCTGCTTTGAACTAGCTGCGTGACTTTGGACAAGTGACTTCAACCCACTGGAACTATTTCCTCATCTAGAAGAGAAAAATTGGCTTATTCATTCTTTCTCTCTCACCTAGACTCAAAAACAACGATTAAAGCATTGATTCTGTCTGGCGTAATGATAAGCTCCTGGGAGACACAAAGTCTAAGACAGAAGTCCTAACCAGCAGGACGTGGGGAAGATTGCGTTAATGTCCTAGTTCTTAATTTACCCTCGTACCTAGTTTATCTCTGCACGTATAATTTTGGAACACCTACCACTAAAGAGGTAGAGTCTGTGTCTCCATTATTTGATAGTAGGTTAGACCAGGTGGCTTGCATAGGATTATATAATGAGGTGGAAATAAGTGTGCCAATACTGTGCGTAGGCCTTAAGATGACTTGGCCTGTTTGCTTCTTGCCTCTCTGCTAGTACTATGAAAAATACATGCCCAGACTAGTCCGCTGATTCCAGGAGGAGGGTGAGAGACACGTGAAGCAGAAGTATACCATCTGAGGCTAACCTGGATCCACTGACCTCAAGTCAACTCACAGACACCCAAGCCAGCTGAGGTTGCACCCAGATAGGCCCATTTTTGGCTGATCTGTTTGTTACGTAGCTAGCTATACAGGGTGTTCAGGCGGTCAAATACTTCAATACCAGGGATGAATTCTCTGATAGAAGTGAGCAGGGAATGCTGGCTAGGTAGCAGTGCACTAAGTATGTGCAGAGAAAGGTACTTATCCCAGTGTGGGTCTCACAGAAGGGTTAAGTAGGAGATAAAGGGGCCAGTGATGCAACGCAGGGGGTGAAGCTGCTACCTGCAACACTGGCATCCCATATAGGTGCTGGTTTGAGTCCCAGCTGCTCCACTTGCCATCTAGTTCCCTGTTAATAGGTGCTTCTGGGAAAGCAGTAGAACATGGCCCAAGTACTTGGGCCCCTGAAATCCACATGGGAGTCTTGGATGGAGTTCCAGGCTCTTGGCTAGCCAGGTCCAGCAATGACTATTGAGGCCATCTGGGTAGTAAACCAGTGGATGGAAGATTTCTCTTTCTCTCTCTCCCTTCCCCATCTTCCTCTCTCTGTAACACTGCCTTTCTAATAAATAAATAAATCATTGTTTAAAAAAAGGAGATAAAGCCTTTGTAAAGTCCTGGATGATGAGTAGGACTTAGAAGAAGTAGAGGAAAGGGAGTTGACCAGAATAAGGATTGAAAATTAGAGTGTTTAATTTTTTTTATATGACTCATGGTTGTATTTTATTTGATCTGAATGACTCAGTTCACTTTTACTCAATTTTTTTTTCTATTTCTCAGATTCAATAATTTCAATTATTCTGTCATCAAGTCTGCTGATTCTTAATTCTGCCTGCTCAAATTTGCTTTGAATCCGTCTAAGTGAATTTTTCATTTCAGTTATAATTTTCAGCTTCAGAACTTTAAAAGATTTACTTATTTGAAAGACATATCTGTTTTAAAAATATTTCTTTTTTAAAAAAGATTTATTTATTTATTTGAAAGTCAGAGTTACACAGAGACAGGAGGGGCAGAGAGAGAGAGTTCTTCCATCTGATGGTTCACTCTCCAATTGGCTGCAACAGCCGGAGCTGCACCGATCCAAAGCCAGGAGCCAGGAGCTTCTTCTGGGTCTCCCACGCGGATGCAGGGGCCCAAGGACTTGGGCCATCTTCTCCTGCTTTCCCAGGCCACAGCAGAGAGCTGGATCAGAAGTGGAGCAGCCAGGTCTAGAACTGGCGCCCATATGGGATGCCAGCGCTTCAGGCCAGGGCGTTAACCCACTGTGCCACAGCGCCGGCCCCGAAAGGTATATCTATATCTTACATCCACTGGTTCATTCTCCTAAATGTCTGTAATAGCCAAGACTGGGCCAGGTTGAAGCCAGGAGCCAGAAACTCAATTCAGGTTTCCTTTGTGGGTAAAAGGAACCAGAATTTAAGCCATAATCTGCCGCCTCCCGTCACCTGTGAATTGGCAGGAAGTTAGATGGGAAGTGAGGTTGGCACTTGAATCAGGCGCTTTGATATGAGAAGCAGTTGTCTTAACCACTGTGCCAAAAGTACAACTCAGCTCCGGCATTTCTTTTGGTTTCTTTTTTGTGTTTCATTATTTCATGTTTTCTAACACATAATGCTCTTATGTTCTCTTTGTGTTTCCATTTGTTCATACATCATTTGACTTAGTCCATGTCCTACTTTAATTCTAAGAATTTTTAAGACAGTTTAAGAAGATCTTTATCTAGTAAATCTGCTATAGGTTCTTTCTTACGGATGAAATCTATTGATTCCTCCTTGAATGAATTTTTCCTGTTGATTTTTGATAGAAATTTGGACATTTAAATCTCATTTGGACATTTACATCTTATAAAGTGGTAACTCTGGAAATCAGATTCTTCTCCTTCTCCAAGGTTTCTTTCTTTTTTCTTTTTTTAATCGTAGTATGAAATCAGCCTGGGGTGTACATTTAAATTCTTTTCAAGTCTTTGAGCTGTCTCCTTTCTCTGGATTTGCAGAGTGACTTTTTAAATTCCCCTATGTGTGTGGTTGCTTTTGAATGTCTGGGTTCCGAAGCCAGAAAAATAGGGAAAAATCAGGGGCAAAGGGAAACAGGCAATGGATCTTTAAATACATGGAAGTTTGTTCAGTTGGAGAAAGGGGATGGTTGCAACCATAGTTGCCACTTCCGTGACTGCACCTCAATGATCAACAGCAACAATCGATGATTAGAAAATGTTTGCAGGACTGTGCTGGCCCCCACAAGCTGTGTGTAAGCTCTCCTGGAACATGTACATGGTTTCCTGCCATGGGTTTGGGTGGTGGTGAATGAGTAGGCACACCCATGCTTAGAGCCGAAATGAGCTAAACTGAACTATAATTTATCATCCAAGATTTCCCTTTGAAGATGCAAACCCTTGGCTCCAGAGATCCAAAATAGTTAATTAGACGGATTCTGCCAGTGTAGTCATTGAGGTGGGAGACAGATTTCTGGGGCTTCCTCCTCTGCCATCTTTCCTGTCATCATTCTGTATATTTAGTATTATAGGAAGCTGTCAAGCTATTTTCCTGCATGGATATACCATTCACACTCACCAGGAGTGAATGAGAATCCGGTTTTTCTGCATGACAGCCAGCATTTGGTATGGTCACTGTTTTTTTTTTTTTTTTTAATTTTAGTTATTCTGATAGGTGTGTAATAATAGATATCTCATTGTGGTTTCAATGTGCATTTTCTGAGAGTTAATGATGTTATAGTTTTTTAATATACGTGATTATTTGCCATTTGTATTTTCTCTTTGGTGAAATTTCTGTTCCTAAAACAGCAAGCATGTTGATTTAGCTCCATAAATCAAGCTGGATTCAAATCCTCCTGCCTTCCTTGCTCTCAAAGCCATAATCTCAGGCAGCAGTAGAACCTGTGGGGAATCCATTAAAGATCCACTGCCTATTCCTTTCTGCCCTTAGTTCCCCGCCCCCTTTTTTTCTGGTTTGGGAAGCCAGGCATTTAAAAAGAGGACATTCAAAAGCAACTTTATATATAGGGGATTTAGAAAGCCAGCGTGCTCCTGGATCCCTGTAGCAAACCTGGTTTGCTGGCTTGTCTCGAAATGGTACCACTAATTCCAGTTGCCTTAGCTGTAAAGTCCCCAGTTGACCTATTCTTGGGAAAGTCCACTCTGAAAACATTTCCTCTGTGCTCATTTGGGACTCTCTAATTCTTCACTTCACAATACCTGCTTCTTTGTTATCCGAAATATAGGGATAGAATCAATTCAACCTCATGCGCATGTACTTTTTGGTAGGTTCTGTGCCGGACAGCCTTTTGGGTGATAGATGGACGGGCTGAGGCTGCTCTATTGTAAAGTAAGTGTTAGGTTGGGCCACTGTAGTGGACACTAGCTGCCCTCTTCATATCCCCACAGTCCACACCAGGGGACACGTGTAGGCAGCTTTCCTATGCATCATGGTTTCTTGGGCCTCAGCTGCAGGGCTTCTGGAGGTAGGTGTGTGCTCTATCTATGAACAGACCAGCATGAAATGGTTGGAGAGTTGAGCAACCCTCAACCAGAGAAACAAGAGCTGGTGGACTGTTCTGCCTGCTCCTTCCTACCTCAGTAATGCGATTTTGAGACATTTTCTGCACAGACTGTCACTCATAGTTTCCCCAGGAGGACTGAGAATTTTGTTGTGGTTACTCATAAAGGCCCAATATCTCTAAATAAATGTTTTATTTTGAAATAATTTCAGACTTAGAGGAAATGTTTCAAAACTAGTATGAAGGAATTCTTTTACTCTTCCCCCAGATATCCCAAATGTTAACATTAATGTGTTTGCTTTATCATTAATCTCTGATTTTGACATCTCTCTTTTCTCCCCATTCAAAAAATACTTGCTTACATTTCCTTAGAAGCAAAGATATTCTATTGTATAACTACAGTACACTCTTAAAAACCAGGAAATAAACACTGATGCAATCCTGTTAGCTAATCTACAGAACTTTTTCAGTTTTTGGCAGCTGGCAGTAGTATCTTTTGCACCAAGAGAGGAATTATTTTGTGGCTCAGGACTCCATCCAGGGTCGTGTCTCTCTAGTCTTCTTTAATCTGGAGCAGTTCCTCAATCTTTCTTGATTTTCATGATATTGACATTTTTTCAGAGTGGGCCAGTCATTTTGTAGAGCGACCCTCAGTGTGGTTTTGTCTGCTGCTCGTCATTAGATTTGTCCATGTGCGTTTAGCAGGAACGCTTCAGAAGTCATGAGCTTCCTTCCCAGTTCATCGTATCAGGAGACAGAAGATGCCATTTGTCCCATAATCAGTGATGTGAAGACCGTTTTTTTTTTCTCAAAGTAGAGAACTTAAGAGAAAATCATCGGACAAGATTTCCGTGTTCTTGCAAGTGAGGTTGATGTACCTCATCCTGGTGGAATCAGGTTTTCCTTTAGATATCCCTGAGTCATAGCACCCATCTGGGTTATTTGTGCTTTGAGTGAAGGGCTACCCTTAATGAGGACATGGATGCACCCACACATCAGGCGCGAACTCTGACCTCAGGAATTGTATGGGATGAGAATACTGCTCTCCTGACCAACCCATTTGATTGAGAGGAAGCTGGGAAATGAGGAGGTGGTCTAAGGACAGTAAAGTCTCACTGGCCTAATCTACTCTACCCAGTGATATGTGTGGCCCTCTATGTAGCTTTTAACTACTTTGGCTGTATAGTAGGAACTTCTGGCTGCCCCATCATCATGTTTGTCCTTTTGTAAAGCAATGTTGCCCACAACCACATTTAGAAGAATATCATAGGAGTTTGTCCAAGTTGCTTAAGCCCTTATATCTTAGTTTCTTCTTCTGGTGATCCTAATAACATACCTACTAGTGTGATTGTGAGAATCAAGAGATATAATTGATATTAAATGCAGCAAGTGCCTGAAACACACAGATGCTCAACAGATCCTGTCTATTCTTACTTATGTAATAGCTAAAAAGAAGCCTACACTCTGAGTTAGAGAATCTGGGTTTGAATCCCAACTTAACCTCTCCTTAGCTTTGTGACTTTGGCCAATTTCTGAGCCTGGATTTCCTTGTCTGTAAATTGAGAATAATAGCACTACTGCTGGTGACCTCACTGGATAGTTAAAGGGTGCAGTGAGCTAATAATGTGTGTGAAAGCCCTCTGTCCAGTGGAGGATTATGTGACTATGAGAGGATTCTGGCATTCTGTCTGCTACACCAGCTGATGCTGTGCATTCGTGAGGATGGGCTGGGGCGGAGTCACAGCCGTGAGATAGGAAGTGACTGTAGGTCACTGTAGGTCCACTGGGGAAACCACTGAAAATCCTGCCTTCCCTTCCCCTGAGCCTTGACTGAGCCTACAGTTGACTCCAAATGACCTTGAATAACCTTGGTGGTCCCTGGCCCCTTGATGGCTGGAGAGCTTTTCTGCCATCATGCTGGCTTCTCCAGGCTCGTTCTCCATCTGAACAGTGGCTTGACCATGTGGGGCTGTAGGGCCACATGGATCCCCATGTCGGATGCTGTCCTTGGTCATTATGCTGACCCTCCATAATGCAGAAGGGCTGTCTTTTCATCTCCATGTTTGATTGTTAGGCTTCATCACGGTGTCTTACCAACCCATTGAGCCAATTGTTTTCAAAGTTGGCTATACATTTCCTATCACCTGCCATATTAGGTCCAGCTCTCCAGATTAGGAAGCAAGAGAAGGAGGGAGGGGGAGGGGAAAGAGGGGAACATTTTAAGGAACTGGCTCATTCAACCGTGGGTGCTGGCACTCTATGAAGGACAGATGCTATGATCTGGATGTGGTTTGAGCGTGTCCCAAAGGGTTCATGTGCTGAAACTGAAGCCCCATTGTGAGGTTTTATGAGAACAGAAACTTGATTCGACTGTGGTGTCTAGAGATGGGGCCTGTGGGAGGTCAGTAGGGTTGGATGAGGTCATCAGGGTGGAGCTCTCATTAGCAAATCCCGGTAACTTTTTAAGAGAGGAGAGATGGGAGACAGTGGCCAGAGAAAACATACATATGTACACACAGAGACCCTGCCTCTTGCTGCATGGTATCCTGTGCCACCATGGGGCTCTGCTATGGTTTGGGTGTGGTTTGAGTGTCCCCCAGGGGTCCACTGGAGGCTTGGTCCCCAGGCTGTGGGTATTTAGAAGTGCTTTGTAACCTCAAGGGGTGGGCCCAAGGGGAGGTCCCTAGGTCACTGGGGGTGCCCCCTGAAGGTGGTTCTTTAAGGGCTCCTTGATAGTTCTTGCTAAGAGTTGCTATAGAAGCCTGAGACTGCCCCCCACTCCAGCCTACCTCTGCTCCTGGGTCAAGATGTGATCACCTGTGCTCTCACAACTGCCATTTATATTTTGCACTCAATATAACTGAGCTGGTGTAGACGCCATGTTCTCGAACCTCCAAAACCTGAGGTTCCAAAAGCTGATGCCAGGTGTTTTGTTGTAGTAACACAATTTTTAAAAAAGTTTATTTATTTATTTGAAAGCAGAGGCAGAGAGAGAGAGAGAGAGAGAGAGAGAGAGGTCTTCCATGCACTGGTTCACTCCCCAAATGGCCACAACGGCCAGAGTTCAGCCAGTCAGAAGCCAGGAGCCAGGAGCTTCTTCCAGGTTTCCCACTTGGGTGCAGGGGCCCAAGGACTTGGGCCATCCTCAACTGCTCTCCCAGCAGAGAGCTGGGTCGGAAGTGGAGCAGCCGGGTCTTAAACTGGTGCCCATATTTGATGCTGGCACTGCAGGTGGCAGCTTTACCCGCTATGCCACAGTGCCAGCCTCTAGTAATACAAAATTAATGCAAAGGCTACCACCAGATGCTGGCCCTTAAGCTAAACGTAGCTCCTTTCTTCATAAAACTGCCCAACCTCAGGCATTTTATTATGATAGTGCAAACCATACTAAAGTCATGTAAAACAGATGACATGCCAATGGGCTGAACTTCAGGGAAGAGCTGATGTTGCTGTCTTCAGTGTAAAATCCACAGAGCAGGCTACAGGCTGGAAACTCTGGCAGAATTTCTATGTTGCAATGCTGTGGCCAAATTCCTTCTTCCTTGGGACATCTGTCTTTGCTTCTAAGACCTTCAACTGATAGGGTAAGGCCCATGCACTCTATAAAGTGTAATTACTTTTACTCAGAGTCTATGAATTTAAAAGTTAACTACATTTAAAAAATGCTTTACAACAAGCAATGTCCAGAACAAACAACTGAGCATTATAACCTACCCAATTTGATATATAAAGCTAACTGTCATACCTGGGGGTCATTTTTTAGGATTTATGTATTTATGTCTTTATTTGAAAGACAAAGTAAGAAAGAGAGAGGGAAGGAGGTAGAGACGGGGGTGGGGAGAGAGAGACAGAGAGACAGAGAGAGAGACAGAGAGAGAAACAGAGAAAAGTCTTTCATATGCTGGCTTATTCCCCAAATGGCTGCAACAGATGGGTCTGGGGCAGGCCAAAGCCAGGAGTCAGGAACTCCATCCTGGTCTTGCCCACGGATGGCGTGGGCCCGAGGACCTGGGCCATCTTTCGCCACCTCTCCGGGCACAGACTCAATGCAGCACTCTGATATGGGATGCAGGAGTCTTGAGTGGCAGCTTAACCCACTGCACCACAACAGTAGTCCCAAACCTAGGGAATCTTTTTTTTTTTTTTATTTTTTTTATTTTTTTTTTATTTGACAGGTAGAGATATAGATAGTGAGAGAGAGAGAGACAGAGAAAAATGTCTTTCTTCTGTTGGTTCACTCCCCAAGTGACCGCTATGGCTGGTGCTGCTCTCCTATCCGAAGCCAGGAGCCAAGAGCTTCCTCCTGGTCTCCCATGTGGGTGCAGGGCCCAAGCACTTGGGCCATCCTCCACTGCACTCCCGGGCCACAGCAGAGAGCTGGACTGGAAGAGGAGCAACTGGGACTAGAACCCGGCGCCCATATGGGATGCCGGCCCCACAGGCGGAGGATTAACCAAGTGAGCCACGGTGCCGGACCCACCTAGGGAATCTTTTAAAAAATATGGAGTTGGATCCCAAATATAAGCCATTTTGGAATTTTTCAACTTTCTTTCTGTTATTGATTTCTAGTTTAATTTTGTTGCAATCTGAGAACAGACATGGCATGATTTATATTCTTTAAAATTTTTTAAACATGCATTTTATAGTCCAGAATGTGGTCTAGCTTGGTGAATATCCCTGGTGAGCTTGAGAAGAATGTGTATTCTGCTGTTGTTGGATGGAGCAGTCTATACATGTCAATTATACCCGATTGATTGATGGTGCTGTTGAGTTCAGTTATGTCCTTGCTGATTTTCTGCCCACTGGATCTGACCATTCCTGAAAGAGGGGGTATTGAAATATCCAACTACAGTAGTGGGTTCATCTATTTCTCTTTGCAGTTCTCTCATTTTTGTCTCATGCATTTTGATATTCTGTTGCTAGGCATACATTAAGGGCTGTTGTGTCTTCTTGGATAACTGACCCTTTTATCATTATGTAATGTTCTTCTTTGCCTCTGATAATTTTCTCCAAAGTCTGCTTTATCTGAAATGAGTGTATCTACCCAAGCTTTCCTTTTATTAAGGTTGGCATGTTATTTCTTTCCCATCCTTTACTTTTCAGGTGTGTATGTCTTTATATTTAAAGTGGTGATAGACAGCATATAGTTAGCTCTTATTTTTTCTTGCACTATGAAAATCTATTTTTAAATTGGTTTGTTTAGACCATTGACATTGAAAGTGACTATTGATATAATTAGGTGAATATGTATCATGTCTGTATGCTTTTTTTTTTAATCATCATGTATTAGCTTCACCTAATATTACATTTTATGTAATGTGTACAGTCTTTTGTGTCTGGCATCTTTTGATCAACCTCATGTTTGAAGATTCATCAATGTATTAATCACATTTGTAGTTAGTTCTTTTATGTTTTTAATTCACGTGTCATCATATGACTGTGCCCCACCTCCTTCTCCTGTTTGAGTTTTCTCCAGGTTTGGGCTCTTATGAGCAAAGCTCCCATGGACATTCTTGCACTTATCTTTTTTTTTTTTTTAAGATTTATTTATTTGAAAGTCAGAGTTACACAGAGAGAGATGGGGAGGCAGAGAGATAGAGAGAGAGAGAGAGAGGTGTTCCATCTGCTGGTTCACTCCCCAGTTGGCCACAATGTCTGGAACTGCACCGATCTGAAGCCAGGAGCCAAGAACTTCTCCCAGGGCTCCCATGTGAGTGCAGGGGCCCAAGGACTTGGACCATCTTCTCCTGCTTTCCCAGACCATAGCAGAGAGCTGGATTGGAACTGGATCTGCTGGGACTGGAACCGGTGCCCATATGGGATGCTGGCACTGTAGGTGGCAGCTTTATCTGCTATGCCACGGCACCAGCCCTTTTGGTAGACAAATGCACTTACTTCTCTAGGAGTGGAATTGCTGGGTCTGAGGGGGGTGTACAGTCAGTCTTCATTATATGTGGATTTTGTGCTTGTGAATTGGGCTATCTGCTAGAATATATTTGCAGTTTGCTCTGATTTGGATGTGGCCTAAATGTGTCCCCCAGAAGTTTACAGATTAGAAGCGTGGTCCTCAGTGTGGCAGTGTCAGGAGGTGGGACCTTTAAGAGATGGAGCTCCTTGGGTCAACAAGGGAGCTGCCCTTGGATGAGATTAAAATAATTCTCATGGGACCCCTGAACTCTCCCAGGAGTAATTGTCATGACAGTGAGCTGACCCCTGCATCACCCTCTGGCTTCCTGGTTCAGAGTGTGACCTCTTCCTTCCACACGGGTTCCTGCCTGAGGTCCTCACCAGAGGCAGAACCCGTGGGACTCCCTGATCTTGGACTTTGAATTTCCAGAACTATGAGCTAACTAAACCCATTTGCTTTGTAAAGTTAGCCCGCCTCAAGTATTTCATTACAGGAATGAAAGATGGAACGACTCCCGGCCTCAGCAATCCAGGCTTGTGGCAGCTCCTGCAGGTGTTCTCAGAGGTGTGCACAAGGTGGGGAATCTGAGCTGCTTGGTGCCGACTTTCCCAGCATGAGGTTGAACAACATAACGCTCTCCCTCCCTGCATCAGCTCTCGTACCGTAAACAAACGCTCTTTTACTGTATTTTTAGTGTCACTTTCTTGGTGCTTTAAAGTTTTATTCATTTATTTTGAAAATCGGAGTTACAGAGAGAGAGGCTGAAGCCAGGAGCCAGGTCTCCCACATGGGTGGCAGGGGCCCAAGCACTTGGACCATCTTCTGCAGCTTTTCCCAGGCACATTAACAGGGAGCTGGATTGGAAATGGAGCAGCCAGGGTGCAAACTGGCACCCATATAGGACCTGCTGCTGTGTCACAATGCTGGCCCCTCTTGGTGCTTTTAGAAAATAATTTCTTTTTTTTTTTTCTTTTTTTTTTTTCTTTTTTTTTTTTTTTGACAGGCAGAGTGGACAGTGAGAGAGAGAGACAGAGAGAAAGGTCTTCCTTTTGCCGTTGGTTCACCCTCCAATGGCCGCCACGGCTGGCGCGCTGCGGCTGGCGCACCGCACTGATCTGAAGGCAGGAGCCAGGTGCTTCTCCTGGTCTCCCATGGGGTGCAGGGCCCAAGCACTTGGGTCATCCCCCACTGCACTCCCGGGCCATAGCAGAGAGCTGGCCTGGAAGGGGGGCAACCGGGACAGAATCTGGCGCCCCAACTGGGACTAGAACCTGGTGTGCCAGCGCCGCTAGGTGGAGGATTAGCCTATTGAGCCGCGGTGCCGGCCAGAAAATAATTTCTTTGTTCAAGATAGCCCCCAAGTGTCCTACTGAGGCCTAGTGTTCCAGTGTATAAGAAATTGCAATGTGCCTTATGGAGAAAATATGAATGTTTGATAGGCTTTGTCCTGGCCCTTTACAGTGCTGTGGCTATGAGTTCAATGTTAATGAATCAGCAATGTATATTAAATATGGTGTTCTTAAACAGGAACATGCACAAAACAAGGTGATATGTAGGTCAGCTGACCAAAATGTTGCTACCAGAGGCTGGCAGAAACCTAGCTGTGTATTTCTGCTAGGAGCATAGGTTCAGTGTATGCTAATTCATTTTCCATAGTTACTTTATGGAACATAACTGCTGTGAATAATGAGAATTGACTGTAAGTTCAATTTTAATAATAAAAACTACCCAAGAGTTTGCTGAAGTGATTGTACCATCTGGGGAGCTGTCCAGACTGCCCTCGGTCAGGCCACACCCACAACCATTCTAATTAGCGTTTCTAGCAGAGGGACCTAGGAGCGGGGGACTGAAGCCTCCTCAGGTGGTTCTGTCATGGGGAACTGGGTCCCTAGCTGGGTTTATTCCAAGTTCTTGTCTCAGTGCGAGAGAAGAATTCAAAGCAGAGACATAGATAGGGCTGGCGCCGCAGCTCAATAGGCTAATCCTCCGCCTAGCAGTGCCGGCACACCGGGTTCTAGTCCCGGTCGGGGCGCCAGATTCTGTCCTGGTTGCCCCTCTTCCAGGCCAGCTCTCTGCTGTGGCCAGGGAGTGCAGTGGAGGATGGCCCAAGTGCTTGGGCCCTGCACCCCATGGGAGACCAGGATAAGTACCTAGCTCCTGCCTTCGGATAGGCGCAGTGGGCCAGCCGCAGCGTGCCAGCCACGGCGGCCATTGGAGGGTGAACCAACAACAAAAGGAAGACCTTTCTCTCTGTCTCACTGTCCACTCTGCCTGTAAAAAAAAAAAAAAGAGATAGAGGCGCAGGAAGGGAAGATTTATTTAAAGGGAGAATATATATTCAGATTCTGAATGCGGACAACCTCTCTCCATGAGGAAGGAAGGGCAGCTGATTCCACCAAATTGAAGCTATCCTCTTATAGATTAGGGGGTGGGGCCCTAGTTGAATATTCAAATCTGGCAGGGTTTGGGGCGTGATGATCTCCAGGAAGGTATCATGTTGTCTCCATGTGCAGCTGCAACATGTACATGGTCAGCATGGAGTCCTGTGCGTGAGGCTCAGGCACATGCAGCCATGTGGGGTAGCATGGAAGGGGGTGGGGTTTGTGTCGTGTGGGGCTTCAGCCCAGAGGCACAGGCGGTCTCTCAGCTTCTCTGCATATTAGCTATGTCTCTGCCTTCCCACTTCAGTTCTACTCGAGAGCCAGTATTCATTGTCGCTGATTGAAAGAGAGGGAGAATGGACGGGGAGCCCGGGTACACTGCTATCACTCAATAAACAGTTGTCGATTTTACTTGCAGGTGCTGTTTTTGCTTTCTTTTTTTTATCAGTTATTTTCTTCTCATTATATATGATTCATGCATATAAAAACATACAATTGGTGGCAAAGAACAATAATTCTTCTGGAAGATAAATGAGGATAAACTACCCCACACCAAGCTGGGACTCTCACTCATGGAATGAAGCTTGATTTTATTTTTTAAATTAAAAAAAAATTTAAAAATATTTATTTATTTATTTGAAAGTCAGAGTTACACAGAGAGAAGGCAAGAGAGAGAGAGGTCTTTCATCCGCTAGTTCACTCCCCAGCTGGCTGCAATGGCTGGAGCTGTGCTGATCTGAAGCCAGGAGCCAGGAGCTCCTTCCGGGTCTCCCACATGGGTGCAGGGGCCCAAGGACTTGGGCCATCTTCTACTGCTTTCTCAGGCCATAGCAGAGAGCTGGATTGCATGAAGCTTGATTTTAAATGACAGCTTGGCAAACAGCGAGGGAGGATCACCCACTAGGCCCATGTGTGCTGCTCATGCCCTGTGACTTTAAGGAAAGGGAGGGGTAGGAAGCCTCCTAGCCATCAGAGAGGCACTGCAACAGGAAACAAAGGTGAGCGTTGATTGCCAATGCAAAAGGACAACTTCCTGTCATCAGGAAGTCAGTGTCTCCTTTCACAAAACCAGCGGTGCCAACGGCCAAAGTTCCACTGTCCCAAGAGGATAAGCTCTGTTGCTGACCTAACTATAATCACTCAGGTTAAGTTGCGAGTTTTAAGACTCACGTCTCATTTGCTAAGATAGAGGTGTTGAGGCACCCCCTTTCCTGCCCCTCAGGCATCAGGAAATGGTTCCCATGTGCTTGTCTCCAGGCTGGAAAACCCGGTGTTCAGTCTTCATGGTTGAACTGAAATTGGCTGAAGGGTGTATGAGTTCCCCAGTGGTTCTTCCAGTGTGGTTCCTGGACAAGCAACATCAGCATTAAGCGGGAACTCATTTGAAAAGCAAATGTTCGGGACCCAGCCCTGTAAAGTTGTCAGATGACATACAGGATGCCCAGTTATATTTGAACTTCAGGTGAACAACGACTTTTTTTTTTTTTTTTTTTTAGTATAAACATGTCTTATGTAATAATACTAAATACTAAAAGCAACCATTGTTCCACTGAAATCAAACTTGGAATCCTGTATTTTTATTTATAAATTTGCTAGCCCTGAACCTCAGACCTATGGAACTAGAAACTCTGGTGTTGAGGCCCAGAAATCAATAGCAGAAAGAGATCTGGAAAAATCCCCAAGTACTCAGACATTAAACAACACATTCTAAACAACAAATGAATCAATGGGGAAAATTTTTTTTTTTTTTTGACAGGCAGAGTGGATAGTGAGAGAGAGAGACAGAGAGAAAGGTCTTCCTTTTGCCGTTGGTTCACCCTCCAATGGCTGCCGCGGCTGGCGTGCTGCGGCCGGCGCACCGCACTGATCCGAAGCCAGGAGCCAGGTGCTTCTCCTGGTCTCCCATGGGGTGCAGGGCCCAAGCACTTGGGCCATCCTCCACTGCACTCCCTGGCCATAGCAGAGAGCTGGCCTGGAAGAGGGGCAACCGGGACTAGAACACGGTGCGCCAGCACCGCAAGGTGGAGGATTAGTCTAGTGAGCCGTGGCGCCGGCCCTCAAGGGGGAGATTTAAGGAGGAATTTAAAAATAATTCAGAGTAAATAAAAATAAAAACACAACTTGTCAAGATTTGTGAGATGCAGTGAAAGTAATGCTTAGAGAGAAATTGATATTGTTGAAGAAAGATCTGAAGTCAGTGAACTAAGCTTGCTATCAGGAGACTAAAAAAGAAGAGCACATTAAATCTGAAGCGTAAAGAGAAAAAGAAAGAATAAAAATTAAAGCCAAAATCAATGAAATTTGAAACAGAAAATCCATAGGGAACATCACTGAAACCAAAAGCCAGATCCCTACTCCAAGAAATGATAAATATTTGAGGTGATGGATATGCCAATCACCCTGACCTTATTCCACAACGGATGCTTGTACTGAAATATCACACTGTGCCCCAATAAGTATGAGGAACTTCAAAAAGTTTACAGAACAACAGCAAGAAAAGATATGTTTAGTTTGGTGCAAAGGTTTTTTTTGAAATACCTTTTTCATAAGATGCATTTTCCATGAACTTTTTGAAGACTTCTCATATTCTTGGGTTGCAAAGTGTTTTTTTTGCACCAAAATAAACTTCTTTTAATTCAGTTTCTAAGAACTCTCTGATGTACCCTCCAGCTTGACAGTTGTGTGTTAATTAGAAATTAAGAAAGATAAAAAGACCGAGGCAGAGAGTGATTAATAATAGAATCACAATTTGAAAGCCCGGAATCGTGGAAGGCCCCGCAGCTCTGGCTGAACACTCTCTCTTTAGGCCAAGAGGAAAAGCCTTTCTTCAGTGGAGTGAAGTTCCAATACACCTCTCAAAGCCTCTTTAAAAAAACCGAATTGTGATTGACAAATAATAATTGCATGTAGACCAGGGGGCACAGTGTGGTGTTTTGTTATATGTACATATTGTGGGATGATTAAAGGAAGCTAATTGCTTAACTGTCATCTCACTTCATTTTCTGTTCGTGGAGAGAGCACTTAAAATCTACATTTTTAGAAAAGGATTTTATTTATTTGAGAGGTAGAATTACAGAGAGAGCGCAAAGTCTTCCTTCCGCTGGTTCATTCTTCAAATGGTTGCAACGGCCAGAGCTGTGCAGATCAAATGCCAGGAGCCAGGAGCTTCTTCCGGGTCTCCCATGTGGGTGCAGGCGCCCAAAGACTTGGGCCATCCTCCACTGCCCTCCCAGGCCACAGCAGAGAGCTGGATCGGAAGAGGAGCAGCTAGGACATGAGCTGGCGCTCACATGGGATGCCGGCACTTCAGGCTGAGGATTTGCCTATTACTCTTTTAGCCATTTGGAAATACATGATAGGTTATTGCTAACTGTGGCTGCCATGCTGCCCTGCTGACATGGCTCCGCCTCTCCGCCACCGCCATCTTCCCCGAGGAGACTCCTCCCCTTCCGGTCGGAGCCGAGGCCGCAGGAGTGACCGGAAGGTTGTCTCCTGTCAGGGGAGGTCGAGAGTGAGCCCCTGGGTGCTGGGAGGGGGTCCTACGGGTCCCTCCTGTGCCTCCAGGGCCCCGGCACAATGAGAGACCAGCCGGTCCCAGGCCCCCGGCCTCCTGGGCCCCCCAGCCCATGAATAGTGCTCTGAATTCAGGCACACTGACGGACCCAGCAGCCTGGCTGTCCCCGGGTGGGCTGGGCTCTCCGGCTGCCTGAGTGCCCGGCCAGCGTGGACAGCTCTCCCCCATCACTGTGCGGGAGAACGGGGCCAGAGTCAGCCAGGGAGGGGTCAGGGTGGCTGGCCTGCTGTCCACATCCGCAGACGTGGGACAGGCGTGGAAGCCTCCAGCACAGCAGCAGGCAGCGGGGCTGGACAAGGTTAGCAGGTGGGCGGCTTCCCTGGCGGAAGGGCCGCAGTCGAAGCCTGTGGGTGTGAGAGCTGGTGGGACCTCCTCTGAGCTTTTGGCTGGGGCCTTGGGTTTTGACGATTGCTGTGGTGATTTTCGCCATGTGATAAATTACCCCGGGAGTTCAGGAAGGTGTTGGCTGGGCTGTTCAGCTCTCACAGGCACCTGGGAGCTGGGGATGCAGACGCAAGGGGTGAGGGGAGCTCTTTTGGGCTGGGGTCTGAGATGGAGCTAAGCCAGGTGGTTGGCCGGAGTGCACAGGGGCCTCAGGGCGGCTGAGCCCAGCGTCCAGCACTCCCTGGCAGCCAGGATCCCATGAGGACCAGGCGGGAGCTGCAGGGCCATTTCTGGCCTGCTTCCATGGCGTCTCCTTGACTGTGTCATGTTAACCAAGGAGCCCCAGGGGTGAGCCAGGGTTCAAGGACAGAGGATGGGGAGCCCTCCTGTCCGGGGTGGTGGTGGTAGTGGTGCTTGCAGGAATATTCCCAACCCATGACTGTGCCCCAGATGCCTGCTACAGCCTCAGCTGGGCCAGGCTAAAGCTGGGAGACAGGAACTTAATCCACGTGTCCCACCTGGGTGGCAGGAATCCAATGACTTGAGCAATCCCCTGCTGCCTCCCAGAATGCTTGTTAACCGGAAGCTGGGATTGGGAGCAGAACCTGGACTGAAACCCAGGCACTTGGATATGGGATGTAGGTGTCCCCATTGGTGGCTTAACCACTATCCCAAGTGCCCACCCCACAAAGGACTTTATTTAAACATAGCAGGAATATGTGACAGAGATTGCAGGATTGTTGCAAAGCCCAAAGTATTTCGTATGTGTCCTTTAATGGAAAAAACCTGCTGACCCTGGTCCTAAGCCACACCGAGTTCACACTGGGCTGGAGACTTGTCTGTCAGTCTGCCGCTCGTCCCAGCTCCTGCAGGTGCTACAGCACATGGGTCTGGGACCCTAGGGACGCTCACATTAGGCTTCCTCCTCATGGGTGGCTGCGCCTTGGGTTTCCTTTGCAGGAAGTGTGTTGCAGGTGCATTTTGGGGTGTGCTTCCAGCTCACAGTGAGTTCCTTCACCTCCCTCCACCCGTCACCCACAGGGGTCAGCTGTCACAGCCCAATGTGCATAATGTGATCCCACCTCTTAAGGCATGGTCCGTAGGAGTGGGGTGTGTGTATAGAGGCGCTTCAAAAAGTCCATAGGAAATGGAATTAGAAATAAGTTTACTTAGGTGCAAAATTATGCATATACACACAGCTATTTATTTTTTTTCATAGCACACATCTTTCCCGAACTTTCTGAAGATGCTGGTGTGTGGGGGCTGCAAGGTGGACTTTGAGCCCCAGCTGCACTCTCTTGCCTCCAAGGGTGGTGGAGAAGCAGGGAAGGCCAGTGCACAGGAGAAGCAGGGCCTGGGGTTAGGAATCCCTTCCTCTTTGTCTTTCTCTCCAGGGCTCCCTTCTGGTTCTTCCTGGGGTCTCGCTACAATTTTTGCTTAGGGATCTCTGGTATCTGTGTCTGTCTCTGTTGTTTCTCGTCACACTGTCATGTGCAGAGCTGCTGCTCTGGGCTCCTGCTCCTTGAACTACACACCTGCCCAGGCCCTGCGAGTCTGCAGAGAACTGCATCGTGGGGAGATCTCAGGCCCCTCACAGGACAAGGTACCATGGCAACTGTGCGTGCTGGGTCCTGAGTGTATCTGGCTGCTTTCAGTTCCAAACAAGGAAGAAAAAGTTTTTAAAAAGCCACCCCAGTTTGTTTTTTCCTTTCAGAGGTTTTTTTTTTTTTTTTTTTTTTTTTTTTTTTTATTGTAGGAAAAATAATAATGAAGTCATAAAATGCTCTTCTAAATTAGTTTTTGGGGACATACAGTGGCCTTTGCAGTGAGACAGAGTGGTCGAAAGAAAAACACAAAAATATGAATAAAACTTTGAAACTATCGAAAGGCACCTAGTAACGCTTTGATTTCAGGTGACCTCAATTCCAGGGGCATGGTTCAATGACTAGTTTTTTTTTTTTTTTTTATAATTTTTGAATCACCCTAATCTTTTTTTTTTTTAAAGATTTATTTTATTTATTTGAAAGACAGTTATAGAGAGGTAAAGACAGAGAGAGATCTTCCACCCGCTGGTTCACTCCCCAGATGGCCTCAATGGTCGGAGCTGCGCCGATCCGAAGCCAGGAGCCAGGAGCTTCTTCCGGGTCTCCCATGTGGGTGCAGGGCCCAAGGACTTGGGCCATCTTCTACTGCTTTCCCAGGCCATCGCAGAGAGCTGGATCGGAAGAGGAGCAGCTGGGACCAGAACCAGCGCCCATATGGGATGCCGGCACCTCAGGCCAGGGCATTTACCCATTGCACCACAGCACTGGCCCCGACTAGTTTTAATTTTCCAAGTATCTGATTATAAGTGCCTACCATGTCCCAGGCACCGGCCTGCTGAAGGGGTACAGGGGTGAAGACAGGTGTCTGCAGTCTCCTCTCTATCAGCGCAAGTCCAGGAGCTTGCTCTGCCCTGCTAGAGGCGAAGGAAAGTGAGAGGCTGCTCTGCCCTGGATGGGCCCAGGCAGCAAGTGCCAGCACAGGATGGTACATTCACAGTTGGCATGGGTGGCACAGAAGGCCTGCCTCTGGGGCTCAGGGTGAGGGGCCACAGTGCAACTGCATTGTTGGGAAGGAAGGATTCCTAGAGGAGGTGAGGCTTGGCTTACCCACTGCTGCATGGAGAGATGGAGGGAGAGTGTCCCTGGGCGAAGGAGCCATGTAAGCAAAGGGCCGGTGACAACTCTGTCCCTGTCTTAGTGGCTAGATTGGCTGGATGCCTGGATGGAAAAGCCGTGCTGAGTGTGGACTGTGGAGGCCCAGGAAGCTTGGAGGGCTGGATGGTACTGCATAGGGAGTAGGAAGCGATGGCAAGTTCTGGAGTAAGGAATGGCTCCGCACAGCCATGCCACCAGGAGATGGCAGAGAGAGTGAACTGGAGGCCAGAGTCTGTGGAAATGCTGGTGACGGAGGGAGGGCACCGCTGGGGAGGCTGCGGGACAGTGAGTGGAGCAGCCTGAGCAAGTCGCTGCTTAGACGCCAGGTGGCGTCCCAGAAATGGCGTGGAGCTGTGTGCTTCCTAGGGAAGAGGTGGGGTAGACAGGCCGCGATAAGCATCATAAAGCCAGCCCAGCAGAGCCCACGGAGGGGAAGGAACAGGGTTGCAGATGCAATTGGTGCCTTGTTCCTTTGCTCTTGGCACCTACTCTTCTAATGCAAATACCTCCAGCCTCCACTTGAGGGCGCTCTCTGGTGTGCTTGGACAAAGCTGGGCTGGCGGGAAGCTGATGCCCACAATGGTGGTGGTGATTGATGGATTAAAGACCCCCTACTTCCTGTCCTGGAGGGGGCTCAACTCTGAGCTGTGTTAGACACCATCGCCCAGGGCCCCTGGCGTAGCTGGTCCTCAGCTGCCAACAGTGGTAACCCTGTCAGTTCTACATCCTGCACTCACGCCTTCCCTGCCCTGCACACCTCCCCACCCATTCAGCGGGGCTTCCTGGGGTCGCCTCTGAAGTGACAGACTGCATATGCCACAGTGGTCCCAGAAGATTCCTGTGGAGTTGAACACTTCCTGTTCTGGGACATCATAGCCCTCGTAGTGTCACAGCATAGTGCTATGTGCTGATGCTGGTGTCCCCACACCTACTGCACTCGTGTCGTCTAAAAGTATAGCACATACAAGCATGCACGGCACGTAATACTTGGTGCGGATAATATGTTACTGTGTTGTGTATTTTTTATACTTTTAATTGTCATTTAGAGTATACTCCTACTTATTGAAAAAGTTTGCTGTGAAACAGCATATTACTCATCCATCTCCTATATGCCATATCTCTTGATTGCATCGTTTTGCCTTGGGCTTGGTGTAATTTCATGTTGCTTTGTTCAGCTTGGTCCTGGAGGCAGTAGGCTATGCCACCTGGAGTCACACAGAGCCTCTGTGTGTTGTAGGCTACACCATCCAGTTGTGTGAAAGCACTGGCGCCGTGGTGTTTGCACACTTGCTGAGTGGCATGGCGCCCTCCATCATTAAGTGACACACGATTGCACATACAGTTGAATTCTCATTTCAGGGATGGGTGTTTGGCCTGGCAGTTAAGATACTGCTTGGGAAGCCTACCTTCAGCATCAGGGAGCCTTGGTTCAATTTTCTGCTCTGGTTCCTGATTTGTTTCCTACCAGCACAGTTTCCTGCCAGCACAGATGGTGGTTTGAATAGTTGGGTCCCGGGTCTGTGCAGCGGCTCACTAGGCTAATCCTCCGCCTGCTGCGCCGGCACCCCGGGTTCTAGTCCCAGTCAGGGTGCCGGATTCTGTCCTGGTTGCTCCTCTTCCAGTCCAGCTCTCTACTATGGCCCGGGAGTGCAGTGGAGGATGACCCAAGTGCTTGGGTCCTGCACCTGCATGGGAGACCAGGAGAAGCACCTGGCTCCTGGCTTCGGATCAGCATGGTGCGCCAGCCGCAGCAGCCACTGGGGGGTGAACCAACAGAAAAGGAAGACCTTTTTCTCTGTCTCTCTTTCTCACTGTCCGTTCTGCCTGTCAAAAAAAAAAAAAAAAAAAAAGTTGGGTCCCTGCCACCTAGATTGAGTTCCTGGCTTTTGGCTCTGGCACCATGGCTGTTGCAGGGATTTGGGGAATGAACAAATGGATGGGTATCCCTTTCTCTTTCTCTCAAGTGAGTTAAAAAAAAATTCTCATTTCAGGGTCTGTTTCTGGAAGATTCCAAGCTAAAGCACACAGATGCAAATGAGTCACTCTGGTATTCTGTGTCTAGACATTCTCCTTTATCATTGGACAAATGTGCATGATCACTTGTTGGACCACGAGCTTTAATTCTTTGCCATTCTTGGGGAGGGCCCCTGGGTGTACTTGTCCAGATGCAGACAAGATACTGCTAGCTTGCTGCGTGATGGCACACAAGCCCTGGGCCCGCCCTGGGCCACCGCCGTTCTTTGAGTGTTGTGGTAGCTTCAGGTTTCTATGAGGAGATTCAGGGTTGTGCTGTAGGAATCAGTCTTGCGCTGTGTGGTAGCTCTCTGGATGGCAGTGGTGCTTGGCTGCTGTGTGGCGTTGGAGGCAAGGTCAGATCTAGGGATGGAGGGTAGGTGGCAGCAAAGTCCTGGTCATATCAGTCGGAACCTACCAGCTTCCTTTTCTCCATGTCGGAGATGACTTTCAGTCTCCCCACTCCAGGCATTTCCAAGTTTTTCTATGCATGACCTGGTTTTCCAGCAAGCTGCCATCTCCACTGCGGACCCTGCACCCTGCATAGCCAGATTGTCTCTGAAGCTGTTCACATGGTCAAGTTTGCAGTGTAAACCCAGTGAAAAGATGGTTCCCATAGAAGCCAATGAGAGAGGATTTTAAGTCTTAGAATCCTGCTGGTCTGTACACCTGGCTGCTAATCTTTAGAGCAAGTGAGTAAAAGGAATTTGTTGACTGTCTTTTCTGAGTTCCTCTTTCTGAGCCTGACTCAACTGTGGCTTCCAGGAGAGGGATGTCAATGGGACGGAAATGCTTTCTTCTCACTGGCCCCAAAGTAGGCAGTTTAGCCCCTACCAGAGGCGTCATCAAACACTGTAAGGACGTCAGAAAAGGGAGGCAAGATGTAATCGTGCATTTTGAAGATCAAGAAGTAATCCTAATCAACCTAGAATGTTGGTGTCGCTGTCCCTTGGGTAACAGAGTCAGCTGCTGAAAGACCCGTGGGGACATTTTTCTTGGGCAGTTTTTATCCCAAGAAGCCTCTTAGGAAGGTCACAGTCAAGCTCAGATCTCAGCTTATTTGAGCATCTAAAGCAGACCTCGGTGACGACAGCCATCAGCTTGAAATATTCTCTTTCTTTTTACGATCGCCCCGGACCTAGGCTGATGGAGAAGGTGACTTTGAGGGCGACGTTCAGCAGCAACATAAATAACAGGCCAGCTGTAATTAGCTTTCATGGTGGGTCAAAGGGGCCCCTACAGCCTCTTCCATCCCCAGGGCCCTGCAGGAGTCAAGGAAGGGGTTCCGTGCCAGCAGTGCCTGATGACGTGCTGGGGGTGGCGGGAGCCCTTGATAAAGGGGTGAGAAAGCTTGTCTGGGAGCAGAAAGGGGCTGGCTAAAGGTAGTAGAATGAGCACGCCTGCTATTCACGCTGTCTTCTGCACCAGGTCTCTGGAAACCTCAGGAAAGACTTGAAACACTTCTATGAGAACTCTGGACAAACTGCATGTGTCTGAAATTAGGAGGAAGGCCCAAAAGCCAGAAAGGAGATCAGATCCTCTCGGAAGTTGAGTTTCCCAATCAAAACACGCTCAGGTGAGTTCTTTAAAAGGTGGGCACAGGCCGGCGCCGCGGCTCACTAGGCTAATCCTCCACCTTGTGGCGCCGGCACACCGGGTTCTAGTCCCGGTCGGGGCTCCGGATTCTGTCCCGGTTGCTCCTCTTCCAGGCCAGCTCTCTGCTGTGGCCCAGGAGTGCAGTGGAGGATGGCCCAAGTGCTTGGGCCCTGCACCCCTGGGAGACCAGGAGAAGTACCTGGCTCTTGCCATCGGATCAGCACGGTGCCTGTAAAAAAAGATAAAGGTGGGCACAGTCCAAGGGTGCTAGTTCTGGAGAGCTCCACACTTGACGTGGCACATGTGGAGAGAGGGGCTACCTGGGGTCACCTGTCCAGGGGATCTTGGAGGTGACGCTAGAGAGCTGGGTGGGTTGTCAAGAAGCAGCAAGAAGAGACATTTGGCCCCAGGTGGGAGAGAGAGGCAGCACAGGGTAACAGGTATCTACTGATGCCAGGTGTTGACAAACACTTCCAAGATAGCGTCTTGATACACAGTGTCTACCAAACACTATGGCATTTCATCTGATGTGGAAACAAGTCAAAGACAGCACAGTTACCACTGCTGTTCCATTACACTGGAGGCTGGTGTGATAAGAGAGGTGAAAGTTCTATGGTTAACTTAGAACACCTAAGAAAATCAAGTGGCAAATTATTAGAACTTAGGTTTCTATAAAGGGGTCTATTATAAAATCAATGTAAAAAAAGTCTAAAGGTTGGTTAAATATCAGCAGTAATGAACTAGAAAATGTGAGACAAAATAGGATTCTATAACCATGAAGCTATCAAATACCCAATAGTGGTGACAAATGACAAATGTGTAAGATCTGTGTAAAAAAGATGAACCCTCATTAAATGCTCCAGTAGAAATCCAAGTAAGTGAAGAGGTGTATCATGCTTCTGTATATTTTTTAATTTCCACTGAATTAACCAATAAGTTATGATAAGTAGACAGAGTTGGCCAATTTCTTTTTAAGAGGAGCATTACAGGATTATTGCTTTATGAGATATAAAAATATATTGTGAAGCTACATATGACAAATTAAAGTCAAATGCTTAAGTTGTAACTAAAAATATTACAGGAAAATATAGGAATATTCTTTAATAATCTTGAAGCAGGGAAATGCAAAAGACATAAATGATATGTTTCTATTGACTACATCAAATGAACACTTCTGTGTAACACATGGTAGTATAAAGCCAAACCTTAAAACAACATAAATAACCAGAAAATATTTGCAATACATGGGAGTTCAACGATCATTTAAAAAATGGATGGAATCACAAAATTACTATACATTTCAAAGTGCAGACAGAATATCTCCTACTTTAGTGCTGTAAGCTTGATCTTACCTCTTGTCCTCCTCTGCCTCCATAATTTTGTTTCCTACAGCAAGCTTGGTGGGAACATGTTCACATAACAGATTCGTTAACTCATTGCCAGTCTCATTTGGATATAATGCCCCAACTTTCCCTCCTGATGTCTTCTCTAAGATGCAGTAGGGTGGGGGTGGGGGTGAGGCTAGGACCTGTGTGGCCTTGTGACAACACAAATTCACTTGTTGTCTTCTGGATCTCCCCTTGGGTTATCTCAGCTCATGTGACATCTGGTTCCGACTGTTCCAATTCTGTTGGCATCTGGGGTTGAGGCAGGCATTGCTGTCCAGCCTCCTTCTTCTTGCCTTGCCGCTTATATACTGGACTGCCTTGGTTGTGCCCACACCAACTGGGGCTGCCTCCTTCCATGGTCTGGGTAGGAAATGAGATTGTTGCCTTCAATTCATATATGTGGCTTGGCTCTTTCAGCCCAGAGCAATTAAATTAAGAGCTGCTCCTCCTGAACAGGATACCAGGCCTCTCCCCTGTGCTCTTCCTTGTCTGCACGGACTCCCCTTAGCTCCTCCAGGCTTGACAGAGATAAAGGAATTTAGAAAAATCCCTCTCTTTCCACAAAGCCTGGATTTAGAGCCCATTATCTTGCTGTGAATTCAAACCCTGCTTTGGACGTCAGAAGCTGAACATTAATTCTTGGTATCACTGCTGCAGAAAATTCCCAAACCCCTCCCTGGTCTCCAACGGCAAGGACAGCTGAATTCCACAGGCTCTTGGGGGAGAGGCTGCCAAGATAACCTTTAAGAAGTTAGAAACATGTCTTTTTATACCAATATGAAGTGAACAGATGTCAAAGAGTTTATTTAGCTCATTAATTATTGAAGGAGCCCATCATTAAAAGAGATTCAAATCAGAATTTGAGTTAGAGAGCTATATTCACTTTGGGACAAAATTCATTTGCATAGCTAAGGACTGGAACCATTTACATTGCTAGCAGTTGTCTTCAATTGAACTGGGTCCTTACAGACTTGTAAAATAGCCTAATCAATGGAAATGCAATCAAAGGCACACATCTTTGTAGAATCAGGCAATCCCAGGAAGGTTCCCTGGGTAATGCCCAACAGAGTACCAAAGGGAATACCTACGGGTCTCTCTTGCCCATTTCCAAGCCTGCACAATTTTTCCTTGCTAAGTAGAATCTCAAAAAATGGGTAACTTGTTATAACACAAAAAGGTAAATTCAAAGGAGAGAAATGTAAATGGCTAAAGACCAGACCCTCAACCTTACCAGCATAAGTGCAGAAAACATTAAAACAGCACGAGATTTTGTTTTTATCAGTTACTATTCAGGGTAGGGACACAAGTGTACATTGATGACATCTTTCTGTATTATGCTTTTGGCAGTGTCTGCGACCTAGCAGATTCACTCAGAGATAGATCTTCTAGAGAAATATCACACACATGCAGATGACTGATTGTGAAAGTCTCATCAATTCATTCGTCAAATATTCAGTCGGCACCTACTCTGTGCCAGACTCGGAGGGGCTGGGAGAGATCAGTGAGCAAAGCAGGCAGACAGTGAGCGAGGAACGGAATTTATACGTGCGCTGTCTAGGTTATGCAGGATAAGAGTATATGCGAGACAAATGGCAAGCAGAACAGGAAAGGGAGAACCAGAGTGCTGAGGATGGGGAGGGAACGGGAGTGAAGGGACAGCCTTGAGTGTTACATAAGGTGGGGAGGGCAGGTTTGATGGAGCGTGCGAGATCTGAGCAAAGACTGGAAGGAAGTGAGGGCGTGAATCATGGCAGGTGTTTGGGGTGAAGCCCAAGGTCAGACACTTGAGGTGGGAGTGTTCTTGTTGTGTTTGAGAAACAGCAAGGAGGCTGGTATGCTCCGAGCAAGGGAGAGCAGTAGGAAAGGCGGTCAGCGTGGATACAGGACGCCCGACTTCAGGGCCCTTGCTGGGCTCAGGATCTGGCTGTTGCCATTAAAAAAAGCAGAGTTTTCTAAGGTTTGGAGCAGGGGAGCTCCACCATCTCTTTGACAAGTTCAGGGTCTCCCTGGCTGCTGTGTCCAGCATCTGTGCAGGGGCAACAGGGTAGGGGCAGGGCCACCACTCAAGGGGCTGTTGCTCTTGGCCTGGACTAGGATGGCAGCAGTCGATGGAGTAAAAGGGGTCTGGTTTTGCAAGTGTTTACTTTTTTTTAATTAAAATTATTTATTTGAGAGGCCGAGAGAGAGAGAGAGAGAACACTGCCATCCGCTGCTTCTAGTCCCCGATGCTCACATGGGCCGGGCTGAGCCAGGGCTGAAGCCCAGGGCTGGGAACTCAATCTGGATGTGCCACGTGGGTGGCGGAATTTAACTAGCCGGCCCTCACTGCTGCCTCCCTGGGTCTGCATTAGCAGGAAGCTGGAATTGGAAGCTGGAACCAGGAAAGGAACCCAGGATCTCCTTTGTGGGATGTGGGCGTCTTAAGCACCAGGCCAAATGCCTACCTCTGTGGTATTTTTTGTTTTGTTTTGTTTTTAGGAAATTTTGTTATATGTACTTAAGGTATACTGTGTGATGTTATGGAAGTATATAGAGAGCAAAAGTGGTTATGATAGTGAAGCAAATTAACATAGCCATCATCTTATGTAGTTGCCCACTCCTTTTTGTTTCTGTGGCAAGAGTAGCTGAGATCTGGTCTATTAGTAGGAATCCAGGTTTCCACGCATTTTCATGCCCTGTAGTCCTGACATTCTACCTGAGCTCTCTAGACTGGTTCATCCCACACGTCTGCTGCCTTGTATCTTTTGACATGTGTTTCCCCATTTCTTCTTCTGTAGCTGCTGGGAACCAATATTTTGTTCTCTCTCTGTACATTTGACTTTTTTTTTTTTTTAAAGATTTATTTATTTATTTGAAAGGCAGAGTTGGAGAGGGAAAGAGAGAGAGATTGATCTTTCACTTGCTGGTTCATTCCCCAAAGTGAAGACAGGAACCTGGAACTCTATCTGGGACTCCCACGTGGGTGGTGCAGGGGCCCAAGCACTTGGGCCATCTTCTGCTGCCTTCCCAGGCATATTACCAGGGAGCTGAATCGGAAGTGGAGGAACTGGGACATGAACCAGCGCCCATATGGGATGCTGATGTCACAGGTGGCAACTCAACCAGTTACACCACAATACTACCCTCCCCCCTGAAATTTTTTTTAAAAAGATTCCGTATATAAGTGAAATGCTACAATATTTTCCTTGCTGTGTCTGGCTTATTTCACTTAAGATATTGTCCAGATGTATCTGTGTTGTGGCAACTGGCAAGATCTCCCTTTAAAAGGCTGAATAATACTTCGTTGTGTATATACATCAGTTTCTTCATCCATTTGTCTGCCAGTGGACAGTTATATTGTTTCCTTCCATAGAAATGGATCCCAGCTGACTCCCTAACACGGGGTCTTTGAACACACGGTCAGGGCTGAGTCCCAGGTCTGTGGCCTGAGCAACCTGAAAGGAACACGTGGCAGTTAGTGGAGGCAGGGGCGGCTGGGGTGAGGTAGCCTCCTCTCTAGGTGTGTGTAGGGGACGTTGTCTCCACGAGCTGCGTTTTGGACCGTAGGGGTTAGAGAGGAAGCATCCTTAGCATAGCTACGAACTGGAAACAACTTGGAAGGCCATCGAAAGGAAGATGATTGAACTCAGGCTGTGCAGAATGAAGTAGATCCATCTTGCAGTACTGCCAGATCTCCAAGGCACAGCACTTAAAGAAAAAAAAATAAAATATGATCTCACGTATTGGCTCTCCCCAGTGGGAGCCAAAACAGAATGATGGATTTCTACACTCGCTCATGCAGGCATACACAAGTATTGGAAGTGGAAGTTTTTCTGATGACACAGATTTCTAAAGAAAATTAGCTCTGCATCTCGCTCTGATAATTTAACAGTAGGGTATAGAAAAAAGGGGATGATGAAAAATTGTGTCTTGCCTGGGTTTCTGGTTTCCTCATCTACGAGGTGGCTTCCCAAGTCCCTGGGCCCCGAGGAGTCTATGTTGTGTGAGTTGTGCAAGTCTGGGTTCTTGTCAGTTGGAAGCCAGGCTGAGTTGATTCTCTCTGTATAGCAGTCTGAGCTCTGGTCCAGTCAGCCCTGGCTGGCAGTGACCAGAGAAGGGAGAATCAGGCTTTCTCCCTCTAATGGTGCGGGGAGATCGCTTTGAACTATGACTGCAATTCTGGTGCATGTTGGTTTTCCATTCAGTTTCAGACAAAGGTGAAGGCAGGTGGCTGCCTAGAGAATCCATTCCATTCTCTTGGAAGAAGGCAGTGCATGACGGTCATCATTGGGAGCCTGGGGGCCGTGGAAGCATGATTCTTTTTGTTCACACGGTTGATCAGCCCTAGGCATATTCAAATAACCACTGACTCTCTGTTTTACTCTGTCTTGCTCACTTCCTGACTATACCTTCTGTCTCCTTAAGCACTTAGGTCTCTGATCAGGTTGCCAGTCCCTAGTGAATGTCTCTCTCTGGTCAGCTGGCTGTTCCAAAGGAGGATTGAGCAGAGCCTGACTCAGATATTTTCATTCAAAAGCCTCAGCCTCATGTTAGGGCCCTTTTGGGTGATCGGTTATGGGCAGGGCATCTCTTGCTCTTTTATAAAAAAATAGTATTTGGAGCCAGTACCGTGGTGTAGTGGGCTAATATTCCGGCTCTGTCACAGCACCCCATGTGGGTGCTGGTTCGAGTCTCAGCTGCTCCACTTCTGATCCAGCTCTCTGCTATGGCCCGGAAAAGCAGTGGAAGATGGCCCAAGTGCTTGGGCTCCTGCACCTGCATGGGAGACTCAGAGAAAGCTCCTGGCTCCTATCTTCAGATCAGCCCAGCTCTGGCTATTGTGGACACTTGGGGAATGAGCCAGCGGATGGAAGACCTCTCTTTCTGTCACTCCCTCTCTCTGTCTGTAACTCCACCTTTCAAATAGATAAGTAAATAAAATCTTTAAAAAAAAAGAAGACTTGTAAACTTCTTGAAAAAATAGCATTTTATTTAAGAAGCTAAGAAACTTAAACAATGTCTGATAGTGACAGCTGTTGACTTCTTCAAACCCCAGATTACAGTGCTTTCATTTTTTTTTTTTTTATTTATAAATACAACTTACCTGGCCGGCGCTGTGGCTCAATAGGCTAATCCTCCGTCTGCACCGGCACTCTGGGTTCTAGTCCCGGTCGGGGCGCCGGATTCTGTCCCCGTTGCCCCTCATCTAGGCCAGCTCTCTGCTATGGCCCAGGAGTGCAGTGGAGGATGGCCCAAGTGCTTGGGCCTTGCACCCCATGGGAGACCAGGAGGAAGCACGTGGCTCCTGGCTGTGGATCAGTGTGGTGTGCCGGCTGCAGCGCGCTGGCTGCAGTGGCCATTGGAGGGTGAACCAACAGAAAAGGAAGACCTTTCTCTCTGTCTCTCTCTCTCTCACTGTCCACTCTGCCTGTCAAAAAATAAAAATAAAAATAAAAATAAAAATAAATAAATACAACTTACCTAATAACATTTTAAAGAGTTCCCAAAGTATAAAGTTGGGTATACTCTAGGAATAATCATTGTACTTATTTCGGTGTATTTTCTTCCAACCCCTCCTCCCATAAATAAGGGGTCTTCAAAAAGTTTACAGAAAATTCATGTTATGAAAAAACTATGCTTGTATTTCAAACTTTTTTGCACCAACTTGTCTTTTAATTTCATTTCCCCATGAGCTTTTTGTTAAAGAAAAACTATCCTGGTACTTGCTCAAGCAGCGAGAAAGGCTTTATTGAGGACTGCTGTGGTTGGGACTGCTGCGACAGGGGAGAGAGACTGGGTCCACCCGTGAATACAACAGGGCAGGTGGGCACTTACAGCCCAGGAAGGAGCAGAATGACCATCAGTGGATGAGAAATCACCAAGAGGCAGGAGACATCAAGGGCAGGGCGGTTCTCCATGAACTGGCTTAGAAGTTTTTTTTGTGTGTGTGTGTGTGTGTGTGTTTGACAGGCAGAGTTAGACAGTGAGAGAGACACAGAGAAAGGTCTTCCTTTTTCTGTTGGTTCACTCCCCAAATGGCCGCTACAGCCAGTGCACTGCGCTGATCCGAAGCCAGGAGCCAGGTGCTTCTCCTGGTCCCCCATGCGGGTGCAGGACCCAAGGACTTGGGCCATCCTCCACTGCACTTCCGGGCCACAGCAGAGAGCTGGACAGAACCGGCACCCCGACCGGGACTAGAACCCAGTGTGCCGGCGCCGGAGGAGGATTAGCTTAGTGAGCCACGGCGCCGGCCAGAAGTCTTTCTGAAGGCAGGTTGGGGTGGTCATGTATTAAGGGTGAGGGGATTCTTTCTAAACTGTGGGACTATACTGAGTCACCCAGGCCTGTAAAGGAGCAAGGCCAAGGCCCAGTTACAAAGAGGGCTCAGAGGAGCCTGCCTGGAATTTGGTCAAGGAAGGAGTCTCTTTCTTTTTTTTTTTTTTTGACAGGCAGAGTGGACAGTGAGAGAGAGACAGAGAGAAAGGTCTTCCTTTGCCGTTGGTTCAACCTCCAATGGCCGCTGCAGCCGGTGCACCGCGTTGATCCGATGGCAGGAGCCAGGTACTTATCCTGGTCTCCCATGGGGTGCAGGGCCCAAGCACTTGGGCCATCCTCCACTGCACTCCCTGGCCACAGCAGAGAGCTGGCCTGGAAGAGGGGCAACGGGGACAGAATCCGGCGCCCCAACTGGGACTAGAACCCGGTGTGCCGGCGCCGCTAGGCGGAGGATTAGCCTAGTGAGCCGCGGCGCCGGCCGGAAGGAGTCTCTTTCAATGTGAGGGAGGAAAGATTCTCTCTCTCTCTGTCTCTCTCTCTCTGTCTGTCTATCTATCTATTTATGGATTTATTTATTTATGAAGATCAGAATCCTTCCTCCCATCTCTGTCGTCGATACCCTACCAGGCAGAATTGGCAAACAGAGCAAAGAAATAGTAAGAATAATACAATCTTAACCAGCCCAGCGTGTCCAGAAAAGTAAAGAAAGCTTGTCCTACTGGAAGAGAGGGAGAGCGTGTCAGAATATTATACGTAATTTTCCAATAATACCTCTTGATGAAAGTAAGAGTGGTGAGGCCAGCATTGTGGCACAGAGGGTAAAGCTGCCATTTGCAGTGCTGGTACCCACATGGGCACCTGTTTGAATCCGGGATGTTCCACTTCTTATCCAGCTCTCTACTAATGCCCTGGGAAAAGTAGCAGAAGATGGTCCAAATCTCTGGGTCCCTGCACCCATGTGGGAGGCCCAGAAGGAGTTCTAGGCTCCTAACTTTGGCCTGGTCAGCTCTGATGTTTGTAGCCATTTGGAGAGTGAATCAGTGGAAGGAAGATCTCTCTTTCTCTCTCTCTTTCTCTCTTTCTCTCTCTCACTGATCTTGAAATAAATAAATTTGTTCTTAAAAAGTAAGAGCTGTGGCCGGCGCCACGGCTCACTAGGCTAATCCTCCACCTTGCAGCGCCGGCACACCAGGTTCTAGTCCCGGTCAGGGCGCCGGATTCTGTCCCGGTTGCCCCCCTTCCAGGCCAGCTCTCTGCTATGGCCCGGGAGTGCAGTGGAGGATGGTCCAAGTGCTTGGGCCCTGCACCCGCATGGGAGACCAGGAGAAGCACCTGGCTCCTGGCTTCGGATCAGCGCGGTGCGCCAGCCGTAGCGCACTGGCCGCGGCGGCCATTGGAGGGTGAACCAACGGCAAAAGGAAGACCTTTCTCTCTGTCTCTCTCTCTCTCACTGTCCACTCTGCCTGTCCAAAAAAAAAAAAAAAAAAAAAAGTAAGAGCTGTAAGGGAGAAAATCGTATCGTTTGGTGTCGGTGCTATGGCATATTAGGCTAAACCTCCGCCTGTGGTGCTGGCATCCCATATGGGTGTTGTTTTGTGTCCCAGCTGCTCCTCTCCCAATTAAACTCTCTACTAATGGCTTAGGAAAGCAGTGGATCTCACCCACGTGAGATCTGGAGGAAGCTCCTGGCTCCTGGCTCCAGATTGGCCCAGCTCAGGCCTTTGTGGTCAATTGGGAAGTGAACCAGCAGATGGAAGACCTCTCTCTCTGTCTCTCCCTCTCTCTATCTGTAGCTGTGCCTCTCAAATAAAAATAAATAATTCTTTTTTTAAAAAAAGTGTGTCATTTTCCTTAGCCATCACAAGGTTCAAGGCCAAGGCCTTTCATACGGACAGATTAACAAGGTAAAGCACACACATTTGTTGAATGAAAGGTTTATGTGTCATGAGAGCTTTGGGAAATAAAGACCTGAAGGAGCAACAACACAGACATCATTTATTTTTAAGCTCACATTTGATGAAGAGTGAACAGTCACACAGAAGGGTGGTGGGACAGGAAGGGTGTGAGCCAGTGCTAATAAGCTGGCAGGAACTCAGCAAGGTCTTTTTGCTTAGATTCTTCTTGACATCTCCGTGTCCGGTTTCTTTCATCCAGGTGCAGGGAGGACCCTCCTGGGATGAGACTTTGACGGTCTGCTTTAGAGGCAGGCAGAGGATTCTACTATGTGCTGCTTCAGAGAACAGCGAAAGAAGGCCAGAGACTTTGCCAGCTTCTGCTGCTTTCCCAGTTGCCAAGGTGCCATATTTGGGGTCTTGTGTCTTAACCCCTGTCAAGGTATCACATTAGATATTGGGATAAGGGTTTGTGATTTCCTGGGAAAGCACTAATTTTGACAGATTATATAAAGAGCCCATGGCCTTAAAGCAGGTCATCTTGAATTATCAGGTCATGAGAGAGAACTTGCTATGAGACAGAGGGCTCCATGTTTCAGTTACTGGTCTGGTACCAATTAGTCGTATAGCCTTGAACAAGTCACTTGGATGTCACCTTCCTGTGGTCCATCAATGAGTACCATTGGCCTGTTGGCAAGCGTTGATGAGTCTATAAAATCAAAGATGTTATGTGAAATGAGATCTGAGCATTCCACGTCTTGGGCTGTCCCGCCCCTCTGCGCTTGGCTACTCCTGCAGGGTGGCGGCTGGCCCTTTGGCATCTCTCTGCCCCTTTTCTGCAAGAACTGTTCCTGTTGCGTCATCACTCCAAGCTCAGGTGCTTGAGGACGCGGAGACTCAGGCTGCGCAGGATGGGCCACGGTGGCCAGAGGCATCTGAGTTTGGACTAGGGTGAACTTTCAGGAAGCAACATTTTAGTGAGTTTGTGTGGGCAGTGGGATGATCCATGTGGTAATAGGTAGAGCTTCGTGGAGATGCTTCCTGCCCCCTCCCTGCCTGCTCCCTGTCCCTCCAGGCCTGCTCCCTACCCGAATTGTGCTACTTAATTATCTTGGCTGATAGAGATAAATGGCAATCGTTCAGCTCATGAATGAGTGAAAAGAGAAATTGCGGGTGAGTCACCCCAGGACTTCTTCCCAACCTTGCTGGAGCCGGAGCTGTGTTTTTCATGATTCTGTGCTTCGCAGGGACTCTAATTTCCCCCGTTGGCGACCATTACTGCGCTTTATATAGAACAGTAAAGCAACATGGCACATTAACCTTTGCGAACGACACAGTCAGACGGTGCCTTCGTCAGCGGCAGGCTCTGATGCAAACAGGGGAGAAAGACGCAGCTTTGGGACAGATTGCTTTGTACAGATCACAACCCCTCCCACCCTCCCGGCCCTGGGGACATGATGGCAGAGTCATAGACAATGGCAGCTTTGTCCCTACCTCCTGGAGGTGGGGAGAGGGAAACAGAAGGCTGCTTTAGAGCAGGCCATGGGCAACTGACACTTCTCACGGCCTCTGCTGCTGCCACCTGCCCTGAGCCACTGCACCCTCCTTGGATGGCTGCACCAGCTTTGCTACTGGGCCGCCCACTTCTACTGCGGCCCACACTCTGTTTCTGAATTGGCAGCCAGAGCGATGCTTTGAAAACAGAAGTTAAATGAATGCCAGTGCTCCGGAACGCCCTCTCAGGCCCTACATCTCCCTCCGAGTGGAAGACGAAGTCCACTGCAGGAGGGCCCAGGTCATCTGCCCTGGTTTTCGCTTCCCTTCCCCTGTGCTGGCCTCGCTGCCTGGCAGGGCCTTTGCACTGGAGGTCCCCCTGCCGACAGTTCCCATCACCGATTTCTGCACTACCCCTTCTCTCACCGCCTCCAGATCCTTGTTCAGCTGCTATCTTCTTAGTGGGGCCTTTCCTAACACCTTATCTAAACCTGCAGACGTATGCCCCACACTCCTTTCCTCTTTGCCAGCAAGGATCGACACCTAATTTCTTTTTTTTTTTTTTTTGAGAGGCAGAGAGACAGCCACACAGAGAAAGAGCCGATCCTCTGGTTCTTTCCCCAAATGCCAACAATGACCAAGACTGGGCTGGGGCCAAGGCCAGGAGTAGGGGACTCAATCTGGGTCTCCCATGTGGGTGGCAGGGACCCAGATACTTGAGCCGTCACCGTTGCCTCCCAGGATCCACATTAGCAGGAAGCTGGAGTCAGAAGCCAGATACCCTGATGTGAGATGTGTCTTAACCAGCACTTTTACTGCTAGCCCAATTTTTAATTTAAAGCAAACAGTTTACCCATGATCTTAAAGTCACCAGTTTTTCATAGTTTATTTATCATTTACTTTAAAACAAATAAATGATACATGTACTATTATTATTGGTATGATTTTCCACTCATCTCCTCCAAGTACAAACACAGTTCATGAAGTCGGGGGAGTTTCCTCTGTGTTGCTCCTTGCTCTTGGAATGCTATCCTCAGGTCAGAGCTTCTCAAACCTTCATGCCCAGGAATCACCTGAGGACCTTTAAATGCTGTAGATTCTAATAGCGGTAGCTTTGGGATGAGGCATGAGAATTTGCATCCCCAACAAGCTCTCAGGTGATGCTGCAGGCCTGTGGCCCACACCCAGAACAGCAAGGTTACTGACCACGTGGCTCCATATCTAGAGTTTTCCCCCTCAAAGCCAAGTTCAAAAACCCAGGGCTGGGGGCCAGCACTGTGGCATAGCAGATAAAGCCACTGCCAGTGATGCCTGCACCCCATGCAGGTGCTGGGTTGTGTCCTGGCTGCTCCACTTCCAATCCAGCTCTCTGCTAACGTGCCTGTGTGTGAAAAGCAATGGAAGATGGCCCAAACTCTTGGGCCCCTGCCATCCATGTGGGAGACGTGGATGAAGCTCCTGGCTGTGAACCAGCAGATAGAAGATCTCTGTGCCTGTTTCTTCCTCTCTTTCTATAACGCTGACTTTCAAATAAATAAATAAATCTTAAACAAAACAAAACAAAGCAAAAAACCAGGGCTGGGCTGATGGTGTCAGAGTCATAGGGGAAGAGGCTGAACTCACAGATTTCCTGGGTGACTACCTCAGACTGACATTTGAAAGTGCAGTAGGCATTTGACCTCGTAGTTAAGATGCCCACATCCCCACACTGGAGTACTTGGGTTTGATACTTGGCTCCAGCTCCTGACTCCAGCTTCCTGGGAGGCAGCATGTGATGGGCTGAATAATTGGGTTTCTGCCACCCACAGAGGATATCTGCATTGTGGTCACAGCTCCTGGCTTCAGCTTCACCCCAATCTGGCTGTTGCAGGTATTTGGGGAGTAAACCAGTGGATGGGAGCTCTTTTGCTCTCTCTTTTTGTTTGTCTCCCTCTCAAAAAAAAGTTGGGCCCAGGAATGTTGTTTTTATAAAGTGCACCAGGTGATTTGAATGTGCAGCCAGGATAGAAAGCACTGATGGAGAGAAATTAAGAATTTCTTGTATGTGCAAATGTGAATTTGATTTTGCCAAATTGTCATCTAGTGAGTACAAAATGAAAATTGGCATCTCAATCGAAAATCAAAAAACTCCCTTCTTCCTCATTTGCATCATTTGGTTGGCCTCCAAAAGTTTAATGATTTCAACAGAGAAAAAAAGAAAAATCGTGTATAATCATCTTAGAATACCCCCATTCATCTATTTAAAATTCTCTTTAATATTATGAAAATAACATGGTAAACAATTCAAACAGTGAAAATGTATGTAATGAAAAGCAAGCTTTTCCTCCATCCTACATGTCCAGTCTCATTCGTTGCAGGAAACTGTTGTCTCACGAATCTTTCAAGAAAATGCCCAAACAGACACACACTCTACAATAAAAGGGAAATGTGATAAAAAGTCTTTTAGATTAGGCTTTAGGAAAATCACTGTTTGTCTCGGTTGGCCACGTATGGGGTACTGTACTTCTCCCTGTGATCTCTCATGCCGCATGCCCCTGGCACTCCTGCCATCGAGAAGTATGATTTGTGGTCCTTTCCGCTGAGTCTGGGCATACTGATGACTGTGTTGGAAGTGACACCTCTGGAGGTGCCTTCTTCCCACAGCCGACCACGCTGGTATGAGGAAGCATTGTGGTCACGTGAGAAGCCATGCTTAGGTTTTCTGGCCACCAGCCGTAGGTGAAGTCCCAGACCACAGACATTGTCAGTCTCCAGAAAAGCGAGGGAGGGAGACTCAGATGGTTCCAGCCTCCGGTCTGTGGGCCACTCCAGCAGGAAGCAGAGAAACCTGCCCTGATTGTCTTTGAGTGCCGCACAGTGGGAGTCCCAGGGGGGTGTGTAACCCGAGGGTCTTCCACGTGTCCTCTTGAGTCCATCAGTCTGTATTAGGCTAGGCTAGGCAGTGCGGCAACAGCTAACGTGTGATATCTTACACATTCACACCATAATGCTTGCTTTTCCCCCATTGAGGGTCGGGTGGCCCTCCTCTGTACTCTGACCCCGGGATCCAGTTTCCTCCCATGGACCAAAACTTCCTTGAAATTCAGCTTCCTCTTCACTTAACTGATCTATAAGTGAACAAAGACAACATGGGGATTCCACAGGAATTTGCATGGCTTGGCCTCAAATGAGCTGCATCCCTTCTAGCTGTAAACGTATGGCCCCATCCTAACGGCAAGGGAGTCTGGGAAATGTAGTCTTAAGTACCTGGGTTGAAGAGAGAGAGACTGTGGGCATCTCATCAGTTTCTACCACACAGTGCCTCAGTTTCCTCTCTGTATGGGGGTAACAACACCAACCTTACCAGGTTGCCATGTGGCTCAAAATAGGAGACAGCATCTTGTCTCTGAAGAGGTTGGAAGGACTGTACACACTTTAGGTACATGCATTGCTTAATAGTGTTTAAGTCAACAAAACAATTGCATGTGTGATGGTGAGCCCCTAAGATTAAAATGGAGCTGAGGGTGGTTCCATAAAATTATAATTGGAGCTGAAGACTCCCTATTGCCTGATAGTTTTACTGTGCGCTTCCTCTGTTTAGATGTGTTTAGACACACCAGTACTGGTCATTGTGGTACAGTTGCCTTCAGTATTCAGTACCACCTCACCTACAGGTTTGTAACCATGGAGTAGTAGGCTCTACCGTTTAGCCTAGGTGCACAGTAGGCTGTACTATTCATGTTTGTCAAGTACACTCTGTGGTGCTCACACAGTGACAAAATCACGTCTTGATGCATTTTTTGGGACATAATCCTGTTTTTAAGCAACGTGTGAGTATACTAGGATGTTTTTCATTAGCGAGAGATCCCTGAGATGGTAGAGACTTGTCATTATCAGTCCAGGGTCCCCATGAATGATGAGTGATGACAGTCCATTGCCCTGCCTCTAGGGTCCCCTAAATCTAACCACTGCTCTCCAGCCAAAGGCTCTTTCTTCCCACATGCCACAGAAGCATCCCACCTTCACGTTCTCCAGGGTCAGGGGAAAGAGTCACAGGACACAGCTGGTCCCTCACCAGGCACCGCACAAATGGGACACTGGCAGCGATGCACTTGATCTTTCTCTCCAGCTTTGTGCTATCCTGGTGGCTACCCAGGCTCTGTTTCCATGGCAGCGTTTGCCTTTCGTACCAGTGAGAGCAAGAGCAAGCGTTGAGTGAAAGGAGTGGAAAATAAAGAATGGCAACGTTTTCCACCCTGGCACTCAGTCCACGAGGCTTCCTTAGCCATTTCCTCAGTAAGAGGCTTAAGCTCTGGGGAGCCTTAGTTTTTTCACCCGTAAAATGGGGTTTGACTGTGCTATCTGAGCTGCCTGGCGTAAGCACTGGTAGACAGATCAGATAAGGAACTGCTTCGAACGGGCCTTATAAACCATCCTGTACTGAGGTGGTAGGGCCGCTGGTTTCTTTTACTACTGCTTCAGAAGCACTGTTGTTGTACAACTCTGAAAAATCTCACCATTTTCCAGATTGCAAAGTTCCTGTATAAAACTTGGAAAATACGGGGAAGCATTGTTTTAACTTCTGATTATTGAGTAATGTCTACCGCAAACTGACTGACCCTCATGGATGGGTGGACAGCAGACGGCTGGGCAGGTCTATTAGACTTATTAGGCCACTTGCTTTATTGATCTGTTTTCCAAACAATTCTCTTAGCGTTTCATGACATGCATGAGGTGTCTTAACAATGTTCTTTTCCTTTGACTCTGTAAATTTTCTCTTAAGAATCTTTTCTCAGGATATATAAGGGTACTTTAAAAAGTTCATGGAAAATGGAATTAAAAGACAAATTTTGAAATCTGTGCAGAGTTTTTACATCATATGCATTTTCCACGAGTATTTTGACATATTCATAATCCTAAATGCAGCCCAGATTTATGGCTAAATACCCAAAAGAAGGCCATTTCAGAGCTATTTATAAAAGTAAGAAGTTGGAAATGTAAATTGCTGACATTAAGATTTCAGGCAGGTAAGTCACGGAGCGTTCATGCCATGGAATATTATGTGACTTCTAAGAATAATGTTTATGTTATACTTTAACGACATGGAAAGCTGTTTAATACAAAAATGTTCATGGGATAGTGAATGCTGACCACAGTTTCATCTCAACTGTGTTCAACTTGCATAGAATGACAGGAAAGAAATAGGGCGACATTAACTCTCTTGGCTCTGGGTGGTAGAACTATGAGAAATTTTTCTGTGTATTTCCCTCCTTGCTTTTGTGTACTTTTAAAAATTTCTACATGGAAAAAATACAAAGTAAATACTGAACATGAAGCACAAAACCTTTTAAATCTCCTCCTCAACCCGAAACTCTCTGCCTCTGCTCTATTTGTCTCACTTGTTCTTTTGCTTTTTCTTAAAAATGCTTACGTTGCCTTTAGCACTATACACATTAGTGAAATTCATTGCAAAATATGTGAAAACTGGAAACTCCCATTCAATAAACCTTCCTGTGCCAAGGAATCTCCAAAAGAACCCAGGGGAAAGCGATTCCTGTACTTAATTCCCACCTTCGGTCACAGGTCGGAGAACACAGTTGGATGGTTTTCTTGATGCTAAGCATATCTTTTGCAAACCAGATTAAGACAAGAACAATTATTGTGGATCCAATTACAGCTGTAGCCTTCTAGGGATGAACTGCCATGAAGAATCAGATCAGGGTAGAGGGTACAAGTTAGCTGATGATGCAAACAGATTGGGTTTCCTTCAGAACTTGGCAGTCCCTGTTGAGGCTCAGGGCGGTTTTAGGTAAGTGGAGACTGAGTATCCTTTTGAGGAGTTTGGGAGATAGTCAATGAAATCAACCTACATCCAGGATTTCCAAGCATCATCGTAATGGGAACCCCCACAGGGGACAGGGCTCCTAGGATCATCTTGTCTATCTTATCCATTATTGCTGGCTACCCCCAAAGCTCTCTGAACATCGTCGTGTGGAGCTGTTTCTGAGTTGAAGTGATTAAAGTCTGATGTGTATTAAACATCATTCAATTTACCTACTTATGTCAGAAACGAAGGCAAGGGTATTATTTTTTCCAAATATGAGTATTGCATGAGCATTTGCAGAACTCACTGGGATCCTATAGATATTTATGAGTCAAATATAGACTTATTTCATTAATGTTTGCTTTGAAACTGAAAATACTTGGGGGATAGATTCAGTGAACGCTGTGGTGTTTGCCGATTCTGGGAATCTCAGAGACATCCATTGAAGCTGAGCTCACTGGGCTGCCCTCTGATCTTTTTTATTTATTTATTTTTTGACAGGCAGAGTTAGACAGTGAGAGGGAGAGACAGAGAGAAAGGTCTTCCTTCCATTGGTTCACCTCCCAAATGGCCGCTATAGCTGGTGTGCTGCGCTGATCTGAAGCCAGGAGCCAGGTGCAGGGCCCAAGCACTTGGGCCATCCTCCACTGCACTCCCGGGCCACAGCAGAGAGCTGGCCTGGAAGAGGGGCAACTGGGACAGAATCTGGCGCCCTAACCAGAACCAGCACCCGGGGTGTCGGCGCCGCAGGCAGAGGATTAGCTAAGTGAGCCTCGGCACCAGCCCCCTCTGATCTTTTCTAATGCCTGACTCCAGTCCATATATCAAGTAGGGCTGGTGCTTTAGTCTCTCATGTAGCCTTGAACTTCTCTGGAGATAGGAGTGTTTGTCAAGTAGAATGTTACATCTGGGATAGTCTACCTTTGACACTCAACTGCATTTTGCTTGCACTGATAATAAGCCTCATTTCCTGGCATCTTTCAGAGTGTGGTTCCTGACTCAGAGCTTTGGCAGCTCTCCTCTGCTCTTCTCAGCTCCCCTCCTCTTCCTGGGCTCATTTGCAAATCTACCTTGTTGTCTGTCTGTCCAGATCTGCCCTTTTTGTCTTGTTTGATGCCCAGAGCCTTTACCTGTAAGTTATTATGACAGGTTCTGCCATGTTTCCTGTCAAAAGTCCTGATTTGTACCCCTGCACCCTCAAAGACCAGAAAACTGACTCTGCCCATTCAGGACCCCTGCCATCTATTACAGTCTTGCCATTCAACCTGAGTTTAGGCTTTTTTGGTACCAATCACTTTTCAGTCTAACCCACCTGCGATTCCTTTCTGGTGGGAGGGTCCACGGAATGGGCACCACATCTGCTGTTGTTTTTATGATCCCCAGATTTCAGCTGCTTTTCTGAAGTTCTGACCTAGCCCCAGGACGGTGGCAGGGAGATACTTTCTCCTAGGGAAAAAAGTGTTCTGGAGAAGAAGCCCTTTAGGTGACTCGATTCCACTCGGTAACTAACTCAGGTGGCTGCTACCTAGAAGCAGGTGCAAGTTGAAGTGTGGACCTCCGGGGAGCCCTCCCAGTGATCCCAGCCTGTATGCACTCCAGGTGAGCGTGATGGAAACAAAATCCAGAAAAAAGAAAAAAAACAAAATCCAGAAAAAAAGCTATTCTCTCACGAAAGGCAGGTCATTGAGGAAAGTAAAACCAAATAACAAGGACAATATTGCAGCTTCTGATGATGGCGCTGATACTTGTCAAAATAGCTTTACCAATGTCAGGAGATTTCATGGTTTGCTGTGAGACACGTGTTCCTTCGGAAACAGAAAAATGCTGCTTGATGCTACTTGATTCTCCAAGAAGAATATCCTCTACACATACAGTAACTAGATCACAGAGACAGATCTTGTCCTCTCCAAAGTAACCTTCTTTTTGCATACTTCTCACCCACATTTCTGGCCTGAATGAGGAGAAACATAGGCCTTCTCTTTAATAGTATAATTGAGGAAAGACCAACTTTTTTTTTAAGATCTTATTTATTTTATTTGAGTGGTGGAGTTATAGACAGTGAGAGGGAGATACAGAGAGAGGTCTTCCTTCCATTGGTTCACTCCCCAAATGGCTGCAACAGCCAGAGCTGTGTCAATCCAAAGCCAGGAGCCAGGAGCTTCTTCCAGGTCTCTCATGTGGGTGCAGGGGCCCAAGGACTTGGGACATCTTCTACTGCTTTCCCAGGCCATAGCAGAGAACTGGATCAGAAGTGGAGCAGGGGGCGGAGCCAAGATGGCGGAATAGTGAGGGCGCACACCGATAGTCCGGGAAAAGATAGTTTAATAAAAGTGGAGTTACTGTAGCCTCAGGAAAAGGCTCAGGAAAAAATTGCAGAGGAAACTCTTCTGGATCTAGTGGGTGTGACACGGAGGACCTACGGGGAGAGCAAGGTCACCCACTGCGTGGAAGCCCAGCTGCAGAGTCTGCGTGCCAGCGCTGGAAGGGGAGGTGAGACAAAAACCTTGGTAACCCGAGACATTGGCAGGGAAACTCAGAAAGAGCCTAGAGGGAACGAGGCCTGAAGCCCCACTGGGGAAAGTTCACCAGGCTGACTGGAGGAGAGAAAAAAATGAATAAATAAGGGGAACCGGCACGGACACTAGCCTCTTTCTCCACTCACCTTACAAAGCTGAGCAAGACAAAGAGCAGGCGCCATTTTACGTATGTAAAGCAGCGCCCGCCATTAGCCAAGCAGAAAAACCTGACTCTGGTGGGGAGAAATAACAGGAGGTTAGGACCTAGTGAAAGTGTGGAGCTTATGAACTGAGACTGTGAATATCTGAAGGGGGGGGGGGCGAGAGAACTCACTGAGTACACAAACTCGGTAACCTTGGCAACCCGGTGAGAGAGTGTGGAGAAATTTGAGACCACACTGAGGGCTGCATAAACTCTTTGTGTGGTCCCAGGGGTAAAGCAGATGAATACCCACAGGGGCCAGATTTCATACATCAACTACCCTCAATTCCACTCAGCTGTGTGGAATTACTTCCCAACTGAGTCAAAAAAAAAAAGAGAGAGAGAGAGAGAGAAAGAGCGAGCGAGCGAGAGAACAATCTGGGTAAGTCACCTTTGGCACACTCTTAACCCTGAAGAACCAAACAGAGCTCTCTGGCAAAACCCATCACAGCCTCTAAGCATCCATCAAAAGCAGACAGTCCACTTAATCTAGAGTCATAGTATAATGAGAAAAAGCACCACAGTGAAGAAACCAAAGAATATCTCCACAATGTCAAACAAACGCAGAAACCGAGGTAACAAGAACAAGGAAGACACTATGATGCCCCCAAATGAAAAAGACACCCCAATTCAAGATTATGAAGATGATGAGATAGAAGAAATGCAAGAAGCGGATCTCAAAAAATTGATAAGAACATTAAGAAGTTCTCAAAAACAAATTCTTGAACTACAGAAATCCTTAATGGACAAGATAGAAAATCTCTCTCGCGAAAATGAAATATTAAGGAGGAATCAAATTGAAATGAAACAACTAGTAGAACATGAAACTGTGATAGTGATGAGAAATCATAATGAAATGAAGAATTCAATTGATCAAATGACAAACACATTAGAGAGCCTTAAAAACAGAATGAGTGAAGCAGAAGAGAGAATATCGGACTTAGAAGACAGAGAACAGGAATTAAGCCAGTCCCAAAGGGATAAATATCATATGTTCTCCCTGATCAGTGACAACTAACTGAGCACCAAAGGGGAAACCTGTTGAAGTGAAATGGACACTATGAGAAACAGTGACTTGATCAGCTCTTGTCCTGACTGTTGATGTACAATGTAATACTTTATCCATTTTAGTATTTTTTTTTGTTCTAGTACTATTGGTTGAACTCTGTAATTAACACACTATTATTCTTAGGTGTTTAAATTTTAACTGAAAAGTGATCCCTGTTAAATATAAGAGTGGGAATAAGAGAGGGAGGAGATGTACAATTTGGGACATGCTCAATTAGACTTGCCCCAAATGGTAGAGTTAGAAACGTGCCAGGGGATTCCAATACAATCCCATCAAGATGGCATGTACCAATGCCATCTCACTAGTCCAAGTGATCAACTTCAGTTCACAATTGATCACACTGATAGATCTAAGAGTCAAAAGGATCACACAAACAAGACTAGTGTCTGCTAATACTAACTGATAGAATCAAAAAGGGAGAGAATGATCCGACATGGGAAGTGGGATACACAGGAGACTCATAGAATGGCAGATGTCCTAAATAGCACTCTGGCCTCAGAATCAGCCCTTAAGGCATTTGGATCTAGCTGAAGAGCCCATAAGAGTATTTCAGGCATGGAAAGCCAAGACACTCTGGGGAAAAAAAAGAAGACCTAAATGAAAGATCTCTGCGAGTGAGATCCCAGTGGAAAGAATGGGGCCATCAAAGAAGGAGGTACATTTCTCTGAAGAGAGGAGAGAACTTCCACTTTGACTATGACCCTGTTGAAAACGATTGAAGTCGACGAACCCAAAAGGCTTCCATAGCCTTGGCAACTCATGACTAGAGCATAGGGAGATTACTGATGCCATAAACAAGAGTGTCAAAATTGTTAAGTCAACAACAGGAGTCACTGTGTACTTACTTCTCATGTGGGATCTGTCCTTAATGTGTTGTCCAATGTGAAGTAATGCTATAACTAGTACTGAAACAGTATTTTTACACTTTGTGTTTCTGTGTGGGTGCAAACTGATGAAATCTTTACTTAATATATACTGAATCAATCTTCTGTATATAAAGATAATTGAAAATGAATCTTGATGTGAATGGAATGGGAGAGGGAGAGGGAGATGGGAGGGGTGCGAGTGGGAGGGAAATTATGGGGGGGGGAAGCCAATGTAATACATAAACTATACTTTGGAAATTTATATTTACTAAATAAAAAATAAATAAATAAATAAAATTAAAATAAAAAAAAGAAGTGGAGCAGCCGGAACTTGAACTGGTGCCGATATGGGATGCTGGCACTGCAGGTGGAGGGTTAACCTACTGCACCTTAGCGCAGGACCCGAAAAGACCAACTTTCAACAACACTCTTCTCAAGGCTTCTGGATCTCAAAATGGAAATACCTACTTAAAGGAGCTGCAGGTTAGGTCATGTGACTATGAGGCACAGTCATGTAGATTGGGGTGTTATGCAGAGGGTGCCTTCTTCTTAGGCCCTGGTTGTTTGCTATCCCAGACTCCAAGTGGAAGATGGGAGGTTCGTGGGTAGATTCCAGAAAGGTCCATGGATGTCTAGGGATTGTAATTGCATATTTGTATGGCTGTCCCTTTTTCCCCACCCTGGGAATAGAGTCCATGGCTTTTATGAGATTCTCAAAAATGCTTTTGTATCAAGGCATCTTAGTCCCATTAACTCTCCCACACCCATGGACATCCTAACTCTCCAAATTCAAGAGACTGAAAGCAAGAGATGATGGATAGAAACCCTCCAGCTACCTGCCTTGGGTGACGGATGCCTAAGAATGAGCATGTCTTTTAAAGTGGACCAAACCACACTGATAACCAGCTTATAACACAGCTCTCCTAGAAGTGTATCCCAGTATTTGGGATCAGGATTTATTGCAGGATCAACCTCTTCCTGGTTCTGGTCAAGGTTCCACAAGAGCCAGAGTTCCTCATTCTGTGCTCCAAAACAGGAAACATTTTGTTTAAAACTCTTAGATCTTTGCTTCCTGGATCACAGTTGAATTGGGATTTTTAGATTGTTGAGCAAAATTTTTGTCTTTTTAGCCACTTAGTTGGGGATAGGTTTAACCCTAATCTCTTATGTTCTCAGAAGGTTGAGACAATTATTATTGTGGAAACAATATCATGTATGTCCATCTCTAGGGATAGCTGTGAATATAAAATGACACATTTGCTTCATTCCTCCCAGGAAATGACTTAGCATCTTTGCTAGCAAATACGGTTCATGGTTAATTGGCAGAAACACAGAAATAATGAGTTTGTGGATTCCAAAGAGTTCATATTGGGTTGTTGGATGATTATAGCAAAACTCCCTGGTTCCAGCTTGATTGATCACCTGTTGATAAAGTAATAGTCTTTTTTTAAAAAAGATTTTATTTAGTTATTTGAGAGGTAGAGTTACAGTGAGAGGGAGAGAGGGAGAGAGTTACAGTGAGAGGGAGGTAAGTTTTACCTGGGAAAGTACTCCAAACGAGAGGTTCTCAGAATGACTGTCAGATATTTTGCATCCCCTCCATTTGTGCAGGGTGGGTTGGAAACCTGTGGACTTTTAGAGAAAGATATTATATATTGTTTTGCTAAACTTTATTGAAATAAAGAACCATTGAAATACAAGAGAGAGAGAGAGAGAGAGAGAGAGAGAGAGAGATCTTCCTTCATTGGTTTACTCCTCAGAGGGTACAATGGCTGGAGCTGTGCTGATCTGAAGCCAAGAGCCAGGAGCTTCTTCTGGGTCTCCCACAAGGGTGCAGGGGCACAATCACTTGGTCCATCCTCTTCTGCTTTCCCAGGCCATAGCAGAGAGCTGGATTGGAAGAGGAGCAGCCAGGACTAAACCCAGTGCCCTATTGCACCACAGTGCCAGCCCCAGATAATAGTCTTGATGTCCCATAGAAAGAGTATTGCTCTTGAAACGGAGAGGCCGGAGTTCTGGTGCTACCGTGGGTAGCCACTAGGTGTGGAAATGTAGGTGAATTACCTGGTCAGGCTCGAGGCAGTCTGGGTTCTCACCTGTAGGAAGGGGGTTTCTGAGGGCAGCTTTGACTTCTGTGAATCTACCTACTGATTGTACAACTTTGGGTGACTCTGAAAAAACCTTGGAGAAGACACAAGGCCTTAAATATTGGCAAAAGGAGCAAGGAACAGGACAGCCGTATTCTAGAAAGGGGTTGCACTAACAGATTTCAGGGAGTGGTTGATGCAAAAAGTGTTGGGGGGGGGGGGCGAGTGTTTGGCACAGTGGTTTAAAGACTCCGCTCTGGACTCATGCCACCATCAAAGAGCAAGTTCTGGCTCTGCTTTGGATCCAGCTTCCTGCCAGTGTATACCCTGGAAGGAGGCAGCAGGTGATGGCTCAAGCACTTGGGCTTCGCCACCCATGGGGGAGACCTGGGTTGAATTCCTAGCTCTGGGACTTGGCCTGACCCCGCCCTGGCTGGTGTTGGTATTTGGGAACTAAACCAACAAATCGGAGATCTCTGCCTGTTTCTGCCTTTCAAATAAATAAACATAATAAAAAATTTAAAAACATAAACCCCAAGCAAAGATCCTAGAACTTTTAAAATGTATTTAAATTTTTAAATTTTAAATTTTTATTTTTTTGAAAGATAGATTGATCTTCCATCTGTTGGTTCATTCCCCAAATGATTGCAATAGCCAGGGCTGGGCCAGGCCTAAGCCAGGCCTAAGCCAGAAGTCAGGAGCGTTTTCCAGGTCTCTCATGTGGGTGTAGGAGCCCAAGCACTTGGGCCATCTTCTACTGCTTTCCCAGGCACATTATCAGGGAGCTGGATTGGAAGTGGAGTAGCCAGGACTCATACTGGTGCCTGTATTGGCTGCCAGCACCACAAGTGATGGCTTAACCTGCTGTGCCACAATGCCAGCCCCATTACTAAATTTTAAAAATAAAAATATTAGGATGATGATGGTATTACTTCACTACCTGAGATATTCAGGTGGGCAGTTCTGAACTTATCAAATGCTTGTTTAAAGGCCCGTGTACTTTGACTCCACCCAGGAAGGCAAACTTGAACTGATCTGCAGAAACAAGAAAGAATTGTAAGCGCATTTATTAATTAGAGTCCCATTTTCACTTCTACCCTCACCCCCTTCTGCCATTGTACTCTCTCCCTTATTCATGGCAGTGAGCTGACAGTCATGCATTAGACAACCATGAAACAAAGTGTAGGTTTGTATTTCTCATGAGGATTCAGATTTACCCAGTGTCTGCCCTAGAGACAGTATATAAGATCTAGAGTTATAGAAATATATTTTTCTCAGTTCTACATTGGGGTCTGAACAATGGACAAGTGAAGTGACCTTCACCTTCGAACATTGGTCTGTAGTTTATGTAACCCACACCTAGTTCTGCCAATGATATGCCTACCCCTCCCAGTTCTCACTGGAGAATTTCTTATTTGCAGAACCGAAGCAACCGAGGGCCCATGGTGGTGTGGCCAAAGCTGAGTGTCTCCGCCTGCATTATTTGTTAGCAAACTCAGGTTGGAGCTCCAAAAATGTTTTCAGTGGATGAGATTTATAGTGACCACATTAAAACAGTGATCTGGGGTTAGCCCTGTGGTGTAGTGGGTTAAGCTGCCGCCTGCAGTGCCAGCATCCCCTGTGGGTGCCAGTTCAAGTCCTAGCTGCACCACTTCTGATCCAGCTCTCTGCTAATGCCCCTGGAAAAGCAGCAGAAGATGGCCTGAGTCCTTGGGCCCCTGTACTCATGTGGGAGACCTGGGAGATGCTCCTGGCTCCTGGCTTCTGCCTGGCCCAGCCTTGGCTGTTGCAGCCATTTAGGGAGTGAACCAGCAGATGGAAGATTTCTCTCTCTGTATAATAAAGCACTCTAGATATTTCCCAGTAAAGGAGAGCAGAGCACAGACACTTATGGAGACGACCAGGTGAAAATAAAGCTGTCACCTCATCCCACATGTATGGATGTTTTTGCATAGGCCCAGCTGGTGACCTTAGAAGTTCTTGGCTAGAAAGGTGATTATTTCAAAATGTTTCTTTTTGAAGTAATATCCAGCAGATATCATCACCAAGCACGAGTGTGGTGCTAAGGTTGACACCAATGCAGATCACACACAGATTACATGGAAGGTACGTTCGTCAGTAGCCAGTGCACATGGTGATACAAGTCGGGGTATTTGAGGAGAGCCAGTGGTGGGAACTGCCAGCCATGCCCAGGAAACTGCAAGCTTACCTTGGTTGGAAACCAGGCTAAAAGGCAGCTCAGGATGTTTCTGTCATCACAGACTGGGACAAGGCTCCCCTCTGAAGGCCGTCCTGCTGGCTATTGGCTCACATGCAGCTTTGGAGTTGTTAGAAGTCCCTAGTGGCCAGGAGATTCCTAGGGTGGGGGACGGGGCGGGGGAGTGTATCCTAGTTGGGTTGTCTTTTGAAACTTTTGGCGTATTTATTGAACATCTCCTGTATATAAACGCTTTGCAAGGCATTACAAGAGATGCTGGGAAGAATTGCTTTGAAAGGTCTTGAAGCGTCGAAGCAATTATAAATATCTTGAAAGAGGTCCAAGAAAAGTGAAAATAGATGCTGAAGAGGCATTTGATGAATGTCAATATCTACTTCTGATAAAACTCCTTGAACTGGCAGGAGATGGATGGATCCTTAATGTGACAAAGATGGTTATAGGGGATACTTACTGTTCAGGGTCACTCAGTGTCTGTTTTAAGTAAAAACATTTTTAAAAATTAATTAATTTAAGAGGCAGAGAACCACAGTGAAGGGGAAAAGAGAGAAAAAGAGAGAAAGAAAGAGAGAGAGAATGAGAATACACTCCCATCTACTATTTCATTATTCTGCAATTGATCACAGCAACCAGGAGCCAGGAACTCCATCTAGGTCTCCCACATGGGTGGCAAGAGTCCGATTACTTGAGCCATCACTTCTGGCTCCTAGGGTGCACGTTAGTGGGAATACTGGAATCAGTAGCCAGAGGTGGATATGGAGCCCCAGCACTCCAATATCAGAGATGGGCATCTTTTTGAAGATTTATTTAATTTAATTTATTTGAGAGAGAGAGAGAGAGAGAGAGGGAGGGAGGGGAGGAGGGAGAGGGGAACATGGTTGGGGGGAGGGGGAAAGACAAAGCTTCCGTCTGCTGGTTCACTTTGCAAACACCCACAACAGCTAGGGCTAGGTTAGGCTAAAGCCAGGAACCAGGAACTCCATCTGGATCTTGCACGTGAGTGGCAGGAACCCAAGTACTTGGGCCATAATCCGTGGATTGCCTCCCAGGTTCGTTGGCAGGAAGCTGGATTATAAGCACTGACTAACTGGGACTCAAACCAGGCACTTTGGTATGGGATGTGGGTGTCCCCAGCAGAGGCTCAACCTGCTGCACCAGGTGGGATCTTCATGGCTAGGCCGAACACCTGCCCTGACTCTGCCCATTTTCAAAGTGCCTTAAGTTAGACCTCACCACAAGTGACCTGTACAGGAATTGACAAGTGACTGCTCATTTGGGTCAGTGTGACACAAGGATATTTCTTCTGGCTCCTGGGAAAATATCCATCCGGAGGGAGATTCTCCATCTTCTCTGTGTGAACAGGAAAAGTTGTAGCCCTGAGAGGCCCCTGGCAGCCGCCTTGGGACCAGGAAGGGAGGCGGCCTCGGAGTAAGGCTGAGGAGGGAGGGGACCGGCTGCAGCCAACCTTACTCTACACGCCAGTTTGACTTTATGCTGCTGGGAACAGCTGAGAGGTTGCTGACTGATTAACCCAACCTTAAAGGAAGACAAAATGTCACTTTCACCCGAGAAGGCTTGGAGACATTCTCCTTAAAGACAGAAACAAGAAAAGACGGCCAGGGCCCTTTCTGTAACCCAGTATTGTTCTACACGTTCTATCCCAATGCGGCGTGACAGATAACAGGGACTGTTTTTGGAACGGAAGACTCAGACATGACAATTTTATTTACAAATCATGATTTTCTATTTGGAAAACTAATCAGCTGAAAATTAAACTATAATACAAAAGGTAAAAATTTGGCTGGAAATCAAATGTAGAAAAAAATCTATAATTATCTTATGTATCAGTAATAGCCAGTTATAAAATATGATGTAACATGAGTTCATTCATAATTGAAACAAATAATAAATAGGACTCATATATCTTAAAATAACAGCATTTAACAAAGAGAAAACACTTCCAAAATATATTTGAATAATCCATAATGTTAGTGGGGGTGCAGACCTGCTCAGACACCACCATGCATCATCACAAAGATGATGTAATCATTTTGGAACACAGTGAATAGCAAAAGCTTTGAAGCGCAAAAACTCTTTGTTTCCTAACCTTTATTTGTCCAGAAATTTATCCTAAGGACATTACTAAAGATCTATTTGAAGACCTAGCTCCAAGGTTATTCACTGATGTGTGTTTTAGACCAGCTGGAAGTAGCTGAAAAGCCACACTGAATGGGTTAGGTATATAAATTCTGTTGTACCACACACAATTATTGCAAAGATGTTCCAAAGGGATGTTTGTTGGTTTGGAAAGATGTGCTGTATGTGGTAAAGAAAAGCCAGCCTACTGAGCAGTGTGTGCAGGGTGGTCTCCCACGGAATCTTGAGTGTTGAGATCAGGGAGTGCCCAGGCTGGATGGTGCTGGTGCAGGGTCTCTGCTGTGCCCCAGGCTTGACTGGCATGGGAGGGTCTTCTTCCCAGCTCTTTGTGAGGCTGGGGGTGGAGACTTCAGTTCCCCACCATGTGGTGTCTTCATCAGGCTGGTAGAGTGACCCCCCATCACAACGAAGTTTCAGGGGAGAGGAATTCAGTAGGGGAGCTGGTCTTTTACAACCTAATCTCAGTAGTGGCATGTGACTACTTTGGCTGTGTGCTATTAGACACACAGACTAACTCTGGTATAATGTATACTGGGAGGACATTAGGGGCTGTCTTGGAGGCTATGGGAAGAGAAGAAAGAGGGTAGGACAGGGAGGGAGCCATGATGGTATGAGGGCAGAAATTTGAGGCACTCACAGGTAAATGCTGGATTGAACATGTGCAATTTGAGTGTCTTGCTGCCTACTGGGGAAACAGGAAGAGCCTATCTGAGAATGATGCCATTCAACATGTATTGCCCAAGCAGAGGGATTTTCAGTTAATGTGAAGTTGTTTTTTTTTTTTTTTCCCAATGAAAAGCAGGCCTGGGAGGAAGGACTGCAGCTTATGTACAAAAAAATCCACAGTTATTAATTTCTTTCTTTTTTTTAAGATTTATTTATTTGAAAGGCAGAGTTACAGAAAGGCAGAGGCAAAGAGAGAGAGAGAGAGAGAAAGAAAGAGAGGTCTTCCATCCACTGGTTCACTTCCCAGTTGGCCGCAACGGCCGGAGCTGCACCTCCGAAGCCAGGAGCCAGGAGCTTCTTCCGGGTCTCCCACGCAGGTGCAGGGGCCCAAGGCCTTGTGCCATCTCTGCTTTCCCGGGCCATAGCAGAGAGCTGGATCAGAAGTGGAGCAGCCAGGACTTAAACCAGTGCCCATAGGGGATGCTGGCACTACAGGTGGTAGCTTAACCTGCTATGCCACAGCGCCAGCCCCCATGGTTATTAATTTCTAAGAGGGTTCAAGTTCTGTCAGTAGGAGGAATAATTATTCTCATATAAATGCAAGTGCATGAGCTGTGCAGTCCAGCTTTCAAATGGGAAGAGAATGTTGGTCTTTGATAATTGAGAGGATACCACAGCAGGTGGAGAGAAACCAAACCAAATTTCAAGAACAGTGGTTTCCTCCTACCCTTCCCTCCTGCCCAATGGACCCATCCACAGGATCAGAGTTACCTCCTTTCCCATGAAAAGAGCGGAAGATTCCTTGGACATCAAGCCAAAGCTTGAAGTGACAGAGTCTATGAGGTACAAAAGAATGGGAATGGGACTTTGTTATCTTTGGGGTCCCTGACAAATCTGAGGGCCTCACCAAGATGGAGAAGGGCTTAAAAAAGTCCACGAGAATAGCACAGGGAAGAGGGGGACAGACAGAAAGTGCAGGTGAACCCTCTTGGACTCCTGCTAGAGAGCCCTGTGTAACATAGCACGCAAGGTGGCCAGATAAAGGTTTGTCTCCTCACCTGCCCACCTGGTTGCTTTGGGACACTTCCCTGAGTGCCATGGAAAGAAAACATGCTATAGATTTTCATCAAAATTCAGTGCGTGTTTGCTTGGAAACAGAAGGGACGCCAGGGAGCAGGCGGCCTAAAAGCCTGGTCATCTGACAAGCAGTGACCACCCTCTGTGGGTGACCAGGTGGAGATGTACCAACCCCAGGTGCGATGGTTTGGATTCTCGGCTCCTGCCGATGTTTAATACCCAGAGGCATAGGTTAATGGTCCCAGGAGGGTGGAGACCTGATTCAGTTATGATGTTTGGGGGGTTGGGGGGGGTCGAAAGGGAGGTGCTTGGGTCACTGGGAGTGAGTCCTCAGCAGGTTCTTGTGCGAGCGTTGTTCTAACAGCTAGTCAGGCCCAGCCGTTCTGCTTCCTGCCTCACCCTGTGATTCTTCCTCCACCTCCGCCAGTCTCCACTCTCGCCAGATGCTAAACCAATGGGGCTGCCCAGTCTCAGCCTGGGAATCTCCAAAACTGTGAGCCAAAACAAACCTTCCTTCATCAGTTGCTTGTTATAGGCATTCAGTTGTAGTAAAGAGAAACTGACGGGCAGCATGGACACTGTGGGCCCAGGACGCAGGGCTCGTTCTACTGACCTCTGCACCTACCTCCACATCCCACAGAAGGCCCCGAGGGGTAGACAGGGATCCTGTGGCCCAGCTCATGCACACACATGCACACTCACAGACACACATGTGTTCAGAGACATGTGCTGGGCCTGAAAAATGGGGTGGTTTTATTTTATACAACCCACATAAAGTTCAAGGCTTCCAGTGGCCCAGTCTCATACTGTGTCACGTTTGAAGAAACACAGTCCAACGGAAAAAAAAAACTTAAAAATACATGCTTTTCCAACCTTTGCCAGTGTCACTCAAAGAACATTAAAGGGGCTCTAATTTCCTGCCGCTCTTCCTCATTGCTTCCTGCCAGCAACTGCTCCCCAAGTCCCTGATCCCTCTTCATCTAAGGCCTCTGCTCTGCTTGTTTCCTGCTCTTCTCCTTTTTAAAAACTTTATTTATTTTGGAAAGACAGATGATAATGGTGATAGAGAGATAGATAATGGAGATTCCACCTGCTGGTTCAGTTCCCAAGTGCCCACAATGGCTGGGCTGATCCAGGCTGAACCAGGAAGCAGAACTCAATCCAGGTCTCCCACATGGGTGGCAGGGATCCAAACACTTGAGCCATCAGCTGCTGCCCCCAAGTGTGCATTTGCATCTTCCTCTTTTTCTTTCTTCTTGTCTCTCTGGAACTGTGTCCCACCACCTTTAATTCTTTTTTTTAAGATTTATTTATTTATTTGAAAGTCAGAGTTACACAGAGAGGAGGAGAGGTGGAGGTAGAGGTAGAGGTAGAGGTAGAGAGAGAGAGAGAGAGGTCTTCTATCTGATGGTTCACTCCCCAATTGAAGGCAATGACCGGAGCTGCACCTATCCGAAGCCAGGAGCCAGGAGCTTCTTCCAGGTCTTTCACGTGGGTGCAGGGGCCCAAGGACTTGGGCCATCTTCTACTGCTTTCCCAGGCCATAGCAGAGAGCTGGATTGGAAGTGAAGCAGCCAGGACTTGAACTGGCGACCAAATAGGATGCTGGCACTGCAGGTAGCAGCTTAACCTGTTACGCCAGAGTGCCAGCCCCCATCTTGGTGGGGGAACATAAGCATTCAGTCTATAATAATATATAACATATACTACATATTACTTTTATGCTATATATATATGGTTTTATAATGATGACATTAATGTAACATTATTTAAAATAGCACATGGAGAGGCTGGTGTTGTGGCGTAGTGAGCTAAGCCTTCGCCTGTGGTGCCGGCATCCCATATGGGCGCTGGTTAATTTCCCAACTGCTCCTCTTCCAATCCAGTTCTCTGCTATGGCCTGGGAAAGCAGTGGAAGATGGCCCAAGTCCTTGGGCCCCTGCACCCAAGTGGAAGACCTGGAAGAAGCTCTTGGCTCCTGACTTCGGATCAGCCCAGCTCTGGCCATTGCAGCCATTTGGGGAGTGAACCAGTGGATAGAAGACATTTCTTTCTCTCTCTCCCTCTCTCTGTAATTCTACCTCTCAAACAAATAAAATCTTTTTTAAAATACAATAATATGTGGTATATAGCATATATTGTGCATAATATACTTATTATGCACTATTACATATAAAATGCTATACAGTTGTGTATGATCACTGTAAGAGCTATTATTATCATCAGTATCATGGTTATTGGAACCCATTTGATGCTGCAGATGCTGAGGTTAGTAGAGATATAGTGAGAACAACATAGAATTTAAGAGCTTAGGTCACTAGGTAGACACAGAGAAATCAGGTTGTGAGTGTGTGTGTGTGTGTCCACGCATGCCCACACATGTGTACATCGGCAGCTGATGAATGTGGCTCTGAGCACAAACTCGTAGGAAGAGGTACTAAGGGCACTGTAAATCTCCTGGCCCCACCTGCTCATTTTGTGAATGAGGAGAGTGACATCAGGGCTTCACCAAGCAGCTGAAGAGCACAAGGTCATTGGCAGATCCCCTGCCGCCTCCATTCTGGCACACGCCGGATTGGGGCACAGTCCCGAGAAGATGGTCAGCCAAGAGGTGAGGGCGTGGTCCTGGGGGAGGCTCATCCTTTCCCCCTGCCCTCCCACCTTTCTCCCCTCCTCTCCGTTCCTCTTTGACCCTTGGATATTCTGTCCTCTGAGCTGCAGTCATGCTGACTTGTGCTTCTGGGGTGTGGATGCGGAGGGACCAGAGAACGTTCAGAGATATTAGCAGACACACGCATCAGTGTCAGACGAAAGTCTTGTCCTCGAACGTGAAAACAGGTGACTGACTCTGCTTCCGAGTGGGCCCTTTCCTGAGTGATTATCTCGTGGGGACAGATGGATTTGCTTAGGAGGAGGCACGTGGGACCATGTGACTTCTCTGTGGAAGGCCCTTATGGAGGACCAAAACTAGTTCTCTGTGAGTTTTCCCCCTCATCTTGCCTTGAAGAAACAATGGTAATCTTAGGCCATTTCTGACTTGAGAGTGCTGTGAGAGACATGATTCCAGACACTCCTGAGGATGTTGTCAGCATGAATCTAACCACTGCCTGCCACCCCGCTAGGGGTCGTCGGGAGCCAAGGCTGAGATGGCTGCTGAGGGTGTAGACACCGTCTTAGCACTCTTCCCCACGCTGGGCACCTGGGACTTTCATGCTGCACAGGTGTGACCCGAGATTCCCACTGGAGCCACTCGCCTCCCCACTCTCCTGCCCGGACAGGTTCCATCCTGGTCCCTCAGTCTCAGTGAGAGGATATGGAGCAGGGGCAAGACCTGGCATGAAGACGGGGAGAACAAGGACCTGCCAGGGTTTGGGTCTAGGCTAGTTTTGGCCAGGGACTACTCTGAGGGTGACAGCCCCTGAAGTCCACATCGTTTCCATTGACACATCGGACAGTGGAGTGAGGGCATTGTGAGCGACAGTCCTCTCTGGCTGCAGCTCTTTCCTCTAAGGAGGGGATATGGGGGCACTGAACCTTGGCAGCAATTTCCAGTGTGGACACTTTATGAATCTGGAATTTTTAGATCTGGTCTGGAGGGAAGGGCTCACTGCCTGGGATCCAAGCTCATGTGAGTCTCATGAAAGTATTAAACATTAGCTGTAGTTCATGTAAGTGACAGCTCCGTTGCCCAACAAAATGCAATGGCAGGTTTTAAGAAGTCCTTGGAAATCATGTACCCCTTTAATAAAATTAAGCACAACTAAAGGAAATCAACATTTATTTTGGAAATGCATGTGAATTAGGGCTGTAGACAACATAAGAAAGTAAATGTTGAACCTTCGGTGGTATTGATTGTGGAGAGGTAGGGCAGAGTATTGGGAGGAAGCACATGGGTAGATGTATATTATCATCAATATTTTGGGTCTTGTGTTCATGGTGTATTCAAAGGTGTTTATTGTGTTCATTAAAATAGGAATTATAAATTCAAATGTACAAGCCAATGACAAAGATGAGATGTTGATGTACTCAGCACTTTTCCACAGATCAACTGTTGTTCTAGGTACTTTGTAAATTCTATAAACTCACTGAATTTTCTAAAGAATTCTGTAGAGTAGGATTAATATTATTTCAATTTCCATAAGGAAATGGAAGGGCAGAGAGGTCTAGTAACTATTGCAACATCACACAGCAGTGCTGGGCTTCTAACACAGGCTGTGCACCCCCAGAGTTACAGTGGATGTCTGTGTGTACTGGGGGACTGGTTTCTTTCTTTTTTAAAGGTTTATTTATTTATTTGAAAGAGTTACACAGAGAGAGGTGAGGCAGAAAGAGAGGTGTCTTCCATCTGATGGTTCACTCCCCAACTGGCCTCAATGGCTGGAGCTGTGCCGATCCAAAGCCAGGAGTCAGGAGCATCTTCCAGGTCTCCCATGTGGGTGCAGGGGCCCAAGGGCTTGGGTCATCTTCCACTGCTTTCCCAGGCCATAGCAGAGAGCTGGATCAGAAGTGGAGCAGCCGGGTCTTGAACTGGCGCCCATATGGGATGCTGGTGCTTCAGGCCAGGGCTTTAACCCACTGCACCACAGCGCTGACCCCAGGACTGTTTTCTACAAGAAGCAGAGTCAAGTGTACAGGGAAGGAGGGCTGCTTGACCTGGGATGGGAGACAAAGCAGGTGGTTTTGTTCAGGGTAATATGTCCTTTGGGTCCTCTCTCCCGCTTCCCAGGTGAAATATCTGCACTTCAGCACAGTCTTCCTGGGATACAACAGTGGGGATTTGGCAGCATGATGGGGGTCGATCTGTTGACCGAGTCGCTCTTTGAGCTCCCTTCATGTCTCAGTGGTGAGGTGGCCACTGGTTAGATGGAGTTAGTGCTTCTTTGTTTTGCTTCAGGATTTGTCATATGTTGAGCACATATTGACTACTTGAATTAAATTGTAATGTCTCCTGCAACAGAAGTCAGTATTTGTTTAATAACAGATCAGGTGACTTAGTCCAGGAGGCGGATGGTCCATCCATGCACAGGAAGACTCGTGGTGGTGGCTTCTGTTTCTTTCCACTCAGAGATTTTCAGAGAGTGGTCTCTAGACCTGCAATGCTAGAATCCCTTAGGGAACTGGCCGGCGCCGCGGCGCTCATTAGGCTAATCCTCCACCTTGCGGCGCCGGCACACCGGGTTCTAGTCCCGGTCAGGGCACTGGATTCTGTCCCAGTTGCCCCTCTTCCAGGCCAGCTCTCTGCTGTGGCCAGGGAGTGCAGTGGAGGATGGCCCAAGTGCTTGGGCCCTGCACCCCATGGGAGACCAGGAGAAGTACCTGGCTCCTGCCATCGGATCAGCGTGGTGCGCCGGCCGCAGCGCACCGGCGCGGTGGCCATTGGAGGGTGAACCAACGGCAAAGGAAGACCTTTCTCTCTGTCTCTCTCTCTCACTGTCCACTCTGCCTGTCAAAAAAAAAAAAAAATCCCTTAGGGAACTTTCCAGAAATGCAAATTCTGGGCCTTGTCTCAATTCCACTGAATCCTGAGCTCTGGTGTAGTGGCAGGCAGGGATGTGCGGGCAAAGTTTAATAGCTGGGTATCTGAGAAAAAAAGTATATATATTTATACACACAAGTTTATTGCTGAGTTACAAGGTGTGCAGCACACAATTTATAAATAATAATAAAATATTCAGTATTTGTTGCTATAAATTTTATATAGCTAATTGATTTTTACAGATGTTTTTTATTATTTTTGGCCAGATTCTTGTATCAGACACAAACTGCAGTTGCAATTGATGAATGAATGTAGTTTGGACATGAATGTTGATTGACGTTTCCATTTGTGTTAAAGAATAAGAAGAAAGTCAAACAAAGTGAAGTCGTATGTCAGAATGTCATTCATTTATCGATGATGAGCAGTTTCTTTGCTGAGTAAGATAATAGTTTTCAAATATTGGAAGATTTTTTTCTTTACCCCTCCCCTTTCACAACATAAAAGCCACAGGCTGACACACTTTCTTTTTTTCTTTTTTACAGGCAGAGTGGACAGTGAGAGAGAGAGACAGAGAGAAAGGTCTTCCTTTTGCCGTTGGTTCACCCTCCAATGGCCGCCGCGGCCGGTGCGCTGCGGCCGGCGCACCACGCTGATCCAAAGCCAGGAGCCAGGTGCTTCTCCTGGTCTCCCATGGGGTGCAGGGCCCAAGCACCTGGGCCATCCTCCACTGCACTCCCTGGCCACAGCAGAGAGCTGGCCTGGAAGAGGGGCAACCGGGACAGAATCCGGCGCCCCGACCGGGACTAGAACCCGGCGTGCCGGCGCCGCAAAGCGGAGGATTAGCCTAGTGAGCCACGGCGCCGGCCATGACTTACTTTCTTAGACCACCTAGCCCAACAGTCTGTGTTTTAGCAAGCCTTCTGTGCGATTTTGATGATGCTGCATTTAAAAAACTATTTATTTTATTTGAAAGACATAGAGAGGGATGGAAAGAGATCTTTCATATGCTAATTCACTCCCCCAATGCCTGCAATAGCCAGGGCTGGGCTAGGTTGAGGCCAGGAACCTGATATTCAGTCTGGGTTTCCCATGTGGGTCAGGGACCCAAGTAGTTAAGCCGTCTTCTGTTGCCTTCCAGGATACATACTAGCAGGAAGCAGGATCAGGAGCAGAGCTGGGACTTGAACCAGGTAATCTATATGGGATGTGGGTGTCCCAAGCTGCAGCTTAACCACTCTGCCTGCACCGATGCTACATTAAAACTAAAATGATTTGTTTACTTGAGAGGTTGAGGTGGGGTGGGAGAGCCTATCTGCTGATTCATTTCCTGAATGAATCAGGGCTGGGGAGGGTCAAAGCCAGGAGCTGAGAACTGAATCCAGGTGTCCCCTGTGTGACAGGGACCCATGACTTGAGCTGTTGCCTGCTGCCTCCCTGGGTGAACATTAGAAGGAAGTTGGGGTTGGCGCCGTGGCTCACTAGGCTAATCCTCCACCTTGCGGTGCTGGCACACCGGGTTCTAGTCCCGGTCGGGGCGCCGGATTCTGTCCCGGTTGCCCCTCTTCCAGGCCAGCTCTCTGCTGTGGCCAGGGAGTGCAGTGGAGGATGGCCCAAGTGCTTGGGCCCTGCACCCCATGGGAGACCAGGAGAAGTACCTGGCTCCTGCCATCGGATCAGCGTGGTGCGCCGGCCGCAGCGCACCGGCCGTGGCGGCCATTGGAGGGTGAACCAACGGCAAAAGGAAGACCTTTCTCTCTGTCTCTCTCTCTCACTGTCCACTCTGCCTGTCAAAAAAAAAAAAAAAACAACAACAACAACAAAACAGAGAAGGAAGCTGGAATCAAGAGCAGAGATGGGACTGAACCCAGGCTCTGGCATGGGACGCACTCCAAGCAGTGACTCAACCACTGTACCATCTCCATCTGTTGATCCTGCATTTTGAAAACCACTGCCGAGGACCAGAAATGCATGTGAGTACAGCCTCGAGTAAGCTAGTGCTGCAAGCTCTGGGTCTGGAAAGAGAGGATTTAAAGGGGAACACTTGGGATCTTTGATTTCTTTCTTTCATGTTTTAGTAAGCTATTAGTAGATAATCCCCTCTAGCCCCCCACAAAAAAGAAAAACCCATTCTCCCCTCCTACCTGTGTGCAGGTGACTGCGACTAATACTGGTGTGCCCTGGAAGCATCCCCACCTGCTTGGATTGGACAGCTGGATCCCCTGCAGGGTCCTAAGGGCCTGCAACTTTCCCATGCAGCCTCCCCAGGTGTGGGGCATGCGCTTGCCAGCACTAGATCTAGAGGACACCTTCCCAAAGACTCTGGCTTGCAGATTGCTTAGCCTGTGGTTAAATGATCTATGTCCTCAGGTATACAGAATAGCAATCATCACAAGGAGACTCCCAGGGATTTTCAGTCTGAGGCTAAGCTTGTTAATCTGATTCTTATTTTAAAAAAAATTGCTCAACATGTGATTTTTAAAAAGATTTATTTATTTATTTGAAAGAATTACACACGGGGAGAGGAGAGGTAGAAAGAGGTCTTCCATCCACTGGTTCACTCCCCAATTGGCTGCAATGGCTGGAGCTGCACCAATCTGAAGCCAGGAGCCAGGAGCTTCCTCCAGGTCTCCCATGTGGGTGCAGGGGCCCAAGCACTTGGGCCATCTTCCACTGCTTTCCCAGGCCACAGCAGAGAGCTGGATCGGAAGTAGAGCAGCTGGAACTCGAACCAGTGCCCATATGGGATGCCAGCACTGCAGGCAGTGGTTTCACCCATTAAGCTACAGCACTGGCCCCTCAACATGTGATTTTTATTCACTGATTAAAATCAATAGTGAACACAGCAGCATCTTAATGTTCTCTGAGAACACAGCATTTCACACGTTTTTCTTGTGTGCCCTCAAATGTCAGTGCAACTTTTGTGTGGTGAAGCACTGTGAGCATTTAGGAGAGAAGGCATTTTGAAGCCAGCGAGGGTCTGGAGCGGAGGCTCTACAGAGTGCAAACCTTCCGTGATGGCTCATGTTCATTCTTATGACCATCAGTTAGTGTCTCCTGCTGTAATGTGGTGATACATGGACTCCAGGCTCCATGAACTGAACTACTGTGCACGCTCCTCCAGTCCCTCATTTTCTCCTTGGAGAACAAACTATAGACTGTTTGACATCGTTAGCACCTACTAATGGCACCCAGGGGCAAAGCACAAGCAAGTGGGGGTCACCCTTCACAGCCCTCTTGTGAGAACATTGGTGCTTTTAAAGGAGATGGTTCTCAGATCTTGGGAAGTTGCATGGTTATATAGTTATCTGGACTGCTGTTCCTGGAAGCAGAAGTCTCAGGCGGGGTTGGCGCTATAGCATAGCGGGTAAAGCCACCACCTGCAGTGCCGGCATCCCATATGGGTGCCAGTTTTGAGTCCCACCTGCTCCACTTCCAATCCAGCTCTTTGCTATGGCCTGGGAAAGCAGTAGAAGATGGCCCAAGTCCCCAGGCCCCTGCACCTGCATGGGAGACCTGGAAGAAGCTCCTGGCTCCTGGCTTCAAATTGGCCCAGCTCTGGCCATTGCAGCCATCTGGGGGAATCAACTAGTGGATGAAAGATTCTCTCTCTCTCTCTCTTTCTCTTTCTCTCACCCTCTCTCTCCCTTCCTCTCTCTCTCTCTCTCTCTCTCTCTCCCTATCTGTAACTCTTGCCTTTCAAATAAAATACATAAATCTTTTTAAGAAAAAAGTTCAAGATAAAAAAGGAGTTTCAGAAGCCTTGTCTGTTTTCTATCCATGTGAGTAGTGAGCAGTACATGTGACTCACATTTCTGTATTACTCATCAATACAACCTGTTGTTTTTGATTCTGGTCTGTGGGAGCTGTTCTTAGCATCTGGGAGGCCAGGAGAACAAAGAGGAGTCATTATCCTGGTGGAAGTAAGATTCCTCCTGGGTCATGCTAGCAGATGCTAGAGGAGGAAATTTGAGTGGAGCAAACCAGGACCACCCCCACCCGCAGCGTATATAATAACGTCATTGACACCTGACTCACAAGTCCCCCACCGCTGGGGCTTTGTCACTCTCCCAGCGTTGAGTGACGATGACTGGGGAGCTCTAGGGCAAACAGTCACAGCTGCATGACAGTACAAATTCTCCCAGAACTGGGTTGTGTGCTAAGAACCTGGCACCGAGATGAAGGTTACCTCTTGGAATCTTCTAGAGGTCCTCCCTGCTGTGACGTCTAATAGCAACCTTGCTCCAGAATTTCTGACAGGAAGCAATCATTTACATTAAAGAATATATGGTGTCTGTCTTCTAGCCCCTGAACTCCAGCAGTCACTGGGCTATTTCTAGTGCACGGTGATGGATGTCCCTGCCTTTGGCAGCCATGAAGCCTGCAACAGGAAAGCTGCAGGCAGCACCTGATGCATTGCTTCAAAGAGGCAAGACCCCAGAAGTGTAGGTGGGAAAGTTCAGGGCTGCCTTGTGAACCAAAAGAGAGGAGAGAAGAACCAAGACCGTGTCCACACTCTGCCTGCCTGCTGTTGGCTCCCTTCCTTTGGGGAAATATTTCATTATTTTGTATTTATTTTATACACAGATGCAGGTAATTTTTTTAAGAGAAAGGTCAAAGATTGTCATTGTTTGTGTCACATGAAACTGAAGCAGCACCAGCCTCCTCCTCTGTATTTCTATGGTAATTGGCTCCATGAGTCACAAACACAGCAGATGTGGATTGAATGGGATGAGACCATCTGGTCTGGATCCAAGTGTGCTTTCACCACACAGGGAGAGGAATAGGGCTGTCAGGGGCTGTTGGCTCTGACTTGGAGAGAAGTCCATGCTCTGAAGACTTATTCCTTTTGTTTCACCTGGATCCAAGGGACAGGCACTCCACCTGTCCTACAGAGGGCGCTGTTGGCAACGCAGTATGCATAATGTCATTGCTGACATTATTTAAGGGGTGCCTCTAGGTAAGTAGGACCCTGTGCTTAGGCTGGGCTCATGACACTTAGAATCCGTGGGATTGTCCTTCAAGGAGGTTACAATTTGGTCAGAGAATCAAGAGAAATACCTTAAAAATTTCCAACTAAACTATTAACCAAAAGGAAACAACCTAACTAATCAACTAACCAATCAAAAACAAAACAAAAAACGCCTGAGCCAACCACCCTCCCACCCTCTTGCAATACCAGCGTTTCATTTCATTTCTCATTTCAGATTGCCCTTCTGTTTTGTGGGGGTTTTGAATTGGAAATTATTAGTGCTGTTGCCCTCCTAATACACCCAGAAGATCTCAAGGTGCAGGAGCATTGTCTGTGAATCACAGCTATTCAGAGAATGCTTTATAAAAAGCTTCCCGAACACAGCATTTCACTTGTGGAGAGGAAAAATGGCTGCGTTTAACTTCTGCCTCCTAATCTTTGGTTGATAGAAACCAGGAAACTGCTCCATTTCATATGTTTACTTCAAAATACCCCATCTCCGCCAAGCGTCCGACTGCTCCATTCTTTAAGTGCCAGGCTCCGCCATCATGCCTCATATTTCTTTTCTCTCTCCCTGTGTTGGCTGATGCTCATGTCCAAAAAGCAGGCTTTCAGACTGCATTCTGATTGACCGACCTGGATTTCTGCTGAGTTGCTGAATGCTAAAGCCGGATGGATTTGACCAAAACTTGCTTTGCTGGGTTTTTGTCTCTTTTGGAAGCAGCTTCAGTCATGTTTTATAACAGGGATGGGGACTATCATTTAAGAATGGCAGCAGCTGGAGTCCCAGTAGAGAGAGGGTTTTAGAGTTGGATGGAATCGTAGGTTATTTGTCCTAAGATTTTAGCTGTTCACCTTGGGATCCTTGAAGTCAAGCTGTTGAGATATAGTTTCTAAGTTCATAGAACTACAGACCTTTGAATGAGAGCTTATCTTTTGACCGTGTGCTCACCCTGATGATTGCTTGAAGCTGAATCTCACACTCATTTGATCCATCTACCTGAAGATCCCGGTGTCCAAAGTAGGATGCAGTCCCACAGAATTCATAATGCTTGACAGAGTTTGGTTTTACTAAAGGGGCAGGTGAGTGGATTCTGGCTGGGCAAATCCCAGGGAGTCCTACCCTCCTGCCTGTTTTTGTGGACCCTGGCCCATTGACCACAGCGGCCTTTGTATGTTTGCTTGGACTTTAGCTGTTTCCTTTTTTCTAGTCTAGCAGCACTGCCTTCCCCAGCCCCAGGATTACCATCTACACACCAGAAAGCCTTTTGAAATAAGCTTGTTATTCTATAGTGACTTAAAATGTGCAGGTAAAGTACAGAGGTAAGATCCATCCCCAGTTTCCCCAGTGGCTATTAATTAGTGTGGAACGTCTGTTACAATAATGACACAACATCTGTAGGTTGTTATTGAGTAAATCCCAAACCTGATTCACACTCCCTGCATTTTGATCTAAGGTCCTTTTTCTACGCCAGGTTGATAAAGGTTGACTACACAGCCGAGGAACGTACCCCTGAGTGTGGGTGTGAGCGTTTCTTATAGTCCTCACTCATAGGCTTAGCGTCAGGAGACCATGAACCTCTCAGGTGAGGTGGATTTAGTTAAGGGGGTGGCTCCACAGGAAGCAACCCTTGGGAGGCTGGGCAACACCCAGCTACCACTCAGGTGTGATTTGTGAACCTGTTAGGAACTCGTGTATGGGTCTGGAGAGGAATGAGAGAGAAAGGAGAGTGGACGGGCTGGGTGTGAGAGAAGCAGGTTGTGCAGGAAGGGAGGGTCAGAAGGAGCAGAGGTTCCCGTGGACGATGCACTCCCCAGCCAACTGCCTTTGCTGCATGGACGTTTTGGGGGCAGGCCTTAGATGGCTATTCCTGGTCAATGCTCAGAGGCTCCTGTCTCCTCTTGACTTCAAGAAAGCCTTTCCCCAGTACCCAGCCACACTCCCTCACATAGAAAGCCGGGTGGCAGTGATATTTGTTGAGTATTTTTCATGGACCAAGTGATTCTTCTGTGCCCTACACAACTCTCACCTTACAGATGAGGAAACTGGGCCAGCGCCGTGGCTCACTAGGCTAATCCTTTGTCTGCGGTGCCGGTACCCCGAGTTCTAGTTTCGGTTGGGGCACCGGATTCTGTCCTGGTTGCTCCTTTTTCAGTCCAGCTCTCTGCTGTGGCCCAGGAGTGCAGTGGAGGATGGCCCAAGTGCTTGGACCCTGCACCCGCATGGGAGACCAGGAGGAAGCACCTGGCTCCTGGCTTCGAATCAGCGCAGTGCACCGGCCGCAGCGGCCACTGGGGGGTGAACCAATGGAAAAGGAAGACCTTTCTTTCTGTCTCTCTCTCTCTCTCTCACTGTTCACTTTGCCTGTCCAAAACAACAACAAGAAAAAAAAAACAGATGAGGAAACTGATACAGGGCGGTTAAGAAGCTCATTGAAGACTCCTGGTCAGTGGTGAGGCCAGGATTTGAACCTTAGCTGTGTGTTTCCAAAGTGTGTTTGTTGAACTACTGTGCTACATTTCCTCTAGGAGATGGGAACTAACACTCTCATTTTACTCTGGTAAGAAAACTATGGCTTAGTGAACTTGGAGGATTTATCTAAGGGGCTAGGGCAGCCAGAGACTGGACCTCAGCCAAGATCTCATAGTTCCCTAACTCTGGTAGTACTCATAGTATCTTGTTTATCTCTTGTCCTTTTGCTTAAATGGCAAATGTTTTGAAGGCAGAAACCCTGCCCTCTTTTTTTTTTTTTTTTTCTGTGTAGCATGAGATCCTAGTAGCAATCAGGTGTTTATCGCACATGAACTGAGTGAGTGTGCAATAGCACACTTAGTGCAGTTGTCAGCTAAGTTTTATGCTGGATGTAATTTAGCTTGGCCATCATTGGTCTGAACTCTGTTTTTCCGAGCTCCTTGGGAAGGAAGCAGAAGTGAATGCTGGCTATACTGTCCCTGGCAAAGGAGAGTAGGTAGGATCCACAAACAGAGTCCTGACAAGCTGCTGTAGCAGTACTATGGCCCAAACCTGATACACTATCTTCTGAATCAAATCTTAACACCCCACCTGTCCTGTAGGTCACCCAGTTGCTATTCTTTCAGTTAAATACTCATGGCTCAAGTCATTATTCTGCCTTGTCCAGAGGGACTTTCTTTTTTTTTATTTTTTATTTGACAAGTAGAGTTATAGACAGTGAGAGAGACAGAGAGAAAGGTCTTCCTTCTGTTGGTTCACTCTCCAAATGGCCGCTATGGCTGGCACTGTGCTGATCTGAAGCCAGGAGCCAGGTGCCTCTTCCTGGTCTGCAATACAGGTGCGGGTGCCCAAGCACTTGGGCCATCCTCCACTGCCCTCCTGGGCCACAACAGAGAGCTGGACTGGAAGAGGAGCAACCTGGACTAGAACCCAGCACCCATATGTGATGCCAGCACTGCAGGTGGAGGATTAACCAAATGAGCCACGGCGCCGGCCCCCAGAGGGACTTTCTGTGGTGATGGCTGTTTGGCATGGCAACCATTAGTTGCATGAGGCTGTTGAGCCTGGAGAATGTGGCTGGTACAATTGTAGACCTGCCTTTTAAATTTACGGTGCTCTAATTGATTTTAATAGTCACACGTGTCTAGAGATTGCCATATTATACAGGGTGGATCTAGACTCACCTCTCACACTGCTGCCTCTATCCCAGTTCTCTTCCTTAAGAAGCCCTTGCATGGATTTTGAGCTGACCACTAAAGTGCCTTGCCTGACCTCAATGACCACATTCCATCTAGAACTCCTTAATAACTGCATCCCAAGCTTGAACCTTGCTTTTGGGTCCCTGATCTCATGCACCTGATCACCTACTATTGGCTGTTGAGCTGGAGTCATAGGGACTTCTCTACTTGCTTTCTTTCCTACTCCTGTGGGGTCTCCTTCCTGTTGCTGTTGTTCCCACCACTGGCTATGTTCTCAGGCTCATCTCCTCTTACCTGGACTTTTGCACGGAGCTTCTCCATGGGTCTCCTTTCTTTCTGCTATTCCTAGCTTGCAGTAGATTGAATTGATCCCAATACTCCTCTCCTCTGTAATAGAATCGGCCATCCATCTGTTCGCCATGACCTCATGGTGAGTGGCTCTTTGATGGGGTGAGGGTGGGGGGCTTGGTCATGTGACTTGCCATTGCAGGTTGGAATGCTCACCTGCATGACGTAGGCAGAGGCTTGCAATGCATTCACATAGTCAGGTTCTCCCTTTAGTTTCTCACTTTGGATCTAAGGAGGACGAGTGACACATGGACCAGAATTGGACTCCACTCAGTCTGGAGGTTAACCCAGTGGATCCCAGCCCAGGCCAGCCATACTTTTCCAAATAGCAGATGCAAGAATGAGAAATAAATGCCACTGTGGTTTCGCAGTGTTTGTCATTCAGTAAAATATGATTGTAACATATTCTCTCCACTGCCAAAGTTACTGTTGTATGGGGTCGGCAATGTGGTGCAGTGGGTTAAAGCCCTGGCCTGAAGTGCCAGCATCCCATATGGACATTGGTTCTAGTCCCAGCTGCTCCTCTTCTGATCCAGCTGTCTGCTATGGCCTGGGAAAGAAGTAGAAAATGACCTAAGTCATTGGGCCCCTGCACCCATGTGGGAGACCCAGAGGAGGCTCCTGGCTCCAGGCTTCAGATTGGCACAGCTCCAGCCATTGCGGCCAAGTGGGGAGTGAACCATCGGATGAGAGACCTCTCTCTCTCTCTTTGCCTCTCCTCTCTCTATGTAACTCTGACTTTCAAATAAATAAATAAATCTTTAAAAAAACAAAGTTGCTGTTGTACAAAGTAGGTCTATCCTGTTACTGGTATTCAGTGGGTGATGTATCCCAGAGGATCAACTCCCGGATGTTTATTGTGATGTGTAAGCCCTTGGTCTTTCATTTCCATCTCCCTCTACCCTGACTGTGACTCATATGGCATCTGGATTCTTGGAGGTCTGAGACATGTTTTGGACTTGGAGCACACTAAATTTTTGTCTTCCACTTCCTTCTTCCAGCACTCTTATCCCATATCTACCTTCTGTCCCCAATTCTGGCTTATTCATTAAAGACAGCTCAAATGCCACTACACTGTGAAGCCTTGCTTTGCTCTTCCAGAAGTGGCCCATTTACGTGCCCATGGCACTTCATAGAGAACGCTGTTCAGTGCTCACTTCCTGACAACTGTAGCAGACTGTGTCTGGGAGCTGGCCTAGGTTGATAGCTTCAGGGAAGTGACTATTTTATTCATGCTGTGTCCTTTCTAGGTAGGGCTAACTCATTTCTTGGCACACAGCAGATGCTCAAACAGATGTCGTGTATGATTGGAGAAAAGGTGTCATTTAGCAAGGCAATGAACTTGTGGAGGCAGATTAACTCAGAGGTCACATTGCAAGCAGTGGTGCTGTGGTCCTCAGAGCAGCTTGGCTAGGAAAAGAGTTAAGTTTGGCAGAACCTGTGTTGAAGGCTCTGCCTGCTCTGTTCCAGAACAGATGGCAGGCAGCATGGTGCTGGAGCTGGAGCATGGGGCTGGGAGCCAGGAGAGGCAGCCCTGGCCCTGTCACCAACTTAGCCCCTGTCTCTTTGAGCTTCAGGTTCTTTGGGCCGTGAAGCTCTTGCATTTGAGAGTCTGCTCACTTCTCCTGACTCTCACGGCAGGTGTCGTGTTCTGCAGGAGTTTGAAAGGGAGGGCTCTCTCCAGAATTCTCCAGGCCTCCTCGAGAAGTAAAGAGGAGGCAGCAAGGGGAAACCACCCCCTCCCTGTGGGCGGGGAATGAGGTCCCCACCAGTTGCTTCTAGTTATCAATTTGCTGGATAAAAATTTGCTGGACACCAAAATTCAGGGACCTGAAACTCATTTATCACTATTTGTCATGCTTTTGTGGGTTGGCTGGGCAGGTTATGCCCAGGGTCTCTTGTGCAGGTGCAGTCAGAAGGTAGCTGGGGTTGCAGTTGTCTGCAAATTTGACAGGGCTGTGTGTCCAAGATGCATAATTTCCATGGCTGGCAGCTGATGAGGGCTGTTCCCTGGGGCTGTGGCTAGAGCGCTGGTGATTGACCTAGGCCTCTCACTACATGGTAGCTGGGCTGTGGTTGGGGCAGCCTAAGGGCAGGAATTACCCATGACCCAAGCCAAGGCTGTTAGACTTCTTAGCAACCCAGCCTCAGAATTCCCAGGACAGCATTTTTGCCACATTCTTTTGGACAAGTGAGTCACTAAGGAGAGCCCACATTTAAGAAGAGGGAGCCCACCCTTGGTGAGGGAAATGTTGAAGGCTTTGCAAGCATCTTTAACCCACCACCCCATGGCAACGTGCTGGGACAAGAATCTTGCGATGGAGCAAACTCTTAAGAATGGAGATGCCCAGGTGAATGTATATAGATATTTAGGATACCTTGGGGGTTATCTTCCTAAAAATTAACAAATTTATTTGAAAGGCAGAGTTGCAGAGACAAAGGCAGGAGGGGATAGATCTTTTGTTTGATGGTTCATCCCCAAAATGGCCTCAATGGCCAGGGCTGGGCCAGGCCAAAACCAGGAGCCAGGAGGTTCATCTGGATCTCCCACCGTGGGTGCAGGGGCCCAAGCACTTGGGCCAGCCTCTGCTACTGTTCCCAGGCCATTTGCAGGGAGCTGAATTGGGAGTGGAGCAAACGGGAAACAAACCCATGCCCATATGGGATGCTGACGCTGCAGGTGGTGGCTTAATCCTCTATGCCACAACCCTGGCCCTTGGGGGGTTATCTTAACCCCAGGAGAAGGAGAGTCTAGATCACATCCTGACTTTAATCAGAGCGTCTATCTGAGGTTCAGCTTCTGTTGTTCAGTAAGAAAGAGTTCCATGCATTTCATGTAGCGTCGCGACTGGGGTTAAGTGTGGACACCGCAGCCTCTGCAGACACATGAGTGCTGGGCGAGTAGCTGCCCGGACACCCCTGGCTGCTGACAGCCGCGGTGCAGGTGCGGGCTCCACCTCACATGCAGGAGGTCCTGCTGTCAGTGGGAATTGTCCAGGAACGCGCAGAGTGCTCCCAGGATTCCTTTCTCCAGAAGAGCACGCTCTCATCTTCATTACGTTCCCCACTGGCCTGTAAAGGTACTTCAGAGAGTTCATGGAAAACATGAAATTAAAAGACAAGTTGATTTTGATGCAGAAAAAAAATCCACGCTTAGCTTTCCCATAGCACATATTTCTGATGGACTTTTTACAGAACCCTTGGACGTATCCCTTGGTTTCTCATGCACTTGGTTTCCGCGACCCACAGCACTCCACACACTTCCATGGACTGTAAAAGGAGGTGCTAGCAGAAAGCTGTTTTTGGAAAAGCCCAAGGGTCATCTTCACGTTCCGTTGGCTGTCATTCAACCTGTGGGACTGACATCTTGTTGAGGAAGGAAGCTGGGTTTTCCTCCTCTCTCTGCCCTTGCTGTTGCCAAATCTGCACACAGAGACTCCCTGTAGGGGTAGGACCTTGGGTAGAAGGCGTGGAAGAGCGCCACACCATCCCGGACAGAGCCCTTGGGAATCCCTCCAGGAGTCTGTGAATGGCTCACAAACCAGTGCTTTGAAGATACTTTGCTCCTAAAAGGGAGAAGCTGTCTTTTCCCCTCTGATGGATGGTGGCCGAGCTAGAGGCCGCAGAGGTGACTCACCGCAGAGGTCAGGACAGGCAAGGAGGGGAGGAAGACTTGGCGGCCCGTGCTGCGCGGGGAAACTGCTCGGGGCAGGGCTAGTTAACCGTCCTTGCCTGCTTTGAGTCAGTGGGGCCATTAGGTTCCATGGCTTGTGGCCCCAGCTGTCTCCTCTTGGAAGCACAGAAAGATTGGTTGGGGACAATCCAGGTTCAAAATGTGTCATAAATTTGTTGCGATTTGATTTCCCTTTTTAGGCACTTTACCGTGTGTGTGTGTGTGTGTGTGTGTGTGATGGAGGCCTGGGAATTAGATAACTCCGGCCACATGTTCTTGGCTCCTCTGGCATGAATGTCAGTGGAAAAAATGCAAAAGCAGTAACTGCGCCCTGTGAGGGCAGTCTTCACTCTGCCTCTTCCCTCTCCCGGAAATAGCGTCTCGTCTTTTCTCTTAAGAGTAACCAAATTGAATGGTTCTTTCTGGAGAGTGTGGCTGTTCCCTGGTGGCTCTTTCTGGATTGACAAAGCCAAACAGTTCTGAGGTTCTGCGCCTTCAGTAACAGATGCTGTCTTGAGTCTGAGACAGGCACTTGGACACAAGTAGTTTAACCCCAGGAGGGAGGAAGGAGGAGCAGGCAGGACGAGACAGGGCAGGAGAAGGAATCAGACTGAGAGCGTGGTGCTGTGAGCAGCAGGCTTGATTTTGGCCAGAGCTCTGGGAAGCACAGCAGATGTTCCTGGAAGGAGAGGCTGGGACCCTTATCGTCACGCCCATAGGTGTTTTCCCCGGACTTTTTCAAGACCTTTTCCATGCGTGGATTTAAAAACTTTTTGCATGAAAATAAACTGATTTTTCAATTCTGTTTCCCATGAAGTGTCTGAAGTACCCTCATGCTACGCTCTCCCTCCTCCCTCCCTGCCTGTTTTCATCCTTCTCCCACACGCATTTTTATTTGCTCTCTTCTCTCTCTTCCTCTTCAATTTACCCTCCCTCTCTCTTCCCCCTTCTCTTCCTCCCTCCCTCTCCTTTTCCCTCTTCATTTTCAATTCTTTGCTTAATTTTCAAATACTTAAAATTTTTCAGAATCTCTTTTTGTCATTCATTTCTAGTTTAATTCTATTGGTGAGAGTGTAGATTTTGTAGATAGACTACATGGTTTGCATGGACTCAGTTCTTTTAATTTGCTGTAATTTGTTTATGGCCCAGAACATTGTTATTTTTTAAATATTTGAAAGACAGAATCACAGAGAGAGAGGAAGGGAGAGGAAGGGAGAGGGCGCTTCTATACACTGGTTCACTCCTCACATGCCCCCAACAGCTGGTGATGGACCAGGCTGAAACCAGGAGCTAGGACCTCCATTTGGTCTCCCACATGGATGGTAGGGTCCAGGTACTTAGAACATCTTCTGCTGCCTTCTCAGGCACATTAGCAGGAAGCCGGAGTGAAAGAATAGCAGCCAGGACTTGAACTGGTATTCTAACAAGGGGTGCTGGCATTCTGACATGGGACGCTGGCATTCTGACATGCGATGCTGGCATTCTAACATGGGATGCTGGCATCTTAACATGGGATGCTGGCATTCTAACATGGGATGCTGGCATTCTAACATGGGATGCTGGCATTCTAATATGGGACGATGGCATTCTAACATGGGATGCTGGCATTCTAACGTGGGATGCTGGCATTCTAACGTGGATGCTGGCATCCCAGGTGGCAGCCTAACCCTGTGCACTGCAACACTGGCCCCAAGAGATCATTTTTGATGATTGCTTCATGTGGACTTAAAAATAATGTATATCCTGCTGTTATTGCATGGAAGTTTTATAAAGTTCAGTTAGGTTAATTAGTTCAATTAGTCTGATAATGTTACACAAGTCTTCTCTTTCCTTGACTGCTTTTCTGTCTACTGTTCTGTTGGTTACTGAGAGATAAGTGATATTGTATCCAAATAGGGTTACAAATCTGTCTATTCTCCTTTCCATTTTATGAGTGTTTGGTGTATCTTGAAGCTATGCTGATAGGCACATACACCTGTGGGATTGTTATATCTCCTTGCTGCATTGTCCCTGTTATCATTATGTAATGATCTTTTACCCCTAGTAAGAGTCCTTATTCTACACTCTGGAAAGTCTGTTTCTTGCCTGTTAATCCAGCATTCTAGATTTCTTTAGGTGTTTGTATGGTAATTTTTTCTCTATCCTATTAGTTTTAACCTATCTATGTCTTTATATTTAAAGTGTATTTCTTATGTAAATCATGCAAATTTTAAAATTTCTCTATTTCAATAGAGATGGTTCAGACAACTAAATTTAGTATAATTAAGGGAAGGCATTTGGCCTAGATGTTAAGCCACTGATTGGGATGCCCACATCCCACATTGTGATGTCTGAGTTTGAGTCTCAGTTGTGCTTCTGAGTCTAGCTTCTTGCTAATGTACACTTTGGGAGACAGCATGGGATAGCTCAAGTAGTCGGTGCCTGCCTCCTTTGCTGGAGTCCTGGACTGAATTCTTGGTTTCTGGCTTAACTCGGGGCATTGCAGATAGTTGGGGATTAAGCCAGCAAATTGGATCCCTCTTTGTCCCCTCACTGTTTCAAATTATAAAAAAATTAATGTAATTGTTTACATAGTTCATTTAAGTTTATCACTTTGCTAGTTATTTTCTATTTGTCTCATTCTCATTTGTTCTTTGTCCCCCCCCCCCCCAGTCTACTTTTGGATATATTGAGTATTTTTAATGATGTGATTATATCTACAATTAGCTTGGTGTTTTTATCTATATTTATGTAGCTGTTGATCAACATAATACACTATGTAGCTATATATTTTACAACATGTGTCTTTATTTTGTCACAGTCTTTCTCCAAATATTTTTATACCACCTCAAGAACAGTGTGAGAAAGTTAAAACAGTATAAGTCTATGTTCTTTTCTTTCCCTCATTTTCTGTTATTATTGCCATGTATCTTATGAATACACATTTTCAGCACCTCAGAATTTCTTGTTATTATTTTTGCTTTACATAGCCAACCACTTTAAATTCATTTAAAATAAGAGTCCATTATATTTACCCGTTCTTTTACCATTTTACTCTTCATTTCTTTAAGTAGATATAAATTTTCATTTCATAATAGAATCCTTCCATTTAAAGAACTCCCTTAAACAGTAGTGAAGACCTACTGCTGATGTATTTTCTCAAGTTTTATATGTCTAAAAAAGTCTACAAATGGCCTTCTATCTGGTTTTCTTTTTTTATTATTTATATTTTTTATTTATTTAACAGATAGACAGTGAGAGCAAGAGACAGAGAGAAATGTGCTCCCTCCACTGATTCACCCCCCAAATGGCCACTATGGCTGGTGCTGTGCCAATCCGAAGCCAGGAGCCAGGTGCCTCTCCTGGTCTCCCACACGGGTGCAGGCGCCCAAGCACCCGGGCCATCCTCCACTGCACCCTCCCCTCGGGCCACAGCAGAGAGCCGGACTGAAAGAGGAGCAACCCATATGGGATGCTGGCACCGCAGGCAGGAGATTAATCAAGTGAGCCACAGCGCCGGCCCCTCTTTTGGTTTTTAAAGACATCATCCCACTGTCTTCTTGCTTATATAATTTTGGCTGAAAAGTCTACTGAATTTTATCTTCATTCATCTTTATATAGCGTTTTCCCCTCTCTTTAAGTTTTTGGCTTTGTATTTCAGCAGTTTCATTATGCTGAGATTGTGTGTGTGTGTGAGATCGTTATCTTGTTGGGGTACACGGAGCCTTTGTCTTTCAATAATTTTAGAATACTCATGGTGTCATTAATTCTTCAAGATTTGTCTTCTGCTTTATTCTTGCTTTTCCCTCCCCTTGGGACTTTAACTATGTATGTAGTAGACTACTTGATAAAGTCCTTTAGATTTTGCACAGTGAGGTTCGGGCTGCTGCTGAGATCCTGGAAAGAATTTCTCTCTTATATTGTGTTTTGTCTTTTTGGTATTTACATTCAACTTTTTAAAGACTCTCAGCCAAAATTCCCTACCTGCTCATGCACATTACTCACTTCTCCCATTAGCTTTTAAAACATATTAATAATAGTTATTTGAAGTCCATACCTACTACTTCCAGCGTCTAAATCATCTCCAAGTCTTGTTCTATTGACTATTTCATCCCTCTTCATGGATTTTGATTTGTGTGCCTCAAATTTTTGCTTGCCTGCTAGACATTGGTTGTAGAAAAACAGTAAAGATTGAAATAAATAATATTTACCCAAGAAATGGAGTTACCTCTTCCATTAGGCTGTTAGCATGAGTGGCTGAATCTTTCTATTCAGAAACTGAGTTAGGGTTTGATTTTGTTGCATCGTTTCCTGTACACAGGCTTCAGATCCTTCTCTCGGTGGGTTTTTGTTACCTTCTGCTCACTGTGGGGGCTGGAGTACTTGAAAGATTGTCTCAATCTCTTTATTAACATTCAGGCTTTCAGTGGTACTTGTGTGGGCGATTTCTCTAAGATCTTGCCCCTCTTCCCTTCATATTCTCTGCTGCTTTTTCACTTGTTGTTCAAGAAGGGGGCTGGAGAGCATCGTACTTTTCTTGGTGTAGTCTTGAACCAGGAAGGGGGCTGTGCAGCTGAGCTTCAGGACTGGCGTCTCATCAGCGTATCTCTTCCATGGAAGCTACATTCTGTTTGGTACCTGTGTGGGGTCTTGGTTGGGAGAAAGTTCTTGTCCCTCATGTAACAGCACCCGCGTCAGCAGCAGCAGCAGTTGTGCCTTTTTTATTTGTACAAGATTCTGGATGCAAGAGCATTTTCTTCCCCCCAAATCCAGCAGCTCATATGAGGAAAGGTCTGGAAAACAGGTAGGGTGCTGTGTTTGTACCCCAGTGGCAGCAGATCACCACCTGCACACTTGCACCTCCCCAAAGGACTTGTTCCAGGCTCCTGTATTGCACCCATCTTCCTCATGAGTTCCTGGTAATGCCCATGGCAAAGAACTTGTTAATGACTATGAACCTTCCTTGTTTCTGGAGAATTCCATGTGGGGAGAATAGAGAAGCTCTACCTTTTTGAAAATGTCAAGTTCTCATTGAAATCTCAGTGCCTACTCAAACTCTCAATCCAAGCCAATGTGGAGGAGCCCAAGGCTGCCATCTTTCTCCGTCACCCTCACAGCCTCTTGGTGTTCATTTCTGCAGGTTAAGAGAACATGCTTTGCATTTCCCTCAAGCAAACAAACCCCTTACTCCTTCCCCAGCCCCATTCGCTTGACAAGCTCAGAGAAGACACGGCAATAAAGAGATGATGGGGCTGGTGCTGTGGTACACTGGGTTAAAGCCCCGGCCTGCAGTGCCAGCATCCCATATGGACACTGGTTCGAGTCCTGGCTGCTCCACTTCTGATCCAGCACCCTGTTAATTCACCTGGGAAAGCAGAGGAGGAGGGTCCAAGTCCCTGGGCCCCTGCACCCACATAGGAGACCTGGAGGAAGCTCCTGGTTCTGGGCTTCAGATCATTGCAGCTCTGGCTGTTGCAGCCATCTGGGGAGTGAACCAGTGGATGGAAGACCTCTCTCTCTGTCTCTACCTCTCTCTGTAACTCTATCTTTCAAATAAATAAAATAAATCTTAAAAAAAAGAAAAGATGCCATTTGCTCAAGCTCTTCAAGACCCAGTACCCACTTGAATCTCTTTCAGGCCCTACACCTGAGGGATGGGGCTTATGCCATGGCTGGGAGAGGTAACCTAAAGAAGAGATACGCTGGAATTGTTAGGAAAGGTGGATGAAGTGAGACACCCTTGCCTTATTTTCTGAAACTTTTTGCACACCCCATCTGTCTTTGGGGCAGTGACTGCACAGGGCCAACCTGTGGGGTGGTTAGCTGGAGGAGCTGGTAATCAGGTGAGGTTTCCAACTGCTGGTTTTGTAATCGCTTGACTCAAGCATGCTGCCTTCTACCTAGAGAAAATGACTCAGTGGAATCTCATGATCCCCCCAGGGCTCAAATCTGCTGCAGCCCACTCATCGAGGCTTCAATTAAACTGTTTGCACCTTGGCCCATGCCTTCTAAATGGCTCTGCACACGGCAGTGTTTATCGCCTGCAGAGATAAAGGGCCGCAGAGGGAGGCACTCAGAGGCAGGAGTCCATAAGCAAACTGAGCTCACTTGGGAACAAAGCATCCGCAAGCTTAAATATTTAAATTCTAGCTTCAGCTGAGAGGAGACTGACATTAAATATCGCCAGGCTCCTGTATTTATTGCCACCTCTATAGTGTGGGGTTCACTGGAGCGTGTTTTGCCCCCTCTGGCTTTTGTATATGTTGCTCCCTGAGCCAGAAACACAGTTCTCCCCCTCCTACTCTTCCCTGAATAATTCTTTCTTAATGTTTACTTATTTATTTTCATCTCCTTGAAAGGGAGAGAGAGAGACAGAGAGAGAGAGAGAGAATCTTCCATTTACTGTTTTACTCCCCAAATGCCTGCAATGCCTGTGGCTGGGCCATGCTGAAGCCTGGAGCCAGGAACTCCATCTGGGACACCCAAGTGGGTGGCAGGGGCTCAAGCGCTTGAGTCATCACCTGTTACCTCCCAAAGTGCATTGGCAGGAAGCTGGATGGGAAGTGAAGTAGCCAGGACTTAAACCAACACTCCAATATGGGATACAGGTGGTCTCATGCAGCGGCTTAACCACTGTGCCACCACAGTAACTCCATGGCTAACTCTTAGGACCCCTCCTGGGCTCCCGTGACACTCTGCTTCCCCATCACAGGAACTGTCACAGTGAGTTGTGATTGTGCAGGCTCTTATTTAAATCCACTAGTAGATCAGAAATAGCTGTTTTGTGGCTGTCCTCACAACCTGGCACCATGCCTGGAGCAGGATGAAAGGAGCTGGAATTGTTCCCCAAATGACCAAAGGCACAAAGACTCCAAGAGCAGCCTCTCAGGGCACCAAGTCCAGAAAAGCAAAAGCAAGAGGAGCCATCCAACTGGACATGGCAAGGATGGAGTGAGGGGAGGCAGGTGCTCAGGAACTGAGGAGGTGTGGACGAGGCCTGGGAATGGAATTCCTGGTGGATCCCGGCTGGGAACCCTGCCTGGGTACCCTGGACTCACTCCCTGGCTGCTGGCTGAGCATGAGGAGGGCCAGGGAGGAGTTCCATCATGCTGGGGGGAACAGGGGCTCAACACCGGGCTTGTAGAGCCCTAAGCTGGTTCCAGAAGCTATCCTGAGAGGTGCCTGGCCTCCAGGGCACTGGTGCAGAGGGTGTAGCACACTCAGGAGTGGTTCCCACGTGGAGGCTCAGTCAGCTCAGGGAGTTGAGAAGCTGGACACCACTTGAGTCCACTTCTCATCAGCCATGGGTTGAGAGTGGCTCCCCAAGGGTATTGATTTCCTCTTCATGGGTAGAGTGAAGTGGTTTTAGCACCAGGGAGAGCCCTCTAAGAGAGAGGAGGCAGCTGGGAATGGGACATGGGCCGACGTGTGCAGAATTGAGTAGGTACAAAGGCTGAGGTTGAGGGGCCACCTGCAACCACTGCAGGCATCAGTGCAGATGCATCCTGGGAGCATCCGTGTCCAGGGCTGGTTCTGAGCAGCTGCACATGCGTGCATATAGCGTGCTTATGAGTACACGTAGGCTGCTGGCATACCTCTAGCCCCTGCTGAACTGGGTGGGGCTGACTCTGCAGGAAGTGACTGCCTCGGATTCCCACCCGAAGGAGAGACCTTATTTGATCCCCTCTCATCCTGCAGGCCTTCTGGGTGTAGGAGACCTTTGAGAATGATTGGTTTCTCTCCCTCAGTTATTCTGAAGTATAGAGTAAATTGTTCTAAGCTCCAGTCGCCCTACTGTGTGATAGAACACTTGAGTGCATTCCCTACATGTAACTGTATTTTTGTATCTGATGTGCAGCCCCCCTCCCTGCTTCACTGCGCATTGTGTGCCTGTATTGATTTATTACAGCGTACCCCATGAATATGTCCAATTATCAGGTGTCAATTAAATGTTTTAAAAATCCCACATACCTATTTGAATATTTTTTTTGACAGGCAGAGTGGACAGTGAGAGAGAGAGACAGAGAGAAAGGTCTTCCTTTGCCATTGGTTCACCCTCCAATGGCCGCCGCGGCCAGCGCACTGCGGCCGGCGCACCACACTGATCCAAAGCCAGGAGCCAGGTGTTTCTCCTGGTCTCCCATGGGGTGCAGGGCCCAAGCACCTGGGCCATCCTCCACTGCACTCCCTGGCCACAGCAGAGAGCTGGCCTGGAAGAGGGGCACCTGGGACAGAATCCGGTGCCCTGACTGGGACTAGAACCCGGTGTGCTGGCGCCGCAAGGTGGAGGATTAGCCTAGCGAGCCACGGCGCCAGCCCCTATTTGAATATTTAGGGCTGGTCCAGGAAAATGATGATCCCTGATGAGAAGAAAGCTTTCTTGAGATTTTTGGATGAGTTTCATTTTCTAATTTTGAAGTGAGAGCAATGTTTTTTTCCCCAACTGGGTCTGTGGGGTGAAGGAGTAGGGTCACAGTCGCTCTCTGGGCACCTGTTCTTCCCTCCTCCTTCCACATGCTCATCTCATCTCTGCAGTTTGCCTGGGGCTCCCAACCTCCTTCTTTAAGGCCCCTGAGATGTGGGATCCCAGCACTGTAGGGAGTAGGCTGTAAACCCTAGACTCACGTCTCTACAAGACAGAACACCCAAGTGGACCTTCTTCCTGTCCACACCTAACATGGAATGAGTCTATGGTTGTTTCTCCTGTCTGCTCGCTACCATATCAGTCTGTCTCTGGATTTAACCTGAAAATGCCCAGCTTTCTGTGATTCCAGAGCACACCCTAGCACTTTCAGGCAGGCCCCTTTCTCTGTAGGGACTGAGAGTGTGTGTCCCTCACCACGCCCAACCCCCTCAGCAAGGTCACAGCTGTGCTCACAAGGTGGTCTCCTGGAAGGAGGAGGGAACTAAGCATGTCATGGGGTCCCAGACCCAACTGCACCATCAGGTACGCCTGGAGAACATATGGAAATACAAAATATTGCATCAGGCTTAATTTGCTATGGAAATAGATTTTAGGAGACGTGCATGAGCACATCCCTCCCCCCCCCCCCCCCCCCCAGTAATTATGTCAGAAGCTGGACATACTAATTTGCCTGACTGTGGCTATCATTTACCTTCAAAAAGTTCATGAAAAATCGAATTAGAAGATAAATTCAGGGGAGGCTTGTGGTGCAGTGGGTTAGGCTGCCACTGGGGATGCCCACATGCCCGTATTACAATGCTTGGTTTGCGTCTTGGCTATGCGTGCTTCCAATCCAGCTTCCTGCTTTTGCTCCTGTGAGACTGTTGATGATGGCTAAGTACTTAGGTCCCCGCCATCCACGTGGGAGACCCAGATGGAATCCCTTTCTCCTGATTTCAGCTTGGTTTAATCCTAGTCACTGTGGGCATTTGGAGACTGAATCAGCAAATGGAAGATCTCTTTCTGTCTCTCCCTCTCTATCTGTTACTCTTTCAAACAAATAAATAAGTAATTCTTAAAAAAAGGATGTTTATTTTGCTGGAAAATATTTTGAAATCTGCATAGTTCCATTTTCTGTGAGCTTTTTGAGGACCCTTTGTGTGTGTGGATTATTTTAGGGGTCTTGAGGAAGGAGGCTGGGAGCTGTAAGAGAGTCCTGGGTTCTTCCAGGTCACCAGCAGAGATGAGTAAGAGAGGGAGGGGGAAGGACAGGCAGTCAGAGACTGATGGTGACCCTGCTCCTTCATCCACAGACCCAGCTGGGAAAAACCACAGCCCAGTGCTGTGTCATATTTTGCAACAAAAGTAAACTTATCTTTTCATTCCACTTTCCACAGAACTTTTTTCATTTTTTTTCAAATTAATTAATTTTTTTAAGGAATACGAATTTCATATATACAACATGTATACATATGTAATGATTCTTCCCACCATATCCACCCTTCCACCCACACTCCCACTCCTCTTCCTCCTGCCTCTCCTCTTCCCAGTACCATTCTCCATTAAGATTCATTTTCAATGAACTTTGTACACAGAAGACCAACTCTATATTAAGTAAAGATTTCAACAATTTGCACACACACACACACACACACAAACACTGTTTGGGAACAAGTATCACATTTAACTCTCATAGTACAACTGATTGAGAACAGATGTCCTGCATGGGGAGTTAGTGCACAGTGACTCCTGTTGTTAATTTAACAATTAACACTCTTATGTATGACGTCAGTGATCACCTGAGGCTCTTGACATGAGCTGCCAAGGCTATGGAAGCCTTTTGAATCTACAACCTCCGTCAGTATTCAGACGAATCCATAAGCAAAGTGAAAGTTCTCTCTTCCCTTTAGAGAAAAGTACATCCTTCTTTGATGGCCATTTTTATTTTATTTATTTTTATTTTACAGGTAGGGTTACAGACAGTGAAAGAGAGAGAGAGACAGAGAGAAAGGTCTTCCTTCTGTTGGTTCACTCCCCAAATGGCTGCCACAGCCAGCACTGCATCGATCCGAAGCCAGGAGCCAGGCGTTTCCGCCTGGTCTCCCACACAGGTGCAGGGGCCCAAGCACCTGGGCCATCCTCCACTACCCTCCTGGGCCACAGCAGAGAGCTGGACTGGAAGAGGGGCAAACAGGAATAGAACCCAGTGCCCATATGGGATGCCAGCATCGCAGGCAGAGGATTAACCAAGTGAGCCACGGCGCCAGCCTCTGATGGTCACTTCTTTCTGTTAGGATCTCACTCACAGAGATCCTTTATGTAGGACATTTTTTTTTTTTGCCACAGTGTCTTGGCTTTCCATGCCTGAAATGCTCTCATGGGCTTTTCAGTCAGACCAGGAAGCCTTAAGGGCTGATTCTGAGGTCAGAGTGTTACTTAAAGTGATTGTTATTCTATGAGTCTCCACAGACCTTTTGAAGTACACTTGTACGTGAGCTGTAGACAGAATGTGTCCCCTGAGTTCCAAGTGTTGGAAACCTAACCCCAGAGGTGCTTGTTACTGAAACTCAGGAGATGGGGCCTTTGGAAGGCGACTGAGTCATGGCAAATGGATATGAAGCCATAGATTAGTGGATTGATGGGGTATCATGGGAATGGCCATGTTGGAAAAGCAAGTGCTCTATCTCACCATGTGATGACAGTGCTGTATTGTGGTGCAAAACAAAAGCCCTGCAGAAGGGCTGAGCAGGTGCCAGTGTCATGCTCTTGAACTTCCCAGCCTCCAGTACTTTGAGTGAAATAAGCCTCCCTTCTTTATAAGGTACCCGGTTGCTGGTATTCAGTTACTTATATTAACATTTATGTTAGATGATCTTGCTGTATGCATTACATATATGCAGTAGAAGCCTCACAAATTAGTGGTTTAAAGCATTTAGCTCACAATGTTGTGCATCAGCTGTGGGGTTCTGCTCTGGGCCTGCTCCTCTGACCTGTGTGTGGTTGGTTCAGACACTGTGATCAGCTGGTGGCTTGGCTGAGGACTGTGCTCCTCACATGCTTGGTACTCAGTGGGCTGTCAGTTGGGGCAACCAAAGTGACAAGGCCTTGTGCTCTCTGCTTTCAGCTGGCCATCTCGGGCTCATTCACCCAGAGCCATACAACTTGAGAAGAACAGCAAGAGGGCAATCCGCAGAGCACAGACACTCATACTTTCCGTGTGTGTGTGTGTGTGCATGCATGTTTGTATGCATGCATTTACATGTGTGTCTGCATGTGTGTGCTTGTGCATGTAACATCTGCTAATGTCCCATTTGTCAAAACCAGTCACAGGGACAAGTCCAGAGGCTTGTGGGTTGGGACCCCAAGGGCATCGATATAGAGAAATGTGAACAAATTGGTGGCCCTGATCACTTATCCCCTATAGATTTCTATCCTGAACTCACAGAATCACTCTGAGGATGGCCCACAAATCTCTAGTTTTTAACCCTGGGTAATTGTCACACAGCTGTGGCAGGAAAAGGTAGCTGGGGGCATCTGAGTTTGCTCCCCCAGATCTTAAAGGTGGTGAAACAGAGCCTGGGAATCTTCCCAAGGCACCAGAGCCCTTTAAGGCCCTGCCCCTCAGCCCACTGGGTTCCTACCATGCCATCCTGTCCTGCCATCCCAATGGGGTGAGCAAAGTAGAGTTCCTTTACGAAGCCAAATTTTAACTCACATACTCCTGAGATAATAATGTACATAGCCCCAAAGCACTTTAATTTGCTTAAAAGTTTTTCCTATCACTGTATTATAAAATTTTTGATTACTGTGTAAATATGTGTACATGACTGTGGGTTTCAGTGCAGTATTTCAACACATGTACACAGCACAAACCAGCCAGCAGAGGCAACCAGCTGTTCCATTTTCTTGGCTTTGTGCTTGGTGCTTAGCAGCTCTGCTCTCACAGGTCCATAAATAGCATATGATACCTGAGAGTGCCCTGCACGCCCCTGCTGTGCTGTGGAACCCCACAACTTGCTGTGTTCTGACTGTGTTTGGATAGAGGAAGGAGAAACATGCAGTATTTGGATTTCTGAGACTGGCTTATTTCACATAACCTAATGCTGTCCAGGTCCAACTATTTTGTTGCAAATAGCAGGCTTTCATTTTTTTTATGGCTGAACAATACTCCATATTGTATACCACATTGTCTATGCATACTCATCCATTAACAGACACCTGGGTTGATTCTATGTCTTGGTTGTTGTGAGTAGCACTGCAACGAACATGGGTGTGGGGAGCAACTCGGACTAGACTGTTACTGGAATTAAGACTTATTCTATACATCTGCTCTCCCACAATATGGCGCTGGGAGAGGAGTAAACAGCTTCTACGCAGCTGCCTCTCGCCAACTTGAGTGATGACCTGCAGGAGCTGATCCTGCTCCTGATTGGAGGAGAGCAGCATACTCGGCGTGTGGGTAGCAGAGTTGGGATTGGTGGAAGAGGACTATAAAGGAGGAGAGAGACAACATGCACCAGGAACATCTATCTGAAGGAACACCTGTGCAGCCCCCGAGAGAGCCGGCCGGCAGTGTGCCGCTCCCCAGCGGAAGTGGGGAAAGTGGCAGGGGGAACCGCCCTCCCACGGAGGTGGAAGGGACGGTAGCCAACCCGGGAAGAACCAGCAGCAAACCCGGGGAGGGCCGAGCAGACAAAAGAACAGCGCAGGGTCCTGTGTCGTTCCTCCATGAAGAGGGGGAGCGACATAATGGTGCTGTGACTCGGATATGAAGCCTAGGCAGGGTTTAGTGTCGTTCCTCCATGAAGAGGGGGAGCGACACATGGGGATACAGGAATCTATTTTGTATGCTGATTTAATTTCCTTTGGGTACATAGAGAAGTGAGATAGCCCAGTCATGGGCTAGATCTATTTTTAGCTTTTGGAGGGTCATCCATACTGTTTTCCATCAAGACCATATTAATTTTTGAAAAGATTTTATTTACTTGAGAGGTAGAGTTACAGACAGTGAGAGGGAGAGACAGAGACAAAGGTCTCCAATCCACTGGTTCACTCCCCAAATGGCTGCGGCAGCCAAAGCTGAGCTGATCTGAAGCCAGGAACTTCTTCCGGGTCTTTTATGTGGGTGCAGAGGCCCAAGCACTTGGGCCATCTTCTACTGCTTTCCCAGGCCATAGCAGAGAGCTGGATTGGAAGTGGAGCAGCTAGGACTCGAACCCACACCCATATGGGATGCCGGCGCCATAGGTGGAGGATTAACCTAGTGTACCACAGCACCGGCCTTGACCATATTAATTCTTTAAAAGATTTATTTATTTATTTTTTTAGATTTATTTATTTATTTGAAAGACAGTTACAAGGAGAGAGGGAGAGACAGAGAGAGGGAAGAGAGAGAGATCTTCCATCTGCTTGTTCACTTCTCAAATAGACACACTAGCCATGGCTGGGCCAGGCTGAAGTCAGGAGCCAGCAGCTTCGTCAGGGTTTCCCACATATGTGGCAGGGACCCAAGCACTTGGACCACCCCCTGCTGTTTTTCCCAGACCATTAGCAGGGAGTTAGATTGGAAGTGGAGCAACCAGGACGTGAACTAGTGCCCGTTTGGGATGGTGGTGTTGCAGGTCGTGGTTACCTGCTATGCCACAAGGCTGGCCCCAAGGCCATATGAACTTGTATTCCCACTGACAGGTGTACAGAGGTTCCCTTTTTCTCCACATACTTGCCAGCATCTGCTATCTTTTGGCTTTTCGATAATAGCCATTCTAAAAACACCTTTCAAAAAGAGGAAAAGATTTATGGTTTTTTGTAAGACATACAGAAACTGCCAGGAGGCTGGGGTTCAAACCATTCAAGAAAGAAGCAGAGCTCTCAAATACTTTGGAGAGGGGCCAGTGCTGTGGTGCAGCGGGTTAAGCCACTGCCTGCAATTCTGGCATCTCATATGGGCTCTGGTTCGAGTCTGCTCCATTTCCAATCCAGCTCCATGCCAGTGCACCTGGGAAAACAGCAGAGGGTTTTGAAGTGCTTGGGCCCCTGGACCCACAAGGAAGAGCCAAATGAAGCTCCTTGGCTCCTGGCTTTGGGCTTTCCTAGCCCTGGCCAATTGCAGCCACTGGGATGGAAGATCTCTGTCTGTGTCTCTCTTCTCTCTGTAACTCCACATTTCAAATAAATAAATCTTTGGAAAAAAAAAAAAAAAAACTTCGGAGAAGTCAGCTTAAAATACAGGGCACTGTGCAAGCAATGTGGCAGAACCCTCCCGTATCGCTGGAAGCAGGTGTGAGCAGCCCAGGCTGGGTTAGATCACGGTTTCAAGTCCTGGAGCACTTTCAAGGGCCAAGTGTTTGAGGCAGATGCACTGTGTTCCTGTTTAGAAAGGCAGCCCTTCTTGGATGAGAACGTTGCACATAAAACATGAAAATTAAGCTCATCCAAGTATCAGATAAGTTGCAGATCCAGGTTCTGTGCTGATATCCCCGAAAGCACGTCCAGGCTGCATGGAGTAAGACGTGTTGTTTTCTAATCCCAGGAGGTCAGTCGGCAGAGGTCCAGTCCAGGGGAGGCTGGTGGTGTCACCGCTCGGGCTCAGCTCCAAATGAGGCTGCTCCAGAGGAGATGCCCTGGGCCTTGTGAGTGTCCCTCCAGCCATCCTCCCAGAGGGCTGGAGCGAGGTGAAACTGATCCGCCCCTGACAGATAGTCCCGGAATGCAACCCGATATTTGGATGGGGCCCCCTATTGCACAAGGACAGCATCTGCTCAGCTTGCCTTCCCCAGTGTCCTTGGCTTTGATGTTGAAAGGCTGGTGCCTGAGGCCAAAGGGATGCAGCTTGTCCAGAGGGGCTGACTGGAAACAAAAGGGCCTTTTAGGAGTGTCTACCAAGAGACCCATGAGGGTAAGCAAAGGAGAGAGTGGTAGGCATGGAGGCTCAGCCCCAGGCCCTGACGATTGGAAGCTGGGCACAAGCTGGAGAATTGTCCCCTTCTACAGGAAGTCTACTAGGTCATCCAGGGACCAAGAAAGGAATCCCACAGGGCTGATAGTAGGATTCATCGTCAACTTCAGGGAGCAACTCTCTAAGCTCATCGATGATCACCAAGGAGGTAGAGGTGCCCACCACTTTAATGGGGTTGTTATGAACTTTTGTCCACTAGTGTGTGCATCCATCCCAGACCTCATCCTTCAACTTCAATCTGTCCATCCAATTGTGTATCTGCCATCTTTGTTCAGATGTGCAACAGGCATTCATATCTCACATATCCAGAGGCAAGCTCCTGCCTCTTTCCCAGCCATGTCTTCTCCTCCCTGTCTTTCCTGTCTCAGGTAACAGCACATCTACCCTTCCAGGAGTTCAAACAAAATGTTTTCCAGTCACTCTTGACTCGTCCCTTTGGTTCCTGTGTTTGTTCTTGCCCTTCAGTGTGTACCAGGTTCTGCACATTGCTCAGAGCCTCCATCCTTCCTGTCCTGCTGGAGCCACCAGCACTCCTGACCTGCTGCAGACCTGTGGCCATCTCCTGTCTGGTGATCCACCCCTCACTATCTTCCTCCGCTTAGGGGCAAGAGCAGCTCTCTTAAAAGTGCAGGCTGGATTATGTCATTCTTCTCCAAACTAGGCAACAGCTTCTCCTTCTTCTCTGAGTGAAATCCCAAGTCCTGGCTGTGGCCTGGAGGCTGTGCACACTCTGGCCTCATCTCCCAAGTTCCTGCCTCAGGACCCATGTGCTTGTTGTACACTTGTTGGAATAGCCTCCTTGAAGCAGTCAGATGCTGGTTCCCACCAGCTCTGCAGTGCCCTCACGCTTTGTTCAGCCTCACAGTGGTTCTTGCAGACACTGCAGGTGCCTATCTATAACCCATTCACCTTCACCTTCACATGCTTGTGGGTGGCTCCCTACTGGAAACACCTGCCATGCTCTGCTTGGCACGCTCAAGGCTGGCATGGGACAGGCCAGGCGGGAGTTGGAAATTCCTCCAGCTTCCTTGGCTTCGGGTGGGACAGAAGCATGTCTGACACAGTCTCAAGGCATTCCTCAGCAGTGCTGAGCCCCACAGGCCCGGAATGTCAACTAATTGACAAACACAGATGTTACTTCTTCTGTGCTTATGAGGTCTCTTTCTAAATAAGTTACTCTCAGTTCTTCATCTCCAGGTCAACTCCAGAGGGTCCACAGGAAGGCAATGACTTTGAGCCTCCACTGGTGGGAGAGACAGTCCAGTGGTGGGACCCTGGCGCTTTGTGACTGGAAGGTCAGTGTGCAAAGTCCCAGTTTCCCAGAGTGATGACTGCTTATGCCTTCCACACGTAGAAATGACTGTAGTGCCTCTCGGAGGTTTGAGAAGAAGGCCTGTGATGTTACACTGTAGCACTGTGGTCTCTCTCTCCTCTCTCTCTCTCTCTCTCTCTGTCTCTCTCTTCTCTCTCCTCTCTCCTCTCTCCTCTCTCTGCTGTCCTCTCACAGGCCAGGGAGCCATCCTCACCAGATTACTACTCATGAGGGTAAGAGAGAGTTAACTTCAGTTCTAAGGGGAACTGGAATTTCAGGGACCAGGTTTTCAGGCTGTGAAACAAGCCACCTTGAACTGAATGGCTTAAAACAATGACAACCCTTGCTTTGCTCATGAATCTGCAGTTTGGGCAGAGCTTGCCAGAGACAGCACATGTTCGCCTGTGGCATCACCCAGAGCACCTCCAAGGCCAAGGATTGGGCTCCTGACTCTGTCCAGTGTCTGGAAGATATAAACAGCTGGGTGGGCCCAGTAGGGGCTCCTGGGGTCCCTCTCTCCTCTCCATGGTCTCTCTCCTGGTCTCTTCAGTGTGATGACAGCAGAGCAGTCAGACTTCTCACATGGCCGCTCAGAGCTCCAGAGGTGCATGTCAAGGAGGGGCAAGGGGAGAAAGAGGGAGAGAGAGTGTGAGCGAGCGAGCGAGCCTGGTGGAAGCTATATGACCTTTTATGATTTGGCCTGGGAAGCTGCTTCGTATCACTTCTGGTGCATCCTGTTAGAGGAAGTTACAAATGTCCACCATCCAAGGTTGGCCATCTTTAGAAATATAGTCTATCATGCAGATCTTTGCTTTCAGGTCTGCTGGTGTGATGTTCCTCGCAAAGCTTCTAGTCTCTGTGGAGACCCAAGAGGCCCTGGCCAGAGATGAGGTGGCAAGGGGCTTGGCTGGATCAGGGCTGGGTCTCACTTTCTTCTGCCTGGAGGGCGGGCTACTTTCTGGAGCCTGTGTTTGCATGAGCTCATGCACAGGCCTTGCTGTGGCTGTCGCTGAAGGAACAGGAAGATTTCTGGTTTGTGTAAGCAAAGAGAAATGAGATGGAGGAGTAGTCGGGAGCTGGTTCTCCCCAGTGTATGGGGGTTTGGGGATCCCTAGGGGGAGAGCCAGAGGCAGAGGCAGAGGAGGGGCTGGCACTGTGGCACAGCAGGTTAAGCCACCACCTACAATGCCAGCATCCCATATCAGAGTGCCTGTTAAATCCTGGCTGTTCCACTTCTGATCCAGCTCCCTGCTAATGTGTTTGGGAAAGCAGCAGAAGATGGCCCAAGTGACTGGGCCCCTGCCACCCATGTGGGAGACCTGGATGGAGTTCCAGGGTCCTGGCTTTGCCCTGGCTAAGCCCTGGCTGTTGTGGCTATTTGGGGTTTGAATTAGTAGATGGAGGATCTCTCTCTCTCTCTCTGTCTCCCTCCTTCCCTCCCTCCCTCCCTCCGTCCCTCCCTCCCTCCCTCTTTATCCCTCTTTCTGTAACTCTGCCTTTCATATGAACCAAATAAATATTTTTTGAAAAGGGGGAAAATACTTTTCCACAAAGTGTTCATATGAGATTCTGAGAACAAGCATCAGGACTGCAAGGTCCAGACCATGAGGTGCTACACAGAAATGGGTAGCGTGGAGTCCTATTCAACTCGGGCATCACGGGAAGTAGGCCTTGGGCAGCTCTGGGAGGTGGCTACATGTGGCTGTGTCCGTGGAAGGCACTGATGGTGTTGAGCAGAGATTGGGATGAGGGGCTGCAGCAGGACACAAGGAGGTTTGTTCCTTTAGGTCTGAAACACCTCCTGGGAAAAATCCAAAAGTCACAGGAGGAGATTAAGAGGGACCTGTGGCCCTGTGTCACCTGAACTGGGCTTGAGGCTGGGAAAGGTGTGTGATGTGAGTGTTCTCAGGGTGCTCACGGTCACTGGTGTTAAAGATGCAGCCGTGGCTGAGCCATGTGTGGTAAAGTGGGATACAGTCTGTGTGTGTGTGTGTGTGTGTGTGTGTGTGTGTAAGAAGTGGAGGTAAATGTTGAGCAGGTAAGATGGGTATTTTCACCAGGAGCCTGTCGTTCTGAAGCAGGTTAATCCTGCACTTCCCCGCACACCGTGGTCTAAGTGCCCCCCTTCCACGTTGTTTTTGTCACATGGAGAGTCCTGTAGTTCCTGTGGCTGGTGGGTGAATCTCAGCAGAAGGGGACATGAGGACTTTGAGCTGACAGTGGCCACATGGCTTTGATGCTTCCTGAGGGGAGGTGTGGTGTTCCCAGAGACGTCCAGGGGATATCGTAGCCATCCTGGACCTCTCTGGAAGGAGCGCCCCATTTGCTGGCATGAATTTCATTTATTTGTTTTAGTTTACTCGAAAGGCAGAGATACAGAGATTTTTCTGTCTGCTGGTTCCCTCCCCAGATGTCTGCCAACGCTGGGGCTAGGCCAGGCTGAAGCTAGGAAGCAGGCGGTCAATCCAGGGCTCTCATACGGGTGGCAGAGCCATCACTGCTTCCTTCCACGTGCACTTGGTAGAAAGCTGGATTGGAAGCAGAGCCAAGGTGGAACCCAGGCACTCCATCGGCATGGCTTGTGGGCATCCCAGCAGACTCTCAACCGCTGCACCAAATGCCTGCGCCATTATGGTGGGAATTTTTTAAACAACATTTTTAGAAGACTTTGTACTTTTTCAGGGAAAAATGATCTGACTTATGAGTGCTATAGTGTTCAATATATTTGTATCATTTAGAGATTCCCCCCTCATTTAGTAAAATACTGTTTACTTTTGAAAATGAAAGAAAATTTGAATAAGTAAATAAAATCATTCTAAATCTTAATACTCAGATATATTTAATATTAATAGTACATGCATGAAGGATGTTAAAATATTGAGTCATAAGTGCTTGAATTTCTATTCTCTTTTTCTGCTTTGTTTTTTGGGGTGGGGAGCTTGGTAGAAGAGAAATCTGGACAGGCAGAGAGAAATCCACTGATCTGTACAAGAAATGTGGAGATAAGGGTTGGGGAAAAATATGGAAGAGATGGGAGGAGAGGGAGAAAGTGTGGGGAATAAGAGGAAGAGAGAGTGGTGAATGAAAAAATATTCAAATCTGGGCATTTTGGGGAGAAGAGAGGTCAAAAAGAAAAAAACAAGATATCCAAGTAGCTATAGTATGCAGTAGAAATCTAGATAAAGGAAAGAATGGAAAAATATAATCATTAAAAAATGTTGACATACACATCAGAAAAATTCAGTGAAAACATTATTCTTCAATTCTGTCTTGATGATAAGAGCAGTTTAGAGGCTGGAAGATGACCCAGTTTTATTTGGGATATTTATATTCATCTATATAACCCAATGTTATTAAAAAATCAAAGTAGCATATTATTCTATATATTGTTTTATGACTTTTTTATGAGCAATATGTATAGAACATAACCTTTGATGACCACATAATATTAGAGTGAATGTATCATGATTTATTTAATTCATCCTCCACTGGCTATTTGGATTATTTCCTTTTTTTAAAAAAAACTATTCTAGGCAATACAGCAATGAATAACCTTATAAATAAGTCTTCATGGACAAATATGATGATTAATATATAGAATGATTTCATTCAGATACATTTATTGAGGTAGATGCACTGGGTCAAGAGAAATATAAAATATTATAGATTTTAATACTCATTGTTGGACTGCTGTATTGAAAGGCTAATTATTCTCCACCTGTGAGTTTAGATTCTAACCTGTTGATTCTAAACTATTTTCTTTTTTTAATAGAAAGTTTTTATTTAATAAATTGAAATTTCATAAGTATGACTTTTGGATTATAGCAGTTCTTCCCCACATAACCACCCTCCTACCTGCAAACCATCCCATCTCCTACTCCCTTTCCCATCCCATTCCTCATTAAGATTCATTTTTAATTATCTTATATACAGAAGATCAACTCTATAGTAAGTAAAGATTTCAACAGTTTGCACCACACAGACACACAAAGTATAAAGTACTGTTTGGAGACTAGTTTTACCATTAATTCTCATAGTGTAACACATTAAGAACAGAGGTCCTCCATGGGAAGCAAGTGCACAGTGACTCCTGTTGTTGATTTAACAATTGACACTCTTATTTATGATGTCAGTGATCACCTGTGGCTCTTGTCATGAGCTGCCAAGGCTATGGAAGCCTCTTGAGTTCACACACTCCGACCTTATTTACACAAGGCCATAATCAAAGTGGAAGTTCTCTCTTCCCTTCAGAGAAAGGTACCTCCTTCTTTGATGGCCCATTCTTTCCACTGAGATCTCACTCACAGAGATCTTTCATTTATGTCATTTATTTTTTGCTATAGTGTCTTGGCTTCCCATGCCTGAAATGCTCTCATGGGATTTTTAGCCAGATCTGAATGCCTTAAGGGCTGATTCTGAGGCCAGAGTGTTGTTTAGGGCATTTGTCATTCTATGAGTCTGCTGTGTGTCCTGCTTCCCATGTTGGATCTTTCTCTCCTTTTTAATCCTATCAATTATCATTAGCAGACACTTGGTCTTAATTATGTGATCCCTTTGACACTCACTCCTATCTTTATGATCAGTTATGAACTTAAACTAATCACTTTAACTAGTAAGATGGCATTGGTACCTGCCAACTTAATGGGATTTTGAGTCCTGTGGCAAGTTTTTAGCTTTACCCTTAGGGATAAGTCCGAGGGAACATGTGCCAAACCGTACATCTCCTCCCTTTCTTATTTTTAACAAGGATCAATTTTCAATTGGATTTAAACACCTAAGATTAATTCCGTGTTAAGTAAAGACTTCAACCAATGGTATTAAGTAGAAAAAGAAAATACTAAAAAGAATAAAATAGTAAGCTGTTTCTTGACGGGACAAGGGCTGATCAAGTCATTCCTTCTCATAGTTCAGTTTCACTTCTACAATTTTCTTTTAGGTGCTCAGTTAGTTGTCACAGGTCAGGGAGAACATATATTTGTCCCTTTGGGACTGGCTTATTTCACTCAGCATGATGTTTTCCAGATTCCTCCATTTTGTTGCAAATGACTGGATTTCATTTTTTTATACTGCTGTGAAGTATTCCATAGAGTACATATCACATAACTTGTTTATCTAGTCTTCTGTTGATGGGCACTTAGGTTGATTCCATGCCTTAGCTATTGTGAGTTGAGCTGCAATAAACATTGAAGTGCAGATGGCTCTTTTATTTGCCAATTTAATATCCCTTGGATAAATTCGGGGGAGTGAGATGGCTGGGTCGTATGGTAAGGCTATATTCAGGTTTCTGAGGAATCTCCAAACTGTCTTCCATAGTGGCTTTACCAGTTTGCATTCCCACCAACAGTGGATTAGTGTGCCTTTTTCCCTACATCCTCGCCAGCATCTGTTGTTAGTTGATTTCTGTATGTGAGCCATTCTAAACAGGGTGAGGTGAAACCTCATTGTGGTTTTGATTTGCATTTCCCTGATGGCTAGTGATCCTGAACAGTTTTTCATGTGTCTGTTGGCCATTTGGATTTCCTCTTTTGAAATGTCTGTTTAGGTCCTTGGCCCATCTCTTAAGTGGGTTGTTTGTTTTGTTGTGATGGAGTCTCTTAATCTTTTTGTAGATTCTGGTTATTAATCCTTTTTCAGTTGCATAGTTTGCAAATATTTTTTCCCATTCTGTCGGTTGCCTCTTCACTTTCCTGTTTCTTTTGCAGTACAGAAACTTCTCAATTTGATGTAATCCCACTAAACTATCTTCTCTTATGCTGTAACTATATCCTGAAAATGTAAGCTCGAGTAAGGCAGCAGCAGTCTTCTATCACTCTGCTTAGCATAGGTGTTGACACATAGCAGAATCTCAATGAATATGTTCAAATAAATGAATGATTGGTTGGATGGAAGAGTGAATGGGTGGATTTGGACCCTCATGGGCAGGGTTGCTACTCATCTAAAGACCCCTAATATCTGGGGTGATGTCAAGAACAGGGTGGGTACCTAATGCGAAATATCCTCAGGAACTTGATCTTGACCCAACCATATTGCCACTTGGGGATCAGTAGTTCCTTTCCATCTAAGGAAGTGGATTGACTGCTTGAGAATACCTGATTGCAGAAGTAGTCTGTCATCCCGCGAATGGCTACACTGTCTGGAGGGTGGTCTCCCAGTCCTCACCACACTGTCCATCCTACTAACTTCTGATAAGTGTCTGCTATATCAAGCAACCTGTTCAACCTTCCTTTAAAACTCTGTACTCTGAAGATGGAAGGGAGAAGGGGATGGAGGCATCTAGCACTGGGCTCAGAAAACAAAATCTGGACAAGCTCAGAGCATTTACCCTCAAAAAGGGCAGGTGTTCCTGTGATTAAGGACCATTATCCCTCAGCGTCGTCCTGGTCTCATCTAGCCCAGACAGTGGCAAATAGCAGCAGAATTGGTTTTTAAGTTTAATCCTCTCCATGTTGCTATAAATTAGGTGTATTTTTTTCCATCTTCCAATTCAGGAAACTGGAGCTTAGAGAGGGAAGGTGACATTTCCCGCCATTGTGCAACCATCAGCGGGCCATCTGACTCCAGGAACGTGTGCAGCATCAGTTTTAGGCAAATTCCTCCCCGAGCACAGCTGCCCTTTTGTCCAGTCCGTAGCCGTGAAGCACAGAGCTGCCGTGTCTCACGGGTGCAGCTGATTGCTGAGTGCTTGTCACAGCTGCAGCCCAACTGTGCTGACACCTAGGCAGGCGGAAGCCAAGGACAGCTAAGAAATTCCACAGAGGTCAGCCAGACAAGGTGCAATAGCTCAGCACAAGACACTGGCTATGAAAAGGAAGCCAACTCCTAGAAATTCTCTGACCAGTAAGCATGTGGCTTATGAAGCAAGGACAGTAGTCAAGGTTTGTTGCCTGAGATTGAAAGTGAAATGCTCAAATGGAAAAGGAGGCCAGTTGGGAGAGGACAGATTTTTTTCTTTACTTTGGTGTATCCTAGGAATGGATCTGGAACTTCATTTGGCCATGATTTATGTACAGTCATTCCTCAGTGTTTGCAGGGAACTGGTTCCAGGATACTCCTGATAGAAAAATCCATGGATACTCACATCCTTTATATAAAGTGGGATAGTATTTGCTTATAACCTACATACATTCTCCTATAATTTTTTTTAATTTGAAAGTGAGGGGGAGCGAGAGAGCACTCACATCTACTGGTTCACTTTCCAATATTTGCAATGGAGCTGGGCTGAGGCTGAACCCAAGAGCCAGGAGCTCAATTCAGGTTTAACCATGTGCACGGCAGGGACTCGATTACTTGAGCCATCACCTGCTGCACTTCAGGGTCTGTGTTGTCTGGAAGCTGCAGTCAGGAGCCAGAGCCAGACCCAAAATTGAACCCAGGCATCTGATGTCTTAAGCAGCGTTTTAATGGTTTGGCCAAATGCCCACCTTTCCTATGTACTTTGAATCATCTTTAAATGACTTATACTACCTAACATGAGGTAAAAGCTATGTAAATAGTTGTTGTAATGTGCCATCTAGGGAATAATGGCGAGAAAAAAGCAAATCTCTACATGTTTGGTACACACACAACTTTTTTCCCCAGGTATTTTTGATGCGAGCTTGGCTGCGTCTGGATGCAGATCCGTGCATACGGAAAGCTGCCTGCAGTTTAGTCGGCTCCTGGGCTGGGGGGATGCGGAGAGCTCCTCTGGCACAAGCGTTTGTTCTGTCCTTTCAAACCCCTTCCCTTTGATCCTCTTTCCAGGCTTCCCAGCAGGGCCGGCAGCAACGGAAAAGGGAATTAGCTCTAGTTGATTGGTTTTTCCGTTGGATGTGAGAGTTTTTGCTTTTGGGATCTTTATTGTGAAGCAGACCTCCAAGTCTTAGCAGCAGCTGGATGTAGCCTGGCAGGAGGGATCTGGGGTGATACTTGGTTTTCTTCTGTCACCACTGAGCTCTTTGTTGCGCTGTCTGGTGTCCCTTACTTAGCCAGGGGACCGTTGGGTGGACAGGGCAGAAGAGCTGGGAAGAGGGATGGGATGCACATGTGTGCAGGTGCCTGCATCACACACATGTAGCAGAGGGTGATTTCCTTCTCACAGCTCTTCAGACTTGACTCACGTGTGTCTAAATGCATGCTTGAAAGATAGCATCTGTGTGGCAGACTCCACGCTTGTAGTGGCGCCAGGGGCACAACAAGATGCCTGGTACTTGACCAGCCAAGTGACTTTGAGTGACTCATCTAACCGCTCTGGGATTTCAGTTGCCTTCAGAATAGAGTGGGGGCCGATGGCATCTCAGGCTCTGTTGATATAAAAAAAAAGAGTGCCAAGCATTTAGCAGGCATACACAATCAAATTGTCCATTCCGTCTTGATTTCTTCCATGTTAATTCCCTCCCCCGTGCCCTAGACTGTCTAATGGAGAGGCCTGTGAGGCAGCTAATGGTGAGGACAGTAGATGCAGCTTGTGCTGGTTTGAATTGTTGCCTTTTCAAAGGCATCCAAGGTCATCTTCTTAGGAAGTCTGAGAGACAAACCTCAGACTGTGTTCATTCTATTCCAGATGGAAAATGGAAAAATGTGGTCAAGTATCCAAATGTTTGGTCTATAAAGCACTCAGAAACAGTCAGATGTCTGGTGTTGGGAGAGCAAGGTGCCATCTAAGCATGTGAGTGTCATCAAGTCAACTGGGCCTGCCATTGGCATCTTTGCTTTTTAGTCTGGGAGCCTAGGAGAAGTCACCCGGGCTTATTGGCTTAATTTATTTCTTCTCTGCCTTAAAAATTTGAATTTTATCCCTACTCCAGAAAGCTTTAAAAAAGAAGCCTGCTTTGAAATTAGTTGATTTTCAGGAGCTACATGGGATGCTTAGAAATTGTTTAAATATATAACTTCGGCCGGCGCCGCGGCTCAATAGGCTAATCCTCCGCCTTGCGGCGCCGGCACACCAGGTTCTAGTCCCGGTCGGGGCACCGGATTCTGTCCCGGTTGCCCCTCTTCCAGGCCAGCTCTCTGCTATGGCCCGGGAGTGCAGTGGAGGATGGCCCAAGTGCTTGGGCCCTGCACCCCATGGGAGACCAGGAGAAGCACCTGGCTCCTGGCTTCGGATCAGCGCGGTGCACCGGCTGCAGCGCGCCGGCTGCGGTGGCCATTGGAGGGTGAACCAGGCAAAGGAAGACCTTTCTCTCTGTCTCTCTCTCTCAATGTCCACTCTGCCTGTTAAATATATATATATATATATATATATATATATATATATATATATATATAACTTCATAAGGATTCAAATTTGACTCCTGGCTTCTTATTTAACCACACTTGGTCCATAGGAAATTCTGGACTTCCCTTAGAGAAAAAAGAGAATAAATGACCTGGTTTCAAAATTATGTAGTATTTCAAAAATAATCTAGATCCTCTTTAGCTCTTTTATCTACATGTTAACCAAAATATTTCTAATTTTCATCTTTCTGAGAAAATCAGTTTACTTTCAATGCAATCCACAAATAGTTATAATGTTAAATGTTTAATTGCCATAATGTGGCAGCCCACTTGTGTGATGGCCTTGGTTCTTTCCTCTTCCCATTGTGGGCAGGGCATTCTGCTCACTCCTTGGCCCTTGACTCAGTCATGTCACTTGACTTGGCCAATGGGTTGTTTCCCCAGGTGACAGCTGACACAGAAGCTGGAAGAACACACACTGGAGCTTGCCCTGCTGCTGCTCTTGCACCAGCCATAAGAATGTGTCTGAACCAGCTGACTGGATAGATACAAGAAACAAAATGCTATCTCCCCTCATCCCAGCCGAGGTCATCATAAGCCAGATGTTTAAGTGAGGCTGTCAGGGACTAAAGCAACCTAGAGAAGCCTCTAGACTGAAGTAGTCTCCTCAATCCTGACCTCTTGGGTAATTATGCAAAAGCTGGATGATTGCCTATCAAGCAGGGATATTTGAATTGGGAGAGGAAAAAGGTATGGTTTAGGAAGATAAATCCCAGTGCCTCCATGGATCTGTTGAAATGGATACAAGGAATCAATCATTTGGGGCTCGATGCTTGGTTGATGGAACTGTAGACTGTCGTTAGGGGTCAGGTCTGTGTTTGATTTTCTAAGAGGTGAGAGAGTTGACCAATGAGCGACAAGGCCATGTCTCTACCATGACCCACTATATTCTCTTGCTATGAGACCTCTTTATTCTCCAAACCTATCTCAACATCTTAACTTTCCTGCAGAATACACCTACTGTTAGAGTCTAGCAGAATGCGGATATTTGTCAAATGACTTTTGGATATTGGTGAACGATTTCGCCCTTGTCATGAAATGGTGGTCTTCTTATAATCGGGTAAATGATTGATTGTTATTATCTTAGGACATGTGCTCAGAAATGTGCTTTAGAAACCCCTGTGTTCAATTCCCTCATTGATGAGGACATAGTCTTGGGGAGATAAAATAGCTTGCTCTGGGCCACCCAGGCTGTAATGTGCAGGCTCAGAGCTGTGCCCAGGGCAAGAATCCAGCTGCCCCATCCGCCCTGCCAGCATTCTTTCCATTCTGACCCAATATTCCCTTCTTGTGTGCCAAGTTACGTTGTGTGGCCCAGGTAGTACTCACAGCTGGTCTTACATTCCTAGAATTTAAACGTCTATATGTATACTGTTTACTTTGGAAAGTTCCTTAAACTATTAGAATTTCCTTAAAATCCTGGATTTCACAATCATACACACACGTACATAGTACAAAAATCTTTTTTGCACAAAAATCGTTTTTGTTCCATTCCGATGAACTTTTTGAAGTATATATGAAGTATATATGTGTGTATGTGCATATATGTATGTGTTACATATATATATAACCCAAGCACTGCACAAAAGAAGTTTCTTTTTTAAAAGATTTATTTAGGGCTGGCGCCGCGCCTCAATAGGCTAATCCTCCGCCTTGCTGCACCGGTTGCTCCTCTTCCAGGCCAGCTCTCTGCTGTGGCCCAGGAGTGAATGGAGGATGGTCCAAGTCCTTGGGCCCTGCACCCGCGTGGGAGACCAGGAGAAGCACCTGGCTCCTGGCTTTGGATCAGCGCGGTGCGCCGGCCGCAGCGGCCATTGGAGGGTGAACCAACGGTAAAGGAAGACCTTTCTCTCTGTCTCTCTCTCTCTCACTGTCTACTCTGCCTGTCAAAAATTAAAAAAAATTTAAAAAAAGATTTATTTATTTGGTTGAAAGAGTGACAGAGGGAAGGAGAGAGAGAGGGAAGGAGAGGAAGAGGGAGAAGCAGAGAGGGAGAAAGAAAGAGTTCTCTTAGCTGGTTCAGTCCCCAGATGGTCTCAACAGCCAGGTCTGGGCCAGGCTGAAACCAAGAGTTCCATCCAGGTCTCCCACATGGGTGGCAGAGTCCCAGACCATTTTTCCCACCTTTCCAGGTGCGTTAGCAGGGAGCTGAGTCAGAAGTGGAGTAGCCAGGAATCAAAACCGGCACAGTAATATGGGATGCTGGTGTTGCCAGTGGCAGCTTGACCTGCTGTGCCAGAACACTGGCCCCAGAAAATAACTTTCTATAGTAGTCAATTAAACTGCGCCCATCCCTGTGGGGCCTCCTCATTTCCATGGTAACTAATGCACTGCAAAGTGGGAGTGAAGAGGGTAAAAGCTCACCACCACATATGAGCATCAGTGAAACATGCCATTGGAGGGGTGGGGAAGGGTCTGGAACATTTTAAATTGATACCTGCTTAGGTGATGTAGGTCTTGCTATTTGAAGTGAACAAGACTTTATTAGCATTTCCAGCCATCACACCCTCTGTACTGGTGGCACAGAGGTATGGAGAGGCTGCTTGCTACCTGTTTCTTGCAGAGATGTTGAACAGAAATGTGCTGGTTACCAATTTCCTGTTTGCCTGGAAACCTCAAAGGCTACTGGGAGGTTTCAGCTTTCCCCACTAGCGCTTACCTGCTCAATCAGCCATGCAAATTAGCACCTGCCTACATACCTGGGGCTTGCTGGAGAGCAGGCCAGACCCTCACAGAAGTAGCTGGTGAACCACTAAGAACTCGAAGGGGCTGAGCTGCTGGCCCAACTAGGACTTGGTTCTTCATTGTTATTTATTTCTGGTTTTAACGTTTCTCTCCTTTGGTCTCCTTTCTTTGTCTCAGTGGTCTCTCTCTTCCTTTGACTTTTCCTTGGCATGGATGCTTCCAGACCTTCTTCCTTTGGCCGGAGTTACCCATGCGTCCGGCCTCCCTGGTGCATTGTTGCTTGAGTCCCTAGCCTTGCCCTCCTTACAGCTTCACAAGCTCCCGTAGAATAGTAGCTGTGTCTTCTCCCAGCTCCTAGCCCAGTGAGCGAGGGTGCCTGCTGGGTTAAGTCAGCAGGCTGCAAATACTGGCGTGCATCAGGATCTTCTGGATGGCTGGGCTCTGCTTCCAGAATCTTTGATTTGGAAAAATCTAGGGTCAGATAGAGACCAGAGCTTTTCCCATGTGGTGCCAGCTCAGGGTCCACTCTTTGAGAATCATTGGCTTAAGTCAAACACAGACCCTTGGTCAAATGACATCTTGTGCTTTATTCCTTGAGCCTCTCTTTCTCCCTCCACCCCGACTTTCTTCCCCTTCTGTTTTATTGATTGATTGATTGATTGACAGGCAGAGTTAGACAGTGAGAGAGAGACACACACACACACACACAGAGAAAGGTCTTCCTTTTTCTGTTGGTTCACCCCCCAAATGGCCGCCATGGCCGGTGCACTGTGGCTGGTGTGCTGGGCTGATCTGAAGCCAGGAGCCAGGCGCTTCTCCTGGTCTCCCAGGCGGGTGCAGGGCCCAAGCACTTACACATCCTCCACTGCCTTCCCAGGCCACAGCAGAGAGCTGGACTGGAAGAAGAGCAACTGGGACAGAATCCAGCACCCCAACTGGGACTAGAACCTGGGGTGCCGGTGCCACAGGTGGAGGATTAGCCAAGTGAGCTGTGGCACCGGCCTTTTTTTTTTTTTTTAACCAGAACTGGTGTCATGCTGCACACACAGTTTTGTGTTCTGTGGGTTTAACCTGCCGTCTCCCATGGGAACATTTCTCCCAGTCCCCTGAGCCAGATCATCTCTGTAAAGTTAAGTCCCACTTGAGGGCAGTGTTCATGGGGAAAAGGGCTTTATTTTCTTTTAACAAAGTGGAGGAGTCTATGGGAAGTGAGTCTGAGAGTTCTAGCTGAAAAAGCCCTGCTTGCCTTGGTTCCACTGACCTAAGCTCAGAAAACGTCAAGCTAGGGCCAGCCCAGCTTCTGCTTGCTGGACAGTGCTCAGGCTAGACCCCTCACAGCTGATGAGCTGAGCAGCATCCCTGAGGACACCTGCAGTCCAGGTGGGCACAATCAGCAGGGCCTGTTCCCCACCCCCACCCCGGCTAGGTCTCATGATGAAGTGCAGGTGAGGAGCACAGAGAGGCCACTGTGGATAGGGCACTGCCTCTGTGGATCTCAAAAGGACATCTGTGGGGGCTGGGTGTGGCTGCATGAAGGAAGTGCAGGAAGAGTCCCACCTCCATCTTCCATGTGGCTTTTGACAACAGGGTATGTCATTTTTTTAAAAGATTTATGGAGGGGCGGAGCCAAGATGGCGGAATAGTGAGGGCGCACACCGATAGTCCGGGAAAATTTAGTTTAATAAAAGGGGAGTTACGGTAGCCGCAGAAAATAGAACCAAACAAAAATTGCAGGGGAAACCCTTCTGAATGGAGCAGGCGTGAATCAGACGACCTACTGGGAGAACAAGGTCGCCCACCGCAGGGAAGCAAAGTCGCGGGACCCAGCCGCAGAAGCCCCAGGGTCTGCGCGACAGTGCTCCAAGGAGAGTGCACGCCACAAAGAAAACAGCGGGGAGACTTGAGACGCTCAGGGCTCCGAGTCCACACATCAGTGCTGGAAGGGGAGGTGAGCTCAATAACCCGAGACATTGGTGGGGAAATGGGGGTCAGAATCTAGAGGGGGGCCGGAAAGTGCAGCAAACTCACTACCGGAAAGAAGGAAAAAAAAAAGCTTTGGGGTTTCTCTTCCCCCTAACCTTGCAAAGGTTACAAGCCTGCAAGACTTGAAGAATTCCCAAGAGACAAAGAGCAGGCCTCCTCTTTGGATTTACATATCAGTGGGGGAGAGTTAAGGAACTGAGTCACTACAATTCAGTAGCCTAGGCAACCCAGTGGGAGTCCAGAGGAGCCAAAGACTGGAAGCTAAATACCATCAATTCTGCACAGCCCTGCCCTGCAGTGTTACTTACCCCCTGAATAAATAAAATAAATAAATAAATAAAAAGAGAGAGATTTACCACGCATAACCTGAGGGTGTCACCTTTGCACACCCTTAACCTGGAAGAACCAGGCAGAGCTCTCAGGCCCCACCCATCTCAAGCCTCCAAGGCTCCTCCAACAGCAGGCAGTCCACTTAACACGGACACAGTATAAAAAAAAAAAAAAAAAGAAAAAAAAAAGCGCACAGTGACGCAAGAAGAATTAACTATGCCGAGTAACAAACACAGAAATAGAGGGAGCAAGATCAACGATGACACTATGATGCCTCCAAATAAGCAAAACACCCCAAGCCAAGAGTATGAAGATGATGAGATAGAAGAAATGCAAGATACGGATTTCAAAAAATTTATGATAAGAACATTTAGAAGTTTTCAAAAGCAAATCCTTGAACTACAGAAATCCTTAATGGACAAGATTGAAAATCTTTCTCGTGAAAATGAAATTTTAAGGAAGAGTCAAAATGAAACTCAGAAACTAGTAGAACAGGAAAGTGTAATAGTCAAGAGAAATCAAAATGAAATGAAGAGCTCAATAGATCAAATGACAAACACATTAGAAAGCCTTAAAAACAGAATGGGTGAAGCAGAAGAGAGAATATCGGACTTAGAAGATAGAGCACAGGAAAACATACAGTCAAACCAAAGAAAAGAAGAGGAAATTAGAAACCTGAAAAATATTGTTGGGAATCTACAGGATACTATTAAAAAAACCAACATTCGAGTTCTAGGAGTTCCTGAAGGCATGGAGAGAGAGAAAGGATTGGAAGGCCTTTTTAGTGAGATACTAGCAGAGAACTTTCCAGGTTTGGAGAAGGACAGAGATATCCTAGTACAGGAAGCTCATAGAACCCCCAATAAACATGACCAAAAGAGATCCTCACCACGACACGTGGTAATTAAACTTACCACAGTGAAACATAAAGAAAAGATCCTAAAATGTGCAAGAGAGAAACGTCAGATTACTCTCAGAGGATCTCCAATCAGACTCACAGCTGACTTCTCATCAGAAACCCTACAAGCTAGGAGGGAATGGCGAGACATAGCACAGGTGCTAAGAGAGAAAAATTGCCAGCCCAGAATATTATATCCTGCCAAGCTCTCATTTGTGAATGAAGGTGAAATAAAGACCTTTCATAGCAAACAGAAATTGAAAGACTTTGTGGCCACTCGTCCGGCCCTGCAAAAGATACTTAAAGATGTGCTACACTCAGAAACACAGAAACACGGCCATCAATATGAAAGAAGGGAAAGGAAGAACACCTACCAGTAAAAGAGCATGGGAAGCTCAAAGCATATACTAGAAAATATTTCCGGGAAAATGGCAGGGCAAAGTCACTACGTATCAATTGTCACATTGAACATTAATGGTCTGAATTCTTCAGTTAAAAGACACCGTTTAGCTGACTGGCTCACAGAACACAACCCAACTATTTGTTGCCTACAAGAAACACATCTCTCTAACAAAGAGGCATGCAGACTGAAAGTGAAAGGTTGGAAAAAGATATTCCATGCCAACAGAAACCAAAAAAAAGCAGGTGTAGCCATATTAATATCAGACAAAATAAACTTTAATACAAAAACTGTTAAGAGAGACAAAGAGGGACACTATATAATGATTAAGGGTTCAATTCAACAGGAAGATGTAACTATTATAAATGTATATGCACCTAATTACAGAGCACCGGTCTATTTAAAAGATATGTTAAGGGACTTAAAGGGAGATTTAGATTCCAATACAATAGTACTGGGGGACTTCAATACTCCACTCTCAGAAATAGACAGATCATCCGGACAGAAGATCAACAAGGAAACAGCAGATTTAATCGACACTATTGCCCAAATGGATCTAACAGATATCTACAGAACTTTCAACCCTACATCTACAGACTTCACATTCTTCTCAGCAGCGCATGGAACCTTCTCTAGGATTGATCACATACTAGGCCATAAAGCAAGTCTCAGCAAATTTAAAAGAATTAGAATCATACCATGCAGCTTCTCAGACCACAGCGGGATGAAGCTGGAAATTAGCAACTCAGGAAACCCCAGAAAGTATGCAAACACATGGAGACTGAACAACATGCTCCTGAATGAACACTGGGTCATTCAAGAAATCAAAAGAGAAATCAAAAACTTTCTGGAAGTAAATGAAGACAACAACACAACATATCAAAACTTATGGGATACAGCAAAAGCAGTATTGAGAGGCAAATTTATAGCAATAGGTGCCTATACCAAGAAATTGGAAAGGTACCAAATAAATGAGCTTTCAGCGCACCTCCAGGACCTAGAAAAACTGCAGCAAACCAAACCCAAATCTAGTAGGAGAAGAGAAATAATTAAAACCAGAGAAGAAATTAACAGGATTGAATCCAAAAAAACATTACAAAAAATCAGCCAAGCGAGAAGCTGGTTTTTTGAAAAAATAAACAAAATTGACACCCCATTGGCCCAACTAACTAAAAAAAGAAGAGAAAAGACCCAAATCAATAAAATCAGAGATGAAAAAGGAAACGTAACAACAGACACCACAGAAATAAAAAGAATCATCAGAAATTACTACAAGGACCTGTATGCCAGCAAACAGGAAAACCTATCAGAAATGGATAGATTCCTGGACACATGCAATCTACCAAAATTGAACCATGAAGACATCGAAAACCTAAATAGACCCATAACTGAAACAGAAATTGAAACAGTAATAAAGGCCCTCCCAACAAAGAAAAGCCCAGGACCAGATGGATTCACTGCTGAATTCTACCAGACATTTAAAGAAGAACTAATCCCATTTCTTCTCAAACTATTCAGAACAATCGAAGAAGAGGGAATCCTCCCAAATTCTTTCTATGAAGCCAGCATCACCTTAATCCCTAAGCCAGAGAAAGATGCAGCACTGAAAGAAAATTACAGACCAATATCCCTGATGAACATAGATGCAAAAATCCTCAATAAAATTCTGGCCAACAGAATACAACAACACATCAGGAAAATCATCCACCCAGACCAAGTGGGATTCATCCCTGGTATGCAGGGATGGTTCAACATTCGCAAATCAATCAATGTGATTCACCACATTAACAGACTGCAGAAGAAAAACCATATGATTATCTCAATTGATGCAGAGAAAGCATTTGATAAAATACAACACCCTTTCATGATGAAAACTCTAAGCAAATTGGGTATAGAAGGAACATTCCTCAATATAATCAAAGCAATTTATAAAAAACCCACAGCCAGCATCCTATTGAATGGGGAAAAGTTGGAAGCATTTCCACTGAAATCTGGCACCAGGCAGGGATGCCCACTCTCACCACTGCTATTTAACATAGTTCTGGAAGTTTTAGCCAGAGCCATCAGACAAGAAAAAGAAATCAAAGGAATACAAATCAAGAAGGAAGAAGTCAAACTATCCCTCTTTGCAGACGATATGATTCTGTACTTAGAGGATCCAAAGAACTCTACTAAGAGACTATTGGAACTCATAGAGGAGTTTGGCAAAGTGGCAGGATATAAAATCAATGCACAAAAATCAACAGCCTTTGTATACACAAGTAATGCCATGACTGAGAAAGAACTGCTAAGATCAATCCCATTCACAATAGCTACAAAAACAATCAAATACCTTGGAATAAACTTAACCAAGGACGTTAAAGATCTCTACGATGAAAATTACAAAACCTTAAAGAAAGAAATAGAAGAGGATACCAAAAAATGGAAAAATCTTCCATGCTCATGGATTGGAAGAATCAACATCATCAAAATGTCCATTCTCCCAAAAGCAATTTATAGATTCAATGCAATCCCAATCAAGATACCAAAGACATTCTTCGCAGATCTAGAAAAAATGATGCTGAAATTCATATGGAGGCACAAGAGACCTCGAATAGCTAAAGCAATCTTGTACAACAAAAACAAAGCCGGAGGCATCACAATACCAGATTTCAGGACATACTACAGGGCAGTTGTAATCAAAACAGCATGGTACTGGTACAGAAACAGATGGATAGACCAATGGAACAGAATTGAAACACCAGAAATCAACCCAAACATCTACAGCCAACTTATATTTGATCAAGGATCTAAAACTAATTCCTGGAGCAAGGACAGTCTATTCAATAAATGGTGCTGGGAAAACTGGATTTCCACGTGCAGAAGCATGAAGCAAGACCCCTATCTTACACCTTACACAAAAATCCACTCAACGTGGATTAAAGACCTAAATCTACGTCCTGACACCATTAAGTTATTAGAGAACATTGGAGAAACCCTTCAAGATATTGGCACAGGCAAAGAATTTCTGGAAAAGACCCGGGAGGCACAGGCAGTCAAAGCCAAAATCAACTATTGGGATTGCATCAAATTGAGAAGTTTCTGTACTGCAAAAGAAACAGTCAGGAGAGTGAAGAGACAACCAACAGAATGGGAAAAAATATTTGCAAACTATGCAACAGATAAAGGGTTAATAACCAGAATCTACAAAGAGATCAAGAAACTCCACAAAAACAAAACCAACAACCCACTTAAGAGATGGGCCAAGGACTTCAATAGACATTTTTCAAAAGAGGAAATCCAAATGGCCAACAGGCACATGAAAAAATGTTCAAGGTCACTAGCAATCAGGGAAATGCAAATCAAAAGCACAATGAGGTTTCACCTCACCCCGGTTAGAATGGCTCACATACAGAAATCTACCAACAACAGATGCTGGCGAGGATGTGGGGAAAAAGGGACACTAACCCACTGTTGGTGGGAATGCAAACTGGTCAAGCCACTATGGAAATCAGTCTGGAGATTCCTCAGAAACCTGAATATAACCCTACCGTTCGACCCAGGCATCCCACTCCTTGGAATTTACCCAAAGGAGTTTAAATTGATAAAGAAAAAAGCGGTCTGCACCCTAATGTTTATTGCAGCACAATTCACAATAGCCAAGACCTGGAACCAACCTAAATGCCCATCAATGGTAGACTGGATAAAGAAATTATGGGATATGTATTCTTTAGAATACTATACCGCAGTAAGAAACAACGAAATCCAGTCATTTGCAACAAAATGGAGGAATCTGGAACACATCATGCTGAGTGAAGTAAGCCAGTCCCAAAGGGACAAATACCATATGTTCTCCCTGATCGGTGACAACTGACTGAACACCAAAAAGGAAACCTCCTGAAGTGAAATGGACACTATGAGAAATGGTGACTTGATCAGCATAGCCCTGACTGCTGATGGACAACTTAATACATTATCCCTCATAGTATTTTTTTTTTGTCTGTTCTACTTAATATGACTGGTTTAATTCTGTAATTATCACACAGTTATTCTTAAGTGTTGAAAATTAACTGAAATGTGATCCCTGTTAAACATAAAAGTGGGAATAAGAGAGGGAAGAGATGTATAATTTGGGGCATGCTCGGGCTGACTTGCCCCAATTGGTAGAGTTGGAAACATACTAGGGGATTCCAATTCAATCCCATCAAGGTGGCATGTGCCAATGCCATCTCACTATTCCAAGTGATCAATTTCAGTTCACAATTGATCATAATGAAAGGACTAAGAGTCAAAGGGAGCACATAAACAAGTCTAGTATCTGCTAACACTAACCGATAGAATAAATAAAGGGGAGAGTGATCCAACATGGGAAGTGAGATACTCAGCAGACTCATAGAATGGCGGATGTCCTAAATAGCACTCTGGCCTCAGAATCAGCCCTAAAGGCACTCGGATCTGGCTGAAAAGCCCATGAGAGTATTTCAGGCATGGAAAGCCAAGACACTCTGGCAAAAAGATCTCTGTGAGTGAGATCCCAGTGGAAAGAACAGGTCTTCAAAGAGGGAGGTGCCTTTCTCTGAAGGGAGGAGAGAACCTCCACTTTGACTATGACCTTGTCTAAACAAGATAAGAGTCGGAGAACTCAAGGGGCTTCCATAGCCTTGGAAACTCATGACTGGTGCATAGGGAGATTACTGATGCCATAAACAGGAGTGTCAATTTGTAAAGTCAACAACAGGAGTCACTGTGCACTTACTCCTCATGTAGGATCTCTGTCCTTAATGTGCTGTACACTGAGGCTTAATGCTATAACGAGTACTCAAACAGTATATTTCACTTTGTGTTTCTATGGGGGTGCAAACTGTTGAAATCTTTACTTAATGTACACTAAACTGATCTTCTGTTAAAAAAAAAAAAAAAAAAAAAAAGAAACTATCAATTCCCAACTTGACTCTCACTGGGATTAAACATGACAATAGGTCTGATCTGATTTCATCATCATTTAAAAAAAAATCATCTATTATTTTTCACTTTATGTTTCTGTGTGGGAACAAACTGTTGAAATCCTTACTTAAGGTATACTAAGCTGATCTTCTGTATACTAAGATAATCGAAAATGAATCTTGATGTGAATGGAAGGGGAGAGGGAGTGGGAAAGGGGAGGGTGGTGGGTGGGAGGGACGGTATGGGGGGGAAAGCCATTGTAACCCATGAGACGTACTTTGGAAATTTATATTCATTAAATAAAAGATAAAAAAAAAAAAAAAGATTTATGTATTTACTTGGCTGGCGCCACGGCTCAATAGGCTAATCCTCCGCCTGTGGCGCCTGCACACCGTGTTCTAGTCTCAGTCGGGGCGCTGGATTCTTTCCCGGTTGCCCCTCTTCCAGGCCAGCTCTCTGCTCTGGCCTGGGAGTGCAGTGGAGGATGGCCCAAGTGCTTGGGCCCTGCACCCCATGGGAGACCAGGAGAAGCACCTGGCTCCTGGCTTCGGATCAGTGCGGTGTGCTGGCAGCAGCACGCTGACCGCAGTGGCCATTGGGGGGTGAACCAACGGAAAAAGGAAGACCTTTCTCTGTGTGTGTCTCTCTCTCACTGTCCACTCTGCCTGTCAAAAAAAAAAAAAAAGATTTACTTATTTACTTGAAAGTCAGAGAGTTACACAGAGAAAGAGGCAGAGAGAGAGAGAGGTCTTCCATCTGCTGGTTCACTCCCCAGTTGGCTGCATGGCTGGAGCTGCACCGATTAGGACCCAGGAGCTTCTTCTGGGTCCCTCATGCAGATGCAAGGGCCCAAGGACTTGGGACATCTTCCACTGCTTTCCTAGGCCACAGCAGAGAGCTAGATTGGAAGTGGAGCAGCCGGGACTCGAACTGGCACCCATATAGGGCCATATAGGGCCAGCATTGCAGGTGACAGCTTTACTTACTATGCCACAGCGCCGGCCCCAGGGTATGTGATTTTAAAGGGACATCTTACCCTTGAAAGAGAGCTCCATGGCATGCCAAGGACATTGATTGGTCCATAAAGGCTTATGTCTGATTTCAGCTGCTGCTGTTGTTGGGGACAGCCTGTCCAAGCTTCAAGGGTATCTGTGTGCACGTGTGTGTGTGTTTCTGTATGTGTATGCACACATATATGTATCACATGTTTGTATGCACGCACAGTACACACGTGTATCTGCATATATGTATATGCCACATATGTACACTTGTGTGCATGTGTGTGTATGTGTGTGCATGCATGTGTGTATGCACATGTACGTGTGTGTGTGTTTGTGTGCATGTGTATACTCCCCCACCAAGGGGCTCCAGAGCCAGTGCATCGGCGCTGAGCTGCCCTTCTATCAGGCATACAGCCCTGCGAGTAGCCCTGAGTGCCCACTGCTCATCACTGCCCTCAGTCCTGCACCTTTCAGTGGCCTCTCCTCTCCTCTCACTCACTGCCATGCTGCCTTCCTCCATAAAGAAATCCTCCTAAAGAAAGCACCTGTCCCAAGCCTTTAGAGAGGGACACTGTTTTTCTGGACTCTTCAGGGTGACCACAGGATGGCAAGCAGCCGTGAACTTCCGTTCTACAGGGCTCTCACCCTCAGACCCCAGGCGTCTCCGGAAGCCTGCAGTTCCAGGAAATCACTCAGGCGCTCCTGAGTGTTTTAGGGGGGAACAGAAGGCTCCAGAAGTCCTCTGCCATCAACCAGTGCAGTTCTTCCTCATCTACTTGAGGTGTGGGTTCCCAAGGGAAAGACTTCAAAACACTGTTCTGTTGCTAAAAATGTTCCGAGTCAGGGCCCAACATCCTTCCTCAAAGGGACTGTGAGCAATTGTGTTCCTCCTCTCCATCTCCCCATCTCTGTCCCGGGTTGTTCCTCTCTTGGCCAGAGCAAGAGGACTGCACAGCCTTGTGGGTGCAGATGGGACATTGAGGCCCTTAGCTGCAGGATATTATCCCGTGCTCTCTGACGGGGCTAGCGAGAATGCTTCAGTCCCAGCGATGCCATCCCTGTTGGTAAAACCAAGGGAGAATCATGTCATGCTCTCTCCTTAGCATTCTTATTCACCTAAAATCAGGTTACAGCAACCATCAAAGGTAACAGGAAGAGTGACAGAAGCCTCCCAAATGCACCGTGGCTATTTTGTGGTTAGGAGGGAACATCTGAGCCCATAGGCAGGGATGAGTCTTACTTCATGTTGGGGGATTGTTATATTAGACCTTGCAATATGCCCTGTGGCTGTTAGGTAGACGATGTGAGTGGGGTTGACAAGCAGAGAGTGCCCAGTGACCTGGGTTTACCTACCCTGCCCTGTCTGGATGCAGAGTTCTTTCTGGGTAGTGGCTCACAGAGACTGGTGGGGAGGTGATGGGCTAGCTGCCAGGCCCCGCCCCTGGACTCTTATTCTGCGTGCTTGGCATCTGTGTTTTGCATGCTCCTAAGGCTATTTTGACATGGAACCAGGCTTGGGAATCATCTCTGCTTAGGGTGTGTTGGTCTCATTTGTAGTTCATTCACAGCAGGAGCCACTGTGACCAATTCTGGCATCTTAAAGGCAGTGCAGCCACATCTCCGGAGCATCCCATGTCCCCCTGGGCCTGGGCAGCCCTCATGCTTATAACACAGAAAAAGGACCCGAGTTCTGTAATGGGAGTTTCTGTGATGGGGGCCGAAGAGCTGGTTAAAGTCCAGATTGGACTGAAACAGCTGCAGTGACCTTGCCTGCAGCTCTCTCCTATCAATTCAAAATGTCCCGAGTGCTGGAGTTCCTCTGGGGAGTAATCAAGGCGACCTCCTCTCCTTTCTTCTATAAAGTCCCCTCCCTCCTCCCTGATGAGATGTTCAAGGACGCATTGGCACTGAGTCCTATTTCATGTGGGAGAAAATAGAGCGCAGACAGCCGAAGGCTGTGCTCAGGGTGGAGGTGAGGGCTCAGGCATGAAGAATGGGAGGGGAGGTGGAGGGGAGGAGAGGCTCTGATGGGGAGAGGGATGAGGAAGGACGTGCAGAAGAGGAAAATGAGGTCAGATATGGAGGAAAGCAGGCACAGGGATGGAAAAGTGGGAGGCAGCTGGTACCCGTGGCTTCCTTCAGACGCCACAGGCAGCTCCTGGCAGAGCAGGTGTGGTTCTCCGGTGACTAGGTGGGATATGGGTATATATGTGCCATTACCTTCAAACCCCAGGAGTAGATGCCACTTCAGTAGGACCACCAATTAGCCAGCCCATAATGGCAGGCCCATGGAACTTGCCTGCCACCTAAAATACCCACACACTGGGAGGCAAAGTGGAAAAAGAGCTGGGACCGAGGGAGGAATGCTGCCTTCTGGGAAAGGGCCGAAATAAAGCCAGGGGCAGTCAGAGTCAGCTGGTGCTGGTGATTTTATGAAGCCAGGGGGTGGAAACTTAGCATAGACAAAGTGAATCCAGGGCCAGCATGGCCAACCTCTCATCTTCAGGATTCAGTTAGTCCCGTCTTGTTCCGGGAATAGGTTCCTTTCTTGGCATTTGACTCATTTCAGGTTAAAAGATGTTTTTCTTAGGATTAGCTTTGTTACCCACAATTCATCTCTTTAGTACTGCCTTATTTCTGACTTCTAGCATGTTCCTCTTGCCCTGCAGTGCTGTCCATCTGGTCTACTGGGCTCATTGAAGGTGCTGGCTTATTGTTCATTCATTCATTCATCCAACATACACCACACACACACACACACACACACATTGTTTTCAAAAAGTCCATGGAAAATGGGTATTAATGCAAGATTTTAAAATTTCTGTACCAAAATAAACATCTTTTCATTCCACTTTCTGTGAATGTTTTGAATAGATAGATAGATAGAGAATTCCCTGCCCTTTGGGAGCGTGTGGACTAGTGCATATCAATTCTCAATGCCATCAGCACATTATAGCCACATGCACACACACCTGCCCAGGCCTTAGCTCTGACTTGCTGCATTAGAATCTCTGATCTAGGAATACAGCTGATCTGAAAGCTCAGATAGGCTAGAGAGCTGCTGAGAAAGGCTATGTCTGAGCACAGTGTTGTTTGGGTCCTTGGAACTCCACCCTGGCCCCTCAGTAGGGCATGAAACACATCCGAGTTCTCATCTTGACTGGGAGTAGCCTTTCCGGCCTGGCTTCCTGCTGCTGTTGCTGGACAGCTCCTCCTCGCAGGGACCTGGACCCACTGCTCACACCAGCCATGGTTTAACCTCTGCCACTCTAGGAACACCAGTTCCTCCCCTTGTCTTCCCGCCCTGCAGGTGGAGTGGTCTCCAGCTGTCATCTGTCTTTGTGTGACTCCTCAGCTGTTATGCCACCTGTTTAGCCAGTCCTCTGTAACAGAGTCCCTCTGTCTGCAGTGCCTCCGGTCATTTCTGACTGTTGTGATGTCAAATGGGAAGAAAGCCATCTATGATGTGGCCCCTCCCCACTATTTGTGATGGTGCATATGGTGTCCAGGGAGGCTGTGACTGAAAAGGATGCTCATGGCTTACACCTGCAACACCTGAATAGCACATACCTGCATTCAAATCTCCTCAAATTGATTTTTATACAAAGCTTTTAATAAATATAAATTTCAAAAGTACAACTTTTGGATTTTAGAGGTTCTTCCCCCCATAACCACCCTCCCACCTGCAAACCATCCCATCTCCTACTCGCTCTCCCATCCCATTCCTCATTAAGATTCATTTTTAATTATCTTATATACAGAAGATCAACTCTATAGTAAGTAAAGATTTCAACAGTTTGCACCACACAGACACACAAAGTATAAAGTACTGTTTGGAGACTAGTTTTACCATTAATTCTCATAGTGTAACACATTAAGAACAGAGGTCCTCCATGGGGAGCAAGTGCACAGTGACTCCTGTTGTTGATTTAACAGTTGACACTCTTATATATGATGTCAGTGATCACCTGAGGCTCTTGTCATGAGCTGCCAAGGCTATGGAAGCCTCTTGAGTTCACACACTCCGACCTTATTTAGACAAGGCCATAATCAAAGTGGAAGTTTTCTCTTCCCTTCAGAGAAAGGTACCTCCTTCTTTGATGGCCCATTCTTTCCACTGGGATCTCACTCACAGAGATCTTTCATTTACGTCATTTATTTTTTGCCATATTGGCTTGGCTTCCCATGCCTGAAATGCTCTCATGGGATTTTTAGCCAGATCTGAATGTCTTAAGGGCTGATTCTGAGGCCAGAGTGCTGTTTAAGGCATTTGCCATTATATGCGTCTACCATGTATCCCACTTCCCATTTGGATCATTCTCGCCTTTTTAGTTCTATCAGTTATTATTAACAGACACTGGTCTTATTTATGTGATCCCTTTGACACTTACTCCTATCTTTGTGATCAGTTATGAACTTAAACTGATCACTTAAACTAGTAAGATGGCATTGGTACCTGTCAACTTAATGGGATTTGGAGTTCCATGGCAAGTTTTTACCCTTAGGGGTATCAAATTGACTTCTGGCTGCCACCTCCAACTTGCCTTTGGCCGGGCTCAGAAACTGTTAGTCTAAAGACATTGCTCTAGAGATCAATGTGTATCTTGCTACCTGTAGCCACACTGCCACAGAAGGCTGCCAGTAGCAGGAAGCATTCAGAGACTCAGATGTGCTTCGTGTGGACTGCGTTCAGTCCCCCCTCTAACTCATGATCTGTTTCAGCAGGAGAATATTCTCTCCCCATATGGGACGGCTCCATGAGGAGAAACTGACCCATGTTGGTAAAGCACCAGCTTACCTGAAGCTCTCCAAAATCAGTCATTTTGGTACTGGGAGAGAGCGCCTTTTAAAGCAGTGTGACTCCATGGAATACAAAAGGCATGGATCGTCCACTCTTTCAGAGCAAGATAGGAAAGCTTGGGTGAATATATTTTTTTAAAAGATTTTTATTTATTCATTTGACAGGCAGAATTACAGACAGTGTGTGTGTGTGTGTGTGTGTGAGAGAGAGAGAGAGAGAGAGAGAGAGAGACTGACTGAAAGGTTTTCCTTCTATTGGTTCACTCCCCAAGTAGCCGCAATGGCTGGAGCTGCGCAGATCTGAAGCCAGGAGCCAGGTGCTTCCTCCTGGTCTCCCATGCAGGTACAGGGCCCAAGCACTTGGGCCATCCTCCACTGCCCTCCAAGGCCATAGCAGAGAGCTGGACTGGAAGAGGAGCAACCGGGACTAGAACTGGCGCCCATATGGGATGCTGGCACCGCAGGCAGAGGATTAACCTAGTGCGCCACAGCGCCGGCCCCTTGGGTGAATATTTTTACCTCTAGGGATCCTCCATTCTTTGGCCATAATGCTTCCTTGTATGTAGGTGTTAAGAGTAAATGAAACAATGGCTACCACACTCAGATGAGCTTGCAGTGGGTACTGAACAGCAGGTGCCTCCCTTCCCAAGAGAGGAGACTGAAAATGAAGAACTTGGCTTAGGTGTTCCTTCTTCTCTTCCCCATTGTGGTGAGGCAGGGAGCCTGTTGCTTGCCAGATACTTTGTTTCTGTAATCCCCAGTGACACATAATATTTATCATTGTTTTTAAGATTGATTTAGTTGCTTGAAAGTCAGAGTCACAGGGAGAGAGAGAGGGAGAGGGAGATAGATATTGATCTTCCATCTGCTGGTTCACTCCCCAAATGGCTGCACAACACCTATGGCTATGCCAGGCCAAAGGTAGGAGCCAGGAGTTTTCTGCATGTCTCCTATATGGGTAGCAGGGGCCCAAGCACTCAGGCCATCATCTACTGCTTTCCCAGGCCATTAGCAGGGAGCTGGATCAGAAGTGGTGCATCTGGGTGTCAAACCCACACCCATATGGGATGCTGGTGTTGCAGGCAATGGCTTTACCCACTGTGCCATAATGCTGGCCTCTTTTTATTTTTCACACATGGAAAATATATATATATATACATATACATATATATGTATATGTATATATATATATAATTTAATTTGTCAGTTATATGTCAATGAAGCTGAAAATATTAAATAGAAAAGGTACTGGTTGCATAACCCCCTCTCTATTACCAAAATACATTATTTGATGTCTCCTGACTCTGACCACAGTTTTTAGGTATCATGAAAGAACAATGTTGTTGCTTTGCAGATTAAAAAATTGCTAATTTTTTATTGAATGTTCAATTAAAATTATATATAGACATATATACATACATAATTTGAGAGACAGACACACACACACAGAGTTCTCATCTGATAGTTCACAGCAAACCTACAGGAGGCCACTCCAACATGGTGGCCTCAGCAAAGTTGAACTTACCACATGGCAGTTCAGGGCTCCAGCAAAGAATGTTCCAAGAGATCCTAGAAGGAAGCTACAAGTCTTGTGGCCTTGTCTTTTTAAGGTTTATTTTATGTATTTGAAAGGCAGAGTTACAGAGAGAGAGAGAGGGAAATTATCTATCTATCTATCTATCTATCTATCTATCTATCTATCTATCTATCTAGAGATATCTTCTATCCACTGGTTCATTCCCCAGATGGTCACAATGGCCGGGGCTTGGCTGAAGCCAGGAGCTTCATCTGGATCTCCCATGTGGGTGCAGGGACCCAAGGTCATCTTCTGCTGCTTTCCCAGGTGCATTAGCAAGGACTCGAACCAGTGCCCCCAGTGCCCTGTGGCTTGGTCTTAGCATCCCTAGAACATTGCTCTGTCATATTCTCTTGGTCTGCTAAGTCAGTAAGGGAGGCCCTGATGTAAGAAAGTCGGGTTGGAACCGCCTCACCAAGGAGGAGTAGGAGAGTGCATGTGACCACCTTTCTTTGACCTCACCTGCTTTGCCTTCTCTTTTCTGCATCATTTTTCCTCTTCTAACTTATTAGATAATTTAATTATTTAAATTTGGTTTACCACTTGTTGTAAATTCCTCCATAATTGCATATAAATTCCACAAGGACAAGAATCATCAACCTGTTTTCTTTCATATCCTAACCATCTAGAAATAGTGTGTGGAACGGTAGGGGCTCAGTCATTGTTGAATGAATTATTTCATTTCATTCTCCTGTTACCCTTTGAGCAAGCATCTCCTTGTGGGGAGCAACTCGGACTAGACTGTTACTCGAATTAAGACTTACTCTATGCATCTGCTCTCCCACAATATGGCGCTGGGAGAGGAGGAAACAGCTTCTACACAGCTGCCTCCAGTTCAACCAATAAACAGCAGGACCTGCTCCTGATTGGAGTAGAGCAGCATACTCGGCGTGTGGGTAGCAGAGTTGGGATTGGTGGAAGAGGACTATAAAGGAGGAGAGAGACAACATGCACCAGGAACATCTATCTGAAGGAACACCTGTGCAGCCCCCGAGAGAGCCGGCCGGCAGTGTGCCGCTCCCCAGCGGAAGTGGGGAAAGTGGCAGGGGGAACCGCCCTTCCACGGAGGTGGAAGGGACGGTAGCCAACCCGGGAAGAACCAGCAGCAAACCCGGGAAGGGCCGAGCAGACAAAAGAACAGTGCAGGGTCCTGTGTTGTTCCTCCACGAAGACGGGGAGCGACATCTCCTGTTTTCTTCATTTCATAGATGAGAACCTGGGGTACAGAGAGATTAAGTCACTTGTGAAAAATTACAGAGCTATTGACTAGTGGCAGAGCTGGGATTTGAACTTAGGACTTTTGGATGTACCTTTATAGGTCAGAAACCAGTTCCAGGCAAGGGAAGCAATTCAGCACATGAGAGAGAACTGTAGTGCTGGCCTCGCCTTGCAGCTCCACCCAAGTCAGGGCCTGGCCCCGGGCCCCTGGTTCTTCCTTGAGATACTTGTCTCACACACTGGCTTTGCTGTCTCTACCAGAAAGATCTATGGGGAAAAAAGCAGATGTGGGCCTGCCTTGGGAAATTGCATGTGTGGGGGTGAGCTGGTTGCTGCTCTGTCAGCACCCCCAGTGATGATGGTTAATGTAGGACTCCTGGGAAACAAACAGGCTCTCCTCTGCCTGTGCAATGGACCCAGGCCACCCAGGGGTGGGTAGCAAGACAGCCCCTGGCATTCCTGCTGAATCACCCTGTGTACTTTCCTCCTGGCTATAGTCAGACACCATCTCCCATCTGTGTTTGCTAAGGAGATGACGCAACCCAGGGGACAAGGTCTCAGAAGTCACTCCATGCAGGCAGAGCCTGATGTTGCAATCACACCTTTTCATCTTGTCCCTCTCTCCCCCCATGGCAAATGTCAGACAACTCTGTGTCTCCAGGGAGAAGCCAACCTCCCTGGACTCCGTGAAATGACATCACATGGCCTTGTCAAATCCAGTGAGATCTTCTCTCTAAATAGGAAGTATTCGGGTGCATGTGATTTCCTGGGGGATGGAGGGTCAGGATTCCATCAGATGGGGAAGTTCTCCTTTGCTCCAGCTCTGCTAGGTGGTGATCCTGGAACTCTTAGGGAGGAGACTTGGCTGGGATGGATGGTGGGAACCAGGGTTGGGTGGTAGCTTGGTCATCAAACACAGCTTGTGCAGGGTGGTAGAAAGGTATTCTAAGGCGGAGGTGGGGAGGGACCCAGAAAATCAAAGATTGGAGGGGCTGGCACCATGGCTCACTTGGTTAATCCTCCACCTGCAGTGCCAGCATCCCATATGGGTGCTGGGTTCTAGTCCTGGTTGCTCCTCTTCCAGTCCAGCTCTCTGCTGTGGCCTGGGAGGGCAGTGGAGGATGGCCCAAGTGCTTGGACCCTGCACCTGCCTGGGAAACCAGGAGGAAGCACCTGGCTCCTGGCTTCAGATTGGTGCAGCACTGGCCATAGTGGCCATTTGGGGAGTGAACCAATTGAAGGAAGACCTTTCTCTTTCTCTCTCCTCTCTCTCTCTCTCTCTCACTGTCTATAACTCTGTCAAATAAAATTTAAAAAAAAAAAAGATTGGAGGCAAAAGGTGAGGAATCTGAAGAAGTTAACGAGAAAATCAGGGTTGAAGACAGACTTGAGGACGGGTGGGACTGTCGGTTCATTCATGGAGCGATTCTCTCAGCAGCTGTTTATTGGGTGCCTATCCTGTGCCCACTTATGTGTTTGACACCGAGACAGCAGGGAAGACAGGAAGTCTCTCTGCACTGTCCAAGGCACTGGACGTGCAGCATTCTGCAGGGCATGCTGCACACATAGTACCAGCACGTGGCCTCCTGGTGCATGACTTGTCTGTTCCCTCATGGGACTCTCTCCTTAATTTTCTTCATCTTTGCATCCCAGTGCCTGGAGCAGGGCCAGGCACATCACCCATGTACAGTCAGTGTTCTAAATGGAGGATGCCCTGTGTACCATTGCTGTATTATAAAACTGAACAGACGAGACAACCGTCTTCTCATGCTCACAGATTCCAGGGCTCAAGGATTCACAAGGGTGTTGTGAGAATGGCTTGGGTGTGCTTTGCTGTATTTGAGTCCTCATCTGGGAAGAAGAACGGAAGTGTAGATGACTCAGTGGCTGGGTCTGGGATTGTCTGGGGATCTTCACTTTCGTGGGTGGGCTGTTGATGCCAGCTGGGACCGCTGTGGGACTGCCAACCAGAACATGTACTCATGGCTGCTCTATGTGACTTGGGCTTCCTTACAAAATGGCGGCTGTGGTAGCCTTCCATGATGGCTCAGGGCCTCAAAGTCAGGAGCCCCTGTGGCATGGAATCATTGAAGCTGCATGGGCTGCTCTAATCCTGTCTTGGAAGTCAGTGGCTGTCACTTTTAACCTATACTGTACTCGTGGCTATGAGTGAGTCAGAAACCCACCCAGATGGAGACCCCGCCTCTCAGTGGGGCAGCAAGGTTTTTACTGTACCAGGATCCCAGGAAGGTTAATTGGAGTAGGTGAGTTCTTCAGGGTCTCATTTGTGTGCAGTGGAGTGCTGGTTGGACATGGCAGCCAACCCCTTGGCCGCTTCCTGGAAGGACAAGCTGGCCACCGTCCATCCAACCAGCAGGCATCCCCACAAGGACATGGCAGGCAGAGCCAACAAGAGGCCCTTCAGGGCTCCATCTGCCTTCCAGTGAGAGAAGAGGCCTGAGAGTCTGGAGGCAGCAGGAAACATGGAGCCTCCTAGAGCGATGGAGTTGCCCAGATGGACAGCAATGCTCACACATCAGTCATTCACTGTGACCACAGAGCAATGGAAGCCTGGCCACTCTGGCAGCCAGCAGGGCTCTGGAGGCCTGTGCCTCCTGCCTGGGGAGGGAGTGGGTAGGAGTTCTGCACTCGGTCCCTGCAAGCTGCTTGCACCTTGCCCTGGGGCCAGAGGGTGACCTTATTGTGTCTGAGGCAATCAGAGTGAGACAGCACTGGGACGAGGATTCAGGAGAGGCCGGGGACTGCCAGGGCAGGCTTCCTGGCATGCCCTGTACAGCAACTCTCTGGTCATTGCTCTTGGTGAAGGGCCAGGCCTTCCCTGCACTGACAGACAGAGAGCCTGGGCCCCGGGGTGTATTTCTTTACTGTTATTGTGACTCCTATCAGTGTATTCTTTACATTTGAATTGAGGTAGAACTCACACAACAAAACTCACCATCACCGGTCACCACCATGGAACCCCAGAAATTTTTCCTAGCCCCCATAAAAGAACCCTGTACCTATTAGCTCTGGCTCCTCTCTGCCTGTCTGCCCCAGCCCTTGGCCATCACTAACCTGTACACCTTCCCCAGTGCTTGGCCTCAGTCTGCTCCTCTGTGTGGTGGGGATGATGACACAGTCTACTGGCAAAGGATGCTGGGAAGACAGATAACACACAGCAAATACTGTGCATAGGGCCTGGGACACAGCAAGTGTGGTTCTAATGACTGGGCTGTAGCCCCAGTCTCGCCTCCCCCCAGCCCTCCCTGTACTCAAGTCTCCAGATCTGTGCTGTCTGGCTGGTAACCACTTCTTCCATGCGACTCTTTAAACATAATTACAATAGTAAAGGAAGAAGTTCAGCCCCTTCGTAGCACTCATCACATTTCAAGGGCTCAGCAGCCTCACGTGGCTGGTGGCTCCAGCACCGGACAATGCAGATGTGAGAAAATTCTGAGATCTGCGAGACAGCCCTGCTCCTGCTTCTCTGAGCAGGGCTCGTTCTTTAAAGATTTCCTCACTTTCTGACTCCCACACCCTTGTTCGTTGTCTGCCTCAACCCTGAGCAGCCCATCCACTGGCTGCTTCCACTCCCCAAATCTTGCCTTCCGCTCCAGGAGTAGAAGTGCCAGTACTGGCCCTCACCTCGTCTCGCCCAGCTGCACATGCAATCCAGCTGGCTGCAGCCTCCGCACTTGGCTCCCACTTCCAGCTGGGCCCAGTTCTGCTCCACCTGGCTTCCGTCTGCACGCCGCTAGGGGTGGCTTGTTGTTTTCTGGTGTGGGCAGAAGTGGAAGAGGCTGGGAACAGGTGCAAGTCGTTCTACCCATATCCCATTGCCAAAGCAAGGTGTGTGGCTGAACCCAAGTGGGGAGGGGAGAAGCAGTAAGTCCACTATACCTTTAGCAGGAGATGTTGCAAAGTTAGAGGGCCAACACCATGGGCACAGGAGGGGAAAGAATTGGAGCAGATAATGGCATCTTCCTCAATAAGGAAGAGTAGGGTCCCTCTCTGAGCCACCTTCATCCTTCTCATCGTGAGAACTTGCACTCCCCCCCACATACCCCCCCCGCTGCACTGCAACTTCCCCACTCAGCGTCCCATGCTCCTCCAGGGCCTCCTGCCCCGCCCCCTCCACCCCTGCTGCCCTTGAGCACCACTGTCCCAGCTCAGGGGCTCGGAGAGGCGATGCAGGAGGTAGGAATCGCCGAGATCTGACTCTGACTCTGACTCTGACTCTGTCCAGGGTACCTGCAGCCCAAACCAAACCCTATTCGCTTCGACCCGTGAGTCCTTAACAATGGCAGTGGGCAGTATGAGTCGTACTGGGGGTGCAATTTTATCCTCACCTGCCTGCTGAGGTATGGGAACTGGCCGTGTGAGTCAAGACCCTGATGGGGCTCTGGTCAAGGTGTCAGGAGACTTGGGGGGGTCTCAGTGTCCTCAAGTGCAGAGCAGGAGGTCAGGCTAATGGCTGCTGTGGCCCCCGCAGTCCCGAGTCCTCACTCTGTGCCTGGTCCAAGCAGCTGCTGGCCTCGGCAAACTGCGTCTCACTGGCTGTCTGCAAACCCTTCTCACCCTTGCCCTTGTTCTCTACCAAGGGGTCTGACTTCCAGGCTCCTCGAACAAGAGTTTCAGGGTCTTCCTTTTCTAGAAGGTGTACTGTAGAGATTGGCATGTAGCCCGAGCCTTGCCTGGGCATCAGCCTGACCTGGAATTCCACTGACCTTGGCTAGGGTGGGAGAAAGTGTGGCTAGAATATCAGTACCATGTTATAGGCTGGAGCCATATTCAGTCAACTCCCAACAGCATTCCTGGTACAAATTCAGGATTGCCCTGAAGGCGCAGGGCTCCGGCAATGCAGATGGCCTTGGCGTTGGACTCCTGGGGCAGACACCCACCTCTGCTACACCCTCAGGCGTGTCAGAACAAGGTGGCCCTTCATTTTCTGCAAAGAAGCCCCACGCTTTTTCTCCCCTGGGTAATCCAACAACTAGCATTTACCCAGAATTATTTGCTGTGGGTTTAAGAGTTCATATCTGGAGACCAGCATGTTTTTGACAAAGGCCCAGAAACAGCTGGAGAAAATAATCTGTTTGATGACTCGCCTGAGACAATGGAGACAGCTGGAGTGATTCACGGCTCCCTGGGAGGCAGGATCCCACCGGGGCAGCACGTCTCCGGAGCATTTGCCAGGGTCAGGTAGCTGCAAGTGTCAGGGACTGGACGGAGGAAGCTTTGGACAGGAGGGTTGGGAGGCGGGGCTTGGGGGTGTGGGAGGCTGCAGGTGCTATGGCCAGACAGCGAACACCAGGCAGGTGATGGATATCAGAGAAAACTGACGAGGAGGACGAGGCCCCAGCCTGACAGAGCCCCTACCAGAGCTAAGGCTCTCTTTCGCCATAGAGCCAGTGTTTGGTTGGCTGCTCCCATCCTCCTCTGCTGTTCCCTAGACTCTGAGCCTGGAGCGGCTGCACTGTGCCAGGAAGGTGGGAGGGGGGTGGAAAATGCATGAGTACTGTGACCAGGACACTTGAAGTGAATGAGGTCATTCTGTAGGATGCGACGATGGATAAGATCTTACCATGCGCGGGTACTTGTTCTTTCTTCCTCGCTGTAACCTTCCAAGATGGGAGTTACAATTCTCGTTTATAGAGAAGGAAACTGAGGTTTGGACACGTTCAGTGATTTGCTTTAGGTTCCAGCTAGTCAAGAGGGGTTCTGGGAGAGTAGTCTGTGTGACCTGTGAAGGCCCCCAGAAATAGTGAACCGCACTAAGTTTTCTGGTAGCCACATCAACAGTGGTAAAAAGAAACAAGTGAAATGGATCTCACTGATGTAGTTTACCTAACTGAAGACACAATATCATGTCAGCATGTGAGCAATATAGAGGTGCTGAATGAGCTATTTTGTATTTCTTTTTGATCTGGACTCATTGAAATATGGTGCATCTTAGCACATCTCCCCTGGCGCTAGTTGCATTTCATGTGTGCAACAGGCACATAGAGCCCAGGGTGTCCACATTGGACAATACACTGCTAGAGGCACACATGGGCTTTTATGGAAGTGGGGTTGGGAGACACACAGCCAACCCCCCCGGGTCAACTTCAGCTTCAATGGCATGGACCTAGGAATAAGAAAGCTGCATCACCAGGTACAAACACCAGGGGGCACCCTTCTGCACTCAGTGCCCCTGGATGTTTCTCCTGGTGGCCCCAGGGCTGGCCAGGCCGAGAGGGAGGGAGGTGGGCCAGCAGTGGAAATATGGGATTCCCCAGCACTGTTGCCGTTGGACTGCAGGCATCTACCTTGGGGCTCAGGATGGTAGGGGGCCAGATGAGGAGGAGGGTGAGACAAGAAGCCTCATGGAAGTTGGATTAGAGGTTCAGTGGCAGGCAGGTGAGCTTGAGAGAAATATTTAGGGGCTGAGGTTGGGCAGAGGCAGCGAGTGGGGGAAGCGAGTGGGGGAAGGGCAGATACGGTGAGGGATTAGGATCTGGGAATGTACTGGGATTTGTGGAGTTCAGGAGTGAGGGCGGGGAACCATCCGCTGTGCCCATCTACAGAAACCTTCACCCTAGGGCAGAAGTGGATGGTCAGGAATTGGGAGCACACCACCTCTATTTTTTTTTTTTAATTTGGCAGATAGAGTCATAGTGAGTGAGAGAGACAAGAGAGAAAGGTCTTCCTTCTATTGGTTCACCCCCCAAATGGCCGCTACAGCTGGCACACCGCGCTGATCCGAAGGCAGGAGCCAGGTGCTTCTCCTGGTCTCCCATGGGGTGCAGGGCCCAAGCACTTGGGCCATCCTCCACTGCCTTCCCAGGCCACAGCAGAGAGCTGGACTGGAAGAGGAGCAACTGGGACTAGAACCTGGCACCCATATGGGATGCCGGTGCCGCAGGCGGAGGATTAACCAAGTGAACCTTGGCGCCAGCCCTGCCACCTCCATTTTGTAAACAAAACACTAAATTCAAGGTTTAGAGGCTGCCGGAGTCACCGCCAAGTCATCTCCTCACCTGTGCCACCTCCAAACTACCCTCTCCCTACCCTGCCCAGGAGCCTCACAAAAGGCTCTGCCCCCTCTGCCCTCTGATCTTCTCGTGTTTCTGATGAAGGGCACTATTTCTTCCCGTTTTTCTCCCTCCTGAAGGCTCTTTGTTGTACCAGGAACACCTGCTCAGGGTGAGCCATCACCTGGAGGCCTGTCGTACGGAACAGCGTGGTGAAGAGAGAAGGCAGCTCTCGGGGCGCCAGCCCCTCTGGCTGAAAGTGCTGTCATTTCTGGCAGCTGTGGTGCCACCTGCACCACGGTAGTTTCCTGCCAGCTAGGGGGCCAGGTCTTTGCATGTCCAACCAACCCGGGGGTACCTTTGGTGGGATGGGAGCAAGGGGGGATCTTGGTCTCTGTGGCTCACGAGAGAAGCGACTGGCGAGACAATCCCTGGAGCCTGAGCTGCACCCAGACCAGCGGTAGCTGCACTGTGACTTGGGACTTGGGAGCTGGGCGTGAGCCATGCTTAGAGCTCTGCTTTCACTCTCCCGAAATTCAGCCACCGCCTTAAGAAGTCGACATGGGGTAAGAGCCACCCCAGCTGAGGACTGGGGCACACGCGTGAGACTATAGGTGGCACCCTGTAGGGGCAGAGCTGAGCTGTCCCCACTGAGCCCTGTGAATCCCCGTACCCAGTGTCACACATTGTTATGCTTAGGTCAATGGTTGCAGACCATGAATCTCGGGGCACTTTTCTTATGCAGCAAAAGCTCACTGCTACATCCACGGGACTCCGAGTGCCTCTGACCTGTGTGTGAAGTGGGAATTCGCAGAAATGCTGAATGCCAGGGAAAAGCCAAAGTGATGAGAGTGCAGTGTTGCCCAGGCCAATTACAGGCAGGAAGTGTAGATTCATTGTTTGGGAGTTTGTTCAGAAGAAACTGAAGCAAAACAGACAGCCCTCCCGCCTTGTCCACGTGGGCATTAGCCTTTCGTGAACCTCGGCTGACCCTGCCAGCTTGTCCTCCCTCCTGCTGCTCTCCCCCACGGTTCCAGCTTCAAGATGACAGCTCCGTGGCTCGCAGCAGTGGTCAGTGAGGGGGAACTGGCTTCAGGGGACTCCCCACAAGGTGCTGAGGGTCACAGCCTAATTTCCTCTGACCGTCTCCATGGTGATTCTAGTTTCCATGGTGCTATCGCTCACCTATTGCCAGAGATGCCAGGACGGGTATTCAGACTTCTCTGAATACCCCCAGGAAGGAAGCTGGTGGGAGAGGTCAGAGAAGATGGTGACCTGGCTTCCCCAGGAAGACTGCAGAATCACAGAGGTCTCGCGAGTCGCGGTTCCTAGCCAGTCCTCCCTGACTGTCCCTTTGGGTGTGGGCATAGCTGTGGGATGTGGGAGCTCAGAGGTAGCACTGTGGACACAGCTGTGTGGTTCTGTTCAGAACGTCTCATCAGGGCTCCTCTCTCTAGAGCCTGGGCACCTGCTGCTGCGTGCGGAGCCCCTCTCCTTAGCCAGGGTGAAGTGATGCCCCAGCGCTGGCTAAGGGGAGGGAGTGGCAGGTAGGCATCCATGCGAGTGGACGCAGGTGCTGAGACTGCTCTGTTCCCTCCCAGGGAGCTCACGCCTTCCTTCTGGGAGCAGACCCAGAGCAACCGTCTGCACCCCTGTTGCCAGCTCATACAGGGTGCTGGCACTTTCAGGGTACGCCTGTGGGGACCTCTTGGGGATGCAGAGATTATTTGGTGGTGCCCCTCAAGGTGGCCCCTGGGCAGGGGCCTATCCATGAGTTCTTCCTTATCTGTTGGTGGCAAGATGAGCATTTACAATGTGTCATGGTGTCTTAACATGACTGCAGTATGCACGGCTGTGATTTTTGTATTGTGCAAAGGTCTTTGTCCACGATGGATTGGAGATGAATCTAATCCCTTGGCACAGTTAGGCAGCCCTATGCTAGGACCCATGCATTGGGCGTGCAAGCAGCAAGAGAACCGTCCCCTGGAGGGAACCCCCTGTAGCCACACACCTTGGATTTTTCGCTTGCTGGAACATGGAGGAAGCGGGTAAAGTTCCCCAATATTCCAGCTCGTTCCTGTGCCCAGGCAGCCCTTCCTCCTTGGAACTGGTTCTATTCCAGCCGTTTGCAAAGTGTTTGCTTTGGACCCGCATCATTTAGCCAGGCATGGGAGCACATGAGAAATACGCATTCCCAGGCCCCTGTGCTGAGGTCCCCAGCCTTGTGCTGGGGCTGACCCTGCCTCATCACCCCCGCTTCCTCTGTGGCCTCAGGCTGAACACACGCACTGCACTCGTCATGCCTGAAACTGCTGGTCCAGCCGGGGAGAACTAGTGGCACTCAGGGCAGCTGTGTGGGGGATCTGGGCCTCCTGCAGGGCAGCCTTCATTTCCTCCACCCCCTCCACCCCCTCGCCCGCCTTCTGTCACAGTCGGATGCTCTGTAGCTCCAAACCACTCTCTCCCATAGGCCTTTGTCCTTCCCTGCCCTGCTCGGTGCCTTGTGGGGAATAAACCAGGGATACAGGGCACGGCAGGGCGCTGTGACTCAGAAGACCTGGTCATGCGCTTGCGCAACACTTCCCTGGAGCAGAAGGTGACTCCAGCTCCCTCTCCTCGCTTGACCCCGCCCACACCTCTGGGCATCAAACACCTGCCATCCTGTCCCTCAAACACACCAACTCCTCCCCCTCCCCACAGGGCTCTCTCCCTGCCTGCCTTGTGCTTGTACCCATCTTTCTGTCTCTGGGTTCTTTGCTCCTCTTGGGGCTGAGCTCAAATGTCAACTTCTCAGGAGGGTTTTTGCAGCCCTAAGCGGCTAGTTTAAAAGATGCATGGGCAAAGGGAAATGAAGATAAGGTTTACTTTGGTGCAAATTTTGAAGGCCATGCAGAGTTTGCTCATTATGTACATTTTTCTGTGATTTTTTTTATATATGTGGATTTCAAAAGTCTTCCTTAGCAAAATGAACATAGTGGGGCTGGTGTTGTGGCACAGCAGATTAATCCACCACCTGTGATGCCAGCATCCCATATCGGAGTGCCGACTTGAGTCCCAGCTGCTCCACTTCCCATCCAGCTCCCTGCTAATGCGCCTGGGAAGGCAGCAGAGGATGACCCAAGTGCTTGGGCCCCTGCACCCACATGAGAGACCTTGATGAAGCTCCTGGTTCTGGGCTTCAGCCTTGCTCACCGCTTAGGGTTGTAGCCATTTGGGGAGTGAGCCAGTAGATGGAAGATCTTTCTCTCTTCCTCTCTGCCATATTGACTTTCAAATAAATAAATCTTGAAAAAAAATCACACAAAGTAGACTTATTATTTAATGCTGTTCTCCAGGAACGTTTGAAGACCCCCTTGTAGGAAGTCACTGTCTGCCCCTCCCCAGGCCTCCCTCCCGCATCCTCTGCTCTGCGCCTTTCCCGGCACTGGTCACTCCCACACTGATGAGCACGTGGATTCCCCTTCCTCCTCCCTGGGGTGAACGCCCCCGAGATGAGGGACCGAGGCTGGCTGGCTCCCTCCTGGATGCCATGGCCTCCCCGGTCACTGGCACCCTGTGAGCGCTGCTGAGGGGAATGACGAATCGGGAGACCAGTGACTGGGCAGGTGCAGCGCCCTTCCTGTGCCAGCTGTGTGTGCTCTCGGGCCAGGTGAGCGCTGGCGTCTGAGAGCACAAGCAGACTTACTTTCTGCCTCTCCCCGCAGGTTGCTTCCGTGCCATCACCGGTCCTACTGAGTCCCTTAGAAAACCAGTGACTTCTGAATCGGAGGAGAAGACAAACCCCAGTGTTGCTGGGAGCCTTGTGGTTTCAGGTGCTGAATGTCTGTACCAATGACCCCCAACTTAGGGCGATTTGACTTACAGTGTTTTTTTGTTTTTGTCCTTATGATGGTGCAAAAGTGATAGGAATTCAGTAGAAACCATACTCACACATTTTGAATCTGGATCTTTTCCGGGGCTTGCACTATGTAGCATGACCCTCTCCGGGGGTGTAAGGCAGCAGCTGCAAGTGCAGCTCTCCGGCAGCCCCACTGTCACAAGGTGGGAACCAATCCTGCTCTGCAGTGTTCTATGTTGCTGAGCTGGGACGTGTGGTTGGTTAGGGCCTGCGATGCAACTGTGAGCTTATGATGGGCTTGTTGGGATGGGCTCGTAAGTTGAAGGATGTCTGTGCTTTATTTTTTTCTGATCTGCAGGTGCATTAGTTTTCTCCAGGGTAACAGGTTACCCCTGGATGACTTTACACAAAGGTGTTCTCTTACAGCTCTGCCACCCAGAAATCCAGAGACAGTGCCTCAGAGCCAGGTTGGGCAGAACCACATCTGTCCAGGATTCTTTTTTTAAAAATAGTTTCTTTATTTTTATTTGCAAGTCAGAGTTACACAGAGAGAGAAGGAGAGGTGGAGGTGGAGGTGGAGGTAGAGAGTTAGTTAGTTAGTTAGTTAGTTCTTCCATCCTCTTGTTCACTTCCCAGTTGGCTGCAATGGCTGGAGCTGCTCTGATCTGAAGCCAGGAGCCAGGAGCTTCTTCCAGGTCTCCCACGTGGGTGCAGGAGCCCAAGAACTTGGGCCATTTTCTACTGCTTTCCCAGGCCACAGCAGAGAACTGGATCGGAAGTGGAGCAGCTGGGACCTGAACTGGTGCCCATATGGGATGCCTGTTCCAGGATTCTGAGGGAGAATCTTGTCCTTGCATCTCCCAGCTTCTGGTGGTGCTGGGTGTCCCTTGGCTTGGAGCTACAGCAGCTTGGCCTCTGCCCCCATCTCTCCATCTGCTTTCTCTCTGCATCCACCAGTGTAATCCAGAGTAAACAGTTTCTCTCAAGGGATTTAACTTAATCACATTGTTTTTCATACTAGGTAATAGACACAAGTTTCAGGAATTAGGAGTTGGACTTATCTTTGGGGCCACCATTCAGCTCACTTCACATGGGAATCCTAATAGCTGCCTACCTCGATGCAAAAATTATTGGCAAGATCCAAGGAGATTTTCCGCAGGATACTACATTGAAATTGAACCAGTTCCCTACCATCTGTGCTTGTAGCACTTTCTAAAAGACTGCAAGAGCGACATTAGAATGAGTTCCTGCCCTGAGAGGCAGGCTGCTCACATGGGCACCACCCATGAAGTGAGGGATGGCCCAAGAGCCATTTGCCCTGGCCACGGGGCCCCAGGTGCTGCTGGCCGGGCAGCCTCTGTTGTGTCACAGCTGCATTTGGAACAGCAGCTGCTTGGACGTATGGGTGCTTCACCGAGAAACTGCACGGCCAAGATTAACTGCGGCTGTGGCTGTCCTGCAGTTTTGCAAGCTCAGCAAAGATAACGACTTTTTCTTTGAGTGTAGAATGCTGATCCTTCTCGGAAGTCAGGAGACCGTAGACCCAGTGTCCTCCCCTGTTGGTCCTTATTTTTATTTTTAAGCTTTTATTTCATGTCATTTTTAATTGACACCTAAAAATTATACATATTTATGGAGAACCATGTGATGCTTTTAAAAAAGACTTATTTATTTGAAAGGCAGAATGACAGAGAGAGAAAGACAAGGGGAGAGAGAGAGAGGGGATCCATCTGTTGCTTCACTCTCCAGATGGCCGGAGCCAGGAACTCCATCTGGTCTCCCAAATGAGCGGCAGAGACCCAGGCGCCTGGGGCCATCATCTGCTGCCTGTCCAGGCACATTAGCAGGACACTGGATCAGAAGTGGAGCAGCTGGGACTCAAAGCAGCACTCTGACATGGGACGTGGGCGTCTCCAGCAGCAGCTTAACCAGCTGAGCCATCATGCCCGCCTCCATCCCTCCCCCATGTGATGCTTTATGCCATGGATACACTGCACTGTAGAGTGTCCAAGTCAGGATAAACATACCTGTTTCCTCAAACCTTTATCATTGCTTCATGGTGAAAGCAAAGTTCTCTCTTCTAGTTTTTTTTTTTTTTAATAAAGGTTTTCATTTATTTGTAAGGCAGAGTTACAGAGAGGCACAGAGAGAGAGAGAGCATGCGCTTCCATCCTCTGGTTCACTCCCCAGATGGCCACAAACAGCCAGAGCTATGCTGAACTGAAGCCAGGAGCCAGGAGCTTCCTCTGGGTCTCTCACATGGGTGCAGGGGCCCAAGCACCTGGGCCATCTTCTACTGCTTTCCCAGGCCATAGCAGAGAGCTGGATCAGAAGTGGAGTGGTCAGGACTCGAATCAGTGCCCATATGGGATGTCGGCACTGCAGGCAGCGGCTTTACCTGCTACGCCACAGCACCAGCCCCTCTCTTCTAGTTTTTTTTTTTTTTTTTAAAGAAGAATGTTACCATCATCTGTAGCCACCCTGCTGTGCCACAGAACCCCAGGCCCCCTTGCCCCTAGCTATCACTTAGTGCCCATTCCCCGACTTCTCCCCATCCCTCACCTCCCCAGCCTCTGGCCAACACCATTCTACTCTCAACTGCTGTGCAATCAGCAGTCAGCGTGAGGCTGTCTCCAGGGGACATTTTGACCTCCTGAGTGATGGGCTGCAAGCTTGGCCTCCCGTCTGAATGACCCAAGGAGCTTTGACGAATCCAGTGCCTGGGCCTCCACCCCGTAGAGTCTGATCAAAGCACCTTTTATTAGAATGTGGACTCGGCCACCTCCTGAGCATGGCTGCAGCTGCAGGAGAGCTGGGAACCGCCGTGGTTTCTTCCCAAGCCCCGAGTGGAAACCTGGAGCTCCTGAGGAGGCCCCGGGACCCTGTGAAGCTGACCTCACCATGACTCGAGTCCTTCTCAAGCCCCCACACTTGGAGGCTGCCGCTCTGGCTGCTTCCCTCGGCCACCGTCCAGCCCCGGACGCACCAGCTATTTAAAGTCTCGGCTGAGTAATAGTTTCCATCATGTGGCACAGACCTTCCTCCGGAGCCCTTCGGAGCTGCCAAGGGTCAAGTTTCTCAGCTTTTGACCGTCCGGAATGCAAGTCCCTGGGACAGATCTCTTATCTTTCTCCCCCCCCCCCACCCCAATTGAGGCCTAATTGGGGGCGAGAGGAAGAGGGATGCGGAGTGGCCTTGAGTGTCCTGTGCCTTTGAGGCGGGGCCTCCAGGGACGCCTGTGACCTGCATAGCCTCTCATTGCGTGTGAAAGGGTGGTTACCGAGGAGGGTGGACCAGTTGTCCAGATTCACAGGGCCTGTTCGTGACAGCCCCAGGCCTCAAATGCAAATGCCTGGTCACAGCAGACTCACTGTGCCAGCCACCCCGTGTGTGAAGGGAGGCCTCTGGATCACTGCCCTGTCCCCAGCTCCTCCCACCCTGGTTGTGGGCCTGGGTCAAGGTTAGAAGGGACACGCTACTCAGTGACCAGGGGCCTGCCTGCCCCCTAAGGACAAGGAGTATAAGACTGCAAAGCCCATCTCAAAACTCCCAGGCCATGGCCCCCAGCAGCAGCCCCTGGGAGGGAAGCGGCCGGGGGCAGATGGCCTGTTCCCTAGCCCCTTCATAAAGGGACCATCCACTTTCACAATCACTGCACGATTGTGGGCAGTCCCTGGGACACTGCAGTGCTCTCAATATAGCACCTGTGGGGCGTGGGGCTGGGCAGAGGGCGATGGAGCTTCATGTTGTTCAAGGCAGGCCTTGGCCAGTCCTTTGGGACCTCTGGGCTGTCTTGAAGCAAGGGAGCTGCACCTTCGTGTACCCACCTCAACCCTACAGGGGCTTCCCCTGGGAGAATCCAGATCTCCAGCCCCTGGAGATGCGCACCTTGCCTGACAGGGTATCTGAGCAGACACAAGGCACCCAGCACTGTCAATGCTGGTTCACCATGCCCAATCCAGGCTGGCTAGGAATGGGATCTGGTGGTGGCCATCATGGTGAGAGAGCAAAGCCAGAGTGGCGCTTAAAGAACAGGTCAGGAAAGCATTTGAACTTGAATCCACTCAGTACTTAGTAGCTGCAGAAACTTGGAAAGCCGTGTGACCCCTCTGTGACTCAGTTTCCCCTACTGCAGATCAGAAATGCTAACAGCACACATTTAGTTGTGAGGACCGAATGAACTATCAGAGACTTCGGGTGGGTCATGATCAGCCAAGTGCTTAATAAACAGCATTTTGTTCCTAGAAATGGTGTGCTGAGGAACTTACCTGAATGTGGGAAGGAGCGAGTCTGAGGACAGGTGCTGGACTTGGGTGGGGGTGGGGGTGGGGGCTGTGCCTGTTGAGAAGATGAACAGGGAGAGCCCCATCCCCAGATCTACTCACCCAGAAATGCAGAGAAAAGTAAGAGTCGGTATTCAGATTAGAGTTTGGGAATCCTCTTGGGACTGCACATGTGCGTCCTGGAACCCACTGTGGTGTACCTGCAAGGCTCAGGAGCAGTGAAGCCGGCCTCGGCGGGGGGGTGGGGGGTCCTCAGGTGTCTCTCCCAGTCTCCTGGCTCCTTTCTGGACCCTGAGATGCATGCGCATTTGAGTGTCCTCACTGGCTGCATGTGGGATGCCTACCCAAGCTTGCTAGGAGTATGACAATGCGGAGCCCCAGGCAGGGGACACACAGCTCGGCAGACTCCAGAGAGGTCAGATGCTGGACGTGGTCTACACAGTTTCTGCCTTGACACCTGGCTACGGGTGTGCCCACCTCCCTGCTCCTACAGCTGCTGTTGGACAAGCTCCCCAGGGAGAAGGGAAGAGGGGAAAAATGCAGAATAAAGCCCAAATGACTGGGGTTATCCTGTTGTTGAGATTGACTCAGCTCCCCCAGCTCCATCAGGAGGAGGACAGGCACCAAATGGATTGTTGCGTTGCTAAAGGAAAGGGTTACTTGGGCACCTCTGCATCTGGGGTGGCTGAGCCTGTCCAGGTTTCTTGAAATTCAGCAACTGGTGTCATTGCTGCCAAAGGCTCCTGCAAAAACCCACCCAGGGACAGAGAACAACTCCAAGGCAAGAGGCCGTGTGAGGGACAATGTCTGATGGATATTAATGCAGTGAGAGGTGGGGTCAATAACAGGAGGCAAGGACTGGAGTAGTGGTGCAGCGAGTTAAGCAGATGCCTGGGATTCAAGTCCCAGCTACTTTGCTTCCAATCCGGCCTCCTGCTAATGCGCCTGGGAGGCAGTAGATCATGGCTCAAGTACTTGAGTTTTCTGCCACACACAGGGGAGACCTGCATGAGAGTTCCTGGCTCCTGGCTTCAGCCTGACCCAGCTCTGGCTGTTGCAGGCATTTGAGAATGAACAAGCAGATGGAAGATCTCCCTCCCCTCCCCACTCTGCCTTTCAAACACACAAATCTTAAAAAAAAAAAAAAAAAAAAAAAGATAATGAGCAGAACTAGTTCTAAAAGACCAAGCACCAAGGGGAATGTCTGAAAGGAGGTCCCCAGTGCCATTTCTAATTGTGCTCAGCTTGTTTGTCACCCAAAATCCTGAAAACGTCTCTTGTGCTTACGTAGTACATAACATAGATGATCAGGGGCAGGCATTTGGCAGCCAAGATGCCGTCAACCCACACGAATGAGGCCTGGGTTCAATCCCCGGCTCTGGCTCCGGATTCCAGCTTCCTGCCAATGCAGATCCAGGGAGGCGGCAGGTAATTGTTCAAGTAGTTGGATGCCTCCCAGCTGAGGGGAAGACTGGAACTGCACTCCCAGCTTCCAGTTTCAGCCAGGCCCAGTCCTGGGCACGGCAGGCGTTTGGGGAGTGAACCAGCAGATAGGAGCTCTGTGTGTCTGTCTTTTTGCCTCTTGAATAATTACAAAACAAAAGAGAAATTACACAGATCTTGAGCAAGTCATATTGGCTTATTCCTCTGGGCTGGCTGGCTGGCTGGCTTGCTTTCCTAATGTTAAGGCCCTGGAGGTGGTGGCTCATGGTCAGTCCCCAGTCTTGTTACAGTCCTGGCTTTCCCATGTTGAGAGCAGCATGATTCTAAGCCACTTTCCCTTCGCAGAGGAGGCGGCTGGCTGCTCTTCTGTTCTGGGTTTGGTCATGTTAAGTGTGTGTTTCCCCCCTCCCTGGGGAGCTACTTCACCCCTCACTGCACTCTGAGGTCCCTCTGAACATGGGCAGAGGTCTAGAACGTTTCAAGCTCAGGTTTTGAAGCGAGATGAAGGAGTCCGGGTTGAGTCCCTGCCGTAAATGAAGTCACTTCCAGAAGTTCATGTAAAATTGAATTGAATTTATGTTTAAATCCATGAAGTTTTTTCCATAATATGCATTTTCATGAACTTTTTGAAGATCTCACATTTGCATGGCTTTCAAAAGTGTCTTGCACTGACAAAAAGTCAGAGCAAGCGTGAATAGCTCACAGTGCGGCAGCCATCAGCTCTGAGCTCCTTGCTGTCCACTGGGCAGCTTCTGACGGTCCGTAGCCTTCTCATCAGTGCTCCCAGCTGGTGGGAGGACCGGACTGAATCATCTAAACCCTTGGTGCCTTCCAGGGAGGGCCGGGGTGCAGGGAAGGGAAGTCCTTGAGCACAGAGTTGAGCCTCAGAGCTGGAGCCCGGGTAAGGCAGCCAGGCATTTCAGAAAGGGGAGCTGCCACCCTCCCTTCCAGCAGAAATGAGAAGAAACCTTCAGCCAGCTTACATGCCTCTAGCAAGAGATTCCAGGTCCAGGGGAGGGAACACTGCCCTCTCTTGCTTACTCAGTTCTCAGACTGAGATGGTTTGGGGTCCCCAGCTGAATATGCCATGTTCCATGTGGCTGTCTTGGGTGAAGATGCACCCTGCTAGCCATGGTTTGGAAGACTTGATTCCTGCTCTGGCCCTGCCCTCCAGGGAACTGTGCCCCAGAAGATGTAGGGATCTCAGCTGGGGACAAGAGAGCTGGACTGGAGCGTCTGCGACTCCTGGCTTCATGCACTACTCGCCCCACTGTCTCTTCCCCATGTCCACAATCTGTTCACCTTCCATAGCTGTGCTTCCCTGATGACTCAAGTCCTTCTCTGAACTCAAATCTCTTAGCGGCCACACCCCCACAGCGCTGTGCATTTTTAATTTCTCCTTTGTGAACACCTTCTCTGTTCTCAGAATACAGCACCAGAGCTTCCATTTGCAGCAGTTTGATTTTATCTTTATCAAAGGTGTTTGGATACATCTTCCCCCTCTAGGTTATGGGTTGTTTGAGAAAAGGGCAGTAGTCTTTATAACTCTCACAGGGTCAGGGGTTGATCAAATAGAACATTTGTCTTCAGACCCTTGACTTAAAATGCGATCAAGGACCCACCTTATTCATCTCTGTGGTAGACACGAGATGCGTGCCCAGGGTCCCTCTGGGAGAGGGACTTGTCTCCAACCCTTGGGAGTACGACCAGCAGGTGGCTGCCATCCATCAGCTCCGTTAGTGTCTGTCTTGGCTGCAGCGAGCCAGCTGACCTGCAGTCAGCCTTTCCAGGGACAGCCTGTGTCAAGTGACAGAGCCACTTGGCCTTTTCAGCCAGGGAAGGGGCAACTTGGAAGGCGGTATTCATTTGTTCCAGAACTCCCTGCCATGCTGGCTGAGGCACTGTTGGGCCTGCTTCACAGTTTGGCTTCTCCTTCTGCCTGTTCCCACTTGTTTCCTTTTCCTTTCACAACCTTGGTCCCTAATAGGCATTTAACTCCCCAAATTCTTTTTTTTTTGACAGGTAGAGTTATAGACAGTGAGAGAGAGAGAAAGAGAGAGAGAGAGAGAGAAAGGTCTTCCTTCCGTTGGTTCACCCCCCAAATGGCCGCCATGGTCGGCGCTGCACCGATCCGAAGCCAGGAGCCAGGTGCCTCCCCCTGGTCTCCTATGCGGGTGCAGGGGCCGAAGAACTTGGGGCATCCTCCACTGCCCTCCCGGGCCCAAGCAGAGAGCTGGACTGGAAGAGGAGCAACCGGGACTAGAACCCGGCACCCATATGGGAAGCTGGCGCCACAGGCAGAGGATTAACCAAGTGAGTCACGGTGCCAGCCCCTAACTCCCCAGATTCTGTCTCAGTGACTGTTTCCTCTTTAAGTCTACACCTGTGACAATGTCTGCCCAAGAATGGAGGCTGGTGAATACTGGTCCCATAATCCATCCATCTGAAACTAGATACTGTCAGATGAACACATGGGGCTACAGGGCTGGAGTCAGTGTGCTCTCTTCTCTGGGTGGCCCCTGGTTTAGCTCAGGAACTGTTCCTCTCTGACATTTCTGCATGAGTAGCAGTTACCTACAGCTAAGTAACGAACCATCCCTAACCCAGGGTCTTCAGGTCAGGGGTCCTCAGCTCAGCAGGAAGTGTCTTCTGAGGTTTTCTAGATTCCCTTAGGCATTTGCCTGTCTTCTGTAGACTGAGTAAGCAGTGTGGCCGATGTCAGCTCTCCCTTGCTGTGCCCCAACTGCTGGCCAGTCCAGTCTAGCTGTGGGCATTTTCTGAACCATCTCTCATTCCAGGGAAGTCTATTCCAGGCTTATTATCATGGCAGAGGCAGGTGTTCAGGAAAGAGTGGCAGTCCAGTGCTGTGGCGTAGTGAGTAAAGCTGCCATCTCAGTGCCAGCATCCCATATGGGCACTGGTTCGAGCCCCAGCTGCTCTACTTCCAATTCAGCTCTCTGCTGTGGCCTGGGAAAGGAGTGGAAGATGGCCCAAGTCCTTGGGCCCCTTTACACCCACATGGGAGACCCAGAAGAAGCTCCTAGCTCCTGGCTTCGGATAGGCCCATTCCATAGCTATGTCAGCCATTTGAGAAGTGAACCAGCAGATGAGATAGAGTGAACCTCCCTGCCTCTGCCTCTCTGTAACTCTGTCTTTCAAATAAATAAACTAAAAAAAAAAAAAAAGAAAAGAAAAGAAAAGAAAAAGAATGAATGGCAGCTGCAAAGCCTCTGGAGGCCTAATTTTAGAACTCAGATTCCATTCTTTCTTTCTTTTTCTTTTTTCTTTCTTTTCTTTTCTTTTCTTTTTTTTTTTTTTTTTTTTGACAGGCAGAGTTAGACAGCAAGAGAGAGAGACAGAGAGAAAGGTCTTCCTTCCATTGGTTCACCCCCCAAAATGGCTATGGCCGGCACTGCGCCGATCTGAAGCCAGGTGCCTCCCCCTGGTCTCCCATGTGGGTGCAGAGCCCAAGGACCTGGGCCATCCTCCACTGCCTTCCTGGGTCACAGCAGAGAGCTGGACTGGAAGAGGGGCAACCGGGACAGAATCCAGTGCCCCAACCAGGACTAGAACCCAGAGTGCCAGCGCAGCAGGCAGAGGATTAGCCTAGTGAGCCATGGCACCGGCCTAGATTCCATTATTTCTGCCATATTCTGCTGGCCAAAGCAAATCACAAGACTTGAACCCAAGATGTGAGGAAACAGACTCTGTCCTTTGGCAGAAGAAGGAATAAAATCACAAAGAAAACAAGTGGAGTGCCGAGGACTTTTTGGGGCGGTGGAAATACTCTGAGTGTCACAGTGGTGGGGACTGTGCCATTGTCCATTCACCACAGTCCTTAGACCCCGCAACACTGAGTGTGGATTCTAACCTGAACAGTGGGCTTTGGGTGATGGCGATGGAGTGATGTAGGCTCATCATTTCTAAAAGATGTACCACTCTGGCAGGGATGTAGACAGTGAGGGGGGCTGTGGGAATGTGGGACCTCTCTGTACTTTCCTGTTACTTAGAAAATAGCAAGAGAAGGGAATGTTTGGACTCATAATGACTTGAGTACTCTATACTGGTTCACTTGCTTTTTATTTTTTAAGAGTAATTTATTTGCAAGACAGAGTTAGAGAGAAGAAGGGACACACACACACACACACACACACAGAGAGAGAGAGAGAACATACTTCCATCTGCTGGTTCACTCCACAGTGGCTGGGCCATCTGGATCTTTCACATGGGTGGCAGGGGCCCAAGCACTCTGGGCCATCTTCTGCTACTCTCTCAGGTGCATTAGCATGGAGCTGGGTTGGAAGTAGAACACCCAGGACTCAAACCAACACTCACAGGGGACACTGGCTTTGCAGGCAGCTGCTTAACTTGCTGCACCACAATGCTGGCCCCATAATGGTTCCCTTTCTGTTTCTGTCTCACTCTGTATGTCACACACACAAAGCCACCAAGGGGAGACTTCTTTCCTTCGTCCTCCCTGACACACTGTAGGGTGCCAGAGTGAGGACTGTGAAAACAGGATCCAGGCGCCTCTTCCACACTGCAAGCCACAGTGGAATGCCACTGGGAATGCAGACACAGCCATGGCCACCACCTCTCCCTCCACCTCCCAGTTGGGTGGAGCAGTCACGCGGTCTTACTGAGGGACACCAGTCCTTTACTCCTCCATTCTGTTACTCACCAAAGCTGCTGTGTGGTTCTTGACAGCACCTTACAGGAGACCTATATGTAAGTCATAAGCTCTGTGTGAATTCTGTCTCCAGAGTTGCTGGCTCTGGGATTGTTACAGAACTTCTCTTCCAATCCTTTTCTCTCTCGGGTCCTGGCCTCCTCTCTTCCTCCTCTTCTTTTGTAATTTTATTTTTCATTCCAGTGTATTGATTTAAAAACTTTTGGCATTAACTTTGAAATTAACATACAATAATCTTGACTTTTGGGGCACAGATTGAGTTTTTGGCACACAATCCTATGATTGTCAACACATGTATGGATTAACGTACCTACCACCACAGTCAGGGTGGAAACAGATTCCATTGCTCTCAAAAAACTCCCTCATGCTAACCTTTTATAGTTTCACCCTCCCACTAGCCCTAGCCCTTGGCAGCAACTGATCTGTTTTTCATCACTAATTTTGTACTTCTGCGAATGTCAAATAAATGGACTCAGACCCATCAAAGCTTTTGAGACCGGCCTCTTCGACTCAGCAGAACAGCTTTGAAGTTCATCCGAGTTGACGTGAATATCAAAAGCTCATTTTTCCCCTCTTGATAGGTAACATCCATCATATAGATGTACCAATTTGTTTACCCGTTCGCACATTGAATTGGCTTGCGTTCGTTTTGGAAGATTATGAATAGAACTTCTGTAAACAGTGGAGTACAGGTTTTTGTGTGAATATAAAGTTTTCATTTCTCTGGGATAAATCCTTCTAGAAGGAATTACTGGTTCATGTGGTACGCTCAGCTTCCTAAGTAACTGCCACACTGTTTTCCAGAGTGGCTGAACAATTCTGGATTTCTCCCTGTAAGGATTTCCACATCCTTGAAAGCACTTGGCATTATCAGCAAGTTTTAGAAAAGCAACAGCTTTATTGAGATATCATTTATGTGCCATCAAATTCACACATTTAAAGTGTACACATTCAGTTATTTTTTGCATGTTCACAGATATTTGTGATCATTGCCACTGTCAATTTTAGAACATGTTATCACATTGAAAATAAATCCTGTGCCAGTTAACTAAAACTTCCCTAACTTCTCCAGCCCTAATCAACTCCAATGTACCCTTGTGTCTATATGCTCGCCTATTATGGACGTTTCATTTAAAAGTAATTATATACCATATGGGCTTTGCTTTCACTGAGCATAATGTTTTCTAAGTCCATCCATGTTTAGCATATATCATTATTTAATTCTTGTTTATGTTCCAGTAATATTCCATCATATGATTGGATATACCACAGCTTATTTATTTATTCACTGGTTGATAGATATTTGGGCTGTATCTACTTTCTGGCAACTAGGAGTGTTGCTGTTGAGAACATGCATGTTTTCATTCCTCATCGCTGTATACTGACGGATAGAATTGCTTGATCATAAGTTAACTATATTTTTAAGCATTTAATGAGTTACCAACCAATTTACAAAATGTTAGGACTTTTACATGGTTCCAATTCTCTATAGCCTCATCAATACTTGTTATCATCTGACTTTTTGATTATAGCTGTTGTAAGAATTGGTGCCTTCTTGGGTTTTTGATTTGCATTTCCCTGAAAACTAATGACATTGAGCATATTTTCATGTGCTTTGCTGTCCATTTGTGTCTATTTGGAGAAATGTCTACATCCTCTGCCTATTTTTAAATTAGGTAGTTTATCATTTTGTGGTCAAGGTGTGAAATATCCTTATATATTCTAGATGCAAGTTTGTCATCTGATATTTGATTTGTGAATAGTTTCTTCCATTCTGTGGCCTTTGCACTTTCTTGGAATGTCTTTTGATGCATCCATGTTTTTTTTGTTAGTTTGTTTGTTTGTTTATTTTTTTATTTTTTATTTTTTTGACAGGCAGAGTGGACAGTGAGAGAGACAGAGAGAAAGGTCTTCCCTTGCCGTTGGTTCACCCTCCAATGGCCGCCGCGGCCGGCGCGCTGCGGCCGGCGCACCGCGCTGATGCGATGGCAGGAGCCAGGAGCCAGGTGCTTTTCCTGGTCTCCCATGGGGTGCAGGGCCCAAGCACCTGGGCCATCCTCCACTGCACTCCCTGGCCACAGCAGAGGGCTGGCCTGGAAGAGGGGCAACCGGGACAGAATCCGGCGCCCCGACCGGGACTAGAACCCGGTGTGCCGGCGCCGCAAGGCGGAGGATTAGCCTAGTGAGCCGCGGCGCTGGCCGCATCCATGTTTTTAACTGATGAAATCCTATCTACTTTTTATTTTGTTGTCTGGATTTTTGGTGTCAAATTTAAGAAACTATTGTTACATCCAAGCCATGCGGATGTGTGCCCCCAAGTTTTCTTCTAAGAGTTTTATACTTCTATCTATTAAATTTAGGCCTGTGGTTCATTTTGAGTTAATTTTTATGTATTCCATGAAGTAAATTCCCAGCCGCATTCTGCTGCATCTCAGCATTCAGTTGTCTGAAGATCATAGCTGAAGACTGGTTATTTTCTCCACTGAATGCTCATGACATCCTTGCCCTAAATCAATTTCCCATGGCTCTATGGGGATTCCTGGATATAGAATGCTATTCCATTGTTCAATATATCTGTCCTTATGCCAGCACCTTATTGTTTTTATTAGCTTTGTAGAAGTTTTGAAGCCAGGAATTTTGGCTCTTCTTGGTCTTAAGGGGAAAGCTTTTAGTCTTTCCCCATTGCGTGTGGTGTTAACTGTGGATTTTTTTTTCTGTCTCTTGCTGAGGTTTGCTATCTTTGCACTCATTTCAAGAGTGTTCCAACTTGTTGCACCATTTTTATAAAACCTGTTAAGTCTTCATCAGATAATCCCAGCTTCTGTGTCATCTTGGTGTTTTCACATGCTGATTGCCTGTTCCACGAAGAATCACGATTTCCTTGGCTTATCATATGTCACACACTTTGCGATTACATGCTGGACATTTTGAACATTTACATTGGGAAATTCTGCACTTTAATCATATGCAGAGTGGTGATGTTTTTGTGATGCTCCACAATCAGCCTTTTACAAGTTCTGAACAGTCTCTGTAGGCTATGGCTTCAATGTCCGTGACATTTTCACATTCTTGCAGTGCTGCCTGTATCTGTCTCACATGTGTCTCTTCCGGTTTATCTGGTCTCTGAGGGGTGGTGTGTCCCATGATTCAGTTCTCCAAGTCTATGGGGTGCTGTTTAGGGTCAAATCCGTGCGTGCACAGATTGTGCCTGGGCTCAAGCGTCGTAACCAACTTATGTGGGAGATTTTCTTGAGCTCTGCCCTTTGGGACTTCCTAGTACTGAGTTCCTAGTTGCTCCCTTTTTTAAGCCCTTCAGACAGAACCTGGCATTTTATTTATTCTGTTCTGCCACACCCTCCTCCCAGGCACACCCACGTCTGGGTTCAAGTAGTAGAACGAGGGAGAAAAAAAGCCAAAGGGGTTCCCCTACACATGTGGGCTCAGGGCTCTTCATGAGGGTTTTAGGATCGAACAATCACTTGCCACTGTTTTCAGAATCTCTGAAAGCTGCAGTGTGAGAGGACGGACAAGGGGAGGTAGGGAGGGTTTCCTCTCTCTCTCTCTCTCTCTCTCTCTCTCTCTCTCTCGGAGCGGTTAGACGATCCCCTTCTCACTCTTAAGGTGGATGGAGGGCTCCTCCTGGGGCTGTCTTTGTCCACGCAGGTACCCACGTCCATTTGTTGGGCTGCACTGAGTTCAGACCAGGGAATATTGTGGGAAAGTAAAATGGCACGGCTGGTTCACTGGGACTTGAATTTTTACTTACGGATCTTGCTGCCACCGTTTACTTTCCAGAGCCCTTAAGTGGTGGCCGCATGCATTCTGTGCAGGTGACAGCTCAGTTCAGCAGCAGCAGGGCTGGAGTGCTGATGCCAGCCTGTCTCATGCTGCAACTGCTCCTGGGCCCGCTGTATGCCTGCCGGTCACACTCATCCCTCTCTTCTCACGGAGAAGAACTAGGCCTCTGCCCCACTGCACTGTTCCTTTATCTGCTCCTGAGGCGTCTTCCAAAACTAGCAAATTCCAGTAAAAACTCTGATTAAACCCGACTGAGAGTGATGTCAACCACAGAAGCCACCTAGTGTGCATGGGACAAAAGGCCCAGTCCCTTCCTCTACAGCTATTTGTCAGACGAGGTCCTAAACCAGACTCTGACTCAGCAGGAATTATATAATGAGCACGATTTCAGAAGCAGAGGCCCTGCTGACCCCTGCACACTTTCCACCTTTTCATGCAGACACGAGGAATGAGATAAGGATGATAGCAAAACCGAGCTGTGGTCCTGTGTACACTCAGAATGGTGGGAGAGGAGTATTCAACCCACATTTGCTAAATGAATAGCAATGCACGTTGTACAGCCTTCTTAGAAAGGACTTTTTAGGGAAAAAAATGTTAAAGCAGTCACACATACTTAGGAATTTATGCTAAGGAGAAACCTCCAAAATATAGACTCATATACTCCAAAAGATGATGTCTAGCAGCCAGGCATTGGCCAGAACCCTCAAGTCCCCAAGCTAGGGAACATTTCATTAAATTATGGTGCATAAATATTGCATTATGGAACATAATAGTTTCCAGTGACTATTTTAACTTTGCATAGGAACATACAGAAATGTTTACAATGTAATGACAGATTCATTATCTTTTGCTATGTAATTTTAGCACTTAGCTCGAGTGCTTTTATTTTTACCTGAAAAGAAACAAACAAAACAAAAAGATCCATGAATGCTACCCAGTGAAAGATATAGGAAATAAAGATTTAACAAAATGCTATTAAAGCCCCTAATTAAATAAAAATAAAGACGCTTAATGTTTGTACTTCACTCAGCATGTTAAGAAAAACTCTGCCAGCAACATAAATTTATCTTTTGTATTACTGCTTTATTCAGTTCTCTCATGAAATTTAATAGATTTTTTTACCAGAGATTTTTGGTTTTTTTCCAAGTATGTGAGCATACGATCTCCAAGTGAAATTAATTTTCCCTCCTCACCGTTAATATTAGTGCTGAGTATTTTGTCTTAGAATATTAGGAAAACAAAATTGAATAACAGCAGTGATATAAACAATTCTCTACTCCAGCATCATTTATATAGTGTATTATATGAGCACTGTAAAGGAGAGAATGATGCGATTATAGCAAATCACATTTAGCAACGTGAGAAGGCATATTATGAAATTCCATGTTTAATCCTTATAATAGGAGAGTAAAAAAATTTAACAGAAAAAGTATTTTCCCCAAGCTACTGACAAAACCTTATTTTGTGTATCACTACAAAAAAAACCTATTTAAAGTCATTGCATGTAGTAACAATATTTGTGTAATTTAATTTAATAAATTTAGTTAATAAATTATTGTGTTAAATTGCATATTTTTGAGGATTCTTATGACTTATTTTGTTTAAAAGTTCATCTGCTTGTTCCATGTCTGTGGGTTTTTGTTTACCTGAGGCTTTGGAGGTTTTCTTCTTCTTCTTTTTTTTAAGATTTATTTATTTATTTATTTATTTGAAAGTAAGAGTTATACAGAGAGAGAGAGAGAGAGGTCTTCCATCTGCTGGTTTACTCCTCAATTGGCCACAATGGCTGGAGCTGCGCCGATCCAAATCCAGGAGCCAGGAATTCCGGGTCTCCTACATGGGTGCAGGGACCCAAGGACTTGGGCCATCTTCTACTGCTCTCCCAGGCCATAACAGAGCTGGATCAGAAGTGGAGCAGCTGGGACTTGAACTGGCGCCCATAAGGGATGCCAGCACTGCAGGCAGCGGCTTTACCTTCTACACCACAGCACTGGCCATGAAGATTTTCTTCTATTGTTCCTTCTAGAAGCTTCCTAGCTTTACACTTGGAAACATGATCTATTTTTACACCAGCAGGTTAGATTGGGATTCACTGTTTTGCATATGGACGTCAATGACTTTTTTGACAAGAGTATGATGCTTCACTTAATTTTCTTTTGTGTCTTTTGTAAAAAGTCAGTTGGTCATGTCTGTGTGCATCTGTCTTTGGACTCTCATTGTGTCTTAATTACTGTGGTTTTACTAAAAGTAAGTCTTAAAATCAGTAGTATGTTTTCTTTATGCTTCTTCTAAATCATTTGGACTATTCTAGTAAGTCTGCCTTTCTCTATGTAAATGTTAGAATCAGTTTGACCAAACCTTCAAAAAAATTCTTTTGGGATTATGACTTAAATTACCTAAATTCTGAAAAAATCAACTTATTAAAAATGTATTCATTTGGGAATTGAACCATCTACATTCCTGGAATAAAATCTTCATAGTCATAACATATTATTTTTTAATATAGTGCCAGATTTAAATTTGCCAATGTTATCTATATTCATAGTTAACCTAGTTTGTTTATTTCTTTGCTTTATGATAGCCTGTCCATATCTATATATCTATCTATATCTATATCTATACATATATGTATGTTTTCTAGAACAGTCAAGCAAACTCGATTAAATGGATTTGAAAAGGTTTCTTTCTCTATGATCGGAGAAAGGTTAATATTGGAATTATCTGTATTTCTCTGTAGACTTTCTAACTCTCTGCATGTCCAAAAATATCTCCCTTTTGCCTTGACAGATGCCTTATCTCATGGCTGGGTATAAGATCCTTGGAATGCGGTATCTTCAAACATTCTTCCACACTCTCACCTCCAGTACTGAAGACAAGGTGTCTGATGTTCACTTATCCTTTTTCCATAGTGAGTAAGCTGTCATTTATTACTATAAGCATGTAAGATTCTCTTTTCTATAATTGGAATTCAGGAACCATCAGGAAATGTTATTAGGGATATAACATTTTTCAAAAAGTATAATTAATTTTACTTGGGGACTCTGTTGCCCTTTATTTACTTTTTTTTTTTTTTTTTTTTTTTGGAAAGTCAGAATTACAGAGACAGAGAAAAATCTTCCATCTACTGGTTTACTCTCCAGATGGCCATAACAACCTACACTAGGCCAGGCCAAAGCCAGGAGTCAGGAGCTTCATCTGGATCCCCCATGTAGGTACAGGGGCCCAAGCACTTGGCACATCTTAAGCTGCTTTCCCAGGCCACTAGCATGGAGCTGGACTGGAAGTGGAACAGCTGGGACTTGAACCGGTGCCCATGTGGGATGCTGGTATCCAGCAGTGGCTTCACCCACAGTGTTGGCCCCCCTGATGCTCTTTTTAATCTGAAGATTCAAAACGTTTTTGATTTCCTTATTCACTTCTCCATCTGTTTTCTCCCGTTAGGAAACTTTTATTATTTGCATTCAGATATCCTGCATCTTTCTTCCAAGTCCTTTTGCTTAATTTCTTGTGAAGTCTACATTATTTATAATATACCTCTTCCACTTGACCCTCCAGAATAGTAATTTGCTTTTTTTTTTTTTTTTTTTTGACAGGCAGAGTGGACAGTGAGAGAGAGAGTCAGAAAGAAAGGTCTTCATTTGCTGTTGGTTCACCCTCCAATGGCTACTGCGGCCAGCGCACCACACTGATCCGAAGGCAGGAGCCAGGTGCTTCTCCTGGTCTCCCATGGGGTGCAGGGCCCAAGCACTTGGGCCATCCTCCACTGCACTCCTGGGCCACAGCAGAGAGCTGGCCTGGAAGAGGGGCAACCGGGACAGAATCTGGCGCCCTGACCGGGACTAGAACCCGGTGTGCCGGCACCGCAAGGTGGAGGATTAGCCTATTGAGCCGTGGCACCAGCCCAAGTAATTTGCTTTTTAGCAAAGAATATTCTCTTCTCACTTCGTCTATTGCACTTGTAATTTCAGAAATAAGTATTCTCCTTCTAGAAAATCTTTTGTTCTTTGTTAAACTGAATGCCTTTAGGAGTTCTCATTTATTTTTCATTTAGGTTCATCTGACTCTTCCGTTAGCTCTATTTTGGTAATAGTCATCTGCTCCCCTTGTTAAACTTTGCCTTCTCCCTCAGGTTGCTGAAGCTCCTTAATTTGGTGCTTCTGAGCCCTGGCCACACATGAAAAACACACTCTAGGGAAGTTTTAAAACTCCAGTGCCCATGACACAGTGAAACCAATTAATGAAGAATTTCTGACATGGCAGTGCAGGCATCAGTCGCTTTTAAAGCTCCCCAGGTGACTCCAGGGAATCAGCCAAAAGTAGGCATCACTTTCTTAAAAGGGTCTTGTTGTATTTAGCCATTGCCTTAGGATCTGTGCAGGTTGTAACCTTGGTGCCTCAACTGACAGATGGTAGAAGGGACAGGAGCTTTTGCTCTTAGGAGGTAGTGAGCAAAGTCCTGGAATCCTGGGCTTTCTGTGCTGGAGGAGCCTGTCTGCCCTGAGAGCTCTCAGCGGACAGTGACAGCCCTGCCCCATGCAGAGGGACTGGGATCAGTGCACACTGGTTTGCAGCGCCAGCCCCAGCCCTACCCCCTGTTGCTAGCAGTCTGTGCACCAGGATGCCGTGCCAGAGGAGTGAACAGGTGATGGCTTTTCAGGGCAGAGTTTCTCTCTGCAGTTGACGGTTGGGACTGGCTGGCACGTTATTCTGGCTGGGGAGCTGAGAAGATGAGCCATTTGTGCATGTAAGCCATCACAATTCCAGAATCGTAGCTGAGAGTCCTCTGGACAATTCAGACATGATCACAGTGGAGACTTTCAGGGCCAGACCATCAGTGTCAATGTAAAATTCAATAGCTCTGATTTGGGTGCATAAAAATATCTCATGCCAGGGGACAGCGCTGTGGCGCAGCTGGTAAAGCTGCCACCTGCAGTGCTGGCATCCCATATGGGCGCCAGTTTCTGTCCTGGCTGCTCCACTTCTGATCTAGCTCCCTGCTAATGTGTCTAGGAGAGCAGTGGAGGATGGCCCAAGTGCATGGGCTCCTGCACCCATCTAGGGGACCTGGTGGCTCCTGGATTCAGTCTGACCCAGACTCTGCCAATTGTGGCCATTTGGGATTGGAGCAGTGGGTGGAAGATTTCTCTCTCTTCTCCCTCCCTCTATCTCCATCACTGTGCCTTTCAAATAAATAAAATAATCTTTTAAGAAACTTTTGAAAAATGGAGTTAAAGATGTTACTTTTGGTACAAAAATATTTTTATTAGTATATATGAGGGACCTTCATAAAGTTTAAGGCAAATGTATATTATGAAAAAACTATGCAGGGGGCTGGTGCTGTGGCGTAGCAGGTAAAGCTGCCGCCTGCAGTGCTGGCATCCCATATGGGCGCCAGTTCCAGTCCTGACTGCTCGACTTCCAATCCAGCTCTCTGCTGTGGCCTCAGAAAGCAGCAGAAGATGGCCCAAGGCCTTGGGCTCCTGCACCCACGTGGGAGACCCAGAGGAAGCTCCTTGCTCCTGGCTTCTGATTGGCGCAGCTCTGGCCTTTGTAGCCAATTGGGGAGTGAACCAGCAGATGGAAGCCCTCTCTTTCTCTCTCTCTCTCTCTCTCTCTCTCTCTCTCTCTGTCTATGCCTCTCTGTAACTCTGCCTTTCAAATAAATAAATAAATCTTTTTTAAAAAACTATGCATGAATTTCAATTTTTGTGCAGCAAAATGAACTACAAGGTTATGTATGTATGTATTTATTTACTTGAAAGATGTAGAGAAAGAAACAAGAGATCTCTCATCTACTGATTTACTCCCCAAATGCCTGCAACAGCTGGGGCTGGGCCAGCCAAAGCCAGGATCAATTCAGGTCTCAATTCAGAACTCAATTCAGGTCTCTTTCACGTGGATGGCAAGGATGCAGCCACTTGAGCCATCACCTGCTGCTTCGAAGGGCATGCGTTAGCAGGAAGCTACAGTCACAGGTGGGCTGGGACTTGAACCCAGGCACCCTGATCTGGGATGTGGGCATCTCAAGTAGTTTCTCAACTGTTGCACCAGACACCTGCCCCTTAAACTTACTTTTTAATTCCACTAACATTTTTTAAAAAATTTTAACATGTATAGAAATTGTATATGTTTATGGAGTACTATGTGATGTTTCAGTACATGAATGTCCAATCAGGATAAATATATTTCTCTCTTCAAATATTATCATTTCCCTATCATGAAACTCTGAAAAAAATTCATTTTCCCACATATTTTACCATTTTTTAATTCATTTTATTTATTTGAAAGGCATACTGTCAATGAGAGAGAGAGAGAGAGAGACAGAGACAGGCCTTCCATCCACTGGTTTATTCTGCAAATACCCACAACAGTTGGAGCTGGTTGAGATTCAAGCCAGGAGCTGGGAATTCTGTCTGGGTTTCCCATGTGGGTGACGGGGACCCAAGTACTTGAGCCATTACCTTCTGCCTCTCAGGGTACATGTTAGTAGGAAGTTGGATTGGAAGTGCAGGTGGGACTTGAACCCAAGCACTCTGAAACAGGAAGCAGACGTCCTAGGCTGTAGCTTAACCCCGTGTCCCATAACACCTGACCTTCCACACACCTTTTGAGGTACCCTCATAAACTGGCCCTTAATAAACTTTCTTGGGGCAAGCCCCCTTGTGTACCTCCTCCAAATACTTAACCCTTGCAGATCCCCTGAAGACTTTTAGGCCTCCAGCTTCGCCTGCTTTATTGGCTCTGCCGAGATTCCCGTTGAACCTCAGTGACTTGGCTTGGACACCACCTCCTCTGGGAAGCCTTCCGTTTCCCTGAAAGCCTTCCCCTGCAGCCTGGAACTTCTCTCACACATGGAATGTCTTGCCATCCCAGCCCTCCTTACAGGGTGTTGAGGTGCCCGTCTATGTGTTTATAATCCCAGCTAGATGGTAAGATCAATGAAAGCAAGGATTTCATCTTGTAGATGCAGTGCTGAGTATCAAGTCACCTATGCTTGGCAAGACAAGGTGGATACCACCAGCTCACTCACCTGCCCACCAGGAACTTGTGCAGCCTCCAGGTAGCCCCTAAAATCAGGAAGCATCCTGGAAGTTGCCTACAAATGGCTTTCCCCAGAGCATGGGGGATTGGCTGTGGAGCTTGCCACGCAGAGGCCGTGCCATTGAGTTCACGAACCTGAAAAGTGGGTGCCTAGAGAGAGATAGTTTTGAGCAAACACAAGTGAGTTTCCTGAAAATCCACAGTCCATAAAACTGGATCGGGTTTTTATAGCTGCAGTCAACAGGAATGCGTGCTCTAGGTTGCTATCCTTGCCTGACTATTTAATTTCAGGGACTGATGAAAAATGTTTCCAGTGCTGGAATCAATACTTCTGATTATGGCCATATTTTGTGTTTGTCTCTCCCCAGTGGAAATTCTGCCAGTGAAGATGGGAAGATATATGGAAGCCCTGTGTCTCCTGCTATTTCAGCTCTGAAAAGTCTGTCCTCTAATAAAATGCTGCGTTTATTTTGAAGAATTTAAAGTTAGGGGTGTGGGGTAAGAGAAGTGATAAATTGGAGCGCTTGTTCTAAAGCTGTGGCACCTGAACAAACACGGAGCCCTTTACCCACTTCTGCCTCCAAATCTTCTTTCTTTTCTTTCCTATTCTAAGGTGAGGGTGTCCTGCAAAAGCTCTTCCTGTGGTTGGGAAATGTCCCATTTCCCCCTCGATTGAGGCGGCTCTCAAGGAATTCTCATGTAGGATAAGGATGGACCACCTCCTTCAGGAAGACTGGGCCCCCAGCCTCCTCCGAAGGCCAGATGTTGGTATCTCAGTCTAGACTTCCAGGGAAGCAAGAAAAGCAATTCCTCCTCCCTGCTTTTAACTCAATTAGTTTGTGTTTTGCATTGGGCTGAGCAGTGGAAACTTTCTCTCTGCCATTTCTGAGTTTCTCCTCCTTTGAATGTAGGTTGCATCTAAGTTCAAGGAAGCTGTGAAAGTGCAGAGTGTCCAAGGATAGGGCAGTGCAGGGGGCAAAGCTTAATGTCAGTGGTTCCCATTGCACCACCACACATCTCATCCTGCCTGGTTCTTGGTCATTGATTCATACAGATCACTGCCTCCCAGACTTCCAGTCCCACTAATACATCTTTCTGCACTCCAACTGTTGATCCCTCTCTGTCAATCAGAAACTTTTATGTTCTCCTGTCATTGTGCAGGTTGTCTTGGCCCATCTGCTTGGATGCCCCTTGTTGCTTCTCTTCTACCATCGCATCCAGAGGCATGGAGCCAGAGTGTGCAGTTCTGTGTTCTGCAGGAAGTGAGGCACAGAATCCTTGGCTCCCTGGAGTTCCTGTTGCTACCCTGGAATCTTCAGTGAGCTGAGTGGCCCCGCCATGAGAGTGTAGGCCCCTATATGCTACTCAAACATCTACTCACATATCATTGAATGATACAACACTGCCAGTTTTGTTGGTCAGAACTGGCTTAGGGGCTGGTGTTGTGGTGCAGTGGGTTGGGCCACCGTTGCCTGAGACATCAGCATCCCATATGAGCTCCAGTTCGAGTCCTGGAGTTCCAGGATCCTGACTTCTACCTGGCCCAGTCTCAGTCATTGCAGCCATTTGGGGGTGTGAACCAGCAGATGGAATCTCTTTCTCTCTCTCTCTGTCTGTCTCTCCCTCTCTCTCCCTCTCCCCCACCTCTTCTCTCTCCCTCTTTCCCTCTGTATCTCTCTCTCTCTCCCTTCCTATCTTCCTCTAACTCTGCCTTTCAAATAAATAAATAAGAGCTGGCTTAATTGCAACAGATTTATTCTAAACTGAATGGAATAGAATAAATTCAGGGCTATACTGCCAAATCAGAGTATACATTATTCAATCTGTCCATCATCTTTATAAAAATTTTTATTGCAATCTTCCTATAAAGTTTTATTCCTCCTTGGTGATCTTTAGTGGTCTTTTGAAAACTAATCAGGTTTTTGTGCTTGTATATTTTGAACAGTTTGTTTCTAAACTGCTGATACTCTTCATTTGGAAGATTGTCTAGTGGTAAGAAAATGTTCCCAAGTTTTAAAAATATGGAACCAGCAGAGTTTTTAGAGGGAAAATACACAATTTGGAAACAAATCTGCACTTTTCAGAAAAATTTACAGATATCTTTTTTAAAAACTGTTCCCTCTATAACACACATTTCTGCTTTTTTTTAAAGCTTCTTTTCATTCTATGTTTAAATGTCATCTTTGCCTTGAGTGGACAGGTTGGGCATTTTTTTTTGAAAATGAAGATGTTTGTTAGATTGCAAAGCAGTGACAGCCACTTGTCATTGCAGGAAAGGTCAGCATATTTGAAACACTCGTCTGTTTGTAAAAGAAAAGTCTATAACTCATCTTTAAATTTGACAAATCGTTTAAGTACTTTGCCGTGAGATTCCAGACAAATCTTTATGTGTCACAAAAAGAATTTCAAGGTCGGTCCCCTTCTATTCTGAACTATTGTAAGGATTCTACTTGATGTTAAAGGCCTTCATTTTATGCGGTTTGCAAGGTCGCTGACGTTCTGTAGTCCCAATTTCACTGCTGCACCGTTGCGGTGAGGGTTTGCCTCTGAATGATTCAGTGTGCAAGCATGCTTCGTGGGCAATGCTGTCTTGGCAGTCGTAGCCCAGAATTCCTTTTTAATCTCCTAAGACATTGTATTTAATAAAGAAATCAGTTGTTAAGATTGTATCTCTCCCCACATCACATCTTTACTCCTACAACTTGCTGAAAGTACTTCCTTGTGGATTTCATTATTGAAACTGATCCTGTGAGTTAAAATGCGTGAGAAACATCTGTACTGGATGTGTTCATAATGTCATATGCAGAATGCTTGTTCCAGTGCTCCTGTCTACAATGGTGTTCCTGGGACTACTCCGATGGTGCTTGCTGACCAACGGATGCGACTTAGTGTGTTGCCCTGATGTTTTCTGTGCACTTTTAGTCAGTTTTTCTTGTTGAGGGAAGACAAGTGTCCTTCCATAGCTAATTGGCTTTTTTGGGTCCACTAGTAGCTAAAACACTGCTTTTGAAATTTTGTGAAGTCCCAGATGCAGACTTCAAATATAACTAAGGAAAAGTCAATGTTTGCATCTTGTTGTGATTTTCAAAAAACGTGTTGTTCAGTGGAATGGTTTCACCCAGCCATTTTCCACTGAATTAATCTCTAAGCAAGTGATTTGGATAATGTTCTTTTAAGGGAGGAACAAGGGTGTCCCTAGCTAAGACCATTTCAGATGCACAGGGGTGAGCTAACTCTGTTAGATTCTGTAGATGTTTTGGGTCTTTAAGATTCAGTTTCCTGGAATTCCAGTTGCGAAGGACTTAAGCTTAAAAAGTCAATGAGCCCTGTGCATTAGAGAATTCCCATCCTGCCTTTGGGATCCGGAGTGGGAGGTGCCTGGAGATGGGTCTGTTGGAGATGCCCTACCGTGTGATACTGTAACCATTGGAAGGATACAGTTCTTCTCTGTGGCTTTGATAAATATACAATCAATTTAAATATTTCATTAGTAACATCTCTTCTCATCCTGCAAAGAAGTATCTCATCTAACCCTTGGGTGTGGTCTCTTCACTCTGGAGGTCATTGGTTCAAGGACACAAGATAATCACTGTGCTTTACCTGTTTTGAGTCTTTGTGCCAATAGAACCTTTGTATAAAGAACCAAGGAATTCTGGGGGAGCGGTGATTGTGAAGTCCGGTTTGTTTGGTACTGATGGAGTCAGTCAAGTACTGCTGCCTCTGTGCTGCAGCGTTCTTGTACAGAACTTGATCTGTTTTAACGAGGGTGCTCCAGCAACTGAGGCTGCTTTCTGCTGGGTTACAGAAAGAAAGGCACGCAGAGCAGAGCCAGATCCCCTCTGGAGCATGGAGCCAACCTCTGCTGAATCCAGCAGAGCCCCAAGTTGTGGGGAGCAGGGCCTGTCTCCCGCAACATGGCGAAATAAGTACTGAGACTACCGAGACTAGACTAGACCACTGAGACTATTAAGACTAACTCTATGCATCTGATCTCCCATCATATGGCGCTGAGAGAGTAAACAAATCTTACACAGCTGCTTCGTTAATTAGCTGATTCCTGGCCCAACCCCTTAAAAGGGGGAGAGAGACAACATGTGCGCCGTGCCCCCCTAAGAGAGTCGGTTGGAGAGCTCGCCGCTGCTGCTCCTCCGCGGAGGCGGGGGAGCGGCAGCAAACCCGGGAAGGACCGGGGAGAGAAAACAGCGCAGGGTCCGGTGTCGTTCCTCCGCGAGTGGGGGGAGCGACACTGAGTGGCCTGCAGACCTACGTAGTGTCACAGCAGACTAATGACAAACAGTGAACATTTGCAAGTGAGTCCGTGAGCACGCTCAGCATTGAGTGTAACCTTCAGGGCTCTTGCTCCCTCCTACCCTAACATCTATGAAGAGTTACTAACACACAGGTGCTTGGAGGTTCTGCTCAGAATTACCTGGACATGTGCCTTTGTTCCCAAAATATGTTGGTGTCTGGCAGCTGTGTCAGACTAGAAGCTAGTCCCTAAGAGGTGCTATTATTTTTCATCATTCACAACTTTGAGATGAAAGATGTACCCGTCTGGGGCTGATCAGAGCAGAGCCGTGAACTTATTCTGCCGCAATGCAGGGTTTCCTGTAAGCACCAGGACGTCTGTGCACGTGGTAGGGGCTGGGGAGCAGTGATCTGAAGGCTGACACTGAGCTCAGGGCTAGAAAGCGAGGGACCTGTGAGCCCGTCTGACGTCTGAGAAGTCACCTGGGCTGGTTCCCAGAGTGGGCGTGTCCAGTGAGGCCCGTGAGACTCCCAGGTGTGACAGAGCTGATGCAGTTGCCATTGAGACATTCCTTACCCACACCTGGAACCTCTCGGGGAAGGGAGTGTGGAGAGATGTGGCTCCAGGGGCGGGTGTTTGGCCTAGTGGTGAAGCCCAATTTGATACTGAAAGTCCGCTCCTCATCAGATCAGAATAACAAGGACAAAGGTTGAAGATAAGGGAGAGAGGAAGTTTGATCTACCAGTGGGAGAAGAAGCTAGCAGACCTCGGGTCCCAAGAACTGCCATCCCACTCAGTGAGACCATCTTGGACGTCAGCACAGTTCCTTGAGAAACTTGCTTGATGGGTTGACTTTATGGTGTTCTGCACAACCAGGCAGCCACAACATGACATCAGGCCAAAATCTGAAAGAGGCGAAGTCTTGTGTTAAAAGATTCTGACGTTTTGTGCATCAGGATGAAGCCCGCCATCCCAGAGCCCGGGCCTGCCATGTCCTTAGGTACCCATTCCCGGGACTTCACATTCCCTTACAGTCAATGGAAACCTCCTGTCCTGCCGGCCAGGGTGGACCAGGTCACTCTGCTACTTCAGCTGGGCCTCCTCAAGGCAGTTTCTGGAATTCATGAGCAAGGTTGTTTATCTGTTTGAACAGACCCTCTCTGTAGTCATCAGAATATGAAAAGGAAAAGAAAAATGTATCTGGTCTAGTGACAGTTCAGTCCTGTGTCAGAGTACTTGGGTTCATATCTTGGCTCTGGCTCCTGGTTCCAGCTGCCGGCTAACACACACACTGGGAGGCAGCAGTGTCCCCTCAAGCAATCGGGGTCCTGCCGTCCTCGTGGAGGGCCTGTATGGACTCCCCAGCTCTTGTCTTTGGCTCTTCTGTTTGTCTTTTTTAAAAAAATTTTTATTTATTATTTTGAAATATAGAGTTACAGAGAGAGGGGAGATAGAGAGAGAGAGGGGTCCTCCATCCACTGGTTCACTCCTAAATGGTTACAACAGCCAGAGCTGAGCTGATCCGAAGCCAGGAGCCAGGGGCTTCCTCTGGGTCTCCCACATGGGTGCAGGGCCCCAAGCACCTGGGCCATCTTCCACTGCTTTCCCAGGCCATTGCAGAGAGCTGGATCGGAAGAGGAGCAGCTAAGACACAAACCAGCATCTCTATGGGATGTTGGCATTGCAGGCAGAGGCTTAGCCCACTATGCCACAGCACCGACCCCTTGTGTTTGCTTTGAGCTCCAAAGCCCATGCACTTGCACACCTCACAGCTGCCCCTAGAAGTTCAGTTTCCTTGGAGAGGGCGACGCTTCCTATTCATGTATGCTGCTTCAGTCAACTGGAATTTTTGGTAGACTGTAGTAGAAACATATGTATGTAGAAAGAATTCAGTGGAATTTTAGAAATCAAATTGTTTTGATCTTGAAATAAGAAGCCGAGAGAATATTGACCAAATTTTTTCACCAGTAAACACCATTCTTCTCCTGTGCCACTTAGTTTGTTCGTATTTTGCAACAGGAATTCTCGCCACCCTCACCAAGGCTGGTTCCTTGAGAAGCAGGTGTCTGGTTGTCTCTTGATTGCCTCCCTGACCCCAGGCAGCAGGGCCCTGTCAAGCCACATAAAAAACCATCTTTTAATTAGTTAGTGACTTGAAGTTTTTTCACTCCATCACCTGGATTTGCTCAGGAGTATGAAGAAAAAGAGATGGCGGCTCAATATTCTTGTCACAATCCCTTCTCAAACAGGGCCTGACTTCCCTGTGATGTGGAAGAATATTTGCATTTGAGAAAAGCATCTGTTTTGCCTGGTCGCTGGAATTTGCTTTCACTCTCAACCCTATCCAGTCTGTCTCTCCCAGCTTCTAAAAATATAATCGCTTTTTTTTTTTTTTTTTTTGCTCTCCTTTCAACTTGAAACGGACAGAGAATGCAGACATCTTGGACCATTTACACCCAGAGGGCTGTCAGCAGAGGCGCTGGGAGATGGAACACACATACCCGACAAACTGAAATGTTTTGCATTAGCTTGAGCTCCGACAGCCCCCACGTCGGGGAGCAACCACCAGGACTCAACTGCAAATCCCCATTGCTGTGAGAGAGTCCTGTAGACTGGAATAATTGCTAATATTTTCCTGCTTCATAGACTGTGGGTCCAGACAAGCCATTGGGTCGTTGTTAGCCTCTGCTGCTGGGTCAGCCCTGTCTGCCGATTCCACCAGGTGGTAACTATTTCATGACAAGTTTACAGGGGGAAGAAGTCAAAAGTCCACCCTTATTTTAAGTGGATCTCTCCTAACCTCTGCTGGGCTTATTTGGCATTCTGATTGTGACATAGCTGGTCCTAGGGGTGGCCGGGCAGCAGTTCCCTTGTCTGCATTTTTGGCAAAGTTGTTTCTATAAAACATATCACAGGTGCATCTAGAGTCCGTGTCAGATGGAAGCCTTGGAAACCTCGAGAGCAGGTCTGCCTTCTGCCCTGGGCCCCAGGATGGTGTCACACACTAGCCTGGGATGCCTCCAGCAGAGTTGGACAGTTCAGTGTCTTCTGCCTCAGGCACAGCCAGAGCCTGCCTGTGCATGACTTTGTCTCTCACAGCCTTCAAGAGATGCCAGAGCTTGTGTCACCTCTGCTGGCATTCTCCAGTGACTTACAGAAGACAGATCATTTGTGCTGAGCCATGGAGGTCCTCATCCTCATCCTTTTTGTAAGACGTATGGGTTAAAAACTTGGGGACTGGTGTTGTAGCACGGTGAGTTCAAGTCCCAGCTGCTCCACTTCCGATCCAGCTCCCTGCTGATGTGCCTAGGAGAACAGCAGATGATGGCCAAGAACTCAGGTGCCCGTAGCCTATGTGGGAAAACCCAATGAAGCTCCTGCCCCTGGCTTCAGCCTGGCCCAGCCCTGGCCGTTGGGGCCACTGGGGGAGTGGACCAGCAGATGGACGATCTCTTTCTGTCTCTCTCTCTCACTTCCTATAACTCTGTCTTTCAAATAATCTTTTTAAACACCCCCCCCCAAAAAAAACCTAAAAGGTCCATGTACTCTTGTGCACTGCTGGTGGACGTGTGATTGACATGACCACTTTGCTATGCACTGTTACATCTAAGAAAGCAGAGCATGTATGTGTCCTATGACCCAGCAAGTCCATGCCTAGGAAAAAACCTAATAGAAATGGAGGCTTTTGTGCATTGGAAGGCCATGTGTGTCCTAGGGTTGGGTGTTTGGCACGGCCGTTAAAGACACCACTTCATGCACCCACAAATCCGTAGCAGAGTGCCTGTTCTAGCGCTGGGTCCTCTGCTTCTGACCCAGCTTCCTGCTAATGCGCACCCTCGGAGGCAGTAAGTGACGGCCCAAATACCTGGGTTCCTGCCACCCATATGGGAGACCTGGATGGAGTTCCTGGCTCTGGCTTTGACCCAGCCCAGCTCTGGCTGTTCGCAGAATTTGGGGGGAGTGAACCAGCAGATGAAAGATTTTTTTTTATCTCTCTGCCTTTCAAATAAAGTGAAAATAATTGAAGAAATAAGTAAAAGTAGCACTATTTAAAAAAAAAAAAAAGATAAGAAGACATGTAGTAGAAGGATCTCAGTAGCATTATTTAGAGTTTTCCCAAACTGAAAATCCTGCAGAGGCTCCTCGGCAGAATTGATCAATAGTTTGTGTGCTACTTGTCTGGTACTGTTACCACAGTGGCGAGAATGAAAGAAGTGCGGTTGCATGCCACGACAGGAATGGAGCTCACACACGGAGTGCCGAATGTTGGAAGCCAAGTGCAGCGCGCCTGTTTCTGTGCTTGAATTCCTTACCTGAAGTGTGAGAATAAGAAACATTGATTCATGGCGTCGGAAGCAGGATGGGGGGTGGGATTTGGGGGTGAGGAAGCCCGGGCTGGGGGCCTGACACCATCCTCCCCCTGATTCTGGGGCCTGACTGCACTTGTGTGTTTGTTTTGCATTAACTTCGTCCTCATTTGGGCCCTCTCCTGTACGAATGTGAGACTTTGGTAGTATTAAAAATATGAGAAATAGAAATCCTGTGATGGCAGAGCCAACTTCTCCGTTTTCCTTTCCAAATTGGCTGTCAGCTGACCATAAGCGCTCTTGACAAGCACCCTCTTTCTCACTGTTCTTGGATCCTCTAGTTAATGGGTCCTACTCCACTGCCCAGCTTCAACCACGAACCCTAATCTCATGCTTCTCTCTTCTCTCAACTCCCACCATTCTGGGGTACTCCACACCCTCCTCTGACCTCCCCAGTCCACCAGCATCCCTACACTCAGGACCCGGTGCTTGGCAGGGCTGGCCCTATGCTTCTAAAGCACCTGTGGCCATTGAGGCAAAAACACCTCCTGTCCATGTTTCAATGGCACCTGACGCCCCCTATTTATTCTTCCTGATGAATATTCCTACTTAGTTGTTAAAATCGGGCTGATATAGTAGTAGTATTCTATAATCCGTCCATCCATCCATCCATCCATCTGACTTTCCAGGCAGGTTCCTTGTGAGTGAGAGGACCTTCAACCAGTAGCCCCCAGGGAGTGGTCAGCAGAGTGTTGACCTCTAAGTTTTGAAGAATGGACTGAACTGTTGTTTTTTCTTTTATGGGTAATAACTTGTTTTTTTTTTTTTTTTTTTTTTTTTTTTTTTTTCTTGACAGGCAGAGTGGACAGTGAGAGAGAGAGAGACAGAGAGAAAGGTCCTCCTTTTCCGTTGGTTCACCCCCCTAGTGGCCGCTGCGGCCAGTGCACTGCGGCCGGCATACTGCACAGATCCGAAGCCAGGAGCCAGGCGCCTCTCCCGGTGTCCCACACAGGTGCAGGGCCCAAGAACCTGGGCCATCCTCCACTGCCTTCCTGTGCCACAGCAGAGAGCTGGACTGGAAGAGGAGCAACCGGGACAGAATCCGGCGCCCTGACCAGGACTACAACCCAGGGTACTGGCGCCGCAGGCGGAGGATCAGCCTATTGAGCCACGGCGACGGTCACAATTTGTTTCTTGACATAAAGCTGTGGGCATCAAGGATTTATTTAGCCCAGTGGTTTTGCTAACTGCTCTTGTTTCTTAATCAGTCAAAGTCCTTCTTCAAACTCAGTCTACCTTAGGAGAATCAATGCTTATGAGATGAGTGTAGTGGTGTTGGGCAGTGGGGACAGGGGACTATTCTGGACCCTCTCAGGTCCTCCTGAGTGGTCTCCACATGGCTCAGGGTGGGGGCTTTGGGAGCCCAGGTGGGAACACAGTCTGTCTTGTCCCATCTCTTCATTTTGCAGCCTCAGCTCAAGGTCATCCTGGCCACACTGGCAGAGCCACGCGGAGATGCTGCCCCCGAGACCAGGCTCTTTCCCCTTTGCCACAGGAAGAATTCCGTTTTCTGTCTCTGCTTCACATTCAACATCGGTACCTCCTCTGCCTCCTCATGAGACTGCCCCACACACGGTGAACGTTGGGATTGCAGTGTGCAGCTGCATTCTGAGGTCTTGAAGGCCAACGTCTCCTTAGACATTTCTAATCCTTGCTTCGATCTGGAGCTTCGTGCTCGAGCAGAGTGCTGGAATATTAGTCCTGGTCCTATGGTTTTCCCCAAAGAAACTGAATCTTGACCTTGAGGTTCTGGAAATCCAGAATGGTTCAGCACAGGTGAAGGACAGAGGAGCAGCTGAGATCACCATCTGGGGAGGGGGCAGTGCCCCACCCTCTGAATGAGTAAGGACAGGGGTAACTGAGACCACCATCTGGGGAGCAGCATTTGGGAAGCGAACAGGCAGATGGAAGATGAGTAATAATAAGTAAATAAATAGAAGGTGTATCAGTAAATAAAATGAACATGGAATTTTTTAATTGGCTTGTGCATTTGTGTGTGTGTGTGTGTGTGTGTGTGTGTATGTGTGTTTGAAGCCCACCAATCAAACTCCAGGAACACATGTGAGGCAGACAAGCTTCTGTTCCTTTAACTGTGAGCAGGGAAGAGCGTGGGAGGGTTTCAGAAGGCTTATTGGGTTATCCGAGGAGGGCTGAGGGATGTGGAATAGAGTTCTAGGTTGGATGTCACTAGGAAGTTGGGGTCAGTCTGTCATTGAATGTCTTGGGGATTGACATGTAGGAAGCAGGAGAATGAAACAGGCTAACATTGTCACCAACAAAGGAGCAGGAGATGGTCATTAGTCAATTTTGTGGTGACAGAGTCTTCCTGTCGCTAATTAGGTTTAGACAGAATTATAAAGTGGTCATGTGTCTGTCTTATTTCACCCTGGTCGCCAGTGTTTTTGTCTGAATATTTTGTATATCCCGTGGAAGTTGTTTATACTCCGCTGGCAGCACTATGGACTGCTTGCAAACTGTCAGCTGCAAGGCTGGTTTTAATCACACACACACACTTACTTGCTCATGCCCATCTTTATATATTGTGAGCATATTATCGAGTGATATATAGTGTATTTGCTAGTGAACAGCATAGTATCTCTGGCACTTGTAATCTGGAGAGAGAGTCTTGCCTGGTGGTTAGCACCCAGGGTTTTAGCACCAGACAGCCCTGTGGTTCTAATCCTGTAAGCAGATTTCCTTACCCAAGTCTCACTGTTTTTCATTCAAAGATGGATGATCCCAACGCTATACTTGTAGGTACACTGTGAGAAGTCAGTGGGTGTATTCATGCAGAATGATGAGAAGGTTGCCTGGGAAGTGTGATGAATGCAATCATGGTTAAGCCCTTGGATGCCTGCAACCTTCCCTGAGGTAGGAGCAGGGGTAACGTGGCCAGGGTTTGTGGCAAAGCAGTGTGATGCCTGATTCCAGCTCTGGTAGTTGCTCTCTGCTTCCTGGTACTTGGTACACACTTCACTGATGCTCAGTGAGTGCCGGTGCACCTGGGGGAGATGGCATATGCCTGTTTCCTTAAAGCCATGCACAGCTCACCAACAGAAATGAGGCCTCTCACTGTTGGTGTGTCAGGTGAGAGACCTCAGGGAGGAGAACACTGGGGTCTGTGAGTGAGGCAGACATTTTGTGCATTTGCCTGCCCTGTCCCTGACTCTTCATGGAGAGACTGTTCCCATGGGCAGGAGTCACATGACCCAAGCTGGCCAGTCAGAATCCCTTTGCAGGCAACATGGCCTTGGTTGCTCTCCCTTGGACAATGGAGAGGCCACGAGGACAAGACTGGACTCTTTCCTCCTTGTGGCAAGAGAAGTCCAGACCAGTTCTCAGTAGGCAGACAGAAAGTTGGCTAGAAGCCATGCCACCTCAAGAAGAATTCCGAGGGCTGCTGTTGTCAGGAAAGGGTAAAGCCATCACCTACGACCCCAGCGTCCCGTACAGCTGCCAGTGCAAGTCCTGGCTGCTCCACTTCCCATCCAGCTCCCTGCTGATGAGCCTGGGAAGGCAGCAGAAGATGGCCCAAGTGTTCAGGCCCCTGCACCCACATGGAAGGCTGGGATGAAGCTCCTGGCTTCTCTTTAGCCCAGCCCTGGCTGTTCCTGCCATTTGTGGTGTGAACCAGCAGATGGAGGATCTCTCTCTCTCTCTCTCTCTCTCTCTCTCTCTAACTCTGCCTTTCAAATAAATATAAATAAATTGTTCAAAATAAGGATAATAATAATTCTGGCCAGTTTGCAAGGGGCTTGTCCCTTTGGTTCCCAGTTAAGGTGAAGGAAGCTGAAGGCAGCTGTGATTGGCTGTCACTTCCGTTAGGATTTCTAGACTGGAAGGGATGAGGCAGGTGGTGGGTTTCCCAGTGGTTCTCACAGTGTGGTCTGCAGACCACCAGCAGCTGTATTACCCAGGAAGTTGTTGACTTGCAAATTCTTGGGTCTCACCAGAGACCTAGGGATTCAGAAACCCTGGGAGCGGGGCTCATTCCTCTGAGCTGTCCCAAGCTGTAGCCACCTGCTCAAGGTTGAGAGCCCTTGCTGTCCAGCGGCAGGGTGAATGTCTGTGCAGCTGTGGACACACACACAGAGCTCTGCGGGCCTTGGGGTAGAGCCTTGTTCATAGTTACCGTCTACCCATCCCCTGTCCCCAGGAAGAAAGACTATGGCACACGGCCATGAGGGGGTATCCAGCCACAGCAGGAGACCTTCGTGTGTCTCCCACCACACCTGGGCTCTTTGTCATGTCAGAGCACAGTAAGGATAAGAAACAACCTACCAGAAGTTAGGGTTGTAATCCAGGTGGAGACCAAAGATGACACCTGCTATGGCCAAAGAAAGGAAAGCTGAGCGCTTTATCACCGAAGGGTAAATCTTCACACCCTCTTTTGAAAGAAAGCTAATTAGCATTTGCAGCACTGGGCGGCAGCTCTGACCCAGTGTGGTGGCAGCTACTGAGTATAGCTAGTCTTAATTTCATAGTGGGCAGTTTCATCAGTAGCTGGGTTAGGTTAGTTTCCTTCAAAAGCATAGCAGGACTTTTGTCGGACTGGCCTAGCAGGCCTAGTGGAGCAGGCCCTGGACCTGAGCATTTTCCATCAGGGCCTCCCAACTGTATGTCAGATTGGCATGACAAGAATGTCTGTATTTGTGTGCTTGGTTTCCTCCTGTGCTTTTGCCATCTGATCCCAGACCCTCAGAGACCTGCAGGATACTATGTGTCTCCAAGCTTGCAACAGAACCCAGTAGCTCTTCTTTGGCTTACTTACTGCAAATGGTCTGGGTGTCTTGTGAGCCAGCCATCTCTGACCAAGAGAGTAGACAAATGTGTGATGAAGCTGACAGTGTTCATCTTATTCAGGTTTGAATGACAGCTAGGAGTTTCTCAAAGCACTTCTGTGTCATCCTGTGCTCTGTCGCTGGGGTTTCTGGAAGTAGGAAGTAGATACAGTAAGAAATGCAGTTGACTGGGGCCACATTTTGGCACAGTGGCTTAAATCGCAGCCTGAAACACTGGCATCCCATAGGCTTGAGTACTGGCTGCTCCACTTCTGATCCAACTCCCTGCTAGTGTGCCTGGGAAAACAGAGGAAGATGGACCGGGTCCTTGGGCCCCTGCCACTCACGTGGGAGACCCAGTTGGAATTCCAGGCTCCCAGCTTCAGCCTGGCCCAGCCCTGGCTGTTGTGGCGATATGGGAAGTGGACAGGGATGGCAGATCTCTTTCTGTCTGTCTCTTCCAACTTCTCCATATCTCTGCCTTTTAAATAAATACCCTTTATTATTATCATTTTTAAGAAACACAGTTTGGGGCTGGCACTGTGGCATAGCGGGTAAAGCTGCTGCCTGCAGTGCCAGCATTCATATGGGTGCCGGTTCTAGTAAAAGAAAAAAAAAAAGAAAAAGAAAAGAAACACAGTTCTCTGAACTGGCTGGTTCATTAAAGTGACTTCCTAGTTGACGCTGAGAAATTATGGGTTATTGGAAGTAAGAACGTTTTGAAACTTTTTATTGTTGTTGCTTTCCCTTGCAAAGTTTACTATTGTTTCTTCAGGTGTTCCCAGGGCTTCCTCATACTTGGCCCCCTACCATCCGCCCACCTACAATCCTCTGTCCCCCACCCCAGAATGTCAGGCTGAGCAAACACTCATCCACATCACTGCTTCCCTCCTAAATTTCCTGCTTTTGATTAACCAAGCCCAAGTCCTCAAAGAGCCTTATTTTATAATAAAACAAAATATTTTAACAAATTTAATTTTTAAAAAATATCTGTTTAATCTTTTTGTGAAAACAAGAGTGTCACAATTTATATTAATACCCAAAATATTCCTAGGTAAGATATAAAAGCTAATAAAATGTTTATAGAGATCTATGCAGAAAATTACACAACCTTATTGAAAGAATCTCATATTGACAATGGACAGATACTCTGTGTGATCCCAGGCACTCCACTATGGAATCAGGGTGTCCCTAGTGATGGCTTAAGCCACTGTGCCACAAGGCAGCCCTGAAAGCTTAGAGCTGTAAGCCAATCCTGCAATTTGTTGTTAACATCCTGGTAGTATCAGCTCACCCAAATTAGGATGTTTGAGGAGTGTGTAATATTTACAAAGGTGTGCTAGGGCATAGAAAGCCACGGGTAGAATGCTGTTCTTAGGAATAGAAAGGGGCACTGATACCAACTCTTGGGGTGGCAAAGGTCACGGGGAAGTTTCTAGAAATTGGAAGGACAGCATCCTGGAAGGGACCACCTTAAGATAAGCTGTGACCTACAGAAAGCCCTAGGGGAGTGCACCTCATGCCTTTCCCTTCCTCCAAGCTATTCAGGAGTGGCCCCATTGGTCAAACGTGACAAGAAGCAAGAGGCCAAGGGAGCGGTTGGCTGTGGCTTATGCAGGTCAGCCTCCTGGGGCAGAGACCATGGTGGAGAAAGGCATAGAGTGGCATTTTGAGTCCGCACCTCCCAAATCCACGTGTTAAAGTTCTAACCCACAGTGGGATGAGATGAGGTATTGGGCAATCATTAGGTCAGGATAGTGGAGCCTTAAGGAACGGAATTGGTGCCCTTGTCAGAGGGACCTCGGAGAGCCCTGCCATCCTCCGTTTTTCACGTGCAGATGCAATGAGAAGTCGGCCATCTGTGACCCTGGACAGGACACAGAACTTCACCAGACCCGCTGTGTGCCAGCACCTGATCTTGCACTTCTAGCCTTCAGAACTTGGTGGTGTTGGTGATGGGTGTTTGGTGTTTAAGCCGCCTACTGTGTGGCCTTTGTGTGGATGTGGCCAAAGCTAAGACAAGAAGGGAGCAGGGTGGGTCTAACCCACAGTGTATGTTGCTTCTCAACATACATTCTCATCTGTGCCCTTTGCGAGAGCGCCCAAGAAAAACACAAAGTCCTGTTGGTAGTGCCACCGCAGCAGGATGATGTCTTTGTGGTTAAATTCCAGTTGAAATCTGTGTCTCTTGTTTCCGGTGCAATGGAACCGTGACTACCTTGCTGCAGTAGATTATTGGAAGTTACAATAAGAGAGAAGGAATACTCCTGGACTTTTCCACACTGGCTGTGGCAGACAGAGCACCACAAGTGGATGCTGGTTTAAAGCATGTTGTGTAGGACAATGGCCTACTCTCACAGTGTTAGATCCCAATTGGTGCTGTCCCAGCACTTTCAGAAAACCATTTGAGCAGGTACCAAGCCAGCATCTAGGCGCTGGGGCACCTGGAAAGATCAGTGGATTCCACAGATGTGAGCCCGTTAGCACTCCTCTTTCCTTTTTTTTTTATTTTTGACAGGCAGAGTGGACAGTGAGAGAGAGAGAGACAGAGAGAAAGGTCTTCCTTTTCTGTTGGTTCACCCTCCAATGGCCGCCGCAGCCAGCGCGCTGCGGCTGGCACATCGTGCTGATCCGAAGCCAGGAGCCAGGTGCTTCTCCTGGTCTTCCATGCGGGTACAGGGCCCAAGGACTTGGGCCATCCTCCACTGTACTCCCTGGCCACAGCAGAGAGCTGGCCTGGAAGAGGGGCAACGGGAACAGAATCCGGTGCCCTGACTGGGACTAGAATCCGGTGTGCCAGCGCCGCAGGCGGAGGATTAGTCTAGTGAGCCACGACGTCGGCTGCACTCCTCTTTCCTTTACACATCTTCTGGGCAGAAGCAAACGTTTTCCGGAAAACCATGGCAATGGATAATATCTTTCCTAAGTCCAAGAACAGTGGCTCTGGAAGACACTCTTCCAACAAGGAATGCACACCCCCATCTGACATGTGTGTGTTCCTTTGAGGACAAAGCACTGTTCCCACCATGATGAGAGTCCAACATAATTAATTTGCCACCAGGTAGCAGATTGCTGCTGTGTTGGCACTGGCTGAAGCTAGAGAGAGAGTTGCAACTGATGTTGCAACTGATGTTGCCCATACAGTGCAGCCTGCCTGGGCACCTGGATGGAGAAGCCTGGAGCGTCATGCACTGGTTCATGAAACCCCTAAATCTAGGGTTCCTTCCCTGAGAACAGCAAACTCCATGAGTCTGGGATGTTTTTGCTCTTCCAGGCCCTTGTGACTGCCTGTTCCCCTCTGCCCAAACAGAGCCCTCCTGAGGGTTTTCTCTACGGTGGTGGCAACGGAAAGCACCCTTACCCTTTCTGAGAGTGTTTTTATGTAATTTTTAAAGATGCATTTATTTATTTGACAGACAGACCCTGATCAACCTTCCAGCTGCTGGTTCACTCTCCAAATGGCTGCAAAGGCTGGAACTGGGCCATTCCAAAGCCAGGAGCCCAGAACTCTCAAACCAGTTCTCCTATAGGGGATGCTGGTGTCGCAGGTGTCAGCTTAAGCCGCTGTCACAGTGCCAAACCCTCTGGGAGCATTTGCTGGTTAACTTTACTCTTTAAAATGCTATTGGATTAAGTCTGGCTCATTCTTCTGTGACCACAAAGCTGGGCCTTTGGGAAAAGAGCACGTTGTTTGATTTGACTTCTTGACTCTTAGGAATCTCACCTGGGGCAGCTAGTCATAGAGAAGCCTCATTTGCAGCCATTCTTAGCAAATTCCCATCAAATGAGCAAAGGAGAAAGAGCATGGCTCCGTGGTCAGGAAATCCTGAGTGAGAAGCTAGGCTCTGCTAGTTCCCAGAGGGTATGGCTTTGGGCAAGCTACAGACCCATAGGGGAAGTTCCTCTCCTATAAGTGTCCTCCAGGGTTGCTAGGAAGTTGACTCTTGTAGAGCAGGTTTATCACAGTGAGGCTCCAGGGGATGCTAACTGTGGTCCCGCCCACTACCTGGGGCCCACCAGACCCCTCTCGCCACCCCTACATCATCCCTGCACCTTCACCAACCTACAGAATCAGTAGTTCCAGGCTTTATTCAGAGGTTCAAGTCTGAGCCTCAAAGAGGAAGACAGACATAGAAAAAGCAGACATGTTAGATAAAGCTGTGGCTTTTTGCTCCCAGTACAACCCACTCTATCTACCTGTGACAATGCAGGTCATCATTCTCAGGACAGTGCAATGGGAAATCAATGACCTACTGGGGACTTCTGGTCAATGATTGTTAATAAATCTTTCAGGGCCGGGACCAAAACCACTCGCTGCTCAGGTCTACTCATCTACTCACCTCATACCTGAGCTCATCTGTGCACGTACAGTCTGTGCACATGGTTGTGATTCATCTTAAGTGGAATTTTTGAGGGGTTTTCTATCATGGACATCCTAGGCTATAGCTGAGAGATGAGCTGCCTTCTCTCAGCCAGAAAAACAAACCAAGGTGGAGATTACAGGCAAAGAGCTGGTGTCCCTCAAAGAATATGGGCCAATGATTGAAATAAATGGGGGCCGGTGCCGTGGCTCATTTGGTTAATCCTCTGCCTGTGGTGCTGGCATCCCATATGGGCACTGGGTTCTACCCGGTTGCCCCTCTTCCAGGCCAGCTCTCTACTGTGGCCGGGAGTGCAGTGGAGGATGGCCCAAGTGCTTGGGCCCCTGCACCTGCATGGGAGACCAGGAGGAAGCACCTGGCTCCTGGGTTCAGATCCGCGTAGCTCCGGCCATAGTGGCCATTTTGGGGGGTGAAACAATGGAAGGAAGACCTTTCTCTCTGTCTCTCTCCCTCACTGTCTATAACTCTACCTGTCAAATAAATAAATAAAAAAAATAAGTGGAACTGGGTGATTTCTGTGCATCACCCACCAAGTTCAGTAATGTGCTAAGGGGACAGTTTTGTGTCCCCTCCAAGGGGTTGCATGACAGCAAAGTAGCTCTTCCATGAACTTCTCTCTGGGACAGCCTCATGGAGAGAGCTCCAATCTGAATATTTTTTAAAAGATTTATTTATTTATTTGAAAGCCAGAGTTAGAGAGATAGAGCTTCCATCTACCAGTTTATTCCCCAAATGTCCACAATGGCCAGGGCTGGCCAGGCCAAAATGAGGAGCCAGGAGCTCCATCTGGGTCTCCCTCGTGGATGCAGGGGTCCAAGCACTTGGGCCATCTTCTGCTGCCTCCCCAGGTGCATTAGCAGGGAGCTGGAACAGAAGTGGAATAGCTGGGACTGAAACTGGCCCCACTCTGAGATGCTGGCATCATAGGCAGTCATTTAACCACTGTGCCACAATGCCAGCCCCTAATCTGAAGATTTCTAATCCTGATAGCAGCTTGGTAATTACTACGATGCCTTCCCCCGACTTCTCCTGCTAGCAGAGGAATGCCCCCTGCCCCCACAAGAGGACCATACTACCTCAGACAGCCTTTCAGCCACGACAGAGGCCTGCGGCCCATCTTGATCAATGGAACCAGACGGGGACATCAGCTAAGAGCCTATGGGAAGGGTGCTTCTCTGTACTGAGAATAACACACAGGAGGGACACTCGGTGGCTGCATTTGGACAGCATTTGTAAGGATACAATGGCAATGATCTAGTGACCACGAGGGCAAAATTGAGAGATTCACAGAGAAATTGCGTCATGCTCTTGACCTACACTTGTGCTCCTAACAGCCACCATTGGAGACCCCATGGAGACGGTGGTCCCCTAAGATTATGCTGGGAAATTCTTATTACCTCATAACATCACAGCCCTCTTAATGATGTAGCATGATGCGTTACTCATGTGTTCATGGTGATGTTGGTGTAAACAAACCTGTACTGCCAGTCATATAAAATGATAGTGCATTCCATTATGCACAGTGCATAACACCTGGTGATGATTATGAATACTGGTGAATGTGCTTACTCCGCCGTACTTCTAATCATTATTTTAGAGTGTACTCCTGTTTATTGAAAAAAAAAAAGAGTTTGTCAGGATCAGTGCTGTGGCCTGGCTGGTTAAGCCACCATCTGCAGAGCCAGTATCCACAAGGGCACTGGCGGGTCAAGTTCCCACGGCTCCACTTCTGATCCAGCTCCCTACTAATGGCCTGGAAAGCAGCAGAAGATAGCCCAAGTGCTTGGGACCCTGTACCCACGTGGGAGACCTGGACGAAGCTGCTCCTGGCTTTGGCCTGGCCCAGTCCTGGTCTACTCCTGGCCATTGTGGCCATTTGGGGAGTGAACCGGAGGGTAGAAGATTCTTTCTCTCTCCTTCTTTCTCTGTAATTATACTGTTCAATTAAGAAATAGATCTTGTTCTAAGAAAGTTTGTTGTAAAACTGTGCCAGGTGCCATGCACCCCAGCAGTAGGCTCATTTGTCTTACGTTAACTCTGTCTTCTGACTGTGTCAGGAGGCCGTACTGAGCGACAGGCCTGCACCATCTGCTTTTGTGTGTGTACACCCTAGGATGCACAATGACCCGATCCCCAAATGAGGCACTTTCAGAATGCACCCCCACAGTAAGTGATGCATGACTGTAGCTTAATCGGTGCATTAACCGGCCCTGAAGCTGCCTTCTCTGAACTTCCTGTTGTGAAATAATCAATGCCCCTTGTTGCAAGCGTTTTTGGTTGATTGCTGCAGATGCTTATCTACCTATGCAAAAATATCCCTCCAGACTCCTTGCTAAAAGAACCACAATTCTAATCATCTGGGAGAAGGTCCTCTGCCCCTGTGGGAGGTGGGCCCAGCCTCCAGGCTGAGGGGCCATGGACCCCACTCTGGACTTGGGGTGTGCAGGGAAGCCTCCTGGAGGGCTCCAGGAAAATTATTTTTCCCTAATAGATGAGAACTATGAGAGCAGAAAGGTTCTGCCCCACTTTTCCCCTTTGTCACTGGGATGTGTCTTGGGATCACAGAAATTGGGAAGGAAACTTGGGAGGAGACACCCTTGAGCTGCTGAGCTGACCCCTGCACTACCTGCCTTTAGGACTTTCAATACAGGCCAGTCAGTTCTGTTTGGCTGGTAGCCAAGGGTTGGCTATTTCCCTGCTAAAGAGATATCAAAGGGGCTGGCGCTGTGGCATAGCGGGTAAAGCTGCCGCTTGCAGTGCCGGTATCCCTTACGGGGGCCGGTTCTAGTCCCGGCTGTTCTACTTCCAATCCAGCTCTCTTCTATGGCCTGGGAAAGCAGTACAGGATGGCCCAAGTCCTTGGGCCATCCTGTACCCATGTAGGAGACCCAGGAGAAGCACCTGGCTTCTAGTTTTGGATGGACACAGCTCTGGCCATTGCGGCCATTTGGGGAGTGAACCAACAGAACGGAAGACCTCTCTTTCTCTCTGCCTCTGCCTCTCTGTAACTCTGCCTTTCTGTAGATCAGTTTTCCAGACTAAACAAACAGGACACATTTCATGTTGTCAGAGAGAATAGCAGAATCAAAATGAACCAAAATACCAAACCATGTAAGGGAATTGTCCTTTTTTTTTTAATATTTTTATTTATTTATTTGAGAGACAGAGGGAGAGAGAGAGAGAAAGATCTTCCATCTGCTGGTTCACTTCCCAAATGGCTGTGACAGCCAGAGATGGGGCGATCTGGAGCCAGCAGCTTCTTCTAGGTCTCCCACGTAGATACAGAAGCCCAAGCGGTTGGGTCATCTTCCACCACTGTCCCAGGCTGTAGGCAGAGTGGATCAGAAGAGGAGCAGCCGGGACTAGAACCAGCGTTCATATGGGATGCTGGAACCACAAGTGGAGGCTTAGCCACTACTTCACAGCTCTGGACCCAGGAATTGTCCTTGATTAGGGGTTTTGTAAAACTCTGAAGTCCAAAGAAGCCTGAGACGGTGGTCTGGCTGTGGGGTGTGGCGCCGGTAGGGGAAATGTTCCAGATGACCACAGGAGCTGCCCAGGGCAGTTGCAGAGGACAGGGTTTTGGTACAGGGGAAAGCAGGGGAGAAGCATCCTGGTACCCAGTGACCTTGGGGTCACATCATGAATGGTGTGAGGAGGGAGGCAACTGTTAACCCCTGGGGCTGGACAGGACCATTTTGAAAGGTAGAAGGGGGGGAAGTATAGAGTAATGGCAGCCATTTTATTGGGAAGGAAGTCAGCAACTCTGTTTTATCAGCCAGGTCCACAGCCCTGCACCACACCCCTGGTGCAGTTTGGGAAAATGGTGCATAATCTCCTGTTTACCTTCATCTCCCCAGATAGTCTGTGGGCACCTTGAAGGCAAGAACTGCTTGTGACATTCCTCTGATTTCCTTGTGTGGGCATCTAATACTTCATTTTTGTAAAAGACATTTATTTATTTACTTGAGAGGCAGAGTAAGAGAGAGAGAGGGAGAGTCAGAGAGAGAAGTCTTCCATCTGCTGTTCACTCCCCAAATGGTCGCAATGGCCAGAGCTGGGATGATCCGATGCCAGGAGCCAGGAGCTGCTTCTGGGTCTCCCATGCGGATGCAGGGGCCCAAGCACTTGGGCCATCCTCTACTGCTTTCCCAGACTATCAGCAGGGAGCTGGGTTGGAAGTGTGGCAGCCGGGACTCGAACCGGGGCCCGTCTGGGATGTTGGCACCACAGGCAGATGCTTAGCCTACTACATCACAGTGCTGGTCCTTAACACTTGATTATAAAATCTGACTCAACAGATGTGTGTTGAGCCCATACTTTGCTCTAGGCACGGTGCCAAGCCCTGGGGTAGGGCAGAGAACATTTGCTGAAGGAAGGCTCGTGTGAGCCAATGCATGCTAGCTGCTAACCCTCGGGATTCTACCCAGAGAGGCTTGCACACTGAGGGATGTCACTGACCAGGGAGCAGACGAGGAAGCCTTGCAGAGATGGCACCAGCTTCAGAGGCACTGCCTGGGAGTGTGAGACCTGAGACCCGGCTCTTAGCCTGAGACCTGAGAGGCAGGCAGAAATGCAACTAGGAAATAATGCTCCGTGTCTGCTTGTGGTTACTTTGAGTGGTGAGCTTGGGATTTTTTTTTCTTCCCAGGGCATTCTGCAAATTGGGAAATCGCTCAGTCATGCTAATTGTGACAGTGTGAGACCTCTCTCAAGCCACTGCTGTGCCTGTGCTCTGGAGAAATCACCTTTTATGCTGTAAAATGTCTTCTTTTCCTTTTACAAATATGAGTTACAGAGAGAGGTAGAGACACAGAGAGAGGTCTTCCATCCACTGGTTCACTCCCCAGATGGCCGCAACAGCCAGAGCTGCACCTATCTGAAGCCGGGAGTCAGGAGCTTCTTCCAGGTCTCCCACGTGGCTGCAGTCCTTGGGCCCTCTTCCACTGCTTTCCCAGGCCATAGCAGAGAGCTGGATCAGAAGAGGAGCAGCCAGGACTAGAACCAGCGCCCATATGGGATGCTGGCGTTTCAGGCCAGGGTGTTAACCTGCTGTGCCACAGCACCGGCCCCAATATGAACATTTTCACCAGCATAAGAACTCACCAGAGTCTTTCTAAGAAAATTGAATGGGCGATTTCCCAGTGAGTACTTCCTCCCCTCTGCTACAATCCCCACCTTGGTCTGGAATAATTAGGAAATGAATAGATTTTCCCAGATGATGGAGACAATGAGGGGAAATCTACTTGATATTGGAGCCAGAGATTCAGACTGTACACGTCTCAGTCCTTAGGCAGCTGTGGTTGAATATCTAATTAAATAGCTCTGGGTATGGGAAGTGGCTGTGTGCCTTTGCCTCAATTTTCTAATCCCTTTACGCTTATTAGACTCTCAGCACATTTGTTCTGCAATGAGCAGGAAAACCTTGGATCTCTGTCTTCCCTCTTCTGCTCCTTGAAGTGATTCCTAGGAGTGGAGTGAGCCCATGTTTGCCTCTAGGGACTGACTGACAGAGATGTCTGGGGCAACCTCCCGGTGTAGGGGACTGCAGGATGCTGGCGTTTGGGTCACCAGGGGGTAGAACACTGAGACTTGGCCGTGTGAGGGCCAAAGACAGTAAAAGCTTCAAATCCCATAGTTTTGTTTATATGAAGTCTCACAACTAACATGACTGTTTAAACTTCCTATGGCTTTAGCTGCAAGAATGACTTACTAAATTGTTTTGGAATTATATTCTAAATATTTCGGAAAAAAATGCCAAAGCAACGTAAATAATTGGAAATGGGGTATCTTTAATCATCCTTAGTTCCATCACGAAGTGCTTGCCATTGGAAAGAGTGAAATGTGAGTTAGTTGAAAGTCAGAACACATTATTGTGAGTCTCCATAGGTTACACGATGATGGGAATGTATGAGTGAGACTTAAATGTATTTTTGCAGGGTGGGAGGGAGGATGTGTTTCCCAGTTGGAAATCATGTCATTTTTAGAGGAAGTGGGAGACTAGTAGGAAGTGTGGAAAGAAAATGTTGCTGGGGCCAGCACTGTGGCATAGCAGGTAAAGCCACTACCTGCAGTGCCAGCATCCCATATGGATGCTGGTTCGAGTCCCAGCTGCTCCACTTCTGATCCAGCTCTCTGCTGTGGCTTGGGAAAGCAGTAAAGGATGGCCCAAGTGCTTGGGCCCCTGCACCCATATGGGAGATCTGGAAGAAGCTCCTGGATCCTGGCTTCAGATCAGCGCAGCTCTGGCCTCTGCGGCCAGTTGGAGAGTGAACCAGCGGATGGAAGACCTCTCTCTCTCTGTCTCTGCCTCTCTGTAACTCTGACTTTCAAATAAATAAATCTTTTTTTTAAATAAAATGTTGCTGTGGTCTCTAGAAAAGGTGTAGAACAGCATTTCAAGTAGAAAGTGGTTTTATGTTGGTCAGGCTGGGACAAGAAACAAAATATGCCAGGATTCGGAAGAGGGCAGAACAGGTAAAGGGAGTCACAACTCTGAGCTACCAGCACTTGTGTGGTGATGACTTTGTCCTGTGTGTTAACTGTATCCCACCAGGCGTCCTGCTCCCTGGCATATTTTCCCAGTGCAGAAGCCTTCAGACAGATGCCAGGATTTGCCAACAGGTCCACCTTCAGTGGTGCTGGTTGGCCTGTCCCTGAGCTGACCCTTTCTGTTGAACTGTCAGCAATTGCTACCCCTTCCAGTGGTGTTCTTCCTCATTACAGTGGAGAACAGTAAAATGTATAAAATGCACATAGTCGTGTAGGGCTTAATAACATTCTGTGTGCATACGCTCCTGGATAATTGCACTCAGTTCAAGATTCAGAACCCAAACCACAGCCCAGAAGGTTCCACGGGTTCCACTGTAACCAGTCAGCTCCACACCCCTACTCCTAAGTAACCACTCCTCTGACCTCAGTCTCCGTCGGTCTTTCCTGGTCTGAATGTCACATGAGCAGAATCACACTGCACATGTGCTTTTGTGCCTGGCGCCTTCTGTGTTGCTAAGAAGACTCTTCTGTGTGTCTTTTCTTGGGCTTGGCTCTTTCTCTTGGGTCCATAATAAAAGTGGAATTGTACTGATACGTGTGGAATAAATAAATGAATGATGACAAGTATGAGGTAGGCAATTTATTATCAGTTACTTTGCACATAAAAGTCTGTTTTTATGATGTGTTTTTTATGTTTGTAAAATCTCCAAGTAATAAAGCATTCTGATTAAAATGCAAAATAATTCAGAAGACATAATAAAAACAATGAACTTCATTTTCATGTCCTCCCCTTCTTTTTCCCAGAGGTACTTTCTGTTGATTTTGTTTTATATCATGTTTGAGATTTTTTAATTAATTACATGTGTCACCAATAAATACATAAATGAAAATAAATGTTTCATATTATTCTAAATGGCATAGTGTAAGAATGGTTGGTTTTAATGTAATCAAATATATTAATTATTTCCTTCATGGTGCTGAAGATTTGTGTCTTGCATAAGAATATATTTATGGTCTTTATATCCTCATTTATTACAGTCTCTTTAAACCTGGGAGCTTTTAGAATTTTCCTCACTAGACTTTAGAAGTTGACCAATAAGTCATGATGTGGTTTTTGGAGTCATCATGCTTACAACGTCTTTTCAATCCCAAGATGTAGTTCTTTCTCTAGTGAAGAGAAATTCGCATTTCTTTGATGATTTCTTCCTTTCTATTTTTTCCGATCCTTCCTTCTGGAACCCCTGGTCACAGCAATATTATACCTCCCACACTTATCCTCAAGTCTCTTGTAATTTCCATCTGTTCCATAGCAAGGAATCACCCCGGTTATCTGCTCACAGCGAGTCTTCTGGGGGAGAGCGGCTATTATTCAAGTGAACAGTCATCCACCATGTATCAGCCAGGGTTTCCTGCCTCCTGAGACTTAAGCTTGATTGATAACCTTGAATCCCGAATCCGAGGTGTGTTGAAGTCTTAAGAGCTGTCTGAGATTCCCAGGCATGCTCGCTTCTGATGCCTTCCTGGCTTTGGTACATGAAATATTTCTCCTCCATGTGCTTGTCCAGGCAACAAGCTCAATCCTTGCTTCGATTTAAAACTTATCTTCACACAAAACAGTTCAGGTATTACTGAAGATCTGAGGACAGGTTGCCTAATGGATCATATAGGAAGCAAGTTAACTCTTTAATGTTGGTCCCCTTTTCTTCAGGCTCCTTCTCATGACCTGATCATTGCATACTATGGGTATTGAGACATCACACTGTGCCCCATAAATATGTACAATTATTTTTAATGTCAATGAAAATGTTTTTTTCAAGAAGCAAAGCAAAGCCTGGGTCTCCTCTGGGGTGCTTAGCTTCATCCTTGCTGACTTTTCTCTCCTCGCCTCACCTTCTCCCTGCCCTTGAGCAAGGGCTCCAGAGTCTTCCCCTCCATGACGCCTGGCTGCTCTGCCACCCTCAGCTTCTGTTCCTGCACAAGCATAGCCAAATGTTCCCACAGCCACCGTATTGGAGAGCTCCCCGTAAAACAACCCGTTCTCTGTGTCAAGCAGTTCTAAGAACAATGTTTTGTTCTATTTTTTATGGTGAGAAGCTTTGCCTGGTGGTTTAAGTTGAAGTGTTTTTAGCATTTCAAACACAGAAAGACCATAAAATCATCCAGCAATGCCAATGCAGCTAATCACACCTTTAATATTTGAGTTTATAGATTTATAACTTCCCATCAAGTGCAATATTTTTCTCTCTCATGGAACACCACTGTGCATGGCTGACATGGCTAGACAATTTTAAATAAATTAATTGATTTAATCTATTTGAAAAGCAGAGAGAGTGATAGAGTGAGAAAGAGATTCTCCATCCACTGGTTCACTCCCCAAATGTCCACATCAGTCAGGGCTGGGCCAGGCTGAAGCCAGGAGCCTGGAACTCCATCCATGTCTCCTGCATGAGTGGCAGGGGCCCAAGTACTTGGACCATCATCTTCTGCCTTCCCAGGTGCACCATCAGGGAGCTGGAGGAGAAGGAGAAGAGCCAGGACTTGAACCAGTGCTCCGATATGGGATGCCGGTGTTGCAAACGGTGGCTCAACCTGCTGCACCACAGCACCGACCCCTCTGCTTTGACTGTTTGTATTCTGTCTAAAACTTTCTGTCACTTCTGTTGTTTTATCCATAGAGAAGTGAAATTGATAGTGCTTGGTGATAGAATGGTGGTATTTGGGTAGCACCAGGAATTGGTGGAGAAGCGCTGAGGTTCTTCAGTTATCTGGGAAGGTGGTGCATCTGTCATAAATTACATTTGGCTGCACATAATAGTGGCCCTAAAACATATGAGCCATTTTTTTCATGTGACAGGACGTCTACAGGTGGTGGGCAGCCCAGGGCTGGCTCAGCAGATTGAGACATCATCACCAACCCAAGATTCTCTCTCCATGCTCTCTCTCTCTCTATCCTTCTTCGTGTAGCTCTGGTTCTTACAATCACAAGATGGCTGCAACACCTCCAGCCATCATCTGCTTCTGCCTCACTGGCCAGAAGTGTTCATAGGACCACTCCTAGCAGTGAAGGCCCCTAGCCATTGAGTTTTTAGCTTTCATCATGGAGGCAAGCAAAGAGAGAGGCACTAGAAATGGAACCTGGATTAGCTAAGCCACCGAGCCTGCCATACATGGTCATGGCTTCCAAGGAAAGGGGGACACATGCTTTAGTGGGTAGATTTGGTTTTGGGCGTTTTGAACTTGAGCTATTATCCTAAAGGACTGGTGGGTGGATCTGTTCCAGCCCTACCCACTGCACGACAATAGGAACACAGTGAAGACAGAAATCCTAAGTTGGGCCTGCCTGGTTGTAAGCTATATGTGAGACAAAACCAGAAAGAGAAAGAAGAGGTCACAGCATGACTCGGGCCAACCAGCGTGTTTCACTTTCCTGGCTTTCACAATTGATTGCACAACACACACCAGACACACGGACCAAAGTGGACCAGTCAGACTCATCTCTAGGGCTTCTGTGGGACAGTTGGGAAGGAGAGAACTTATTTTTCAGTTGAGTCGTTGTTGATTGGGATATAAACAAAGCCACTCATGACCAATGGCTATTGTACGGTAGGACAGAAGTGACAAGATGACACCGAGTGGCTCAGGGCCCTCCAAATGGACCTGACAAGATGGTGGTCAGTGAGATAAAGAGGCAGCTTCCCACCCTGGCCCCAGATGGCCTGGGAGGCTGGGCTGTGAGTCTATGGTGTAAAAAATGTGACTTCTCCTAAAGCAGTAATGTCAAAATCACTAGTGAGTGTAGTTTAATTAGCCATTCTGTCGCTTCTTACAAATACTTAACCATTTTTATAGAAGGCAGATCCAGTGCAAGATCTGAGGAAAAAATAGGCCACAGTAGATAAATATTGCAGCATTGTTTATAACAGCCAAACCTGGCAAAATGTAAATATCCAATGACAGTAAAATGGGAAGGTAAATTACAGCTTGGCCAGGCACGAGCATGTTATGCAGCCTTTAAAAATTATGTCTCCTACAGTTTTTAGTGACAATGGCAGATGCTTGTGATAGAATGTTGATACAAAATCACAGAAGCTATCATTGTAATAGTATTTTCTAAAAGGCATTTATTTGCAGATGAAATAGATTGGAATTAAATACACAGACATATAATCAAGTTTTACTGTGGATGGTAAGATTATTAAACATTTTAATTTTCTTTATCTTCTTTGTATTTTCAGGCAAGTTTCTTTCATGATCAGAAAAAATACAATTTTTTATATAAAGATGCACCACCCCTAGTTAATGGTTTTGAATCTACCTTTAAAATTAGCTGTCCTTTGCTCCTCCTAGCACACAGGGCATCCCACTGTGGTGAGATCCATCTCCGTGACTACATGTGGACTTCTTGATGGTGGAGCCCAGGTCTTGGTCCTTTCTGACCTCCATGACGTTGTGTGTTGGACGCACTTGGAATCTGATAGAGACTTGAGTTGAATCGCAGACTGTGCCTCCAGGATGACATAAGCACCATAGCAGGAAGAGAAATGAACAGACGAAAACAGAGCCACGGAGTTGTCCTAAACAAGTTGAGCTCTAGGTAGGACGTAAGCCTATTTTGCTTTTCCTGTTTGTGCCTCGCTTTATTCATCTGTGGATTGGGCACAATAACAGCACCCTCTTTAGGGACCTGCTGTGAAGATGCCTTGAGTTAACAGAAGTATGCACTTCCCAGCAGGCACGTGGCGGGTGCTGGAGAAGCTTTGGTTCTTCCCACTAGATGCTCTTGCCCAGGTACTGCCTCTCCCTGAAGGCTCATCAGTCCCACAGTGGGGCCAGGTCCTGTAGCTGGGTGACTGAGGCTGTGTTTGGGCTCCTCAGTCCCACTCCCAACATGCTGCCTTGCATCTGCTTGCTTCTACACCTCTTTACCCACTGCAGTCACAAACACCTGAAATCAGGGATTTCTGAAACTTTATATTCTCTTCGATACATGGCACACGTTACCTTTAAGATAGTGCATTTATTTCTCCTCCCCGGTGCCCTAATTTTTCTTTTCAAATCATAGAATTGCCTAAACTCCAATGTGTACATCTTCTGCTCTCTGTAGATTCCTAGAGAAAGTCACCCTTGGCTGTCTTCCCAATGGCAAGGTTTTGGGGATTGAGCAAGAAGTCATTTGCCCAGGACTCACAGCGGGGCAGTGGTGAGGGCAGATTTGAAGCCAGGTCCCTGTTGAGACATTCTCACTGCAGCCCTCCCATTAGCTAATCTTCGCTGTTGACAGGAAAGGGTGTACTTCTTGGTCCTATTTCCAGTTACCAGTCATTGGATCATCCTGGTGTATGCACAGCTCTGAAGATTCAATAAATGTCTTAGTGATTGAATATTTATTTTTATTTATTTATTTTTTTGACAGGCAGAGTTAGACAGTGAGAGAGACAGAGAGACAGAGAGAAAGGTCTTCCTTCCGATGGTTTACCCCCCAAATGGCTGCTACGGCCAGTGCGCTGCGCCAATCTGAAGCCAGGAGCCAGGTGCTTCCTCCTGGTCTCCCATGCGGGTGCAGGGCCCAAGCACTTGGGCCATCCTCCACTGCCTTCCTGGGCCACAGCAGAGAGCTGGACTGGAAGAGGGACAACCGTGACAGAATCCAGCGCCTAGTACTAGAACCCGGGGTGCTGGTGCCACAGGCGGAGGATTAGCCAAGTGAGCCATGACACCAGCCTTGAATATTTATTTATCATAGAATTCATCCATGGGCCCAGGCTGCCCAGTTACTCTCACCTTAGTTCCTTGGCAGGTAGGTAGGGGACTGAAGCCAGCTTTTGCATTACTTATTGTTATAGGGTTCTATTCAAAGCCACTGTCAGAGTAATACGAAAGGAGGACCATGTGCTGTTTTCCAGAGCCAGAGAGAATTGGGAAATGATTTTTGGGGGACCAGAGTTTGACTCTCATTAATTTTAATACAAATAACCGTTTGAGAGGTGACTACGTAGCTAAGGGCCAACCCCAGAGTCCAAGTCCATCTTTCAGAGTCACTCTCCTGCTCCATTAACTCGCTCAGCCTGAGCATTGTCCTTTGGCACAGGAGAGAGCAGGCACCTTCTCTCCTCCTGCAGCTAGGTGAGAATTCACATAGGTGCAAATGCTCAAACAGAAATGGTCATCGGTAATGACCAGTTTCCTGGCTGATGGTGGAGCCTCTGGAGAGTGCTTCCATGTTGGCTCGTGCGGCTGTGGTCACGGCATCGTGGTGTTGGAGCACATGTCTGTGGCCAGTGCAGGACCCACGGCTGCCATCGGATGTCACAGAGAATGCTGCTATTCGAAAGAGGAGGCACCCTAGCAGCGGGGCTCACAAGTAATTTTTTTTAATTAAAAATGTTATTTATGTGTCTTCCAGAAGAGTCCAGGCCCCTGCAGGAGGAGATCCACAGCTCTCTGTTTAGCTGGCGAGGCAGAAGAAACAAAAAGCACATTACGGGTATTATCCCTGTGGTCAAATTACAATGTTTACTTCCACATGTTCACTTGACATGCGTAATTATCTGTGCTTAGAACAGGACGTGGAAGGAAAGGTTCAATGTATGAACCTGTGTGTGGTGAATAGTGTTGTTTCAACAGAGACTGAGAGTGAGGGGGAGGAAAGGAGGCCCTGGAACAGCTCAGGAGAGGAGGCAGCCCCCTGGGGGAGGCAGGGGCTCCTCAGAGGCATGGCCTGGAGTGCAGGGGTCTGTCTGGTCCACCCCACCGGTGGGCAAGGGGACATCTTCAGCAATCACGCCACTGTTTCCCCATCTGAGCCACCCTCGTGTCTCAAAAGGTCTATCAAAGACCAGGATGCATCAGCTTCCACACAGCCAGGCAAGCTCCAGGGGCGTCCTGAGCCACAGGGCAAGGAAGTCAGGCTCATGCTGTGGGAGGCTCCGTGGTGGGCCTTGGTGGGCCTTGATAATCAGCTCAACTTCAGCTGAGCTGGGCCAGGTCCTTGGCAGCATAAACATGGAGTTTACCCCACCCCCAGCCTGGTGGGCCTCCCCCCCCACCCAGTGGCCTGCACCTGTACCTCTCTCCTGGGATACTGCCCCAGGCAGTCAAGGACATGTGGTGACCCAGAAGTGCTCAAGTTAACTCCTGCAGAGGTTGTTCTCTTTTTTTTTTTTTTTTTTTTTTTTGGACAGGCAGAGTGGACAGTGAGAGAGAGAGACAGAGAGAAAGGTCTTCCTTTGCCGTTGGTTCACCCTCCAATGGCCGCCGTGGCTGGCGCAATGCGCTGATCCGAAGGCAGGAGCCAGGTGCTTCCTCCTGGTCTCCCATGGGGTGCAGGGCCCAAGCACTTGGGCCATCCTCCACTGCACTCCCTGGCCACAGCAGAGAGCTGGCCTGGAAGAGGAGCAACCGGGACAGAATCCAGCACCCTGACCGGGACTAGAACCCGGTGTGCCGGCACCGCAAGGTGGAGGATTAGCCTACTGAGCCGTGGCACCGGCCCAGGGGCTGTTCTTGACCAGTGACTGGTAGGTGTGAGGGTATAGATGCTCTAGCTGTCATATCTCACCCAACAATTCCCGAAAGTTGGACAGCCTGATGCCTCTTCAGGGTCCCCTATGAGACTGAGCCCAAGTCCCTCTCTGGAACTTTGCTGGATGCTATACACTACTTCCTGATCACACCTAGAAAATCACTTTCCCATGGGTCCATGGACCCTGGATGAGGGGTTGAGCGGCATTCCCATGTGCAGGAATGTGAGAAGACTTTACTGCTCTGGCTGCAGTTGATTGGGCCAAGGACGAGATTCTGCATGGCTGGCTGATGCGGTCTGCCTAACATTACTGATTCTAGATGTCAGCTGTTACCCAGTAATTCCCCTCGCACTCAGTTCAGGTAAGAGACACACAATCAGTTGGTGACTCCAGGAAAAGCAGAATCGGCAACAGAGAATAGCTGACTCACCAAAATGGTAAAGCATTCAACTAGTCAGCCATCAGGCAACGGGGCGAGATACCGACCCTACACTCTGAGTTTGTTTTAGCCCAAAGGACCATGTTCCAGCCTGCTGAGGTCTGGCTATGGGGAAGCTGGATTTATCTTTATGTAACCCTCTACCCACTGCCTCACTGGCCAATATGACAGTGCTCCTGGCAACCAGAATATGCTTAACAAGTGCAAAGAATGACCAAAACAAAAACCCCTCCGTGATTCTCGGGTCCAGAAATAATACTATAACCTTTGCTGATACTTAAAAAATATTTATGTGTATATATTTTACAAAATTGGGGTTATGTATTATGAGTATTTCCCCATGCCTGAAAATATTTTTCAAGTAAATGATTGACATGCTCCATCACATTTGATCACAGGGTGAACCATAACTTACTAAACCAGTCCCATACTGGATAATTATGTTGCTTCCAATGTTTTACTTGGATGAGTATTACTACAATAGCCATCCTGATATATAAATATCAGGGTTAATCTCTGAATGATAGAATCACCAGCTCATGGGGATGGGTTTCCTAAAAGGCTTCATACAGCTGAGTCCATGGTGCCCACATCTGGCTGCACGCTGTACACTGGAGTCCACTGGGGGTCTTCAGAAAGAACTCGTGCTGGGCTGTGACTTAAATAGTTAGGTGGTGGCCAGGGCTTGGAATTTTAAGATTTCAAGGAAAATCTCATGGGATACTATGAGAGTACTTCATAAGGCTGTGTAAAATGGAATTAAAAGATGTGACTTCTTTGGTGGACAAACAATTTTGAAATCCAAGCATAGCTTTTTCATCATATGTATTTTTCAAGAACTTTTTGAAGACACCTCATAAGAATAGATTTCAAAACTGTTGCATCAAAACGAACTTATCTTTTATTTTAAAAAAGATTTATTTTTATTTGAAAGACTTACAGAGAGAGAGCCAGAGAGAGAGAGAGGTCTTCCATTCTGTTGGTTCACTCACCAAATGACTGCAACAGCCAGAGCTGAGCTGATCCGAAGCCAGGAGCCAGGAGCTTCTTCCAGGTCTCTCACGTCGGTGCAGGGGCCCAAGGACTCGGACCATCTTCTACTGTTTTCCCAGGCCATAGCAGAGAGCTGGATTGGAATAGAAGCAGCCAGGACTAGAACCAGCACCCATATGGGATGCCGACACTGCAGGCTGGAGCTTTAACCCACTTGCACCACAGCGCCAGCCCCCAAAGTTATCTTTTAATTCCATGTTCCATGAACTTTTTGGTGTATACTAATATTAGATGTGGACTTGCTGTGCCCTTGTTTTGAGGACTTCTTTTAGCTGCAGGGGAGGAGAGACTTTCGCCATTTTCTCAATGGCTGGCAGAAGCCTGATGACTCTGAACACCAAGGGATGTGGTCAGAGCTGTCCTGAAAGGTACGCTTAGGCCTGAGTTTCCTGGGGTGCCTCCCAGATGCCTTTAAACTTTCCCATGAATTCAGCTTTTCGGATCTAAAGTTTTCCCATTCTTTACTGGCCAGCTGAATGAATGAAGGGATTTGTAGAAAAGGAGAGGAACTGGAGCAGGTGTCGTGGTACAGCAGGTTGAGCCACTGCTTGGGATGCTTTGCTCCCCATATCAGAGCTCCTGGTTTGAGTCCCAGTCAGTATGGGCTTCCCATCCAGGTTCCTACCCAATAGCCTGGGACGCAGCAGATAATGGCCCAAGTGTTTGTGTTCCTGCCACCCATACAGGAGACCTGAATGGAGTTCCTGGATCCTGGCTTCAGTCTGGCCTAGCCCCCAGCTATTGTGGGCATTTGGGGGAGTGAACCAGCAGATGGTAAGCCTTTCTGTTTTTATCTCTCCCTCTCTCTGTCACTCTTCCAAATAAAAAGTAAATATTTGAGATATTCACAATAGTCAAGCTTCTAGAATAGACTTTGCTTTGGCTTCCTGAATAGCTCCAAGTAGGTAAGAAAAGAATGATAGCCAGACCCAAAGCGTCAGCCCCAGAAGACCTGCAGACCAAGGTAGCAGTATCATACATGTCTGGAAGAGGGAATCTAGTTGCTCAAATTTTTTACTACTCTGAAAATGACTGATACTCAATTTTGCTTTGAGATTGGATTTCTAAAGTAATATTACCTCAAGATGTTACCATGAGGACAGTGCCCTCCGAGAACGATGACTTTTTGCTGTTCTACCCTTGTTTCATACCTTGTCCCCTCTCTTGAAAGGCAAACTCCGGGGACAGAAGATCTAAAACATTCACAAAACCCAGAGACTAAGCTCAGTTCTCTCTCACTGGAGGCTGATCGTGTTGCCTGCTTTGACAGAGGCAGAGGCAAGAGCTGAGCCCTTGGTTTCCTAAAAGCAAACTGAGGCCTTAGTACCCAGCCAGTGCTTGTTGAACCTCAGTCCCTAATGGATTTTGGGTACTCCTTGGAATAGGAACTGTAGCTTTAATGCTTTCCTCACTTCCCGCTTTGTAGTCCTCAGCTCATTGGCATGGTTGGCTGGAGCCTTGCCCGTGATGCTGAACCTGTCATGAGCTCATGGCTGAGCATACTTCTAACTGCTGCATTGGGCCTGTACTGGTTCTTGAGAACCAACTGGTAAATACTCACAACTTCAGGAGCCTGTCATTCAACACTGTCATTATAAATTATATAAAATTATAATAAATGCATCTTATCAAAAACAAAGAATAATACATATTGTTGCTTCCTTGTCATTTTACTGCATTTCCTGTTGTCTATGATCTTGAGGTTGCTTTAGTCTACTGCATTTGCTCAATGGGAATATTAGATAATGGACAACACACCTCTTCCCAATTGTAGAAATTTGTGTGGCTTGAAATCTACAATGAAGGGAGTATTTACACCATGGAAAAGGGAAACACTACAAATCGAGGGCCCCCCACCCCACCCCACCCCAGGATTTGGTTTACCTGCACGTGTCTGATTCTGGGTAACTCTGAGTTGGGGCCATTTGTTAGCCCAGCTGCTTATGTAGGAGGTTCCTATGACAGGTCAGAATGAAGCCAGGGCTTTATGAGCAGTCAGAGGCATTGGTGTAGAAGCCTGACAGGAAGTACACGGAGGTGTGAGGCCCAAGTGAAAAAGCAGGTCTGAAACAAGTCAGAGGGACAAAAGGTATCAGCAACCTGAGGGCCCTGGAACCAAGGCAACCATGATAGACGCTGTTGTGCCCGCCTGTATCTGCCCAGTCCTCTCTGTGCTGTCGGTGCTGACTGTAGCTCTCACCTGGAAGGCCAGGGAGTTGATGCCTCTGGTACCAGTAATGGACAGGAGTTGGAAGGAAAGCACCCCACTTGCATTCTATGTCTGAGATAAGCTCCACCCTCTTCCAGAGGATCTCCAGTAGGAGGGATCCCTGGCTGTCTGCTACTGTAACTGGCTCGTATTTGAGTGCCTGGATCCAACTGCCAGGTTTATCTCCTGACTCCAGCTTCCTGCTAATACAGACCCAGGGAGAAAGCCGTGATGGCGCCAGTAGTTGGGTCCCTGCCAACCACATGGGAGACCTGGACTGAGTTCCTAGCTCTGGCTTTGACCTGGTTCAACCCCAGCCATTGCAAGCATTTGGGAAATGAACCAGAATGTGGGGACTCTCTCTTTCTGTCTCTCTGCCTCTCAGATAAATCACTTTTTCAAAGTCTGTTTGTTCACTTTATCTCCTGCAGAGGCATCAGGTTTCTGTCAATTAAAGATCTGATAATTACCATGAAAATTCAATAGTTAATCATAGAAAGTAGATAAATGGAGGCTCAGAGAGCTAGCCCTTCATCTTATTATATGTACAAACACCTGTGTGTGGGTGGGGTGTGTGTGTGTGTGAGTGTGGGGGAGAGGGGTGTATGTGTGTGTGTGCATGTGTGTGTATTTTAACGATTTAATTGGAAGGACCAGTGGAAAATAGTACATCTCAGAGGACTGTTGCTTTAAGCAAGGGGATGAGAGGAGAGGAGAAGGAAAAAGGGACCCCTCCATCCCTGCATCATACCCTGCTTTTTCTCCTCCTTTTTTCCTCCATTCTTCCACCAGGGCTTCCACTGGCAAAAGTCTGCCTGAGAAACACCTGTCAGCAGCCCTGGGGCTACCCCAGGAGACAGCAAACCTCAAGGACGGGTCCATGCTACTTGCTATCTTGCAGGGAGATGGGGAGGAAGCCCCTTAGCACAATTTATAGTAGGCTTTGGTAATGTCTTTTTTTTTTTTTTCCAGTTTTGACCTCATGTATAGATTTTCAAGTTACTCTAGTCATGCACCACCTAACAACATTTCAGTCAACAGTGGATCATATATAACATGGTGGTACCGTAAGATTGTACCACCTGGGCCAGCGCCGCGGCTCTATAGGCTAATCTTTCGCCTTGTGGCGCCGGCACACAGGGTTCTAGTCCCGGTTACGGCACCGGATTCTGTCCCGGTTGCCCCTCTTCCAGGCCAGCTCTCTGCTGTGGCCAGGGAGTGCAGTGGAGGATGGCCCAAGTGCTTGGGCCCTGCACCCGCATGGGAGACCAGGAAAAGCACCTGGCTCCTGGCTTTGGATCAGTACCGTGCGCCGGCCGCAGCATGCCGGCAGCAGCGGCCATTGGAGGGTGAACCAATGGCAAAGGAAGACCTCTCTCTCTCTCTCTCTCTCTCTCACTGTCCACTCTGCCTATCAAAAAAAAAAAAAAGATTGTACCACCTGGTGATGTTGTGGCCATCTTAGTTCATGCTAGCAAACTCTTCGCTGTCTGCACAGAGGCAAAATTGCCTAATGAGGTTGTTCTCAGGAATGTCCCCTTTGTTAAGCCATGCATGACTGTATTTTAAATACAGTCTTTGCAGTTAGCACAAAGCTGTTGCTCTTCCACCATCCCCTTTACCTGTTGCTGTGTCCTGGCAGTGAGCAAAGCTATGTAGGCTCTACTTTGAAGAAGAGGAACAGGTGGCTGACAGGGGCCAGACCTGGGCTTCGACTTCTTGCTAAGTGGCCTTCCCAAACCTTTTGAGTTCTGAGAGATGGTGAGCTCAAGAGGTGGTCCACAGGGGTCTCTGATCACACAGGGTTCATTGCCTTTCCACATGATGGCTGTTGGCAGAACCCCTCAGGCTGGCTGAAGCAAGGTTGGAGAGAAGGGTTTCTGCCTGTGCCATCTGGGGGTTGGTCTCTGAGCTCACTGAGGACAGGGACCATGCCTTACCTTTCTGTCCTGGCCTGGGTCATAGCTAGGAGTAGGTGCCCTTTAGACATTGAGCAAGTGCTCAGCAAATGTCACGGACAGTAGCTTCCCTGAAGGCTGAGTTCCCAGAGCAGTGTCTTCTGGTGTTAGAATGATTTAAAATCAAAAGCATAGCAGTTCCATGTTGCCCATGCTGGAGCCTTCAGAACGCTGTCTTCAGCCACCTGTAAGGTATCTCCCAAGAAAAGCCAGGCACAGAAGTTGTCAGTGTGGCCATGCCCAGCGCAGGTGACTCTTGGATGAGTTTGTCCACAGTTTCTTTAGTCACCTATCATTGCTAGGACCAGTGAAGCTGCTGAGGGAGGCACTGGGGGTCCAGGCAGGGATCTGGGAGCACAAACATTGGCAGGAGAGGAACAGAGTCCAATACAAGTTACTTTGCAAGAACACTTCTACTTTCCTGAGGAGGAAGTGCCTTTAGCATGGGCTGGGCAGGTGCTGGATGTTTTACTGATCTCATTTCATGAGCTAGGATGGTGGGTGATATTTTGTGTCTATTTTACATATTGGGAAGCTGAGGCTTAGAGGTTGAGGTTGTAGGACCCCAAAAGCGGTGTCCTTTTGTGACGACCCCAGAAACACAGACTCCAGACCAGACGATGCAAAAGAACAGGAGGTAATTTTATTTCATTTGCGCAAATGGGCCCTCTGCTGCCGCAAGCAGCGAGAAAGCGAGAGGAGCCCCGAGCAGCTATCTCACACAGCTTTTAAGGGGCAAAACCACAAAATTAACATACCATAGGGTGGCGTAAGTTTATTGGGCAACTACAAGGGGAGGAGGTCGTCGAGGAGGAGAAGAAACGGAAGCTTGGATAAGGGGAGGGGGTCATTGAAGAGCAGAAAGGGGTGGCTACGTGCCCTACATGCCTCACGGTTTTTTTTTGTTAAGCTTGAACAAGCACAGGGGAGGGGGCTTATCTACATAGCGGGATGTTCTGTTGCCCGTATCTCTGGTAAGTAGCTAACTGCTTTCTCTGTGAACCGGTTTACTCCCCATTTCCCAAGGCCGTCTCTGGAATGGTTTGTCTCAGGAGCCCCATTTTTTTTTTATTAAGGCTACTTTTATGGTGGCTCACAGCCGCTTCTTTCAAGGTTAAGAACCAGGAAGTGCCAGTTGGCATTTTAACTCAGTTCTCCCTCATCCAAGGGTTCTGGTTCCCAGACTGAAGTCTGCAGGTTTGATTTTTGCTAAACACCTCTCTGGGAATTGTGTCACTGAGGTATCACCTGAAGTCTCTAAAAGTGGTTTTTATTTTGCCTACTTGACAGAAAAGAAACAGGTTCCAATAGGTTGGGTTTTGGAGATGACCTCCAGCCATCGACAATGACTAGGAGCTGAACTCTTGACACAAGAACCAAGACAACAAGAGCAGGTACTGTTTGCTAAGGGTAAGGTGGGGCTCCTCAGCCTCAAACCAGGCTTCCGTGTCCATAACTCAAAGCATCCCTAGCTTTTGGGAGGGATGAAAACATCCAGAGGTTTAACTTTAAGGCAGCTAAGTGGTTAAGGGAGTGGCTTCATGAACGGATCCATGGCTGCTCCACGTGGTGCTCCTCAGCCATTGCCTCCCACCATGTGCTCTGTGAACATTTGTAATATTAAAAAAGATTTATTTATTTTTATTTATTAAAAGGCAGAGTGACCAAGAGAGGAAGAAAGAAATGGGGGTGGTGCAGGGGGAGAGAGAGAGAGAGGGAGGGAGGGAAAGAGAGAGGAAATCTTCCATCTGTTGATTCACTTTCCAAATGTCTGCAACAGCCAGGTCTGGGCCAAGCTAAATCTAGGAGCCAAGAACTCCATCTGGATCTCCCACATGAGTGTCAGGGGCCCAAGTACTTGGACCATCATCCACTGCCTTCCCAGGCACATTATAAGGGAGCTGTATTGTTGGATAGCCGGGAGTTGAATTGGCACTCTGATATTGGGCGCTAGTGTCACACCAGTAGTAACAACTCACTGTTCCACAATGGTAGCCCTGATATTTTTTTTAGAAATGTTTATTTAATTTGGAGAGACAGATAAATAAACAGAGGAAGTATGCTTATATCCTTTGATTCACATGCTAAATGCCTGCATTGGCCAGGATTGGGCTAGACCAAAGCCAGGAGTCAACAGTTCAATCCAGGTTCTCCCACATAGGCAGCAGGAACCCAATAAGTTGAGTCATCTCTGCTGCCTACCAAGGTCTGCTTTGACAGGACGTCAAAGTTGGGAACTGGAGCCAGGACTCACAATCAGGTATTCAGATATGGGATGCTTTGTTAACTGGTATCTTAACTGCTAGGACAAATATCTTCCCCAGAAACTCATAATTTATCAAAGCCTATAAAACCCTTCATGTGTCCTTGGCTCCTTCGTATGGCTGGAAACCAGTGTTTTGCAACTGGCTGTGATTTTATCCCCAAACAGATATTTGGAATTGTTTGGAGACATTTTTCATTGTCACATTGGGAAGATGCTACTGGGATCTTGTGGGTAGAGACCAAGAATACTAACAAACATTCTACAAAGCATACAATGTTCCCATAACAATGCCATGAGTGCCACCTTTAAGAGACCTTGAGCTAAGCAGACCAGAGATGCAAGTTGGCGTGTTTGCTATCATATCAGGTACAGGAAAAGAGGGTCCAGCCATTAGTTTGAAGGGAAGCAGGTGGAGGCGGAACTATTTCTGGGTCATCCCACTGGGCACATCTGAGATGTGTCCTTCACCAGGGGAATCCTTTCAGGAGCACAAAAAATCATTTGTAGTTCAATCGCCACTCCTTGCTCTCTCTACCCTTTCCCAGTAAAAGGCACTTAAACTTTCAGAACCAGAGACAAAATCTGGATAGATCTCAAACATCTCTGTAAAATCCCAGGAGGTATGGTCCTTCCTGTCAGAGAGATAATTGTCGACCTTGAGTGGTGGGCTGGTCAGGACCACACCACTGGACAGCTCCAGGTAGGCATCATTAGCATTGTGCTTTAGTGACACAGGAACCTTGGGGTTGTCACTTGGGCTTGAAGAGCTCAACCTCAGGTTGCATCTGCAAACTTGGCTACTAACCCTGAACTTTGGAGATATGGCCATGCAACTTTATTTAGTTATTTATTTAAATTTTAAAATGTATTTGAGGGAGAAAGAGAGAGATTGATTGATTTCTCCCATCTGCTAACTCACTCCCCAGACAACAGCTGGGATGAGCTAGGGCCAGAGCCAGGAGCCAGGGTATAATATAGCAGAAACATAATTCTGTACATAGCAGAAACACAATTATTGTGTCATTCCTACTGCCTCCCATGATCTGCATTAGCAGGAAGCTAGAGTGAGGAACCAGACCCAGGTACTCCTGGGTAGCATCTTAACTTCTACATTAAACACCTACTCCAGTGCAACTTTAACTCAAATATCAATCATGAATCCATATTTTAAGTGGCTTGGGTGACACATAGCAAGTGTTCAAGAAATACTTGAGTAGGTGATTGAGGGAGTGAGTGAATGAACAAAGTCACTTTCCTAGAACCACACAGTGAAGTAGCCAAGAGAAGCCCTCTCCCTCCCTCTGCTCTCTGGCAGATTTCAGATTGATGTAATTTTGTGGCACTGACCTCTCTCTTCCCAGCATCTGTGCAGGTTCTTCACGTTTCCTGCTAGACTAGACACTCCTTAAGGGCAGACACTGGCTGTAACACCACTTGGAGAGTGTAGCCAAGGGCCTTCACACAGTTGGAAGTGAACAATATGTGAACTAACAATGCATGTTTCTTCTAAAACTCTACGTTCTGGGTCTTTGAGTTGTGTAGGGCTTTCTGTGGCTTCTCTCACTGTGATGCTGTATGGTGTCTTCTCCATTTTTGCTTTCGCTTGTGCCTTCCAAGTTGTGGCTTCATAAAGACAAGAAATCAAGGAGGCAGGAAGATAGTCGCCTGTTTGGTGAAAGAGGCTGCAGAGTTGTATAGCAAAGACAAAAGGCGTGAATACAGATGGGGTGGAGAATCTGAGCCAATCATGGAACCCACTCCATCATTCACTGGTCTTAGCTGCCTTCTAGAAATCCACCGAACAGGAGAGAGGTGTCACTTGCTTAACGATCATTTCCACTGCTGCTTTGGGCTGCCAGTTGAACTTGGCAGTCTTGCCATGGTGCTGTCATCTCTGAGACTTTTTGTCAAATGCAATGCGTGGCAGGAGTCATCTGTCTGTGGAAGGGTCCATAAAGCTGGAGTTGATACCTTTATGATGTGCTTTTATCGTGAGCTCTCTGGAGGCAAGGCTCTGCCATTCCTGACTGCTCTCTGCAGACTGATAACTTACAGAGGCCAACATTACTGGCAATGTACTAGGCATGAGGTTGTCTTGAATACGTGAGCTTAGTTGTCCCCAAAGCATCCTGACAAGCTGTATACGTCAGGCTAATTTTGCTCAATCCTTTGGTAGGAGCATGTTTATGCTTTGGTAATAGGATTGGATGAGCTACATTATTTCCTTTCATGCTTTGTGAGAGATAGATTGATTTTCTTGATGTGAAGTACCATGCATCCCTTCCATTAAACAAATTAAACTGCTTAGGTCAGGAAGGCTACAAGAAGGAGCAATGGGATGCTGATAAATCATTAACATCCAGCTCTCTGAAAGAAAAGCCCCGAATTATAGTACACCAAGCTTCAAAGAATTCATGGAAAATTATTTTGGTGCAAACTGATTTGAAACGCATGCATAATCTTTCCTAATACTCATTTTCCATGGAATTTTTTTAATATTCCCACCTTGGCTGATTCTAAGTGGTGGACAGGGTGGTGCCTCTGAATGCAGATTTGGGAAGAGCTGGGTCTGCTCCACCCACACTGCTGCCTACTGCTGTGCTGTGGGGAAGGGGAAAAATGGTTCATTTTTCCTGGGTGTTCCTGGGGTCTGGGAGATGGCATGCCCGACCTCCTGAGAAGATCTGAAGTCAGCACTGCACCAGCCAATCACTGCTTACGCCCACTCTAGCAGGCAGATTCTACTGGGGAATCTGGGGCCCACTCATTAAACCAATGAAATCTTCCTTTTCAGCTAAGATAAAGGGACCAGACTTACTCTCAACTGGAACAAGAACATATAAACATGGTTTCTGGAGACATTGGCCGCCGGGAAAGATGGGAGACATTTAAGACAAGGTCCATGTGACCCCAGATGCCTGGCTGTGGAAAGCTTCAAGGCAGCGGAATAGAAGGGAATGGGTGCAGGGGTTGGGCCCACAAGGGCCTGCTAAACTTGCTGTGTGAAGACAGAGCTGGACATCTGGAAGAGGTACAGGGGGCGACTGTGTCACAGCAGAGTGCCAGAGAGGAGAGAGCTGCTCGGAGGGGCACTCGGAGGTCCTCCAAGGTGTCCCCTCAGCGCTCAGTAGCATGAAGCTGTGCATCACCTGGTCTTTGCTGTTCTCTGGCTGGCTGAAGCTGGCAGGGTTGTGCATCAATAATTGCCACAGAGCCTCTCTGCGACAGTATGATGGCCTGAAAACAGAGACCCACATGTTTTAGAGTGCTGCCCCACCCCGTGTACACTGCAGTAGATCGGAGATGTGAATCAGGAGACAAGCCTTTAACTAATTCATCTGAAGGAGGAAAGACCTGAGTTGATTCATTCACAGCACATCTGGGCTGCAGCATCGCTAAAGAGAGGGTGGGGGAGAATGATGAGCAGCACTTTGCCATACATCAGCAGCCCCTGGAATGCTTTCTCCTTTACACACACCAGGTACGGTGCCTCTGTACAAATCTGTGTGCCAACCAACCCAGGCCAGGCAGCTGGACTTCAGGCTATGGTGCAGCCTCTGAATTCAGAGTCGTGGACATGCTGTAAAGACTTGTTATTACATAGTGGCATCATTATTTAATAGTACTTGCTGAAGTTGGTGAGGATGCACTTGGGGTGCTGATCACCTTGGCTGGTTGGCAGGGAGAACTGGACAGGAATGGACACAACTTCTCAGGCTGCGAGCACAGATTCCTGGTGCTGTAAGCCCCTGAATCTGGGAGGGAGGAGGCTGGCCTTGGCCATTTCCCTGGAGTGCCACTCTGGCTCCCTGGCTGCCAGAAGTTGTGCTTATCTAATGCCTCTAACTGCCAACCACTAAACTTGGGCATAACGCCACAGAGGCCCACAGAGAATGAGTTCCAATGGGGAGTAAACCCTACTGTGACTAGGACTGACTGTGTGTGTCCTCGGAGCCACCGGCCTTCACATCCATCATCTCACTTCACAGGAGGCAGAGGCAGGGTTACTTCCAAGAACAGTGCAAGCTCAGAGACAAACTGATTTCCCAAGATCTCCTGAGAATCAGTTAAGTTGGTCTCACTCCCAAGATTGTGTTTTTAACTTTAGCTTTACAGAAGTGTTCTTTGTATTTTAGATTTATTTTGTTTATTTGAAAAACAGAGTGACAGAGTGAAAGGGAGAGTGAGAGAGAGATCCTCTATCCACTGGTTCACTCCCCAAATGGCCACAATGGCTGGGCTGTGCCAGGCCAAAGCTGGAACCTGGAGCTCCATCCAGGTCTCCCACATGGGTGTCAGGAGCCCAAGCACTTGGGCCATCTTCTGTTGCTTTCCCAGGTGCATTAGCGGGGAGTTGGATTGGTAGCACTCCAACATGGGATGCCAGCATCGCAGGTGGCAGCCTAACCCACTGCACCACAATGCCTGCCCCTGTTATACTATACTGTAAGCCACTGCTATTCATTTAGTGCTTTACTGTTTCACACATACATCACCTGATAACATTATTTTCATATGCAAAACCACCATGACCCTTTGGCAGGTTGTGTTTCTGGCTAACTTTGGGGGGGGGGCACATGGGATGCAGCTCAACTGGAATCAAAAACCTGGTGTCTCTTACTCCAAATTCTAATCTCTTCCCAGTCTCCCATGAGAAAAGAGAGTGCACTTTTGTAGAACACTGCACTGTGTTTGCTGTGGTTTTCTGAGCACACTGCTGGTCCACAAGGATGTTCTTGGAAGCAGCCAGGGAAGGGATGGTGTGTGTGTGTGTGTGTGTGTGTGTATGGGTGTGTGTGTGTTTGTGATGGGCTGGGAGAAGCTATCACAAACTCCTTGGGAGTTCTGCAGTGACGTGGCACTGGCTGGTGGCCCATGTGCCACTTAAAAAGAACTCAGTTTCTTAGGTCTAGAAGATTTTTTTCTGGCCCTGTGCTTGAGAACAGGGCCTCCAGGTTCAGCTGACCTGGGGTGCAGTTCCAGCATCATTCCTTGTGGGCTGGGTGACTTGAAGCAGTTCACTGAGGAGCCTCGATGAGCCTCAGTTCTCCCGTATGCCCATTGGGAATATGATAGCACCTACCTCACAACTTTACGGTGAGGTTTAAATGAGATGACACAGGAGATGCAGTGTTCCTGTGGTCACCATGGCTGGCACCATCACTTCTGCTGCAGGCCCAGGCTGAGCAGGCCCTGGGGGCCAGAGAGCCCTTAGGCAGAGTCTCCTGCTGTCATAGGTTTGCATGAGAATGGGGAACACTGGGGGATGTATTTTATTTGAAAGACAAAGTTACAGGGAGGGAAGGAGGGAGGGAGAAAGAGAGAGAGAGAGAGAAGAGAGAGAGAGATCTTCTATCCGTTGGTTCACTCTCCAAATGGCTGCAATGGCCAGAGCTGGGGAAGGCCAAAACCAGGAGCCAGGAGTTTCATCTGAGTCTCCCATATTAGTGCAGGTGCCCAAGCACTTGGGCCATCTTCCACTGCTTTCCCAGGCACATTTGAGGGAGATGGATTAGAAGTGGAGCAGCCCTGACTTGAACAAGTGACCACATGGGATGCTGGCATTGCAGGCAGCAACTTAACCTGCTATACCATAACGCTGGCCCTTCTCCACTGTTTCTGAACTGGCAAATGTACTAGAGCATGTGTGTATGTGTGTGCATGTGTGTGTGTTGAGGGGATGTCAACTTTGCATACTCAAGGGCCTCTGTTTTAGGACTACAGGAATGGTGATGCAAAATTAGATTATGAGACTTCTTGGCACTTGAATCTAAGGGAATATTCCTCCCATACTTGGAAATCATGTGAACCATGGCTTGCAGTCATCAGCCATGTTTTTGTGGCCACTGACGAATTGCATGAAAGATGACCAGAATTTGCTTGAGTTAAGAAGTGGTACACCATTTTCTCATGTACTTGGAAAGAAAGCTCTACCAAACCCAACACCAAAGATAATACTGTGTCACTTTTTTCCCTTGAGAGATTAATGCTTTATGAGAACACTGTACACATTAAGAATTACTAAGCCAATTGGGGTGGAGAGAAGAAGGTATTACTACACAGAAGGAAAAGCAGACAATGGTAGAACAAATATCTCTGGAAACAAGGCCAAATTTTAGGCAAATCATTGTGAATTCTGTTCAAGTTCACCCCTCCTATTGTGTTTCTTGCTCAAGTCAATAGGTCTTCCAAATAAACTCCCATGCTCCAAGATTTTATATTGTTAAAATAAACCATCAAATTTCATTTCCACTGTTCTTCCCTACTAGAAGAGAAACATCAGAACAGAGCAGTAGTTGCTTTAGAGAATTTTAATCTGCTACTCTTTGTAGGGACCTGTTGGGAGAATTTATCAGAAATGCATGTTTCTGTAATTTGTACCCAGATTCATACATTGGCCCTTCAGGGAATACAGGATATCCAAGGTTCTTCCCAACACAAAAAACAGGTCCATTTAGCTTTCTCAGTTTACCTTACCCACTGTTCTCCAAGTGTGGAGCTACATTTCCTAAATACCAAAATATTACATTGAAAAAGTCTACAAATGTGAGTGTGCTCTCCAGTGCTATGGTCGCTCTACACATGTGGCTATTTTGTTTACATAAACTCAGAGATTCAGAACCTCAGTAGCATTAGCTACTTTTCAAGTGCTCAACCTTACGTAGGGCTGAAGGCTACTGTGTTGGAGACACATTTGTAGAACATTACAATATTATGTAGCGTTCTACTGGATAGCACAGAATATTTCTGCCTGTGTCACTGGAATATATATTATTCCTAACATTCTAATTTTCTGGCTCTGGGCTCTTACTAAGTCGTTATCCTATCTTCAAGTTGTATTTTTATATACAATGTGTCTTCTTATTATGTTATTGTATCTTTTATTCCTTTGGGGTCCGCCATGCAAAGGTTTCCGAAGCTCTGTGGTGGCTTTGGTGAGAATCATAATTTTAGCATCCCTGGATCCCTCTTTGATAGTATAGAATACTCCTATAATGAGTTTAGATGTTCCTGTGTTTGATTTTACATAAACAGCCGTAGTGCATCCTGCCAATGGGAAGTGGATGTGCAAGGCTGTGCATCTGGTGCCAAGCAGGTGTTGTTGTCTTCAGCTGTGTTTGACAAGAAGCGATGGGGGAAGGGGTGGGTGTGACGACACAGGGAGCTGAGCTCAGACCTGGTCTTCTGGAGTTACTAGACTGCATTTCTTGTGTAGTGGATTATAGGGCAGAGAATTCTGAAAACGATCCTGTGATGAGGTTGAAAAAGGACCACAGTACTCATTGCATTTCCTCCCATCGACAGATGGGAAACTAAGCACTGTCCCCCTGAAGTTGGGTCGGCTCCTGCAGTAGTTTCTATTGCTATGCAGTAAGTTACCACCAACTTTCACACCCACTTGTGAGCTGTAGCTGTGCAGTTCAGAAGGCCTTCTAGGCCAGGCTTATTTCTCTGATCAGGATATCACAGGGCTAAAGCTAAGATGTTGGCCAGAATGAGTTCTGTTCTTGTCTCATTCTGCTTCCCAGCTCCTTCATACTACTGGTAAAATTCAGCTCCTCAGGGTTGTAGGATTGAAGTGAGCTCCCAAATAAAGTTCCTTATCAGGTGCCTTCTTCCATCTCCAGGCCAGCGATAGTGCACTGGATTGCCTTTATTGTTCAAATTCCAATGACTTCCTCTTCTTCCATCAACCTGAGCAGACTCCTTGCTTTTGAGGGCTTGTGTGATTCCATCAGACCCACTTAGATAAGCTCCTGTTCTTTAAGGTGAACTGTTTGATGGGACAGAACACAAGCATGGGGATGCCCAGGTTCCATTGGTTTGGGTGGAACACCTTCAGGGTGTCACTTTAGGAACTACTTCAGCTTGTGACAGCTTGCCTGATGGGGTGAGGCAGACATGAGTCTATGTGGATACTGAGGCTAGAAACACTGTCGCTCAGAGCCATGGGATGCCATATGGGAAACCAGCCACTCTGAGGCCACCATGCTGGTGTGGAAGCCAAGCCACACAGCCATGCTGGGCACCCTGGTTGTCAGTTCTCAATTCTGAATCGACCTGGACCTAGGAGTTAGCTGGCATTAGCTGATTGTAGCCCCGAGCCATGGAGTCTTTCCTAGTCATCAGTCTTCCCTGTTGAGGTCCCAGGCTTTGCAGAGCAGAAGAGAATCATCCCTGCTGTGCCTTCCCAGCTCACATTCCTGACCCACAAACAAGAGAATGTAACACAATTGTTTTTATATCTCTACACTTGGAGGTAGTTTGTTATACAGTGGCAGTAACTGAGATTAATCTAGAAGTAACCATTATGGACAATTCAATGCTCCTGCTGCCCTTTATTGAAGGGTTGGGATGAGGGAGCTATGGGACTGCTAATAATATACCCATTTCCCAGGAGTTCTAGTATGTGATTGAAAAAACTCCAAAGAGTTAAATTCATGTGTAAAATGATTGACATTCACCTGTGCCAGATAGCAGGTCAAGGCTTGGAACACGGGTACTGGACAAGAGGGAGAGTGTCTCTCCCTTCCTGGAGCTGAAGACTAATAAGGAGGGCAGTCCAGCCTTATAACTATGCAAGACAATGTTAGATAGTGATAACTCTTGTAAGAAAAATAGAACCAGAGCCCCACAGCGCTGGAGGAGGGGCCACCTCTGATGGGTTGCAGTAGTGGCTGTCTGAAGAGGCAGCGGCTCAACCTTGAGCTACAGCTCTTCCCTCATGCTTGTTTCAAAAATGGGAGCTCTTTCCCATGTGATTACTCTGTTAGGAAACACGTTTCCCATTTGCTTCTGCAGTATTTCATCAGCAAAAATGCAAGGGGAACACTGCACTGCACCCAGTGAACTAAGCTGCTTAGGGAGCTGCAGGAAGCACATGCATGGGCTCATACTCCTACCGGCTGCCTCAGCCCACCATGCTTGTTGCAAGCCACATTCATGCACACCCAGCGATACGACTTCGGGCTGATGTCCATGACCTTCTTCCAATTATGATGGCTCACAGGCTGCAGCTCTTCCAAGGTCCACTTCCACATGCAGAACTCAGACTATTTTCAGAGTCAAGTAGCACATTTGCTGTCATATAAAAAATGTCACTGGCAGTGTTTTTTTTTTTTTTTTTTTTGACAGGCAGAGTGGACAGTGAGAGAGACAGAGAGAAAGGTCTTCCTTTTCCGTTGGTTCACCCTCCAATGGCCGCTGCGGCTGGCGTGCTGTGGCTGGCACACTGCGCTGATCCAAAGGCAGGAGCTGGGTACTTATCCTGGTCTCCCATGTGGGTGCAGGGCCCAAGCACTTGGGCCATCCTCCACTGCACTCCCTGGCCACAGCAGAGAGCTGGCCTGGAAGAGGGGCAACCGGGACAGAATCTGGCGCCCCGACCGGGACTAGAACCTGGTGTGCCGGTGCCACAAGGCAGAGGATTAGCCTAGTGAGCCGCGGCACCATCCTGGCAGTGCTTTCTAGTACTGTGCCCCTCCACCCATTTTTTTCCCATAAGTCTTGCAGTTTGTTTTTGTTGAACAATTGTCATAGCATGGTACTTTTTAGGGATACATAGGTCATATTCTAGAAGGGCTGATGTGTATGAACCTGCAAAGATCTTGGATTAACAAGTGCACCATCCCAGAGGCAGACATGAATTTCACATGTCTGAATAGCATGAAGCTGAACATTGTAGAGGGATAAACGGATGAGCGAGAGAGACAACCATGCAGACTTGATCCTTTGGGGCATTGCAGTAAGGAGTTTGGATGCACACATGGACCGAGTAAAATGTAGAGCTGGATTGGAGAGAAATGAGAAAGGGGAGTCAGCTGCCTTCTTGCCAATGCTGCCCCCTATGGGTTGGTGAGTGGAAATGTAAGGATGGGTGTAGGTTTCCTTTAAGAATTGAAATTCGCTAGGGTCTAGCATTAGCGCTCAGGAACTGCTTCTGAGAAATTCATGTTAGCCCTGGAAGGCGCCTTCACCATCCCCTTATCCCACCTCTGCCCTGAAAGAGAAATATGTTATGTTGTGTTGCTGTATCATATGGACATATTGTATGGGAATACGTTCATAGTGGAAAGCTGGTTCTGGAAAGCACGTCTAATTTTGAGGATGAAGGCTCATGCTTCCAGTTTCTTGGGGGAGCAGTGCCTTCCATCCATCTTTAGATATGTACTTACATTTTGGCCAGTGCCGTGGCTCACTAGGCTAATCCTCCACCTGCAGTGCTGGTACACTGGGTTCTAGTCCCAGTTGGGGCGCCGGATTCTGTCCCGGTTGCTCCTCTTCCAGTCCAGCTCTCTGTTGTGGCCCGGGAGTGCAGTGGAGGATGGCCCAAGTGCTTGGGCCCTGCACCTGCATGGGAGACAAGGAGGAAGCACCTGGCTCCTGGCTTTGGATCGACGCAGCACGCTGGCTGTAGCGGCCACTTGGGGGGTAAACCAATGGAAAAAGGAAGACCTTTCTCTCTGTCTCTCTCTCTCACTGTCTAACTCTGCCTGTCAAAACAAAACTTACAGTCACACTGAAGGGCTTGGAGAGCATCTCCTTCTTTCCTACTGATGACTGTTCACAAGCATTATGAACTTCTTGGCTTGCACCGGAAATTTTCCATGTGACATTTTTACCACTCAGAAATTTTGGAGCCTTTGGAAAGAGTGACAGTAACAATCCAGTACCTGCTTGGATCTCCCTTTGATTCCTCAGTGGCTCTGGTGAGCCCTTTCTTGGTCTCAGGTTGAGGCTCTAACAGAGCTGATGTATAAGGAGTAGAGGGGCTCCAGGAGATCTGTGGATGGTTGAAAGGAAAGAGCAGTACTTCTGTTGGACAGGTGAGGCTACTGAGGAGAACAGGGTCCACCACCACACGGCAGAGTTCCAGGCATTCCCGCATGGCTCACACATAACAAAACATCCCTGTTATCTTCTTCCACCACCTCACTTCCTTACCCACTGCCTAACCTAAACTTAGGGAACAGCACTCTCCCGGCTTAGCGATCAGTTCCAGAGAGGTGGTGGTGGACAGATGAGCCCTTCCCTGAGCATTTTGTTTCTTCGTAATCTATATTCACAACTACTGTTTAGGAATTATGAAGTCTGTCTTGGTTTTCCTTGAGGCTTTTCCTCCTCCACAGTCACAAGGGAACTCCTCAGGATCTTCCCTCCACCTGCCAAGCTAAGTTCACCATCCCCGCTCCTCTTCCAACACTCCACCATCATCTGAACCCTGCAAATCTTCCAAGGACTGGAGACTCCAATATGCTCTATGTGAATATTCCCCTGACTGTTCCAGCACAGGCTGAATATGTCTCTCACCTCATCCATGGGTTTCTGTAGCATTTACACCCAAGTCAAGAATCTTCCATTTAGAAAGAATAGACAGATACTGGGATGAGTTCAATTTTCAAAATGAAGATGGTGTCTGGGAAACTTGAAAATACAGAAAGGTCTGGATATGGCTGGAGGACAAGGCTTCAGGATGAGGATGAACAAGTTAGGTCTGAAATGGGGTTGGCCCCTGCCCTCGTCCAGCTAGCGTCCTCAGTTTCAGTCAGTCAGTCAATCTGTCTGTCTATCTATCTATTTATCTATCATCTATTTTTATCTATATCTATCTATGATTGATATCTCTATCCTTCTTGGCTTTTTTCTTTAGTTTTGATCCAAGCTTTCCCTCCCAACCAGCATCCACTTTGGTATGAAGAACTTCCTTTGGTATGAAGAATGGCTGCAAACGCCTCCCCCATACCCAGTTCTCTGTGCTGAGTGGCACACACAACTGATCAAAAGCTTCCCTCTATGTCTCTTAGTTCTAATTCCCAGAACAAGAAGGCTTAAATTGACCCACATTATCCTTTTGAACCAGGGCACATAAACCAATGGACGGATTTCCTTTGATGGACTGAATGTCCCCCGTGGCTCAATCAACCGTGATGCAAAAGATGAAGCAGTTTAAGAAGGTGTGAGGCCCGTTCATCTGGGTGTGTGAACAGAGGCTTCATTAAAGGCGTATGTGCAGGATGAGGAACAAATTGGCATCTTAATACAATTTATATTTGGATTCACAGAGCATAACACTTAATCATTCTCGTGATGCTTCGTATAAGTAAATCTCAAATCATTTATGAGATGGGTCCCCATTGGCCCGTCTGTCAAGCAGTTTCTATTTGATCTGCCTCCTCCAACAACTTCTTGGAGGGGATCAAAAGAGCCAGTGTCTGTGAAGGTGCTTTAAGTATGGAATGTCAGCCTGAGTGCCCAGTGATGGGCAGCTGATTAAATGCATTCTGACAGAACTGTTCCAGGGAACACCACTCTACCACTGAAATGCGGTTACAGTAGAATATTTGTGTGAGATGTTGAAGACATTCTTCAGTGAGAAAAGTGAGCCCCAAACCGAGGACACATTGTGGTTCCATCTGTGAGCACGTACACACCCACACATGCACACACGTGCCCATACACACAGTGCACATACACATATGCTTGTGCACATCTGTGCATACACACATGTGTACACACACACACACATACACACATGCGCACACTCATCTCCTCTTGGGAAGATGCTCAACAAAATGCCGGCCGTGGCACAACCTAAGTGTTAACATTACTGTTGATGGAAATTTTCATCCAGTCTTCTGAGCTATCATTTCTAAGTTTTCCACGTTAAATGTCATTATCATAATAAGAAAAAGAAATGTTATGAACAAAATTAAATGTAATATAAGGCTACAATTTCCTTAAGAATAAACTACATTTTTTTTTAGATTCCACTGTACTATGCACACGTAAGAGGTTCAATGAGTAATTCTTGGCTCCCTTAAACCCTATGGGGAAAGGGTTCATGTAGATATCCGGGTGTCTCTTCATGCACGTGTGAGCACGTGTTGCCTATTGCATTATACTGAATGGATTTCTTAGATGGAGCCCACCAGGAGGCAGCCGCTTACTTGAGAAGTGATCACGGGAAGCGCCCATCTGAGAACAGAAAATGGAAGGCAGACAGCTGCAGTGTGTGGCTGGGGAGTGTGCTGCTGGGGACACCTGGGGTTCATCCCCCTGAGACCTCAGAGAGAGTGAAAGAGAAGGAAAGGGAGAGGGAGGGAAGGAAGAGAGAGAGAGAGAGAGAGAGCGAGCGCTCAGAGTACGGCCCACAGGGAATGAGAGAGCTGGGGCATTTTTCTACCAATGCCCTTTGCTGTTGGTTTAAGACTGTTAAGACTGCTCCCAGAGGATGCTAACTCCCTGGTACTTCCAGTTTCCAAATACCCACGTAGGGACCAGAGAAAGCAATTGGCTTGGCAGAGGTACACCCGTACTTGTCATTGAAAGGCCTTGGGTTGACATATCCAAGCATGGTGAAGGTTGAGAGGATTTGGATCAGGTATGAATAGCAACCCCTGCCATCATTGTGCCTTTCTGACATGTGTCAGTCTACCAGGTCTTCCCCATGATTCCACCCTGGGGGCCCTGATTCTGTGGCAGGAAGGGAGCATGAATGGTACTGAGTCACAGGGAACTCCCATGACCTACCAACTGCTCCTGTGTTCGTCCAGAAAGCTGAATGTTCCTGGTGACTCTGGGAACATTCACAACACATGAAAGCCTTATGGCAATATCAGAGACATTATGACTAGGGAAATTGAAGAATGTATCATGAAAACATGGCCCCAGAACTCAGAGACGTGTATTTATGAGTTTGGCAAGGACTTTTTGTGTTTTTATGTTGTGTTTGAGCTCTTCTGCATACAAGGCAGTATTCCATCAACAGATCTATAAAATCCTGAACAGCTCATTTTATGGTGTGTTTGAAATACCTCAGCCTGAGTTATTTGTTGATGATTTGTCCTTTCTGACACTGCAGCTGGGCGTTATCCTACCCAAAATAGAATGGCTAATTTCTTGAAGACCTATGCCCATTGTTTGCTGGCAATGTCAGTCTATCAGGACAAATAAATATCTACAGAGTTCTATACCTTAGAAGATCTAGAGCCACAGACTTTTACCACTGGAATGGATGTGGGCAAGGGTATAATAATCCTACCACAGGTTCATGTCTTATACAAAGATAACATTTCTAAGTGTAGACATGTAAGAGGTGCCCAAGGTGATAACAAAACTTATTCAAAAGGTGAGAAAGTGAACACACATACACACACGAGTGTGGGCTGCCCACACAGAGAAATACTCATTCGGAGTGAGCCAGAGGGTTGCCTGAGGGAGGAGGGGTGGGGCAGGGAAGAGGGAAAGCACCTTCAGCCATGGTCCACAGCAAAAGAGAGGGCTGTTCCCATTTTGCTGTCCTTATTCATGAGGTAGGGGTTGGGCCTCTACAGGTGTGAAGTCACCTGGGAATTTTATGGTATTGCATATGAAATTCAATATCTGTGTTTTCATGGTGTCTTCCCTTAGGTACTGGGTGAAACACGTGGATCCTGGGAGAGGGGGTGTTTTGATTGACAGGTAGAGGGACAGCGTTACATGGTGAGCTGCAGGGACTTCCAGCTCATGCAGACCTATCTATCTACCTAGTTGTACCACATCAGAATCACAAACTTTTCAGATAATGATTGAGGAGACTCAGGCCCAACATCACCCAGCTAGTTCAAGGTGGACATGGGATGGATGGCACTCTGTCTACTCTCATGAAATGGCCAACCCATCAGAGAAGGTGGATTAATATCCCATTCTGAGTGGCTGGGAAACGGCACTGATTTCATAGTCCAGTGACTGGTGCTGATGGTCACATCAGGCCCCCTTGGTGGAATATGATGGAACGTCTCTGTCATTGGCTCCTGAGTACTTGGCCACTGAGTACCACCCATCAGATTCCAGATTGGCCAGGGCTTTCTCCCTCAGAAAAGATTGGTGGCTTAAGAATATCACCAGTGAGCTAGAGCACATGGTTATGACTTTCTAATATAATATTGTGGAGTACTAGGGCCAACAGAAGACAGAGGATGGCTGGGAGCCAGGACACTTAAGTCCTCGGGCCTGATCCTCTTCCCATCCCTGTCAGTGTAATTTTGAGGGTATATTAAAGAATGATTGTGAGGAAATCACACATGAATGGTGTAGTGAGGATTCAGTGTTCAGAGGAGGAGAGAGGGAGGTTGGCCCCACTGAGGGTTCAGGGAGAGTGTCAGCTGAAGCCAAAGTATAGCCCGCTGGGCTGCCTGTTGGCTGGTGGAAAAAGACAGGGACTTAACACCAGGCAGGGACAAGGGGTGCAGATAATTTACAGCTCGTACACAGGCAGTGCATATGCAAATGGAACTGAGAATTATATAGGTTATTAAACCAAGAAAACAACCTTTATCTACCTCCATGTATCTATTTATAAAATTGAAATCATGTACATTGCCTTTTTATATGTCTTGGGTGGATTCATTAGGATAAAATAGAAAGCAAAAAGATATATAACAGTGCCAAGAATGTAGTATGTACCCAGTGGCTCGTATATTTATCTATCTATCTTCATCATCATCATCACCATCATCATTGTTGTCATCATCACAATCAACAGTGGCAACTGAGCCATGACCAACAGCTTCCTGCTCATCTCCTCCCTCTGGCTTTGCAGTTCCAGCCTCACATCTGCTTCTGTGCTCTTCCTTCTGTGGGAATTTTGATCCCAGTAGAGCTTGCCCATCCCTGTTCCCTTCCTCTGCTCCACAGCAGTGTAGACACAAGGCTCCATCCCTTTATCTCAAATCCCAACACCCAGCCACTCACACAAAGTCACTGGATTCAGACTTTCCTGGAGGTTGTGCATGGCTTAGGGGTCCACATTGCAGCAGTGCCGTGGGGGATCTGATCCCAGGCACATGGGACTCTGTGGGGGCCAGCTCTCCTGAAGCCAGGCTCTTGGCCTTAGCAGGGGATAGAAATCAATCGTGAGCCAGGAAGCTGGAAGCGACAGAGTCTTGGTGGAGACGGTGGCAAACAGGAGGAGACTCCATGGATGCGGCAGCCCCCCTGGGTTGTTTCAGTTCCTCTTGTATGTGATTGGATAAATGTATGATACTATTTGGGTAGAATATTCTTCTTATTTCTGGGAAAAGGGTTGTGATTCCTAGGAACCAGGAATCCACCCTTTGTTTATTTTTGTAAGGTTACTTCCTCAGGTTGACATGGCAACTGTACACTGTGATGGCCTGGGGGTGGGGTGTGGGAGTGACTTTTCCTGTGCTAATGTATTACAATGAGTGTATAACGTGGCTGGAGGTTGAACCGCTTCGCATCCAGCTGGTTTGTACCAGTCTCTTGTCTCCCTTCTGCTCTCCTGCAGTCTTTGCAAGATCTTGGTTTTGTTGACTGTTTCTGGAGCTTGCCACCTACCATCCCAGATCCACGTAATTCCTACCCAATAGCCATTCTGCTTTCTTTGTGTATTACAGAACCCTGATTTTGTTTATGGGGGCAGTATGCTCAGCTAAGAATAGTCACTTCCTGAGATTTTCTGGTAGCTAGCAGTGACACAGTTCTAGCTGGCAGGCTGAGACATTGCTTCCCTTACACAGACACATCTTCCTCCTTTGCTGTTCCCTCGTCTTTCTGCCTAAAAGGGGCTTGAAGATACAGTAGCCACTTTATGATCAGAATGAAAAGAGGTACATGATAAAGAAGACAGAAAGGCTGTTCTTGAGGACATTATAGAATAGGCTGAGCATCCTTAAGTTATCACTTCGGATTTATTGTCATGTGAGAGAGAGAAAAGCTGACTGTATTCAAGTGCTGTCCTAACATGAAGACCAACACTAACCGAAATCGAAGACCCAATTTCCCGTCTGGTTCCACAGGTGCCTGACAATTTCTCCCACTGTGGGGCTCAGCTTCCAGCCCCCTTCCTGACTTTTTATTCTCCGTCCTAGCCTGATGACCAACTCCCAAACTTCCTTAGCTTGTTATTCAGAGAAATTCAGAACTTTCTACATCTTTATTTTGCATTTCATTTACAGAAAAGTAGCCACTGAATGTGAAAGAGGGTATTTAACTTAGAAAAGTCAATTAAACCCATTTTATTCTATATGTGATATAGAAGCTGGTAACTTTTTTGCACCTATTTTTTTTTAAGATTCACCCATTTACTCGAAAGAGAGTTACACAGAGAGAGAAGGCGAGGCAGAGAGGTCTTCCATCTGTCGGTTCACTCCTGAGTTGGCCGCAACGGTCGGAGCTGCACTGATCTGAATCCAGGAGCCAGGAGCCTCTTCCAGGTCTCCCTCATGGGTGCAGGGGCCCAAGGATCCCGGCCATCCTCCTCTGCTTTCCCAGGCCATAGCAGAGAGCTGGATCGAAAGTGGAGCAGCTGGCACCTGAACAGCAGCCCATATGGGATGCTGGCACTGCAGGCGGCAACCCTACCCACTACGCCACAGCACTGGCCCCTGCACCTACATTTTTAAATTTTAGAAGAACTTTTTTTCCAGGTCGGGTAATACATACATCTAAAAGGAGAGAAGACTCAGTTCAAAGCAAAGTTACTAGGGATGCTTTTCAGTTCTTGGCTGTAAAATAAATAATGGAATCAGAGTTTTCTTAAAAGGAAAAGAAAAGTCAATATTTTCTTAAGCAGAACTTAATAGTAGTCATGTTTGAAAACAGAGATGCATGTTCAGGGATCTATGCCACATTAACATTTTATTTTTTTGAAGAGGGGGGAGGATGAATCAGTCCCATCTGCTGGTTCACTCCTAAAATGCCCACAATGGCACAATGGCTAGGGCTGGGGAACGCCAAAGCTGAGAGCTAGGAACTCAATCCAGACCTTCCACATGGGTGGTAGGGATCCAGCTCTTGAGCCATCACCTGCTGCCTCCCAAGAGGTGCACTAACAAGAGGCTGAAGTCAGGGGCAGAGCTGGGACTTGAACCCCAGCTTGTGGGCATCCCAATTGGTGTCTTCACTGCCAGGCCAAGTGCCCGCCCCTCTATACTACTGTAGACATGACTAAACTCAGCTTTCATTTTGCATGTAGTTAGAAACTAGCGTTACCGATACGTGAGATTCTTTTAAAACAAGATGTGTCATTTTTGAGTTCGTTGTGGACTAGGTATCTACATCTTTGTTCATTGGGGACGTTGGCCTGTATGCTGTTTGCTTGTAGTGTCATCCTCCGGCCTTGGTACCAGGGCAGTGCTCATCTGGTAAACAGAAATTGCAAGTGTCTCCCCTCTTATTCTTCTTTTTTTTTTTTTTTTTTTTTTTTTTGACAGGCAGAGTTACACAGTGAGAGAGAGAGAGAGACAGAGAGAAAGGTCTTCCTTTGCCGTTGGTTCACCCTCCAATGGCCGCTGCGGCTGGCGCGCTGCGGCCAGCGCACTGCACTGATCCGATGGCAGGAGCCAGGAGCCAGTGTTTTTCCTGGTCTCCCATGGGGTGCAGGGCCCAAGCACTTGGGCCATCCTCCACTGCACTCCCTGGCCACAGCAGAGAGCTGGCCTGGAAGAGGGGCAACCGGGACAGAATCCGGCGCCCCGACCGGGACTAGAACCCGGTGTGCCGGCGCCGCTAGGCGGAGGATTAGCCCAGTGAGCCGCGGCGCCGGCCCCCTCTTATTCTTTAGAAGAGTTTGAGGATTGGCATGGATCCTATTGTAGATGTTCGCTTGCATTCACAGTGAAGCCATCAGGGATGAGATTTCCCTTGTTGGGAGGTTTCTGATGACTGATTCAGTCTCCTGGCCTCGCCAGATTATGTGTTTCTTCAAGATTCCGTCTTGGTAGGTTCTGTGTTTCTAGGAAATTACCCATTCCTTCTAAGTCATACACTAGGTTCATAGAAATAAGAACTCAGAAATTTCTTATTATCCTTTGTATTTTTTTTTTTTTTTGACAGAGTGGACAGTGAGAGAGAGAAACAGAGAGAAAGGTCTTCCTTTGCCATTGGTTCACCCTCCAATGGCTGCCGCGGCTGGCGCGCTGCAGCCGGTGTACTGCGCTGATCCAAAGGCAGGAGCCAGGTACTTATCCTGGTCTCCCATGGGGTGCAGGGCCCAAGTACTTGGGCCATCCTCCACTGCACTCCCGGGCCACAGCAGAGAGCTGGCCTGGAAGAGGAGCAACTGGGACAGAATCCGGCGCCCCGACCGGGACTAGAACCCGGTGTGCCGGCGCCGCAAGGTGGAGGATTAGCCTAGTGAGCCACGGCGTCAGCCCCTTTGTATTTCTAAGGTGTCACTTATCATGTCTACTTTTTCACTTATAATCTTATTTATTTGAGTTCTCTCTCTTTTTTCTTGGTCTAGCTTAAAGTTTATCAATATCATCTTTTGAAAAACCTAACTCTTATTTTCGTGGATATTTTCCATTATTTTTTCTCTTGTATTTCTTGCTGCTCTGATTTTTATTATTTCCTTCCTTCTGCTAACTTTGGACTTTGTTTGATTTTTTTTTATTTATTTTATGTTATTTGAGGTGTAAAGTTAGATAAGGAGGGAGGGTAGAAAGGGGACTAAGAGAGGGAGAGAAAGAAGAGAGAGAGTGAGAGAGGGTAAATTTCTCATCCACTGGTTCACTCTCCAAATGCCTACAACAGCCGGAGCTGAGCCAGACTGAAGCCAGGAGCTGAGAACTCAACCCAGGCCTTCCACACAGGGGGCAGGGACCCAAGCACTTGAGCCACCACTGCTGCCTCTCCGGGTGTGTATTAGCAGGGAGCTGGAGTCGGGAGCGGAGCTGGCATTCAGACCCAGGGACTCCAATAAGGGATGCAGGCCTCCCAGGCAGCATCTTAACTGCTTAATGTGAAACACTTGCACTTCTAGGGTGTTTACTTGAGTTTTCTCACTATGCATTTCCCTAACCCTAACTAAAACTACTTTTGCTGTATCCCCAGGGTTTCAGTATGCTGCATTTTCATTTTGCTTGACTCATTGGTGTTTTCAGCTGTGGGTCCATAGGGGCTGCAGGGGCCAGCCTGGCACTACAGTGGGCCTGGAGGCTGGGTCCTCAGGGGATGGCCCAGCGTCTGGGTCTGTGAGTCAGCTGATGTCTGGGTTCATGGGAGAAGGGCTGGTGCTGGGGCCCATAGTGAAGTCAGCACTGGGAGGGCTCGGGTGCTGCGAAGCATCCCACCCTCCTCAATGTGCGTCTTCCTACCTTGGGCATCCTCCAGGGGTTGCCTCCTTTCGCCCAGATTCCTTAGCTCCCTTGGGGGTGTTTTTACATGTGGGTGATGTGACCGCTTGGTAAGTGGACGAGCCCTGAACATCTAATGCTTCCATCCTGCTCTGGAGAAATTGTAAGCTCACAGAGAAGCTCCCACGTGTCCCCCATGCTCCAGCTTGCCCCGTTGTTAACATCTTCCATTGCCTTTTCATTTTTTTGTTTTTGTTCCCTGAGGATTTTAGGTTTCAACTTTGGGGCTATTAAAAAAAAAGTCCCACTTATTTTTCCCTGATTTCCTTCATTCTTTTCCCCCTGGAACAGTGACCTGCCTTGTCCCTTCATTTGAAGCGGCAGCAGAACTCCAAACACAGAGAACTGGTCTTCTTTCCAAGGAGACAAATTCCCGCTGGCCTGGGGCTGCAGAAGGCAGATGGGGTGCCCCGCCGAGCCAGCCAGCCAGCCTCCTGTCGGCTCTGACAGTGCCGGCACCAGCGGGGCACCAGCGGAGCCTGGCACACAGGCGTCTCTGCAGAGAGGAGGACCCGCGGGGAGTAATCCAGTCTGAATGCCAAGAGCTGTTCTCTAACAATTCTATTTGCTTTTGACTATTCGTATCAGCTTTTCAGCTGAAGACAAAGGCATGTGTTCCTGAGAGCTAAGCTAACTGACCCACTCTCTTTCTATATTGTTTATTTAAGACGGCAAAGCATAAGGGCACAGGGGACCCTTGGTCTTTGGTGGATATAAGGTGTACGTGACCTTGAGGGTCATGCCCAGCCCTTTGTTGACCAAACCCCTGCAGAAGGTAGAACACTGGACCTGAGGACTTGCTGTGGTTGCCCACGCAACTCAAGTGGAGGCAAGGCCAGTGGTGTTACTCTGTCCACGTGTCTTAGGCTCTCCCTCTCCTACTCCCTCATCATGTCTCTGTTAGTTAGCTTCCCCCAGTCACGTCCCCAGGCGTTTTGGCCTGGCAGCCACCCGTCCATCCCCAGGAGTCACAGGGTAGACAAGGAGGGTGGTGGGCACTGCAGAGGGAGTTGCATGGGTTTGGGTGCAGATTGAATTCATCCCACAGGCAGAAAAGTAAGCCACCTCCGCACTCCTTAGCCTGGCATCTGGGCTGCTGACATGCCTGGGATCGTGGCCTGGAGGGAGGGAAGGGGTGTTAGTGGGCCGTGGCCCCAGGCCAGGGCCTGGAAGAAGGAATCCTTCACGGAAAGGGTGGGGTTATGCATACAAGAATATGAGATGCTTGGAACATTGTGTGTTGAAGGCATAAACTCACCTTTATAAAGAAGCAAATCCTGGGCTTATCTGTCCACACAGGACATTCATCAAGGAACAGTTAGAAATTGGAAGGTCATCCAATGTGTTTTCCCTTTCCTAAAATACTCCCAGAGAGGTTAATAAGCCCAAATATTTTATTTTTATGTGTTTGTTTGTTTGTTTGTTTGTTTGAGAGAGTGAGTTCCCACTTTCTGGTTCACTCTCTAAATGCCTATGATAGTTGGGGCTTGGCCAGGGCCAAAGCTGGGAGCCAGGAACACAGTCCAGTCTCCCATGTGGGTGGCAGGAAGTGAGTCACTTGGGCCATCATCGCTGCCCTGAGATGAAATTTGGGTAATGACTGAGGCATATGCTACTGTCAGTGCCCTACCCGTCATCCCTAGACTCAGCATCATTGCAGTGCCCATCCAGAGTGGTTCACAAAAAACAGCCAGGCCCCTATCTCTGTGCAATCACTGCCCTGGACCTCTGCCTGTCCATGGAGACCTGGAAGTCCTTGGGAAGTGTGGTTTATTTTTTAATCAAACTGAAATGGGCAGATTTGTCAGGAAGCTGAGGCAGTGAAAATCCAAGTTTGAAACACCTTTCCTGAACCTGGTGTATATGCTATGGAGGTCTACACCAGCTACAAGTAGTCCCCTCCCATCCACATGCACCCTGCAGCCCCAACCTCAGGGAGACTCTTTCCCCGTTGCAGAACAAGAACATCTCTTTGTCATCTCTGTCTATCTGCATCTCTCTCTATCTCTAGTTCTAATTCTGGTTCTATCAACTCTATCTCATCTCTATCATCTTTATCTCTCATCTCTATCTCTGTCTGTGTCTCCACTATCTCTATCATCCCTACCTCTCTATCATCTCTGGCTCTAGCTCTAGTTCTATCAACTCCATCTCTACTGTCTGTATCTCTCGTATCTCTATTATCTCTATAATCTCTATCTCTACCTGTATTTCTATTCTCTCTCTCTCTCTCTCTCTCTCTCTCTCTCTCTCCTCCATCTCTATCTCTCCCCTCTATCTCTATCTATCTCCACAATGCTGTTGACAGTTAAGAAACCTGAGACCAAGAGAGATGAAATGACTCGCTCAAGGTCACACAGGTGGTAAAGAGCAAAGCCAGAATTTAAACTCAGGTCTGCCTGGTCCCAGAGCCCACCTCCTCTCCACCCCCGCATCTTCCATAATAAACCATAAGCACTTGGAGTTACAGAGGAAGTCAAAACTCCATGCTTAGTGCTTTTTTATGTTTAATTACACTTGAAAGGCAGGAAGCTCAGGGCACAAGTGGTCTGCGTGGGAGAGAGAGAGAAATGATTGAACCTGGCTCCCTGGGGGAGGATGCATCTCCAAGCGAACAAAGTGAGGGAGACTGCAGTGAAGAACAGAGTGACCCCCAGGAAGGTTCCACAGGCACACACAGGGCTAGGCAGAGGAAGGGAGGGCGGATGCTGTATTCAGCTTCAGTTTTGTAAAAAACTTGTTTTAAACCACCATAGCCTGGGAAAATGGAACACGGGTTAAGCAGAGACAGCTGAGAATTCAGACTTACTAAGGGGTGGCCATCCTTTCCTGTGGCGACCAGGAACAGAACGCAAGCACGTGCTGCAATGTCTCAGGTTGACGTCATTGCACACATGGGTGCTGGTCTCTGCTCTCCAGGGCACTGGAAAACAGACTTAAGGGTGGCTATGCATATGAGCAGTGCTGTATATGCCTCTGCAGGCCCTCTTGGTTATGTTGTCTCCCACCTGGGGGGTGATCCATCACCCTGGGAACACCACTGGCCTGACCACCTCTGGGCTTTGTGCTGCCAACAGAGTGGGAGGCTACCAGGGGGCTGAGCAGGTGGAGCCCCAGGCTAGGGATGGCAGGACCACCCCAGTGAGCTGCCCTCAGCTGTCCTGTGGCTCTGCATGGTTGGGGGAGCAGAGACTGTGTTAGGGACAATGTGTGTTTTGGTGTGAGGGTTGCAGAAAGGTTGTATTATCAGAATAAAAATACTGAGGCAGATAAAAACACCCTTTCCATGGTCAAATAAAGAGTCTTTTGTCTAAGATTCATTGTCATCCACTTGCTTCTAGTGGAATAATAATTTGAAGGTTAAAAAACAAAAATGAGATGTTTATTTGTTTAGTTCTATTCCTTGTCTGTGTCACAGTAGCCATTTTACAGGTGAGGGGGAGAGTGAGTGTGCCCCCTGGGGAGAGTCCTGGCTGACAGGAAATGGGAACAAAAGCCCCCAGGGAATTGTGGGAAGAGGGGTGGCAAGAGCAGAAGTTGATGAGATGGATGTGCACTAGGTGAGGGGACACTCAGAGGCAGGGGCATCAGCCATATGTTACACCTGGAGTTCAGGGCCCTCTGATGAGGCAGGAGGAAGGAGTGAATAAGAGAGAAGTTAGCAATTCTACCATCCCTTGGTTCCTACATAGCAGACCTGGAGTCCCCAAAGGTGGAGAAGCAGTGACACAGCCCATGGAAGTTGACAGAGGGGTCATTGTGTTGAGGCAAAGTGACTGTGGCCAAGAGCCACAGGGAAGATCACCCAGGCTGGGGACTGGATCCCATGCCCAAAAGGAGTCCTCCACCACAGAGTGTTGGGTTGGGAGCCAAGTTGAAGGGAGAGGCTTAACCGTTAGGCCAGACACCGCCCCTCATGTCTCCTGTTGACGGGCCTAAGGTATTCATTGAACGGTTCTTTTTTTTTTTTTAATTTATTTTTTTTGACAGGCAGAGTGGACAGTGAGAGAGAGAGAGACAGAGAGAAAGGTCTTCCTTCGCTGTTGGTTCACCCTCCAATGGCCACCGCGGCCAGTGCACTGTGGCCGGCGCACCGCGCTGATCTGATGGCAGGAGCCAGGTACTTATCCTGGTCTCCCATGGGGTGCAGGGCCTAAGCACTTGGGCCATTCTCCACTGCACTCCCTGACCACAGCAGAGAGCTGGCCTGGAAGAGGGGCAACCGGGACAGAATCCGGTACCCCGACCGGGACTAGAACCCGGGGTGCCGGCGCCGCAAGGCGGAGGATTAGCCTAGTGAGCCGCGGCGCCGGCCATTGAACTGTTCTTTAAAACTCTTCCTATGAAGCAGCTGATGCAGAGACTTCTAGAAACAGGACCCTCTTATGTCTAGACTGTCAGCCATCACAGACTGTGATCTGTTTGGAGGCAGGAGGGTGGATCAGATTCTAGTTTCATTAGTCTGTGTTGGGTAACACAAACTGCTTTAAAAAATGACCACCAGTATTAATTGAACTTTTATAAGATGAAAAGTCTGCATGCAAGTAACAAACAAGATGTATCTATTGTCCACAGCTAAACATTAGGGATGTGTGGCGACTGTGGCAAATTCAGACCATGTGACTTGTCCAGTGATATTCAGATTCAGTTAAAAAAATCATAATAAAGGAAGAATATACTCACCAAACAGAAGTTGCTAGGGGCCAGTATTCAGGTTTCCAGTTTGCATCCTCATTTTAACAGCTAAGACATTAGAATTTCAAAAGGATGCCATGTAGAATAATTTTGAAAACTGTTTCTCCTATATCCTCTTCGTATTATTTTTTCTCTTCATATTTGTCTTTTAATGAGCCATTTTGAAGCTCCAATGGGTTGGGGGATCAGAAGAATCTCAGATTGATTATCTTAAGGAAAAAGCAGGTAATAGAAGCTGAGCATCTCTAATCCAGAAATATGAAACTGAAAATGCTCCGAAATCTGAAGTTGTTGTGTATCCGTGTGGTGCCGCAAGTGGAAATTCCCACAACATAAAACTTGTTTCATGCACAAAATTATTTTAAAATATTATGTACAAATTACCTTCAGGCTGTGTGTATATGGTACAGAAATGAATTTTGTGTTTAGACTTGGGAGTCATCCCCAAGCTATCTCATTGTGTATATACAGATATTCCAAATCTTAAAAAAAAATTCAAATCTGAAACACTCCTGGACTCTGGCATTTTGGGTAAGAGATATTTAATCTGTGTTAAAAGTCCCACCAAAAGAGACGTGAGTTCATAGTCTCAATTTCAGACTGCATTTTCATTCATCGGGGACATGGGCATTTTTAAATATTTTATTTATCTATTTGACTGGTAGAGTTACAGATAGTGAGAGGGAGAGACAGAGAGGTCTTCCATCTGCTGGTTCACTCCCCAAATGATGCAATGGCTGGAACTGGGCTGATCCAAAGCTAGGAGCCTCTTCCAGGTCTCCCACACAGGTGCAGGGGCCCAAGCACTTGGGCCATCTTCTACTGCTGCTTTCCCAGGCCATCAGCAGAGAGCTGGATTGGAAGAGGAACAGCCGGGACTTGAACTGGCACCTATATGGGATGCTGGTGCTGTAGGCAGAGGATTAACCTATTGTGCCACAGTGCCTGCCCCAGGACATGGATTTTTTACAGGTATTAAATTCAGTTGGTTGCTGTTGATCCCTGTATTCGATAAAAAGCAGAAAGAGAAGCACCAAGAAAAACTCTGTAAAAGGCTTTCAAGGTCAAGGAGGCCGCAGGGTACACACGACTGTTCTGTGCTTCCATCTGGGCCTTGAGCTCTGGGGGGCTGTTGGGGCCCTGGTTTCAAACAGTGCAAGGATGGACACAAGGACTCTTTTTTTTTTTTTTTTTGACAGGCAGAGTGGACAGTGAGAGAGAGACAGAGAGAAAGGTCTTCCTTTTGCCGTTGGTTCACCCTCCAATGGCCGCCGCAGCCAGCGCACCACGGTGATCCGAAGGCAGGAGCCAGGTGCTTCTCCTGGTTTCCCATGGGGTGCAGGGCCCAAGCACTTGGGCCATCCTGCACTGCACTCCCTGGCCACAGCAGAGAGCTGGCCTGGAAGAGGGGCAACCAGGACAGAATCCGGTGCCCCAACCGGGACTAGAACCCGGTATGCCGGCACTGCAAGGCGGAGGATTAGCCTATTGAGCCGCGGCGCTGGCCCACAAGGACTTCTTGAGACCCAGGGTCTCTCCTCTGAGGGAGAAGCTCAGCTTCCTAGTTTCTGTGAAGTGTGGTTGCATCCCTCTTGGCGAGATGTAGAATTGTGTGGTGATGTCTGTGACGTGCAGAGGAGCATGGCTCTGAGTGCAGAGGAGCTGAAGAGGTGGAGTGGAGCAGACATGACGCTCTCACCCTCCAGCCCCAGCTCATCCTTCCACTTCCTGCCAGGTTGCTGGGCCTGGGCCTCATGTCTGCCTGCTCAGCTGCTCTCTGTTGGTCTCTGTCAGCAGAAATGTAAGAGGGAGACCAGAACGCGGAATGGGAAAGGCCTACACTATCATTTACTTCTTGTTCCTGTAAGCAGTCCCTTTGCCTGGCACACACTGGCAGCAGTTTGTTCCTGGAGTAGCAGCTACATATAGCTCTCAGTTCTCCCATCACTCACAAAAGCAGCCTATCACACCCTATCCTCCTCAGACACCAGCACCTGCTGTTAGTGCCCCATCGTCAGTGGTCTCCATGTAACCCCATGGGGACCCTCCTCTGAGCTCAGAGACATCAACCCTGCTTCCTGATGTCTCCTGCTCAGAGGAATGAGTTTTTCCTGCATGAGACCCCTCCTTAAGCATCTACAAGGTAATAATTCCTGCCTCCTCTCTGTGATCCTCTAGCCATAGGAATGGTCATCATTTTGTGTAGCTGTTACCTCTGATGACACCTTCATGGTCTCATTTTACCTTTCAACTTCATGAATACCTACCTAACAATTTGTGAGACTAGGTTTTGTTTGTGACGAGAACCAGTTGGGTTTCTGTCTCCTGATGGGGCTGTGACCCACAAGATGAGCATTTAAAGGTGAGGGAGGAATGGGCAAGGGAAAATTGATTATAATTGCAGTCCTACATGTGTCCTTGCCCAGAGACATCTGGCCCCAACATATGTCCATTCTGACGAGTGATTGGCTGCCTGGCTCCCACCTTAAGGGATCAGTTCATTTATCCTTAATGGAAATGCACTCAAGCCTGCTCAGCATTCAGCCGCGAACATCCAAATGGCCCAGAAAGGAAAAATGCTCATCTGATCCTCCTAAGTGATGGATTCCGTCCAATGTAGACCTCTTCCCAGTGGGTTGAAGAGTGAGCGCCTTCCTGATAAAGACCTCTGTCTGCTCTCAGGACTGTGACTTTGCTGCCTGCCTGTCCCCAGACAGTCACACTAAATCACACATCCAGACTGGCATCTGGATGCACTGAGTTATCCCGGGAACTAGGGGATGGACAGACCAGAGGGCGCTGAGTCCCCCAGCTCAGTCAGTTTCCATTTGTCCTCAGTAGGGTCTACAAACAGGCTCCCATCCCCATGCCAATGCCTCCTAGCCTGCTCATAGCAAACAACAAGAACTTTCTAAGTATAAACAATAAGATGGGGCGGTTTCAATCCATGTTGGGGACATATATATTCCTCCCAGTTAAGCAAAAACCCTATAGGCACAGCTCTCCTGGGACACATGTCAATTTTAACATTACCCCAAAGCACAGTTAACCCCTTAATCCCAATGTCAGCACCTGGGTTAGCAGTGACTCCTCCTGGGAACACTGGGTGGGCTCTTGATTTCTGGATGCCAAAATTAAATGCCACTATGTTGATTTTTTTCCTAGGAATAAAATGAAAATGCTACTTCTGAGTCAGAGAGTGACCGAGACCTTTAAATCACTTTTTTAAGGCTATAGAAAGAAGAAAAAATATTCTCGAGGTTGACTGCCATTGGAGTCATTCAGCTGAGGACAAGGGCAGAATTCTGTTCAGGAGAGAACCACTTTGTGATCTGATTGAATAATAGTAATGGGTGTTTGTGCTGGGTGGAGCAGTCATCCCCTCTCCCCCCAGCAGAATTCAGGATGTGATCGTGTTTGGAAAGAGATGTAGATGTAATGCTGCCATGAGCTAGTTGATATGAGGTCATGCTGGATTAGGATGGGCTCTTACCCAACAACTATGACAACATGACATGAAGACATCACTCTCACAACAACCACAACAACGTGACATGAAGACATCACTCACACAACTACAACAACGTGACATGAAGACATCACTCACACAACAACCACAACAACGTGACATGAAGACATCACTCATGCAACAGCCACAACATGATATAAAGACATCACCCACACAACTACAACAACATAACATAAAGACATCACTCACCACTACAAAAACAGCATGACATGAAGACATTACTCACACAACTACAACAACATGACATGAAGACATTACACAACAAGTACAACAACATGACATGAAGACATCACTCACACAACAACTACAACAACATGATGATGGAGACAACTCTCAAGATATGGGCATATCTGATTAAGACTCTAGAAAATCAAGGGGATCGAGGAGTAGGGGCAGAGTATTAAACATCTTAAAAGGGAACAAGAATGAGTTTCATCACACTTTATTTCCAAAAGCAAGAAGAGAGTGGAATGAGGGGACGGCGCCATGGCTCACTTGGTTAATCCTCTGCCTAAGGTGCCGGCATCCCATATGGGCACTGGGATCTAGTCCTAGTTGCTCCTCTTCCAGTCCAGCACTCTGCTGTGGTCCCGGGAGTGCAGTGGAGGATGGCCCAAGTTCTTGGGCCCTGCACCCCATGGGAGATCAGGAGGAAGCACCTGGCTCCTGGCTTCAGATTGACACAGCGCTGGCCATGGTGGCCATTTGGGAATGAACCAATGGAAGGAAGACCTTTCTCTCTGTCTCTTTCTCTCACTGTCTATAACTCTACCTGTCAAATAAATTTAAAAAAAAGAGAGAGAAAGTGGAATGAAATATTTAAAGTGTTGAGAGAAAGTCTAGAGTTCTTTACCCACTGAAATTGTCCTTCAAAAAAATAAAATACTTAGGAATAAATTTAACAAAAGAGATGAAGGATCTCTACAATGAAAATGGTAAGCCATCAATGAAATAAATTGAAGAAGATGCAGGGGAATGTAAAGAATTTTGTGTTCATGGATTAGAAGAATCGATATCATTAAAATGTGTGTTCTACCCAAAGCATTTTACAAATTCAGTGCAATCTGTACCAAAATCTCAATGATACTTTCTTCAGAGAACTTAAAAAAAACCTGCTGAAATTTGCGTGGAAACACAGTATGTGTGCTGGTTGCTCCACTTCTGATCCAGCTCCCTGCTAATGGCCTGGGAAAAGCAGCAGCAGATGGCCCAAGTGTTTGGACCCCTGCCACCCCCAGGGGAGACCTGGATGACACTCCTGACTCCTGGCTTTGGCTTGGCTCAGCTCTGGCTGTTACAGCCATCTGGGGAGTGAAACACAGATGGAAGACCTCTCTTTCTTTCTCCTCTTCCCTCTCTCTCTCTGTAACTCTGCCTTTCAAAATAAATAAATAAGTCTGTAAAAACTATATTACAAATTTACAGTAATTAAATTAATATGACATTAATTTGGCATAGAGACAGATCCATAGACTGCAATGGAATACTCTAGAAGCAAATCCAACTGATCTTTGACAGAGGAGTTAAGAGCACCTAAGTGTCCCTCAGTTGATGAGCAGATAAAGAAAATGTGGCAGATATACAGAATAGAATATTAGCCAGCCAGAAAAGGATAACATCTTGTCATTTTGCAGCAGCATGGATGGAACTTGAGTTCATTATGTTAAGTGAACTAAGCCAAGCAGAGAAAGGCGTATGTCATAGGATCTCACTCCTGTGTGGAGCCTCAAACATCAGGTGATCTTAGAGAAGTGAGAAACAATGGTGATTCCCAGAGGCTGTGGAGAGGAATCAGGAGGGAGAGATCCCGAGAGCTTGATTGACAGCTGCTAGGCTCTAGCTAGATAGGAAGCAGCATTCCTAGGGTTCTGTTGCAGGTAGGGTGACTATAGTTAGTGTTCTGTGCATTTATCTATCAAAAAACCTAGAAGATAGGCATTTGGGATGTTTTCACATGAAATACATGTTAAATTCTTGAAAGTATAAGTGTATTCACCCTGATGGACCATTATACAATGTATACATGTAAAAAGCGTATAGTACCCCATAAATACATACAATTTTATGTGTCTTTTTTTTTTTTACAAAAGAATTTTTAACTGAAAGGAATATTTCATCAGATTAGCAAAAACTGAGGGAATCCAGTTCCAGTAGCACTGCCTTTCAGAAATGTTCAAAATTGAGAAAAAAAATTCTTCAGAAAGAATACAAAGGATGTAGTTCAGAAACTTGGATCTGCATAGTCAAAGAGTGGTAGAAGAGAAATAAATAAATAGAACAAGATACCTTGTTTTTCTCATTCTTAATTGGTCAAATAGATAAAAGCTTGTTCAGACTAAAAGTTGCAACAGTATAGTCAATGGCTATAGCTTATGGATAACTAAAATGAACAAGAACAATGTTGTGAAAGCTAGGAGGGAGGATTTGGGAATGAGCTGTTACTTTACGATGCTCTGCATTACACATGAAGTGAGTGGTACAGTGTGATTCTAAAGAAGACTTGGATTAGCTAAAAATATAATGCAAACTCAAGGGGAATCGCTAAACAAAGTACAAAAAAGAAGCACCGTTTGCATCCTGAGGAGAAAAACACATGCAGAAGCCACAGTCAAGACCAGAGAAGGAAGAAAACGAGGGGATGAGAAACACAAGGAAAACAAAGAGCAAATCTATCGGGTAGAAAGCAGAAATAAATATGACAGCTGTTAATCCAGCACGGCCACAATCACCTTAAACATCAGTGGCTTAAAATAAAACACGAATACTTTCAGAGTGGATAAAAAAAAAAGAAGAAGAATCAACTATATAATGTCTACAAGAAGCTCATTTAAATAAAGATTCACACGATTAAAGCTAAAGGGATGGAGAAAGGACTATTATTCTAACACTAAGCAAAGGAAAGCTGGAGTAGATATGTTAATTTCATAGGATGCAGACTTCAAAGAAAGGAGAGTTACCAGGAATAAAGAAGGGCACCAGGCAGTGATGCAGGGTCAGTTCCCCAAGAAGACATAAAAATCCTTGGGGCCAGCACTGTGGTGTAGTGGGTAAAGCTGCCGCCTGCAGTGCTGGCATCCCATATGGACGCTGGTTCAAGTCCCGGCTGCTCCACTTCCAATCCAGCTCTCTGCTGTGGCCTGGGAAAGCAGTAGAAGATGGCCCAAGTCATTGGGCGCCTGCACCCGTATGGGAGACCCAGAAGAAGCTCCTGGATCCTGGCTTCGGATGGGCCCAGCTCCTGCCATTGTGGCCATCTTAGAAGTGAACCAGCGGATGGAAGATTCTCTCTCTCTCTCTCTCTCTCTCCCTGCCTCTGCCTCTCTATAACTCTACCTTTCCAATAAATAAATAAAGAAATCTTAAAAAAGAAAAAAGAAGACATAAAAATCCTTAAGGAATTAGTTAGAAGGCACCTAATAGGAGAGCATCAACATATATGAGATTAAAAAAAAAAAAGTCAGAATTGCAAGGTGAGAGAAAGCAAGCCACCACTGTATCAGGAAACTTTAACACCTGTCCCTCAGTGTTTGACATCCGTTAGGCAAAGATTCAGAGTGGACACAAGCAAACAGAACACCACCATAAATAACCAGTTTCTTTCTTTTTTTTTTTTTTTTTTTTTTTTGACAGGCAGAGTGGACAGTGAGAGAGAGAGAGAAAGGTCTTCCTTTTGCCTTTGCCGTTGGTTCACCCTCCAATGGCTGCCGCGGCTAGTGCACTGCGGCCGGCGCACCGCGCTGATCTGAAGGCGGGAGCCAGGTACTTCTCCTGGTCTCCCATGGGGTGCAGGGCCCAAGCACTTGGGCCATCCTCCACTGCACTCCCTGGCCACAGCAGAGAGCTGGCCTGGAAGAGGGGCAACCGGGACAGAATCCGGTGCCCCGGCCGGGACTAGAACCTGGTGTGCCGGTGCTGCAAGGCGGAGGATTAGCCTATTGAGCCACAGCGCCAGCCACCAATTTCTAACAGACACTGACTGCTTCATCCTGCAACAACAGAACACATGTTCTTCTCAAGCTCTCACAGAATATTCACGAAGTTAGGACACATTCTTGGACAGAAAGCTTACATGAAGTTAAAAAAAAAGTAGAAACCACGCAATGTCTGCTCTAGACCTACAGTGGACTTTAAGTAGAAATCATTAATAGAGAACAGAATAAGTGGAACAATGCACTGCCAAATAACAGATCAAAGAAGAAAACCTCCAGAGAAATTAAAAAATAGCCTGAACTAAATGAAAAACCATATAGCTTATCAAAATTTATGGGTGCAGCAAAATAGTGCTTAGAGGGAAATTTGTATCATAGGATTCTGTAGTTGAAGAAGAAAGATCTGAAATAAATATTCCAAACTTTTGGTTTAGCAATCACAAAAAGGGTAAGTTAAATCTAAAGAAAGTGGGAGAGAAGGAATAATAAAAAATAGAATTGTGGTGTGAGTGTAGTGATACAAATCTCTCTCTCTCTCTCCCTGTTTCTCTGTCTCTCCCTCCCTCTGTAACTCTGTCTTTCAAATAAGTAAGTAAATAAATCTTTAAAAAAAAAAAGCTGAAATCAATGAGGTCAAAAACTGGAATTCAATAGAGAAAATTAATAAAGCTCCAAGTTGGTTCTCTGAAAAACATCAATAAAGTTGATAAATCTCTAGCCAGGTTGATTAAGAAAAACAAAGACAAAACGAATAATATCAGGAATAAAAGAGGAGCCACACTAGTGGTACCAAAGACATTAAGAAGATAATGTAGGAGGTTTCTAAACAACTCTGTACTCACAGATTTGATTAGCCGGGCAAAATGGACCAATTCTTGAGAGGCACAACCGACCCTAACTCACACAAGGGAGAAACATCATCCGAGTAGGTGCATATGTATTAAAGAAAGTTAATCAACAATTAGTAACCTTCCTGAAGAGAAACACTAGTTCCTAAGGAGTTCACTAGTGAATTCTACCCAAAACTTAAGGAAAAAAATTATGCAACTTTTCTACAATCTCTTCTAGGAAAAAGAAGCAGGATACGTCCTATCTTATGCCAGGAAGCCAGCCTTTGCCCTAATACAAAAATCAGACCAAAATAGTTCAAGGAAAGTACAGATCCATATATTTCATGAACCTAGATGCAAACATAAAACACTAGAAAATCAAATCCAATAATATATGAAAAGTGTGTACACCACCCTGGCTTCCCTTCCTTCTGCATATTGTCTTGTGCCCATGCCTACCACGGCCAAACTGGACCAGACCCCAGGAAGCTGAGTGGGTAGGGCAAGGAGGGTGCTTCTCCCTGGCTTTCTCTGCTTTCTGTGTCTCTAACTCTGCATGAGCGTTTGGATACATTTGTGCTAGATTTTCCGGGTTAGAAATTATAAAAAGCAATCTGAAGTGTGTGCAAAAAATTATTTGAAGAGAATTCAGCCCAAATCAGAGGTAAACTTTTGGGCAATCTGTTAAGGTGCGACCCACTCACACCGGACTCTTCTCTTCTCTTGTCCCTGCTCCTAACTGTGGGATTTATTTTTTCAAAGAGTGTTTATTTGAAAGACAGAAGGACAGAGACAAAGGGAGGGACACAGAGAAATCTTTGTCTGCTGATTCACACCCCGCCCCAAATGCTGGCATCAGCCAGGTTTGGGTGAGGCTCATGCCAGGAGCCAGGAACTTTAGCCAGGTTTTCCAGGTGGGTGACAGGCGCCCAAGTACTTGAACCATCAGCCGATGCTTCCCAGGTCCATTAACAGGAAGCTGGATTGGAAGTGTGGAGTAACCAGCACAGGAACCAGCACTCCAGTATGGGATGCAGGGGTCCCAAGTGGAGGGTTAAGCACTGTACCACAACACCTGCCCCTAACGGTATGATTTATTGCCATGCTCTCGTCCTGTGTTTCAACACAGTTGAATGCTGCAGTATCAGGCTCTAGGACAGAAATTAAATTTTGGACCAAGAGAATTTCAGCTTCTCCAGATGCTGTAGATACAATCTACACATTCAGAATCTGTAAGAGGCCTTTGACAAAAACAAATATATCACATAACACAAAGAAAGTATATGAGATGGATATACGTTGTAAAGAATAATGGTTACTTTATAAAAGCCAAATGCCTGCCTTTGAACCGTTGGAGCTTTCTTCCTAGCGTTCCCCAGACGCACTCCCCACCTCCTGTGATAAGGATCAGTCATTTCCATGTTCTTCCTTTTTCATTATACCAGATATGTGTTTTTCTGAACAAGCTTCGACTTGTGTTTTGAACTTTATATAGATGGAATCTCGCCTTAGGCAGCCTTCTAAAGATGGTCTTCTTTTTGCATCCAGCGTTACTTTTTTTTGAAATGTATCTCCATTGATGTGTTTAGTCCTCATTTCGCACTTACTTCCTGCCTCCTCGTGGCATGTAACACATTGATTGATTCAGTTTACTCTCAATAGACAGTAAGATTATTGCTAGATATTTAGCTAATACAGATAATGATGCCATGAAAAATTCTGTACTTTTTTTTATCTGGTGCATGGAATTGTTTTCTAGGAGAAATATGTTTGAATAGAAATGCTGCATCACTGTACATTTGTGTGTGTGTGCATGTGTGGGTGTGTGTATGAGAGAGAGACAGAGACAGAGACAGAGATTCTTTCCAAATTATTTTCCCAAGAATGGGCCATCAAAGAAGGAGGTACCTTTCTCTGAAGGGAGGAGAGAATTTCCACTTTGATTATGGCCTTGTCTAAATAATGTCAGAGTTTGTGCACTCAGAAGGCTTCCATACCCTTGGCAGCTCATGACAAGAGCCTCAGGTGATCACTGACTTCATAAATAAGAGTGTCAATTGTTAAATCAACAACAGGAGTCACTGTGCACTTACTCCCAATGTAGAACCTTTGCCCTTAATGTGTTGTATTATATGAATTAATGGTACTTTATACTTTGTGTGTCTGTGGGTGCAAACTGCTGAAATCTTTACTTAGTATAGAGTTGATCTCCTGTATATAAAGATAATTAAAAATGAATCTTAATGAAGAATGAGAAGGGAGACAGAGTAGGAGGTGGGATGGGAGTGGGGGTGGGAGGGTGGGTATGGGGGCAAGAACCACTATAATCTAAAAGCTGTACCTATGAAATTTATATTTATTGATTAAAAGCTTTCTAAAAAATATTTTCCTAAATACTTGTTACCAAATTGCCCTCCATAATTATTATGAGAATTTTTATTTGTCTAAATCCTCCATGGTATTGTCAGCCCTTTCCCTTTCAAGCTTTTCATTTGCATTTCCCCGATTGCTTGTGAATTCCAGGAGGCTTTTGCCTGTTATCAGCCATTTGCTTTTATTCCTTATCTCACTCAGTTCTGGCTTTTAGAAAAATCCGACATAGACAAGGTGGCTTAAACTCAGCAGGAATTCATTCCCCACTATTCTGGAGACTGGAACTGTGGGGTGGGAGGCCAGCAGGGCCAGGTTTTGGTAAGGCCCCTCCTACGGGGCACACTTCCCCTGTGTGCTCACGGGGAGGAGGGCAGGCCCAGCGCTCTCTGGACGCCTACTCTAAGGGGCTGAGCCCATCCTTGAGTGCTGTATTCTCAAGACCCCACTTGCGAGGGTCATCACATTGGGACTGGAATTTCGGTGTAGGAATTTGGGGGAGCATAAACCCTTTGCTTTGAAGTCTTTGTTCATGGTTACTAATTTTCCTGTTATTCCATTTATTTTTTCTTAGAGATGCATAATGGATGCTTTTATCTTTTTATTCAAATTATTTATGTTTTACACATGAGAGAAGTGTCTTCTTCCACTTTGTGGGTTGCCTCTTTAACTGAACGGAAATTCTTAACTGTGCAGCTGAATCAAGCTGTCTTTCCCTTTGAATCTTCCCTGTTTGTGTTTGTTTAGATCATTGTTGCTCTGTAGAAGGTGCTTTGGGTGCCCCAGGTCACATCTTACCAACCCAGGTCTGCTTTCAGCATTATTTTTCTGGAAAGTTCTATATAATCTTGGACTCACTTCATTGATTTTCCTAATGGATTTTCTAATGTCAGTCTAGTCTTGTGTTGCAGGAATAAATCCACTTCAGCTGTATTTTACACTTATGATGTGTTCTGTTCATGTCTGCATTCAGTGTGGTAATCTTCTGTTTAGGGGTTGTGCAAGTCTGGTCCTGTCTTGAGTTATTTGTAATTTTTCCCTTCTCTGAGCTTGTCCGGCTTTACTTTTGAATATCAAAGTTATACCTGGTTTTGCTCTGAAAGCATTTGTGCAGGAATACAGCTATCAGTTCTGGAACTTGTAGGTAAACTCAGCCGTGAAACTGATTGCCCCTGATATTTTATTTGTGGAAAATTTTAAATTGATGATTATGCTTCATTATTATTATTGCATCATTCAGGTTTTTCCTTTTCTCTCTGGAGTAGGCAGCTTTGGTGAATGTGTTTCTAAGAATTTAGCTCTTTTATCCGAACGCCTCGGAGTAATCACAGCATTGTTTCAGCCCTTTCAGTGTTCGGTGCCCATTTTATTCCTGATGGCAGTCCCTGGTCCCTGCCCTCCTTCCTTCTTCCTCCTGCCCACACCCCTCTTTTTTATTTTTCTTTCTGATCAATCTTGCCAGATGTTTATTAATCTCATTAATCTGTTCAAAAAACCTACATCTGGCATAATTGACTGTCTTGATTATTTATTTGTTTTGTCATTTATGCTCTTACCTTGAGTGTTTTTTTTTTTTTTTTTTTTTTTTTGGACAGGCAGAGTGGACAGTGAGAGAGAGAGAGAGAGACAGAGAGAAAGGTCTTCCTTTTTTTCCATTGGCTCACCCCCCAATGGCCACTGCGGCCAGCGCACCGCGCTGATCCGAAGCCAGGAGCCAGGTGCTTCTCCTGGTCTCCCATGGGGTGTAGGGCCCAAGCACTTGGGCCATCCTGCACTGCACTCCCGGGCCACAGCAGAGAGCTGGCCTGGAAGAGGGGCAACCGGGACAGAATCTGGCGCCCCGACCGGAACTAGAACCTGGTGTGCTGGCGCTGCAAGGCGGAGGATTAGCCTAGTGAGCCGCGGCGCTGGCCTCATTTGTTTCATATACACCTCACACATAGGCTGAAGGTAATTTTACGAAAGAGTTACACTGCCCTTTTCTTTTAACTGGACCCATCATATGAGGTCAGGTGTGGAATTTCCATTTGTGGTGTCCCGTCAGCACTCACGTCTCGGAGCATTTGGGATATCTGAGTTTCCTATCGGAATGCACAACCTGGAATTACTGGGAAAGACCTGGTAAAATCTAATAGTGCAGGAGAGACAGCATCAACATGTTAAATTTTAATAATGTTTTAGCTGGCTCCGCCTAGCGGTGCCGGCACACCGGGTTCTAGTCCCGGTCGGGGCGCCGGATTCTGTCCCGGTTGCCCCTCTTCCAGGCCAGCCCTCTGCTGTGGCCAGGGAGTGCAGTGGAGGATGGCCCAGGTGCTTGGGCCCTGCACCCCATGGGAGACCAGGAAAAGCACCTGGCTCCTGGCTCCTGCCATCGGATCAGCGCGGTGCGCCGGCCGCAACGCGCCGGCCGCGGCGGCCATTGGAGGGTGAACCAATGGCAAAGGAAGACCTTTCTCTCTGTCTCTCTCTCACTGTCCACTCTGCCTGTCCAAAAAAAAAAAAATTTTTTTTAATAATGATTTAGATAATTACAGTTCGCTCTCTCTCTCTGCCTCTGCCTCTCTGTAATTCTGCTTTTCAAATCAATAAATAAATCTTTAAAAACAAAGGGAATATTTTCTCTAAGTTCATTTGTGTTGATTGTGGTCACTGTGATTGACTTTTATTTATTTAGCTGAGTCTTCCTGTTCATGTACCCAGGATGTCTTTCAATTTCCATAGGTTTTTAATTTCTTTCAGCAATGTTTTGAAATTTTCCATATGCAAGTATTTTACCTCTTAGGTTAAATTTATTCCTAGGGATATGATTGTTCTAGATGCTGTTATACATTGAGTTTTTTTTTTTAATTCCTTTTTTTGGATTGTTCCATGAGAACATATAAAAACATTCTGGTCTTTCACCCTGCGACTATGACAAATTCATTTATCAGCTCTAGTAGCTCTGCTGCAGCTTCTCTGGGATTTTCTTTCTTTCTTTTTTTTTTTTTTTAAAGATTTATTTATTTATTTGCAATTCAGAGTTACATAGAGAGAGGAGAGAGAGAGAGAGAGAGAGAGAGAGAGAGAGAGGTCTTCCATCCGACAGTTCACTCTCCAGATGGATGCAACGGCCAGAGCTGTGCAGATCCGAAGCCAGGAGCCAAGAGCTTCTTCTGGGTCTCCCACGTGGGTGCAGGGGCCCAAGCACTTGGACCATCTTCTACTGCTTTCTCAGGCCGTAACTGGGAGCTGGATCGGAAGAGGAGCAGCCAGGACTTGAACCAGCACCCCTATGGGTGCCAGTGCTTCAGGTCAGTGCCAGCCCCTCTCTGGGGTTTTCTATGTGTAAATTCATGTCATCTGCTAAGAGAGATGATTTTTTTCCTTTAAAACCTGGGTGCCTTTCGTTTGTTTTTCTCTCGTGGTTTCTTGGTGAGAACTTCCCGGGCAGTGCTGAGAAGCAGTGGTGACAGCGGGTCTCCTTGTCTCCTTGCTGAGTGTCGCAGGAGAGCGTTCAGCCTTTTGCTGTTGACGCAGCTGAAGGATGATCGTACACGTCCTCTAACGTGTGGAGGAAATTCTGCTTCACTTGGAGTTTCTGAAGGTTCTTTATCTTGAAAGAATCTGGCTTTTGACAAATGTCTCCTCTGCAGCAATGAAGTGGCTAATGTGATTTTTCCCTTCATTCTTTGAATGTGATGCATTACATTTATTGATTTTCCATCAAGGGTGTCCAACTACCCTTATAGTCTTCAGATAAAATCTCAATTGGTTGTGATGTATAATCCTTTTCATTTACTATTGAATTTGGTTTGGTAGTATTTTGTTGAGAATTTTTACATCTATATTCATAAGGAATAGAACTTTTAATTTTCTTTTTTATAATGCCTTTTCTTGGCTTTATTATCAGGATAATTCTAGCTTTCTAGCTGCATAGAATGAATAAGTACTAATTTTTTTTTTTGGAAGAGTTTGAGACGGATTGGTGTTAATTCTTTAAATATTCAGTAGAATTCATTAGTGAAGAGATCTGGCTCTAGACTTTTCTTTGTTGTGAAATTTTTGGTTACTGATCCAATCCCTTTATTTTTATGGGCTTGTTGAGATTTTCTGTTTCTTCATGAGTCAATTTACATAATCTGTGTGTTTCCTGGAATGTTTCCATTTCATCTAGGTTATTTAACTTATTTGGGTACAGTTGTTGTAACTGTTTTCATGTACTTTTGTAAGGCTGATAGTAATGTCCTAATTTTTGTTTCTTCCTTTATTAATTTACAACTTATCTCTTATCTTTGTCAATTTGGCTAAAGGCATGTCAATATTGTTGATCTTTCCAAGAATCCATTTTTAGTTGCATTGATTCTCTTAGTTATCTTTAACCTTTTTCATTTAATTCCTTCTCTTAACTTTTCTAAAAAAATTTTTTTAAAAAGTTTATTTGAGAAGAAGACAGAGGGAGAGACATAAAGAAAGCTCTGAAACATTGGTTCACTCCCTGAATGCCCACAGAGGCCAGAACAGGGTCTGGCTGAAGCTAACAGACAGGGCTCAGTCTAGGTCTCTTATGTGAGTCGCCATCTGCTGCATCCCAGGGTCTACACTGGCAGGACCCTGAAATTGACACCAACGCTGGGAATTGAACCTAGCACCCCAGTGTGGGATGCAAGCTTCTTGTGTGCTGTGCTGCGTGTCTGCCTCCTCTGGGTTTTGACTCTAGTCTCGTTTTTTTTTTTTTTTTTTTTTTTTGCCTAGGTATTCAAGGTATACAGTTAGGTTGTTGATTTGAGATCTTTCTTCCTTTACATTGTAAGCATTTAAAACTACAAATTTCCTTTGAGCAGTTACCATGTTGCTTTCACTGCCTCCTGTTTTTCCATGTTGTGGTTCCACTTCATGCATGCCTATATGTTTTTCAGTTTTCTCGTGCACTTCTTTTCTGCCTTTCAAATAAATACATCTTAAATAATATTGATAGTTTTTCCTTTCTTTCCACTCTTTAGTATAGCCCTTTTAGATTTTTAAATGTTTGTTTATTTTTATTTATTTGACAGAGAGAGAGGAGAGAGAGAAATCTTCCATCTGCTGGTTCACTCCCCAAATGTCCACAACACACAGGCTGAGCCAGGCTGAAGTCAGGAGCCAAGAACTCCATTCAGGCCTCCTACATGGGTGGTAGGCATCAAAGCACTTGGGCCACTGTTGCTTCCCAGGATGTACATTAGTGGGAACCCAGATTAGAAGCAGAGTAGTTGCACTTTGAAACAGGCACTCTGGTGTATGACTCAGACATCTGATGCAGCAGCTCAACCCATTGTGCTACAACACCTGCTCGTTACATGTTTAAATACACAGAGCATATTTGGTCTACATGAAAATATGATAACTTCAATATCACTCACCTTTGTGAGTTTGTGTGCTTTGTTGTTTTTGCTATTGGCAACTTGTTTCCCTTTATGTTTGGTGATGGCGGGGTGTGGGTGGCATTGACTTCTGTTTCCTGGAATTTTATCTGTATGAATTGTTTCAGTCCTATTTTTAAAAGAGGATTCACTTAGAAAAACAATTCTTTCCCACTGCAAGGTATCTAGGTGTACCCCAACTTGGGATGAGTTTTAGCTACTTTTTCTGAGGGCTTCGTGTTTTCCCATCATGCAAGGGTTAGGCCCGTACTCACTGTGAGTGTGGTCTGGAGTTCTTGGGGTAGACTTATTCATCCCCTGTTCCCAGAGCCAGGGCTGGCGTAGGCTCAGCGTATCCACAGGTCCTCCTCTGCTGCAGGATGAGGGCAGGGGGTCTGGGAGGGCTTCAGGGTCTTGGCTCTTCAAGGCTTTCCAGCATCACTTTCCATCCTGCATGGGCGCCGGACGTTCCTTCCTGCCACTGTGAACATGGCCTCCTGATGCCAGGCACAGCCAGGTCCCACACTCCACTGGATGTATGTGTCCTAGTCATTTCTGGTATCTATTTTTCACCACCAAAATGAGCCTGCTGTGCACTCCCTTGGCTAACCTTCTCCTGCATCATAGCCTCTGCTATCGACTGTTAGGTCGCATCGATGTGGGTTCAACAGACAGCAAAGCACAGCCACACTCAAAGGAGTCACTCGGTATGGCATTTCAAAAGATAGTTCAGATACCTCCAGCAGGTTTGGGTACCCCATACCCAGAAGCTTGAATCTCTACACAAAAATTGGAAAACTGGGAGTAGGCAGTTCAGAGAGAGAGACCGGTGGTAAAGGAGAAAAAGCAGGAGAAGGAAGGGAGAGAGAAGGAGGAAGAAAGGAAGAGGAGAGAGCATGAGAAGTGTAAAGCAGTGTGAATAGGCCCGGGGAACCTGCGTGATGAGCAGAGGGTTGATACTGCCTGAGTTCTCTACAGAATGCAGCCCTCCTGTTCCCAAGACTGTTACTGAGAACTTGGAAGTACCCTGTGTCCTTGTCTGTTTGTTTAAGTGTCTCAACACAGTTTGTACTGCAGGTGTTCCCTCTGCATCCAAGGGGAATTGGTTTCAGGATCTACCACCCCACCCACACCCCAAACCCACAGATACCAAAATCTGAGGATGCTCAAGTCCCTTATAGAAAATAGCATTGTAGTGGCATGGAACCCACACACCCTCCCATATTCTTTTACCTCTGCATTACTTACACAACCTAACACAATATAAATACCACACAGGCAGTTGCTATACTGGGTTGTTTCGGGGATAGTGGCATGAAAAACTCTGCATATATTCAATACAGAGGAAACTTTTAAAAACAATTGTTGACCTCCAATTGGTTGATCCCATGCCTGAAGAACCTGCAGACCCCGAGGGCCTAATGTCACTCTGTCATCAAGGAGGGCAGTCTTCCTTCCACGTATCTTCTGCGCTTTGTCTATTTAGATACCTGGGACTGCATTCAACGGGAAGTATATGAAGGCTGCTCTCCAAGCCCTGGCCAGGGCATAGGATCTCAAATATCTCATGAGTTCAGTTTAGAAAGACAATGTTCAGTGAAGATTTCTTAAGGATGTCTACACTTTCAGGTCTTCTAAATTTTTGCTCTTGGACGATAGCCGTAGCTAAAGAAAATTAAGCACCCAGATGACATCATTCTGGCTCCTCCTACTGATGACTTCACTACATATCACTTGGAGTTGCTGCTAAAATTCTTTATACATATTTCTTATAAGAAACAGGGTCTATGTGTTACACAGGTACATTGCTTCTAGTAATGGATTGTATCTGCCTCCCCCCGAAAACGCATTAATATATTGAAATTCTAACCCTAGTACTGCAGCATGTGACTGCATTTGGAGTCTTTAAGGAGTTAACTAAGGGCTGATGCTGGCACAGTTTATTAAGCTGTTGCCTGCAGTGTTGGCATCCTATGTCATAGTGCTGATATATCCCATCTGCTCCACTTCTATCCAGCTCCCTGCTAATGCACCTTGGAAACCAAATACTTGGGTGGGTCTCCTCTCTCTCTTATTATAATAATGATCTTGGCCTTGGCTGTGTGATTTGCTTTGGACAGTGGCTGAATGGGCAGAAATAATATTGTGCTAGATCCAGCTCAGTCCTTCTGAGGCTTTCTGTGTTTGTCCTCATCCCCTTGCATGCCTGTCATTTCTGGGAGAACATGACCAGCGAGTCTCTGATCCAAGGAGGGTGAGAGACCTGGGGAACAGAGCCTCCCTAACTTGAAGTAGGGCCACCCAGTCCACCCCAGCCACGATCAACCACCTCCCACGCAACTTGCAGACATGCAAGTCCAGATGTTATCAGTAGAACCTGGGACACACGGGGTAGACTTAATGTTGTTAAGTGGCACCAGACTTCTGTTGTTACACAGGACTTTGAGCACAGTGTGACCTGAGATTGCTCAACCAAGGTGGAAGCCCAAGATGAAAGAAGAGGTACTCTTTCTTCCTGAGGGAGAACGTAGCCTGGAAGTGTTGGATGGCCATGCTGTGCATAGCCCGTAGATGATCCTAAAGAGATAGACCAGAGAAATGAAAGGGATCCGTGCTTTCATTGATGTTGAGCCATGGGATCAAACCCAACATTAAGTCTTGAGCTAGCCACGAAATCCCCAATTACATGAACAGAGAAATTCTCTTATCACTTAAAGCCATGTGGCTCAGATCTTCTCTTATTTCAAAAACACAGACTGAGGACTTCTGCTGAACAAAGCAAAACTAAACACATCTTCGATCTATCAAGAATTTGAGAACAGATGGCAAGCTGCCAGAGTACAATCCGGAGAGATGGATGAACACAGAAAATCTGCTTACCTGGAGGAAGCTGCTGGAAGCACCAATGGGTAGAAGCACTTAAATGGCAATGAATTTCAGGAGGCTGGGAGTGTCTGGCTTGCAAGTAAGAAACTCCTGGGGTCTTTAGCCCAATGTTTTAATTTCAAGAACCCCCAGGTTCCATACCCTCATGACTTTGACAGGGAAGAGGAAAAAAAATACATTGTGAATCTAGAGAGTTCTCTTTAACAAATGCTTACTCTCAAAAGGGAAGGATTTCACCAGAACCTAGGCAAGTGGTAGAGGGGACTCTAGGAGACATTTTTTTTCAAGGCCACAGCCCAAGGGCACAGTCTTATTAAAAGACTGAGACATGGTTATAGAAAGCCTCTTCTTCCTCACACCTTACCATGACATCAACAGCCTCCACGATAGGGACACTGCATTGCAGCTGAAAGAGATGAAAGACATAGATTCTATTCGAGGAGCTCAAAGGCAACAGGCAATAAAGCAAACAAAAGCAAAGACATTATACAAATGTGAAGCCTCTACACCCGTAGTTACAGCAAACAAACAAACACGACCCAACTCCTTGATGCATTAAATGAGACTTCCCTTCATGAAAGGCACTTACCCCAGTTCTCATTATCCAATACATCATGTCTGGCTTTCAATAAAAAAATTACAAGACATGCTAAAAGTCAAGAAAAAAACATAGCCCAAAGAGAAAATGGAAGCATCAGAATGAGACTCCGATATGACACAGATTATGAAATGACCAGCTGGGAGTTAAAAATAACTATGACTGAGACATTAGGGGCTGTAATGGAAAAAGTTGACAAGATGCAAGGATAGATGGGCCACATAAACAGAGATAGGGGCTCTAAGAATAACCAGAAGGAAAGCCTACAGCCAGGCGCACACCCACAGCAATGAAGAATGCCGCTGACAGGCTCAGCAGTGTCCGAACGGAGATTTAGATGCTCACGGACTGACCTGCCAAAAACCACACATGGCAGGAATTTTAAAAAGCAGAACCAAGTATGTTGGAACTGTAGGAAATTTTCCAAAGCTATAGCATGTCCATAATTGGAATGGCGGAGGGATTAGAAAAACAAAGGAGCAGAGGTAATATTTGAAGCAATAATGGCAACGACTTTTCCAAAAGTAATGACAGGCATAAAACCACAGATCCAGGAAACTCAGAGAACACCAAGATAAAGACCCCAAGAAAGTCTACATGTGGACCTGCCTATCATAGTCACTCTGCAAAAAATAATAATAATAAAATAAAAAATAAAGTCTTAGAAGAAGGCAGAAGGAAAAAAAAACTCATCTAGAGAGGAACAAAGGCAGGAATTACAGAGAACTTCACATCAGAAATTGTATAAGCAGGCAGAGAGTGGAGTGAAATACTTTAAACTAGGAGAAAACATATAGAACTCTAGCCAGTGAATTTATCTTTCAGAAATGAGAGAGAAAGATTTTTTCAGTAGCAGAAACTGAGAGAATTCATTGTCAGCACATTTGCCCAGCAAGAAATGCTAATATAATTTCCCCATGGAGAAGAAGAATTATAGAGGTCAAAAACTTGGATCTACACAAATAAAGGAAGAGACTGGAGAATGAATAAATGAAGGGAACACAAGTTTTTTTTTTTTTTTTAATTTATTTGACAGGTAGAGTTATAGACAGTGAGAGAGAGAGACAGAGAGAAAGGTCTTCCTTCCATTGGTTCACTCCCCAAATGACTGCTATGGTCGGTGCTGCGCCGATCTGAAGCCAGGAGCCAGGTGCTTCTTCCTGGTCGCCCACGCTGGTGCAGGACCCAAGCACTTGGGCTATCCTCCACCGTACTCCCAGGCCACAGCAGAGAGCTGGACTGGAAGAGGAGCTACCGGGACTAGAATATGGTGCCCGTATGGGATGTTGGCGCCACAGGTGGAGGATTAACCAAGTGAGTCATGGTGCCGGCCCTGGGAAAACAAGTTTTAAAAATTTTTTATCATTCCTAATTGATCTGAAAGACTCCTGTTTGTTTAGTAATTGTAACAAGGTTCTGTGTGATTATAGCCTGTGGACAAGTACAGTGAACTACAACAATGTCAGAAAGGAAGAGAGGGAGCAATTGAGAATATTCTGCCATATTATGTGTGAGGTGCCATAGTATTTCTTGAAGGTGGACTTAGATCATTTGTAAATGTAAATGGTAATTCTAGTTTGAGCACTGATTTCTTTTTGAAATGGCATGCAGTTTGTATGCTAATAAGGGAGAGAAAATGGAATCATATAAAACCCTCAATTAGAACCTGAAAAGGCAGAAAAAGAAGGGAAGAAAAAGGAGAAACAGAGAAGAAATGTAATGAATAGATAATAATTACAAATACATTTATTGTAACTAGAAATATGGAGACCCTATAAATAACCAAGAGATCCTATGAATCAAAGGCACTGTAATTAGTTAATGTACATCAATAATTAATATATGTGAATGATTTAAATGCACCAATTAAAAGACAAAATTATAATAATTAAAAAAGACCTAACTATATATTTTCTTTTTTGTAAAGATTTATTTATTTTACTTGAAAGTCAGAGTTATACAGAGAGAGGAGAAGCAGAGAGAAAGAGAGAGGTTTTCCATCTACTGGTTCACTCCTCAATTGGCTGCAACGGCCGAAGCTGTGCTGATTTGAAGCCAGGAGGCAGGAGTTTCTTCTGGGTCTCCCATAAGGGTGCAGGGGCCCAAGCACTTGGGCCATCTTCTACTGCTTTCCCAGGCCATAGCAGAGAGCTGGATTGGAAGTGGAATAGCCGGGACTAGAATCGGTGGCCCATGTGGGATGCCAGCACCGCAGGCAGCTGCTTTACCTGCTACGCCACAGTGCTGGCCCCTGACTATATATTTTCTATCAAAAAGTCTCTTTAAATAGAAAGACTCATATGAGTTAAAAGTAGAAGGATAGAGAAAGATGGACCATGCTAATGCAGATCAAGAAAACTCGAGCTATTACATTAATTTCAGACAAACTGATTTCAAGATAAGAAAAAGTGTGAGTTGAGAAGAATTTCAAAATGATAAAGGGGTGAATTCTCTAAGAAGGCAACAATCCTAAGTACGTATGCACCTAATAACAGAACACCAAAATATATAAGGCAAAGACTAACAGGGTCACAAGGAAAACCGACAAAATCACTAATATAGTGGGCGAACTCAACACTTCTCTTTCAGTGATTGATAGATGAAGCAGAACATCAGAAAGGTTATAGTCTATCTGATAGCACTATCAATTTAACAGTTTTAGAATGCTTTATCCAACAACAACGGAATACACATTCTCCTCAAGCTTATATGCACTTTTACCAAGATTAATCACATTCTGGATCGTAAAATAACACCTTAACAAATGTAGAAGGACAAAATTATATAAACATGTCCTCAGATCACAGTGAAATTCAACCAGAAAACAAAAGCAGAAAGGTATCTGGGGGAAAAAAAAAAAAAAGAAAAGTATCTGGAAGAATTCTAAAATAGTTGGATATTAAGAAGAAATCTCGAGAGCAATTTGCAAATGTTTCCAACAAAACAAAAGTGAAAATACAGCGCATCACTGATAGATGCCCTTGCCTGACACACGCACACGATGTCAGGCAGCTGCAGCGTTGGTTGCGCTATTCTGGGAACGAAGGTTCTTCTTCAATGAAGCTGTTATCAAATCCGAGTGTAATGAGCTGATTCAATCACTCAAACAAACACTGAGCTCTGCTCTTAGGCATCCCGGGCATTCGCAGGGCTTTGTTGCGTCTGAGCAGCAGGGACGCTGTGATTGAAAGACGGAGAGAATGATCTCTTGGAGAGTGACAGAACTTACCCATCAGGATCGTCTTGTGCAGAATGTTCACGTACTGTCCGCTTTCTCTTGTAGACACCCAACAAAACTGCAAGTTTCCAAGTCATAAATTAAAATTACTCAAAAACCATCACTGCATTCCCAAACAAGATTTAAGTATCTGGTTTGCTGGTGCTCACTCAGGCATTTTGAGTGTAACTGGGTTTAACAGGAAGTGCTGGCACCAAGTTTAGGAATGTGACAGCATTTAGCTTTGGCCTCATTATTGCACTTTCAACTGCTATCTGCCATTGCCGGACCTCAGACTTTGCAAACAGCCTAGTTCACCTATTTCGTCACTCTGTTTTGCATCTCTGTATTACATGTGATCAATGATCATAAGACTGCACACATAACACTTAAATCTAATCAGAAACAATGCCAGTGAAAAGAATGAAGAATGTTCTTAAGATTTCTTTCTTTAAGATGTATTTACTTATTTATGAGGCAGAGAAAGATCTTCCATCCGCTGGTTCACTCTCCAAATGGCTGTAACAGCTGGAGCTGGGCTGATGCAAAGCCAGGAGCCAGGAGCTTCTTCCAGGTCTCCCATGTGGGTGCAGGGGCCCAAGCACTTGGACCATCTTCCACTGCTTTCCCAGGCACATTTGCAGGGAGCTGGATTGGAAATGGAGCAGCTGGGACTAGAACTGGCACCCATATGGGATGCTGGCACTGCAGGTGGAGGCTTAACTTACTAGGCCACAGCACCAGCCCCTAAGATTTCTTTTTAAAATCTGATTATTTCTAAATACAGGCAAGTGTTCTAGAGACAATTCAGAGAATAAGTCCTGAGTTGCTGAAAATCTATTCAAGCACAAAAGTATATTTACCATAAATGTAAAGTGTTGTTCTAATTAGTGATCATTGTGAGTCCTTACATTTCTATATAAAAGTAAGTAGTACTTCGAAGTATTTTAATAGGGAAAGAAGTTGATAATTATTAATTTTAAAAGAGAGATATTGGCTCATCAGCTTCAAGAAGACCAACCATCTCATCTTTTCTGAGCAAACACATGTAGGTAAAGACTTGAATAAGTCTTCTCAAGTTACCCTCATTGGATCCTGTGGACTTCATGGCTCACAAAATAGGAATGATCTGCTCACTGTTCTAGAGGTGGGGAGATCAAGGTTCCATTAGGGTTGGTGTTGGGGAGGCCCTGCTCCCTGGCGTGCAGGCAGCCACCTCACACGGCCTCCCTCTGTGCGGAGACTCCTAGCGCCGCCTCCTCTTCTTCCAGGAACACCAGGCCTATTGAAGTAGGGCTCTTCCCTCCTGTCTCCAGATACAGGGACGCCAGAGTGCAGGGCTCGACATTTGAATCTTGGAGTGACACAGTTCAGTCCACAACAATAGCATAAAGCAGCCCTCTAACAATATTATTATTGTTTGGTGTACTAGCATCCACAGAATTGAATAAAATTACACTTGAGAACTGTGCCAATTTTTTTTATTTAATTCCATTTCGTCTGTAAGCCTTATAAGAACATGTACTGTGTACGATCTTTTCATATCTGATGATGACAAATTAAAGTAGAACTTCAACTTTGCCACCTTGAGATCCCCTGGGGAGGAATGAAGTCCAGAAATGCTGTTATGAGACATCTCCAATCCAAACACAATTTCAAAAAGAAAAGAAGAAATGCTTGCAAACTGTGTGAGGACCAACATGTTGTTCTTACTGATAAAAATACAAAATGACAAAATTCCCAGTGTTCTGAGAAGAAAATTCTTTGTCATTTTCAGTTAACAAGAGTGTAAGTTTTAAGTAAAAATAAATCAAAACAACTTCTTTGGGTTGCATCATTCTAGATAGTATTAAATAAAGATGTGGCTCCTATTTGCAAAAATAAAATTCTTTACAAAAATATTTTACTCAGTTATACAATGCTGTACTAAAAAGGGATAATATTATTTACAGGGGGTAAATGTATTATTGAAATATATTATTTGTGGCCGGCGCCGTGGCTCACTAGGGTAATCCTCTGCCTGCGGCGCTGGCACACCGGGTTCTAGTCCTGGTCGGGGTGCCAGGTTCTGTCCCTGTTGCCCCTCTTCCAGGCCAGCTCTCTGCTGTGGCCAGGGAGTGCAGTGGAGGATGGCCCAAGTGCTTGGGCCCTGCACCCCATGGGAGACCAGGAAAAGCACCTGGCTCCTGGCTTCAGATTGGCACGGTGCACCGGCCGCAGAGGCCATTTTGGGGGGTGAACCAATGGAAGGAAAACTTTTCTCTCTGTCTCTCACTGTCTAACTCTGCCTGTCAAAAAAAAAAAAATTAAAAAAAAATTTGCTTCCATAACTTGAATAAGGCATTAGAACATGTATAAAAAGCAGATTTCTTTCTTTTTTTTTTTTTTTTAAGATTTTATTGATTTATTTGAGAGGTAGAGTTACAGACAGTGAGAGCGAGAGACAGAGAGAAAGGTCTTCCTTCCATTGGTTCACTCCCCGTATGGCTGCAACGGCCTGAGCTGCGCCGGTCCGGAGCCAGAAGCCAGGTGCTTCTTCCTGGTCTCCTATGTGGGTGCAGGGGCAAAGGCCTTGGGCCATCCCCTACTGCTTTCCCAGGCCATAGCAGAGAGCTGGATGGGAAGAGGAGCAGCTGGGACTAGAACTGGCATCCATATAGGATGCTGGCGCCACAAGTGGAGGATTAACCTACTGTGCCATGGCTCCAGCCCCAGAAGTTTTTTCTATATTTAATAACATTTGTGGGTTTCTTTTAGCTGACAGTGTATGAATCTGATGAAGATATTTTCCTAGAATGGAAATTCAGTGGAGGAGGCCTCAGAATCAGCCCTTAAGGCATGTGGATCCGGCTGAAAAGCCCATGAGAGTATTTCAGACATGGAAAGCCAAGACACTCTGGCAAAATAAATAAATAAATAAATAAAATGACCTAAATGAAAGATCTCTGTGAGTGAGATCCCAGTGGAAAGAACAGATCATCAAAGAAGGAGGTACCTTTCTCTGAAGGCAGGAGAGAACTTCCACTTTGACTATGACCTTTTCTAAATATGATCAGAGTTGGTGAACTCAAAAGGCTTCCATAGCCTTGGCAACTCATGACAAGAGTGATTACTGATGCCATAAACAAGAGTGTTGATTTGTTAAGTCAACAACAGGAGTCACTGTGCACTTACTCCTCATGTAGGATCTCTGTCCTTAATGTGCTGTGCATTGTGATTTAATACTATAACTAGTACTCAAACAGTACTTTACACTTTGTGTTTCTGTGTGGGTGCAAACTGTTGAAATCTTTACTTAATATATGCTAAACTGATCTTCTGTATATAAAGAGAATTGAAAATGAATCTTGATGTGAATAGAATGGGAGAGGGAGCGGGAGAGGGGAGAGTTGCGAGTGGGAGGGAAGTTATGGGGGGGAAAAGCCATTGTAATCCATAAGCTGTACTTTGGAAATTTATATTCATTAAATAAAAGTTAAAAAAATAAAAAAAGATAAAAGGACAAAAACAAAAAAAAAAAAAGAAAGAAAGAAAGAAATTCAGTGGAGGAAAGACCCGTGCGTTGACAGCAGAATCTACTTGGACATTGTGAAGATGAGGAGTGAATGAAGCATTGGCTTCCAAGGTGCCACAGCTTGTGCACATCTTCCAGTTGTGAGCTCAAGGGAGTAACAGAGGAAAGTGAAGAGAATCGGTGGCCAGAAGTAGAGAAATGGAGACACAGGGTGGAAGTTTGGCCTAGCCATTAAACTGTCACTTGGGATTCTCACATTCCATGTAGGGGAGCCTGGGTTTGAGTCCCAGCCTGCTTCTGACTCCAGGTTCCTGCTAATGCTCACTCTGGGAGGCAGCAGGTGGTGGCCCATGAGGGAGAGTTCCCTGGCTCACCAACGGAGTCCCTGGCTCATGGCTTCTGCCTGACCTAGCCCTGGTTCTTTCTGGCATTTGGGGGAGAAACCATCAGAGGGAAGATGTCTCTCTCAGCCTCTGCCTTTCAAATGAATAAATTGAATAAATAAAAAAATAAATTTCCTATTGATAAGTTTTGGAGCCGTGTTCGTAATTCTTCAGCTAGAGACAGACGAAAAGAGAAGCAAAAGGTTTTGGACTTGTCTTGTCGGATGCTTGCACAAGACATTCACACCAGATACAGAACAGCTGTTGCACGGTTAAAAGGCTACTTGAATAGAAAAGAAAAAAAGAAGCTTTAACACTGTGTTTTGCTGAAACCAAAACTAACATAGAAGGAATCACTAACAACAACGGTTGCTTACAGAGAAAATAATTCATTTTCTGGAAGCTGCGTATCATCATCTATTTTCTGTTGCTATAACAAAATACCTGAATCTGGGTAATTTATAAAGAAACAGAAGTTTATTTGGCTCGTGGATCTGAGATCTGGGAAGTCCAAGAGCCTGGCCCTGCCATCTCCCCAGCACGGGGTAGGGCCCTCTTGCTGCATCTCCACACGGGAGAGGAAGTTCCGTGGAGAGACAGGGCAAGCCGCGAGCTTGGGCCTCTCTTCCTCTGATTCCAAAGCCCCAAGTGCCATCATGGAGGCTCTGCTGTTGATGAATTCATCCGATCCTCATTATTGCCAGAGCCCCTGTCTCCAAACACCATTAATTTATGTTTTGGGGGCTGTGTTTCCAACACAAGAGCTTTCAGGGGACACATTGAAACCATAGCAATGCTCAAGAAGTTACCAGATAGTTCATCATGAAAGTGTAAGCCATTTTCTTAAAGTGATAACATTTTGTAGTGGTCTTCATATTATTTTATAAATTTTTATTTATTTTTAATTTTTATTTGAAAAACAGAGAGAGATGGAAAGAGAGCTTCCATCTGCTGGTTCACTCCCCAAATGTCTACAACAGCCAGGATTGGGCCAAGTTGAAACCAGGACCCAGAAACCCAGTCTGGTCTCTGATGTGGGTGGCAGGAACCCAAGCACTTGGATCTTCTGCTGCCTCCCAGGGTACACGTTAGCAGGGAGCTGGTTGGGAAGTGAAGGAGCCAAGACTTGAACCAGGCACTCTGACATGGTATATGGACGTGCCAGGTGGCAACTGAAATGCTGTGCCAGGAACCCGACCCCACATATCATTTTAATTCAAACAATACATTGGAATGGAGGACTCTGATGAAAAGTTACAGACAGTTTTGTTATCCTAAAAGCCAAATATATCACTGTTATATACCATGTTTCTCCATCCATGCTAAAGGACAAATTTTTCTCAAGTAATTGCGAGATGTAGCAATACGTTAAAAAAGACCGCTATCTATCTATGTGCCTTATCTATGTGGTTAGAGGCACCACTGTCACTTTGTCTCTGAAAATATTCCAAATATATTCTTTAATGCAAATAAAACTTTAGATTTTGATTGTTTCAGTAACTTTTTTAAAATCACCATTGAAGACATTCTCAAGTTCAAACTTGAAAACTTAATAACTTGGTGGCAACATCACATACAGTGTTTGACCCAGCCTTAACTTTTCAATCATCAATCAGCAGTGAACATCAGCTTAACATACCTACCGCAGAGCCCAGGAAGCTCAGCGCACGGCAGCAGGCAAACTTCCAGCACAAGGATGTCACGCTTTCACACGTCTCCACTCAAAAGCTAATGAACGAAGAGACAACAACAGCAAGATTTCCTTTTTGAGTGCTTGCTTCCGCAGCACATACACTAACATTGGAACGATTTCTTTTTTTGCTGACAATCCAGATTTACTGTAGCAGGATGGAAGGTCATACAAAATTCTCAGTGATGGTGATGTCTTGATTTTTACCTTGGTTTTGGCCAAACACCGTTACACTTGGCCAGATGTGTGACTTGGTGTCTTTCCATTTCCTATGCCTCAAGAGGAGAAGGAAAGTGAGGTGGCCTGGTTGTCTGCATGTTCTTTGGCAACATCCTTTGAGACATGATATCGGCCAGCGGAGCAGAAGTCATCAGAACAGAGAACGCCCAGGAATGAACCAGCTGCTTAAAATTTGTTTCCCTTTAAACACTCGTTGACAGTCAGCTTCTGCACTTGCCCATTTGACCGGCTTCTGAATCTTTCTGCATTTTGGCTGACTCATTTCCATACACTCCCACTCCTGCGATGTATATCCAGTGCAATGTGGTAGGAGAAACTTCAACCCTAGCCACAGGTGCAGGGTTTAAGATGTCCATGGAAGTGACGTTGGAGAACACCTGGCGACCTGGCAGAGGGCATTGAATCAAAAGCTGAGGAATGGAATATGGACCAGAAGAGAGAGCAGAAGGCACATGACAGGAAAAGGTGAGTTTAACACCCAGGAACGAAGAGAGCTCTTAGAAAACTGATGAAGCCATAAAATACGTGTATGTGTGAAGCCGCTTCTTACCCAGTGTAAAAATAAACTCTGACAAATATAAATGATAATAAAAGTGAATGTTTATTGAGTACCTAATACGTGGAAGGCTGTGTTTTAAGCACTTTTCATATATTCATCCAATTTATTCTTCCAGCAACTCTATGAAGTAGATGCTGTTATTTTTCTCATTTTATAGATGATTAAATGGAGTTGAAGGAAGATTGAGGAATGCTCCCAAGTTCATACAGCTGGTGGATGGTTTAACTGGCAAGTGACCAACATTATAATAAGATTTAATTGAAATACTTACAACTTAATAATCTGAACAGTTCATTATCTGTTTCTGAAGAATTGGCACATAATTATAACCAAAATGTTTTAAACAGCATAATAAATTCTAATACTTTTATATGATGTTTTACTAGCCAGATTGTTCCAAAGCTTGTACGTGTCTTATTATCATCTCATTTTACAGTTGAGAAAACTGAGGATCTGAGAGGGGAACTATTTGGCCAGATACATGTGGTAGGTAGGTTGTGAACCTGGGATCCTATACATGATAAGCTGACTCCAGAATGCCTACAGCCACTCCACTGCTTTGTTTCTCATAGAACATTACATTTACATATGTACATATATCATTAAAGATATATATACGCATGTACATATATAAATGTGCAAATATAGGTATAGATACATAATACATATGTGTACAGATAGATACAGATGTAGATTAAATGCATAATATATATGCACATATGGACACAGATAGATATAGATTAGGTACCTAATATATATGTGCATATATAGATATAGATTAGCTGCAGATACAGACATAAGTGGAAAAACTTATTTTCATGTTTATATCTTCAAGACAAAGAACCAGTTGGATATTTCTTTTGTCTCTTATTTTTAGAGAATTCATTTATTTGATAGAGAGTGAGAGCTAGAGGTAGAGCTAGAGATGGAGCTGGAGGGAGAATCGTCCATTTGCTGACTCACTCCCCAAATGCCCACAATAGCCAAATTTGCAAAGTCTGGAGTCAGGGACTCCATCCAGGTCTCCCACATGGGTAGCGGAAACCCAAGTACTTGGGCCATCATCTTAGCTAGATGAGAAGCAGAGGAGCTGGGACTTGAACCAGCCTCTGGTGTGGGATGCAGAGTCCCAGGCAGCAATTTAACCCCCTGGGCCACAACACCTGCCCCTCTTTATTCCTCACTAGCAGATGGTTGGTCCCCATGTCAGGACGACTCATCTGTTTCTCAGGGTATAAGGCCCACCTAGACTAGGCTACCCAAAGGCAGGCTGGTCCCAGTAAGCATATGGTAGCCCTATTCCCATGGGGCTCCCCACTGCAAGGAAATTCTCTCTAGGAGGTCCACCTGGAGGCCCCATCCCCTGAGATGAGGTCATTCAATATCAGAAGGACATTGTCAGAAAGTGGTTTCACCTGTGGGTAAGAACTTCCAGCAACGTTAGAATCGCAACAGATTCTGACCTTACTTTTTGTCTCCTGAAATGTCACGGTTTCCGGTGTACTTGCTAAGACATGTCAGAATCAGCGCTATCTGACTCTAGAAACATGACATGCCTCACACTCCATGCCCTCCCCTCTCCCCCAGCCCCTAGCAACTGCACATCTACTTTCTGTGTGTATAAACTGAATCATACAATATGGGGCTTTTCATGCCAGGCTTCTTCCACTTAGCATGATGTTTCCAAGGTTTATCCATATTGTAGCAGTGTAAGTCCTTCATTCCTTTGATTGATAGTTGATTGTATGGATAGACTACTTTGAGTTTATCCATTCATCAGCTCATGCACAACTGGGTTATTGCCAATTTTTTTGGAAATTATGAGAAGTGCTGCTATGAGCACTCACATACAAAGTGTTGCATATACCTAGCAACTGAATCTTATGAAAATTATATCTAACATTTTAAGGAATTATCAAACTGTTTTCCAAATCAGCCACTTATGATCACCAGCAACGTAGCAGGATCTGAATTTCTTCACATCTTCTGCAACACTTGTTTTTGTCTATATTTTGATTATAGTCATCCTAGTGACATTTCCCTAATGGCTTCTGAAGCTAAGCATCTTTTCATATGCTTATTTCTATTAGCATATTTTATCAGGTGAAACACCTATTCAGAAATGTACCCCTTTTAAGTTGAGCTTTCTGTTTAGCGTTCAATTCTAAGAGTTCCTTATACATTGTGGTCATTGGTCTCATTATTTTTCATTCTGTAGATTGTATTTTTAATTTTTTGACAATGTCCTTGCAAATATAACTGTATTTAAAGTTAAGTTCAGCTGATCAAATTTCATTTCATGTGCTTTTGCTGACATATCCAAGAAACCATTGAATAATATAACAGAGACTTATGACTGGCTTTTTTCTAGGAGGTTTAGCATTTTAACTCTCACATTTAGGTTGTTGATTAATTTTGAATTAATACTTGCATATGCTGTGAGATTTGGCTCCAAATTCATTCACAGTTGTCCCAGTACCATTTGTCACACAAAGGCTATTCTTTCTCCATTGAATTTTCTTGGAACCCTTACAAAAATTACTTCTCCTCCACTTGTGGAGGATAGTTTGGCTGGGCATAGTTTTCTTGGCTGTCAGTTGTCCTTTTAATTTTATTTCAGCACTGTTATAGCATCCCTTTCTCTCCTGGTCTGCAGAGTTTCCTGAGAAATCTTCTAATACTCGAATAGAGATTCTTCTCTATGTCACTTGATATTTTTCTCTTGCTGATTTTAAAATTCTTTCTTGTCTGGCTTCAGACATTTGATTATAATGTGCCTTAGTGAGGCTTTCTTTAGGTTGTAACTGGGGATCTGCTTATCCATTTCTTTATCAAGACTAGGGAAGTTTTCGGCAATTATTTCATTAAATAAGCATTCTGTGCCCTACTCCCTGTCTTCTTCCTCTGGAATGCACACAATGAAAAACGAAATTCACTTAATGGTGTCCCATGAGTCCTGTTGATCTTCTTCACTCTCTTTCATTCTTCTCCCAGTTTATTTATTTTAAGATTTATTTATTTATTTGAGAGTTACACACAGAGAGAAAACAGAGAGAGAAAGAGAGGTCTTCCATCCACTGGTTCACTCCCCAGATGGCCACAATGGCCGGAGCTGCACCGATCCAAAGCCAGGAGCCAGGAGCTTCTTCCGGGTCCCCCAGGTGGGTGCAGGGGCCCAAGCACTTGGGCCATCTTCTGCTACTTTCCCAGGCCATAGCAGAGAGCTGCATCAGAAGTGGAGCAGCCAGGACTTGAACAACGTCCATATGGGATGCCGGCACTGCAGGCTGGGGCTTTAACCCACAGTGTCACAGTGCCAGCCCTCTATTTGCTTTTTAAAAAGTTTATTTGCTTATAGTTTCTATATGGTGAAACATCATCATTACACTTATTTTTTCTTAGTTTTTCAGACACAGTTTCTTTAGTTCTTTGGCCATACTCAAAATAGCTGATTTAAAGTCTTTGGAATACTCAATGTCTGGACCTAGAGACAATTTCTATTAACTGATTTTTTTTTCTTGTTATGGGTCATACCTTCTTGTTTCTTTGCATGTCTTATATACATGTTATTAGGTTGAATACTGAGCATCTTAGGTAACGTAGCAAGTTTGAAAGTCACATTCTTCCCCTTGTTTAGGATTTCTTGTTGCTTTTTTTTTTTTCTCCTCCCCCCTTCGGTCAACTTTCTGAATGAATTCTGGGAAGTCTGCATTCTGTGCCACATGGGGCCACTGAAATCTCCTGCAGCGACTGGCCAGCGGCTGTTGGGCTGAGATCTCCTCAAATGCTCAGACCCATTGCTTTAGGCAGGCAGATAGGACTGAATCGATTCCATTTGTGGGCTGCAAGACCACGCCTTCCCCACACCCCCTCTCATGATCTCACGCCCCCACCTGCCAATCAGACTATGTAACCACTCCCCTTTGGGAGTAAATAAAAGGCCTGGAGCACCAGGGACCTTTCTCCTCTGGTGCCTCCGGGCTTGTAGTGGCTGCTCCTAACTCCATGCGGCTCCCAGCCTGCTCTCTGCCTGCTACGGTTCCAACTTAGTTTCTAGACTTCTTTCTCTCCTGAATAAAGCCCTCACTTTCCTGCATATTTCTCTCGCTGAATAGACGCTAAAAAAAACCTGTACCATGCTGCCTGTTTAATTTACAAGCAGCCGATGTTTAGAATTCTTATCTAAAGAACCGTCAACATTTTGGGTAAAGGTCCCCGACTTCACCATCAAGTCTCTCTTACATTCTGCCAATGTGTTGGAGCGCGTTTTCAACACAGCCTCGAAGTTCCCAACTCTCTTAGCTTTTTCTTCCTGCTTGCACAGAGCCGCAAGCCACTAAGAGGTGAGAGATTAGGATCATATCAGGTCTTTCCTCAGCATGTGCACATCCCTAGGCATACACAAATCCCTACATATGTGTCTGACTCGCTATATTTCCGTAAACATTAGGACATGTTATATTTTCCGTTTCACTTTTGAGCTTTTTGGCTAGCCTCCTGTTTGTTCTATCTACTTTTCCTGCCTCAGGCGTGATATCAAACAATTGTTGGTGATTGCTTTCAACAAATTCCCACTGGCAAAAGGCTATTTTCATTGAGTAAGCTATAAGGTCAAACAAAGAGGGATCTTCCTTAGATCCATCAGTTCTGTTTAATAACGACAATCTGCTTCTCCCAGTGGCTGTTAGAGTGATAGCTCTGCACTGTGATTATGGGTGATTGGTTGTCAAGGCTACCATGGAGTTGGGAGATGGGAATGGGGACCGGGCAAGCTAAATGCTACCAGTGTCAGCGTTCTTACTTAGTTTCAATCATTTTCTTCTTGAATAAAGGCTTCCCAGTTTGATGAAAATATTGGGCTAATTTTCAGAGTTCTGAGAAAGCTGATTGTGGCAGTCTCCCCTAGTGTGTACTCATTGCTGTGATGCAGGCAAAGATTTCTGGACAGGCTCACAGGGCCCTCCTCCTGCTCCAGGTAGACTGGGCCCCTGTGAGATTTGCATCACAATAGCACGGCTCAGTAAGCAGATCAGCTGTGGCGGTTGCTGTCACCAAGAAAAGGGAAGGAATTTGTCCTTCCCAGAAAGAGATTCCCTGAAAACCACCCATCACCTTGAATGATGATGTGGGCGTTCTTTATCATAGAAAGAAACTGGTGGTTTTGGGGCCGGCGCTGTGGTATAATGGCTAAAGCTGCTGCCTGCAGTGCCAGCATCCCATATGGGCATCGGTTCAAGTCCCAGCAGCTCCACTTCCAATCCAGCTCTCTGCTATGGCCTGAGAAAGCAGTGGAAGATGGCCCAGGTCCTTGGACCCCTGCACCCACGTGGGAGGCCCAGAAGAAGCTCCTGGCACTGATCGGTGCAGCTCCAGCCATTGTGGCCAACTGGGGACTGAACCAGCGAATGGAAGACCTCTGTCTCTCTCTGCCTCTTTTTCTCTCTCTGTAGCTCTTTCAAATAAATAAATAGATCTAAAAAAAAAAAAAAAAGATAGAAACTGGTGGTTTCACAAAACAGGAAAATGAGAGCACCTAGAAGCCATGCCGTCCTCTTCATCCTGCCTGTCAGTGGAGACGCCAAGATTTGATCTTGGTTCCTCCAGTTCCTGGTTTCCGTAGAACGTTCATGCTTGGTTCTGGAACCGGAGCTATGGCTTAGTAGGGAATAAAACGGTTTTGTCATGTGAGCAAGCAGCCTTTGCTGTAACTTCTGTGCCCCTGAGGTTTCTTTTAGATACAAAGAGAGCTTAATGCATGTTTTAAGAAAAAAGCAAAGCCGGATACTTTGGATTGTTCACATTTTGAAGTGGGTGGCCTCCAATAGCTTAGGTCTGATCAAGGAAGATTCCTTTATGAAAACCACCTTGCTATGGCTTGAATGTGGTTTGTTCCCAGCAAAACTCATTTTGAAGCTGAACTCCTCGCGTGGCAGTGTTGGGAGCGGAGGCCTGGTGGGATGTGTCTGGCCCATGGGGGTGCAGTCCTCAGGAGTGGATTCATCCGTCCTCATGAGAAGGGGCTGGGAGCTTTTCTCTCATCTGCGCATGCCCACTTGCCTGTCCGCCATGGGGTTTTCACAGAAGCCAAGCAGGTGTTAACTGTCCAATCAGACTTTGCAGCGTCCTGAGTTGTGAAGGAACATGAAACCTCTTTTCGTTATAAAATTCTTAGTCTCGGGTATTCTATTATAGAAACAGAATATGCACTAAGATGTGCCAAGTAATCAAAGACAAAAACCATGTCTGCCAAAGGAATTTTTTTAAAGATTATATTCATTTATTTGAAAGGCAGAGTTACAGAGGGAGGGGGAAGAAAGAGAGAGAGAAGGGTGGTGGGGGGGGGAGGGAGAAAGGGAAAGAGGGAGAAAGGGAGAGAGAGAGAGAGGGAAAGAGAGAGAGACGGAGAGAGAGAGAGAATCTTCCATCCACTGGTTCATTCCCCAGATGGCCACAATGGCCAGGGCTGGGCCAGGCTGAAGCCAGAAGTCAAGACCCAGGAGCTTCTTCCAGGTCTCCCATGCAGGTACAAGGGCCCAAGGATTTGGGCCATCCTCTGCTGCTTTCCCAGGTGCATTAGCAGGGAGCCAAAAAGGAAGTGAGCCACCAGGACTCGAACTGGCACCCATGTGGGATGCCAGCACTGGAGCTTGAGGCTTAACCCACTGTGCCACAGCACCGGCTCCCAAAGGAATTTTTTAATACTAATAAAATGTGATATACAAATAAAAAATGCCACCTGCTTGATTATAAATAATGGTCTTAGCTTGATTTATGTGCTTTACTTATATGAAGTGTGTGTACACGGTTCTATGCTTTCCCCTCTTTGATTGGCCACATTCCCCTCTCTTAAAGCCACAGTTCTAAGACTTAGCAACCCTCAAGTCCTTGACGGGTAGACTCCTGTCTGTAGGAAATCCTACTCACCGGAGACAAGAAGATCTTGAAGCTGGGTACTGCACGGTCATAAGCAGCTCCTTTAAATTCCAAGATAAGATGAAAACAGCCTACAGAGGGGGCCTTTCGCATTTCCTGCCCCCTCCTTGCACCTCCTTCCTTCCAGATTCCAGCCCACTCACACACACCAGAGTCTCCAGAAGCCCGCTGGTTGCTGCACGAAGGCAAGGCACTTTGTTGTGGAAGACCACAGTAAACACTGTTGCAGACAAGATCCGCCAGTGCCTACTTCCCTGAATGGCTGAAGCACCAAGAAGAAACATGATTTGCCTAGCTTCAAGTGATCTGTTTCAGGACAACTCGGAGAGATCAAAGCTAACATTGCCTAGGATAATGTGCACAGCGTTTGCCTTCCAGGCCCCTGGCTGTGGGGCACCAAGAACATTGGCATCATTTCCCTTACAGAAAAGCATAACCTCACGCCAGTCACGAGGAAGGCATCAGATGCACCTGAACTCAGGGACGTCCTGTAAAGCAAGCTCCCGGTGGTCTGCGGAAGTGTCAGAATCATGAAAGATAGGGGGAGACTGAAGAACTGTCACAGCTTGGAGGAGACTGAGAAATAATGACTGACCGCAGCGTGGGGTCCCCAGGAGGGCCCTGGGACAGATAAAGGAAGAAGAAACAGTGATGACATTTGAAGGAAGTCCGTAGCTCAGTTAGTGGTGTTGTACCCATGCTAACCTCATAGCTTTGACTATGGTATACTGGATGCCTGGGGTGATGACATTAAAAGATCCATGAGGGGTGTGGCCAGCGTTGTGGCACAGCAAGGTAACCCGCCCACTGTGACACATGCATCCTATCTGAGCGCTGGTTTGAGTCCCGGCTGCTCCACTTCTGATCTAGCTTCCTGCTAATGTGCCTGGGACAGCAGTAGAAGATGGCCCAGGTGCTTGGGCCCCTGCACCCACGTGGGAGACCCCAGATGGAGTTCCTGGCTCCTGGCTTCACCCTGGCCCAGCCCCGGATGTTGTAGACATTTGGGGAGTGAACCAGTGGATGGAAGACCTCTCTCTCCCTCCCTCTCTCTCTCCCTCTCTGTCCTGTTCTGTAGCTCTGCCTTTCAAATAAATAAGTACATATTTTAAAAAAATCCATGAAGGGCCTACAGGAACTCTCTCTGCACTGCTTTTGCAACTTTCTGGAAGTCTAAAAATTAGCTCAGTCAGCAAAAATCATTGCACCCAATTTTTTTTAAGCTCAAAAAGTGTTTAGTTTTTCATCTTTCTATAAAGCATGATATCGTTGAACACCATATTTGAACGATGCAGAAAACAGGTGGGAACTTATGGGGAGCAACCCGGACTAGACTGAGTTACTGGAATTAAGACTTATTCTATGCATCTGCTCCCCCACAGTATGGCGCTGGGAGAGGAGGAAAACAGCTTCTACACAGCTGCCTCCAGTTCAACCAATAAACTGTAGGACCTGCTCCTGATTGCAGGAGAGCAGCGCACTCAGCGTGTGGGTAGCAGAGTTGGGATTGGTGGAAGAGGACTATAAAGGAGGAGAGAGACGGCATGCACCGGGAACATCTAAGGGGAACATCTGAGGGAACACCTGTGCAGCCCCCGAGAGAGCCAGCCGGCGGTGTGCCGCTCCCCCGCGGAAGTGGGGAAAGTGGCCAGGGGGAACCGCCCTTCCACGGAGGTGGAAGGGACGGCAGCCAACCCGGGAAGAACCAGCAGCAAACCCGGGGAGGGCCGAGCAGACGAAAGAACAACGCAGGGTCCTGTGTCGTTCCTCCACGAAGACGGGGAGCGACAGGAACTCTTTGAAAAAAACAAAAGGATTATATCGTCAGGGTTGTATTTACAAATTCTCGCAGAAGTTTGTCAAAGTTTACCTTGTTTTGTATTTAAAACTGCTTTATATACTGGAGCTGATGTTGAACTAGCAGAGTTTAAAATAGATGAGGGATTAATTTAGAGTTGTTCTTTTGAATACTGTTTGGAATAGAGCACCTTGCTACTCACAGCTAAATGCTCGATGCTGTACTTGTAGATTATGTGAGGTGCTTAAACTCTGGGATTGGGTCTTGCTTGTTTTCTATATTTAAGAACTGTTTAATGACAAATGAGCCATGCAAAGTGGAAAAAATATCTTGAGTATGATAAAGTGCAGTGAGCCATAAATGTGAGTTGCTATGAACTCCTGGTCTCATTTATATGAGGAAGTGTGTACCAGGTCCATGCTACTAAATCTTCCAAGTGCATGGGATCCTCTATGGGTTCTGTGCAAATGCAGGTTCTAATGCATCAGGTTAAGCCTGAGCTTCTGCATCCTAACAAGCCCCCAGGTGATGCTACAAGCTGCCAGTCCAAAGATGATGTTTTGAGAATCAAGGGTAAATCTTCAAAGAAAAGGACATAATTTTTTTAAAAAAAGATTAATTTATTTATTTGAAAGGCAGAGTTACAGAGAGGCAGAGGCAGAGTGCGAGAAAGAGAGTGAAAGAGAGATCTTCTATCCACTGGTTCACTCCCCAGATGGCCATAATGGCCAGAACTGCACTGATCTGAAACCAGGAGCCAGGAGCTTCTTCTGGGTCTCCCACAAGGGTGCAGGAGCCCAAGCACTTGGGCCATCTTCCACTGCTATCCCCGCCATAGCAGAGAGTTGGATTGGAAGTGGAGCAGCTGGGACTCGAATCAGCACCCATATGGGATGCTGGCACTGCAGGCTGTGGCTTTACCTGCAATGCCACAGTGCTGGCCCCAAGGACATAATTTTAAACAAGTCAAATGCAAGCACACTTCCAAAAGTACATGGTAAGTGGACTGAAAAGATGTTTGCTTTGGTACAAAAATGTTTCGAAACCCTTCCATAGCTTTTTCTTTTTCTTTTTTAATTTATTTGGCAGGTAGAGTTATAGACACTGAGAGAGAGAGACAGAGAGAAAGGTCTTCCTTCCATTGGTTCACCCCCCAAATGGCCTCCACGGCCCGGCGCTGTGCCGATCTGAAGCCGGAAGCCAGGTGCTTCCTCCTGGTCTCCCATGCAGGTGCAGGGCCCAAGCACTTGGGCCGTCCTCCACTGCCCTCCCAGGCCCCAGCAGAGAGCTGGACTGGAAGAGGAGCAACCGAGACTAGAACCCGGCGCCCATATGGGATGCCGGCTCCGCAGGGCAGAGGATTAACCAAGTGAGCCACGGTGCTGGCCCATGCATAGCTTTTTCATAACACATATTTTATGAATTTTTTGAACATCCTTCAGGTACCTGGATTGCATTTTTTTTTTTGCACCAAAATTATCTTATCCTTTAATTCCGTTTCCCAAGCATTATACGGAAGTGTGCTTGTGTATAGGCACCTAAAGGCAGCAGGGCCTGATAAGATGTGAGGAAATCCTGCCAAGCTCTGGGGACAGGAAGTGCTGTGCATGTCACACCAGTCAGCAACATCTTAATGCCGCCTGCGCAGAAATGTGGAAAGCAGAGACTGTGGAGTCTGATCTGGCCCGGGGTGGGGTCAGACGGAATCCCCACCCCAGGATGCTTACCACGGCCACCAGGGGGCGCACCACCACAGCTTTTCCAGATTGGCAGCAGCTGGACTGTTATCAACCTGCTGGATAAAACAATCCACCCACACAGCACCTGGCCATGATGGGCCCTCCTTTGGACCTCAGGTCTCTCTCTGGTGCTGGGAACTTGATGGGATGTTGTGTGTTTGTAGCCTTGGCTGCCGGGCTGGCTTTGAACTCAAGTGGATGCAACAGTCAGCTTTGGGTCTTCAAGGACGCGTGGCACTTGTGACTGTCCCCAGTCATCCATCAGGATGACTCTGACTTTGGCACCTCTTCTTTTGAAGCATCCGTGTTTTCAAAATGCTTCCGAAGCAGAGCTGAGATCATTTTTCTAACTACTGGTGAGGAAGCTGAGGCATCGGAAAGAAACAGCCCATGCCTTAGATCTGTGGCCAGATGAAGGTCTGAAGTCAAGTTTCCTGCCCTGGCCGACCACAGCCCCTCACCTGGGTGGGCTGCCCATCCCCTGCTGGCTTCGAGCTCTGCACAAGCACGCCTTGGCTGTGGCCCGATGCTGGGAGGAACAGCCGGATCCAGCCCTCTGCTCAGAGCTGCCACTGCCCGATCCTGCCAGTTCCTCTAATTTAAAGCAACTCGCCTTAACTACTCACACATGCACAGACTCTGCTAGCTTTTCTTCATGTTGTAAACTAAAAGAAAAGTACTGATGGGAAAAAAATCTTGAAACTGTAGAAGAGTATAAAATAGGAAGTGAACATCTCTCTCCATTCGTGGTCCTGCTCCAGATCCTACAGTCCCGCCACCTCTAGCAGCAGCCTCTGCTAACCAGGCCGGCAGCGTCCTCCAGAAAGCTCGTGGAAGACAGAATTAAAAGAGGCTTGTTTTGGTGCAAGACATTTTGAAATCCATGCAAACAAGGGTTCTCCAAAAAGCTCATGGAAAATGGGGATTACGAGAAAACTGCCACGGATTTAAAACAATTTTGCACCAAAATAAATTGACCTTTTAATTCCATTTTCCCTTGAACTTTTTGAAGTATTTCATCATATATATGTATACACACACACACACACACTCGTGTGTGTGTGTCTGTATGTGTGTGTATCTGTAAATATATGTAGGGGTGTGTGTGTGGAGAGAGGGAGAGATTATTTTGCTTTAAATTTATAAAAATGAGATGATTTAAGTCAAATTGCTGCTTCTCTTTTTCACTTAAGATATATATTATGGGGGCTGGCACTGTGGCGCAGTGGGTTAAAGCCCTGGCCTGCAGTGCTGGCATCTCATATGGGCGCCGGTTCGAGACCCAGCTGCTCCTCTTCTGATCCAGCTCTCCGCTATGGCCTGGGAATGCAGTGGAAGATGGCCCAAGTCCTTGGGCCCTTGCACCCATGTGGGAGACCCAGAAGAAGCTCCTGGCTCCTGCCTTCGGATGGGTGCAGCTCTGGCCATTGTGGCCATCTGGGGAGTGAACCAGCAGATAGAAGACCTCTCTCTCTCTCTGTCTCTCCCTCTCTCTGTAACTCTTGTCTTTCAAATAAATAAAATAAATCTTTAAAAAAAGATACATTATGGCATATCAAGATGAGGGTTTTGAAATTTAAAGGCTATAAAATGTTTTACAGATCTGTTTTCTTTTCTAAGATTTATTTATTTAAATGAGATATAGAGTGACAGAGAGGGAGGGAGAGGCAGAGAGAGAGAGAGAGAACTTCTACATGTTGATTTATTCACTAAATGACCATGGTAGTCAGGGGTGGGCCAGGCTGAAGTCAGGAGCCAGGAACTCCATCCAGGTCTCGCACGTGGGTGCAGGAACCCCAGTATGTGGGCCATCTTCTGTTGCTTTCCCAGGCACGTTAGCAGAGAGCTGGATCCGAAGCAGAGCAGCTGAGATTGGAACTGCGCTACCATGTGGGATGCATGTGTCTCGTGCAGCAGTTCAAACCGTTGTTCTGCAAGGCTGGCCCGCAGATCAATTTTCTGTATTAAAACATTGACCAAAGTGCTTGGGTCCCTTCCACCAATGTGGGAGCCCCCGATGGAGTTCCAGGATCATGGTTTCCACTGAACCGGCCCTGGCAAACTGTCGTGACCATTTAGGGAGTGAACCAGTGGATGTAAGATCTCTTTATCCCTCTCTGTCACTCTGCCTTTCAAAGAAATAAAAACACATCTTTTAAGAAAACAGAATTTCTAAGTTCAATATTTGGTGCCCCAGGCTCCTCTGCCATGCTCTGCACCCTGCCTGCCCAGGTTCACTTGGGTAAAAGAAAGATAGTGGTGTTTACCTGTTTTCTTCTGATCTTGATAAGATGAGCAAATTCTTCAAACTGTGAATATTTAATTTTTATCCTATGAGGACTTAAAATTTTAATCTCTCTATTATTTCTTTGGTTCTGACCTATTTTTGTAGGAGTCATTTTTTACTCCTCTGAAGCAGGAGAGACACACCCCCCCCCCCCACTATGGGGTGTGTTTGTGTACTGTCTGTCTTTATGTCGCCCAAACACCCAGAATAAGTTAATTACAAATATTGGCAAATACAGCCTGGGTGACATCTTCTTCCTTTTTAGATTTTTCCTCCAGAATCCACTAAAAACACACCAAACATCTCTCTCTCTCTCTCTCCTCTTCCTCTCTCTCTCTCCTCTCCCTCTCCCTCTCTCTCTCTCCTCTCCTCTCTCTCTCTCTGGAACAGCAGGTTTCAAACGCTAACAGGGGCAGCCATTGACCAAGTGGTTATGCCACTCATTAGGATGTCCACATCCCCTATCAGGGTGCCTGTGTTTGATTTTCTTCTTAAAAACACATTTATTTGAAAGGCAGAGTGATACACAGAGAGGGAGAGACAGATACAAAGAAGCTTCCATCTGCTGTTTCATTCCTCAAATGGTCCAAAGCCAGGAGCCCGGAACTCCATCTGGATCTCCCACATGAGTGCAGGGGCCCAAGCACTTGGACCAATCTCTGCAGCTTTTCCAGGTGCATCTGCAGGGAGTTGGATAGTTAGGGCAGCAGCCGGGACTGGAACGAGCTCTCCGATATGGGATCCTAGCAATGCAAGCAGTTGCTGTAACCCTGCCTTATTTTTTTTTTTTTTATCTTTTATTTAATGAATATAAATTTCCAAAGTACGTCTCATGGGTTACAATGGCTTTCCCCCCCATACCATCCCTCCCACCCACCACCCTCCCCTTTCCCACTCCCTCTCCCCTTCCATTCACATCAAGATTCATTTTCGATTATCTTAGTATACAGAAGATCAGCTTAGTATACCTTAAGTAAGGATTTCAACAGTTTGTTCCCACACAGAAACATAAAGTGAAAAATAATAGATGATTTTTTTTTAAATGATGATGAAATCAGATCAGACCTATTGTCATGTTTAATCCCAGTGAGAGTCTAGTTTCTTTTTTTTTTTTTTTAACAGAAGATCAGTTTAGTGTACATTAAGTAAAGATTTCAACAGTTTGCACCCCCATAGAAACACAAAGTGAAATATACTGTTTGAGTACTCGTTATAGCATTAAGCCTCAGTGTACAGCACATTAAGGACAGAGATCCTACATGAGGAGTAAGTGCACAGTGACTCCTGTTGTTGACTTTACAAATTGACACTCCTGTTTATGGCATCAGTAATCTCCCTATGCTCCAGTCATGAGTTTCCAAGGCTATGGAAGCCCCTTGAGTTCTCCGACTCTTATCTTGTTTAGACAAGGTCATAGTCAAAGTGGAGGTTCTCTCCTCCCTTCAGAGAAAGGCACCTCCCTCTTTGAAGACCTGTTCTTTCCACTGGGATCTCACTCACAGAGATCTTTTTGCCAGAGTGTCTTGGCTTTCCATGCCTGAAATACTCTCATGGGCTTTTCAGCCAGATCCGAGTGCCTTTAGGGCTGATTCTGAGGCCAGAGTGCTATTTAGGACATCCGCCATTCTATGAGTCTGCTGAGTATCTCACTTCCCATGTTGGATCACTCTCCCCTTTATTTATTCTATCGGTTAGTGTTAGCAGATACTAGACTTGTTTATGTGCTCCCTTTGACTCTTAGTCCTTTCATTATGATCAATTGTGAACTGAAATTGATCACTTGGAATAGTGAGATGGCATTGGCACATGCCACCTTGATGGGATTGAATTGGAATCCCCTAGTATGTTTCCAACTCTACCAATTGGGGCAAGTCAGCCCGAGCATGCCCCAAATTATACATCTCTTCCCTCTCTTATTCCCACTTTTATGTTTAACAGGGATCACATTTCAGTTAATTTTCAACACTTAAGAATAACTGTGTGATAATTACAGAATTAAACCAGTCATATTAAGTAGAACAGACAAAAAAAAAAATACTATGAGGGATAATGTATTAAGTTGTCCATTAGCAGTCAGGGCTATGCTGATCAAGTCACCATTTCTCATAGTGTCCATTTCACTTCAGGAGGTTTCCTTTTTGGTGTTCAGTCAGTTGTCACCGATCAGGGAGAACATATGGTATTTGTCCCTTTGGGACTGGCTTACTTCACTCAGCATGATGTGTTCCAGATTCCTCCATTTTGTTGCAAATGACTGGATTTCGTTGTTTCTTACTGCGGTATAGTATTCTAAAGAATACATATCCCATAATTTCTTTATCCAGTCTACCGTTGATGGGCATTTAGGTTGGTTCCAGGTCTTGGCTATTGTGAATTGTGCTGCAATAAACATTAGGGTGCAGACCGCTTTTTTCTTTATCAATTTAAACTCCTTTGGGTAAATTCCAAGGAGTGGGATGGCTGGGTCGAACGGTAGGGTTATATTCAGGTTTCTGAGGAATCTCCAGACTGATTTCCATAGTGGCTTGACCAGTTTGCATTCCCACCAACAGTGGGTTAGTGTCCCTTTTTCCCCGCATCCTCGCCAGCATCTGTTGTTGGTAGATTTCTGTATGTGAGCCATTCTAACCGGGGTGAGGTGAAACCTCATTGTGGTTTTGATTTGCATTTCCCTGATTGCTAGTGACCTTGAACATTTTTTCATGTGTCTGTTGGCCATTTGGATTTCCTCTTTTGAAAAATGTCTATTGAAGTCCTTGGCCCATCTCTTAAGTGGGTTGTTGGTTTTGTTTTTGTGGAGTTTCTTGATCTCTTTGTAGATTCTGGTTATTAACCCTTTATCTGTTGCATAGTTTGCAAATATTTTTTCCCATTCTGTTGGTTGTCTCTTCACTCTCCTGACTGTTTCTTTTGCAGTACAGAAACTTCTCAATTTGATGCAATCCCAATAGTTGATTTTGGCTTTGACTGTCTGTGCCTCCCGGGTCTTTTCCAGAAATTCTTTGCCTGTGCCAATATCTTGAAGGGTTTCTCCAATGTTCTCTAATAACTTAATGGTGTCAGGACGTAGATTTAGGTCTTTAATCCACGTTGAGTGGATTTTTGTGTAAGGTGTAAGGTAGGGGTCTTGCTTCATGCTTCTGCACGTGGAAATCCAGTTTTCCCAGCACCATTTATTGAATAGACTGTCCTTGCTCCAGGAATTAGTTTTAGATCCTTGATCAAATATAAGTTGGCTGTAGATGTTTGGATTGATTTCTGGTGTTTCAATTCTGTTCCATTGGTCTATCCATCTGTTTCTGTACCAGTACCATGCTGTTTTGATTACAACTGCCCTGTAGTATGTCCTGAAATCTGGTATTGTGATGCCTCCGGCTTTGTTTTTGTTGTACAAGATTGCTTTAGCTATTCGAGGTCTCTTGTGCCTCCATATGAATTTCAGCATCATTTTTTCTAGATCTGCGAAGAATGTCTTTGGTATCTTGATTGGGATTGCATTGAATCTATAAATTGCTTTTGGGAGAATGGACATTTTGATGATGTTGATTCTTCCAATCCATGAGCATGGAAGATTTTTCCATTTTTTGGTATCCTCTTCTATTTCTTTCTTTAAGGTTTTGTAATTTTCATCGTAGAGATCTTTAACGTCCTTGGTTAAGTTTATTCCAAGGTATTTGATTGTTTTTGTAGCTATTGTGAATGGGATTGATCTTAGCAGTTCTTTCTCAGTCATGGCATTACTTGTGTATACAAAGGCTGTTGATTTTTGTGCATTGATTTTATATCCTGCCACTTTGCCAAACTCCTCTATGAGTTCCAATAGTCTCTTAGTAGAGTTCTTTGGATCCTCTAAGTACAGAATCATATCGTCTGCAAAGAGGGATAGTTTGACTTCTTCCTTCTTGATTTGTATTCCTTTGATTTCTTTTTCTTGTCTGATGGCTCTGGCTAAAACTTCCAGAACTATGTTAAATAGCAGTGGTGAGAGTGGGCATCCCTGCCTGGTGCCAGATTTCAGTGGAAATGCTTCCAACTTTTCCCCATTCAATAGGATGCTGGCTGTGGGTTTTTTATAAATTGCTTTGATTATATTGAGGAATGTTCCTTCTATACCCAATTTGCTTAGAGTTTTCATCATGAAAGGGTGTTGAATTTTATCAAATGCTTTCTCTGCATCAATTGAGATAATCATATGGTTTTTCTTCTGCAGTCTGTTAATGTGGTGAATCACATTGATTGATTTGCGAATGTTGAACCATCCCTGCATACCAGGGATGAATCCCACTTGGTCTGGGTGGATGATTTTCCTGATGTGTTGTTGTATTCTGTTGGCCAGAATTTTATTGAGGATTTTTGCGTCTATGTTCATCAGGGATATTGGTCTGTAATTTTCTTTCAGTGCTGCATCTTTCTCTGGCTTAGGGATTAAGGTGATGCTGGCTTCATAGAAAGAATTTGGGAGGATTCCCTCTTCTTCGATTGTTCTGAATAGTTTGAGAAGAAATGGGATTAGTTCTTCTTTAAATGTCTGGTAGAATTCAGCAGTGAATCCATCTGGTCCTGGGCTTTTCTTTGTTGGGAGGGCCTTTATTACTGTTTCAATTTCTGTTTCAGTTATGGGTCTATTTAGGTTTTCGATGTCTTCATGGTTCAATTTTGGTAGATTGCATGTGTCCAGGAATCTATCCATTTCTGATAGCTTTTCCTGTTTGCTGGCATACAGGTCCTTGTAGTAATTTCTGATGATTCTTTTTATTTCTGTGGTGTCTGTTGTTACGTTTCCTTTTTCATCTCTGATTTTATTGATTTGGGTCTTTTCTCTTCTTTTTTTAGTTAGTTGGGCCAATGGGGTGTCAATTTTGTTTATTTTTTCAAAAAACCAGCTTCTCACTTGGCTGATTTTTTGTAATGTTTTTTTGGATTCAATCCTGTTAATTTCTTCTCTGGTTTTAATTATTTCTCTTCTCCTACTAGATTTGGGTTTGGTTTGCTGCAGTTTTTCTAGGTCCTTGAGGTGCGCTGAAAGCTCATTTATTTGGTACCTTTCCAATTTCTTGATATAGGCACCTATTGCTATAAATTTGCCTCTCAATACTGCTTTTGCTGTATCCCATAAGTTTTGATATGTTGTGTTGTTGTCTTCATTTACTTCCAGAAAGTTTTTGATTTCTCTTTTGATTTCTTGAATGACCCAGTGTTCATTCAGGAGCATGTTGTTCAGTCTCCATGTGTTTGCATACTTTCTGGGGTTTCCTGAGTTGCTAATTTCCAGCTTCATCCCGCTGTGGTCTGAGAAGCTGCATGGTATGATTCTAATTCTTTTAAATTTGCTGAGACTTGCTTTATGGCCTAGTATGTGATCAATCCTAGAGAAGGTTCCATGCGCTGCTGAGAAGAATGTGAAGTCTGTAGATGTAGGGTTGAAAGTTCTGTAGATATCTGTTAGATCCATTTGGGCAATAGTGTCAATTAAATCTGCTGTTTCCTTGTTGATCTTCTGTCCGGATGATCTGTCTATTTCTGAGAGTGGAGTATTGAAGTCCCCCAGTACTATTGTATTGGAATCTAAATCTCCCTTTAAGTCCCTTAACATATCTTTTAAATAGACCGGTGCCCTGTAATTAGGTGCATATACATTTATAATAGTTACATCTTCCTGTTGAATTGAACCCTTAATCATTATATAGTGTCCCTCTTTGTCTCTCTTAACAGTTTTTGTATTAAAGTTTATTTTGTCTGATATTAATATGGCTACACCTGCTTTTTTTTGGTTTCTGTTGGCATGGAATATCTTTTTCCAACCTTTCACTTTCAGTCTGCATGCCTCTTTGTTAGAGAGATGTGTTTCTTGTAGGCAACAAATAGTTGGGTTGTGTTCTGTGAGCCAGTCAGCTAAACGGTGTCTTTTAACTGAAGAATTCAGACCATTAATGTTCAATGTGACAATTGATACGTAGTGACTTTGCCCTGCCATTTTCCCGGAAATATTTTCTAGTATATGCTTTGAGCTTCCCATGCTCTTTTACTGGTAGGTGTTCTTCCTTTCCCTTCTTTCATATTGATGGCCATGTTTCTGTGTTTCTGAGTGTAGCACATCTTTAAGTATCTTTTGCAGGGCCGGACGAGTGGCCACAAAGTCTTTCAATTTCTGTTTGCTATGAAAGGTCTTTATTTCACCTTCATTCACAAATGAGAGCTTGGCAGGATATAATATTCTGGGCTGGCAATTTTTCTCTCTTAGCACCTGTGCTATGTCTCGCCATTCCCTCCTAGCTTGTAGGGTTTCTGATGAGAAGTCAGCTGTGAGTCTGATTGGAGATCCTCTGAGAGTAATCTGACGTTTCTCTCTTGCACATTTTAGGATCTTTTCTTTATGTTTCACTGTGGTAAGTTTAATTACCACGTGTCGTGGTGAGGATCTCTTTTGGTCATGTTTATTGGGGGTTCTATGAGCTTCCTGTACTAGGATATCTCTGTCCTTCTCCAAACCTGGAAAGTTCTCTGCTAGTATCTCACTAAAAAGGCCTTCCAATCCTTTCTCTCTCTCCATGCCTTCAGGAACTCCTAGAACTCGAATGTTGGTTTTTTTAATAGTATCCTGTAGATTCCCAACAATATTTTTCAGGTTTCTAATTTCCTCTTCTTTTCTTTGGTTTGACTGTATGTTTTCCTGTGCTCTATCTTCTAAGTCCGATATTCTCTCTTCTGCTTCACCCATTCTGTTTTTAAGGCTTTCTAATGTGTTTGTCATTTGATCTATTGAGCTCTTCATTTCATTTTGATTTCTCTTGACTATTACACTTTCCTGTTCTACTAGTTTCTGAGTTTCATTTTGACTCTTCCTTAAAATTTCATTTTCACGAGAAAGATTTTCAATCTTGTCCATTAAGGATTTCTGTAGTTCAAGGATTTGCTTTTGAAAACTTCTAAATGTTCTTATCATAAATTTTTTGAAATCCGTATCTTGCATTTCTTCTATCTCATCATCTTCATACTCTTGGCTTGGGGTGTTTTGCTTATTTGGAGGCATCATAGTGTCATCGTTGATCTTGCTCCCTCTATTTCTGTGTTTGTTACTCGGCATAGTTAATTCTTCTTGCGTCACTGTGCGCTTTTTTTTTTTCTTTTTTTTTTTTTTTTATACTGTGTCCGTGTTAAGTGGACTGCCTGCTGTTGGAGGAGCCTTGGAGGCTTGAGATGGGTGGGGCCTGAGAGCTCTGCCTGGTTCTTCCAGGTTAAGGGTGTGCAAAGGTGACACCCTCAGGTTATGCGTGGTAAATCTCTCTCTTTTTATTTATTTATTTATTTTATTTATTCAGGGGGTAAGTAACACTGCAGGGCAGGGCTGTGCAGAATTGATGGTATTTAGCTTCCAGTCTTTGGCTCCTCTGGACTCCCACTGGGTTGCCTAGGCTACTGAATTGTAGTGACTCAGTTCCTTAACTCTCCCCCACTGATATGTAAATCCAAAGAGGAGGCCTGCTCTTTGTCTCTTGGGAATTCTCCAAGTCTTGCAGGCTTGTAACCTTTGCAAGGTTAGGGGGAAGAGAAACCCCAAAGCTTTTTTTTTCCTTCTTTCCGGTAGTGAGTTTGCTGCACTTTCCGGCCCCCCTCTAGATTCTGACCCCCGTTTCCCCACCAATGTCTCGGGTTATTGAGCTCACCTCCCCTTCCAGCGCTGATGTGTGGACTCGGAGCCCTGAGCGTCTCAAGTCTCCCCGCTGTTTTCTGTGTGGCGTGCACTCTCCTTGGAGCACTGTAGCGCAGACCCTGGGGCTTCTGCGGCTGGGTCCCGCGACTTTGCTTCCGTGCGGTGGGCGACCTTGTTCTCCCAGTAGGTCGTCCGATTCACGCCTGCTCCATTCAGAAGGGTTTCCCCTGCAATTTTTGTTTGGTTCTATTTTCTGCGGCTACCGTAACTCCCCTTTTATTAAACTAAATTTTCCCGGACTATCGGTGCGCGCCCTCACTATTCCGCCATCTTGGCTCCCACCCTGCCTTATTAACAGTGTCCCCCTTTGTTGGATTTTCAGCTCCATGCTGACTCCGGCTTCCTGCTGGAGATTTATTTATTTTTAAAGGCAGAATTATGGGGGGTGGGTAGTGGAGATCTTCTATCCACTGGCTCACTCCTCAGATGGCCACAACAGCCACTGCTGGGCCAAGCTGAAGGCAGGAACATCACCCAGGTCTCCCACATAGGTGCAGGGACCCAAACACTTGGGCCACCTTCTGCTGCTTTTCCTAGTCTATTAGCAGGGAGCTGGATGGGAAGTGGAGCAGCCAGGACACGAACCAGTGCCTATATGGGATGCTGGGGTTGCAGGTGGTAGCTTACCCTGCTGCACCACAATGCATGCCTCATCATTTTCTTTTTTTAAAAGATTTATTTATTTATTTGAAAGTCAGAGTTACACGGTGAGAGAAGGAGAGGCAGAGAGAGAGAGAGAGGTTTTCCATCTATTGGTTCACTTCCCAGATGGCCACAATGGCCGGTGCTGTGCTGATCCGAAGCCAGGAGCCTGGAGCTTCTTCTAGGTCTCCCACATGCGCGCAGGGGCCCAAGGACTGGGGCCATTTTCTGCTGCTTTCCCAGGCCAAAGCAGAGAGCTGGATTGGAAGTGGAGCAGCCAGGACTATAACCGGCGTCTATATGGAATGCCGGCACTGCAGGTGGTGGCTTTACCCACTACACCACAGCACTGGCCTCACTATACGTGTCTTTAAAAGTGCGGCACCTGAAATCTGTTAGGTGACATGATGTCCTGCAGGTGCCCATGGGCCTCTCAGGTAGCAGAACCGGTTTGAGAACCAGCTGGTGACTACTCTGATTTCCGCTGAAACACCTTATGAGACTAGCCAGCCTGGGAGGCCACTTGTCTCCAAGCCAGATGCGGTGGCTTGATTATTCTTGGCTGGCACTGAACTTGGAAGGGAACTGAAGAACCAGGTAGAAAGCAAGCTACACCTACACAGCCTGGAAAAGAGCAAATCACAGCTATGCACACCAGTGTGGACGGCGGTGCTCACGGAAACAAGCTGAGCAAAGGCAGCCTCCATTCCCCTGAAGTTCAAGGCCAGGTAATGACCTAGGGATACAGTGTGGAGGTAGGAAGAGGGGGTGAGTGATCATGGTCTGGGGGAGGGTGGGCACGAGGGAGACTTGGAGATGGAACATTCTGGATTGTGATCTGGTGCCATGGAGGATGCACACACACGTATGAAGTCCTGAGCTAAAACATTCATCGTGTGCATTTTGCTGCATCTACAAGAGAGCTTCAAAGGTTTGAGGGAAGTGAAATTAAAAGGCCAGGGGCTGGCGCTGTGGCGCAGCAGGTTGAAGTCCCGGCCTGCAGTGCCAGCATCCCATATGGGCACCGGTTCAAGTCTCAGCTGTTCCACGTCCAATCCAGCTCTCTGCTACAGTCTGGGAAAGCAGCAGAAGATGGCCCAAGTGCTTGGACCCCTGCACCCATCTGGGAAACCTGGAAGAAGCTCCTACCTTTGGATCAGCCCAGCTCCAGCTATTACGGCCATTTGGAGAGTGAACCAGCAGATGGAAGACTGACCCCCCCTGCCCCGTGTCTACTTTTCTCTTTAACTCTTTCAAATAAATAAAATAAATCTTAAAAAAAAGATAAGTTCATTTTGGCACAAATTTTTTTTGAAATCCAAGCGTATGAGAAGCTCATGAAAATATAATACATATATAAAGAAAAAACTATGCATAGATTCCCCTCGCCCCCCAAAAAAACCCTTTCACTTTCAAATAAACTTATCTTTTAATTCCTTTTGTCCATAAACCTTTTGAAGTATCTTTATATATTGTACTTTAACACTTTAAAAGAAGGGGCAGGTTTGGAGGCCAGCATTGTGGCATAGCAGATAAAGCCACCACCTTCAATGCCCACATCCCATGTGGACACTGGCTCAAGTTCCGCCTGCTCCACTCCCCATCCAGCTCCCCGCTAATGGCCTGGGAAAAGCAGTGGATGATGCCTAAGGGCTTGGGTCCTGCTCCCATGTGGGAGTCCCAGATGAAGCTCCCGGCTCCCTGCTTTGCTTGGCCCAGAGCTGGCCATTGCAACCATCTGGGGAGTGAACCAGCAGATGAAAGGTCTCTCTTTATGCAACTGTGACTCTTTCACAAATAAAAGAAATGAATCTTTTTTTTTAAAAGGGCAGCCTTTGAATATGACAAGGATCCACTAAAAAAATAAACCTACCGACACATCCACCTTGTGAGTCAAAAACTCCAGATCTGTGCACACAGCTGGGCCAGAAGAAAATTAGAAACGGGAGATCACTCAGACATCAGTGGTTGCTTTTAACTGCAGCTGTGAAACTGGACGCCTGAAACCAGGGGCGCTCACCTTGTGGACAAGGGGCACTCATGGGCCTGGGGGGTCAGGGCAGAGTGCACAATATGGACTCACTTCATAGGGATGCTGCCGGCTCAGGAAGTCTCTGAGGATGCAGTCCCACAGGCTCGGGGACAAAGGCAGGGGACAGGAACGGGAGGGAAGTATCCGTCAGGCTTTCCTTAGTAGGATGGGCTTGAATGCAAATCTCGTGTTGGTGCACCAGCAGGTGGGGAGCGGCTGCCATCTCTCGCCCGGCCAGTTGTTTCCAGAGGCCACCTTGGAATTATGCAGTGGCTTTCACAGCTCCTGGACACTTAACGGTGCTGTGTCCAGGGAGAGTTCCTGGTTGAGTCTGTGGAAGAGCTTCTCCCTATCACTGTCCCCTCAGGAGCGCTGGATCTTACTGGGTGGAGTGGTGGCATTGGAAACCTGGTGGCCTTTTCCTGGGCCACACCTCCTGGTGTCACAGAGCAGCCGTGGGAAGGGGCTGGCCTGCCACGTCCCAGGCAAACGTCTCTGATTTTTCTCCTCTTCTCCCTTCCTTGCCCTCTATACTTGGGCCTTGTGCCTCTGACACAACTGGCAAAGGCGTGGGGTTGTGGAGACGCAGCCGCAGTTTGTGGTGGCCACTGCTCTGCCAGTTCGGGTACTGCGAGTTGGGAGGTCACAGGAGGTGGGCCTTGTCCAACCGTGGGTAAGGTGGTTATCTGTTACAAATGCAGAGCCACCAGCAGGATGAACGACTCTGAGATGGGAATGTTTATGGCGGGGAGCCCCAGCACCTGGTGTGGGTGTGGAGGTGCTCTGAACCCCTCCACCTGCCATTCCTGCCCCCCACACCCATTTGGGGGTGATGCCTGTCTTTCCAAACAAGGCAGTTTTCGGATCTGAGTCCCAGAGCTTAGAATCTGCTGCTTAAGGGTGCCTGCCCCAAGCGTGAGGTTGAATGCAAATGGATTCAGAAACACCAAGGCAGAAGCTGCTGCAGGAGTGAGGAGCAGCCTGATGGTGATAGAAACGCACCCTCCCTTCCAACCTCTGCTCCTTGCAAAACACAGTTTTCCCGAGGAGCTGCCGAGGACTGAGAGGAGCAGGGTGGGCAGGAGTGGTGGCTTTCCAGGGTCGGGGAGCCACCCCCTACCCTGAAGGGTCCCTGTTCCTGCTGCTCTCCAGTGCTGACTGAGGACGTGAGAGCATTCCCAGCCCAGGCTTGTGTGCTGGAGGGAGAACCAAGGATGTCCTGGATCCCAGGCAAACTTCTACAGCTGCGGGGGGTGGTGAGGAATCCACCAGGGCTAAGGTGCTGCCACTCTGGGAGACCCAAAGCCACCGCGTTTCTCCCTTGGCAGTGTGAGCCACTCAAGGCATCTCCTCTCTGCTTCACTCTCCCTTCGCTCTGCGATCTGTTGAAATAAACTAAAAAAATAATTTCCCCGTGCCACGGAAGTGTTCTCTGTCACTTCCTCTCCCTTTCTTCCTCTGTCTCCCTCTGCCTGGTGCAGAGGTAAATTCAGGCAGGTACCAGCTCCTGGCTTCTTGCACCTGTCCTGGTACCCTTGCTCATGACCAGATTCCACAATTCCCTGTGCCTAGGGCATTCTCCCCACCCCAACTCCATTCACTCCAGCTTCTCCCTCTTCACTTTTTTTTTTTCTAGTTTTCACAGGGAAAAGTGGTGAGATTGTGGGTGGAGCTTTCTGGGTCTTCCCACACACGCTCCTGCCTGGACGGACCTGGGTCCTGCCGAGTCCTTCTCAGAGGTGCCTGCGAGCGTCCCAGGAGAGCTCAGGAGCGCACCCAGGGTGTGCCCAGGCCACACCTTCCAGCCGGGCGGGGGTCAGGACCCTGCTGTGCAGAGCAGACCACCACGACTGCCTACTGTGACCCTGCGTCCCCAGAGGCTGTCCACAGCCTCCTGGATGTGGGGTAGACACATTTGGACTCTGTGGCCCTTCCTAACCTAGGAGAAGGGGAATCTGCACAGGGGCTCCCTGGTTGGAGACGTCCCCTCCTCCCTAGAGCCTGGGGCTGGATTCCCTGATCTGACCAGACTTCAGGGAGACACACAGACACCTGCTGCCCAGGGGATTTTTGTTTGTTTGTTTAAGGAGCTCTTTTGCTTTCAGTCGCAGGACAAAGGTGTCCCTTTCAGAGGGATGCACATCTCATCCCAGCCAGCAGCCCCAGGGAGGCACCTGGGAGGCCAGGGATGCTCAAGAGGGAGAAGAGGCTGGGAGAGGGGTGACACCCCCTGCAAAGGCCCTGCCATCTTCAGGTTAGGCAGCGTCCTCAGTGGTAGGGGCAGGAAGAGAACTGGGAACCCCAGAGGGGACTGGGGCGCTAACCTCAGGGATGGGGGCCGACTGATGGTTCCCGCAGAAGTTCCGGGCGCCTCCCAGGGACCTGATGGTTGCCCCCTTCTCTCAGCCAGCCACTGGGCTGCGTCCAGCACGGTCCAGGAGCGACACGTGAGCCCGGGCCAGCCAGGGGAGCCAGGGGAGTCCTAGCGAACCCAGGGCTTCTGGGGAGGCCTGTTCAGAACCCGAGCCGGGCGCAAACAGGGGATCCCCGCAAGAGGGCAGAAGCAAACCCGAGAGGCCCGCGCGCCGCGGAGAGCCCAGCGGGCGGGCGAGGGCAGCCAGGCACACTCGCGGCGCCCCTCCTTCGGGTCGGGGCTGCAAAGACCCCTCGTTTCTCCAAAGTTCCGGACGAATCCCCCGGAGCGGAGAGCCTGTGTCCGAGAAGGGGCCCGCTACGCCCGCCCCCTGCCCCCGGAGTGGAAAACTGGCGCTCGCGCCCCGGCTCTCTCCACCGTCCAGTCCCCCTCCCGAGCGCCCCCTCCCCGCCGCGCCGGCCACTGCCCCCCGCCCGTGCGCCCCCCTGCAACCGCCCACCCGGGCCCGACCAGCCGCGCCGCCGCGGGCCGAGCAGAGCAGCGTCCGCCCGTGCGCCCGGCTGCCTGGCTGCTCCCCGCGCGTGGACCATGGATTAGGCGGGCGGCCCCGCGACGCGCTCCTGTAGCCGGCGAGGCCGGAGCCTGCCCGGGGTGGCCTCGCCAGCCGGCGGAGTTGGCCAGCGGCGGGCCCTCCTCCCGCCGGTCCTTCCCGCTCCTCCTCCTCCTCGGCCGCCGCCGCCCCCGCCTCCCGGCCGCCCCCGCCGCCCCCGCCGCGCCGCCGCCCCAGGCCGAGCGCGGGCGCGGAGCGTGGGAGCCATGGCGCGCGAGGAGGAGCGGGACCCCGAGCGCCGGGAGGCGGCGGCGGCGGCGCGGGCAGGCGGCGAGGAGGAGGAGGAGGAGGAGGGCGGGGAGGAGGGACTGAGCGATAGCGACGACGAGGGCGACGGCCAGGAGGAGCCGGGCAGCGGCGCGGAGGAGGAAGAGCAGGCGGAGGCGGCGGCCGGCCGGGAGCGCAGCGAGGACCCGCGGCTGCTGCGCGCAGGGCTGCCTCCCGCCGCCGTCGCCGCCGCGGCCGCCCGCTCCAGGAGCGGCCGCCGCCTGAGGATGCCGCCGGCCGGCGACGAGGACCGCGCGCGCCGCCGCCGCCGCCGCCGCCGCCGCGGGGACCTTCTGCTGAGCCAGCTCTGCTTCCTAGCCTCGGTGGCGCTGCTGCTCTGGTCGCTGTCGAGCCTGCGAGAGCAGAAGGGTGAGTGCTCGCCGCCTGCCCCGAGTGGGCGCTGCGGCTTCGGCGGGCGGGTGGTAAGGACGCCCCCTGCCCCTTGCAGGGGGTCCGGGAGGAGGCGGCCGGCGGAGCTCGGAGCTGCCTGCTGCCATGGGGACCTTTCTGCGCCCCTTGCCTCTGCCCTTTTCCCTGCAGGCGGGAAGGGCTGGTGGTGGCGGTGAGTGGGTGGGTGGCTGGGGAACCTTGACCTCCAGCCAGGCCCCCAAGGCCAGCCGTCGAGTTGTGCTAGCCTTGTGAGGTTCCCTACCTGTGCAGGTAACCACCTGTGCGCTCCGGCTTGCTCCGGGACCGAAGGCGCAGGTGGCCGTGGCTCACCCGTGCTCCGCGTGTTCCCCAGGTAGAACAGGCGGCGTGGATCTGCGGGAAGCTCCCCACCCGCCTTTCCAGAACAGGTGCCAGGAATTGGCACAGCGGAAAAAAAAAGTGTTCGCCATCTAGCCAGGGCTTAGCAGTGGACGTGTCCCTGGGAAAACAGGGGCCCCTTGCCCGTGGGTCGCTTTTGCACCCTTGCTGCTGTGGAGAAGGGGTGGACCACGGGGGTGCCCCCCCCCCCCCGCCCCACTCTATCCACTGCGTTCTCCATGCCCTGTGCCTGGTCCATCCTGGAGCCCACAACTTTTTATCTTTGGCCTTGGCCTTTCCGGACGTGAAGTGGCCCTTGCGGGCACATGTGCTGAGACAGTTGCGCTTCGAGATCCGAGGCAAGACGCGGAGAACTAAGTGTAGTGAGCTGGTTCTCCAGCCCGGCCATTCGAGTGGCGCGGATGAGGGGAGACAGCCTGGGGAAGGGATATGAGCGAAAGCAGTTACAAACACGTGCGGTGCCGAGCGGGCAGGGGACAGCTCCAGCGCCAGGTGTCAGCGGGCACAGTCTAAAGGCATTTTGCTGGCGATGCTGTTGTATTTTTAAAAGCACTCTCCATTTTAAAACAGGGATTCCCCCCTATGCACTGGCTGGTCTGGGGCTCCCTTGAGGTCTCAAAGACCTCTGCAGAGACTTCCTCATATATGGTAATAAGGAGAGAGGCAGGCTTGAGCTTGAGAGAAGCCGTTGGTGGCTCCCAAGGCCCACATCATCTGGCCACGGGGTCTGGCACCCCATAGGGGGCTGTGGGGGGTTGGGATTTCAAGTCCCCAGGTCTCCCAGACATCAGTCTCATCAGGGGCTTCCCAGATGTGAGGTGTGCACAGCCAGCTGGTGTACTTACTGCATGCCACCTTTGGCAGGGGCTGTGCCAAGTCTGGTAAAGTGCTGTTCTTCTTTGCTGGCATGTAGGGGCTCTGAGTCACAGGGCTCCCAGAACTTCCCAGGATTTGCAGATACTCTGCACGGGGGATGAGACCCAGACAGTTCAGTCGGCCACTCTGTACCCCCAGTCCTCCCCAGGAGAGTTGGGATTTGGGATGGGCAGAGTGGAGACTCTGCCAGCTTGAAGCCCAGTGACCTCAGGATTGTTTTGGAATGGTCTCGCTGGCAGTGATGTTTGTATACAGTTGTCACTTCAGGTGTAGTACCGTACCACATCCCTGCCCCCTGTCCCTACCTGTCTCTAGGCTCATCAACCATTCCTGTCTCCCCCCTTCTCCACCCCAACCCATCAGCGCTGGGTGGGCCCCCACCCTGGCCAGGCTTGCAAGTCTGTCTCTTCATCACCTTTTCTTCCATCCTGCATTCATGATTTCATTAGATGATGGGCAGCAGTGTTTGGCAAGGCATGGGTTTTTGGAGCTAATTCTGGCCACATTAATTAATGCATGTGAAATCAGCCCGTGATGATTTTCTGCTTGGGGAATTATCATTTGGCTGACGTCAACATCCGAAGAGTGATTGTTGCCTTGGAGCCCTGGAGACCCCTCTGCCTAGAGGGGTCCTATCTGGATGGACAAAGTTGGGAATTTAGCCCTGTTTTCACGACGTCTTGACAGAGAGGGGCCGAGTGATCAGCTTAGGGTCACACAGCGATTGAGGAGCAGGTGAGCCGTCCACTCAGGTGACCTGGCTCTTAGTTCCCACTGCAGGTCCCAGGATCTCATGCCCCGACCTGGGTGCCCTGTTGTGATCTTTCTATAATCCCAGAGCGGGTGCTTTCCTCGTCATCAAAGTAGTTTTCATTATTTAGCTTGAAAGCCATGTGCTGATCCCTGTATGTGACTTCTCAGAGGCTTGGTTTCCAACATAGATTCATTTAGTATTATTATTAAACAAAAACAGCACAGTTCTTCTACCAGACCAGTAGAGACGTGGGGGGCAGCAATGTTATATAATGTGGGGGTTCATTTCTGACCGTATGGAATCTGAGCTCCCTCTCTTTGCATCTAACTTAACCTAGATTCGACTGTAATACGGAAAAGTTTCAGTCATATAGCAGAAGGCGCTCACTGTGTCTGGTTACGTGCAGTACAGAAAAGCACCTGCCGAGACTGCACTTGAGCATTAACATGGGTCATGAAGGGTTAGGCTGGATCCAAGGGAAATATTGGTGCTACTGTCCACTAGAGCAGTGATAGTAAGGAGAATTCTGTGGGTGCCTGGCGGCGTCAGGTGGGCGCTAAGTGCACCTTAAATGCCTGACTCTACCTTATCTGCAAATAGTGCTTCCACATGTGTGCGTCTTCAGCCGTGGGGAAAGCAAGAGGAGCCCCTGGTGCCCTATTTAGCTGCCGCAGATGAAGATCTCATTTTTTTTTTTTTCATCTCTGGTTTCAAAGCTGGTTGAAATCAAGTGTTAGATTTGCAAGGGTTTCTCTTTTAGTTTTGCAATAAGGATGGATTACCTTTGTCTATTTTGAGTGGTTTAAAAGTATTAAATTTTTCTTTGGCGTAAACCGTCTGGTTATCTTTTTTTTTTTTCCTCCAGAAGTGGTGTGGATGAACCCCAGGGGTTGTAACTCATGGGTAATGATAGGTGTTCTTTCTAGAAAGTTCTCAAGGAGGTGAAGTGGGATTAAAGAAAAACGCACACACATACACCTATTTACAGACACGAGAGTACCCACAATGCCTGTGGGGAATGCAGTTTAAAGGCAAGTTGATTTTGGTGCAATTTTTGAATCCATGTAGTCTTTCATAGTGAGCATTTTTCATGAACATTTTGAAGACTCTTCCATGCATGGACTTCAAATTTTTTTTGAAGCAAATTAAACTTATCTTTAAAATCTGTATTCCGGGAATTTTTTTTTTTTGAAGTACACACACAGCACACACACGGCACACACACGACTCGGGCTTTCATTTCTGTCCCAGTCTATATCGCTGCGTAAGACATCACACCAAAACCTAGTGGTGCGAAACAGTCATTTTCTGCCTTTGCTCCTGGGTGCTTTGGGCAGGAATTTGGACGGGGGGCGATGGGGATGGCCTGTCTGCTCTGCTGTGTCTGGGACCCCCTCGGGAAGGGTTGCAAGGCCGGGCACCCGAGACAGGTGGTTGCAGACTCAGCCCATGTGTAGGAGTTGCTGCAGCTGTGGCTGGCCCCTGAGCTGGGCTGTCAGTTGGAACACCTGACACGCGGCTTCACCACGTGGGCACTCCATGAGCTTCATTTGAACTTCCTAAGAAGGGGCAGCTGGCTTCCAAAGAGTGTGCGTCCATGAGAGCCGGGCAGAAGCGCATGGCATTTTTATGTCCTCGTCTCGGACATCACACAGTGGCACCTGCACTTTTTTTTTTTCCGGGGGGGGTGGGGTGTCTAGGCAAGATAGTGACACATGTCAGCCCAGTGTCAAGGAGAGGGGAGTGTGGGCTCACAGTGTAGGGAGCTTGTGGCAGGGGAGATACTGTTGTGATTTTCGGTGGAAAATTTAAGGCTCTGAAGGAAGCATTGCTTAAGAGTGACAGGAGAGGCTCTGCAAGGTACTCCCTGGTGAGTAAAACACACGTGCATGCATGCGTGTGTGTGTGTGTGTGCGCGTGTGTCATCTCCGAAATGCCTTCCACTCCTGAAAGCGGTGCTGCTGCCCTGGCCTGCTGAGGGGTCCCGAGCGCTGTATCACAAGGGGGCTACAGTGGAGGTTTGGGGTGCAAATCCCAACTGCAGATTGGAGACCCTGCCCTGGTCTTTGTGCCTTTATGGCTGTGAGCGCAGCTTTTTGCTCCTTCATGTGGCTGGGAGCAAGGCCCCACTGGCCTCTCTGGCTTTCTTACCCCTCCCCTCTCCTCCCCTGTCCACCTGTCCTTGCTCCTCTTCCGCAAAAGTGGATGCTGCATCTGGCTAAGAGCTCTCCTTTGTGCTAGTTCCACTGTCTGCACCGTCCTATCCATCACAGCTCTTATCTCTGGTCTTCTGGGCACTGCCCCCATGGTGCTGGCCATCACAGCCTTTGTTGGCAATTCTGTATTCATTTGGTTGCCGGTTCACTCCAGGCAGGAGGTCAAGGTCCCCAGGAACTTGCTCACCTCTGTCACCCCAGCCTCCCAGGGCCAAAGGAGGAGCTCAAAAGTTACTCAAGTTTCTTCAGAAAGTTCATGGGAGAAGGAAGATCAAAGAAGTTTCTTCTGAGGCAGACACTTTTGAAATGCATGGGTAGGTTTTGCATCAGACCTGTTTCCCACCAACTTTTCAAAGCGCTCTCGTATCGGTTGAACACAGAGGAACCACAGAGGATATTTGTTAAATGAAGACGCTCCTTAGAGGGTCTGTGATTGAGAAGTAGCTGCAAAGCGCCATCATCTTCCGATTCATAATTCGGCCCCCAATCCGGCAAATTAGGTGCTGCTGCTCATTTGTCATGAGATGGCACTGAGCTGCAGGAAAGCGGTGCTGGGGTAAGCGCGGGGATTTGAACCCAAGCCCACTGTTCATGGGAGCTGCCTGCTACTGCGTTTTCCAGCTTCGACTGAGCAGGGCGTGAATGGAGGGTGGAAACCACCCTGCCTTTTTCAGCCCGCTGGGGAGTGGAGGGGTGGCAGAAGGTTGATTTTATAGAAGCTGCCTTGTTAGAAACACATTGCTTTTCAACCTTTTCTATTTTCTGCATAAACACATATAGATGTGTCTCTTCCTCCTGGCTTTTCTTAGCTGCTCATCAACCCAGATTTTTCTCAAAGATTTCCTCTCCTTGCAAGCCTCAAATCCTTGTGGGAAGATTTTTCTACCCTGGAGGGTTGGCAAAGCCAAAAGCGTTGCAAAACCAGCTATTTGCTGAGAATTCCAAGGCCTGGTGGAGGCTGGCGGAGAGGAAGGGGTTTTGGCAGCTCTGTTTTTCTGTAGGGAGATTTCCTTTCCTTGCGAACAGGAACATCGGAGGAGGAAGAGGAGGAGAGTGCACACCCTCTCATGTTGGGGAAACTGAGGTGTGTGGGGGGGCATTCAAAAAATGTTTGCAAAGCAGCAGGATTGTGCTGCTGGGAAGGGATTTGAGTTTTTCTGGCTCCTTCCTTCCTTCAATTTCTGTAGAGCTCGTTTGGCAATTATTTTACTTATTGTATTCCATGGCTTCGAACATGGTGTTATCTTGTAGGATTTGAGGGGTTGACATGTTGAGGATTCGCGTGGAAGAAGGTTGTCGTGAGCCCAGCGGTGGTGGGCTACAACGTGTCTCCTGGGGTTCACCTGCTGATCTCATGTCATTCCTCTTCCGACCAGTGGGTGGCGATGCTCCTCATTGTCCCTAGGTCTGGGGCCATCACTTTGCCTTTTTGGTTTGCCCCAGTCCTGCACTGCCCTGTCCCTTTATGAAGCTCCTCAGTGGATGTCCTTTGAGGGAGCCCCTGCCTAGATCTTGCCCGTGTAGGATGCAGGGACTCTCGTTCATCTGTTCATGAAAGTCATGACAGTCTGTGTGCCAATTGAAGGGATGACGGGGTGTTTGAGCTGGACACCTAGGGTATGCATCCTCGTGGTATCCAGACTTTAAGAAGAAAGCACTGAACACTGAATTTTCAAGCATCATGGGAGATCCCAGTGAGACACCCCCCCACCCTTCCCCGCGTGGTGTGGTGGAGGTCATGGCAGCTTAGGAGAAGCTGGATTCTGACAACTAAAAGGAACCAGACTGGTCAAGAACAGGTTAAAAAGGTGAACTCAGGAAAAGCAGGCAGAAGATGGAGGCATGCGGTATGTAAAAAGGCAATTGCAGGGGCCAGCACTGTGGCTCAGTAGGTTAACACCCTGGCCTGAAGCACCGGCATCCCATATGGGAGCCAGTTCTAGTCCCGGCTGATCCTCTTCTGATCCAGCTCCTTGCTATGGCCTGGAAAAGTAGTAGAAGATGGCCCAAGTCCTTGGGCCCCTGCACCCGCGTGGGAGACCTGGAAGAAGCTCCTGGCTCCTGGCTTTGGATCAGCGCAGCTCTGGCCATTGCGGCCAACTGGGAAGTGAACCAGCAGATGGAAGACCTCTCTCTCTCTATCTCTGTCTCTACCTCTCTCTGTAACTCTTTCAAATAAATAAAATAAATCCTTTAAAAAAAGGGCAATTGCAAATAGCTGATGGACACGAGCAAAAACTTGTCAACAAAGAAACCCACCTTTCAAAGCACAAAGTGCCATTTTTTAATAACAAGTTAAACTGTGATGTTGTCAGGTGTTGGTAAGGATGCAGGAGAGACATCTTCTCTTGTACATGTCACATGAGGACGTAAGTTAGTGCCCCAGACACCGCAGTGGGCTACAATAAGGTGTTGGCTTGCCCTTTTAATGGCATCCATGTGTAGAAAGGCAGTGGGTGGGGTCCAGTGATGATACAGAGGTATTTGAGACTTGAGTAGAAACTCAGCTTATAGGCACCACCTGTGGGCCATGGAGTACCTGTGGATCCTGACTCTTCTAACTGTAGCTTTTTAGAGCTGAGGCAGGGGTTTAAGGGAACTGGAGAAATACCAAAGTCATTTCCAAGCCAGTCAAAGTTGCTTATTTAAACCACGGACTCTAGGGAGTATTCCATGCTGAGCTCATCTGTGTAATGTCACACGTGCAACATTTCTGCCCTTGCACTTCTATGTTGTTTGATCTTGGCACAATTGATTTTCATTATGTGGGGCCAGTGTGCCACGGGCATCTCCACCCATGCAGGGCAGGAAGCAGTAAGCAGGATTTTTGGGTAGGACTTTGACCCAAGAACAAAGGGGATGGGGTGGCATGTCTCCAGTCCAGTTTCTGTCCCTAATAACAGAAGGCCACATGCTGGGTAAATTACAAAGAAAACAGTCTCTTTTGGCTCATGGCCCAGGTTCAAGGTCAGAGTACTACATGTGGTGATGACCTTCTTGCTGCTAGAGCTCAGGATGGTGAAAGACAGGGCCTGTGCAAGAGACCTAGCCAAATTGACTTTTCCCTTAACATTTATTTTTAAGAGAGAGCGAGAAAGCAAGAAGAGAGGGGGGGTAGGAGGAGAGAGGTCTTCCTTCTGCTGGTTCACTTCTCCCATGCCTGCAACAGCTGCAGCTGGGCCAGGCTGAAGCCGAAAGCCAAGAATTCTGTTTGCGTCTCCCACATGGGTAGCAGGGACCCACACACTTGGGCTATCACTGGTTACCTCTGTGTTGCATTAGCAGGAAGCTGGATCCCAGGAATTTCAGTTTAGGGTGTGGGGCACCCAAGCAGTCATGTAACTGGCTGTGCCATGTGGATTTTGGGAAAAACCATATTCAAGCGATAGCAGCCAGGCAAGGAAAGGGGTACCACCAATGCACACCAGAAGTCACGAAGGCCATCTTGAACCATACCGTTCATCTTTGGGTGTTTTGCCTTTGACAGCGGTGGGGTTTCCAGGTGGAAGTACAGCTGACAGTGGAAAGTCAAGGTCGTGAGCTGCTGTAGCCACAGGTGGTTTCTCAGCGCTGTGCACAAGGAGGAAGATTGTCTCTGAGGTTATCTCCATGGTCCTCAGGCTCTCTACACGTTATAATCATCTGGGGAACTGCTTGAAGTCGGGAGCTGGTCTCAGTCCCACCCTCCACCCCACCCCAGAAATTCTGATGTGACATTTGGAGTGTGGCCTGTTTTTTGTTTTTTTTTTAAGATGATGCAAATGGTTCCATTGGTGCAGCCGTGGCTAAGCCCCATTGAGTTGGATCAATGGTCAGTGTTCACCTTATCATGGCCCCGTAAATGCTGATTGTAGCCGAGCTGAGAAATCCACTGCGCCTAATTTTCCTGTCTTGGACGTAATTAATGTTTATTTTTCTGCTTGATTTTCTAAACCTTTACCACTGCATGAAGCCCTAACTTTGTTCCAGCTGTCTCGGTCTCCTTCTCCTCTGAGCATGTAGGATAATGTTAAGAATTCTATCAGGTTTGCTTACAGAAGCAATCTTCGCCCAATTCTTCTGGCCTGGGCGAGTCCGGGCAGGTTGCTACGTCTGCTGCCTGCTGTCGTCTCGCCAGCCTCCCCCTGCTTCAGCCTGTGTCTTTCTGTCTTCTCTTCCTTAGGGTGGAAGCCGTGCTCCCTAGAACCCGTGTGTGTGTCATTCTCGCCTTGTCCCTGTATGTGCAGGGTTTGTTTTTGGGGAATCCAGGTACCTCCCGGGATAGGGAGTGTGGAAGGGAAGGCTTGAGACTCGTGTGTCTGCAACTGTATTCCTCTACCTCTGCTCTGGCAAGGTGGTTAGACCGGGTCAGGAGGCAGGTTGGAAAGCACTAGAATGGGGCAGGCAGTGCTTGGACATCTTCCACCTTCTGGTTCTGCCCCTGAGAAGCCTGATGCTGTCCTAGCTTTCAATGTATTTTGGAACCTGTTTTATTCCTCTGAGAACATGCATGAGGGTGCTTCAAAGAGTATGTGGGAGAATGGAATTACAGGAGAAGTTTATTTTGGTGAGAGCCATGCATCTTGCTTTCATAATATGAGAGCCACGGGTGAACCTGCTTCTGAAGACCCTCTGTTCCTTGCCGGGCTCTTGTGTGCCGCTGGCGCCTGGGCTCCAGGTGTGTCACAGTCATGTGACTCTGACCGTATGTTTCCCTCCATCGTCCCGGACTTTTCCCTAGATCCCTGCAGGCTGGGAGCTCTGCCCTTCAAGTCTGAGGACCTTCCTCCTCAGACTTCCTCCATCCCCACTGCTTTCCTCTCTCTGTGGCCCAGTATTTGGATTTTTGACTTGCCGGATTGATCTTCTCATTTTCTCTTCTCTCCCATTTCTCTCATCCCTTTGCTGTCGTTTCTTTGTTGTTTTTTTTTTTTAAGATTTATTTTGTTTATTTGAAAGAGTTACACAGAGAGAGAAGGAGAAGCAAAGAGAGAGAGAGAGAGAGAGAGAGAGAAGGAGAGGGAGGGAGGGAGGTCTTCCATCTGATGGTTCACTCCCCAGTTGGCCTCAACAGCTGGAGCTGTGCTGATCCGAAGCCAGGAGCCATGAGCTTCCTCCAGGTCTCCCATGTGGAGGCAGGGGCCCAAGGACTTGGGCCATCTTCTACTGCTTTCCCAGGCCACAGCAGAGAGCTGGACTGGAAGAGGAGCAGCCGGGACTAGAACCAGCACCCATATAGGATGCTGGCGCTGCAATCGGCAGCTTTACCTGCTTGCTACGCCACAGCGCTGGCCCCCTGCTGTCATTTCTGTAGGTTTCTTAATCGCGTCTCCCAGCCCTGTTCTGAGGTTTTAATTCCTATTGTCCATATTTTTAATTTCCAAGAACTTTCCCCCATGAAAGTCATGTTTGATAGCATCCTGTGTGGCCTCCTTGGCACACTGTCATTCCTCATGGCCCTAAGAATCTTCCAGGCAGTCTCTGATGTGTTCTGTTCCCTATAAGGACTCTCCTTCCTTCTCTGTGTGGGAATTACTCAGTGGCTTTGTTCTGCTTTGCGTCTGACTTAACTTTACTCAGATGTCGGCATGGTTGGTGTACATTCTTCTTTAGGTCGGGGGACATTGCAAAGTGCAGAAGAGGGGTCTCGCTGATGGTGAGTGGCTGCCCGGTGATTTTACAGGCCATTTTACTGGGAAGGGCTCCATGCCGCTTGCTTCCCATCTTATCAAGTGTTGATCAGATTTCCCAGAGAAAGGTCGCCCATTCAGCATCCTGTCTTGTTTTTTTTTTTAAGATTTATTTATTTATAAGTCAGAGTTACACAGAGAGAAGAGAGGCAGAGAGAGAGAGAGAGAGGTCTTCCATCCGATGGTTCACTCCCCAATTGGCTGCAATGGCTGGAGCTGCGCCGATCCAAACCCAGGAGCCAGGAGCTTTCTCCAGGTCTCCCACATGGGTGCAGGGGCCCAAGGACTAGGGCCATCTGCTGCTGCTTTCCCAGGCCATAGCAGAGAGCTGGACTGGAAGAGGAGCAGCCGGGACTAGAACTGGTGCCCATATGGGATGCCGACGCTTCAGGCCAGGGCATTAACCCACTGCGCCACAGCGTTGGCCTCCAGTGTCCTGTCTTTAGTGGCAAGAACTGCTACTTCTGGGAATCCAGAGAGGAGGAGGAGGCGTTGGGGTCTGTTGAGCAGCAGTGCGGTCTTGGACTCGGGCAATTTTGGTCTTCGCAGTTGCGAGTATGAGAGTTGAATGCTCTGTTGGCTGCCTCGCAGGGACCACTCTGCTTCAGTCTGTCTCCCTGGCCACATGCTTGCCTCTCTCCTTCCCTGCTCGTCTGTTTTCTTTGTCCTGCTCTACCCGTGAGACTGGAAGAGCTGCTACCTTCCAGGAGGACTGAATGTTCAGGGCAGCAGGAAGCCTGAGTCGTCACCATAGCCTTTTTTTTTTTTTTTCCCCAATTGAACTTTTTATTGAGAGAATGGCTGATTCACAGGCAAATGTGAGAAGTGCATTTGTTTGTTTTTGTGCATTTCCCCTGGTTTCCTCCAGTGGTGGCACTCTGCAAAACTGTAGTGTCCCCAGAGTACTGACTTCAACATAGTCCACCAGTGCTATTCAGATGTCTCCAGTTGTACCTGCACTCGTGTGTGTGTGTGCTCGTGCGTGCATGTGTGTCTACTGGATTCTGTACAATCTGCTCATGTGGGTTTGTACATGCACTGTCACAGTCAAGACACTGGACATACCCAACACACCCCATGTGCCTCTTAGTAAAAAAAAAATAAAAAGCAGTCAAGAGACGGGTGTTGTGGTGCAGTGGGTTAAGCTGCCACCTGTGAAGCCAGCATCCCATATGGGAACCCTGGTTCCAGTCTTGGTGACTCCACTTCCAGTCCAGGTCTCTGCTATTCTCCTGGGAAAGTAGCAGAACATGGCCCAAGTCGTTGGGCCCCTGCACCTATGTGGCAGACCCTGATAGAATCAGCCCTGGCTGTTGGGGCCATTTGGGGAGTGACCCAGCAGATGGAAGACCTCTCTCTCTCTCTCTCTCTCTCTCTCTCTCTCTCTCTCTCTCTCTGTTGGTTTTGCCTTTCTAAAAAATAAGTAAATCTGCTTTTTAAAATAAATCTGCCGAGTTACTTATATCACCTATTCCAACAATAAAATCAACTTGAAAATGAGCACTTTCAGAATTAAGGGACGCTGCACCACTAAGAATCCTGCATTGCACAGGAAAGATTGCCTGTAAGGTGGGGCCGGACACTGAGTGGCAAGTCCGCCTGCACAGGTAGAGTGAGGTCCTAAAGGGCTGTGTCGGGCCATGCCTGCTCTGTCACTCTCTGGTATGGCAGGAGGCTTCAGCTAAGTGCCAGAGAAAGCCGTGCACGCCTTGTTAACAGTTTCTTTAATGAATCTTCTTTCCCCTGCTATTTGCGCAGTATTTCTGAATGAATATTCCATGAAAATAGTTTATTCAGCTCGAGCTTGTTCCTTTGGACAGAGTAGCTGTGCCCCTTGTGATGTGACTTTCCCTGTATGCGGTGGAGGGGCTCTAGGAGACCATGGAGTTTTTTTTTTTTCTTTTTAAGATGTTATTTATTGGGGCTGGCGCTGTGGCACAGAGGGTAAAGCTGCTGCCTGCAGTGCCAGCATCCCTTGTGGGTGCCAGTTCAAGTCCCGGCTGCTCCATTCCTATCCGGCTCTCTGCTATGGCCTGGGAAAGCAGTGGAAGATGGCCTAGGTCCTTGAGCTCCTGGCTCCAGATAGGCACAGCTCTGGTCATGTGGCCACTTGGGGAGTAGGCCAGAGGATGGAAGACCTCTCTCTCTCTTTTTCTCTCTCTGCCTCTCCTTCTCTCCCTATGTAACTCTGCCTTTCAAATAAAATAAATAAATCTTAAAAAAGATGTTAGTTATTTATTTGAAAGGCAGAGTTACAGAGAGAGAAAGGGACGGAGGGAGGGAGGGAGGGAGGGAGGGAGAGAGAAAGAGAGAGAGAGAGAGCATGCTTCAATCCACTGGTTTATTCCCCATATAGCCACAATGGCCAGAGCTGGGCCTATCCGAAGCCAGGAACCAGAAGCTTCTTCCGGGTCTCCCACACAGGCGCAGAGGCCCAAGCACTTGGGCCATCTTCTACTGCTTTCCCAGGCCATAGCAGAGAGCTGGATCAGAAGAGGAGCAGCCGGGACCCAAACTGGCGCCCCAGTAGAAGCCTTAGCCTATGATGCCACAGTGCGGCCCCAGGTCCTTGGATTTTACCATTGGATTTTGTGTTGGAGGAAACTGACATCACTCAGAGTTGGAACTGAGGCCAGAGCCAGGGCTTTGAGGTTCCTGCCTTAGTAAACATGCAAGAAAAAACAGGGAAACATTAAGGCTACAAGATAGACATAAAGCCAGCGAACTCTGGTAAGGTTATTTCCTATTTGGGAACATTTGCAAAGTGCTGGAGCCTTTCTGTGAGTTTTTTGGCTTTCAGTGTGGTCAGTACACGAGGAAGCGAGGGATTCCCAGGGTGAGCTACTTGGCAGGGAAGAGCTTGCATCATCAGACACACTAGCTGTTCAGACCCTGCTTGTTTGCTTCAGGGGAGTTGGCTTCGTCGATTCGTCTTCTGCTAGAATGAGTGGTCATTTTCAGACTTAGTGGCCATGAATTCTTCTTGCTAGGGGTCTTTGAACTTGCAGGTTTTCGCCTTTGTTGATCCCTATTTTTGGAATTCTGGGATATGATTCCTTTCAGAGAAAAGAAAATCTCCCAGATTTTGAAGACCTCGTGGGAAGGTCTCCAGATGGATCTCTCCAGGTTGTTCCCTTGAAATCACAGGTGTATGTAGAGAGGAAACTCCGAATTTCGTGGTAGGTTTCCTCCCTTACCTGTGTCATCCTTGATATGCTTCATATAATGTCTTTTGTCTGGCATTTACATTTTTTTTTAAGATTTATTTATTTGAAAGAGTTACACAGAGAGAGGAGAGGCAGAGAGAGAGAGAGGTCTTCCATCCGTTGGTTCATTCCCAAATTGGCCACATTGGCTGGAGCTGTGCCAATCTGAAGCCAGGAGCCAGGAGCTTCTTCTGGGTCTCCCACATGGGTGCAGGGGGCCCAAGCACTTGGGCCATCTTCTACTGCTTTCCCACACCATAGCAGAGAGCTGGATCGGAAGTGGAGCAGCCAGGTCTTGAACTGGCACCATATGAGATGCGCTTGAGGCCAGGGCGTTAACCCACTGTGCCACAGCACTGGCCCCAGCATTTACATTTTCTAAAAATTAGTCAACTGTATCACCTCCAGGGTATCTCCTGGCTCTGAACATCAGTAGCAGGCTGTCCTGTAATCCAGGAAGTATAAGCTGAATTGAGGAGAGGCTAAGGGGCATCTTCATGGAAATGATGGGGGAGGAGAGGGAAGGGTGGGGGAAGGAGGGAGAGGGAGAGAGAGGGAGAAGGAGAGAGAAGGCCTAGGAAAGCAGTGGAAGATGGCCCAAATCTTTGGGCCCCTGCACCTATGTGGGAGACCCGGAAGACGTTCCTGGCTTTTTAGATCAGTGTAGTTCTGGCCATTGCAACCATCTGGGGAGTGAACCAGCAGGTGGAAGACCTCTCTCTCTCTTTCTCCCTCTCTCTGTCACTATGTAGCTCTACCTTTCAAATAAAGAAATAAAATCTTTTTTTTAAAGGTTAACTTTGGAGAAGCCTGGGTGAAAGGATTAAGGAAATCCATTAAAGTATTTTTGCAAGTTTTTTTTTTGATAAGTCTGAAATTGTGATGAGACAAGTTGAAAAGCTAAACATCCGTATTTTTAATTTAAAATGAAGTGAATGGGATTTACTGTAACTTTCAGATTAAAGATCTTTAAATTTTAGATTGAGAACAACAGTAAAATTGACAATCAGGATACACAACAGCGTGTCATCCCAAGAAACTGCCTCCAGCTGCCCATGTGCAGGTGCCCACGCCCGCCGTGCCCACCCCCTGCTCAGTTTCCTGTCCTGACGGTTTTGCGTTTGTGAAAATGCACAGCCTGCCATCTTTTAGGACTTGTTCCTTTTACTGTTGCCATGCCCCTCAGATTTATCTCTGTTGTTTCTCCTCTTTCTAGCTCATTCCTTGTTTCGGCTGAATCGTGTTCTGGTATACAGGGGTACGACGGACGGTTTGCTCATTCCTTTACCTGGTGAGGAAGACCTGAGCTGCTTTAGTTCTCTGGATTCTGAATAGAGCTACTGTAAACGTTCAGATGCAGGCTTGCAGTCGCTTCCTCCTCCCGTGCTGCACTGGCTAGGACTTCTATAGTGTTGGGTTGAATAGGTGTTCTTGCTGTATTCCTGGCCTTAGGGTGACTGCATTCGGCTTCCATGGTTAAGTGTGCTTGTTATACTTTTTGGTATTCCATTGAACTTGAAAATAATTGTTAATGTCTGTATTATAATAGGAATAGGAATAGTCCCAGTATTTTTGTTATGTGCAGCAGGTGCTGGTTTTTAAGCACCAGCTTCAGCTGGTGGGGATACTTTCCCTGTGTGGACTCCCTCAGTGTCCACAGCAACCCTCTGGAGGAGGGGCCATTATTATTTTTTTTTAAAGATTTTATTTATTTATTTGAGATGTAGAGTTACAGACAGTGAGAAGGAAAGACAGAGAGAAAAGTCGTCCTTCTTTTGGTTCACTCCCCAAGTGGCAGCAATGACTGGAGCGGCACCAATCCAGAGCCAGGAGCTTCTTCCCGGTCTCCTATGTGGGTACAGAGGCCCATCTTCTTCTGCTTTCCCAGGCCACTGCAGAGAGCTGGACTGGAAGAGGAGCAGCTGGGACTAGAACCTGGCGCCCACATGGGATGCTGGTGCCGCAGGTGGAGGATTAACCTACTGTGCCAGCCCTGGCCCCAGAGGGGCCATTATTACCTCCCTTTTATATGCAGAGGAAAACGGGCCGAAAGACTTTCAATCACTCAAGGTGATTTGAGTGCATGGCCAGCAGGGTTTGAAGCACACACTCCATGATCTTAACTGTAACATTGGGTCTTGGAATACGGCACACAACTCGCTGTCCACATGCCCCCTTGGGATCTCAAGTTACTGTCCGGGTCCTCACTGTGATGCCTGTTCTTGTACAGGAGTCTCTGACGGTCTCTGCAAGTTGGGACCCCAGAGTCCCGGGTTGTTCCGTTTCCGCAGGGGGCCCATCGGGAGCAGCAGGTGCTCTGTTACTTCCCAGGAATTGGAATTGCCGGCAGCAGTGACTGAGAGTGTTTGAGTCGATGGATGTCCTCTTGCCAGAATTGGGCATCATGATTCTCTTGTGTAGTTTTATTTCACTTTAAAGGAAGATGGTGTCTCACTGCTGGCGTTGGCTCCGATGTTACCTGTGAGTCTGTTTTTACAAATATCTATTGGCTGTTTATATTTTTTTCCTGGGAGAAAGATTTGTTCATGCCCATTCTCCATTTTTTTTTTTATCCTCCAGTGTAGTGGTTTTCTTACTGATTTCTAAGAGCTTTACATATATTCTATGTGTAAAACTTTTCTCCTTTTCCAGTTTTTCTGTTTGGCGTGCAGAGTTTTGCTTTTATCCACACAGAATTACATAGCAGCCTTCAAAAAGTCCGTGTAAAACATAATTATCCAAAGATTTAAAGATATTTTTGCATCAAAATAAACCTAACTTTACAGGGCCAGCGCTGTGGTGTAGTGGGTAAAGTGGCTGCCCTCAGTGCTGGCATCTCATGTGGACACTGGTTTGAGTCCCAGCTGCTCCACTTCCGATCCAGCTCTCTGCTATAGCCTGGGAAAGTAGAAAAAGATGGCCCAGGTCCTGGGGACCCTGCACCTGCATGGGAGACCCGGAGGAAGCTCCTGGCTCAGCCTCAGCCTTTGCAGCCATCTGGGGAGTGAACCAGCAGATGGAAGACTTTTCTCACTCTCTGCCTCTGCCTCTGTAACTCTGCCTTTCAAATAAATAAATAAATAAATCTTAAAAAACAAAAAAACACCTAACTTTTAATTCCATTTTTCTGTAAACCTGTCCCTTGTCTCTCCTTCCCCTCGCATTTTTCCTTTGCTTTATTCCTGGATCCAGTGTCACAGACACATGTTCATGTCTCCCCCCCCCCCCACTTATTTTTATGGTTTAGTTTTTTGAAAATTTAACTCTTTACCTCACTTGGAATTTATCTTAACACAAAATGAAGATTGAAGCAGTCAAGCAGATTAAACCATGAATTCCAGCACTGTTTATTAAATAATCTGTCCTTTATTCCGATGTTTGTTAGATCCCTTTTTTAAAAATTTATTTTTATTTATTTATTTGAAATGTAGAGTTACAGACGGAGAGAGGGGGAGATAGAGAGGTCTTCCACCTGCTTGTTCACCCCACAGATGGCCGCAACAGCCAGGGCTGGGCCAGACCAAAGCCGGGAGCCAGAAGCTTCCTCTGGGTCTCCCATGCGAGTGCAGTAGCCTAAGCACTCAAGCCATCTTCTACTGCTTGCCCAGGCCTTAGCAGAGAGCAAGATCAGAAGTAGAGCAGCCAGCTCTCGAACCGGCGTGCATATGGGATGCCAGCACTGCAGGCAGAGGCTTAGCCTACTACGCCTCAGCGCAGGTCCTTAGTGTATCGCTTTATTTTCCATGCTATTCCCTTGTGTAGCAGAAACAGTTTTTGTCTATGTTGCCCATTAATTAATTAATCATCATAGTTTATTAGCATGTTAATTATCTGGTGGGACAAAATTCCTTTCCTCGTGTTTTGGAAAAAAAATCATTTGCTCTCTTCACTCTTTTATCTTTAGCGGTGTTCTCTAGAATCTTTTAAATTTTCCTGAAATCCCTGTAGGCTTGACAAATCTATGAGTAGTGTGTGGGAAAATAGTGTGTTGCAGTATTGATTCTTCTTGTTCATGGTGTGCTTCTTCATTCGACCATAGCTTTTAAAAGTATGTCAGGATTTGAGAATATTCCCCTGTATTTTTCCTGCGATTATTTGTGAAGGTATTCTGGTATTTATTGCTTACTGTTGCTAGTCCTTTGGCCCCTGTGTATTCTTTTTATATATTTTATCCATAAAGGTTTTAAGTCACTGGATATTGAAAATACACGCATAAGCCAGTGCCATTACACTTGCTAATAATGTAGGCAAATTTTAGATTCCTGCTGCAGGGGAATGGTTTTTTGTTGAATATTGGTTAAGTGAGTTACTTTCCACTGCTATGGAAGTTTTGTTTCTAAGTTTCTGAGTTTCTTCAAGGAGTCATAGATGTTGACTGTCTCCAGCTGCCTTGTTAATGCTTCCCGAAGTGTTACACAGAACACTTCACACTAGAACATGTCAGTAACCACACAGCCATGGTCAGCCGCTGCTGAGGTCAGCCCTGGGTAGCCGTGGTGTTGCACTTGACCTCCTGCCCCGGTGCTGGGTTTGCGTTGGTGGCGTTTCTGGACAGGCTTGTGTGTGTGGTCATGGTTGACAGGGACACGCAGCTCCACTGTCCTGCTGTAGGGTCACAGGACTCGCACTGTGCACAGGGAATTGATGGTGGCCGTGGCCAGCCCCGTTCAGGAGTATTTCTGGGGAGCCTGGAGATTACGTGACTTGGACGTTCACAACACTGCCTGCCTGCCTGCCTGGCCTCTGATAGTTTTTAGAGGTAATTTTGAACGAATTTCGCTTTATTTCATTCATGCTTTTCCGTGTAGGTAGTTTATGTTTTCTCAGAGAAGTGTCAGTTTCATTCGGATTGTAAAAATGAACAAAAATGTACAATCCCCCCTTTTTCTGTTTCAGCTTGTTGTGCAGTGGTAACTGGGTAGCCTTTTCTCAGGACTGTGTGTTTCTCTTCCTTTTTTTCCTGATGAAACCTGACTGTATTTGGCTTCTCTTATTAATCTGTATGATCCAGCTCTTGTACTTCTATGTCAGTTTTTCCTTTACCTCTTTTTTTTCCTGAGCCATTGATGACAGCTTTAATACTTCTTTAGAATCTTCTCTTCATGCCTCTGTTTCCTGACATTTTGAATGAAGTGCTTATTTATTCTTCCGTGGTTAATGATGCACATAGCTTTGAGGGTAGCTTTAGTCTCACACTGTAAGTGTTTTTTTTTTTTTAAAGATTTATTTATATATATGAAAGTCAGAGTTAAACAGAGAGAAGGAAAGGCAGAGAGAGAGGTCTCTCCCCAGATAGCCACAATGGCCGGAGTTGCGCCGATCCAAAGCCAGGAGCCAGGAGCCTTCTCTGGGTCTCCCACGCGGGTGCAGGGGCCCAAGCACTTGGGCCATCTTCTACTGCTTTCTGAGACCATGGCAGAGAGCTGGATTATAAATGGAGCAGCTGGGACTTGAACTAGTACCCATGTGGGATGCCAGTACTGCAGGCAGAGGATTAACCTAGTGCGCCATGGAGCCGACCCTCATTTCTGAATTTTTAATCATTTCCTCTCGTGTCCCACTCTTGCTTCATGAACTCCCATTATCATCTTCACTTGCTGTGCCATTATTGATTTTTCTTCTATGTAGGCCATCTTTCTTAGCTAGAAAGACATTGGATAGGAGCCTGGCATTGTGGCTGCCACCTGCAGTGCCTGCACCCCATATGGGCACCTGTTTGAGTCCCGGCTGCTCCACTTCTGATCCAGCTCTCTGCTATGGCCTGGGAAAGCAGTGGAAGATGGCCCAAGTGCTTGGGCCCCTGCGCCCGCATGGGAGACCTGGAAGAAGCTCCTGGCTCCTGGCTTTGCCCTGGCACAGCCCTGGTTGTTGCAGCCATCTGGGGAGTGAACCAGTAGGTGGAAGACATCTGTCTGTCTCTGCCTCTCCCTCTCTCTGCCTCTCCCTCTCTGTAACTCTGCCTTTCAAGTAAAATCAATAAATCTTTTTTTAAAAAGCCATTTGATGGGGCCCGTGATAGCCATTCCTGTGAGCAGCAACCATCTCACGTTTCTGGGGCCCAGTGTGGCCTATGTGGGCCACCTGTCACATCCCAGCCTTGTGTTCCAGGAGCTGCTCTATACTCAGTGCCCCTTTGTGTTATTTCCTCATCTCCTTCCCTGAGCGTGCAGGAAAGGGTGACTCACCTGCCTTGGGATGTACTACCCCAGAGTCCCTGCTGAGGTTTTAGCTTTGAGTTTGTTTCATGAAGAAGAAATTGCGGAGGCAGGTGTTTAGCCTCATGGCCAAGACTCCAGGAGACGCCTGAATTCCGCGTCTAAGCTGGGTCCAGGTCCCACCTCTGCCTCCTTGTTCCAGCTTCCTGGCAGTGCAGACCACAGGGAGCATCAGGTGACGATGGCTCTAGGAACTGGGGCTCTGCCATCTACATGGGAGACCTGGCTCCCGGCTTCCACTGTAGCCCTTCCCTGGTCATTGCCAATGTTTGGTGGTGGGAACCAGCAGATGGTCAGGTTCAATCTCTGCCCACCTCTCCCCTTCAAGTAAATAAATACAAATTTTTTAAAAAAGAGAAGATTTTAATTCATAGAGGATTCAGGAACAACTTAATTTACCTTAATAGTCACTAACGTTTGTTTGTATTTTTCTAGGTATAAACCTAGTTGGCTTACCTTATGTAATTCTTCCCACAGAACCTAAGGGTTAGGTTTTATTATTCCCATTCAAGATAAAGTGACCTGCCCAAAGTCCCCCAGGTGGGCCACGGTGGTTATAAAGTCAGACCTTCTGTGCACAAACTCAGAACCCAAACTCAGCCACAAACTGTACAGAAAGGTGCTACTGTTTTTGGCAGGGAGTTGGACAAGACATTCCCCTGGTGTGGACATTCCCCCAAAATAATGCCCCCTCGAGGGTGTCCGTGTCCTGTTCCCTGGGGTCTGTGTCTTGGCTTCCCTGCCTGGCAAGGAGGCTTGGGGTTGTGGGTGGAGTTAGGGTGGCTGGCCCGGGAGTGCCAGGGGGGATCCTGTGTGGTCACTTGGGTCCTGTGAGTGAGAGAGGGAGGGAGAAGAGTCAGGCTCAGAGAGGGCAGTGTGGCAGCAGGTGTTGACGTCAGAGTGATGTGAATTCTGGCTTTGAAGATGGAAGGGACCGCGAGCCGAGGAATGGGGCGGAGAGCCTCTGGAGCTGGCACAGACAAGAAATGGATTCTTTCCGGGAGCTTCCAGAAGGAACACAGTCCTCCTGTGAGATTTGGGGCTGCTTCAAAGCACTGTGGGAGTGGGAGTTTGGCCTGGATATTTTGTTTTAAAGATTTATTTATTTATTTGAAAGAGTTACACAGAGAGAGAAGGAGAGGCAGAGAGAGGCAGAGAGAGAGGCAGAGAGAGAGGGAGAGAGGGAGAGAGGGAGAGAGGGAGAGAGGAAGAGGGAGAGAGAGAGAGAGAGAGAGAGAGAGAGAGAGAAGGGTCTTCTACCTACTGGTTCACTCTCCAAATGGCTGCAACGGCTGTGCTGGTTAGGAGTCCGAAGCTTCTTCTGGGTTTCCCACGTGGGTGCAAGGGCCCAGCGGCTTGGACCATCTTCTACTGCTTTCCCAGGCCATTAGCTGATAGGTGGATCAGAAGTGGAGCAGCCAAGACTCGAACTGGTGTCCATATGGGATGCCAGCACTGCCGGTGGCAGCTTTACCACAATGCCGGCCCCTGGCCTATTACGATGCCTACCTCCCATATCAGAATACCTGGGCTTGATACCAGCTCTGGTTCCGGATTTCATGTTCCTGCTATTGCAGACCCTGGGAGGCATCAGGTCATGAATCATGCAGCTGTGTCCCTGCCATGCCCGTGGGAGACCTGGATTGTGTTCTTGGTTCCTGGCTGTAACCCTGGCCCAACCCAGCCCTGTGGGTTTTTGAGGAGTGACATGAGCTGTGGGTGGGAGCTCTCTCTCTCTCAAATAAACAAAACATTTAAAATAAATTGACATCTGCTAAGAAAAATTTAAATGGGGGGTAGGGGAGGGCGTGCGCTCCTTTCCTCAAGGTGTGGTGAACGTAACGGCTTCCTGCAGTGCCAGCATCCTGTATCGGAGTGCCAGTTTGAGTCCCAGCAGCTCCACCTCCCTGCTGATGGCCTGGGAAAGCAGCCGCAGAAGGCCCAAGTGCTTGGGCGCCTGCACCCACCTGGGAGACCCAGGTGAAGCTCCTGGCTCCTGGTTTCAGCCTGCACCAGCCCTGGCCATTGAGGCCATTTGGGGAGTGGACCAGTGGGTGGATGATCTCCCCTCCCTCCCCCCCTTCCTCCTTCCCTCCTTTCCTCCTTTCTTCCCTTCCTCCTTCCCTATGACCCTGCCTCCCAAGTAAACAAACATATCTTTTTAAAAATTTAAAAAAGAAACTACTGGGGTTGTGATGATGTGCTACAGCAGCAGTAGGAATCTCCTACACCCAATGTATCCAACACTGGCCGTGGTCTCACTCCCTGCACAGTGGGTACCGGGAGTCCTGGAGTGACTGTGCGCACCTCACCCTGGCACTCCCATTATCCATCACCGGGTCATCACTCGGTGGCTGCGTCTTTATTCACTCCTCTCGTCATTGTTCTCTCCCCTACGCAGACTGCCCAATCCCTGGGAGCAGGAACTTGGTCAGGTGCATTTGGGGCTGTGTGCCCAGTGCCTGATATGAAACAGAAATTCCACAGATATTTGTTGGGTTATTACTGTGTGTGCACGTGACATCCTGGCACCTAAATGGAACCTACTTTACATCTTTGATGGGATACTGAAATGTCTATAGTCACCAAAATAGAAGAAATTAAGCCAAAATTATGCCAGCATTCTGCTGTGGTGCGGTGGGTAAAGCCACCACCTGCCAGTGCTGTCATCCCATATGGGCACTGGTTTGAGACCCGGCTATTCCACTTCCGATCCAGCTCTCTACTATGGCCTGGGAAAGCAGTAGAAGATGGCCCAAGTCCTTGGGCCTCTGCACCCGTGTGGGAGACCTAAAAGAAGCTCCTGGCTCCTGGATTTGGATTGGTACAGCTCCAGCTCTTGCAGCCAGTTGGGGAGCGAACCAGCGGATGGAAGACCTCTCTCTCTCTCTCTCTCTGCCTCTCTGCCTCTCCTCCTCTCCTCTCTCTGTATAACTCTGATTTTCAAATAAATAAATAAATCTTTAAAAAGAAATTCTGCCATCTTTCACCATCAAAGCATTAATTTTCAGTGTTCATTTCTAGTGTTTGGGTTTAGGCATAATTATTTTTCATACAGGTAGTGAATATTCCTCAGATGCTGAGTGATCCTCTCATCAATAAGTGAAGCAGTGATCATAAAGTCACCCAGCCTTAGATGTTGCAATTTTAGCTTAGAAGTAGGCGGTCTCATGGGGCATTCTCTCATTCTCTTGACTTAACATATGTTCTTTTTTTTTTTTTTTTTAATACCATCTCATAGGCTGGTTGACATTCCATGGAACATATAGGTCATCATTATTCATGGTTGGTTATTTGTGATGTTTCCTTACTGTTAATTCCACGTCTTTTTGCACGAGGCTGTGATACATCACTCTGAAGCTCCCGCTGTGACTGTGTGTGGAGGAATGCAGCAGGCCTGCACTGACTGGCAGAGCCGCCGCTGACCGTGCCTGCAGCTCATGCAGGCACAGAGCCTTGCGGGTCAGTGTGCAGCTTGTATCCCCTGGGCCACCTGCCTGGGCGTTTTTTGAAGGCAGTTTTAATGCATCTGGAAGGTGTTTTCTACCGCATTGTGTGTCCCCATCTCTCTGTCTCTCCAACCTCAGTTTGCACATTTCCTTAACACTGCACATCAGGAGAACTCTCCAGAACGCCCAGCTCAGAAAGAGCCAGAGGCAGGTGGGAATGGCACAGAGAAGGCCCAGTGCAGCTCCTAACTTGGACAAGGCCTCTAGAGAGCTCCCTGCATCCGGCCAAGGCAGCCAGTGTGGCACATGGTGGCCTTTGCTCTGTCCTTGCAAGTTCAGTTCTCCTTATCTCTCCTTCTTGACGACTGCTGTGGTTTTCCTGCCCAGTGACAGCTCCTTTGATAATGACATGAGAAGGAAAAGCAAAATTTTAACTGTTGGCCCAATTTCACAAGAGCACTGAGGAAGTCCGGGGTTGGTACGGGGATCCCCAGGCTCCCAGGCGTTGTGTGAACCTGCAGTGTTAACTGAATTGCAGACAGCAGCTCTGAGTCCACAGGGAGACAACTGTACACTCCAGGGCTCCTGCATGACCCAGCAGGTGCATCATCTTTGGGTCTCAAGCCAAGGACACTACCTGGATCCGCTGTCCTGTGCTCCTGTGGGTTTCTCAGGTGCCCACGTGTCCCCTGATGGCTGTCCCCTTGACCTTTGATTTCCAGGCCCACCGGGGAGTAAGGTAGGAAGACGAGAAGGAGGCGAGGGAGACGAGAAGTCTGCTTGTCTGGTGCTTTCCTTGCTGATGAACGTCTGCATGTCGGCACAGGATGAGGGTTTATTTTAGGAGACACCAGGCATGAAAGCTTTTAGGTTGATATTGTGCAGGACTGACGTGTGGTGTTCGGCCACGGAGGACAGTAAAACATCAGGACACTCCTATTTATAGCCTCTGTCATGGAAACATTCAGGGACAGGAAACCTGGCTCCCACGGGTTGGGAGCACTGGATGGCGAGTCTGGGGACGAAGGTTCTAGTTCCACGTCTACCGCTAACCTTCTCTGCACGTTCCTCTTCTTTCTCAGTCTTCTCATCTGTACAATGGGAACATCTGTGCTGCGTCATCTTGACGTCACTAGTACTGGCTCTGAATGGACTGTTCGTTTTAAATCACAAGCCTCCACGAGGAGGCTAGAGAGAGGCTTCCTCTGAAGGCTGATTTACAGCCACAGCAATACGGTTTTGCTCCCGAGCGTGGCCCGAATCATCATTCATTTTTATTTCACGAGAATTACTCTTGTACGTGTGATTTCCCTGTCGGTTTCACAGAGCTGTGAGATTGCACAGCTCCACGGGTTTCTTCCGGATGTCATAAATTTTTGCTCTTTGGCTGAGCCAGTGCTTTTCAGAGCGAGGTTCTTGAATCGGCAGCGTTGGCACCCATGGGGATCCCCCGTGAGCTTGTTACACATGCCGATTCCTGGGCCCTGCCCCAGCCCCCTGTGTGGAATCCCTGAGCATGGGCCCCAGGAAACTTGCCTAGTGAGGTCTCTGCTTGCATGCCGGCACCATGGTTCATTTGGTTAATCCTCTGCCTATAGCGCCGGCATCCCATATGGGCACCGGGTTCTGGTCCCGGCTGCTCCTCTTCCAATCTAGCTCTCAGCTGTGGCCTGGGAAAGCAGTAGAAGATGGCCCAAGTGCTTGGGCCCCTGCACCTGCATGGGAGACCAGGAAGAAGCTCCTGGCTTTGGATCGACGTCTGGCCCAGGGCTTTGACTCCAGCCCCGTGTTGGGGTGGGGAAGTGGGAGCCCCGTGTTTCATCTGCCAGAATTGAAGATGCTTTTGAGGCCCAGGAAAGCAATGAGCCCTCAGGAGTCTTCTGGAAGAGCCTAGTCTGAGCTGAGAAGAGGGCCAAGCATTCTTATCATATCTTTTTTTTGTTTGTTTTAAGATTTATTGATTGATTTGAAAGGCAGAGCTTCAGAGAGAGAAGGAGAGACAGAGATAGAAGAAAAGAGATCTTCCATCTGCTGCTTCACTCCCTAAATGGCCACAACAGCCAGGGCTGGGCACACTGAAGCCAGGTCTCCCACGTGGCGGGGGCCCAGGCACTTGGGCCATCTTCTGCTTTCCCTGGTGCATTAGCAGGGAGCTGGATGGGAAGTGGAGCAGCCGGGACATGATACGGGGTGTCGGCATTGTGGGCAGCCTCTTCATCCTCTGTGCTGGCCCTAACTAGTGAGCATTTCTGCAAGAGCTGCCCTAGCAGCATTGTAAATAATTACAGATGCTCATTATCAACACACATGTGCACACGTACACACGCGCCTTCTGATCCTCTCTCCAATGGAGGCTGTCCTGCCTTCCTCCATTTCTCCAGCCCTCACTGGCCCTTGTCTGGAGTTTGGCACAGCGGTGTGGCAGCTATGGGGTCATTTCTTCTTTGCACGTTCTGAGGTCAGCACTGCTGAGCCTTTCCTGTTCCTGCTGTTTGACCACTTGCTACCCAAGGACCACTGGAACCATTTCTGCAGCCTCTGTTATCTTTTTTTTTTTTTTTACATGCAGAGTGGACAGTGAGAGAGACAGAGAGAAAGGTCTTCCTTTGCCGTTGGTTTACCCTCCAATGGCCGCCGCGGCTGGTGCGCCGCGGCTGGCGTGCCGCGGCCGGCGCACCATACTGATCCAAAGGCAGGAGCCAGGTGCTTCTCCTGGTCTCCCATGGGGTGCAGGGCCCAAGCACTTGGGCCATCCTCCACTGTACTCCCGGGCCATAGCAGAGAGCTGGCCTGGAAGAGGGGCAACTGGGACAGAATCTGGCGCCCCGACCGGGACTAGAACCCGGTGTGCCAGTGCCGCAAGGTGGAAGATTAGCCTAGTAAGCCGCGGCGCTGGCGTCTGTTATCCTTTAACTTCCTCCAAAATGCTGCATCAGGGCCGGGTAAAGCAGTAGCTCCACCCATGCCCTGCGATAGATGTCCATTGTAGGCATGAAGGAGGCAGAGGCCCTGGCCTGGGGCTGCGGCTGCTTGGGGGTGGCGGTGGGGCTGCCTTTTGCACAGGTGCATATGGTGCTATCCACTCTGCTTTCCCATGTGTGACTCGCTTGGCCTCCAGTTTGTGCAGAAGACCAGTGTGGCTCTGGGCCCCTGTAAGGGGCAATAGTGGAAGCGTTTATGGCTACTCAGGTGCTTTGCTTTGTCTCCAAGTGTGACTGTGGACTTGCCTCTTAAGACAAGGCACCTTTCTGCCTGGAAGACAGGTCTGATACCTGGGCACCTGGCACGCCCATGTTCGTCTCTATGGCAGGAAGCTGGAGCTTGATACTTTCTCCTCTACAGTATCTTTCCAGGCTGTGCCTCTTCTCTCTCAGGGACTCCCCTCATCTCTCACCAGGTCCATGTTCTTCTGGCCACCTACCCACCTGGTCCCACTGCCCCTTCCTCCTCCCCTCTGGTGGTTTCTGTGCATCACAGTGAACGGTGTCCTGAGTCCTGTGCTGTGCTGGCGCAGGTGTATTCCTGTGTTCCACTGAACATCTGCTTACAGCTCCCTGTTTCCCCGGTACCCACGAGGTGAGGGTGAACCCTGCAGCCTGTCCGTGAAGCCTCCAAAATGTGGCTGTGGCCTGCCTTGGAGATGAGCAACCATTCCTAGACTGTCCAGTCAAGGTGCGCATGGAGTATAAATGAATGTATCAGAGTGAACGTTGGGTGAGCTTCACTCAGCCTCGCAGCCTGTGTGTAGTGAGCGCTGAATGACAGCCTCGAAAACACGTGGCCCTTCTCAGGCCCTAAGTCAACTCTTTTGTCCTTGACCCCTTACTCTGAGCATTGGGTAATCTTTCTGTTTTTTTTTTTTTAATAAAGATTTGTTTATTTCAAAGGCAGAGTTACAGAGAGGCAGATGCAGAGAGAGAGAGAGAGAGAGAGAGAGAGAGAGAGAGAGGTCTTCCATCCTCTGGTTCACTCCCCAATTGGCCGCAAAGGCCAGACCTGTGCCAGTCTGGAGCCAGGAGCCAGGAGCCTCCTCTGGGTCTCCCACATGGGTGCAGGGGCCCAAGGACTTGGGCCATCTTCTTTTGCTTTCCCAGGCCATAGAGAGCTGGATTGGAAGTGGAGCAGCCGGGACTCGAACTGGGGCCCTTATGGGATGGTGGCTTTACCCGCTGCGCCACAGAGCTGGCCCCAACCTTTCTGTTTTTGAATGTAATCATGACTTGATGTAGTTGGGTCAACATTTATTGGGGAGCTGCTCTCTGCTGGTACTGTGGGGAGCTAAATAAGACACAGTTCTTGCCTTGGTGACACTCAGAGTCCAGGAGGGATGCAGGTGTGTAGGAACGAGAGACCGCTGCCATGTGGGAGTTCTCCTAAGACAGTGGTGGGGGTGGAGGGTAGCAGACTGACTGTGCCTGTCAGGGCTGGGCTGCAGCATTATCCAGAGCTGCCTTGGGACTTTGCTTTTAAATCTTGTTACAATATTGAATCAGCAAGTAAAAATTGTATATTTTCAAGATTGAAATGTGATAGGCGTTTTAGTATTTTTAAATAAGATTCATTGTTTTTTATTTATGGGAAAGGCAGAGTGAGAGAGAAAGAGACAGACCAAAAAATCTTCCATCCACGGCTCCAATCCTGAAGTGGCTACAACCACCAGGCCTGGGCCAGGCTGAAGCCAGGAGCTAGGAGCTCCATCCACGTCTCTCACATGGAGGGCAGGGGTCCAAGCACTTGGGCCATCATCTGCAGCTTCCCAGGTGCCTTAGCAGGAAGCTGGATCAGAAGCAGAGCAGGTGGCACTGGAACTGGCACTCTGATATAGATGCTGGCATTGCAAGTGGCGACTTTACCCCTTGCACCACACTGCTGTCCCCATGGTGCTGGCTTGATGGACATTGTGTGCTGATTACCACAGGCTAATTAGTAAGCACATCCATCTCCACCCATAGTTGCCATTTGTGTACACGTGGGGAGTGAGGGCATTTTTAAAAAATCTGCTGTTACCAAATTTCAAGTAAATGCAGTGTCATTAACTGTACCCTGCTGTATGTTGGATCCCCAGGACTTAACTCACCTTACGACTGAAAGCTGGCGACTTTAGTAAACCTCTCTTCAAAGTAATCCATGGACTACTTCCTGCTTGGGAGAACTGAAGTCCTCCCGGAGCACCCTGTCCCTGACCTTGGTGTCCACACCCCATGTGCAGAGGTCACACCACAGCCGGTGGAGCATGTCCGGGTTCATAACTGCACTTGTATTTATTTGTAGTAAACCCGAGGCATTTCATGACAGTCAGATGGTATCAGTCCATGCTTTTCATTCTGTATCTTGCGCATTCTCATTCAGCAGTGCGTGTGAGAGCTCAATCTACCTGCTTTTTTTTTTTTTAATCTATTTGAGAGGTAGAGATGACAGGGCTCTCACCTTCTGGCTCATTCCCCAGACGCCTGCAGTGACCAAGGCTGCTCAATCCAGATCTCTTGCGTGGGAGGCTGGAATCCAGTCCCTTGACCCATCCTGCGGGAGCAGGATGTTGGAGTCGGGCGCTGGAGCCACGTATTGAGCCCAGGTGCTCCAGTGTGGGATGTGGGTGTCCTAACCAGTGTCTCAGCTCTAAGCTCAGCCCTACCGCCTTTTGATGTCAGAATGGTCTCCCAGGATGTCCTGGGCACCCTCAGGTGCATCCTGCACCCTTCCCTTGCCCTACTGTGGTCCCCAGGAGCCAGGGTCCCCAGCTTGCCTTGCCTCGCAGCTTCCAGGTAGACGTGACCAACAGGAAACAGGAGAGGGGAGGGGTTGCTCTCTTCTCCCCGCCCCACGTGCTTCTCCTCTTCTCTGCTTCAGACAGCATCCCTGGCAGTGGCTGTGACCCCTTCCCTTCATGGCCCGGCTCCTGAGCTCTGCCGACGCCCCCTTCTCCCTTTGCGCCTCTCACCTTACAGGTGTTACCGGCTGCCTGCACTTGGCAACCTCCTCATCCGGTGTGGCTGCTCTGTCACCTGTCAGGCCACTCCCCTGTATTAAGCTCCCTCCATCTGAAATACCTCGAGTAGCTTCTGTCCTCACTGGTCTCTGCCTCGTTCATGTAGCAAACACCACAGAGGACTGCTTTTTCGCTTTTCCCATCACGGTGGACATCTGTTGAGTTGCGTTCATTGATTTTCCCATCACAGGTAGTGCTGGGTTTGATCATGGCTGCACACAGCCCCTTCTGCACGTGCGTAGTGATAGTTTGTCTAGGAGACTGGCTGTGGGTTACTCACCTTCTCATGTAGAAATCTCTGCACATGGGTTCTGGGTCTTAGAATTCCACATCTTGGTAGTACACAGCAGGTTTCTCTGCAGGGGGACATTTAGTGAAGTAGCTGTTGAATGAATGAAGCTCATTTGCTCAGTCAACCTCAGATGTCGCATGCCACTGGTCTGACTCTACCCCATGGCCTGCTCACCCTGAGCAGGCGGCGAGTTACCCTGGGGGCCCCATGCCCTGGAGAAGTGGGTATAGGAACTGGAGTCTATTGCTTTATTCAGGATCCAAAGCAGCATAGGGTGAGTGCTGAGGTTGGTGCAAGTGAAGTGTCAATGACCGCAGTCCTTAGCTTCCATGATAGATAGATGGATACCAGGTACATAGTGTGATGCAGGGGTGTGTCGTGACTTCAGGGGTGGACCTTCATGTTGATGGTCCGGGATGTGGGTTAAAACCACACAGTGGCTTGGGAGGAGGCCAGCAACCCCCTCCCAGAATGCCCAGCAACTCGTAGTCCATGGGGTATGGCTGTCCTCCATGCCACATTTTTAGATCAGAAAACACAAGCAGAGCGTACTGCTGGCAGAAGACCCACAGAAGGACAAGGATGTGTGGGCAGAAGGGTGGGAGGGGGATGTCTCTTGGGAGTTGTGGATCATTTGATAGTTGGGTCTGCAGGCTTATAATCCTTCATCTTTTTCTCTTTTTACAGTTGAGCTAGTAGAATTTTCTTCCTTCTTTTCCTGGGCTGTTGTTCTCCAAGAAACTGCCCAGGCTCCAGACACTTCCAAATCCTGCCTTTATCTTTAAAGAGCCCCTGCTTGGCTTGCAGGGGTGGTGAGCCTCCCACGAGCTCAGTCCTCCCAGACAGAGTGGCCAGAAATCCCGGATTCTTTGTATTTTGACTTCAGTGACTTCCGGTTCCAGGAGGAGGCAGGTGGTCATTCCTTTTCCTCTCGCTCCCCAGAGCAACGTCTTTCTGCAGTGGAGACAGACCGCGTGGAGCTAGGGGTCGGGGCACCTGCTGGGTAGGCGCCACGTGGTCGGGGGTGCTGGATCTGGGGTTGGGTTCTCCAGCAGCACCATTGCCGTCCCTACACCTCTGGCCCGCTGCCTTCACCACTTTGCACGTGTGAGTCATCCTGAAAAGGGATTTCAGGAGAAATACCTTAGGAGAAGCATGGTGTGCGGTCTCTTTAAAGGCTTGGGAACCTGTGCTGTCGGGTTCAGCAGCTACTGACATGCCCTGCTGGCCGCATGTGGCCAGGCGGACACTTGGGGCAGAGCAGCTGGGTCCTGGATAGTCTGTGCATTTTCAGCTGCAGATAGAAAATATGCACAAAAAATACCAGCTGTGTACTGAACACACACAGGCTTGTGTCTTGTTGTCGTTTGTGAAAACGGTGCCGCATGGCAACTGTTTACATAGCATTTGCACTGTGTTTAGTGATGGTTTAAAGTATATGGGAAAGTGTGCCTTAGGTTTTGTACAGATACAGTGCCATTCCATAGAAGAGCCTTGAGCATTGCTGGACTTTTGTGTCCTCTGGAGGGTTCTGGAGCCAGTCCCTAGGGATGTAGAGGGGTGATGGGCAACGGTACCTGTTCTCTGTACCCCACCTCTGGATTGAAACATGGGCTTGCGTCTTGGCTTCAGTTGATTCTGCTTTTAGTGTGGATTTTACAAGCACCTAAGCTGCTGTAACTTTTTTCTCCTGTCTCTTCTATTTCCAACCTGAATAGGAAGTGACAAGGATGCCTTTGGTGCAGAGAGAATATGATTCGTGCTGTCAGCCTATTTAGAACTGGTTTTGAAGTCTAATATATGCGTGTGTACGGAAGTGTCCGTCATAAATGCATGACTCGGAGAATTTTTACAAACTAAGCAGTGAGATCCGCATCTGTGAAACACGGTGGCGATTTTTTCTGGTGGCCTCCGCCCTGGAGTAACTACTGTCCCCACTTCTCACAGCAGAGCCCGGTCTTGCCCGTTTCTCTGATACTATGACTTAATCTGGGTACATATTGGTTTGGTGAATGTTGTACATAAATTTGTCTTCATTTTCTTGGCTGTTGCGGATTGCTCAGCGTTATCTTCCGTATTTGGTTGGGAGAACTGTTGGATATTTGGTTAATTCCAGGTGCTCTGAACACTCTTGTTCCATGATCACACATATGCATTTCTGTTTTTTGTATTCCCTGGAGTCTTTGAGGAACCTGTTTGGTTCTTAGTATATCCAAGGTGGACACACCTGTTGATAGAGGAACCTGGATTTTCAAGTGGAGTGGGCAGTTGGGCTTGAAATCCAGGTACGTTTGCTGGATTGAAAGGCTTCCTCGGGCAAACTGCACTCAAGAGAGAGGCCAGCCCTCTGGGAGGGAGGCGTTACCGGCACCGTGACATCCCAGGTGCTCATTCTTGTTGGGTGTTGGATCTGTGCAGTGTGCGGGACTCGCCCCAAGCACATGCCCTGCCCTCTGGGGCAGAAGCAGTTACGGTGGCCGTGGTTACTTATTGTTATTGATCCTCCTCCTCTCATCTCCCTCCATAAGGGAGTTTTATTGCCATCCCTCACACACACAGACACACACACACGTAAATGCACACACACACACACATGCTCACTCACACACTCAGGCACACATACACACAGATGTCCACACACAGTCATACACACTCACATATGCATGCACACACATACAGACACATGTAGACACACATGCAGAATCACACTCAGGCACACATGCACATACTCAGACACACAAACTTATACACATGCGTACTCACACATGCACACTCACAGTCATACATTCTCACACTCAGGCACACATACACACTCATACACACAGAAAAACATGCTGTCACACACACATAGACACACGTACTCACACATAAGTGTGAACATGCACACAGACATGCACACACACATGCAGTCATACGCATACTCTCACACTCAGGCACACATGCACATTTACACAGACACATACATATTCACACATGTAGTCACACATGCAGACTCAGTCACACACACATTCTCACAGTCAGGCACACATAGATGCACTCATGCACACAGATGCACACATTGTCACACAGATGTACAACACACATACACATGCACCCACAGACATGCAAATGCAGTCACACATGCAATCATATACACATACACACAGATATGCCTACTCACATGTAGTCACACATGTACAGACACACAAGGACTTGTACATATACAAGCACACACCACATGCACATACAGTCTCATATGCACACACATGCAGTCACATGTAAACATGCAGTCACACACATGCAGACACAGACATGCACACTCACATGTACAGTCACAAATTCAGGCTTACGTGCATGCAGTCACACACATACACGCACTGTCACATGCCCGCCTTGCCTGCGGGAGGCCCAGCCGAGGAGCTGGTGCTGCAGGTGGGAGTCGCAGCGTGGAGAGAAGGCTAATTATACTACAGGAAGTGTGATCGCACTCGCTGCAGCTCTGCGGAGAGACCTTATACACACAGCAGAGTAAGAACGAGTCTGTCCACAAATTACCACGTCTGGGCCCCTCTCCGTGATGATTGAAAGGTGCTAAACCCGCACTCAGCACACTGGGGAGAAGCAGCCTCAGCACCCTCAGCACCCTCAGATAAAATCACAGGGCGGTGCATGTTCTCGGTAGCACCGTGCATTTCCAGCTTGGCCGGCTGTGCCCCTCGCCTGGGCTGGGAGGTGGGGTGCGGGGCTCGCCCTCACCTGAGGCCCTGCTGCCCAGGGCACTTGCCTTTCCTCGGGCGGTCAGCCCACTGGAGAACGGTGCCCTGTGTCTGCTGGGGGCTGGGAGTGTGCCAGGCTCTTCCACGTCCATGGGTGTGCTCCGCACAGCAGCCGCTCCCTGCTCACCTGTTCTTGCGCTGCCCTGGGAGCTTGAAGGGCCCAGGGGTCTGAGATCCCAGCTCCTTTCATGCTCTCTGCTGTCTGCAGACAGCCTGTTGGGGGCAGTTTTTCACAGTGACTGTTCCCTCTGTGGGATCCTATGCCCGAGGACCCCTGCAGAGCCCCAGCCAGACCCCCAGGCTCCAGGCTGTTAGCCCAAGGGGCTCTGCTGGTTTCTCTGTAGGAGGCTGATGGAGAGAAAGCCGCCTGGACACGTTCTGGGAGCCCTGCAGGCAGCCATGACACTGGTCCTGGACACAAAGCAAAGCCAGAGTGGCAGAGGGGCCCCACTGGGGTTGTATCACCACTGATGGCTCCCCAGTCCCTGACTACTACAAAGCCTAGGGCTGGCAAGCTGCCCCTCAGATCTGCAGCTCACTCCCTGGAGTATGTGGGGCACCATGGTCTTGGGGGGCTGTCCTGCCTCTTCTGGCTGCCGCCATAAGATGTGGAACAAGATGTGGAAATGATGGTTTCCATTGCCTCCTCCTGTTATTTCTTGCAAGAGTCTGTTGGTGAATAAAGGCCATATCGATAAAGCACTGATTTCTTCATTGTCCTCTGGACATGGTCGTGAACTCATACCGCCGTCAGCCACCTGCTGTAACAGGTGCCGCCACCTGAGTCTGTGGAATGACAGCGGCAAGGGGAGATTGGTGGCTTTCCCATTAGCCATCAGGGTCTTAGCTGGAGAGATCGGAGGTTTCTATGCCTTTGAAATGGCATGCAGACCCCAGTGCCACGTTGGCCCCCACTGGACTGCCAGGGGCTTTGAAATGTACATTTGCACCAAGCAAGCAGATGCCTCCTGCTGGTGGTTTCCTGTGTCACTGGGAGCTCCAGGAAGACCATTCAAGTGGGCACAGCTGTGCTGTGGAGCTGTGGCTGCCAGGGCAGGTTGGGGTCTAGGGTCCCACCTGCAGGGGAGGCGTAGCTGCTTGAGACCCGCCAGAGACTGTCTTTGGATGCTGTTTCTTCGCAGCCATCTATACCTGCCTTGTCCATGCGCTCTGGGCCCCCAGGTTTGTGCAGAAGCCACATGGGGCTGGGCTAGCTCTGAACTCTATGGCCGTTCCTGGGGACGGGGACCGTTGTCTCAGCCTGGCCTGGCTGCTTGAGGCTGTTCATTAGGAAGCTGTCCCCTCTTCTCGCTCCACCCCCCGGTAGGCGTGACAGGTGCAGGTTCTGAAGGAGTGGAAAGTACTTGTGAGTGGAGCTCCAGCGTGAGCCCGGGGTGCGTCCCCAAGGCTGTGTTGCTGCATAGGTTAGAAGGATTTGTAAGTAGAGCTCCCTTCATTCCAGGATGGCTGTGTCCACAGTGCCTGTGGACAGGGAATGCAGTTATCAGCTCTGTCCCCTCTTGGCTGAGCTGGAGATGGCTCCTTCTTGGCTGCTGGCTGGGAATGGCGTGCGGTCCACAAGCTCTGGCACATGCAGCACTGAGAGCGGCCGGGAGGAAGGAGACTGAAGCAGCGTTCTCACACGGGGGCTGGTTTTCCTGCAGAATGGCTGCCCTTTGTGTCTCTCATAAAAGGGTGCTGAGAAATGAACGTGAAAGGCTGCAGAAACGCTGAATAATAAGTGAACTTGATCCCTCCCCCCTGCCCCAGGCGGCCAGTCTGAATGGCTCCCTTTGATTTGACCCAGTTATACCTCCAGGGTCCCTGGACCGGTGCCCTGGAAAAAGCGATCGGCTTCGGCACGTCTCGCTGCAGCCTGATGCTATCAGGCCACCGTCCCGCTGACCCCCGTCTCAGTGGCGAGGTTCAGGTTTTGAGAATAATAACTCAAAGAATTTCCTGGAAAAGGCGGAGGGGTGATGGGAGGTGTGGGATTGTGCATGACATACTGGAGACCCAGATCCCAGAGGAAGATCACTTTACATGTCCGTGTAACCTGGAGCCAGGCTGTGTGGGCTCTCCAGGGAAGGAATTGGAAACCCGGTTTTGTGGCTGTTCCAGTGTCATTCATTCATTCATTGAGCCTGCCGACAGGTGTGAGGTGAGGTCAGTTTTGCTTGTGTTGCGTCTGAGATGTCCCATATAGATTGGGATTTGGACAACAGAGTTTAGGGCTATGGAAAGAAGCAATTCTTTGCTCTTTTTCCAAAACTGTACTGAAAGCAGCTGGAACTGCAACTGGCATTCTCTATATGTGATGGAACTTTGTGATGCTGGCCAATCATCAGTTGTTTCTCTAAATTCATTTTGGGCAAGTTCTCTCACTGCTTTTTTTTTTTTTTTTTAAGGGAAAGGGTTTATTGGGGAACACCCTGCAGACCGGAGTGAAGGGGCAGCGAAGGAAAAAGAGAAAGAGAATATAAGAGAGAAACAGAGAGGAGAGGAGCTAGCAAGGGGAGAAGATAGAGCAGAGCAGAGCCAAGAGAGAAGAACCAAGAGCCAAGAGAGCACGTGTTCAGGAACAGGCCCTTTTAAAACTTCGCCTGAGGGCGGGCAGGGAAGCAGGAGCAGCGAATCCCATTAGGATGGGGGTGGAGCCTGGCTCAGGTAGCTGGGCCATGCAGCCACCTGGCTAAAACTGCACCTCACTGCTTGTTAAATAGCAATTTTCAGGGGTTGGTGTTATGTCATTGGGGGTGAAACCGCTGCCTCTGATCCCATATGGGCCCTGGTTTGAGTCCCAGCTCCTCTACTTCCAATGCAGCTCCCTGCTAATGCACCTGGGAAGGCAGCAGAAGATGGCCCAGGTCCTTGGGCCCCTGCCACCCATGTGGGATACTTGGATGGGGTTCCTGACTTTTGGCTTCAGCCTAGCCCAGTCCTAGCTGTTGTGGCCATCCTGGGACTGAACTAGCATATAGAAGATCTCTTTCTGTCTCTCCCTCTCTCTCTGTAACTCTTTCAAATAAATAAATAAATCTTTAAAAAGAATGCTCAGAAGTGGCACACCATGACACCCCTGGAGATACCAAATAAACATGTTAAGGATTTTACTGAATTTCTTGTGAATGAGGAAACTAGTAAGATGTTACAGATATTTCAATGGATAACACAGAGCATAGAGACATTTGTAGATCAGGATTATTGAGATGAGTGTGCAGAGGGGGCATACAGAGGAGAGAAGCCACATGAACCTGCTGCTCAAAATTTGTGTAAATAGGGAATAAATACCCTGCCAAAATAATTAATTTAGAGTTGTGGAACAGCTCGAAAACAATGAAAAATAGATAATCTTAAAGGGTATACTTTAGGCCGGTGCTGCAGCTCATTAGGCTAATCCTCCACCTGTGGAGCAGGGGTTCTAGTCCCAGTTGGGGCGCCGGATTCTGTCCCGGTTGCCCCTCTTCCAGGCCAGCTCTCTGCTGTGGCCAGGGAGTGCAGTGGAGGATGGCCCAAGTGCTTGGGCCCTGCACCCGCTTGGGAGACCAGGGGAAGCACCTGGCTCCTGGCTTTAGATCGGTGCAGTGCACTGGCCGCAGTGCACCAGCCATAGCGGCCATTTGGGGGGTGAACCAACGGAAAAAGGAAGACTTAACTCTGCCTGTCAAAAAAAAAAAAAGTTTATGCTTTAGACAATACATGATTTTCCACTGAAGCATGAATTTTTCCTTGTACTCTATTTAATAAAGTCCAGTTGATTTTTTTAGCATTAAACTTGCTCAGGAAGTGCCCTTCTGTCTCCCTTTTAATATATAAATAGCCATGATGAGATTTTTACTTCCATTTTGGGATTTTTCTCATTTGTCCATATGATATTATCGATGTAGTGCTGTTAACTCTGCAAATAACTTGAAGAGTTATTTTGGAAGCTAATTACTGGACTTACCCTGTGTGGTTTCACAGGACCTATATTGATGAGTAGAAAGAATGCGTTCTGAGATATTTGATTTATGAGATGTTGAGCAGTGACTCAACAGTGGGATCATGAATCTGTGAGCCAGACGACACAGAAGGTTTCCAAGCTCAGTGGGAAATAGGAGGCGGGAAGAGGAATCCTTTGGAATCATCTAGAGTTCCGGCACACAGTTCTCCCCCGGAACAGCTGGGAATGTCTTTGCGTGTGATGTCCTGAACATTTTTGGAGTAATTAGATGGACACTGACATTTTCTTTTTTCACAGTTCAAAAAGACCCATCTCCTTTTTTTAAATATTTATTTATTTATTTGAAAGACAGTTACAGAGAAGCAGAGAGAGAAAGAGAGGTCTTCCATCTGCTGGTTCACGCCCCAAATGGCCCCAACAGCCAGAGCTGTGCTGGTCCGAAGCCAGGAGCCAGGAGCTTCTTCCAGGTCTTCCATGCGGGTGCAGGAGCCCAAGGACTTGGGCCATCTTCCACTGCTTTCCCAGGCCATAGCAGAGAGCTGGATTGGAAGTGGAGCAGCCGGTACATGAACTGGTGCCCATATGGGATGCCGGCTCCACAGGTAGAGGCTTTACCTGCCCTGGCCCCATCTCCTCAATGCCTCTGTCTTGTCTGCCCTTCTGACATTTATTCCCAAGAGACAGTTGTGTGAAAATGGAATTCCTAGCTGGGTGTCACTAGCAGAACCCCTTCTGCTTTGTTGTGAAAATGTTTCTTCTGTTCCCTTTCTCACTGCAGACCCGCTGTGCTGGGGGAAGCCTAGCCCTCACTTTTTCCCACCTGTTTTCCGTCCCTGGGCTGTGTGCCCTGTCTGTCTCTGGCCCTCCTTTCACGTTGTTCCCAGGCAGCTGCCTGGGTCCAGGGCTCCTATCTTTCCACAGCCTCTCCATCCCCAGGCGGCATCCTCATCTCGAGATTTGGCTCCCGCCGTGGTTCAGGTAACGACGCCACCTTCATTCCAGGGCTGAGCCTGATGCCAGCATTTCCAGAATGTACTTCTCCACCTGAATATTCTCACCCTCTATTCCCAATGTGGTGAGAGGTCACGCATCAAATTTCTTCCAGTGATAGGTGGCTCATTGTAACATTGCACTTAAGACATTTATTTGTTTTCATGTTCTTGAGAGAGACACACACAGACATATTCCATCTGCTGTTCACTCCCCAGATGCCTACAACAGTCAGAGCCGGAAGCCAGGAGCCAGAAACTCCATCTTGGGGGTCTCATGTGGGTGACAGGGACCCAAGCACCTGCGCCATCATCTGTTGCCTCCCAGGATGCATTGGCAGGAAATTGGATTGGAAGTGGTTCACTTTCCACATGCCTGCAATGGATTTGGCTGGGCTGGTATTGAATCCAGGAGCTGGGAGCTCAATCCAGGTCTCCCATGAGGGCAGTGGGAACCTGGTTGCCTGAGCTGTCACCTGCTGCCTCTCAGGGTCTGCATTAGCAGGAAGCTTGAGTCAATACTCTGAGAGGGGGTGCAGGTATCTTAGCCTGCATTTTAACTGCTGGGCCAAGTGCCTGCCCCTGTAGCTACTTTGAAACCTTGTCATCCAACTCATTGACCGCATGCTGTCAATCAATTCTTCCTTCTCAATATCTCTCCTGTCTCGTATTTTCTTCTATTCCATCATTACACCATATCCAGGGCTTCGTCCCTTCCTCAGGTGGACACCACACCCTGCCTGCTGCTGTCAGCATTCCCACAGACACTGAGCCAGACGCTGAGCCAGCTGATGGGGTTCCACCACCAAGAGGCTACCAAGAAGCCTGACTTCAGTTAGAGACTCAGAGCGTTGGGTGGGTAATCATACAGCAAGATAAGTGCTGGCAGGAACGTTCTATGAGAGCGTGCAGTAGGAAGCCCTAAATTAGTCTGGACAGCCAGACTTGTCCAAGCAAGTGGGCACCAAGGGGGCTTCCGAGGAATGAGTGGGCAGGAGATAGGTGAGGGCGAGGTGGGTGGGGAGACTTCACCTGATGAGGACTCTAAGTTTGCTAAGTGTGCAGGCTGATTGGTGACTGGACACCCTAGGAGACTGAGCATGGAAGACTCTGGTGCCAGTGGGAAGTGAGTGTAGGGGCCCAAGTGGCAGGGGGTGTGCTGGGTAGGGAGAAGGCAGCCACAGGCAGTGCTGAGTAGCAGCAAGAATTCAAGTGTCTGGCTCAGGGCAAAGGGGGGTCTTGGGAGAGTTTTGAGCAGGAGGGGGATGCACGACCAGATAAGCTTTCAGCCACGTCCAGTAGGCAAGAGCATCTGCAGGTCCTCCTGCCCCACACAGCGGCATGTGCCGGAGAGCCCTGGGGAGCTGAGCTTGGAAGGGAGGCAGAGGAGTCCCCTGGGCCATGAATGAAGGGGCACGGGGGTGGGGACTCCTTCCTCTTCCCTGGTGCCATTGGCCCATCTCAGGAATCCAGAGGCGAGGCGTAGCTCTGCTGGACCATGTAGGGACAGAAGGCAAGGCTTGGGCTGGGGATCTAAGTAGGTTGGGGATCTGGATCTCAGAGCCTGACATGGAAGAGGAAACCCCTTGATTAGTCATCGGGGGACCATGCAGTAACTCTCCTGCCCACAGAGAACATGCTAGGGAGTTTGTCTCTTTGACCCTGGGGCTGAGAGGAATCATCTCCAAAAATACCTCATCAGCGACCTGCTGCAGGTGGTTTGGGGTTGATCTTAATGCAGCTTCCATGGCCCTGGAGACCTTGTGTCAAGAAATTAACAATGTATCCCCCACTGATGAACTAGCAAATGGAAGACCTCTGACCTCTGTCTCTATCATTCTGTCTTTCTGAGAGACAGAGACACAGTTTGGCAACTCATTTGGGAACCTTGATGAAGTCAACATTTTTCTAGAAAGATGTAACTTAACGACATGGCTGGAGGGAGAAGAAATTGCAAGTTTGAAGGCATATATAATATTAGAAATTTAATTGGTAGTTTAGATTATGTTTATTTATTAGTGTAATTTATCTCATGAACAGATAAAAGAGGGAAAAAAGAAAACTGATGATCTCAACAGATGCAGAAACATGTTAAACAATTCACACATATTTTGTCTCTATCTCTTTCTCTCTGCAAAGAGCTAATAGGAAGTAAAGAGTATTTGTGGAAACCTGAAAGTCAGTACTGTTCAGAAATATTAAAAGCCATTTCCTTTAAAATCAGGAATAAGCAAGAGTGATCATTATCATCCCTTCTAACCGCTGATTTGTCTGAGGTTGTATTCAGTGAAATAAGAAAAATTGAAGACAAAAGTGTCTTAACACAGGAATTAAATTTATATGCAAATACAATTTTTAGATAAAAAGACAGATTATTAGAGTTAATAAGAAAGTTCTTCCAGGTGGAAGATCAATATTCAAAAATGAGCTCTGCGTGTGTGCATTGATCGCACATTATAGAAAGCAAACCAGCGAGCCCCTGGGTCACCGTCCTTCTCCGAAGGGCATTCTGTGGCCCACTGACTTCTGCTTCGAGGAACAGAAGCCATTTCGTGCATGGCCTGGGCCCGACCTCTGCCCCGTCTTCGCCAAGATGACTTTCTCGGGTCCTTTGCTTCCTAGTTTTCCAATGAAAGACAGAAAGAAGACCCGGCGTGTTGGCTCCACGCTCTGCAAAATCCTCAGTGCTGTGAGAGGCCCTGTGGCTTTCTCAGACGAGGAAAGGGAGGGAAGGCAGCGTCCTGAGGTCGTAATTGTGTGAAGAAATCAGCTGAGGCTCAGAGCCACTGACGGGCTCACTGCTAAGGGCAGAAGACTGCTCCCAGTTTGGTCCACTGCAGTAGTCACCAGTTACCTGCAGACGTTGGAGCCCCTGAAACGTGGAATTGTAATCACTCTACGTGCAAAATACCCATCAGATTTAGAAGACTTAGGACAAAAGAGTGAGACTATTTCATTAATAATTTCATATGGATTATATGTTGCAGTCATAGCATTTTTGATATATTGGGTTACTTTCAACATTACAATTTCTTCTAGAAAAGTGTTGACAATGCAAACATGAAAACATTGAACTTCACATGTGTGGCTCACCTTTGTGATGTTCCGTTTCTATGGCACATCTCTGTTCTAGGTCTTCTGATGCTGAATTTCGTGGCTGAGGGTCAGTGCTTTATCTTGGTCCATCTCAGAGTTCTCCTTTGTACAAAGGTTGACAAGCAGATGGTTAAGAGCTGTGGGGAAACCCAGCTTTGAAAGGACAACTGGCTAAGTGATAAAGCTTTGTGGGACCTACACCAGATGCCTTCATTTCTTAATATTTGTCCATGCATTTTTGCTCTGGAGCACGGCGTAATCCCAGTGTTTGGAGAAAACTGACCACGTGGTTGGCATTGCGCTTACTGAGGAGAGCCAGAGAGCAGAACCAACGCCGAGGGAAAGTTTCATGACTAATCTTCCCTAGGGGCTTCTACCTACAGAGAGAATTAATTTGGAATGTTCTACCACATGCGGCCATGACCCTGTGAGATGAAACCACACAGAGGGAGCTCAGGAAGCAATGTGAAAAAATTATGCTGGTTTTGTGAACTTTAAATGAAAAACTGTCTTAGAAGATTTGCGACAAAACAGATGAAACTGGAGATCATGGTGCTAAGTGAAATAAGCCAGACACAGAAAGACAAATTTCACATTTTTTCTCATAGGTGGAAATTAATATAGTGCAAAAAAATGTGTGGATGACATATTATTTGGCATATAGGTATTTATAAATGTTGTCTTCACTGAATTATACCCCTTATATAGTAATATACTTTTTCTTCAGTTTGTGATTTTTGTCATGAATCCCAAAATGTGTGATATTAATAGTTCTGCTTTCAAGAACAATGTGTGTGTGTATGGGATATTTATGAAGTGAAGATGGCAAAATGTAATGTTAAACTGTATGTACCCACCAAAGTCTCCTTTCCATATTTCTGCATTATTTGAAATAGTTCATAATAAAAATGCAAAAAACCTCTTAATATCCATTATAAGTATTTAATAAAGTGGAAAATAGTAAAACCAGAGTTTCATTCATTTAAAACAGGTTGACATCAGAGAGTTTTGATTCTTCATAAGGAAAATGCTTGAGTCGTGCCAGCCATGAGGCTCCCTCTGTGCCGTGGCCACCTGTTGAGCTTATTTATTGCATGGTCAGTGTTGTGAAATTTCCCCCTTGAGTCCCTTTGGGACCCCATCTTTTCTCCTCTGTTGATAACTTTGGGTTTGCGGCTGCAGGAGTTAGCAAAGTCAGAGACTCAGAACCGCGTTGCCATTGTCATGGCCAAGGTTCTCTTGTGTAACTACGGGTCTTCCTGTTCCCTTCTGACTTCCGGCATTCCCACTCTTCACTCCAATTCTTCCCCTCATCCTGCTGGTCAGCTCCTTCTCCTGAGTGTCCATCTTGTTGGGTGTCCTGTATGTTTGTCACTGGGAGGCAGGGAGGCAGCACAACTACACGATTTGCGGGATTGGGCGCTGATGCCCAGGGACCTGTCACGACCGACTTTGGAAAGATTGCTGGTGTTGGGCAATGGTCACAGTGCAGGTGTCTTTTTTTTTTTTTTTTTTTTTTTGCAGGGTGATGTGTGGCCGCGAGGTTAGTAGTAAAGTTTGTCCTTTTGGTCGTAACATATCACGATAACTGAAACTTGACTGTGTAGTTGAGGTGCTTGTGACATTTAGCTAAATGGTGGCAACTGAGATCAGTGCTTTTGGAGCCGTGCACAGCGAGGGCTGCCTGGACGTAGTGCGCTCGGAAGGCTGTTCCTCGGGGGAGAGTCATACCTGCCTGCCTCTGGGATCGTCCTCTCTTGTCTGATCTGAAAGGCAGGCTTGCCTGTCTGCAGTGTGCAGGTGCTGTCCTGTGGCCATTCTGAGTGAGCGTGCAGGAGCAACGCGTAGGGTCCAGCAGTTGTCCAGCCGTTGGGCGGCCATGTGCTTGGTATCTGCTGTGCTGGGCTCACCGCTGGGCTCTGGCATGTTTGTTGGCAACCAAAAGTGCCTTAAATTGCTCTCATTTTTGGTTTTTGGCAGCTAACTTTCCTGCATACTTTCCAAACCGCTGCTTATACCCTTCGCCCAGGGTTTTCAAAGCTACTTCTTGCTTGCACAAGCTTACACGTCTCTCTGCCGGGAGACACGTGTACTGGCAGGAGCATCAGGTTCCTCTGATCGGGAGACAGGCCGCGCCTTGGCATGCCGTGGGGGCCAGTCTCTTTTCTAAATAAAACAATCAGCTAATGGACACAGTCTAAACTTGCACAGTTACTGGTTAATTATTCAAAGCCTGTTTCATCAAAGCAGGTCCGTTCTCAGCATCTTCTTCCTTCAGTGCCATCATACTTTGAAGGGGGGGACCGAGGTTGGTTTGGAATGCGACGTGTTTGCCTGGAGGGTTAAATTCCACTGAGAAACCACTTGAGCCAGAAGAGAGGTGTGGCCAGAGGGAGAGGTTCATGATCTTAGAGCTTTTCAAACATTTTTTAATCCTTTTGCAATTCTTTGCGATTAAATACATAAAGTAGTTTTGGCAAATAATGTATTTGCTTAAGAGATCCAAAACACTTTTTTTTTTTTATGAAAGAACTCTCGGCTCCCAAGGGTGAAGGGAACCAAACGTTTATCAAGCTAGGAGCATGCCGGAACTTTCAGATGTCATCATTTACAATCCGCATAACAGCCCTGTGGGATAGGAACCAGTATTTGCATTGACACAGCTGAGGAAAATGAGGTCTATACAGGTTAGTTAAGATGCCCAGGGTTGTACATCTATTATGTATTAGAGTTGAATTTTGCATTTTTAGTCTGTCACGTTCCAAGATCCTTACACTTTTCCTTATAGAGATGATTATACAGGAATAGCATGCTGACCACCACTGTCCCATCCTGGTATTCTTACAGGCATCACTAATTGATAACCTATGCATCCTCCCTACTTTATGCCATGCTGCTGCTCATGACAATGTTGAATGGCGCTCAGAATGGAAAAATTCAACTCAGCCTCTCAATTAAAGGTCGAATGAGCAAGGAGATTTTAGGAGGTGGCATTTAGAGAAGCAGAGCTGCTGGTGGGCAGCTTTCAGTTGAGCCCCTGTTTCTTTATTTTTAAAGACTTCTTTATTTGTGTGAAAGTCAGGATTACACAGAGAGACAGAGAGAGAGAGAGGTCTTCCATCTGCTGGTTCACTTCTCAGTTGGCCACAATGGCCAGAGCTGGGCCAGGCCGAAGCCAGGAGCCAGGAGCTTCATCCAGGTCTCCCATGCGGGTACAGGGGCCCAAGTACTCAGGCCGTCTTCAGTTGCTTTCCCAGGACATTAGCAGGGAGTTGGATCGGAAGTGGAGCAGTCGGGACTTGAACCAGCACCTGTACAGGAAGCCCCCATAGCAGGCAGTGGCTTTATCTGCTGTGCCACAGTGCTGCTGCCTCCCCCCAACCCACCCCATTTCTGAATTAAAGGTGGTGAGAGAGAGCTGAAGCATTCCTTGTGGTGTGAGCCACAGAGAGGAAGAATAAGAACGAATTTCAAGCCCATCTGTTTAGCTGGTGACTTGTTTGGGATTTTCCCAAAAGCAGACCCTCAGCCAGGGACAAGGAGGTGACTCAGGGAGTACTAGAGAGAGGATGAGGCTCAGTGAGACAACGGGGGTCAGGATGGGGGAAACACCTTCTTCAGCAGAGATCTGTGGCAGCCACAGGGGCTCCACCCTGCAGGGAATCTGAGAGCTGGTGTGGAGTAGGCCTCAGAGTCATCTCCCTTGAGGTGGGAGGAAGCTGGTATCGGAAGGCTGTGGGCAGAGATGAGGCCAGGGCTGCCCACCGGGACAGGAGGGGGCTTACCCTATGTGCACCTGCTCCAGCTGCTCCCGTGGGATGGTTTCTCTCTGCAGAAATTCACCCAGCTTCTACGTGTTCCACACACCCAGTGCCACGGGACACACAGACCCCCCCTCCCCACCGAAGGCCATTCTCTAGGGCCAGGCTGCCTTCCCGGCAGCTGCAGCCCTGCCATGTGGCTTGGAGATTTACAGTGGTGGTCATGTCTGCCAGCACTGTGTGTAGCTCCCGATAAAGTCCTTGTTATCTTTTACAACCATCGCCAGCAAGCCTCATCGCTCTTCAGGACACCAAGGGCCTTGCCAGCCAGTATGAATGTGGCCCCAGGCAGCCATGGATCCAACAAAGAGCTGTCTGGGTCCAGATCACCAGTACAGAGCTGCAGCCGAGCCCTTGCTCAGCATTGGAAGAGGCGGGGTGAACTCAGGCGACCTTTACTCTGCAGAGCCCCTCAGCTTCGGTGGTGGGGAGGGTGGGTGTCTCGGGGGTTTGCTGGTAGCCAAATCTTAGCCACCGAAGCTTGGAGCGAACAGCTGGAGCCGTGGTGGTGACAGGGTAACGATATACTTGCGGTAATAGGCGCTAATGAACCCACACAGCTGATTTTCATCACTGCAGTCTGTTGAAATCGCGAGCTGACAGAGTGGTTCCGTTTCATCTTTTCCAATGAGTGGATCCTCTGAGCCGCTCTCTTTCCCTTCCTGCCTCCCTTCCTGTTAGCAGAACGAATGCCACAGACTGCAGTGGGAGGGGTATGCTTTCCAGAAACCCCTTAGGGCGTCCCTCCGGTGCCTTGGCATTTTCGTGTGTGTGTGTGTGTGTGTGTGTGTGTGTGTGGCTCGGGTGCATCGCGTTGTGTGAGCTGGCAGAGGAAAGCCCCTCCAGGCTACATCAGCACTTTCATGGCCCTGCCGTGGTAAACTCAATCCTAGGATCCCTCCAACAGAGGCTCCAGGAAGCTGAAGGGGTGGGCCTGGTGGCCAGCTCTGTGCTGTCTTCTAAAGAGAGACACAGAAGTGGGCTGTGTGTGCATTTAGGTATTTAGGTTTACATGATTACGCAATGGGGACTTTGCATCTTGGAGGGAAGCTGGGTCATGTGGCCGCATGTGAAGCAATTCCTGGATGCCTGGTCTTCCCACAGCATTAGGCAATCGGTCTGTTTTGAGGGTGCCCCTCAGGCGGTGGGCAGCCTGGCATCACTTAGAGAAATTATCCGGCAATGGCCTGCCCTCCCATGGGCTACAGGTGGAACAGGGGGCAGGTCTCCAGGTTCTGTCTTCTAGGGCTGGACATTCCAACCCCTGACCCGACACGCTGAGCGTCAGTGACTCGTGATGCGGGGTTGCAGGAGTTGTCCATTTTCAGGGTGTTTTCACTCCAGGAGAGGCACGGAATTGCTTTGGCCTCCAGGGTCAGATGAGAGCATGCGTGGCACACGCTGGTGACTCCCTTGCCAGGCGCCATCCTGGCACAGCCCCGCGGCTCCCCTAGGGGCCTGAGTTCTTCTGAGCTGTCAAGTTGGCATCCTCTGGACCTCCTGTACCCTCGCCATGGGGTCTGGCGCTCACTTCTTCTCCAACTATTTCATGGTTGTTGGCTTGGAGTCATCCACCTCTTTGCCCATGGGAGCCACCTCTGTACACCCTCACAGCCTCCCAAGGCTCTGGCGCAGGTTTGGAGCTGCGTGGCATTGAGCCTCTGTTACCTGCATTTTCTGAGTCCCCTGCCACATGCCGCTCCTCATGCCACCATGCCTCACCAAGAGCCTGCTGACCGGCCAGGTCTGACAGGAGAGGTGGGCAAGGGCAGTGAGTGTGATGACTGATGTCGGAGAGCTGCTAGAACAGATGGAGAAACGGGCCATTCACACGGGACGAAGATAAGGTCTGGTGTTCTAGAACAAAGAAGGAAAGGGGCTCCGAGGGGGACAGGGAAGGTACCCCAGATAAGGAGGGTCCCAGGGGTTAGCGTTGTGGAGCAGTGGGTTAAGCTGCTGCATGTGGTGCCGGCATCATGGATTAGAGCACTGGTTCAAGTCCTGGCTATTCTGATTCCCATCCAGCTCCCTGATGGTGCACCTGGGAAAGCAGCAGCAGATGACCCAAGTGCTTGGGCCCTTGCTACCTGTTGGAGAGACCCGGATGGAGTCCCAAGTTCCTGGCTTCATTGTGGCCCAATCCCAGCTGTTGCAGCCATTTGGGGACTGAACCAGTAGATGGAAGATCTTTTTCTCTTTTTGTCTATCTGCCTTTTGAATAAGTAAAAATAAATCTTACCCGAAAAAGAATGTCATAGGCAGACCCCAGCTCTAAGTGTGGAATGAAACTGCTATTAGAAAATCCAGGGCTTCACGGGCTTCTTCCCATGGCCAGATCCAGGGTGCGTGTTCTGTGTCTGCACAGGAAGACAGCGGGGAGTGGTGGGGACTATGGTGAGAGCAGAAGAACCCTCTCTGTCCAGCACGCAGTGGGTGTTCCCTCAGTGCCTCCATGGCTTGCCCTCTGACTCATGTTGCCAGGCCCCCTGGTTTTCCAAGAGAAGCTGAAAAGCAGCCTTTTCGTTTGATATGTGGGAACTTTCGCAGTGTGGTGTGGGTAAACGAAACACGTCTGTACCCACATCCAGGCAGTGGGTCCCTACAGAGTGGCACTGCCCAAGGAGGCTGTGTCCACCTGCTCCTCGCCACTTCCCCTTCAGTGAGTGATGGCTGGCGAAAGGAGTTCACCTGTGGGAAACCCGCCTCGGGCTCTCCTGGGCTGCTGTGTCCAAGACAGCATTTTAGGAAGGCAGGATGCAACAGGGCATGTACCAGGGACACAAGTGGTAACTCCAGGGTTGTGGGTCCTGTCATTCCTGGGCAGTGCACTCAGCAGGTCCCCTTCCAATTGAGTAAAGCCAGACCCTGCGGCTTGTACAACAAGCGTGATGACAAGGAGCCGTAATTCATGAGCAAAAGGAAGGAAACCTTTTTTTTTTGGTCTTCCTGACTCATGCCTCTAGTGTGTGAAACCTCGATGGGGGTGGCGGTGGGTGTTCTGTGGTGGGATCCTACGGCTCCTGTGGTCCATCTCAGGAGGTGGAGACCTCCCAGGGAGGAGCTGGGACCCTTGGCTGGCTCCCCGCCGCCCCGACTTCTCAAGGCTGCAGCCTGAGCCCTGGAGACACACTGTGTGGGTTCACACTGTCTGTGCCTCTTCCTAGCCCTGGGACCTTGAGAAAGTTGCATAACCCTTTTGTGCCGTGCATTGTTCCCCTTTAAGTGCAGGTGACAGTGATGATGATGGTAGCTCCCACGCAGGGTTGTGAGAACTAAAAACCACCGAGGGAGACTGTCTGGTGTTATCACGGCTGCTGTCTGTTTGCTCTTACTGTCAGTTATTCCTGGACTGGGTACAGAAGAGAGGATGCACCTGCCCTTGCCCAGAAGTAGCCGCCGTCTTTGCCTCACTGGATGGGGATTCAGGGACAGTGGTGCTTTGTCGCTCCCCCTCTTCGTGGAGGAACGACACAGGGCCCTGCGCTGTTCTTTTGTCTGCTCGGCCCTTCCTGGGTTTGCTGCTGGTTCTTCCCGGGTTGGCTGCCGATCCTTCCACCTCCGTGGAAGGGCGGCTCCCCCTGCCACTTTCCCCACTTCTGCGGGGGAGCGGCACACCGCCGGCCGGCTCTCTCAGGGGCTGCTCAGATGTTATCCGGATGTTCCCCTTAGATGTTCCTGGTGCATGTTGTCTCTCTCCTCCTTTATAGTCCTCTTCCACCAATCCCAACTCTGCTACCCACACGCCGAGTATGCTGCCCTCCTCCAATCAGGAGCAGGATCAGCTCCTGCAGGTTATTGGTCGAACTGGAGGCAGCTGTGTAGAAGCTGTTTACTCCTCTCCCAGCGCCATATTGTGAGAGAGCAGATGCATAGAATAAGTCTTAATTCCAGTAACTTAGTCTAGTCCGAGTTGCTCCCCACAGTGCTTCTCAAAGGTGGGAGCTCAACGACTCTTGATTCTCGATAGGATTTCCTAGCCAGGTGTCTTTTCCTCTCACCTTCAGGACACCCTGCAAAGCAGGGGATGGATGTGCTGTCCCTCTGCCAAGGGGCCCCGGGAGCATCAAGGGACCTACTCATGGGGACCCAGCCGTTTGTCTTTTGTTGTCTCTCAACTTCTCTTGTCAGCAGGTGCTTCCTTTAGGGTGCCTGTGACCCGGTGGCCCCAACCCTCATCCCACTGGGCCTCTTCTCTGCTTCAGAAACCGACTGCTGACCAATCAGACTTAGAATGTGGAGGGAAAAGAGTGGACTTCCGTGCATGCCTGCTTAGCCAGATGCGTTTGTGTTTTTCTCCTCTTGCTCTGGTGCAAAGCACGCATGGCGAGGGAGTGGGTGGAGTCATGGGATGGGTCCAGCAATGCTTGGGTTCAGCTCAGATGTAGCCACTGAGTAACAAATGACACCTGGCCAGGAACGGTCCTTGCAGGGCTTTCCTGGGTCCCTGAAGAAGGACACCAAGGCTGTGCCACCCAGAAGGGGAGCCATGAGCCACACATGGCTGCGGAGCACTGGGCTCTGAGTGTGCAGTGCTTGGACGATGGCTTTGGAAGTCGGTAACCTTCGTTCACTGCTGTTTTGTGTCCACATAATGGAATATTATTCAGCAGCGAAAAGGGATGGTGTACTGACGTGTGCTACAGCATGGAAGAACCTTGAACAGGTCAGGCTGAGTTAACTAAGCCACTCACCAGAAACCATGTGTTGTGTGATTACACTCAGATGGCATGTCCAAAATAGGGACAGATTGTGGATTAAGGGCTGCTTTGGCTATGCAAGGGGGTGATGGAGAATGATGATTGATGGTGCAAAGTGTCTTTCAGGAGCGACAAAAATATCCTCCAATTAGCCTGTGTGGGTGGTTGCACAACTTTCTCAATATCCTGAAAGGCATCATTTAACCATACACTTCATTCACATTGATGCCTTTTATGGCGTACAAGTTGTATCTTGATAAAGCTGACAAAGTAATGTGTATGATCATTACATGTTGAAATGACAGTAGGTGGGACATGCTGGGTGGATGGAATATGTTGTTAAAATCTACGTCACCTGTTTGGTTTTGTCTCTTTTTTTCTTTTTTTTTTTTTCAAGATTTAATTTATTTATTTGAAAGACAGTTACAGAGAGAGAGAAAGACACAGAGAGAGGTCTTCCATCTGCTGGTTCACTCCCCAGATGGCTGCAACGGCCAGAGCTGCGCTGATCCAAAGCCAGGAGCCAGGAGCTTCTTCTGGGTCTCCCATGTGGGTGCAGGGGCCCAAGCACTTGGGCCATCTTACACTGCTTTCCCAGGTCATAGCAGAGAGCTGGATGGGAAGAGGAGCAGCCGGGACTCGAACCTTGCCCATATGGGATGCTGGCGCATCAGATCAGAGCTTTAACCCACTGTGCCACAGCGCCGGCCCCATCACCTGTTTGGTTTTGCCCCTTTAACATGTGTGCTTAGAAGCTCTGGAACTGCCTTCAGGGCTCACTCATTGCTTCTGTTGGAGCCCGGCAAGCATACCCTCTCTGAGAACCTTCCTGCCTCCAAAATTAGATTCTCACCCAAGACCTTCCCCAAGCTAGGACTCCTGATGCCTCACGGTGATCGTGGCTAAAACCTAACTTGAGCAGGCTGTTAAAGAGCAATCCTGGATGGAATAACAAAGTTATGTCAGGTAACCTAAGAGCCAGGGCTGTCAATCTGTCCAATCCCATGAGCCACCTGGAGCCAACTGTAACTGTGCCCTGAGCAGTTTTTAAAAATGCACAGCCCGATCCTGAACAGCACTTTCCTTACTTGATCTCCCTCTGGGGAGGCTGACGAAAGGGCTTCCTTGGAGCCTGGCTGTGCCCACACGGGCCTGGATTCCTCACATCCTACATGGTCCAAGGACTCAATGTCAAAATGCAAATCTTGGCCCCTCATGGCACCTAGAAGGAGCGCTGAAAGTGATGCTGGGCCACATCTTTGGTTGTTAGTTCTCTTGCAGGAATTATTCATCAAATGCCTGTGCTGTTTCCTGCCCTTGCTGGGTGTTCCAGGGAGAGACAGAGGTCCAAGTTACACATCTGACTTCTGCAAGCTCTGGAGAGTGTGAGAGTCCTTGAAAACCAAACCAGGGCCGGTGCCGCGGCTCACTGGGCTAATCCTCCGCCTTGCGGCGCTGGCACACCAGGTTCTAGTCCCGGTCGGGGCACTGGATGCTGTCCCGTTTGCCCCTCTTCCAGGCCAGCTCACTGCTGTGGCCTGGGAGTGCAGTGGAGGATGGCCCAAGTCCTTGGGCCCTGCACCCCATGGGAAACCAGGATAAGTACCTGGCTCCTGCCATTGGATCAGTGTGGTGCACCGGCTGCAGCGTGCTGGCCATGGCGGCCATTGGAGGGTGAACCAACGGTAAAGGAAGACCTTTCTCTCTGTCTCTCTCTCTCATTGTCCACTCTGCCTGTCAAAAAAAAAAAAAAAAAAAAGAAAAGAAAAGAAAACCAAACCAACCCATTAGACTCCTGGTTGTGGCCTGTACGTCCACAGTGTGGACGAGTCTGTCTATTTTGCCCTTTTCACCTGCTTTTCGCAGGCTGGTCAAGAGTCTGAGCCCTGGCCCACCTCTGTTCTCAGCACCTGCACCTGTAGCACCCTGTGGAAGATGTTGACCTTGCAGTATTTTACCTCTCTTCTTACCTATTTTCACGTAAACAGTTGGGGCAAACCTTCAGCTTGGGGTGGAGGGGAGGGGTCTCTCTCACCCCCAGCCACCTGCTCACTAGGTTTTTGACCACTTCATGCTACATGAATGCTTCTCGCCCATTTCAAAGTTTACACAGAGGCACAAGCAAGGCAAGACTTTGAAAGCTGCTTTGAACTAACTTTTCCAGGGAACAAGGCAAAAGCAGACTTGCCTGGGTCCTTGGCGTCTTTTTGAAGGAAAAGTAGCTGCACGGAGGACTGGTAATAGAATCATTAATGACGATGCCGATGGAGGAGTGAGCTTTAACTTTTCAGTAGAGCGTTTCCACTAAGTGCAAGGCTTCCAGAAGTCTCCAGAGGAGAATACGCGGGCACAGGGCTGGCATGGGGCTGAGCAAGCACAAGACGAGGCCGATGCCTTTGGGGATCACATCGAGGCTCTCTCTCATCCTGGCAGCAGCTCAGCAGAGAAATGAGCTGTCTCATTCGGAGATTTTCGTTTTAATACGAGTGCAGGGATAGGCCCTGTCTGACAATTAAATTAGTGAATTTCCCAGTCACGGTGATATCCTGAGGAGGGATGGAAAACAGAGCTGGTAATTTGTTTCTGAGACAAGTGAGTTCGTGATCTCCCCAGAGGGGACCCTGGGCTGGTAAGGTTCTGCTTCTGAGAGAAGCCCGCTGCAGCCCTCCAATCAGAAGAGGTGATGGACTGGGGGTCTGGAAGCAGGTGAGAGGCTGGCCGGTGCTGGGACCTTCTGCCTCCACCACGCAGGTGGGAGCCTGGGTTCTGGGACCTGCTGCTCCTGCCCGCCTGACATCATAAGGTGTTTAATTCTCAGCCATGAGTGTTTATACCGCCCTTATCACTGCCACTGCATGGCACTCTGCTGGTGACCGCGTGGGCTCCATAGGCCCTTAAGGCACAGAGGGTACGGTGTGGGTGATGCATGTATTAATTTCTAGTCCAGGTTCTTATCTCTGGCAGAGACAGAAATACTAAGCAGAGACTGGGATTGTGTGTCAACAGAAACAAAAATTTATTTGGCAGTGTGGGAATAAACATACACTCACCCCCATGTGTGGGCCACCCAATGCAGAGAAATGCACAGCATGAATGGGCCGAGGAGTTGTCCATTAAACCAGGGGAAAGGAGAAACCCCAAAGGCTGTGTGTCTGAGACGAGGAGGGCAGCAGAGTGGAAAAGCTCTGAGCACAGGGAAGATGGGCGTGGTACCTCCAGGCTCTCCTGCGTTCTCATATGCACAGGTCCCAGACACAATGGATGTATCATGGGAAGGTGGGTGCTTTGATTGACAAGTAGGAGGGTGCATGGGGCCTGGAGTGGAGTGAGGAGGGGACTAGGAGAGGACAGTGGCTTCTGACTCCATGCTCCTCAGACCCGATGAGCTGCCTGCCTATCCAGTATCAGGTACAGTCTTGGAAGCAGAGCAGTCTGAGCCCAGTGCCCCACTGTGTTTTGGAATCAGCAGGATGGTGGGACCACACAGTGATCACATGGTCAGGCAGGCCACATCTAGAGGGGTTCACCGTATGTGCCGGACTCCTTGCCATTGCCTTCATCTTTTTTTTTTTTTAAAGATTTATTTATTTATTTGAAAGAGTTGCACAGAGAGAGGAGACACAGAGAGAAAGAGAAAGGGAAGGAGGGAGGGAGGGAAGGAGGGAGAGAGGGAGGGAGAGAGAGAGAGAGAGTGAGAGAAAGAGATCTTCCATCTGCTGGTTCACTCCCCAGATGGCCGCAACAGCTGGAGCTGCTTTGATCTTTGAAGCCAGGAGCTTCCTCCAGGTCTCCCATGCAGGTGCAGGGGCCCAAGGACTTGGGCCATCTTCCACTGCTTTCCCAGGTCACAGCAGAGAGCTGGATCGGAAGTAGAGCAGCCGGGACTAGAACTGGCGCCCATATGGGATGTAGAAATCTCAGGCCAGGACTTTAACCTGCTGCGCCACAGCGCCGGCTCTGCCTTGCTCTTTCTTTAAATTATTCTCTGATAATTCAGGGACTGTTACTAGTATTAAGGGACCACTGAAACTTCTGCACCATTGTTATTTCCCAATATTTTACGTGAAAATGTTCAACCACAAAGGAATGTTGAACAAACCATATGGTTGTTGTTCAGATACCCCTCACTGACATCCCATAGTTAACATTTTGCTGTGTTGACAGCTGTTTTTCTCCTATGGCAAAACCCCTTTTTGATGCCCCCATTGCATTTTCTTTTCTTTATAAGACCAGCTCTAATGCTCCCTTGTCTCAGATAGAAATACTGGGGAGAGATCATGCAGGATAGCATGTTGGCAGAGCTGAGGCAAGGAAGCAGAGGTTATGGGAAGACCCCTGCAGTAAGGGCTAGAAGGCAGGGGTGGGAGCTGGAGGGCCGGGGGCCAGGCCAGGCAGTGCCACCGAAACTCCCATGAGCCTAAGCTGGTCACCTTGATCCTGCCAGGGCAACCAGAAGCTGACCCTATACCCAGCACTGGCTAGAGTCAAGTCCATTATAGATTCTCAGCTCACAGGAGATGACTCCATGACAAGCGCAATTACAAAATAGGTTTATTTTGGTGCAAGAAAATGTTGGTGTCTAGGTCTTCCAAAAGCCTTCCAAAAGTTTGTGAAAATAAGGATTATGGAAAAAAAATCTTGTTTGGATGTCAACATTTTTTTTTCCACCAAAATAAGCTTATCTTTAAATTCCAGCTTTCCATGAACTTTTTGAAGTACTCATAGCTTGTGCCCTAAGGCAAGTGGCTAGACTGGATTCTGGGCTGCAGAGTTCTCATTTTAGAAGTGGGGACGGCAGCACCCAGCTCACAAGGTGAAGTACTAAGGTGCAACGAAGGTACGCAGGCCATGCCAGATGGCAGATGGGATGCCACAAGCACCCCCGAGGGCATACCTTTGCAGAAAGCCCAGCACTGCATCTCACAGAGGTGGGAACTACTAAAGTGCTGTCTATATTGTTTTTTTTTTTTTTTTTAAAAAAAAACAGTAGTATTACTAACAGTTCTATTTCTACATTGAAGCAAACTCAAACAAAGGACAGAGACGCCAGAGATTAAGAACTGATTTTTCAGTTTACAACCTGTGTATCTTCCGCGTGAATGTGTGACAAGAGCTGTCGCATTCGCCTGCCTAGAAGAGAGGTTCCTGGTTTATGAACGTCCCATGAAAGACTGGAGCCGTGGCAGCTCTGTCCTCCTCCTCCATCCTTTGGAGAAGACCTGTGGAGCTTCATGGCCATTGATGACATTGGTGATACAGGACGGGGCTCTTGCGACTGTGTCCTCCCAAATTAGGTACCCCCTCCGGCGTGGACACACAGACGCCTCCTGGTGACTTCCTGTTTGTCATTCAGCAGTGACAACTTGACATTGGAGGGCAGGGGGATCAAGGCACGTCACGCATTCAATGGGAAAGTGAGTCAGGGGGGCCTTGGAAGCCGGGGATGGCAAGGAAGACTTAGTCCAGACCCTCAGAAGCCCCCAGCCCCTCGGGAGGCTCAGCACCTGCTTGGGTGATTGGGATAGCACCAGCAGCACTGTCCGGTGCCATTGAGCTGCACGCAGGCAGCGTCTTGGAGAGATGCAAATTCATACTGGGGCCTGCTCACCCTTTTCCACCTTCCTCTGTTGCAGGTTAGAGGTGGTTGTTAGGCACCCTGTGGTGCCTGCTTGCTCGCTCGCTCGCTCGCTCGCTCTCTCTCCCCACACGAATCCAGTTTGACCTGATGGACCGATGAGAAGGGGATTCAGGGACTTTGTGCTCAGTGTCCACTGTGTGTATTAAAATTCTCCCTGTCCAGGGAAGCTGATATATGGAACGGTTCGCATGTGCGTGGGGCCAGCCTCTGTGAAGATTAAGCTCACACAGGTCAGAAAGCCACAGAGCACAGGGCCAGGGTGTGATGTTTCTCGTGACAGTGCTTATATCCTCCTAGCAGAAGGCCCAGGGTGATGCTTCAGGCTCTCAACAGGTAGGAAACGCAGGGCTGGCGTTCATCTCCCTGGTCAGGACACCCGCATCCCATGTCAGAGGGTCTGGGTTCGAGTCCTGACTCAGCTCCCATTCCAGCTTCCTGCTGATAGACACCTGAGAGGCAGCAGGTGATGGCTTGAGTGATCGGTGGTCTGTCACTCACACTGGGGAACTGCCTCCTGGCTTTGACCCTGCCCTGTCTTGCCCTTTGTGGACATTTGGGGAGTGAACCAGTGGGTGGAAGCTCTTTTTCCTTGTGTTGAAATGAAGCACAGAATCCTGTGCTTCATTGCCCCCATCCCCCTGCTGTGTGTGTATGTGTGTGTATGTATGTGTGTCCTGTGTGGCCCCTCTCCCTTGCTTCTCTTCCATCACTTTGAGAGACAACAAAAAGGCATCTGGCTTCTCTTTTTCCTTCGTGGCTCCCTGTTTAAAGTTCTTACTGACTCTGGCTGGTGGCAGCTGTGCCGGATGAGGTATCGCAACAGCATTTGGAAGGCAATGGCCTCAGGTGGCTTTGGGAGACACACCGTGGGTTGGAGAGAAGGGAGCAGCCTGCACAGAGGGGCCGAGCAGCCCTGAGCTGGGGTATGCCTGAATCCCAAGTGCTGAGCATTGCTTATTGTTTACAAGGGGGACTGGGAGTCTGCACTGGGTGTCTGTCATCACAGTCAGGAAGGTTTCATTCACAGAAGGTGAATGAAGCCAGGGTCCTCAGGCAGATCCTTCATCGACAGAATTACACTTGGCCTTCATATCCATGGGTTCCACAGCCATAGATCCAACCAACTGTAGATCAAAAATACTACCAAAAACTTGCATTGTAGTGAACATGTGTAGACTTTCTTTCTTGGCTTTATTCCCTAAACGGGACAGCGTAGCAACTGTTTACATAGCATTTACATTGTCTCAGGCATTACAAGTATTCTCAAGATATTTAAAGTATACAGGAAGCTGTGCGTGGGTTGCATGCAAATACTGTGTGGTTTTATATAAGGCACTTGAGCACCTGTGGATTTTGTATCTATGGGGATCCTGGAACCAATCCTGCTCCAGATTTTGAGAGACAATGACCACGTACTAGTAGGGGGAGTGCAATGTGGGATGTTGCTCTCAGCCTGGATGGTTAGAAGCAAGTCTCCCACTGTTCAGGCCACACGCGGTGGCCAGAGAGCCCCCTTAGCCACCACCTGTCCGTCTCCAGCTCTATCAGGTCCTCCCTGCCCTCCTCTCCCTCCTCCTTTGTGGGTCTCAGACTTGGGACTGAAACTAAGTGGCCATAGAGCCCCTCTTTTTGTCCATTCGACCTAGTTAGCTCCTGTTGCTGGTTTCCGTTTCCAACTTGGACAGCCACACGCAAGGGGCCACAGACAGAAGTAGTCAGGAGGATGAGGTACGGTGGCCCTGTGCGCCCCTGAAGACTGCACTGCCAGTCTCTCTCCATCCTGCCCTCACTGTTAAGCATCAGGAGGAAATTCTGGTCCTGGGGTCAGGTTCCAGGGTGAGTAGGGATGGTGGCAGCAGAGAACAGAGAAAGATCTCCGTGTCCGTGGCTCTGCGCTGATCACACCTTCCCATTTGCCACAGGAGACGTTTCCAAGAGAGGCCCAGGTTATCTCTGGTAACTGACATCCCTGGGTGTCCCTGGAAGACGCCCTCAGCCCTGCTCGGGTTCCAGCAGCTGCAGCATAGGGGCAGTTCCGTGTGAGTCCACACTCTGCTAGCTGTGCTGGTGCTCGCTCAAGCATGGGCCGTGTGTCCTCCTGGTCCCTGGCCCAGGACCCCCCCCCCCCCATAGGTGGGAGCCAGCTCAACCCATTCATGGTGCAGCCTGGAGTTTGGGGAGCATTCCTGCTTTCAGGGCAACCCTCAGCTGGCAAAGGTGGGCAATTTGGGGAGGCATTCTGGGTGCATCCTTGAGCTTCCAGTGTGGTCAGCAGTGACACCTCCATAATGCATCATAATTCCTTTGCTCCATTTTCTGTCTTGCATTCCACTTACCCTCATTGTTCTTCCTGGGACCCTCCTCCAGTGTAAGCCAGCTGCACATGTTTTTGGGTTTTGTGGAACCCAAGCCAGGACACCTCCCAACACTGCGTCATGATCTAAGGCAGTGATGCAATATCACAGTGGCACCTGAGGCCTTTGTGTGAATTTGGGGCATTCTCATCTTGCCCAGGCTGGCTGGGTGCTTTAGGATCGGGGCACAGACTGTCTCACTGTGTTATCAGTGGTTGATCTTTACTCCCTGCAACCTTTGTGCCCCACAGCTGTCTTAATGTACATTTTCCCAGGGCTCTGGCTGCATTGTTCGATTCACAGAAGCCAGGTGGGAGATTGTTGGCTCATGGTCAGATGACGGACCTTCAAGCACAGAACAGCTCTCTGCTCAGAGTGTGCCGTGGTTAACACCAGATATGGCAGAGAGAGGTTTGGGGGAAAACTTTACTGGGTCTCTGCTTTGGATATCTCCAAACGTGGCATGGGGTAGAAGGATGGGTCAGGTAGGAAGCTCCCAGTTCCTGCTAGCGAGGGAAAAGCCAACCCAGGCTGGCTGGAGCTAAAATGGGAAGACGTACAGAGTGTAAGTGCAAGGCCCGTGATCAGTCTGGCTTCCAGTATTCATGCCTGAATCATCAGAACCTGGGCATGCTCTGCCTCCGAGTCTGGTTGTCTTCATCGACCTGTGCTTGGCTGCGTTCTTGGACCCTGAGCTTCCAGGCTGAAATGATGGGCCACTAGCCCAACAGCTCTGCTTTGATTGGCCAGGCTCGGTGACTGACACATGTCAGAACAAATCATCAAGGCCTGCAGAATGTACAGGCGCTAGCCTGGGTGGGTGGAACTTTCTCCGAGGACAGGTAGATTGGGCCTTGGGGGCAGTGGCCCTGGAAATGAAGAATTTGAGGTTGATTCAGTCACAGAGGAGTGCTTGGGAGGGGGTGTGCGGGTCCCAGTGTGGTGAACATCTCAGACTTCTCAGTGAGGGTTTTCCTGAACTCCTCTGTGCAAATACCAGGGTCCAATAAGAAAAGAAATGACGTCATCAGGAAGCTCACAGTGTCATGGAGAAAGTAAGCCAGTGCTGTGGGTAATTGCATCGCAAAGACAAGTCACTTGGCGCTACTTCCTGCTCTCGCTCTTCTCGCCCTCTCTCCCTCCTGGAGGGTCCTGAAACTTGGTGCCTTTTCAGGGAGAGGTCCAGCCACGGTGGCAGAGCAGAAATCACCCTGCATTGCTTCTCTACCTTTGGCCCGTCTGCGTGGAGGTGATTTTACTGGAGGACTGAATTGAGAAAGCTTAGATCAAGGGACAGTTCTGTGGGGACAGAGGCCCAGCAGCAAATTTTATATACAGACTCAGGAATAAGTTGGACTGGGGGAACACAAGCAATGGAAATGGTAGTGATTTGGAGAAACCCAGTGGTGTAGCCTAGTCAGATTCTACGCATTTGGATGCGAGAAAGGGAGTTTTAGAGAGAATGGAAAGAATAGGCTTGGCAGGTTTGCAGAGGTCAAGGGCACTGGATGTGTGGAAAACAGAGCCATGGAGAATGGGCCAGCAGAGCCCGGGGAGTAGCGTGTTGTGCAGCAGGGACAGCAGGTGCCACTGGAAGCTGGGATCTCCAAACTGCCTATTTATTTAGAAATGATGCATCATTAATACTGTACTGCATGTTATTTAGACACATATATAAGGATTTATTCTGTATTTCTTTTTTTTTAAAAAAGATTTATTTACTTATTTAAAAGTCAGGGTTATGGAGGAAGAGGGAGGGATCCTTCCGTTTGTTGATTCACTCCCCCAAAAGTTTCCAGTAGCTGGGGCTGGGCCAGGCTGAAGCCAGGAGCCTCCAGGTCTCCCACGTGGGTGCAGGGGCCCAAGAGCTTGGGCCATCTTCTACTGATTTCCCAGGCCATAGCAGAGAGCTGGATCGGAAGTGGAGCAGTCAGGACTTGAACTAGTGCCCATATGGGATGCCAGCACTGCAGGTGGTGGCTTTCCCGCTACACTAGAGTCGACCCACATCTGATATTTTTAAATATGCAGAAGCATAAATTTAAGGGAGAGAAAATAAAGGTGAAATAAAATATTTAAAAATAGTTGTTGTGCTTTTTAGCAGAACACAATTTTTTTTAGAATTGCTTTCTTTTATTTTTAAAGATTTATTTATTTATTTGAAAGTCAGAGTTACACGGAGAAAGGAGAGGCAGAGAGAGAGACAGAGAGCGACAGAGAGAGACAGAGAGAGAAAGAGAGAGAGAGAGAGAGAGGTCTTCCATCCACTGGTTCACTCCCCCAGATGGCCGCAATGGCTGGAGCTGTGCCAATCTGAAGCCAGAAGCCAGGAGCTTCTTCCAGGTCTCCCACGCAGGTTCAGGGGCCCAAGGAGTTGTACCATCTTCTGCTTTCCCAGGCCATAGCAGAGAGCTGGATTAGAAGTGGAGCAGCTGGGACTTGAGCTGGCGCCCGTATGGGATGCCGGCACTGCAGACGGTGGCTTTAACTGCTATGCCACAGTGCCAGCCCCCACAATATTTTGATTTTACTGAAATATTGTAATACTAGTGTTATATTTATGAGTGTGATTTGAGAACAAATGATCGAATGTACTCAACCACTCTGTAAGCAGCAGTTTTGTGTGTGTGACTCAGCTATTTGAAGGTCTGCTTGTTTTAATTTAAGGCTCAGCTCATTTTCATACTGAAGTCTAATGAATTTCCTACCTAGAGTAGACAGTTGACCAAGATACATGGATCCAGGTGGTAGAAAAGCACCACAAGCTATACCAACTAAATCAAGATAATAACTTCAATTTCATACACCAATTAGGCAGACACTTCTGTTAACATCTTGCTGTCTTTTCTGTTTTCAGTTGATTAATCCTAAAACTTTTCAGAAAGTGTTATAGTTGCATATATATTTTTTTTGACAGGCAGAGTTAGACAGTGTGAGAGAAAGAGACAGAGAGAAAGGTCTTCCTTCCATTGGTTCACCCCCCAAATGGCCACCACGGCCAGCACGCTGCGGCCAGCGTGCTGTGCTGATCCGAAGCCAGGAGCCAGGTGCTTCTGGTCTCCCATGCGGGCGCAGGGCCCAAGCACTTGGGCCATCCTCCACTGCCTTCCCAGGCCACAGCAGAGAGCTGGAATGGAAGAGGAGCAACCAGACAGAATCCCGCGCCCCAACTGGGACTAGAACCCGGGGTGCCGGCGCCACAGGTGGAAGATTAGCCAAGTGAGCCACGGCGCTGGCCTATAGTTGTATATTTTTAATAAATGAGTTCAAAATTGAAACGCTTTGGAGTATTGTAAATCAGATTACATAATTCCCTTTCCCAATTTTAAGGTGAAACATAAATGCTTTTAGAATCTCTTGAAATTTTATCCTTTTTTAGAGAAGGTAACAAAATTTCTTGATTTTTTTTTTGTAAAATAGAGCAAATTTCTCTATAGAACAAATTCTTTAGAAAAACAGCTACTTTTTCACTGGTTGTTAAAATGTTGTCTTAAAATGTTGTGCACCCATGCACCCCTGTTTGTGTGTGTGTGTGTGTGTGTGTGTGTGTTGGGAGTTCGTAGACGTTGTATGTTCTGAAAATATCCATTAGGTACATACTAAGCAGGTGGGCAGATGTCTTGCCAAAGAAAGGTTAGCATATTTATAGCGTTGTTTTTATTTTAAATGAGAGAAATGCATAATTCATATGTAAGGTCAACAGGTTTTATTTTTTTTTAATTCTTTCCCAAAAGATAGCATCTGTGTGATATAAAGAGTTCCTGAACAGCCCCCCAGTAACCTGGGCCAGTCGCTCACCTGAGCCCGTGTGAAGGACCCTGTGCTGCTGTCCCCCTAAAGCAAGGGAGCTAGGAAGGCACTGTCTCCTCAGCCCCTCAACTGCTCTAGGCCTTAGCTGCAACTCTGGTACGTTGCTCACAGAGGGTGCTGACTGGGAGACTGCGTGTGTGTGCTGTTGCCAGCCTCTGTATTAAATATGTTCTTAAAAGTCATCTTTGCAATGATGGCATATGATGCAGACATGAATGCTCTAATCTTTACTTCTCACTGTCCAGTAAGTCACGTGGTCCCTCCCTCTGCAGTGCACACTTCTGAAGGCTGGGCACCCGGCTTGCCAGTGACAGGACCCCACCTGGAAAAAAGAATAAAAACCTGAGCTAGTCCATGTCTTTCAGCTTTCAGGTACAGTCATTGAGAAACAGGGAGTCAACCTTGTCAACAGTCCCAAGCCAGTGATGGCTCTGGCACTAGAATTTCAGGTCCCCGGGTACTTTAGCTGGTGAATTTCTATTCCCAGAAGCCCTGCTGCCATGTAACCCTCACACGATTCCTTGATCAACCTGCATTGTTTCTGCTTTACATACTAATTGGGCAATGCTTCTATGTCATAGAGCAAGATCTCTACGGCTCTTTTGTCTAAGAGGCTTGGGCTTGTACTAGTCAACTGTTAGTACAGCGAGGTACCTGAGGCAATGAGCTTTTAGAAGTTCATAGTTGTGAAGGGTCAAGTCCAAGGTCGGGAGACCCTGCTGATGTGGCCTCTGGGGAGGGCAGCAGAGGGCGATGGTGGCTTAGGGTTAGGGTTAGGGTATGGGCCTTATCTTGAGTGAGGAACTGGGTGGGAGGGGAGGGGAGTCTGGGCCCAAACTCTGGCTTTTGGAGCAACCCTCTCATGAGAACGGCCTTCTGGGATGATGACCCCAGTGAGGACCTCCTGCCAGGCCCCACATCCTGAACACTGCAGTTGTATTCAGTGTCCACCCTCTTGGGACCTTTAGCTGAGACTTGTGTTTGGAGCCTTGCATGGGTTAGGGACCAGATCGCATTCAGGCCACTGCAAGGCCAGCTCTTAGTGCTGGTGACCATTTCCAGCCTCTCTTGACCAGCAGGTGCACCTGTATTTCTTTTTCCCAGGAAAAGATGGAGGTCAAAAGAAAACAAGTCAATCAAACCCCACCTTCTCCTCTGTCCTGAGAGTGCTTGCTCACCTCTGCCTCTAGGCCTCTGCATTTTTCGTTGCCTCCCCTTGTCCCTTGTCCCTGATGTGTGCCAACCCTTGTCTAGACAGTAGCCACATGGGCTATTTAAATCTAAGCTTACATGAGTGAAAATTAAGCAGCATTAGAAATTCATCTCCCAGTTTTATGGCCACAGGTGGCTGGTGGCTGCTGTAGTGGGCAGTGCAGGTGTACGGCAGTCCCATCATTGCCCAGAGAGGTCTTTTGGACAGCAAGGTCTAGATTGATCGCAATAGTGTTAGGGGTTTTCTGCTTTTGGAAACGTGGGAAATTCTCTTGGGCAGCATTTTAGGATCTCAGAAGGGGATAGCCGTACACCCACCTGCCAGATGTGTCTCCATTTAATTTCCCAAACTTCCTTGGCAGGTTAGATGCTGGGACAGATGGTCGAGGGAAAGCCCAGGGAGGATAACAAAGGGTGTTCGAACTGGGAATTTCTACCTAAAAAGTGACTTCGGTTTCAGAGCCAGGGATCCACGTGATGCTGTTGAATTATGGGTGCACTTGTTGCCATCTGCCCCCCCTCTTCTCCCCGTCTCTCTCTCCTTTCCAGCCTTGTAACCCTTGAAGGGGTTGTTGTGAGGCCCACAGCACAGATCCTAGCGGAGGTTGAGTTGAAAAGTGTGCATTTGGGGTCATGGGAGCAGGTGGGTTACTGGCTGACACAGTGCGCCTGTCGCCTGAACACCAAGCGGGTCATTTCACTTCCCCTCACTAGGGGCAGTGGGCACAGTGTTAGCATTTGCTCCTGAGTCCTGTCCAGTAATCTAGGAGACTCGGCAAGTGCCTGCTTTCGGAGGGGGGGATTAACTGTAGGCCTCCCATGTTACTGCATGAAGACAGAATGTCCCTTACCACCCTCATTCTCTCTCCTGGTGTGCAGAACCACAGCCACTCAGAGTATCACCCTTAATACTCCCTCTCCTCCCTACCTTCCTTCCCCTTCCCTCCCCCCACTTCCTTTCCAAGACACCTGTTGTGATCCACTGGGCTGCTCAGCCCCAGCAATTGGAGGTCTCTGGGAGTGCTTGGAGCCACTGCAGAATGCATTACCTAGAACTTGCCATTCCTTTCTGAAAAGCAGCCCAGTCGGGGTGCACATCTGCATACATTGCCTCGCGCATGCGTGCATCTTAAAGCATACAGTAAAGCCCCATTTCTTAGTGTGCTGCCTGGGCCAGCAGCACTGGTATTCAGCGGGAACTTGTTCAAAGTACTGATTCTCAGAGGCTACTCCAGACCTGCGTGCTTAGCATCTGCATTATTACAAGGTTCCTAGGCTCTGTGCACCCACGTGAGTTAATGTTTGAGAGATGTTTTAGTTTGGCTACTGCAAGAGAAGAGACTTGGGGGATGAAACCACAGCATTTTCTTTCTCACAGACCTGAATGCTGGAGGTTACTCCCTGGTCTGCCCAGGTGGCGCACTAGTGAGACACAATGGCTGTTGCATTTCAGGCCAGCTGGGGAGGTGGGGGTGGACAAGACTGGAGAAACGGTGGCGAGCAGAACAAAGCAGGAGGCCAGGGTCCTCAGCGCTTACAACTGAGGTTGGGGCACGAACAATGGAATAAAGACCCAGGTTTCAGTGAGGGGATCCTACCAGATTTGGGAAGGCTGCCTGGAAGAAGCCCTTCCTTCTGGAAGCAGTGGGGGAGCTACTTTGTGTCAGTCTCACAACCCACCTGCTTTGAGCTACCCAACAACCAGGACAGGATCTGCACCTGGGGCCCTGTTGGGACTCTCAGCTCAGGCCTCTGGGCAGTGCCTTGTCCCCAAAGCCACCATTACCAGGGCTGCAGCCTCTGCCGGCGTGGTTGGAGCCATGTAGGCTGGGGCCCATGGAGGGATCAGTGTCAGGTGGGATGCCGTGGGTGAATTTGCACAGGGACTGGGAGGGCTGGGAGTGGCAGCTTAGGCGTGAAGTGTCTTGGGATCACGTGCAAAACTTGATGCACATTCCAACTCAGGCCCAGCCCCAAGTGGTGCTGGTGCTGCCGCATGCTCTAGCGATCAGAGGACCAGGCATGCGGCAGAGTGGCCCCTGCCATCAAACAGGTAGCCGGGGATGGTCACCCTTTCCCGTCTTTCCCTCTGAGAGGAAGGGAGACCCCTCAGAACAGAGCCCCTTGGTTGAATTGAGCCTCAATATATTTCTGTGCCGATTCCCAAAACTGCAAAGAGACTTCAAGGGGGTATGAAAGCTGCCGCCTGCGAGTGCCTTGGCTGAGTCAGAGGGAGAACTTGACCTGTCCCACCGGCTTCTTAGAATCCCCTTGCTCATAGGACATGTATGTAAACAGCCAGAGGAAGAGGGATCCAGGACTCTCTTCAGCTTGGCCTTCTTCCTCCAGCCAGCATTTCTGTCCTTCTGGAAGCTTTGAGGCAGATGAAGGGAACCTGTGCTCAGTCCAGCTCCTCCTTTCCCAGTGGGTGTGGGGAGCTGGCTTGGGTGGGGGTAGCCTCTGCACCGTGTCATGGCCCCTCTGCAAGGACCGTGAGCGATGCAGAGGGAAGCTCTCGTTTCAGCTGGGAGGCCCCTGTGGCCAAGGCCGGGGTGCCCCTGCTCCGGCACCACCTGCAGAGGGTGAGAATAGCCCCTACGCACCCTCCCTAGACTCCCGGGACAGGGTCAGGAAGGGGTCAGTAGCGGAAGGGTGCTGCCACTGGCTGCTGGCTTATGCACACCCGACCTCCAGCCCCAGGGTGAGACCCCAGGGACTACAGACTGAAGGCAGCTGTGTAAACTGTAGGATTGGGGTATTTATAGCGGCGCTGGGGAGCCTGAGCCAGCGGCTGCCGCCATTGGCCAGTTTCTTATGCCTGTCGCTGCGTTTTCTGGACATCCATTCTTTGGTGTCGCCTGAGTCAGACTCAGGTTGCTTCTCTGCCTAAGGGGGCGAGACTGGAGCCACCGTTCTGTGGGTGATTCAGGATAGCAGCTCTCTCCATCTGTTTCCAAAAAGCAAAGCAGAATTCTCATGTAGAAGGCGGGGCAGGGAGAGTTGGCTCGTGCTCCCAGAGGGAGCCCTGGGCTTGGGGACAAGGTGGGATGACAGCCATAGGTTTTGGAGTCACCAAACTGTTGGGGTCCTGCACCACATCAGCAGCAGAAAAATGGGCTGCAGTTCCCATGATTGGATGGTGTAAGCTGGCCCAGGTGAGGCGCATGGCACAGTAGGGGAATGGCATACAAGGTGCTTCTGCTGGGGCTGGCACTGTGGCGAGGTAGGCTAAGCCTCTGCCTGCAGTGCCAGCATCCCATATGGGCACCGGTTCTAGTCCTGACTGCTCCTCTTCTGATCCAGCTCTCTGCTATGACTTGGGAAAGCAGTGGAGGATGACCCAAGTGCTTGGGCTCCTGCATCCACGTGGGAGACCCAGAAGAAGCTCCTGGCTCTTGGCTTCAGATCGGCACAGCTCCAGCCATTGTGGCCATTTGGGGAGTGAACCAGCAGATGGAAGACTTCTCTGTCTGTCTGTCTGTCTGTCTCTCTCTCTCTCTCTGTAACTCTGCCTCTCAAATAAATAAATAAAATCATAAAAAAATGCTTCTGCTGCTGATTGAGCTGACTTCTTCCTCTCCTGCCCATCTATCCAGGGCTGTGGAGGAGTTAATCCCTTCCACCAGAGGGTAGACAGCCCTACCTCCCTGCAGGATCTGGGACAGGACTTGGCAAGGGCTGGGAGCCCCGCAGGACAGGGCTGTACGTGGGAGACTGTGTTAGCCTCAGGGTGAGGGCTGGGAGCTGTGTCTGTGTGTCATGGCACCCAGGAAGACCCTTTGATGGTACCAGAAAGCCCTGGGCTCCGCAAGCCCCAGTCTGGAGGAGGAGGAGGAAGTAGGGGGTGAGAATGAACAGGGAGGAGGGTGAGAGCTTGGTGGAGCAGGAGAGGCTGAGCTCAGCTCTGTAATGGAAACTTGGCTTGTAGCCCCTGCTCTCTTCCCTTCCTCAGCCCGTGCAGTTTGAGTCTTGGCGTGAGAAGTGGGCTTCTTCCCCTGCTAGCAGCTGCCTGCCCCGTGTGCCCTGTGCCTTCCTGTCCCCTGGTCTCAGAGCCTGCAGTCAGAGGGGCCACCTCTGCCAGTGACATGGGACGCGGGAGCCTTCTGTCTCCCATCTTCACCATCACCCCCACTCCTCGTCTCCCCATGACTGCTTTCCCTGACTAATTAGGCCAACATACAACTTCCAGGGCCTGGCAGACGAGGAGCCAAGAATGCCGTGGACAAGGGCCAAGTGTTTTTGTTGACATTGCTCAAGTGTAGCTTTGCAGAGCGGCCTCTCTGCAGTAGCGGAGCAGCCCGAGGAAGCTGGGGAGGGGAGCGAAGAGACAGCACTGACAGTGGTGGACCCCTGTCCATGTGTTCTTCGGCCCCTTACCCTCTGCACCTGGGCTTTCTCCTCGCCCATCCTCTTTCCTGTTTCCCAAAATGTAACAGTATGAGGATCTTCAAAAACTTCATAGAAAATGCATTTTCTGAAAAAAAAAAAGTAGGCTTGGGTTTCCTGCATTTTTGTACCAGAATGAGGTTATCTTTTAATTCCTTTTTCCATGAACTTTTTTAGGTACTCTGATGTAACCAACCATCTTGGTCACGGGCAATGGGACGAGCTTTGTCTCTAGGGAATTAACACGGAGCACAGAGCTATGCGTAGTGCAGGGTGGGGTTTCAGAACCATCTTACTCTTTAGTTGGTGGTGCTTCCATGGGGTGATACTCATACTTCACTGCTCTTTCTAGTAGTTTCTGGGGGAAACAGCCATCCTTGAAATAGGTCCAAGTGAGACAGTGTTGACCTCTAACCTATTATAAGGTGCAAGGCTGCATTACTGATCTACCCTGTGTGGCTGTGTAATGCCACCGGGATGGATCTCATCCTAAGGATCTACCAAGAACTTGGGGTCACGAGATCTGGGTTCAGATCTCCATCCTGCCACCTGCTTGCTGTGTGATCGTGGGAAAGTGATTTAATTTGTGTGCATTCCAGTTTCCTTATTTGCGACATACAGCTGGTATTTCTATGTTGTGAGGCTCCGACATGGTGAAAATCGCAAAGTTCTTCGCATGCAGTAGACTCTTGGGATAGGGCAGGCAAGATAACTAAATGGGGGGAGGGGGGTGACTTGGCTGTGGAGTGGCTCTGACCTTAGGCTGAGCTGGTCACTTCTGCTCTCGCTTGTTTACTCCAAAGGTAAGTTGACCCTCGCCAGACCCAAATGCTCTCCTGCCTCACCAGGAGTTTTGTGGGGACAAGGGAACCAGAGTAGAATGTTGTCTGCATTGCTTTCCTCATTTTCATTTTGCCAGACTCTGGTCTCTGTGCTGTTTGACCAGAGGGCACTGGTCAAGTATATTTTTGTTGAGATAAAAGTTTGTAGGTTTTGGAATCTGGAGGTGCTGTCTTAATAATCTCTGATTCCTGAAGATATTGAATCATTATGTTTTAAAAAAATCCTCTAATTTTCTGCTAGGATAGTTGGCTTTATTTTTACATCTCTTAATTGGTATCAGCTTTTCTCTTAGAATTACAGAACCGTGGAAACTTGGCATAAGAACGAATGTTGGAAGTCACTGGAGGAGATTCTCTTTCTTCTTTGCAAATCTTTAGGGTCTTCCTGAACCTTAGTACTGCTGTACTGCCAGGGCCGTTCTCCAACCCAGGTCACAAGAAGGGAAGAATGGCTGATCTGCTGGGCTCCTTACGACTCTGTAGATTCCATGCAGCCTGGCACACGCCACTGTGCTCTGCCGATGTCACGTTGATCCAGCCTCTTCAGTACACACTGGAATTGTGCACCTTCTGCTACCTGCATCTCATTGTCTGAGACCTTTCTCTGGGCGCCAGAGTCCACCTTGGACACTCACATGGCGGGTTGGACATGCTGATGAATGAAGGGCCCTGGGAACATCGAGCCTTCAGCTAGTGGCCAACCAAGAGAAACCGCATAAATCCCCATGGCTCCTCATCCCGTGGGTGTCTGAGATGTGTGTCTACACTGGCTCCCTGACACTCATGCCTTGAGTGTCTGAGATGCAGGTCTACACTGGCTCCTTGAGCTCTCCAGAGCGGTCAAGCCCCCAGTGAATCATTCTGGCTGCTGGCCTGAGACGCGTGCTCTGTTTGCTGGCCCCTCTTCCCTGTCTCACCTCACCATTGTTCTGCTGATTCTTCCTGGGATTGCCTTCCCCTGAAGCCACCTGCCCAAGTCCTCCTCTGAGGGGTTGCAACTGGGATATCCAACCTGGGGCAAAGAGGATGCCTTCTGTACCCTTTTGGATCATTTATGATAATAGAGTGTTACACTCACATTTTAGGACTGTTTGTGGGAGTTAAAGGCCGCTGATCTTACTGTTTTATTTCAAGAATTCTTGAAAATTTTTCCTGTTGCTTGTCACCACTTTTAATCATAAGAAGCAACCTCCCAGATTAACCAGAATGCTGCTTTCACTTGGAATTATCTTTGGTAATATTCTGACAGTTTGGCTGTACAGAGACATTGGCTGCCATAGAGGTGTCTGTATTTCAGAGTCTAAAGTTGTTTATTCTGGTTGGGCTCCACATTCTATGGTTCTGGGGGTTTTTTGTAAAAGAGGTTCTTTCTGGCCATTATCCACAAATTGCCATTCTGCATCTTGATAATTTTACATCTAGGAGCAGGGGCTACATTGAGGGATGTCGCTCCCCCTCTTCGTGGAGGAACGACACAGGACCCTGTGCTGTTCTTTTGTCTGCTCGGCCCTCCCCGGGTTTGCTGCTGGTTCTTCCCGGGTTGGCTACCATCCCTTCCACCTCCGTGGAAAGGCGGTTCCCCCTGCCACTTTCCCCCCTTCCGCGGGGGAGCGGCACACCGCCGGCCGGCTCTCTCGGGGGCTGCACAGGTGTTCCTTCAGGTAGATGTTCCCCTTAGATGTTCCTGGTGTATGTTGTCTCTCTCCTCCTTTATAGTCCTCTTCCACCAATCCCAACTCTGCTACCCACACGCCGAGTACGCTGCTCTCCTCCAATCAGGAGCAGGTCCTACAGTTTATTGGTTGAACTGGAGGCAGCTGTGTAGAAGCTGTTTCTCCCTTCTCAGCGTCATATTGTGGGAGAGCAGATGCATAGAATAAGTCTTAATTCCAGTAACTTAGTCTAGTCCGAGTTGCTCCCCACAAGGGAGACCTTGGTGCGTGCTCTGCACACACTAGGCATGTCTCAGTTGCTTGGAGAAGACGTCCACAGGCATCACAATTTCCAGAAACTCCCATGAGTCTCACTCTATGTATCACATGGGAACGATGTTTTCAAAATGCCTCCTGAGCACCCCTTCCAAGGTAGCAGTGGTCGGTGTTGCGGGAAGCAATGGCCACGCTCTTCCTCTCTTTCCTGAGTGGTGTCATGAGGGTGAGATTCGGCAGTGAAGGAGAAATCATTTGAGAAACCACACATCAACCACCGAAATAGAGGAGTGCATGTCGTGACCTTTGGCCCCTCACTGGCCTTTGCAGACAGCATGTGCCTGTGGCTGGGTACACCCTGGAGTACCACTGGCCCCATGAATTTGGCTCTTGTCTTATTCTAAGGCCTATAATCTGATGGGAGCCACCCTGGACACTCAAGAGGTAGTCATCGCCTATGCCAGGCCCCTAAATGGAGTCATCTTGGCTTGCTCTCTCATCTCCCAGGGAGCCCGTGGCCCCAGGCCCTATCAGTTCTCTGCCTTTTGTCTTACCAGATCTGTCCACGGGGGTCAGACTGTGGATTGTTTTTTCTTGAAATTGTCTTCCTGCTTAACCTTCTATGACACCAGATGCCCTTGTTTTTTTTTTTTTTTTTATTTCCTGTGTTGGTCCTTTGCCAATTTCATTTACTCTGCTTGTTCTCTGGAGGGGTCTTGGGTTCTCCAAGCTTTTTTTTTCTTCCATTCTCTTTAGTCTCCACCTCCTCTTCTAGGTGATGCCACCCATACATCCGTCACATGCCCTTCCCTGCTTGTTAGTGTCTGTCCTGACACTCTGTAGGATTGCTGTCTCCCCTGACAGGTCCCCACTCAATACTAACATGGACAGCACAACTCCATTTGGATGCTCTGCAGGCCCTCTGAATTTAACGCATCCTAAACAGTGAACAGCACCCTCTACCCTCCCTGGTGTGTTCTTCAGTCTCTGTTCTTTCTCCTGGCACTTCCAGACCCACTGTCACCCAGAGTCCTGGGCACTGTGAAATGCTCACCCCGCTAACATGCATTGTCCTAGTTCGTGACCTCATCTCTTGTATGTTAAATGCACTGTGTTGACCTCACTGCCTTGTGATTTGTGGCTGGTGAGATCGTGCCTTTGCTTGGGGATCTCCCAGAGCGAGTGTTCAAATGCAAGCAGTTGGTTTGGGAGGTGGTTCAAGGAAACGCTGGTTGGGGTTGATGTTGGTGAGCTGGAGCCAGCTCATCTGGCTTAGTGGAGCTGATTTGCCCATGTCTTTCCAACTGTATTATCAGTGGCATCATGTTGATAGCTTGGTTGGACACCTAGGGAGTATTGACACCAGGGAAATTGCCAGTACCTAGGGAGTTGGTTGTGAAGCATTTCCTACATACACATGTCATTGGGAGCAGGGAACAGAGACAGGGAAGGGACCGGAAGTAACACAGTGTGCTTTGTCAAGAGACTTCTGCTGTAGACAACTGAAGCCTAATGCCCCTGGAGAAAGCTCTGGAATCTAGTGGAGAATACACATCTCAAAGTCATCCCACACAAGTGCTGAGGTGCGTATACACCAGTTTCTGCCTGTCATTGGCTTAGGGCTGCCTCTGTTGGGTGCAGTCGTGTCCAGCCATCAGAAGCAGACTTCAGGCAGTGAGAGGCAGGTGGCCTCACCCTACGCAGGACGGAAGGATGTTCCCTGGTGAAGGCACTGGCACCCAGTGTTAGTAACGGCTGAAACCCAGCTGCTGGTAACCTGTGGTTATCTTCTTTTTCTCCCCAGAACTTGACCTCATGGACCTCATCGGGGAAGACAGAAAGTGGATGGTGGGGAGGAAACTAATGCAGGTGAACGACACTCTTACTTTCGAAGATGCAGGACTCCGGAGCAGCAAGAACTGCACTGAGCCAGGTAACGTGGCAGCTGCACCCTGGGCACCTGCTGCCTTTTTCTTTGGTTATGGCCGTGGAAGAGCCAAATGCTATGGTGTTTTTTTTTTTTTTTTTTGGTTGTGGTTGTTGTTTGTTTGTTTGAGTTCTGATCTCATGAGCCCTTAAGAACATCTAGGGCAGGTGTCTGTGAAAACTGAAGGTGAGATGCCAAAAGATCATCACGGTGTGTTTCTACCTCTGTATTCCTTTCCTAGTTGAGAAGAGGTAAGTCAAAGTCAGTGATTCTTCTGATTTGGGACCCACGTCAAGCATGGAGGCTGGTGCTAGGCTGGCCAGGGAGAAACTGAGGCAGGAGGACGCTGAGTCAGGGTGTGGATGTTTGGTGGCCCTGTGGAGGTCCTCCATGGCCAGTTGCTTGTCTGGAGCCTTGTTTCTGTCAACAGTGGATGCACAGGGTTGGGCAAGTCCTCACAATGATGACTGCTGTTCCAGGAAGAAGGGAATTTCGTCTGTCAGTTGATGTCTTTGTTACTGGGCTTCTCCTCAGAAAGATGGGCCACATTGTACCTCTCAAATTACTGAACTGATAAATAGGACAAACCCAAAGGTCCTCACATCCCAGGGAGATGGCGAGTTCCCCTCCACAGTGATGAGGTCCCCAAGGGTTGGAGCAGGAGTCGGTACCTGTGACCTGGAAAGGGCCAGGCAGTAAATATGTTAGGGTTTGTAGGCCACATTTAAGGGGTCTTCCAAGATTTCATGGAAACTGCATATTATTACAAACAAGTATGCACAGGTTTCTAATTATTTTTGTACCCAACTATTAATTCCATTGTCATGAACTTTTTTGAAGTTCCCTCATGTGGTGTCAGTATCTATAATATATTCCTTTAAAAAACTCTTACAGTGCTTTCAAAATTGTGAATCCATTGTTGGCTCATGAGCTGTACCAACACTGGGTGTGGGATGTGCTAGGTCTGCGGCCACATCTGCTGCCCTGGTGCAGATACCACAGCTCTCTGGAGTTGCCCTTACTTGTCTCGTGGGGATCTGGATCTCGTTTGTGCCCCCTTCAGGCACTCGGGAGCTCAGGGATGTGTTGATCCCACACACACAGACCTGTCCCAGGGTCGTCATAAAGAACGTAAACAGCCCTTGTTGCAAAGAACCACAGACATCTGAGTTCAGGAATGTAGGAAGTTGTATGTCTCCTCTTTTTGGGGGAAGGTGACCAGAAGGGCCCTTCCCCACCATACCTAGGGTCTTTAACAATCAGCTCCCAAGCCAAGTTTTTCTGGAATTAAAATAGACTTCCCTCACCCCTCCAAAACTCACTACAAAATCTCTGTTCCTCAAGCTGGAGGACTTAGAGGCTACTATAGCAGTTAGTTCAGCACTCCCATCCTTGAAGGTGAGGAGAGCACATGGCCAGCTCTAGTAGCCAGAAATGCAAGTGGCCACAAAGGGTTCCATTACCTGAGCTGTGGCAGCAGAGCTATTTGTGTTATCAGAAGAGGCATCACAGGGATGGCTGAAGCTCTGCACCATGAGCCCAGCTGGTTGATCTGGTCTTGTAGTCAACATCTTTCCTTCAACAAATAGGTTGATGGTGACTGGGATGCTACAAGGCAGGAAATACAGTATTAGTAAGCCCAGTTGTCACTTCGGTATGGGAAAGAATGGATCAGAAATGTGTTGGATTTGGTCATGTGTTTGTGGTGATGGAGGGCTTCTGTTCCCTGTTGTTAGGGTTGTGTTTTGGGGGGAAAGGGAGTGGTCTCTGTGAGTGGCTCTTTGCTTGCTGTATTAGGAAATGCTTTTTGCAGAGTGACAGATGTGGAAACATCCAGTGTATTGAAAGTCATTCCAAAAGAGGAAATGAGTCAGCTTCACAAATAGCAAAGATGAACACAAACCAGGTGCCTGCTGGGGTTGGCAGAGACGGACCGAGGAGGGAGGAGAGAGGTTCCACGAGCAAAGAGGGAGAAAGTAAAAGAGCTCGGACAGACTGTGTGGAACAGGCCCAGAAAGGACATGGAACCAGGACATGCCCTTGGTGTCCCCACCTGGAGGCTAAAGGCTTGACTTCCAGGATTCTTGACTCTGAACCAAGTTCTGTAGGGAAGAGGATCCTGCCTGCAACAGAAAGAGTCCCATTCAAGTCCTAACACAGCAGGGGTTGGATCAGAGCCTGTTTCCTTCATGACTTCTCGCTGAGACCACCCCATACTGCTAGGGCCATTCCCTTTTTTGAATGTTGTTGGTTTAAAAGGTCTCTAATTGTGCTGTCCAATATGAGAAATCAATGATGAATCAAAGTAAATTCAAAATAAATTAAATTGTGGGGCCAGCATCATGGCACAGTGGATTAAACCTCCATCTACAATGCCTGCCAGTTTGAGTCCCAGCTGCTCCACTTTTGATTCCAGCTCCCACTAATGCACCCTGGAAAAGCTATGAAAGATATCACAAGTCTTTGGGCCCCTGCCGCCCATGTGGGAGACTTGGATGGAGTTCCAGGCTCTTGGCTTTGGCTTGACCCAGCCCCAGCCAGTGTGGCCATTTGTGAAGTGAACCAGGGTTTGGAAGATCTCTCCTCTATCCCTGTCTCTCTCTGTCTCTCTGTCTCTCTCTATCCCACCCTCTGCATTTCAAATACAGAAATAAATCCATAAAAAATTAAAAATTCAGATACTTAATTGGACTACCCACAGGTCAAATACCTAACAGCTGCCTGTGGCTAGTGGTGACCATGATTGGACAGCACAGACTGTAGATCATTTCCCTCTGTACAGCACGGTCTGTTACACAGGCTGGTCTTGAACTTGCATCTGTCTTTGGAGAAATCACTTTGCAGCTCAGCTGCAAACATCTCAAGGCTGTGGAGGGATGTGTCAATCTCAGCGCTCCTCTCTAACTCAGTCTTGGAGTCATGCTCATCTGATTTGAATCCCAGTTTAGAGAAGTAGTGTCAGCCTCTCTCTAATTCTCTGTCAAATCAAGGTGATTATTCTGACCTTTCAGGACTGCTGTGAGAGTTGATAATGAAGTCAAAATATACAGTGTAGGAGCCTGTGTTTGATAGCTGTGTCGTAGGAGCCTACTGATGAATTTCAGTCTCTCTGCTGGGGACCCCCTCTCCCCATGATGGGTGGTTCACGGTGCAGGTTTCCTACAGCAACAGTCTATAGAAATGGGCAGATATGGCCTTAGGTGGCCCTGCTCCATGGTGAAGCTGAGTCTCAGCCTCTCAGACATAACCTTTGAGGAGCTGGTGCATGGCAGTGAGGAGCATCAGGATTGGCCTCTTCTGAGTCACCTGTTTCTGACAACTGCATACTGGAAACCTTGTCAGAGACCCACAGGGCCCCATTGCCTTGGTGTCCTTCCCAGAATGCTGTCAGGGGTCTACTTCTCAGCCTTTTTGGAACACATTTTATGCAAGAAGCAAAGAGTCAGAGCACTGATAAGATCCTCATGGAGAGTTGCAGTTTTAATAGTATTTATCTTTCCTGCCGTTAACTTATTGTTGGGTGGAAGGATTGAGCAGGCATGAGCCAGGGGCAGGGCCATTGGCCAGACATCTCCCAGTTTCCCTTATGAGCCCGGTTTGCCCTAAATATTGCTTGTTCTGGTTGAGTGGTGGTGTCTGCTCTCAACACTCTTATGTGTGGAAGCTAAGAAGGGAACCCCGTGTTTCTGGGCTCTCTCCTGCCTTTTGGTGAAGCCTTAATTAGCAGTCATCTACTTAATAGGATGCCTGTTAAGGGTATGGTGAGGGTTCACCCTGTGCTTGAAGGGGTGATTACACGGGAACTTGAGTGTTTGGGGTGTCAGTGTGTGTCATGGCCGTGTGAGTAATGGCATCGAGCTCACTGGAGGAGTTTGTTGGGCAGCTATCATGAGGAACACCTGTGGCCACTTCTGTTGTCCTTGGCACCCTGGGCTTTAGAGATCTTTGAGTAAGGCCATGGACCTCGAGGACTGGAAATAGAATTACCTCTAGTGTGGTTGTATTCCCTGTGGGAATTTGGGGCTGGCCTGCTCCCAGATGTTCATTTTCTCACCTAGAAAAAGTCCTGGTTCGTCCCTTCTGTTGCTCGAATCCAGTGGTCCAAGATATTCTAAGAGAGTCACAAACACCTCCACCCCAGGACACACACTTTCCTTAACAACTTGAGTTGGGAAAGTTGATGCCGTATCTCAAGCATGGAAAGCCAAGTCAGTGTGGCAAAAAATGACCTACATGAAAGATCTCTGTGAGTGAGATCCCCGTGGAAAGAAGAGGCCATCAAAAAAGGAGGTACCTTTCTGTGAAGGGAGGAGAGAACTTCCACTTTGATTGTGGCCATGTCTAAATAAGGTCAGAGTCTGTGAACTCAAGAGGCTTCCATAGCCATGGCAGCTCATGACAAGAGCCTCAGGTGATCACTGACATCATAAACAAGAGTGTCAATTGTTATTTCAACAACAGGAGTTGTTGTGCACCTGCTTCCCATGTAGGATCTCTGTCTTTAATGTGTTGTACTATGTGAATTAATGGTAAAACTAGTACTCAAACAGTACTTTATACTTTGAGTATCTGTGTGGGTGCAAACTGTTGAAATCTTTACTTAGTATAGAGTTGATCTTATGTATATAAAGATAATTAAAAATGAATCTTCAGGAATAATGGGATGGGAGAGGGAGTAGGAGATGGGATGGTTTGTAGGTGGGAGGGTAGGTATTAGGGGGAGAACTGCTATAATCCAAAAGTTGTACTTTCAAAATTTATATTTATTAAATAAAAGTTTTCTATTAAAAAAAAAGTTGATTCCATTCTTCAACCCCACTTTTGTTTCCTCTGTCCCTCTCCCCTCCCTCCCCTTTCCCTGTCCGTCTTTCTGAAACCCCGGAGGCCAGAGTCCTCCGTTTGTGCGCCCAGGGACACCCAGGGTACAAGGTCCTGTTGCAAAATGCCAGTACTGTCTGTGACATGTGGCAACCCTGAGATGGCACAATCTTTGTATGTTTTCTCTCACTTTAAGGATCTATTGTTTTATACATTTTAGATGTTTTTAAAAAATTGAATTTTTCTTCTGTCTCTCAGAGACCTGACTTTGGTGGAAGTTTGTGATTTTATTTTTTTTTTGCCTCCAGAACTGCATAAAACAAGACCGACCTCTGGGTTCCGAGTTTTCTGCAATTATTCCCACTCTCTGTGAAGTTTTAAGGTTGTTTTCTTAGCCCAACACTGCCTATTTCATCCGCAGTCTGGAAATGTAGTGTTGTCTGGGCAAATAACACTTGAAATTGTTTACCCAGATGACCTATTAAGGGAAATTTAACTTTGAATAAATTTGATCCATGGAAAATTAAGTTAGCTTGATGTAATATTGAGGGTGGTGGACAAGTGCAGCAGAAATGAATTCTTTGTAATATTTATGTGTACATTTTGCATAAATTTATGAAGACACTTTGCTGGCTGCCTCCAGAAAAATCTATCTTCATTTGGATTTCAGCTCTTTGATGTTAAAAGGAAAGGAGTTTTTCCTCAAAGTGCTTCTTTCTAATAGGCTTTGGATGAAGGGAGGTATTGATGATGATGGCCCATGGTGTGGGCTTTGCGGGGAGTTCCCGGGGAGACCTTTTGGATTCAGGGTTGTCTCCCTGTAACTGCCCAGCTTAGCTGGGGCTAAGGCTGCTGAAGGTGAGGAAGACACTGGTACAAGGGGGAATGTGCCAGGAGTATGGAGCAGGTCAGGTGCTTGGGCAGTGGTCAGAAGCTGCATCACCTGGGAGTTAAATGTGAACTTCAGTCCAGGAGAGAAGCCAGGGGTGCATTTGAAAGAAGCAATAGGTGGGGACATTCTAGGGCTGAGTGTGTCCCATACGTAAGAACCAAAGCCCAGTCACAGACAGCAGTCAGTACAGATCCATTCAGAGTGGTGGCTTTGGACAAAGTAGATAATGGGATTCTGCTGTTCTGGGCTTTAGACCCTAACATTAGGGTTGGCTGGTTTAAAACACAGGACTTGGCACATCCAATCTACAAAGTATGGAAGGTCCAATGTTCTCATATGAAAAAAACTAGTCCTGGAGGAGACAGACCAGCTGTCCAAGGTGCTGTCCAGGGCTGTCAGGAGCATAAAAGGCTTCCCAACCCCAGCCTAATAGTCTCCATTAACAATTGGATAGAAAAGCTGACATTCACACAATCTAAAGCAGCACTAGCAACAATGCTACTTACGATGTATTTTGAGAGAAACAGAGGGAGAGAGAGAGAGAGAGAGAGAGAGACACCGACCGACCCTATCTATTGGTTCATTCCTCAAATGCCTGCAACAGCTGGGGTTGGGCTGAAGCTGAAGCAAGGAGCTGGAAATGCAACCTTCGTCTCCCGTGGGAGTGGCAGGAACTCAACTACTTGAGCCAAGATCATTGCCTTCTGAGGGCCACAACAGCTGGAAGCTGGAGTCAGGAGCCTGAGCCAAGTACCAAACCTAGGTTCTCTGATGTAGGATATGGGTCTTTACCAGTGCCCTAAACACTAGGCTAAATGTCCCTAAAATGTAAGTTTTGCTTTTCTGGTAGCCACAATGTTAGATGTTTTTATAAACAGGTGAAATCGATTTTACTCATATATTGTACTTAGCCAGACGTATCTAAAGTGTTAGGAAGGACAGTTTGCACTCACCTGGGTGTGGTTATAACCAGGTACGGATCCAGGAAAGAACTAAGATTTTAAGTCTTAGAAGCCACTACATTATTTGACTAGCTCACATAGCTTTCAGTAACTGTGCTCCGAAGCTGTAATGTTCGTAACGATTCAAGTAATAACTGCTGATATTCTTAAGTGGAGCAAATTGGAGGCTACTGTTGTGTGCTTTTTAATTTGGATCAAGTTATCGACTGAGTTGGTGAGATGGGGTAACAGGAGCTGCCGTGACAGATCTGGGGATTTTGCATGAGAGACGGTTCTTTGTTTCTCCTGTGGAGCTGTGGTCTGCGGCTGGCGCTGTTGGAGGGAGTGGGCCAGGCACTGCAGATCCCTGTGTCTCGAGGTTCTCTCCTCCTCAAACTTGGCTGCCAGGGCTGCTGTGCCTCTTGCCAGTGAGAGGAAGGAGTGTGGAGGCTTGTGGGTAATAGGGTGTTATGGGCTAAATGCTCGTGTCTGCTCACATTCCATTGGCCAGAGCTTGGTCACATGACATTTCCTAAATCCAAGGGGATGCTGGGACATGCATTAGCAGGATGTAGGAAAAAGAGAAAGCAGGTTTGGTGCATGCTAGCTCGTGTGTGCCATGTTCAATATCCCTAAACTTGTTTATTTTTGGAAAAAGCAAACTCCCCTACTTTCCTTTATGCTTATGCTACTACAAAGGCAAAATATTGCCACTGTTGAAACATCACCGTAAATGTTAAGTCTTCCAAGCCTGGCTTTAGTCCTTGGCTTAATCTTCATGACTCTCACCTGGGCAAGGTGACGCACTCTGGGTCATCACTGAGGTAGCATTTGTTACAGGAATGCACGTTTGCAAATAGCCCCCTTTTTTTGTGGGGGGGGGGGAGACAAAAACTCCCGGGAAAATAATGAGTGCTTCTGTACAAATGAAGTCACTGGCAGTCATGTGGATGGAGCTTGCGATCTGGAATAAATGGAAGTCCCCGTTCCATCACTTTCAATCTCGGCGATGCCAGGTGAGTCCCAGAAGTTCTTTGCACCTCATTTCCACCCTCCGTAAAATGCAGATGAAGATGCCTTCACCACAAGGTCATGGCGATCATCAAGTGCGGGATGCTTGATGGAACAGCTGGGCCTAATAAACTGCAGTGGAGTCATCCTTGTTATCACAAAGGCAGGAGAAGGGACACTGGTGGGGGCGTTCTCAGGGACTCTGGCCTTCTGTGGGCACGTGAGGACATCGTGGGGGTAATAACGTGTGTTTTAGGGGTGAATCAGTAATGCAGTGTTTTGTAGGTTGGGCTGAGTAAGGAAGCATGTCGAGGTCTTAACCCAGAGGATTCTGGTTAATGGGGATTTCTGGTCCAAAAGGCTGCTATGAAGATAACTAGGCTGAAACAGAGGGCAGAGGGTTTTCTATTCACACGAATGAAGAGTTTAAAAGTCTCAGACTCCAGACGCTGCCCCTGTCTTCTAGCTTTGATGTCCCTTTAAGACTTTTATTTTTTTAATTGAGGAATTCTTTTAAACCATGTTCTTTTTTTTAAAAAAGGATTTATTTTATTTATTTGAAAGACAGTTACAGAAAGAAGTAGAGACAGAGAGAGAGGTCTTCCATCTGCTGGTTCACTCCCCAGATGGCTGCAACGGCTGGAGCTGAGCCGATTTGAAGCCAGGAGCCAGGAGCTTCTTCCAGGTCTCCCACATGGATGCAGGGGCCCAAGGACCTGGGCCATCCTCCACTGCCCTCCCAGGCCATAGCAGAGAGCTGGATTAGAAGTGGAGCAACTGGGACTCGAACCAACACCCACATGGGATGCTGGCACTGCAGGTGGCAGCTTTACCTGCAATGCCACAGCTCCAGCCCCAATAAATATATCTTTAAAAAAAAAGTCCCCCCAGTACTACGTGTCCCTTCCCCTGCGTGAGAACACCAGGAGAAGAAGCCATCCACGAATAGGAAGGGGCCCCTCAGCCGACACCGCGTCTGCCAGAGCCCTGACTTTGGACTTCCCAGCCTGTAGGACAGTGAGGAATGCAGTTCTGTTGATTGTAGGCCACCCAGTGTATTGCATTCTGTGATAGCAGCCAGAAGGGACGAAACCACAGAGATGCACAGTGTGCATGGGCTGTCCCTGTCCAGCTGACTAAGGGCGAGAGGGAGCTGGACCTGCATTTGGGTTAGAATCCCCTTACTCCCGACCCTCAGCCAGCAGGTGCAGCGGCCTGGAGCTGCCTTGCCAATGCCCCCTCATCCACAAGGCACATCTCATACGTTCATTCACTCCGCTGCTCCACCATGGGAGGCCATGGCTCCGTTTCTTAGCTGTCTGAGGAACAACCCTCGCTGGACCCCAAGTATCCCCATGTGGTAAAGCCCTTGTTCTGTCTGTGGATCTCGTCTTGCCTGCTGGCCTTCTGTCTCAGTGTTAGCCTCTCCTACTGGATTGACAGCTGGATCCGCTGGAGTGGGACCGAGAACAGGCCTTGGGGCACTCATGGCCTCTGTGTCCTCTCACCTTGATTGCGGCATTCCAGGTCTGGGTGGAAGAGGCCCGGGGAGGCCCTGCCTCTCTCCCCAGAGGCTCCTCATGGCTTCTCCAGCACCTTTCTCAGCAGGCTGCAGGGAGCAGTCAGGCACCCTGATGAAGGGCTTGGAGGAGGGCGGGGCTGTGCCACTGAGCACGGTTGCACAGAGGCATCCAGCACAGGGTACCTGTGGCCACTGGGCCCCTGGCCACCCCCTCCAATGTCTATATCCTGGGGTAGGCCCCACCTAGGACTGTGACAGGGCTCACATTCCACATTGAAAGGGATGCTTCCGTGGCATGTCTAGGGCATAGCAAGTTAAGCTGCTGCTTGAGATACCCACACCCTATCCTGGAGCACCTGGGGTCCCAACTGCTCCATGCTTCCGATTTGGCTTCCTGCTAGTGTGCTTGGAAGGCAGCAGATGATGGCCCAAGTATTTGGACCCCTGCTACCCGTGCGGAAGACTTGGATGGAGTCCCTGGCTCCTGGCTTTGGCTTGGCTTGCCTCCTAGTTTTATTTATTTATTTTTTTGTCTCTGTCTCTCTCTCCCTCTCACTGTCACTCTTCCTTTCAAATAAACATCTTAAAAGATGAATACATAAGGACACATCTCAGTCATCATGCTGGTGTTCCTGAGACTCCTTATAAAGCATTAATCCCATTCGTTTGGCTGAAATTTCTGTAGCAGAACAAGCAAAATGCTGAATTCAACATCACTAGTCTGTTTTAGAAGCCAGCTGAGAACAAAATGGGTTTGGACACAGCCCAGTGTCATCGGTCACTGTCAAGGCCTTGGTGCCAGGACCCTGCAGTGGGGTCTTGGGGCTCACCCAGCACCTGTGCCTCTGGGCTCAGAAGCACTGCAGTGCTACAAAGCACTGGGGGGCCCCCACCTTGGAGGGAGCCAAGGACTGCCCCCCGGGGGGCGGGCTGCACTTAGGTAGGCAACTCTCATCTCGGTGGCTGAAGGAGTGTTCCAAGTGCCCCTCCACCTCCAATGCCTTGGGGTCACAAGGGTAGGTGTCACGAGATGGTGCCCACATTTAGTGATTGCAAACTATGTTCCTGGGCAAAATCAGGGCTGTGGCCGGCATCCCACAGACCCCGGGGTGAAGAATCCCAACTTCAACACCCCCAGGCTGTGGGACCCTGGCATGGCCATTTAGCTTCTTGTAGCCTTGGTTTCCACCCCTGTGAAATGGGCATAATTCCTGGGACGAACAGGGTGGGTGGAATAAAGCGTGTGACGCGCCTGGCACATGACACAGCGACCGTTCAGCCATGAGCGCGGGCTCCTCTCCCCAGCATGCACTCAGCGGATCCTCGGAGGTCTCGGTTCTGAGTCATTCTGCTCCGAGAGCAGGGGATTTTATTTCCTGTCTCTGCTTGGGACGTTTCTACTAGAGGAGGGGAGTGGCATGAATCTGACAGGTATAAATAATATTCTAAAAACTCCAGCAGGAAGTAAATACAAACTTAATGGGCACAGCATAAGAGCTGGCCACACAAACAAAATAGGCGGCCCCATGCACCTTTTCCTGGGGAATAGGAATTCCACCTTGGCTGAAATCTTGTTGGTTTGCCCTGGGAAAATCCACAGGAATAGCCGGGTTGGGCCCCTAGGGATTTTTAGAGACTGCAAGGCTGGGTGTGCAGAACGGGTAACAGTGGATGAAGGAAGAGTGGAGGGGCTGTGGGCAGGTAGGAAAGAAGCAGAGCTTGGTCTACTCTGGACTCTGTCCGCCTTTGCCGTAGTCCACTCCGGTGCTGGCGCACAGTGCAGTAGGCCAGGGGCTCCTGCAGAGCCAGGGGCTCCTGGATGCAAAGTACACATTTAGGTCTGGGGGATGGGAAGTCCCGGGTGAAGGCAGCCACGCATTCGGGGTTCTGCAGTACACTCCTCATGGTGCATAGGTGGTGCTGTCTCACTCTGACCTCGCATGGCGGGCAAGGGCAGTGTGGCTCTCTGAATCTGTCTCTAAAGGGAATTCAATTCCATCCCTAACCTCCTCCCCCAGAGTCCTTTCTTAGAGAGCCAGGATTTCACCCTCAGGCTATTGCACCCTTTCACTCTGTGACTGTGAGGCGTGAACCTGCCCTTTGGACAGGAATCAAATCAACACACCCAGGAAGAGGGGACTCGTGCACTATGGGCACAGAAACCAATGTCCTGTGTCCTGTGTGTGGCACAGTGGGCCGAGCTGCAGCCTGCAACACTGGATCAGTGCCAATTGAAGTCCTTGCTGCTCCACTTCCAATCTAGCTCTCTGCTAATGTGCCCGGGAAAAACAGCCAAAGATGGCCCCAAGTCCTTGGGCCCCTGCCACCCACATGGGAGACCTGTATGGAGTCCCAGGCTCCTGGTGTCAGACTGGCCCAGCTCTGGCAGTTGTGGCCATTTGGAGAGTGAACCAGCGGATGGAAGATCTCTGTATCTTAATCCCTCTTTCTCTCTCTCTTTCTTCATTGCTTCTCTGCCTTTCAAATAAACAAATAAATGGACCTTACAGAAAATTAAGTGTTGATTTCTTTTGTATTCCAGAAACACAAAGTTTCCCCCAAAGCCTGCTTTATTTTTTTAAAGATTTTATTTATATATTTGAGAGGTAGAGTTATAGACAGAGAAAGGAAGAGAGAGAGATCTTCCATCCACTGGTTCACTCTTTAGATGGCTGCAATGGCTGGAGCTGGGCTGATCCAAAGCCAGGAACTCCTTCTGGGTCTCTCATGCAGGTGTAGGGGCCCAAGGACTTAGGTCATCTGCTGCTTTCCCAGGCCATAGCAGAGAGCTGGATCAGAAGAGGAGCAGCCAAGACTCGAACTGGCACCCAAATGGGTTGCTGGCACTGCAGATGGCGGCTTTACCCACTACACCACAGCACTTGGTCCCTGCCTGCTTCATTTTAATCACAAATACTGGGCTGATTTATTACACTGAATTATTTAATACTTCGTTTAAAGGCAGGCAATTTGTAATACAGCCAGGCCATCTCTACTGTTGGCCAGTTTTCATCCATCGATCCTTCAGCCCCTTTGTGGACTGGTTTTGTGTTTGGGGTTCAGAAAAGGACATTTCCTTTAACAATGCCTTGGCCAGGTAACTCCGTGCTTGGTGGCTCTGCTTAGCCATTCCCCGGGGAGCAGTAGCGCTCATTAGTTACCATTATTAATCTAGACTTACTGTCCTGTCCGTGCCACAAGTTCATGAGCTATTTAAAATTTTGCATTCTCTCTCTCCCCATTGAATTTCAAAAATCCTGCCTGGAGGTACTTTATTTCCTCTTCTTCTTGAGCATTTTATTATGAACATGTGCAAACATACATGAAAATAGAAGGAATTTCACAGGGAACGTCCGTAGGCCCCTCACCTACAGTTCTATAGCTCACCCTCTTGCATCCATTCATCTGCCCAGTCCTGCATCCTTCTAGGCTGTCCTAGTGACTCCAAGGTAATTTTCAGAAAGCGGTGTAATCCCTCTGTGCACTTGAGCCTGCGTGTAATTAGCTAAGGCTCATTCCTCGTGTCTCCTCCTCTTTGTGTGCATTTAGACCAGTGGTAAGTGTGCTCTGATGAGTTCTGGCATACGAGTACACCCGTGTACCCAGCCTGTTTCAAGGTCTTGGACAAACCCTCACCCCAGGATGTTCCCTTAGGCCTCTTTTCAGGAAGTTCTCAGCCCAGCCCAGCCTACGCACAACCACTCATTTGATTTCTGCCACAGTAGATTCGTTGACGGCTGTTGTAGAATTTCTGTAGACCCATACAATGTGTGCTTGCTGATGGGTGCCTTCTTTGCACACTTTTTTTTAAAAAGATTTATTTATTTACTTGAAAGAGTTACACAGAAGGAGAGGCAGAGAGAGAGAGAGAGAGAGAGAGATCTATCTATCTATCTATCTTCCATTTGCTGGTTCATTCCCCAATTGGCCACAACATCTGGAGCTGAACCGATCAGAAGCCATGAGCCAGGAGCTTGTTCCAGATCACTCATGCAGGTGCAGGGGCTCAAGGACTTGGGCCATCTTCTACTGCTTTCCCAGGCCATAGCAGAGAGCTGGGTTGGAAGTGGAGCAGCCAGGACTTGAACCAGCGCCCACATGGGATGCTAGCACTACAGGCAGTGGCTTTACCTGCTACACCAAAGCGCTGGCCTCCATTCATGTTCTTGTATGTAGATACATGCTTGACTGCAGAGTTGTACACACATGAAATACACGTATGTGCATGTGGAGGACACACGCACTATCATGGGCTCTCCAGCTAAATGGTAATTTATTGGGTGCATTTCTCTTGAGGAAATGCCTTGTCAGTTTTGGCCACTTTTCTTAGACACTTATTTTAGGTCAACTTCCAAAGAGAGTTTTGGAATGTATAGAAATGTGGTTGGAGATTTGCTTGACCAAGGGAAGGTGACTTAACCAGAACCAGTTATTATCCCTAATCTTCCCCACCACTAACCTCTAAAAGGAGAACACTAAAACTATTCAGAATCTCTGTGGGAGCAGGAAGGCCAGGGAGGAAGAGGTCTCCCTGGTCCTTACGGCTGTGTAGCCAGTCACGCCTCTCCAGGTGTAACAGCGTGTACTTGGGCATGCCTCTCCAGGTGTAACACTGCACACATGGTCATGCCTCTCCAGGTGTAACACCACACACTCAGGCACGCCTCTCCAGGTGTAACACCGCACACTCAGGCATGCCTCTCCAGGTGTAACACTGCACTCGGTCACGCCTCTCCAGGTGTAACACTGCACACTTGGTCACGCCTCTCCAGGTATAACACTGAACACTTGGGCACACCTCTCCAGGTATAATACTGCACACCTAGGCACACCTCTCCAGGTGTAACGCTGCACACTCAGTCACACCTCTTCAGGTGTAACACTTAACACTCAAGTACGCCTTTCTAACCCTGCACACTCAGTCACGCCTCTCCAGGTGTAATGCTGCACACTCAGTCACACCTCTCCAGGTGTAACACTGCACACACATGCACACCTCTCCAGGTGTAACACCACACACTTGGTCACGCCTCTCCAGGTGTAACACTGCACACTCAGTCACACCTCTCTGGGTGTAACACTGCACACTCGGTCATGCCTCTCCAGTTGTAACACTGAACACTTGGGCACACCTCTCCAGGTGTAATACTGCACACCTAGGCACACCTCTCCAGGTGTAACACTGCACACTCAGTCACACCTCTCCAGGTGTAACTACACACTCGGGCACGCCTTTCCAGGTATAACACTACACACTTGGGCATGCCTCTCCAGGTGTAATGCAACACACTCGGGAATACCTCTCCGGGTGTAACACCGCACACTCAGTCACGCCTCTCCAGGTGTAATACTACACACTTGGTCACGCCTCTCCAGGTGTAACACTGAACACTCGGGCATGCTTCTCCAGGTGTAACACTGCACACTCAGTCACACCTCTCCAGTATAACACTGAACATTCAAGTACACCTCTCTAACCCTGCACACTCAGTCATGCCTCTCCAGATGTAACACCACACACTCAGCTGTAATAAGCAGTGGAAGGAGAGGAATTGAGAAGGTTGATGAAGTCGTTTGACCTGTCACAGGAATAGCTATGTTACTCTGTTCTAGAAGCTTCCAGGGCCAGCAGGCCTGCATAGTACTCTTCCCTCCAGAGGCTGGAGACTCCTTATCAGAGACAGTATCAGAGAGAGAAAGCCATTCTTTCTCCCAGAAGCTTTGTTGAGAAATACTGAGATGCCCTGTTTTGTAAGGAAGCCAGGCTCGCTGCACTAAAATGGGAATTGTGTGAATCTGGGTGCTTGGAAAGGGTGAGAGCCTTGCTGTCCCAGAGAAATTGGGTTCCAGGGATGCCCTTGGTTGGCCTGGATCCTCATTTGTTTCTCTGTGTTCCCCTTTTACTTGTCAGTTCCTCACCTGCGCGTTGACCTTGAGGAGGTCATTTGAGATGCATAAACGACATGGACCGTGATGGAGCATCTTCAGCACTCACTCATCTACCACGTCCATTGAGTTCCTGGACTTGGTTTTGAGTTCTTTACAAGGAGATTCCAAGACAAAGATGTGTAGTTTATTTAGGAGTCGATCCCAGGCAAAACCAGGAGTGGGGTGGGGGCGGGAGAATGGAAGGCAGACGAGGGACCCAGTGCTTGGTGCCTCGGCAGCCACTGTGGGCAACTGGGTTTGCTGTTGCTGGACTAACACAAGTTGTGGTGTAGAACTCCCACATCAGAGTCCTCACACCAAGGGGTGAGGGAGCCGGGGTATTTATACACCAGCTCCCACCAGTCATGGGTTAGGAGCTGCTTCCAGGGCTGTCAGTGCCCTGGCATATCCAGCTTGCAGGTGGAATAGTGCCCACAACCAGAGACAGCTCTCAGGTAGAAGAGTGCAGGTGCCTGTGCTTGGAAGTTGGGTCAGTGTGCATTGAAGTGCCGAGAAGGAGGGACGGTGAACCAGGCCATGACAGTGTGGCTCAATTCTGCTTCCCCCTTTCCAGCAAAGATGTTTTGGAATTGTTCAATAGGTTGCGAGGCTCAGCCTAACTCAGAAGACCGTGAAATGGTCCTCACTTTCTTGTGTGTGTGTGTGTATTTGTGTATGTGTGTATATGTGTGTTTGTAAGTGTGTGTGTATGTATATATATGTAGGTGTGTATGTATGTATAGGTGTGTATGTGTGCATATGTGTGTTTGTGTGTCTATGTGTGTATGTGCATGTGTATGTGTATCTGCATATATGTGTATGTGTATATGTGTATGGTGTGTGTGGTGTGTCTATATGTATATATATGTATATATGTTTGTATGTGTATATGTGTGTATGTGTATTTGTGTGTATATGTATGTATGTATGTCCATGTGTATATGTATATGTGTATGTGTGTGTGTGTTTGTGTGTGCATGTGTGTGTGGGTATCTTGCTAGGTATAGGCACTTAGGCTCCCTCCATTGGTTCTCACAGCCTGGTGAGGTGTGTATGTATATGTGTATTTATGTGCATGCATGTGTATATGTGCGTGTATATGTATGGTGTGTATATATGTGTGCATTTGTATATGTGTGTATGTATGTGCATACCCCTCCATTGGTTCTCACTGCCTGGTGATGTGTCTTCGCTGGGCTGCTGCGCCATCAGCAGGGACCTCAGGTCTGTGAGAGCAGTCAGGGCTTCCATAAAAATGAGGCATCCATCCTTCCTTATTCACCTGCTACTGCCTCTGTCCGTGCACTGGCCTTCTGGGCTCCCTGGGAAGCTCTACGTGCGTCCACACTGCCAAGGGCGGCCAGCGAGACAGTCTTTCCTCAGCTCTTTCTGCAAGAAAATGGAGACTGTTCCCAGGGGTGCCCTCGCCAGGGCAGACCTTGTGAGAGTGAAGAAATGATTTCTGGACGTGTGGCTGGGCCCTAGAACCTACGTCGACTCAGAGAGAAGACCCAGATTGAGCCTTTGAGCTGACGGCAGCTGGGAAGGACAGCGTCAACAAAGACACGCGACTGGCCCCGTAGCCTTCACCCTGTGTTTCATCTCAGGGCCAAAGGCGGGCTTCTCTGGCCCCAGAGTCCATATCCCTGGCCCCTCCCATCCCTCCCCGGGTTCTGCCTGTGGGAAAGGGAATCTGTATTTCACACCGAGCCATTTCTCAAAGCGAGCCAGTACAGAGCAGGCGCCTTGTAGTCCAGGTGTTCCACTCCTCCCTGATTTCATGTTTCTGGAGCCCTGTACCCCCCCACCCACACACACACCCATGGGTGCTACATGTGTCTTAGTGATGCTTCTCAGTCCAAGGCCGACCGAGAGGGAGGGAATTCCCGTGCCGGAGGGCGCTGTGACTGGCGCCTGACACAGAGGGTGTAGCAGAAAGTGTGCACTGTCTGTGTCAGTCCATTCTTCCTTAGCGTAATGCGCTCTCTGACGCCAGCCAACTTGATCAGGAAAAGAGGCGTATTCTACTCGGGGTCCCATGGGCAGCCGGTATCCCAGTGCTGGGAGTGCCTCCGGGGAGGAAGAGAGCTCATTGAACAGGAAACCAGAGAGACTGGGATCTCACAGTCCCTTCTGAGGGCAGTGCCCCCTGCTGACCCAAGCAGCTCTTAAGAGGCCTCTTTTCTTAGAGGTCGCTGCCACCTCCCAACATCACCGCACTGGGGGACCCAACTTCCCAACATGTGGACCCTCTGGGGACAAACCACGTGCAAACCATAGCAAGCTTTTGCCTCGATTTCTGTGTTGGGACCCAGGTGCATGCTAGAAGGAAGTGCAGGCCTCATGGCTGGCCACGGGGAGGTCCTCCAGGGACCAGCTCAAGCAGAGGTCCTAGCTGCCAGCCAGCATCAGATGAGCCCAGATGGACCCAGCTCCCGCTCCCATCCGACTGCAGCTGCATGGAAGCCCTCAAGTGAAAACTGAGTGAGAACCAGAAGTGACACAGTAGACGATTGTTGTGGTTTCACACTGCCAGCTTGGGTTGGTTGGTTGTGTAGCCATGGTAACTGATACACATGCTCATTGTCAACACTGCTGAAGAACCAGGGCCTGGGAAAGGATCTCTGCTGTCCATCATCCACGTCCCTCCTCTGCCACAGTGATCCACTCGCTTTCTGCTTCCCTGGAATTCAGGATACGGGAAGAGAGACAAGGAGGGCCGTCTCTCTCAGTCCACGGTCTCCAGCTGGCTGCTGAGCTCTGTGGCCTAAGAAGCAGGCCTGAGGTTTCCAGGTGCTGGGATGGAGCTGGTGGGGTGTGGCCACAGGCAGCAGCTGTTGTCTCTCTCTCGGCAGATGGGATCACAGCTCACCAAGTCGTCCCGTGTTCTGTGTCGCTGGCAGCCACTGCACACCTGACTTAGCGCAGGCATCTGGAAGAAGCCAGCTGCAGGGTGTATGGCAGTGGAGCGCCAGGGTCCTTGCCCTGTGTGCCCAGCCAGGGGTCTCTTCTATGACTTTGTCCCCTGCTTCTCTCTCTGTTCAGCCCAGGGAAGGATCTGCACTTTCTTCACTGGCTCTTGGGGGAGATAATGAATGTGAAATAGCTGAAAACCCGCAGATATGTTGCAAACAGTGGAAGTACTACGAGAGGATTGGTGAGAATTTGCCAGGTTGGACAGGAGCAGCACATCAGTGTGCGTGTAGTGTCTCCTGTTAGTGTAAGTTGATAATAAAGTCCCAACACTCAGGGACACACGTGGCCTAGCAGCCCCCGAGTCCCTGTGGTTCCTTTGTGGCGTTCACCACGAAGTGCTCTTCCATCGTGTCCTTGGATGTCCTCACCCACTGACTCCTTAAAAGGCCTTGTGTCCCCTGAGCACCTGGGATTATCAGAGTTGTCTTCCGTGGGGAGAACCAAAGTCATTTTCCTTCGAGTGAGTTCTGTGAAATGATCTTACTGCTTTCCAAGTGGCGCGCCTGTGAGGTAGCTGATGAAGCTCTTCCTTGCTTTGGTGGTCACCTGCTCCCTGGTGTGACATGTTTTGGGGACCCCTCACCATCTCCATCCTGGTGACCTGCTGGGGCCGGATGTTAATCTCCTTGTTAGCTCTTAACTGTCAGTCTCCCGTTACTGTGTTTGAACAGCATATAAGGAAATCAGATGTGATTCAGTCTGTGCTCAGCCACAAGAAATCAGTATCTCAGATGCAAACCTGGGATTGCGAAAGTAGGATTTAAATCCAAAGGTCCTTCCAGGGACAGGGTAAAGGATACAGGCATTTGTCAGATTCCTCGTGGGAGCCGAGGAGGGGCTGGGCGCTTCACCTGCAGGATCTCCTTAGATTCAGGAACCTGCTCATGAGTCAGGCATCCCAGGAGCACCTTGCTAAGATGGGATCAAGCCGGGGCTCAAACCCAGCCAAGCCCAAGAGTTCCTTCTTGGCTCGTCACTCATCCCTAAGCTGAACATCAGGGGAGACTCTGGAGTTGATGTACCATTTCCACAAGAACTGCCCTTTGCCCTGCGGGTGACAAGCCCTGTGCGGCCAGGGGCCAGGTTGCTTGCTTCACTGTTACAGCCCCAGCACGTAGATGGTCCTTGGAACATGGTAAAGCATCTCAAATATTTGTCAGTGTTAAATCTTTGTTGAATGAATAATTGAATGAAAGAAAGACTCCTTGTACCTTCTTGCTGACAGTGTTTCTCTACATTTTTAAATTGTATTTTCAAGCAACAAAAAAATACAGGAAACCAAGTGGAAGATGTAACTCCACTATATGAGAGTGCTTCCAGGAGTGGGTGGAATATGGAATTCAAGGGGCAGTTTAGGGGCGGTCATTGGGCTCAGTGTGGAGGCACCATGTGAGGTGCCTTCGTCCCATGTTGGAGTGCTTAGTTCAAGTCCCGGCTCCTTTGCTTCTGACTCAGTTTCCCACTGATGCTCACCCCAGGAAGCAGAAAATTATGCCTTAGGTCACTAGGGCCCTGGCCACCCAGGTGGGAGACCTGGATGGAGTTCCTGGCTCCTGGCTTTGGCTTTGCCCAGCCCTGACTATTGAGGGCATTGAGAGTGTGAGTCAGAGGATGGACAGTCTCTATCTTCGTCTGTCTCTCTCTCATTGCCTTTAAAATAGAAGAGAAATAAATACGAATTTTAAGACTACCTTATTTTGATGTGACAGTTTTTGAAATCCAACCATAGTTTTTTCCTAATACTAATTTTCCGTGAACGTGTTGAACAGTCTCCTGTGCGTGGATTTCAAAGCATTTGGGTACCAAAATAAACTTACCTTTTAATTCCATTTTCCTGTGAATTCTTTTATTCTCAGAATTAATCAGTGTTAAGGGTTTTATATCATCTTCTAATCTCTTTCCATTTTTTAGAAATAATGCATTGTAGATGGAGTTGGTTCTCAGATTTTCTGCCCCTAGAAACATCCATCCTCTGCACTGGGGGTGTGTGGTCTCTTTAGTAATTCTACCTCATGTGTATGAATGCATAAATGATAAGTGATTTTATTGTCTTTTCAAATTGATGTATTTATTATCACACTGTGTTAATTTTTTGTGCTTTTCCCCATACTTATATTTTTGAGGTTTAATTGTACCTCATATATAAGTTTTAAAAATGTATTTGTTTTTTAAAGATGTGTTTTATTTATTTGAATAGCAGAGTGACAGAGAGTGAGGGAGAGACAGGGAGAAAAATCTTCCATCTCCTTGTTTGCTCACCAAATCATAGCAATGGCCAGAGCTGGGCACAGCTGAAACCAGGAGCGAGGAACTCCATCTGGGTCTCCCATGTGGATGTAGGGGCCCAGGTGCTTGGGCCATCCTCCACTGCTTTCCCAGGTACATTATCAGGGAGCTGCATAGGAAGCAGATCATTGGGACTTGAACTGATGCTCACTTGGGATGCCAGCCACAACGCTGCCCCCGCTATAGTTAATTTAAGTACTGTCTGGTGTACACTATACCAGTGCATCCACTTATTTATCCATCCCCAGTCATAAAGTGCTTTCTGTCTTTGCTGTGGGTAGTTTGTGTTAGCATTGTGCTGAGTTCTCGAGCGAGGAAACTTAGACCCAGCACCTTCGCGACCTGGGCAAGGTGTCGCCATTGTAGTGGTCGCAGAGATCATACAGCAGCTGCCTCTCGGGCCAGGGCTCTTTCTCCCTGTCCCACAGGCCTCCCCTGCTGTCCTTTCAGGAATGGAGACAAGCTGGAGGAGGTGTGGGACAACTCTGTCTTCCTAAGATTCCAGAGAGGGACCTGCCTGCTGTTAGGGTACAGAGGTTTTGTTTCAAAGGAGAGAAAGGGCTCCTGCGTGCTAGGAGGTTCATCCCCAGTGCCGGGCGTTGCCTCCGTGGTGGGCATATGCAAGCAGCGCTGCTGCCGACTGCTCAACCTGTGGCTTCCTGGACAACGGACAGCATTGATGTCACAGCTCCCTGCAAGCTGCCTGCATCTCACAAAAGCTGCAGGTGGCCAGAGGCGGCGTGATCTCTCCCAGCTCAGAGGACCCTGGGAGCCGGGCCACTCCTGTCTCGGTTTGGTGTTGATCCTTCCTCCCTTCTTGCTTTTATCCTTTTTTTTTTTTTATGACAATTTTTGAAACATTTCATTGTATGTCTTTATTTCATTTCTCTTTAAAATTTAGGGCATCAAATAGTGCCCATAAAGTTTTACAAATATACCAAGATAGAGACAGAGGGTGAGCCTGGATTCTTCCTTTCACTCCTCAAGGGCTGGGCTGCGTGATGGACTGGGAGCCACCTGGCTGTGGTACTGGCTGTTGTGGCCATCTGGGGAGTGAACCAGCAGATGGAAGACCGACCTCCCTCCCTCCCTCCCTCTCTCTCTCTCTCTCTCTCTCTCTCTCTCTCTCTTACTGTAACTCTGCCTTTCAAATAAATAAATAAAGCTTTAAAAAAAAAAGTAATGGACACCCTGTGAACCCGGACCAGGGTATTTCGGCTCCGGCAGAGTTTTGAGATCAGACGGGTAATTTTTTTTCTTTCCTTCTTGAATGCAGAGTGACAGTTGTGTTTCTCAGTGTGACTCTTCTGTTGGCTTCTTGGAATATTTGCTCACAGAGGACCCCTGTAGTGTGTCGTGGGCTCTGCATGGAGAACCAGCCCTGCCACGCCTGGGCAAGGAGCATCCCGCAGGTTCCACGGGGTGAAATGTTCCTGGATGCTAGTGTCCTTTCTGAATGCTGATGCACTTCTGTGACAGTCTCTCCAGTGTCCCCCCTTTGCCTCTGGAGGCCCCAGCTTCATTTTCTTTGCACTTCTGCACTTGTCTGCCAGTTTCTCCCCTCTTTCGAGACCTGACCAGCATTCTCTGGACCCCAGAGGGGAGAGGGAGCCAGATTATTTGTACCAGACGTGCCCACACCACCAGAGGGGAAAGGGTTTGTCCAGAACTGCAGCAGGTGCCAAGCCCTGGCTTGGATGCTGCTCTTGCCGGCACCTCCCTTCTTGGTTCTCCTTGGCTGCTGATGCTGTGGGGACTCAGCTTTGTCACATGATGATGGCCATTTTGTCATAGCCACTGTCTGCCCTGAAGGGGACTTTGGAGGTTAATCCCAGACGGGTGGGGTGACCAGAATCATGACGATGGCCTGCTGCTCCTGTCTGACACCTGGGGTGTCTCTGCAGAGTGCTACCCGTTCTTGGAAAAACCCACCCATGGGCTGATTAGCCCTGGTCACCTTGGCCCGCCAGACTCTTTAGTTCCTGCCTCGCATCGCAATATGGTGGTACTGATGGTCAAGTGACCCTTGTTTTAGTTAATAATGGCCCCAAAATGCCAGAGTGGTGATGCTGGCACTTGGACTTTGCCATAGAGAAGCCGCCAGGTGCTTGCTATATGTGGATTGGTGAAAGTAGAGTTAGATACTTTGAGAGCAAGAGGCCTCATTCACATAGCTTGTATTATGGTACATTGTTATAATTGTTCTGTCTGCTTATTCGTCATTGTTGTTAATTTCTTACAGTGCCTAACTTATACATCAAAATGAGATATGTTCATGCAGAAAACAGTACACTATAGCTCAGTACTATGTGTGGTTTCAGCATCCACTGAGGATCTTGGAAGGTATTCCTCATGCATAAAGGAGGTCGACAATATTCACATTTTTCTCATGTCTGATATTAATGGAAACAAAGATGTTATGAAAAGTGAAATATTATTTTCATTTACCATGCTTTATGTGATAGCTACATGGCACAGAAACCCCTTCCAGAATAACATGAGACCTTCAGAAAAAGATGCAGAGGAGCGAAGAAGCACTACGTTATCCTTTCTTGAAAACATTTTTCTACTTGAAAGGCAAACAGGGAGGGAGGGAGGGAGAGAGAGAGAGAGAAAGAGATCCTCTATCTGCCAGTTCACTCCCCTAGTGTCTGCAACAGGGAGAGCTGGGCCAGGCTGAAGTCAGGAGCCAGGAACTCCCTGAGTGGCAGGGGCCCTGGTACATGGGCCATTATCCACTGCTTCTCACGAGCAGGGAGCTGGACTGGATGCAGAGTAGCCAGGACTTTAACCAACACTGCAGTATTTGGGATGATGAAGTCACAAATGATGGCTTAACCCACCTCACCACAATGCTGGCCCCTGAGATATCCTTTTATCTACCTTCAACACTATCATGTTAATCATAGCTGCATCCAATGCTGTGAGGGTTTCTGATAGACTGATAAAGAAATGCTTGAAAGGAAGGGGGTCTCGGTACAGGTGAATTGGCCAATCATGATGCTACCAACTCCTAGACTTTTTTTTTTTTTTTGACAGGCAGAGTTAGAGAGAGACAAAGAGAAAGGTCTTCCTTCCGTTGGTTCACCCCCCAAATGGTCACTATGGCCGGCGCGCTGCACCAGTCCAAAGCCAGGTGCTTCCTCCTGGTCTCCTATGCGGGTGCAGGGCCCAAGCACTCGGGCTATCCTCCACTACCTTCCTGGGCCACAGCAGAGAGCTGGACTGGAAGAGGAGCAACCGGGACAGAATCCAGTGCCCCTACCGGGACTAGAACCCGGGTTGCCGGCGCTGCAGGTGGAGGATTAGCCTAGTGAGCCGTGGCGCTGGCCCAACTCCTAGACTTCTAATACCCTCGACTCCACAGCTGTTAAGTATTTCTCACACTGCTGTGGCACAGAGCATCTGTCTAGGTTGAGAGTGGCTTCATCTTGAGACTAGACCATTGCATCTCGCTGCAGTTTGTTTTGAGGGTCCAGAAATTAGACTTACAAGTCAACCTTTGCCATCTTGGGTGGGGGTGACATCTGGGGATACCTTCTGAGAGCAGGTGTCAGGGAGTGAGTGTCAAGTGCCCTGTCCATTTGGCACGTCTTTGGCTGAGGGCTCATCAGGATAGATTTCACACTTGATGCGCTCCGTGGGCCTTTATTGAGCTCTTTTTTATTAAAGTGTCTGGGAGCCACTGTGCGTGATAGTAAAGGAGGTGGCAGTAGGGGCTTTATTTCATTGTTAAGGAGCCTGTATTATGACTTAAGTGCCCCCATTTACCTGTTATCGTGCAGAAATCGCCTCCGCCTAAGTGGCTGCTACTGATCCTGCAGATCTTTGCAACTCCCGGGACTCAACAAGCGTTTGTTGCATTTGGCTGAATGAACTAAATGAAACAGCTCTGCAAATGCCAGGCCGTTGCAAAAAGCCATAAGCGCTTGATCGATGGTGTTGCGCTAAAGTATACCCTCTATGTTCTTGCATTGTACTGAATGTGGACTTGGCTTTTCCCGGCTATTGAACGCATCCGCTATCACACCCTCTCACGGTACAACAATCTCTGCTACCACAGTCTCCTGTTCTGTTGCTGCCGAGTCTAGATGGATCTGGGATTTTCCCACCCTCTGGTCCTGCAAAGCCTCGTCCCGACAGCACGTACCTTGGAAAGGCCATGAGCTTTGGTGTCAGGCAGACCAGACTGGACTCCCAGGCTCTTCCATTTCCCAGCTTGGTCAGAGTTCTGGACTTCCTCTTCCATCTGGGAGAGGGTCTGTGCTTGACCTGTTGGTATAACCAGCGTTCAAATTAACTCATGTGGACTGAGAACCTAACCAGGCAGCCAGCACATATCAGCAGACGTCAGCAACTCGCGGGGTGCAGAAGCCAGCCCAGCAGCCCCGAGCTCTCCTGGGAGCATGATAGAAAGGCAGAATCTCACAGCCGACCCAGAGCGCGTAAAGTTTAATCTGCATGTTCGCGAGCCCCCAGTGGGTTCCTGTGCACACTGAGTTTTGGCAAGCACCAGCCTAGACTTTGCTTTTTCTCTCCTCTTTGGCTGCTGACTCCAGGTGGTCAAGACCTTCTACTTCATGGAAGGAACATGGTCCTAAGCTTCCCAAACACTGAGAGTTAAGACTTTTCCCTGGATTCTTTTTTTTTTTTTTTTTTTTTTTTTTTTTTTTTTTTTTTGACAGGCAGAGTGGACAGGGGGAGAGAGAGACAGAGAGAAAGGTCTTCCTTTGCCGTTGGTTCACCCTCCAATGGCCACCGCGGCTGGCGCGCTGCAGCCGGCACACCGTGCTGTTCCGATGGCAGGAGCCAGGTACTTCTCCTGGTCTCCCATGGGGTGCAGGGCCCAAGCACTTGGGCCATCCTCCACTGCACTCCCTGGCCACAGCAGAGAGCTGGCCTGGAAGAGGGGCAACTGGGACAGAATCCGGCGCCCCAACCGGGACTAGAACCCGGTGTGCTGGCGCCTCAAGGCGGAGGATTAGCCTAGTGAGCTGCGGAACTGGCCGTCCCTGGATTCTTGAAGACAACTTTTTAATGCTATTTTAATTTTAAAAGTTTCCTTATTTGAGAGGCAGAGAGACAGATAGCTGTCATTTGCTGGCTCATTCCCCAAGTGCCTGTCACAGTCCAGACTGCACCAGGGCTGAAGCAGGGAGTGGGAACTCTACCCAGGTCTCCTGTGGGGGTGGCAGGAACCCAAACACTTAAGCCATCACCTGTTGCCCCCAGGGTCTCCATTGGCAGGAAGATGAGAGTCAGGATTTGCAGCTAGGAATTGAATGTAGCTGCTCTAATGTGGGACATGGGCATTCTTTTTTTTTTTTTTTTTAAGATTTATTTATTTGTTTGGAAGTCAGAGTTACACAGAAAGAGAAGAAGAAGCAGAGAGAGAGAGAGAGAGAGAGAGGTCTTCCATCCACTGATTCAATCCCCAGTTGGCCGCAACGGCTGAAGCTGCACTGATCTGAAGCCAGGAGCTTCTTCCGGGTCTCCCTTGCAGGTGCAGGGGCCCAAGGACCTGGGCCATCTTCTACTGCTTTCCCAGGCCATAGCAGAGAGCTGGAGCAGAAGTGGAGCAGACAGGATTTGAACCGGCACCCATATGGGATGCCAGCACTGCAAGTGGCAGTGTTACCCACTATGCCACAGCACTGGCCCCAACATGGACATTCTAACCAGTAAGCCAAACACCTGCCCCTAAATGGCCTTTTAGGGTACATCTTAGCCATGCAGGTGCAGCCGCAGAATCTTCATCTGGGGAATATGAAGACATGGCAGTTCCCCTTCCCCCTAGGAGAGCTGGGTTTGCAGCCTGTGTGCCCCCTGTACCACGTGCCCCTGGGAACAGTTCTAAACCATGCAGTAAGGTCAGGGCTACAGAACAGCAACTGTCTCTGCTACCAGCATCCAGTTAAGTTACCTGAGCCCTGACCCTGGACAGTGGGGAGAGACCAGCAGGCCCCAAGGGCCTGGGCAGAGCCAGGCTTAACATGGGAGGAAGCACTGGGAGGTGGCACCTGGCCTGTCTCTTTAGGAGGAGCCAGCACTACCTTCTGGCTACCTTCTCTAGCCGTCTTGACATCTAAACCCCAATTCTCAGCTTCTCAAACAGAGGAAGCCTTGCTTTCACACTGCCCCCTCTAAAATCTCCCCTCCCTACTTTTATTTAAAGATTTATTTATTTATTTGAAAGGCAGAGTTACACAGTATGTGTGGGAGGGGGATAAAGAGAGAGAGGGAGAGGTCTTCCATCTGCTGATTCACTCTGCAAATGGCCACAATGGCTGGAGATGAATCAATCCTAAGCCATAAGCCAAGAGCTTCTTCCAGGTCTCCCACATGGATGCAGGGGCCCAAGCACTTGGGCCACTTTCTGCTGCTTTCCCAGGCGCATTAGCAGGGAGCTGTATCAGAAATGGAGCAGCTGGGATGCGAACTCGTGCCCGTATGGGATGCTGGCAGTGCAGGTAGTGGCTGTACCTGCTATGCTGTAGTTCCAGCCCCCACCCCCACCCCACCGTATTCTAAGCTCTTCTACCCAGCATGTGGCCCAAGGAGCAGAGGCATCAGCATAGCTGAGATCTTGTCCCCTGAAGCCGAATGCCTCAAAGTTCCCAGATGGCTGCATGCACAGTTGCCATTGAGGAGTGCAGGGCTAGTATGTCCTGAGTCAAAGTGAATTATCTCTTCCTTGGTTAACTATGGTATACACGAAGTAAAAACCAGTGAGGCGGGGCCGGTGCTATGGCGCAGTGGGTAAAGCCACCATCTGCAGTGCTGGCATCCCATATTAGGTGCCAGTCCAAGTTCCGGCTATTCCACTTCCGATCCAGCTCTCTGCTATGGCCTGGGACAGCAGTGGAAGATGGCCCAAGTGCTTGGGCCCCTGTACCCACATAGGAAGACCCAGAGGAATCTCCTGGCTTCTGGCTCCAGATTGGCACAGCTCCAGCTGTTGTGCCCAACTGGGGAGTGAACCAATGGAAGGAAGACCCCTCTCTCTCTCTCTCTCTCTCTCTGCCTCTGCCTCTCTCTGTGTGTAACCATGACTTTAAAATAAATCTTAAAAAAAAAAAAAAAAACAGGCTCAGCAGGAGATTGTGAGCAATGAGCAGCAAAATTTCAGGGCAGCAGTTCCATGGGGATTCTCTCTTCCCTGGGTGGTCAGGGATGCCGTACCCAGCACTGACTGTGGCTACCTGGGGAGGAGCTCACTGCTCTGGCCGAGGTTCTTCTTCATGGACGCCTGCGGCCTGCAGAGGGGCTGGCTGGAGACAGCGCTGTCCATGTCGCAATCCTCCGGGCAGTGAGAGCGTAAACAGAGCCCAGGGCTGCGCTCCTTCTGCTCCCAGTTACATAACCCCGCTCCAAGTCATGCTTTCCAGGTGTGCACCAGCACGCTCCCCTCACCTCGCACTACCTGTTTCTGTAGCTGCCTTTGCCTGGGCAAAGGTCAAAGACAACCGCCAGAGATGTACAGGGTGCTTTCAACCTGGGAAAGTACCTTTTTGGAGCTTGTTTTCAGTCATGTTTATTGGCTTCCCTGGAGTCCCTGGAAGCTTTTCTTTTTCTTTCCTGTTCTGTAATCTGTCTTCCTCTCTCCCTCCCTTCTCTTTCTTTCCCCCCTCCCTCCCTTCCTTCCTCTCTTAATGAAGAAGCAGTTGGAAGTCATTGGGTGGCTCATGCGGGTGTAGACTTGGGTTCAGATCTGTGAGGAAGCTGGGCTGGCCCCTGAACCACACGTTCAGACCTGCAGCGGGCAGTGTGCACTCAGCAGGTGGATCATTCCAGGACCAACATGGAGAGGGAGGAGGAGGTGGGAACTCTCTGGTGGGCTTCTCTCCACAGACCCACCCTCCCCAGTGGCAGGAAGGGGAGGAGATGGAAGGGACAGGAGGACCTTCAGGGATCACATGCAGAGAAATCCAGCTGACTTCCGATCAGTGAGCCATGAGCCTTAGACCAGGCTGGGATGCATGGTGACATGTAGGTACAGAGAGGTGGGAAGAGGAGGCAGGGTTTGGCTTAGCAGGTGCCTCCCTCGCAAAGTGACTGGCTTGGATGTCTCCTGGGAGGATGGTGAAGACCCCAGCCTGGGGTACGTGGGCAGTGAGGATGTGCGGCTCTCCTTTTCCCCACACATGGAGGTGAGGGCCGTTCCGGAGCGAATGCTTGTTATCCTGTTTGGATCACTGTTTATGGTAAAAGGGCAGCTCAGGAAGTCCACAGGGACGGGTGTCGGGCGCAGGGGTCAAGACGCTGCTGGAAATGCCCGCTTCCCATGTCCGAGTGCCTGGCTTTCAGGCCTGGCTCCTCTTTGGAGTCCAGCTTCCTGCTAATGTGTACTCCGGGAGGCAGCAGGTGGTGGCTGAAGGGCTTGGGTCCCTGCCACCCATGTGGGAGACCTGCACTGGGCTCCGGGCTCCTGGTTTCTGTTCAGTGCAGCTCTACCTGTTGTGGTCATTTGGGAAGTGAACTAGCAAAGAGGAGGTTTCTCTCTCTCTCTCTCTCTCTCTCTCTCTCTCTCTCTCTGCTTTTCAAATAAAAGAAAGTTCATGGAAAAATGGAATTAATGGATAAGTCTATTTTGGCACAAACTCTTGAAATCTATGTATACAGGGGGTCTTTGCAAAGGTCATGTAAAACATGTATTAGGAAAAAATATATATGTTTGCTTCTCAAAGCATTATCTTTTAATTCTTTGAGCTTCCTAAGTCTCCTTATGTATGTGTGTCAAGTTATTGTACTGGGCCCCATAAATGTCTATAAATATTATGAATCAGTTGGAGAAGGACATGAGCTGTCTTCTTTCATCACTGGTCAGCAAAGCCTGCATTTTCTAGTGCTTGTTGCTTCTTGCATTCATTAAAATCCCATTATTGGGAGGATTATGCAACAGAAATAGCTGCATATGCCCAGTGTCATCCTTGGCCCACCTAAAAACACGGCGGCCTCTGTTCTGTTTGGGCACAAGGGTGCCGTGTGTTCTCTCCCTTTCAGCTGCCTTGAGTGATGCATGGCTGGATACCCATTTCCTGCTCTTATTCTAAATCAGTTTCAAACCCTGGGAGAGGGACTGGAGGTGAGCCCAGGAGAACAGTCGCTTCAGGTGTAGCTAGCTCCTGTTGGGTGGAAAACTGCCTTGGGAATTAGGATGACACTTGATAAATTTATTAAGGGGACAGTGTTGCTTGCGAGTGGCAGCGAGAATGCTTTGGTTAGATTACAGTGTTGCAAAAGTTCTTTAGTCATGTAAGACACATGGCTCCATTTTCCCTTTATTGAAAGGCTTCATTCTTTTTTTTTTTCCCCTTAGGATTTACTTTACTTATTTGAAAGTGAGTGAGAGAGAGAGAGAGAGAGAGAGAGAGAGAGAGAGAGTGAGAGAGAGAGAATCGATTTTCCAACCACTGGTTCATTCCCCAAATGGCCACAACAGCTCGAGCCGTGCCAGGAGCTTGAAACTCCATTGAGTTCTCCTATGTGGGTGGCAGGGGCTCAAGCACTTGGGCCACCTTCTGCTGCCTTCCCAGGTGCATTAGCAGGGAGCTAGATCAGAAATGGAGCAACCAGGACTGAAACCAGTACTCCAGTACGGGATGCTGGCATCACAGGTGGCGGCTTAACCCTCTGCGCCACATTGTCAGCTCCAGGGCTTCATTCTAGCTTATAAGAAAGGTCTTTCTGGGGCCAGCGCTGTGGCGCAGTGGGTTAACACCCTGGCCTGAAGCACTGGCATCCCATATGGGCACTGGTTCTAGTCCCAGCTACTCTTCTTCCAATCCAGCTCTCTGCTATGGCCTGGGACAGTGGTAGAAGATGGCCCAAGTCCTTGGGCCCCTGCACCCATGTGGGAGACCTAGAAGAAGCTCCTGGCTCCTGGCTTCGGATCGGTGCAGCTCTGGCCATTGCGGCCATCTGGGGAGTGAACCAACAGATGGAAGACCTCTCTCTGTCTCTACCTCTCTCTGTAACTCTGTCTTTCAAATAATAAAAAAAAAAAATTAAGAAAGGTTTTTCTTTTTTTCAGGTATGCCAGTCATGGTCAGCAGGTGCAGACACACTCGGGGGAAGACATTCCAGGAAATGTCAAAGCTCCAACACTATGGAAGTTCTCAATGGTTTAATTATTTTACAGCTTTGATAATTATATCCTGGATTTCATAAATCCATGCTTGTCCTAGAAAATCCAAAGAGTCCTGAACTACGCAGAGTAAAAACTTCAGTCCTTCACTCACACTGCCCCCCTGCCTTGCCTTCATCAAGATAAGTCAGCGTAGTGAGCTGGGAGGCTGAGAGGCTTCCGTCTCCTCCCTCGCAGGCTCATTTATAGATCGCCAGAACACCAGCGAGATGCAGTTGGCCCCTGGCTTTGCTGTTACTGCTACCGGCTGCTCCGGCTGGGGTGGTTTGGTTTCGTTTCTGCACACCTTTTGGTCTAGATGTCGTGTTGATGATGCGATGAAGGAGAGCCTTGGGTTGTGAGTTTATTTCAGTCCTCGATGGGAGTTGTCCAGCTGCTGTGGGCTTGCGCAGTTGCCCAGGGGCTCAGGGCTCCACTGGCCCCTGTGTTTTATGCAGAGGGGCCGTGGATGTTGGTGGCAATGCCATATGGGTTCCCTGGTCTGTTAGACCCACACACGTGGGTCACTGAAGGGCAGGGTCCCCTGTTCCCTGTGCTTTGCACACCCAGTAGCGACAGGTGAGGGCTGAAGAAATGATCCACGGCATTTCTGTTTATTGCTTCTCTTCTCTTGGCCTTCTTTAGCACTAACATTTTCCTGGGGCAGCGAAACCGAGGGTTTCCCAGATGCCTCTGCTCCACCCAGGGGCAGAGCTAAACCAGAGCCTGCCTTGGAGGCGCAGTGGTTGGGGCTGGTGCCTCCCTGTTTCCCTGGCAGGCTCTGTAGCTGAGTGGCTCTGAAGGGGGACACGGAGCCTCCCTAGACCTGGATGGTCGCCCCACTCTGGGCCAGTGGCCCATTTCAACAGCAAGGCCCACATCTGCTTCTGCCAGGCCCGTCTTTTCTTAGTTAACTTAGCAAGCCGGATTTTGAGATTTAACGTGAACTCAGCCGTGGTGGCAGGGTCCTGGCTGCCAATCCCGGGGAGGAGGGGGATGTCCAGGGGCTTCTGCTTTCAGAACAGGCCCTGGGGGTGACGATGACGTGGGCTGGAACCTTCCTCCTGCCCTTTTCAAGCTCAAAACAGGGAAACGTCTCACTGACAGGTTCAATCCCTCAGGGCTTTAGGAACTTGTTGTACCACCCCCACCCCACCCCACCCCAGCAGGAAGTGATGCCTTTCTCAGGGCTGGGCAGAGGGACAGGGTGGTGCTGGACATGCAGGCTGAACTGCTGAGGGCAAGTGGCAGGGTGCAGGAAGGAAGACTCAAGCCATGAGCGTTCTCTGGTGTGACACCCAGCCCGATCGCTCTGGTCATTAATTCAGTGCACGTGTACAGAACTGGGGGTGCTGTATGGATAGACGACAGAAGATTTTGCCAAGTTTATCTGTGGTTTTGCTGTAAGGTTCCAGGCCTGCAGGCGGGTGTGTCTTTGCTTAGGGAAATATTTTTGGAGAGTTGAAAGGTTGGATTAAAGGCGATTAAAGGTGCCGGTGTTGCTGTGTCCTATTCAAACCTGTCCCTACTGGTGTTCTGGACACCTGAGACTTCTCTCGTCTGCAGAAGGTTCTCGGCTAGCTGCCATCTCCTCTGTCTTCCAGAAAGGCAGTCAGCAAAGGCTTGTCATAACTCACCTTGGTGTCCGCCAGGCCTTGGCCTGTCATGGCGTCTGAACTCGGGTTAGCGGCTGTGGGCAGGAGGCCTGATGTTTCAGATGTGGGATTTACACACAGTGTCTGCGATACACAGAATTATAGGACCACCCTGTCATCCAAAAACATTACCTGCAGGCTTTGGCATTCGTTCGAAGGCCACAAGTGAGAATGCCTAAGAAGATGTTTGCTTTGGTCTCCCGGGTCATGGGCTGGTCAGGTTGCTGGCAAACAAGGTGCCGGCTTCTGGGACCTGCAGCCATGAGCTGCATCAGCTTGGTGGTCATCTGCTTTGTTGCTTCAAAGGGTCTTCTGTGTTGGGGTGCTCACCCCCACTGAGCCATGCATCTGCACCTGTTTCTACGGTTCACACAGGATGGTTCAGTTTCTCTGAGCCCAATGACTGGCTTTGCTCTCTCTTCCAGCACTGGGCAGAGCCTGGGGTGGGTTTTCCAGAGTGTTCCTGGTTGTCAGAACTGGGTTTCAGAGACTCCTGCTCAGGTGCAGAGGTGGAGGTGTGGGTCTTTGAGGGATTTTCCCGTTCAACCTCAAATAGGAATGAGGCCGCATGTTCTAGAAAGAGAGCAGATTTGCGTTGGAACACAGGATCATGTTTGCAACCTAAGTGGGGTTGTGTGGCTGGGGAATAGATCCCTCAACTCCTCCAGGCTGTGTATTCTTCCTGCAGAGTGCAGAGCCCTAGGGACATAGCTGTGTGGAGTCCCATGCTCGGGGGGTCCCCAGGGACACACAAGCTGGTGTTTCCTGTGATCCAGGAGGACCCAGGGGGCTCTGCTGGCGGGAGGGTCACTGCCCTGCTGACGGATCCTAGAGCTGTTCCCAGAGTTTGCAGTTCACTCATGCACAGAAGGACTTGGCAAGCAGTGGTGTGAGAGGGTGAGCAAAGGCAAGGTCAAGTTCTTGCCTCCCTACACTCACTGCAGAGCTGTAGAGAGAGAGACAGAAAGACAGAGACAGAGACAAAGACAGAGAGGTGGAATACAGGCTCAGAAGCAACCACAGCAGGTTAGTGGCTCCCCCAGGACTTACATAAAAATCAGAGGAAGGGAGTTTGTTGGCAGCCTCCATGGACACTCAGCATTTCTTCCCCCACAAGAGCAGGTGCAGTGGTCCATTTGACAGGTCGGGGCTTCCCTGTTTAATCTGAGCAATGGCTCCTAAATCAGTCACATAAAAAAATTCAATCTTGCAAATGTCGAGCAGTTCAAAGATGCTGGGTTAAAGTGCCTGGGTTAAAGAGCTGTAAATCAGGCAGAAGGCACATCGTCAGTCTGGGCCCCTTGGCTGGAGGAGGGCAGGGGCTGGTGGGGTGTCCCTGACCGAAGGCGGGTCTTGCCGAGGGGAAAATGAGCAGGATCTCAAGGTCTTTTGTGGAGGAGACAGGCTTCTCTCACTGTTCCTGACTCCACAGGCAAAATTGAAAGCAATGGAGTCTCCCAGATTTGCAAGTGAGCTCCCAGGGGCTGGGCAGGTGCACTGCTGCCTGGGCATCAGAAGCACCTTTGCCAAGCAGAGCTTTCATGTGCACTCTGCTCCCCAGATGACTCCCCTGTGACCTGCTGTGCACACAGGGAAAAGAGCATTCACAAAGATCAGTCTCCTCTCCGTTGTGACCCAGAGATTGGATCCTCAGCCGTGCCCAGACTTGCCTTGAGCTCTCTTCAGAAAGCTGAGGAGGATGGGCCCTGCAGAGAGCTGCCCTTGGCCGTGGACGTGCTGTGTGCATGCAGGCATGCCCACGCGCCTGGGGGAGGTCTCCTTTCCTTAGCAGGGAAATCCAAGGGCGCTTGAAAAATCTTGTGGGAAACAGCCTGGGAAGATAAGTTTATTTTGGGGAAGAAAACAAAAAAATTAAAATAAAAAAAAAACATTAAAATACAACCTGCAGCGCAAGCATCCCATATGGGTACCATTTCAAGTCCTTGCTGCTCCACTTCTAATCCAGCTCTCTGCTGTGGCCTGGGAAAGCAGTAGAAGATGGCCCAAGTGCTTGGGTCCCTGCAACCATGTGGGAAACCCAGAAGAAGCTCCTGGCTCTGGATCGGCTTTGGCCATTGTGGATGGAAGACCTCTCTCTCTGTCTCTCCCTCTCACTGTCTATAACTCTCCTTCTCAAATAAATCTTTTAAAAAATTAAAAACAACAAAAAAATGAAATCCATGCCCAGGAAGGATCTTTTAAAAGTTCAAGTATTATGTGCATTTTGAAAAACTGTTCATGGATTTCCAAACAGTTTTACACCAAAATTAACTTATCTCTCCCCATTCCTCCACCCCCCCCCATACGCTTTGAAGTCCCTTTGCATGTATGTTCTCTGCATTTGGAAGCCTTCCTCTCCCTGCTGGCCCCAGCCCTGGGCTCTTGCAGGATTCACAGGTGGAAGGGTAGGCATGGGGAGAGGTAGACCTGAGAAGCCTGGCTTCAGCGGGTTGCATGAGCTGCTCCCCGGGTGAGAGCGGGGCTGGTGGCTGGGGTGGGCAGAGCCCTCCGACTTAGTAGCCCCAGTCCGTTGGGGGAGTCCTTTCTTAGTCTCAGGCAGCCACTCCCCTTTCAGTTTGGTCTTTTCCCTTGGCCAGCATTTTCCAGCAGTAAACTGATCCTGGTCTTGGGAATGTGAGAACTTCCTCTTAGCAGGTGCCAGGCACCCTCTTCTTTCTGCCTCTCTCTCCTCTTCCTGCTTGTGACCTTCTAATTAGCTTTCAAGGTGAGACAGAGCTTCCTCTAGGGAAGCAGAAATAGGAGACCAAAAAGAACCTTGGGCGGTGCTGTCCCACGAGTGTGTCCTGGAAGACAGCACTAAGGAGGCTGAATCCCTAGCTCCATAAATGAGTGTGTGTGCCTATCTCAAGGAAGCATTTTCCAGCAGAACCGTCTTATAATAAACCAGTGCCTCAGGCCTCTTGCTGTTGGTAAGTCCCGTACCTGGAACTCAGGTGTGGCCCAGAGGCAGAGAGGTTTGATCCCTACCTCATCGCCTATGCACAGGCAGCCCTGCTCAGCACAAGTGCCCATCTGGGTCAGTGTATGTGTTCACTCAGCAGGAGTCTCATAAGCATGTGGCTTTTGTTGGCCATGGGGCAGGAAGTGCAGAAATGAATAAAAGACATTCTTTGCCCTGGAAGAGCCACGGTCTGGGAGGTAGAGGGATGCAAGCACTGATAAATGGGAACTGGTCTTGGGATGGAGGGAGGCAGAGGCTTTTGTAGTCCATGGGTCATGGGAGGTCACATGGGGAGTGCGTGAGAAGCACGGCGTGAGTGGGGGAGTTGCCTGGAGGGCAGTTGTTTACCAGCTGGTACTGAGTACATTCACAACGGGGAGGTCCATGCCGTGGGTGCCAGCCTGCTGATCATGGGCAAGGTTGCTCCTACCTAGGGAATCAGTGCCCTGGACTTGCACAGGGTCAATGAGTGGTCCCTGCCCACCCTGGGGGAAGGTTCTATTAGAGCCCCTTCTGTGTACTCCCAGGGCAGTCCTGGCCCAGCATTGCCCCTGGACAGCTCAGCTAGCTGCCAGTTGGAAATACATGGCACTCCCAGCTTGCTCACTTGTTATTATGTTTGCTTATATCTGCTGGCGTGTCACAGTGGAACCTGGAGCCTGGTGTGTTTGAATGAGGCCGGCCTACAGAAGCCCGGATGCCTCGTGTGGCCGGAGCAGCAGCATTCCCCAGGCCTCGCTCTCTCTCTGGTGCAGGCCGGCCAAGCTTTGTCATTTGCAGAAGTGGCATGCATGCTGTTTCTGTTTCAATCAAAGTATGGCAGTTGATTAACATCTTAAAGGTCGAGTTATGAAGTTAAGGAAATGGACTTGCAGGGATGCCCGGCCCGGCTTCAGAGGTGATTTCCGTCTCACTGAGGACATTGTTGCTGGGTCCCCGTTCAGATGGAGTTGAACATCTGCTGGTTGCTTTGGGGCACATGTTGTCCCTTGCCTGGTTCCTGCTGTGGTTCTTCAGCTCCCAGGGCACTGGCCTGAGGGATACCAGGCCCTCCTGGCTCTGCATTAGCACCCCCTGCAGGACTTATCACATCGGTCTGATCTGTATGGATTATGTATGATGCATACATGTGTTGTATCTTATATTGCACATGTTATTACTACATACATGTGTGTGTATCTGCACATGAGACTACTTCAAAAAGTTCATGAAAAATTGAATTAAAAGATGTTTATTTTGCTGAAAAATGTTTTGTATCCTTGCGTAATTTATTTATTTATTTTGATTTATTTGACAGAATTAGACAGTGAGAGAGAGAGAAAGATCTTCCTTCTGCTGGTTCACTCCCTAAATGGCCGTTACAGCCAGAACTATGCCGATCCGAAGCCAGGAGCCAGGTGCTTCTCCTGGTCTCCCATGCGGGTGCAGGGCCCAAGCACTTGGGCCATCCTCCACTGCCTTCCCTGGGCCACAGCAGAGAGCTGGACTGGAAGAGGAGCAGCTGGGACTAGAACCTGGTGCCCATATGGGATGCCGGCACCGCAGGTGGAGGATTAACCAAGTGAGCCACGGCGCCAGCCCCTGTGTAATTTAGTATGCATTTCTCATGAACATTTTAGACCCCTTGCACCCATGGATTTCAAGATTTTCCTATTTAGTTTTTATTTGAAGCACAGACACACAGAGAGATCTTCCATCTGTTTTTTTTGATCCCCAGATGCCCACAACAGCTGGGGCTGGGCCAGGCTGAGGCCAGGAGCCCAGAACTCCATCTGGGGTCTCCTGTGGGGCTGGCAAAGATCAAGCACTTGAGCCATCCTCTCCTGCCTCCCAGGGTTCATGATGGGAGGAAGCTGGGATCAGAAGCAGGGCCAGGACTGAAAGTCAGAGCCCAGGCACGATGATGTGGGATGTGGCATCCAAGGAGATGTCTTAGCTCCTGCACCACATGCCTGCCCTTTGGACCTCAATTTGTTTTATGCATCAAAGTAAACTTTTAATACCGTTTTCCCATGAACCTTTGAAGATACCTGAACCTTTGAAGATACCTTCGTGTGTGTGTGTGTGTGTGTGTGTGTGTGTGTGTGTGTGTGTGGTCTGTGTGGTCTGTGTGTCTATATATGGGACCATGTATGTATCTGTCTGTATGTAGCATTTTGGCCAAATCAGCTGAAACTAAGTTGCAGACAGGCTTCCTGACCCTCTGGCTCTGAACTCTTCAGAGTGAGCCCCTGGGAACTTAGGCTTTCCCTCTGTCCATGTGCACAGTGCCCTTGTCATATTCAAGACGTGGAACAGTAACTCGGACTTTCAACATTGAAATGAAGTCTTTATCAAATTAACTCTGAATGTTATGAGCATGTAAAATCATTACTAAGCTGTTAAGTAAGGCATTGCCAAGTCACTGGCATGCAGAGAGCAAAGTGTGAATTGCCAGGCTGACGCTGTGGCGCTGCAGATAAAGCCACCACCTGCGGCACTGGCATCCCATACAGGTGCCTGTTCGTGTCCCAGCTGCTCCTTTCTGATCCAGCTCCTTGCTAGTGGCCTGGGAAAGAAGCAGAGGATGGCCCAAGTGTTTGGGCCTCTGCACCCACGTGGGAGACCCAGATGAAGCTCCTGGATACTGGCTCAGTGCTGGCCATTGGGAGAGTGAACCAGCAGATGGAATCTGTCAATCTCTCTCTCTCTCTCTCTCTCTCTTTCTCTTCCTCTGACTTTCAAAAGTGAATTGCTGGAGATACTGGCCAGCACCGCGGCTCAATAGGCTAATCCTCCGCCTTATGGCGCCTGCACACCGGGTTCTAGTCCCAGTCAGGGCGCCGGATTCTGTCCTGGTTGCCCCTCTTCCAGGCCAGCTCTCTGCTATGGCCTGGGAGTGCAGTGGAGGATGGCCCAAGTACTTGGGCCCTACACCCGCATGGGAGACCAGGAGAAGCACCTGGCTCCTGGCTTTGGATCAGTGTGATGCGCTGGCCGCAGCGTGCCGGCCGCGGCAGCCATTGGAGGGTGAACCATCGGCAAAAGGAAGGCCTTTCTCTCTGTCTCTGTCTCTCTCTCTCTCTCTCACTGTCCATTCTGCCTGTCAAAAAAAAAGTGAATTGCTGGAGATACTGACCATATGGAAAGAGAAGAAAAAGAAATTCAGCGAGGCTGATTCTGAGTGACTTCAAGCTTGGAAACTCTTGAAAAAGCCACTGTTCTCCTGCAGGTTGTTAGATCCCCAGAAAGGAGTCTAGGTATTTCAAGCTGCTCTTTTCCCTGAGGTTGCCAAGACTTTGTCCCTCTCCTAGCTCATGCTGTATCCAATGTAATTAAAAATGCATCTTGGGCAACAGATAAAAGATGCCATAAAGGATGGTATCCATACTGTCCCATACAAATACAGGGCCAGCAGCCATGTCAGTAATATCTACTGTATGCTCCTGGACCCTCTTTCACCCAGTTGTCCCCAGAAATCCTTTGTTGCTGTATTTTAAAACTTTGCATCTAGCCAGAGTCTCACATTGTGCGTACTTAAACTTCAGGAGCAGTCCCGTGCCTCTGTTTTTCCCTTCCTGCCGCTGGCTGACACTGTGCCGTGTCCCTGCTTGGTAGCTTGCAGAGGGCCTTGTGCTCTGGGTCTGTGTTGCTGTCTCTCCAGCAACAGGTGACTGTGGCTGGTGTATATGACATGGTGTCCTTCCCAGGGCACCGTCTGGGCCACGGCTGTCAGTGTGTCTCACCTCTGTGCGTTGGGATCACTTGGCACTGGTGTGAGGGATGCCCTGCCTCTCCCTGGCTCTCCGGATTCTCAGTGCTCTTTGATTCTGTGGTTTTAGTATCTCTGGAGCCTCCTTATCAAGATCAGTTCATAGATCGGGGTATACAAAACAGTGATTTTCCTGTTTAGTCAGTTCTTGTACATCAGATAGCTTTTCTCTCTAAAAATGTCCCACCCTCCTTTTTATGTTTTAAATTTATTTTTGAAGATGTATTTATTTATTTGGAAGGCAGAGATAGATCTTCTGTCCACTGGTTCACTCCCCAAATGGCCACAATGGCCTGGCCTGGGCCAGGTCGAAGCCAGGAGCTCCATTCAGTTCTGTCTCCCACATGGATGGCAGGGTCCCAAGTACTTGACCCATCATCTGCTCCTTTCCCAAGCACATTAGCAGGGAGCTGGATTGGAAGTGGAGCAGCCAAGACTCCAATCAGTGCTCATATGGGATGCTGGTGGCACAGGTGGTGGCTTAATCCACTGCACCACAATGCCAGCCCCTCCCTCCCTGTTGGCGTGACTATGGACTCCTGGGCTCTTTCTTACTTCTTTACGCAATGCATTAGTCTCATGATTCTTTCTGATGCCCAGATCATCCCAGTTTTGCCTGTGAGAGCACTTTCAGGCTGACATGTTCCTCATGGGTTTTCTAACTCACCTCGCTTCCTTCCCGCCTGCTGGGGTGTTTTTGACCTTAACAGATACCTGGAATTCCCTCTGTGAGCTCCAGTTACAGTAGGATGGTTTTTCCTTGTGGCTGCCGAGTACCGGTGTTCCCTTGTGTCCCCTCGGCGCACACGGGGGCCGCTATCCTCTTGTGGTCCCCGTATCCCTGGGCTCATGGAAAGGAGCAAGTCCAGAGTCTGGGTGGGTGAGCCTCTCTCTGAGCTTGTGGGGATTCACAGCTGTCGTCAGCTGGAGCTGACAGAGGCACGTGAGACACAGAGACGCTGGGGCAGAAACGAACCAGTTGGAGGTGAACACACTTTTCTTTGGAGAGACATTCAGCCTTCTTGATCCCTCAAGCTTTAAAGCATTGAGAAGAGAGCTTTAGGAGCAGAATGGCCTGCAGCAAAGTTTAACTCTACAAATGTGTTCAGCGGGAGTTACTGAGCAACCCATGTGTGGCACGTGTGCCTTGGATGGCCCCGGCCTGAAACCGTTTGAGAATTTTTCTGAGACCTAGCGTTTTTCCCCTTAGAGTTGCTGCTTCAGGCAGAGTTGATTGTGTCGTTTCTATAAAAATATTCTCAAATATAAGTATCTCAAGAACCCGTGGGATCTGTGCTCTCGGTGGAGCCCAGAGCAGCAGTGACACACCGGGGCATCTCCAGCCTGCTGTCAGGGTTACCCTTACCCTCAGCTCTTTGACTGCAAATCCCAACCTCCAGTGGGCTCACCGGGAGGTTAATTTGGAAGGTTAAGGTCAGAGAGGGGTCTTTTACTACCATTTGCACATTTTATGGGACTTCCTGTTAGAGATGCTGGGAACCACACTTCTCTACCAGGGAAACTGAAAGCATCTCGTTTTCCACGACGGCAGAACTGGCTTTTGCTAGAAAACTGCTCCTGTACTCTGCCTGATTTTCAAAAATATTTCTGTAGCTTTGAGAACCACTGAGCTGACGTCACCATCACCACTGGTTGCATTTCACAGTGGAGAGTATTTGCTTTCTGGTCTGTTGAGGATGAGAAGAGCTGCCTGGCAGGGCTGTCCAGAGGTAAATGAGCTTGTACAGATTGCTGCTAGCACAGCGCCTGGTGCAGGGGACACTGGGCGTGACTGTGGGACAGGTCTGGGAGCCACGCTGATCTGGCCTTGCAGCACTGCTGGGTTCATTATGCTCTTCCTGACTTGTTCAGTGGGTCCTCTGTTTCAGGCATTTGAGATCTCCTGGCCGTCTGCCACAGTGCACGGCAAGTTACAAGTGGAGGTTGGAGGGTGAATTGAACTGTTCTTTCCCTCATCAGAGCAGGGGAAATTAGCCAGAAAGCTGCTCTTCTTAGTGCTAGAATCCATTCATGTCCATTTGAAACCATTTTTTTAAAAGATTAATTTATTTCAAAGGACAGTTAGAGGGAGAGAGAGCTCTTCCATCCACTGGGTCACTTCCCAAGAAGCCACAATGGCCAGGGCTGAACTAGATTGAAGCCAGGAGCCAGGAGCTTCATCTGGGTCTCCAGTGTAGGTACAGGGTGCCAAGTATTTAGGCTGTCCTCTGCTGCTGTCCCAGGTGCGTTAGCAGGGAGCTGGATTGGAAATGGAGCAGCCAGGACTCAAACCAGTGCTCCTATGGGGTGCCGGCACTGCAAGCCACAGCTTTACCCACTACGCCACAACACAAACCCCTTGAAATCATTTTTAACTTCAGTATTTTTCTTACCTGCAGTGAGATGGGACCACAAACATATTATTGCGATTAAGTTATAAACTCTTGGACGAATGGGAAGCTCCTGTCTCAGAGGCATATCAAGAGATGTCACACTTCCACAATGTCAGTCTATCCAACCTAGGGGTTTGTGCGCATAGAGCCATGGCTGAGCTGTCCATTGCCCTCTCTGGATGCCACCTCTTCCCCCATCCGCAGACTCAGAGAGAACCGAGTTGTTGATGCAGTAATGAGATTTGCTTAGGCCGTGACTGTAGACGACCAAGTACGCAGCTGGCGGGCTGAGGCGGGGTGTGGGGGAGTGGCAGTCAATTATTCTACCCCACCCCCACCCTAGGAGTTTAACTCAGTCTGATATCTGGATTACTATTGTGACACACGCCTTCCTGGCAACTGTTTCAGTCTCAGGTTCAGCAAGCTGATCCTCATGACATCTCCCCCTCGCCACTGTCACCCTGGCAATTGACATGCCGGAAGCCGGGCTCTTCTGTGACGACAGCTCCTGGGAGGTGAATGGAGGACGCAGCTCTGCTCTTTTGCGAGAGATGACACCGCCCCCTTCTTACTCATGCCTGTCGTTCTCTTGCATTCCTAAAATAGCTGAGCTGGCCAGCGTGAGGTCAGCCAGAGAGAGACCAGGTGCTCAGACTGCAGCCCCGCGGGCAGGGGGCGTGGGAGAGCGGCCCCTCCTGTTCTCAGTGTGGATGCTGGTGGGCTGCACAGCACCCTGTGCCCTCGTGACCACCTCTACGGGGCTGAGGCCAAGGGGACACACTTCCCTCGGAGCATGGCGCTCCCCTTGACCTGTGAAATCTTCCTCCAGCCAGAGGGTCTGGGAAGCAAGGAGGGGGTCTTCAGAAAGTGCATGCATTTTGCATCTCATGAAAGCACCATGCGTGCATTTCCACCAGAGTGAGCTGGTCTTGTAATTCCATCTCCCACAAACTTTTTGAAGTGCTCCTGTAGTTCCGAAGATGTGAGCTGGCTGAGGCATGTAGAGACCGTGAAACACCCAGAGGAGCCCTAGTGAGGGACCATTACCCAGCGTGTGCCTGGAGGACCAGGGAAGATGGACCGCATGCCCAACACTGGGAGCTGGCGATGCCAGGGACTTGGAAGGATCCATGGACTGGCAGAGAACTGGGGGATAAGTCCCCTGGCCGCTGTCTCCTCCAACATTTTCTTTTTTCTTTCTTTTTAAGATTTATTTATTTCAAAGCCAGAGTTACAGACAGAGAGGGAGCGGCAGAAGAAGAGATCTTCCATCCACCGGTTCACTCCCTAAATGGCAGCAACACCTCGGGCTGGCCAGGCCAAAGCCAGTAGCCAGGAGCTTCATCTGGGTCTCCCACATGGGTAGCAGGGGCCCAAGCACTTGGGCCATCATCTACTGCTTTCCCAGAAGCATGGGCAGGGAACTGAATTGGAAGTGGAGCAACCAGGACTCAAATTGGTGCCCATATGGGATGTGGGCACTACATGCAGAGGCTTAGCCTACTGGACCACAATACCAGCCCCACCTCCTGCCTTTGGCCAAATCCACCTGGATGTCAGAAGACAAAAGAGCCAGGTTGGAGGCCTGGAGGCACAGAGTTGGATCTGTGCGAATTGCATCAGGAAGGACCAAGGAGAATTTCCAGAATCTGCAGTTTTCTTTTTAATACAGAGCTAAGCTTGTTTCATTTGTTTTATAGAAATGGATTCTTTGGAAAGCCAGGACAAATAAACCCTGGGAATAATTAGATGCTGTTTAGAGAGTCATTGGAACAGGACTTTGCGCCAGGAAAGACACAGCCCGTCTGCTTGTTGTAGGTTTGTCTTTCCCATGTTTATTTTGGTGAGCTTCTCTTTAGTTCTTTAATTTTATTTTTAATATCTTATTTCGATACCAAGTTTTGGATCATGTTGCTTGCACTCGTTGCACACAATGGGAGGGAAATGTCTGAAGCTTACCATTCTCCTGATTGCTGGAGTGATGGATTAGTGTCAGGACCCTGAGCCTCCCCAGCCACTGGGAAGGACCTGTGTTCCCACCCCATGGCTTGGCAGGAAGGGGGTGGGGTGGCAGGCAGCTGCAGTTTCTTTGCTCCGGATCTCCAATGCACATAGGTCACCGAGGAGATCCCCATGCACGAGTCCCCCCAGGTAGAGAGGCCAGACTCAAGGACTAGGAGCAAGTCAGATCTCTGGCTTAGCCAATTAGGTGGTCAGTGGCACATGGCTTGTCACCTACACGAGAGGACCAGGCGCTCCCAGAGTTCCACTTGGCACTGGACACGTTACAGGTCTTTGGACTTCAGTATGGATTCCTCTACACCTTTCGCCCAGAGGAGCTTGCTTCAAGACATACAAGAGAACCTCAGAACTTTTGTGGGAAAAATGGAATTAAAAGATAACTTTATTTCAGTGCAAAAATACTTGAAATCCACGCATGGTCTACTTATCATAGGAATTCTCTGTGAACTTTCTGGAAGACCCCTCATACTGTTTTACTCCGATGCCTCTTTTATCCCATGGACTTGTTGACCTTGTCATCCCAGCATCACTGGGATGTTGCTGATTTGAGTGTGCGCTGCCCCGTCTCTGGGTCTTCTGGCGTGTTCCTGGCTCTCCACTCTCATGGTTTACACCCATACCCTCCTGGTTCTGTCCACTTGTCCACAGGGTTGTGTAGGGACATGTTCATTCATTCATGTACTACAAGGAGCTCTGGTGTGTGACACCCACTGTATGTTCTGGGACTCAAAGACCGGGAGCAAGTCAAAGCCCTCACCCACCAGGGTAAGGGTGTGAAGGCAGTAGTCAGTGAGCCACGGAAGTAAACACTCAGCCTGCTAGAAGGGGTTAGAAAAGCCGACGAGCGAGGTGACAGGGAAAGGGGGAGAGCTTGGGGTGAGTGGTGGTTTTAGGTCAAGGTGGACTCTAAGCAGGTGACACTTGAGCAATCTCTGAAGGAGGAGAGGAAAGGACATGGCAAGTACCAGAAGGAGAGCATCCAGACCGAAGCACAGAGCCTTAAGGACAACAGTCTCTTGGCCAAAGGTCTTGCTGGGCAGGACAGGACTGGTCTTATAGAGTCTGGGTCTGGGCATGCTCAGATGCCCTGGGGCTGATTTTTCTATGCCCCAGAGGAGGTGGTCGCTGAGTTCTGGCTTAGTCAATTAGGTGGTCATCAACTTCCAGAGCTCCATAGTAGGGGAAATATGCATTCCCTTAGGGGTACCTATTAAGCACCTGGGATCTTATGAACGTATTTTAAAACTGTTGTCTCTCTCTCTCAAGATTTTATTTATCATGAAAGGCAGAGGGACAGAGAGAGGGAGAGACAGACACAGAGAGATCTTCCATCCTAGGGTTTGCTCCCCAAATGGCAGCAGTGGCCAGCCAGGGCTGGACCAGGCCAAGGCCAGGAGCCAGGAACTCCATCTGGATTCTCCCATATGGGTGGCAAGGACCCAAGCACTTGGGGCATCCTCTGCTGCTTTCCCAGGTGCATTAGCAGAGAGCTGGGTGGGAAGTAGAGCAGCTGAGACTCCTACCAGTGCTCTCTTATGGGATGTTGGCATCCCAGCTGATGGCCTAAGCTGCGGTGCTTTATAACAGTAATCCAAAAATATTCCATCTGACACAGAAGCCAGGTTGAGAAAATTGGGACAATTTGAGTGCCAAAATACTTAAGGACAGAGTGAAGCTTAAACTTTGAAAAAAGAAATGAGACTTATGATAAGTAGATAAACAGAGAAGCAAATGGGACAAGGGAGTCTTCCAGCAGAAAGCTGAGTGCTGACTGCTTAACATGGAGAAGGAGCTGGGTTGGAAACCAGTTGTAACCATCACAGTAATGATTAGAGTGGATAAAAGTTATCAATGGGTGCAAATCCAGGCAAGAGTTTGGACGAGGAACAAGGTATTTACATGGGATTAAAATGTCTGTCTGGGGCCGGTGTTGTGGCACAGTGGGTTAAGCCCCTGTTGGTGAAGCTGTTCAAGTCCCAGCTGCCCAGCTGCTCCACTTCTTTTTTTTTTTCCTTAAGATTTATTTATTTATTTGAAAGAGTTATACAGAGAGAGGAGAGGCAGAGAGAGAGAGGTCTTCCATCCACTGATTCACTCCCCATATGACTGCAACGGCTGGAGTTGTGCCAATCCAAAGCCAGGAGCCAGGGGCTTCTTCCGGGTCTCCCACACAGGTGCAGGGGCCCTAGGACTTGGGCCATCTTCTGCTGCTTTCCCAGGCCATCGCAGAGTGCTGGATGGGAAGTGGAGCAGCCAGGATTCAAACCGGTGCCTATACGGGCTGCTGGCATTGCAGGTGTTGGCTTTACCTGCTACACCACAATGCTGGCCCCAGCTACTCCACTTCTGTTCCAGCTCCCTGCTAATGCATATTGGAAGGCAGCAGATGAAGGCCCAAGTGCTTGGGCCCCTTCCATCCACGTGGGAGACCTGAACAGAGTCCCAGGCTCCTGGCTGTGGTCTCGCCCAACCCTGGATGTTGGAGACATTTGGGGAGTGGACCAGCAGATGAAAAGATGTTTCTGTCTGCTTCTGTCCCTCTCTATCTGTCTGTCACTCTGCCTTTCAAGTAAATAAATCTTGAAACAAAATAAAACGGCTTCCCACAGATTGTTTATAAGCTGCAAGAGGAGGAGTTACCCCACAGTGGGGAAATCTGAGTGCTTCAGTGACAGTACCGTGATCAAAGCTGATGTCACTATGGAAATGGAAACCCAGTGGAGGGAAGGAACGGGACCTGTAACCAGCAGGGAGAACATTCCCAGCTGAGGACGGACAGAGCCCCCAGGGCTGGGTGTTGCCACTGGAGGTTAGACCTAGAGGGGGGAGAGAGGGAAGCTCGGACAGGGCTGTACCTGGGAAGATCTTGCTGGCTGTGTCTTCTGGAGCTTGGAGGACAGAGGGCCATTGGAGGCTCGGAAGAGTGGAGGTGACTCTGATGGATTTGTGTTTCCTAAGACCACTGTGGGTGTGGAGGAGCAATGGCAGCAGACACTGAGCTGGAAAAGAAGCCAACAAGGCCACCCTGCCACCTGTATTGGGACACAGTCACCCCCCACCCCAGGCTCCAGGGGACGGCTCCTGGGCCCCTCTCCCCCTCTCCCTCCAGCTGCTGTCTGTGCTGTCCTCAGTGCCCGTTGTACTGGCGCTAACATCTGCAGCAGCACCGGGTGACTCATGCACATGGTTTCTTTTTTTTTTTTTTTTTAATTTCTTTTATAACAAAACATATCTTTAGTGCAGTCACTCAGTGCCTCTCAGCAACTCTAAAAATTGACTAGATTTCCTTTTCCAACATTACTTTGACACATGCCAAGAATGACAAAAATGCATCTCTCTCCAAGTGACTGGGTGTTTTTCTTTTTCTTCTTCTTTTTTTTTTTTTTCCTTTTTGCTGTTGAGCTGCTTTGAGGTCTGACCCTTAGGGAAGAATATATATAAGCCCAGAACAGGACAGAAAATGTCCAGTTTCACAGGGAGAAAACCACCTCAAGGCTCCAGGGGGACAGAAAGTAGTCACCGGAGCCCCTAAAACGGAGAGCGGGTGGACAAGGGGATGTGGGTCCCATGGATACTTTGCTGTTACATGGAATATTTCTCACAGGACAAACAGGCTGTGGTTGTAACCATTGTCAGTGGATTTACATCTCTGCCCTTACCTGTGCCACCTGCCACCCTTTGTAGAATTTGCAAAAGTAGGCGGATGCTTTGTTAAGGCTGCATCCCACTGGGGAGTGTGAGGACCAGAGCTGTGAGTGCCTCTAGGCTGTGTGTGAGGAGAGAGTAGAGGGAAACAGGGTGCGACGGTGGTGTCCTGGATAGACATTCACCTGTGCCATCTGCAGTTCTGCTCGGACACGGGGCAGGTTGGAAAGAGTGATGCCCTGTTCTCTTCCTCTTGTTCTTGATGTTTACCTGTTCTCAGGTGCCCTCAACGACAGCCAGGGTGCTCCAGCTGGGACCCGTGGAGCAGATTCTGATGGGGGCTGACATGGCCCCAACAGATGTGGTGTTGTTGGGGGGGGGTGCAGTGGGTCTAGTTCAGAGAGGCGGGAGTTGCTTCATGAAAGTGGCATCAGCAGTAATCTCAGAACATTCTAGAATACATTTTTTTTCCCTGAAGATTTTTGATGGAACAAAACATTACTGATGAGTCCATCCAGTCTTGCTAAGTTTTCCTGCAGTATAAATAGGTCAACTGATGGTTGAACATGGCAGTTTTTAAAAAGAAAAGGGAAATAAAGCAAGGTTGGTACAACTACTGCTCACTCTTGTCTGTCCTGCGTGGTAGTAAGTTAGATCTTTGGATGTAGTCACAAGGTCCCTTGAGCAGAAATAATGTGAGCTCACACTGCCTGTTGCCATTTATGGTGAAAGAAGACAACAAGGGAGATGGTTGTGCAACCCCCAGAAAACATCAAGTTGCACATTTTCAATGGATGACATGGAGGACACGAGAATTCTCTCTGAATAAAAGTGTTAGAGAAAAAGGCAGAAGGGAGCTAGACAAGCCGACAGGCTGGAATGGGGAGAAAGCTAATGCTGAATGTCGCACGCGAAGCAAAGCATGTGAATGGGAGGGCTCTGTCCCCCTGGATGTGATCCACTTGTTCCGATGACTCCTTATTGGCCCTGAGTTATGGGAGCTGAACTGTGGGAATAGCTTTTGGAGCCAGAGACTTATTCTCTTCAGTATTCTCAATGGGATCAAATGTTGTCATTGGAGAGTGGTTTGCTTTTTGGAAAGAGCTACAATGACTCAAAAGTAGTTTTTTGGTGATTAAGTGAATGATCAAGCTGAGTAAAATAAACACAATAGAAAAGTAATGAGTACTATAAAGAATATAAAAATGTATAAAGTCTTTGCAACACAGCAAAAAATAAATAGATGAAAGAGAGCTGTAATGCAAGATAGCAGGCTTCCTTCCATCCCCACTGGGATACCACCTGCTGACTCTGTACATGATTATCTTTTTCACCAGTGAAGTTAACTAGTTCTCAAGCACCAAGCATCAGTGCACAGATAAATGGGCCTTGCTTCTGACTTGTGAACCACCACTGCTGGTTGGTTAGTTGGGTTCCTCCACAAGCTGACCCAGGTCGTGCCAGTGGAAGGAGTGTTAGCCAGCAGGTGTCAGCTATGGCTCCTGGGAGCTCCCTGGACCTGCGCAACTTGGGCAGTCTCGGTGGGACACACCTCCAAGTGACCCAGCCCTGGGGGCACAGCAGCTGGGGTGCTTCACCACTGATCCCCATCTGTCACTTGTTGACCATTGCTTCCAGGGTATTTGCTGGCACAGCTGGACTGACACATGGGCTGCATGCATTCTTGAATTCAGAAACAAAGCATTCAGGCTGGGATGTAGGTTGTTGATGGCAAACAGCCTGTGCAGTGGCTATGAGATACGCACAGAGCATGGCAGTGCCTGATATGAGTGTAGCTTGAGATGGAACCCATGTCTGAGAAACTGAATTTTAAATGCTACTTACATTTTTATTCTTCTTTAAGTAGCTACATCTGGTTACTGGTTACTGGTTACCATCAAGCACGGTGCAGGTCTAAATGGAATATTAGAAGGCAAATCCCGGCTGGCGCGTTGGCTCACTAGGCTAATCCTCCGCCTTGCGGTGCCGGCACATCGGGTTCTAGTCCCGGTCGGGGCGCCGGATTCTGTCCCGGTTGCCCCTCTTCCAGGCCAGCTCTCTGCTGTGGCCAGGGAGTGCAGTGGAGGATGGCCCAAGTGCTTGGGTCCTGCACCCCATGGGAGACCAGGAGAAGTACCTGGCTCCTGCCATCAGATCAGCGCGATGCGCCGGCTGTAGCGCTCCGGCCACGGCGGCCATTGGAGAGTGAACCAACGGCAAAAGGAAGACCTTTCTCTCTGTCTCTCTCTCTCACTGTCCACTCTGCCTGTCAAAAACAAAACAAAACAAAACAAAAAACCAAAAAAACAAAGAAGAAAAATCCCTCCAAGCCTCACGGTCCCCATGTTAGGTCTTAGGAGGATTAGAATTGAGTGAGTGGTATCTAAATTTTCACCCTCCCTTCATTCAGTCTTTTGCACCTTGTGCTGAATGGGTTCTCAGCCTCTCATGGCTGATAAGTAGAGCTTTGTGTGCTCAGCCGGTGATAACGACCAATGAATGGAATTTCACAGGTTTTTCCATGACCTCCTGCACGGAAGTTCTGTGTCTGTGCATTGCAGCTCTGTACCCTGCACCCAGAGAAGACTGACTGTTGGAGCCTTAATGGATAAGATTCCGTGCCTGTAGGACTGCCCCAGGGCTCGACCAGGTCCAGCTAAAGGCTGCTCATGGGGTTGCCATTGCCGTGGCATTACTGGGAATTTTCACTGGGTTTGATAGCATCTTCATCTTTTTGTCGTTGGTGTTACCATGATGACATACCCAAGGCAGGTGAACTTATAAAGGACTGAAGTTTATTTAGCTCATGGTTTTGGTGGTTCCAGGGCATAGTGCCTATGTCAGCTCCATTCTGGTGAGGGACCTTCTTGGCCATGTCACCTCATGGTGAGTGGCAATGCCGGAAGCAGGTGTAGAAGTGAGAAGCAGAGAGCGAGGGAGGGGCTGGGCTTGCTCCCTCTTGTGAGAACCCCCTTCATCCCTTTCTGGGGCGTGCATGTGCCATTGACCTATGGACTCCTCCTCCTTCCCGCTAGGCCCATCTCCTCTAGGTACCACAACCTCAGTGCCATCACCCTGGGGACCTAGTGTCCAGCACAGGGATCCTTGGGGACCACCGAAGCCACATCTCTACCACCGCAGGTGCCCTCTATAGAAAGTGGTGGTGGGCAGGCCATGTGCTTCATCCTTTTCAGTTTCATCTTATTGGCTGTTTCTAAACTTTGGGAATGATGCGATTGACGATGCCAGCTGGGCCACTCAGTTGGGATGCTCACACTGGTTTCTGAAAATCAGCCGCACTTACCAACAACTCGTTCTGAATTGAGTCGTCATCACTTTATTTCTTTTTTAAAAAATAATTTGTTTATTTATTTTTTAAAGGTAGAGGCAGAGAGGCAGAGAGGCAGAGAGAGAGAGAGAGAGAGAGAGAGAGAGAGAGGTGTCTTCCATCCACTGGTTCACTCCTCAAATGGCCTCAATGGCCGGAGCTGCACCAATCCAAAGCCAGGAGCTTCTTCCAGGTCTCCCACAAGGGTGCAGGGGCCCAAGGACTTGGACCATCTTCTACTGCTTTCCCAGGCCACAGCAGAGAGCTGGATTGGAAGTGGAGCAGCTAGGACTCGAAACAATGCCCGCTTGGGATGCTGGCACTGCAGGTGGTGGCTTTACCTGCTACGCCACATATTTTGATTGAAAACAGCTAGGGATGGCGTAAAACATAGATGAGGAACGTGTGGGGCATTGCCTTCCCTCATGCTGCCTTCCTCTGCTCCCTCGCCCAAGGCAGACCTGGGTCATCCGTTGCAGGGCTGTTTCTCACAGAACAAAGACACAGCCTCTAGGGTGTTCTTAACACAACACTGCTGTTGTACTGGAAGTCAGTGAGAGGAGTGTGTTCAGTAAGAAGTTATTTCTGCCACAGCATATGGAAAAGAATGGGTGATTCAGGAATGACATACAGGTGAGAGATCTTTAATAGACTGTTTACTGTTGTTGTTTCTCAACTCCAGGGAGTGAGGTCACAGTGTAGTTCCCCTCCTCTGGCTCAATCCCTTTGGCCTAGAGTTGGCAAACTATGGCTGTTTTGGGAAATAAAATTGTTTCGGACACAGCCACCCTTTTTTGCTGCGTTTATTTTAATTGAATATTTATTTATTCATTTGAAAGTCAGAGTTGAGAGAGAGAGAAAGAGAAAGAGAGAGAGAGAGAAAGCAATCTATCTTCCATGTGCTTCTTCACTCCCCAAATGGCAGCAATGGCTAGAGCTGGGCCAATCCAAAGCCAGGAGCTTCTTCTGGGTCTTCCATATGGGTGCAGGGGCCCAAGCACTTGGACCATCTTCCACTGCTTTCCCAGGCTATTAGCAGGGAGCTGGTTCAGAAGTGGAATAGCTGGGACATAAACTGGCACCCAGCCGGCGTCAAAGGTGGTGGTTTTACCGGCTGTGCCACAAGGCTGGCCCCCTTGTTTGTTTCTGTGTTGTCTATGGCTGCTTTCCTGAAAGAACAGCACATTTAAGACTGTGTGACTTGCAAAGCCTGAAATATTTACTGTCTTGCAATTTCTAGAAAATGCTTCCTGACTCAAGCCTTAGGCTCTTGACTTTTGTGAAGGGAGAAAAGCTCTCCTTGATATTGGCCCAGGAGCATCCTGAGATGAGCCTGGGCTTGTCCTCGCTCAGTCTGGGTGAAACTGTTGGGGCTTATTACTCAGGAAGCCTTCCATCTGTAAAAATGTATATGAACTTGTGTGTGAACATGGCCGTGGTGCAGACGGTTTAGCCCCAGCACGGCAGGGACTGAATGTCGGCAGCACATATGTATCCTAGCGAAAGGTTGACCTTGGAGTCATGTTTTGGACCTCCTGTTTGTTATATGACCTTGGTCAGGTCAGCTTCTTGGAGTCTGGGTTTCCTCATTTTTAATGTAGGAGGATTAAATCTCACCTCCTGTGTATGGCATTGCGAGTGCTGGACTAAGTGATGGACTAAGAGGAAAAGCACTTGCTCAGAACACACTCATATCTACTGTATGAGTATCTTGGGGAAAGTTTCCGTTCATGCATGGAACCCTGTTGCACGAATCTATGGTAGCTGTGTTACAAACCACTCTTAAATTCAGTTGCTTCAAACACTAAACATTTACTGTAGCCCATGAGTCTGTGAGTCAGCGGGATGGTTATGCTGATAGGGGTAGATCCAGCTGCATCCCAGCTCATCCTGTTCATGTGCATGGGATCATCTGGTGGTCAGTGGAAGCCTGGCAGGACTAGGAGGACCTCACACATCTTGACATTGTCTGGCTGTTGGTGGAGACTTGTCTGTCCAACTGGTCACCCAGCTGCTAGCTGAGACCTGTTCGTGGAGCAGAGACAGGGAGTGGAAGTGTTCAAGGCTGGGATATGGAGCAGCAGCACTTCCACCAGCTCTCCTTGCCACATCAAAGCCCAGGACAACCTGAGTTCACAGGGGAGCACCAGCACGTGAAGGAAGGAGCAGGAAAGTTGGACTACAAATGGCAGGGATACAGGGCACATTCTGCCATCTGCTATAGAGAAATCACAGTGGTAGTCATGCCTTCTGATCACATGAAATCTTAAAGTCAAGTGTCCCAGTAGTTTCAACTGCAGGTTTTTATGAAGTAAGATGCTGATAATATTCTTTCTTTTGTAATTCTTTTTTTTTTTTTGACAGGCAGAGTGGACAGTGAGAGAGAGAGAGAGAGAGAGAGAAAGGTCTTCCTTTGCCATTGGTTCACCCTCCAATGGCCGCCGTGGCCAGCACGCTGCAGCAGGCGCACCGCGCTGATCCGATGGCAGGAGCCAGGTACTTATCCTGGTCTCCCATGGGGTGCAGGGCCCAAGCACTTGGGCCATCCTCCACTGCACTCCCAGGCCACAGCAGAGAGCTGGCCTGGAAGAGGGGCTACTCGGACAGAATCCGGCACCCCAACCGGGACTAGAACCCGGTGTGCCGGCGCCGCTAGGTGGAGGATTAGCCTATTGAGCCGCAGTGCCGGCCTAATATTCTTATCTTTGATAGGAGCTATGAAATAATGCTTCTATTAGGATGTTCCCCATGGCAACCCCAGGATGTCCCCTGCCCTGGTGCCCTTGGAATTGACTGTGGCCAGCAGAGCCATCAACAGGACAGGGTGTTAATTCAGGTCCTGCCTCCCACGATTTGTCTCTCCCATAACACTTAGCAGAGTCAGCAGTCTCAGAATCTGATGCATTTTTCCCTCTCTGGCATTTTCATAAGGATCACAGACTTGGCTTCTTTTAGCAAGGAGCCCTCATGTCCCCCTTCTCTGAAATGTGGGGTCCCTCAAGCTGGGTCTGCACATTGCTGTTCAGCAGAAAAGTGAACGTCGTGGCTGGGCAGTGGGTTGTCCTGGCTTCTGAACTGACCCTCGTGGCTGATGTGCTGGCCTGATCTTGCTGGCTGCTGGTTTCAGCCAGTTGAACCTTGAGAAACATGAGGCATTACAGAGTTTGGAACATGGAAACCTGGCCTCTTCGTGTACAGGTGTGACCTTGAGTGAGATGCTGACCTTGAGGCTATTAGGGCGACAGGAGTAATAAGAGGACTTCTCCCGTGGGGCTGGGAGATTGCACAAGTCCATGGTGATGCATCTTCAGTGTATGGAGACAATGGTGCTTATCATCGTCGTGATTTTCATGGGTCTGACTTCACTGTAGTGAGCCCCTGACAATCTTAAAAGTTTTTAATTAACTTATTTGCAACACATACGCACACAGAGACAGACACACAGTGCTCCCATTCATTCAGTCATTCCCCAAATGCCCACAATGGCCAGAGGTAGACCAGGCTAAAGACAGGAGCCAGAAACCCAATCCAGGTCTCCGACATGGGTAAGAGTGAGCAGTGATCCAACTACTTGAGCCATTTCCACTGCCTCCCAGGGCACCCAATAGCAGGAAGTTGGAGTCAGATGCTGGGACTCAAACTCAGGCACTCTGACAGACAGAGGATGTGGGTGTCCCAGCCAGCATCTTAGCTGCTAAGCCTAGTACCCCCCTGCCACTCCCATTCCCGCAGCAGTTACTAAGTCTGAGATGTTTGTCCGGTTTTGCTTCTCTGATGGGCTCTCCATGGCCTTTCTTTAGACCGGGTCTGGAAGGCCCAGTGTGCGTGGAAACATCGGCTGGTTGCCACGGAGATGTCACTTTCGATCCGCACAGGGACTTCCCGTGGTTTGAAGGGGCAGCTTCTCCTCGGCAAAGGGAAGCTCGCCAAGCTTCCAGAGAGCCATAAACTTGCTGAGTCGTGGAAAGGCATTGTGGGCCGCAGGGCTCGCAACAAACCAGACTCTGTTTGTAATTAATTTGAATGCTTCCAGGACTTCATATCATCCCCTCCTGGTGTATTCCCATGGGGACTTCATCGGGCCATGGCCCTGCTTGGGATGGTTGTTCTCAGCCCTCTTTCTTATTCTGCTGACTGTATTTTCCTGGAGGGCAGTCAGGTTTGTCTCCAGGTACCTGTTTGGTTTATTTGTTTCACTCTGCACATTATCCTTGTGGGTGTTTGTATGCTCAATGAAGAGTCCCTGGGAATATTTATCCATAAGCGATCACAGAGTCTATATCACTACTTTTTTAAAGATTTATTTATTTATTTGAAAGAGTTACACAGAAAGAGGAAAGGCCAAGAGAGAGAGAGAATGAGAGAGAGAGAGAAAGAGAGAGACGTCCTCCATCTGATGGTTCACTCCCCAACTGGCCGCAACGGCAGGAGCTGCTCTGATCCAAAGCCAGGAGCCAGGAGCTTCCTCTGGGTCTCCCACGTGGGTGCAGGGGCCCAAGGATCTGGGCCATTTTCTACTGCTTTCCCACGCCATAGCAGAGAGCTGGATGGGAAGAGGAGCAGCCGGGTCTCGAACTGGCACCCATATGGGATGCCAGCGCCTCAGGCAGGGGGTTAACCCACTACGCCACAGTGCCGGACCCTATATCACTATTTATAAGAGAGCAAAGTGTCATTTCACTTATTCAACTGCTCACAAATGCTGATGTTTCCTGTTCTATAAGGAAAAGTGAAAGGGAAGGGGTTAGAAAAACCAGATGGAGAGTATGACAGTATAAGAAATGGTTTAATTGTTGGAGTCACATTTCACTTTGCCGCCCCCACAGTGTTTTAGTGGGATCCCACCCTCAATCTACCTGCTGGGTTGAGCTGTGTTCTTAACCCAGAGCTGAGAGGTTTTCCAAGAGCCAGAAACCAGGTGGAGAAGCAGGGAACAGGGTTGACCATGAGCTGAGCCATTTGGGAAGCAGCTCTGAGTTTGGCACTGGATTAGGTGCTTGATGATTCATGCCTAACCAGGACTGTATTGTACAGAGAGGGATGAGAGGGTGGGAAGGCAGAGGAATTCCAGAAGGAAATCGATTTCTGTGCGATCTCCAACAGACTTCTTTCCAGGTTGTGTCGCCCGTAACAGAAGCAGGAAGAGATGTTGGATGAAGAGACTTGGCAACCATGGCCTTATACCCTTGCCAATGTCTCACAGCCTCTCTTGGGTCCTTAGGACTTAGGACAAGTGCAGAACTCTGTGTGCGGGAGGCTTGGATCCTTAGGTTTGGGATGGTATTTGGATTGAAGTGTTGGCCTCGTATCCCTCAGTACCCTAATATGTAGTCTTATTTGGAAATGGTATTTCTCAAAGGTCATTCGGTTAAAAGGAGGCTCAGCATGACCAGTCTCGTTATAAAAAGGAATATTTGGGCTGGTGCTGTGATGCAGTGGGCTAAACAACACCAGCATCCAATGTGGGCACTGGTGTGAGTTTCAGTGCTCCATTTCCAATCCAGCTCCCTTCTAATGCATCTGGGAAAGTGGTAGAAGATGGCCCAAGTGCTCGGGACCTCGCCACCCTTTTGGGAGACCCGGATGGAGCTCTTGGCTATTGACTTCTGCCTGGCTGAGCCCTGGCCATTGCAGCTATTGGGGGGGGGGGGTGAACCAACAGATGGAAGATCTTTCTCTCTGTGTCTCTCCTTCTCTCTCTGTTTGTAAGTCTATTTTTCAAATAAATAAATTTATCTTTAAAAAGGCGGTGGGGAGGGGAGGAGGGACATTTGGACACGATGCTCAATTTGCAATATTGTCTGGCGTGCACCCAGGGGAACACTGTGTGAAGGTGAAGGCACATGTTTGGATGATTGGCAGAAAACCAGTAGGAACTAGGACTGGGGACACAAGCAAGCTGTCCCCTACAGCCCCTGCTGGCACCTTGGTCTTGAACTACGGCCTCCAGGCCTGTGAGATAGTGAGTTTCTGTTGTGTCAGCCATCCTGTGTGTAGCACAGAGGGGCACACACAGGGGCATCATGACAGAGGGTGTGGCTGGATTCTTTGTGTGGCCCCATTGTCCTGTCTGCACTGTTCTCATAGCCTGTGCAGCCAACACCCCCACAGAGACCCAGAGTTCAAGTTTAGGACTTTCTAGACTTGTTCTCTCCCCAGTGCCCGGATGGGATCACTTGCAGAGTTCTGAGTGTCCTAATGCCTGGACTATACCAGAGGGGCTGAGTTTATTGGCTTAGAATATGGTCCAGCTAGGGACACATCTCCTAGGTGGAGGTCCACCATGGCAAGAAAACCAGCCCAGTGTTTTGGGTTGATGGTAGCCTTGAGACTTTAGCTTATTCAGAGGTCCTTAATAGAGGTTTGTAACAGTCACCCAAGAAGTTGGTCCTTGCATACAGATTCCTGGGCACTACCCAGGCATGCCAGAGCCCAGGAACCTGTGTTTTGTGCAAGGTCCACAGTCTTCAGAGGCTCATACAACCTTGAAAACTGGGTCTTATTCATCCCCTGCTCTGGGGAGTGTGTTATAGAGGAGTTCAAGGCAGTACAGGGTTTTGTGTCTCCTGTCAGAGCTGGTGCTGTAGCACCCAACCCAGGGAACTGAACCCATACTGAGTATGCCACAGTTTACCTTTCCCATCTTTAAAGGCTGAAAGCTCCCATTGCCAGCTGTTGTCATCTTCTCATTGTCCCTCTGTGTTCCTGACCCTGGCCCCATCCACCTGTGCTCTCTAGCCACATCTCCAAGAGGTGATCTGTGTTCTGGAATGTGCCCTCCTGCAGGACAGGATGTGGCAAAGCAAAGCTGTTCTAGGCGAGGTCCTCTTCTACGACCTGCAGGAGCATAGCTACCATGAGCAAGGACACACCTCATTTCCCATGCACAGTTAGGGCCAAGGGAACTGAACTTCCATGCAGGAGCTTGTATAGAAGTAAGGGCCTGGCTTTCTCTGCAAGGTTGCGTGTGCCTCCTTGAGAAGCTCTTAACTTCTGCATCCTGTAGACTCATGCATGTCATTTTACTTGCCTTACAGATCCTCTGTATGGGGAAGGGGCCTTGGATAGAGAACGTGGCATGGTAGAAATGAGCACAATGTATAGGCTTGGAGACCTGAGACCTGAGTCTCAGCTCTACCCCTTCATCACGTTGGACAAGCTCCCCAGGCTGTCTGGACTTGCTTCCTCAACTCTGTTACCCATTTTTGGAATATTTGCAGAGTAAATGAAATGGTAAACCTTAAAAGCTCTGTTATAAAAGATTTATTCATTTATTTGAGAGACAGAGCTATAGTCGGTGGGGGGGGGGGGAGAAAGAGAGGGAGGGAGGTCTTCCATTTGCTGGTTCAGTCCCAAATGGCCACAATGGCTGGAGGTGGGCCAGGCTGAAGGCAGGAGCCAGGAGCTCCTTCTGGGTCTCCCATGTGGGTGCAGGGGCCCAAGCACTTGGGCCATCTTCTGCTTTCTCAAGCAATCAGCAGAGAACTAGATGGGAAAAGGAGCAGCCAGGACACAAACTGGTGCCCATATGGGATGCTGGTACTGCAAGCAGACTTTTAACTAACTATGCTACAGTACCAGCCCCAACAGTGCTTTAAATCTTTATAGAATATTAATAGTAGTTGTTGTCACTATTATAATGTCAATCTGCCTTAGGTTGATATAGGCAGACACCAATTTTTATTTGTACCTGTAAGAATGAATTATGTTGGTGGGTCTGCTTTTCCTTTAGCAGACTTTAAATAATTTAATAATTGTAATGCCCTGTACAGTGAGCTAATCTTATTAATTCTCTGTTCTCTTGGGCTTAAAATTCAAGTCAAACAGTGTTGGCAGTGACACAGATGACTGGGCTATTGGCCAGGGTGGGTCCATTAATAAATCAGTCTTTACTTCTTACCCAGGCACCGTGAGAAACTGGGACAGAGCCATGGGACTAATACACTGCCAGTGTTCAAAAAAAAAAAATCTGGCCCTAGGTATACATCAGAGTGAATTTCTGCTGAGTTGACTCTTTTAATCTTTGGACAGATCAGATGTGTAAGATCATACTAAATTATATAACAATCGTGCATTGGAAGATTGGGCAATCATTATAAATCTGGCTGTTAAATATTGAATGACATGAGAATATATTGATGATAACTCTTTTAGGTGCAAAAAGGAAATTACATTGTGCAAATATATGTACCAGATGATAAGATTGTGTTTCTAGTAGTGGAAGGAAGTTATTTTCTTTTCTTCTCTCTATTAGATAGAAGTTTTAAAGGGTGGGTTAATCCTGCCTGATGAGTATAGCTTCATAGAACAGGTGTCACTGGAGTTGGCCCTTGATGGATGTATAGAGTATGAAAAGGCAGAAGGACCACCCTAGGAAAGGGGTGGCATTCATGGAAGCATAGAAGAAATGGAAATCCATGATCTGTTCTGAACTGGCCAGCGGTTCAGGCTGGAACACATGCGGATGGCTTACCACTGAAACTTCAAGGCAGTAACACAGTTGAGAGAGGATGTCTGACCCACACAGCCTGAGCTTGAGTTTGGTTCTGACTGGGGGACCTTGGACAAGTCCATTGACATCATCTGTGAAGTCCATATAACCCTAGGATCCAGGCACAGGGCAGATTAAATGAGTTAACACATGTAAAGCAATCAGTCAGACCCATCACCTGGAGTGTAGTGCGTGCCACCTGTGGTGTAATTCAGTGCATCTTAACTCATCGGTACAGGAGACATTGTATAGGACCCAGTAGAAATGTACAGCTTTGTTTCTCTGAAAGTTATAGGAGAAAGAACGATGGCTGAGTAGCAAGTGTTGTATTCTTCTTTCTGTTGCTAACAACACAATACCCCAGATCGGGCAAGTTAGAAAAGAAATGGTTAGGCCCATGGTTCTGGTCCAGGGTTGAGAGTCTGCACTTGGTGATGGAGTGTCCCATGGATAGAGACAGGAAACACACCCATGTGTGCCTTCTTCTTATAAATCCACAAACATGGATGCTCCATACTGATGACCTTACATAACCCTAATCACCCCCAGGGTCCCAACTTTGAACACCACAGTCACACTAAACTCCACCCAAGTTTCTAGAGGGGACAAACCATATTCAAACCAGAGCAGGAAGTAAGATTTCATTGAGGATGGAGGCTTTCGGGGGTCATTTGAAATCCCACAGGCAGAGGTAAGATTGGAGAAAGGCGCTTCTCTGGGATTTGGAGCCCCGAATGAGACCCGTTCTGCTGAGTGAGGGTTTGAAGCAAATTCTGGCCAGGAGTGTTGGTAACAGTGCTGGATACACTCAGGGAAGCCAGGTGATGGCAGGCCGCATGGGCCAGGTGGTAGGTTCTGCATTCAAGAAAGGAATTAGGTTGTGACTTTATAGGTGCTAAATGCTTGGCAAGAATAGTGGCACATAAGAGATGTAGCCCCTGCCATGTTTCCTAAGGCCATTGTGCCATTCCTTGTGTACTGTACTTGGGGTCAGTGCTGAGCTGGAGGTTATGTGGGTCACGTAGCCATGGTAATGAGGCCCCATTTCTGTGCCTGGGAAGAATCATGGTAGACTTGCCTTCTGAGCACTGGGTTCTGGGGTGGGGGAAGCAGACCAGCATCTGTGGACACCTGCTCCTTCCATGAATAAACATGACAGTGGTTGGTGATAGACTAGTGAGCAGTTGAGACTCATCAAAGTGTATTGCTTTCTCTTGCCTTTAAACTTTCTAGTTCAATTTTTGTTATGATGTTATTTTTGAAGCTTAATGATATGGTGGAACCACTGTTGCATCTCTGAACAGCGCTTGTAGACATCCTAAAACCTCAATTTCTATACCTATAGACAGGGTTATAACCTTGCATCTATAATGACTTGGTCTTGGATTGGTTTGTGTTTCCTAAAAAAAGACTTGGGCCAGGATTTCAATGCAACTAGTTCATTTAGGAATTTAACAGTGAAAAGAGTGGTGGTTGTCTGGCATCTCAGGGGACTGGAGGAACGGAGGTACCAATAGGTGGATCCCAGAAGGTTTGCTGGATTGTGCAGCTGTCATGTGTGAATACTGTGTGTGATGGAGGCTACCTGACACTGTGCATCTGTCCAGACCCCCAGAATGTACAACATCAAGGGTGAGCTGTAATATGAACTGGGGGCCTTGGTTAATAACAACGTATGGACATGGAGTGATCCATTGTTACAAAAAGGCCCCACCAATGCAAGATGTTAACAACAGGGGAAATTGAGGCTAGGGTACCTCTGGGGAACTCTGTGTGATCTGTTCAGCTTTTCTGTAAACCTAAAGCAACTCCAGAAAATAAAGCCTATCAAGAAATAAAAAACAAAACAAGGCACTAGTATAGGTTGGCATCTTATAAAATTAATCTTCATGAATCATCAGTTTATAAAATAAGCTGGAATAGAGTCCAGCTTTGCCCGTTAAGAACCGAATGCAGGTTGATGGCTGAACAAGTGACGTTGCAGAAATCAAAAACGCTGTGTGTGAGGAGGTGCCTGGTGTGGTGGAAGAGGTGGCATCGGAGGCCAGTGGCATCTGTGTTTGAGGCCCCTGCCAGCCCCTCTCTTAGAGGCAGTGGACTTTAGGTCAGTTGTGGCTAAGCCTCAGCCTTGGCATATGCCCGTTGAGCATGGTGAGACCGGCTCGGCTCTGCAGAGCTGTTGTGGAGGGACAGGACGATAATGTCTGAGAAGCTGTCAGACTACATACAGCGTGTGCAGCTCATTTCTGGCCCGCCCTGGTCCTGCCCCCAGAAGTCTGTTGCTGCACAGAATGTTACACTTGCCTTCCATCAGGAGCTGCTCCATCCTTGGCTTGTGTTCTGCAGCCAGGCTGCCAGTGAATGGCAGACAGCTCCTCTGCAGGTCACAACAAGGTGCTGATGGACTGTGCCCCCTGCCCTTGCCCCCTGGGGGACATCCGTTTGGGCTCTGCTGGAGACCAAAGACTCCTTGTTGTAGGGATGCGGGATTCAGTTTCACGTTGCCGTACTTTGGGTACTTTGGACATTCTTTAAGGGCTGGCAAAAGGCATTTCACACTGCAGACGGGCCTCCAGGGGATAACACGCTGCTTCCAGGACTGGAGAGTCCCCGGTGATTGGAGGGTTCTGTGCCCTCTCACTGCCATCTCTCACATTAGTGCCTCAGATTCTCTCCCACAAGTGCAAACAGTTTTATCTACAGGATCAGTTGATGGATAACAAAAGGTGAACTCTTGTTGTATTGGACAGTACAGCAAAGGCACACTTCCATAACGGCCAGAAGTTCTGCTGGAGCAGATATAGACTGTTCTTTCTTGCTAGCAATTTTTTTTATCTCCTCCATGCATCTTCTCCTTGCTGTTAGCATGCTGCCACCCCAGCCATGGCTGCCGAATCCTGTCAGTACCCCGTAGGCTGGCAGAGTCGCCTTACTGCCAGTCTGGCAGGATGTTGTACCTCTGCCTTCCCACGTGCCAGAGCTCCCCCTCTGCTTGGCACTGAAACCCTCCCCAAGACCCCAGCTCACCTGTGCGCTATCTCTTCCTCTGCCCCTGACAGCCCCAGGAGTGCGAGGGGGTCTACACTGAATGCTTGCTATGTCGTGAGCTCATCAGTCCCATCCTTGTCTCCCATCGAGGTCTTGTTTCACGTTCCACTCTTAGAATGGTCTCCCTTCCTCTCCATCTGTTCTGCTCAAAATCTCCCCCATATGTGACCTGCTTCTCAGATACCCCCTCCTCAAAGATCAGCGAGCCAGGAGTGATTTCTCCTTGGGAAAGGCCCAGTCCCTTCCCATTTCCCTGTCACATGGCACCAAGCACTTTTTGCTTAGTATGGAATTTGTCTGCTTGCATTATCCATCCCCATGTCTTCCTACAACATGCGTTTCTCAAAGGACAAGTGTTCTGGCACTTCTTGTCTGCCTAGGCATGCCCAGTGCCTTGCTGAGAAATGCACATTTGGTGAATCCAGAGACCCTCTTTCCAAGAAGCAGTTTCCTAAGTTGCTTCTCCCAGAAGTCCTTTCCTAAGCCATAAGAACAAGCCCACCACTGTGTTGACTCCACATAGGGAGACCCTGCAGCATCTCTGTCCCATGCCGTGGTCTCTCTCCTTGCCTGCTTCCCTAGGTCTGTGCCTTAGGTTCACAGTCAGCCCCACTGCTCTTGTGTCTCTTTCCACCAGCCATGGGGATTGGCCCCTGTCTGAGATACTGTTGGTGCCGTGCCCAGCTCATCTCAGGTCTTATTACTTAAGTGAGCATTCATTGCCCAAGCTCATTTTCCAAGGGGGCAGTGCTCGCCCCTGGAAATAGTTTGCAACCAGGAACTGGTGCCAGCCAGTGTGGAAATACCCCACATCCCTAACCGATTGGGTGGGCTGACGGTGAGGTGCGTGTCCTACACGTTTTTCGAGAATTCCCAGCAGTATTCAGCTTTAGTGTCCCACTGCGGTAACTGGCATCTAACTGATTCCCTTTTTGGATCCCTTCTTCCCTATCCTACATCCTCACTACTGGTGTCTCTTCATCTTGCATTTAACTACTTGCCTTGGATCTTTGTCTTAATTGCTGTTTCTGGTGAACCACTATTCAGGTGAATAGTGAACCTAAATTCAGGTTGAACCACTACCAAATACAAATGGTTCCTGACTTAGGATGCATTGACTTAGGGTTTTTCAACTTTATGATGGATGTGAAATCATCACCATACAACCATCCTCCTTCTCACCTTCAGTAAAGTAGTCTGTAAGTTACATGGAATAGTCACAGGTTTAAGGTTTGACCACGTTTAATTAGGCTGTGATGTTCTGTGGGTTGAGTGTATTCTTAATTTTTTTTAATTTTTTTTATTTTTTTTTATTTTTTGACAGGCAGAGTGGACAGTGAGAGAGAGAGACAGAGAGAAAGGTCTTCCTTTGCCGTTGGTTCACCCTCCAATGGCCGCCGCGGCTGGCGCACCACGCTGATCCGATGGCAGGAGCCAGGAGCCAGGTGCTTCTCCTGGTCTCCCATGGGGTGCAGGGCCCAAGCACCTGGGCCATCCTCCACTGCACTCCCTGGCCACAGCAGAGAGCTGGCCTGGAAGAGGGGCAACCGGGACAGAATCTGGCGCCCCAACCGGGACTAGAACCCGGTGTGCCGGCGCCGCTAGGCGGAGGATTAGCCTAGTGAGCCGCGGCGCCGGCCCGGGTTGAGTGTATTCTATACGGGTTTGACTCAATGCCATTTTCAATTTGGATGAGTTTATTGGGATACAACCCCTTTATAAGTTAAGGAGCACCTGAAATCTGCATGTCTGGCATTCTGGACTCTTACTTTTGTCATCCTTTGATTCTCTTTGGTAGCTGTTTTGTCTACACAATTTACCACCTGTGAGGCATATGTCCTGAAGCTCTTAGCTGCAGCCGTTGTCTCATTGATGTCCCTGACTAATCCCTGTAAATGACACGCTCAGCTACAGATCCAGCAGGATAACGAGCAGCCTTGAGAGCGTGAGCCCCGTTGGAGGTCTCTGGGAGTCTTGGAGAAAATGGTGCAGAGAAGTTCTTGGCTGCCGTCGCCCTCCTGTAAGCCAGGGATTACTGCGAGTTACCAGCTCTGCTATTTATAAGGAATTCAATTCACAGCTGGGGAGTTTATAAATGACAAATGGTAAATAGTTTTCTGATGCAAAATTTAATTTTCTGTAGTTGGTAAAAGGGCATTTGATTAAAATAGAATTTGGCAGAACAGATCAAAGTTACTTTGTGAAATTACTTTTACAAATTTATTTCTGTCTGAATTTACTCCTAGTTTTCTTTCCTTAATTTCTTCTCTCCTGTCCTCTCTTTTCATTCTCCTCCTCCCTTTTCTCTCTGCCTTTGCTTTTGTCATAATTATTTATGTATTTAGAAAATGTTAAGGGCATATGTGAATAATTTGATTTAACTATTTAGTATTTTAATTCATTAGAAGTTTGCAAACAAAAAGGACTAAGTACTTGGCATACATGCTGTCACCTCCCCTCCTCTGTGTGTTCCAGACATCAGTAATCAATCATAGCGTCTTTCTCATGCCTGAACTCCAGAGAGTCATTGCTAGTTGATGGGTACAAGCATGGGAGATGATGTAATGTAGATGACTTTATTGGGAGGGCCATTATTTGGATGGATACTGTTTTTCGTGTTTGTCCTTTGTTGGGAGAATGAGATTGACTGATGGTTTCAAAAGAAGAGATTTTTTTGGACAACATTTCCGTGAGTTACTTGGGTTGTGAGTCAGTCTGGGGTGCAGACTTTGTTCACTTTCTCTTCAGAGTTCCAAGAAGGAGTAAAACTGCAGGCTGGACTGCCCCCTACCCTCTGTCCTGGCCCCACTGGCATTTGATGTAAACCTTCAGCAATACGTGCAGACAGACTGCTTGCCTCGAGCTCCTCCCATGGGTTTTACATGCGGCAATGCCCTTCCCTTTCCCCCGACCCAGCCCCCAGCATCCCTTGCTCCTTGGCATTGTCTTCCTTGGGTGCTTCTGGCCTTTGGCATTTGGCTGCCTTGTTTGTGACACTTGTCCATGGCCCAGGTGCAGAGAGTACCCTGGGGGAGTATTGGGAGAGATGCTTTCCCCACGCTCACACCTCAACTTTTTTGTCATCTCCACGTCACAGTTTAAAGGCAGAGTTACACAGAAAGGGGGAAAGAGAGAGGAAGAGAGAAAGAGAGAGACAGGGAGAGGGAGATCTTCCATCTGCTGGTTCACTCCCCAGATGGCTGTAATGGCTGGGGCTTGGCCAGATTGAGGCCAGAAGCCCAGAACTCCATCTGGCTCTCCCATGTGTGTGGCAGGAGCCCAAGCACTTGGATCATCTGCTGCTGCTTTCCCAGGTGCATCAGCAGGGAGCTGGATCAAAGTGGAGGAGCTGAAACTCAGGCCAGCACTCAGACGGGCTGCTCTTTTCGCGAGTAGTGGCTTACCCTGCCGTACCACAGTGCTGGCCCAAACTCTCTTCTTGAGAGAAGGGCCTTAGCTTCTGTTATTCTACCAATGGGCACTCAGTGTCCCTGAGGGGAGGGTGGGGAATGTGGCCTTGCAGGAGGCTCTGTTGAGTAGAGGTGGTTCTACAGAGTCCCAGCTTTAATGCCAGTGTTCACAGCAGCTGGGGGACAGTGTATCAGTTACTAAAAGACACCTGCACAGGCACCAGTAGCGTGACACGGAGCCTAGGAAACCAGCACTTTCTAGAGGCTTCTTTGATGTGTGGAGAGCTGCTACATGTACCTTTTAGTTCTTAAAACAACCCACACAGGGGCCAGCACTGTGGCATAGTGGGTAAAAGCTGGCACCTGCAGTGCCGGTATCCCATATGGGCGCTGGTTCGAGTTCCAGCTGCTCCACTTCCGATTCATCTCTCTGCTATGACTGGGAAAGCAATGGAAGATGGTCCAAGTGCTTGGGTCTCTGAACCTTCGTGGGAGACCTGGAAGAAACTCCTGGCTCCTGGCTTCAGATTGGCCCAGCTCCAGCTGTTGCAACTATGTGCACCATGGGTGGAAGACTTTTGTCTCTGTCTCTCTCTCTGTAATTCTACATCTTAAATAAGAAAACAGTCATTTTATTTGAAAGAGGGAGAGAGCAAGAGAGAAATATTCCATCTGTTGGTTCATGCTTCAGATGCCCTCAACAGTCAGAGTAGGACCAGTCCGAAGCCAGGAACCAGGAACTGTGAACCTTAGTCTCCCACATGAGTGGCAGGGACTCAAGTCTTTGGACCATCAGTTGCTGCCTCTCAGGGTGAACATGAGCAAGGAGCTGGAATCAGAAGTGGAGCCAGACCTGAGCTCATTCTGATACAGGATGCCAGGGTCTTCACTGCCGTGCCAAACACCTACCCCGCTGTCATCTTTCAAAGTTTTTAAAGCCGGCGCCATGGCTCACTAGGCTAATCCTCCGCCTTGCGGCGCCGGCACACCAGGTTCTAGTCCCGGTCGGGGCGCCGGATTCTGTCCCGGTTGCCCCTCTTCCAGGCCAGCTCTCTGCTGTGGCCAGGGCGCGGTGCACCGGCCGCGTCAGCCATTGGAGTGTGAACCAACGGCAAAAGGAAGACCTTTCTCTCTGTCTCTCTCTCACTGTCCACTCTGCCTGTCAAAAAAAAAAAAGTTTTTAAGGCCCTCATGCAAGTCTGTGCTTTCACATACACAGTGAATTTCAAGTAAAAGCAAACGCATCTGTTAGCAGCTCAGCAAGCCTAAAGTAGATTGAAATCCCTCATGTGCAAGGTCGGTCATGTGCAGGCCAGGGGCAAGGTAATGTGAAGGGAGAGAATTTAATCACAGAAATTAAAACCAGTGAGCAGGCTGGAGCTATTCAGTAGAGAAACCTACTGGCTAGCACTTTTTAGTCACTTCCAAGAACATCTAGATACATCTAGAATCAACTGGAATTTACTTTTTTTCCCCCCAAGAGACATTTATTGAGTACCTACTGTGTACCAGATTCTGTGCTAGAGATACAAGCACTATAAAGACATGAACCTGGTCTGTAAAAGGTTTGCATCTTAAATCTGCTCGAAGACAGGGAGGTGGAAGAGGAACCTGGAGACAAGGGCAAAGGCCCCCTGAGAGGATCCCTTAGCACTAATCAAGGTAGATGACCTTGTGAGCTCAGGGAAGGACGTTCAGCATCAGTGGGCAGCAGGAAATGACAGTACTACTCTGCTCTGGAATGGCTACAGTGTAAAAGCCGACAACACCAAGTGTTGGCAAGGATCTGGAGAAACTAGACCTGTAGTGTGTGTTTGATGGAATTCTAAAATGGCACAGTCATTTTGGAAAGTAGCTTGGAGTTTCTTGTAAGATAAACATTCACTTACCATATGAGCCAGCAATTCCACCTTGTGGTATCTATAAAAGAGCAATGGAAATTGAAGGTCACAGAAATATATGCATACGAGTTTTCAATGTGGTGTTGTTCATAACAGCCCCAAATAGGACAAAACCCAGATGCCCACCTGCTGGTAAATGGGGAAACAAATCGGGATACGTACATCCCATGCAGAAGAATGCTGGTTAGTAATAAAGGAACAAATCAATCATGGAAAAACACAAAGCACCTTAAAACACCATGCCAAATGAAAATGTCAAACACAAAAGGGTCCATAGTGTATGATCCCATTTGCATAAAGTCTAGAAAATGTCAACTAAACTGTAGGAGCAGAAAGCACCCTGGTAGTCATGTAGGAGCCGGGTGTGGGGGAGGTGGACTCTGCAGAGGCTGTAGTGGGATCCTGCACTTTAAAAAGCTGAATGAATTAGACCTCAGTCATAGCGATTTTTTCATAACACATCTCGAAGCGTGTTTAGCACCTGGGAAGTGGACTATAAATGTGACTTCGTGGAAATTCACCCACTGCATGCCAGGTTCTTGCCAGCCTCACTCCTCAGATAAGTCACTTCTTCTATGGGCAGCTTCAAGGTGGAGAAACTCTGCAGTCTGTTCCTTATGGAGCAAAAGCGCCAGCTCTAGCTCCCCTTCTTGATGGGCTGTTGGCTGCAGAGAAGGCTGCTTCGTTCTGGAAGCAATTGCATTCCCTTCCATCTGGGCATCTTTATGACTGCTCAGACATCCCAGGGCTTAGGGCCACGCCCCAGGGTCGCCTGGCCTGGAGGGAGGATGGTGCATGTGTTGCAGTCACTGAGTTGCACCTTCATGGCAAATTGCAATGTTGCAAGTTGCAGCCTTCATTCACTGCACTTCCTGCTCTGTTTGGGAGGGCCCTTGGAGAGACTTTTATCCACCAGTTCAGCTCTTAGGTTAAATTTATGCCTGAGTTCAGAACACTTCACCAGGTAGCCCCTGATTGAAATTCAGTAAGCAGACAGGGTAAGAAGGATGGAACTTTTGGAAATATCCCACCCTCGTTCCTGGGTTCTGCACACTATGTCTATTAAATTATAAACCCACACCACTTCTCTTCTCTCCTTAAGTGGAGATTTGATTCTTGTCTCTGGCCCTCCAACCTGGAGCCGAGGGAATTGGGCAGCCACCACCCTGACCCTGCAGGTGTCCCTGGCCCCTCCCCTTCTTCAGGGTCCTTAATCCCTTGGCAGTCTGGTGGAGAATTTTGTTTTGAAACACACAGGATAAGATATATAGCCATGGAATATTCCAATTATGCTGAGATACAGTTGTCAGTGTTGTGGATACATGACTCCCTGGAGGAGTGATCCACGTGCTTCTCTATTAGCACATGTATAACGTTATTGGTGGAGAGCCCAATAATGCCTGTCATTTTGAATTGTTGGTGAGCATAAATGGATGCTGAGATGTCTGCCACATTGTAATGGGCTGGAAGATACCCAGTGTTATTGATGATCAAGCCCTAGAAATTACTAAGACTGTGTGATGTACTGCCTACATCCTATCAGAAAGAAGTGCTCCGTTTCAGTTGGACTCGAGTAAATGGATATGAGTGTATCTGTGTGGCTCACCTCACTCCCCTGATTCCAGAAATTTTATCCATAAACACATGGGGGTGGGGTCTATAGACCCCAGGTTAGCAATGCCTGGGGTTAAGACCAAACTCTCCCACCTGCCAGGCATTCCCGGTGAGGTAAATCATCTGCCAGCCCTCCTGCCTGAAGCATATGTCACCTCCTAATTCTAAAACATTATAGCAAACTATTACACATTTTAAAAATATCTCAAACTATTCCAGATGTAAAAACACATTGGGAATAATGTAACGAATATCCACATACCCATCACCCACCTAAGACAAAGTATTTGCAAACATGTTTTGAGGTCCCTTGCAGACTTTTCGCTTCTTGCACGTGCGTTTTGTTCCCTGCCTCTCCGGAGTAGCCATTGTCTATTGTGCTTCCCATGCAGGTGTGGATGCCTTTCTACGCACGTGTGTATCCACAGATAACTCGAGGGTAGCTGACTGCTTCTAAACACAGCATCCATGACTCTGCACCATGTGCGTGTCCTCACTCCGGGGACACTGCATTTGTGTGATTTGCCTGTGTCGATGCATGGGGCTCTCATTGAATCCTGCTGTGTGACCGTATCACAGTTGGGTTAGCTGCTTTTGTTGAAGGCATTTGGGCTGTTTGCAGGGTTCTACTATGACAGTACTCCCCCCGCCCCCGAACCTTTCTCTGGTCACACAGATTTCTCCAGCAGCTGAATGACTGAGTAATGAGATACAGTCTGGGCAAGCTCAGCTGTTACGGATTCTACCAAGTTGCCCTCTGGCATGACTGTGCTCACAACCCTATCCTCTGAGCAGCAGCAGGTGTGAATTCCCATGGCTCTGTGTTGCCATCCGTACTTGGCCCTGTCCACCTATTTAATATCTGTGGTCTGATGATGTTGGGTGGCAGGGGCCAGACTGAGCCACCGCCTGCTGCCTTCCGTGGTGTGCATTAGTGGGAAGGTGGATTGGGAGCAGAGCCAGGAATCCTACTCTGCTGCTCCAATACAGAATGTGGGCTCTCCAAGTGGAGCCTTACCTGCTCGGTGGTTTTGGATACACAGAACTTTTAAACTCACCAGTGGCCAAATGTGTCATTTCTTTGCTAGTTTGTGCTGGATTTTACTTGGAAAGTCGTTGACTGTGCTGAGACGGGAGACGCATACATACCCTGCTGTCTGTATCCGGGTGGCTCCTTGGGAACATGGCCAGGCCCTGTCTTGGGGTGATAGACTCCAGCCAGCAGTGGCTGCTCATACTTGACCTAATGGGCAAAGCCATGCAGACACTCTGGCCAGCCATCCAGAGACTGGCAGATTGGGAACCAGAGTCCGGCCACCTCTTCTAAACCTGGGTTTTGCCAAGTGGCGTGCCAGTTACCTTGATGTTGAGTTTAAGTAGACCCTGACTCTTTTACTTTGTAGCCATCACTCATCACTTGTGGTTTCCAGTTCCATGACTACCATGGCAGGTCCACATCTGCCCTTCTAGCCCAGCTGTGAGTTACCAGGGCAGCGATGTGTCATCACTTTGATGGAGTTTACATTGTTGGCACTGCCAAAGATTCTAGCTATGACAGTTTTACTTGGTATTTTTATTTTATTTTTTTTGGTGAAAGCTTTATTTATTTATTTGAAAGAGTTACACACAGACAGAAGGAGAGGCAGAGAGAGAGCGAGCGAGCGAGTGAGAGAGTCTTCCATCTGCTGGTTCACTCCGCAGTTGGCTGCAACGGCCAGAGCTGGGCTGATCCCAAGCCAGGAACCAGGAGCTTCCTCCAGTCTCCCATGCGGGTGTAGGGGCCCAAGGACTTGGGCCATCTTTTGCTTTCCCAGGCCATAGCAGAGAGCTGGATTGGAAGTGGAGCAGCTGGGACTTGAACAGGCGCCCATATGGGATGCTGGCTCTTCAGGTGGCGGCTTTACCAGCTATGTCACAGCACTGCCCCCATAGTATTTTTCTGTCAATAATCCAGACTGTAGCCCATGACCTCAGATGCCTGCAGGGTGAAGCAGGTGATGGGCCGGCAGGGAGGTGGGTGTGTGACCTTGGGGTGCCAGCTTTGTAGCAGGTCCTGCTAAACCACATGGGGGCCCCGGGAAGCTCCATGACCTGCTTTTAACCACTGTCACGTCATCTCTGGTGACGTGTCCCAGAGGACGTGTCCCCCGGCCTCCAGCAGGAGAAATGGCTCCTCTTGATGTCCCTTGCCGCCCTGGCCACCTCACTCGGCACTCTGCATCTGTTTTGAGCTTTTGAATGGGACTATAGACTGGCTCATCTCAGAGGCCACTTCTGGCCCCTAAAAGTGCCTAGGCACACTTAAGAATCCCTAAGGTATCCAGTTTCACAGACTTTTAATTTCCTTTTCAAAATTAAATTGTGGCAAAATATATGTAGCACAAAACTGGCCACCTACCCATTCTAGGATGTGGAGTTCGTGGCATGTGGTGGGTTTGTGTTGCTGGGTGCCCCTCATCTCTGTCCAGTCCAGGAGATCTTCATCCTCCCAAAGGTCCCCTCATTCTCAGTGACTTCCCCATCCCCTCCTCCTCCTAGACACCGGCAAACATCCCACTGTGCCCCATCTCTACAGAACTGCCTGTCTGGGAAATTTTGTATGAATGGAATCATACAACAGATGGTCTTTTATGTCTGGCTTATTTCACTTACAATTTTTCTCAAGGTTAATTCAATGCTCCATCACATGTCAATACTTCATTCATTTTCATGACTGAATAATAGTCCACCGTGTGGCTGTGCCACATTTTGCTTATCCATTCATCCAGCGATGGACAGTGGATGTTTCTGTCAGGTGTAGTTGTGCTGTGTGACCATTTGGCCACATGTTTTGTTTGAATATAATAAACCCAGGAGTGGAATTGTGAAAATATATGGAATTCCGTGTTTAAAACTTAAGTGAAGAGCTACCAAAGTGTTTTCCACAGAGGCTGCACCACCTTTATCTTAGTTTTTAAAATTTATTTATTTATTTGAGAGGCAGAGTTACAGAGAGAGAGAGAGGGAAAGACAGAGAGAGAGGTCTTCCATTCACTGGTTCAATCCCCAAGTGGCTGCAATGGCCAGAGCTGCGCTGACCCAAAGCCAGAGCCAGGAGCTTCCTCTGGGTCTCCCACATGGGTGCAGGGGCCCAAGGACTTGGGATATCTTCTACTGCTTTCCCAGGCTGTAGCAGAGAGGTGGATCAGAAATGGAGCAGCCAGGACTTGAACTGGGGCCCATATGAGAACCCCAGTAGGGGACATTGCCACCACATGGGGGATAAATTAGGGCTCAGTTCCAGTGCAGACCTCTCAACATGGGGGCCAGTGCTGCAGCACAGCAGGTTAAGTCAACACCTGCACCCACCGACATCCCACATGACTGCTCTGAGTCTCAGCTGCTCCACTTCCAATCCATGTCCCTGCTGTTGTGCCTGGGAAAGCAACAGAAGATGGCCCAAGTGCTTGAACTCCTGCCACTCACCTAGGAGACCGGTAGGAGTTCCAGGCTTCTGGTTTTCACCTGGCCCAGCCTCAACCATTGCAGCCATTTGGGGAGTGAAATCTGTCTCCCCTTCTCTCTCTGCCTTTCAAATAAATAAACAAATATTAAAAAAAAAAACTCTGAGTGTGCAGCCACTGAGGGGTGAGGAAGCTGGGATATTTATCCCCCAAATCCCATCCTGTGTTGGTTGAAGGTCACACCTGGGGTTTAGCTCCCTGGTATGCCTGGCCTGCCCCTATAGGGGCCCAGCATCCTCTTGGTGGCAGGGAGGCAGACCTTGTAGGAAGCCATAGGCATCTACCACTCTTTGCTACAGAGGAAGGCGTGTGTGCAGAAGTGAAGCGTTTGGCAGATATTCCTGAGAAGGGATCAGTATCCATATTGGGGATCTGGTTGAAATCATCATCTGGCGTGTGAAGGCAGACGTGCCAATGAGAGGTTGTAACATCTCCACATGTGAATGTCTCAGCTCATCCTGTGATGTCTCTATTTATCATGCAAAAAACTCAACATCTGAAGCTGCCAGTGCCTCAACATCTGGACCTGGCAGTATTTCAAAACTTCAGCGAGCAGGTGTCCCAACATCTTAACATGTGGCTGTGACAACATCAACATTGGAACCCGTGAGTGTCTCAACATCTCCACATGCCAGTGCATCAACATGCAAATTTCAAGGCATCATAACGTGTGACTAGCTCAGTGTCTCAGTATGCAAATACCCTTGTATTGTAACACGTGGATGTTACAACATCTGAGCCTTGAGTATCTCAACGTGTAATTGCCAGCCAGCAAATGTCTTGACATCTAAACATGTGACAGTCAACATTTAATATAGAATGTCCCAACATCATGGGATATGGCCATTGCAGCACCACAACTCCAAAAAGTTGAGTGAGCCGTTATCTTCCTGCCCAGTTCAGTTCTTCAACCCACTATTGAAATGCTGGCAAGGAGCTTTGCAGAGTGGCAGTATTCCTAGCCAGTGAGGTTTATCTGAGGTACGATTATTGCTGATTGAAAACATTTCCCAACACCCCACGGTGATAACTTGACACACCAAAGCACACAGAAATTTTAACTCTTGTGGAAATTCTATTGTTTAATAGAGCAGCACTGGATCTTGAAGCTCTTCACAGATGTGGAATTAAGGGGTGCTGGCCATTTTCAGAGCTCTGAATCCTTCTTAGGGGAAAGACCATCCTGAGGCACACACGTTTTTCTGAAGGTAGCTGTGGAATTATGCTCAGGATCCCACCCAGATAATTGTAGATGAGGTCACAGATTATTACCAAAGTTTGTGACACTTGTAAAATGATGGTTGATACAGCCAGCGTTGTGACGTAGCAGGTGAAGCCACCACCTGTGATACCGGCATCTCATAGGAGCTCAGGTTTGAGTCCTGGCTGCTCCACTTCAGATCCTGCTCTGTGCTAATGGCCTCGGAAGACAGCAAAAGATGGCCCAAATGTTTGGACCCCTGCCACCCATGCAGGAGATCCAGATGAAGTTCCTGGCTCCTGGCTTTGGCCTGGCTCAGCCATGGCCGTTGCAGCCATCTGGGGAGTGAAGGTTGTCATTCTCATTCTCTTTCTCTCTCTCACTTTCAAATTAATAAATCTTTAAAATAGCAGTAGTTGACTACAGTGGGTTGGGGTAGGAGGTGAAGAAGGGAGACATGTAAGAAGTAGGCTTCCTAGAGAATGTTAGTACGACTGACTAGGAAGAGGCCTGGGGAACGTTCTAGAGCCTTGTAATGCTTTGCATCTTGGTAGGGCTTTGGGTCCCACAGGCATACTCATTTGTCAGAACGCAGTAAATGCTCACTTCCTGGGTCTCTATGCATTTCATCCTATGTTTTTAAATTGTATCTCAACAGAAAAATACCATAAACAACTATTGATGTGATATGCATGCTGTACTATTCAGGGCAAAGTGTGCTGATGTCTTTTTTGAAAAAAAAAAAAGATGTTTTTTGAAAAACAGGTTGATGGATGGGTAGATGGATAGGTGCATGATTAAACAAGCATTTTACAATCTTACAGTTGAATTTATTTGGTGGATAACTTTTTTTTACAACTTTTCTGTGTATTTGCATTTTTCTCTGGGAAAATACTCAGAAAAACAGTAGGCTGGGAAAACTCACCTGCACACTGAGCAGCTCTTTGGGGCTGCTGTGCCCGTGTCACAGTTTCTGAGAATATCATCCCGTTGTCTCACTTCCATGCCTGATACTCATTAGTATCTTGGATTACTATAGAAATCTCAAATTGTGGCCCAGGTGTATTTAAGACAGCACAGAAGAACATAATTACTTTGGGAAATTTTCCATGAAAATCTCTGCATTAAAATGAGGAAGGGGCAAGCATCGTAACACGACAGGTTAAGCTTGGGATGCCTGCATATCCAGGTGCCCATTCAGGTCCCGCCTACTCAGCTTCAGACTGAGCTGCCTGCTCGAGACAGAAAATGATGACTTGAGTATGTGGGTCCTTGCCACCCATATGGGACACCCAGATGGAGCTCCTGGCTTTAGCCTGGCCCAGTCCTGGTTGTTGCAGGCATTTGGGGGAGTGAAGCAGCTGATGGAAGATCTCTGTCTTTCTTTCTCTCTTTCTCTGTCACTCTGCCTTTCAAATGAATAAAAATGAGCAAGTAAGCGTTTTTCAGACAGTTGATTTGTGATTAGGGCTGAGGTTATGATACCTGGAAAATCCCACTTGAATGAAACCTTGCACACACTGACAATGCAGATGCAGGAGATGTCATTTTCTAAAAAGATTTATTTATTTATTTATATATTTGAAAGGCAGAGTTCGGGTGGGGGAGAGAAAAAGAGAGAGAGGTCTTCCATCTACTGGTTCACTCCACAAATGGATGCAATGGATGGAACCGGGCCAATCCAAAGCCAAGAGCTTCTTTTGCTCCTATAGAGGGCCCAAGTATTTGGCTATCTTCTGCTTTCCCAGGTGAATTAGAAGGAAACTGGAAAGGTAGTGGAGCAGATGGGACTCGAACTGGTGCCCATATGGGATACCAGTACCACAGGCGGCAGCTTTACCCATTGTGCCACAGGGCCGGCCCTGAGATGTCGTTTCAATGAGCATTTCTAGTTTAGGAAGGAGTTGACCTCATTTTCAGGATTTTTCTACGGACTTAAAGAAAGAACTTTGGAATTGGAATCTTTGAATTCTGATCCAACCACTTGCTGGACGTGTCTGTAAAGATACTTCTTGATTTGCTTGAGCTTTAATGGGACAAGGGGAAGTGGTGGTGCCTGAAATAGAGGCTTTGGGGAAGAAATAAACAAAGCAGGCAAAGCTCATTCGGGGCTGGCGTGTCATATATTCTTAATCATGTGTTCTCAGCCTCAACTGCTTTCAGGTGGTGGTGGGGACAGTTCTGTGAAGGAGGAAGGAGAAAAGGGTATTTCATTTCCCAGAGACAACAGCTGACCATTGACCAAATTCAATCACCTGCTGACCAACCCCCCACCCCACCCCCCGCAACCAAAATAGATGTGAATCTCAAACCCGCATCTCCAGTCCACTGCTGTTTCTACTTTGGCCACTCTTCACCCCAAGTCTGGTGGGACAGCCAAGAAAGCAGAATGGTGGAATCGGGTGGGCCTTGCGGCACAGCGAGTCAAGCCACCGCTTAGAATGCCTGCATCCCAGGCCGGCGCCGCGGCTCACTAGGCTAATCCTCCGCCTAGCGGCGCCGGCACACCGGGTTCTAGTCCCGGTCGGGGCGCCGGATTCTGTCCCGGTTGCCCCTCTTCCAGGCCAGCCCTCTGCTGTGGCCAGGGAGTGCAGTGGAGGACGGCCCAGGTGCTTGGGCCCTACACCCCATGGGAGACCAGGAAAAGCTCCTGGCTCCTGCCATCGGATCAGCGCGGTGCGCCGGCCGCAGCGCGCCGGCCGCGGCAGCCATTGGAGGGTGAACCAACGGCAAAGGAAGACCTTTCTCTCTGTCTCTCTCTCTCACTGTCCACTCTGCCTGTCAAAAAAAAAAAAAAAAGAAGAAGAATGCCTGCATCCCAAATCAGACTGTGTTCTCATCTGGCTACTCTAGTGCTCATCCAGCTCCCAGCTAATGCACCTAAGAAGGCAACAGGTTATGGCCCAAGGACTTAGGCCCCTGCCACCCATATGGGAGACCTAGATGGAGTTCCAGGCTCCTGGTTTCAGCCTGGCCTGGTCCTTGCTTGTTGTGGTCATTTGGGGAGTGAGCAAGCAGATGAAAGATTCTCTCTCTCTGTCCTTCAAATAAATAAATAAATCTTAATGAGAGGACTGGAATCTCCTTGGACCACAGGACAAATGATATCTCAGGATCAGCATTGTGGCTCAGTGGGTTAAGCCACCACGTAAAGTGCCTGCCAGTTCCCCATATGAGTGCTGGTTCAAGGTTTGGCTGCCCTGCTTCCTGCTAATGTGCCTTATGGGCCATATGCCTGGGCCTCTGTCACCCATGTGGGAGGTCCAGATAAAGTTCCTGGCTCCTGACTTCAGCTTGGCCCATCCCTGACCATTGTGGCCATTTGGGGAGTGAACCAGGAGATGGAAGATCGGTCTGTCTCTCTCTCTCTCTCTCTCTCTCTCTCTCACACACACACACACACACACACACACACACACATGCACACACAGAGTCTTCTTCCTCCTCCCTGCCACACTCTACTTTTCAAATAAATAAATATTTTTTAAAAGATTTATTTATTTATTTGATAGGCAGAGTTATATATATAGAGAGAGGTCTTCCATCCACTGGTTCACTCCCCTAATGGCTGCAACAGCTAGAGATGAGCTGATCAGGAGCCAGAAGCTTCTTTGGGGTTTCCCACATGAGTGCAGGGACCCAAGGACTTGGGCCATCTTCTACTGCTTTCCCAGGCCATAGCAGAGAGCTGGATGGGAAGTGGAGCGGCTGAGACTTGAACCAGTGCCCATTTGGGATGCTGGTACTGTAAGGCAGTGGCTTTACCTGCTACACCACATCACTGGCCCCTAAATATTTTTTTAAATGATGTTGCTGCTTATAATTAACTGTTACAAAGACCAAAAACTTTTTACTGAAAATTACTGTCATCCATAGTGGGACAGTAAAGATGCAGACTGAAATCACTCCACACATGTTCTGTGACCTTTATAAAACAGGTGAAACTTTCGGGCTTCACATGTCACTGGGGAAGCTTGGATTTGGGTCACACCTGGTGACAGTTTGAAGGCCTGCTGTGGGCACTCACAGATGTCTTCCTGGTCAGGAGCTCTGCAGGTTAGAGGACATCCTCTCTCCGATGTCAGCACATCCTCTGCTCCTCACCCTGTCCCCTACTCCGTGTCCCCGCTTTTTCCCACCTGGGGCCAAGCACTGGGAAGAGAACTTGGGGCACAGACTGGGGACACAGGAGTGAGCCCTAGGTGCTCCTTTCTTTCCTTTCTTTGGTCAACACCATGCAGTTTCCACATGCAGCAAGGGAAAAATAGTTGTGTTATGTTCCAGACCCCTCTATTGGGATGTTGAATCTGCCTCAGACCTGGTCGTGCTGGACAGCTTCATGCCAGATCTCAGTTTTCACTAAGTCTACCCATATGCTCAGGTTCCTGGTAATAAGGACCGCCTTTGGCTGCCAGCCTTGCTTGTAGCATGCAGGAAGAGAGGCAGGGTGCACCAGATGATGACGTCAGCCACACAGAGTCCTCTCTCAGTGCACAGGGCCAGGGACCTGCAGCTGGTGTGTGCCTAGCTGGGGATGCCCATTCAAGGTGCTGCTCTGTGGCATGACAAAGACCATAGAAGGAGCATGGTACCACTAACCCAACCCCAGGAGGAAAGCCAAGACCAAAGGACACACCCCCCATGTGGCTCATTATTTTTAGACCGTGGTACAGTATCACTGCAGACTGGAGCCTTAAGAGTAGTTCATTTTGTATTGGATTTTTTTTAAAGGCAAGGATGTTTTTTACCTTTTTGTGTTACACATATGCCAGGAAAAAATGGTCCCTGGAGAATGACTTCAACTTGAGGTCACTTTGTAGCTTGAGCTTGACTGTTGGGCCCCATTGCAACAATGCCATTTTCTGCAGAGCAGTGAGGCTGAATGTCCAAGGGAGGAAGCAGATTGGATCAAAAAAATAGAACTTGATATTGAATGGTTTCTGGTCTTCACAGAGGGCCTATACTGTCTTCAGTGGGAGTCGCAGGTGTAGTAATGACTTCACCTCTGGCCAGCAGGGACATGGGCTCTTGAGTATCTGGTGTTCCAAACCTAGTGAGGAGCAGAGCTGTGACCTTCCCCAGTCTAACCTGAGTCAGCATCCCTAGGGCTCCATCGGGAAACCCACCCAGACCCCAGGATTTCTCTGGGCAGTGCTGTCATTTGAAAGGCCAAGAACCTGCCAGGTTAGTAGCTAATGGGAGTAGGCGCAGAGGAGCAGCAGGAGAAACAAGGAAGCTAGCAAGAAGAGCCCACCTTACAAGTCCACCCAGGGCTGCATCCCATAGCCTCCCTGCAGACACAAAGTGAGGTCTCTTGGGGCCCTGTGTCCAGTGTCTGCTGAGAATGGTGCCTGCTGCATGGCTTCTCTGTGGAGCCATACAGCTGGGCTGGGTGCAGACAGATGCTCTCCCCTGTGGCCTTGAACTTGGCCAACACCAAGAGAAGGATGTTCCCCTGCTGGCGCCTTTAGCCCCAAGCTGGCTTCTGGGAATGACAGGAGTCATCGAAGCAGTGTTTCTCAGAGTGGTTCTGCGCCAGCAGCCTTGGCTTCTCCCAGGAGCTTGTGAGAAATGCAGTCCTAGGCCCACTCCATACCAGTTGAGTCAGAAACCCCCTGGGGGAAGACTTGAGAGTCTGGGTTTGCAGGAGCCCTCGGGTGAGCCTGATTTGGACTTAGTTCCAGACCCACAGTCGTGCACCAGCCAGGAGAGAGGCTGGGGCTGGGATGCCATCGTGGGACAGCTCCTGAGTCCCGCTCATCACTCTTCCTGTTGGCTGTAGCGGTGTTTCTATATGGGAGGGCATTTAGGAATATTCGAGGCAGCGATCTGGCTGGAATGGGGACGTTGGGGGATTTTTGTTTGTTTAGAGGCTGCTACAGACAGACTCATGCCTGTTGCTTAATTACACGTTACAGATCAGTAAGTAACAAGTGGGCAGATTTTCTAATGATGTTTTCGTTCAGACTACCTAAGGATGGGAAAGTGTGGACGTTTCCTTCCAAAACCTATGATTAGTGACGGTTCTCTGTACAGCCACACTCCTCAAACCCCAGCCTCTCTCTGGGGCTCCATAATTGACACATCCAATAGCAAAGATCCTCTGTTTCCTGTCTCAACACACTGCCCTGTGACAATGACCATACTCCCCGTCTTATTCTTTCTGACTTTCCCCCGACATGTGGGCCCAGGTCTTATTTATTATCTGTTTTGTCTCCCTGCCTCCAGGCAAGGTCTAGATTGAAGCCAATGCAAACTTCGCAAGTCTCAAAAATAACTCTGCCTTTGCTCACCCTTTGCAGGTTTGGCGTAGGCTTCCTCGGGGCAGGAAGTCCATTTCTACCTCCCTGTGTCTCGAGATTCACCTGCCCCGTGGTCTTGTCTTACTTCCGTGAGCTGTTATGATTGACAGCTTGGCAGGACCGTTCGTTTTGTTTTGGTGGGGGTGGTGGGGAAGGCTTGCCTCCTCTTCCGTTGCCCCGGGTCCTGATTTTCAGTGATGAAAGTTGACTTCTGAAGAGGCGACGCGGGCATCCTGGCCCTTCGTGAGTGCTCACCCACACCTTGAGTTGAGTGCATCATTACCGAGCTGTTCCTCAGCATTATCCCGGGCTTCGGGCAGTGGAAGTTACCGGGAAAGTTTTAAAGGTGATCTTTAAATACCGCATGCCTGGTGGCATAGGTGAACCAAGAATTGTCTCCAGAGTGAGTTACTGCCCACTGAAAAGGGGCCTCCAGTGAGGTTTGCTTTCCTGTGGCTGCTGCCTTGAACAGCTTTTGGGCACACATTGGGTCCTATCGCTTCCCATCCATCCCTAATAACTAGAGCTAAACCTTTTTCTGCCCCCCCCCCCAAAAAAAAAACTGTTGCAACAACCAAGCTCTCCCTTCCCAATGCCGCCCCCCCACCCCAGGCATGCTTCTCTCTGGAGAGACCCCATGTAATCACCAGTGGGAATCTTCCCTCACAGAGTGGTCTTGGGTGGGGTCCAGGATCCCTTACAAAGGCAGGCCTCTTCCTTTACCCTCTGAAGGTTCACTGGAATGAACCAGATTAACAACAGAACGGAGACACAACTGTGTTAACCTGCACAGGGAGAAACCACAGGACCCTGATTGCCCACATAACCCCACGAGGTCCCATTACCTTCCTCCTTCCTTCACAGGGGAGAGAGGGAGGGGGAAATGATTTTATTTCATTTTTTTAGACTTATTTATTTGTTTGAAAGAGTTAGAGGGAGAGATAGAAATCTTCCTTCTGCTGACTCACTCCCAAGAGGGCCACAATGGGCGGGGCTGGGCCAGGCCTAAGCCATGAGACAGGAGCTTCATCTGGGTCTCCCAGGTGGGTGGCAGGGGTCCAAGCACTTGGGCCATCTTCTGTGGCTTCTACCAGGCATCAGAAGTGGAGCTGCCTGGACTTGAACCAGTGCCTGTACGGGATGCGGGCATTGCAGGTAGCAGCTTAAGCCACCACGCCACAGGTGAACAAATGGGCCCAGTGCTTAGAGAGTGTAGTAAAGATCTCTCTTTGGTCATTGAATGGGCTTGGGGGTTGGGCAGTGGTTCGGATTCTGTCCACCTGCGGTTATAATCTCTACTCTTCCTTCCTGCAGGTATGTGTTTATTTAATGCAAACCCAGAGAAGGGACCCAAGTTACCTGTTTTCTTCTTGGGTGCATCTGGTCTTCGTGCAGATCAGAGTGTATCAGAATAAAGCTTCTTCCAGCATCTGCCAGGCTCGGTGGCCTTGACTTTAAAATAAACAGCATGTCCGGCTGCCTTGTTTGGGGGTGTAATTCTCAGGACACCTTCGCTTCCAACTTGCTGAGGAATGGAGAGTGGGAAAGATAAGGGTCAAATGGGCTCCTGTTCCCACCTCCCCACCCTCAGAGGAACATCCCCTGCTCCCTCCAGCCCCTCCCCACTGTAGGCCTGAATGGGGAGGCCTCCCATGAAGTCTGAGAGTCTCTGTTCCAGGAACCCTCACCTCCACGGGTTGGGGACCTTTACTCTGCCGAGCGCTGTTTGGCTATTCCTAACAGCAGTCAAGGGCCATGCACAATCAAGTTGATACTGTGTCTCCTATAGATTTGAATTTCAAGTCCCACCTGTGGTCGTCTTGGCACTGCCAGACCGAATGAAGTCTGCAGGCCTTACACAGCTGGGGCCAGATGTTCCCCACCCCTGTTCTGCTCTGGAGTGGGTGCACCTGCTGGCTGGCATCACTGTCCATTTGCACGGCCTTCAGTGGCAGAACTATGCTCTACGCTCTTTAATATGATAGCTACCGGGCACTCTGTCCACAGAGCACTTGACATGTGGCTAGTGTGACTGATGAACTAAATTCTGAACTTTACTTTATTCATGTGTAGTTTGAAATGGCCACATGTAGCTAGCGCCTGTTGTGTTGGACAGTGCAGAGCTAAGGGAAGCAGGTGGCATTGTCTGGACAGTGTCCCTTCTTCCTCAGCCGCTGATTACTCCTCTGACAGTGGTCACCAGAAGGCCAGCATCCCAGAGAGGGATTCCCCTCACTTTAACATCTTTAAGCTGATATTAGTTTGCAAAGAAATAGAGATCATTGAAGCTTGAGATTTTTCACTGAGCTGAAGAAGAGTCTCCAGTGTTAACAAATGGCTTTGGGAGGAGGCGTAGTGGGTTAAGCTGTAGCCTGTGACACCAGCATGCAATATGGGCACCAGTTTGAGTCCAAGCTGCTCCACATCCAATCCAGGTCCCTCCTAACATACCCAGGAAAGCAGCAGAAGATGCCTCGAGCATTTGGGCCTGGGCACCCAAGTTGGAGACCTAGCTGGAGTTCTGGCCCAGGCCAGGCTATGGTGGCCATTTGCAGAGTGAACCAGCAGATGGAAGATCAGTCTCTCTCTTTTTTTTTTAACTTTTATTTAATGAATATAAATTTCCAAAGTACGATTTATGGATTACAATGGCTTCCCCCACATACCGTCCCTCCCACCCACTACCCTCCCCTTTCCCACTCCCTCTCCCCTTCCATTCACATCAAGATTCATTTTCGATTATCTCAATATACAGAAGATCAGCTTAGTATACATTAAGTAAGGATTTCAACAGTTTGCTCTCACACAGAAACATAAAGTGAAAAATAATAGATGATTTTTTTAAGTGATGATGAAATCAGATCAGACCTATTGTCATGTTTAATCCCAGTGAGAGTCAAGTTGGGAGTTGATAATTTCTTTTCTTTTTTTTTTTTTTTTTTTTTTACAGAGGATCAGTTTAGTATACATTAAGTAAAGATTTCAACAGTTTGCACCCCCATGAAAACACAAAGTGAAATATATTGTTTGAGTACTCGTTATAGCATTAAATCTCAATACACAGCACATTAAGGACAGAGATCCTACATGAGGAGTAAGTGCACAGTGACTCCTGTTGTTGACTTTACCAATTGACACTCCTGTCTATGGCATCAGTAGTCTCCCTATGCTCCGGTCATGAGTTTCCAAGGCTATGGAAGCCCTCTGAGTTCTCCGATTCTTATCTTGTTTAGACAAGGTCATAGTCAAAGTGGAGGTTCTCTCCTCCCTTCAGAGAAAGGTACCTCCTTCTTTGAAGACCTGTTCTTTCCACTGGGATCTCACTCGCAGAGATCTTTTGCCAGAGTGTCTTGGCTTTCCATGCCTGAAATACTCTCATGGGCTTTTCAGCCAGATCCGAATGCCTTTAGGGCTGATTCTGAGGCCAGAGTGCTATTTAGGACATCTGCCATTCTACGAGTCTGCTGAGTATCTCACTTCCCATGTTGGATCACTCTCCCCTTTATTTATTCCATCGGTTAGTGTTAGCAGGTACTAGACTTGTTTATGTGCTCCCTTTGACTCTTAGTCCTTTCATTATGATCAATTGTGAACTGAAATTGATCACTTGGAATAGTGAGATGGCATTGGTACATGCCACCTTGATGGGATTGAATTGGAATCCCCTGGTATGTTTTTAACTCTACCATTTGGGGCAAGTCAGCTTGAGCATGTCCCAAATTATACATCTCTTCCCTCTCTTATTCCCACTCTTATGTTTAACAGGGATCACATTTCAGTTAATTTTTAACACTTAAGAATAACTGTGTATTAATTACAGAATTAAACCAGTCATATTAAGTAGAACAGACAAAAAAACTACTAAGAGGGATAATGTATTAAGTTGTTCATTAACAGTCAGGGCTATGCTGATCAAGTCACCGTTTCCCATAGTGTCCGTTTCACTTCAGGAGGTTTCCTTTTTGGTGTTCAGTCAGTTGTCACCCATCAGGGAGAACATATGGTATTTGTCCCTTTGGGACTGGCTTATTTCACTCAGCATGATGTGTTCCAGATTCCTCCATTTTGTTGCAAATGACTGGATTTCGTTGTTTCTTACTGCGGTATAGTATTCTAAAGAGTACATATCCCATAATTTCTTTATCCAGTCTACCGTTGATGGGCATTTAGGTTGGTTCCAGGTCTTAGCTATTGTGAATTGAGCTGCAATAAACATTAGGCTGCAGACCGCTTTTTTGTTTGCCAATTTAAATTCCTTTGGGTAGATTCCAAGGAGTGGGATGGCTGGGTCGAACGGTAGGGTTATTTTCAGGTTTCTGAGGAATCTCCAGACTGACTTCCATAGTGGCTTGACCAGTTTGCATTCCCACCAACAGTGGGTTAGTGTCCCTTTTTCCCCACATCCTCGCCAGCATCTGTTGTTGGTAGATTTCTGCATGTGAGCCATTCTAACCGGGGTGAGGTGAAACCTCATTGTGGTTTTGATTTGCATTTCCCTGATTGCTAATGACCTTGAACATTTTTTCATGTGTCTGTTGGCCATTTGGATTTCCTCTTTTGAAAAATGTCTATTGAGGTCCTTGGCCCATCTCTTAAGTGGGTTGTTGGTTTTGTTTTTGTGGAGTTTCTTGATCTCTTTGTAGATTCTGGTTATTAACCCTTTATCTGTTGCATAGTTGGCAAATATTTTTTCCCATTCTGTCGGTTGTCTCTTCACTCTCCTGACTGTTTCTTTTGCAGTACAGAAACTTCTCAATTTGATGCAATCCCAATAGTTAATTTTGGCTTTGACTGCCTGTGCCTCCCGGGTCTTTTCCAGAAACTCTTTGCCTGTGCCAATATCTTGAAGGGTTTCTCCAATGTTCTCTAGTAACTTGATGGTGTCAGGTCGTAGATTTAGGTCTTTAATCCATGTTGAGTGGATTTTTGTGTAAGGCGTAAGGTAGGGGTCTTGCTTCATGCTTCTGCACGTGGAAATCCAGTTTTCCCAGCACCATTTATTGAATAGACTGTCCTTGCTCCAGGAATTAGTTTTAGATCCTTGATCAAATATAACTTGGCTGTAGATGTTTGGGTTGATTTCTGGTATTTCAATTCTGTTCCATTGGTCTATCCATCTGTTTCTGTACCAGTACCATGCTGTTTTGATTACAACTGCCCTGTAGTATGTCCTGAAATCTGGTATTGTGATGCCTCCGGCTTTGTTTTTGTTGTACAAGATTGCTTTAGCTATTTGAGGTCTCTTGTGCCTCCATATAAATTTCAGCACCAATTTTTCCAGATCTGAGAAGAAGGTCTTCGGTATCTTGATTGGTATTGCATTGAATTTATAAATTGCTTTTGGGAGAATGGACATTTTGATGATATTGATTCTTCCAATCCATGAGCATGGAAGATTTTTCCATTTCTTGGTATCCTCTTCTATTTCTTTCTTTATGGTTTTGTAATTTTCATCGTAGAGATCTTTAACGTCCTTGGTTAAGTTTATTCCAAGGTATTTGATTGTTTTTGTAGCTATTGTGAATGGGATTGATCTTAGAAGTTCTTCCTCAGCCATGGCATTGTCTGTGTATACAAAGGCTGTTGATTTTTGTGCATTGATTTTATACCCTGCTACTTTGCCAAACTCTTCTATGAGTTCCGATAGTCTCTTAGTAGAGTTCTTTGGGTCCCCTAAATAAAGAATCATGTCATCTGCAAAGAGGGATAGTTTGAGTTCTTCCTTCCCAATTTGTATCCCTTTAATTTCTTTTTCTTGCCTAATAGCTCTGGCTAGAACCTCCAGAACTATATTGAATAGCAGTGGTGAGAGTGGACATCCCTGTCTGGTCCCAGATCTCAGTGGAAATGCTTCCAACTTTTCCCCATTCAATAGGATGTTGGCTGTGGGTTTTTCATAGATTGCTTTGATTGTATTGAGGAATGTTCCTTCCAAACCCAGTTTGCTTAGAGTTTTCATCATGAACGGGTGTTGTATTTTATCAAATGCTTTCTCGGCATCTATTGAGATAATCATATGGTTTTTCTTCTGCAGTCTGTTAATGTGGTGTATCACATTGATTGTCTTGTGCACATTAAATCATCCCTGCATACCAGGGATAAATCCCACTTGGTCTGGGTGGATGATCTTTCTGATGTGTTGTTGCATTCTATTGGTGAGAATTTTATTGAGGATTTTTGCATCTATGTTCATCAGGGATATTGGTCTGTAATTCTCTTTCAGTGCTGCATCTTTTTCTGGCTTAGGAATTAAGGTGATGCTGGCTTCATAGAAAGAATTTGGGAGGATTCCCTCTTCTTCGATTGTTCTGAATAGTTTGAGAAGAATTGGAGTTAGTTCTTCTTTAAATGTCTGGTAGAATTCAGCAGTGAATCCATCTGGTCCTGGGCTTTTCTTTGTTGGGAGGGCCTTTATTACTGTTTCAATTTCTGTCTCAGTTATGGGTCTGTTTAGGTTTTCGATGTCTTCCTGGTTCAATTTAGGTAGGTTGCATGTGTCCAGGAATCTATCCATTTCTGATAGGTTTCCCTGTTTGCTGGCATACAAGTCCTTGTAGTAATTTCTGATGATTCTTTTTATTTCTGTGGTGTCTGTTGTTATGTTTCCTTTTTCATCTCTGATTTTATTGATTTGGGTCTTTTCTCTTCTTTTTTTAGTTAGTTGGGCCAATGGGGTGTCAATTTTGATTATTTTTTCAAAAAACCAGCTCCTCGTTTGGCTGATTTTTTGTAATGTTTTTCTTGATTCAATCCTGTTGATTTCTTCTCTGATTTTAATTATTTCTCTTCTCCTACTAGATTTGGGTCTGGTTTGCTGTAGGTTTTCTAGATCCTTGAGGTGAATTGAAAGCTCATCTATTTGGTGCCTTTCCAATTTCTTGATGTAGGCACCTATTGATATAAACTTTCCTCTTAACACTGCTTTTGCTGCGTCCCATAAGTTTTGGTATGTTGTGCTGTTATCCTCATTTACTTCCAGAAAGTTTTTGATTTCTCTTTTGATTTCTTCTATGACCCATTGTTCATTCAGGAGCATGTTGTTCAATCTCCATGTGTTTGCATATGCTCTAGGGATTCCTGAGTTGCTAATTTCCAACTTCATTCCTTTATGGTCTGAGAAGCTGCATGGTATGATTCTAATTCTTTTGAATTTGCTGAGACTTGCTTTATGGCCTAGTATGTGGTCAGTCCTAGAGAAGGTTCCATGTACTGCTGAGAAGAATGTAAAATCTTTAGCTGTAGGATTGAAAGTTCTGTATAAATCTGTTAGATCCATTTGGGCTATAGTGTCGTTTAAATCTACTGTATCCTTGTTGATCTTCTGTCCTATTGATCTGTCTATTTCTGAGAGTGGAGTATTGAAGTCCCCCAGTACTATGGTATTGGGGTCTAAGTCTCCCTTTAAGTCCGTTAACAAATCTGTTAGATAAACCGGTGCCCTGTAGTTAGGTGCATATACATTGATAATTGTTATATCTTCCTGTTGAATTGATCCCTTAATCATTATGTAGTGTCCCTCTTTGTCTCTCTTAACGGTTTTTGTGGTAAAGTTTATGTTGTCTGAAATTAAGATGGCTACGCCCGCTCTTTTTTCATTTCTGTTGGCATGGTATATCTTTTTCCAGCCTTTCACTTTCAGTCTGTATGGATCTTTGTTGGAAAGATGAGTTTCTTGTAAGCAGCAAATAGATGGGTTTTGTTCCTTAACCCAATCAGCCAATCGGTGTCTTTTAACTGGACAGTTCAGGCCATTCACGTTCAATGTGACTAATGATAAGTGGTAACTTTGCCCTGCCATTTGCCAAAGATAAGTTCTAATATATGCTTTGAATTCCCTGTGATCTTCTGCTGTGAGCTTTCCTTCCTTGGTTTCCTTCCTTTATCTTCTTTCATATTGATGACCGTGTTTCTTTGTTTCTGTGTGTAACACATCTTTAAGCATCTTTTGCAGGGCTGGACGAGTGGCAACAAATTCTTTCAATTTCTGCTTGCTATGAAAAGTCTTTATTTCACCTTCATTCACAAATGATAGCTTTTGCAGGATATAATATTCTGGGCTGGCAGTTTTTCTCTCTTAGTACCTGGGCTATATCTCGCCATTCCCTCCTGGCTTGTAGAGTTTCTGATGAGAAGTCAGCTGTGAGTCTGATTGGAGATCCTCTGAGAGTAATCTGACGTTTCTCTCTTGCACATTTTAGGATCTTTTCTTTATGTTTCACTGTGGAGAGTTTAATTACAACATGTCGTGGTGAGGGTCTCTTTTGGTCGTGTTTATTAGGGGTTCTGTGAGCTTCCTGTACTAGGATTTCTCTGTCCTTCTCCAAACCTGGGAAATTTTCTGCTAATATCTCACTAAAAAGGCCTTCTAATCCTTTCTCCCTCTCCATGCCTTCAGGAACTCCTAGAACCCGAATGTTGGTTTTTTTAATAGTATCCTGAAGATTCCCGACAATATGTTTTAGATTCCTAATTTCCTCCTCTTTTCTTTGGTCTGACTGTATCCTTTCCTGTTCTCTGTCTTCTAAGTCCGATATTCTCTCTTCTGCTTCACCCATTCTGTTTGTAAGGCTCTCTATTGTGTTTTTCATTTGATCTATTGAATTCTTCACTTCAGTCACTATCCCAGTTTCCTGTTGTACTAGTTGTTTCGTTTCATTTTGATTCCTCCTTAATATTTCATTTTCACGAGAGAGATTTTCTATCTTGTCCATTAAGGATTTCTGTAGTTCAAGAATTTGTTTTTGAGAACTTCTTAATGTTCTTATCAATTTTTTGAGATCTGCTTTTTGCATTTCTTCTATATCATCATCCTCATAATCTTGAATTGGGGTGTCTTTTTCATTTGAGGGCTTCATGGTGACTTCCTTGTTTTTATTACCTTGGTTTTTGTGTTTGTTATTTGGCATATTGGAGATATTTGGTTTCTTCACTGTGGTGCTTTTTCTTGTTATACTATGACTCTAGATTAAGTGGACTATCTGTTTTTGATGGAGCCTTAGGGCTTGAGATGGGTGTGGCCTGAGAGCTCTGTTTGGTGTGCCAAAGGTGACACTCCCAGGTTAGGCGTGGTAAACCTCTCTCTCTCTCTCTCTCTCTCTCTCTTTTTTTTGATTCAAAAGGGAAGTTATTCTGCACAGCTGAACGAAGTTGGAGGTAGTTAGCAGGCAAATGATATACCCACAGGAGCCAGAGATCGGAAGCTCTTTCCCAAGGACCACACAGGGAATCTGTTCGGCCCTTAGAGTGGGCTCAAATTCTCCTTCAGTCTCCCACTGGGTTGCCAAAGTTACGGAATTGTAGTGTCTCTGGAGAGTGCTCACGTGAATTCCGTGAGTTCTCTCCCCCACCGTCTCTTTTTTCACAGTCTCAGTTCAGTAGCACCACAAATTTACTAGGTCCTAATCTCCTGTTAATTTGCCCCGCCCAGAGTCAGGTTTTTCTGCTAGGCTCAGGGCCGGTGCAGACCTGAGGTCGCTCTGCTTATGACGTATGTCCAAGATGGCGCCTGCTCTTTGTCTTGCTCACCCTTGAGAGGTGAGCGAAGAGAGAGAAACCCGTGTCCGTACCAGTCACCTCTCTCTCTTCCAGTTAGCCTGGTGAAGTTCCCCCCCTCCCCGGGGGTCGTTCCCTCTAGTCTCCTCTCTCCGCTTGCCTGCCGGTGTCTCGGGCTCACCTCGCGTTCCAGCGGCTCGGTCCCGCGGCTCGGCTTGCACAGCTCGGTCCCCCAGTCTCTCTCTTTGTCTCTGTCTCCCTCCTCCTGTAACTCTGCCTTTCAAACAAACAAATAAATCTTAAAAATAGATATATATATGAAAATATATTATTAAACATATAATGTTTATATATTAATATATAATACATTTAATCATATATTTATTATATATAAATATATAAATAAACAAATGGCCTTGGGATGAAAGCAGAGGGCAGAGAGGAAGCCCTGTGGTTCCATGCCCTCTTGTTCTATTATTACTACAACTTAAAATTTTAGTTGAGGGGCAGGCGCTATGGCATAGTGGGTAAAGCTGCCGCCTGCAGTGCTGGCATCCATATGGGTGCCGGTTTGAGTCCTGGTTGCTCCACTTCCAATCCAGCTCTCTGCTATGGTCTGGGAAAGCAGTAGAAGATGGCCCAAGTGCTTGGGGTCTTGCACCCACAGGGGAGACCAGGAAGGAGCTCTTGGCAGATCAGCGCAGCTCCAGCCCTTGTGGCCAATTGGGGAGTGAAGCAGCAAAACAAAGACCTCTCTCTCTCTCTCTGCCTCTCCTTCTCTCTGTATAACTGACTTTCAAATAAATAAATAAATCTTTAAAAAATTATAGTTAAAAGGCAGACAGAGAGTGAGAGACAGAGATCTTCCGTCACTGGTTCACTCCCCAAATGCCCACATCAACTGATCCAAGCCAGGCAGAAGTCAGAAGCAAGAACTCAGGTCGGGTCTCTCATGTGGGTGGCAGGGACCTGAGTACTTGAGCCATCACCTGCTGCCTTCCATCAGCAGGAAGCTGGAGTCAGCAGCAGAGCAGGGAACAAATCCAAAGTTACATAGAAGGTAATTTGTTGGGATTTATGCCCAGAGCATAGTCTTGGGTAGCCATGGGACAGTGAATCTCCATCCTGAGAGGCAAGAGGAAAATGTGTTTTGGGATAAAGGTGGCCTGAAGATAATCAGACTATTTTCAAGAAATATCACATTTGTGAGATGCATTCCAGGTGTAAGGTAAGAGATATCCTGGGCTTCAGATGAGCACAGCAGATATGAGGATTTTGTTTTTATTGTCGAGTTTGGGATGACCTCCAGGGATACCAAAATGGCAGATACGTCCAAGGTGGTTGCAGTCAGGCCAAGCTGAGTCCCTGCAATGTCAAAGGACTTTCCTTGCATAGGAGAAAGAGGAGTGGACAGAACGGCTGTGGTCACCTGCCTTCTGTGTCCCGTCTGCTGAGCTGCACCTTGGTGGGAAGGAAGAAGAAACAGGAATTTATCTCAGCTGACATTTCCCTTGTTGACCAGATCCATGAGAGATGGGGCAGGATGGGGCGGGTGGGGCTTGAGAAAAGTCCCCAGTAAAGGCTGCCGATGACAGGTAGCCCTGTGCCCAGTAGCACACTGGACATGGTTGTATTGGCTGTGTTGGCTGAGAAAATGAGTGCTATTTTGGATTGTTCCTTACTGATGATTGACAAGCAGCCATCCCTGAATACCTGCCAGCGAACAGGCTCTGTGCTTCACACTGTGAGATTCGCAGATGTGTTGTGGATTACCAAAGTACCATGGGGTTGGGAAGGTGGAATACTCACTCTTGAAATAAATGGCAGTAAGGTAATTATTGAGGTATTGATTTTTAACATAAAGACCAGGGGTGCTGGGCTGCTTGTGTGTCTGTGTGTGTACCAGCACCTTGGTGGCAGCCAGTGGGACAACATTTATGTTCGAAGGATATTGGGTTCTTTTTAACCTGAGAGCCATCACGGCTGGTGTTTCTACTGGGGACAGTCTGATGATTGGTGATGACACATGCTGGCACTGTAAAATGAGCGAGGTACAGCCAGCAAGAAAATGGGGCAGACAGCGGTTGAAGTAGCAGCCAATGGGGCCAAGACGACTGCCTGGGAACGTGGCATGCAGTTGCCTGCCTCTGTCAGGTCCATCTTACTGCCCTGGACACTGGTTTTCATCGGGGTCCTCCTTGGCACAGGCCTTTGGCCAGGTATCCCCGTTCACAGCTTGCCTGGCTCTGGTTTGGGAGCCTGGTGTGTGCCTTCTGTTCACGCTGTTGGCTGGCACCTCCAGCGGTGCCCACTGCATTCAGCTGAGCTCCAGACCTTGGTCTTCATTGCCGGGTGCTCAGTGGGCAGTCCTCTGATTTCCTCTGCCCTGCAAGGCCCATCTGCTTCTCCTTTCTCCTGGGACAAGCAGCTGTGACAACTGTGAGCCCCAGCAGTGTTGCTGATTGATGCTTTATTTAAAAAGATGGGTATTGAATGAAAGTTAAATCTATACTGGAACAAAAACAGGGGCCATGGTCTCTCAGTCTCCAGGAGAGTTTTCCAGATCTAACATGTCAGAAGAACACAAGGGCCAGCTTGAAGGAACTCTGGCCAAAGCTGGGACAATGCGTGCCCATGGTTCTTCCCTTCTTTCCTGAACAAAGGGCCAAGGTCACCCAGGTACCTACCACTTACCGTAAGACCCTCTTCCCGACCAGGGTGTGGCAGGCACCCTGGCAGTATCAGCCCACTCTCCACACGGGGGAACACCTTTAATGAGGTCTCACCATGCCTATGGAGTGAGCAGCCCTGAGCAGTTCTGATCCAACATTGTGGGGAGCAACTCGGACTGGACTGAGTTACTGGAATTAAGACTTATTCTATGCATCTGCTCTCCCACAATATGGTGCTGGGAGAGGAGAAAACAGCTTCTACACAGCTGCCTCCAGTTCAACCAATAAACTGTAGGACTTGCTCCTGATTGGAGGAGAGCAGCGTACTCAGCGTGTGGGTAGCAGAGTTGGGATTGGCGGAGGAGGACTATAAAGGAGGAGAGAGACAACATGCACCAGGAACATCTAAGGGGAACACCTGTGCAGCCCCCGAGAGAGCCGGCCGGCGGTGTGCCGCTCCCCCTCGGAAGTGGGGAATGTGGCAGGGGGAACCGCCCTTCCACGGAGGTGGAAGGGTTGGTAGCCAACCCGGGAAGAACCAGCAGCAAACCCGGGGAGGGCCGAGCAGACGAAAGAACAGCGCAGGGTCCTGTGTCGTTCCTCTACGAAGACGGGGAGCGACATAATGGTGCCGTGACTCGGATATGAAGCCTAGGCAGGGTTCTGTGTCGTTCCTCCACGAAGAGGGGGAGCGACAAACATCTCGGAGCCCCTCACCCTATAAAGAGCAGCAAGGCCCTTCAGCTCCCTATGTCTGAAATCACTCGTGTATTTGCTTGGTTTTCTCTAACTCGGGAAGGGGAGGCAGGGCTGGGAATGATAAGGGGGCTTTCAAGGAGGCACTGCACAATGAGTGAAGCTCACAGCACTGGGGAAGGCTGCAGGTTACACCCCTGACATTCCCACCCAGCACCATGACTGAGTCAGCCATGCCCGCCCTCTGAGGATGAGGGATGCTCAGGGCACAAAGAGCAAATTGAAAAGATAACAGAGAAAAAGATGCTTCTGTGAATAAAAGCCATGACCTTGGCTTTCTCAGTGCAGTCCAAGGGCAGATGCCATGTGCCGATCGGTTGTAAAGCAGAAGGAACAAAATAGCAAACGGTCAGATGAACCAAACCTGGAAGAAGCTTCTAGGGAGTTCAGGAGGAACCGGATCCTACTGGAGTGAGAAGACGGGGATTGCTGTGTCTGGGTCACTGCAGTTATGGAGAGCAGCAGAGCAGGAAGAGAGTGTTCCCAGGGAGACACCAAGAAAGGCGAGGGAGTGCAGGCTTTCCCTCTACCTGCTCAGCACTGTCCAGCAAAGGACACAGGGAAAAAGCAGCAAACTCATTCCCCCACCCCCACCCCCGTCTCCTGCTCTCTCCCTGTCTCCCTCCAGTGGCTCCAGAATTGCATATTTCATCAGGTAGCATCAGAAGGCAAATAGTTGGACTTGTGTATGGAAAGTTCTGCCCCATCATTTCCTGTGGTGCCTGGAGCTGGATGGAACCACAGTGGGGGTGCATCACCTAGAGAGGGCACAGGGCTGTTGGGCTGACAGGTACACAGAAGGGAGGGAGGGAGGGAAGGAGGAGGGATCTTTAGCTTCATGATTTTTTTTTTTGCCTCCTTTTTATTAAAGGATACGGGGCATCTACCTGGGAGTTGCATTAAAGGGCCGTCAGCAATCCCTCTGGTCAGGAGCCTGTAGCTTGGCTTCCTTCCCTTGCCTCATTTTGTCTTCCCAGGTCTGGTTTTGGTTTGTTGCTGGTGTTTGCTTCTTGGAGAGGGCTCTCCCTCCACAGATCCCATGGGCGATGAAGACCTCTTTGGGTGCCCCCTCTTTGTGCTGGGCAGTGTCAGCTTCTCTGTCCCTGCTCTGCAAAGACAGGATCCTGAGCTGGGCTGAGCTCTTCCTACCTGGTAGAGAAGCTGGATGGGGGCCCAGTAGTCTGGAAGGAACCACGCACTGTATTAGTGTATGGTGTCAAAGTTCAGACAATCAAAGAGGAATGAAACTCAAAACTCAGAAACTCAAAACAAAACCCCAGTGGGAATGCCCTGGGAGGGCCTTCTGTCATGAGCCTCATCAGCAGGCTCACCATGGCTTCTTTGGAAAAGCACTCCAAGTTTTCGACCTTGTTTCCTCATTGGAAGAACAAGGGCACAGGGCAGTGTGGCGTCCGGATCCTCAAAGGAGTTTCCAAGAGAATGGGGGCAGAAGCCAAGAGATTGCAGCGGGTGCAGGCTGCCTCTGCCGCCAGCTTGGAGCTGCTGACTCAGCTGCTCAGAGCCTCCCAGTGTCTCTGTTGTGTCTCTGGCTTGTGCTGGGGACATCTTGGGGGCACCGTTGGGTGACCGCCATTGGTGCTATGGAAACTTCTCAAACCTTCGCCTCTGGATTGTGTGCTGATCCTTCCCTGGGGCTTGAAGCTGGTTAACTTGGCCTGAATTCCAGGGTGGCAGTTTCTCTGGAAGTTTTGGAAGAGGACGATCATTTCCTATGCTAATAAACCAAATGTGGGTAGTTCTGCTGTGAGTGTAAAATGTGCTTGGATTTTTAAGATACATACTTTAAAAATAATCGTGAATTCCATGCCTGTCTTAGGCACTTACAGCCACTGGGGTACCTGTCTCTAGGTCTCTTGGACAAGGACACCTGGTTGGGGCATTTGAGAAAAGTTGTACCTTTCCTCTGTGTGTGGATGAGTGGAACAGTCCTGCACGCCACCTGTGTACTCAGCAGGTGGATCCTTGCCCTCTCTGTGCTCTGGCTGCCTGTCAATTGGTGTCGAGGGTGAGACCTCTTCATTTTTGTGGGACCCTGAATCTGGGGAGGATGTGGTCACAGAGACTTTAAATTCTGACTTAGGTTTTTCACGGAATCCGAGGGCTGTTAAGCCCACCCTGTAGACAACTAGTTCCTCTCTATTTCTCGGACAAAGAAAAATGATTGGCACTACCTTGTGACTCCCCTGCCAATCACACAGATAAATCTGTTTTTTAAAAATTTTTATGTATTTATTTCTTGAGAGAGAGGGTGGTGGGGGAGAGCCCATTTACTGATTCACTCCCCAAATACCTGCCTAGCCAGGGCTAGGTCAGGCTGAAGCCAGGAGACAGGAACTCCATCCCGATTTCAAGATCTCAAGGGCAAGAAGCCACTCATTTGAGACCCACGCACCGAGTGTCTGCACCAGCAGGAAGCTGGGGTCAGGAGCTGGAACCCAGAATTGAACCCAAGCCCTGACAGAAGACACAGGCATCTGAACTGTTAGATGAGGCACTCCAGCACTGTTTATTATCCACAAAGAGACATGATCTGAGATAGAGATGGAGCAGGCAGAGAGGCCCAGGAGCAAACCCAGTGTCGGCGTCTCTAGCCTGGGAAGACAGATTGGGCCCTGAACTCGGCACGTGGCCTTATGGTAGGTGAGGAAAGAGTGTGGTGTCAAACTCCATGACAGGTGTCATCAATCATGGGGAGTGCTCTGTGGCCCCCTGCACACTGTGGCTTGGAAATGAAGCCATCTGTCAAACCAGGAAGCCAGGCTGCCCCAGCCCTCACTCACCTGGTCTGTGCCTGCAGCTAACAGAGTTTGGGGACGCTACTGACACATCTATGGTGGGAGTTGGGGCAGGGAATATTCTGCAATTCTTTTAAACCCCCTTGAAAATCAGAGATGCTAAGAAAAGCGGTCACAATCCCCTGAGAACTTTTTTTTTTTTCTGCATTTGGCAAAGGTTGAGCTAGAATTTGCTGTGTGAGTGTAGCAGGACTTTAAAAACTGTTTACGTTTACTTAATGTTTGAGAGGCAGAGACAGACACACAAGGAGGGTTCACATTCCCTCGCTCGCTCCCCCAAAAGCCCACAGTGGACAGGAGCTGGGGCTTGGAGCCAGGTCTCGATGTGAGTGACAGGAAGCTGATCACTTGAGCTGCCTCCACGGGTCTGAATTAGCAGGAAGCTGGAGTCAGGAGCCAGAGCTGGGACTCAGTTCCAGGTATTCTGATTTGGGAAGTGGGCAGGATAACTGCTAGGTTAAATGCCTGTCTCCAAAAGGGACTTACTTATTTATTTATTTAGACAGGCAGAGTGGACAGTGAGAGAGAGACAGAGAGAAAGGTCTTCCTTTTGCCATTGGTTCACCCTCCAATGGCTGCTGCGGCCGGCGTGCTGCGGCCGGCACACCGTGCTGATCCAAAGCCAGGAGCCAGGTACTTCTCCTGGTCTCCCACGGGGTGCAGGGCCCAAGGACTTGGGCCATCCTCCACTGCACTCCCGGGCCATAGCAGAGAGCTGGCCTGGAAGAGGGGCAACCGGGACAGAATCCGGCACCCCGACTGGAACTAGAACCTGGTGTGCTGGCGCCGCAAGGCTGAAGATTAGCCTATTGAGCCGCGGCGCCAGCGCCAAAAGGGACTTCTTACGTAAGGCGTGAGCTCCAAATTCTTACACCTGCTTGCCATGTTCTCTTCTGTGTCTGGACATAGATTGAAATAAAGAAAAGATGTACAGAACAGCCTGGCTATCTTATTTAAAGCTAATGATCAAAGTTGGATCATTCCAACCCAGTATAAGAACTGTATGTGTGTGTGTGTGTGTGTGTCTGTGTGCACATGCAGGTGCACATTGGAATTGCATAAGAGACTGAAGGAAAACAGTGATGCCTTGTGTACTCCACTAACACTTTCCATAATTTTGCATGTTATCTTATCTGTAATTTTATTTTTTATTAACAAAACTGCCAATGTAGGATTAATGTTGTAATTGCTGGGTTCCAGGGTCCAAGGCCAAGAGCCCAGATCTCAATCTGAATCTTCCACGTGGATGGCAGGAACCCAACTACCTGAGCTTTCATCTGCCTGCCTTCCCAGGGTGTGTATTAGCAGCAGGAAGCTGGAACTAGAAGCAAAGCTGGGACTAGAACTCAGGCACTCTGATCTGGGATGTGGGTATCTCGTCAGGTCCTAACCACTGCATCAGATACCCACCTCTATCTTTTTAAATTTTTTTATTTATTTGAAAGGCAGAGTGATGGGGTGAGGGGGAGATAGATAGAGTTCTTCCATCCGCTGGCTCACTCCCCAAATGGCCAAGGCTGGGCCAGGCCAAAGCCAGGAGCCAGGAACTCCATCTAGATTCCCATGTGGGTAGCAGGGGCCCAAGCACTTGGACCATCTTCTGCTTTCCCAGGAGCATTAACAGGGAGCTGGATTGGAAGCAGAGCAGCTGGGGCTTGAACCAGTGCCTGGACATGAGGTGCTGGAGTCACAGGCTGCAGCTTAACTCACTGCACCACGACGCTGGCCCCACACCCACCCTCTCATTGCCTTTTACCCTACTCTGCCTGTGTGTCCTCAGCAGGCATATTGTGAGCGGGCTGCCGTTCCAGCTTACCAGGAGGCTGCTTCCAATTCATTATTTCATCTTCGGCCATGGACAAGCCAAGGGAAAAGGATATTCCCAGAGCCAGTGTGTTCCAAGTTTGCTCAGAGGTCATGGCCACTTTATTTGGGTAGCTCCCAGCACAGCACAAATGCCTGGATGTCAACCCTGTCCCTTTAACACTGCCGAGCGAGTGTTGGCTGCATTTGTTGGAGATGCAGCTTCCCTCTTGGTGCAGGAGTGTTCACGGCTGACTTGGCCACGAGACAGAGGACCCTGTGTTCCTCATTATTTCTGGATGAAAAGTCCTGCAGGCGAGTGGAGATTCAGGGCAAGGATGGCCAGGTGGAGCAGTCACCAGTGTGCAGTGGGTTGTAGAAGTGGAGAGATAATTAAATTAGGAGTGCCAGGTGCAGGCATTGAAAAATAACCATGGGTGTTAATTATGCAGTCCGGCCTCACAGTCCAAGTATTAGAGGGAAAATGCCACAGGCCTGGCCGTCACGTGGCATTGGAAAAGCTTGGGGACAGACACATTCATGGCTTCTGGAGAATCTGCCAGAACTGCCTACTTGGGATTCTGGTGGAGCAGGGACTTTGTTAGGTGGAATGTGCACGTTCCCCCTCTCCCACCCCATTTTTGCCACTGTGCCACAGTGCACGTGTCGGGTATGTGAGTGGGATGGGGGCTTAACTTGGGTCCCTGTGGAAATAGAAATGCCTGAGTATCATTTCCAGTTGTGGCACTTCTGGACGTGTTTCTCCTCTTCCTGATTTGAAATGAATTTGATCTTTGGGATCAGGAGCACAGTGTCCTTGTCATGGAGGTGAAGTTTAGATCCAGGCAAAATCTGCACAGTGGCCAGCAGCCCAGTGATGACAAGGAGTGGTCACTGGCAGCATGCTCTAGCAGCCTGGCTGTTGACTACCTACAAAGTGTGTGACAAATCAGACCTCAAAATCCATTCTGCACTGTTCCATTTTGCTGAGGTTCTACAAAAGGTTAGACTAAACTGTGGTGATGGATGTCAGGTCGCTGGTGGCAGGAAGGAACCCTATAGGGTGATATTCTGTTTCTTTCTTAGGCTACGATCATAGGGATGTAAAAGTTTTCCAAAGTATGTTCCAGGTACACTTATATCCATGCGTGTTCTTCCATGTAAATTATCCCTCAGTGAAAGAAATGGGGAAAGACCTCCCAACACTACATCTGTTCATGGGTTTTGGACCCTGGCTTGTCTATTGCAAAAGATGATGAGGGCAGATCTATTTGTGGTCCATCTGTCATCCTGGTCACAGAGCTGTTCAGAAAAACCTCTCCTTAGGAAGAAAGCAAAACCAAACCCAAGGGATGGCAAACTGCAGCCCTTAGACCAAATCTGCTCACTCACAGTGTTGTGGATAAAATGGTGTTGGGACACAGCCTAAGCCTGTTCATCTGTGTGTTGTCGCTAGATGCATTCATGCCCCAGGAGCAGCTGCAGAGACCACGGACGTCCACTGTCTGTCCCTCTGCAGAAAACACTTGTGGACCTTTGGCCTAACAAGCACATCTTTCCGAATCGTGTCACTTCAGCTCTGTGTGGGTGGAGGTTTTGTGGGGAGAATACTCCCTGGGAAGGAGAAGCTTTGGGAGCCTTGTACAGCTGTTGGGCATGGTCACAATTGGGATGAGGCATCGGTCATCTCGTGGAGTTCCCTGGGCACCCATAGTAGCATCGTGGCCCTTCTGTGCTGTGCAGCTTGATCCACATAAAGTTTTGTAAAAAGTTTCCTGTGTCACTGTTGATAGGAGAAATTAGCCAGGCCTAGAAGCTATCAGTGTCTAAAGTGAGACTCCTGTGTAGGTTTCTTTTTTTTTTTTTAAGATTTATTTATGTATTTAAAAGTTAGAGTTACACAGAGAGAGAAAGAGAAGCAGAGAGAGAGAGAGAGAGGTCTTCCATCTGTTGGCTCACTCCCCAAGTGGTTGCAACGGCTGGAGCTGCACTGATCCAAAGCCAGGAGCTTCTTCCAGGTCTGCTGTGTGGATGCAGGGGTCCAAGCACTTTGGCCATCTTCTACTGCTTTCCCAGGCCATTGCAGAGAGCTGGGTCGGAAGTGGAACTGCCTGGACTCGAACCAGTGCCCATATGGAATGCTGGCACTGCAGGCGGCAGCTTTTACCTGCTGTGCTACAGCACTGGTCCCCAAGACTTCTGTTTTAAACCTAGGCTGTTGGCTGCATGTCCCTGCACAGAGACTAACACTGAGCCGATGGCTTGTGATCCAGGTGAGTGAGTTCTTGGTGACACTTGATCGGCATGACTGCTGAATGAATGAATCAAGGAAGGAGCTGATGGAAGATTCAGGTTTGACTCGGGGGCCAGATGAGCCATTTTATCAAAGAGGCTCGGGACTGTTGTGATTTTCTGTAGTCGGTTGGAAGCCTCCTCCCTTCTTTCCTTGACCTTGCACCCAAGATGACGGCTCTAATCCAGGAAGTTTCAGGGGGATTGGCCAACAAGACGCACAGGTCCCAGAGCTCAGTCTTTCTTCATTTTGCAAGTATTGGTTTCCTGCGTCTGTCTGCTGCCTCGCTCTGTGCTTCCCAGAATTAAAGAGGTCTCAAGAAAAAGGGATCAATACCTTTTTTTAAATTTTAAATGAAAAGAACTAAATGGTGATCAGTGTCACCTACAGCTTGACAAGTAGATGGCTGCTCTCCTTAAAAACAGGAAGTGAAATGGAAAGGATGCAGGGGCCTAATTATAGACCTTTCAAGACTTTTTTTTAAAAAAACATAAAATCCAGGCAGTGCCTTGGTGTTACGTTCGTTTGTTTCTTAATGACCCCAGGTTACAACAGCTGCAAGCAAAGAGTGAATAATTCAGAAACAGAAAATTACGGTCTAATGAAGAGGGTTGCAGAAGCAAGCAGAGAGGTGGGAATGTGAACCACACGCATCCCGTGCCTCTCGGGTGACAATTCACTCATTTAGTCAATCACAGATGTTCAGACCTCCTGTGAGCCTGGCCCTGGGCTGGGAGCCAGAGCTGACCCCAGAGCACCTGTTCACGTGCCTGCTTCCTGGAGCTCTGCTCTGGGATGGGGGTGGGTCCACCATGGGGGTTGGGAGACACACATGGGGGAGAATGATGGCAGATGAGGCTGACAGGCAGGGGTGCCCACCGCCTGGGCTTAGAGCTGGCAGAGTTGGATGTTGGATCCTGTGGTCAGTGGGCGATTGTTTTTTGCTTCTTTGGACATGAGGGGCATGGAGAGCCCAGCTGACCCCAGACAGTGCTGAAACTGGGACACAAATTGCCTGCACTGCCAAGTACCCTGGGGAGTCCTTTCTGGGGGCCCTGGGCCGTGTGCACCTCGGCCACTCTTAGTTACCTCTGCTTCTCAGGTGCCACTCGCTGCTTCTACTGCCTGATAGCATCCAAAATCATTAAACTTCTCGAAAGGCCTCCTCTCTTTTCAGGCCACTGCCTCTGACAACAGTAACAGCAGTAACATACACATATGCAAATACACATGCACACATATAACACACATACATACACACGTCATAGTAGACTTGTTTCTCCCTTATAGGTTCACCTGTGGATTTGGGATTATGAGAGAATCTGATTTCTTCCACTCTTACAAAGTGTTTATTTCATAAATATTCTCACAGAGTTGCCAAAAATAACCTGTGACACAGAAATGGGCAGCTTAGTGTTTTCTGTACATTCATTCATCCATGACTCATGAACTCATGTTTATGGAGCACATTGGAGCCAAATGCTCCATACCTGGTGCTGGGGAGTCAACAGAGAAGAAAAACAGCCTATCTCTTGCTTGCAGCGAATTTACAGCTTGCTAGGAGAGGCAGGTAACCATCACGTAGTAATCAAACAAATGCTTACAAGTTTGGAAAAGTATTGTGAATGATTCTCGTACTAGGATGTTACACAGTCATAAGGGGTCTGGGGATCAGGAGAGATTTTAGAAGAAATTGACACTGGGGCTGAAATATACAAGAATATTGACCAGGTGCAGGTGCAGGGAAGCTGTGCAAAGGCACCATGGGCCAGAGAAACAGCTCTTAGGAGGAGTGAGAGAATCAGGAGGGATGGAAGAAAGGCACAAGAGGAGTCTGGCGACATTGGCTGGGTCTTGGTGATGCAAGGCCCTGTGGCTGTTAAGGAGGCCAGATGTGATTCCAGGAGCAGCAGGAAGCTGCTGCTGCTCTTTAAGCAGGTTGAACATGCATTTGGAAAAACACACACTTGACCTTCTGTTTTGGAACCATCTCTGGCTGCTATGCTGAGGTGGACCAGTAGAAGACTCAGCCTCCAAGCAATGGCTTTCTACTGGGTGGCTTTCCTTCCCTCACTTTCCCTCTGGGGTTTGGGGGCTTTGGGCTTGTTTAGTCTCTGAGAGTCTCTGAGCAGGGCTGGTCACGGGATACTTATTAAAGGAAGCCCTCTGGAATATTTTGGAAGGATCTGGAATGAGAGTGAATAGCATATGTTGCAGCACTGGGTGAATCAAGTATTACCTTGCTAAAAGGTAAACTGAAGTCTGAAACGATTGTACCTGCTGACTGCAGGCCATGCATGTTAAGTTTCCTTTTAAATCTGGTTTTTCTTTTGACATCTAGAGTACAGCATCAGAGGTTTGCCTTCACAGCCACTCTTAAATGCTAGAACACTGGGGAATGATTTCCCACTTTCTGTAGTAATTAGCTATAATGAAAGGGAAGGCATCTGGTGACGGGGGCCTGAAGGCAGGGTGGGAGGGTTTGGCCATGGGCGAAGAAGGAAGAAGGTGCTGACTGTATCCTGCATAGGTGTTAGCTATTATCGTAATGATTCTTACTAACATGGATGCTCCTGCTGCCAATATCCTGCATTGCCATCTCACTTAAAAAAAAAATTCACTCATTCATTCAATTCACTCTTGTCAGCAAATGTTTATAGAACACCCATCATGCCAGGCTTGGATACAAGGGTTGGGGATAGAGCAGCTGGTTGGGGGAGAAGAATATATAAGTAAATGCCAAATAAGTGGATGCATTATCTAGGAGGTAAGCAGAGAAGAAAAACAGGGCAGGATGAGAGGAGGGGGAGTGGGAAGGCCTCTCTGAGGGGACACTGTTGAGCCAAGGTCTGAGTAGAAGGAGGAACCCAGGCAGACCACTGGGAAGCTGGTGCAGCAGGTGCAAAGGCCCAGTAGCTGCTTTCAGGATTTGAGAGGTGTAAGCTCTGCCTATGCCCAGAGCCTCTGTTACTATGTAACCACTAACCCCTAGTAACAAGAATGGGCGCCTCCTCCAGGTGGGGGAGGTGAGCAGCTCAGATAGAGTGATTGGCATCTGCTTCCAGTTTCCTTTTGTTTTTAAGGATTTGATTCCCACCTCCCGTAGGTTGGGTCAGCAGCCAGTCACGTAAGAAATGAAGGTTCCCAGGAGAAATGTCTTGAGCGTTTTAGCAAATCCTAGCATTCATGTATCTCGTTTCTGAAAACTTTGAGGATTCACAACAATCTGCCTTTGCCTAGTGACATGGTGATTGGGGGAGCAGGCATCTTGTTAAACATGGAACACAGAAATAAGCAGTGTTGAAGTTGACATGCGGACGTGGAAATGGAAGGAAACGCACCCTTGGAAGAAAGGGAGCCATCCCTGTGGCATTTAAGATGTCAGCTCTGCCTTCCATAGATGGTGCTTTCTGCCACCAGCTTCCCCGCCCACGTAAACAAGGACGGGTGCCAGTGTGGGTTCTCAGCTGGGGCCCAGACAGCCTTCTCCAGGGTGTCAGCATCTTGGGGGGTTCACGACAGGCGAATAAATGCGGTGGGTTTGGATGACTGATGGGTGTCCCAGGGCCTGAAAACAGGGGAAGGAGATGCCACTTTTTATCTCTGTGCATAGAAATGCAGAAATTTCTACCAGGATGGTACTGCACAATGCAGGCTCTGAGTGTGTGTAAAGTTTCAGAGACTCAGCTATGGTTGATGTTGCTGATATCATTAATTCAAGCCAAGTAGGAATGAGTCTTAATTTTCTGCAGTGTGTGTGTGTGTGGGGGGGGGGGGGGATCTACTTTTAAAGGGAAAATAAAGTGAGTTCTGTGTTTTTACTCATGAGAGTCAGAGGGATTGAAATTTAGCAATTCATTTTTTTTAAAGATTGTTTATTTGAAAGAGTTACAGGGAGGGAGAGGGAGAGGAGGGAGGGAGAGAGGGAGGGAGGGAGCGAGGGAGGGGGAGGGAGGGGAGTTAGAGGGAGAGGGAGGGAGGGAGAGAGAGATCTTCCATCTGCTGGTTCACTCCCCAGATGACTGTAACACAGCCAGGGCTGAGCCAGGACAAAGCCAGGAGCTAGGACCTTCTTCCAGGTCTCCCACATGGGTGCAGAGGCCTAAGCACTTTGGCCATCTTCCACTGCTTTCCCAAGCCATTAGCAGGGAGCTGGATCAGAAGTGGAGCAGCCAAGACTCTAACTGGCACCTATCTGGGATGCTGGCATTGCAGCTGGCAGCTTTCCCCATTATGCCACACAGCACCAGCCTGAACAACTCATCTTTGTAAAAGAGAACTTTGAGGGCCATTTGCCATTTTTGTTCTGGGCCTGATGGCTGGCAAGCAGTGTGCCTTCTTGTGGGTTTCCAGGTGTGGGAGCTGCTGCAGCCCCAGGTGAAGGGAGCGTCTGTCTCCCTGTTGCCCACCCTCACCCCCACCTCTGGCCTTGCCAAACAGCACTGAAAGCTCCAAAGTGGATTAAGACTGGATAACTGAACACAGATGCAAAAGGGGAGACTGAGGTTTAATTCCAGCTTCCTCCCCATTGTCTGTCTGTCTTCTCTCTCCCAGAAACTGATCTGTGAACCCACACAGCACACCAGGCCAAGGAGGTTGAGGGGGAGGGAGCCATTGGCTGCTACCAGGCTGGGGAGAAGGAGCTACAGTTTGCTCGGATTGCTCGGCTGCATTCGCTGGGGTCTAGGGGCCCCACGTCTTTAGGGCAAACCCTGCAAAATTGCAAGCATTCAGCCCTATGCAATTACCACTGACTCAGCTGCCAAAACATATTTTCCATCCGTTTCTGACAGAGTCTTCTGTCTGAACAGAGAGGAGAAGGGAAGACGGTCTGTTTTTTTCCGAGCGCTTCCAGCCTGATTCTCGAGGAGCACGTGCTGAAGTCACCAAGTCTAATTGGGATGAATTGATGGAGCCTCTTTGGCAGCTCTGAGCAGCACCCTCCCAAGAGGCGAGGCTATAAATGGGAGGCAATCACGATGATCTACATATTCCCCTGCACGCTGCTTGGCTAATCCAGTCCGTTTTCCATAGATGTGATCACTGTAGACAGCTGCTGTGCCGTCACTGCTCTCGAGTTGTTTATTGAACCCCGTGGCTCAAGGAGGGCAATCTGGTGGGCTTGGGAAGGCAGCTGAGCTGCCAGAAAAGATAGGGGACCCCCACGCTTTTAACATGGTCCTCTGAAAATTCGGGTTTTTTCCTCTGCCCCTCGAGCAGAGATTGAACGACCACTTATCCTGTGAAACAACTCACACACGTGCATCCCCCAGACCACGTGCGAGTGCTGATGTCCGACGTCCATACGCGAGTTCCAGCACTTGTCATTCTGACTCAGCCTGCTTGTTGGGGCCAGGAGCTTCATGAGGGCAAAACCTGTGTTCTTTGCCTGCCTCCTTCATTGCTAGGCGGCCGGGCTCCCCAGCGAGGAACCTCTGTGGAACTGATCGCATTTTGACCTGTTTTTTCCCCTCTTGCTTGCACCTCAATGCTGCATGCTTTCTCCACGTGTGGCTTGTTCATTCCATGGGGACTCAGTGCTTTGATCTTTAGAGGGCTTCCTCTTCACTTCCCTTCCCTAAAGGGTCCATGGGGCTCGGGATGGTACCTTAACCCATAACCAGACTTCTCCCACACCTGACAACTTCCATTCAGTGCCTCAGCTTATCTCCCAAGAGGGGATTGGCTAAATCTGACCACCGTGTCCTGCACTGCAGCCCCCATATCATACACACTCCTTCTAATCCTGCCTCTTCACTGCCTTGTGGATGTGTCACCCCCTGGAATGTCAGATATTTGCTTATTTATGTATTTCCGCTCAGCCTTATTTAGGTATAATCAACAAAGATTGTGTATTTCCAGTGTGCAGTGTGGTACTCTGATGCATGTATAGATTGTGACAATATTATATCAATCTCATTGACACATTGTCATCTCAGCATTTTTTTTAAAATGACAACCACTTAGAAGCTAATCTCTGAGCCATTTTCACAGTGGCATACATTATTATTAATTATAGTCACTGTGCTGTCTGATAGCCTCCTGAACCTCATTGTGGCTTCAATTCATATTCCCCTTAGGAGACAGTACTTCTTCATATACTTCTTGTTGGCCATTTGTATGTTGTCTTTTAAGAAGCATCTATGCCATAGACAGGAGTGTCAATTGGTAAAGTCAACAACAGGAGTCACTGTGCACTTACTCCTCATGTAGGATCTCTGTCCTTAATGTGCTGTGTATTGAGATTTAATGCTATAACGAGTACTCAAACAATATATTTCACTTTGTGTTTCTATGGGGGTGCAAACTGTTGAAATCTTTACTTAATGCATACTAAACTGATCCTCTGTAAAGAAAAAAAAAAAGAAAAGAAATTATCAACTCCCAACTTGACTCTCACTGGGATTAAACATGACAATAGGTCTGATCTGATTTCATCATCATTTAAAAAAAATCATCTATTATTTTTCACTTTATGTTTCTGTGTGGGAGCAAACTGTTGAAATCCTTACTTAATGTATACTAAGCTGATCTTCTGTATATTAAGAGAATCGAAAATGAATCTTGATGTGAATGGAAGGGGAGAGGGAGTGGGAAAGGGGAGGGTTGTGGGTGGGAGGGACGGTATGGGGGGGAAGCCATTGTAATCCATAAATCGTACTTTGGAAATTTATATTCATTAAATAAAAGTTAAAAAAAATGTACTACTTTAAAAAAAAAAAAGCAGCATCTATTCCAGACCCTTGTCCATGTTTTTTTTTTTTTTTTTAACCAGGTTATGTGTTTTCTTGTGTGAGTTTTGGATATTAAACCCTGATGAGATACGTGCTTTGTAAATGTTTTCTCCATTCTGTGTGCTGCCTCTTCAGTCTGTTGATCATTTCCTTTGCAGTGCAGAGGTGTTTAGTTTTATTCATCCCCCAAGTCTATATTTACTTTTTTAAAAAGATTTATTTTATTTATTTGAAAGAGTTACAGAGAGAGGTAGAGACAGAGAGAGATTCTCCATCTGCTGGTTCACTCCCCAGATGGCCACAATGGCCAGAGCTGCGCTGATCTGAAGCCAGGAGCCAGGAACCTCCTCCAGATCTCCCACACAGGTGCAGGGACCCAAGGACCCAGGCCATCCTCCACTGTTATCCTAGGCCATAGAAGAGAGCTGGATCAGAAGAGGAGTGGCTGGGACTAGAACTGGTGCCCACATGGGATGCCGACGCTTCAGGCTAGGGCTTTAACCCACTGCACCACAGCACTGTGCCCTATTTTTACTTTCATTGCCTTGCTTTTGGGGTCGCAGCCAAAAAGTCATCTCCCCGACCAAGGTCAAGAAGGTTTTCCTCTAGTGATTCTATAGTTGCAGGGCTTACCTTTAAGAAGTTATTTCTGAGTTGTCTCTTCTCTTCTGTTGATCTCTATATGAGTTTGTATACCAATACCATGCTCTTTTGATTACTGCAGCTTGTGTAATATATTTTGAAATCAGGTAATGAAATGGCTCCAACTTTTCCTTTTTTTTTTTTTTTTCTTCTGAAGAGTGCTTTGGCTATCCAGGGCATTTCTTGTTTCATATGAATTTTAAGATTGTGTTTTCTGTATATGTGAAAAGTGCTATTGAAATTTTGATAGAGATTTCATGGAATCTATAGATTGCTTTTGGTAGAATGTAAATTCTAACAGTTATTGCAATCCATGAACATTGGATATCTTTTCAGTTATTTGTGTCTTATTTCATTTGTGTTTAATACATTTCTTTGTATGTATATCTTCTAAACGTTAAATTTATTCCTAAGTATTTTCTTGATTAGTATTACAAATTATTTTCTTCATTATTTTCGAATAGTTCACTGTTAGTGTATGGAAACACTACTTGTTTTTGTATGTAGACTCTGAATGCTACAACTTTATTAATTTATTAGGTCTAAATTTTTTTGAGGAAGTATTTAGAGTTTCCTAAACATGGCAATCAGCCTCAGATTAACTTCCTCCTTTTCTATTTGAACAATTTTTATTTATTTTCCTTCCTAATTGCTCTGGCTAGGACTGCCAGTATTCCATGCTGCATGGAAGTGGTGAGAGTGGACACCCTTAACTCATACAGATCTTAGAGGAAAAGCTTTCAGATCGCCCCAGCACCAATTGATTATAACATTAGTGATGGGTTTCTCATAAGTGGCTGTTATTAATTTCAGGACATTTGCCTCTATAACTAATTTGTTGAGAGTTTTTGACATTAAGGAACGTTGAATTTTGTCAAAGGATTTTTCTGCATCTATTGAGATGTTCAGATTGCTTTTAGCATTCATTTTGCTAATGTAGTGTATCACATTAATTTATTTGCATGTGTTAAACCAATCTTGTGTCACAGGGATAACACCCACTTGGCTGTGATGTGTGTTCTTTTTGATGTGTTTTTGAATTATTTTGAATTATTTCAATATTTATATTGAAGATTATGGCATCTATGTTCATCAGAGATATTGGCCAGTAGTTTTCTTTTGAAGTCTTTGCCCAATCTTGGTATCAGGGTGATGAAGACCTCATAAAATGAGTTTGGAAGGAATTTCTGTAGTTGAGTATTTTGGGAGACTTTAAGAAGGATTGATATTCATTCTTCTTTGAATATTTGTTAGAATTAAGCTATGAAGCCATCTGGTCCTGGGCTTTTCTTTGTTGGAGATTTTTTGGTTACTGATTCAGTCTCCTTACTTGTTAATTGTCTGTTGAGACTTTCTATTTCTTAATGATGTGGTCTTGGTAGGTTGTATGTTTCTAGGAAGGTGTCCATTTCCTATAGGAGATCCAATTTGTTAGCATATAACTGCTCATAGTAGTCTCTCATGAACTTTGGTATTTCTGTGATATTGATTATGATGTGTTCTCTTTCATTTATGATTTTGTTTCAGTATTCTCTTTTTTTTCTTAGTCTAGCTATGATTTGTCATTTTTTAAATTTATTTGGCAGGTAGAGTTAGAGAGAGGGAGGGAGGGAGAGAGAGAGAGAGAGAGAAAGGTCTTCCTTCCATTGGTTCACTCCCCAAATGGCCACTACGACCAGTGCTGCGCCAATCCAAAGCCAGGAACCAGGTGCTTCTTCCTGGTCTCCCATGCGGGTGCAGGGCCCAAGCACTTGGGCCATCCTCCACTGCCCTCCTGGGCCACAGCAGAGAGCTGTACTGGAAGAGGAGCAGCTGGGACTAGAACCCGGCACCCATATGGGATGCTGGTGCTGCAGGCGGAGGATTAACCAAGTGAGCCACAGCGCCCACCCCAAGATTTGTCATTTTAATACTTTTTTTGCAAACTCAACTCTTGGTGTCATTTTTTTTTTCTGTCTCTTTCTAGTCTTTACTTCATTTATTTATGCTCTGACCTGTATTATTTTCTTGCTTCTGCTTAGTTTAAACTTGATTTTTTCCTGGTTCCTTGAGGTTTAAATTTAGGTTGTTTATTTGATACCTTTCAGTTTCCTGATGTAGGTATTTATCACTATAATCTTCCCCTCTTAGAACTGCTTTTGCTGTATCCCATGATTTTTGGTTTGTGATGTTTCCATTTTAATTTGTGAATCTCCAGGGCCATCCTCTTCTTTTCGACATTGGCCTTTTACATGCAGCTCTGTCATAATCTTCATCTCAAATGACGAATGTGGGTGTTGCGTGAAGACTGCTCCAATGGAATGGGGTCTGATGTCTAAATTGCTGGAATCAATGGAATGGGCCCTCCCTTCCTTGCCAAGGATAAGAGGACTTCAGGAAAAAGGAGAAAGAACCTGTGTCATGTCTATCTTTGTGACCACACCAAAATAAACATCACTTCCTGTTTATCTCTTACCTTCTCTTATCTTGTATTCATGTCTGTGTATATTTAAGAAAATATGAGTTTTCAATGAAGTAGTTTGATTGATCTGACCAACAGACTCTTGTTCTTGCTTGTTAAATTTTTCATTGATTATAAAAATTACACATAGTCTCTGCAGAAAACTTAGGAATTTTGAAAAGAAAACTCAAAATGCACTGATATCCATGGCTAACATTGTATACCTGCTGGCGAGTGACTGAAAGCTTTTCATTTAAAATCAGGAACAACACAAAGATGCCTACTTTTATGGCTTCTATTCTGTAGAGCACTGCATCCTATCCAGAGAAAGCAGGCGAGAAAAAGCAATAAAATACATCCAGGTTATAAAGAAGCAAGTGAAATGATCTCTGTTGGCAATGTGATCCTATTATGTGTAGAAAACCCTAAAGATTCTACAACTCTTAGTACAACTCTTAGTAAAATGGAAGCTAAGAAAATAATTCTATTTACAATATTAAAAGAAGGAATGGCATACTTAGGAATGAACTTAACTGAGGCAAAAGACTTGTATACTTAATACTATAAAATGTTGCTGAAAGAAATTTTAAAAGGCATAAATAGATAAACAACTCTTAGTACTAATGAACTCAACAATCAGTTTTATATTCTAGAATCTCATGATGAATTAATGTAAAATGGAAGCTAAGAAAATAATTCTATTTACAATATTAAAAGAAGGAATGGCATACTTAGGAATGAACTTAACTGAGGCAAAAGACTTGCATACTTAATACTATAAAATGTTGCTGAAAGAAATTTTAAAAGGCATAAATAGATAAAATGACATCCTGTGTGGAAGACTTAATATTGTTAAGATGTCCATAGCAATCTACAGATAAAAATGCAGATCTGTGATATTAATATCATAATGATATTTTTGAACCAACAGAAAAATCCACCCTAAAATTCATACAGAATCTTATGGAGCCTCAAGCAGCTCAAACAGTTTTGTAAGAACAAAGTTGGAGTTCTCAGATTTACTTATTTCAAAATGTATTACAAAGTTTCAGTGACCAAAACCATGTGACGGTGGTACAAGGACAGCCATGTAGACCAATGGAACAGATTAGAGCACTCACACTTAAACCCTCACTTACATGGCCAAATAATTGTCAGCAAGAGTGTCAAGATCATTCAATGGGGAAAAGACAATCTTTTCAGTAACTCTTAGGGAAAACTTGATCCCCACATACAAAAGAATGAAGTTGGATCCTTATCTTACTCTGTATGTGAACATTAACTCAAAATGAACCAGAGACCTAAACATATGAGACCTAAAGCCATAAAAATTTCAGAAGACATAGATATAAAGCAATTGGATTTGACAGTGATTTCTCAAACATGACACTCAAAGCACATGTTAAAATGTAAAATTGGATACATTGGACTACATCAATGTTAAAGACTTCTACAAATCAAAGAATCCTATGAACAGAGTGAGAAAAAAACTGCCTATAGAATGGGAGAAAATATTTTTAAGTCTGAAAAACAGTTAATATGTATAATATATAAAGAACTACAACTCAAAGATGAAACCAAACCAATATAACCCAATTATTAAATGGCCAAAGCACTTGAGTAGACATTTCTCCAATGAAAATGTCCAAGTGACCAATGAGAGTATAAGATGCTCAACATCACTAGACATTAAGAAATGCAGTTCAAATCATTATAAGATGTCAGGCCACAAACAGCAGGGTGGCTACTATTTCAACAACAAAACAAAGTATCAGGTGTTCCTAAGTCCATGGAGAAATTGCAACTTTTGTATTCTGTTGCTGGGAATGGGAAAATGGTGTATCCACTGTGGGAAAAAAAGTATTTTTTTCTTCAAAAAGTAAAACTAGGTTTACTGTATGATCACCAATTCCACTTCTAGGTATTTACTTAAAGAATAAAAGCATAATTCAAAGAGCTGTGTGCCCATTTCATAGCAGCATTATCCACAGTAACCAAAAGGTGGAAGCAACTCACATGTCCCTCGATGGTTAAGTGGCTAAGATGTGCTGTATACATACAGTGGAATCTTATTCAGATTTACAAAGGAAGAAGGTTCTGTACTTAGGACAACATGGATGAACCTTGAGGAATAAGACTAAGTGAAATAAACCTGGTATAAAAAGACAGCTACTTATGAGGTCACTTCCATGAGGCATCAGTGTGGACAGACTCACGGGAACAGAAAATAGAATGGTGGCTTCAGGAGCTGGGTGAGGGATAATGAGGAATCAGTGACTTTCAGTTTTGTAAGACAAATGTGTTCTGGAGAAGGGTGACAGCAGTGTGCACACACTTACCACTACTGAGCTGTATATTTAGAGATGATTAAGATGAAAAGTTTTACATTAGGTGGACTTGACCACGATTCTTTACAAATCAGTCAAAATCCATGTAATTTCACCACCAGACTCAACCACTGTTGGCATTTGGGCATGTAACGCTAGTATGTTTTTAGAATTTTTCTTTCCTAGGTGTGTGTGTTTGCAGGTGTGCATGTGCACATGCATGCATATGCATACACCCTACACACACACCAACGAAAATGTTCTGACAGTGTTATGGGTACATAGACAGCGACAGATTAGCCTTTGCTCACATGAGCAGAGAGAGATTCGGACACCTGTTTGTGGCCCAGTAATCAAGTGCTGAAAATGTCAGAGCACTATCAGAGCCCGTGGGATGACTTTGTGTAGGAAGAGGCATCTGAGTTGGGTTTTAAATAGGCATTTTCCAAGCAGAGAATGGGTATCAGAGCATATTCCAGGGAGGAGCCCAGCATTGGAAAATGCATGGAGCTGTGACATGTTGAGACATGTTTCGGCAATAGTGAGGAATTCCATAAATGTGTCTGTAGCACTGGGCAGGGTTCGTGGTGGCAGGAGGAAAAGGCTTCGACCGGAATGTGGGGGCTTCAGTCATACTGACTATCAATCAACAGAGGTGTTCCCCTTCCTCAAATCCAAGGGTTTTGTTTGTTTTTAATAATGAGAATGATATTCTGGCTGCAATCTGACACGTAGAGCAAAACAAGGTCATTTTGATCATAAGGAACCAGTTATCTCTGCAGCAGTTATAAAAGAACCATTGAAGAAAATCAGTTACAGCTCTGAAATGGGAAATTACCAACATGCTGCTCCCAGAAGACGAAACTGCCAGTGTGTTTGGGGATTGACTGTGTGCTCTTCCTGTTGCTTTTTATAACTGTACATTGCAAAGTAGACCAACCAGTGAGTCCCAGGGCTTATTAATCTTTACCATGTAGAATGGCACTCTAACACAGCTATAATGAAAGACACATAATGTATTCTTACATTTTTTAATAGCTACTTTAAATAAAGCAAAAGGGCCAAATTAGATCGGCATGGATAATGTATTTTATTTTACCTCTTTTATTGTTGAACATTTGTACCATTTCAACATGAAACCAATGTAAAAATTATTAATGAAATATTTAAATTCGTTTTTTCTAATAAATCTTCGAAAACCCTGTGTATATTTTACACTTCCCTCACATTTCCTTTCAGACTGCCCACAGTTTGAAGGCTTAATAGCCACTCTTCATTAGTGGCTGCCATATTGGACAGGGTGTATCGGAATATGCGATGGTGTAAAGGCGGTAATGATAATAACCATGTACTGTTCAAACCCTTTGGTTGGAATAAAACATGATTGATATCAGCACCCTTTTTAGAGGCTGCTCGCAGTGCAGATCAAACGACTGCCTGCCACTTAGCAAAGCTTCAGCTGATGGAGTATAATTTTCACTGACACTTTTGTTTGCCAGGATCATAGAGTGTCTAAAAAATACACAGCCATGTAAAAATCATGGCACTTAGTGCCAGGGAGGAAGCACTTGTCAGGGGCACGGGGACAGACTGTGTCACCTCCACCTACCAGCCCCTCTCATGGATGGGCTTCTGAATTTGCATTCCCATCACTGGAACAGAATTCTGCTTTAGGATACATTCATGGCTTGTGTTAGTGTAGGTGGGATTCAAGTTAGAAGGATAAATGAGCAGATGATCTCCTGGCTCCTACCTTCAGTCTGACCTAACTATGGCTGTTTTGGTCATCTGGGGAATGAACCAGTGGGTGGAAGATCTCTCTCTGTAACTCCCACTTTCACATAAATAAATAAATCTTTAAATAAAAGTAGCTAACCCTTCTCAAAATATAAGTGGTTATCAAGGGAAAGGTTGTATTTTTTAAAAAGGTAGTTCTTAAATAGGTAAGGGGAGCGAGGTGAATATTGTAAAGTTGGAGGCTGGTGAAAATAAAGAATCTTTGCACCTGTTATGTAAGTTGGAAGCTTCGAGGTAACTTGGAGCTGCAGTGGTGGTGTTGAAAGGGCAGGTAGTTCCTGATGCAGACTTGTGAGGGAGGGGGTGAAGTTTCACATCTCAGGTTCTGCTCTCTGAGGACCTAGGGCAACAGGAAGTGATGTGCCAGCAGGAAGTGAGATGCAACAGGAAATGAACAAGCTGGCTGGTTTTCCTCAATCTGAGCAAGGGAGAGGTTCACCCACAGAGGAAACCAACACCATATTTTTTTGAAAGATTTATTTATTTGAGAGGTAGAGAGTTAGAAGGAGGGAGAAAGAGAGAAAGGTCTTCCATCCTCTGGTTCACTCCCCAATTGGCCGCAATGGCCAGAGCTGAGCCAAGCAGAAGCCAGGAGCCAGGAGTTTCTCCTGGGTTTCACCCACGCAAGTGCAGGGGCCCAAGGACTTGGGCCATCTTCTGCTGCTTTCCAGGCCACAGCAGGGAGCTGAATCGGAAGTGGAGCAGCCAGGACTCAACCGGCGCCCATATGGGATGCTGACACTGCTTTACCTGCTATGCTACAGTGGCAGGTCCCCAATACCATTTTTTAAGCACTATTTTAGAAGAAGGTGATCTCACGAAATTACGGTGCCTTAAGCTTCTTTCTTCTATGTTCGCTTTTTGCTCTTAAATCTAATTTTGCTTATTTCAGGAATTAGAAACCATTTAATAATCACTTTTTGCTCTATGATTTAACTTGTAAGATTTCTAATTAATATGCCTTCCTGACTTAATTGTGTTTTATGCTTTCAGATTTATTTTATTTATTTGAAACAGAGAGAGAATATCTCGCATGTATTGGTTCACTCCCCCAAATGCCTGCAACAGTCCAGGCTGGACCACACCATAGCCAGGAGCTAGGAACTCAGCCTGAGTCTCCCACATGGTAGCAGGGACCCAAGTGCTAACAGCGTTACCTGTTACCTCCCAGAGTGTACATTAAGAGGAAGCAGAGCCAGAACTTGCATTAATCTCTCTGGTATTAGAGGTGGGTGCCCCAAGCAGTGTCTTAACCTTGATCCCAATGCCCACTTCTACTTAATCTAACTGGAAGGCTCTGTAAGATTCCCCTCCTTTAAAAAAAAAAAAAAAAAAAAAAAAAAAAAGCCTGGTGCGGTTTTTATTTATTTTTATTTTTTTAACTTTTATTTAATGAATATAAATTTCCAAAGTATAGCTTATGGATTACAATGGCTTCCCCCACCCCCATAACTTCCCTCCAACCCGCAACCATCCCCCCTCCTGCTCCCTCTCCCTTTCCATTCACATCAAGATTCATTTTCAATTATCTTTATATACAGAAGATCAATATTAAGTAAAGATTTCAACAGTTTGCACCCACACAAAAACACAAAGTGAAAAATACTGTTTGTGTACTAGTTATTGTATCTGAGTCTTCCCACACTTGAATGTGGTGTCTCTCCATTTATTTAGGTTTCACTTTCTCTTAGCAATGTTGCATACTTTTCAGTGTACAGGTCTTGAATATCTTTTGTCAGATCCAGAAAATTTTTAATGCCAAAATGATGTTGCTTTAAAAATCTTTATATTTTACTTTCATTTCTACTATGGATTATTATTATTTTATTTATTTATTTATTTTTTTGGACAGGCAGAGTGGACAGTGAGAGAGAGAGACAGAGAGAAAGGTCTTCCTTTGCCGTTGGTTCACCCTCCAATGGCCTCCGTGGCCGGCACACTGTGGCCGGCGCACCACGCTGATCCGAAGGCAGGAGCCAAGTGCTTCTCCTGGTCTCCCATGGGGTACAGGGCTCAAGCACTTGGGCCATCCTCCACTGCACTCCCTGGCCACAGCAGAGAGCTGGCCTGGAAGAGGGGCAACCGGGACAGAATCCGGCGCCCCGACCGAGACTAGAACCCGGTGTGCCGGTGCCGCAAGGCGGAGGATTAGCCTAGTGAGCCGCAGCGCTGGCCCTGGATTATTCATTTTTAAAATTTAAACATGTAATAGATGGTTGCACAGTAAGTTTGTATTCTGCAACCTAGTTCCAGTATCGTTTTGTTTACATTTAGATTTTTTTGCACCTCTCTTTTCCTGTCTGAATAGTTTAGATTTAGATTTGTTTGCATTTAGATTTTCTTTTTTTTTTAACTTTTATTTAATGAATATAAATTTCCAAAGTACAGAATATGGATTACAAATGGCTTCCCCCCATAATGTCCCTCCCACCCGCAACCCTCCCCTTTCCCACTCCCTCTCCCCTTCCACTCACATCAAGATTCATTTTCGATTCTCTTTATATACAGAAGATCAATTTAGCATACATTAAGTAAAGATTTCAACAGTTTGCTCCCACACAGAAACATAAAGTGAAAAATACTGTTTGAGTACTAGTTATAGCATTAAATCTCAATGTACAGCACACTAAGGACAAAGATCCTACATGAGGAGTAAGTGCACAGTGACTCCTGTTGTTGCATTTAGATTTTCTACAAAGGTGACCAGGTCTGCAAAAATGAGGCAAGCTTTATTTTTTTTCTTTCCTGTATCAATTATTTTTTTTTCTTGTCTTATTGAACTGGCTGGGACTTATTTAAGTTTGAACAGAAGTGGAGGGGAAAGGCACCCTTGTCTTTGTTTCTCCTTATTTAGAGAAACAACATCCAGTTGTTCTCTACTGAATATGAAGTAAACTGTCCACTTTCTGTGTGTGCTTCTTTTCAAGTGAGCAAGTTCTCCTCTTTCCTAGTGTATTGAGAATTTTACTAGGAATGGACATTAGATTTTGTCAAGTGTTTTATTGTGATTCTGTTGAGCTGACCATATGAATTTTTTGTTAATATTGTGAATTACATAATTTATTTTTTAATGTCAAGCCAACTTTGATTCCATGAAAAATCTCCTTTGGTCATGATATGTTCTCTTTTTTGGATATTGTAAATTTTATTTTGCATTTTTGCTTCCATGTTCGTCAGAGATGTTTTGGTACATAGTTCTCTTTCCTTATGATGTCTGTATCTCATTTTGGTAGATAAGAGGACAGTGCTGGTTTTATAAGAGAAGTTGTATGGGGGCTGGAAGAGATTTGTGGGGTTAGTGTTATTTATTTCAAAAATATTTGGTAGAACTTGCAGTGAATCCATCTGGGATTCACTTATCAAGATTTTTAACTGCAATTAAATTAAATTTCTTTAAAATAAAGCCATTCAGATGATCTGTTTCTTCTTAAATGAATATTAATATTTTTCTATGTTAAGAATGTGTGTGTGGGGCCGGCACTGTGGCCTAGCGGGTAAAGCTGCTGCCTGTAGCACTGGCATCCCATATGGGTGTTGGTTTGAGTCCTGGCTGTTCCACTCTGATCCAGCTCTCTGCTATGGCCTGGGGAAGCAGTGGGGGATGACCCAAGTGCTTGAGCCCCTGTACCCACATGGGAAACCAGGCAGAAACTCCAGGCTCCTGGCTGCGGATTGGTGCAGCTCGGGCCATTGCATCCATCTGGGGAGTGAACCAGCTGATAGAAGACCTTTCTCTCTCTGCCTCTGCCTCTCTGAGCTCTGCCTTTCAAATAAATAAATCTTGAAAAAGAAATGTGTTCATTTCATCCAAGTTGTGCACTCTATTAGCATAAAGCTGTACGGGTGGCTTCCTGGTATCCTTTCAGCATGTGAAGACTTTGTGTTGATGTCACCTCTCTTTTCCTCGCTGTCTGAATAGTTTTCAGTTTATGGATCATCTCAAGAGTCTGCCTTTGGTTTCATTGATGCTTCTCTTTCATTGTTTTGTCTGCTTGTTTACCATTTCCTTGCCGCCCACTCTGATCTTCAGTCCCTCCCATGGTCTCCTGACTTGTAGTTGAGGTTGCTGTTCTTTTCCTAGTTTCTTAAGGCAGAAGCTGAGGGCAGAGATTTGAAGCCTGCCTTTTTTTCAATATATATCTGTGTTTCTGTTCATGTCCCCGACTTGATGGCATCCCCGCAAGGTTTAATATGCCACACTTTTATTTTCATTCAGCTCAAAATACTTTCTAATTTCTCCTAGCACTCTTTGCTAACATGTGGATTATTTAGAAATGTTTTATTTCCAAATACTTGTGAGATTTTCTATATATCTTTCCATGATTGATTTCTAATTTAATTCCACTGGATACAAGGAACAAACTTTGTGTGACTTGAATCCTTTTAAATTAAGAGAGACTGCTTTTATGGCCAGATCATGGTTTATTTTGATACTTGCTCTGCATGTACCTGGAAAAACTGTGCTGTCTCTACTGTTGTTGGATGGCATGCTACATAAATGTGAATTTGATCAAAATTGGTTGATGGACTTTTTAAATTTGCTATCTGCTTACTGATTTTCAATTTCCTTCTTACATCAACTATGGAGAGAGGCTGTTGAAATGCTTTTCTGTTGTATCTGGTCTTCCATTGATCTTGACCTTTATATTTGTATTTTTTATATCCCAGTTCCCATCTAAAGAAGCTCAACACAGCCTTGTTTGTATCCTCCATGTCTCTGCCTAACTTTTGGAGATACCAGACGCAGTTGTAACAACCAATCTGGTGCCCTGCAATTCTGACATCTGTGCCAGCACTTGGCCGGTCCAGTTTGGCTTATCTCCTCATTATGAGTCCCGTTTCCCTTCTCTTCTGCATAACTGGGACTTTTTCATTATGTATACAGACATTATGAATTTTACCTTGTTGGGTGCTGGGTATTTTTATGTACCTATAAATATTTCTGAGTTTTGTTCTGGGATTCAGTTAAGTTCTTTGGAAGCAGTGTGGTCCTTCGAGATCCTGCTTTCTTTTCTGTTAGGCTCACAGCAGTGCTCAGAAGGGCTGATTATCCCCCCATTACTGTGGCAAGGCCCTTCTGTGGACAGTGCCCACCAGCCTCATGATTCTTGGGTTTTCCAGTCTGGCTGCTGGCTCAGGTCCTGCCCCCTGCCCCGTGCAAGTGCTGTGGTCTGTGACTTCAGTCCCCGGTCGTTTCCGAACTCTGATCAGTGCTTGGCTCGGTGCTGCAAGGGGACTCTGTGCAGCCCCACAGTGCTGCTCTGAGCTGCTCTGAGCTGCTCTCTCCTCGGCACCGGGCTCTGAGCACCAGCTGTCTTGGACTTCTCGGATCAGCTGCATCTCAGCTCGCAGAGTTCGCCCGCGTCCATCTGTGCTCCCCCTGCTTGTGCAGCGATGACCTAGAAATCTCATGGTGGTGAACGGTGGCATTCCTAGGGCTCACCTCATTACTTCCCTGTCTTTGCGGGATCACCGCCTTTCGATGCCTGAAGTCCATTTTCTTGAAAAACCATTGTGTCAGATATTTTGCTCATTCTTCTAGTGGTTTCAACGTAGGACAGAAAATCTAGGCCATTGTTCCATTTTGGCCTTCTAGAAGCTGCAAGCGCCTAAATTGTGCCTTGGTTTTTCTCCACATTCACAGATGTTTCACAGGGCTGTTGTGGGAGTAGGTGAGCAGAGCAGTAGAAGGCACTTAGAACACACCTGGGGCATAGTCCCCGTGCCTCCCACATCAGGAGGGAGACTGAAGTCCAACAGGGATGGCAGTGGCCTCAGCTGCAGTTCCTGAGGTTGTCAAAATCATCATGAGACAGTGGTGAGGGTGGTGGGACAGTGGCTGGACAGTCATCCCCTGGAGGTGGGGCGGTGCCACCAGGGATGACTTTGGCCTCTGTCCTCTTTCAGGAGACTCTTGGAGAGGAGAACACCCCGGGCATCAAACTGCTCTCCAGTGCACAAGAAACCAGGGAAAGACCTGTTGCATCTGGCTGTTGTGGGGCTTGGGGGCATCCACTCGGGTATCTGTTGGAAAGTAGTTCAGAGCGTCAAGTAAGCTGCAACACTTTGCAGAACCTCGGGGGTCGTCTGCTTCTCACCTTTGTGTTGGGCTGACGGGAATATCAAGTAGTAGAGAAAAAAAAATCCAGTGACTTGTCCTAAAGAATTTCCCAATGAAGATCGATTGGGGACCAGTTTGGGGGCGTGTAGCAGCCTCCATCAGAGTTGAGCCTCTCACCTTTACCGCTTTGTGGCATGGCTGCCTGAGTTCTCATGGCCAGGGCCTGTCTGTCTTGGTCTCAGGGCCCCTTTTTCCAGGAGCCACCCATGACTGTGGCAGGTGCTGTGTAAACACCCCATCTCCTTTGCTTCCAAAGCACATGCCTGGCGCAGGGTTTCAGTTGTCCACGGTGGTACCTGGCTTTAGGACACACCTTTTATTGATTGCCTTCACTCCACTGCCTCATTTCACTACCGCCTACTGGCTTCTCCTGTTCTCACCTCCCCAGAGCTTTCCTTGTCCTTGAAGTCTTCTCTCAGTGTCTACTTCTGGTAGAATCCAAAGTAAGGCAGGGGCTATGTGGGGACACTTAGAAGCCTCAGGAAGAGCAGAGTCAACCAAGGCAGAATCCCTTTTTAATGCAATGTTATGAAAGAGGAAAGACAGAATTGCTGCTCTAAAGCTTTAATCTAAAGATTAGACAGAAGCCTTGGGGAAATGATCACAAAATAATCAAATCCATGGTGATCTCAGTAGGAATAAGCCAGAAGATGAAGAGAGACCAGTTCAGGGAAGCAGATTTTGTTAGATTTTCTCTCCAGCCATTTTCCCCAGCTATTATATGCACATGAATGAGGGATGTGGGTATCGGACCTGTTATTCAATAGCCACAAGTTTCTTTCAGAAACAGACACCCCAAAGTCTCAGAAGGACAGAAATGATGAGAGACCAGCCAGGGACCCACCATGGACTCTGGTAGTGAGGGCGCATTGACAATGAGCTGGATTCTCAAAGAGAAGTGAAATGGGACAGCCTGGCCCAGGGGCTCAATTAAGAGAGCCAACGTCCGGAGGAAGCTGCGTCCAGCATTAAGTATGAGAATAATGATAACAAACAGGACATTTGAAAATTACCGGGGAGAAGGAAAGGATCAGAGGAGTCTGTTGCTTTGACACGTCAACACTTTTAAAATCCATCTTTTCTGAAAAGATCATCAGTGAACGTTTGGCTGCATCAGAAGCCAGTTACCATGTTAAGAAGGAAGGCAGAGTCCAGATAGGGAGCATCAGGGCTCCAGCTGACCGGGAAATACAGAAGACATTGAGTTTAGCAGGTTCCTGAATAGTGCTGCCCAAAAGAGCCTCCTGCCTCGGTGGAAGTGGGCTCCCTCTGTGGCATCCAGGACAAGTAGCCATGAGCCACCTGTGGCTGGTGAGCACCCAGCGTGTGACCAGAGGGACTGAGGAACTGAATTCTTCATTTTATTTAACTTTTTTTAAATTTTTTGACAGGCAGAGTTATTCAGTGAGAGAGAGAGACAGAGAGAAAGGTCTTCCTTTTCCACTGGTTCACCCCCCAATGGCCGCTGCGGCCGGCACACTGTGGCTGGCACACTGCACTGATCCGAAGCCAGGAGCCAGGTGCTTCTTCTGGTCTCCCATGCAGGTGCTGGGCCCAAGGATTTGGGCCATCCTCCACTGCCCTCCTGGGCCACAGCAGAGAGCTGGACTGGAAGAGGAACAACGGGGACAGAATCCGGCGCCCCGACTGGGACTAGAACCCGGGGTGCTGGCACCGCAGGCGGAGGATTAGCCTATTGAGCCACGGCGCCAGCCCATTTTATTTAATTTTAATCACTGCGAATATAATGAACACCCATGCTAGACATCCCAAGTCTGGAACGTGCACCCCTGAATGATCTGAGCTGCCCTTGAGAGCTACTGGGCATATTCAGACATCGCATAGGGCAGAGAATGAGCCAGAGAACTGAGGAAGGGCCAGTGTTGTTTCTCTACTTTCCTTAGAGAAAAGTGACCTTGAAAAGTACAGGTTTGTCCAGCATCTTCTGTGCGTCAGTGCTCCCAGAGAAATCCTATGTTTCTCACCCTCTGTATGCCTGTTGCATAATGTCACTCATTCATTCCTCCAGGAAATGGTTATTGAGTTAGAGGTAGGAGTCTGACTCCGGGGACCAGGTGGTGAGCAAAGCAGATTCTGTCTCTGTGCTTATCCTGGTGGGAGTGCCAATCTAGTGAGTGGAACAGACGTCAGAGCAATAATTACATCAATTTATTTCATTATAATTATAAAAAGTACCATCGATCCAAGGACAGAGTGACATGACAACAAATAATGGGGGACCTGGACTCCTATGCAGGCAACAGGGGTGCCTCTCGGGAGGAAGGAACACTTCAGTGGGAGTTAGCCTGGCACAGAGAGAGCAGGGTGGAGGCAGAAAAAGGCATCCCAGGTAAAGGAACTGGCCCTGGAGAGGGAGAACTCTGGGATGTGCCAGGAACTGTAGGATTCCTGCATCACTGCGGTAAACTTAAGTGATTCTAGAGATCTTCTGACAGTAGAGCTTTTGAGGACCACGGAGGCCCAGTGGTGTTTCCTTTTTATTATTAGCAGTGGGATCCTGTAGGGCCCAGGGGTAGGGAACATTCCACTCATGGGGCCATAGAAGACCCACAAAATTATCTAGACTGGTTCTGCCAAGGCAGCTGCAGGCAGGACCCAAAATTCCATAAATCTCTACAGCAGGCTAATGTTTAAGTTGATCATTTTGCATGGCTGGTGAATGATGTTATAAATATCCAAGTGGCCCTTTGCAGAGGAAAAAGGTTCCTCCCCACTGCAGGTTTAGGGCAAGCAGCATCCTAGGGGTGTCTCTCCCAAAGAGACAGAGGAAGGCAGGTAGGCTCAAGATTCCTGCCCAACAGCACCTCTGCCTGTGCTGTGGGGCTGGACATGGCATAGCTGGGAAACTCTGCCAGGACCAAGTGTTCCCATTTCACAGATGAGGGATCTGAAGGTCAAGATGAGTGCATGTCTTGATCAAGGTCCCGTGGTCCAATGAGACTAAGAGCAAGGCGGCACTGTGTTGCTGCAACCCCTGCCACCTGCTATCCCAGTTTCCCATGGAGGAACAGTTCTGAGGCTGCTCCTAAAGATTCCTTGGCACCTCTTTCAGAAGTCAGTTATGTTCAACACAGATTTTTGAGCACCTACGAAATGCGCCAGGCACACTCTGGGGAGCTGGGAATACATCAGTTAACAGAACAGGCCATGGTCCCTGATGAGGCTCGGTTTTTGTGAGCTTTTATACCCAGTGACATATTGGGCTGGATGAGCAGTGGCCTTTGTAGTTCTGGAAATCCTTGAGGTTTTAGGACAGCACCATGGGCAAATAAAAATTCCCTTATTCACTTTCCACGGTGGAGCAGCTAACATGAAACAGTACATGGTTAGTGAGAGCCACCGAGTACAAGGGCCTTAGTAAGTACAGCTTTGGTAGACTTTATCAGGGAACAAGTCTCCTGCAGCCTAAAGTGTCCTACTTTGATGCCAGTTCTTTCCCTGCCCTTCCATCACCCCCACCACCACCACCGCGCGCTTCTCCTGCATTTGTTAATAACAACCTAGTTGGTGATTTGGGTGTGAGTTTCCATTCAGTCCATGCAAACTCCAGTGAATACCACCACCTGGTACTGATGGGGCTTCAGGGTCAGGCAGGATACCCCAGGCCATCCTCTGCATGCAGGGTCAGCTCTGTGACTGCCCCCCTCCCCGAACCCCCAGCTTGTCTGGAGCCTTTAATGTAAGGTCCAGTGCATGCATTTCTCCATAGTCACTGGTCAGCGTGTCTGCAGAGGGCCCACTCCTCCAGTCTCTTCAGCGTGGTGTTGATGTGACTGAAATGAGGCCTGGGGACTCCAGTGTCAGTGCTTCTAACTACTGACCCTTTAAGGACATCAGGCAGGACTGTTGGTGTCCTGGTTACATGCATGAAAACATGATTGAAACTGAAACAGCCAAGTGCAACTTGGGTGTGGCCCAGGGTGGTGGAAGCATCATTTCAGCTGTGCCTGCCTTCATCATGGGTGTCTCCCCTACATTTGACTGAAAAGCATCCCGACATAAACAGTCTAATTGCCCGTAGTATGTTTGACATCAGCTCTGTTTCCAGTCAGTTTGAATGAAATTGCAAATCCAGAAGAAGTATTTGAAGAATTTCAATGTTATTTCTACTAAGGAAAATTATCAGTAAGTGCAGAGACTTGGGCAAATGGCTCTGTATTCATCAGACAATATATAATTTCTCTTTCCTTTTTGTAAAGGGAACTTTGGATAAAATAATGAAACCATTTTAATACTTGGCTTTGGAAATGTCTTCATGTTTGTTGGGTGAATGATTTCCTGGGATGAAGGATTGTATTAACAAATACTCTGTCAGCAAGTGGATTTTCAAAAACAGCCTTGGAAATCTGATTTTGAATTGCCTCGTGGGACTTGCCAGAAACTTGTGCTTGTCCTGCTTTCTTTATGTGATTGCTTTGGAAAGCCCTTAGATTCAGTCTAAGAGGCTTAACTGCCTTCAGCAGTGTCAGGATGGCACCACCTAAAGTGTTCAGTATGTTAACAGGATGTCTAGTGTGCCTAAATATGTATTTGTGTGTGTGTGAGAGAGAGAGGGAGAGAGAGAACGAGTGAGCATACTTGATTGTTGGTACCTAGTCATGTCCCATCTGGAAGATACCATTTTCTTTGCAATTCCATGTAAATATCCTTGTACTTACATGTGGGGATGATTGTGAAACTACAGAGGATTAGCAAAGTTGATTTAGAATTTGAGAGGCTTGGAGTTCACTTTTCAGCTTTTCTTCCTCTTTGTTTTTTAATGTCCATGCAGAAACCAAAATAATTGACTTTTACACCCTCTCTCAGAGATTCAGTCCAATCCAATACAGAATGTTCATTGAGAACGCATCACTTGCCAGTCTCTTCTGTGTGAACAAGTTGTGCTTCCTGTCTCACAGGGTATGGGACCATGTCGATGCCTTTGTTAAACACACAGTGATGGATGCAGCATGAGGGGTGTGGATGAGGAACAGAGTGTGGCAAAAAGGGAAAAATGTGGCACAGAAGGGGGAATGATTGAACGTGGGGCTGGGGGCTGGAATGCAGCAGGGATCATAGCCTTGCATGTGCCTGCAGTGGCCAAGGCAGCCCCTGACATGGCTTTGCCACCCCACTGCATGGGGGAGGTTATTTGTTTGCTTCCTCCATTGTACGTGAGAGAAATCCCTCACTCTGTAAAGTAAGCTGCATAGATACAAACACAAGCCTTGGTGAAGTGCAAGTACAAGGTTTGGGATGGATCCAGTAAGGGATGGCAGCTGGCAGACACACAAGAGTGCCAACCTCCCCTCCGTGACCCAGCAGAGACAGACATCACTAATCAATCATGGCACTCTTTGCTGTTGAGCTCTGACCATACGGTCTTCGCCAGTTGGTGAGGTTGGCATCAGGAAGATACTCACTGTCTATTAAAAACAAGGCCAGTGTCTAGAGGCTGAGCAGGAAGCTGGGGGCTGATTGGATGCTGGAGGCTGCTGGCACAACAGGCCTGGGTTTCTCCACACTGGACACTCACAGTGCACCAAAGATGGGAGCCAGGGCAGGGGGACACTGTGCTGATGAGCACGACCACCTGGGGGAATGCAGACTCTGTGGTCTCCCTGCAGTTTGCAAGCCAGCTGGCTGATTGTTAAAGGAGAAAGGGTCCTGAATCTCTTGGACAAACAGTGTTGGTGGCCAGGCCAGTGGCAGGAGAAGTGGCATGATGAGCAGTTAGCCTTTGGTAGTTAAAACGTGAAATGAAGGGAAGAGAAGTTTGTTTCAGGGACAGAACCCCTGTGGTGTTCGGCAGGGGAGGCCGCCTGTGCTGGGGTGTGTTTAGCAGGTGCGAGGCAAGGATGAGGGCCGTGGGGTCTTTCATGGTGACCAGTTGAGGGGAGGGAGGTGGGGATGCTGAGAGTTGAAGATGGCAAGTGTTTGTCGTCTGTCGTTTCTCTGTGTCCCACTGTGGTGTCCTCATTTCTGCCGTCCTCCTGGGAGTGGGGAAGGGGGGCAGGGCGCACTGTGATGGTGCACAGGCTGCAGCTGCTTCAGGCATCCAGGGATGCTGCCTGTCAGAGCCGAGGCTGCCTCTCCTGTAGGCAACAGAGAGGGGAAAATAGCAACAAAGTTTCCCTCACTTTAGAAGAGGAATGGATAGGACAGACCAGAGAAGGAGCTTCAAGGAGAATAAATGAATCACAGAAGAGTCGATTTGATGCATGGGAAGAGGAAAAAGGAAAAAAACTGAACCAGTAGTAATGATCGTTGTCATGTGCGTGTGCTGGGTTTACCTTTCAGTGCCTTGTCATATGTCTTCCGTTTCCCCACATATTGATCTTGGAACCTAATGTATGTTAGCAAGGAGAAGCTGGTGACGGAATGTTCCTGTTGCACTGTCTGTGCCCGCTGAACTTGGCAGGAGGTGTAAATGAACCAGGAGTGAGGGCCAATGCATCCTGCTGTGTTAGTGGGGGTGGGGACACTTCAAGGGCAAAGGGTGCTGACAGCTCCAAGGGCACCTGATGGCCTCCTAGGAACAGACCTGTGTAACTGGTTCCTCTTTGAACACGCTTTCTGTAATGCTTTTAAAAAAAAAAAAGGCAAAACCCTGGTGTTTGCAAAAACATGTTTAAAAGTAGAAAAGAAGGCTGCAGAATTTCCATAAAAAGTGGGAGAAATATGTTGAGTGCAAGTTTCTTTAAACCCCAAACAAGATAATTTTTATATGTACATTTGTCTGATTGTAAAAAACATGTATTCTCATTGGAGAAAAATTACGAAACACTGATTCAAAGGAAAATATAATTATTTTATCACTCAAATGACCAATAATGTTAACATTCAATATAATGTTGATATTCAGTACATTCTTTGTCATTAAAAATTATTTGTGGAGGCAGTGCTGTGGTGTAGTGGGTAAAGCCACTGCCTGCAGTGCCAGGATCCTACGTGAGAACCGGTTCAAGTCCCCACTGCTCTACTTCCAATCCAGCTCTCTGCTATGGCCTGGGAAAGCAGTAGAAGATGGCCCAACTCCTTGGGCCCCTGCACCTGTATGGGAGAGCTGGAAGAAGCCCCTGGCTCCTGGCATAGGATTGACACAGCTCTGGCTATTGTGGCCATCTGGGGAGTGAACCAGTGGCTGGAAAACCTCTTTCTCACTCTCTGCAACTCTACCTTTGAAATAAATAACTAATTCTTAAAAATAAATTCTTTGGAAACATGTTTTTCCTGCCTGTGTAATATTTCGCTATTCATGATATTAACATGTGTGATAATTCCTCCCTTTTTATATTAGCATTGTTTACAGATTTTGGTATTATAACTATTGTGCTGACACTCATTCCTGTGCCAAAATTAGTGTCTCAATTTCTGCCATCAGGAGAGATCCTAGAAGCAAATACTGGTCCAAGGGTTATGTATGCTCTCAAACTTCTAGACAGCTCTTGAGTATAGAGTTTATCAGTGTAGCACTGCCAGTAACATACAGAGCATTTCAACAAGGAGATCCAGGAACAGGAACAGCAGGTGCAGAGGGCTAGCAGGGGCCCTTGTGCAAGAGTGAGGAAGATAGCAACAGGCCAGAGAGTCAGTGGGGCCAGGCTCACTAGGGTCAAGGAAGCAAACATGTGCGCGCCCACACACACACACACACACCCTTCAAAAAGTATCCTGGGAGAGAGTGGTCTAAGATGTTAACAGTAGATGTCTTTGGGTGGTAGAATTCTGATTATCTTTAATTCTTATATTTGCACATTCTTGCATCTTCTAAAATGTGAATGATGCATTCATTAACATTTCTAATCTGAAAAATCTACAGATACTGTTTTGAATGTCAGAGTTAACATGAAATGCATCACACAGTCCATTGCAGAATAAGGAACTCAGTAATAGAGCCCGTGTTAGGAAAATCTTGAAAAGAACCATGTAACAAAGCAGGTGTCTCATGAGGAGCTGGGAGGCTTCATCAGCTGCTTTATCAGAAGCCTTATAAGGAGAGGCACTTACAGAGATGCACACGACGGGAAACCCGGTGCAGACAAACTAAACTGCTCTCTGACAAAAAGGCATCAGATGTCCTTGATGCCCTTGAAGAACTAGAGCCACTGTGTAGCTGTGGTCCCTGAGAGCGAAGGCAGAGAAAGGGTGGGGAAAAGGAAGCAGGCACGTGGTGGTCCATCTCAGGATGCATATAGAAGAGAGAGGAAAATGCCGTGCTCTGGCCTGGGCTTCTGGGTGAGACTTGGGCCATTTCATTATAAGGAAAGATGGGACAGATGCACATGGGTGACAATAAGTATCAGGTCGAGAAACCATGACTTGCTGGAATTGAAGTGCACCACTTCGCTCCTGAACAGGTTGAAAATAAGTGTTTTTATCAGGCAGGTTAATGGACATCAAGAGGGGAAAACTACATCCAGTTGTTCTTTTTAAAAAAAGAAAAAGGATTTACTTTATTTATTTGAAAGACAGAGTTACAGAGAGAGGAAGAAACACAGAAAGAGAGAGAGAGAGAGAGAGAGAGATCTTTCATCCACTGGTTCACTCCCCAGATGGCCGCAAGGGCCAAAGCTGAGCCAATCTGAAGCCAGGAGCCAGGAGCTTCCTCCAGGTCTCCCACGCGGGTGCAGGGGCCCAAGGACTTGGGCCATCTTCCGCTGCTTTCCCAGGCCATAGCAGAGAGCTGGATTGGAAGCAGAGCAGCCAGTACTGGAACTGGCACCCATATGGGATGCCAGTGCTGCAGGCCAGGGTTTTAACGTGCAGTGCCACAGCACCGGCCCTCATCCAGCTGTTCTAAGAACATTGCCTGACACACAGCAGGCGTTCAATAAGTGCTGAAAAGGGAGGAATGAAGCCGTTGAGCTACAACCTTAAGGTATCTCAAGAAACCCAGAATCATCTTCATTCACAGATGCACTCGTTCTTTTCACAAACATTTGATGAATCTTTTCCTGTGCAAGGCTTCCAAGCAGAAACCAGTTCACACATCTGACCGATTCAGCAGGCCCACCTTTGATCATGAAAGGGAGATGAGGTGGGAGATGTTTCTGGAAACATCTGGAAACATCCCTGGTCACCTCCAGCAGGCCCCACCGCCTTCCACTGGGGATGCACTTCCATGACAAGAACTTCACGGGGACAAACCATATCCCAGCCATGGTACCTTCTGAGCATGTCTTGCATCAGGATGCTCCTGTTTTCTCAGCCACAGACGATGAATCTGTCTCTGTGTTCCCAGATCAGGACCCCACCACCCTCAGCCTGGAATTGGTCTTTCTTCAAGCTCCAGCTTCAAAGAGAGTGTAGACACTGACTGTCTACACTGCCACCACTTTATTTCTGTAGCACAAGGCTGCCCAGCTCTCCCCTTCCCTGCTGGTTGGTAGGACAACACAGTCAGCATTTAGAAAGTGTCAGGGTTTATTTGGACTTTGCTTGGGACATCCTTAAGCCATTTGATGATTCTTTGTGCCAGTTCTGGGGTCTGGACCTCTTGAGTGTATGCAACAGCAGGCAGTGAGTCAGATTTCTTAGGCACCTGGGAGCTCTGGCAGTCAGGTTTTGTTTGTTTTAGATTTATTCATTTACCTGAGAGGCAGAGTTACAGACACAGAGAGAGAGACAGAAAGAGGTCTTCCATCCACTAGTTCACTCCCCAGTTGGCCACAAAGACTGCAGCTGAGTTGATCCTGAGCTAATCCAAAGCCAGGAGCTTCTTTTGGGTCTCCCACATGGGTAAAGGGGCCCAAGGACTTGGGCCATCTTCCACTGCTTTCCCAGGCCATCAGCAAGGGTGCTGGATCAGAAGTGGAGCAGCCGGGACTCGAACCAGTGCTCATATGGGATGCTAGCACTGCAGACAGATGCTTAACCTACTACGCCACAGTGCCAACCCCTGGCTGTCAGTCTTGTTTGATGCATGAGTGAGTACCACGAGCTTGAGGTAGAAGTGGTTGGAGGAAAACGAGTAAGCGAGGCCACAGAGTATCACTGGGGAGCATCTTCTCAGCGGCCCCTTTGCATCCGTCTGAGTGACTGTCAGGTGCGCTGTTGAGAGCTGAAGCCCCACGTGTTCCCCAAGTGCAGCCTCCAGTGCAGTCCATGACGAGGGCCTTGGTGACCTGAAACGTCCCTTGCCACTTCCAAAATAGTCAAGTTTTTTTCTTGGAAATTTGGTGAGCTTTGTGTTCATCTCTGGACCTGTCAGGGCATAAAGCAATTCAGTGGGAAATTGTGGAGGGCTGCATTATTTCCCCTACCCTACCCCTCGCCCCAACCCTTCACTGTAGTTGCTCTTCACTGTGTTTTTTTTTTCTTTGATTTAGTTGAGAGATAGAGAGAGTCAAACAAACAGGGGAATCTCATCCCCTGATTTGCTCTCGAAGTGCCTGCAACAGCCTGGGCTGGGCCAGGGCCGGAGTCAGGAGCTGAGAATGCAGTTCAGGTCTCCCACAGGGTAGCAGGGACCCAAGTACTTGATCCATCACCTGTTGCCTCCTGGAGTCCCAGTTGGCCGGAAGCTGGCTCTGGGAATCGAACCCAGGTCCTCCGGTGTGGGACACAGGTGTCTTAGCAGCATCTTCAACACTGAGCCAACAAGTCCATTTCCTTTGCTGTACTTTTAACTGTGAGTGTGCACAGGGCTCTGACTTCTCCTTATGCAAAAAACAAAACAAAACAAAACAAAAAAAACAAAACAAAAAAAAAACACCTAGGAAAAAATTGTGACAATTGTAATTGTAAAACTAGGTATAATCAATAACAGGAGACCAGTTTCTAGCCACAGAAACCAGAAATGTGGTGTATTTGAATGACAAGTTTATCTCATGTCAATTTTGTCCAAATTCTTCTAGTGCATCTTTGTTTTAAACCTAATGAAATTAAGCCCTAATAAAATTATTCAGAGGGAGCAACCCAGCCAAAAAAAAAAAAAAAAAAAAAGCAGGCCGGGTTGGGGTGGCAGAATAGAGCCAAAAACACCAGAGGAAACCTTCCTGCAGGACTGGGAAAATAATGCAGAAAATTGTGACTGTTCAGTTTTACTCGTGGATGAAAAGTCAAACTGAGCGTGAAAAGAAGAGGAGACAATACCCAAATGCAATAGCGTGTCCTGATGAAAGTCTCTCAAGATCTCTCCAAGCACAGGGTAGTGTGCTGATTTGGGTGCCACTTTGGCTTCAGATCTTGCAAGCAGGAAGGAAATGGGCTGTTTGCTCACTGCCTGGACACCCTGTAGTTCTCCATATGCCGTGTGGTCTACCAGCCTCGCAGTTTGCACTCTAACCCCTACACAGACACAGGCTACTTGATATTATTTTGTGGGCTTCCTTCTCCTCAACCTATCTCTGTTGAACACATTGCAAAGATTTCAGGGTGAATATAAATGAGAACCAGACTGGAAATGACAGCTTACATGGGGAAGAAGCTGCTCACTTGATGACAAGATATCTCTGCCCTTCAAATAAAATATAAAATGAAAGGATATTTATAAGAAAAAATCATCTGTATTATGCTATCTTAGAACAAAATCAGCAGGTCAGTATCAAGCTGGGAAATATTTGGAACAAATATGACTGGACAAAAAAAGATGAGTGTTCCTAATATATAAAGAATTCAAACAAATCAATAAGAAAAACATTCAGACCCAAAATAGATACCCAGGTAAAGGACAGAGGAGTCTCTGAAGAGGAAATGCAAATGACAAATCAACGTCCAGCCTCCTTGGCTCTGAACAAAAATGCAAGTAGAAATAGCAAAGGGGCATCATTTCCCCTACCAAATCATCAATTCTAAAGCAGTGATCAGAGAGGTTCTGTGAAACTGAATGCTGTATGCTACTTGGGAGAGACACAGCCCTGGAAAACAGCCTGCCCGTGTGCATGGACAGCCTTAACGTGGGCAGACACCCCTTGGCCCAGGGATTCCGTCGCTAGAAAGCCATCCCGAGGAGGTCATCGGAAATGTGAGAACTCCTTTAAACACACAGATGCCCGTGATGGATACTTTTCTCATTGAAATGTTCCCCAGGAAAGAAGCAAAGAGTGCCTGATTGGGAGTGTGGCTCCATACATGTGACTCAGCCGTTTCATGGACTGTGGTGAACACTACAGCAAGTGTGTGTGCATACATGTGCATGAAGAGCTTTTCACACATGGAAAAACTCTTAAAACACTAGTAGAAGAAATGAGAAGATGCTACTATGTGTGATTTCATCTGAAGTTTTCAACAACAGAGGCTGGATGTTCTCAAAATCTTCCCATCTGTCGTCTCAGGGCAGTGAGATTACAGGAACCATTCTTTTCTTTTTAAGCCTTTCCCCCCAGGCTTTCCAGAAAGGCTAAGGGGCCCCTCATAGACATCCTCTGTCAGATGGGTGACTTCGGGGTTATCGCACAGGGAGTACTGGATCTCTGGACAATGAATGCAGATTGCACAGCACATCCTAGCATGCTTGCCTTCCTGAGTTGGCTGCCCAAAGCCAAGACTAAATACAGTGTTCAACTAAAGGAATCGTTTCACATCACTGTGTATTTTGTGTGTATGTATGTATATATATAGATATATATTTAAATGTATTTATTTTATTTGACAGAGAGAGAGAGAGAGAGAGAGAGAGAGAGAAAGGTCTTCATTCCATTGGTTCACTCCACCAAATGGCTGCTATGGCTGCCGCTGCGCCGATCCGAAGCCAGGAGCCAGGTGCCTCTTCCTGGTCTCCCATCTGGATGCAGGGGCCCAAGCACTTGGGCCATCCTCCACTGCCTTCCTGGGTCCCAGCAGAGAGCGGGACTGGAAGAGGAGCAACCGGGACTAGAACCCGGTGCTCTATATATTTATTTTTAAGGCTTTATAATTTTTACCTTTAATTTGCAACTACTTCAAATACTTCTTTTTTTTTTTTTTTTCATTATACTAACTGACCTATGTATGAGGATACTTCAGAAAGTTCGAGGGAAATTCCATTAAGGTGTGACTTCTGGAAGGTTGTCTCCGTCCTTTTGGGGAAAGGCTGGGAACTTCGTGTACCTCCAGGCCTCTCCTCTGAGGTCTTTCAGGGTCAGAAGCAAGATTCTGACAACAGAGGCCAGATCAGATCATAATCCCATTTTAGCTAGGAGAACACTGCAAGACAGAATGGTTAGCTCATTTGCTCATTTGACTCAATAGAGAATTGAAAGAACATTCTGTATGGACGAGGCAGCCCTAGGTAATTATGAAATGTATTACTGGGAGCTCCAGGAAGAACGGTCATTTTGTTCAGGGAAGAGGAATTCCACTGGTTTCATTTGGCATCGAGTATTTACTGAGTGTTTTCCACAGATGGTACCCCCCGCCCACCACTGTAACCGGACAGGGTGAAGGACTCTGTTAAAATGCCAGGCTGTGCCATTGCGCGATTCACCAGGGGAATGGGTTGTTTGCACAAAAACAAATCAGAAGCAAGACAAGTGATTGAATTTGAGAAACAAATGCCCATGCTGAAGGCCTTTGGGGGCCAGGGCGGGGGGTGGCGGGGGAGGGGGGGGACGAGGGAGAGTCTGAGCACAGACTTTGCCCTGGGGATTGAGAACCAGCTGCACGGCCCAGCTCGACCCCCAGTACCCCATCCTTCCGTCCTTGGGCAGGTTCCTTCTGCAGGTTTCATGTTCTCACCTGTCAGTTACTAGGCCACAGTGGGTTCGGTGATTTCTAAGGTCCCTCTGGCACTGTTGTAGCCAAGGCTGGACTGGAGTGCTGCTTTCTTGGTGCTTTTGTCAGCTGAGACCCTGCCTGAGGACCCAGATTATGGTGGGCTGGAGCCTTTCCAAAGATCTCTGATGATTCCATTGCAGGTTCTACTTATCTGTGACCTTGTGTTACATGTACAAACCTCTTTTTGAGTTCCTAAAGCTACTGTATGTTAGATTTGGGAAGGCAACAACTCTAATCCCAAAGTGGATTTATTTTTTTTAATTTTCATTTTATTAGAAAGGCAGAGAGACAGAGATAGATATCTTCCGTCTGCTGGTTCACTCCTTAAATGCCTGCAATAGCCAGGCATGGACCAAGCTGAAGCCAGGAGCCTAGACCTCAGTCCGGTGCTCCCACATGGATGAAAGGGACCCAAGTACCTGAGCTATCACCTGCTGTCTCCCAGGTATGAATTAGGAGTCTGGAGTTGGAAGTGGGGCTAAGACAAAGCATACAGTATGGAATGAGGCATCCCCAGCTGTGTCTTTACTCCTGCACCAAATGGCCATCCCTAGGCTTTCTTATTGCTCACCAGTATGTGAACCCATTTCTGATACATGTGGGTATTTCCCATCATGTGCAGCTAGTGGAAAACTCAGTTGCCAATCTCTTCAGAGCGCGAAAGGCCCCGACTCAGACCTCCCAGGTCTCCAGGTACAAGCACATGACTTTAGCCACTCAGACAGCCTGCAACTTAAAAGGAGAGTTGAGTAGGAATTCTGGGTTTAGAACCAAGAATCTTCATGTATTCCCTTTCTTGGTCACTCTGTTCATGTTTCAGCATCTCCTCCTCTCTGGGCTCTGGGCTGGGTACTTGAGATATCAACACCAGGAGTCTTTTTTTTTTTAATTTATTTATTTGAAAGAGAAAGAGAGAGAGAGAGAGAGAGAGGTCTTCATCTGCTGGTTCATTCCCCATATGACTGCAATGGCAAGAGCTGAGCTGATCCAAAGCCAGGAGCTTCTTCCAGGTCTTCCACACTGGTGCAAGGGCCCAAGGACTTGGGCCATCTTCTACTGCTTTCCCAGGTCATAGCAGAGAGCTGGATTGGAAGAGGAGCAGCCGGGACTGGAACTGGCGCCCATGTGGGATGCCGACACTGCAGGCTGGGGCTTAACCTGCTGCACCACAGTGCTGGCCCCTCTTTTTTTTTTTTTTAAGATTTATTGTTTACTTGCGAGGAAGAGATACATGAGAGATAGGGAAGAGAGAGATCGATCTTCCATCCACCAGTTCACTCTCCAAATGGCCACAATGACAAGGGCTGTGCCAGGCTGAAGCCAGGAGCCCAGAGCTTCTTTTGGGTCTTCCACTCGGATGCAGGAGCCCCAGGACTTGGGCCATCCTCTGCTGCTTTCCCTGGCATGTTAGCAGGGAGCTGGATTGAAAGTGGAGCAGCTGGGTCTCAAACCAGTGTCCATATGGGATGCCGGCATCGCAAGTGGCAGCTTAACCTGCTATGCCCCAGTGATAGTCCCCCAAGGAATCTTTTAAAGGGCTTCCAGTCTGCTGCCCTGGGAGGGGGGAGGGGAACATGCAGATATGACAAAAATGCCCTGAGTGCTGCAGCCCAGACCTCATAGGGCACAGAGGGTGCAGCTAGTCCAGAATCAGCGGGAATCACCCCCTTGGCCTTCTTGGAGCCTAATTGTTCAGGATGAGCCAGAATTAGACTCCTGAAGGGAGATGGGAAAGACAATACAGGATGGAGGGGTGCAGACATAAAGAACTTTAGCCAGAGAAATCCTGGGTGTTTGAGGAACTGCAAGTAATTTGCTGTGTATTAGACGGGAGAGGTAGGTGGGGAGAAAACAGGCCCACAGGGACCTTCAGCACTGACAGACAGGTTTAATCTCTGGAACGATAAGGACTAGCTAAAAGGAAGTGCCCCGATCACATTTACACTTTATGAGGAGTTCCTCTAGCAGCTGTATAGAAAATTGGTTGGAGGCAATTTTTGGTTAAATGCGGTGCATTGGATTTAGCTTTGTTCCCCCACGAAAATTATGAGTGTGACAGCCACTAAGCAGGCATCAAACCACAAGTTCAAAGGGAGTGGAAGAGCAGTCAGCAGCTGACAGTGGCCAGCCCAGTGGTGTAAGATGTCCAGTAGATGGAAGAGTGACCCAAGACAGCTGGATCCCAGCTTCTCCAGTGCGGGAAGAGGGAGAAGCCAACCAAAAACGAGCCAGTTTACACTGGAGAACCTTAAAAGGCTCAGAAATCGAGGTATCTGTTATTCCTGATGGTACCAACTCGGGAACAGGCTGAAAACAGAAGAACCAGTTGATTCTTTACTCAAAATAATTAACATAAGTGTCTGGGTATCCTCTGTTCCCTCACCACACAGCCAGGAAACCAGCCCCCACCCAACCCCAATAGAACTCTGAAGACCCACTTCCTGAGTTGAGCTGACTCAGTTGTCAGCCCAGGTGAGGGTACTTCCTGAGTTGAGCTGACTCAGTTGTCAGCCCAGGTGAGGGTGCTGGATAGGGCACCACCACAGGGCAATGATAGGAGAAAGTGAAATTCTATACACTGAGCGGTGAGACCCCTGCTGAGTGCTCAGAAACCCACCCACCAGCAACAGGCAGGAAATTAGAAGAGGCTAGGAGTCCTCCCTAAAGAAAAGGCCCATGTGATGCTGACATTGGGGGTCCCCTGAGAGACTGTGAGACCCCTGCTTGTCACTACAGTGAAGGTCAAAAGGAGAGTCTCTTCCTGACTTCCCAGGCAGCACCTTGGCCTCTGCCCCAAATGTGAATGCACAGTGTTCATCAGACATTTGAAGGAGAAAAAAATCAAAGCCAAAGAGCAAGGTGGGTCGTCATCAGTAGGGAGCAGAGACAATGTGAAGCACATAGGAAACATCTAGGAAGTGGTAACAGAGAGTCTGGGCATAAAGATGTTATGGCCCCCATGGAACGAGAACAGCATGCTGTAAAAAAGGAGCAGTCCATGAATGCAGCTGAATTCATAGAACTGTAACAGCAGGGGCTGCCACTATGGTGTAGAGGGTAAAGCCACTGCCTGCAGTGCCAGCATCCCATATGGGCGCTGTTCAAGTCCCGGCTGCTCCACTTCCGATCTAGCTCTCTGCTGGGAAAGTAGTAGAAGATGGTCCAGTTCCTTGGGCCCCTGCACCCACGTGGGAGACCTGGAAGAAGCTCCTGGCTCCTGGCTTCAGATTGGCATAGCTCCAGACATTGTGGCCAATTAAGGAGTGAACCAGTGAATGGAAGACCGACCGACCTCCCCCCCACCCCTCTCTCTCTCTCTCTCTCTCTCTCTCATTCCCCCTGCCTCTTCTTCTCTCTGTGTAACTCTGACTTTCAAATACATAAATAAATCTTTTAAAAAAATAAATATCACAGCAAAAAGAAAAAGTTTGATAAAATAGTGGCATCCTAAAGTCGAGGGAATCTCTCAGGAAGTGGAATAAAACTGTTATGGATGGAACAAAATAAAGGTGAAAATGAGAAAATTAGAGGAGTGATCTATGAAATAGAAAACCCAGATAAGTAACACTTCCAGAAATAAAACAAAATCCAAGAAAATGTAAATAGGAAAGAAAATATCAAAGGAGAAAACCTAAGATAATGTCTCACTCATGGATCTGAGTTTCTCTGCTTTGAAAGGGTTTGCAATGAGTTTAAAAGATCCTAACTTTGGATCTTTGTAGAAAAGATGGCCTGTGGGTCTGGGGCAGGAAGTGTACAAGATGGAACATTTTGTCAAACCAAACAGCAAGGCAGGCTTTGAAAGTCTTGTTTGAGTCGTGCCAGTAGGATTCAGGACCAAGTTTGGAGAGATTACTACCGGCCAAAGGTGTGATGTTTTGAGCATCACTTACATAACAACTGAGGTGTACCCAAGGTGTTCCGAACCATATAATGATTCTCCAAAAAAAGAACTCATTGCAAAGATGCAGGAGACTCAGCTCATTATGTTGAAATCTAGCAAACAACGAGAAAGCATCGAGCATTTAATTTGTCTTTCTTAGAAAACTGTAGCTCAAGTTATCGACCAGCTGATGAGAGGTCTCTCTTTATACATCAGCTAAGCACAAAGAAGTGCTGAGAACTTCACCATGTTGCATCTCCCTGGTATGAGAAAAGATCCAGCCAAGCTTATTGGTTGTTGCTAACGTTACACAAAGGGTGACAAGCAAACATTTTGTACCTCTCCGTGGAAGCACGCACCACTACCTGTGAGCTCCTGTTGCCAAGTTCCCCCTCCAGTTGGCACAAACCAGGCAGTAAAAAGCTGGTTTCTCATGTCCCTGATGATTTAAGACAGAAGAGAAATTTTCAGGCCGGCTCCGTGGCTCACTAGGCTAATCCTCCGCCTTGCGGCGCCGGCACACTGGGTTCTAGTCCCAGTTGGGGCGCCGGATTCTGTCCCAGTTGCCCCTCTTCCAGGCCAGCTCTCTGCTGTGGCCAGGGAGTGCAGTAGAGGATGGCCCAAGTGCTTGGGCCCTGCACCCCATGGGAGACCAGGATAAGTACCTGGCTCCTGCCATCGGATCAGCGTGGTGCGCCAGCCGCAGCACGCCAGCGGCGGCGGCCATTGGAGGGTGACCCAACGGCAAAGGAAGACCTTTCTCTCTGTCTCTCTCTCTCTCACTGTCCACTCTGCCTGTCAAAAAAAAAAAAAAAGAAAAGAAAAAGAAATTTTCAAGCTGAGGTTTCATTTCCATGGTGGGGGGGGGCGGGGTGCAGAGATCTGGCATGAAGCCTTTGGCAAGTGATTGATTTAATATTTAATGAGGAACCTGGTGCCTCCATGCAAAAGTTCATAAATCCCTAGCCGGAAGGACTGTTGGAGGTATAGCCCAGCTGACCATCTAGCAAGTTGACCAGCCCTGCACTGTCTCGGACCCCCCACAACCAGGGGGAAGGAGCTGGAAAGGGGGTGCAGCATCCTGGGTAAGATCTGCACAGCAACTGCCCCCTGCTGCCTCATCCCTTGGGGAGGTAGCAGGCCAGGCTCCCATGCAGAATATCACCTTTCACACCTGCCCAGGGTGTTAGAGACCAAGGCCGTGTAGGCTCAGAGATGTTAACCTTAGGTCTCCTGGTGTCTTCATTTGGGTTCCTTCAAGAAGGCCTTGGGTTCAGGAGGTGATCCTAGGAAGCAGGTTGAGGGAATGAGGAAGGGAGACAGGAAAGCCAAGGTGCGAGGTTCTGCTGTGGACAGCTGGGGCTCCATCCCACTGGGGTCATCTGTGAGACTGCAGGAAGCACACCTTGGAGTTGTCCCATCAAGGGACAAGGAAGTGGGAGTCTCCCACATTGATTGAGGGTCCTTCTAGGTACTCACTCCTCCCTGGCACTTAAATGGGTCCCACGGGCATGTGCTCTGACTAGAGACCAAGTGCACACAGGGCAGAGCTGTCTACAGGTGATCTCTAGGTGAGACACCATCCCTCACCTACAGCCAGTAAGTGGCAGATCTCAGAGCAGAGCCAGACCAAGCCGGCCCCAATGCCATGCTTGTTAATGCTGTGCTCAGTTAATCAACCAATCTCTTTCTCTCTCATCTTTAATGAAGCTTGGATCTGGAAATTGGGGAGAGAGGGCAGGCTGTTCCTAACTGGGATTGCCTCGTTGAACAGGTAGTAGCACTGGTGACTGTGACATTGTGCACCCTCAAAAGCAATGGGAATGCTTGTGCTGAGTGACCCAGTAGGGATGTGATTGCTGACCTGGGCTGTCCTGTGGGGAGCAAACCGGACTAGACTGAGTTACTGGAATTAAGACTTATTCTATGCATCTGCTCTCCCACAATATGGCGCTGGGAGAGAAGAAAACAGCTTCCGCACAGCTGCCTCCAGTTCAACCAATAAACTGTAGGACTTGCTACTGATTGGAGGAGAGCAGCGTACTCGGCGTGTGGGCAGCCGAGTTGGGATTGGCAGAGGAGGACTATAAAGGAGGAGAGAGACGGCATGCACCAGGAACATCTAAGGGGAACATCTGAGGGAACACCTGTGCAGCCCCCAGAGAGCCGGCTGGTGGGGTGCCGCTCCCCTGCGGAAGTGGGGAATGTGGCCAGGGGGAACTGCCCTTCCACGGAGGTGGAAGGGTTAGTAGCCAACCCGGGAAGAACCAGCAGCAAACCCGGGAAGGGCCGAGCAGACAGAAGAACAGCGCAGGGTCCTGTGTCGTTCCTCCACGAAAACGGGGAGCAACATAATGGTGCCGTGACTCGGATATGAAGCCTAGGCAGGGCTTAGTGTCGTTCCTCCATGAAGAGGGGGAGCGACATAATGGTGCCGTGACTCGGATATGAAGCCTAGGCAGGGCTTAGTGTCGTTCCTCCATGAAGAGGGGGAGCGACACTGTCCTCCTCCCTAGGCAGCCACCTCACGCTGCGTTCATTCCACTCCTCGCCTGGCAGGTTTGGTAAAGTGCTCAACCCTGGCTGCCTGTGAAGGTCCCTGGAGTTTCTGGGCAACTCCAAAACATGGATTTCTCTGTCCCCTCTCCAGGGTGGGAGTGGGGAGTCATTGGACCTGGTAGGAGGCTCCCCCGGGTGTTTCTAATGAGCAGCCACTGCCTCTATGAAAGTTCTAGAAGCTTAGGCAAGAAGTCCCCACTGCAGACACATATTATTTTAGCTATCAGAAAGGGATTTATTGCTTCTTAATAAAACCACATCCACTGAGTTGGGGGAAGAAGACCTGATAGAGGGTCATGTGGATGAACCCTTTTATCTACAGGCCTCTGGTAGAACACAAGAGTTACATAGAAGTGCAGGTAGTTGATGGATAAGGTTTGGAGGTCCCCCTTCTCTGTCACCTGCTTAGCAACTGTGCCTCTCCAACTCCTCACACCTCAGTTTCTACAAAATGGGTCTATTCATGTTGCCTGAGCAAACACATGAGAACTACACACCTAGCACACACAGGGCAGACACCTGTTCAGCTCTTGCCCCCTGTCTAGCCAGACCAACCACCAGTGGTTCTGTGTTCTGGACCAGAACTGCTTTGGCAGAGCAAGGCAAGTTCAGTTTTCTCTGCTGGGCAGCTCAGCCAGGAACCATGGGAGGGAGAGTGCCCAGCCTCCAGCTTTTCCTGTTTGGCTGCTCAGCCCTAGTCACAGAAATTGAAACCCCACAGCAGGGCAAGTTGCAGGTTGATCAAGGGCCCCCAATCTGAAAGAGGCCATGTGGTCGTCAGGATGGAGAGCATATGGCTGGGCTGTTTACAGACTTTGCAGGATGCTTTTTCTCCTCCAAGGATGAGCTAAGCTTGAGCCCTGCCCCCAAGGTGTATTTAATGGGCATGTGCAGTGGAAGGGTTTGCAGAATCACTTTGTTGGCTCCCATGGGGTTCCATTTCTGTTTGGAGATGGGCACCCAATGGTATTGGTCTTCCAGAACCCATTTGTTGTTATTAATAACACAGCATCTGCTGGAGTTGGAGCAAGGAGAGCAGCAGTCTTGCTCTTTAGCAAGGGCGGTTGTGTTTAGAGGTATCCCTGTCCATTCCTTGCAAACACGAACAGCCCACTGCATAACAGCCCAGCGCGTGGTACAGTGGAGGTGGGTACCCAAGCCTGAGGGAGAGGCAGGATCTACGTAGAAGGTACCTGTCCCATGAGGGGTCTTGTTATACATGGGTTTAAAGAAGGAGCTTCTCTCTCTCTCTCTTTCTCTCTCTTTCTTTCCCTCCCTCCCTCCCTCCCTTTCTCCCTGCCTCCCCTTAAAAAAAAGAAAGCAAAGAAAAATAAAACAATAACATGACACTTGGGATACCAGAAACACCTGCACCCCATAGTGGAGTGCCTGGGTTTGAGTCCAGCTCTGATTCTGGTCACCCTTCCTGCTAATGCACACTCCAGGGGACAGCACGCAAGGACTCCAGTAATTGGGTCCTCATCACAAGTGTTGAAGACCTGTATTGAGTTCTGGGCTCCTGGTTTTGGCCAGCCCTGGCTAGTATGGCCATTTGGAAGAGTTGAACCACTGGATAAAACAGCTCCGTTTGTCTCTCTTTGTCTCTCTGCCTTTCAAAAAAGAATGAAAATAAGTTTTGAACAGAAAGGAGGTTATAATGGGAGAAATATTGGAGGAGTCCTTAATGGTGGAGGCAGTCATGTGGGCCATAGCAGGCGATCAAGAAACAGCTGACAAGAAGGCCCAGCAGGAGCACAGGAGCACGAGGTGTTCGAAGGAGAGGAAGCTGGGAGATGGGTCAGAGTCCAAACACCCAAGCCATTTCCTGAATTGGAGTCTAGACCGCTCCAAGACTTGCTTTAAAGCTCTCAAACTCACAGAAAAGTTGCAAGAATACTGTGATAAATAACCATTTACCCTACACACTGATGCCCAACTTGTTATCAGGCACCGCGCTGGCCTTTGTTCCCTCTCTGTACTTTATTCTGTTCATTGACATTTTTTGCAGAGCCTTTGAAAGCCTTTGAGCTTGGGTCTCTAGCAAGAAGAACCTTATCCTGCAGAACCACGTGTCTTTCTCATAGCTGTGGAAGTGAACGGTTGGTGATATACTGAATGCATCATTGGATGTTGATCCTAATGTTAAAAGTCCTGAATGATCCCCACAATGAGCTTTGCAGCTCTTCTGTCTAGAGTTTGATCAAAGAAAACGTTTGGGATGTGGTCTCTTTGGTTGCTTTTGATGTAGAACATTCTGGAACCTTTGTGCCTGTGCTGTGTTTCTCTTGACATGGGCATTTGTTCAGAAGGCAGGCCAGTCACTTTCTGGAACATCCCTCTGTGTGCATTTGTGTAATTGTTCGCTCACAATTAGGTTGAAGTTACTCGTTTATGGCAAAAACGGCACGTACAAGAGGCCTCTTCTTCCTGTCACATCACGTCAATGTGACTCGGGAAGACAGCTTGTTCAATATAGCAGTGATGAGCCGTTGACTTGGTCGCTTCTCAAAAATCTCTCTTTTATTAAAGAAACATGATCTCCTTTTTGATCAAGGGTGATTTTGCAATTGTGTCTTTTGCTTTCTATGCATTCTTCCTTCTTCACTAAAGAAAGTAGCTACCACATCTCCCATTTAAAAAATACCATCATTGTTTAGAATCACAGGTTCTCGTTCTGCTCCATGTGTTGGGGTCCGTGAATGTCATTCTGTTTATTGGCCCTCACGCAGCCCCATCAGGGCAACAGGAGTCCTTTCAAGTGTGTGCCTTGTTCCTTGTTCTGCTTTGAACGTGTCCAGACTTTCTGCCTTGCTCCATAATTTCCTGTTTCAGACTTGGACCCCAACACTTCTCCCAGAAGCCATCCTTCCTTTTAGTGAGGAAAGATCATAGGGGATCAAGGGCTGGGTGCCCACTGGGCTCCCTGGCTTCAGAAATACCCTTGCTTCCGGATCCTTAAAAGCAGGGAGTGCTAGGAATATGTATTTTTTTTTTTTTTGACAGGCAGAGTGGACAGTGAGAGAGAGAGAGACAGAGAGAAAGGTCTTCCTTTGCTGTTGGGTCACCCTCCAATGGCCACCACAACCTGCGTACCGTGCTGATCTTAAGACAGGAGCCAGGTGCTTTCCCTGGTCTCCCATGGGGTGCAGGGCCCAAGCACTTGGGCCATCCTCCACTGCACTCCCGGGCCATAGCAGAGAGCTGGCCTGGAAGAGAGGCAACCGGGACAGAATCCAGTGCCCCGACCAGGACTAGAACCCAGTGTGCCGGTGCCGCAAGGCGGAGGATTAGCCTGTTGAGCCTCGGCGCCGGCCGGAATATGTATTTTCTAAAACGTACATGTTTATATCAATAGTGTCAACTCATCACAGGGCTCTTCCTCACTCCTCGGTCCCATATCCTCGTGTTGGTTACAGAATATCTGCGTACTTGTGCTGATGTGTCGCATCCTACAATAGGCACTGCGTCACACCAGATTACTGTACAGGGTGACACCATCACCAACAGCAAATGTCAGATTTCTTCGAGTTATGTGCCTCTTCAGATTACAGCCTGCTATAGGTGTACGCTTGGAGTCCTGGGTTAAGATTTACTTGAATTTGTTATTTGTATTTGTGTCTATGTTACAAATGCACATAGTTGGATTCTCTTGCATGTTATACAACTTCAGGGTCTGCTTTTCATCTTTAGTTTTTTTTTTTTTTTTTTTTGAAATGTTAGATGTAAACAGTGCTGTATGAAATTGCTCATCTAACCTGTCTCTTGGTGATTGGCACTTGTCTTTCCAATGTGTTGCTGTTATCAATGATGCTGTGGTGTGAATTACTTCGATTTGTGGATGTGCCTTCTGAGGAAACTCCTGGAAATGGGATTGCCACAGAGAGAGGCAGATGTCTGTGCGATGAGTGAGATGTGCCATGTGTCCATCTGTACAAGTCACACCATTTGAGTGTCCACTGTCGGAGAATGGATTGGAGAGGAAATGAG